>NC_090444.1:1217018682-1219518682 GCF_031143425.1 Pleurodeles waltl | reverse complement strand
TTAAAAACTATGAAAACCACCACACATAACTTTCTAAATCGATGTAGTACAGAATAAGTAGAATTGTGTGTAAATCATCTAATTCAGACAAATTGGCCATTCATCAACCTTAGTTACTCATTAAAATAAAGCAATATCCCTTATATAGAACACATTTTATGGTAATGTATGTCAGAAGTATAACAGAAAAGAAAAAACACATTGTCATTTCATATTTTGCTTTTTTCAGTTTGCACAGAAAATTGCTGAACAAGTCAAATACCTTATCAAGACCTTCTTCCTTCAGGCTGATTATGTCCAAATCAAAATCAGTCCTCAAGCCATTGGTTTTGTTAAAAGCTATCCTTCCAGTGAGTCCTTCCCAATGGGCCTGGGGTGAAAGTAAAGAATGAAAGAAGATGGAAAAAATCATTTCTGAATTTCTGAAGATGTACTAACCTTAATTAACCAGCATCATGTTTGCATGATTTACAGTGTGTCTGAAAGCCTTTTTTTCTGAAATCACTTTCCACTTAGGTGGTTTGACTGCTGCCTGCTTTGTTTTCTAAGCCAATCTTGATTAATCTGCTAATACCTCTAAGAAAATCAAATCATATATTCAGCAAGCATCTTCAGATGTGCAAACATTATTAAAGAACTGACAATTGTCATGTTTCACAAGGTTGCTGAGTCTAGAATTTCTTTCACACAAAATGCCTGATATACAACGTATTGCCCTGATTCACAAAAATGTGTACTCACTTGTGTGTACTGTAAGTGCATACAAAATAATTTGTCATTTAAACACAGAGGGGGTTATTCTAACTTTGGAGGAGTGTAAATCCGTCCCAAAAGTGACGGTAAAGTGACGGATATACCACCAGCCGTATTACGAGTTCCATAGGATATAATGGACTCGTAATACGGCTGGTGGTAAATCCGTCACTTTTCCGTCACTTTTGGGACGGATTAACACCTCCTCCAAAGTTAGAATAACCCCCAGAATGTTTGATGGAAATTTTGAAGCACAGAATTTACCACCATGGAAGTGAACCTAAAAATATGTCTTGTAAAGAGTGCATTACGTTTCTTTCTAGCATATGAAAATAAAAAGAGAACCTATATGCCATGGCTTTGGAAGGGAGGGGCACAATCCACAAGACATAAGTTATACACACAAGCGCATATTTGTGAATGATTTACTCATGTTGATTTCCAACCTAGAAGAAAGTCTGCATGAGTAAATTTAGGGGAAAAGTGCTACTTATGAAATCTATTGCAGTGTAAAATTTATACGACTATTCCTGTGAACCGTTTTGAATCTCTAATGATTCACAACTCTATACCAAACAGGATTTACAACTTTTAACAGCAGATCAGTTTTATTTATATAAATTTCTCCTATATTTTGCCCTGCCCTAACAGTCTTAAAATATATTTCCATATTTGCCTTTTATCTGGTCATCACAAGATTTGTGCATATGTTATTTCTTAGTACTTGGCATAAGGTCAGTTGGACATAAGCAGAACACTGAAAATAAAGAATATATCTAACTGTACTTGTTTACACATTCATATACATTTTTGTATGTTATCACATAACCTGGGAGGTTGAGAGTGAGCAGTGTGAAAAGGGATAAATGATGCATTGGAATTTTAGTGGAAACAGTTCAGTATAAAGTTTCTATTGAATATTCAGAGAATGATGGTTTACTGAAAATGAATACAGCAGGGGCATTAAATGATCAGCCACCTACAGTATCACAATGAATTTTAGGAATTGAGTGTGTAGAGGTTCTAAAGGCAAGGGCTCATGGAGGATGGTGATCCTGCTGCAAAGTAGAAGGCTGACCTGTGAACAGTGTCTTATGAATTAGCTAGAATGAAACTCTAGAGCTGGGTTGTTATCACATTTAGGTTTTAAATCAGGGCCGCCTCTTCCTTGTCCCCTGCTGGGCTGTGTGAACTATTTACTATGGAAGCCTAATCTGATGTATATTTTAATGATTGGTGTTAGAAAGTGGATTATTGGTAAGGGCAGGTAAGTACCTACACTAAACAATAGGCCACTATTCCCCACTAGGCTCAGTCAGGTCTCAATAAATTAACCCCAGCTCAACCCTTGGTAGCTTGGCAGTGAGCAACAATGCTTAATTTAGGAGAAAAAGTGTGTAAAGCATTCAAGTATCACAAACCAGTAATAAAATAAACCACAGGAAACAGTTTAAAAATCCAAAACCGAGTTATAAAAATAGGAAATATTTGTATATTTAATTTGACACCAAAACTAATAAAATCAGATAAGAGGAACCAGATATATGAATTTCTAAAGAATTCATGTTTTTAGCTGTTAGAAACTAAACGCGTCACTCGGGATATCTTATTGCACCTCGACCGGGGTAAAGTCAAAGTTTAAGGTTGACCGCGATGGAGCCCTGCTTGGCTACAGTTAGCGGGAGGCCTTGTTCAAACGTTTACCCTCAGACTTAGGGGCATATTTATATTCTGTTTGCACCGAATTAGTGTCATTTTTTTTTTTACTCTAATTCGGTACAAAACTAACACCATATTTATACTTTGGTGCTAGACCCGTCTAGCACCACATTTATAGAGCTAAAGTCATTTTTTGGAAGTGGAGACCTACCTTGCCTTAATGAGATGCACGGTTGGCGTTCCCATGCAAAAAATGACTCTATGGCCTTAAAGATGGTGCACGTGAGGAAGGAGGGGTCAAAAAATGGTGCAAAGCTTGCTTTGCTCTGTTTTTTAACTCCTGGGTCAGGGCAGGCGTTAGGGGACCTGTGGGCCTATTTCCGTGGTGGAATACCATGGAATAAGCCCACAAGTGAAAATAAGGTAGTTTAAGACATTGGAAGTACTTTAAATTCCAAAGTCGAATTTGCTTATAATTTTAATTTAAAAGCAGCCAGCAAGCCAGGCCTGCCTTTAAAATGACAATGTGCACCTCATCAGTGCACCTATGGGTGCACTACCTATGCTGGGGTCCCTAAACCTACATGCACTACCATATACTAAGGACTTATAGGTAGGTTGATACTGTCAATTATAATTAGCCTAATTTGCATATCCAGTTTACACAGAACACTGGCCCTGGGACTGGTAAGCAGTACCCAGGGCACAGCCAAGAGTCAGTAACCACCAGTATCTGTCTAAAAGGATTGGGGATGACCAGGGCAAAAAGAAGCACTTTCCTACAATTGGCTTTTGCATATTTCGCATAATTTCTGTTACAATTATGCTGTACATGTAATTTTTGCTTGTGGAAGACTTGCCTGAGCAGAAAAGTGCACTATAACTGTAAATTAGGATGTGTTCTCCGCCTGCATTGGTTGAATATATAACTTTGAGTGCATGCATTAAAGACCGTATGGAAAATAAATGCAGCTGATTTTCTGCATACTTTTGTATGAAAGGGTATACCTTATGCACAGTTTTACCCAGATAACAGCCCAGCAAAATGTGTGAAATAAATGTAATTCCCAAAAATATTCCCCATGCTATGTGTGGGGAAAAAGATCCCCATTCGCTGGCAACCCTGATTCACTTACATTTTTTTCTTGATTGTTTTCATTGTTTCTACAACTTCTGTTTGTGTGAAATATGTGGATATGTGGCTTAGAATCCCAGCACTGCAGCTTACAGGGAGCACTCATGAGCATGGTGAATTTGCACAGATGTGCAATTACTGTAACAATTTCAAAACTAGAATGGAATTATATCTTAGATAGAAAGGTGTCCTCCTGGTAATTTCAAAGACATGATTGGCAAAGATTTTGCTGTGACTAAAAAACACATGGGTCAGTTCACAAAACTATTTATTAGTAGGTGAAGTAGTACCACAGTAATATTAATTAACATACTCATAAATGCATTTGTGAAATTGCCCACTCCCTATGAGCAAAAGTGCAAAGAAGGCACACCCCTTTCTCTTTCCACTAACTGTACAGAGATAGTCTCTGAATATTGCCATGTCATTCCCACATTAGATAGGGATGTGCGAAATTTGAGTATTTTGCTTTCACATAATTATGTGAAATTCCAGCAAAATTATGCAAAAAGTGAATATGACATTTCACACTATTTTGGAGTGAAAGACAGCCTTGTGTTGAATATTTTGCTGAGGTTGTATTTAACCAAGAACCGTGAGCAACAGCTCCTCGCATTTTCGTGTTCTTGTGCATTTTCTGCACATTTTTACCATTAATGGTGAATAATGATATAAAGTAGTGCAATGGCTTAATTTGGGGAACTGGTTGTAAGAAATCTAACGCCTAATTCCTGAAATTACACAAATTATGCCAGCATCATTTAAATGTTGCCCAGACCTAATGTTAGATGTATTGCACCCAATTCACAAAAGCACTTACAAGCATGTGAAGTCATACTACAGGTTTACTATTTCCTATACTTTTGTGAATTAGCCCCACAATATGCAGGAGTATGCTGGTCAAAGATGTAGCAGAAGACCAAGGGGCATATTTATACTCTGTTTGCGCCGGAATTGCGTCGGTTTTTTTTTACGCAATTCCGACGCAAAACTAACTCCATATTTATACTTTGCCGTTAGACGCGTCTAGCGCCAAAGTCCATGGAGTTTGCGTCATTTTTTTGCGTGGACACCTACTTTGCGTTAATGATATGCAAGGTAGGCGTTCCCGTCTAAAAAATTGACTCCGAGGCATGTGCGCCGTATTTACACTCCCGGGCAAAATTCACGCCCGGGAGTGGGCGGGTCAAAAAAAATGACGTACGGCCGCTTTTGCGCCGTTTTTTAGCGCCTGGACAAGGCAGGCGTTAAGGGACCTGTGGGCTCGGAAGGAGCCCAGAGGTGCCCTCCCATGCCCCCAGGGACACCCCCTGTCACCCTTGCCCACCCCAGGAGGACACCCAAGGCAGGAGGGACCCATCCCAGGGACATTAAGGTAAGTTCCGGTAAGTATTTTTTTGAAAAAAAAATGTTGGCATAGGGGGGCCTGATTTGTGCCCCCCTACATGCCACTATGCCCAATGACCATGCCCAGGGGACAGAAGTCCCCTGGGCATGGCCATTGGGCAAGGGGGCATGACTCCTGTCTTTGCTATGACAGGAGTCATTTCTATGGGGGTTGGGAGTCGAAAAAAATGGCGCAAATCGGGTTGAGGCGAAAAATTTGCCTCAGCCTGACTTGCCCCATTTTTTGGCGCCCAAGATCCATATCCCCCCAGGCCGGCGCTGCCTGGTGTACGTCGTTTTTTTTCACGCACACCAGGCAGCGCCGGCGGCTAACGTCATTGATTAAATACGGCGCCCGCATGGCGCTTCAGAATGGCATTAGCCGGCGCAATTTTTTTTTACGCAAAACTGCGTTAGCGCAGTTTTGCGTCAAAAAGTATAAATATGGCCCCAAGTCATTGGAAATTCAATCTGCCTTCCATCACGAAGGTGGGGTGAAACCATACTAATAACTCTCTTAAAAAAGAAAAGTGGCCTTATTTGTGCAATTTAACCTTTTCGGTGCGGGCGTCGGCCACTGGCCGACACCCACACACCCTCCCTGGTGCGGGTCACGACCAGTGGCCAACACCAGGAAGGGTATTAATAAATCCTCGGGTGCGTCGCACCCGATTATTATTTTTTTTTTTTAAACTTCCCCCGGGAGACACGGAAGCTTCCGTGTCTCCCCCCGCCCCCCACCCGCCCCTTTGTGACGTCAGCGCGCCGCGAGGCGCGCTGACGTTTCAAAGGTGTTTTCCCCATCAAAGCAGGAAGCAGCCTTGCGGCCGCTTCCTGCTTTGATGGGGAAAACAGCCTTTCCCACGTTCGGGAAGGCCTCGTAAGAAAGGGGAGAGTCTCCCCTTTCTTACGAGGCCTTCCTGAAAGTGTTTCCTGGCCCCTGATCGCAGCACAGCTGCGATCGGGGGCCAGGAAACACCACTAGACCCCAGGGATTTCACTTTCGGGGGGGCGGCCCCCCCGGAAAACGGGCCGCCCCCGGCATAATTTTTATTTTAAAAAAAAGGTAGGTGCCCCCTGGGGGGGCGCGATTGCGCCCCCCCCCCCCCCCCCAGGGGATTTTTTTTTTTTTTCAAAAAATAAATAAAATATATAAAATAAAATGACAGGGGGTCGCCCGTGGGCAGGGTGACCCCCTGTGGGGGCAATATTTTTTTTTAGATGTTGTAGGGTTTCCCTGGGGGCCATTTTGGCCCCCAAGGAAACCATACAACAACTAAAAAAAAATAGATGTATATATAGATCTATATATATCTATGTAGATAGATATATCTAGGTACATGGATATATCTATAGATATATCTATATAGATAGATATATATATATATATAGAGGTAGATCTATATCAATCAAAGAGATTTATAAAGCGCGCAACTCACCCGTGAGGGTCTCAAGGCGCTGGGGGGGGGGATGGGGGGAGGGAAAGGGGCTGGGAGGTTCACTGTTCGAAAAGCCAGGTTTTGAGGCCCTTCCTGAAAAGAAGTAGGTTTTGGGTCTTGCGAAGGTGGGTTGTGAGGGCGTTCCAGGTTTTGGGTGCAAGGTAGGAGAAGGATCTGCCCCCGGTGGTGGTGTGTTTGATGCGGGGGACAGAGGCGAGAGAGAGGTCAGCTGAGCGGACGTTTCGTGTGGGGGTGTAGAAGGTGACTCTCGTTGAGGTAGGCAGGGCCTTTGTTGTGGAGTGATTTGTGTGCGAGGATGAGGATCTTGAAGGTGATCCTTTTGTCAATGGGGAGCCAGTGGAGGGATTTGAGGTGTGGAGAGATGTGTTTGTGTCGGCGGAGGTCGAGGATGAGTCGTGCTGCTGAGTTCTGGATGCGTGTAGTTTGCGCTTGAGTTTTAGAGTGGTGCCGGCGTAGAGGGCGTTTCCGTAATCAAGCCTGCTGCTGATGAGTGCGTGAGTGACAGTTTTTCTGGTCTCTGTGGGGATCCATTTGAATGTTTTTCAGTATACGGAGTGTGTTGAAGCATGAGGAGGTAAGAGCGTTGATTTGTTGGGTCATCGAGAGGGAGGAGTCTAGGATGATGCTGAGGTTGCATGCGTGGTTGGCGGGGGTGGGTGCAGGGCCTAGCGTGGTGGGCCACCATGAGGGGTCCCAGGTGTTTTTGTGTGGGCCAAAGAGGATTATTTCGGTTTTGCTTGAGTTGAGTTTCAGGTGGTTGGCTGTCATATATATATCACTTTTGTCAATATGTGTGTGGTTTCCCTGGGGGGAAAAGGGTCCGACTTGTCTAGTGGCAGTTTTAGTGCCATAAAGAAGCGCAGAAGGTTTATATGCCTACTGAAAAGAGCAAATCTGTATTTTATGTAAATTGCTGAGTACATTAGTAAAGTCTATGGAGAGATGAAGGGCACTTTTGCTGGGTGGTAATGAGGGAATCCGAGGAGGAGAGAGTGGGAGCACCAATAATGATTGTTTGACTGGGCGCAGGAGGTGCTAAAGACTGTGACGAATGGTATGTGACAAGGTGTTTTTTGAGTGTCTTGAAAGTACGTGCTGATTGAGGGAAGAAGCGCAGGTAAGGTGGCCTCTACTGTTGCACGTATCTCACACACACCATCGATTTTGTGACTATCTACGTAGGCTAGTGTTTTAGAGCAACAGTTTAGCCAATAGCAGAGATGGCATCTTGATGGATGACTGCTGACTGCACTCGGGTTATAGAGGACCGCTCTGACATAGGATCAGAGACTGAGACATCAGATACTGAGACAGCATCTGAGGGATAGGACAATGGCGCAGACTCTGGGAGTGATTTTTCAGTCAGAGGAGTCCCATTCGATAACTCCTCTTCCAGTACATTATGAGGGAGGTGATGAGGACAGTCCTGCTGTCCCTTCGCAAGCTGTTCGTGCAACTGGGTAATAGTGGGTTAGGCCAACCCAGAGAGCAGGTGAATGCGGCGGCAAGCAGAGAGAGAGTGCTCTCTTGGGAGCTCCCCAATTTAGTTCAGCCCCAAATTCCACCACCCAAATCATATTGTGGAGACATCAAAATTGTCTATGGCAAAACAAACTGGTTTTTTTAAGGCAGGCACCTGTGTTTTTGGTCCTGGATTCGGCGGCCATATAGAGAAACACACTAAACCCAAACATTTCTGGAAACTAGACATTCGGGGGAGTCCTCAGAGGTGTGACTTGTGTGGATTCCCCAAAGTTTTCTTACCCAGAATACCCTGCAAAGCTGTAATGTTGAAAAAAAACTCAATTTTTCTCGCATTTCTGTCACACAAACTACAGGAATATGCTGTGATCCACAACATTCCTACCACCCAGTAACTCCTCACCTGTCTTGATAAAAACACTACCCCACTTGAGTGCCTACACCTAGTGCCTGTGTCAGGAATGGATCACCCCAGGGTCAACAGCTGCCTCACGTAAGGACCAACATTGACCGTTGTGTGATCTATTCCTGTCGCAGGCACCAGGCCTAACCACACAAGTGAGGTATCATATTTATCGGGAGACTTGGGGGAACGCTGGGTGGAAGGAAATTTGTGGCTCCTCTCAGATTCCAGAACTTTCTGTCACCGAAATGTGAGGAAAACGTGTTATTTTAGCCACATTTTGAGGTTTGCAAAGGATTCTGGGTAACAGAACCTGGTCCGAGCCCCACAAGTCACCTCATCTTGGATTCCCCTGGGATTCTAGTTTTCAAAAATGTGCTGGTTTGCTAGGTTTCCCCAGGTGCCGGCTGAGCTAGAGGCCAAAATCCACAGGTAGGCACTGTTTTCTATGAAAAAATGTGATGTGTCCACGTTGTGTTTTGGGGCATTTCCTGTTGCGGGCGCTAGGCCTACCGACACAAGTGAGGTATCATTTTTATCGGGAGACTTGGGGGAATGCTGGGTGGAAGGAAATTTGAGGCTCCTCTCAGATTCCAGAACTTTCTGTCACCGAAATGTTAGGAAAACTTGTTTTTTTAGCCACTTTTTGAGGTTTCCAAAGGATTCTGGGTAACATAACCTGGTCAGAGCCCCACGAGTCACCCCATCTTGGATTCCCCTAGGTCTCTAGTTTTCAAAAATGCACAGGTTTGGTAGGTTTCCCTATGTGCCGGCTGAGCTAGAGGCCAAAATCTACAGGTAGGCACTTTGGAAAAAACAGCTGTGTTTTCTATTAAAAAAATAGGATGTGTCCATGTTGTGTTTTGGGGCATTTCCTGTCGCGGGCACTAGGCCTACCCACACAAGTGAGGTATCATTTTTATCGGGAGACTTGGGGGAACATAGAATAGCAAAACAAGTGTTATTGCCCCTTATCTTTCTCTACATTTTTTCCTTCCAAATATAAGAGAGTGTGTAAAAAAGACGTCTATTTGAGAAATGCCCTGCAATTCACATGCTAGTATGGGCACCTCGGAATTCAGCGATGTGCAAATAACCACTGCTCCTCAAAACCTTATCTTGATCCCATTTTGGAAATGCAAAGGTTTTCTTGATACCTCTTTTTCACTCTTCATATTTCAGCAAATGAATTGCTGTATACCCAGTATAGAATGAAAACCAACTGCAGGGTGCAGCTCATTTATTGGCTCTGGGTACCTAGGGTTCTTGATGAACCTACAAGCCCTTTATATCCCCGCAACCAGAAGAGTCCAGCAGACAAAACGGTATATTGCTTTCAGAAATCTGACATCGCAGGAAAAAGTTACAGAGTAAAACATAAAGAAAAATGGCTGTTGTTTTCAGCTCAATTTCAATATTTTTTTATTTCAGCTGTTATTTTCTGTAGAAAAACCTTGTAGGATCTACACAAATGACCCTTGCTGAATTCAGAATTTTGTCTAGTTTTCAGAAATGTTTAGCATTCCGGGATCCAGCATTGGTTTCACACCCATTCCTGTCACTAACTGGAAGGAGGCTGAAAGCACCAAATATAGTAAAAATGGGGTATGTCCCAGTAAAATGCCAAATTTGTGTTGAAAAATGTGGTTTTCTGATTCAAGTCTGCCCGTTCCTGAAAGGTGGGAAGATAGGGATTTCAACACCAGAAACCCTTTGTTGATGGCATTTTCAGGGAAAAAACCACAAGCCTTCTTCGGCAGCCCTTTTTTCCCATTTTTTTGGAAAAAACTAAATTTTCACTGTATTTTGGCTATTTTCTTGGTCTCCTCCAGGGGAAACCACAAACTCTGGGTACCATTAGAATCCCTAGGATGTTGGGGAAAAAGGACGCAAATTTGGCGTGGTTAGCTTATGTGGTCAAAAAGTTATGAAGCCCTAAGCGCGAAATACCCCAAATAGCCAAAAAAGGGCTCAGCACTGGGGGGGAAAAGGCCCAGCAGCTAAGGGGTTAAGAATATACAATAACAATATATCAGCTGTATCTTAAGGATTTTCATGGTCCCTTTGAAAGAATTATTTTAGGAGCCCCTGTTCCAAAAAACTTTGAAATGTATTACCTATTTTCACCTAAATCAAGCCCCATGACGCCCAACAATATTCAATAATATGTTAAAGGTTGACTTAGAAAAATAGATAGTAAAGAAAAAGTTCACCCTCTCACGCGCTTCGGCCTTAGATGGTGGGGCACTGACCAAATTGCCCACTGTGCCCGTGCTTTAAAGCGTAGCTGATTTGATGCTAAGAAATGGTACTCTGCGATAAATCGCCTTTAGACAAACAAACGGAGCCACAATAAAGCTGAGAAAACGCAGTGCCTGACATTAAAAAGGTTTCTCTTATAACCTCGCACAATGGTGATGAAACAAGTGCAGCAGTCATACATATCTCATGGATTCATACCTCTTTAATGAGACTGATAAAGCGGGCCCCAAAGCGCCAAGGCTTGTGCCGATTACACTGTAATGAACTGACAGTCATCTGCGAGAACTGCTGCACGGCCACCGACACAACGTGCACCGCGTCGTACATCAGAGCGGCGTCAGTCTGAAAAAAACAAGAGGAAATAATTGGCGTCAAGGCGGAGGGGCGCGTGCTCAACTGGTAGAAATAACGTAAACCAGTGTAACGACAAGGAGAAGACCGGAATCAACCAGCAATGCTTACTGTCCAATGCGCGCATACCACATTGCATACGATTCATAAACACCTAGGATTAAGAAACATTACGAGAGACAGTTTAAAAAAAAAAAGAAAATGCTATATTAGCCAACCTCTTTGTACTGTAACAGGTCAGAAGTGAACGCCTCTGCACACCGGGATGAAAGTGTTCCTGTGCTTTAAGACTGCAGAGACAAATGAGTGCACGAGCCTCAGACAAACGAAACATTTTTTTTTTTTTTAATGAGAGGCCTATTCGCCCATTTTTAGGGCGAGCCTGTGTAGCATGCGCTTGCGCATGTGTATCGCTTGCAAGATGCTTTAGTAGTGAGAAAAGGGCTCAAAGCCCCGTCAATGTCACGTCAGTGTCTTTCGTTGGTTTGTGGGCTTGCCTTTTAAAATCTGCTTGCTTTCATTAGTGGTAGGCATGCATACGTCATTCTTTTCCGGTGGTTAGCCCTCCTCAAGCGCAGCGACCAAGTACTGAAAACATACGAGGTTCTCTGTTTTCTGTCTGGTTTGTGGACTACTTTTTTTTCTCTTTTTTTGCAGCGCTATTTTGCTTGTTTAGCAGCGTGATCAAGCTTGTTTTTTTTCCATTTAATGAGGCAAGAAAAGTCCGGTTGGGAGTTTACAACTGCTAATAGCTCTAACTCAGAGAAATGCGAGACCCGTTGCATTGCAAATCCTTCTTTTCTGCGTATTCGCATATGCGCTTCCTTCCTCCTAGCGTTCCTTTGTCTTTTTCCAGTTTTTCGAACATCCGTCAAAGTTTGTTTGTTTCTCTCGTTTCCTTGTGTTCTTCTTTCGTCCTGCCTTCCTCATTCCTTCTACTTCTCGTCCTGTTTTCCTTCTTCCTCCTTCTTCCTCCTTCTCTCCCTTTACTTTGTTTTTTCTCAATCATCTCTATATTCATTTCTTAATTCTTTATCCCGTCCAATTCCTTTAGTCCTTACTTTCTGCATTCTTCCTTCTTTTATTCTTTATTGAAATTCTCTCTTCCTTCCCCCCATGTTCTCTCACTAACTCCCTTCCTTCTTTTCTTTTCTCTTTCCTCTATTTTCAGTGCTTGTAACGCAGTGCTCATATTAGTTCCCTGTTGCACCATTCACTTCTCTTGCTTCCTGGCTCCCCGTCTTCATTTCTTGTATGGACTCTTCTGTTTCCTGCTTCCCATTTCGTGATGTTTTTGTGCTTCGGTAGTCCCTCCATTCTGCTGTCTGCCGTCTCCCTCACTTCTTCCTTTTATATCTTGCTCTTTCCTTTCTTCCTCCATCACTCCTCTCCTAGCATTCAAGCATTGTAATTCACCTTCAAACAACTCCAGTTGTTAAAATGAGGCTCCCATTGTTTTCATTGGGCCTCCTTTCACTTTGCAGGATTAGTGTCAATATTTTTGTCGCTAATGCTGCAAAGTGCTAAACTAGCGTCAACATTTTTGACGCCTGTTACCAAACATGTGCCATGGTGCGCCCTATCATAAATACAGCACACAAATGGTGGCATTAGGGGCGCAAGAAAAGTGGTGCATCACTACATGATACATTACTTTTCATAAATATGCCCCTTATTTTGGGGAAATTAGGAAGACTAGATTACTCCAGATCATCTCCCATTTCAAAGTGAGACCCAAACCACCTGCTCAATTTAGAAATGCAGTCAATACCTAGTGTAGAGGTGTGTAAGTGTAAAAAAAAGACGTGATTTTTCACGTGTTCGAGTAATAATAATAATAATAATAATAATAACTGTAGTAATATGTAGTACTTCATTTAGCACTGCTGCCACTTCTAAGCACGTGTAAATATTGTGTGTTAGAATTAGGCACTCTTTGCAAATTACCAATGCACATTCCCAACCAAATGTAATAATTTGCTACTGGAAACATCCGTTTGAGTGGTTCTCTACTGAGTCTCTGATGAATGTAACAATTCTCTCAAAATGAGATGCAAATGGAACAAACTAGGTGAATTGAAAGGGAAGACAGGTGGACAGCCTTGTGAAAATAAACTCCGTCATCTGCCCAGTATACCTCGGAGGGAGAAAGGCCTGTTTCCCCCTTCGCTTTGACATAATTAGTGAACTGCGAAATGAGTTCCATAATGGATGGACACCCCCCGAGACTCGGTGTTTGTCGCATGCAGCTACCTTAATGCCCTGCCGCTGCACGATAGAGTCCGAAGACTGACACGTTATTGCTCTATGGAGACATTAATGTATGCTTCCTTCCCAGCCGCCTCCCCAAGGGCCTCCGCCTGGCTTCAAAGCATTAATAGCTACTAGAAACACACTGGTGTCGGTAGGCGCGGCTGTGGTTATCACATATGAAACAAAACTCTAGTCTATATTTACACCTGACCTTCAGGCCCTCGGTAGTGCTTGCAATTGAAAGTTTTTAGATATCCCTTGCTGTTACTCAAGAGGCTTAACCATGGACGTCAATTCACCAAAGAGTGGAGCCCTAACTGACATCCATAAGGACGTGCTGCCACTGTGCTCCTAGCACTGAATTTGACACCTCTGAGGCCTGGGGTCACAAAGGCAGAGCCCGGCGTAGCAAAGGGCAAGGAAGGGGTCACAGGTGCGACCTCTGGCAACACCTAAATGAAGTCCATGGGCTTAACCTTCGGTTTCCCTACTGAAAAATAGGGACATGTGTGGTGGAAACAAGGGGATGTCACCAAGTGACAATTATAGAAAACATTTTTATTTAGGCATCTGTATTTGGAAATGTACAACGGGCTAGCATGGACTAATAGTCATAATGGCGTAATCAAAGATCACAGCATAATCCGATTGTAATAGTTTGGTGTTAATAGAGTTAGTAGTAATAAGGAATACAAACGATTGGGTGTTCATCCCATAAGGGATTTATACAGTAAAGAAAGACTATATATTAATCTAAGAGTTTCAGTTTCAAAAAAAGTCAAAAACATTGTGTGACAATGAAGCAATTGTATCAAAATGTGGTACTGGACTGTACAGGATGTAAATTGAGCCTCCTGCCTCCATCTATCAGAAACTCTAATGATCATATATAAAACACCCCATAATTGACTCTGTGATAACATGCACTGCCATGTTATTCTTATGATAGCTCTTTTTTTGTACCGTTGACAAATTGTGGTTTTTTTCAGCATGGCAGCTGGAGCCAGTTATGGCGTCTGGTTTGTGTGTTGATAACAATAACCAGGGAATTTCAATTGTTTTGCATGTTTGAGCCAGAACCAGAAATCAATTTCAAACCTCTGCTGCACACAGCTTTCTCCTTCCACAATGCATAGTAACCCTGTGACACAGGACCCGGCCTGTGTTGAAGCCCTCTTGTCCACCCACTGTGGATGGGCAACCCTGGCCCAAGCCTGGTGTGCACAGCCTTCATCGGTGTGGTGCGGTAAATGGGCACCTTGGCCTGGGATGCAGCCAGGCCCTGCTTCTAACCCATATGTCGATTATTATGATTTGTTGTTTAATAATTTATTTTGTAAATTTTAGTGATGTCACAACTGATGTCAGTGCTGATGCCTTAGGTGATGTCATCAATAATGTGTAAAGTCATACAAAGCATGCGGGGGTTGCACAAGTTATGGATTGCCTTGCGAACTATAACTGGCGTATTTCTTCAGCTTGTGTATGAACCAGAACCAGCATAAACGGCATGATTTAAAAACGTAAACTTACACTTTTTGTAGCTTATGATTTTTTTAAATTCACAGAGGAATATTACAAGTAGTATCTTTATCCCTGCAGAGCCTCTGCACTCGTGGTGGATATTCCATACATAAAAAGATAGACAGTTGTAAAGACACTACTTATTCCTTTGTTAATTGCAAAAAATCGTAAGCTTACTCAGAAGTGTAAGTTTACTTTTGTGAATCGGGTCCTAAGTTTCTAACTGTGCCTTTTTTAGTGATTTTCTTGGGCTTTTTTATTTTGCACAGGTGTTGCATACATGACCATTGCCATAGTCACTTTGGGCAGCCAACCTCCAATGAGCATGACCCATGGAGTGTGTGGCCCTAATCCCAGTAGAGAGGGAGCTGACCCCAGAACTGGTTAGAAGTGCCCACAGAGGAGGAGTTGGTCACTCCCATAGCTATAACTCTTTTGGGGGGGGGGGCACACAGGCTTTCTACAAAAGGAAAAGGATTATGACATATTCAATTTAGGCCAAGAGGGGCACTGTGGGAGTGCTTGCAGTGGGGACCACAGGGCCCAACGGAAAAGTGGGTAGTGTTAAGCCTGGGAACTTTTTTCATGCTAGTTAGGGACGTTCTAGTACTCGCCACTTCCCACAAGCTAGTACAAGGCAAAAATGTGACATCCCTCTCCACCCTTTTCAGAACATTCTGCACCTGTTGAAAGAACAGAAGAAGGGCTACACATGCTTTTTGAGACATGCGAGGAGACTTAAAGGCCTGAATCTGCTCGTACTTGCACCCAGGACAAAGAAGTAGACATCAATGGTCAGTTGGCTGAACTCCTGTTAAGCTACAGGGACACAAAAGCTGCATTTCTGAAAAGCCCAAATGACTAGTTTCTACTGGACCAGCCCTAAACCCTACCGGTGGCTTCTGCTGGAGTGAGTCTTGACCCTCACGTTATGTTTGTGAGGTCTTGGGACAACTGGCTACATCAAAGTGAACTTCCCTTAAGATCCCTGAAAAATCTGTCACTTAGAAACTTTTTGAACTAAAGACCTCCAGGACAATCCTGTCAAGCCAATCTGACCTATGTGTGTTGCTACTGCGATGAATAAAGAGGTCTCCTCTGTTCTGAGCTTTTCTGAAGCAGCAAATCTGGTCTCATAGGACTTCACTGAGCTGGTATCTGGCCTTGTGAAGCCCTCTTTAGGTACAGTTCACCATCTTGCCCCTCTTGGAGATTTTGAGCTCCAAAAAAGTTATTTAGGTCCCCCCAAAAAAAACACAGCGATGTTGATTCCTATAGGGAATTTTTCTGATGGCACCAGTGTAGTTATAGTGAGGTCAAACTTTCCATAGGAAAGGATGTTTTTCTTTTCTTAATAACATTGGTAACATAAGAAAAATACATTGAGATTTTTCCATTCAAAATGATCTTCTTCTTTGGCTCCTTCGTGTTAAGTTTTGCATTGATCCTTCAAGCGGGGGTCAAGGAAAAAGACAGCTCCCAAAGCAGGATTTCGCATTTTAATTCCCAAAGGATAGTTTTCTCTCCAACACATAAAAAAATGCTGCACAGAATTACACTAAATTGACCGCAAAGTGAGAACTTTACTCTGAAAGAGTGCTTTTTAAAATTGGTGTAATTCCAAACAGTAGTGTCCAAGACATAAGCAAGTAAAAGGGTTGTGGTGGGCATGAGGGGGTTAACCTGTAAAAATGTAGAATCTCTGCAACCATTACGTTCCGCAATACACTGAAAATAAAAAAAAAGTTGGCTGTGATTAGCTAGCTGGGAAGCTTTTTCTCATGTTGCCCATTTCGGTACCATGGATCCAAAAAACGAATCTGTGGAACCGTAACGAATTGATTGGCTGGCCACAACAGGAAAGAAATGTTGCAGCCGCCAATGCAGGACTTGGTGACTCAGTTCCTGAGACTTGAAAGAGGTAATAAAGGGCATATAAAAGGGGTGGGTGAGCATACCCTAATCCCCAGACCCTCCACGAGATTATAACAAAGAAAAAATATATTTTTGTCTGGCTCTGCGGTACCAGCAAGGCTCTTCTGTGTTATACTGCAGGTTCAACTAGATACGTTTAGAAGGCTGTGGTCATAGTCCAGACCGTGAAGAGAACCTTAATTAGGCAGGCCATTTTCAGTGGGGCTTGTCCACCTGTAAGGGTTAGGTGAAGGGCCAACTCCCTGCAGCTGAAGGTTGTTGTCCAAGCCCTGCTGTCAACCCCCTGAGATGTAGAGGGATTTAGGTGCAAGGCCTGGCTGTAGAAAAATAAAGCAACACACAAAGCGGCCTCTTTTGGGTGCCTGCACCTTTGTCCAATGAGAGTGTGGATAGAGGATTATGAAATGTGAAACAAGGAGGGTGGACTTCGAATAGTCCAGGAACCCCTTCCGTTTGAGCGCATGCCAAGTGCCCAAACACTGATATTAGACAATTGCATTTCATGCAATAAAGGCACTCAAACATCTATCTATCTATCTATCTATCTATCTATCTATCTATCTATCTATCTATCTATCTATCTATCTATCTATCTATCTATCTATCTACCAACCAGAGAAGTTCTCAGGTTAGAGTAAGCTGTGCCAACTATAACTGAAGCTCCACCATGCAATGCTCTTGATCTCTCACATGACTTCCTCTGAACTAGTTGTTCATGACTAATGACTGTGCCGAACGGGCTCTGGTCAGAGGCCCTGGTGTAAGTTCAACTCCAGCACCTATGCCGTATACCACAACTCATATGCAGATTTCCTATTAAAAAAATAAATATTAATAATTGCATGCCCGACTTCTGAGACCGATGTTGGACAATATTGGGCCTCTTATTGGACATACTGCTGCAAATAATAACTTTTTCACCAAATGACCAGTAAAGCTTGCACTGATAACTCAATGCACATAACAATGTAAACTTTCCAAGCACTGGTGCATATTATGCAATATGGTGCTTCCTGTTCAGTCATGGAGCAAGGAGGCAACCCTAACAGAGAACCTATATTGCATCACAGAGTTTCACTGAAATTATCTTAGTATTTCAATGCGTTTTACATTTTTCATTGTTTTAAATCATTAAACCTTTGCTTGAAGAACACATTTTTAACCCATAAATTATGACAAAGCGTTCAGAACACCTTACCCCATCCTAAAAGTAAATCTAGCTAACCTTCAAATTTATTTTTGAATCAACTGACTAGATAAACAAGATATTGTTGTGATCTCAAAAAGTATCTCAATATCGCAAGTTAAAAGTAAATGAAAAGGCCTGGTCAGATAAGATGCATCACATATATGGCATTCTCCCAAAGATTTTCGCACATACTCGTTTTCCAAACCTATTAATGCATAGCTAGTGGTATAATGTGCTTCAGAATATATAGGGAAGGTGGTATATTCAGGGATCTTGCTAGTTAGCAGCATACTGCCCCCCCTAGTAGATCATTCATCACAACCACCACCAAAAATATTAGTTCATGAGTGTCGCTTTGTTGTGTTTTACACAAAGAGCATTGAATTGTGACAACCACACAGCAGCAGTAAATGAAATGAATAGGAAGCATTCTCTTTGCATTATGCCTTTGCACCCGGGGCCATATCATGAGTGTGCACTCTGACGCAGAACATAACTGCTCTCTGTTTTGGATCTGTGAGGTCTGCAGCTCATGCACTAACTCACATAATTTCCAAGTTAGACATCTGTTCTTCAGAGACTGCAATGTTCTTGATACGCCCTGCTGTTAAAAGAATACAGGATTAACAAGAAATCTCACGCTGCAGTGCTTCAATCTCAAATGAAGGAGCTGTCCTCTCTCACAACGCCCCTCGGACCTGCGCGGTAATCCCTCAGACAGTTAGTGATCCAGATGCCCTCAAGTGTTAGGTGCATTGACTGAGCACAGCTTCTGGCTTCGGTGTGATGGCTCCAGGGCAGGAAATAATTGTTCTGTAGCAAAGGAATCATTCGCTAAAGGACCGGTTCTCTCCCTGATGCGCAGCCACATCTGCTTCTTTCAGC
Source organism: Pleurodeles waltl (assembly GCF_031143425.1). Classification (NCBI taxonomy): domain Eukaryota; kingdom Metazoa; phylum Chordata; class Amphibia; order Caudata; family Salamandridae; genus Pleurodeles; species Pleurodeles waltl. The sequence continues at coordinate 1,219,500,005 of NC_090444.1, read as the reverse complement.
CTAGGTTGCCAAACCCTTTGGTAACACAAAAATAAGAAATGTAGCATGTGTTTATGAGTGAAAATGGGATGGTCGAAAGCATCCTGAAACTGCACTGATGAAAGTTGTCTCCGTGATGTAAATGTTCCCAGGCGAAACATTAAAAAAGGAAATAAACTAATTTACTGACAGTTTTCCAGCGCTCTAAAGCAACCCTTTGAATATTTGATCTTACACGTGCTCATTGTGCATTTGAGAAAGATTACCCAAACAAGTTAAATCATATGAGTGACGTGGCGTATTTTGTCTTTGTGCGGGCAATGAGTATTTATCTAGACGGGCAGTTACATTCTTGACTTCAACTTTAATAATCGGATAGTTTTAATTAGGTTTAATTTCTTTCCTAAAATCGTCTCAGGAATTCAAACAAAATTTACTTTCAAACCTTAGACTAGGCAGATTAATTTGCTTTGACATTTTGGTGCAAAGCCTGATAGGAAGATTTGTGAAGTCACAAAAATTGTACAGGCACAGCTTTGATCACTGGCACTTGCCCATTTTGATGGGAAGGTGGTGGTAGCCATCTGTTGCATTGTTGACTCCCTAGAGAATATGCTGGGGACAGGCATAGGTGTGTCCTTTCCATTTTTAGGGAGTGCTCAGAGGATAGCATACTTCATTTGCCAAAGATGTCAAAGCCATGGAGCAAAGCCTTTATTAACTGTACTTATGATTTCACCCACAAAAGGCTACCCTTTCTATTTATCCAGAGGCACGGGAAGCATAGCTAAAATAATTCAAGCTGGCACCGGTCCCCATGGAGTGCATGTTGACTGCACAGGATCCAACATCTGTCCTTGCTGGCTGTACACACAGCGCTGTTTTCTAACCTGAGTTTCCATTTATCACCATCCTGCAGTTATCTGAAGAATTTGGGTGGCTGGAGAGAAGTGAAATGGCTGTTTCCCATAAAGGGTAGGCCGAATTTTTGGGAAGTTTCATGCTCATTGTCAAAGGTAGGATATTCCATTATAAAACAGGACTATAAGTCTGAGAATTCAAAGGAACCTGAATCAGAGCAGCACATCAGACATAAACCTGCGAATCTAGGCAGCTATAGCTGTAGAGAACAACAAGAGCAGCCACGGATTATATTAAAACCTTTTATTTTGCCCGTAGGTTAGAGGAAGAGCTAGAAAGGAGAGCATAACATGACGAGAGAACCATCCAAACTCAGGTTTTTTAATTTCTAGCAATCACTGCTCTGTAACCTCTACAATTTAGGGCTTGAGATACCTTGAAACCAGAGCACTGTTTTACTTTGAAGAAGACATGAAAAAGAAGACTTTTATCAGAGTAATTTTGTGTACTGAGGAATAAGTAAGGACTTGTATCCAGCTTTCTGTTGATGCTGTTCTGGAAATGATTTTCATAGGTCAAGGAAGCTGGCTTGCTGACCTCCACAGAAAAATATAAGACAAGAGGTCATCTCAGCAGGACTAGAAGGACCATCAGCACTTTGCCTGGACCTGGCTGAAGAGTATTTGAGTCTGCCTTCCACTGCTATCCGTGTCCTGGCATAATGGAAACTATTTCCTGAGGTTTGGGACCTTCTGGAGTGACCAGGAAGAAGCTATTCAGCCTTCCAAAAAGTGTGGCTATTTTTCAACACTGTGAAGATTAAGAGATGGATCTAACGTGCCAAGTTCATCAGAGGCAGACAAACTTTCAAACATTGTTTTTCTCAGACCTTTGTGGCACAAGTGTGGTATCTGGCCATGCTAGAGCCCTGGTCAGCTACAGCACTCAATCTTGCCTCACTGCAGGATTTCAGGCTCCAAAAAAGTGACTCGATCCCAATCTACAGAGTAAAAGTGTGAAATGGTGGAAAAGATGCCCTACTAGTGAAGCAAACATCAATCTTGTTGGCTACAGATATCAATTTTAATTGACTCTGAGGTTTGGCGCCAGAAAACACTGCTTTAACAGATCCCCAGATTTGACATATGCACATGGAATATATCTTGGCACTAGCATCCTAAACTGTCTCTCTATACATTTTTACATTTTATAACGGAGACCAAGTCCCAAGATAAAACTGTTGACTGGTGAGAACAGTTAAACTTTACCTGGCCTGGGCTGAATCACATCCAACTGAAAACGTGCCTCTGACCAATCACCCACGGCTCATAAACATAGCCTTTTGCGTTATACATTGCTTAATACTTAAAAATCCATTACTCGTGATCACTTTAGCCAGTTTTATCATTTTAATCATCACATTTCAAGAACTTTATTGTATGGATTCTCAACTTTAATGTTGTTCTTAAACAGCTGAAATAGTTTACATGTATCTCTCTGTGACTGAAAACTTTCACCTGAGCCACTGATTCTTGTGGTGAGCCCAGGATTTCTCAAAGATTGTTTTAAGTATTTGGAGGTTCCTCTATTGCTCTCCCAGCTTAGAAATCCAGTTTTTTGTACATTTGATCAAAGTAACAGTAATTACATTCAGACTTTCTATTGCACAACCTTCCCAAAACACGGATGTATTAAAAGCACTATATTGTGATATTCCTCTTAGGACCTCAAGAGGCTAGATTACTCCTAAACAACTCAGATATATGCTCTGCCGCCTTATACACTTTAACAATGGTAAATATGATTGTCAACCCTGACTAACTAATAAGTCCATAGTAATATAGCAAAGGAAATGCGCAGGTGCATGAGCACTTTAAAAACATGATTTCTGGTCTGCCACTGCAGCCATCAATGGCCCGAGCCAGAAACTGCAGTCATCACACATCAAAAGTAAACTATCTACCATGTGGAAAAGCCTACTTTCAACATTAGCCAAAATATTGCTAATAGTGCCTTAGAACCACATGTTCAGGGTTCAGCATGTGTAAATATGGGACATACCCAAATTTGAGATTTTTGTGACCTTAGATTGACACAATTAAAACTACTATTCGTTACATAGGCTGTAGCAGCTTTCCCCTTTTGTAAAAACCTGCTTTGAATAAAAGTCTTCTTTTTCCTAGGCTTATGAACCAGCTACCAGAACCAGCTACCAAGACCACTGTTAAAATATATATTAAAACATAATTAAATTATGCATATAGACTTTGGTAAATATATACTTGAAGTGTGTTCATTTCTGCCTCAACACTGCTCAGGTTGGTGACTAGTTATATCAGGTTCTTTCTTTTCCAGTGACAGTAATTAACCCCCGGTTTAGCTGACTTGGTGTGAAATGCATGGCGTGGAAATGCAAACAGCCTTAGTCAGCCAAGTGACCTCTGGCAGGAAAGCAGAAGCAGGCTAATGATTAGGCAACGCAAGGGTATGGCAGGAACCAGGGAAAACACATGGACACTAAAAATAACTTTGTCAGGAGCCTTTCAGAGTAGCCAGGCTATACTACAGCAGGCTCTTGAGTCTGGGCTGCCCTAGAAGCTGCAGCGTTACCGGACAATGTGTAGGGGACGTGGGCCCAAACCATGTCAGGTTTGTATTCCCATGAGAAGGAATGAGAGGCTGTTCTTTCTATAGGCCCACCCCTGGGAGGCGAAAACACATCCACATTGAGCTGAAGAGATCCTGCCCCTTTAAAGGACTTGTGCCATAGGGGTTACATATAAGTCATTAACTGAGAGATAGTGGGGTGAAAGAAGGGCTATTTTGACTGCCGGGACTAGAGATCATAGGATTAGACTCACTCACCAGTCAGTGGCTGGTGAGTGACCACTACAGGGAAGGTCTACAAGGAAGGTTTCCCACCATGAGCACGTCAGAGCACAACTGGGCATCAAGAAGATTAGAGGAGCAAGATCCTGTTAGAGTCATCTGCCCCAAGCAGAGGACTGAGATCCTGACCCCTATGTCCTTGTACCCAAGAACTGAAAGTGCTTTGCAAGGGTCAGCTCAGTTGATCCTATGTGGTACCAAAGAAACACATGAAAAGAAGCACAACTTTGGAGAAAAGGCATTAGGCCAGTGGGAACTGGGACCTCTGCTGAAGGTATGGCTGACGGAAATAATTGACAAGAAGGGCATCTTCATTTGACCAGCAGAAAAGTGAGTACAGGAATCTGTGTTGGAGCCTGGGTTGAGAAGAGTGGTTAAACCTGCCTCCCACTGCTCTTGGTGCCCTATCATGAAAACTCTCCCCTCCATGTTAAGAACTTTAGAATTGGCAGGAGGAAGATATTCAATAGCCTGAGGAATTTGGGGAGCAATTGAGTGCATCAGCAGGGAAGGTAACTGAGCCTGACCTTGCCTTTATGGCCGTCTGTACCAAACAAAGCACACATTTTGACATAAGAGGCACCCTCTCCCAACAGTCTTGTTTGGGAACATGTCCTACTTTGGAGGATTCAGCGAGGTTGCACTGGGGGGCCTAACTTTCTCTAGTATAAGGTCACAGTAAATGGGTGGTTGAAGATTTGGGAGTGGTTTGAGTGAATGGAGGGCAATAGGGTGGGTAGAGGCAAAATAACCTCAGTTTTAATGTAAATTTGACTAAGGCCACTCCTGCCCATTCAATGTTATGCATCCGGCAAGGATTCTGACCCTGTGATATGCCTGAAAAATATGCAATGCAAACATTGTGCAAGGAATGCATATTGCTACTAAGGGTTTCAAAAACATGCTAGCACCCCTATGAAAGCCTTGACTGAGAGGATGGTTGTATTTAGAATTACTATGCTGAGAGACGAGACTAGGGAGCTCTACAAATGATCAGTTACAATATACAGCAGAGGCATTCTAGCCTGAGTCTTTACACTTCGTCTATCGAAGGAATGACCTGGATCAGTCCTGTATGTAACACACTGTTTGATGTGAATAAGGAACCTGTGGGGTCCAAGGAGCTAACTCACTGCTCCTCTATGTTCTCATGTTGTTAGACAAATAAAAGGCACTATTACATACATACATTGTGGATAAGTGTGGCTCAATGGTTAGAGCGGCAGACCCTAAAGCAGAGATTTGGCTCAAGACCAGGGTTCAAGTCCTGCTTTGGCAGGTCTTGGGCTCAATTCCCCTTGACCAGATAATTCTCGCCTCGGTGCCTAACCTAATTCATGGGTGCAACTCTGGGCAATAGCTTGCTTAATCTCCACAATGGCCCCAACAGTGCTTGGATGCCTGGCTTCACCCTGGGGGTGCTCAGGAGTGGGTGCCTCACAGGGAAAAGCCAGGAGGGGTTCCATAGTGGTATGAGTACAGCGCCTTGAGACCCTAATGGGTGAGTAGTGCGCTATACAAGTGCTAATTTACATTTTTTTTACATTTACATACAGCATATCACAAACTCTGGAATAGAGAATGTGTTAAATGTCCATGTTTTATATTGTAGAAACAACAGCCATCAATGCAACAGCTGATAACTAATATATTTGCTTTTGGTGAGAACCGAATATCCTTGTAAAATATTGTTATGTTTAAGTTTTGAACAAAAACCTCAGGGTGCTCGATAAATCCAACACAATATTACATATCATTAATATTTTAAATATAATTAAGAATGAGTACCTCAGTAAATTGTAATTGCTATTCTCAAGAAAAAGCCATCCCTTTGGTCTTTCCATAACTTAACAAACTTTGGCAAAGTCAACATATTGGAGGTTTGCATGGTAAGGATAAACACAAGCATGCACAAGTGTGCATTTCTGCGTTCTCATGTTTGCATGCATAAGTGTATTGTCTTGGATGTTTTAGGGATATATACTTTCTGGCTCCTAACAGACTCAGTATCAGTGTGGCGTAATCGCTAGAATATAATGTAATGAAAGGTTGATTTAGAATGTTAGCAGTTCACAGGTGCACGCGGAGGAATAAAGACGTGAGATTTACAGCTCCATGTGTGGCATAGTCATTGGCAGGTACCCAGGCTGGGGAAGACGCTACAATAAGAACTTTCAAATAAGACCTATTAGCAGTGCCAGTGCTTTCTTGCCACCCTGTGTACAGTCAGAACTTTTGCCACTATCTAATATGGGTGCAAGACGTGATAATTTGATTGCCTGTAGTGAAATAGTCCCACATTATCACCATGAAGATGACACAGCAGGCATGTCTAGTAACCATATTAGCCTGAGATGAGCCGAGCCCTTCATTCGCCAGCAGTTCTCAAACACTTCCTGATGCTGATGGCAGGTGCTGTTTGCAGGAGCAATGGTGGCCATAAATGAATGGCTCCCTGATATTGGTGGCCGTTGCTAGGATAAGACCTGAGAGGCAGTGATGATGCGAGCAGGAGAGGGTCGTGTATGACAGGGTCAGAGGACTGAGGGAAAGGTGGAGTATAGTGAAAGCAAAGAAAGACTGGGTGAGAGATGGCAAGTGGGGGATGCGGATAACATGAACGGGAGAGTCATTAAAACCTTGCAATGCAGCATGTCCAGTCTCATTCTAATATCAGTTGCCAGATTCGAAAACAATTGAGCAAGTCATGCTTTCCAGCACAGAGAGAAGGTTGTCTTAAAGTAACATCAAAGCCTATTACACTAATTTCAGAAAACTTCACAAAAACTCGCACTTCAGGTGAAAGTTAACAAAGGCATAGAGAACGTTTTTAGCCCCTGAAATGTTTTGCTTGAATATACATTAACCAGAGAATTTACAGATTAATAGTAGTCTCTGATTCATTCCAATGCAGGCAGAAGGACACGAAAAAATAGCCAGTAGGAAAACGGTGAGACTAACATACTCATGTGGTTTAATCCAACACATGGTTGACAATGTTACAAGCCAATGGCTGACTGTGCCAGAGAAGAAGTCAATGCTTGAAAAAGGCTGACCCAAGTAATTTTGTAAACAGAGTAGGTATTTGTTGCTAAGTGTTAGCCACAAATGGCATGTGCATCTTCACACCTCAAACCTAACATGCATTTGCAAGGCCAATAGGTGTTCTCAATTATAACGAAGCACATAGCAATTGGATGTGCAGTGTTTTTTTCTCTCACGCAAAGTAAATGAAAAAAGAAACACAATCTAAGCTAGCCATTACGCATATACAAAGATGCGTACAAACAGGCAACAGTTTTCAAATGCTTTTTCTTTAAGTTTTATAATAAAAGATAACCAAGACAATGCAAACATGAAAGCACAAAAGCCTCCCATCAGAAAGGAAAGGTTTCAAGTCACCTTCCCAGAATCAATGTCAATATGAAATATTCCAAGGGTGGGACAAACAGAAGCGAGGGGAGGAAAGCAATCGAATAAGGGACAGGGTACTGAGATGGAATGGAAAGCTATCCAGTTACAAGGAAGGGGCCGACTCAGTACCCACTCTATGTATATTGTAATCTACAAAATAATTCTCTACAACAGATTGCTGAAGGAAAAAGAAAAATACTGCATTTAAATAATGGCCACTTAAAACTAAGTCATCCTAACCTTGATTGAGTCTCAGCAATTTGCAAGCACATATTAGCACAGGGTCCTATGCTATAATACTGACTTGCGTGATAGTTTACCTTTCACCTAATTTACTTTAACTGTTCACTAGTTAGTCATAAAAAGGCATCTGTTGTAAGCCTTTGAAGAACAAGCACATATTTCTCTTGCAGCTCAAGCAGAGAACAAGCACCACCATTTGAAGGTTGAACTGATGTCAGTTTATTCTCATCAGTTTAGTGGGGAGTTGGGGAACCAGTGCGATAATTCATTCTGTTCTCAAGGTACAACAGCCCTGTTTCATAGAAAAAAACTACATTATCTTATACAGTGGTCAGGGCATGGAATACTACGGCTTGTGTTAAAGTATTTGCTGCTGAAACCCTCTCAGTTCCACTCGGTGAAACTCATTTTAATTCCCCAATAGAGCTCAAAACCCCACCTGATGTCAAATAAACATTCTAGAATGCCTCTTATTTGTGATTGTTAGACATGTTGAACTCCGCAAAGAGACCCGTATTTTCTCTACACATGGCAGCCCCTTTAAACGTATGTACTTAATTTCAGAGAAAGTCTTCTCCTCAAAGCCCTCTCATGGAGTCTGATCACAGAAGGCGTGATTCCAGTGAAATGTCCGCAAACACCATTTATTGTGTAGGAGCCACAACTTGGTGCAACAGAAGGGGCTGCTATGCCAATTCTGCAAATCAAACACACGAATGCTGTTCCAGTGCAGGACGTCCACGTTTGTGTTTGAGTGTGCATCACTGAGATGCAGAATTCATGTGTGCCTGTGAAGACTTCTATTACAGGTGGATGTTTGTAGGCAAAGCCCTGATTGCGCAAATGAACAGCTACCATCCATAGGTTGGTGCATGTTTACTACCTACCTGGTAGAGGGGCTTTCACCCTGTGCGCAAGTACATACAGTAGTGTAAAGCCAGTAGTGCGCATGCGCAAACCCTGTCAGCGCAGATCTGCGGTATGGCGAGGCTTTGTGAATGGCATACCGCGCGTAATTTGTGCCGGTGTTTTCCCGTGCCCCGCACTGCCCTTATTTGTACACAATGGCATATATTAAAGAGAATCCATGGGGATGAGATGGTGGCGTCGTGAGTGTAATTTTTAAGAAAAAATAATTAGGGGAGCTCTTTAATTTAGGTTACAAAATGTTAAAGCTCTTACTTAAACCTGAAGTTTAAAGTGATGTAGGTTGTACTAACTGCAGTGGACCCATGAGTAATACCTTGGACCCTGACCCTTAGGGGCATATTTATACTCTGGTTGCGCCGGAATTGCGTCGTTTTTTTTTACGCAAATCCGACGCAAAACTAACTCCATATTTATACTTTGGCGTTAGACCCATCTAGCGCCAAAGATCTTGGAGTTTGCGTCATTTTTAGCGTGGACACCTTCCTTGCGTTATTGATATGCAAGGTAGGCGTTCCCATCTAAAAAATTATTCCGAGGCATGTGTGCCGTATTTATACTCCTGGGCAAAAATGACGCCCGGGAGTGGGCGGGTCCAAAAAAATGACGTCCAGCCGCTTTAGCGTCATTTTTTAGCGCCTGGTCAGGGCAGGCGTTAAGGGACCTGTGGGCTCGGAAGGAGCCCAGAGGTGCCCTCCCATGCCCCCAGGGACACCCCCTGCCACCCTTGCCCACCCCAGGAGGACGCCCAAGGATGGAGGGACCCATCCCAGGGAACTTAAGGTAAGTTCAGGTAAGTTTTTTTTTTTTTTTTGTGGCATAAGGGGGCCTGATTTGTGCCCCCCCACATGCCACTATGCCCAATGACCATGCCCAGGGGACAGAAGTCCCCTGGGCATGGCCATTGGGCAAGGGGGCATGACTCCTGTCTTTGCTAAGACAGGAGTCATGTCAATGGAGGGTGGGAGTAAAAAAAAAATGGCGCAAATCGGGTTGAGGCAGATTTTTTGCCTCAGACCGACTTGCCCCATTCTTTGACGCCCAAGCTCCATTTTCCCCTACGCCGGCGCTGCCTGGTGTGGGTCATTTTTTTTGACGCACACCAGTCAGCTCCGCCGGCTAACGTCATTCCATAAATAAGGCGCCCGCATGGCGCTTTGGAATGGCGTTAGCCGGCGTTAAAATTTTTGACGCACAACTGCGTTGGCGCAGTTGTGCGCCAAAAAGTATAAATACGGCCCTTAATGTTTTGCAAATTAAGCACTGTGAATCGCACGGTGTGAAGAAGTGCAGCGGACGGCCGTTATTTAATTGTGATAGGATTCGTGGAGGAAGTCTTCAAAATCCTATCACGAATACTCATGCACAACATTAATTCAAAAACAAAAATAAATAAAAAAATAAAGAAATGGTAGAGCGATGTTAAAGTATTCAATACAGTCGACTTTTTGAGAGCTGTAAAGAGAGCAACAGAATCATTTGACTTCTCGGCCATCCGTTGCCACTGCACGGAACACTTTCCCTGATCTCTGCTTCACAACTGATCAATAAACAGTATCAAAGGTACTAAATGCCAGACAAGAGCAAACTGAGCCTAAATTACTACGAGCAGCTGGACCAGAGGCAGCAGCGGGCTCATTACCGCCTGTCAATATGGAGAGATGGCGGGATGCAGGCGGCGTCAATTTCTGATAAAACCGAAACGCACCTCGCAAACTGGATGATATGTACGGCTCGTCCTCAGCAGAAGTGCCGCGGCCCTCGTGATATGAACGTCAATAAACAGATTCAAGAAGTTACTTACAAACATCGAAACGTGTCTGCTAAATATGCGATGCTGTCTGGATTTTGAGTAAGGCTGCGAGAAGAGTTCTGTTTCTCCTCCACGAGTTGAACATTTCCGTTCTGTTTTATTTTTTATTTTTATGCGAGGTGCCAAACGATAATTGTGTTTCCCTGTTAATATTTCCAAGAGAAGGCAATCGTTTTCACCGAGTTGGGTGTTCTTAGATATTTTTTGGGTTATTTTGTTTCATATTGTAATGGTTTTAATGATCTATCCAATTAAATATGGGCCATAGTCTTTTCGTTGTTTAAGTTGTATTGCTTGACCACCTCTAGATTAGAATTCGAATGTACAAAGTAGCATTCCTGCAAAAAAAAAAGCAACGCTTGTTCTAATTTTAGTCATTTCTATAGGACTTCTCCCTGCCCGTTGTCTCGACCTTCAACAATGCACTTTTGATTTGACTGTCAGATATCACTATTTGACTCAGGTTGTTCTCACTCTGGAAATATGCAATTAAATATACAGTTAAAAGGCTTGCGAGAATAATATTAGAATATAGCAGGGATATCTAATTCTAAACGGAGAAAATATTTTGTCCGGGGCAATAGCCATGTAAATCCAGGGGCTAAAACATGATGGGTTGTGTTGACTCAGTGCGGAGCTAAGTGCATGCTTGTGTGCACCTGCAGTATGTAAAGTGAATTCGTGTGATCTGCAGTGCATTGTTTTAGAGAGCACAGCTCAGAAAGAGGCAGACCTGTCACTGTTTCTGAGCTGTCCTGCCTGAAACTCCAGACCTAACTTAGAGAAATATTGGGTTAAATAAATTCACTTGACATACTGCAGGCGCATAACAATAGGAGCCCAGCCCTTCATGATACGGCCTCTCGAGCCGACTATTCCACCAAAGACAGTACTGCCCAGGATCAATCTACAGAGTGGCACACGGGCACCGCAGTGAAGCACTGTAATACCTGCTTAATACCTGCAAGTCTTGTGTGATTTGGGCGATAGCTTTGCTGTCTTTAAACCCTGCCCACAGGACCTACATGACCGGAGTTGGTGAGGCCTGAGTGATAGCGCTGCTATCATTACACCCTACTTTGGATCACAAGAAAATATTACACCCTACCAACAACCCACTCCACCATTATGTAGAATGCTATGTGTTCGAAAATCCACTTCGGCCCCCCTCACATAAGGATTTGAAGCACTATACAAATTCTGCAATCCAGTACCAATCCCCTGTCTACTGTCAAACGATAGGTAACATTAGGCCTCATGTATCAATGTTAGGTTACCCATTGCTTGTATTTCCATGTGCCACATTTCTCCAGGCTCAATAACTTTATCTCCACCAACCACAGGCAGTTAGTATTACAGATCCTCAGAACTGTAAAGCTGGAAATGAGCCAACAACTTCCTTATTTCTTGTCGCCGTTAGGTTTAGGATCCATTACTATACTTGTATTCTTAATATCAGCTTGATTTTAACGTGTTATAACCCAAACTACCAATTACTATGTTCCAGTGTGATGTCTTAGAGGAGTCTCTGAATTTATGCTATTAGTTTCTTCTAAATATTTGTGTAAGTCTACCTATCGATATGCCTTTGGTACCGTACCTATGAAGAAATTAATTATTCTACTGCCCACTAGACTTTCCAGGACATTCTCATTTGATAACCTTCAAGTGCTCAAGTTGGCATGGTCTCAGCAAAAGGGCAGTTGTCAGGTTTAGAGGTCACTTCATAAGAGGACCAAAGCACTGTGATATTTATTATGTTTCAACACAGGAGAGAGGCACTTTCTATCTTTCCATCTGTAGGCACACGCTGGCTGTAGTCGATTGAATGTCCTATTATAGGATGAATAAAGAATTGTTTTAATAATAGTGAAGTGGTTGGACTATTCAATCAAGAGCTATTTAAGAAGTGCTAAGTCAAAACAACATGGATTGACAAAGCAACTTTTCAATAATGATTATGTAAAGATAGAAAATACCTCTCTCATTTCTTGAAATTCAGTTATTTTGGGTCTTACTGATCGCTGACCCAGGGAGCTGGGTGCAAACCTTGACCAAATAGTCACATATGTTTCCAGAACCATCTTCTATAAAATGATTGACTGCACTAGAATGTGCCCTGGCCATTCTATGATTGTGCCTGCTGCAGCTGATTGAAGAAGATTGCTAAACACTTTATCCACACAGTCATCAATGTAAAATCGTTGTGGAAATAACTTTGAAAGCAAGGTTGTTAGAGCTTGTAACTGATTTTGGTAGTTTCGGGGTATTGTAATGTTCATTAAAAGTCCACCATGGGAAGGGTGCATCAAAGTACAAGAATTCTGCAGTCGATTCACATTAGAAACGGTAAACAAGATAATAAATCTTTGAGAACTCAAAGCCCTGTGTATGACTTTGCAGATGTATGCTGTGCAGTGAATGTTGGCTTACGTAGAAGGACATGACAGCCAGTTCCTTGGTTAGCCTGGGGCTGAATCCACTGTACATGAAGGAAATTGATGCTCATCAGAAGCCATGAGCAAACAAAAAAGAGCAGAATCTTTAAGGTGTGACAAAGACAGCAGTTGAAGAAGTGGGATGGGAATGGTGTTTCTTCTCAGGTGGTCATGGTCAACCAAGCTCATCAGTCAGCAAGTCCATTTTGTACCAAAGATAACCACTGAAAACATGTGAGGTTCCCATAATTACTACAGTCCTTGGTCTCAAAATTTTGCATAACATGGTACGCTCTCGTCAAATATTTCTACATGGCAAGTGTTTTTCTGCATGACTGATGCCTTACAGGACATGCCAGAGGAAGCTAATAAGCATCCTAGCTTGATAAATTCCCCACAAAAGTAGCACTAGAGCAATGCTCACAACTTGAGGTAAAAAAACATAGAAGGCAAATATGCATACGATAATGTTCATAGTCATACAAATGAAAAACACTTATTAAATTAGCTATCCATTCCAATGATTCTAGCTAATAGTCATGAAACAACATAAACAAATAGAAACAATAGATTTTTAAAGATAAAGTGATGATAAACATGCCATTTTCAGGAAGTTAAATTAAATATATTTCTATATGTATATTTAGGGGAAAAAGATGAACAGTTGAAAAAGTGCAATCAAAAGTAATTTTTGTGGTTGCATGATATATAAAAGACAACACTTGCATGCAACAAACGCCTGATGCTCACAGTCTTTGGCCGTGTGCAGTAGATGCTGGCTACAGGCCCTGTGAACATCATCCATATCAGGGCTTGACCAAGAGCAGTTTCGGTGCACTAAAGTCTTAAAAGAAGCTATGACCTAGACAAGAATACATCACAGCCTCACCAAGCACTGAAATTGAAGGCAGCTACAATTTTACAGAAACACTTTTTAACAGCAATTGGAAAGCAGATGGGAATTAAATTATCATCTAACTAGACAGCCGAAGTGCAATCAGAATAATTTCTATGTATTTAATGTTAAAATAAGAAATACATTAAGCACATACTGGGTGAAGTCTATCACTGAAGATAAATGATCTGTTTTAGCTGGATGTGAACAAGATGCAGAAGTTTTGAAAAGTCACTCAAAGTTAAGAAAGCCAATTGTTAAGTGGGCTGACCATTTCCACAGGCTGTATATTGTGGTTGACAGAATCAAAATGTGAATGAAAGCTAAACAGACCAATTGATGAAGCTGGACGACCAAAATCACGTCTATGTGTGTGTATATTATGTATTATACTTTAGAAAAGCCTGGAAGAGTATGGCAAGACAGCTTAAACTGTGTCATAGTCAAGGCCTAAGGAAAAATCTGGATTTGTGCAAAATCTAGCACATAATGGGCAGGTTTAACTTACTTCTGATGCATTGATTTTCATGGAGATCTATCAAAGGGTGAATCGTTAATTAGGGAGGTGGCAAAAATTATTAATTTGATAATTGCTTTGAAACCCTTTCAGGAATCTGCACTAAATGTATTAGAAGATTACTTAGTTTTTGGCATGTCAAGTTACGTCCACATCAGGGACCTCAGGTTTTATGAAGGTATGAAAAGGAGTGATAAAGCTGAAGGGTGGGTCTACAAACTTTAGTTTACTTATACCTTTAGCAGGAAGGTCTAAAAGCTTTGGTATGCTCATACCTTTATCAACATTTGACAGACTTGCATGAAGGTTGAGGTACTATGTTTGGGAATAACTTCATATTGCATGTGCGGCTGGCAGATATATACATGTGATGTTGGTTCCATATGGCAAACCATTGTTGCACACAATGAAGTCTTTGTGCAGGGCATGGCGTGTGGCCATGCCCTGCAGTAAACCCATGCTGTACCCAGCTGAAGGCCATGCCAAATTGGGGATAGGGTGAAGAATGATAGAAAGTTATTATCATTCACCACCAAACTTATACTTCTTCCATCTCAATAAAACACAGATAATAGGAGATTATGGTTAGCTTTGATCATAACACTCAAATTATGTGGCTTAATGAAGCACATTTTGGATAGTATTTGTTCTTTATTTTGCCATTTGTACACAGGTTAACACAGTCTGGGCAAAACATTCACATCACTAATATCAGGGTAACACCCAAATACAGAAATAAGCAACAGAAAGGGGACAAGTCAATTTTTGCAAAGGCCTACCACTGCAAAGCAACGTGTGTTGCTGCATGCTCAGTAATCTTTGAAACGTTTGAATTAGAAACAAAAATATTTGTTGGTAAAACCTGAAGAGTATGCAGCAGATGATGGATGCTTCAAGTTCATTATCATGCAAAAATGGTATAATTCCAGTGGCTCTGGTCACACACCAATAGAAATATCAATGACCTCACACAATTTATAACAATAAATAAAAGGACTCGAAACTACAGCCTAAAATAACAGCACTTATACAAAAAGATCATACTATAGTCATGCATTTCATAATGTTGGTGGTAATGTAATATGGGATGTCATAAGTGAGATAATTTGTGAAATGTGAAGTCATGAGATTTGCATTTGTTGTGTGGGCTATTCAGTGCTTAATTTGTTAGTAAAAAAGTGCCGGTGCCCAAAGCCCTCCTCTTAAATTCGCGGCTGCAGCAATTAAATGTTTGAACACGGAATACTGAGGTGGCGTAATCCTGAAGCCATCTCGGGCCTCTTCAGTACATATAAAGCCAATCCCTGCCCCTTCAGCTCACTTTTGCAGCTTTCTACTTCTCCCTTTGTGACGCTTTTCCGTTTTTCCCTCCCCCCGTCTGTCCCATATGTGTCTTTTGCTCTCAACAAATGCTTGAGGCAGAAGAATAAGCCCCGGCCCTCAGAAATAAGTGCTGGTGCTCAGCACCGGAAACAACAAGCATAAATTAAGCACTGGGGCTATTATGTGCAAAGCAGGTGTACCTCGTATGATTTTCGGAGCAGACCATAACTGGGCATTTTCAGGTGGAATGCAGGGCTTTTGTAATCACAACTGCACTTTAATTGTGAGTTTTAAGTAAATATATATGCACAATATGCAGAATAAAGCTTTTTTTGGTTGTGTTTGTATTTTGTGACACAAGCGACAATAAAAGAGTCGGCCATGAACTGCTAAAATTATACATTGCTGTAAAATATCTGGTTGGAGAACGCGTCAAAGTGAAGAATAATTATGCATTCAATGTTATACTCAATTACTGAAACAAGAGCAGTCTGATTAGCACACCTGTACCACTGCAACGTGATCACATTTCGGAAGTTCATGTCGTACACAGAGGATGCCTTCTAACTGCGTTCTTTCTTGATAAAGCAAGTCACATGATAACCATGGCTAGCACATCATATTTAATTTAATCATGTGGTTTTATTTGGCATGAACCAAACACATCGTCTGTGTTCCCTAAGAAACTGGAAAATCAAGACATTAAAATAGTATCAGATAATAATTTGCCATAATAGGGTTCTAAGTTGTTTTAATCACATATATAATTAAATAAATATTAAAACCGTAGATTGTCCAAAAACTTTCATTTGGCTCAGAGGTGAGAATGTCACTATATCTGTCAAGCAGTGTCAAGCTGTGGCATTCCAGTCTAGATTAAGGTAGACACTAGGGAACAAAGGGATATAGCCTGTGGTTGTTAGGCAGCCTGTAAGAAAAGCAAACATTAGTCGAGGCCTATGAAAAGCCAATTCTCTCATTGACCTCTAAGCGGTAGCAAGGGCACTGCTGCTACCAGGGGTTTGCAGCCATCAGTCAATGGAAACAGTAATTGTGCAAGCAACTGCCTGTATTGAGTCAACATTACCGACTGAGTGGAAGGACTGCTTTGGTCAATGTTGTCAATGATCTCCTTAAACAGAGGTTAAGCAGTGATAATTTGATTAGTTATTATTATGCTATTAGCACCTTTCGTTGTGGCTGGCAGAGTAATGGAAATGTGAAAACTGTGGGTCCTACCATTGTCTCTCCCTGCTCCTGGACAGGAATACAAAAAGTGGTCATGGATTTCCAAGTACTCATCAACCATGTGAATCCCAATAAATCTTAACTGTGAACCCATTTGTTTGACATGTAGCTGAAGCTATTAAACATGGCATCATGAGTCGTCTGTGTTCTTCGAAGAAGGTTAATTACACAACAGTATATATTCCTCCTACTTCAGTCTCAAAGCAACACTGAGTTGAGTTTCTGAAGGCATCTATATGAAACAAAGTAATAGAAATGCACTCTTCTAACCTCTCCAAGGGCCTTACCAGTGGCATAATGTACAATGATGAGCCTCCCCCCCAGCAGAATGCAATGAGAGGCCCCTGAGTCTCCCATATCTCACAGATATTTATTAGCCTCGGAGGGTGAAATGGACACCTCATGAAGGTTTGGAGGGGGCAGTGATGGTTAGGGAGCTCCTCTGAGCCGCAGGGATTGCAGGGGCCTACATTACACCACTGTGTCTTACTGAGATGGAGGCCATATATAATAAGCTGAACCAATAGTTAACTGAAGCTGAACATTTGGACAGCCAAAATTAAAACACACAGTAGGCATAACGGTGGTTAAACATTGTGAAGGAGCAAACGCACTTTGGGCAATGTGATAACCGGAGATGCAGGCTACCAAGAGACATGGGCCCATATTTATGAGGGATTGGCATAGGGCAGCACTGTAAGTCATTGCCCTACACCAATGTGAAAGGACAGGAATCCTACCTTTCCGCCAAGCGCTGGTGCACAATTAGCTTTCTAAGGGTGCCTGTGTTGCATGCAGGTTTGTTTTTGTCCAGGAAGGTTACCTTCCTGCACAAAAACAATACTGAGAGGCCTTTTCCTCTTTCTATGTGTACTGCAGAATGCAGCACACATGGAAAGGGGAAAAAACCAGGAGAAATGAAAATATTTCTCCTTGCTACGCCTGCTCTGGGGAGGCGTACGGTTTTGGCGCTGTCCCAGGTTTACATGATTAAGGAAATCTGAGGCACCATCAAAATCCATGGGTGTTGCATGGGAAAACCCACTGCAATGCCCATAGAACACCTCCCTGGTGCAGAGTAAGGCAACACAGTAACTACTGTTGCTTTGTCTTACTTCATATCTATGAAGCCACGCAAAATGCCTTTGTGTGGCCTCACAGATATGGTTGAGAGGCTTGTGCCACCAGAATATCAAGAAAAGTAAGGCTCTGGCAGCACAAGCCTCTTAAAAATATGCCCCATAATATTTAGATCATTGGTCTGGTCTTTACCTGTGGGCTTTTGTATGTCAAATACATTTCTGCCCATTGCCCCAGATGCAGAAGCACATGTGTACTTTGTCGGATTTGTTAATGTGACCTCTAAATTCAGAGAAAATGTAAACAAATTAGTTTCAGAACATTAAGTACACTTCGCGTGGGTCCACTGTCAATCATTGAAAGTGCAAATATCTGACAAGGCAGAGAAGAAGCACCTTGAAAGTCCCTGTGCAGGACAGCAAAAGGCCACTAGAAATAGCGGCTGCCTGTTGACTACTCCCCTTTTGCCACGCAAGGTTCAAAACAGCTATGAATGACAGCAGGAAAGTACTTTAAAGAAGCATGAAGACATGCCCTTCCTTGGTCGGCCACCCAACATCAGAGAGCAAGATTGGGTGGAGTGAAACATTTTTCGGATGAAATGGGGAAACTTCACCCATCGTTGTGAATGTTGACATTCTCAGACTTGACCCACTTTTGTGGGCAATATTTCAGTTTTGCCCCCATACCCAGTGTACTATGCAGGGAGTCAAACACCCAATGCCTGCATATTCTCATATACTGTGCCCGGTCTTCAACCTACCTGGTTCCCAAAATGCAACATCCAGTATCCAACAACACAGGGCCATGTTGGCTTCAGTGTCTAAGACTCAGTCTCCCCATTTTGTGGCAGATAAAAAACGACGCAAATGTGGCGCAAAAAAAGTATAAATATGGGCCTCAGTGTCTATCTGTGTATCTCTTCTTTTAATAGGTCTCTTGCTGTTCAATAGCTATCTTGTTTGGCTATCCAAAAAAAAGAGCCGATGTCCAATCCTCTGTGCCTAATTTGTTGTTTTCACAGCATGACAACTTTGGATCTGTTTTCCTTGGTAGAGAAACAGCGCTGGAACCAAGAAGAACATGTGAGAAGGGCCTGGTAATTCAGGAATCTGCATGCAATTCCCCATTGCGTCCTTGTCCCTCTTGTTTGTCCAGTGCAAGGGGTGGAATCCCCTTCTGGGAAAGGAGATGCCCAACAAGGTATTACTGGGATCCTGCACCATGCAAATAGGAAAGGGGCACCTAACGGTTGCGCACAGACCTACTATGTAGCTTACCAACAATTTATATTTTCTGCTCTTAAGGGGTTCTCCTGGGGAAAAAACAATCATCACTAACAAGTGGAACGAAGAGAAAAATGACCAAAATGGCCTGCCTCTATTCTCTCGACAATAAAACCTATTGTCCCTGAAATCATTTTGCTTAATTTTCTCTTGCTTGCACATCCCACACCGCGTTTTGCTGAGTGAGATTTAATAAATCTCTGGGTGCGAGATTAAGTGTTTGTGTTTTATGAGCTGTTAAACTGCATTGTATACTTATTTAAGAGTGCTCTCCCTCTCACTCTGCTATGTTCCCAACTCTGCCCCAGGGTATAATTAAATAATGCTTCAAGAATTTTATTTTTAACCTTCTACAGGCATTCCAATGGAGAGCAAAATTGGAAAACCGCCCATCGTTCTTTTTATTTTTACTCATTTTCTAAAACAGTAGCATTGTTTTTTTTTACATGTAGTAGTATATCAAATGCATAACTATTATTTCACCAAGTGATCTGTTTTTTTTAAACGGAGAGAGCTTTCAACACCGGGGCTCTTTTCTGCAGGAATGATGTCAGATCTGATTGTATTGTTAAAGAGATTTGTGGCGTGGTATTGTATCGTTCAATGTCACTCCCACTGTGCATGGGACGCAGGAATGCCAGGCATGTGTGCCAGGGTTCTCTGCCCAGACTGTCCGGCGTTACCATCAGTCACAGTGCTGACGTCATCCGCTGTGGAGCCTCTGGTCACTCAGCAGCTGTGCCTAAACAGAAATGGAGGAAGAGGTCTGCGTCTACAGTGCTCCAAACTCTGAACTCTCTCCTTCAGCACTTTGATTGGAAAAAGACTTAAGATTTCAGGTGATGCCCAATGACACTCCTATTCGGATCTTGGCATAGTCCATACTGAACCATCATCGTCCAAATTTAATATTTGTCTCCTTGTTCTGGTCGCCTCATCACGGCTCTCTGTTCCTCTTTGCTAGTGAGATGTCCAAGACTGGGATTTTCAAGCATTTACTTCCCCCTAAAAGGTTTTATTCCCACTGGACACTCTTTTGAGTTCAACTCATGGAAATGTTCTTAAAGCACTTTCCAGCACGGATCCGGTGCTTACTTTGTTAAAGAATAAGTAGTGGGTCCAAAGTTTTTGTATATCAGTGTGCCAAATAATGAGGGCGCAAAGTCTTGATTCCACCATATGCCTCTTTAATACATCCCCAGACACTCCAAGCCCGTCCAGGTCACTCTTGCATGGTCCTGCTTTTTCATTCAGTCATTTTTTTTCAATCTTTCTCTTACTCTTCCTTTCCTCTTGTATATTTTTCACTTTCTTGCACTGGGTCAAAATCTAATGGGGAAAAATAAGTGTTGGTCCCCAAAATAAGTGCTTGTTGCCTCCACTGTCAACCACTGAATCAAATTAAGCACTTCCCGGATCCCATCACTACACATTTATAATGATGCATTGGCCTTCACTGCCAATTTTTATTTACCTCATCACAGAGTTGCTAGATGGTAGCTCGTTGTTCAAATGCCACTGACCCAAATATCGTTATATGATGCGGTTAATATCGCTGACAAAATAAAATGCAGCTCATTCGAAACCATTTGCGAGGTATTGATCAGTGGCAGCTGGTAATTTGAGTGGGGGGGTGGGACACATGCACAAATGCACACTCACTCATTCCCATGCATTAAGACATGCACACACACACCCATTAACAGCACATACTCACAAATACACATACATACACGTATGAATGCATCAAACATTAAAAAACACAACACTTACCTACTGCAGCTCTTGGGGATGGAGGCCTCAGATGTCCCAGGACGGTGGGACTGCCACCTCATCTCATTGGCTGACCTCAGGTTAGCCAATAGGAGGAGGTATCAGTCCCTACCTCGTTGCAGCGTGGGATGGGATAAGTGAGAGTTGCTGATCCCACCCCACTCTGAGACGAAGTGTCAGGGAAGAGCCCCAGGTCAGAGGCCATCTGCGTCACTCCCCTTTCACATGAGGGGGGGGGACCTTGAAGCATTTTTGCCAGGCTGAGGAGGTCATGTCTGTGTAATCCTCAGCCTGGCAAAGCTCAGTTAAGGCTGCCAGAGCCCTGTACATTTAGCACAAGCACAGCTCCTGGCTGCCTGACCTGAAAAAGAAGAGCGTCTGTCATGCTGAGCAAAGGTCAGCCTGACAGACACTCTGCTTGTCAGGAAAAAGGTGAGGGACGGCCCCTCCACCCATGACTATGGGCCGTGGCTGGTATTGATCACTTATTTTTGCTGGGGATGAGCATTTTTGTGCATGGAATAGACATGGAGAAGCTTTACTACTGCACATGGATGTACTTTCTTGTGCAGACTGGTGATGGGTGTCTTTAACGCTTTGGGACTGATCACATGAGCAGTGAGTCAACCTGCTTTGCTCATAATGGAAGAATAATCCAGAGCTAGCCATGAAGTCACATGCACTTCATTAAAAGTGCGGGAAGCTCATCATTTACTAATGTATGAGCACGCTGGCAAAGTTGTAACTTCCTCAACAATCAACTCCTCAGATCGTTTTCTTTAGGAAAGTGCCAAAGGAAATTTGTAATTACAAAAAAAACTCAATGTAGTATTACATTAAAGGAAACTCTCGGAAAGTTTTTTGTTGTTGTAATTTCTAATGTGAAATTCAAAAAAATGTAAAGCCCATTATGTGACGTAATCTCGCACGGGTAACCATTACTTTCTTTTCTCATAGTTTTTTTTTTTCAACAATACATTGAAAAGGAATAAATGAAATGTAATATCTGAAGGGCCTCCCCAGGGTGCACATTCCTGGTGAACACAGGAAATTACTTTCATAAATTCCGAGGTTTGAATGTGGAGCTCAGGTGAAGTATTTTGTGTACCAGATATATTCGTGGGAAGATGATGCGCCGAGCGTTGCCTCATGTTTCCTTGGAAACAAATGCAGCATTCCGACAGGGAGGAATATCATTTGCTGCTGCTGCTCTCATGCCCATCTCACAATAATGCTTTGTGATTTTCTTTTGAAGCAATTTGTGTCTCAGATTCATTTTGTACCGGGACAGATACTGATTCAAATGGATCCTCTAAGAGAACCCTCTCTCTACCCAGCATGTTCCTTGTCAAAAATATTGCTTGTTACAACTCTACATATAACAATGTTTGTGTTTTTGTAGTATCGGGGTATCCTAAGAGTGCTACAAAATCGTTAAAAATACCTGCATTTTTTATCTGTTCCTAATTTTAGAGGGAGGTTTAATGACATTGGACTATCAGTATGTAAATCTAGTTGTTTTTAAATCTATCAACATCATTAGCTCACAGTAAAGCATTTTGGACTCATTCACACAACTGGGATGGCAAAATACTCTCTGTTGGCATATGCCTAACTTCAAAGTAGGTTTCCAGCTACCAAGGAATTTACAAATGATTCTGGGACTCCTCCAAGAAGTTAGCAGCAGTCGCATATTTCCACCAGTAGTTATGGAATTGTCAGCATGTATATGTGCGCAGCACAATTGCGTTTGCTAATTTTTTTTATTTTTTTTGCAGGAGACAATATGTTTTCATAGGGAGAATTCTTTTCTCCTATAAGCCCACTAGTTTAGGGAAGCACCCTCCCATTTTTTCTTTGCACCCTCCCCATTAGTGCCATGGATATGGACTTAATCCTTCACCTAGAAGAAGTAAATCTCAGAACATATCAAGGGTGTGGATGGGTCTGCAAAGTGCTTAGATATACTCACAAACTTTTGAGGTTTATCTACTTTAACAACAGTCCTAGCTCTACAAATCCCATAATCAACCTTGAGTAACAATGTTTTGGCTGCACCCCCCATTTGTTACAAAACTAACTCGACAATTTAATCAACGTCATGTATCTTGTGTGCCTTAACCTTATTAATGTAAAGTGAAGCAGCAAAATATATCATTAAAAGTGCATCCACTGTAGAAATTAGAGGTTTCATTTATATGTGTGAGATCTAATGTTTAGCTTTAACATGAATTTTGTAGTTCTTATTCATGTTTACATTTACATAATGACATGTTGCACTGATGGAAAAGCATGTTGCATATGTAACCATGAGCACATATTTTACATTTATTCTGATATTATGCCTATAGTTATAATCAAATGTTTAACCATGCTCATTAATTGTGTTTTGTTAAGTTAGCCTGAGTAGGTCTTCATTTTAACATGTAAAATCTTTTTTTGTGCTTCATGTACTTTTTCCTGTGCAGATGCACATTCATGATTGCATAGCTAGTGAAAGGAGTAATGTGTATTAGAGATAGAAAGGCCGAGTAAGAAGACCTTGGCACAGACTGGATGATTTGGTACGCCTGTAATTCATTAACAATGTGGGAAGAAGAAACTCAAGACAGACTTATTTATTAGTGTTCCGTGGAATGGGAGAATCTCTCTATGTTGCAAGTGCACTCATGAGAAGGAGAATTATTGGGTTTCTGATGACGTGCTCAGAAGATACAGATGCTCCTGGAACTTTCCACATGAATTTAGTGTCCACACTGTTAGTTTTCTGGCAGATCTCTTTTAGCACTGAGAGTTGCAGACTTCTGGACCCCTTGGCCATAAAGTGCATAGCTTCATGCTAACAGTAAATTCTATACTTTTTGAACGCTTCTACTGGAGTGTTTGCGATGCTGACACCTACCTTGCTTTGTCCCAAGACCCTTTAATTTAGCTCTATTTAGGATAGAAACTAACCAGATGTCCTTATTTCAATTTGTGCTACATAGAAGCAACTTGAATTCTATTATATAATGTCAATTCTTATTTCTTAGTTTTTGCATTTCTGTCAGTGTAATCTTTATATGCCTTATATTGAAAAAAACAAAATCTGTTTAGGTGTTTCAGTTTGTTGGTTTTAATTTTTATCTCTATAACCTAGTTCTGATATGCTCATACATTGGAATGATTACTAATTTGTAACAAACCTACTAAACTTTAATACTGACTCCCGGTCATTTTTGTGTAGCCAAATGAGCTCCATAGAATTGTAAAACAGAATTTAATGCTTAACTCCTTGACCCCCAACACTCTGAAAAGATCCAAAAAGAACTGACCATTACTTCCATGCGCACTCCACCAAACGTCTGGTAGCACATATGTTCACATCCAAAATTGTACCATGCTGATGTTATTTTTAAATATGAGCCAACCCATTTAAGAACTTGTGTTTACATGTTATTTAAAAAAAAGAAATTATAGCTCTGTGTGTTGTTTTTCAGTAACTTTAGGAGTTACAGCTTACTTATTGGAAAGGAAAGAAAGCATCCAATAGGACATGGTCAGAAACCATAAATAGTATTTGTCAACATGACTCATGTTTAATATTGAACTTAATTGAAGACATGTGTGAAAAGTTCATTTTCGAGGAGTTTCCTAACCTTCATGTGGCTGGGCTTGGCTACAAGGTTTGGGTTAAGGATATTCCAGAGTGTCTTTCATTGTACACCCAGTGCCCTGCTACATGCTTATTCCCCTGGGAGCATCATTGATTGATTTGGTGGGCAGATCTTGAACAAATATCTCTGGTAGGGTGTTATAAGATTGTAGTTTCTGCAAGTATTCCAGACCTTTGCTTGTGAATGCTTTATGGAGAGTGCATAAGACCTTTAATTGCATCCCCATAGCTTCTGGGAACCAGTGGAGGCTTTAGAAGTGTTTCCACTTACAAAAGATAAAACACATTCTAAGTGCCTTGCAAATTAAGATATTTGTGCACCTAGGTCATCGTAGGTGTATATATATATATATATATATATATATATATATATATATATATATATATAGATATATGTATATACATATATATATATGTATATATATATATATATATATATATATACATATATCTATATATATATATATATATATATATATATATATATACATACATATATATATATATATATATATAAAATGTAGAAACTAGTCCTTTGCAGCTACATGTAATTAAATCATTCTACAAGTGAGGTGTGTAATTATTGGCTTTCAGTATGTGTGTTTTGGGGTATGTAAGGGGATTTAATATGCAGTAGTGCTTTGATGAAAGGGGAATGAATAGGTTATAAAAGTATACTTTGAGACCATTGTTGGAGGGTGTTAGGTGGAAAATAATTTGAGATTTTGTCTCTACTTTAGGTCTCACTGAAGTTGGCCTACTATGAGGTCACAGAAGATTTCTGAGGTGTTCCAAGATCAGTAGGGAAAATGTCTAGTAAGGTGAAAAAGTGACACCGTTTGTGCTTGTTACAACCCTTTGTAAAACTAAGGTCACTAGCCATGGGCAATAGGTTATCAGGGTTGTTGAGTTTTAGGCCTTCCACCCAATCCCCCAAGGGCATCCATTACCCACAGTTCAAGGCCTTCTGCTATGCATGGCATGGGTTAGCCACAAGGCCAATCGCCCCTACATGGCCAACCCACCACAGTCATTTGCGCCCCTGTTTTTTTAATTGTTGCTGCAATACTGTGAGACACTTGTGATACCCAGCATAGCCGCTGCACTCCCATGGGATGCTTGTAGGAGCAGAGAGATGTCACTGGCTCCTGACAGAGTCCTGCAGGATCACAGAAAAACCGCCAATGTTTTTTTTTTATTCGGCCCCAGAGGTAGTCCCTTTGGTACCCCCCGCCCATAAGGTCCAGGTGACAAGGGTGGCACTACCCTGCCTCCTTAGGCCTTAGTCTTTAAATTTTTAGGACACTGAGACTGAGTCCCCAGGTCCTGAAATGACAAGTGCAATATTTCTCCACTTGTTGCTTCCAGCCAATGAAACCACATCTTATGGGAGCTCGTCGTTCCTGCAGGAGTGAGACGGCTGATAGGGAAGAAAAAACCCTTGGCCAATTATTTGATGTTGTGTGCCATGGGACACTCATAAGTGTCCTGTGAACCTAACCATTCAGTTATACTAATATTTTTAACCTTAATTTCTCAAAAACCACTGACTGAATGAATATACACCAAAACAAAAAAGCATGCTTTCTGGGTTAATGGTCTAGCTTTTCAGTGGGGTGGTCACTGGGACCCCCTCCCTTAAAATCAGCTCTGGGAATCACCATCCCACAGAGTGCAATCACAGTGTCGGGGTCCACAGGGCACAGTGGTTCCCTGCCTGGGACAGTACGGGCATTCCCTGCCTGTACTCTCCTGGGCAAGGAACAGAACTTTGCCCCTGCACAGGTGGGAGCAGTGAAGCATGCTTCTGCCACGTGGACAGGAGCAATGGAATGGTTCCAGTTCTGGCAGAGAGATGGATGGGGCTTCTGAGTCCCTGAGGCTCCCCCGTGGCCTCCAATGTGGGAGAGTTTGTGAATTCCCTGGGCGGGTACGGGGGCACCCAACAGGAATTTAAGTATCCAGCTCCCACCAGAGGAGCTGGCTGGGCTGCAAAGGCCCTGGGGCTTTCCCCCCAGCCGGCTACAAAAATAGAACTGTGGGTACCCCGGTTGACCAAAAAATGCTGCCTTATGTCAGCGTTCATGAAAAGGGCTGGCCGGGGCTCCCTCCGCAGTCCCCAAGGAAAATTTAAGATTTGGGTGTCCCAGGTGGGCACAGGGACACTCAAAAACCCAAAACTAAACAAATAAATGAATAATAAATGAACAGCAGGAGGCATTCATTTATTGATCACTGATCCGGCACGGGGTGCCCCAAAGTGTCTTACAAGGGCTTTTTAGATATATTTTTTGGATCCTGATGGTGTCCCTTTATTGCATAGGGGTACCACCAAGCCTTTTCTAATGTTGTGCAGGGCTGCAGGACTCAGGGATTCTACAGTATTCTTGCTGAAACCAGGGCAGCCCTCCTGTGATTTACTCCAGTTTTATTGTGAGAGCCTCTGTACACGCTTCCCCCTCATGGTACCACCAAACTGTGCAAGCTTTACCCAGGAATCTTGTACGTTGCCATGGTACTCTGAGGTGGGAACTGCAGGGTGGTTACTGTAAGAGTACTGTAGTAACCAAAAAAAATAAAAACAGAGAAGGCAATGTGGGTTTGGTGTGAATGGCCAAAAGTCCATGCACAGTAGGAGTTGGCAGAATGTGAGGTGCTGGCACCATCTGGAGGGTTGGTCACATAGTGAATGCCGTGAGCAGTAAGGTTTGGGTTCATGCAAAGGTTTAGCTGTTGGTCCAATTCAGAACATAGTCAGAAAAACTGGGAAATTCACTGAAAAAACAAAGGTTAGAGTCCATTATAGTTAGGTAAGGTTATAAAAAATAAAGGTTAAATGTGAACTTATTGTTAGGTATTGGAATGAGGCATGACCTAATGGTAAAAAATAAAAATAAAAATAAAACACTGAAATACACCAGTAATTGTTTTGTCAAAAACTGTAACTTCTGTTTCAATGTTTCTCCTGAACCACTGATCACTTCCTCCGAAGCTGCCACCCTGATTCCCAAAGAAGCAACCTGGGGTAAACTATTAATGCATAGCACACACACTCGCCCTTTCTAAATGTCTATTTGGTATACGTCGGAAAACTTTTTCGAGTTGCAAAATGTGTTTGTACATGTGAAAAAAGGTGTTTACAGTTGTAAATCCTGGGATATTGTTGATCGCAGGGTTGGCAACCGCAAAACCATTAATACATCTGTCCCTTGAGATCTACTCATATTATTAAGGTATATTTTGAAACCTTTAAAAAAAGATATGAGACATTGTAAGGACTACACTTATAAACTCTATAGCAACACAAACGAGCAAGATTATTTAATATTTGTATCAGTAAATTGACCTAAAGATGGGAATGGAAATGGGTGCACTAGTTTACAATTGTCATTCCTACAAAATACTTTCTGTATTAATGACTGTATGAGACATATTAAAAATAAGTCCAGATGTACCACAGGGCAGTCATCTTGGTATCACGAGAACTGTAAAAGGAGATGATAGGTAGGTAATCCAGGGACAGTGGGAGGACACAGGAAGTCATGCGATTTGCTGCTCCCTTAAGACATATTTATATCCTATAAAAACGCACATTTCCTAAAAGTCAAAGTGCTAGATATTACGTACAACCATTATAATAAATATGCAAACGTGTGAACAAGAAAACAATTTCTCCCAGAATATTTTTCTGGGAATTGCTCTTTTTGTTCGCATTCCATTACACTCAGTTCATTCGCGAATATTCATCTCTTTCCTTCGTCTTTTCTCTGTATCTCTTATTCCTTTCAAATAGTCATTCAACTCTGGGACTGCTTGAGGGAAAACACAGTTTTCTGTCCTTGTTATAAAGATGCCAAGTGAGCAGGACTTTGAGATTGCAATCTTAAGAATGTAATGAGAATAGGTTCGGATCATTCTATATCACAAGTCATTAAAGTCTTTGTCAGTACAATTGCTTATCTATGTCCTTTGCTTCATTCCCGTCGGTGTCCTACAATCGAGATATAAGAAAATGAACGCCTGTAGCACAGTGCAAATGGCAGTGAACTTTATAAATACAGATCATAACCTTTTCAAAATTCTGTACTTTGGCTGACTTGTCTTCTACTTTCACTTGCCGGGTCATTTAGCTTTTGAACTTAGATAGTAAGACAGAGCAGTCGTGTCAGATCACAGCTCAAAGTAAAGGTCACAGTAAGACAATGCACCTCTCACGTAAACTTGAAGGAATTGCAATTATGGCACAATGCTCAGGGTGGGAGGCTGGACTGCTGAAAAGCACTGGGTCAACACCATCGAGAATAAAAGAACCAGGAAGCAAGACCATAACCTTGCTATTTCTTCAGTGATTATATAGTATTAAAAGGTATGTCTCACATATTAAAAATGACGAAGCAAGATGTAATTTTAGCATACAAATCAATGGAAAAATGTAGAATCCATTTTCATTCAAAACGTATCGATTATTTACTGAGATAAAGTAAGCTTGAATTTCTCTTGTTGGCAAGACTTTAATTTTTTTTTTATAAATGAGCAGTGGCGGTTTCTACACGAGGGCGTCGGGGCTCCGCCCTCGTAATCATAACCAAAACAAAAAAAACCTCCCCTAACTCCCAGTCCCTCCCTAAAAAGAAATGTACACACCTCTTTCTTGCTTGGGGCTGGGCCACGTCATTTTAGACTGGCAGGATCAGGCCAGGCCCTCCCTCCCTGACTGAGTCTATGCTTGCCGGGCGGATAAGCTCACAGCCTGAGGCCTGTGAGGTCATCAGCTCGGCACAGACATAGCTCAGAGGACCAGTCTCCACCCCCTAATGACGTGGAAATAAACTTAGCCCCGGGCGCTTCACGTTTAAGCCCTGTAGCGCTAGGGGCTTCACGTCAGTCAGGGCAGTGGAGGATGGTCACCCCACCCTTTCCCAATTTGTCACGGAGTATGGGTGTAGCCCTGTGACAAGTTGGGAAATGGTGGGCGGGGCTTCAGGAAGGCAGAAAATCGAGTCTGCGCACTGCGCAGCTAATGCACTGGCAAACATGAGGTGTTTGCTTCCCGGGCCTCCTGCTCCTGAGCAGCCCGCACCAGCAGCAGCACGGCTTCCAGGTGGTGCCTCGTGGCCGTGCTCCGGGCCGGCACCGCTGCCACCCTCGCCTTTCTGCTCTGTCTTGCCCCCAGAGGACGATGAGGATGGCACCTGCCTGCCCCCCGGCCTTCCGCGACCGTGACTCAGGCTAAAAGTAAGGCATTGTACATGTTCGCTGTCACACTGAAAAATATGGTAATTTGCCTTTCTTTATAGCGGTTCATGCCACACTTCTGCAGTTTTTAGGCACTATAAATAGCAACTTTTTAAAATTAATAACAAGTGTAATGATAGGGTGTAATTTATTGACTGTAAAAAGAAACCTGCTGAGTTTGCCTTGCGAGGATTTGCGCTCTTGACATCAGAAGTCAGCTGTGACTCTTAGCTTTCAGGACCTCATTAAGAGGGAGGCGGAATTTGTTTGCGCTGATGCTGGAGGAGTGAAATTCATGATTCTGGCTATTATGACTTTTCTTCCACGAATTCAGGATGAAAACCAGGACATGGGAAGACAGAGGTTCCCTTTTCTAATCCTGGGGGCTGGGGGGAAACGGATGACATTTGTATGCTTCTTAGCTGCAGGTGCAAAGTAAAGGTGGGTGTGTGTTTGGGTCGGGTAGAGGCTGACGCGGACGCGGTCGCGGTAGGGTATAAGGGTATAACTGCAGAGGAAGTGTTGTCTGCCTCTCCCAAGCTCTGCTGTGTGCGGCCTGTGGAGGAAAAAATTGGAGGTGAACACAGCTCTGAGCCCTTTTACTGACGTGGGACTAGCCTTAAACTGGAGGGGTAACTGGAAGGGGCTGGCGCGAGGCCTGCTTTGTGTGAGCTCCGCATGCTCCATACATGCTGTTGTCGGGATCAGGTAGTGGCTGAATTGTGCTGCTGCTCTCTACCCCGCCGCGTTTTACAGTTTGAACAACTGCACCCATTGAAACTGGACCCAGAAATAGAGTATGCAGACCCAGTATTCCTTGTCCCAGAGACACCAGGCTACTCAGAATAGCAACATTTATTTCACCTGCCGTTATTGCTTCGAGGAGAATTGCGCCATTTATAATGAGGGCCTCAGACTTTCCAGTTTTAAACCATAGATGAATGGTTTAGTGAAAGTGTAAATGTATGGGTGGAAGATTGGGTCTATGAGCAAAAGGGAGGATGGATGGGTGTATGTCTGACTGTCTGAAATGGTGGGTGGATGAGTGAAAGGGTGGATGAATAGTTAGTGGATGAGTGAAAAGATGAATGGATGAGTGAGTAAAAAGATGGGTGAGTGAAAGTGTAAATGGAAGGGTGGATGGATGAATGAAAGGATGGATAGCTGACTAAAAGTGTGGATGGATGAGTGGAAGGTAGGATGGATAAATGAAAATATGATGTAAAAATAGATGAGTGAAAGAATGGATGAATGTGTGAAAGGGAAGATGGGTGAGTGAAAAGTTAGATGGATGGATGATGAGTGAAAAGCTGAATAAATGGATGAGGGAAAGGCTGAATGGATGCCTGAAAGGGTGGATGGCTGAGTAAAAGGATAGGTGGATCGAGGAATGGATAGGTGAAAGGATGGAAGAGTGGATTGCTAGGTTTGGAGATGAGTGAGATATCAACCCTAAAACGTCTTGATGCTGTACACATTGCTAAAGAAGGAAGTCAGGCTTGCCTACAAAGCCAGGTGAATGAAAGCTATTTTGGTTATTTTTATTTTAAAAAATGTATCTCAATTTTGTTAAATAGGATTTGCAGAAGAAAGGGAAATTGCTACTAACCTCCTGAAAAAATGCGCACGCCCATCCCCCTCGCGCTAATCCCAGCCCCACCACTCACAAACCTCAGCAGCCGCCACTGTAAATGAGTCGTATTAAGGTCACAGAAAATCACCTTTGCTTATCATACCTTATAACTCCCTATATTTCGAAAAATATACAGTACTTTCAGCAGAATAACCTTCTTTCAACATACACTTTCGCCCTTTATCAGTTTGCCTTCTTTATCAGTTTGTGTTCATGTACATTGTCTGTGACAGCCTCACTGTTCTGTTTACTGACTGAAATATGTAATAATTCTTTGTAAGAAATTGGATGACTTAGAAGGCTAAAACCCTACTGAAGCAGAAACCACAATCCTTGTTGGGGTGAATTCACAAGCAAACACCAAATTAACCTATGCTCAATCCTCTGGTAGTTTGGTGCAGAGCAGTGAGGCTTAACTTAGAGGCAATGTGCAATATGCAGCACTTCAAACAGTAATAACGTAAAAACCCAACACAAAAAAATCCACCCCAATTTAGAAACATAAAGTATATTTTAATAAATAAATCAAGGCTAAAATTACAAAAAGCTAATCAGTAGAACCAGAGATACACAAATCAAAAGTTCAGGTTGACCACCATAGAGCGCGGGCTGGCTACAGGGACCCAGTTAGGCCTGCTGAACGAGAGTATCTTAAATACTGGTTAGGGAGTGTTGCAAAGTCCCACGTCGAGTATGCATTGTGCAGCCAAGGTGAGGCATTGGTCCTGAGAAGCTGGGAGGCTGTGGTGCAAGATCCTGAGTTGTCCTCAAGGATCCTGTGGGTGAGGGCTTTGATGTAAAGTCCAGTATCAAGGATATGTTGCATAGCCGAGGCGTTGTGTCAGATCCAAGGAACTGTGAGGCTGTCATGCGAGGTCTTGCGTCAAAGTCAAGAATCCTGTTGATAAGAGGTTTGCAATGCAAGGGCCTGTATTTGGGATGCACCATACAGTGACCGTTCAGATGGGGCTATGGGCTGCAATGCAAAGTCCTTGCATCAGGAAAGTCCATGCAGCAGAGGCGATGCATCGGTTCTGCTTGGAGTTGCGCTAAGCAGCAGAAGAGATGTGTTGGTTCTGCTGGATCCACAGACTGGCTGGCAAAGCAACTTCATGACCGCTTCCAAGAGTCCAGGACTGGGGTGGCACCACTTGGTAGGGAAGTACTCATAGATGGCAGAGTCCAGGTGCTGGAATCAAGGTCGTTGGAGACTTCTCTTCCTGAGGCTCAAGTCAGGAGGCCAGTCAATTAGCCCTTGGAGTCACTCTGGGGTCCTGGGTTCAACAGATGTTGATCCAGTCCCTCTCCCCAAGGCAAGAGGGCAGCAGGTCAGCACAGCAAGGCAGCAGTCCTTAAGAGCTGCAATCCAGCAGAGTGGCAGTCCATTCAGCAGCACAACAGTCCTTTTTCCTGGCATAGTCCACAAGTCTAGAAGTGTCCTGAACAGTTGAGATCTGAGGTCCAACATTTATACCTGTGCACACTTTGAAGTGGAGGACGCTTTTAGAGGTTTCCCCCCTAAGGTGCCCACATCCCCTTTCCTCCCTTTCTTAGCCCCAAATTGCTTAGGGTCATAAGAGACTAGTGACAATCCTTTTATGAAAGTGGTCAGGCAGTCCCTTTGTAATGTGCAAGTATGGTAGTTGACAGCTCCTCCCCCTCGTTAGCTCATAGGGACACATCCTGCCAGCACCTATCTTCCTTTTGTCTCATGATTTGGGAGCAATAAATAAAAAAACAACTGCAAGCTATGCCTAGTCATGTGACCGAGGAATAGTTTGCAGGCACCAAGCGACTAGGACAAGAAAATAGTAACTTTCTAAAAGTGCCATTTTCAGAACTGTGGTTATAAATCTGACTTTACCATTAACAAGGGTTTTTAATTATTTAAATTCTTTAGACACCAACCATGACTTGCTCACCTGTTTCCAATTGGGAGTTACAACTTATGAAATGTAATAAGGTAATTCCAATGTTATCCTACGAGATAGGTGGCCTTGCAGTATTAAAAAATGACCTTAGGAGTTTTCACTACTACGACATGTAAAACTTAAAGGTACATGTTCTATTTTTTTAATACACTGCACAAAGGGTGACAAGACATCTCGGTTTGGCCCAGTCAGTCATGTTTTTTTTAGAACAGTCCCTGTGACCCAACACATGGCAAAACAAAGACAAGTCACAATTTTTCAGAGAGGGTCAGATGAACATGCACATTAATCAGAAAGTTGTACAGCCCCATGTTTCACCCAGCCCTCTTATCACACTAGAGACACAAGTCAGGTTTCACAGAGTCACCTGCTGTGCTGCCTCACCTCATTCATGCAGCACAGCAGGATCTAATGAGGGGTGAATGAGTTCTGAAAAGCCAATAAGCCATGAACGGGCTCATCAACAGTCACATGCTGGAGCTCTTGACAGCAGTTGGGCAGGGAGGGGGGTTGTCTGGTTGTCTTTCATTATATATATATATATATATATTTTTTTTTTTATTATTATTTTTTTCACTGAAGAAAACAAACGTTACAAGGCCATTATAGTTAGGTTGATTTTTTATCCATACAAAAACTTATATTAAGAAACTAAAAGTTGTTGCCAAAAGTTACTTTCTGGCATGAGTTATAGTTTCTTCATATAAGTATAACTATAAGTATAACTATAACTGCTAAATTTCTATGTTTTTGTATCAGTAAAACATCAGCCTAACTATAACGTCCCTGTAACCTTCGGTTTTGTCCGATTAATTGCTATGTATTTTTAACACACACGTTAATATTTCTGTCAGGTTGGGGCCAGCCATCCAAGGCCTTGCTTTTCCCTAGGATCCAAGGAGTATCCGAGAAGGATCTGAGGAGGAACCTCGAATACACGGATCATCTGTAAACAAACAAATGGGCATTTTTCTTATCCTAAGGGACCCCTCCATGTGTCCTTTGGGGTCAGGATACCTCTATCCGGAGCCCTTATATGGTATTTAGACTGCTTTCCCCTTCACCCCTGCGGGCAATGTGAGAACAAAATGGTGGCCACAACTTTTCTGTCAGGTTGCAGCCAGCCAATCAGGGCCTTGCTTTTCCCCAGGATCTGTGGAAGATACGAGGAGGATTCGCGTCCCTTAACATACAACTTGTTTTTCATTTAATAACTAGAAAACTACTGAATGAGTTATTAGCCACTAGGTAAACTGTAGCAGCTGCAATGGAACTGAAGGCCAATTACCTGAAGGAAGTTGGTCCATCTGCAGCTTTGGAGACTTCTCGGTAATTACTTGTCCGAATGTGTTCTTTGGGCTGGACAAAGCTGAAATTTAATCCAGAGCAGTGGAACTGCCAGTCATATACTTTTTCTCAGGAATCCTGCTGAAGTCCTAGAGTTCTGGAGGAAAGTTTTTTTTTTATAAATTTGAACGTTCTTCTGGTGCTGGCCACTGGTCTACAATTCTAAGGCCCTCGGGACACCAGGGGAGGTACTCAGAGACTATTAATAGTAGTATTGCCATTGACTAGATCAGGAATGGGCTTTGAGCATCCCACTTGTAAAAAAATGTATCTATACATCCACGTCCAGTGACTGGATTGCAAATACATAACATTCTATGGTTGTTAAACATTCATGGTATAAGGGAAACGAAGGTCACACAGTGATAAGTAATTACACATTTTCAATCTATCAATGCTATATTTTTTCATATTGAAACAGCTTTCCCATTCCAAAATAGCCTTCAATGTTAACACTCCAGACTCATAACTCGCATCATCAAAACAGCCTGATGCCAAAAATTCAATTCTTATTGGATTACTTGAAGACTTAAATCCAATCACAAAAGCCTATTGCTTTAAAAATGGCTTTTCTGAGCATATTGATTGTGTCACATCCAGTGACTTTCAAACCTCAATGGTCGCAAAACATGCAGTTCAGACAAAGCTAGGTGGCAGTAGAAATCGTGATTCATGCTAATATGGGCTGAGCTGCTCGGATACATGATGTATAAGGACAGCAAGAAAAGCTTGCTGACATATCCTATTACGGGCTTCTCTAACATCCCCTACCAAGTACGGATTGTTGTACCCCTTTGCAAAATATACAGGGTCGATGCGCCCTCAAGGTGTTTTAACGAGAATTATGTTGCTGATGGTTCCAACCCAGTTTGTTTAATTTCATGTTCATTAAATTCAGTTTATGGCAGGAGTACCATACAGTTGTCAACCACAAGAGCACATGACAGCACAATATGTTTTTCTGCTTTAGATTCGTTTATATGATGCTGTAAGTTCCTTAGAGTTTATCCCCAATAGTTTATCCAACAAAAAAAACGAAACGGGTTTTAACAGATATTCTCTGCGGATTTACTTCTGTTTACATGACCTAAATATGGAAAATTGGTGAATCGATTGATTGTATTTATGTCTTATTTCCTTCTGGTGATATGTGCTCATTCTCATAGGTTTGTTTGCTTTGGGACACGTATGTGACTGTTAATTGTGTTTTTTAGAGCTGCGTGTTGTTTTTAGATGAATAGTGTCCTTGTTCTGACCCATTGTAATCCAAGCATTTAACAGATGCATTGTTACTATTGCTGTGATGCACTTTACAGTATGGAGTATAATGAGTAGCTCAAAGAGTGAAGTGATATTTAATGGTTCCACTCACCTCCTTATAGAAAACACTTTGTTAATCAGGTCCATGCCGTTCATATATGAGAGCTAGGCCTAGGTAAAGGGAACTGCTTGCAGACACTTCGTATGCAAACCATTGGTGTACACTGACCATAGCCCAGACTCGTCAACTGAAAACGCAGTTTCTTAAAATTCAGACAAAAAATCTCTAACACAGATTTTAGGGTGTGGTTTTGAATTTCTTGCTATGTGTCTATGTTTAGAATGTCTGCAATTCTTCAAAAAAATATGATGGGCCTGAGATACAAAGGTT
Source organism: Pleurodeles waltl (assembly GCF_031143425.1). Classification (NCBI taxonomy): domain Eukaryota; kingdom Metazoa; phylum Chordata; class Amphibia; order Caudata; family Salamandridae; genus Pleurodeles; species Pleurodeles waltl. Next base: position 1,219,463,867 of record NC_090444.1, on the reverse strand, counting down.
TTCCTTTTGTGTGTGTTGTACGTCAGATGTAAGTGTGAGTTGTCCCTGAATATAATGGCCTTGATCACAAACCAATTTCTGTGAGGTGGTTGAAGGAGTAAAACATGCATAATCACAAAGAGTGAAAGCAAGTCCTACTCCTGGAAAATCATGACTAATAACACTCCTACCAAGTGCCTGGACCACATCCTCTAATGGATGAAGGAGAATTTCCACAGTGGGAGTGGAACCAAGACTGAGGACATGACAATAGAGAAAGACAATAGTGAGCCTGATTTGTTAACCTTTAACAGACTTCCACGCCTAGGTATTACTCCTTCAACTGCCCTAAAAGCCACGAACAGAACAAAGGCTTTCATTCAGAAATGCCTTTTGCTCCACAAGTCAGTGCAGAGGTCAGCGGGATCAACCTCCAGCTCTCACAGCTCCATAAAGTATTTGCACTACTCAAAACAACCACTGAGTGCAATCAACAAGACCCCTTATCATGTCTTGCCTGGACAGTTATATCATCATCTACACAGGCCTCCCAAGAAAACGTATCGCCAGGTTACAAAGGCCACAATAAAAGGCAGCCAGAATGTTTCTTATATTTTTTTTAATCTGGACAATATTGAGTCTTCTCTGTAAGTCCTTCGCTGGCTGCCAAGATCAAATTCAGGGTTCTCTGCACTACCCTCAAAGTCTTCTTGAAAAAACGACCTAGAATACCTGCAGAAACTAGTCAAAGCTACACACCAGCTAGAAACCACAACTCATTGGCAGCCAAGCTGATCCATCAACACTCGTACTAATGGATGAAACATGGGAGGAGGATCCCTGGTTGTGAAAAATCCAAAATTCTATAATACCCATGACTCCTCCTTGTGATGCAGACCTAACCAATTATGCGTCAGGAAACTCTAAAAAAAGGAACTGTTTAGTCTGCAGTTCAAATAGGCAGCTTTTCATAAAACATATTGCTTGTTAGGTATGTACACTGCTGTCTGTGCAAACCAGGATGCGTTGATAATCTCAAGAGTTGAAGAAATAGCTTTGTACAGACTTTGTAATACTTAAAAAGTGAAATGAAAAATATCATAATGCTATCATTTATCTGAACTGTTTCGACTAAGACCAACACGTTTTTCGATTTTTTTTCTAAATCAATGTCCCTCGTAAAAAGGGAAAGAAAACAATTCAGCCCTTAATTAACTAGTAGAAGTATTACGTGGCATATTTCTCAAGCTTTCATGCACTGCAGCAAGCCACCTTGCTGCTCCGTGCTGAGTGAAAGGTAAAGGGCAAGAATGTGCTGTATTTAACATTATACAACGCATTCCTGTCCCTTCCTTGCACTTGTGGACAATGTGCTACCTAGCGCCAATGAAAGCACCCCTGCGACATGGTGCAAGGGTTCTTGCGTTGCTGATACAATTGTTTTTGTTCAGGAAGACATACCTTCCTGCACAAAAGCAATCCTTTGATGCATTTTAAATATATTTATTCTCGTTACGCCTCCCCTAGAAAGGTGTATGATTTGGAAGCATTCCCAGGTCTACCAGTTGTTGTAAATATGGAAACACCCATGTTCCACCCGTGGGAAGCTTCCCTGGGGTAGAGTACCGCAAGTCTGCAATTTGTGCTACGTTGCATTACTCTAGAATTTCCCAGCCACGCAGGGCCTAACAAGGTGGCCTTGCGTGGCTTGATAAATCTGACTTAGGAGGTGCATCACCCTTGCTCCCACTTGCGAGACGCAAGGACGAAACAACTTGTTGATAAATGTGTCCCTAGATGTCTTTCCTGATTGTGACGACCTACTGCAGGCAACCATGGGTGCTAACTATCAAGCATGTTATTTTTTTCTATTCAGGAAGAGAACCAAAAGCATTTACTAATAAAGTGCAATGAGACAGCTCATGAGAACAAAATACAACGAAAATGCAAATAACAATTTTTCAAATCTTTGCAATTGTCAGCTCAAAGGAAAAAGAACTACAATTGCCAATTAGTATTTTTGATGTGCGCATATGACTCAGAAGACATTTCAGATATTCGAAGTAGCGCAGACCTGCATTCAACCAGCACAACCTTCTTGTCAATCACCTGTAGGCAGGGAGGTGCTCAAAGATGTAATTAAAAACCTGCCAACAATCGATCAAAAACAGTCTATTGATTTTGTTTTTGCAAACTTTGCAATAACGTAATTTGTGAAAAGAATATCAGTTTAGAAATGGCATTTTAAAAATGCTCACCATTAGTTCTGACTATTCGTACAAAATAAAATAACACAATGTATTTTTTTAAGACTGCAACTTATTCAAAATAAATGCTGCTTCAATGACATACCTGGGATCACATCCAAATATATGTATGAGTTAATTGAAGTCAGATTCATGTTTGATACTAAACAATCACGCCCCATGTTGGATGACTCATTCACATTCACAGTGATGAAGCAAAGACCTTTATGTACTTACAACATTGGCCAAAGAGAAACAATAGTACAAGAGCCGAATAAAAACCAAAACCCCATTACACACTGAATAAAGACAACTGCACTTAGTGCAAGCAAATATGACACTGAGTGCGTGTACTGGGTGTTACACATGTATAAACACAATGCAGTCCATATGTCCAAGCACTACTGGTCACTAACTAGTACGGAGCGACCCCTCTACTGTAGCTTAAATATTATGACCCACATTCACTTATGGTTGGAGCACATTGCTGAATTTTGAGGGGTAAAAAATGATCCTAGAGGTACTCAGGGGGGAACCTTTTCCATTCATCTGGCACACATATGCTTTTGCACATTTACTAGTATTGTTTTTTGTTTCTCCAAGAGGAAAACATTTTCCAATTTTAAAAATGTCTTTATTTACTACTGGATGTTACATTCCCATAAATGCAGGTGCTCTTGCAAATGGGCAGAGTAAATGTGTGCGTGTTTTCAGAGTGGAAAGCTACTTCCAAAAGAAAGGAGAATACAGACAAACTTTAGGGTATATGTTTGTTCACAAACTTTTCCTAAAAGGCCCACCAAGAAACATCAATACACCTACAACTACACTTAAATTTGTGATCGCAGAAATGACACCTTAATGACTGACTTCGACACATTAAAAATTGTGTCAGTCCTGATTCTGCACATCAAATGGCATATCGTGAACAATGAGTGTCTGTACAAACAATGTGGTGTGGACTTTCCTATGCATAAGGTGAATCCGCATTGCTATAATTTTTGCATCCAATCTTGATGTTGTGTAAATTCTCTTGTGTACGTTATTCAGATGGACATATTAGAATTTGCCATTGGATGGTGCGGATATATGAAGTCCTACCTCACTGAAAATAGGGTAAACGATTTGTTGACATATTCTCATTTAGCACAACTTCATAAAACAGAGTCTAACTGACGAAAATTGGAATGTGTCTATCTGCGCCTGTTCCAAAGAACCTGATGTACAACATGGTCACATGGCGAAAAAATAACAGAAACATGACTTTCCCTGTGCAAATAGACACAAACAGATCAAGGTTAGCACATATTTCTCATTATATTGTCTCATGATTCGAGAACTACCTGTGCAAAGTGGTCTATCTGCGTACATCAGTATAACTAAGATGTGCAAAACACTTTGTGAATGAGGCCCATAGTGCATTGAATTACCACTATTGCTATAATTTAAAATAATAAAAATGTAAAAGGGAAACTACAAATCAAGATGCTATAATGTATGTGGAAGATAGATGTGCTCTGGATGCCTCTTGATGGCCTTCCATTTCAGAGTATGTCGCTTATGTGAGCGCTAAGGGTGACTACTTTTGATAATGCACAGATGTTCTTTGCAGAATAGCTTTGAACAAATAAAAATGATCCACAAATTATTACAATTTTCTCGTGAGTTCATTACATCTCGCTGCCATTTTGCATTAGTCTGAAAAGGAAATGGAAAAGCATGTGCCATAAATTGCTTCAATACAGAGCTTTATGATACATTTTTAAAAGCGTCATTATGTTTTTTCAATCAAGTCATTTTATGTCCCACAGATTGCTAAGCGGAACCGAACCTCAACTTAATGTCACATCATTAATTCTTCATTGTGCAGCCAGACCAGGCCACGACTCCCTTTTTGTATCTAATATCCTCCTTTCAGATTCACCTGAGGATGCCTCGGCTTGCAATTGAATCACTTGGACGAATTCATTTGCTTCCAGAAGCATCTACCCCAACACGGACGACTGAAGATAAATCAGCATTTGTGTAATTATACCAGCATGTCGTGTAAGCAAAAGGACCAAAACCGACAAGAAACCGCAAAAATATTTTATTCATAGGCAATTTCTGTGAAATTAATGGCTGGCTCTGATATCTGTGAGGCGCCCGGTACAATCCTCGAGGCCAAGCACATGTCCTGAGGTTTCAGACATGAGCTGTTGCCTTTGACTTTGGTCATTAAAAGCAGTTATCCGTCTCAGTCACAGTCTTGGAAGCGCTGCTCTTTGTGGGTAATCAATACCGCGTCCACCACAATAGCTCATTTCATTATTTTCATCCTGCATATCCTGTCGGCAGGCCAAAGTCTTCCTGATTTTAATTAATTTTGAAACCATCGATTCGCGTGCCTTTTTTTATTTCGGCAGCTAAGCAAGCTGACACGGCCATTGCGAGGCATGCAGCCACAGTCTTGACAGCAGGACGTTGAGCCCTGCAGGCTCTTTAAGACACAGACATATGAGCCGGGACAATTCCCAGAGCAAAATACCACTTCATTTCTTCGCACCATACATTTATTGCGGGCACTCCTGTTATAGATTTTTAACTCGCTGTCTTACCCTGGCTGCTGCAAAATGCCTCTGGCTTATGAAAACAAACATGTTAGTCAACTGGAAGCTGTGGTTTTCAATTAAACGGTCCCCGCGTGACTAAAGAATCTGATATACAACAATCTCAAAAAAGTATATTACAGAATTAAATGGCTTGGGTTTTATGGTAATTAATAGCTCCTACATTCTCCAATCCGAATACCAGAAACAGAACAAAACAGTGCACGTCACTATGTACCACAAAGATGGACAGAGGTTCTGTTTTTGTCCAGAACGTTCTTTGAGAAATCAAGGGGTGATTTTTTCTTTCTTTCCTTTAGGGGTGTAACTTTGAAAGCATGAGAAGAGAGTGGATTTTGGGGTGACACTTTTATAGACATGTTATGAAGGAGACTCAACTGGTTCTAACTGGTTGTCTGATGTGATTTCAAGCAACTAAGTTCATATTTCCCAGTGATTAAGGAAACATTGAATTCCTGTTTCGAGGGGATTTTCCAAAGGTATATCAGTTTGAGAAATTTGTTGTAAGGTCCGATATCGATTTAACCCCTCTCATTCTTGTCCCATCCGTACCTTGCTGACTGAGTCATTTCGTGTCACCCTAGACCCAGAAAACGCCCAGTTCATGTAAGATTACAGGAACCAACCTACTACAGGTTAAAAATACCAAAACCCTAAAAGTCAATGTTCTCCAATTCAGGGATACTGAGAAGAGAAGAGAGAATGTAGATAAGATTCCCACATACATTTTAAGCAGTAAGTAGATGCCCTATGACCCTCTTGCCATTACGTCTAAGTGATTCACTTGACTAATGTGTATACACATTGTTTTGGATTTAGAAACCAAACCTCTGCTGCAAATCCTAGAGGGGCAGGCTCTTCAAAACATTATGAACTATAAGAAAGTGCAAAAACAACAAGTGATGGACGGAATGCTGAACAATGTCAAACATTCACCCCCAGTACAGTGATCTAGGCCTAAATCCATCGTTTTTTTGCTGCCCATGCCATTCCAGTTTGGACCCAGCCATATCCAAATCAGTCTTGACCCTGTTCCCCATGGGAACAGTCCAGCCCGAACTGCTAGGCCAGGTCTTCCCTGGACTGGAAACAAGCATCCTGGGACCGGTTTCAGGGTTTCACCCCTCATCCGCCAGGCTAGCTTGAATCAAGTGGCATGGGAAGCACGGGACCCACGTCTGGGCATACCCTTCCCACTAAGGGCACAAAGCCAAAACAACAAGTGATGGACGGAATGCTGAACAATGTCAAACATTCACCACCAGTACAGTGATCTGGGCCTAAATCCATCGTTTTTTTGCTGCCCATGCCATTCCAGTTTGGACCCAGCCATATGCAAATCAGTCTTGACCCTGTTCCCCATGGGAACAGTCCAGCCCGAACTGCTAGGCCAGGTCTTCCCTGGACTGGAAACAAGCATCCTGGGACCGGTTTCAGGGTTTCACCCCTCATCAGCCAGGCTAGCTTGAATCCAGTGGCATGGGAAGCACGGGACCCACGTCTGGGCATACCCTTCCCACTAAGGGCGCCAAAGCAAAAACAACAAGTGATGGACCGAATGCTGAACAATGTCAAACATTCACCCCCAGTACAGTGATCTGGGCCTAAATCCATCGGTTTTTTGCTGCCCATGCCATTCCAGTTTGGACTCAGCCATATGCAAATCAGTCTTGACCCTGTTCCCCATGGGAACAGTCCAGCCCGAACTGCAAGGCCAGGTCTTCCCTGGACTGGAAACAAGCATCCTGGGACCGGTTTCAGGGTTTCACCCCTCATCAGCCAGGCTAGCTTGAATCCAGTGGCATGGGAAGCACAGGACCCACGTCTGGGCATACCCTTCCCACTAAGGGCGACAAAGTAAAAACAACAAGTGATGGACGGAATGCTGAACAATGTCAAACATTCACCCCCAGTACAGTGATCTGGGCCTAAATCCATCGTTTTTATGCTGCCCATGCCATTCCAGTTTGGACCCAGCCATATGCAAATCAGTCTTGACCCTGTTCCCCATGGGAACAGTCCAGCCCGAACTGCTAGGCCAGGGCTTCCCTGGACTGGAAACAAGCATCCTGGGACCGGTTTCAGGGTTTTACCCCTCATCAGCCAGGCTAGCTTGAATCCAGTGGCATGGGAAGCACGGGACCCACGTCTGGGCATACCCTTCCCACTAAGGGCGCCAAAGCAAAAACAACAAGTGATGGACGGAATGCTGAACAATGTCAAACATTCACCCCCAGTACAGTGATCTGGGCCTAAATCCATCGTTTTTTTGATGCCCATGCCATTCCAGTTTGGACTCAGCCATATGCAAATCAGTCTTGACCCTGTTCCCCATGGGAACAGTCCAGCCCGAACTGCTAGGCCAGGTCTTCCCTGGACTGGAAACAAGCATCCTGGGACCGGTTTCAGGGTTTCACCCCTCATCAGCCAGGCTGGCTTGAATCCAGTGGCATGGGAAGCACGGGACCCACGTCTGGGCATACCCTTCCCACTAAGGGCGACAAAGCAAAAACAACCCGAAACCGGTCCCAGGATGCTTGTTTCCGGTCCAGTGAGGACCTGGCTTGGCAGTTCGGTCTGGACTGTTCCCATGAGGAACAGGGTCAAGACTGATTTGCATATGGCTGGGTCCAAACTGGGGTGGCACGGTGAGCAAAAGAACAATGGATTAAACCCAGATCTATGACTGGGGGTGAGTGTTTGACAATGTTCAGCATTCCGTCCATCACTTGTTGTTTTTGCTTTGTTGCCCTAAGTGGGAAGGGTATGCCCAGACGTGGGTCCCGTGCTTCCCATGCCACTGGATTCAAGCTAGTCTGGCTGATGAGGGGTGATACCCCGAAACCGGTCCCAGGATGCTTGTTTCCGGTCCAGTGAGGACCTGGCTTGGCAGTTCGGTCTGGACTGTTCCCATGAGGAACAGGGTCAAGACTGATTTGCATATGGCTTGGTCCAAACTGTGGTGGCATGGTGAGCAAAAGAACGATGGATTAAACCTAGATCTATGACTGGGGGTGAGTGTTTGACAATGTTCAGCATTCCGTCCATCACTTGTTGTTTTTGCTTTGTCGCCCTTAGTGGGAAGGGTATGCCCAGACGTGGGTCCCGTGCTTCCCATGCCACTGGATTCAAGCTAGCCTGGCTGATGAGGGGTGATACCCCGAAACCGGTCCCAGGATGCTTGTTTCCGGTCCAGTGAGGACCTGGCTTGGCAGTTCGGTCTGGACTGTTCCCATGAGGAACAGGGTCAAGACTGATTTGCATATGGCTGGGTCCAAACTGGGGTGGCATGGTGAGCAAAAGAACGATGGATTAAACCCAGATCTATGACTGGGGGTGAGTGTTTGACAATGTTCAGCATTCCGTCCATCACTTGTTGTTTTTGCTTTGTCGCCCTAAGTGGGAAGGGTATGCCCAGACGTGGGTCCCGTGCTTCCCATGCCACTGGATTCAAGCTAGCCTGGCTGATGAGGGGTGATACCCCGAAACCGGTCCCAGGATGCTTGTTTCCGGTCCAGTGAGGACCTGGCTTGGCAGTTCGGTCTGGACTGTTCCCATGAGGAACAGGGTCAAGACTGATTTGCATATGGCTGGGCCCAAACTGGGGTGGCATGGTGAGCAAAAGAACAATGGATTAAACCCAGACCTATGACTGGGGGTGAGTGTTTGACAATGTTCAGCATTCCGTCCATCACTTGTTGTTTTTGCTTTGTCGCCCTAAGTGGGAAGGGTATGCCCAGACGTGGGTCCCGTGCTTCCCATGCCACTGGATTCAAGCTAGCCTGGCTGATGAGGGGTGAAACGCCGAAACCGGTCCCAGGATGCTTGTTTCTGGTCCAGTGAGGACCTGGCTTGGCAGTTCGGTCTGGACTGTTCCCATGAGGAACAGGGTTAAGACTGATTTGCATATGTCTGGATCCAAACTGGGGTGGCATGGTGAGCAAAAGAACAATGGATTAAACCCAGATCTATGACTGGGGGTGAGTGTTTGACAATGTTCAGCATTCGGTCCATCACTTGTTGTTTTTGCTATAAGAAAGTGCTACATAATCTTAGGTATGTTAATAAATGCATTTTCAGATAAATAGTTGCGCACAAGTGCTTTTATTTTTTTTGTATGGTGAGATGTCTGTTGGATTTCACCAGACACTTCTGCATACACACAGACAAAAACACACTCTCTCTCCTTCAAAAATATTGGTTATTTAAAAACTATTGTCTTTTCTCTTTTAGTACTCCTACAAATCTGCATTCCTCTCCTTTTCCACTGCCCCTTAGGCCCCTCTCATTCATCTGCTTCTCATATAATGTGCTTAAACGTTATGGCCCATATTTATACTTTTTTTTTCCCGCATTTGTGTCATTTTTTGACGCAAAAGCAGCGGAAACGTACAAAATACAATCGTATTTTGTAAGTTTGCGCCGAATTAGCATCAAAAAATGACACAAATGCGGCGCTAAAAAAGTATAAATACGGGCCCTTATGTCAGCTTGATTGTTGGAAAATCCAAAGCTCCCAACCCCATAATCTTACTGGCCAAGCCAATCCCCTGGGTATACCGATTCTATAAGCTCAATTGCAAAAGATTTTGCATTGATACCTAGTAGGCTGTTAAATAATCACACACATCAGACATGTGGCTCCCATTTTGGGCACTATGTTCCTCCCTTGTTAGGCACTCGCTTTCCCCATCAATCATTCCATCATTGGCCAGGAAGCGTTTTCCAAATTTGTGTTTACATGATTTGATATTCCCAGCAAAAGACACTTTCCATGATACAGATGTGAGTAATTCAAATTACCAAAAACCTAAGGAAGCACATGGGTATTTCTGTGCACTCAGGAGGTGATAATTGACTAGAAACACTTCCGTAAAGAGAAGTGGGTGTTACTCTATGTATGTAATTGCTCAATGCAGAGACTATTGTATTGTATTTTATTCCATTCAGGCCTATGATTGATCTGCAACTAGTCTGCTCAGTAGAAGTGAATTGATGTGGGAAAGTGTCTTGGGAGGTCAAATTGACATTTTGTGGATTTTGTTTTTGTCTATGGAGTGCAGGAGTGCTATGGGAATCACAATAGTAGGCTCGTGCTCGAGTCCTGCGTTCTCATCAGCAAATTGTTGATTGATGACATTGGTGCATTGAACGGAGTGGTTTTGACATTTTGTCTAATACTAATTAGGTAGAATTAGGTTGCAGTAATGCTCTTGGAAAGCAATAACATCAGTTGAATGGAAGCAGGGCCCGTATTACATATAGAGCACACTATCCTTGTCTGTGCCACAGCACACCTTAAAGTACTTTGACAGTCGAAAACAGGGATAGTGCACCCTATTACAATGATGCCATGGGGGCAGTACCTTCAGTGAAATATGGAATAACAACTTCAAAGCTGTTATGTGTTTCTCTGTGCTCTTTAAAGGTGGGTTTTATCTCTGTACACTTTAAAGACAGATTAGCTATCCCCTTGCAGGTGGATGCAGTGAGTGACTGCACCCACCTGCAGAAGGATGTCTGGCAGTCCATGAGACCCCTCTACCCTATCCAGTGGGCTATCCTTAGGGGGCACACTGACAGTTCTCCACCTTCTTGTGGTGCAGTTTCATTGCACCTCCTAAGGGCATGTTTGCCTCTGCTCCCTCATCCATAATACATCATGTGCTCAGATGCAAAGTGTTTCCTTCAACTACATGGGGCCATGAAAATGAGGGAATGCCCTCTGAAGATACTGCTGCTGGTGCTACATGTGCACCAGTGCTACTGGCATTACAGAAGGGGCTGCAAAAGCCTCTCTGGCACCTTCTGTACTACCATAGTGCCAATTTGGCGCATAAATTGGGCACACACGTCTGTTGCTCCCCAGGGCACTTTGTGTAATACATCCCCTGGTGGCAATGGAGGAAATAACAACGATTCCAGTGATGTCTTATAGTCATACAACAGCTAGTAGCACTTGAGTTAGCCAGTCACCCCATCAATCAGTTGATGCTCCAATGGCCACTAGTTGTTCTTAAGACAGAAGTCCTACATTGCCTGGTTACACGTCTATAACCATTAGGCTTCCACTGTCCGATAGCATTCTTTAGGCAATTAATCTATTTCTATGTAAACCTCATTTGTGGAAGGTCACTGTTAAACATCACTGTTCCTGCCAGTGTTCCACCATTTACTAGTTGTGTAGTTTCAATGTAATTAAATTCATTCTAAGTCGTCACCAAAGGGTCTACAACCCAGATTCTATACACACATCTTGTATTGCTAAGGAACAAAATTAAACATCAACTGTTCATATCTGCGATACACTCATGCACCAACACTAGCAATACCAAAAACATTTCCTGTCCTAACAGTAGAATAAAAATGACTTTCTTCAAGGTGCAATGCAACCCTTCAATTGAAATGTAAGTAATGGGTAAATTAGCTAAGCACAAAAAATTATGAATGATCATTACAAATTTAACATATACTAAAAACAATAGAGTTTTAACGTACCTTTAATCAGTCACTTTTTTGTGACTTATTTTCCACTAGAAATATTTTGCGGAAATCAGGCCATGAGGGGGTAATCATGTAAAGTAAACTTTGTTTATAAGGGCTGATAAATGTCTCTAAGCTCTACATTTCAGCATACAAATCTACTCTCAAAAGTTAATTCCTGTCATTCTTGTGGTTCTGTTACACTTTTCATCCTTGGTGCGGTCTCGCTTAACTTTTTGCCTCTGTCTCCCAGGTTATTCATGTGTGCTGGACTCTGTTTCTGATGTTTTTGTTACTCTGGGCACTTTATCACTGCTAACCAGTGCTAAAATGCAAGTGCTCCTATACAAAAGGTATATGTAATTGGTTCATCCATGATTGGCATATTTGATTTACTAGTAAGTCCCTAGTACAGTGCACTAGATGTGCCCAGGGCCTGTAAATCAAATGCTTCTAGTGGGCCTGCAGCACTGGTTGTGCCACCCACATTAGTAGCTCTGTAATCATGTCTCAGACCTGCCACTGCAGTGTCTGTGTGCAGTTTTTAAACTGTAAATTCAACTTGGCAAGTGTACCCACTTGCCAGGCCTAAACCTTCCCTTTTCTTACATGTAAGGCACCCCGAAGGTAGGCCCTAGGTAGCCCCAAGGGAAGGGTGAAGTGTATGGTTAAGGTAGGACATATAGTCCTGACAGTGAAATATTGCTAAATTTGTTTTTCAATGTTGCCAGGCCTGTCCCTCTCATAGGTTAACATGGGGGCTACCTTTAAATCTGATTAAAGTGTAGATTCCCTTGGGAGCGGATAGACATGTGGAGTTTGGGCTCTCCAAGCTCACAATTTAAAAATACATCTTTTAGTAAAGTTGATTTTAAGATTGTGTGTTTGAAAATGCCACTTTAGAAAGTGGACATTTTCTTGCTTAAATCATTTCTGTGACTCTGCCTGTTTGTGGATTCCCTGTCTGGGTCAGTTTGACTGTTGGGCTGGTTGCACCTCTCATTAGACAGTGACACAAAGGGAGCTGAGGTGTAGTCTCAATTTCCCGATGAGCCATCTGTGCTAGGAGGGAGAGGAGGAGTGGTCACTCACACCTGAAAGGGCTGTGCCTGCCCTCATACAATACAGTCTTCAACCCTCTGGTGTGTGTCTGGGGCCTGGCCTGGGCAAGGCAGGATTTCACAATCAAGAGAGACGTTCCTTTGAAGTAAGCCTATTTCAACGGGCAAAATGGGTATAGGAAGGGCACCCAAAACCACAGACTTTAGAACACTTCTGGAAACCAAGAGGAACCTCTACCTGAAGAATAGCTGAAGAGCTGAGGAAGAGGAGCTGCCCTGCCTGTGACTGTGCTTTATGGAGCTATCCTGCAGTTGCTGCTTCTGCCTGTGCTAGAGGACAAAGACTGGACTTTGTGTTGCCTTCCTTCTTGTGAAGATCTCCAAGGGCTTGAATTAGAGCTTGCCTCCAGTTGTTTGAAGTCTCAGGTACAGCAAAGACTTCTCTCTGCCAACACCTGGAGTCTCTGGAGAGACGCCTACTCTGCCAAGTGGTGCCCATCCAGTTCCTGGGACCCTGAGAAGAGAAGCTGGAAGCCCAAGAGTGAGAAATCCAAGCACAGACCACCGTGCGGGGAAAAGATCGACGCAACTCCGATATGCGGCTGAAAAATCAAAGCACCGCCGGCTTGCGACTGAAAATCGATGCTCACCTGCAACGCGACCGGAAGATCGACGCAGCTGGAGAAATGGCGCACAGCATCGCTGATGGAGACTGGTGAGATCGCAACCCGCACTGCGTGGTTTTTGGACCATTGTGCGACTGAATTTCTGATGCAAAATACCATTGGGCATATGAAAATGATGCAAAGCCTGCCCGGACCCGAGAGTGCTGACCGGATCTACACATCGCTCTCCTGCGGAGAGAAGAAACGACGCACGCCAACCCAACTAAAGGAGAAACGAGGCAAGGTCTCGCTTGTGAGGGAAATTGATGCATCGCAAGCCCTTTTTGATGCACACTCACCCATGCGTTTTTTTTTTTAACCCACCCAAGGTACATTTTCACGCTAACAGTGTTAACATTGTGGTTAAAACTACATGAAGACTTTTTGCTTTTTAACTGATTACTTGACTTGTGTATTGTGGACTTTTGTCGTTTTGGTCTTGTTTTGTTTAGATAAATAGTCTCAATGTTTCTAAACCTATGTTGTGTCATTTTGTAGTGTTTTCATTAAGTTACTGTGCGTGTTGGTACAAATGCTTTACACCTAGCACTCTGAAGTTAAGCCTACTGCTTGTGCCAAGCTACTAAGGGGGTGAGCGGGGGTTAGCTGAGGGTGATTCTCTTTTACCCTGACTAGAGTGAGGGTCCTTGCTTAGACAGGGGGTAACCAGACTGCCAACCAAAGACTCAATTTCTAACAAGTGCACACACAGTTTTTTTCAATCTGACCAAATTTGACTTTGATTGAACCCCTACCATGCCCAATTCAGGTTTACAGCTCTGTTAGCTGGAACCTCAGGAGTCTATTTCAGAGATTACTTTCTACACCTTCCAAAGTGAAGATCCCAAGTAAAAAAAAAATATATGTATAAATAAAAGATGGAAAAACTACAGGTTAAAGTCAGATTGGGTAAAAGCGAACAGTTATTAATATAAACTGAAGGAAAAGGCTTACATTACGGAAGAAGGAAAGATGTCCTCCCTTCTGTAAATAGGAAACACAATCTGAGCATAATCTCAGTAATTTGAAAAAAAATCAATTGAGCGTTTTAGGAAACAAAATCATTTGAATCACTCAGAGCATAAATTAAGCACACTGGACCCAATCATCAGTGATTAATCTAAGAATACTTATTTAACCTGATAAAAAAACACACGGAATCCTCCAAGATGTCCTGTGCGGGAAAACATTGTATGTGATAGGTCAAGATGACAGGTGTTTTAGTTTCAAAGGATGCTCTAACAGCCTGAACGTTCTACCTTCCCACGCCTGGAAAGTAGTTGTATAGCCAGTTCCCTTAGGAGAGCTCCTTTTTACAAACAGGAACTGATTTCTGATGTTTGTAGTTCGAACGCAGTGTCCCACTCCCTCCCTGAGCGGTATTTCTGCTCACTCAGGCCAAACCCAGCACTTTTTTCATGCTGTGTCCCCAGTCTTAGTTGGGGAGGGACGAAGAGGCTGCTAGGGTGGCTGAATACAAAGGCAGCTGCTGCTACTGCTGACCACTGCAAAAAATGAGCTTGATCCTTTTACCTAAAGATGAGTGATATCTCACCCTGCGGCAAACTACCCACAGAAAGAAAGTGTCTTAGACAACAATGACACTTTCGAACTATAAAAGTAACTGCTTCTTACCATTTACATTCACATTTCAGTATAACCATGATTAATGGCACTTTCTTTCTCTTATATATACATGATTGAAAACCTATAACTGTGGGAGAAATTGTGACCTGGAAGGAACACTCTGATGGGTGAACTGTACCCTCAACCGAATACATTCTCCTTGCTGCATGCGATGTCTCTAAACGGCCTAGTGCAAATATTCCTGTCCCTTACGTAGTGCTTCTTAAAACATTTCATCCCATGCTTCCATTCTGCTCATGATCTGTTCACTGTGCTGAATTGCAAATGTTCTAGTATGTGAAGCAAGAATGGTGAATGTCAGTGGATATGAAATGCAACTATATTTCGACTTCGGTAATTACTTGAAGTACTTTGCCTTTATTTGAATGTGTTCCATATTTAACTATAGAAGATCCGGACATATAGTGCTAACCATACACCAGACAGACAGACAGATAGATAGATAGATAGATAGATAGATAGATAGATAGATAGATAGATAGATAGATAGATAGATAGATAGATAGATAGATAGATAGATAGATAGATAGGCAGACGGGGTTTGGATGGATGGATGGACGGATATGAGCAAGTACATATTTGAAAGCATACTGTGCCTTTGCCTATACGCATGAGGTTTTTAATGTCACTCTTCCTCGGACGCTGTTTTCACACAAAGAAGAGTTTGAAGTAATTAATTCACTAATAATTAAAAGGGACCAGGTTTGGACTCGTCCGTTACATTGAAAAATAATATTGTAAGGAGCAGATTTCTCTGAACCTGTTCTACTGTAGACGTCTCAGCTCTCAGTAAAAACCTGCAATTAGTGCACACAACCTCCATCTTAAGTTCAAACAGCAATAAATGAGATCCATTTTCCTCTTTATCTACTTCCCTCACAAACAGGTCAATGTTTAGCTTCAAAGATTGAAATCTTTAGGGTCGGCTCACCCTCCTCACATATGAGTGCATAATAGACACTTGTGATCAGCTCATATGTGCTTTACAAAACTACAATAATAATAATAATAATAATAATAATAATAATACGGTGCGACTTGAGAAAGAACAGGCGCTGGCTTTGGCATGGAGTCTTGCGACATTGAACGCAATTTCAGACCACTCACCCTCCCAGTATGAAAGAAGACAAGAAACCGGAAGCCGTTCCTCCGTATCAAAGAGCACAGGTATCTCTAGCTGTCATTCCTGAAGGGGCTGAACCCTGGAAGCGAGGCAATGTCACAGGATATGTCTGGACTGGCAGGAGGAGCTCTTCACTGGTCAGCTCTTAGCTCCACAGGGAGCGGTTACCCACTCAAGCACATTGGGTTCAGTGCACCTGACAGGTGATCACATCTCATTTTCAGAGATTAGGCTCACAGACAACAAACAGAATGAAAACACTGTGAAGTTGGCTGGGCCAAACCTCTATACAAAGGAGACGTCCAAAACAATACCTTGATAATACGTTCAAACTGGGTACAGCCTTGGATGAGAACATTCTTTAGACAAAAAGTACTCATTCCGGGAATACTGTTTTAGTGCTATTCGTGCCCTACTCTAAGCATAGCACTACATGGCACAATGGTACAACACACAGATGTGTTGCTGGTGAAACTGAATGTATTTGGAACGTTTTACAAAAGAATGGCTGGTAGAGAGCATCACGAATTGAAGGATAAGAGAATACATTTCAGAACCCAAAAACAAATAAGAGGAAAGAAACATGGGCCTTTAAGTACAGGAGGATGCGGTTTGTATTCTGCTAGAATGACTGATAGTGATTCGCACACTCACTGACCTACAAAACACCATATTTATACTCTGTTTGCACCGAATTAGCGTTATTTTGTTTTACTCTAATTCGGTACAAAACCAACTCCATATTTATACTTTGGTGCTAGACCCATCTAGCACCAAATTTATGGAGTTAAAGTCATTTTTTGAAAGTGGAAACCTACCTTGCCTTAATGAGATGCAAGGTAGGCGTTCCTGTACAATTAATGACTCTATGGCCTTAACACCATATTTATACTCCCGTGCAAAAATGGTGCACGGTAGGGAGGAGAGATCAAAAAATGGGGCAAAGCTTGCTTTGCCCCATTTTTTAATGCCTGGGTCAGGGCAGGCGTTAGGGGACATGTGGGCCTATTTCCAAGGTGGAACACCATGGAATAAGCCCACAGGTGCCCTCCCCAGACCCCGAGGACACCCTTACCCACACCAGAGGGACAGCGGAAGATGGGGGACCCCCTCCCAGGTAAGTACAAGTAAGTATTTATTTTATTTTTTAAAGTGCCATTGGCACTGAAATGGGTCCCCTACATGGCACTGGGTGCATTGGCCATGCCCAGGGGACCCTGGTCCCCTGTGCTGGCCATTGGGGTGATGGGCATGACTCCCGTCTTTTCTAAGACAGGAGTCATGTGGTATGGTTTTGCGTCAGAAAATGACTCTAGGCAGGTTAGAGTCATTTTTTTTTTACTCTAACCTGCCTAACGCCATTTTTTGGTGCAAAAACACCTTCTTCCATACTGCCAGCCCAACCCGACTAAAGTCTTTTATTTTGCCACTAGCCTACCCTTTGCACCAGCTTACACCATTCCATAAATATGGTGCCCAGCTGGTACACAGAAATGGTGCAAGCTGGTGCTAAACCTTTTGGTTCAAAACTGAGTTGGTGCAGTTTTGCACCAAAAAGTGTAAATCAGGGCCCAAGAGTCATCAAAGAAACAAACACATAAGGCAAAAGTTTGTTTAGACTACATATTTAACGAATATCTAACAGCATTTACTACTTTTCAAACAACAAACTTCTCAACATTTATATTTTCAATAAAAGACAAAATCTGTGAATCCAACATGACAGAAAAGCAATACAAGCTTGCATGATCAGGGATAAAACACATATGTATTGTTTTTTAACATAGCAGCTTTCATTTTTGGATCCTTTTCCTACTTTAAATTCAAGTGTGTCTCTGGTGAGGAAAATCTTCCTTTTGAAAGCTCATTGTTTGTACCAACTAATTGAATGTATATTTATGGAATGTGTTGGAAATGGGGTTTCTGGTTGGCTAGGGTATGCACCTCAGCCAGGCAGAACCTACCCACTCTAGTCAGGGCAAGGGAGTTACACGTCCAAGATAACCCCTGCTCACCCCCTTGGTAGCTTGGCACGAGCAGTCAGGCCTATCCCAGAGGCAATGTGTAAAGCGTTTGCACAACACACACAACACACATGACGCAAAATGTACACCACAAAGTAAACACAACACTGAGCTATGTAAAAATAATCTGTATTACACAAAACATAATTAGACCAACATTACACATAAGTAAAACCCTGCTACCTTAGCAGTTGTCAGAATGTTACACAACTTACTAATACTCTGCAAGAATACGCAGTTGTCACATTAGAACACGTAAGTACTCAGGATTCTGCAACATAAACAGTAGTCAGGAATTACAATAAGAATTATATGCACTTGTCATGAACAATTCCTAAATACCCATAAAAGGAACATTAGAGAATATCTCACACGTCATATAAATACATATCAGCTAGACATGCCCATAAAAGGAACATTAGCACCTATAGGTAGTGGTAGAAAAACAGGTAGGAAATCTAAAAACCTCCAAAAGTCTATACTAGGCTCCTGGAGCCCAGATTCCCTAGAAAGTACCTGATTTCTGTGGTAGAGGCACTCCCAGTGCCTAGAAGAATGAGTATGGGAGCCCCTGGTGCTCTACTGCGTGAAAACAGGGTCTCACAGGACTCCTGAGGAAGAGGGGCGGTCTGCACCCTCTCTACCGTGCAAAACAGGCCCCTCCTGGGACCTGCGATCCTTGTGTGCCCCCCCCCCCGGGCCTCAACTGGCCCTCCACACAAGGGGGGGAACCTAACAATTGCCAAAGAAGACGGTACGGGGCGATCGCGCCCCTCATGCAGTGACTGGGGGAAAGGGAAGTCCCTTTTCTCCCCCGTGCCCTGCTTGGGGATAGGCAGCCACCCTCGTCCACGGTGCAGCTGCCTAAAAGGCCAGAAAAAGGAGAAGAAACCGGAGCGTCACACTCCAACTGCAGAGACTGGGGATGGGGCGCTCCCTGCACCTTCCCCGAGTCCTGCGATGCGGCTCTGAGAGGCTCGGATCCCTCTGGGGGCCCAAGGAGGCACTCACCCGCACCCGACATGGTGCGCGAGTGGCCTCAGCTGTTCCTGGGCGGCCGCGGTGATTCTTGTAGAATCTGAGGCGGCTGGTGCCCCGGGGGCGCTCCCAGGAGCGGGACGTGCCTCAGGGGTGCCGAGAGGAGCACGCTTGCTCCGTTTACTTTGTTTATGGGCCCCGGGGGCACTAGAGACAGCGCGGACCCCGCACTAAAGGACAATTCAAAGCCCGGGTTGCGGCAGTGATTTCAGGGATCAGAAATTAAGTGCTTTTCAAAGCGCTCAGGCAAATCTGCAGCCCGGGCTGCGGCGGTGATCTTCTGCAGCAATTTTCAGAGAGAGAGCTTTTTCCAAGCACTTCAGGCAAGCTGTAGAGATCGTGGCAGGGGTCAGGGGCCACAGCACCCTGCCCCTGGGAACAGCAAAACAAGAAGATGCACAGGGCTGGTGGGCCCAGCTACAGGCCAGCACAAGTGGTGCAGATGGTGGCAGTTCCTCCTAGTGACCAGGCAGGTCACAGGTCAGCACAACAGCAGCAGTCCAAGCTGGTTTCCTGGTGAGTCCATTCATCAGAGTTCTGTGTCCAGTTTCAAGTTCCAGCCAGTTACAACTGGTTCTGGGAGTGCCCCCTCTCTCCTTTCAGGACAAGCTCCAATCATCAGTGAGGGGTTAACGACCCTATTGTGTGAGGCCAGGGCACAGCCTTTAGAAATGCAGGTGTGCCCCGCCTCTCCCTTCTCTCAGCCCAGGAAGGTTTTGCAATATGTAGATGCACCTCTGTGTCACCTCCACCCTCCCTGTGTTCAGGCTGTCTGAGGAGTATGCACAAAGCCCTAACTGTCAGTCTGCCCAGACGTGGATTGGAGGCAAGCTTCAAAACACCAAAGTCATAAGCACAGATAAATGCGCACTTTCTAGAAGTGGCATTTCTGTGATAGTAATAAAAAATACACCTACACCAGTAATCAGAATTTCTCACCACTGTCACAACCATACCAAACATGCCTACGCTACCCCTCATAAATCAGACAATACCCCTTACACATAAGGCAGGGCATTTCCAATGCAATCCTATGAGGAGGCAGCACTAACAGCAGTGAGACACCAAGTTAGGCTGTTTGTCACTACCAGGACAGGTCACGCAACATGGCACATGTCCTTCCTTCTACATACATGGCACCCTGCCCAACGGGCTAACTAGGGTGAACCATAGGGGTGACTTACATGTAGTAAAAGGGGAGTTCTGGGCCTGGCAAGTAAATTTAAATGCCAGGTCCCTATGGCAGGAAACTGCGCACACAGGCTCTACGCTAGCAGGCCTTAGATAGGTTTGACAGGCTACTTCAGTGGGTGGCGCAAGCAGCGCTGGAGGCTCACTAGTAGCATTTAATTTACAGGCCCTGGGTATAGGGATACCACTTAACAAGGGACTTATAGGTAAATTAAATATGCCAATTAGATATAATCCAATCATACCAAATTTGTAAGGGAGAGCACATGCACTTTAGTACTGGTTAGCAGTGAAAAAATGCTCAGAGTCAAAACGTCAGCCAACAAAGGTCAGAAAAATAAGGAGGCAAAAAGCAAAAAGTCCGGGGAATGACCCTGTAAAAGGGCCAGGTCCAACAGAATGTCTATAACACTAACATACCAAAATGCAGCAAAGCACTGTACATGGTCAAAAACAAGCATAAATTCAACAGGTGATTGGAGATTTAGCTGAGTTGTGGACAGTTAATGCATTGTGATGTAGTGTTCTTTAAAGAGGAACGTCTTCAACTCTGTCCTAAATTGGAATAGTACTGTGGCAGTCCTGATAAATGTGGGAATGCTGTTTAACATCCTGGATGCATAGATGGAAAAGGTCTGCTGCCTTGTTTTTTTATTTTTTACATTTCTTAAGCTCCAGTCTGATGGTGTGCTGGCTGCGGATGTGCTGAGAACGACCAGAGAAGGTGAGTTTGCTGTAAGATAAGGGGGGCTTTGTCGCAATGGCACTAAGGGCACTTCACATAAGTGAGGCAGTGCTCCTAACAAACAAACATAGCCCAGCTAGTGTATTATGTGTTGCTTTTTATTTACAGCTCTACAGCAGAAGTGGCAGCATCCTTTTGAATCAGAGGGTTGTAACCATGGAGGCAAAGGATAATGTGCTCAACCCAGAACACATACAGCAAGCTTCATGTTTTCACTAAGATTTGGTGTGCCTTGCACTGTTTATTGCACCTTAGGGCACATCACGTCTCCCCCAAAGGCCATGACTGATGCCTTCTTCATTTTGCTCTCACCCTGAAAATGTGTGTGGACTAACAATAACATTAAAGAAGCACCAAAGACACCTTTTAACTTTAAACTTGCAAATGCAATTCTTCATACATTAGATAAAGGTATGCATCCTATTTTCAGCCACATTGTGAAATACAGTTATGTCTGACTTTCTGGGCTCAATTCTCCACCATGGCATGATGCATTGAGGAGAGTTAAATACTAACACAAAAACAGTTGTGATGCACTCATTGGTAATGACTTATAAGGCAATCACTTGTAACTATCTTATTATAATTTGATAGGCACTAGTATCATTAAACTTAAAGTCATCGCAAGAACAGTCCAATAGTAGTGTTCAATCCTTTCGCATTCTCCCAAACGACTTCTCCAGGGCTGAAATTTCATCAAATAGAGCATCTTCAAGCCAGTAACTAACTGTGTTAAAATTGCATTATTTCCGATGAAAAAAAATAAATAAATAAAGAAGGCGATGCCTAGAAGTATCCAAATGTGAGAGAGATCCAAAACCAATTGAACTTGGTATCTTATTTTCAAAACGGCCGGGTGTACGCTATTGGAAATAAATTAAATACTACTTTTCTTTTTTCACAATGCTACGGTACAATCATTGTCAAAATCAAGGACGTTCAGACAGTGGTTCCCTAAGCTGATGTGGATAAATTCTTTGGTGGGATTTATGGTTTATTTTCAATGTGCATATGTAAATTAAGCTTGTCCTTTTGGAATGTTGCAGCACGCTTTACAAAATCTGCTCTTACTACGCACCAACAAGTAATGCAGAGCTCACACTGTGTTTATATAGTCAGGAGGGTGGAATGGCACATTTATTCTTATTTCTTACCCTTAAAGGGATTTTTGTGAGAAGCCACATGTGCCATTTTCTCAAATGGAAGACCATGGTCTTGGGAATAGTGCACACAGCACAATAATTGTTTAGAACTACTTGTTTCAGTTTTATTAAAAAACAACTTTGTTTGGTATTTTGTGAATGGGCAACCTGACTGCAATCTGCCATTTAAAACATCTTAGAGAGACATATTGAAAACTATCAGCAAATTATAAAGGGGATTTCACAACAAGGTGCCATTGTTAAACTATTTTTAATTATATCGATGGATGTGTGAGTAGAGTAGTTTTCCAAACTCTGAATGTTGCGTGGGGTCTATCACCCATAGATATGTTCACTTACTGTGTGAGTTCCAATCTTACATTTTAGCTCTGGGTCTTTCTGGGTTGTCAAAGCTACATATTGCTAATAATATACATAGATTGAGTTGTGGGTCTTCTTCATTCAACTTTTGCCTTTCTCCAATTACCATCTTTCAGCCATTGACATGACATTCTGTTATTCGTGTCTTTTCTCATCCTAATGGAGTAATCATCTTTCATCTTATGTAATTTGCTGTTTGGGTGTGTCCCTTCCCTCCAGTGTCTAGACTGAACTGCACAAAGAAGTATGTAGCATCAAAAACCCTATCTATTCACCCCTGCTAGTGCCCTTTTGAGTATCTCCCTCTAATGTATTATTACTGGGTGCATTAGCACATTAAACCTAGACGTATTGCCTTTGCATTTGCTTGTTTCTCCACCTTCAAACCCAATGCATTTTCTGAAGAATCGTCTGAAAGAGTATTGTGCACATTTCGTCCTTTGGCATCTTCAGATGCCCAGCTCGAAAACACAGACAAAATATTCCAGTTCTCTTAATCATGCCATTTAGACATTAGCGCCTTGCTTCTGCTTTCCAACATAACCCCACTATTCGCATGAAGAATATGAGATAAGCCTGAAATAAAAAATACATCTTCATCACAGTGTGCTCAATTCTTTAGGCAGAGTGGGTCCCAGGAACTACCACAGCTTGCCAGTCCACTAGGTCAGCTGTGACTTGGAAGTGGGGAAGGTCTCGTTGACAACACAAATCATCTAACAAAATATCCTAGTGACTCCTCTAGTCACAGCCAATCTTCTGCTGAAAAGGCAAGTGGGGACCACAGAACACCACTCATCTTTGCAGCTGCCCTCTGAGTCAGTTGTGCAGTGTTTCAAATGTGACCTGTCAGAACGAGAATAAGTCTTAAAATCAAGACAATAAATTACTTCCTACAATTCCTGCTTTCCAGTTGTAGCAGTGAAAGTGAATCACTCATCCTCACTTCTCATGTCCTCAAGTCAGAGGGGAGTTTATTTTCTTACAGATTCAAAATAGAGTCATCTTTTGTTTCTTTGTCCAAAAAAACTGATATCATGTCTCAAGTATCATTAACAACTAGCAAATCACCCTTGGTCAAATGGGGCTAGCAGGGCATTGACAACGGTTCATGACTCAATGAGACCATTTGCAAAACCATCACAGGCCAGCTCTTGTTTAAATGCCTAGTTAGTGATTTGGGGTACAGACTGCTAGAAAACGTCCTGATGGTACTTTAGGTGACTTGGGCATTTTCCTAAGTGGCTCACAATGTGCAAACTTCAGGCACCATGACTGTTACGGCTGTACCTCTCATCCTGGCAGCTAATGTATTATAACTGACCAACCAAGACAACAAAATTCTGTTCAACCTATCCTCTCCATTCGTGCCCATAGGCTACAGCACAACCCTGTACAGCTGACTCAGTAAATTGAAGCTTGACTTATAGCCCTCATCGCCTCCCTAGAATGATCATTACTGAAATAGCAGCTACCTTTCTTTCATCACTCCCCCTCTCTCCCTCCTCGTCATGCTACCTGATTGACACTCACCCCTATCATCCTGTCCACCTCTTTTTCCACTTCCCTTCCAAAATAATAACTGACTGAAACTCAACTCCAACTTTCTATCCATGTTATATAAAGTAACTTACTTAGACTACACTTTTGCTGGCCATCCGCTGCACCCACTTTAAGAACACACCACCTCATCTTTTCCCTTATTTTTAATCCAGTTTGCTGTGGTCTGCAAATGACAGCCCCTCCAAAATCCCTCAAAATCTCTTCAACGTTCTTCAAACCCTCTTTACATTCATCCCCTTGTAACAGTTCTTCCTACACCCGCCAGCTCCTCCTGAGTCCCTATTCCGTCACAGTGGGCCAGGCGTGGGCCGTCCTTTAGGGCGGAGGGGCCACACCCCCGCCTTTTGCCCTTCATGAAGAGTGCCGGGCAGGTTGAACAAAGGTCAGCCTGACAGACACTCTTCAGGTCAGGCAGCCAGGAGTGAGACATGCACGATTTGCACAGACTCCTGGCTGCCTGAGCTTAACTTTGCTGGGCTGAAGAGGTCACAGCTCCTCTGGGCGTGACCTCCTCAGCTCAGCAAAGGTGCCTCGAGGCCCTCCCGAGTGATGAGGGAAGTGTCACCCATTGACTTCGACCTGGGCTCTTCAGGTTTAATCCCTGAAGCACCCAGGACGAGTGTCAATCAGTGATACCTCGTCACAGAGTGGGGTCAGCAGTCTCACTGACCCCATACCACTCTGTGAAGTAGGGACTGCTGCCTTCCCTCATTGGTTGACCTAAGGTCAGCAAGTGAGGGAAGGCAGCAGTTCCAACCCTCCTGGGACCTCGGAGGCTGAAGGTAAGTGTGTGTGTGTGAACCTTTTTAATGAATATTTGTTGCGTGAGTGCATGTTTGAATGTTGATGAGTGTTGTTAATGGATGTGCGTGCATGCGTGTATGAAAGAATGAGTGTGAGTGTGCTTCACACTTGCCCCCCCCTCCTAAAACTGCCAGCCGCCACTGCAGTGGGCACTGCCTAGTGGTTAGACGGACATTACAGCCCACCTTCAGGATGCAGTTGTCTCAAAGGATAAGCATTTTCCTTTTTCTCTAATGAGCTCTTTGTTTAAGTAAGTCTTGGAGCAGAATCCAGTAAACCTCTTGTGGGATGCAGCCTCTAGTTAGTCATGGACTGCTTTGCTGCTGCGGTGCAGAGCAGAGCACCTGCCGAGCACCTGTTTCTTGAGCCTGCAGTGCATAAAGTAAATTCATTTAACCCAATGTTTCTCGGAGACACTTTTTTAGTTTGAGATAGTCTAGTTCAGAAACAGCGATCATGGCTCCCTCTATTTGTTTCTGAACTGTGCTGCCTGAAATAAAGCGCAAGCTAAGAGAAATGTTAGGTTAAATTAATTCTCTTTACACACCGCAAGCAAAATGTATGAGCAAAGTCCATCATAATTCTTCCCCATATATTCACTATCTATCTATCTATCTATCTATCTATCTATCTATCTATCTATCTATCTATCTATCTATCTATCTATCTATCTATCTATCTATCTATCTATCTATCTGTCTATCTATCACCCTTGTCCCTTTTAATCTTCTCCCTCGTTCTATATCCGTGTTTTTCTCCTTTCCCCGTCTCCCTCCCTGTTCCCTGTTTCTCTCCATATCTCTCTTTCTAGCTCTCGCTAACCTTCCAGTATCACTCGTTCTTTTCCCCCTTCCACTTTTTTCCTTTCCTCCTTCTCTGGTACCCTCACCATCTCTGATTCACACACTCCATTCACACACTTTATCACATTCTTTGGTTCTGTCTGTTTTACACTCTGTGGCAGTCAATCTCTTCCCTCTCGCTGTCATGTGATTCGGTGTTCATCTTTTCGCTGCTCTCAAAAAAGCGAATGAAAAGAAGACTCTGAAGTGGTCAAACACAGGTTAAGCACCTTCTGCACAGCTACTAAAGATAAGCTTGGGAAATCCTTGTAAAACTTAACACAGCCCTCAAAAACCCACCACGTAATTCCTAAGGGTTTAGACGATACAAACTAGAAACTGGATCAAATAATGACAAATAGGTAGGTATCCCAGGGTCCTGTAATCTGACAGTAGGGTCATGAGAATATCCTCAAGACGGAGGCATTATCCTGTACTGGGGATATGTAGGTGTTTATTTCGACCTTATATGGGGCACGTTTGCTCGATGTGCTAGTGTTAGTGAAAAATAAGTAAAGAAAATATTGCAGTTTAAAATCTAACAAGAAGAGCAGTGGCAGAGGGACTGAGAGCTATAATTTGACAGGTGACATTAGTGGTTCTATGTCTTATGACACAGAATATGGAGATGAGATGAATCCCCCTTTCAGACCTCGAAGTACATATAGGATGAATTACACTTTTAGGCAGTTGCATAGGTTCTGCGCATGTCATCAAATTTGAGTATTGTTCCAATTGTTATTTGTCTGCTTCTGGCTTACATATATAGGAGTAGGCAGTTCCATTAGATTTAGACAGGTGCATAGCATCTGCTGCTGCTACTACATGGATTGATTGAGATAACACCTACAGAGCTCCCCTGCCCCTCTGGTTTGGATTGTGCTATATTGATGCTTGGGCTTGCTGCAAGGCGCAATGAATGCTACAACAAAGGTGGCAGCAACAAATAATTTTTCCTCTGAGCACTTTGGACTGACTACTTTGCAAACATACACCACAACACAGACATGGAGATGGATAATGCGGTGCTGGGTATTGCGATGCTCTCAACAAAACTTCTCTCATGACGCAGCGCACACAAACAATGGGATACATTGTAGAAAAGACCTACCATATACCCACAATGGCCAAAATACATTATGAGTTGTGTAGAGCAGAATTTCCATGTGAAATGCCATTCACACACTTATAAGTGGGCTGGTGTACATAAACGCAAGTGGTAAATGTCTATGTGTATTAAGATCCCCATGTGGAATACTGGCTGGAAAACAGGTTCTACACAGTTATTCCCGTTCCATGAATTGCCAGAATTCCATGTTGATTACTTATAATAGGCCCTAAATAGTTAGCTATAATGGTATCCAAGGTGCTCTCTACCAAGGATCATTGTGCACGCACATGCATATGCTCACATGCACAGAGAGACACAGAGAAATGTATTTCAATACACCCTTCTATTAAATAATATTACCAGAATATAGCATCACAAGTTGATTTACACTCTGGTGCATCTGGAATTCTGCAGAAAGCTGTTAGACCGCCGAAAACACCACAAGGCCACTACAGTCACAGTGTGAAAGCCATACAAATACTGATAAGATAAATTAAGATAGGTATGTAATAGCTTTATTATTTATTGTACTAAAAGACCTAAAACAACATTATCAGATCCATTCACAAGTCAAACATGGAAAGTCAGTTTTTTTCCCTGTACATCTACTTCTACATTCTGGGCAAATATTCTGCTTTCAAAAAAATCATACAAAATGTTATGAGTACTTCTGGAAACCTACAATAGTGAAATATGTTGCATACGTCGACTCTCCATCGAATTGAATAATGGCCTGCTTAATATTAGGTCAAATTAGCATTTCCACATTTAAGATTTTAACTAACCCATTCTTCTATTTTCCCATTAAATATTTCAGCGATCCTTTGCCACTTCTATTCATAAAGCAATTTAACTCCTGTCCTTTACAAAGTAGGCACCTGCTTTCAAGTAGCACATGAGTAGCTGCAAACGTACACACTAGAGGGTGTTCATCTCGCTTTGAGTAAAGACTCTCCTAGGAATGCTCACATGTTCATCCCTAAACCTATAATTGCATTTACAAATGTCATTAGCGAAAGGTTAAATTCCATTTATGTCGTGGTTCAGATCGTGAATTTACCCTGGAAATTAATGTTACATACCTAAACTGAACTTTGCAACTGTTCCAAAGTTACTATTTTCAATAGAATCTGTAGCAGAATAAAGGATAACAATGCCCTCCTTTTGCTTCAATTTACAGTTGAAATTGTACCATAAAATGAAACTATGAAGCTATAAACCTAAACACATACACTCAACCTAACTCTTAAAAAACAATCTGCACCCACAGGTTCCCGACTTAGCAAAGGTGCAGATTTCCAACAGTTTGGAATTCACAAGGATTTTTCAGGCTGCTCCTCGTAGCCCCTTCCAGCCACAACGTTCTATGTGTAATCTGGAAGAGGTTTTGTGAAATTTCAAGTGCTTGCGCCCTTGTTTGCATGGGAAAAACGTTTTTCCTCACGAGTAAACGCCATCTCATAGATACCCACCATGTTTTTCTTCCCCTTCTCACCCTATAAAGGGACTTGCTCCTGCCCTAGACTAGAGCTGGACAAGCCACTGAAAACTCAAGCCTGGCTTGAGTCTACTGTCTGGCTCTGGCTTAGCTCATTCTCATTTTCGTCTTTGGAAACTCCAGAACAAAACGAGCTGAGCTTTCACCAGGGACATTGTGGCTTAGTGGCTATAAACCCCCACCTTGCAACCTGGGAACCCACGTTCAAATCCGGTCCTCAGTTTCATTCCTGTGAATCCGGGCAAATCTCCCTGTGTCATAAACAAACATGTAACATAGTTTGTGTCTGTTGTGAAGAACTCTTGTACTTGCAAAGCAGACAGTGAATGTTGCGATGGTGCTGGCCAGGCAGGCCCTGCACTGTCCAGGCCAAGTGCATGGGCAGTGCACGGTGCCCCCCCCGGGGCCCCATGCACCGATTCTACGCTATCCTTTCCATGGCGGTGTTACTGCCATGAAATCTCTGGCAGAGAATGAGGTCGTAATCGCCAGGACAGCGCCGCTTGCAGTGCTGCCTTAGCAGATTAGGACCGTCACAACTGCCAGACTGCCGGGATAACTAATCATTTCGGTGCTAGCGGTCAGACCGTGGCATGACCGCCGTGATTATAATGTGTCACTCAGACCACTGCATTGGCGGCGGTCCAACTACCATGCGTGAGTCTGATGGTCAAATGACCTCCAGACTCGTAATGACCACCATTGTATCCAGCACAATGTATTGACTTTCTCAATTAACAAGTCATAACACTTTAACGGAGTTTCAGCAGCTTATATTGCACAGCTGCTCACCACGCTACAATTTACCACAAAGAACAGCTTATTATGAATCACATAGGTGAAAACTAATACATTTACCAATGGTTGTTGTTTGCCATTACCTATCCGAACACTTACAAAGATGTGAATTCAGGCAGTGTACTCTTAGATTACTTAGATCTCCTAGATTTCTTTGCACCATTTTTCACCTCTCCCCCCCCAATGGGGGAATGCTTCGTTTGCATATATTATGCCTAGCACAGGCATAATGTAGCAAAAAGGGTTACAAAGTGGCGCAATGCATGCATTGCAACACTTTGTAAATATGGCGCTGCATTTTTGGCCATGTAACGCCACATTAGTGTAAAGCATATTACGCTAATGTTTTGTTAGAATGGCCTAGGCCAGTGCTTAATTTGTGCTTGTTGTTTCCGGTGCTGAGCACCGGCACTTATTTTTCAGTGACGGCGCTTAGTCTTCTGCCTCAAGCATTTACTGCAAGAAAAGACATGTTTGGGAAAGACGGAGGAAGGAAAAAACAAAAAAGCGTCACAATGAGAGAAGCAGAAAACTGCAGGAGTGAGCTGAAGGGGCAGGGAGTGGCTTTAAATGGATTAAAGAGGCCCCAGATTGATTCGGGATTACGGTGCCTCAGTATTCCGTGTTCACACATTCAACTGCAGCAGCCACATGTTTAAAAGCAGGGCTTTTGGCACCGGCACCTTTTACAAATTAAGCACTAGCCTAGGCCCTCTTAAATCTGGGCCTTCGCTAACAGCATTGTCATCATGGTGGGGTCAGGAATATTTGTCCGTTTTTCTTTAAAAACTATCACTTTTTAATAAATACTTTCTGATGCAGAGATATAATCAGATGTGCAAAGGTGAAACGCTTCTGCACGTTAAAGAAATAGGCCTTTTTGAAAGTTGAATGGAATTTATCATCTCTAACAAGATATTTGTAACCTGTTACATATGGCAAATATTTTCGGGGCTTGGCTCCTGCACTGCCTGTTAGAGCCAGAACCCACCCTTGGCTCTGTTCAGGCTTGGGTCACCCAGTAAAACTGGTGGCTCTCCAACCACTACTTCCATCTAGACAGGAGTAAATTTCTAACATTTTGCAGAGTAAAAGGACTGGAAAATGGTTTGTGAGTACCGGCAACCGTATATGTTGGTGGTGTGTCACATACGTTCAGGGCTTTTCTTCCCTGCAACACCCAGCCCACAAAGTATATTTACTCAACCACATTTATGAGAGCAAAATCAATATTCTTGGATTCCAAAGTTGATTTGCCCTCATATCTCTTGCAAAATGCTTCACTTAATAACGCATACATGTACAAATAGACATATAGTTTGATGATGATGTCCAGAATATTATGGGCAGACTGACAGACCGTGCAAATCTATGCATACACGCCTCTATATTGCAGGCAGCAATATAGGACATTATCCATGCTTCTGTATAAGGCATATCTAAGGTCCATTAAAAAAGATAACTAAAAACTAGTACAATCAAAAGGAATTAATGAAGGCATGTCATGCCAACATATGGAGGAAACTAAAATCCAGTTTAAAACAGAAAACTATTTTCTCTCCTTATGCACTATCAACATTCAAGAATTTATGTTATTCTTGTATGTGTACATCCTTATCTGCGCGGATATTTTGAGCACACAGGAATATGAAGGTTTTAATTATTTTTAAACGACATTTTAAAATGATGTGCCTTTTGAGGCTAAACGTGTGCTTTTGGAGCTAAATTAAAGCATTACCTCATATTAGTTTCGAGGTCCTCTTTTTTTATCGACGGCCTCATGCATCCATGCCCGTTATTTTCTTATTTTAGCGTCATCTTAACCATCCTCTGGTATTTTATAATCTTCAGTATTCATCAAATGATTGAATTACATTTTGGATTAAAAAATCGGTCTTTCAGCTTAACAACAGTTACATTGCTGTTTTCTTCTTGGCTCTTTAATTTAATAATACTTATTATTATCAGATGTATGGCACTTCCCATAATATTTTGTTGAGAGCAAGCCAGAACTGTAGCCACCAGTGATTCACATACTTAACAAAACATGTGACCGTGCACTGACTAGATAATTCTTTGTTTAGCCTACAAAAAAAGCAAACCCTTTTGCTGAATACTACTCACTTCCCGGAAAATGAGGCTATAATTCTTGGAAGGTCATGAGGTTTTCTTGCATAATTGAAAATAACATATCGTTTAACCTCTTCTAATTATGCAAGAATAAAATGGCTCCTCTACATCATAAAGAAGTCGAGTGCCGGCTGGCAAGCAATATATTTCGAAGTAAATTTATCCTTTGCTAATGTGCATATTTATGGGACATCCTTAAACAGAATTTAATATCAAAACAAGGCACATGCTTGAGCATAATTTGTAGAATGGATGAATGTCAATAATTCCCAAAAACTACTGACAGAGCAATCTTGCTGTCTCTTCCCTTTGTTTGACAGTCTAATTGATGCATGATTAAGCGGGCAGCAACTAATTAAACATGACTCGATGATTGACAGCTTCATAAAAAATATATTTTCCAACTAAATTAATAATGACAGGCATTAATTTTAAATGTGTTATAATAAATAACCCAGATGAGCACGGTTCATTTGTCTTTTATTGTTTATTGCACTGTCTAATTTTGTAAACAAACTATATATATTCTGTGGTAAGTTGAAAAACTAAAATTGCATTGCATGCCAAAACCATAGTCTGAAAAGGCTATTGTGAATGGGAATGAAGGAGTTTGGGTTGCTCCTACTCCCAGGAATGTCCTGGCCTTTCTGCCACTGTGGCATTTTCCCAATGGGCTGCAATCGTGTGCCCCCTTTCAAAAAAGCATGGGCTGCCATGAGCCAGCCACGATCTCATGGCTCTATTCTATTTGCAATGAGGAAAACGAAAACAAAATGGATGGAATACTGGAATTAATCTCAAACACTGCTAATTACTCAGGGCCAGATTCCAGTGATTCCAATCCATTGCTATTTTGCACACCATGCCACCTCATTTTGGACTGGTCTTAGGCTTTTGTGTCCTGTTCAGGGAGGACCCTGCCTGGCAGTTTGGCTTGGACTGTTCCCACTAGAGCAGGGTCTACACTGATTTGGATATGCTGGGTCCAAACTGAGATGGCATGTTGTCCAAAATAACATTAGACGTGGATGCAGCCCAAGTAATTACCAGTGGCTGAGATTAATTCAAGAATTTCATCCATAACTTTCTGTCTGTACTTTAGTGTGACACCCTTTTCTATTTGTTTTGGTCTTCTGTTCACTGCCATACATAAACTTTCTGAAACATGCATTACCTTCATATCTTTCTTCTCACCCCTAGTCCTTATTTTTCACATCAATACCATCTCCCTGGAAGCCAATTTTTAGAGATGCCTACAAAAGTGTTGATGGATTTTACGCACCAGCAATGCCTGACAAGTGAAAAAATAGCGCTGGGAATCTCGTTATCCTCTTGCTTTATTCATCTCTTCAGGAAGATGGAAACATTTTAGGAGGACAAATGCAGTAATGTTCTGATTGAGCACACCCTTGCTCTTTTCTTTTGCCATGCTTTGGTCTCCGTGACTGGGCCTCAGGAAAGATACAAGAGCGACCCATGACCCTGCTTTCAGGCAGGTCGCTCCCCTGCACCTTGTGCCGGTTTTGCTGCTGCTCCAGTTTTTTTTTTTTCTCACTCTTTGCCCTGGTCGCTGCTTCCCTGCGGCCCTGCCCCCTCCCTCTATTTCGATTTCCTCTTCTCGTCGCTGCGTCCCTGCGGCCCCGCCCCGCTCGCCCATTCGCTGCCCAGCTCCCACCTCCCAGCTGCCCTTCCCTCCCACCTCCCCTTATATGGCAGCCGCTGCGCGGTGAAGGGAGCGACCCTTGACCCTGCTTTCAGGCAGGTTGCTCCCCTGCATCTTGTGCTGGTTTTGCCGCTGCTCCAGTTTTTTTTTTTTTTAACTCTCTCTTTGTCCCTGTCCCTGCGTCTCTGCTGCCCTGCCCCCCTTCCTCTACTTAATTTTCCTCTTCCCGCCTCTGTGTCCCTGCAGCCCCACCCCCTCCCTCTACTTAGTTTTCCTCTTCCCGCTGCTGCGTCCCTGCGGCCCCGCCCCCCGCTCGCCCATTCGCTGCCCCGCTCCCACCTCCCAGCTGCCCCTCCCTCCCACCTCCCCTTATATGGCAGCCGTGCCGAAGGCGAGTCTAAGGCATGCCCGTCTGCGCCTGTCCGCGCCTGTCCGCGTCCTGACTGCGCCCAGGGCCAGGACCCCTGGTCCCCAAGACCGCCACGGCAACCAACACCATTACACCGCCAGCACCCTCCTCGCACTCAACACCAGACGAGCACACGCCTGCTTCCTGGCCTCCCCTAATCACACCCAGGGACCCTTCACCTGCCAGAACTGTAGCTTCACCAGCCTCCAAATCACCAAACCACCTGCCGAGTCAGACCGCAACTACCTCCGATGCATCCTACTAAACACCTGCTCCGCACGCAAACACGCCGTCAAACTCTGGGACCTGCTCGACACCTCCACCCCGGACGTCGCCTTCCTGACAGAGAACTGGATGAATGCATCCTCGGCCCCAGACATCGCCATAGCCATTCCAGATGGCTACAAGATCACCCACAGGGAATGCGCCAACAGAGTCGGAGGTGGAATCGCCATCGTCCACAAGAACACCATCAGGGTCACGACCTGTACCGATGACACCCTCAGCACCGCCGAACACCTGCACTTCCAGATCCACACCATCCCCAACACCACCCTCAGAGGAACTCTCATCTACAGATCCCCCGGACCACGGCCTCAGTTCTGCGACTCCATCGCCGACCTCGTCAGCAGGCACGCCCTAGCCTCTGCCAACTACATCCTCCTTGGCGACCTGAACTTTCACCTGGAGAATAACAACGACCCCAACTCCACCACCCTAATCGACAACCTTGCCACCCTCGGACTCAGACAACTCGTCACTACTCCAACTCACTCCTCCGGCCACACGCTGGACCCCGTCTTATTAACTAGCCCCCACGTCACCTTCAGCCACACCACCGAACTCCCATGGACCGACCACTGCTGCATCCACTTCACCTTCCAGAAACCCACCACGCACCACTGCACCCAACAGATACCCCGCCGCAACTGGAGCAAAGTCAGCCAAGACCAGCTGAACACCAGCCTCGCCCAAGAACCACCCACTGAACCCACCAATCCCGACCTCGCAGCCTGAAACCTCTGGCGCTGGATCGACGACTGCGCCAACACTCTCGTCCCACTCAATAAACCTTTCAACAGAGGCGCCAACAAGAAAGCCAGCTGGTTCACCTCGGACCTTTGAGCCTCTAAGCAAACCTGCCAGAAACTGGAGAGAAAGTGGCTCCACGAACAGACACCGGACAACCATGCTGCCTTCAAGAACGCCATCCGCAATCACCATCACCTCATCAGATCTGCCAAGAAAACCTCCTTCAAAGACCGCCTGGACAACAATGCACACAGCAGCAAGGAGCTCTTCAAAATCGTGAAGGATCTCTCCAACCCCAGCTCCAGAACAAATGACATCCCACCGTCACAAGACCTGTGCAGCTCCCTCGCCGCTTTCTTCCAACACAAGATTACAGGCATCCATGACAGCATCAACAGCCAGACCACCCGCCAACCACTGACTCCTCAGACTCTCCACCCACCTTCAACTATGACCCCCTGCTCGTCTGGGCCAACGTGAACAAAGATGACACAATCAAAACCATGAGCACTATCCACTCTGGATCTCCATCAGACCCATGCCCGCACCACATCATTAACAAAGCAAGCACCACCATCGCACCCCACCTACACAAAGTCATCAACATCTCCTTCGAGACCGCGACCTACCCCGAGAGCTGGAAGCATGCTGAGATCAAACCCCTTCTCAAGAAACCCATGGCGGACCTGAGAGACCTCAAGAATTTCCGTTCCATCTCCCTGCTCCCATTCCAGGCCAAGGTCATCGAGAAGATCGTCAACAGAAAACTGACCCACCACCTCGAAGAAAACAACATCCTTGACCCATCCCAGTCAGAATTTCGCAGCAGCCACAGTACCGAAACTGCCCTCATCGCCGCCACCGACGACATCAGGGTCCTGCTTGACAACGGCAAAAACGTGGCCCTCATCCTCCTGGATCTCTTGGCCGCCTTCGACACCGTCTGCCACCCCATCCTACGCACACGCCTCCACAATGCAGGAATCTGGGACAAAGCTCTGGAGTGGACCACCTTCTTCCTCTCCGACAGAACCCAGAGAGCCCACCTCCCCTATTTCCGATCCAAAGCCTCAAAGATCATCTGCAGTGTCCCCCAAGGATCGTCCCTCAGCCCTACACTATTCAACGTCTACATGGCCCTGCTCACCCACGTCGCCCATCTACACAACTTTAACATCATCTCCTACGCCGACACTCAACTGATCTTCTCCCTCACCAAGGATCCCCTCACCGCCAAGTCCAATCTCCATGAAGGAATGAAGGCCATCGCCGAATGGATGAGGAACAGCAAACTGAACCTGAACTCAGATAAGATGGAGGTCCTCATCCTCGGCGCCAACCCCTCAGCCTGGGATGACTCCTGGTGGCCGACCACTCTGGGAGCAGCCCCGGCACCCACCGACCACGCACGCAACCTGGGTGTCATCCTCGACTCAACAGTCTCCATGACAAAGCAAGTCAGTGCCATTTCCTCATCCTGCTTCAACACCCACCGCATGCTCCACAAGATCTACAGATGGATCCCCACAGATACAAGAAGAACAGTCACCCAAGCCCTCGTAAGCAGCAAAATTGACTACGGAAACACCCTCTACGCAGGAGCCCTGGCCAAACTCCTCAAACGACTGCAACGCATACAAAACGCCTCCGCACGCCTGATCCTCAATGCCCCCCACACAGCAACATCACTCCCCATCTGAGAGACCTACACTGGCTCCCCGTCAACAAAAGGATAACCTTCATGCTCATCACCCACGCACACAAGGCGCTCCACAACACCGGTACAACCTACCTCAACTGACGACTCACCTTCTACACCCCATCCAGCCAACTCCGCTCAGCCGACCTCGCTCTCGCCATCATCCCCCGCATCCAAAGAGCGACCATCGGAGGCAGATCCTTCTCCCACCTCGCCGCCAAGACCTGGAACACCCTTCCTTTGCTCCTACGACAGACTGAAGACCTGCTGACTTTCAGGAAGCGCCTCAAAACCTGGCTATTCGAGCAGTAGCAGCACCCCTCCTCCTCAGTGCCTTGAGCTCCTTAGGCTGGGTAGTGTGCTCTACAAATACACTGATTGATTGTTTGATTGAAGAGCAGAAAGGAGTGTTCTTCGGAGTAGATAGCTTCTAGACACTTCTATTGTGCAATGGACAGTTCCCTCATAGCAGGGCTGAGATGGGAAGACTGTGAACAGATGGAATCACTAACTAATGTAGCACCATATAGTTTAGAGAAGATTGCAAAGGTAGGAGATTTGATGTGTTTTTGTGGTGTCTGCACGTAGAGGTCATTAATCAGTGTGTGAGTGATGATAGGTGATGAAAGCTTTCTCATGCTGCACATGCACATATTTGCATCTGGTATTTTCAGTTTCAGTAGGAGCAAAAATGGAAGGTGCATGTGGTCACCAGGTAAGCTGATTTTTTCCTCCTTGCATGTTCTATAGTTACTTTGTGCCTGATTCACCAAGGGCCTCCAGACTCATAGCAGAGGCCCCGCAGTTGTGAGTGTCATTGTAGAGATTCTGATCTGAGAGCAGAGACTCCCACGCGACTGCAGGGCCGCCGCCATGAGTGGAAAGGCCCTTTGTGAATCAGGCCCATTGTGTGGTGGTGTTACAGACAGGTTTAAATGGGTTTCCTTAACACGACATATAAAAACGAAGAGGAGAAACGTGGCATAGCCCTTCTCCTCAACAGGTCTTCCATCAATTCCCTTCCTGATAAAACTTTCTAGGTGATGGTTGATGAAGGGGTAACTCCATGGAGGAGAAATATCAATCACACCCTAGTTCCTCCCAGGATCTAAATCTGGATTTTGATGACAATAGTAAAGGTGACACTGAGGTCCAGCCTACTGAATAAAATGGGAAGTATACATCAGGTAGCATTACAAAACGTATCAGACAGAATTAGAAAATCTGCCCAGTTTCAAGAGCTTGAGGAATTCTGTGCTTCAAGAGGTAAAGGAATAGAAGGATTCAGAAAGAATTTCGAAGCTGCACATATTTCCCATGTATCCCTGGTTTTAGAGATAGGCAATGAGGTACCAGAATCTGTCAAGGTGAACAGTTTGGTTTCAAGTTTAATAAACAGAACATTTATGTCTACAGATGATATGCAGCTCTAGGAAGGAGAAGATATAATATGTTAATATGAAGTCAGCATTCCACACTGGTATTTTAAGAGCCAATATGGCTTTATTATTAATGTCTCAGTTCAAGGAAGAAGAATAAGGGGCTAAGTGTATTACTTTTCTTTTAGGAATGGGAATGATAGGTTCAGTTGTTGTTTGAACTCACATTTCATTATGTCTAAGCCATTGCATTGCTATCAATAGAGATGCTCCAACTTTCCCCCAACATGAGACATTATCATATAAACAGCATGCAAAAGACAGAAATATGCAAGTTGTCTTCTATCTTTTACAGTCAAAAGTGCTAATTTTCATTTTAGAGGAATGAGTTCTGGCTCATTTAGGGCCATATGTACGAACACATTTTCCCATAGACACAGAATGGGCAAAACTGCTTGCTACATCTGGCCCTTTGCCCCTGGAGTACTTTGCTTTTGGACCACCTGGCTTTTGGAATCTTTGCAGTGGGTCTCATTAACTGAGTCTCAATCACTATAAGTTCTGGTAAAATGGTTTTGAATGCTAAGCCCCTTTTGAAATACGGCCCTCTGCTGTTCAGGAGGGCTTGTTTAATGTGATTAGGTGCATAAATAAGTGTTCACATGTGTTTGGGATGAGTGAGTGGGACTACTGTCTAACCTAGTCTAGGAAAAGCCTGGCAGACCTGAACCAAAAAAAAAACCTAAATTGGCCCCACACCCTTGGAGAATACTTTTAGTGTTTTAGGGACATGATGAAGCCCTGAGAACTGGATATCTCCCTGACTCCATGGGTAGAGATCTCCTGGAGATGTCTTCATATAGACCGATCTCTTTGTTAAACACTGACCACAAGATCCCCAGTTATATTCTGGGAAATAGATTGCTCCCATATCTTCTGTGTCTTATACACGCGGACCAATCAGGCTTTATCCCACGGAGAAATATGATGCGTGACTTGTGGCTTATTGCCCATGTCCTACACACATCTTAGTTGCAGGAAGACCCCTATGCACTGACGTTCTTGGATACAGAACAGGCATTCGATTTGGTGCACTGGGATTATGTATGGCATGTGTTGGTTAGGATGGGACTTGGTCGCAAATTTATCTGGTGGGTCTGGTTACTCTATCAGTCCGCCAGTGCTAGAGTGAGAACTGGTTAATATGTGTCAAACATTATTGAGCTACAGGGGGGCACTCAGCAGGGCTGCCCCCTGTGTCCGCTGATCTATGCCATTGTGACACACCTGGGCAGGGTGATCCAAAACCTTCGCCGTTTGATCCAGTCCTGGAACACCCTTCAACTATTTCTGATGGAGAAGACAGATTTAATTAAAATGATTTGTTCCCAGATGCCCTTTACATCCTGAAGGGAGTGATGTTCGAGATTACCCAAAATGTGTTCAGGAAATAGACTCTTTCTTGATGAATTTCCTCTGGGTGGGCAGCAGATGCTGGATAAGCTGTAAAGTGTTACAGAGAGAATGGGGTACGGGGGTATGGAGGTTCCTGTTCTAGAACTGTAGTATTTTGCTGCCCAGCTTCAACATGCAGTCCACTGGTTAGAGGGGGAACCAAACTGGGAGAGATCCCTGTTTGAGGGCACACAAGTCGGATTCCAACTGGGTAGGTTGTTAATGTAGGGTCGCAACATCCCCATCTCTTTCTGATTCACCTGATGGGCAACATCTGGGAAATGGTTCCTGCAGTGTAATTGGTCAAACCCCTTGCACCCCGGACCTAGACATTTGGATCTTGCACCCGTTTGCCACATTGTGACATGCACTGCAATATATAGATGGCAGGAGGGGGCTGTCTAATGCTGTCTGATATATACCCGAGGGGGCTCCTCATAACCATACAGGACAGGATGGACAAAACTGGGAAGTGGACAATTCCTTCAAAATACCAAATTTGCTGCCACCTACCGACAGCTGAAGGCTCATTTCCAAAGCACCTGACACCACTCTCACAATAGAGGCTCTATTGGACATGGCGGGAGGTCGTTGACTTATCACACATTTTACAGGGCCCTTCGAACCAATAGATGAACATTGCCACTGCGAGTAGAGAAGGCATGGCAAGAACTCTCTGGGACGAGCCTATCACACTGAAGGACTTGGGCAGAATCCACACTGGGGTCAGTAGAGTATCGGCATGTACACTTTTTAAACAAATCCAATATATTATTGTGCACATGAATTATCTTTCTCCTAAACATCTACACTCTATTTACCCTGCCAGAGGCCCCAGAGATCCCTGATGTGGTGTGGTGCAGACTTTATACACCTGATCTGATGTCCACGATTGGTCCCATTCTGGGAAGACGTGCTGACCTACATACGACATGCTACAGGTTGGACAATACGCAGACAACCCGCTAGATGTCCCTTGGTCCTGATCTCTGGGAACCCCCAAAAGACCATCAGCAGATGATATGTGATGCTGGGACTTATAGTAGCAAAGCGGTGCATTGCCATACAGTGGCTTAGTGTTTTTTTAGACTGTATTAAGAATGTACGCTCTAGGCATTTGTTTTGTTAGCTTTTGTGCCAAACAAAGGGTTATGCAATGGCAATGATGGAAATGGTATTAGAAAATATGTGTGGCTGCGAGCACTTGACCCTATAATTTAGCTGTTCATTTTTGTGTCTCCTGTTGAAGCATCGTTATATTTGGTTTCAAACATGTTTTTCTTTTTTGATTTCTACATTGTTCACCATACTCCGTGTACGGTTAAACTAGCTGACCGCCCACATTCAGTCTCCCGCACCATCAAGATTTTTTCCTTCAATATCCCCTTTGATGTACAAATATTAGAGCAGGATGGGTCATCCTTGATAGTTACTCCCAGTCACGCAGGCCTTTTCTGGTTGTTGAGGTCAGTGTATTGCCCGTCCTTCCTTCTGGAGCTGGCACATACATTTCTACTGTGCTTGCAAGGCACTGTGAAATGAGCTCAAACAGGTGAGCATGTGCGAATATCATCAAGTCGTGTAGATGTAAACTACATCTAATTGCAAGTCCTGCAGACCTGGCCCACCAAATAATTCATAAACTTACTTGTGCTAATTTAAACCTAAATTTCAACAAAATGTTCAATGTATTTGAAATTCTCTAAAACAATCCAGGAGTAGCCTTGAGAAAGTATTCCAGTAATAGCTTCCCAGCTGTACTCACACTAGTAAGCATTTACACATGCATAATTTATAGCTTGTACAATCAGCAAACTAAAGGCCCTATTTATCAATATTTGACACAAGGCAACGTAACAAGACAACTTGCTTTGCTGCGTCAAATGGAGAGAGCAGGAATGTGCCATATTTACCAACATATGCATTCCTGTCTGTGCTTGCACACTGAATGCTGCCAAGTGCCAATGAAGGAACCCTTGTGCCATTATGCATGGGTGTTAGCATTGCAGGCAGGATTGTTATTGTGCAGGAAGGAAATATTCATGCACAAAAACACTCTTTAAACGTGTTGTCCACTTTCTAAGTGTGGTGAAGAAAAACCCAGGAGAAAAAAAGAGAAATTTCTCCTCACTACTCCTCTATCAGGAAGGCATACAATTTTGATGCTGTCCCAGGTTTACTTGTCTTGGTAATCTGAGAATGTGCCTAAGTACATGGGCAGATGTATGGGAACACCCACTCTTTACCCATGTAACGCCTCTCCAGCACAGAGCAATGCAAGGCAGTGGCTTACACTACCTTACGTTACTTCAGATTTACCAAGCCACCCAGGGCAATGCTAGGTACCTTTGCTTGGCAAATCTGCCTTAAGGATTGCGTTGCCCTTGCGTCACCTTGTGTGATGCAATGGCAATGTGATCTTTTGATAGATCTGGCCCTAACTGCTTAGCAAAAGGCCATGTGAACACGCTTCGGGGCTTATTTAGTAGTCCCTTGCACCACTGGTGTCACTGTTTATATGGGAAAAAGTGACGCACTGCCTTGTAAATAAGCCCCTTAGTTTCGTTTTACTCATATGAAGAAAATATTTGAACCAATGGAAACCCCCCTTCCTAAAGAATCCTCAAGTCGTGCATTTTGGCAGTGATACTACCCCATTTCTACTCCGGATAGGGATTTTCTTTGTCCAGAGACAGGAGTACGTCTCCGCTGTATGCAGGTCATAACAGTCGCAAACGCACAGCTTCAAGAACATACAGTAACATCTTCACCACGGAATACTACTCCAAGTGCACTGGAGAAGATGTGCACACACGTAAACATACACAACACTAGCATACTATAACATGGGAGGAAATCAGTTTTCAAGTGCAAACTCACGTTTTGGAGATTTAGCCTCAAACATATACTCACAAAATAGGCACCTATACATCTAGGATGAAATTATGTGTGCAAATGGCTTTGTGAATTGGGATCCGGAAAGTGTATTCCCAGGTCAGGAATGTAACAACGTTCAGAGTACAGATGCTGATCAGACTTATATTCACTCCCTAGCCTCTAAATAAATGTGCACCTGTTGAGAAGGCACTGAGGGGCATCAAATCTACGCCATTATGTTTAATGTCTAACGCACTGCTGTTCCGCGGGACGCCAGTGCGGAATAACCTTCACTGCTTTCGGTAACCTCTGCCAAAAAAGCATCTTTACTGACGATTTACAAAGCCCGACTGTAGCAGAAAGATCTTGCACTTTTCCAATTAAATGCATAATCATGGATACAGATGTATGTTACAAACGCTAAATGGTTTTCATTTTAATGAGCTATTTGAAATGAAATGGTTGCCTGCAATTAGACATCTGCAGCCCAATGAAAGGGAGCCAACTGTGCACTCTGGTTGCCAGACGTACAGTGCATTCCTCGGCAGGACCACGAGCAGAATGGATAATTCTAATTATAACACATACATCCCTCGTGCTCTATGGCTGAAAGAGTGTGCAAAACAAGCACTGCTAATACATTTAATTATTGGCTGCTGGTATCAGAGTGACAGTCAGGCAGCTTTTAAATCTGTGAAATTCCATTACCAGCAAGATAAAACAAGGGTACGAGGCTTGACACCTGAGGACTGGAGAACTCCATGGCCACCCATTGTGAGAAGCACTTACACCCGCCCCGCTGCTCGTGCCATGCCTGCAGATAGCTGTAGCATATGCGTGCCACTCTGCTGGGGAGGCGACGCAAACAGAGCGAGTGACCGAGCGCGTGGAGGGCGAAGCCTGATGGCTATTTCCTATTTCCGAGGTGAATTGTTGCTCAACCAATTTGTGTCTCGACTCCGACAATTTTGCTCCTAAATGCCCTTAGTGATGTTAAAAGTGCTATAGCAATGTTGCCCTACAACAAAACGCAACAAGGGTATAAGCGAGGATAACTAGGCTTGTGCCCTTAAGTCTTGTTAAAGTGAAAAAGGGAGTGGTTATTTTCCTATTTAAGTGGCTTCATATAACATGGTGCACTGAAATGCATAAACTAAAGTGCACATATGAATATAACTTTTAATTTAAACCACATTTATTCATCGTTTTGCAAGTATATTTATCTTATAATATTTTAGAAACGTTATTTTCATAATCATTTTCATATTCACTATGAGAAATGTGTGGAAAATCATTTCAACTAAAAGCGTATTCATGTTAATTTTAGGTTGGCTGGAGTGAAGGTCCAAGTTAGTCTTTGCAGTTCTAACCTTCAATGTGAAAGCTTGCTTTATTGCATATCTTCCTAAGCTGCAGATGTCATGGCATGAATTTGGGGGTTAATAAGGACAAGGAATATCCTGAGTTGGCAGCTGTAACTCTCCTCTGAAATTCCTGAGTGTGAGGGTGTACCAAGGAAGGATACAAACAACTTGAAAGACAAAGATGGAAATTAAAATTTGTGATTTGTAACTTTGTTTTTCTGTGTAAAGTTTTGGCTGTGATGTCAGCTTCTGAAAGAATCAAGATTTAAGTGTGTTTAGTTAGTGTAGACCAGATTCCCATTGCCCTTGATCAGAGCAGTCCTGTCTGAAGTACGGACCTCACATGTTTCTAAGTGCCTTCATGCTACTCACACCTCTCTTGACAGAAACGTCGATAGAAGTTCTGTTGTGCTGACCTTTTCTCTCAATTTCACAGATATTATATTAGTTAGGAATCTAGATTTAATGGTTGGACAGGAAAACTTGGATTTGAATGTGATGCATCAGACACCTTTTCTCATTTTCTGCATTATCACTATTGCAATATAGGTTCTCATTTGGTGATTTTATATATGTATACTATAGTTTTGAGACTCATTTATGTAAGTTTCACTCTGAGTCTGTAATAAAGCCCTTTGAACTTTATTTGGTCCCTGGGATTCAATGTTTGGACAGTAGGTTACACTGTAAATTGTATTGAGAAATTTTATTGTGTGTCTCCTCTCACCTCGGAACTTGGAGAAAGATTAATCAGATCCCAGATTTAGAAAAATCACCCAGCGCAGAACCAGGTAGGATCATAATATTACATGTGATAACTGTGCAAAAACAAACACAGGCATATAAACGGATTTATAAATTAGAGAGTCTTTTGGAGTGTTTCAAGGTTAGAATTTAAAAACAAGGTTGCATTTTTTATATCTTTTTCATTTGATTTTTTATCTGTATTCTGTACGTTTTCTTTCATTTTATAGAATCACCATACATGGAGTTTGACTGCCTGGGTCTGACCATCACTGC
The DNA here is from genome assembly GCF_031143425.1 of Pleurodeles waltl. Classification (NCBI taxonomy): domain Eukaryota; kingdom Metazoa; phylum Chordata; class Amphibia; order Caudata; family Salamandridae; genus Pleurodeles; species Pleurodeles waltl. The sequence continues at coordinate 1,219,419,889 of NC_090444.1, read as the reverse complement.
ATATATTGTTCATAGGGTCATTTTTTGCTTATTTGGGAGTATTTCTGTTTTCCATCTGCAGGTAAGTACTTTACATATGGTTATTTTGCATAAGGCACATTAAAAACAGGAGCCAGTCCACTAGTGTTCATTTAACCCCTGGGTGCTCACATTTTCCCAGGAGCCACAAGGTCTAGTCTGTGGTGTGCCCAAGGGCCACACTGATGACAGCAAGGTCGGAGCGGGAGTTTGCGGGGAGAGGGGTGAAGCTGGGCGCTATCACTAGCTTGGGAGATTCAAGTGCAAAAAGGAAGTAACTTGATTATTACATTGGAATTGAATAGAATTAGGTGCACAGTGAAAAACAAGAAAACCTGGGATCGATCCCGGCTTTCCCTCTTGACCAAAATTGTGTGATCCCAGACAATTGACTAATTTTACTTTGCATTCTTTTTTTCATTATGACATATAAGAGCACCTTGAAATACATGAGCTCAGGATATGCACTGTACAAAACCTCCTCTCTGGTGTTTAACTTAATAAACTATAATGTTGCCATATCCAATAACAACCAGACCACCCAGAAGGTTCTATGTGGCAATTGACTTGCCTCTTAGTTCACTATTGGAATTGTTGACAGGGTGGGTAGTGGCATGAATGTTTCTACTTTAATTTTTGAAAGCTATCCGTTTTAAAAATACTTCTGAATGCACTGATCTAATCAGATGTACTAAGAAGAACGCATCTGCATGTTTTGAATTTTGAAGAGACTTTATCATAATTTTTCATGTTGCAAACTATCTTTAAAAAATAATATTTTTTTAAAGTTAAGTGGTGCATGATAACTTTTTGGCTTCTCTTTTAATTCAGTTGGTGTAAATGTTTGCTTTGTATTTGACATCTTTGTGACTGTTACTGCTTGATCAAGTACAAAGCAGCTCAGTGCAGTCGCTCTGCTGGGGCTGCATGTGAAGGTCAGGAAGACCACATGCAGCCCATGGGCCATACTTTGAGCATCACTGATTTAACTACAGTGCACTAGACTCATTCAGGGTCCAATTTAGAAAGGTATGTCTTATTTATAGGTGCAAATACCTTCTGTTACAAATCAAACTTGATTCATGATTCATAAAATCAAACCCCTGAATATTACTAGTACTGCAGTTGCTCCATGTGAATAACTCTGGTATAAGGGACAGGTTTACAGGTATTCCATGTTGTGCTCCTTTTCAAAAGATGTAGAACACCCACAAATTCACTAGTTTGTAAGTAATTCTTAGAATTCACCCAACTTATGAAGATAATATTCTACCTAACAAATGGTAAGAAGGATTACTCCTGTTAAAGGCAGAATTAACTCCTCCTTTGGGTGGGGTTGGAGGGCATTAGGTTGTAGTAGCTGAGGGTCCTGCTTTGTAAAAAGTCTGTTCCTTGAGGAAACCAAAAAGTCGTATTAAATACTTATGCACGGTCATCCCTAATCTTTTTGCCTCCTGCCTCCCATTTTTTCTGACCTGTTGCTGTTGGCTTTTGAACTTTGAGCACTTTACCACTGCTAACCAGTGCTAAAGTGCATATGCACTCTGTGTAAATTGTATGGTTGATTGGTTTATCCATGATTAGCATATTTGATTTACTGGTAAGTCCCTAGTAAAGTGCACTAGAGGTGCCAGGGCCTGTAAATCAAATGCTACTAGTGGGCCTGCAGCACTGGTTGTGCCACCCACATAAGTAGCTCTATAATCATGTCTCAGACTTGCCTTTGCAGTGTCTGTGTGTGCAGTTTTAACTGTAAATTCGACTTGGCAAGTGTACCCACTTGCCAGGCCTAAACCTTCCATTTTCTTACATGTCAGACACCCCTAAGGTAGGCCATAGGTAGCCCCAAGGGCAGGGTGCAGTGTATGGTTAAGATAGGACATATAGTAATGTGTTTTATATGTCCTGACAGTGAAACACTGCTAAATTCATTTGTCAATGTCCCAAGGCCTGTCCCTCTCATAGGTTATTATGGGGGCTATTTTGTATTATGTATTATGTAGATTCCCTTTGGGAGCGGATGGACATGTGGAGTTTGTGGTCTATAAGCTCACAATTTAAAAATACATCTTTTAGTAAAGTTGATTTTAAGATTGTGTGTTTGAAAATGCCACTTTTAGAAAGTGAGCATTTTCTTGCTTATACCATTTCTGTGACTCTGCCTGTTTGTGGATTCCCTGTCTGGGTCAGTTTGACAGTTGGGCTGGTTGCACCTCACACTAGACAGTGACACAAAGGGAGCTGGGGTGTAGTCTGCATTTCCTGATGAGCCATCTGTGCTAGGAGGGAAGGGAGGAGTGGTCACTTACACCTGAAAGGGCTGTGCCTGCCCTCTCACAATGCAGTCTCCAACCCCCTAGTGAGTGTCTGGAGCCTGGCCTGGGCAAGGCAGGATTTCACATTCCAGAGAGACTTTGCTTTGAAGTAGGCCTCCTTCAAAGGAGAAATTGGGTATAAGAAGGGGACCCAAAATCACAGACTTTAGAACACGCTTGGAAACCAAAAGGAATCTCTGCCTGGAGAAGAGCTGAAGAGCTGAGGAAGAAGAGCTGCCCTGCCTGTGACTGTGCTTTGTGGAGCTATCCTGCAGTTTCTGTTTCTGCCAGAGTAAGAGGGCAAAGACTGGACTTTGTGTGCCTTCCATCTTGTGAAGATCTCCAAGGGCTTGCCTCCTGTTGTTTGAAGTCTCAGGGACAGCAAAGACTTCTCTCTGCCAGCACCTAGCAGACTCCTACTCTGCCCTGTGGTACCCATCCAGTTCCTGGGACCCTGAAAGGAGAAGCTGGCAGCCTAAGAGGAGGAAATCCATGCACAGAGCGCCGTGCGGGGAAAAGATCGACAAAACCCGGATCTGCGGCTGAAGAAACCATGTGCCACCAGCTCCGCGGCTGAAAATCAATGCTCGCCGGAAACGCGACCGAAGAATTGACACACGGAGCTGGAGAAATGATGTGCAGCATCGCTGACAGAGGCTGGGAGATCGCAACTCGCGCTGCGTGGTTTTCAGATCATCATGTGGCTGGATTTCTGACACAAACACCGCTGGGTGTGTAAAAACAACGCAAGGCCTGCCCGGACCCAGGAGTGCTGACCGATCGACGCATCGCTCTCCTGAAGAGAGAAGAAACTACACGCCCGGCCCGACGAAAGGAGAAATGATGCAAGGTCTTGCTCGTGAGTGAAATCGACGTATCTCAAGCCCTTTGTGACGCACACTCACCCGTGCGGGGTTATTTTTGACACACTCAAGGTACATTTTCACACTAACAGTGTTAGTGTGTGTTTTAAACTACATAAAGACTCTTTGATTTTTAATTCATAACTCAACTAGTGTATTGTGGATTTTTGTCATTTTGGTCTGGTTTTGTTTAGATAAATATTTCCTATTTTTCTAAACCTGTGTTGTGTCATTTTGTAGTGTTTTAATTAAGTTACTGTGTGTGTTGGTACAAATACTTAACACCTAGCACTCTGGAGTTAAGCCTACTCCTCTGCCAAGCTACCAAGGGTGTAAGCAAGGGTTAGCTGAGGGTGATTCTCTTTTACCCTGATTAGAGTGAGGGTCCTTGCTTGGACAGAGGGTAACCTGACTGCCAACCAAAGACCCCATTTCTAACAAGTACACTTCTGGACCTGTGGATATTCTGCCAGGAAGAAGGACCCCATTTCTAACAAATGCAAAGCAGATTAACTGACATTTTTCCATGTAGGCATTTTCACATCACTTCAGTATATGCAAACTATCAGTGTACTTGTCTAATATTGTGACAATAGCAGTTTACCAGAGGTACATAATTAATTAATGTTTCATGTACAGGCATAATCCTATGTTTGTAAACGTCGAACCTCATGTCTTTCAGACCCATTAACCTCACAGGCTGAAGGACAATTTTTGAATGACAGTTTTCCAACATGCTTTTCAGGTAGCTATATTTTCAACCAGGATGTACGCTCTCCAAGTTTCAAAAGAATGGAAGCAAACCTTGTGGGATTGGTCTTGTCTTCCATGAGGTGGGTGGGTGGTCTCTTTTAGTGAGATTTCCACTTGTTACTTTGACAGCTCAAAATCTGGCTAACTAGTATTAGTGATGTTCATGGATGTCGATTCACCGAAACACCAGGGTAGCAGAAGTGACATCACACACTCTTCCGCTTAATAACATCACAGAAAGTGAAATTATCATGAGAGCCCTACTCCTTTCTTTTTTAAATATATAAAAATTATGTGTATGTCTGAAGAGAATATACCACCACTGAACAGTTCTGGGAAGCAAAATTATTTATAGCACAAAGAGCCATTTCTTAATGTTTGCCCCAGTGTATAGCACAATGGGATATTGTTAGAAATGGGGTTTTTGGTTGGCAGTCAGGTTGCCCTCTGTCCAAGCAAGAACCCTCACTCTAGTCAGGGTACGTCACACACAATCCAAAATCAGCCTGTGCTCACCCTGCGGTAGCTTGGCACGAGCAGTCAGGCTTAACTTACAAGGCAATGTGTAAAGCATTTGTGCAATAAATCATACAACACCATAGCATAACACCACAAAAATACACCACACAGTGTTTAGAAAAATATATAATATTTATCTGGGTATCTTCAGGTCAAAACGATCAAAGTTGCAATATGAATTTGTAAAGATATCACTGAAAAGTGATATAAAGTGTCTTAAGTCTTTAGAAAGTAAACAAAGTCTCTTTCAAACACAAAGTACCTGGTTTCTGGTGGAAAATCTCCTCAGAGGGCCACAGGAGAAGAGGTACGTGGAAAACTGGTGTGTGCGTCGATTTCTCCTCAGCACACACGGACTTGCGTAGTTATTTTCCACGCGGGGAGTCGTGCATCGTTTTCCGGCGCGCGGACAGTCTCTTTCTGTGGTTCGCGGGGAGTACCAGATGTCCCTGGTCTGTGCGTGGATTTTCCTGCTTGTTTTCCGGCTGCGCGTCGTTCTGCGGGGCTGCGTGTCGAAGTTTCGATCTCACGGCAGGCGGTGCGTCGATTTCTCCTGGGGAGTCGGGCGGCGTTGTCCTTGCGAGGCCGTGCGTCAAAGTTTTGATCTCCCGGCAGGCGTCGCGTCGATTTCTCCTGGGAAGTCGGGCGGCGTAGTCCTTGCGAGGCCGTGCGTCAAAGTTTCGATCTCACGGCAGGCGTTGCGTCGATTTCTCCCGGGAAGTCGGGCGGCGTTGTCCTTGCGAGGCCGTGCGTCAAAGTTTCGATCTCACGGCAGGCGTTGCGTCGATTTCTCCCGGGAAGTCAGGCGGCGTTGTCCTTGCGAGGCCGTGCGTCAAAGTTTCGGTCGTCCCGAAGGCGTCGCGTCGATCAGCGTCGGTGTGCAGCGTTTTTCCTGCCGCGGAACAAGCTGTGCGTCGAAAAGTTCGGCGCACGGAGCATCCAAGAGGAAGAGAGAAGTCTTTTTGGTCCTGAGACTTCAGGGAACAGGAGGCAAGCTCTATCCAAGCCCTTGGAGAGCACTTTTACAGCCAGACAAGAGTTCAGCAAGGCAGCAGGCCAACAGCAAGGCAGCAGTCCTTTGTAGAAAAGCAGACAGGTGAGTCCTTTGAGCAGCCAGGCAGTTCTTCTTGGCAGGATGTAGTTTCTGGTTCAGGTTTCTTCTCCAGCAAGTGTCTGATGAGGTAGGGCAGAGGCCCTGTTTTATACTAAGTTGTGCCTTTGAAGTGGGGGTGACTTCAAAGAGTGTCTAAGAAATGCACCAAGCCCCCTTTCAGTTCAATCCTGTCTGCCAGAGTCCCAGTAGGGGGTGTGGCAGTCCTTTGTGTGAGGGCAGGCCCTCCACCCTCCCAGCCCAGGAAGACCCATTCAAAATGCAGATGTATGCAAGTGAGGCTGAGTACCCTGTGTTTGGGGTGTGTCTGAGTGAATGCCCAAGGAGCTGTCAACTAAACCTAGCCAGACGTGGATTGAAGGGCACAACAAGGTTTTAGTGCAAAGAAATGCTCACTTTCTAAAAGTGGCATTTCTAGAATAGTAATATTAAATCCGACTTCACCAGTCAGCAGGATTTTATATTACCATTCTGGCCATACTAAATATGACCTTCCTGCTCCTTTCAGATCAGCAGCTGCCACTTCAACAATGTATGAGAGCAGCCCCAATGTTAGCCTATGAAGGGAGCAGGCCTCACAGTAGTGTAAAAACGAATTTAGGAGTTTTACACTACCAGGACATATAACCACACAAGTACATGTCCTGCCTTTTACCCACACAGCACCTTGCTCTAGGGGTTATCTAGGGCACACATTAGGGGTGACTTATGTATAGAAAAAGGGGAGTTCTAGGCTTGGCAAGTACCTTTAAATGGCAAGTCGAAGTGGCAGTGAATCTGCACACACAGGCCTTGCAATGGCAGGCCTGAGACAAGGTTAAGGTGCTACTGAGGTGGGTGGCACAACCAGTGCTGCAGGCCCACTAGTAGCATTTAATCTACCTGCCCTAGGCACATGTAGTGCACTCTACCAGGGACTTACCAGTAAATTAAATAGTCAATCATGGATAAACCAATCAGTAGTACAATTTACACAGAGAGCATATGCACTTTAGCACTGGTTAGCAGTGGTAAAGTGCCCAGAGGTCAAAAGCCAACAACAACAGGTCAGAAAAAATAGGAGGAAGGAGGCAAAAAGTTTGGGAATGTCCCTGTCAAAAAGCCAGGTCCAACAGATATCTATTAAATTGAATAGGAACTATATTATTTTCCATTGCCAAATCATGCACAAGGCACTATCACTTGTGCAACCCCCAGGTGTTAAGGTTTTTTCACACACATAATGTTTCATGCATTAACAATAATGAAACATAGCAATAAATTGTACAAAAATGTGTATTATTTGTAGTTTTTCTATTTAATTACAAGAATATGCACTGCACTACTGACATTATTTATTTATTTCACAAAACCTAAATGTAATTCTATGGTCGCAGGGAAAGCTAAAGACAGTAGACAGTGCTCACTAAAATGCCCCTCCCCCTGTATGCCATGGATGCCCTCCTAGGTCAAGCTCACCATACAATATGGCAGTGCCACAATATTTACATTAGTGCTGTCTATTTACAATGAATGACCTTTATGTAAAAAAATTACCTTTTGTATGTTAGGACCAGAATTTAGTCATGGTTTCCTTCCCCACAGAACGTCATGGTTTTCCTCTATTATTAAGCTAGTAATTACCATTAGTCAGTGTTAGCATTTTACAATATGTACTCCTATGCCAGGAATTTCCACCAGTCCTCCAGCAACAACATTTTTCCATGGCTGTCCTGATATGCCAAGTATAACTCTAACATGTTTGCCCCAGTATCATGCTAAGAATTGTCTCCAGTATGCCACCACGTGCATTTTACCATGGACCTCTATGAACCAAGAATTACCTTCAAAACGACAGGGCCAATACCATATTCTCTTTCATACTCACTTACATTCACTGACTCATTCACTCTCACGTGGATACACTCATAAATTATCACACACTCCCTTGGACTCACTCATTTTTCTCACTCAGTCCCACATATTCTCACACTAATACACTCATTCGATTTGTTTTTGTAATCTTTCTCACTCACATTAAGTCTTACTCATACTTTCTCATTCCTTCAAACTCACTTATAACCAGTCTTCCCCTCATTCATTTATTCACACTTATCCTCACTCAATATGAAGCATTCATTCTCACTTGCAGTTACGTTCACTCACTGTCACTAACTCACTTCTATTTCCATTAACATTGCCTCAAACTCTCTAACTGTCTGAACACTCATTATTACCCATTCTCACTAGCTCACCCTCGATTCCTCCTCACCCTCACTAATGCTCATTCACTCTAAATCACACATCTGTCTCACTTGTGCTCACTCACTACCAGTCATTCTCTCACTCTCCCTTTAAGATGCATAAGTGCTCACAAATACTCTATCCCAAACACTTGCACTCTCTCACATGCACATGGACATAACACACAATTAAAAACAATTACCATATCTCAGCTATCAGCAACAGTCTTATTCCATCTCTTTATGCTACATATTTACTACATTAAGAGTAAATAAAAGACTATTAATTATTAGTACACAAAAAATGGGTGGAAAAAAAGGAGGTGTAACCCAAGTAGCCATGAGGGTGATTATTAATTAGTCCTTTGTTCTTGGCACTGATCATGCCACTCCCGAGGCCAAGGCTGTCACAAAAGCAGTGCCAGTGGTTGCAAAGAGCAAGCCAGCGTTGATGTTTATTCCCCCGTTTCCCAAATATCATCTCTTCTTTCTGTCCCATTTGCCTCATTACACTCTCTCTCTCACATTTCCCTCCCGATACCTCTATGTCTACTTCTGAGTTCTCTCACACCAGTCTCTCTTTTGTACTACTCTTACCACTGTCTCCTTTGCTCTCTTTGAATTGTGTGTCACACCTCTCCCTCACCTTTTTCTCTCAGGTGACTTTTTTTCACGTGTCTACCCCATCTGCTCTCTTTCTAGACTTTCACTTCGCCACATATGTAATTTCTCCAGTATCTGTCCCAACCAGTGAGAGCTATCATTCTACTTACTCTGGTAGTGTCTAGGCTGGATTCCGGGAACTCCCTTTCTACAGGACTTCCCCAATATCTGCTGCAAAAATTCAGACTGTCCAGAAATGCAGCAGCCCACTTGGTACTTGACCTACCTAGTCGAACCTTCACTGGTTACCTATAGAGAAAATGCTCATGTATAAAACCTAACATTCATGCATAGGGCCCTTCATCAGTTGGGCCAAGAGTAGTTCTCAAGGGTTAAATTTTACTCTCCTCTTAGATATCTGTGCTCTTCCTCTGGTTATTTTGCTGAAGTTAATCCTCGTATCTAAACAGGGTCCCTGAGCTAGATACAGAGAGTAACACACAGGGAAGCAATACTATGAGTATAACATAGTTTACTCTCCATTAACATAGCAAACATAGGAATGGAAATCTTAAATTCAAATATACAACATACAATATATTTCAATTTAGATATTTATTATAGCTAATTAAACATTCAGTTGGCACATAATATAATCAACATAGAATCAACCAAAAAAAACAGCATGGCAGACTTTTTGAAACATGCCGCAGATCTTACGTGCAAATTTGAGCAGAGAGGTTATCCGATTAGAACCATCAAAGATTCCTTAAAAAGAGCCAAGTTTTACAACCGTGAGGCCCTGTTTTCAAAACAACGATGCAAGACCAGTGACCGGCTAGCCTGTGTGATTCACCATTCTACCCTGAATAATCAAATCAGGGGTATTATTAACAAAGAATGGCACATTTTGAATTCCAATACTGAAGCGGATAAACTTGAAAAAACATTGTTCGCTTTCAGGAGGAACAAAAACCTACGGAACCATTTGGTGAAATCAGCTACCAATTTTGTATCTACTTTTGGCCAAAAGTCACTAACAGGATCTAATCCAGTTACGGGCAATTACAAATGTGGCCAATGCCACGCCTGTGACTCAGCCATTGTTGCAAAAGAGTTTACATTCAATGACAAGACTATCCCATTTATGGACATGACTAATTGTAGATCTAAAAATGTAATTTACTTGATTATTTGCCCCTGCAACCTGGGATATATAGGTGAGACCTCCAGGGAATTTAGAACTAGGCTATCGGAACATAAATCTGCGATTAGGACACAAAAGATCAACGCCCCCCTAGTTGCTCATTGGTTATCTTTAAACCACAAGGAGGTAGATATCAGGTGGATTATTCTTGAGAAAGTACTGACAAGAAACGATGTGGACCCTGAAAAACAAAGGAAAAAGAAAGAAGTGTTTTGGATTTTTTCTTTAAACACATATGAGAATGGCCTGAACGAAGATCTCCCTTGGAGCAATGCCATCTGAGTACTTATGTACAGGATTGCCTGAGGGGTCAATAATTTTCCAGGTGCCTACCACAGGGTTGCTTTGTGCTCTCCTGTAGTGGCCTTTTATCTTACTTTGAAGTGAATTCTTCACTTTATACGATAAAACTGTTTTTGGTTCTTTCTTATCGATTTGTATTATATACACGATACGTACTGTATTTTACTAACCCATTTTGTGCCTACCCTTGGGACATTGAGTACCCTGTACTTTGACGTTCCAAGATGGCGCCCACTGTTTTGGGCGTGCTGGTAAGTGATATCTACTCTTTGGTTTGATTTAGAATTGGCCATTATTTTTTATATTTTTTATTTTTGGTTATTTCGTTTTGCCACTACTATATGGCTATGACTCTACAGTTTGATTGTACCTCTTATTCTCTGTAGATTTTGGCATATTTCATGCTGTTTTGACGGTTTTAAGATGGCGCATGTTTGACCATTTCCTTAGATGGCCCCTACCGGCCTGTTTCTATGTTCATCGCATCACCTGTGGTGATTTGGTTTAAATAGGAGGCAGCTGGGGAAGTACGGGTTATTGCTCCTCGAGAGATCATCGTGCTGGTCATATGTCCTGGATCCTGCTGATACTGGTAGGTTAGCTTTGCTGAACCTTTGTGGATTGAATTATTTTATACCGTCTGGATTGTGTCATTTCTATCTGGCTCATGACTCCCCCCTGTTCCCTTGCAGTTAGCAAGTTGTTCCCTACCAGTTTGGTATCCTTGTGGGTTTCCTCTGTGGATTACGTTTTTTAAACCATGTGAACTTGTAGGTAAGTCTGTAGTTAGTGATTGTACATATGAGCAGATTTTTTCTTTTCTATCCTGTGGACTTTTCTGCCCTGTGCAAGCTAATGATTTCATTATGTTTGCTTTTAGAGTGAGAAAGCATAGCTTCATTTAGCTATATCCATGTGTTAGTCCTTCATTTTGGACTACAAATTTGAAGTTGGAGAGTGTTTAATCCAGCCTGTAAGGGATATCTAAGTTCTGTCATATCTAAGGTATTTTATCTTATTTTAATATAAACAAACTAGTCTTTTACTATTCTTGACTAGATTCTCTCGGTGGTAATCCAACACTTTTAGGCTATAGGTGATTCTATTTCTGCACTTTATCTAGTATTTTGCTCGACACTAATGGTGCTTTCCTTGGATCTTTAGATTTATTTACCTTTATTAAGCATTGGTTTTATAGATTTTGATCTTGGGCACTTTATCGGTGTTTTTTCTTAATTAAGTCACTTGAGTTGGTCTGGTTGCAAATCTGACATGATTCGAGCCTTCCCCCTATGCAAAGAATTGTAATGAATAGTTTTGATGTTTCTTTGATAGGCAGATTACAAGATGTACGTATGCCAATTATACTGAATCATAAAGTCCTGATGAAGGTGTATTTATATTTTTCTTCACTCACCGAAATGCGCGTCGGCTTGTAAATTGGCATGTCTTGAACATTGGCATGAAGTGTTTGAAATTGGCAAATTTGAAGCCCTGACCAGGATTGGCTACCATCAGGCCTGTAACACGAGAATTTGAATCAGGAAATGATAACCTAGAATTGGCTGTTATTATGTTGAAATTTATACAATCCAAACTACAACGCATAATTGTAGCATCAAAGCAGTAACTTTATTGTGCGGTTTAAATATCCTCTCATGTATTAGGCGGTTGTAAATTTGTATGTATATTATTTTGTGATTTTGTTGGTTCTGTGTTATTTGTTTATTTTTGCGTATTTACTGGTATGTTATTTATGTTTTCATATATGTATGTTTCATTTAGGGTAGGGGGTTGTATTATAATTTTTTTTTTGGTTGATTCTATGTTGATTATATTATGTGCGAACTGAATGTTTAATTAGCTATAATAAATATCTAAATTGAAATATATTGTATGTTGTATATTTGAATTTAAGATTTCCATTCCTATGTTTGCTATGTTAATGGAGAGTAAACTACGTTATACTCATAGCATTTTGCTGAAGTTCCCAGGGTTAAGCAAGCAAAAACAGGAGGCAGATTCTTTTGCCTCCTGGGTCCTTAGGCCTGGAAAAGTCTGCCGGCCGTCAAATAGTCAACAAATGCTCTTTCACAAAACAACTTGGCTTTTCAACTCCAAATCTTCTACCCACTTTTTCCCTCTGATTGGCCACACCTATGGGGTAGCCGTGCGCTCTATAAATCCTGCAATTTATTCATTCATCCATTCATTCACCCATTCCTCTAATTCTTTCACTCATAGTTGCATCTTTCTCATTTTACCCGTCACATAACTCGCTTGTGTTTCCCTCTGTAGTCTCTTTTTAGGTCACAGCCTACCAGACAGTGCAGCAATCTGGTTTGTTAAAGACATCTTCGTGGCATTCAGAAAGCTGACCCAGGAATGCATTCTGCCCGAGCTTGCTATTGGCTTTGTGGTTTGTAACTCACATTTTCTTTGTTTACATTGGCTGGCTATATTTGTTTTAGGATTTCCAGCTTACGTTTGTACCTTACCTTGACTAGACCTTATTTACAGTATCTTTCTGAGTGTTTCCTTTCTGGCCTGTAAATCTTGTTCTTATCTCATCACATTTGCTGTGCGTTTAAAGACCAGGTCAAATGTCAGGAGCTGTCTTCTGAGCGTGCTTGTTTACTTTTCTTTCTCTGACTTCAAATTGAGAGGATTTATGTGACAATCTTGCTGGATACTGGGGGTAGGAAAGAGTTTTTTCTGGCACACAACATTTAAATGAACTGTGTAATTATTTCAGAATATATCATAATTAGGAATACAGATGAAGCACATTTATTCTTATTTCTGAAGTGTGGTGGAAACAAATACTTTAATATGATGAAAACTAATTATTACACTAAGTGATGTAATTTATACACATTTTCATCTGTGCACCATATAGCTTTATTAGAAAAACTGGATGTCTGTGCAAATGTAATGGTCATTTCAATTGCAACTGTGTTGCCTGTAATGGCATTGTGCTACCACACAATGAATACTCCATTCTATACCACTCCATCCTACTCAGTAACACCCCACACCACTGCAATCTACTCTTCTCCACTACACTTTACACCACTCTATGCCACTGTGCTCTGCACTGTGCACCACATCCACTCTATGTCACTGCACTTTATGCCACTTCAAGCTGCACCTCTCTACTCTACTGTGTACCACTCTTCTCTATGCCAATGCATCCTTCACCACTGTACTCTACAACAATGCACTCTTCGTCACTACACCTCATACCACTTCAGTGTAGGCCATAGCAATCTACTCTGCACAACTACACTCTGAGCCACAATACTATACACCACTCTGCAACACTGCATTCTATGCCATTGCACACTATGCCAATACACTCTATGCCAATACACTTTACTCTGTAACACTGAACTCTGTCCCCCTGCACTCTATGCCAATCCACTTTATCACACTCTAATCTAATCTGCACCACTGCACTTTACTTCATTTTACTTAATGATATTACACTCTGTGCCACTTTATACAACTGCACTCTACCCTGCACCACTCCACTCTATGCCAACTCACTTTACTCTGAAACAAACTACTGTATACCACTGCACTCAATGCCATTCTACTCCACTCTATGCCACTGCACTCTACGACACTGTACTCTTAACTGCTGCCCTCAATGCCAATGCATTCTACACAACTGGACTCTATATCACTGCTCTCTACACCACTGCACTCTAATCTGCATAACTGCACTGTCTGCCACTGAACTCCATGCCACTCTACTTTGCACAACTCCACTCTCTGCTATGCCACTCTATGCCACTACACTCTATGTACTATACTACACTCTGCACCACTTTATGCTACTTCACTCGAATCTATATCACTGCACTCTATCCCGCTCTACTCTACTCTACTTTGTGCCACTTCACTCTGCTCCACTCCACTCTGCACCACTACACTCTGCACTACTGTATTCTGATATGCACTACTCTAATCTACACTACTGCATTCTAGGAAGCTGCATTTTATGCCGCTGAATTCAATGCCACTGCACTTAGTGACAATGCACTCTACACCACTATACTCTGCAACACTATGCCAATGCACTCTACAACAGTCCACTCTACTCTAAGCCACTCCAGGGTATACCACTTTATACAATTCAATTTCACACTATGCCACTCCAATACACAACACTCTCTGACACTCCACTCAAGAACAGGCTACTCCACTCTTCACCATTCCAATCTATACCACTCCCTGCCACTCTTTCCTAAATCACTAACTCTTAGCCTTGCTGAACAGCAGCCACACTTGTGTAGAACGTGGCTAAAACACATTAGCACAGCCAATAACTCTTGCACAAGGGAGACCTTTTAGCTTTGCCAATACTTGTTTGTCTTTTGCTGTTATTTCTTACATGTCTGTGTGGTGTTTCCTCTTCCTCTCTTCTAGTTTATCCAATGCCCCTGGTCATCTATTATCTCTACCTTTCCCCTTCCTCTCACCTGTCAATGCGGGAGAAAGTGAGAGATATTTAGACTCCTTTCTTGCCATCCCTCTCAACTAACAACAATAGATCAAGTATGTTGCAAATGTTATTTTCGATTTCATCCCTTCACAACATGCTGCAAAGGCAGCTCATAACAAGATCCCCAGTTCACAAATAGTGGTAACACTTTGTTTAGTTGCAGGTCAGTTTCACTGCTGCTGAGTTTATTCCTGTCAGCAAATGTCCCCGTCTACTTCAGAATATGAACGTTTAAAAAGGGTTTTGTTCCCGGCTCTGCTTTAAGGACCGCTTATGCCAGGGGTCACAGTGCCTGTGCCAGGGGTCATAAAAGAGAATCCAGGAGTCGCAGCGTTGGCCAACTACCTGAATACTCTGTACCTCCAACCCCTTTCTAGTTAAAGTGCTTTCTGTTTTCCAATTTTCACTTTAAAAAAAGGTTTGCTTCAAACACAGTTGTATCTGTTATCCAACGTAGCTCCAGGACCAATAGAATAATGTTGCCTCCTTGTTATCAGTCCTAGGATTGTCCTTAAAAATGAAAGCCATGCGCCTGAAAGATATGACTCTAATGAAAACAAAAAAACGTGTTTGTATTCCTGAGTGCAACACTCTAACTGTGACAGGTATGGCTTGACATGAGCCCCAAATTCAATGGACCCCATTTTCAATGTCCTACAGATGAGGCCAAAACAGGCTGAAACCAATCTGAGGTTGTTTGTGTTCTATTTAGAGGAACCTGGCCTGGCAGTTTAGTCTGGACTGTTCCTACTGAAGCTGGGTCCTGTCTGAGTTGGCATGGTGGGCATACAGATGATTGACTGGGATGTAATCCCAAATAAATACCAGTGGCTGGGAGTAGTTCAGACATTCTACTCATCATTTTTTATCTTTTAGCATTGGGACATGGTAAGTGTGATGAATGTACCTAGATGTGGTCCACATGCTCACTGTTCTGCTGGAACCAAAATGCACTCTGCTGATGAGACCCGAAGAGGCTGAAACTGGTCTGGGGTTGCTTGTGTAACTGTTAAGAGGGGACCAAAATTGGCAGTCCTGCACAACCAAGAATGATTTGCACATGAATGGGGCCCAAATGAGGTGACATGGGAGTTAAAAAAAACTAGGGACCGGGGTGTGACTCAGTAATTGCCAGTGGCTGCGTTCAATTCAAGAATTCCATCATGGCGTTATTTGTATTCCTGAAAGCACTGCCAAGCAGTACTGCTGTGAGAGCAGGTACCATTTACCATTTCAACCTAAAATATTTTAGATTGCTACTTGCAGTTCTGGGAATTTGCAGACATTTGCAATAATGGAGTACTTGCAAAGCTGTACGTGTGCAGCTTACTTAGCAAGAATACCTCTGTGAACTCATGTGACTTTTCCGAAGCTGAGATTCAGATATTGCTGAAATGGCCTTCCAGCACAATTCCGTCTTTGAGGAAACGAGTGCCTAAGGTCACGTGTGCATTTTTTTCAATTCCATATACCTTCCAATTTGGAAAAAGATTGACTCTTGTCCCTAGTAGGATCAAATTCCATTCCGGTTACCAGTTAACGGTAGTCTCATAAAATAATATTTAAATTAAAGACACTGGAGCCTCCCACAACCTTTGCAACAATTTTGAAACAAATGCCGGAAAGTATAGAAATCGGATACTGGGGTATCTAGTGGTTTCTGCAATTTACCTCGAACAGAAACAAATGTGTGTTTTCGAGAAGAAAAATCACCCCTCCTCCACGAGGAGACTATTCACTCTGGTTAAGAATATGGTCCACTTTGTCATGACACATTGTACAGAAAGCAGAGAGAGCTATTTACTTGCCTTGCTCACAATACACATGTTTTGTTGTTTTCCCATTTAATTCAGCTTCCAATTTTTCTTGAATATGTCGTTGTTTGGGCCCCCATTGCTTACATGCATCTAATACATTGTCACACAAGGGGCACTTGGATCAAAAGCACAGATAACAAGCAACCACTTGTCTGATTCACATTTGTCATTCTTGTGACTGAGTCATTAAGCAGAAAGTGATGTTTGAGAATGTAAGATGCAAGAAACCACTGATCAAGAAGCTATGCGGAAAAGGTTGTCTGACTATACAAGCATTATGTATGCATAGCAAACTATCCAGAGAATTCAATCCCATTATCTCAAGCCCTCATAGAAATACTGCTGACACTTTCAGGTGAATCGCTGTCAAGTGGAATGTTGTGGAGCGGGAATGTAAATAAAGAAAATGAATCTTGCAAGCTTAATATCATCAATAGCGGTGGCATTCTTGTCAACAGCCAATAATAGCCGTCCATGACCTTGAATTCACTGATGGTAAAGTTCAACAAAGCAGTATCACAAAAAACATAGGTTCCTCATTACTTCATGTTTTCACACACAAAAACAGAGCAAGCATTCTAAATTCTACATTGCTGCTTTCAGTAGAATAAGGACCGGATTTGTACCTAATCTTTACATCTCAGATGCCAGTAAACTGCAAATTATACACACACCAACCACTCCTCCCACATGCTACTGTTCTATAGCAAGAACTGTTTTGCAACAACTGTAAAAGTGTACCATTGATTAATGCCAGATTCCTGTTCGTAGGCACTCAGCTGTCTCTTATACAGGGTCCTTCAATATCACTTAGTATGCAATCTAATACTTAAAATACAGCGTACTTAATTTCTCGCTCTGTCAAAACAGTCCAGTAGCATTTAAACATATTGATTGGTCAGACCTAACCAATTTTATTCAATGTAATATTCATCAAAACAGACTTCTTCAATCTACTGATTGAGTTGAAAACTCTTAACAACTTCGAGTTTACAATCTTTCATACAGCGCTATAGTCCACTGCTGTGGGCTACACAGGTTGCTGAATGCCCTTAAGGCCTATAACGGGCTAGGCGGTCATAAACAACTGGTCTAATCAGAGGCAGAAGGGTTATAAGGCTATTAGAACGTTCCATTAACTGAGGGTACAATGTTCTAATTAAAAATTAAGGAAACAGGAAGACAAACATTGCTATTTTGGAGGCGAAAGCTTATAGCAGTCGATATTAGGCCTGAGACACTTCACTGCCTTCAATGGAGCTCCCAACATTCTAATGTTCTGTTTTCACAAATTTCCAACTCCTGGTAATAGCCCTTTTCCACGGTACTCTGTTCAAAGTGGGGCAAACTTTGTCAACAGCTCTGTGCCAACAGGTAAAATAATACTGTTGAGCATTCATATAGCCAAATATATACATGCTGAAAACCATTTGAGAAGACAAACATACATAAACATGCATGCGTAGATATCTCTGCTGCTTCAGTGATCACAGACCAGGATTTGTTGGCAAGTCAACAATGTGCTTGACATGTTGTCTTTTCTTATACATCAAAAGGAAAGGGAATATGTGGCAGTATATGAATATCAAGATTATTAAAAAGAAAGCTTTAATCATGCCCTGTTTCTAAGAAAACCATACCCAATCGTTTTCGTTGGGGAAGAAAAGATAAGGCATGCACTGTAGAGAAATCGGATGTGTGTAGAGGAGGATCCTCTAATGATTAGTACATTAAAGATTTTTACAATCAAATGACAGTTACATCTAAACAAACTGGAGCCATCACTCCCATTTAAAAGGCGGCAGAATATGCTCTATAAGATATGTAAATTTGCATTCTAGTATAATTAGTACACATGAGGACATGTATTATGTGTATATCAAAATAGGACAAGATGAATGTGTGAAGTGAGTGAAACAGACACAGAAATCCACATAACAGATCAAGTGTCTGTACCACTTTTTCAGAGGTCTTCATTATAATGGAGCCGTACACAAAACCATAATGGGATCAACACTGACTATCCCCCACTTTTGTTGCGATATTTACACAATTTACAGATGATAAATAGTTATGTGATGGCAAAGCATTGCGCAGGTACAGATGTACGTTCATTTGTATATGAAATGTGAATGTGTAATAAGACTCAAACTTTAGTTGCTTTTGATACTCAAGGAACCAAGATACAATGTTTCATGTAATTTCCAAAACGACACATCCTCCTTACAATATGTTATGTGATAAGCATTTGTATCATGTATTTATATTAAATGCTTGGTATCTTAGCATCCATCATGTATTTCACAACATTGCTGGAGAAGGGTAGTAGCTCAGTCCCTAGTCAGAGGCCGCATCTGGCAAAGGAAGACTTATTTGTGGGTTCCTTCGACAGGATAACAAAGAGGAGAAGTCTGTGGTTACACAAACCTGTCCATTTTGGGAGAATAGATAAAAAGGAAGAATACCAGCCTTATAACCGTAGGCTTGTTGACATGAAAGAGACTGACGTTATACTTTTTCCCGATTTTATATGTATTTTTAGTACAGTGAAAATTCAGAATTGAGGATGAGAGGTTGCACGAAGGTAACTGAGATACAGATGTGGGATGTGGGTTTGCCTTTTTAGATATGATGGACTTCAGATTTAATGGATCTTAAGACCATGTTATAGCTTGGACGATTAATCAATTTCAATAAAGGTACGCATGATTTTTATTCTGCTGCTCCATTAAGCATTGGAGTTCTTGTCAATTGAAATAACAGGGTTGCAGGGCTATTCGGGTATTGTTTGTATTTTCCCTGCCCCAGGAACCTTCATCCGTTAGAAGGGGGGTCCAGCATCACTGGTGGAAGTACGAGTCACTTTCTTTGTAAAGCTAGCGCTTCCAGGCAAGTCAAGGCGCTCTCTATGGTGAAAAGTCTGGAGACTGCCTACACATTTATAACGCAGGAGTCCTGTGAAATTCCCAAATGAATGTTGTATCACATATTTTTTTCAGGCCGTTGTGCTCCAAGTACACTTTATCTATTACAACTATAATATCTGTATTTAGCAAGTCTAATATCCAGACGGTACACCTTGCAATTAGTACTGGCAAAAATGATGTGAGAATGCTCAAAGCCTAGTCAGATTGTTGCTTCTTTGTTTGTGATACCAAATGGTGCTAGTAATAACAGCTGTCAAAATAACAGTCTTAAAATATATCAGTGATAAGTTCCATAGCTGTAATATTCCAAACCAATTTCTTGGGAAGGTGTTACATGCTTGATGGATCTCATCTCTAATTCAAATTCTGTGGAAACAGCCAATTATGAATGTTTATTCCCATTACAGTTAAGCCTAAATACTTGTTTGTATGAGAAAGCGAATAGCCCAATCATGATAGCAGTGTCGCGTGGAGGGCTATAAGAGGAAAGTTTACTGTTTATATCTCACATTTTTTCAAATAAAAACACCACTATGTTGCAGTAGCAGAATCTGAGTGTTTTGCCATAATCCTCTTATGAAATATCCCTCCTGCACAGTCTTCTTCTCTAGTTCCCTTTTAAGAATATATTTTTAAAAACTATGCCCATGATTCTTACATTTTAATCAAAAATACCCCTTTCAATCCAGCTCAGATGCACAAATTTGTAACCTGCTTGCTAGAAATTGACCATGTGCTCAACCCAACTTAAAAATACATTTTGCAAAACTAGTGTTAGAAATTGGGTTTTTGGTTGGCAGTCAGGTTACCCCCTGTCCAAGCAAGGACCCTCACTCTGGTCAGGGTACAGGAGAATCACCCTCAGTTAACCCCCACTCACCCCCTTGGTAGCTTGGCACAAGCAGGCAGGCTTAGCTTCCGAGCCTAGGTGTAAAGTATTTGTACCAACACACACAGAAACTCAGTGAAAACACTACGAAATTACACAACACAGGTTTAGAAAAATAGGCTATATTTATCTAAACAAAACAAGACCAAAATGACAGAAATCCACCATACACATGTCAAGTTATGAATTAAAAATCAAAAAGAGTCTTAAATCCTTAGAAAACAGTGCTAACACTGTTAGTGTGAAAAAGTTGCATCAAAATAACACCGCACGGGCGAGTGTGCGTCAGAAAAGGCCAACAATGCGTCGATTTCTCATTCGCAAGAGAGACCGTGCATCGTTCCTCCTCCGGGCAGGTCGGCGTGCGGCGTGCAGCGTTTTAACTCTCAGCAGGAGAGTGATGCGTGGATCTGTACAGGCACCTCGGGTCCGGGCAGACTTTGCATTGGTTTTCCGCGCCCAGCGAGCTTTGCATCAAAAATCCGTCTGCATGGTATCAGAAAACTGTGCTATGTGGGGTTGCGACGTTAACAGCCTCCATCAGCGGGTGTTGCACGTCGTTTCTCAAGCCGCCTGTGTCGATCTTCTAGCCGCGATGCAAATAGAGTGTAGATTTCAGCCGCGAAGCCGGTGGCGAGTCGTTTCTCAGCTGTGTCTCGGAAGGTGCGTTGAAAATCTTCCGGCACGCCGGTCTGGGCGTGGATTTTAAGTCTTTGGCTGCCAGCTTCACCTTTCAAGGGCCCAGGAACTGGATAGGGCACCACTTGGAAGGGCCGGAGTCTCAGCAGAGAGTCCAGGGGCTGGCAGGGGAAGTCTTTGATGGCCCTGAGACTTCAACAACAGGAGGCAAGCTCAGGGCAAGCCCTTGGAGATTTCTTCACAAGCAGGAATGCACAACAAAGGCCAGTCTTTGTCCCCTTTCACAGACAAAAGCAGCAACTGAAGGATAGCTCCACAGGCAGGGCAGAACGTCTCAGCTCTTCAGCTTTTCTTGGCAGAGGTTTCTCTTTAGTTCCAATTTTCAGGGGTTTGGGTGCTCTTCTTATACCCATTTTGGCCTTTGAAGTAGGCCTACTTTAAAGGGAAGTCTCTCTTGTGTGTGAGATCCTGCCTTGCCCAGGCCAGGCCCCAGACACACACCAGGGGGTTGGAGACTGCATTGTGTGAGAGCAGACACACCTCTTTCAGGTGTACGTGACCCCTTCTCCCCTCCCTCTTAGCACAGATGGCTCATCAGGATATGCAGGCTACACCCCAGCTCCCTTTGTGTCACTGTCTAGAGAGAGGTGCAAACAGCCCAACTGTCGAACTCACCCAGACAGGGAATCCAAAAACAGGCAGAGTCACAGAATAGTTTAAGCAAGAAAATGCCTACTTTCTAAAAGTGGCATTTACAAACACTCAATCTCAAAACCAACTTTACTAAAAGATGTATTTTAAATTGAGAGTTCAGGGACCCCAAACTCCACATGTCCATATGCTCCTAAAGGGAATCTACACTTTAATCACATTTAAAGGTAGCCCCCATGTTAACCTGTGAGAGAGATAGGCCTTGCACAGTGAAAGCTGAATTTGGCATTATTTCACTCCCAGGACATATAAAACACATTAGTATATGTCCTACCTTAAACATACACTGCACCCTGCCCATGGGGCTACCTAGGGCCTACCGTAGGGTTGTCCTCCATGTAAGAAAAGGGAAGGTTTAGGCCTGGCAAGTCGGTACACTTGCCAAGTGGAATTGGCAGTTTAAAACTGCACACACAGACACTTCAGTGGCTGGTCTGAGCCATGTTTACAGGGTTACTAATGTGGGTGGCATAACTAGTGCTGCAGGCTCACTAGTAGCATTTGATTTACAGGCCCTGGGCACCTCTAGTGCACTTTACTAGGGACTTATTTGTAAATCACATCTGCCAATCCAGGATAAACCAAACAACAATACAATTTACACAGAGAGCATATGCACTTTAGCACTGGTTAGCAGTGGTAAAGTGCCCAGAGTCCTAAGGCCAACAACAGGTCAGAAAAAAATAGGAGGCAGGAGGCAAAAAGATTGGAGATGACCCTGCAAAGGAAAAAAGTCCAACAACTAGGTTCATACGTGTTGTAGCACTTGAGACGTTCTTGGCCTGAAAGAAATCTGTCTTGTTGCACTTGGCCATTGCACTACACTGCTTCCCAAATTCTAAAGGACAGATTTAAGAAAATTGGAGCTGCACCTACTACAGTGCCACTTTCCTTGCGCTCCTTAGTGCCCCCCTACTGCCTCATGTGTGCTCTGTATTTAAAATACGGCGCACCATGGCACAAGGTGGGGGGCAATAGCGTCATATGTTTTTGATGCTATTGATGTACTCTGCAGGAGTAACGCCAAAATTCTAGTGCTACTCCTGCAGAGAACATAGGGGCCCATTATAAAAAATGGAAGCCCTATTTCAATGCCTGCTCTAAGTGGTCGTTAAAAGTGCCGAAAAAAATGCTGCAATGAAATCTCTTCGATTTCCTTGTGTCATTTTTCTGCCCCCCCCAAAGGAGAATGCCCACCTTGCATACATTATGCCTGATGCAGGCATAATGTGGTGCAAGGGTTTACAAAGTGGTGCTATACATGCATTGCACCACTTTGTAAATATGGCGTGGGAAAAATGGCACTTTAGCGCTGCCTTAGTGGCAAAAAAATTACACTATGGCAGCGCTAAGGTGGCGCTAGAGGCTCTTAAATCTGCCCCTAAATTTCTAAACACAGATCGGTCATGGCCTGTCAGTAAAGATCACATTTTGTCAGCAGTGAATGCTTGCTGTTTTCATCTATGCCTTTTAAAGAAAGGCCTTCCATTTCTCATTTTCCTTAGAGAGAACACATTACGCCAGCGTCAGTATTAGCTCATCTGGATTTCATTAATAGAGTCTACTGAGGTGTCCAAATTGCAAAGACACAAAAATGCATCCCACTGAGCACTGTTTCATCTTCAATAGAGAGAATAACTAACTTCAGAACTTAAAGATCATACTGACTCGGAATTGAGCACTCATTACAGAAAGAAATACTCTACAAAGTCCAAAATAAAATTTGACACAGTGGAGGATGCTATATTCCGAACATCAACTTTTTAAACAGTTTAAAGCAGCAAGTCAAGCCAATCATTGAATTCCAACTTCCAAATATGGCATGTTCTTTTCTCCTCCCTCTGTGCAGCCAAACCTGTGGAACATCTGACCCAAATACTCAAAAATTACAGAAAATCCTGAACATACTAGATGTAACTTAATAAATAATTTGTTACTGTGATCAAATTATTGTGCACTATGAATTTGATTTTCCTCTCAACATAACATAAAACAAATGATAACATAACGTAACAACGCATAACGTAACAACACTAACAATAACATAAACATAAAGTGTGACACCGCCAAACAGGAGACACTGCACTGTATGCCATTGGACATTTTCTTCACAAAGGATACTGCACATTATATTATATAGTACTGTTGTGACCCAGGCAAAACCTTAACTTTCAGCTTTGCAGATTCTTCCAGCTGCCAACATTGTTTATAATGGTGAAATCTAAATCAATTGGAACCAAGTACACTTTTAAAACACCAAAGGCCAGATTTACTAAAACCCTGGTTGCAAAACGTGATTGCAAATTGTGCAACACCTTTTGCAATCACTCTTTATTTTTGCACTGTGATGTATTGTATTCTTAGGTCACGTGAATAAGGCATATTGCTCATTTTCATGGGACCATAACCCATGCAGATGAGAGAATGCTCCATCTAATTCCGTAGAAGAATGAATGCAACTCTTTATGAGTCAATACATTTTCTTAGACTCAATAGTTTTTTTAGGACTTTCGCATTCATTGTATTTAATTCAATGGCATTGCTAACAATTGATCTACACAACAAGAACTGTCATAAAATTGGCCAATAACAATCCTAATACGTTTATAGCTAAAAGTCCTGAAACAGAATGTAAAAATTGTGTTCAGTTTTTTATGAAAAGGTTGAAGCTATTGAACCATCATTGCCTCAGTCTATTTCTTTTCTGAAAAAATAGAATGCCAATAATTACTTTACGGTGCACTTTAAAGAAATGTCAGATTATTACAAAGGTGGATCATCTCAACATTTCACAGATTCATTTCCAGGGAAAATCAATAAAGATCTGCCTCATTGGCTCTTGCCCAATTTGATAAATCCGGATGAACGCATATGTTAGACAAGGTGCTTTCATGGATATCATCCGAGTCTCTCCTCGGATGAAGAAACACAATGCTGGTGACATTAATAAATTATTCTCTCCGAACTTCCATTGTGAAGCTAAAAGTCGTAACTTAAACAACATACTTAGAACAATGATTTTTAAGTGATTTTCAGTCTGATTTCAGGCAGGGTGGTAGCACCAAAACTGCCATTATTATGTTAGCTGATAATACTCTTTCCATACCTGACACTGGAAAGGCACGTTTACTTGTTCTTCTTGAATTATTTCTGAACTTCTACAATGTTAATTTCTCCATCAAGACAAATATCCTCAAAGAGTGCATGGATACATTGGTGTAGTTCGTATGTGTTTTGCATCTAATCTAATTTGCTTAGCAGGTCAAAATGAGCAATTCCTTTCTTGAAAATGCAGCAAGGGAAACCAAACAACTTGTAACTAGCTCTAACATTCTTTAATGTTTATCATGCACCCTTTATAGCCTGTACCAAGTAATCAGTGATCTTATATATAAGAAAAAACACCGGAGAGAGACATGTTTAGCTCAAGATCTTACAGGAGGCCCAAACAGCACTGATAATTCACAATAGGATGACAATTGACAATTTGAAACTCAATCCATGAAAAAAAGAGTTTCTCCTAATTTCTTGCACATTCAGAATTACCTGTACAATCCCGGATTTACTCTTATAACATCCTAAATTGGAATCTTATGATTAGAGATAGAAAAAAATCCTTGGGATTCACTCTTGTTACAGATTGAACCATCAATCACTCACATGTGTCATGGTGAAAGTGATCATTGACAATTCATATTAATAGGAGGATCCCACATTTAATTTCAGAACAAGACTGCAAGGCTTGGGACGTAATAAAAGTCATCAAGCTGTTCCCGTCCTCTTCAGATGCTGGACTAAGTTTAATGTCATGAAACTCTATGAAACTCTGTTCCCTGCATCAAAATTCTATACCTAAACTGGAGGAATCTTTGGTTTGACGCAATTCCATCGTGAATTATTGGATTCACTCCAGCTTGGATTATGTGCTTCCGCTTGAGTGCAGGAAGACAGTTATTCTATAACCTCCTGCACCTTGGTTTACTAAAGATGTATTAGATTTAAAGAAAAGATTTAAAAGATTGGAACATATCTAGTGAAAACGTTATATAGAGGAACGTAAGGAGCAGCTGAAGCAGGCTCCTAGAATCTATCATAGAGCATGTATGTCCGCACAAACTGTGTTTTACTCCGCTAAAAGCTCTTCTGCCAACAATGCTCCTAAGGAAATTTTTCAGATTGTGAAATCACTATTAGATCTGACCATGTCCATACAAACTATGTTTTCCTTAGCTAAAAGCTCTACTGCCAACAATGCTCCTAAGGACATTTTTCAGATTGTGAAATCACTATTAGATCTGACCAATGATGCACCCTGTCCTTTGCTGCAGCAAGAAGACTGCAATTGCTTGGGAGAGTGCTTCTGTAAAATAAGGTTGCCACTATATATTTTTCTTTCCAGCAGTCAGAGACCTGTCTGGATTTGACACTGAAAACTACTGATTCCCAAATTAAGTTGACTAAGTTTCAGCCCTTGGAGACCACTTCATTATTTCACTCTAATAAAAGCTATGACTCTAGTAATCGCTCCAGCTGACCCTTTGCCACCAGGCTAGCTCAATTCTGTGAGTGATGTTCTGGCTCCTATTTTAATTGATCTTTTGGATGCTCCCTTACTTTGAGACATGGTTCCAAAACCCTGGAAACATGCTTCAGTTCTAACGGCACTAAGTAAACCTAGTTTAGAGGCATCTGATTGTGTCAAGTACCACCCTATCTCTTGGCTAGCTCTCTTTGTGGAGAAACATATTAACACCTAGCTGTCAGCTAATTTGGAAGGCTTTAACATTTTGCACCCCCTCAATTTGGATATAGACCTGAACAAAGTAAAGAGTCTTCTCTTCTAGGAGTCACAGAGCACCTGAGGGCAGAGCTAGACAGGGGAGGTACCGAAATCCTTATTCTTCTTGATTTATGCGCTGCGGTTGATACACAGGTGATTCTCAGACAATAGTAGTTCCTGGTATTCGAGAAACAGCTTTTACCTGGTTTTAATCTTTCCTGAAAGAACATTCCTTCCAGGTTGTTGCTCAATCCTAAAAATCCTCGGTGTGCAAGCTACCGAATGGAGTCCTTCATGGATCCTGACTGAGCCACACATTGTTCAATATTTATGTGCATCCTTTGGCGGTTTTAGTGGCAAACCATGGATTATCGATCTACTCCTATGCTGATGACACTCAAATTGTTATATTTTTTACTTCATCAGATTCCAGTACTACTGCTAATTTGACATGCTGTCTTAAGAATGTTGCAGACTGGATGAGGCTTAACTGCTGGAAGCTTAATTGTAGCAAGACAGACGTATTGGTTCTCGGTAATTAATCTCTGCTAAGGGGTCCTCACTGTTGGAATAAGAAATTAGGTAACTGCCCTAAGCAGATGGTTAAAGACCTGGGCTTTTGGCTAGATAGTAAATTAACTATGAAACAGCAAACATTAAGGTTGCTGCTTGTTGTTTTGGCCTGCTAAGATGCCTGCGAAAGAAACTATGCCTCCTACCCTTCGAATCTCAAAAAATTATCATGCAGACTTTGATCATTTCCAAGCTGGATTATGTCAACATAGTCTATTTGGAAGCTATGAACTCTCGTTTAAGGCATTTACAAACTGTTCAAAATGTAGCAACAAGTCTCTGCCATGTTCCTTATTGAGCCTCAGTTGCTTAATATCTTTATCTCCTGCACTGGCTTCCAATGACAGAAAACATTAAATTTAAAGCTTTATGTTATGTTCATAAAGCTTTGCAGGCCAGCATGCATTCACTCCCTGATTTGCCCTTATATTCTTAAATGGGCGCTTCAATCTAGTGAATTGAATTTCGTCTTCATTCCTAAAGTCAGAGGGGCAGATTTATCAAACTCTCATAGTAGGCAAGGCTATTTTTGTGCAGGAAGGGTCACATCAGAGGCTTTTTCCTTTTTCTAAGTGTGCTGCAAAATGCAGCACACTTAAAAAGAGGCAACAACAAGGAGAAATAAATATATTTTTCCTAGATGTGCTTCCCCTGAGAAGGCATAGCATTTTGATGCATTCCCAGGCTTACCAGTGTTTGTAAATCTGGGAATTCACCAAAATCCAGAGGTAGTTGAGTGAGAACACTCACGTCCACCCATGGAACACCTCCCTGGGGAAGAGTAATGCGATGCAGGTATTTGCAATGTGTTGCATTAATCTAGATGTATTGAGCCATGCAGAGCCACACAAGGCAGCCTTAACTTAGTAGTTGCGTCACACTTGCGTCTCCTTGCATGGCACAAGGGTGACACAACTCAATGATAAATATGCCCCAAAGTATCTAGACAGGGTGGAAGGTCCTTTTTGTTGAAAGGACCCAAGCTATAAAAATTCTCTACCCCTCCATCTTTGCCTCTGCAACTCTTATGAAACATTCAGGAATATGCTTAAAGCATGGCTTTTTAAGCCTTTGAGCTTTGGTTTCTTTCTTCCCTGCCACTGCTGGGAAACCCCATTGGGGTAGCCACACAGTCTGTAAACTGATTGATTGATTGAGTGATTGAATCCATTGCTAATCAATATTGCATAATGGCAACTATTAAAACTCCTACTACATGTGCACCTGAATCACTGAGAAAATTCTTACACACAACATTTTGCTTCATCACTAGGAGCGAACATATGATCATGTCACCCTTGTATTACAAACTCTGGAATTGTTTCCCGTGAAGGCTAGATCAATCTATAGGCAACCTGTACCACTCACAAAGTTAAACCCAGCAGGAACCCTCTCTTCCTGACCGCTAAGCTGAATGTATTTTAGGGCCAGCCTTCCATTTAAAGTGCCCAATCTTATCTATTGGAACCTAAAGGATCAAAATAGCAGTGGCTCAGATTTATTCTTGTACTGAGACCACAATTTTGATTTGACCGTAGAAATTTGGGTTGCTGGTAGAGGGGTTATTGCCCCTACTCAAGCAGCAATCACAATCCTTGTCACAGTGAAGTCACAAGCAAACCCCAAATTAACCTGTGCCCAACCCTCTAGTAAAATGGCATAGAGCAGTCAAGCATGACTTAGAAGCAGTGTGTAAAGCATTTACACAGTGATTCACACAGTTATGAACTGAAACACAACACAAGAAAAATCCCACAGGGATTTATAAAAATAGAGTAAAATGTAATAAATGATTTAAGATCAAAATTACAAAAATGTAATCAGTAGACCCGGACATATGCAGTTTTAAGGTTTTAAGTGAAAATAGCACCAAAATGCACATAGCGCCAACTGTGGTTATCTGGTCGTGCCAGACTGTGACAAAGTCACAAGTACAGGCCTACTACCACAGTGAGTGGACCGGCTATAGGGACACAGTTAGGCCCATTAAACAAAGCACCTTGGACCTGATTTAAGAAAAGTGGCGCTGCATCCACTGAAGTGCCACTTTTCTTGCACCCCTTAGCGCCCCTCAACTCCGACATGTGTGCGCTGTATTTAATATACGGTGCACCATGGCAGTGGTTAGGGAACTAGCATCAAAATCTTTAACGCTAGTTTGGCGCTTTGCGGGATTAGCGTCAAATATTTTGACACTAATACTGCAAAGCACATTAAGGACCATTATAAATAATGGTGTACCTCCTTTTAATGCCTGCTCTGTGCAGGTGTTAAAAATGCCACAATAAATGGTGCAAAGAAATCTTTTAGATTTCTTTGCATCATTTTTTCGGCCCCCTAACCGGGGAATGCCACCCTTGCATACATTATGCCTGGCGCAGGCATAATGTGCCGCAAGGGGTTACAAAGTGGTGCAATGCATGCATTGCACCACTTTGTAAATATGGTGCTGTGATTTTGGCCTTGTTGGGCCACATTGGCATAAAACATTATGCTAATATGGCACAAGAAGGAGCTAAGCCCTCTAAAATCTGGGCCCTTAAGTCCTGGGTGTGGTGCATTGCGGAGTCCAGTGACAAGGATGCATTGCACAGAAACAGTTCCTTGAAGCTGCAAGGCTGCGAGGCTGTGATGTGAAGTTCTGCATTGTCATTAAGGATGCCATCGATGAGGGGCTTGTGATGAGAAAGGTTTATGTTCCATGTTTACAAGGGCTCCTTAAGTAAATAAAATATGCCAATTGGGTGTGAGCCAACTCTACCAATTCTCCCATTTTTCTACCATTTTTAAAAGAGAGAGCACAAGCAAAGTGTACAGAGTGCTAAGGCCAACACAAATTAGATCAACAAAAATAGGCTGACAGGTCTAACATTGACTCTTTTATCTGTTTGCACCACTTCATCTCTTTCAACATTTAAGAAGGATTTAAATGGGTTCTCTTCTGTGAGAAAGTAATCCTTGTTCCCCTGATAACCCCCATTTTTGAATGATACTGGTAGTTACTGACTCTGAATATGCCCTGGGTCCTGCCAAGCTGGCTCAGAGCCACTGCTCTGTTTAAAAGGTGTAAGGTGATTGGTGTAATTACAATTGGTTCAGATAGACTACCGGTAAGTCCCTAGCATATGGCAGGGAATGGAAATTTAGAGACCCCATTGGATTTCATGCATATAAGTGTGCATTGCGGTGGTGTCTGCTGTCATTTAAAGCCAGTCCTGCCTTGCAGGCTGGTTTTAAAATAAAACTATGTCCAGATTTGCCTTTGCAATTAAAAGTACTTCCAAAGTCTAAAACTACATTTTTATTATATATAGGTCACCCCTAAGGTCTTCCCTTGGTGCCCCAAGGGTTGGGTGCCTTGTTATGAAAGACAGGGACATTATACAAGATGTTTTATATGCCCTGGTAAGGGACAAACTGCCCATTTAGATTTTTCCCATTGTGGTGCTGCTAGCTCCATGAGCTAACATGGGAAGGCTTTATTAAACTTTAATAAAGTTTAACTTTTGACAGGAGTGAGCTAGAACAGCAATATAAAGAATCAACATAATAGTTACAATAAATCATTGTACCTATTGCAGGAAAGTAGTTTTTGAAGTTGTTTTACTGAAGTTACCTAAAAAAGACCTGGAGCAGCCTCTGCTGATTGGTCAGCCTTTGATAGCCTGAGCCAAGCTGTTCCCTGATTAGGTGTGAAGAGGCCTGGGGCTGAAACAATAGAGATATCTGGTAGGAGGAGATCTGCTGCCTGCAGATGCTAGGACAGGAAGGGGGCTGGGCAGCCAAACTGGCGCTCAAAGGGAGAAGCACCAATAATACAGGAACCAGCCCCACCCTCACTTCCTGTACCCCCCAGTCAGATTGGGGCCTTTCTAATTAAATTAGAGGAAGGCCTGGAAGAGGAATGTAGGGAAAAATTAGCTACACCTGTGGGTTAGGTTAGGTTAGCCAGACTTGAACTCCAATTAGAGATTTTCTCCATTTTGATTTTTGTGGAGCTGGGCATTCTTGGACATAAATATGCCACACTACCCAGGGAGTGGTCACCACAGAGGGTGCCAACTTGCACCCCACTGGTTTGGGGTGCCCCTTCTTCCCAGCCCCAAAAATTGAATAAATAAGGGAGAGCTGCACCTGCACCTCAGATCCCTGCTTGGAAACATCTGGAGATTAAGGACTGCCCTCCTGAACCCTTGGACTGCACTTAGAAGGACTGCGCCTGCTGCACTCTCAAGACTTCACAAAAGAAGACTTTGCCTTCCTTAAACGATCAAGGAGTGGACTTCCTGATCAGCAAGAAAAAGAAAAGTGCTGGAAGAAGGCATTTGCATCAACTACCACAGGACAACCCCAGCTAACCAGCGTCACCTGGACTTCACTTGGATTGACCAGGTGAATTGCGGTAATATTAGTCCCCTAACCCCAAGAAGACAAAGCAGAGCTTCTGAACCCTTTGGTGGTGTTGTGAACCCTTCAAGGCCCTCAACGGACCTTTCAAAATAAGTTCTGTAAGTTTTGGAACTTTTGGACAACTTTTTGGAGAAAGCTCCAGAAGAAGACTGCAAGCAGCCAACATCGAACTGCAACTCGACCTGACTGCACTGGTTTGTCATGCTGAAAGCTGCAGAGCTCCTTGAAAGAAAATGCTCAAAAAAAGTGACTAAGTGCAAAGTTAAAATCTTGACTGGAACCTCCCACTTGCCCTGTCCAACCCACGCTGCATTGCATTTGGCCTAAAATCTTGACTTTGTCTTGGTTCAGTGGGACCAGATAGCAGCAGTTGGCACTTTTCACTTTTAGGTTTAAAAAAATCATACCTCTGGTTCCCTACATTGCATGTTTGTCATGCTGGTGTCAATTTAAAGATAAAAATATGCTCTAGTTTTATAAATTGATGTTGGATTTGTATTGTGTTTTGTATCTTATTTACTATTTTGGAGTTATTAAATGCTTTACCAACTTCCGTCTTAAATTAAGCCTGACTGCTCATCAGCCAAGCTGCCAAGGGTTGAGCAAGGATTAATTTATTGAGACTTGACTGCACCTTGTTTGTGATTGTGGTGTTTTTACTAGTTATAGTTACCTACCTGCATCTACTAATAAACCACCTTCCAACATCTTTAAAAAAAAAATCAAACTGTATCAATTGAGCTGCACTGCGGTATCTGTGTAGATTTTGTTCACTTATATTTACTACCTCTTGTTCTTCATCTTATCATAGCCTTGTAGCTTCTCTCTTAACCTCTCTTTATTTCCCCCTTCGTATATTACCATGCTGTACTAGTTTACCACTTCTCTCATTTGATTTTTGCCAGATGATCTTAGCACATTTTGTGGCCTTTTCATCATCCATTTATTTTCACTCGAGCCTGATTTATTTACTTTTATTTCAGTTTTTTTAATTGTAGTTGTCACCCAGACATATTTCTGCTCAAATTGTATTTCGGGTACCTATTTAGTCCCCCTCTTCGTATGTGGACTTATTCCTTATCATATTGCCACCCTACCCAAAAATTCAACTACAATGTCCCCTTGAATACACATATTGACACCTTTTAACTATTTTCTTGTAACCTTGCCACTCAGTTGTAAATCATTTACGTTCAATTTGGCCACATTTTCAAAATATATAAAAACTTAAAATAAAATAAATAAAACAAAAGTGCCTACACAAATGTCTGCTGTCTCTTCTGTAATATAGAAGCCTGCAACAAATACCTTTGATGGTAAAATATTTGAATATACAGTTCACCTAAGTCCCACAAATATTGACCTTACAGGATCATGTAGACCTTTGAGTAAGTGAGTAAGTTTCTTGAGGAGATTCACAGCAGTTACTACCTCATTGGCCCAAATGACTTAATAAAAAACACTGAGTATGAATCATAAATTCCATATAATGTACCCATATTGTTCCTTTGGGATGTCCTGTCACAGTAACCATTTTCCTAAATAAAAATAAATAATCAACTCCAAAAATGGAATGGATAGGATATTGGTTGGGCACAAATGATCTGATATTCTAGTTCCATATTTACTACTATAGATTGCTCACCCCACACCAGGGAATCACCAAACCAATCAACTAGAGCAGCTGGGGCTGAACCTTCAGTGATTTGTATTTAATAAATTAGTCTATAAATGAGTTCATGTTTTGGCATTCGGAAAGCCTCTTGTCCATCTATATCTACTTCATAACCTTTTGGACTAAAATAATTTATAGAGTGATCCTTCCACTCCCAATAAGACCACTCAATGGATAAGGTTATAAAACAGGTCATGTTTGCATCTAGGTGTTGGAAAGAAAGATCCACACAGGTATGTCCAGGGAACAGTATTTATTTTACAGGATGTATGAAGTTAAAGGAGCAGTGCAGGCACGACCAAGGATGAAGCGCTTTGCACCAACTGCCGTTTACTAACCGACAACCAGAAGAAAACTTGTCCCCATATATTCTACATTGTATCACCAACATTCCACCCAGACTGATGTCCCAAGCACCTTCCACCCAAAAGGACAACCAAAAAAATCACAAAACAAGAAATAACGGGTCATGTGCCTCCAATAGGGCCCTCATCCCAGGCATGCTCCAAAGCATTAACTGCAGGGTGGTGGGCATCGAGCCACGCTGGGGCTGAATGTATCTGTTCCAGCAGTGTTTGGCGACATGTGCCAGCCTGCTCATCTTCCTGGGCAGGTCTCCAGACATTAGCAGCCAGTCCAGAATCCCTGATGCCTCTCAGCTCTTCCCTGACCGATCTGCTCTCCTCCATTGCGTCCCCCACCAGCCAGCGTGTGGGCAATTGATGCTGTGCCACTGTAAAGTAAAGCTCGAGGTGAGGCATCCACAGACCTCCCTGCGTCAATGGTCACTGGAGCATCCCAATAGAGACACTCTTACGATCTCTGCCCTATTCTAAGTTGGGGAGTAATCTTTCAAGCTCGCCAAAAATAGCTCTGGTCGGGATTGCTGGTAATGCCGCAATTTATACAGGAGCTGCTGGAGTATGTGAGACCAGCTCAAAATCATAGCCCCCTTCTTATCCACATAAACCTTGCTGTGGCACCTCCTGAAACCAAATTCTAGATTTGCCCACATAAGCCCCTGCGTAGGAATTCTATGGCCCAAATAACTACCTGCACTGGCATCAGAATTATGCAATTCCCTACAAGGCCAGAACCTGTCAAACATGTCCTTGTGTACCAAGCACACAAGTCCGCCATTTCGTATTCCGTCTATGCTTACAGTACAACTGGGCAATTTTCCTCATGCATTCAATCATCCTGTACACTCAGCACAACTCCCTGCATACTCACTTTCTCACCCTCAACATCTTCTACAAAATAATTAACTCTCCTACTCACACCCTTACACACTGTGCTAAAACAACCTTTCACATACTGCATAACTTGCCTACTGCAGGGCACAGTTTGGAATTAGCCAAATGGCTACTCTATCCACACCTATAACATATCAACCCTTTCCAGCAATATACATCATTTAATTACTTTTGCTTTCTGTTAGTCTTTCTTTGCCTTAAACATCCTTCCCTTCACCAACAGCGCATATAGAAACAGTAATTTCACTTTCTTATCTCACAGCTTGTATACACTTTTCTGACACTTCTATGCGTCTAACAACATTCACTGCTGCTTTCAAAGACACTTCCTGACACAACAATAATTACTCCTGTATGTTTTTTAGATTTTGTTTTCATCAGTATTTAAACTCTGAATACTTGGTCATATGACATATGTTCAAAGTCACACATTGCCACTAGACCTCTCAAAGCAGCAACAAATTGATAAATTTTTCATCCTCTGTGTGTGCCCTTGAAAAAAGCTTAAACTTTTCGATACCCACTTTAATTTTCCAACCATATCACTTTTGCATCTGTTTGGTAGCATACTGATATACATTCACGTTATTGGTGTACTCCAAAGGAGACAAATTCTTGAATTCCCGCAAACCTATGGTCCCCAATTTATGTTTGAGTAGAGACAAGTGTCTGTGAGACATACATTTGCCATCCTCTAACATGTCTACTTAGGCTTTGAACATATCAAGCCACAAATCCCATTGTACTGGAGATTCTCCACGGTCTGTCTGAAAAAATGGAGGAGGGAGTTGAATGCTCACCATAACTTAATTAGTTGAAATACTAAATAATACTAAGTTCTACTAACTCTTCTACTAAATCTTCACAAAATTCCACTTGCACACATCACTACACACCTTAACACAGACATGAGATAATTATCAACAGCTAAAATGTAGAAGTTAACCAAAGTACCAGGATGTAAAAAAGTTGCAAAGCATAAATAATTGGAGCACAAGATAATTTGACTAGGAACCAGACTCACAAAAAAAACACTTGGTGTGCCAATCACCAAAGGACTGGCAGCACAAAACCTTCATTTGCAGCTCTGTAATGTGCGTGAAGCGTCGAAACAGTGGAATGTACACAGGGTGTGCCAGTCACTGAATAACTAGTAACACAAGACCATCAATTTCAGCTCCGTACTTGAATCCAGGCCTGAACAAAAGTGCAATTTGCCGCATTGAAATAAACTAATTGGCCACAGGTGATGCCGTTCCATGTTGCATACATGACATACACAAGCCTCTAGGAAATGCCAATTGACATTGCCCGGTAATGAAAAGAACTCCTAAAATGGCTGCCAATGACAGTATGATAAGGCTGATCAGTCCTGGAACTATATGCCACATGATGATCCCAAAATGGATGCCAATGATCTCACAGGTCCTAGGCAATGCAAGGACTCCAAAGATGTCCATCGATGATGCTGTGATGTAGGCGGACCAGCCCCTAGAAGTGCGCCACATGAAGATCAAGCCAGCCTTGCCAGGGTTCCTAGGCAGCACAAGGAATCCAAAGAAGGCTGCCGATGATGTAGAGATGTATGCAGACCAGCCCCTGGAAGTATGCCACACAAAGATCTAGTTGCCCACAATCCTCAACCTCAGGAGCCAACATCTTGTGTCGGGAACACCAGCGCCAGAAATTACACACTGCACAGGAATCCAGCCAGAATGACCCTCCAATGCTGAGAAACCAGGATAAGCTAATCTTCAGCCGGAAGAAAGAAGATCCCATAAACTAGCACCACAATGACAGGAACGCACCACCTACACCACTCCATCCCATCCTCATCGCCATTGTTGGAAAGAAAGATTCATGCAGGTAAGTACAGGGAACAGTATTTATTATGTTTGAAGGTAAAGGAGCAGTGCAGGCATGACCGAAGGTGAACAGCTCAGCACTCTCTGCCACCTACCAACTGACAACCACCAGAATTCTTGTCCCCATACATTCTACTTTCCATCTACAACATTCCACCCAGATTGATGTCCCACACCGGGATTTGAGGCTCGCGAACACTATGACTTAATTCCCATCTATTATGATGGATTACTCTGAGATTGACTCTCTTGAATTCAGTGAACGTCATGGGAAGCTAG
Organism: Pleurodeles waltl; assembly: GCF_031143425.1. Taxonomy (NCBI): domain Eukaryota; kingdom Metazoa; phylum Chordata; class Amphibia; order Caudata; family Salamandridae; genus Pleurodeles; species Pleurodeles waltl. The sequence continues at coordinate 1,219,383,644 of NC_090444.1, read as the reverse complement.
GTACTTCAAGGCTGACGATTTATAAGTCAAAGGATTAAAATGGCAGATATAGGCAGATCTCTGTAATAAATGGGAATACATATATATGTATTCCTTTAACATTCATTTGAGAGCGGCTCGTCTGGAACCAAGACGAGTGCCCAATTTAGGAAAGTATGCACAAGTTTGCTTGACGGACACTGTTTTACTTCAGCGTTTCACTTGCTAACATTTCGATCAGGACATTACACTTTCATATTACTGCTATGTCAGCAATGATTTTGTCGTTATAAATAGAACTGTTCCTGATGCTGCCCACAATTGTGGGAGGAATGTGTTTCGATGTGTTTCAACATTCTTTGCATCAAGATTGCAAAATATGTTTTTGAAGGGAATTTTTTTTTTAGTTTATATAATTATTTCCTCGGATTGGCATTTGACATAATCTCACAATGTCTCAAAACTTGTATCTTGCCTATTTCCTAGGGAAATTCACAACCCAAAACGTTATCATCCTGCAGCCCTCGTTTTCCAATATAGACCCGTATTTCTACGAGTCAGCCTGTATAGCTGACTTCAGTCAATACCCGAACCATTTTATATTCCTCAGGTCTTTACTAATTCGCACACATCCTGTAATGATGCCAGAAGAACTGAATACTGTGCTCTCAATATGTACAGGAATATGTTGGGAAATCATTTTTGCAATTGACATCACAGAACTGTATGCAGGATATAGTTGAAAGTATTCATAGTACGATGATTGTGCGAGATGGTTTTCTTACTGTTATCTCTCCAAGGGGGTTGTGAATCCATGTACAAATGTTCTCTGAATCCCCAAGAAAGACATGTATCAACAATTCACTGAAATTAAAGTAATTTGCACAGTAATTGGATATCCTGAAAATCTGACATGGACTGTCTCTGTGGATCATCTTTGGACAACTGTCTTTTGAAGAAGTCCAACCTATTTGTCAGCTCCTAAAATACTCTGGGCATGTGCTGGTGCTATAGAATTAGAATGACAACCTTGGACCGGAGAGTCGCGTAATTGATGCCGGTGAACCTGGTTGATTTGAATTTCACAGCAAGTGCTTTCATCACTGTCTGATTGAAAATTGAGCTGAATGCTGCAATCTAATATATCAGGAAAACATAGAAGTAGTAAGGGCTGGGAGCGTATTTTGCATGGCAAGACAGCAACATAGCCTGCATACTCGTGCCCAGAAAATATGGGTTTAATTAGCAATGATTTTCTGCGTGTGAAAATGATTTAATCTTGGCTAACTCCTAACTTAGTCCTGAATTTGTCTGAGTATACTGCACCTGGACAAAGGGTTTGTTAATCAGGCCACCTGTTTTTATAAGGACCACTTCCTGCACAAAAACAATCTTTAATGGCGATTTTGCAATTTGTGATGTAGAATGCAGCACACACAGAAAGAGCAAAAAACGAGGAGAAACAAAAGCATTTCTCCTCGTTGCGCCATGCTACCACCACCCCTGAGGTGGCATTAGATTTTGGCTCTGCCACAGATGTACAATTCCTCGTAAATCTAGGGCACCGTGAAAATGCAATGGGGTGTTGTGGAACACCCACAGCAACACCCATTGCACATTCCTCCATGCAAAGTGCTGTGTGTGAAGGGGCCGTATTTACAAGGTGCCGTTAAGCGGCTTACAACAACCTTGTAAATACAGCACAGTGCGCAGCCCACCAGAGCATCACAAAAAGTAATGCTCCAGTGGCACTTGGGCCATGTAAATCTGGCCCTCTGACTCAAAGCAAAACACAAGGGGAAAAGAAGGAGGAAGAGAAAGATGTAAAACTCTTGTCAAAGGAAGAAAGCAGGGATAAAAAAGGACCTGTAAAGGTGAGAAAAAGAGGCAGGGATGTCTGGTACTGGGTTCAGAAGGCATGAGATGGAATACAGACTATGCAACTTTGGTATTCGTAATGGCTACATTCATAAGAACCGCACACGGCTTTATGAGCAAAACATTAAATGCTAGCACTTATTCTTTTACAAATTAAGCATAAACTGTGCCTTTTCTAGATCACCAGCTGACCCATAGTATGTTCGTATATTCAAGGATGAACACCCTGATGTCACCCCTACAAGACTCATGATTAATTACCCCTTAGAGATTGGGAGGTAACAACTGCCTTCATAAAGCCTATTCTAAAGAGGTGTGACTTTGAACCCTCCAACGAGTTTGCCAAAATATACTGAGAACAGAGCCCCTGACAGGGAGGTCTTCAATGAAATATCAGTATTCATTGAAGAAATTAGCCCACTTTCAAGGAAACTGGAAGACTTCCTGGTACAGATAGTGAATCTGCACTGAGAGATACCGTATGATATCTAAGTTACTGTGATATCTAACTACTTGATCTCTCATCAGCTCTCATCAGTCTTTGAAACAATTTACCACTCTAGGCTCCTAAAGAGATTTGATGACATAGGAGGTTGAGGAACTGTATATTAAAGTGGATCTGTTGTAGGAATGCACTCTGTCTCACCTCCCTGTTGTTGCACAAATTTCTATGGTGGCATCAGTCAAAGTTATTAATAGCTGGAGGAATCAATGGCATTTGAGACGGTGGTAAAGACTGTGATGGCAGTCAAGGCATAGAGAAGGGTCGTAGAGTAGAGTTATGATGGGCATTTGTTGTAGCATGCATGGTAAGCTAGCATGAGAATAAAGGATAAAAAGTCCAAAACATACACTTAACCATATAGCATGCACATGTCAAAAACAGATATAAATTAGATACTCATTCACTTATGGTGAGGAAAAAATTTAACAATATCCCAAATAATACCTCTTAAAGTCACTAATACGCCTCCATATTTTGTGATAAAACATGCCTGTTCTTTTAACCACATAATACATGACTTCCCAAACTGGTCACTCCAGTACTTAGTGTGGTGACTCACCTCTCGTAGCATAAAGTAGTAATAATAATTGGATCTATTTGCAAACTAGGCAGCTTTTTTTGTTTTGCTGCTTTGCCTATACAGCAAAAGATCACCTTTTTGGATACAGTGTTACAACCAGAAGAGTGTACACTTTACTACCTGACCATTTAACACAATTGTGACTATTACTAAAGCATTTACTATGAGCAAATATACTTTTATTTTACTCACTGTAGAGCAGCAGCAAAAGTTACTGTACTGGATATCATTGTAGATATAGGGCTGCTGCTCTCTTCCCAAGTACATCATGCTGCATCGTGCCAAGGTACAAGGTGTTTGTTTGAGCCTAGCATAGGTTTTGTATACTTTCAGAATGAAGCACTATGCTTAGACTAATGTTGAACCAATTATTACTTAGTAACTATACTGTACAGTGCAGCATTCCTGTAAAGTTTAAAACGTTTTGAAAAATAAATACATTTCTCCTACGTTGTCCCTGCCTCGAGGAGGCATAGTTTTCTCGTGCAAAGCTGTTTACTGTTGTTTCTAGATGAGGTTTTGCATCAAACGCCATGGGTGGTACTGTAGAAACACCCATGCACTGCCAAGGAGATGCCCCCTTAACAAAAGTAATGTGAAGCAATACATTACTTTTAGGCGGCAACTTTCCTAATAACTAATCAACAGTTTCTGCCCATTTGCTTTAGTTTGCAGTGACACAAAGTCTCAACAAATCTAACCTGTATGATTTAAAATGTTTCTGCTCCTTGTGCCAATTTCTCATCTTAAGTTTCTTTGCACTGATATTGTTTATGGTTTACATTGTTTAGAAACTCTGTTGTTACTCAAAAAAGCAGCAAACCAGAGCTCCAAAATGGCCATGCTGCAAATTTAAAACATCCTAATTCAAAAAGAAATTGGGGAAATTAATTCCATAGGTTTGCTTGTTATCATCTTACTGCTTGTTGATTGACACCAGCACACCTCATGATTGTGGAGAACATTCCTACTTGGATGAAGTTGCTGCTCTGGCAATGTGTCCAGTCAGTCTGTGTCAGTCTGACACAGACAACCACTGTTCTGTATATTCAGCAAATTATAACAAGAATTCCCACTTCTTTCTGGCATTTGTTTTTGGCTGGGTTTACTTATTTGTTTGCATTAAGTGATTATCCTCCTTTTTATATGAAAGATTTATGAAGGACCATAAGCATCAAATCCTAGTGCAAAAAATTAAAGTACAATCCAAAACAAAACTGTGATATTACCTACTGGCGTACTGACAGTCAGTAGGTAGTTATACTTAGGACCAAGCTTTCCCATTGCCTGTGCATTTTTGGTTTTGCCAAAAACATTGGTGCCATTTGACTAATCTTCACGAAATTTTCAAAATTAGTATGCCAACTACTCCAGCTGCTGTTTTGAAAGTTTTGGGGCGATTCATCAAGCAGGGCCGGAGTAAAAGGTGTGTGTGTGTGGGGGGGGGGGGCTTCTAAAATGCTTTTTCCACATTCTGTCTCTATGGGGGGTTTCAATTCTTTAGACACAGCTACTGCCCAAACCGTTGAACCGAATTGCACCAAATTTGGCAGAAAGCTAGATCTTGGTAAGCTGATAGTGCTTGTTGTGGTTTGCTGTAAATCTGTTCAGTAGTTTCAGAATTGTTAAAAAATATAAATATCTAGGGATGCGGATCCTTTGTGGATCCATTTGCAGAGGATCCATGGATCTGAAGGAAAGGCAAGGCTCTGATTGGCTGGCCGCAGCGTGATAGGAAAGTTGCAGCCACCATTTTCTTTCTCACTGGGGGAGGTTAAAAACAAAGGGGAAAAACACATAAGGGGTCAGGATACAGGACTCAGGGACCACCCATTGGGATAAGTGTCCTTTATTTTTTGGCCAATCAGCAGTTCCACAGCACAGCTCAGTGTGACCCCCTGTGTAAACTTGCAAAGGATCTGCGGATCCGAGAAAAAAAGAAAAAAAAATACACCCACTAACACACCAAAACCCGCAGTGCACAGCCAAAGGCCTTGCACATCGTGGTATATTAACATGCGGTAATTTGATTTTACTTCACGTTAAAAAAAAAACATAGCAATTCACCAAAAAAAAACAAAGGTACCAGGGAGGTTATGGGTTGATTGATGTTTCACTCATACAAAACTGTAGAAATTCTGAAGTTATAGTCAAACTCATAGTTATATTCATCTGAAGAAACTATACCTCGGAAAGTAACTTTAGGCCACAAGTTTCTTCTCATAAGTATAACTATAAGTATATCTATTACTGTTGAAATTCTAAGGTTTTGCATGGTAAAAAACCTCAACATACTATAACATCCCTGTGACCTTTGTTTTTTTCAGTAAATATTGATAAACACAATATGCTTAATGGCAGTTATAAGTGTGGGTCAAAGCAAGACAGGGACTCAAGTAAGATCCACAGAAGGAGTTATACTGGCAAAGACGTTATCACTAAAGCTCCATCACTTTGTAAAAATGTCACCTGAATGAGGATGAATTTTTCTTTCATAAATGTACCATATTCAATAGTAAAGGCACCAAAATGAACACCACAGTGTTCAATAGCTTTCCGAATGGTCCATTACTCAATGAAGTATCTGAAAAGTACAGAAAGCACTGCAAATGTTTTTTTGTTGGGTTCTATTGAAGATTTTATCACCATTTTTCCTGTCCTGCCCTCACCCTTGAAAAATGCCTTTCTGTGGGTACTAAATCACCAGCTGTCCTCCATAGTATTCAGGAACCAACCTCCCAACTCCACAAAATATACATTTAGAGATTGTTGAAAGAGTGAACACTGGATAAGCGCTCTAAATTGCCTTGTGCAGGATACCTCCCTCCCCTACCCTAGCATATCTCGGCCCTTAGCTGTTAGCATGGCTTGTTTTCAATGGCACTGTACCAAAGGGCCACATTTGAAATATTGTATTTATGATTGGAGATGTCTAGTAAGTGATAAAGTAGTGCAAATACTGTATTTGCCCATGTTAAAACCTAGTTGTAAATTACTCTGTTGGTGCTTTGTGCCCAATGTCTCAAAGGGCTCCCAGTCGACCCAGAAAAATATAATCTTACAGCAGCTTGCATATGAAGCTAAAAGCTGAAGCTACAAACTGGGGATGTAATTTAAGGTTTCCCATGTGTTGCAAATAACTCCCTTTGCTGGCCAATTGCACCCCTCGTACTCCCCTTGCAACTTCTGGAACATGGACAGCAGGGGTAGTGCCAGCAAAGAAATGATAACAGGACTCTCTAAGTTTAAGGCCATATTTACAATTTTTACTTCCCTCTCTGTTACTTACAAGGCTCAATGGTGATTCCTATTTAAAGTAAATTTATTGACGGTACCTGAAAACAAGTTTTTTATTGGATATAGAGACTTTTTGTTTTTTTATTAATGCTGTACAGAATGCATTTTTTTAACTCCATAGTGCAAAAAAAAGCATTGGGGGCAGCAACATTCTCGGATTTCTTACAATTCTCTAAACATATGTATAATTTATTGACAAATTAAAAAACATATACTAAAGCCTGTGTCACTTCTTACAGAAGATCCATTCCTGTTTGTACATATAAACTATTACGAGATGATAGCAAGTGTAGCCAGACAACACAAAAATTGCTGAACATAAAAAAGAGATTTAATTTACTTACATATGAAATCATAACAAATACAGCTGATATTTGTTTCACAATCTCTCCACTTCAACAATTTTTAAAACAAATCTGTTCACCCCAATAGTCACATAAGGTAAAAATCACTGGACAAAAATAGTACATTTTTTTAGAAAGAAAGAACCACTTAAATAATAGCCACTTCATTCCTACCTTTCCTTTTCCATTTAAGTCACATAATTACAAATATCCAAACTATCACAGTTTGAAAGTAAAGTTGAATCTATGTTGGTTGACACCCATGACAAACCAGGCACAAAAATCAGCATGTAATGTGCTTTATTATCCTATGTTTGTGTGATACTTCCATAATGACTGTTTCTGTTATGTCAACTGAGTCTACTTTAGTCAAAGTGTCATTTAAGACGTCACATCTAGTAATAAAATTAGGTCAAAAGTCAAATAAGGTTGCATTGTGCCTTTTGAGGTCAACAGGGTTATGATCTTATTTTAGTTAATTTGGTTGTCATTGCCATTTTGGTGAATAACATGGATCTAAACAGAAAAGTGTAAAACTAAAATTGTAAGACCTTGGAAAAACTCTCCAGTAGTGATCTACTTTTTATAACATCAATAGCTTCCTGTCTAACTACAATACTATAATTCATTAATATATGGCTGAAGGCAAATCAAGGTGATTGTTTAGGATAATCTCAATGGCTATGCTTGTGAAGGGGCTAGTCAGGGAAATTCACTTTGATGCAAACAATTTTCCGTTTGAACTGATCATGACTATTTGTTCATTCACTGTGCTTATTTATTTAGAAAAAATGCACTATATCAATGGTTACAAATCAATTTCTAAAGCTATAAAGGCTCAGATATTATTAGCATATGAGTACATTCATTTTGGAGTGAAACATGAAGTGTTCAGGACACTGCAAGATAAATCTGAAGTACATAAATCTGCCTATATTTCCCAATGTATTGCACTGTGGCAACTTATCATATTGCGGCTGCATGAGCAGCAGTAAGCTTGGTGTATTCTTGCTGCATGACTCCATGAGCTTTGTAAGTGAGTAATGTCTGAGTGCGCTTCCCTTGCTTTTAGAATACCTCAATGGGTCCTTGATGCTATTGACAAATAACAGATGTTCAGCACTATCCAATAAAGGGAACTTCTTTTTATCAATCTTTGTAGACTTACTATGTGATTGGACCCAGAAGAATTAAATCCTCAGACTCCATCCCAGCAATGGATTCATTAACACTGAGCATACTTTTTATTAAACTGGAGCCTACCAAACAGGACTCAGGGTTATGTACTGGAAGGACCAGGGATTAGGCCAAAATCGGGTGCACTACTCCACTGTCAGACTTTCTGAAGCTTCTGTCTTAACTACTGGTTGCATATTTGGTAGGAACTGGTTGAATGTGAGGGGTCTGTGCTAGAGGGTATACTCTTCCACCTTTAGTCTTATGTTTGCTTTCAGTCATTTCAATGTGGTTGTGTCTGGCCATTCATTGTGTGGCTTCAGGGCTGGTCTCAGGTTACATGCTTCCGGTCCGGCAGAGGCAGTGCTCTGGGTTGTGGTGGATGAGCTTTGCATGCTAAATAAGCCTACTGTGTTTGGTAGCAAAGGATATGCCAGGTACAGACAAAGCCTTGAAGGAGCAAAATGGGATAGATGTTTATGTTAGTGGGTATCTTACCCTGGATTTACTTTGGGGAAGAATAGGGAGTTTTTTAAAAATTATTTTTGCTTAGACAACTTTATATGGTGCTAAAGTCCTTCCTACATCTTCCCTTTCCTATTTCAGGCACCTTTCTTTGTAAGAGGATTGGGCAATTTGCTCAGTGAATTGCAATGCAGTTTGTTCCAGCTTGTTGCTCACTTTGGAAGTTGCCTGATTGATGAAATTGTGTCCCGAATTCCTCTGATGCTGATTTTCTTGTTGCCTACTTATCTCTGCTTGTTTCATTTGAAATTGGAGTTTTCTTCATTCTTCTTCTTGATTTTCCCCTATGATTAAAGTAGGAGCTGACTGCACCTGCTCTTGAAACGTTACCACTTGGGTTTTGCTAAAATTGTATTACTTTGTTTTCCTAATGTAGCCCCTGTTTCTGTTGTGGGATTTGCATAATTTCCTGTCAGGCCCTCATGTCCATATTGGAGAACACTAAAACAATATTATCTAGCCAACTTTAAGTCTCCACTCCATAATGCCAGTTATATTGCCATCACTGCGTTATTGATGAGTCATCCTTTAAACTGAGGAGCAGGATATATTTTCCACAATTCAAAATACATTTCATTCAACTTATAAAAATGTGCTGACCGCTAGCAGCCACGCTGCAGAGTTCAAGGCTCATTGTAATAATTATAAAGTAATCATTTCAGATTTTAGAAAAGGATTTTAGGAGGTGATTTATATTGATGTGTACCCTATTAACAATTTATCAAGGAAATATAAAATCCGCAAACAGGTGTGAGGACATTTTCTAGTTTTTGGACTTTTGAGAGAAGGAATTGGGTGTGTCTGAGCTGTCTACAATAAACTAATGAGGTATTGAAGCTTCAGGCCAGCATATATGTGCAACTATAGCACAGTGTGGGCAGGTAGGAATTTACATCTAGCAATTCAATAGGTTGGTTGTAACCAGATGGACAGCTTGAAAAGAACACTTAGTAGGATTTTAGATTTTCTATCAGGGATCACTTATCATATTAACCGGATATTGCAAATTCTACCTTAGATAGGCCTCTAAGGGAATACTTCAGGAAAGCCAACATCATATCCTTCAACTACATTTATCACCCAAGTCTAGTGCAAGAGGAGAACATCCAAAACGTTTAGATAACCTAGGAAAGAATTATAATTTTGCTTACAACAACAGCAATATTCTAAGAAACTACTGCAATAACATTTCTTCTCATTTGTTTATGAAATCACTTGTCTTTGCTCATGGTTAGCACAGTCATGCCTTTTTTAAGCTGGTCATGAAGAAACTGTATAGATTCAATATTTTTTATCATCGCTCTTTCAGAAAAACTGGCTATTTGATTGATCTAGTAAATTGTTCCATAAAAATCTAATTTGTTCATTTTTGCTGTTTTTGCCTCAACTCTAGAGCAAGGCCATCTGGTAATACATCTTCTGTGTCTACTCCCATTGCCATTAATTAGTAATCATGTGCCAAACTTGATTTGTTGTATTTCTAGCTTTGAAAAGTGCCCTGGTTTTCTTCACCCCTAATTGGACTTAGAACTAAGAAGGCTATGCTTTTGATATCACTCATGAAAATATTATTATTGACATCCAAAATATACTATAGCCTTAGAACCCGACGTAGCGGGCTCTACCGGCTATTAAAGGCCCGCTCCCCGTGTTAAATGCCCGAGCCGAAGGCGAGGGCATTTAACAAGGGAGAGGGACTTTAAAAGCCGGTAGAGCCCGCTACGGCGGGTTCTAAGGCTATTAGAACATTCTGCCACTCACTGCAGAATGTTCTATTAAAAAAAAAAATGTTCACGGAGCCCGAGGGGATTAAAATCCCCTCGGGCTCCGTGAGGCTTTGTTCACAGCTGCTGCTGTGAACAAAGCGAACATTGGAATGTTGGCGCTGCGGGCTTTTACCGGCCAGTAAAAGCCCGCAGCACTCCATTGTCTTCAATGGAGCCCCCAGCATTCCAATGTTCTAATACGATATAGAAACTGCAGAATGTAATGCCTAGGAAACGATTCAAGCAAAATCTCATTTGTTCATTGATTAATGCTAACGTAGACTTTGTTGGTTAAGACCTCGTTTTGGTTCAGTTCTAGAGCATGCCCACCTAGTAATATATCTTCCATGTCTAACCCCATTGCCATTCCTTAGTAAGCAGCTTCCAAACTTGATTCCTTGAAAACCTAGCTTTGAAAAGTACCCTGGTCTTTTTAAATTATGATTAGGTCTCAGACCTAAAAAAGGCTACGCTTTTGATATCAGTGAAGCCAATATTATTCACATCCAAAATAGTGTGCAATAAAGAGACTGTACAATATAATGCATGGTCAAGACCAGGGTTGTCTTGCCTTTATCCCTGCTAAACAAGCTTGAGAATGCTAAGCCGTATTTTGATAACATGCAGATAGGACTTAGGACTTGGGGGAACATGGCATAGAGTCCATGTTATCTTAGGCCCCTAGAGAAACTTCATTATAACTCCCTTCTCATTTTCCCTGCAGAATCTTTGTAAGACCTTAAGTGACCCCTTCCCATTAGCATGAATCTCTGATTCTAATCAGCAGTCCTTTACACATTCTGCATTGGGTAACAGTCTGAAATGTTCTCTCATCTTGTGCTACTTAGGCACCACTTGTGAGCATCTTGTCGAATAGAAAAGAAACTTTGCACTTAGGTAAGGGCTATAAGGTAACTGATTTTAGAAACAGTCAACACTGGGCTAGGCAAAACTTAGCCAGCGGCATTTGTTCCTTCTCCCTTTGCTAGAAGCAATTCACATAGTTTTCCACCATCCATATTCCTAAACTTAGATCCACCAACTAGCTGTTCCGAAGTGCTTGAATCTAAGTAACTTGAACTGTTCGTACTAATATAGAGCACACCCAGGGAGTTGTTGTGGCTTTACCCTCTAGATGACTCTTTATAATCTATCTGAAGGGCTTTCCATGTTTGAGGCAGATATTTTTGATTGGAACTCATAGTTTTCTTGGTAAAGTACAAACTTGGCTCAACAAATTATAAATTCACAATTCTTCTACAGGGAAAGAAAATGAAGAGAAAAATAAGCTGTTCCTTAACTCTACCCTCTGACCCACAGGCACATATGATGATTTCCTAAGAACAGACATAATATTGCTAGAAATTTCAATAAAAATAAAATCCATTCAAATAATAGCCTGCATGACTAAAATGTAGGCCTATCTGAATGCTGTATTTTAAACATGCATTTTCCTTTCTAAATCACCATGAACCTTATTTGCTTGACTTGCTTGATTGCTAATGTTAAACAATTCCAAACTGCTTTAGCTCAGCAGAATGTTTTTGATCATGACTTTTGTACAGCCGTTTCATGACGCAAACATCCTATACTAACAAAGAAACTTATAATTTCTGTCCATTATTAACTGCTTAATCTGCATTAGAATCTCAAAACTTGTTAAACTAATCTTAAACTTGCTTCTTCATGAATTGACTTCTAGTGTGAAGAGATGTGCAAATGGAGGAGATTTAAAATGACTACACTTAAAACTTATATGAATGTTTTTTCTTCGGAGACCAAGGCGGTTGAGAAAATTGCTTTAGGTTTCATTATGTTTAAAACATCTACAAAAGATTTCTTGTGTTTAGTGCTCTCTTTGCTCAAACTTGCTATCATGATGAAAACTGCTCCTGTCTCACGATGTTCTTGTTTACTGATTGGCTGATCTAATACTTCACCTGAAGAAATTGTTAACATTTGTGTATCACTGTATTTCATGTAAACGTGTTCCAGGGAAAGACCAGAAGAACTCACTCTCATAGTTCTCAGACTTGCTTACTCTCTTGCTGAAGAGGCTGATACTGTTTGATAACTTTACATGCTAAACTGACTCTCAGATGCTTGTTGATTTTTGCTATTTTGTTATTACATTGCTTGATACTCTCAGACTCGGATGATTTCTAAGAATTGAATGTCCTTCTACAAGATACTGTTCTGGAGTTAGTCAACTTCAATGTGCTTTCCTGATTTAGAAATATAGAATAGAGATCAGATTATGGGACGTCCTTTACACTATATTCTGTGATTTATGCTTGACTAATAAAATGAACTATGAACTAATGATTATTAAAGCTTTGGAAATTTTAACTTACAACTCTCATTATCGACTCCTTAGAAATAGTAATTGAATGCAGAAAGTATTGATTTAAGATTTGCAGTTTCCTTTCCCATGCTCATATCATAGTTCCTTTCTGGGTATCTTAAGATCCATGAACTTTTCTAAATGTAGGACCCATTCGTGCTCTCGCAATAATATAACATGAATTCATATGTGGTAATTATTTGTGGCTAACTTTTTTAATATTTACATTATAAGAGGAGACACATGGTTGATGCCTTGAATGAGTTATCATCACTTTTCCTTCATGATGTATGGACTTGGGGTTTCTTGAAAACTGATAAACAAAAACATGTCATAAATTTGTGATTTGGCAAGAATGTGGCCAATGACTTTCAAGGTCTACTTTTCATGTCATAGCTCAATTGGAGCACAATCTGTGTGACAGAACAAAGTGAATTATTTGCCTTCTATTCCAGAGAGAGATTTGATGTGCACAAAATCTGACAATGCTCTCATAGTGTTGAAAACGCCTCTCACCTATTTATTATTTGTTAACAGACATCCATTTTGCTTAATACTGTTGAAAAATGTCAACAGCAATCATCTGTACAATAAAATCAGCTACAGTGAAAAGTGTTCAATAAGTAGGGCAGGCCAGGAGCCCAAAGGAAGACTTAGCACAATGTTCAAAACAGCTTCACACATAAGGAGGCCGCAACTACAATGGCAATATGGTTGAGAGATCACAGGCCAACCTCATGTGACAACCGTCTCTTAGCCTGCAGCCTACAGGGAAAATGACAGTGTGGCAATGTGGTACTACAATAATTTCCTAATTGAGGAAAATGCTACTAGAATTCTCTGCTGCACTAACAATGATTTAAACTAAAACAAAAGAATACTCAAGATGCAGGAACAGCTAAAAAGTTCCAGTGTACAGCCTTACTCTTAGTAGTCCAAAGTGGTGACATATAGTATTTCCAAGTGAGATTCTCCTAATAACTGAAATAGCAGGAGTACAGTGATCACTTAAATAATATTTGACTAACAACACCCATGGTCTAGCCGTGACTGAAACCAACACAATATTTAACTCTACGTGTTATGTTTTTGCAGTCTGATAATGTTCTGTAGGAGGAATGCCCAGGGGAAAAAATGCTCAAGTAAGCATGAGCCATCAAGGAGGGCAAGATTAAATAATGAGGCCTTCACCAGGCCCTAATGGAATAACATTAAGTGTTCAGAGTTCAGTGAGCAGCTAGGCCCAGTAATGGAAGCACCATGCTGGGAAAGCACACATCTTAACTGGAATTCCTTTTGAGGGGCTGATAGCACATTACGATATGAATAGCAATGCTAAACGCATGGGCATTCTTTGCCAGAAAGTGAGAAGATTAAGGCCCCCTCTAACAGATAACGGCTCACTGGAGGAACGCAATAGTACTGAAGTAAAATCTGAAAACAGATGATTTCCCATTTAATAGTCCATTGGCTTTTCTCCTGGAGTCATCGCCTCCACTGTGATGAAAATGCTCTTTATTTTCGTTTCACAATCAAACTCAAGCTGTTCCGATGTGCTCCGGGTAGGCAATTCTTTTTAGTAGATTTCGTAAATTAACGTTTTATGCTGTTTCAGCTCTGTGTTCGCCTGCGCCAGTGTGTTCAGTCAGGTTTATGCAGCACCACTATATTTTCATTTTCTGGGGGTGATGCCTCATCACATACTATGTTGTTTTATTGCATTTTTCCTTCATGGATGTCTAGGGGACCTCCAATCTAAATTCTAATAATGTCTGCCATGCCTTTGTATTTCACAGCCTGTGCCTATTGCAACCAGTTTCTTTTATGCAACACCTAATTCGATGCCAAATACCTGTTATGGCTTTTCCTTTTCAAGAATATCATTTTCATGTTTTCTCTCTGCTGAAAAATGGTTACATTAAGGTATAGTATCTACTGGTTAATTTTTTGTATAGCTATCACCTACAAAATTGCTAACCAGAGATTTTAATCAACTTGTCTGTTGGGAGCATTTTCTCATACCAGTTGCACCATATCCCATCACGAACGTGGTGAAATCGTTTACGTTACATAATGTATACTTTGAGTTAACTCTATGGCATTACACAATTGCTTCATAAGGTATAGTGTGTTTATCTGGACTCTGTTCCATCCATAATTAAAATGTATACTGTATTCCACTTTGTAGACAATGAAAAAACAAGTCATACAGGTGCTTGAGCCAAACTTCTTAACAGGGACTACTACATTTTTACCTTCCGAGTAGAATATCACCATCATAGGGAATCACCTGAGTTTAAATCACTCCATGCAATCCACAAAATTGCAGCCTCCTCCACCCCTCTAGGCCGTGGCCCCTATACATGGCATAATAAGCACTCACAGATGGGTTCGGTCATGGTTAACAACGCCAATGAGGTGTAGTTTGAGTTCCGAGGAACAGCAATCTATGGGTTCAAATCTTGACACATCCTCCCACATGGAGAGGTCAAAATGTATTTGTAATGCTTGTGTCAATTTCAGCCACTGGGGATAATTCTTGTGCATTGATTCGAGCATGAACTCTTGTAACACAGAACAAGAAACTGAGATGGGTGAATAAAGTCTGCAGTATAAATACAAGCGGACAAAGAAACTGCTTGGTGATTTTCAATGCCCAAATGACGTGCACCAAAGGTTGTTCTTATTGCTACATTCAGTTAACCAAACATAACGAGGGTCATATTGTGAGTACACTATGGCTGTGCAATTATGCTAAGAGATGTGGGATTTTAATGAATAAAGGTACTATGCTTATCAGATCTGTCTTCAATGGAAAATCATCCAGTGAAATATAAATACCTGGAAGATCCTATCCCTTATTTTGGTGTGATGTCACTTATTCAACACATATTACAAAATATAATGCGTAGCTTAGGAGCCATAACATATGTTCTAACAAAGTCATATCAAATAAATAAACGGGTTGATGTGACAGGTACGTTCCATCAATGTTCTTTGGGAAGGCTGCTTCATGATATCTTCAGGCTGATTCTTCTTGTTGCATAAACTATGCTGAAGGGCAAAGCGACCACGAAACAACACAGGTAAGTCAATATGTGAAACGTTCACTGCATTACATGTGGAAGGCTTTCAATGATCACTGCTGTAGGTTAAAGTCTATGACCACCAAAAGTCAAAAAACATTCTTGTTGGCCCACAGACCACACCACTTGGCTATTACAGAGCGGAGTGCAAAAATGTCAACTTCATGCAGAGTATACACATGTGTCAATTACGGGTAATAGTTGTAGTCGATATTACCACCAGGCCAGCTTTTGCTCTCTGCGTACTGTCCTTACTGCTTCTGGTCTCACGAGTCAAAAAAGCACTGAAGAGGCCTGAAAGTGGGTACATTTGCCAAGTCAAATTTACAGTTAAAACTGCACACACAGACACTGCAGTGGCAGGTCTGAGACATAATTACAGGACTACTAATGTGGGTGGCACAACCAGTGCTGCAGGCCCACTAGTATAATTTGATTTGCAAGCCCTGGCACCTCTAGTGCACTTTACTAGGGACTTACTAGTAAATCAAATATGCCAATCATGGATAAACCAATCAACAATACAATTTACACAGAGAGCATATGCACTTTAGCACTGGTTAGCAGTGGTGAAGTGCTCAGAGTTCAAAAACCAACAGCAACAGGTCAGAAAAAAATAGGAGGCAAAAAGATTGGGGATGACCCTGCATAAACTCAAAAGTCTAACATCAAGCATCTGGTAGTATCACACAAACATATGTCAGCGCTGTAGCACTGGCCTGCAATGACGAAACACATCTATGACTATATACAGGTCATACAAAAAGAATATTTAGCTAAATGAAGGAAAAATAACTTTGTCAAAAGCTAGAACTATATATTTTTAGACCACATGACGACACACATGATACTTCAGGTGCACCACAAGACACAAATCAAAGCCAATGTGCACCTCTGTACCTCCACCTAAACACAGTGCAAACGGTCTTGGTACAGGTCTCATACACCCAAACTCTACAACCTACATTACTTGGAACAGTCAATGTCCACTTTGTATGTCAGAGCAGCATTAGATACCTGCCAATGTCACAACTATGAAATGACAACATGAAGATGCCATGGTGAAGGTACCTGTACAAAGAAGGAAACAAGAAGAACAGGCTTGAAACCATATCTATGACACAAGTCACATGGCACGCAACTGGAAAACAAAGTACATTGCAAAGGAAACAGACACAAATAAAGCAACATCATCAAGGTGGGGATGTGTCAAAAGCTATCATATCAAGCAGCCTTTGGCTGAATATTGCAGAGTATCAGCTCCCTAGCTATTTCTAAAACACTCAACCACACACATTCTCACAAACACAGTTCATTGTACTTTCACAGTCATGATATCACATGATATACACTTACGAAAAATAGTTGTTGATGAAATCATCCTGCAAGTCAGCTCTTTCCTCTTCACCACTGTCATCCTCACTTGGTATTTCAAGAGTCACACCTGGTGGCACTGCAGGCTCCCCCTTCTCTGGGATGTAAGGGATATTCCTCTGCAGCATGCCAGAGTGATCTGACACAGTTTCCCGGGTGAGTAGTGGAGGGCTCCACCAGTCTGGTCAAGGCAGCAAATTCTGGCCTTCAGGAGCCCAAAACCCTGCTTCACTGGCCCGTGTCCTTCCATGAGCCTCACTAAAGCTAATTTTCTCTGGAGTAGTTGGATTCCTCAGTGGCATCAACAACCAAGGACGGTTTGGATATGCTGAGTCTGCTGTCAAGGAATGGGACATAAGTGCAATTAGGACAGATATGACTTGCCAACCAGCCAGGCCCTCTGTGGGTGAAGTTCTGACATCAGCTGGGGTATAGTGCTGTTCTGCATTATGAAGGAATCATAGGCTGCACCCGGAAAACAGGCAAAGGCAGGTGAGATGTAGAGATCCGCCAAATAGTCAACTTGCATCTTGATGGAATGGAAATTATTTATGTTGTGATAGACTTGTTCAGTGGCTTGCATGGCACCAAGCCAACAAGTGTGCCATCAATGGCCCCCAGATGGCCAAAATCATAAAAGTCAACCTTCTCATTGGATAAATCCTCACCTCGGGGGAACTGGATATAGCTGTCAATGTGCTTCACCACGGCTGTGAGGAAATCCTTTAACACCAGACTGAACGTAGGTAGGGACTACCAGCAGATAGGGCCATTGTATGTTGGAAGGACCCTGTGGCTTGTAAGTGCAATACTGACATGACTTGCACAATGGGTGGTATGCTGGTTGGATAACTAATAGCTGGCATCAGATCTGGCTCCAACTGATGGCATAAGCCCACTATTGTTTGCCTATTCAGGTGGTAGAGTTGTGCAAGGTGGCATTCTTGTATTGTCTGAAAGTCTGGCCGTGAATGGTAGACAGGAGGTTGTCACAACCT
This sequence comes from Pleurodeles waltl, assembly GCF_031143425.1. Lineage (NCBI taxonomy): Eukaryota > Metazoa > Chordata > Amphibia > Caudata > Salamandridae > Pleurodeles > Pleurodeles waltl. The sequence continues at coordinate 1,219,365,792 of NC_090444.1, read as the reverse complement.
CCCCCTTTTGTGACAAGATATAATTTAGAACATTAGTCAGTGTGTCTACAGCAACATACAGTATCATGTGACAAAGCATTTCTGACTGGATAGACACAAACCCCAGCACACATCACAGTTGGCAACTACAAAGATGTGCTACACAATTGGAGCAATCATGCCACATTCAGCAGGTGATAGGGTCCCTGCCTTCTCTCCAGAAGAGCTGGAAAGACTTATTGATGAGGTCCTACCCCTCTAAGAACAGCTCTATGACTCACCAGAGGAGCAGGTACGAATCTCAGAGGCACAATTGATACTGTTCAACACCATCCTTTCCCTCCTCCCAGGCTAAAATGTGCCCCTTGGTGCCAGTTAGACTTTTGTGTGCCTGTTTTTGCAGTCTGTGTGGCATCAATGGGATGCACATGGCACAGGTATTGGTGGCCAGGACTATATGTTAAGGTCAGTCACTTTATGTTGGGTGAGCTTTTTGGGGTCACAGATCCTCCTTGTGTTGGATGCACATAAGTAGGTAAGGAGACTTTACTGCCATCCACTGACATCTTTTTCTTTACAATGGTTGTAAATGTTAGACAACATGTACGTGCATGACAGCATGAGCTGTGTATTCATCTTTTCAGAGTCATTTGAGGATCGTGTAAGCAATGTGTATAGTATAGAAGATCTTTCAACCCACATCTGGCCTTGACAAACTGTAGTCTGGAAGGCATATATTGACTCACTCTGCCCTTCATATTGCCATTCACACCACATGTCAAGTTGGTGATGGCCACATGATGTACTGTCATGCATGGAAGTTATGGAAATGGAGTGACATGTAGGTTCTGTAAGCTAATGCTGCAGAGACTTAGGCCTGTCAAATGTATCTCCCAGTATGCAACATAGTCCAGACTTTGGAAGAGTCACTGTGGCTATGCAAATGTGTCACTACAGCCACTCCCTGTTGTCCTGCAGATCCGGTCATGTGGCCAATATGCGGCTCTAGTGCCAAAACTTCCCCTGAATGCCTCAGTCCATTGACTAGATAAGAAATGGGTACTGAGGTAAAACCCAGAACTAGTCCAAATGTGCATTTAACATCTTTGTCAATGTGTGTTTTTGACTCATGACAGGTCCCTTGCTCCCAAAGCTGGGTTATCACCTTCACAGAAGACATATTTGTTGTGTACAGGCTTATTACACTGACAGTCACACAGTGCAGACAGTGTGATGACTCCTGGTAGGCCATGACATGTGAGTCAGTACCTGGGTCACAGAGCAGAAATTGTACAGTGCATACCTTTGTATGTTGGATGCCATCTCTGTAGGATAGACACATATGTCCAAATATGTGTTCTGTGGGACAGGTGCATACCACAGAACCCAGCCACAGAAGTGGCATGAGTCTGCATTTGGTAGGCCATATGGCCACACATACACAGGGATACACTTTCTGTACCCACCATGCCAGTTCCTTCATTTTCACTCAACTGTAAAGGTGAAGTGTGTACTATGGCAGTTACCTGCAGGGAGTGTACGCAGTGAGTCAATCTCACAGAGTGTGAATGTGTTTGTCCGTTCAGGCCTCAGGAATTTACCCTTCAGAAGCCACATATGTATGTAGTGTTTCATTGCAGCTCACATCACAGTACATGTTGCTAGAGCATGGGCTACCTAATGTCAGTAGGCCTGCTTAGTCATTGTAGGCCTGAGCAGGGTGGTGAGTTAGTCTGCAGATCAATATGAATATATCTGTAGTCCTGTCCCTGTACGTATGGACTTGTGTGCTTTACACTTGTGGTGTGCTAACCAATTGAAAATTTCTAGCTTGGTGTTTCTGTTGCATGTGACTCAGCTTTTTTGGCAAAACTTGGTATTGTAATCTCTTGATTTGTCTTGGTCATCCATGAAGGTAAACGCCCATCAGAAGAAGAAGATATGGACAGCCATTGTGCTGGAGGTGCAGAGCCTGGGGGTCCACAGCAGGCAGAGTGCCCACTGTTGCAAGAGGTGGGAGGACCTGAGATGCTGGGCCTCGAAGATTGTGGAGGTTCATCTGGGGCTATCCTCCCAATGTGGGTTGGACACACAACAGTCCATGACCCCCCTAATGTCCATCATCCTTGATGTGGTGTACCCAGACCTTGATGGGCATTTGAGGAGGGCACTGCAGTCACAAGGGCTTGATCCTGCCTGTCACATTGGCATGTTAATGAGTTAGGTTCTGACATCTCCCCCTGACGATTAGAGATGTGCAATGTGTGACATAGCTGATGAGTGACTTTTTGTATAGGTATGTAATGTGGTGCATACTAGTGTGCCTTCGCTATTGGCCCAGGAACCTAGGACACAGCTGTGTGCAATCCACAAACAATTTGCTCTCCAGGGCCAACATATGGCTGAGTACATTGAGCAATCAAGTGATGTTTGTTGTTGCAGTGGGTGCAAATTCTATGCAACAGACCACTACTCCTCACTGTTGAAGGTCAAAGGAAAGGAAGAGATGGATCACTGTATTCAGCCATGTGTCTGGTTAGATGACTATATTGGCATCTGCCACCCACAGGCTACTTTCCTTCAGAGTGTGACAGGTGCGGGTGCCTCATGACTGTCTGTAATGTGAAGATTGCCATCATACATGTGATACAGCATACATTATACTTTGGGTGTAGCTACAGATTAATACTTTCCCTTGGTAAGTGGGGAATGTCCATGGACATGACTTGTGTGCCATCACTATTGCCAACATTCCTTGTGCCTACATGTTGGCATGTGTCCCTTTCTCTTTTCACAGAATGTGTACGCTGCTATTTCATGCATGGTCTACCTGTGTTCATGGGATGATTTCAGTATTCTCTCACATATTTGTGCATGCCAACCTTGTGTGGAAAAGGACATTTGCAATGGGAGTACATTTCATGTGGTGTCACAGACAGGAGTGTGTCTTCATTGATTCTTGGCTCACACATACCTTCAACTTCCATTGCATGTCATTTGGCATGTACAACTGCAGTAGCAATGAGGGACAAGACATGTATGACTAGATTTATGAGCCACAAAGTCCATTTCCAGGCCATTCATGTGGCATCATATAGCAAAGTGCACTGCACATGTGTAATGGGTAAGGTTTTTACCTGACTGTTAAGATGCATCATAGATTGACATGCAGTTATATTGAAATCACATGTGGTTGGGTACAACCATTTATCCACAGACATCTGGGTTTGCAGGACCAAAATGGAGACAGTGATGTAGCTTCCCATTTGGCAACATGTTGAGGCACGTGCAAATCTCAGTGTCTCTCCAACATACAAATGACTAATGGCTTTTATTGATGCAATCAAAGTATGTAAATGTAAGGGGTGCTAGACATTAGTGGGGAATTCCCTGGGGTTTGCTGGTTCATTGTGTTGTGGATTTAGGGGACGTATCTCCCTGACAATTTGCACATGATGTCTACAGTGTACATTTCCATGCAAAATGTATGGCATATCTGAGCAAAATTGGTCATACCTCCATTGGGACAAATTTCACTTGGTGAAGAGTGCATTGTGGATATGTTTCTGGTGTGACATGAATATTTCCATGTCACCTTCTCCAGGCTACTGTATTGTGGTCAGCAACATGGCATGTCCTCAAAGCTTAATTTCTTATTGTTGTGTTATTGTGTATGTGACAAATTAATGTTGCATCACCTTGTGTGGGGTCTGTGGGAATGCCGTTGGCATTGGGCTACTATTGTATGAAAACAGGTAACTAAGGTATGCTCCATGAGACAAAGCATTGAAGATGATGTGGTCTCCTACTTGTTCAATGGTTATTGTTATTTCACAACTTCAGCCAAACAATTGTAGTTGTATGAGATCTTGGTTTTACTGTGGGCAAATATTGACAGTTCATGTGGCATGTATGCATATTGTATGGTACATGTAGGGACCACTTTGGTGGAGTTTGTTGCTGGGGCCTACTTGACATCATAGTAATATTTGCTAATCAGAGGTATTGTTCAAGTGTGATCAGGGACATGTGGTTACCCTATTTCTCTTTGTATTTACAGCATCAGCCCAGGCAAGCAAAGGAGACAGTGCACAGCCAAGTAGGGAAGCATCTGGCCACAGTACCTCTGGTCAAGACTCCATCAATACAGAAGGATCCGCTGGCCCATAGGGTGAGGGGAGTGCCACAGAGGAGTCCGGATCTACATCCTCATCATTGGATTATACATCCAGTGCCCACTCCCTAGTGGTGGTGGACCCATATGGACAGACTCCTATACCATCTTTGTTCGCTATCCCCAGCTCTATCGCCACCCTACTTGTTGCTCCTCACCCAGTTGGCCGTGCCTGCTAACCAAAAAGGGTGGGCATCTCCTTTCCCACAGGCACCTTCACCTTCACCTCAGCCCCTGTTACCCCTGCTGTCCTGAGTGAGAAGGCTATTGACCTCCTGAGGAGTATTCCTCTGGGTCAGACTGCCATTGTGAATGCCATCCAGGGGTTATCCTGCCAACTTCAGCGGATCAATGCTTTCCGGGAAGGCATTCATAGTGCCATGCCTGGCCAACAGAGATCTTTTCAGGCTCTGGCCTCCTCACTGCACTGATGGCAGCCAGTCACACCTCATGTTCCTTACCCCCTCCACCCCTCTCTTCTCAATCCAAATCCCCCATTCTCCAACCTATCCCAAGCACACAGACATATCCGCATCCACCATAACATACACAAACAACACCCATAAGCACAAACACCACAAGACACACCAGCACACAAGCACTCAACATACACTCTCACACACACAACATCAGCACCCACTTCCCCAGACACCCCCACCACACTACACCAACCCAAACACCACATCAAGCATACCCACAGGCACCACCACAAAAGGCAGTGAAACATCCACCACACCCATCATACCAGCAGACACCACCCCAACAGAAACACAGACATCCATCACACCCACCATAAGCACAGACACCACCCCAACAGACATCAGCCACATCCATAGACACACACTTTCACATCACCCAGCACCTCTACCTCCCAACTCCTAAGATGTGTAAACACCCACACTCACACATGACACAGACACCAACCATACATAAGCATACCTCACATATGCGCACATCTAAAACACCAACACCCACACACAAGATGACCACTCCCTCAACCTCCAAATCCCCAACCCTTTCTGATGACTGCCCCCGTGTTCCAAAGGAAGGTTTCCTTTTTGAACTTGCCCTTTCTCCTGTTCCCTCCACCCCTGTCCCAAACCCAAGAGGCCCTGACCCACATCCCAACCCATCCCTTCCACATCCAAGTCCCTCCGTCACACCTGCCCCCCTGAACCATCTAGATCCGGAACAAACATTCATGTTCCGAACAGGCACTCATATGAAGTACGACCCCCCAGGGTCCTTCTAGGCAGGTTATTCAGTGCTCTCTGTACTCCATACAGGTGGGTTAGCCAACTACGACCCGTACCTAAGACTCTTGCTGTTAAGGATTGCTTTAAATCGCGATTTAAACGCTCCATGACAGAATTTCCCTTGGGATGAAATGGAGACGAGAACTGGAGCTGGACCCCCAACGAAGCCATGGTGTCCCTGAATGCCCTTGAGGCAAAAGCAGGGCCCTGGTCCGAATGGAACGCCACAACTGCATATGTACCGACAAAGACACGCAAATCTTCAATAACAGTTCGAGCGTCAGCCGATCGCTGTGGCCACACCCACACAAATCTGGAGCAAGAATCTACAGCCACCAGTATATATTTGTATGCACTATCCGGTGTGAGTGGACCACAATGATCCAAGTACACACATTGTAACGGTCTGTTCGATATTAAGAGGGATGTCTGTGGAGGGCGCTTAGCTGTTGAAACTTTAATTTGTTGACAGATGTCACAACAAAGGACATACTGCTGAGTGTCTTTATATTGACCAGGCCACCAGTAACGGGCCTGTAATAGCGAAATTGTGGCGGCCATGCCAGAATGTGCAGATGCCACCCCCTTATGCGCTGCATTAATTAATTGAGGTCTTACAACTTTATTGGGGATCTCGCGTACGCCTACGCCTGGAATTTTAACCTCAGCATTCATACTTCCCATAAAGTATTGGTATTTATTAGGAAATCCTTTAGGATAAGGCGTGCCATAAACCATAGCTTTTATGGCAGCCAGAATCTCTGTGTCTGGTTTGGAACTCGAACGAGTCACTGCGGCTACAGTGGCAACTGCCACTGCCGACTTTGCGGCTTCATCAGCCAGAGTATTCCCAGCAACGTGTATTCCAACGCGCTGGTGTCCAAGAGTATGTACAACATGGACTTTAGGCAGCGTATCCTTCAGGTCTGCTACCTTCCCCCACAGTAGTCTGTGTTTTATGGTGTTGCCCTTTGAATCTCTGAACCCATTCAAGCACCAGTAATGTAGGTATTCATTAAAAGACTGGACACAATAATACGAATAACAAACAATCAGTGTGAACTGTGTCGGATCCGTATGTTCTAATGCCATCAATAGAGCTTTCAGCTCAGCCAATTGTGCCGTACAGTCCCCTAAAGTCTGTGTATAAGTATGTTGGGGGCAGAATTTCTCCCCCTCCATATGGCCGCTCACTACTGCACATGCAGCAGAATATTAGTGTTTTGTCCCCACCGCCGGTTGCGCAGAGCCATCGGTGTACATGACTACTTGATATTGATCAATAGGCAACGTGTCAGCGGGAACTGGATATTCAACTTCATATTGCAGAAATTCCTGAGTCTATAACTTTGGATCAAAAATGTAATCTACATCAGTGGCTGTTAAAGACGTAGCCCATTGTATCCATCGTGGGTGCAGTGCTTTCGCGTTAGGAACACTTGCTTTTGTAACAGCCTCTAGGGCCGGAATAGGGGAACCGACTATAATGCATTTTCCCTGGGCAAGAGGTCGTTCTTTAATAACAGCCATCTGTACAGCAGTGAGAATTTTCTCTGTTGGTGCTAATTGTTGTTCAGCAACCGAATACAAGTGGGACTTGTATCCAATCGGGACTGTCTCACCTTCATTAACCGTGACATACGTAAACCCAATGGCCCCAGCTACCACCCTGATGACCAAATCAGTCTTATTGTCCCTTGTATATAAATCTTTTGCAGCTAGAATATCTGCTTGTAATTCCCAAAGAGTATGTGTATGCTAAATTTTCCAGAATTTGCTAGAAAAATCAGGACGTATTAATTCGTATAAAGGTTTTATGCGTGTAGCATAATCAGGAATGTATGTTCTGCCAAAATTTAGAAAGCATAACAATGATTGAAGTTTCTTAATCGTATTAGGTGGTTGCAATTGTGCACATTTTTCTAAAAATTGTGGCGCTAGGCTCTTACCTTCATTTAACAGCTCATATCCCAGGAATATGATGCTGAGGAAGGCCATTTTAGATTTTTTTAAGTTAAATTTATAGCCAATTTTGGCAAACCCAACAACAATGCGGGCTACCCGTCTTAAATGTTGTAGTATCTCATCATCCGTGAGATATATATCATCTACATATGACAATGCTTCAGGGTCCAACCTGTGTAAAATTTCAGTCACACGAGCCGCAAACAGTACCAGGCTAATCTTATACCCCTGAAGCAAACAACAGAATTTTTCTGGGAACCTAACGCACTAAAACTTGTAAGGTCCCTACTTTCGGGTGTTATATTCTGGCAGAAGAAACCATTCGAGATGTCTACAGTCGTTTTGTATTTTTTCCGCACAATGTTGTTCATCAGTGCAGCGCTATGTGAATTTTGTATAGCATATGTACGTGTATGTCCGTTCAAATGTCTGTAGTCTAAGACTATTCTATATGAATGGTCCGGTTTAGCTACAGGGAATAAGGGATTATTCATCGGCGAGACACAGGGTTCAATTACTCCCTGGTATTTTAATCGTGTAAGTATTTCTCTCACCGGTGCCCTTGCTTAATGTTTTATTGGATATTGCGGTTGTGGCTGAGGTTCACCTTTAATCGGAATTACATGATATGGAGAATCCCTATCCCACCCTACGTGATTTCTATATAAGGCAGGTGCTTGTGCTCGAGCCCATTTGATGCTACAGGACTCTGCGAGTTCCCCTGAAACAAGTGGTGAGAACGAAGGTTTAATAACCTCCTCCCCAACCGGGCAGCTGCGAACAAAGTCAGGCGGCCAATCCTGTTCAGCCAGCAAAATGTCATATATCTTGACTACACGATCCCAAAAGATTGCGTTTAAAGTGCGTTCAATGTCTCCTTCAAATGTAAAGTCACTCTGTATACCCTATCGGGTTCAGAGACACGCATATCTGCTGTTTCAACTTATATGAAGTCATCAGTTGCTTTCACCTCCAGATGCTCTAGAAGATTCCGGCGAACTATTGTGACCTCTGCCGCGCTGTCTAGCAGTGCTAGTGCCCATGTCTTATTCTTCAAGAGAACTCTCTTCCTGTGTGGCATGTCTAACTGAGACTGCTGCCACTTTTTTCTTTTTAAACTGTTGTTTTTGTTGTATCGGTTTCTCTTCCTTCTTGACAGAAACCTCTGAAGAGCGTTGTGATTCCTGTCTTGGTTTCATGTACTCTGTTCTCCGCTCTGACCGCCCACCTCTCTCATTTCTCTTTTCCGATGAGTCCTGATAGGAACGAGATTGGCGTGTATCAGTGTATTGATATCTATCAGGCGTTTTCAAGTTATCCCTATTTCTGAGATTATACCTAGTCTGCGGGGTCTCCGCTCGCGGAGATTCTCCCCTTTCTTTTTTAGGTGTCTGTTGTTTTTTCTCCCAGCGCTTTTTATTACCCTCAGGTTGCTGTTTAGTATTGTCTTTACTAATTTTCCCTTGAAACTGTGGTTTTTGTGGTCTAGCCCCTAGGCTATCTCGACCGATACTGGAATTTGTTTCCGCTATTATTTTAGGCAGTTCCCGCTCCTGATCCAGTTGCGGGACGTCACAAAGACGCATACACACCGCTAGTGCAACTGCCTCCCCTTTACGATTACTTAGTATTATTGAAGAAATCGTGGCAAAATTGCCCATCAGTTGCATTCCCAAACCTAAGGCTGGGACAGCCCCGTATTCATCCTGAATCTGTTTAAGCACTTCCGGTAGGTTTGCTAATGTCGGTGTAGCGTGTGCTGTTGTGTAGAGCGCGGCAAACACCATGCCCCATGTATTACAATGTTCCACTGTGGGAACCATGCCAAATGGTAAACACATAGTTAATATTCTATGTTTGTCCTGAGGTCCCGTATGGGGAAATACCGCTTCCAGCGTATTAATTTTTTGTGCCAGCCAAAATGGAGTCTCCTCCCGTTTTGCTGGAAATTTACCGATGATAGAGTGTACAGTCGCCGGGTTTATCCCTGGAGCTACTGCATGTTGTGCTGGAGCCACACGCGCTGGGTTTGTATTTGATGTCTGCATTACAAATTGTACTAAGCGTCAATATGTAGCCGTTAAGTCTGTATATAAACGACGAACTTCAGCCACCGGCATATTTGTGGCCGGTGGCATATACACACAGGATGTGGTGTATATGTGGCCAATAAAGGCCAGGTCGGACCATCATTACTCAGTGGACCTAACCTTACTGGCAATATTGTATGGGGTAGGGCGCCATCAAGCCAATTATTATGTTCTTGATAAGATAGAGGTATCTCTAGGTATGCGTACGCTCTGTACTGGCCAGGCGCGTTCGCAACCGTATATGTGTGAAATGTATTTGTATTCCCATCAACTGCTGGAAATGTGACCAAAGCGTAAAAAAGTTCTGTTCCATAGGCTGCATGGGCAGCCACCACAAACGTGACTGGACCCCCCTGGATCGTAAGACCATGTGCAAGCAAATGTGCTGTGAGCGGCTGTCTCATACTAAGAGCTATTTGTATTACCTGGGGATTAGCCATTAGAAAAACAGCGATGGTTCAGAGAAGGCACACCAAAACGGGGTCTTTCCTTTTAAGGTTCAAGCTTGAACAACCATTCGCTATATTTTAGGATCACCTATATCGCGGTGGTGGAAGTCCTCAGTGCCACGAACGTCTCCGTTAACGGAACTGAGGGATCATTATAATATATGAGACCAAGAGAGACTGGTGGACCCGAAAACTAGAGCCAGACCAATCGTTGGCGCCGCCATGTCGCGTAGGCTCTCATTATCCTAATGAGACTACTGGATTTTTGGGTGGCAAGATCATTCACAGTGTGGGGGACTAAGTCGAACCCACGGCGAAGGACTCTTGTCACCCCAAATCCGGGTTGAGCTCCGGCTAACTAGTAGTGCCTCATCTCTCCCCACGGGCAGAGACAATTGGGCAGCCGAGAGCATGACATCTTAGTGCTTCCCAGGGAAGACGTGGTCACTCAGATTCCAACCAGTTCTCTCTTACACAGTGTGGTCTCATATATAAATGACAAAGGTAGTTTGAGTTTTAAAGATTGGTTTAATAAAACAACTTCATTTTAGATAACAGGGTGTGAGCTGCAATAACCAGAATCATGCAACACAGTAGGATTGAAATAGTAACGAGGAGAGTAAAACATAAGAATAACGCTATCATAGTGCAACTAGATTACGTTCTCTCTTTTAAGTTCTATTTTGAGCACAGCATGTTAAGCTCTAAGCCTGCCTTTCAGGTTCCCCCGGGAGGACATCAACCCTCATACCTGAGCAAAGGCCTGTGATCGGGATCAGCATCTGCAACAGGGCAGTCAGCGTCTAGTTGTGTTTCCCTGGTTGGAATCTCCCTCTCACGTGTACCAGGACTAGGAAGTGTTTTTATAACTAACACGCCGATGTTCTAAGAAACGTCCCTACGTAAGAATGTGTACTTTCTACGAACCCTAAAGACTAAACTTCTACCACATCTATCGGCAATGTACCAGACTGTATCCTTGACTGAAGCACAGAGCGAGCAAGAATGTATTGTTTGAGAACTCCAGTGCTGAAGTAACCTAAACAGTGTGATAGAAGAAAATAAAACAAGACCGTGAAACTGGTTATTGTAAAATAACAGTGCGATGCTAAATAAAATGCATCTAGGGCAAAGTGCACAGAGGCCTAACACTTTAAGCATACGCGCAGAAAGCTACATTAAAAATGGCTACACTACATAAGCACACATACCCCTTCACCCCCATGAAGACGTACACCCCTCCTAAGGAAACATCCACTCCTCCAAACCCAAACCCACCCATCCCAAATCTGGCCCACCACCCCTGCTCACTTAATGCCCCTCTCAGTGGAGATCCATGTGGAGATTTCCTGGCAGTAATAGAAGCCAAGAGTGGGCACAGTATTGTGCAATGACTATCTGATGGACTGGCCAGTGGCCATTGACATTTTGCATTTTTTTATTAATAAACCCAAATAGTTGTTTTTTTGGTACACATTTGTCCTGCAGTCCTTTTCTACATTTATGTTGTTCCTGAATAACTTGTGTTATCTGTATACGGTTGTGTGTGTTTCAGCCTACTTGCTGATCCGTTAGCTGTTGTTTGCCATAACTGACTTTGTGGGTAGTGCTGGGTCACCCAAGACGAAGGTAGATGTTGACTGTATGGATATGTGGTTGGTATCGCAAATGAATTTGTCTCGGGTGGCAGCTTGGTTTTTCTTTGTACAGACATAGAGAGTGTTCAATCGTGCTACCTTTGTTTGCATTTGACTGTGCATGTGTCCATTCTGCTGTGTACCATGCAGTTGCTGTTGTAGTTGCTTTCTTGACTTGCACCTACACATTATGAAGATAGGCATGTCACCTGGCTCTAGCATTGTTTGTCCCTGAGATACATGTAGACCCAGTCCCTGTGCAAATGCTGTAATAGGGGCGTGTGCAAAGTGTAATGTGTCTCAGTGCAGCATCTTTCACTGAGTGCTCCTGATGCCGCCATCCCTATTATGCAGGTATTGTTTGCATAGTGAGCTTTGGATATTTTTCTCTCTAATTATTGTGCATCCCATTGTCCTTCCATTGTGTTGCAATGTGGGTGATGTGTGGGTCCATACCAGGGATATTTAATGGGAGTGGTGTTTGTGTTCCATGACACACCCATACATATGTGTGTTGAATCTGATGACTGGTCATGTGTGCAATGTGGGAGTGTTAGTTGTATTTGTAGATGTGATGTTCATGTGTTGTTGTGTGACACATTGGTGAGTACACTTCACTGTCCTTATGCCTTAGATGTGCAGACATGTATTTTTGTGTAGTGTTGAGGTGCAGTGTGAGTGACATGCCCAAAGGGGGCATTATGTGGCTGTGAATGTGTCCTGTTTTGTGAATGACTCTGACTGTTTACACAATGCCAAGAGTACTTGTTGCCTGTAGCGTGACCTCCACATCATGTGGATGACAGCGCAATGATCTGTTGAGATTTATGACACAAGTAGGTGTGTGTACTTACGGTCAGTTGCGTCCACGGCAGCGTGGATTTTGAGCACCTTCGATGAACAGCAGCAGTGGCAGGATGTCTGTGATGGGCTCCGTGGCAGCAAAGCATGTGTAAAGCTGCCTGCAGGTGAGGTACTCTGTTTATATTCTCTGTTTCTGCCTGCTGAGATGTGGTGGTTGGACCGCCAAAGTCACATTGGCGGTGTGCGACCTCATAATTTGTCCGGTGGGAACACTGACTCCGCTGGCCTGTTTGTGCTGCCTCGTGACTGCAGCGGTCTGTGCTTCTTTGCCGTGCCAGTGGGACAACGCAAATCTTTGCTCCACAGGCCCACATTACTCATAATACAGTGGTCCGATCGCCAAACCGATGGTGGTCAGACCACTACAGCCGTCATGGCAGTGCACAGACTGCCAATATAGTAATGAGGCCCTTAAAGTGTTTGCTCCATTTATTGTTAAGCTAAAAAAGAATGTAATAATACAGACACAAAGATTCAGAACGAAGGTTTTTAATTCTTTCATACACTCAGTAGTGGTATTGGAATTATATTACTGATAGGTAAAGTGTGAAAGTCATATACTTTTCAAATCAGTGATGGGATTTTTGCCTTTACCAAACCTCACTGATACATCATATAAGGTATAGCATTGTTTTCATAAAAAGAATGTTGTGGCTGAGTATAAAGGCTTTTAATTTAGCTTTTTAATAGACTTTGGTCCTGATTATAGGTCGCATGGTACTGGTGGAGTGGAATATCCGCCTCTCTAAACACTGGTACCGTGTACTAACATCCACCTAGAACCATACAATTGCTACTTATCCCCTATGGGTGGGAAATAATTATGCAGATCCAGGTAGAGATTTCTGATTGGAATTTTCAATTCTATGGGATTTCACTCACAGATTTACTACCTGATCTGAGTAGATGGTAACCGTGAGCAAGGGAGCTTGTGGGATGTATTTTGGGGAAAGAATGTGGTTTACGTGGGATGGGAAGTGGAGGATGATGTCTGCAAGATGGTAGCATTGCAAGCTCAACGTTGCTCAAAAAGGTTGTGGTGGTGCTGGGGTGCACTGCAGCCAATTCCTAATGCAAATTCATTATACAGATTTTCTAGATCTGGCTATGTTCCTGCACTCAGAAAACCCAGGTGTGGGAACTTGCTCCCATTTATAATTGAGTGGACCCAAATTCCACCTGGGAATTCTACTCCATTCATAGCCTGAGCCTAGCTATTAATATACCTTTGATATTTTTAATAAATATTTGTAGAATAATTAGGATTTCCAATAAAAGAGCCATGCTATTGTACAGCACAATTCATCATGGTGATGTATGTGATGCTTATGAGCATATTTGTTCATTTTACCCAAAGAACCCCTCTGTAAGAGTCATATGTATCAGCCTCAAACCATTTGGAAATGTATATTCTTGCTGGATGTAATTAGAATTTCTTGACAGGAAAAAATGAAATCCACAAATGTGAATCACTGCTGAGAGCGGATTCTCACCTAGTACTGCATTTGAAATTAATATAGTAGAAGTCCTCAGTAGAGAGAAAAAAGCCACAGGAGTCACCTAGTATGAGTTCCAATAAATGAATGAGCAGGGTGTCAAATAAACCCTATGTGGGTGCCAGGAAAAATTCTCCTGAGTTCTTGCAATATCAAAATATTTAAGCAACATGGGCTACCCTTATGAAATCTTACTGATGCATCATATGTACTGCTAAGGCATATGAAAGAAATTAGATATTTGTTGTACAGGAAACCAATGTTAAAATATAACAACAGATCTGCTATTACCTTTGCCTAATGCTACTGTATGTACATCACCCTGCAGTTATCTTAAATGGAAGTTTTTGTTTGTAAATGAAACATGAATCAATATGTACGAGTGCAGAGTTTCCTCATTATCAATTTTCAACAAAACTGACAAGGCCAGAAATGAGCCATTGCTTGAAATAGTATGCCATCCCTCACTAGGGGGCATATTTTCAAGGAAATGATGTGGAGCAGCACCATAGGTCTTGGTGCTGTGCTGCCCTATGCCAATTCGAAATGGCAGAAATGCACAGTATTTCCAAATATTGAGCATTTGTGTCCTTTCCCCCTGTGCTGGCACATATTTTGGTGCCTAGCGCCAAAGCAGGCACCCTTGCACCATGGTGAAAGGGTGTTTGTGTTGATAGCAGAATTGTTTCCTGCACAAAAATAATCCATGGATGTTTTCCTCTTTCTATGTGTGTGGCAGAATACAGCACACATAGAAAGAAAAACCAAAGAGAAGAAGTAAAGATATTTCTCCTTGTTCTGCCTGTGCTGGGAGGGGCACCGTTTTGATGCGTTCCCAGGTTTACAGATCCTTGTAAATCTGGGAAAATTTCAAAACTCATGGATGTTGCATCAGAACACCCACCACAACACTCACAGTGCACCTCCCTGATGCAGTGGAAGGCAGCGCAGCGACTTGCCACGGCGACAGCCACCAACATACCGCCGCCGTGGCTACCAGCAGTCTACATGTATCATGACCGGCGACGGTATTCCGCCAGAATGCTGGCGGAAAACTGCCGACGGTCATGGCGGTGGAAGGCGGCACCGCCACGCCAGCAAAATACCGCCAACCGAATCATAAGCAATGATACGGCCTGGCGGTGTTTTCCTGGCGGACGCTGCTGCTGACAGCAGCGCCGTGGACCGTCTCCAGCCGGAGGGCCCCCTGCAAGCAGGTAAGATGGGTTCTCCGACCAGAGAGGGGGTGGGGGATGTTGTGTGTATGTGGGTGCGTGTGTATGTTTTGGTATGCATGCATGCAGGTGTGAGTAGCGTAGGATGCATGAGTGAATGAGTGATTGTGAGTGCTGTGTGTTGTGAATGCATGTGTGTGACAAGGTATGTTGGTGTGTGTTGCGGTGTGTGGCTATGTGTGTGTGCATGCGTGGGTCGTAGTGGGTATGGGTGTGTGCATTTAGGTATATGGGTGCACGTGTGGGTGTGTATATGTGCGGGGGAGCAGGAGAGGGAGGGGGAGGGCAGGGGAGGACTCTGGGAGGGGAGGCGCCATGGTTTTCGTGGCAGTAAGTTTGGCACAAAAACCATGGCAGTAGGCCGGGTCATAATCCCAAGGGTGGGATTGTGACGGCCGCTGAGCTGGAGACCAAAGTCTCCAGCCCAGTGGCTGTTACCACCCTGGAGGTCGGTGTGTTAAAGTGGCGGTCTTGGATGGCGGTAACCGTCATGGTCAAAATCCCATTTATTTTACTGCCGGTCTGTTGGCGGTATTACCGCCGCTTTAACATCGACCGCCAGGGTTGTTACGAGGGCCATAGTTGTGCGCTGTGTGATTTCACAGATTCAAAATGTGGTCTCAGATGCCTAGAACACAGAGTGACTGAAAGTGAGATAAAGGGAGTCGTATACTTGATGTTTCCTAGGTCCAAACTTTTTGAATTAAGTTCAGATGCTTTTTTGTTATAAACAATACACCAAATTCATAAATCCTTTCCTATGAAAAGGCGTGCCTTATACCTCTATTCCCAGGAGTAAGTCACACCTACTTATGAAAAAAGAATTAGGGTTATTGCCCTGTGTATTTAGGCAGAATAAGTGGAATAACTTTATCTTCCAAAAGGAATAGGATTCATGCCTCAAACATTTTACCTGTCCCTTTAAAGCAGAGGTCTTCAAACTGGGGGGCGCCAAACTCTGGCTAAAAGAAATATTATGTAGATAACATGCCTTTGTTTTAAGCAGAAGCATGTTATTGCAGATTTAAAAAGGTAACAATACTTAACTGCAATGTTTAAATAGGTTTAGACCTATTTAAACATTGCCATCTTTCTAAAATAATTGTGAAAAATTCTGAGGGGGGGCCCAATGTGTTTTTTTTTCAACTGGGGGGGGGCAGCATTAAAAAGTTTGAAGACCACTGCTTTAAAGTATACTTCAGATCATACTAGCCCTTTTAAAAAGACCATAAAGCACAAGTTTAAAACAAGGAGGAGAACAAAACCGTGGTTTTGTCAAGATATAAGCAAAACAGTACACAAATATATTTACAGTACAATGAACAGATTAGGTTTCCACCTAATGGCTGTTTAGGTTTTCTTACCAATGCCTCTTAGATTTAAAAAATGTTAATTTATTGTAAAAAATACAATGCGCCCCCCCAATTTGCTTAATTTCTTCAATTTCAATGTCGAAGCACCCCACGGAATGGCATGGATAGCTCTAGACATCATCCAAAACTTCTTGATTCCTCCACTTTCAAGCTTTCTTAAGTAGTTACCTTTCAACACATTTCTCGGCAGAAGAAAAGCATTTTGAACTCAGACAATTTCATTTCAGAGAGGTATTTAAAAAAACCGATGCCACTGCTTTCAATTTGAAAATATCACTTTTTGAATAGATTCCGCACCCTTTTGTTCTCAATGTGTTATTCTGGGTGCACTTAAGAGTATGTTCCACTAGTAAAGAAAGTGCATAGTAAATTGAATAGTATTTACCCCTATGCCTCAATGTATTACCACACGTGCAGTGTAATGTCTTACCTCCTGATATAAATGTAATTCACTTGGACTTAACCCCTAGGAGCAACTGAGCACTCAAAATAGAAGAATTGATAAGAGCAGGGAGATTGTGGTTGCAGTTGCTTGTGCAGTCATTTACAGAATGTGGTGGCACAGAGTAGGAGAGACAAGGACCAAACTAATACCTTTACACATTTATTGAAGAAAATTAAATTCAAATGCAATAAATGGATGTGGATGACAGGATATATTGTCAATAATAGGGAAAGAAACATGTTTATTGAAAAATTATGGCTAATCTCAGAAATAACCAATGTCATCTATTTTGAGTCAACGAAATCTGAGTAAAAATAGGTACTCTTGTGAAGTCCCTTCCTGTAAAGTTAGGTCTAACAAGAAATAATCACAAAAGGGTCCTGCATAGAAAAAATACCCTATGAGCAGATGTTCCATGGATTTGGTCACAAAACTTTGAAGTCACTAATTAACACCACCCAATCAGAAGTGACTTAGAAAAGGGAATTCTTTATTTTAATTTTTGAATAATCTTAAATAGATTCGTTTTGGGAACTGAAAAGTGCTATTAAGACTGTAGAAAAAGTGAGCAAACTTTTCCAGCCAGTGAGCATGATTTTCTTTGCAACTTCAGAGAAAATAAATATTTGCACAATGTGATCTAATCTCTGTCTCCTGGTAGGTGAGATATCTGCACACCTTCAAAACACAAATCATTTTCAAGCTATCCAAATAGCTTATGTTAAATTCAAGGGATCTATATGATTACATTTGTTACAAACGTGCTAGTCTTTTACATATGTTTGTAAGTACATTGATAGTACATTGATAGGCCTTAGAGTGAGATTACCTTCTGCCCTCCCAATGCTGCGCCACTAGTTGAACCACAAATCATAACTACATTCGATGATTACTTGAAAGTTACAGGTAATGTAATTAACAATACATCCTGATGAAAGCCATGGACCTTGAGTGGCCGTGTCAGGCTGAAACATGCTGATCTTAATTTTAGTTGTATAGGATTCATTGCTGATCCTCACAATGCCACCTTTTTTAATCTTACCCTTATCCTTTTTATGGACACTAATAAAACAGGAATTTAGGATATGAGGTAATTTTAACTCACATTCTTTCACTTACCTTGTCACTGAGATATCCTTCAGTTCATTTGGATAACGGGATACTGAGGTGAATGGAGATCCCGTGATGATGTTACCCATGAAATCACCCCACGTAGATAACATTCAGTGTTGAGGGTAGAATACGTGGTTGAGGGCCTGTTGAGAAAGATCTCAGAAGGCCTGGAATGATATGGTATGAGGGTTCACTTCTGTTGGTTATTAGTGTATACAGTGAAATAGTAATGTGGTTCCCTGTCAGGGTTACTGTTCATAGGACAAAGGCAGCAGGGTGGTCTCCCACCAATGTGTAGGTATGTGTGTTTGTGTTGAGACCTGTGCCTAGGAGTAAGTGTATTTACTATGGCCTTAGAATGCCACGACATCCCATTCAAAAAGTTTCCATGTTTTATTTTCTTTAATCAGTAGATGGATTCTTTTGTTTGACAAATGAACATCAGTTTATACAAAAGATTTTAAAAGTTGGAAAAATGGTCAGTGCTCATCAGTATGTTCTGCGATAAGTTAAGTTTAGTTTAAAAGTCTCAAGTTGTGGCAAATGAAATCTGTATTCTTTCAAAAACAATCTATTTGAGTGCAATGCTTTGAGCGCTCACAGTATTGGACTAAGTGTGGTGTAGATGACTTCAATAGACACCACACTGACACGGACATTAAGGTTTGTTTAATAGGAGGTATCTCAACTAAATCTAAGTTGAACACCTTATGTGCCAAGCTAGGAGGAGGAGGTGTGGAACTGAATGTTAACAGTCAGAAAATGAAGAATTTAAAAGGGTTGATGTGGAACAGCCTGAAACTAATGGAAGGTTTTAGACCATTTTAGATGGTCCTGCTTTAAATGCATCTGACAGATTTTTCAAGAAACACTGACTGCTGGTATTGGTATTGTACATGATTAATCATTGATTAAATGTGAAATACAACCTGTGGGCAAATCAAGGCAAAGGAATCCCCTTTCAGAGCTTCCTCCTAAATAATCAACTGCTTTCTCATTTTCAGAAACCTTAAAAAACATTTTTGTCATTTTTCATATCAGTACTGCATAGTTGTCTTTTCCTAAGAATTAGCACTGTGTAAACAATTGTGAGTGTTTGATTGATTAGAAATGTTACAAGGGAGTTTCACCACATTTTTAAACATTGTCATGCCAAAATATTGTATCCAGATTATCAGCTATCGCAATATCATTAAGTTAAGTATCTCTAGATATGTTAGATTAGATGTGTTATTCTTAAATTCAGTTATATATATCTTGAAGATAAATATTTATTTTCATTTTTTATCTTTTGGTTTTAGAATCTCTGAAAGGGATATTAGTTTTTTTGCTTTTCAAGACGGATGCTATTTTTTAATTTGCACCCTGTACTTGTTGATGGATGTTCCATAAAATGTAATTCTGAAAAATACATTGTTCTTGCTTTTCTCAATGAAATTTTCCTAGCATAGTCACATTACTGTATCTTTCGTGAAGAACCTTCCATTAACTCACTGTGCTCCATTTATTCATAATAGTTTGCAGTTGTTCATGTAACTAGTTTGTCCTATCATCTCTGGATGATGTTAGTATAGAGTGGATAAAATTAATAGTCATGTAGTTGGATAATGCTTAGGTGCTGTGGCAGTACGATGTTTTTTAAACCTGTGCTCTGATTTGCTAATGAAGTGATATATTTGTTCACACCATGTTGCTTCACTTAATATTCTGTTCTATGGGGAGATTTCTTATATAAACCCCTAGTTTTAAGGGTGAGTCAGAAGACTTTCCAAATTTACTAGGGTTGCTGTCCGTTTCTCTGTTAATTTTGCTGCTCATTTGGGATGTAAAATTACTTCGATGTTGTACTTATTCTGAATGCCCTGTTTGATGAGAATCGTTAAGGCAATTATTTATGCTGACTCTAAGTCACAATCCTTTTAAAATTTGTAATAATCACAATTAAAGAACAAAAAAGAAGATAATTGTGTATGTATATATTTTCCATCACAGCATGTTAGTTGACTTTTTGGATATGATTTAAAGGCAGGAAGTGAATAATTACTCGATAATGTGACATACATCTCTTAGAGTTTCGTGGCATGGAGACAGATTTTAGATTTGCCTATGTTACCGCCACTAGAGTTGACAAACCATGTGGCAGGATAATGAAGACAGCTGAGACACTGTTATTGCATGTTTAGATAGGAACTAGGATAGGGATGATCAGCACTGGAAAATGAAACGAACACTAGCAGTATAATAATAACTGCAGAAACTTCTTATCTAGGAAAACATATATTTCTGGGGAATTCATGTCCAATGGAATTGAAAAGCAAAATGCAAGAGACAGTCCAGAAGATTGCTCTGTAAAATATATTTATTGTATCACAAGCCACAGCTTAAAAATCGCTTAGAAATCTCAATAGATTAATGAACAAATATTTTATTGCTACCAATATGCTAAATAATTTGCAGTGAGCTGTAACTGGAGAAACTTTTAAAAAAACTGGTTTCACTTTCTCACCTCTCACTATCTCACCTCCCTAATCCACAGCAAATAGGGGAGAGAAAATCATATTCAATTTAAAATATAAGCAATCTATCCAACATATGCTTTACAATATATTGCTATACTGTTGGGAAGGACTGACTGAGTAAAAAAACTGCAAGCACAACAAAGGATGATAGTCTCTTCCATGTGTAGAATATTCTACTGCCATTTTCCTTTTGTCTGTGATTAAAATAAAATGCTTACACATCACTTGCCTTGCACACACACAAATACATTAGCATTTTTAAATTTGGCTAAATATTTATTTTGATAAGACTGCATCATAATAAAAAATGTGAGGAAGAATTTAATGCCCTTGCTTCTATTTTTATATTACCTGAGAGGTTAAGGAGAGAAAGGGTAGGGCCTGAAGAATTCACTGCAGATATGTTGTATAGTGCTGCCAGTGTTTCTTGTGGGTTCAGAAAAAGGCAAACATTCTAAATAGGTTTGATTGAACATGGTCACAGAGAAATGATGTTATACTTTTAACTTAGCAGACAGCAGTTTAAATAGGGAGTTGTGGTTTGAAATTTGACAAAGGGCTTTCAGATATGTAACTGTTTCAATTTGATTGTTTTTGACCCACATGGAAATCTACCCACTTTCATATATTTTGATTATCAAGTCTTTGCCTGTGACATAAAAATTAAAAATTAAAAATTTAAAAATTTCTTTTCATCTTTTAAGAGTAGGCAGTGGTTCGTGGGACTAACGGTGCACAAGTGGATGTTTTCTGGCAATGAGTTTCTTATAATTTCCCTGTTTTTGACCTGTGTTCGTAATCCCGGCTCCTAACCCTACTGTGCTCTACCTACTGTGTTCACTGAAACTTTAGTGCCAGCATAAAGAATAACAGTTGTGCACATTAATGCAAAATGCCAATAATCCCACACCCTTTCTTGCTGGGCTACGAGTACACAAATTTAAAAGAAAACAATGGTATAAGAACATTGATTGTTATCTAAAAGCGATTGATAGAGATGATTTTAACACCATGAGAAAACTAGCATTACCTTATAACTGTTGGAGACCAGAAGGACAACAAACTTTTGACCATTTGCCTGCAGCCATTTAAACACCTTATGCCGAATAGGATGTCTTCATAGAAGCCATTAACAGACTTCGCAACCACTTAAAGGAAAACACCAGTATAAATGTAGAATGCCATAGATTTGTCTCTTCTAAACAATCACAAAACAAATGAATCTGCAATTTCTTAGTGGAAATAAGAGTCCTGACTTCTACTTATGAATTTGATGTCAACTTAGATAAATATTTTAGAGACCAGATTGTAGTTAGTTGGCATGACAAATGTGTTTAGGAATATGTATTGTGTTGTCGAAATCCCAATTTCACACAACCTTAAAAAACACCAGAAATGTTTCAATTGAGCAACTGTGTAACTCTCCAGTTTCCATAACTCAAAAACAGCTCCAGCTGGTGCATTTCCAGATTGGGACATGATGGCAAATCAAAAGTGCAAAGTTCCAAAGCAGAAAAAGAGTTCCCATTGAAAAGTTCAAGAATCAATAAAAGATCACCCAAAAAATATGGAAGCAGAAAAAAGTCCAAAAAGAGAAAAAGCAAAATCACAAAGACAAGTAGTATGTGGTCACGTGATGGTCTGCACTGAAAACAGTGGTGTACACCTAATCACTATATGTCAAGTACAAATACAAGCCCAAACCAAACCGCTGATTACCTATGCTAGAAATGGGAACTTTGGTTGGCAGTCAGGTTACCTCCTGTCCAAGCAAGGACCCTTACTCTAGTCACGGTAAAGAAGAATCATCCCTCAGTTAACTCCTGCTCACCCCCTTGGTAGCTTAGCTCAAGCAGGCAGGCAGGCTTCAGAAGCAATGTATAAAGTATTTGTACCAACACACACAGTAATACAGTTAAAACACTACAAAATCGATACTACACCACTTTAAAAAAAATAGGTAACATTTATCTAAATCAAACAAAACCAAAAGTACACAAATTCAAAATTACAATATAAAATATGAATTTTAAAAAGAACAGACTCTTAATCCTTAGAAAACAGTGAGGTTGCTGTTGTTACACAAAGAACGTAGTTAGCCGCACGGGCGAGTGTGCGTTGAAAAAGGCCAGTGATGCGTCCATTTCTCACTCGCAAGTGAGACCGTGCATCATTCCATCTAGGTCGACGTGACGTTTTCTCTCTCCTGCAAGAGAACGATGTGTGGATTCTCAGATGGGCACATCGGGTCTGGGTAGGTTTTGCGTTGATTTTTAATTCTCAGCGATGTTGCATTTGGGTCGCACGGTGTCAGGAACCCGATCTGATTGGAGCTTGCGTCATTATCAGCAGGCGCTAGTGGGTGGTACGCATTGTTTCTCGAGCAGCTATGTGTCAATCTCCCAGCCGCAATGCAGGTGGAGCATCCATTTTAGCCGCAAGGCCAGCGCCGTGTCATTTATCAGCCGCGTTGCGGATGGTGCGCCGAAAGTTTACCAGCACGACGGTCTGGGCGTGGATTTCTGTCCTTTTCCACCATCTTCACCTTTCAAGGGCCCAGAGGCAGGTTAGGACATCACTTGCCAGGGCAGGAGTCTCAGCAGAGACGTCTTTGATGTCCCTGAGACTTCAACAACAGGAGGCAAGCCCAGTTCAAGCCCTTGGAGATTCTTCACCATTGGGAAGTCAAACAAAAGTCAGTCTTTGTCCTCTTTCAGGCAGAAGCAGCTCCTGCAGGCCAGCCCAGCAAAGCACAAGCATAGGCAAAGGGCCAATACTACTCCTCCAGTTCTCCAGCTCTTCTCCTTAGCAGAGGTTCCTCTTGGTTTGAGAAGTAATCTGGTTTTCAGGGGTTGTGGGTCCAATACTTATACTCCGTTCTGTCCTAGAAGTAGGCCTACTTGAAAGGGAAGTATCTGTTGTTCACAAGAACGTGCTTTGCCCAGGCCAGGCCCCAGACACACACCAGGAGGTTGGAGACTGCATTGTGTGAGGGCAGGGACAGCCCTTTCAGGTGTAAGTGAGCACTTCTCCTTCTCCCTCCAGCCCAGATGTCTCATCAGGATATGCAGGCTACAGCCCAGCTCCCTTTGTGTCACTGTCTAGAGGAGAGGTGCAAACAGCCCATCTGTCAAACTGGCCCAGACCGGGAATCCACAAACAGGCAGAGTCACAGAATGGTTTAAGCAAGAAAATGCCTACTTTCTAAAAGTGGCATTTTCAAACACACAATATATAAACAACCTTTACCAAAAGATGTATTTTTAAATTGTGAGTTCAGAGACCCTAAACTCCATATTTCTATCTGCCCCCAAACAAAGGGCATCTGCACTTTAATAATATTTAAAGGCAGCCCCCATGTTACCCTATGAGAGAGATAGGCCTTGTAACTGTGAAAACCGAATTTGCCAGTATTTCACTGTTAGGACATTTAAAACATCAGTACATGTCCCACCTTTAACACATACCGCACTCTGCCCATGGGGCTACCTAGCGAAAACTAAGGGGTCTACCCTAATAACCCTGCTATACCTTGGTAAATTTGAAGCAAAAAACAGAAAAAGTGGTACAGTAGTAGGAAAAAATTATATGATTTTTTTACTGCAGCGAAACTATAAATCAATCACTGCACGAATAGTTCATTTGTATATTTCTTTGCATATTGTTTTAATTAAGCAATAACATAGTTTTTACTAATTTAAACATATCACAAAACTTGTGCTACCAACTGCGTATCAAACCAACACCTAGTAAACACATACTAAGGCAAAACAAAGTCACTTCAACATAAAATATATGTACTTTAATCATCCTTCATTTTCAATAGACGTGGTTGTAAGCAGTGCTTAAAGAGTCAATCCACATAGGAGGTGGTTGTATCTTATTCACATCTTTTTAAGTAACAATTATTTATACAGATACAAAGATGTGTGTAATATTTAAAGGCATCTCCCATGTTAACCTATGAGAGGGATAGGTCTTGCAATAGTGAAAAACGAGTTTGGCAGTATTTCACTGTTAGGACATGTAACACACATCAGTACATGGCCCACCTTTAGCATACACTGCACCCTGCCCATGGGGCTACCTATGGCCCACCTTAAGGGCACCTTACATGTATAAAAAGGGATGGTTTGGGCCTGGAAAGAGGGTACACTTGCCAAGCCGAATTGGAAGTCTAAAACTGCACACACAGA
Source organism: Pleurodeles waltl (assembly GCF_031143425.1). NCBI lineage: Eukaryota > Metazoa > Chordata > Amphibia > Caudata > Salamandridae > Pleurodeles > Pleurodeles waltl. The sequence continues at coordinate 1,219,341,001 of NC_090444.1, read as the reverse complement.
CACTGCAGTGGCAGGTCTGAGCCATGTTTACAGGGCTACTAGTGTGGGTGGCACAACCAATGCTGCAGGCCCACTAATAGCATTTGATTTACAGGCCTTGGCACCTCCAATGCACTTTACTATGGACCTACTTGTAAATCAAATATGCCAATCATGGATAAGCCAATTTACACATATAATTTATACAGAAAACACTCACACTTTAGCGCTGGTCAGCAGTGGTAAAGTGTCCAGAACAAACAAAACAGCAAAAACAGAGTTCAGCACACAAAAACAACCTGGGAATCAGAGGCAAAAAGTTAGGGGAGACCATGCCAAGGATGCCAAGTCTAACAGTCGGGGATGGCCTCAAAAGAATTGAACAGAGGCAATTCCAAACAAGCATATGCTGTATTTTCAAAACCTAATCTGAACACAAGCTTGGCGAAAAACAACAGAAAAGGGGATAGAGCATTAACAAATGTAAACTCCTTCTTCAGATGTGCATCCAATACACAAGTTGCGAACTCCAAAGTATACCCTGCTCTTGGAAAAACAGGTTTGAAGTGCAAATGAGTAGGGCATTTCTCAAGGGTGTACAGAAATATCCAGAAAGTGGGGCTCATCAAGAATGATGAGATCCCAAAAATTCACAATGAAGAGTTGGACATTTTTGATGGTAGAGTGGTGCTTCCCATCAATATGACTTAGATGCAATGAGAGTACCCCAAGGGTGGTGACTCAGTTTGTGATATTTCTATGAGGAGCTGAAGTTGGGAGTTATAGTAGATTCTGGCTCTCCTATTACCATCATCACAGATGAATTTTTCTGCAAATGCATAGTGGCATTTGGGGGACACAGTATTCACCGGATGGGTTTCTTTCTGAAAACAGTTACTTTTCAAGACAGGGCTATTCCCACAAAAGTATTGGAAAGTAAGAATGGATACAATATCTTAGGTTGGAGGAATCAGGAAGGTTTTGGAATGGTTTTGAGACCGGCTACTGAATGCCCAATTTCTTTAGTCGCTCCTTTCCCCTTCATTGTCTCAGTAAGTTATTGGACAGCCACAAGTCACTATTTGCAGACCAATTAGGCTTGGTTATTGGATTCAAACATGAGATAATTTTAAAGGAGGATGCAGTACCGGTGATGCACAAGGCCATGAACATTGCATTGAGCTTGAGAAGCTAATTGAATTAGCGATTAAACAACTTGGGTCCGGAAAGGGTCATCAAACTAGTTGACTCCTCCCAATGGATCTTGCATATCGTTGTGGCAAGGAAAGGGAAGGGGGAAATGAGACTCAGTGTTGATCTTAGATCTTTGAATTAATATATCTTGGTTGACCGTTTCCGTCCTCCCCAAGATCCAGGAGATTTTAACCCAGTTAGGAGGTGTCAAAGTGTTCTCCACAATTGATCTTAGGAAAGCCTACCAGCAGGTAGAATTATATGAGGATTCCAGATCGCTAACTGCATTTAATACCCTCTTTGGTGTGTTTAGTTTTCTGGGTTTGCCATTTGGCTGATGTTTTGGCTGTTTGGAGATAAACAGGTGATGGCATGCCAGGACGACATCTTACTATTGACTGAGAATGAGGAGAACACTTAAGGGTCTTGAGCGATGTGCTAGGCACATTGAGGGATCAAGGGCTCACAGTAAAGAAGGAAGAATGTTGTTTTCTAGTAACAGAAGTAAAGTATCTAGGATCTGTGCTTTCTGGGGCTGGTATCAAACCTAAGACGGATTTGATAATTGTGATCAGGGAAAGTCCTGAGCCTGTAGATAAAGATCAGGTAAGATCATTTCTAGGATGTGCAAATATAACTATAGGTTTATTGAAAATTTTGCACTGGGAACTAAACTACTTCGGAAAACATTTATGCAAGGAAGAATTGTATGTGTGGGGTGATGGAGAGTGTGAAGTGTTAGATGGGTTACAGAAATTGATTGTTGAGGCTCCAGCACTTAACGCTTTCAGGGATGATGTGACATCAGCTGTCACTGTGAATGCTAATGGTGGGGGGCTGGGTGCAGTCCTCTCCCAGATGGTGAATAGTAAGGAGAATACAGCAGTGTTTGCCTCAAGATGTTTATTCTCGGCAGAATGAAACTCCAGCACCATTGAGAGAGAAACACTGGCATGCATGTAGGCAGCAAGGCATTTTGTCTTTAGGGAGGAAATCTTCACTTCTCACTGACCATAAACCTCTGGTATTTTTGTTATCGGAGAAGAATTATAGTCAAGCAGATCCTAGGTTGGCAACACTACTGGTGAGGACATACATGTTCAAAGAACTCTTGAGCAGATTTCATGTGTGGTGTCCAGTGTATAGTGACGAGAGTGGAATAAAAGATGAAGAAGTCAAATGTGTTAGAGGTAAGGTGGATAGAACTGTGATTGTTGGGGGAATGATATAAGTCCAGAAATGGAAAGATTGCTCTGTGTGTGATGCCTGTCAGACCAATTTAAGGAAGTTCATCACTGAAGGTTGACCTCAAGAAAGGAATTCAGGTGACAAGTTCAAACCTTACTTCAAAGTCAGGGATGAGCCATTTCTTGAGGTGGAGTTGGTGCTGCAAGTTATTTAGTTGATTTCTCCAGATGATCTTAGAGCTTGGTAGGTAGATCTTAGGCCCACCAAGGCCTCTCTGGCATGACTGGCACCAAAAGCAGGATATGTACTAACTAATGTTGACAATGAGATGCAGATTATTGTGGGTATTTGTAATAGATACCGGGCTGATAAAACCTTACGGTTAGCCAAGACTCCGCCATGCCCAGTTGAGTTCCTGTATGGATCCTGGGAGAAGTTAGGCATGGATTTTATGATCTCCCTGTAAGCATGAGGTATGGCTTATTTGTTGTAGATTACTTTTTCCAATGAGTGGAATTCACGTGTATGAGGGAGCCAATCCCAAATTGTTGTCATTGATTTCCTCTCTAACTCTAACAGAAGCGCGGCATTCCTCAAGTGTTAGTTACTGACAATTCATGGCAGTTTAAGTTTGGGACAATGTAGACATTCCTCGGTTATTATGCTATCAAGCACCTTTCAGTTGCCTTACATAGCCCACAAGGGAATGGAATTTTGGAGAGGATCAACAAGATGTTAAAACAAAGTGTTCAGGTGGCTTTGTTTACAACTGGGGAGGGGCTGTAGTCAGTTCAGGACATACTTTAGAGTTATCTTAACACTCCACACTCTTACACCAGGGTGTCTCCATTTGTATTATTGAGGGGCAGGCACTTCTCATGTCAGCTGTCACATGGTTGGGGTTTGGACCAAACAGATGCTGCCACGGGGATGCCTGACTTGAAAGAAGTGCGTCACAGGGTAATAGAGAATCAGAGGGAAAGCAAAGAGGTGATGAACAGGGTGAAGGATGTCCAATTTGTTGTGGGAGATGTTGTGAAAGTAAAAAAAAGGCTGCATGGTCAGAACAGAAGCGGGTCAACGTTCTTCCCTGCTACGCACATGGCAAAGGCATCCAAGCATGCAATTTTGGTGGAGAATGGGAAGTGGTGGAATAAGAGGAGTGCTGTTTTGATCAAAAACAGGGGTGATACAGTCATTGGGGTGCCTACTGAATGTATGAGCATTTGTGGGAGATTCGCGGCTTGGAGATGATTGTGGAGTGGAGGATTCAGACGAGGTGCAAGTGACTAGTTCAATGTTTCATACTCATGGCAGTGGGGACACTAATGTCATCCAAGATCAGGAAGGGTTTCTCTTTTAGAGCTGAGGGGCTGAGCCTACACATTCATATACAAATATTAAATAGATCAATTTGTTTAGAGATGCAATTGTATCTCTAAACAAATTGATGCATTTAAGTCTGGGTTGTCTGTCCCAGGCTGCCTACCCCACCTCGCCTTGAAGCACTAGACAGAACACAGGCAGTAAATCAACTTTCTACACTTTGACGCACAATGCAGGGCTGACTGCTCCAAAGCCCTTCATTTCCATTACGGCCTATGGCAGTACCCACTATAGGCCAGTGACTCTTTTAGCGTCATGAATTTGGGTGTCAGAGTCTTAATCCCTGCGCGAGGGCAGCCATCTGTCATTAACAGCCATAAATCCCACCCTTTCCCCATTCATCACGCAGAAGGAGTGGATGCAAGCATGTGTGATTTAGTGCCTTGTCTTTGGTAACAGTAAGTATTATAATGCCAATCTTGTGCTGTTTTTATTGTACTAAGACCCCTTGTTCCGCTAACCTCCCTCATGTGACATTGCAGGCCCTGGACGCAGATCACTGTCTCCTTTAGAAATGGAGCTGCTGTATTTGTTTCTTGTGAAACTGTTCCAAAAGACGAGCAGGGTTCTTTGTCCCTTGCAAAATGATCCAAATATCTGATTCAAGTGCAAAGGGAGAAATATGTGCTTACAGTAAATACAGTTATCTGCTGTATGGAATTAAAACTGGCCCTATTTTCATGCCCTTAACATTAATGGCACAAACATGGATTGATATGCGAACAATGAATGTTAAAATGTGAGTAATGGGGGCGTGGTCAAGATGGCGGCGTGATCGGACGCGTCTGTAAGTGCTCTGTCGCCTGGCCCTGGAAAGCGGCATAGCGGCCCCGGGCCCCCCATCTCAGCCACCCCAGGGCACTTCGGAGCTCTGCCACGGTGGGGAGTGCCGGAGGGAGTGGTCCGCCACTGCGTCAGAGCCAGCGGAAGGTCTGCTCCTGGCTGGGCTGTTGTGGAGGCCGGAGATGTGTGGCACCCCGACAAGTGGGGAGGGCACGTGGCACCTGGAAGAAGGAGCCGGGCCTGACGGTGCGGATGTGAGGTGAGCCGGGTTGGCCCTGGAGCCAGTGAGCGGTGACACGGATCGGGCTGCAGAGGTAACGGGACAGGGGTGCGGTCTGGTTTTGACGGCTGGGGTGCACGGCCCCCTGGACCTCTGAAGCATCTGAGATCCTAATTGGGGACCCCCGACGCACATAGTTGGGATAGGCGAGAACCCCCACACCCTTCTTGAAATATTTGCTGCCCACAGACCGGGTGACCAGGTGCACAGCAGGACAGGAGGCGGTTACTCGGCGGTGTCGATCGGCCTGCAGTGGTGTGTCGCCTTAGAGCGCGACAGAGGGGTTTGCCTCCCTACGAGAGCTGGTGTAAGAATCCCCCACGGGCGGCAGCGGGCAATGGCCTCCTCCAAATCGAAAAGAGATCAGTCGGTCGGGGAGATGCTGACCAGATCCCATCCACCGCAGGGCAAACACGCTGACGCTCCCACTCAGGCACAGGGGCTTGCAGACAAGGAAGATGCGGAGGACGATGGGGGAGCACCAGTTACAAGAGGATTCCTCACCTCCTTATTCAACTCTCTGAAGATGGATCTTCAGGATATGAGGAGGGATCTTTCCCAGGAGATGCATGAGTTGCGCGCTGATCTCACCTCATTGGGGGAAAGAGTGTCAGGTATTGAGGACAATGAGATATCCAGAGGAGACGAAGGCGAACAACTAGACCAAGAGATCATTTGCATACGTAAACGGCAGGAGCAACTGCAGATCGTGACTGAGAATCTGGAAAATCCCTCCCGTCACCACAACATACGAGTTAGAGGGGCCCCTAATGGGGCTGAAGGGGACGACATCAGAGCGTATGCTACGGCTTTGTTTCACTCGCTTCTGGGCCCAGAGAGAAAACAGGAGATCATGCTGGACCAGGTCCACAGAACAGGCTGACCGGGGGCACTGGGTCGCGCCCTCCCAACATTCTAGCGTGTATCAACAACTTTATGACCAAAGAGGATATCCTCCAAAAGGCACGGAATCTACCTCAGATCCAGTTTAGGGGGCATACCTTGCTGCTCTATCAAGACCTCTCTCTACTTACACTACAGAGGCATAGGGAGTTCAAGCCCATCACGAACTACCTCCGGACTAACTCCACACCTTACAGCTGGGGTCACCCCTTTTGACTCATTCCGCTGGGGCGACCAGACACGACAGGTGAAATCACCTCTTGAGGCCCGACGGATCCTAAACATGGAGGAGGTCGATGCCGGGGTGAGGGTCCCGGGGGGGGAGCACCCAGAGAGCCGTACCGGATGGTTACAGTGATAATCGCATCTAGTATGCTGGGAGCAAGAGCGTTGGTCTCTGAGAAGGAGTTAAAGAGCCGTGTGAGTGTTGGAGCCAGCTCAGGGCCGAACATTTAAAAAAAAGGGGGGTGTAGCCATCCGGACCTGGCGACTTCCCTGCCTTGAGATGGGAAATGGCCGAAATCACTTCCTCTATCTGGATTGGTTTGTCGAGGAGAGCTGCATAGCTCTCTAAGAGTGGAGTGAGCTATGTGGAGGGATCTACGGTGATAGCGGTGTTTGCCACGTATAACTCTCTGTAAAATTCGGAGAATGCTTCTGCAATTTGCATGTCAGTGCGTGCCTCTCCCTGAGAGGAGGAGCGTACCATCTTGATGGTGTTAGCATGAAGGTGTGTCCTTAGTTTGTGGGCAAGAAGCTTCCCGCAACGGTTGCCCCCCAAAAATATTTATGTTTGAGCCGCGCTATAGCTTATTCGGCCCAATCCCAGCCTAATCGTTTCAGTTGGAGGCGGGTGTTCTCCAATTCCCTCCAAACTCTTGGGGCTCCTGTGTGCTTGTGGGAACGCTCCAGTGCAGCCACCCTCTTCTCTAGCGACGCCCTCTGTTCTCTCCGGGCCTTGTTTTCCATTGCCGAGAGAGAAATCAACTCTCCGCATACCACTGCTTTGAGAGCTTCCCAGAGTGCCGATAAAGCAGTGTGCTCATCATCATTTCGGCTAAGGTAATCTGCGATCGTGTGTCTCAACACATCTACCACACTCTGCGGTCTGCAGGAGCGTGTCCCGAAAACGCCAGCCAGGACCCCGAGTGTGGTTGAGATTAAGGGGCATATTTATACTCGGGTTGCGCCGGAATTGCGTCTTTTTTTTTACGCAAATCCGACGCAAAACTAACTCCATATTTATACTTTGGCGTTAGACCCGTCTAGCGCCAAAGATCTTGGAGTTTGCGTAATTTTTTTGCGTGGACACCTTCCTTGCGTTAATGATATGCAAGGTAGGCGTTCCCGTCTAAAAAATTACTCCGAGGCATGTGCGCCGTATTTATACTCCCGAGCAAAAATGACGCCCGGGAGTGGGCGGGTCCAAAAAAATGACATCCAGCCGCTTTAGCGTAATTTTTTAGCGCCTGGTCAGGGCAGGCGTTAAGGGACCTGTGGGCTCGGAAGGAGCCCAGAGGTGCCCTCCCATGCCCCCAGGGACACCCCCTGCAACCCTTGCCCACCCCAGGAGGACACCCAAGGATGGAGGGACCCATCCCAGGGAACTTAAGGTAAGTTCAGGTAAGTATTTTTTTTTTTTTTGGGGGGGGGCCTGATGTGTGCCCCCCTACATGCCACTATGCCCAATGACCATGCCCAGGGGACATAAGTCCCCTGGGTATGGCCATTGGGCAAGGGGGCATGACTCCTGTCTTGCTAAGACAGGAGTCATGTCAATGGAGGGTGGGAGTCAAAAAATAATTGCGCAACTCGGGTTGAGGCAGCTATTTTGCCTCAGACCGACTTGCCCCATTTTTTTACGCCCAAGCTCCATTTTCCCCTACGCCGGCGCTGCCTGGTGTAAGTCATTATTTTTGACGCACACCAGGCAGCTCCACCGGCTAACGTCATTCCATAAATAAGCCGCCCGCATGGCGCTTTGGAATGGCGTTAATTTTTTGACGCACAACCGGATTGGCGCAGTTGTGCGCCAAAAAGTATAAATACGGCCCTAAGTCGGGCCGTTAAAATTATAGGGGCATGGTCTGCTAGAGCACAGGGCTCTATTGTGGTCTCCTGAACATGGGCTCGGAACTCAGAAGAGGCCAGAAAATAGTCTATGCGTGTATAAGTCTTTGTGGCAGCTGAGTAAAACGTATAATCTCAAAGGTTCGGATGAGCCTTCCGCCAGATATCATCTAAGTCACAGTCTGTGAACCACTACCTGCTGAAGTAAGAGCCCCGTCTGCCCTTGTCGTTGCCCAGACCGGTCTGGCTCGTTGTCCATAACGAGGTTGAAGTCACTGCCCACGAGTATGGCTGTGTCGGGGTGGTTACCGTCGAAGAAAGAGCCTGTGCCATGAATGCCTCTTGTTGTGTGTTAGGTGCATAAATATTAACTATTGTGAAATGGAATGAATCTATCTGCACCCTGTAGGCTAAATATCTACCCTTTATCTCATGAACCTTGGCGAAGGATTCCCCAGGGAATGTTTTAGAAACCAAAATCGCCACCCTCTGTGTTTCCTGGAAGCTGAAGACCAGTGTTGTTGAGGGAACCATTTGGAGTGCATTCGGTATGTGTCTTTGGCCAGAAGATGGGTATCTTGTAATAAGCATATATGGCTCTCTGACCGCTCAAGGAAGGAGAGGATCGCCAACCGTTTCGAGGGATTATTAAGGCCTCGGACATTGAGGCTCAGGCCCTTAAGTGTCAAGTGTATGAGTGCTAGGTGGAAAATTAGGGCATCCGTGTGCTGTGAGTAACCTGGACCCGGGGGCAGCCCCGTATGGTGTGTTTATGTAGGAGTCTACAGACATATGTGCCTGATGGCAGTTCTTGCGGAGGAGCATACTATTACTAACAAAATGGCACAACAGGTGCACATCTAAAACGATCAAGTCCACTATAGGAAGTCCAGAAGAATTGGGGCTTCGAACAAAGCTCAGGGGTGTCTCGTAGAGTCTGAGTGTGACGTCCAGTGGCCCCACCACCCAGGCCCCGTGTCAGTGGCCGTCACATCTGGGCTCTCAGGGCGGCCCCCGTATCCTCCACTGGCGGCCGGCAGCAGGCGATGACTATGTGCTGACGCCGGCAGCAATGCTGTTCACAACAGATTGTCTCTCAAGAGCTCTCTCTGCAGATGATGGTTGCGGCGGTCTTCGTCTACGTTCCTTTCACCTTTTACAAGCCAGGAAAGGACCCGGAGGAGTGCGTCTCGTATCGGTCCATTTCCCTTCTAAACATAGATGCCAAGCTGTTCACTGGTATCTTGGCACAACACCTCAACCCCTACATGCCCGGGTTGCTCGACCCAGATCAGGCGGGTTTCATACCCCACCAACAGTGCGGAGACAACACAAAGCGACTTTTACATCTTAGAGACAAAACACACAGATCGCACAGGGAGGTACTCCCCCATACTATTGACGCAGAGAAGGCACTTGGTAGGGTGCACTGGCCCTATCTTTTCTTGGTGTTGGAGCACTTTGAGGTTGGACCGATACTTCTGAATTGGATAAAATGTGTTTATCAAGAACCCAGAGCAGCAGTTCGAGTCAATGGCGCGTTGTCTTCTCCATTCCCGATTCGGCGAGGAACGAGACAGGGCTGTCCACTTTCCCCGCTTCTATTCACTCTCTACATGGAGCCCTTAGCACAGAGACTGTGGACCAATCCCCTAATAACAGGTATTAGATTTGGGGGCGACTACCGCCTTATTAGCCTCTATGCAGATGATGTGATCCTTACTGTGTCCGAACCCATGGTCTCACTTCCGGTGCTTACTGACGCTTTACACGCGTTCCACTTCAGACTTCAAAGTGAATGCACAAAAATTGCAAATTCTGAACTTGTCGGTCCTTCCTGCACACAAGGCGGAATTACGCTCCAAATTCCCCTTCATTTGGACATCTTCGCATGTCCCGTACTTTGGCATTGACCTAGCAACGATGACCACAAAAACAGCCCACAAGAATAACGCTGCCCTCTCCAATGCTGTAATAAAGGACTTGGAGGTTTGGGGTAAACATAAACATTCCTGGTTAGGCAGAATTTCTGCAATAAAAATGACAATCCTACTACGCATACTCTACCTATTCCAAGCCGGTCCCGTGCCTCTTGAAATACTATCAGGTGGCTCAGTTGCATTTCTTGCTGGACTGGAGCCGTCCGCTCATCGAGAAACACTGGTGTTTCACGGAACAAGCTGTTGTTGTACCAACACACACAGTAACTTAATGAAAACACTACAAAATGACACAACACAGGTTTAGAAAAATAGAAAGTATGTATCTAAACAAAACAAGACCAAAACGACAAAAATCCACAATACACAAGTCAAGTTATCAATCAAAAAACAAAAAGAGTCTTCATGTAATTTTAAACACAATGCTAATGCTGTTAGCGTGAAAATATCCCTTGGGTGCGTCAAAAATAACCCCGCACATATGTGGAAGGAGCCCTGGCTTGCGTAGACACAGAGCTGTAGGGTTATACTCTTCCTCTATCACTAGCACAACCTTTCGGGTCTGGGACTTGGTGGAGACCAGAAACAGTATAACGTCCTTTCCCTCCCCTGTGACTCCAATTTGTGCGAATCCCGACTTTGCCCCCGGCCTGATATCCGAGGGCTTTCAGCAATGGCAGGATGGGGGATGCTAGAGGGCTGGGAGCTTATTCGACACGGATGGCATTATATGCTTTGACAGCGTAAAAGAAGCATATGGGCTCACAGAGGGAGATAGGTTGACATATTACCAGGTTAGACACTGGGTGCTCCAGCCAACGGTCAAGCCCCTAGTAGCGAGAACACTCACAGCATTCAAGAAGTGGTTATTGATCAAAAAAGATGACAAGCGGCTGATTTCCGAGATCTATAAGCACCTTCAAACCGCCACATCACTTCCTAAAACTAAGGGACAAAAAAGCTGGGAGGCCAAGGTGGGGATGGACCTGACGGAAGAAGAATGGGAAGGAATCCACTACAGGGCACCCCACACAGCTCACGACATATCAGGTGCTGAAACAGCCTATAAAATAGCAACATATTGGTACTACACCCCCGCGAGAATACATACGTGGGATCCCACTAAAACTGAGCTTTGTTTGATGGGGTGCAGAAGCACGGGCACACTCATACACTTGCTATGGCACTGTCCCAAGCTGAAACGATACTAGAGTAACATCCTAGATGAAATTTATAGAGTATTCCATACAGAGATTCCCAACATACACTAATCTGGGCTTACCTAACCCTCGCCCTCAACGCGGCTCACCAGACGATACTAGTCCTGTGGGGCACGGACAAGATTCCGAGCTACACATCGTGGCTCCACAAACTATGGTTCATTTTAGCGATGGAGAAGCTATCGCTGGCAGCCGAAAGGCGAGCAGAAGAAGTTGCCACATTATGGGAACACTTTATACAGATTTGCTCTGCTGAATTTGATGAACTTACTTGCCCTGCATATTTAAAGACCCTGCGTCTGCTGAAAGACAAGTGATGCCCATGAGTACAGCCAGAACCACCTGTCTAGCTTCTGGGTCCTGGACCTGGAGGGAATTGGACAACTAGCTTGAGTGTCTGTGGGAGTGAAAAGTAGGGGGAATCTTGACATAATGGCGGGGGGGAGCTACTTCATTTCCACCAGTTGTTTTTGTTGACTGTTGACTGTTTGGTAATATTGCATATGGGACAATTGCTATAACAGCATTCTCTGATGAAATCCTCATTAGATTGTATGGAAAGGGAGTGTTACCAAGGCTGCCGGCCTGTAAGGTTGCAGGCATACAGCAGTGTACCCTTTCCTTTCTTTCTCTAACTCAAAATATCAATACATAGATTTCATCCATAAAATGTGTGTAATGTGTGTCACCCATTATTTCCTCTTATTTCACATGTTTTACTTAATGCTGCATTCCCCAAGAGAGTCAGCTGTTTCATCATGCTGTGTTTCTGTGCATTGTATTACTCTTGCATAGTGCATAATTTGACATTTGCCAGGTATTTATGAGAGGCTTTGATTGAGAGCACTGGTGCTGAGGCTGAAGGCAAAGCAAAGTGCCTGACAGTGGGTTGCTCTCTCTGCAGAGCACACAGAACAATTGTCATGTATTCCAGTTGCAAATTAAATTCAGTGTTAATGTATGTGAAGGGGGGTGTAGAGGTCAAAATATTTAGAAGGCAAAAGCAAAATGAAATAAAGTGCTTAAATGTGAATGAGTGCAGTGTATGTTTGGGGTAGTAAAATGAAGGAGATGCAAGGGAGTGCATTCAGGGTGAGAGAGAAAAAAGGGTGCCAAAGAGGAAAGAGAGGCAGTTGAAAATGTTCAGATGGATAAGATGTGAAGAGAAAAAGGGCATATGTATCTAACATAAGGCACACATAACTGAAGGCCATACTCGTTCCATGGGCCTCAATAATATTTAATTCACAGTCTCACAATTTCAGAATTGACGCATTTCAAATGTTAATTATTTGTAACTAATCATTGCTGTTGCTCATTTATCTTAATCAGCTAACAACCATTGACAAAGCCAATAGTACTGACAGGTTTTAGATGTATGTCTGTTGTGTTATATTTCTGGATGCAGTAACATCTCAGAGAGAAACCAAAATACAGGCCAGGTAGCACACTATGGGAATCACAGAAATGTATTTTACATATTCCCTTTTGGAGAGTCCCCACTTTTTTCATCCCACTTAAAGATCTGTCTGGACATATTTCTGATTGATTCCAGCCAGCAGCTAAGGGTGCTTCCTTATGCCTGGTTAGAGCATTTTCTTCCAAAGTTAATGCTGCATGCAGTGCAAGACACTGGGCAAGCACACACTTTAAAGGGCCTGATTGTGTTGCGGTGTACACTTTGCACATTAAAGCAACTGTTGAACGTATTAATTCAGTAAAATATGGGGGAGTTTTTAATGTGTTTAGTATTTCAAGACTACACGTTCCCACTGCTTTATAAACCTTGCTTTCTCACAAAATGCATTTGCTTTCAAATGCACCATTTGTCAATCTTTTTTCATTTTTTTCTTAGGAGGAGAACTCACCTTGGACCCCATGTTTGTCCATTAAGCTTGCTCGCTTCACTCGCTTCATAAAAGTCAAACCCAACCTTTACATCCCACTACAATTTTCAAATTTCACCAGCCACCCATGTCCAAAACAAATGTGCGGACACAAATGTGCATGTGTCCCTTCCAGGGATTCAATTAATGCCATTCAAGGTGATGGTACAGATATAAAAACACTGTCTACTTTAGGAGGATGGATGGAAGGGTCAAAAACTGCCCGAGTACCTACAGGATTACATTTTGATTAATGTTTGTTTTGAAGGGTTGTGAATTGTGTAAAATTTCCTATGTTTATTCTTATGTTGATGATGTTAGTATACATGGTGGGAATAGTTGCCATTACATAGGCAGCAAGTTGTGTTGTTTTACTGATGTTAGGCTGATGTTTTTGTCTTTTACATTTCTTTTGCAATAATTTTCAGTTTTTATATTCTCCTTTAATGTATTTCTTTACATCGAGTATTGTGGGTTTGGTTTGTTGTTTTTTTGTTAAGGTGCAAGATGTGTTTTGGGTTTAATAGAATGCTTGCACCGTGATTTTGACGGTGTGATCCAGATCTTGTCAGTTGAGGCGAGATCTGGAGCAGTCAATATGAGTAGCCATATGCTGTCCATGTTCCTCTATAAAATAAATAACTAAACCAAGAATCTGGACTCCCACTCGTGTTATTTCTTGCTGCACTCTAATATGACTCTGCTGACCACCTGTCTCCACTGCCAAACCCTTTGATTGTAACACCGTTTCTTGTATCTTCTGCCTTTCTTGTATCCCATTCAATTTGTGCAGCTTTCTGTTTTCTTGCAGCTATGATTGAGTTGTATGTATAGAATATATACATATGTAGGGGTCGGCATGTTGACAAGTTCAAATTCCTATGAAGAAATAATTTACTAAAGGATGTTTTTTCACAAGGATGGAGCTCTTTGTCTTTCAGAACCCATGCCCTGCTGGAATGATTAAACTTTGGAAAGAAGTTTCATAAATCTCTTTCATAATTCACAGTATTATAAAATGTTTTATTCATCCTATATCAGAAAACAGATGAAAAAGCTTGCATTTGGGGTACTCCAGTTCAAGTCCATGCAATGAATCAGTCCTTCAACAAATAGATTAATTATCATTGAAGTGTACCTATTATTGTCAAAGAGGTGAGACATCACATCTTGATGCACCCAGTCTAATCCTAAACTGGGGTATTAGAGATTCCATTAATTATTCATTTAAACTCAGAGCATGCATGAGTTATCAATAATGTATACAATTCACTCATACAGTTTAGATACTCTGTGGGTCTTCACTATATTTTTAACTTCAAACAAAATGATGATTGATCATTTGGCCTATTTATCATGAATCAAAGGGCGAATGGATAGCACAACAATGTCCTCTCGACTATCTCAGTACCAAGCACATGTATGGGTTATTTTTTGGTTGCATTTCTCAAGGAATTAGGGCAGCCAGAGAAAGCAAGCCAATGGGATTACACCCTTCAAATCTTGAGAACACGCTTCACATTTCCAGTGTTCTGATTTCTCTTCATAGGGAGCAATACTTTTGCCATTTTCAAAGGAAAACTCCATTATGTGGGTAGTAGAGCATAGTGATCAGGCAGCCCAGACTAAGTAATCAAGTCCATTTTTCCCATAACACTCCCCAGAATTATGGTCCTCGCCTCACTATAAGATTCCCTGTCCAACATTTCACAATGATTCGTTACATGCACCCAACAAATACAACAACTACGTGTAGGAGCATGACTAATATGTATTTTACCACCTGACTACAAGATGCTACTTATATCTTCCTCAGAAGAGAGAATGTTGGTACTGCCAAAAATCAAACCTGTAACGACCCACAGACTTCTGTCTGAGTAGTCACTACTGAGTGATTTGTACGAAATTGGGTTACTGGTTGACTGGGGTGTGAGCCCTGGTGAAGCAGCAGCCACAATCCTGCTCAGGGTGAAGCACACGCCAACCCCAAATTAACCTCTGCTCAACCATCTGGTATCTTGGCACAGAGAAATGAGGCTTAATGTAGAGGAAACGAGAAAAGTATTTGTGCAATACTTCAAACAGTGACACAGTGAAAAACTCCACACCAAAAGGATACCACTCCACGTTAGAAAAATAGAGCCCATTTTAATAATTAAAATAAGACCAAAACAACAAAAATGTAATCAGTAGAACTGTAGTTATGACTTTTTAAAGATAAAGTGTAAAATAGCACCAAAAAGCACAAAGTGCCAACCTCAGCTATCTAAACATGCTGGACCAGGTCAAAGTAATACTTTTAGGCTGACCGCAATGAAGTGCAGGTCTGATACAGGCATCTGGTTAGGCTGCTAAAGTTTACCTCCTCAAATTCGTGCCAAGAGTACCGTTCAGAGTGGAGGGGGCTGCGAGATGCCTGGAAAGTGTCACGGAGGACTGTCAGCGTAATACTAAGAGCGGGCCAAGCATTGTCAACAGGCATTGCTGGAGCTTCGTGTTGGGGGTCCCCGTGAGCGGTGTGAAGAGGCAGCAGCTGAAGCTTAGCGCTGGATTGCAGTGGGTGGTGCAAGGTCCTAGTGTGAACTGGACCATTTGCAGTCATGAAGAGCCCAAAAAATGCATATATTCAGCTCTCTGAGCCACACCAAGGGTTCAGGACCTGAGGGCCACCACTTGGGGTGAGACTCAGGAACACACTTTAGTTGAGTCCTAGGGCTGGTGCAGGATGTTGGGGACTCTTTTATGACCATTAATTTCAGTTCGGGAGGCCAGCAGAATAGCCCTTAGAGTCACTCTGGTTTAGTGCAAACAAGGGTGAAGTTGCAGGTCCAGTTCTATTTTCACTCAGGCAAGATGGAAGCAGGCAGCTAAGGGTGGGTGAAATATTCTGTTCTGACTGAGGAATTGGCAAAATGTGGCCACTCTGTGATACTCTTTAACGTGGAGTTCTGGACATGTTCTGCCAATCGCTCTGTGGCAGAATTATTTTCCTGTGAGGCTCCAGAATAGCATGATTTTCTTATACAAGTGGTCACTGATGTTTGCAAGCAGTCACTGTCAGCAAGCTACTATTCGAGAAGATTTGCTGGTGCTCAAATAGATTTTCTACTCAAGCAGCAGCAAAATCATCTTGAAAGGCTGCACGCTCTTGTGCAATGGATGGTGCAGTTCATGGTCATCTTCAGTGGTGCTCACGCTAATGTGGCTAAATTGCAGCACGAGCAGAATGAGCTGCATATTTTCGGATCATTGACGGAATTCCATGGAATCACGCTGCGTTTTGAGTTCCGCCCACCCATACAGTCAGCAGGCAGGTCAGCAGAGCAGCAGTTCCTTTAGAGCAGCAGTTCAGCAGAGTGG
The DNA here is from genome assembly GCF_031143425.1 of Pleurodeles waltl. NCBI lineage: Eukaryota > Metazoa > Chordata > Amphibia > Caudata > Salamandridae > Pleurodeles > Pleurodeles waltl. The sequence continues at coordinate 1,219,324,812 of NC_090444.1, read as the reverse complement.
CATTCCTTTCCCCAGCACAGCAATCCTTGTTCCTGGCAGACTATCAACAGGTCCAGAAGTGTACTTGTTAGAAATGGGGTCTTTGGTTGGCAGTCAGGTTACCCCCTGTCCAAGAAAGGGCCCTCACTCTAATCAAGGGTAACAGAGAATCACCCTCTGCTAACCCCTGCTTACCCCCTTGGTAGCTTGGCACGAGCAATAGGCTTAACTTCAGAGTGTAGAGAATTTGTACCAACACACACAGTAACTTAATGAAAACACTACAAAATGACACAACACAGGTTTAGAAAAATAGAAAGTATGTATCTAAACAAAACAAGACCAAAACGACAAAAATCCACAATACACAAGTCAAGTTATCAATCAAAAAACAAAAAGAGTCTTCATGTAATTTTAAACACAATGCTAATGCTGTTAGCGTGAAAATATACCTTGGGTGCGTCAAAAATAACCCCGCACAGGCGACTGTGCGTCAAAAAGGCCTTTTGATGCGTTGATTTCACTCACGAGTGAGACCTTGCGTCATTTCTCCTTTAGTCAGGTCAGCGTGCGTCATTTCTTCTCTCCTCAGGAGAGTGATGCGTTGATCCGGTCACCACTCTCGGGTCCAGGCAGGCCTTGCATCGTTTTTACATGCCCAGCGGTGTTTGCATCAGAAATTCAGCTGCACATTGATCCGAAAACCAAGCAGCACGGGTTGTGACCTCACCAGCCTCCATCAGCGATGCTGTGCGCTGTTTCTCCAGCCCCAGGCATCGATCTTCGGGTTGCATTGCAGGCATGAGTCGATTTTCAGCAGCAAAGCCGGCGGCTCGTTGATTTTTCAGCTGCAGATCGGAGTTGCGTCAATCTTTTCCCCGCACGGTGGTCTGTGCGTAGATTTCTCACTCTTGGGCTGCCAGTTTCTCCTTTCAGGGTCCCAGGAACTGGATGGGCACCATTTGGCAGAGTAGGAGTCTCTCCAGAGACTCCAGGTGCTGGCAGAGAGAAGTCTTTGTTGTCCCTGAGACTTCAAACAACAGGAGGCAAGCTCGAAATCAAACCCTTGAAGGTCTTCACAAGAAGGAAGGCAACACAAAGTCCAGTCTTTGTCCTCTTAGCACAGGCAGAAGCAGCAACTGCAGGATAGCTCCACAGAGCACAGTCACAGACAGGGTAGCTCTTCTTCCTCAGCTCTTCTCCAGGTAGTGGTTCCTCTTGGTTTACAGAAACGTTCTAAAGTCTGTGGTATTGGGTGCCCTTCTTATTCCCATTTTGCCCTTTGAAGTAGGCTTACTTCAAAGGAAAGTCTCTCTTGATTGTGAAATCCTCCCTTGCCCAGGCCAGGTCCAAGACACACACCAGGGTGTTGGAGACTGCATTGTGTGAGGGCAGGCACAGCCCTTTCAGGTGTGAGTGATCACTCCTCCCCTCCCTCCTAGGACAGATGTCTCATCAGGAAATGCAGACTACACGCCAGCTCCCTTTGTGGCACTGTCTAAAGAGAGATGCAACCAGCTCAACTGTCAAACTGACCCAGACAGGGAATCCACAAACAGGCAGAGTCACAGAAATGGTTTAAGCAAGAAAATACCTACTTTCTAAAAGTGGTATTTTCAAACACACAATCTTAAAATTAACTTTGCTAAAAGATGTATTTTTAAATCGTGAGCTCAGAGACCCCAAACTCCAGACGTCTATCCGCTCCAAAAGGGAATCTACATTTTAATCATATTTAAATGTAGCCCCCATGTTAACCTACGAGAGGGACAGGCCTTGCAACAGTGAAAAACAAATTTAGCAATATTTCATTGTCAGGACATACAAGACACATTACTATATGTCCTACCTTAACCATACACTGCACCCTGCCCTTGGGGCTACCTAGAGCCTACCTTAGGGATGCCTTACATGTAAGAAAAGGGAAGGTTTAGGCCTTGCAAATGTGTACACTTGCCAAGTCGAATTTACAGTTAAAACTGCACACACAGAAACTGCAGTGGCAGGTCTGAGACATGATTACAGAGCTACTTAGGTGGGTGGCACAACCAGTGCTGCAGGCCTACTAGTAGCATTTGATTTACAGGCCCTCTGAACTTCTAGTGCACTGTACTAGGGACTTACTAGTAAATCAAATATGCCATTCATGGATGAACCAATTACATATACATTTTGTATAGAAGCACTTGCACTTTAGCACTGGTTAGCAGTGGTAAAGTGCCCAGAGTAACAAAAAAACAGCAAAAACAGAGTCCAGCACACATAAACAACCTGGGAAACAGAGGCAAAAGGTTAAGGGAGACCACGCCAAGGATGAAAAGTCTAACAGTACTGAAGAGTTGGGGCCATATTTATGGCCTGGTTTGCCTCGCTCTTGCACCACGCAATGTGGTGCAAGAGTGACGCAAACTTTAGGTGAAATTTATGAAGCTTTGAAAGGCAACCTTGATTGGCTCTGTGTGCCTTCCTAAATCTTGGGTAATGTTAAGCAGCGCAAATCTCTTTGTTAAATTACTCTGTGTCAGGGAGGCATTTCCATGTGTGTTGAGTGTGTGTTCCCACACAACATCCATAGATTTTGATGCATTCACAGATTTACAAGAACTTGTAAACCTGGAAATGCACCAAAATTTACACCTCCCCAGGAGAGGCATCTCAGGATTCTTTTTTGTATAGGAAGGTGTCCCTTCTTGTGAAAAAAACAATCCTACATGCACCATGGTGCAAGGGTGCCTGCGTTGGCACTAGACTGTCAAAAGGGTACCGGCGATAAGGGATAGGACAAGCTTTTTGTGACCCTGCTGGCCTGGGTTAATTACAGTTCTCTCCAGCGGCAGGGGAAAAGGCCTCCCCATGCAATTGGCAGTGCTTCACTCAGCTCCTGAGGAACAAAGAGTGTGGCAGAATGCTCTGCATCAATCAACCAGCTGTCAAACTGTACTACGGATGGGCCTGCCCAAGCCCACTAAACAAAGAATGGAGCCCAGACCTCCGGAGCCAACACAGGCGGGGGCTCCGTCTGAAGACTTTATGGGAAAGGCCCTGCAGGCTGTGCATTGGGACAGGGGTTGGGAGATGATGTGGCAGCCAAGGAAAGGCCAGAGGTGCCTCCCTGCTGGAACCTCCAAAATACACTTAAAGGTGCTTCACAGGGGAGAGCTGTCTCTTAGTACACTAGGACTGGAGGCAGCAGCCATGGACAACTGAAAAGAGGAACCCCCTGATGGCCATCTGGACTATGGACTCTGTCTTCAGTTGACCCTAGGACTGGGAAGATGGTCCCCTTACACTCCCTGAGGACTAGTTGGGGAAAGACTGGGCTCCCACGCCAAGGAGCAGAGAGGCCCAGAGGAAAACCATGGACAAAGGCTGGTGCAGGGAGCCACAGTGGAACCAACTTTCACACAGTTTGCCACCTTAGAGGCCAGGTGCCCTAAGAAGAGTGCTCCAGGTGGCTAGGGCTGACTGCCAGGAGCAAAATGTGTCCAAGATGAAGCAAAATGCCCCAAGGGTCCTGGGACATGACATTTGGAAGGTTGGCAACCTTTGACCTCTCCAGAACAAGCGAGCATGTGGAGCTCTGCCGCAACTTCCAAGCATTACCACTCGGGTAGGCCAGGGCCCAGGGGTTATCACATGAGGATTCTTTGGAAATTCTTCAGGGGGAGGCATGTGTGTGGCCCACTCCTCAAATTCTCCTACTAGGCCAGATACCCGTACCCCCCCACTGCATCCATTTCAGCAGAACTTGCATCGATTTTCCTGTATCCGTTTTCTCTTTTGTGAAGACTTTGTGACTCTATGACTTCAGAACAGGAGGCAAGTTCAATCCGACCCTTGGAGTGCACTTGTGTAGAACGCAGAGACCTTCAGCAGAGTCAGAGGCCAGTAGACAGGACGGGAGCAAGTAGGGAGGCAGTCCTTCCAGCAAAGCAGTTCAGAGGAGTCCTCTGGGCAGCCAGGCAGTCGCTCTGACAGAATACAGTTGTAGATCCAGAAGTGTCTGATTTGGTGGGGTTACTGATCCAGTATATATACCCAAAAGTGCCTTTGAAGTGGTTTTGAAGTGCACAAGTTCACCTTTCAGCCTAGTCCTGTCTGCCAGGAGCCCTGTAGGGGGTTTTCGATCCTTTGCGTGAGGGCAGGCCACTGGCTTTTGAAGTGTTAGTGAGAGAGCCCCTCCATCCTTCGTGCCCATCTGTATGCAGAGGAATGCAGATGCAGCCGAGTGTCCTGCGTTATGGCTGGCTAGGTGGAATGCACAAGGGGAGCTGTTAACCAGTGCAGACCAGATATGGATTGGAGAGAGGCTGTAAGGCACAGATGACAGTAAGTGCAGGGAAATGCCCACTTTCTAAAAGTGGCATTTCTATATAGTAATGTAAAATCCAACTTCACCAGTTAGTAGTATTTCTTACTACCATTCCAACCATACCAAATATTACACGTCTACTCAACTCAGATCAGAATTTACCACTTAATTATATATAATGGAATTTCCAATGCTGGCCTATGAAAGGAGCAGACTTCACAGTAGTGAAAAATGACTTTGGAAGTTTTTCACTACCAGGACAGATAAAATGTATAAGTACATGTCCTGCCTTTTACCTACATAGCACCCTGCCCTACGGGTTTTCCAAGGATCTACCTTAGGGGTGACTTATATGTAAGAAAGGGGGACTATAAGGCCTGGCAAATAGTTTTGAATGCCAAGTCGAAGTGGCGGTAAAACTATACACACAAAGGCCTTGCAATGGCAGGCCTGAGACATGGTTAAGGGGCTACCTATATGGGTGGCACTATCAGTACTGCAGGCTCATTAGAAGCATTTAAGTTACAGGCCCTGGGAACATCTAGTGCACTTTACAAGGGACTTATAGGTAACTCAAATATGCCAATTGGGTATGAACCAATGTTACCATGTTTAGGGGAGAGGGTACAAGCACTTTAGCACTGCTCAGCAGTGGTAAAGTGCACAGAGTCCTCAAACCAGCAAAAATGAGATCAGAAAAATGGAAGAAGGGAGGTGAAAAGTTGGGTTAAGACCACACTAAGGCTGTCAGGTCTAACACACTAGAAGACATAGATGTGAATTGTTTACCAGTGGTGTGTGTTGCAGTTAATAGATGCAAATTGTTTCAGGATATACAAGGGAAAATGAGAATGTAAATGACTATGTAGCATCTCTTAAATGTTTAGCAGAAACTTGCAGATTTGGAGCTTTGCAAGAAGAACTCATTAGGGACTAAATTGTAATGCATGCTAGCAACCCTAACATTTAAGGCAAGTTATGGGTAAATATGGGAGCTCCTTTCATGGAGGTCATAACTTAGGTAAAGAAGGCAAAATTAACTGGAAGATGTGCAAAATCTGTGGTGGAGAAGGCTCAGGCAGATTGCAAATTGGTTAATGTTATAAAGAGTACAAAGAAAATTAGGAGTAGTAATTACTCTATTGAAACACTGTTCAAATAACACCAGCAACCAGCAAAAGTGGCACGTAGAGGAAAGATGATGATAACAATAGGAAATGTTACAGATGTGGAATCATAGAACATTTGGTTTATTATAAGACATGCCCTGCATGCGAACAAAAATGTTCCAATTGAAGCATACAAGGACATTACGCCAGAGTATGTAAAAGGGAAAAAGACAGTAAAATGTAATTTATACAGGAAGAATATAACTCAGACTCGGATCAGCAAGGGGATGATTCTGAATCCAACAGTGTGTTTTGTATTGAGTATGATATACTCAGCATTGAACATTCAATTAGGAAAAAGTAAGTGTGTGAACTATTATGGTGTTACTGTCAGTGTGATGGTGGATTCTGATCCACTCTTTACTATTATCAACAAAGGAGTATGGGAGGTATTATTTAGAAATAAGAGTACATTAGATAAACCAGATGTCAAAGCAACAACATATACAGGAGTACATTGATCTAATTGGTTTCAAAGCATCAGAGTTTGTATTTAAAGAAAGGAAAGCAACATGCAAACTATATGTTTCTGAAAGAGGTCCACCAGTGCTGGGGTGGCACGATCAAGGAAAATTAGTAATAGTTTTGAACCCAAATAGGCAGAAACAGTGTTAACAGTCATATGGAAAAGGGTATATGTGAAACAGTACTTAATCAATTTCCAAATCTATTTTTAGGAGGTGTGGGGTTATTGAAAGATTTTAGCCACAAACTTAAATTAAAGGATTCAGATACAACTAAAGTACACAAAGTGAGACACATTCCTCTCTTCATAAGAGATGAAGTTACATTGGAATTAAAAAAATTGGTAGAGAAAGGTCTTATAGAGCAGATAGAATCGGCTGGATTGGTTTCATCATTAGTAGTCGTTAGAAAGGTCTAATGGTAAAGTCAGATTATGTATTGACCTTAGAGAATTGAATAAAAATATTCTAATTTATCAATATCTATTATCAAGAATCAATGAAATGCTAACAAATACCAAGGGTGCTCAATGGTTTCCAACGCTAGATTTAAAATCAGCTTATGACCAGGTGCAATTACATAGGAATTTAGGAAATATACAACATTTATTAGGAAATATACAACATTTATTATGAGAATAGGTTTTTTCAGTTCTTAAGAGTCTTGTTTGGATTGGCATCGGCGGCTGCCATGTTCCAACATCTTATGAGAAATGCTTTTGATGGCAATGATAAAGTTATGTTCTTTCAGGATAACATTCCTATTATGGGTGAATCTAATTGAGACAAGTTTTAAAGATTTTAAAGCAGAAAGGATTGACTGTGGAATTTGGAAAGTGCAAATTTGCCAACAAATAGATTATATATTTAGCTCATACTATTAGTGGTAATGGAACCAAACCTAAGCAGGTATTAGTTGATGCCATATGCAATGCACCATCACCAACGAACAAAGATGATGTCAGAGCATTCTTAGGATTAGTAGAGTTTTAATCAAAATTTGTATGTATTTTTGCTGAAAAGACTCATGCCATAAGGAACTTACTGAAAAATAGAGTCAAGTTTGCGTGGTTGGCAGAATGCCAAATTAAATTTACCAATTAAAGAAATGACATTTTCAAGGTACACACAATTGATCACAAATATATGATTTGCATTACCACTGATGCAAGTAATAAAGGTTTGGGGGCTGTGCTTTCTCAAATGGATGAACATGAAAATGAATGGATTGTGGCATTTTCTTCACATGCACTTTCAAAGGCAGAAGAAAGATATGCGGTCATTGAAAGAGAGACTCTAGCTTGTGTGTGGGGTCTTGCTAATTTTATATAGTATGTGTGGGTTTACAATGTTTTACTTAAAACAGACCACAAACCTTTGACAAAAGTTTTAACTAACAAGTAGGTTATAGAGAGTAACTCCGCGCTTAGCACGCACGTCTGTTAAATTATTGGATTTTAATTATGAAGTACAATATATTCCGGGTGTGAATAACAGAATAGCAGATTTTTTTAAGGTGCATGCCATTGCCAGCCGATGGCAATAGTGATTGTTTGATTGATAGTTATGTGGCAGGTGTTTTTGAGAAGGGATAGAAAGAATTGACATGGATGAATGGAAGAAACAAATGAACAAGGATGAACGTGCAAAATATTTTAAAGTTTGTTATTGAAGGATGGCCAGAAAAGAGAAATATGGCCAGAGATTTGCATGTGTGTTGGGAAGCACAAAATGAATTAAGTGAATAAAGTGGAAAATGTGTAGCACCGAGTGGGATATGAAAAAGAATACTAGAAGTATGTCATGAGGGACACTTAGGTATTTCTGAAGCAAAGCAAAGAATTAAACAGAACTATGGCTGGCCCAGTATTAATACCTATATCTTGTCCCAATATGCCTTGTGAAAAAATAGGAATTGATATCATGGGTCCAACAGAAAATAATGAGGCAAAAAAAAGACACATGATTGTAGCAGTGGAGCAGTTTTCCAAAAGGCCTGAAATAGACATAGCCCCTCATTACAACCCTGGTGGTAAATCCTGCTTACCGCCGTGCAGAAGACCGCCAACATACCGCTTCTGCTGTGGAATTCCGCTACAGGTATTACAACCCACAGCCCGGAATCCGCCACAATACAGACACCCACACAAGTCCACCACACCAAAGGTCAGTGATAAACTGGCGATAACAAAACCGACACCGCCACGCTAACAGGAATACGCCCACAGTATCACGAACCACGAATCAACGCGGCGGTCTTTCAACCGGGGTAATCCATTGGCGGTACACACCGCCACGCTCAAAATACACACACACTTACAAAACACAACCACATTGGACAATTTGAAATACACACACCTGATACACAGACACACACCACACCCACACACCCAATCAAATATAAAGCACACACCCACATCACCCACAAACCCTTACTACCAGAATTTTGAAAGCACGCCAGACAGTGAGACTACCTAAAAGAACACCAGCATCCACAGACACACAACACTATCACTCACACAACATCCATGCACCTCAAACAACACACACCAACACACCCCCTCACACATCACAACAGACACCACCTCACACATCACCCACACCACATCATGGCACCTCAACAACACCCCAGGTTTTCTGAGGAGGAGCTCAGGGTCATGGTGGAGAAAATCGTTCGGGTAGAGCCACAGCTATTCAGATCACAGGTGCAGCAGACCTCCTTTGCAAGGAAGATGGAGCTATGGCGCAGAATTGTAAACAGGATCAACGCAGTGGGACAGCATCCAGGAACTAGGGATGACATCAGAAAGAGGTGAAATGACCTATGGGGGAAGGTGCGTTCCGTGGTCTCCAGACACCAGATTGCTGTACAGAGGACTGGCGGTGGACACCCATCTCCTCCCCCACAACTAACAACATGGGAGGAGCAAGTCTTGGCAATACTATATCCTGAGGGCCTCGCAGGAGTAGCAGGAGGACTGGACTCTGGTAAGGCAAATCTTTACTACCTTATCCCCCCCACAACACCTGCATGCCATCACAAACTCCCAACCTTACCCTCACACCCATCACCCCAACAACCCACAGATACCCCACCAACACAACCCACACATCCCAAAACCAAGCCCTGCATGTAACACCAATACATGGACACCCATCACCCAAGCATGTCCACTACAGAGACTCACTCATGCCCCAAAATCACCAATCACACAAGGACCAAGCCAATAATGTAAGCACTGGAGTAGAGGGTCAATCACCCATTGCACACAATGGCACACACAGATACAATAATTATCAATTTACACCCCAACAGGACCCCTAGCCAACGTCACCGGACAGGAGGTGCCAGACATATGTAGTCCCCCCACAGAAGAGGCCCACAGTGATGACAGCAGATCTGCACAACGGGATCAAGATGACCAGCCCAGCCCATCTGGGACCTCGGGACAGTCGGTTCCCCTGACACTGTCAAAAGCCAACACTGAGCCTCTCCCCTCAGGAAACACCAGCACAGCACCCACCCGGCGGGCCCATCCCTCTGTCCCCAGGACACGTCAATCAGCAGTGTGTCCACCACTACAGTGAACCCAGGCAAACCTACCAACCCAAGAAAATCAGGGACCTGGGGGCAGTGGCAGTGGGCACACGGTTCAGGGGACAGAGGCAGAGGATAACAGGGAAACTGGGATCACTGCTGTGCGACAGGGGGAGGACAGGCCCAGGGAACCCACTCTCCACGAGGGACTCTCCAACACCATGGGAGCTTACCATCATTCCCAGGAGACTATGGCAACGGTACTGGCCAAGATACAGGAGACCCAGCAGCTGCAGGAGGAACACTACCTTGGCATCAGGGAGGACTTGAAGTTCATTAACACCACCCTGGTCACCATTGCAGGGGTGCTGGCAGACCTTGTCAACACCAGAAGGGACACAGTGGCACAACAAGGGGCCCCTGACCCTAGCCTGGACGATGAACAGCCCTCCACCTCCGCCGGCGCTAGTGGACAAGGGGCAGGAATAACAGGACACCAGCACCCAACCCCCTGCAGATGGAGAACCACCCTGGAAACGGTCCCTGAGATGCAGGAACAAGACAGAGAACATTGCCAAGACCCCCGCCAGGAAATGAGACCCCCCTGAATGTTACCCTTCTGTCCCACTATGTCACCCTGTCCTTCCTTAAACTGCCATTGCTCCACTTCCTATGCCCCTTTGGACAATGCATCTGTGAAACAAATAGACTGGACTCTGCCATGGACATTCTCCACCATCCCCCCAGCCCATTTTACAACACCCCTCCACTTATTAGCACAGGAATAAACACACTTCAATCACAAAACAATCTGGAGTAAGTCTGTGCTTTCACAAATGTGTAATTGCAATAACTATGGAATATAGCAATGTCAATTTACTTGTTCACATATCAATGTAACACAGCTGTAGGCCAGCAGTAAACATAGCAGATGGCACAAAGTGGGACCCACATCTGTGAAATGGAAAGTCAAAGTGACAAGTCAGGGTCCATACACTAAATGAAAATGACACACTTATGCTAGTTCCAAAAATAGAATGAGATGTGGGAAGCAGTGGCATCTTCTTACCTGTTTCTCACTGGAAGTATTACATGATGATGTTGTTTTGGTTGTCGATATCCTATTCTTCTGCCTCCTCTTCTTCACTGTCCACATGCTCCACAGCTGCCACAAGACCACCATCTGGCCCATCCTCCTGCAGAAGAGGCACCTGGCGTCGCAAAGCCAGGTTGTGCAGCATACAGCAGGTCACGATTATCTGGCACACCTTCTTCGGTGAGTGGTATAGGGAACCACCTGTCAGATGGAGGCACCGGAATCTGGCCTTCAGGAGGCCGAAGGTGCGTTCGATCACCCTCCTAGTTTGCCCATGTGCCTCATTGGAGCGTTCCTCTGCCCTTGTCCTGGGATTTCTCACTGGGGTCAGTAGCCATGACAGGTTGGGTAAACCAGAGTCACCTGCAAATGTCGAGGGACAACTGTTAGACACACACTAACCCTTAGGGACAGCCCCATACCCAGACACCTATGTCAACTGTATTGGGACCTTGGCCTCACCTATTAGCCACACACGGTGCCTCTGGAGTTGGCCCATCACATAAGGGATGCTGCTATTCCTCAAAATGTAAGCGTCATGCACAGAGCAGGATACTTGGCATTCACATGGAAGATGCACTGGTCTGCCAAACACACCATATGCACATTCATAGAATGGTAGCTCTTCCGGTTTCTGTACACCTGTTCATTTCTGCAGGGGGTACAAATGCCACATGTGTACCATCAATGGCACCAATGATGTTGGGGATATGTCCCAGGGCATAGAAGTCACCTTTCACTGTGGGCAAATCCTCCACTTGAGGGAAAACGATGTCGCTGCGCATGTGTTTCAGCAGGGCAGACAACACTCTGGACAACACGTTAGAGAACATAGGCTGGGACATCCCGGATGCCATGGCCACTGTTGTTTGAAAAGACCCACTGGCCAGGAAATGGAGCACAGACAGCACCTGCACTAGAGGGTGGATTCCTGTGGGATGGCGGATAGCTTACATCAGGTCTGGCTCCAACTGGGCACACAGTTCCTGGATTGTTGCACGATCAATTCTGTATGTGACTAGGATGTGTCTCTCTTCCATTGTCGACAGGTCCACCAGGGGTCTGTACACCGGAGGATGCTGCCCTCTCATCACCTGCTGCAGTGGACGTGCCCTATGGAGGAGAACAGCGAGCAGTGAGTCATCCAACACTGAGGTATCACTATGTCTTATTTTCAGAAACGTTATTAATCCGCAATGTGCTGGTATCTGTCTATATTCCAGGCCTAGATAGCTGTGATGCAGTTAACATCCATCCCATGTGGCCTCCTGAAATGGCGGCTGCCTGACCTGTAAGGTGGGACAAGGGGATATGACGTAACTGCGCAGGCATTGTACACTGTCGCGGTGGGCAGTCGAAGACCGTGGCGCAATTCAGCATTGGTTAACATTGGGCCCTATGGGTCCCAGGAGCCAATGACGATGTACGCCGGCAGGTGACAGTATGCACCACCGCGGATGTGACCGCCATTTTCTGTCTGTTCACTCACTTGATACCTGACCTTCAACAGGAGAGGACTTACACTACAAGTGCTGCTGTGACCTCAGTCTGGAAGCGACGATTGCTCATGTGTCTGGGGAAAGGGCCCCAGCCTTCACTTCAGAAGAGTTGGAGAAACTGGTGGATGGGGTCCTCCCCCACTACACGCAACTGTACGGTCCTCCAGACAAACTGTGAGCATGCTGCATGGGCAATGCCTGTTTTGAGTGGTGTGGATGGAAGATACATGGGGGGGCTGAGGCCTGCATGTGCAGATGGTGAGTGTATGTGCGTCAGGGCAAGGGTGGGAAAAGGGTGGCAATGAGTATGACGGTCCGGACGGGTAAGTAATTTCCTTCCCCCATGTACCATTCCTCTAGGTAAGCGGCCACCAGAAGAAGGGTATTTGGCGTGCCATCGCCAAGGACGTCTGGACCCTGGGGGTCTACCACAGACGGAGCAACCACTGCTGTAAAAGATGGGAGAACATGAGCTGCTGGAGCAAGAAGATGGCGGAGGCCCAGCTGGGGATGGCCTTCCAATGTGGGAGGAGTGCTGGTCGCACTATGACCCCCGTGATGTTTCGGATCCTGGCAGTGGCCTATCTGGAGTTGGATGGGTGCTTGAGGGCATCACAGCAGCCGCAAGGGGGTGAGTACACTCTCATTCAGCTGACTCTGCGCGCATAACGAGGTGTCTGGTTGGGGGAGGTGGGCAGTGGGTTCCCCTAGGCCAGGGCGAAGATGGTAGGCAAGGTCCCTTGTAAGGCAGGCTATGTGGAACCCCAACCCCACCAGTGGTAAGAGCCATCTACACCTAGTCAGGCTCCTGTGACTTCCAGGTGTCCATCAATTGGTCTTAGGCCTCGTACCCCATGGTCAGCTGAAATTTCTAGCAACTGTTAGTGCATGGCGTAGTGGCGATGGCTGCTCCCTGTGTGTTGTGTCCGCCAGCTGTAGTGGTGTTGCATGCACTGAACATGTCTTTCTTCTGTCTTTCCCCCCACTTTTTGTGGTCTCCCTGTTCTTGTGTGCAATAGCATCATCAGGCAGAGGAGCATTGGCACCGGAGCAGGAGGGAGCTGCAACCCACTTGGCCCTGGAGGGCGAAACAACAGAGTCTGAAGCCACCAGTGGGACGGAGGGCGAGGGGAGCTCCACGGCGGGGACAGGAGCAGACAACAGTGACAGCGACTCTTCCTCTGATGGGAGCTCCCTTGCGGTGGTGGGCACCTCTGTGCCCACTGTATCAACAGGTACAGCCACCAACCCCCCTACCAGCACCGCCCTCCCAGCTGCCCCTCTTCATGTGTCCTGTGCCCGCTCACCCAGGAGGGTGGGCATCTCCTTCGCCCCAGGCACGGCAGGCCCTGCCCGAGTCAGCCCCGCAGCCCTCAGTGAGGAGGCTATTGACCTCCTGAGATCCCTCACTGTTCTGCAATCTACAATTGTGAATGCCATCCAGGGTGTAGAGAGGCATTTGCAACAAATAAATGCATACCTGGAGGGCATTGATTCTGGGCAGGCAGCCCAACAGAGAACATTTCAGGCTCTGGCCTCAGCACTGATGGCAGCCATTGTCCCTGTGTCCAGTCTCCCCCTCCAACTTCCTCCACCCAGACCCAATCCCCTGTACCTCAGCCTATCCCAAGCACACCATTAGACCAGCATGTACACTCATCAACACACAAGAGTGGACATGGCAAACAAAAGCACCACACATCCCACAGGCACTCACAGAAGCACCATCCCCATGCAGACACAGCAACATCAACTGCCTCTACTGTGTCCCCCTCCTCCACGTCCTCCTCCACCCTCCCTGTCTCATCTCCGCTCACACCTGCATGCAATACATCCTCAGCCACTACCTCCAACACCAGCATGCCCATCACCACACACCGCTCACATGCAATCACCACCCCCACTAGCATTCACACATCCCCAATGTCCTCTCCCCGTGTGCCAGTGAACCCTCCTCCCAAAGTACACAAACGCAGGCACACACCCACCCAACAGCCATCCACCTCACAACAGCCTCCAGCACATGCACCTTCACCCAAATTCAGCAGACGTACACCTCCTACAACCACTACCTCTACCTCCACTCCCAAACCCCCTCCATCTTCCTGTCCCAGTGTGTCTAAAAAACTCCTCCTAGCTAACATTGACCGCTATCCTACACTTCCCCCCCATCCTTCACCTTGGGCCAGGCTTTCCAGGTCCCAGCCCAGCACCTCAGCCACCAAATCCCCAGCAACTGTGGGGTCATCAAGTGCGCCACACATCAGGGCTGCCAGTCTGCCACATAGTGAGGGCAAGGACATTCCGCCACCTGCCAACGTGAAAAAGGTGCCCACATCCCAGATGGAGAAGCCAAAAGTACCTGCCACCAAGGGCTCAGCAAAAACCAAAGGGGATAGTGGCAAGACAACTGCGGCACCATCAAAGCTGGGGAAGGGCCAAAAGCTGAAGAGCAGGTCAGGTGAGGGCATGGTGGCGCCGACTGAGGGACCAGTGTCACACTTTCTGTCCACGACCACGCCAACCTGTACGGCGGCGAACACCGCTAGCTGCCCCGCCACCACAACTGCCACCTGCACCGCCCACCCCGGCACGTCTACAGCCTCAGCGACAGTCCCCAGCCTCTTCCCCAGTGGGAAGCCGTCCGAGGCTGCAGGAAATGTCCTGCTGTGTCCCTTTGCAGGTGCTGACCCATGCACCGCCGCCAGCACTGCTGAAAGCACCGCCGTAACAGTCACTGATCCAAGCACCGCCGCGACAGACACCGCCGCAAGCACCACCACCTGCACCACCCCTGGCACTTCTACAGCCTCAGCGACAGTCCCCAGCCTCTTCCCCAGTGGGCAACCATCCGAGGCTGCAGGAAACATCCTGCTTTGTCCCTCTGCAGGTGCTGACCCATGCACCGCCGCCAGCACAGCCGCAACAGACACCGCCGCAAGCACCGCCACCGGCCCTGCAGCGTCCTCGGACACTGTTACCACTGCTGACATGGCTACCATCCCCAGTGGTCATTTGTCTGAGGCTGGAGGAGAGTTCCTGGACCCTGGGCAGCTTCCATGAGGCATTTCTTCCATCACTGTTTACACCTGCAGGTGGAAGGCGCAGCCACAGCAGTGTGGGGTATGTCGCTGTGTCCATGGCGTATCATGCTACCTGAACCTCCCAAATCTCGTGGCACGCACACCCAGGTGAGGGAATTGTACCTGGCACACTGCACCTGGAGCACTCTGGGCACCAGGCCCCCTCCAGAACCAGTGGAGACTGTTATCCACTTGAGAGACTGTGGCTTTGCACTCCCCAGGATAACGCAGTGGGCAAACCACCCACTGGAGAGACTTGAAAGACTGTGGCTTTGCACTCCCCAGTAGACATCAATGGGCATGGAGCCCCCTCGTGCAGCAGTGGTGTCATGCATTCATCAGGCTGAGGTGCCCCCCCTTCCCCTCCCCCTGAGGTGCCTGTATATTTTCGATCTGATGCCCCAGCAGTGTTCTCTCCGTTTAGGTATCATGTGTGGGCCTCGCCCATGCATTTTGGGCCCAGTGGTCCACGGACAATAATTGGAACACTGACCGGACTTGTGTAGTTGGTGTACATATTTGTATATACTAAATTTGGAGTTTTGACTAATGGATTTTTCATGATTACAATTGTTACAATCATTTCCTTTGTCCTTGTGTTCTTCCAGGGGGTACGGGGTGTATATATGATGTTGCTGCATGTATTTGTGTGTGAGGGTGGGGGTGCTGCATGTTGCGTGTGTGTGTCACTCTCTTTCCTCCCCCCCTCCCCTGTGTTGTAGGTGCAGTACTCACCGTGGTCACTGCCGCCGCCGTTCGTACTCCTGGTAGAAGAGGAGGTAAACCAACATGGGCAGTACGTATATTTCGGGCTCCATGGTATCCTGGTTCCTCGTTGGGTGTCGAGAGGTGAGTGTTTTCCCTTCTGTGTACTGTTTCTGCTGTGCTTTTGATGTCGTTGGTTCCGCCCTGGAAAAGGTGGTGGATAGGCCTCTTGTAATACAGTGGGCGGTACTTTGTCTCCCGCCTGTCTGTTGGCGGTGTCCGCCGCGCTGTTTGTTTCTACCGCCGTGGCGTCGGAGTGTTAATGTGGCTGTCTATGTTGGCGGTTTCCGCCACGGTAGTAATCCCATTTTTTTCCGCCGCCCTGTTTGCGGTATTACCGCCGCTTTAACACCGACCGCAAGGCTTGTAATGAGGGCCATAGTGTTAAAAGTTGATACAGAACATATAATCAAATTTTTAAATAACATGTTTTTGAAGGAAGATTTACCTAAACACATAGGCCCTCATTCTGACCTTGGCGGTCGGCGGAGAGGCGGCGGTCGGACCGCGAACAGACCGGCGGTCCAAAAAATGGCATTCTGACCGCGGCGGTCACCGCCGCGATCGACCGCCACTTCCCCACTCCGACCGCCACGGCGGTCATGACGACGGGCTGGAGTTTGCGCACTCCGGCCCGGCGGTCGCCCCAAGACCGCCACCCGTATCATGACCCTGCTTACCGCCGCGGTTTCTGGCAGTCGGGAACCGCCATGCGAACCATGGCGGTAGGCACTATCGGGGCCCGGGAATTCCTTCCCTGGCACTGATAGGGGTCCCCCCCACCCCCCACTGCCCCCCCGAGTCCTCCCCCCACCCCCTCCACCCCCCTGCCACCCCCCCAGAGGTGGTACGAACCCCCTCCCCACCCCCACCCCGAAATGCACATACACGCACCCCGACATGCACGCACCCCAACATGCACATCTGCACACCCCCATGCACGCACACATCACACAACACCCCCCACCCCCTCCCCTCACGGACGATGAACTTACCTTGTGCGTTGGTCCTCCGGGAGGCGACGGGAGCCATAGGGACGTGACCGCCGACAGCACACCGCCAACAGAAGACCGCCACACAGAAATGTGGGTCGTAATTCTGGGGGCGGTGTTCTGCTGGCGTGGCGGTGGAGGTTGACCAGTCTCCACTTTCCCGCCGACCGCCAGTCTGGCTGCCGGCGGTTTCCCGGCGGAACGCTCCCAGCAGTCGGAATGCGCACAGCGGCATACCGCCGCGGTCGGCGGTCTTCACCGCGGCGGTAACTCGGCGGTCTTGCGAAAAGACCGCTGAGGTCAGAATGAGGGCCATAATCTCATATAATGGTCCACCATATATGTCAGACTTTTTTAACGGTTTTTAAAAAAAAAAATTTAAAGGAATGGGATATCGCACAAAACTACATCAGTCTATCATCCTTTGGGTAACGGTCTTGTAGAGCACTTGAATAGAGCTATGAAGGGTTCCTTACAGATCTCAATTAGTAATAACCTGAAGTGGGAGACTGAAGCGTTTGAAATGTTGGGGTCTTACAGAGTAAAGCCCAGTGCATGTACTGATAAAAGTCATTTTGCTTTTATAAGGGGATGTGAACCATTGAGTAAAGACATAGCTTGGATGCCAACAGCCAAATAAGCTGAAGGGTCTCCTGAAGGGTAAAAAGAAAGTTATATTTGGCTAAACAAACCGAAAAGGAGTATCATGAAAGACAATGAGGAGTGAAATTAAAAGCAGTTGCTATAAGTGACTTGGTCAAAGTTAAGAAAGAAAAGAAACTTTAGAAAGGGGAGAGTAGATTTTCAGAACCCTTCAGAGTTGCCAAATTTTTAAGTAATTCTGCATTACTTCGTGACAGCAAAGTATGGCATTTAAGCAGATTGGCTAAATGCAAATGTACAAGCAAGGAAAGGGGCGGAACACAAGACTGTGAGGTTGAGAGACAAAATTATGATTGGATTGATGATTTGGTAGAATGCCAAGGTGTGAGAGATAAGAAGATTAGTAATAATAGTTTGAGAGCAGAAAACCAGGAAAAAGTTGTAAATGATAACAGACAAGTACAAAACAAATCTGAAACAAATACTACTGAGGGAAGATGTAGAAGGACAACTTGCAAACCAAAAAAGTATGAGGATTTTATTTCTACTTAATAAATACTTGTTTAAAGTTTTGTATAAATTTAGCATCAGTATTGCCTAAAGCATTTAGGCCTAAGCATTGTATTAATAGTATGTAGGATTTGCATAACTATTAGTATGGTAAGCTAATTTTCTTTGTTTATATGTATGAAAGGGGAAGATGTGTAGTAATGAGGTAAGCTTTAGAACACATAGATGTAGAATATGACACCATTTTACGAACGCTGGTGTGATGATGGGGGTTGGTTTGAGTATAGTTGAAGGAACAGCTGACGGAGGCAAACTGTATTCTCTGTGCTCTAACTTTGTAAGCTGGGGTTGAATAAAAGCTTATCTCGGAATTACAGCATATGGATACATCATTACAAAATGCATGATGATCCGCTATTGTGTCCTCATCACTAAGATGACTTTTATATATTCCAGGAGAATTTTTTTTTCTTCTAAATACAAAGTAAGCGCCATAGTGGGGCCCAGAAAAAAGGATCCTAACTAGGCTCCATAACAGCTTCTAAAAGGCCTTTGTATCCGTATGATCCATAGGTTAGTACTGGAGGCAATCACAAATGCTGGGGTGAGCAGTTTGTAAACTGTACAGTGCTAAGCAGATCCCTGCCATCCCCCTTCCAGAGTGCACCCGTCTGACCCTGCACAGGCTATTTGTCCGGGATGAGCAAGGCCCCGGAAGTGCCCAAGCATGTGCAGGAAGTGCCCGACCCTAACATCAGCAGAAGCGGCATGAGGCAGTTTCTAGGGCCTGAATAATTAGCTCTGTTCAATAATTGGCTGATTGCAAGCACCATTAATTGTCGTTTCTTCTGTGGCTTCATATGTGTTCACCTTTCATCCCAAGTGAAAATAATTTCCTGCACAATAATTTCCTCCTAGTCGTAACTAATGATTAACCTTTGGATGCGTCAAGTCCCACATGTTAGTGTTTCCCCTGCTACTTGGCACCATTTATACAGTTAATGTACTGCTGAGTGTTAAAATATTACCAAGAATGTGCCTCGTGTCTAGTTATGATGAAAAGCTCTCTATTCACCTTGGTTTGTCTTCCACCTTTCTTTTTCCCTCCTATATTAGTGCCCTCCTCCACCTACCTTCGCTCCTCCTTTCTTCGATTCCTCCCTTCCCGCTTCCTCCCTTCTTTCATTCCTAGTTTTCTCCCTTCCTTTCATTCTCACTAAAACTATGACGTATCCTGTTCTTCTCAAAATATTTTTGATCACTAATAGCGCACTATTTCTCTAGTGAAGCCAGACAAGGGATTGAAATTGTTTTGTATTCCAAGATGTAAAGATTGTGAACAAATTAATGGAAAACTCTATTTTTGATAAGCAAGGACTAGATCACCAGCATTCACTGCTGACCTCCCTTTGCAAAGAAATAACTATGTTGACAATTTTCATTGGCCATAGCTAACATGAAATGTCATTTGGAGGCATGATCAGGTAAATATGGAATATTACATGTTTAGTCCCTTCAAAAATTTCAGTCATTTAAGACCCGAGTGTATGTGGGGATATTTTGCATTCTACCCGCACTAGCATAAAGATCTGTATTATCCATGGTGCATTTCTTCTCTGGGACCTAACCTGAGAATATGCACTTCAGTACATCCCATCGAAAGATGTGGGCAGATGTTGATTCTCACACACTTATTAAGTCCATTGAGATTACCCGTCAACAAAGCTAGCAACCCTAGCCAAAAGCTTGACACTGTTCCCATGTACCGAATGGTCAAGTTATTTGGGAACATAATGCCAATTAAAATGAACAGAAACCGGTGATTCATTTGTGCCGGTGGCTTCAGGTGGAGGGACTCATTTTGGGAGCTATGGGAAAAGAAGGAAGGTGAAATAACAGAAAAACAGCTACACAGGGAGAGCACACAGATGAAAAAAGAACCTGAAAGGGTGAGATAAAAACCTAGTGAGTGTACGCTGGTAGAAAATACAGGTATGAAGAGGAATCAAAACTAGGCAGCCTTGGAGTTCAGCAAACCAGGCATTCAGCAGTGCCAGCATCAGGGCCTAGGTAAAACGTGGGCAGCAGCGCTTATTTTTACTATTTTGTTTTTTTTCATTATTTTTTCACAAGTTAAGAACTGACAAAATAAGTAACCTTCTCAGATGTAACCTTGTCATGTTTTTAACCAAAAATCTCTGTAAGAATCAAAACAGGGTGAACATCTCAGGTCACAATCTGCCCCGGTGTGTTCATGATTCAGTAGCAAAGACTGTCATGATGTGTGTGGATTTAAGCATTTAATGAGTTGATAAAAGTTGCTGCATCTTAAAACGGTTGCTCCTTGGAGCTCTCTTGCGCTTACTGAATGGTTGAACTACAACTGCTTACTGGATGGGATTGTTTGCCTGTCCTCTGAATCCACTCCTTACACGCTGTGGATTTACGGCTGGGAAGCTAAGAGCAAACAATAAGCACATCCATATGGGATGAAAGAGGATAACAGACATCGGAAGAGCAGCACAAGCAATTAGCAAGGAACGCGTTATGGTAATGCGGCAGCGGAGCTTGTTAGGTCATTCCTATTATGCGTACTACGCGTTGACGTAAGGCGGGCCGAGTCTTCGAAGATTAATGTCGGTGGAACAGAAGGAATCGTACCATATCACATTATTCCTGCTGCCACATCCATGATCGAAATTCTGTCTTTCATCATCTTGAAATACATCGTGTTCCACTGAAGCGCCTGGTGTTCTTGTTGTGCTGTGTTTTAACGATCTACACTCCTTCAGAGGTGTACAAAAACATCATAATTATTAGAACGTCGCCTATTGGACGCACTGTTTCAATTTAATGGTTTACACACCCGAAAACGCCGGTGGAACTTCGAGTGCTACACTTAGATGGCTAAATTTACATTGTGGGATTGTTCTGAGCTTTTCGTGAGGATGTTTACATTGCTTGTAGAGCGACATCGGCTGTGAATGGCTTTAATTGTCATTGCGCGATTTTGCTCTTGGACGTTCGATGTAGCGGAATAAGTGGCATTTGGACACTTAACTGTGTCGATAATGGGAAGATTATCTTTTGAACAGAAAACGCATGGCTTTGTTGTGAAATATATAATATGATAGTTGAGTAAGATCCCATACCATATTACTTTAAAAACTCTCATGTGCTTTGAAGCAGTGTCTGTGGCAGACATTTTGTGCAATACTAATCATTTTGTGGATGCACTTTTAGTTTGAGATTTTAAGATCGCTTGGTTACTTTTTGATTTCTTTTTTACATTATGCAGGTAATGTTGTCTAGTGGCTAGGTTATCAATCATCAGAGCCATTGGGAATATGTGATTTTGCAGCAACTGGGTTTTCTGCATACGTATGGATTTGCTACATTTGCCACATAATCCATCACTTGCTGCATAATCTGACAATTAAATAAAAAAATCCTTCTAGCTCAAACTGATCAAAAGTTACTAAAAACATGTTGACATATGTTCCTTCCCAAACATTGACTGGCCATCTTTCAATTACTTCTGCTCTAATTGTTTGTTAAACTTGTGCAGAGGTGAAATCTTTGTCCAGTGTTACCATGACTAACAATGACAAAATTATGATGCAATACTACCACAAAATGTGCTGCATTATACCACATAATTGGCCTTTTCTTGCAGCAATATTTAGTCAACCCTGCCACATAATTTGGTCCTCTATTGACATATAATTCCTGAGGTCCTGCTGATGATGTGTAAAAGTAATCAAGGATCTATGCACGACTTCTGCACCAGGGCACAGTGTGATTTTAAGCAAATTGCCTCCTCTCACTGTGATCCAGTTCCCATGTCTCCTAACATTAGGGCCCGTATTTATACTTTTTGACGCTAAACTGCGCTAACGCAGTTTAGCGTCAAAACATTTTGCGCCGGCTAACGTCATTATGAAGCGCCATGCGGGCGCCGTATTTATTGAATGGCGTTAGCCGGCGCAAGCAGACCGGCGCTGCCTGGTGTGCGTGGAAAAAAACCATGTACACCAGGCAGCGCCGGCGTTGGGAAAAGTGGCGCTAGGGCGTCTTAAAAATGGTGCAAGTCAGGTTGACGCAAAAAATCGCCTCCACCCGATTTGCGCCATTTTTAACGACGCCCAGACGCCATTTACATGACTCCTGTCTTAGTAAAGACAGGAGTCATGCCCCCTTGCCCAATGGCCATGCCCAGGGGACTTCTGTCCCCTGGGCATGGTCATTGGGCATAGTGGCATGTAGGGGGGCACAAATAAGGCCCCCCTATGCCACCCAAAAATAAAAAAATAAAAAAACATTATACTTACCTGAATGTCCCTGGGATGGGTCCCTCCATCCTTGGGTGTCCTCCTGGGGTGGGCAAGGGTGGCAGGGGGGGTCCCTGGGGGCAGGGGAGGGCACCTGTGGGCTCATTTTGAGCCCACAGGCCCCTTAACGCCTACCCTGACCCAGGCGTTAAAAAGTGGCGCAAATGCGGGGTTTTTTGACCCGACCACTCCCGGGCGTGATTTTTGCCCGGGAGTATAAATACGACGCATTTGCGTCGCCGTCATTTTTTTAGACGGGAACGCCTTCCTTGCATCTCATTAACGCAAGGAAGGCGTTCACGCAAAAAAATGACGCTATTTGCCCATACTTTGGCGCTAGACGCGTCTAACGCCAAAGTATAAATATGGCGTTAGTTTTGCGCCGAATTTGCGTCGAAAAAAACGACGCTAATTCGGCGCAAACGGAGTATAAATATGCCCCTAGATGTACTTAGAAACGGGTTATTTAGAACTAAATATTACCTGTCTGTGGGCATGAAGCCAAGCAGATAAGTATGCATTTACAACAAACTGTGAACCAACCCATAATGTTCAGGAGCAGAGCTGACCAATTAAATTAGCACTGTTGTTGCCTTTCATAGAAAAAAACATGCTAATGTGCCTAGAAAAACGGACTCCTTTGAGTTTGTGATTGAATGAATTACCCTATTGGGTATCAAGATAACCAACTACGAATCATATTAACATTCACACATATGAAGTAACGGAAAATGCAATTGGGGTTGGACTTTAAAAAAAGAGGACCTCAACTAGCTTGGAAGAAAATAATGACTGTTAAGAACTTAAAGAGCATGGTATTGCTTCATTACCCCTGTGAAGCCATTTTTAAAAACCTGCATCAAAGTTGTAGACAGTGCGGAGCTAGCATTTGTTCGAATAAACTAGCTTTCTCCAACTAATTTGTGCAATACATAAAGGTAAGGAACGCCTGCTAATTGTTCTCGGAGGAAAAGCACGCACATCTATTTGAATCATAAAACAGACAACCAAAAAGGATGCGAAGGAAGCAAAGTGGTGTACAAACGCAGCAGAAGAACAAGAGTAATTAAACCCCAAGGCAACAACAATACGCTACGTTCATCCAGTCTAAGAGTGGATTCTGCGTGTGCTGTTGTGAATTTGGTACAGGTTGTGTTTGCCGCTGGTGGTGCTGAAGCATGTGCAGGAAGTGCCCGGTTCTCACACGGTTCCTAGTGCCCACGTGAATTGGTGTAGATGAACAAGTGTGTGTTTTGCAAGCATTTGTCTTTGTTGTCTTCGTTGTAGTTTTATACTTACCATATACTTGTTGCCACGTTTTCATATGACAGCTTCACACTTCTAAATTATTCCCAGTTAAGCAAGAAAGACTGACATTTTCATTAACATTCTTTCTTAATGAGGAAATTTAAGTTGGGTTATTTGGGGCAGTTTACGGTAAAACCTTAAAATCTCTCATATGAAACTAGGCCTGGGAAAAAACTTCTCTGAGGCTGGGATAATCTCTGGTAATTCTCATGTTTAAGTTATGCTTGTTTGTTTGCTGGGAAACATCAATGTGATTCTCATCACCACTAGTCACCTACGCAGGAATACCCACCAGTGGGACGGTGATTTCAGTCAAGATGGACCCTGTCTCGGTGACTGAATAGGCTACTCCTTGGAGCTTTAATGGTTGATATGGAGAGCCCTTTTCTTTACATATGTGAATGCTCCAAGGGTTGGGAAAATAAGAGAACATGCAGTGAGGTCATGGTCACTACTGTTGACTTGCCACCACCAGCTAACCTTGCTCGAAGGCCGACCTGTGAATTTGGTGGAAGCGCTATACTCCAAATGTTGACGCAAGCTGTAAGACAGTGAGTGGGTTACACGCATTAGATTGTGTTAGACCTATCAGCTCTTGGCATGGTTTTCCCTGTCTTTTGCTTCTGACCTCCTGTTTTTGATACTGTGCTAAATTTTGTTTTTGCTGGCTCTAGGACTTTGGACACTTTACCACTGATGGCCAGCACCAGTGTAAACATGCAAGCTCTCTCTCCAACTACATAGTATTGGTGATTGGTTTATCCATGATTGGCATATTTGATTTATCTGTAAGTCTCAAGTATATTGCAACATGTGTGCCCGGGGGCTGTCAATCTAATGTGACTAGTGCACCTGCAGCACTGATTGTGCCACCCCCATTGAGTAGCCCTGTAAACATGTTTCAGACATGCCACTGCAGGGCCTGTGTGGGCAGTTTTAAACTGCCATTTCGACCTGGCAAGTGCACCCACTTGCCAGACCCAAACATTCCCTTTTAAAACATGTAAGTCACCCCTAAGTTAGGCCCAAGGAAGCCCCATGGGCAGGGTACAGTGTATTTAAAAGGTAGGACATCTACTGGTGTGTTTAACATGTCCTTATTGTGAAATACTGCTAAATTCATTTTTCACTATTGCAAGACCTGTCTCCCCGAAAGATAACATGGGTATTGCCTTGAAATACATTTTAAGTGTAATTTCCCATTGGGAGCAGATAGAGATCTGGTGTTTGGGGTATTTGAACTCACAATTAAAAAATATATCCTTTGGTGACATTGGTTTTTGAATTGTAGGTTTAACAATGCCACTTTTAGAAAGTGGGCATTTGCTTGCTTAACCATTCTGTGCCTCTGCCTGTCTGTGGAATACATGTCTGGGTCAGGATGACAGTTGGGTTGTTTGTGAATTCACTCTAGACAGTCACACAAAGGGAGCTGAGGTGTGCCCTGCATTTCCTGATGGGTATTCTTGAGCTAGAGTTGTGGGAGGAGCTCACACTTGCACCTGAATTGGGCTGTGCCTGTCCATAAACAAAGGAGTCTCCAACCCCCTGGAACTCTCGAGAGTGTCTGGGGCCAAGGCAGATAAAGGCAGGGACTTGTGCACTACAAAGACTCTCTTTGAAGTTTGCCTACTTCAAAGACAGAAATGGGAATAATTACTGGACCTCTGACACCACATAGTTAGAACACTTCTGGATTAGGACATTCTGCCATTAAGAAGAGCTGGATGCTGTAGGAGGGACTCCCACTCTGCCTGTTACTTTGCTGTGCTGTCCTGTTGCTTGCTGCCTCTGTCCTGAAAGTAAAAAGACAGGGCTTTGCTTTCTACATCCTACTTCCAAAGGTTCTCCAAGGGATTGGACTGAGCTTGCCTCCTGTTAAGAAGTCTCAGGTACATCAAAGTGTTCATCTGCCAGCACCGGGGCTCTTTTGCTTAGAAGTCTTGACTTGCCAAATAGTGCCAAATCCAGTCCCTGGGCCCTTAGGAGTGAGTTCTGGTGTAACAAGGAAGAAACCAGCACATCGACTTTAGAACTGGTGCCGCTGTTCGACTCCGCACGCTGCCTGCACTGGAGACCTGGTCCCTGCTGAGTTGACCGACCGCGGCCAACACGGCAGGCCCGATGCCACTACAGCACTCCTAAAGTCCAGTCACAGCGCAAATCCAGAGTGCCATGTCACTGACATCCGTGACACCTGACTCCAACACTGTTGCAGCATATGTGGCCCCGTGGTGAGATTGCGAGACCGCGAAGTTGACGCCTCATGTCTTGACCTGCTGGATTGATTAACCCTTGCCACTGATGTTGCATCACCTCCCCTACAACCTGAAGGAACCAACGCCTCACCTCCGCTGCCTAACCATAAGGAACTGACACCTCACCTCCCCGGTAGCAGCTAGGAACCAACTTCGCACTGGTTCCAGCAACACCTCCCCGACTCCGTGCAACATCTTTATTTCCTCATTATTTTCAAAGGTATTGTACCTGGGGTCTGTGAAACTCTGTGACTGTCCCACACTCCCTCGCAAGTGGCGTCAGACTGTTGGAAACGAGCCTATTAAGACGCTGTGATAGTCAGTTGGTACTATTGTGTTTCTAAGCGCTTTACTAAGATTTAATCTTTGAAAATGTGTATCTTTACTTGTGTATGTTGGATTTTTGTTGTTTTGGTCTTGTTTTTCTCAGATAAATATTGGTTATTCTTCTAAACTGGTGTGGAGTACTTTTGTGGTGTTTTCACTGTGTTACTGTAGGTGTGTCTGTGTGTGTATATACAAATACTTTACACATTGCCTCTGAGATAAGCCTGACTGCACGTGCAAAGCTACCAAGGGGGTGAGCATGGGCTATCTTAGCTGCGTGGCTCCCTTATCCTGACTGGAGAGAGGGTCTCTACTTGGACAGGGTGCAAACCTCTGCCAACTAGAAACCCGATTTCTAACAGATTGTAATAGTCCTGCTTGTGTTTGTATCCTTTGATGTAGACAGGTGCATAGGCCTAGCAATAGTTGGTTAGGTTTAAATAAAATATAATGTCCACTTATAAATAAAATATCCCTAGAACATGCTTGGTGGTTCACAGAACATTTAATAAAAACAGTATGTATGCACTGCAGACTGTAAAGATATCATAGGCAAAACTATTACATGGTTACCACAGGTTTCTTGCACACAATTCACCCTTGAGAAAACATTAGTAAGCAATCAGAGGTTTCTAACAAAAATGAACCAAAATAAAGTATTTTACCAGAATGGAAAAGTGAAAATAAAATTCACTACCATGGCTGTCAAATTCTAACAATACAAATGCTTCACACCTCTGCACAAGACAACATACAATTATATAATAAAGTACAGGAAATTATGAATTAAGTTGTGATTGGAAGAGAGGCTGGAAGTGAAACATATTATATGCGGGCCGTTGGAATTATGTTCCTAAGGAGGGCCAAACTATGCAGCAATGTTTGTTAACTAAATTATATGGCAAGGAAAGGCAAATTATCTGGCGTCATGCTGCACATTTTGTGATAGTATTACTTTCTTATTTTGTAATGTCTGTGCAAAGATTTCATCTCATTATGCAAAAAACACACTGGCTGCAAAACTGAATAATCCTAGTGGCCCTGATTATATGTTCTCCTATATCTATGAAACCTGTTCTAAATTTGGCTGAAGATAAAAGCAATTGCCAAGAAGAATAAAAGAGGGGGCTCTAAAGCTCCACCACTAACTCAAAGATTGTATGTGCTATCAACCTGAACAAGAAGCTAAAGCGTATCATCCATGTTCATTATTGGATAGGTGAATGCTTAAACTCTAACCATAGCTTTGGGCATCAAGTTAATGATTTAAAAGAATTGTACAAGCTCATAAATGAATCCAGTTCTTTTTTCTACTAGGTTCCGTTGCAGTTTGTTCGTCTCAAACACTGGAGATTTAGGTCTCTTCCGCATACAAAAGGCCTTTGTCCATGACACTGTCATTCTGGTGAGCTTCAAATTTCTTTACAGCATCAAACAAGAGCATGGAAGAAAAGGTGATGTACATACACAATGCTCTCTGGGTCTCTTTACAGATAAAGAGGAGCTGGGCCATTTTTGGTCTAACCTTAGTCCTAGAAAGCATAAGACTACAGGCTTTTAAACAAAAATGCTAGGTTTTGTGTTGGTGAATCATTGGCATTCAACATTCAAATTATTAAACCAAATGTTCCCAAAATGTAATCATAAGGCGAATGGACAGCATGAATGACTTAAAATAACAAAAGTAGGTACTATCTTTCAAATACCACATGCCAATCTGAATGTTTTATATGTATTCATAAGTTAAAAAATGTGAGCTCAGAACTGATGAGCTCATTATTTGCTGTGATTTCCAGGCCAGCAAAGCCAAGCACAAGTTGAAAATTCAAAAATGTAACAAAGAAAAGCTGTTTAGAGGAGCTTTTCCAATATAGACCTTTAGGGGCATATTTAAGAAAAGTGGCAGTGCACCCAGTGCAGCACCACTTTCTTGCGCCCCTTAGTGTCCCCCAACCGTCACCATGTGTGAACGGTGATTAAAGTACGGTGCACCATGGCGCAGGGAAGGGAGCAATAGCGTAATTTTTGAACGCTTTTGATGTACTCTGCATGAGTATCGCCAAAATGTTGGCGCTACTCCGGCAGAGCACATATGGGCCCATTGTAATCAATGGCATGCCCCCTTTTAACACCTGTCAGCAGGTGTTAAAAGGGCCGGAAAAATGACACAATCTTTTTGGGCCCCCCTAATGGGGGAATGCACCCTTTGCATTCATTATGGCTGGCACAGGCATAATGTAGCGCACAGGGTTACAAAGTGGAGCAATGCATGCATCGTTGAAAAGCAGCAGTTTTTGGTGGAGGAGAGCCTAGGTGCAATTACAGGCCAACCATGAAGGAGAAGAGATCAGATACACCAAACAAGCCGTCCCGTTCATAATGCTTAGGGCCCTCTTACGAGTGCCTTGCTACCTCCTTGGGTAGAAACTGGGCCGGATTGATAACGGGAGGTATATACCCGTGAAATAACCAGGATTGGAAGTTCTTTTTCCTAGAATGGGTCATAACATATTGAATTTGGAATACCAGATTCAATTCTCCATGTTTCCCCCCTTCCAGGGCAAACAACTGTCCTAAATCCATGAACATTTACCACCTGCTTGTAGCAGGTGGGATATGCTCAAGGAGCTTTTTCTCTTGTTTATGAGTGGGTGCTAGCAGTTGGGGGTTGACAGGAGGGAAGGTATTTTTCCTTCAGCTGGGGAGCACCTCTTCTGTCTCCCATGTTGAAATATGTGTATGAGGGCCAGGCACAACAGCTGCCAGCACTCCTCACAGCTTTGCTGATGGTTCCAGGTACAGTATCATCTGGGCCATAATTATTGGGTAAGGAGTATGAGGCCAATAATTATAGGCTGTGAGACACTGCAGAATTTGTAATGACTGAAGCAGTATTCCCCAACTTTGAGTAGGGCCTTTAGTCTCTGAAATACATGTCAAAATCCTTCTGTGGGGCAACGTCCAAGGTTGATGCCTGGTGAGGGTCACACAAAGACAAATACTTTGCTTGTGGGCTCTAACTGAAGACATTGGTTTTGGTCTCTACATCAGCCGACACATAACAATTAACTCCTAGGCCAATGGTGCATTTTCTTCTCCATCTACTATGGCTTTACACAAAAGTTAAGTAGAACAATTGGACAAAGCACATTTTACCAATACTATTTTAGGGTCGGGAACACACACTGTGGCAGGGAGTAGCAATATCACAGTGCTCAGAGTCCTAATACCAGCTACATTAGCGTTGAGAAAAATGTGAAAAATCTTAGGTGGCCCTGCAGAAAAGACAAATGTACTAGAGGTACACAATTGAATATGGCTGGTTATGCTCCTCAAACATTCTCCTGTGTTAAATATACATGCTATTGAGCAGGTGTTGGACTTGGCCTTTTTACAGGGTCATCCCCAATCTTTTTGCCTCCTTCCTCCTATTTTTTCTGACCTGTTTTTGTTGGCTTTAGGACTCTGGGCACTTTACCACTACTAACTAGTGCTAAAGTGCATATGCTCTCTGTGTTGATTGGTTTATACATGATTGACTTATTTGATGTACTAGTAAGTCCCTAGTAAAGTGCACTAGAGGTTCCCTGGGCCTGTAAATCAAATGCTACTGGTGGGTCTGCAGCACTGGTTGTGCCACGCACATTAGTAGCCCTGTAAACATGGCTCAGACCTGCCACTGCAGTGTCTGTGTGTGCAGTTTTAAACTGCGAATTCGGCAAGTGTACCCACTTGCCAGGCCTAAACCTTCCCTTTTTATACACATAGGGCACCCCTAAGGTAGGTCCTAGGTAGCCCCATGGGCAGGGTGCAGTGTATTCTAAAGGTGGGACATGTACTGATGTGTGTTACACGTCCTAACAGTGAAATACAGCCAAATTCAGTTTTCACTGTTACAAGGCCTATCTCTCTCATAGGTTAACATGGGAGCTGCCTTTAAATATTATTAAAGTGCAGATTCCATTTAGAAGCAGATAGAAATCTGGAGTTTAGGGTTTCTGAACTCACAATTTAAAAATACATCTTTTGATATAGTTTTTTTTTAGATTGTGGTGTTTGAAAATGCCACTTTTTTTAAAGTAGGCATTTTCTTGCTTAAACCATTTTGTGACACTGCTGGTTTGTGGTTTCCCTGTGTGGGTCAGTTTGACAGTTGGGCTGTTTGCACCTCTCCTCTAGACAGTGACACAAAAGGAGCTGGGGTGTCGCCTGCATATCCTGATGAGCCATCTGTGCTAGGAGGGAGGTGAGCAGTGGTCATTCTCACCTGAACGGGCTGTGCCTGCCCTCACACAATGCAGTCTTCAACCCCCTGGTGTGTGTCTGGGGCCTGGCCTGCGCAAGGCAGGATCTTGCAAACAGGAGAGACTTTCCTTTGAAGTAGGCCTACTTCAAAGGCAGAAGGGGTATAAGTAGTGGACCCTAAACCACTGAAAATTAGATTTCTTCAACATTACCTCTGGATTCAAGAGGAATCTCTGCCAAGGAGAAGAGCCGAAGAGCTGAGGAGAGGTGCTATCCCTGCCCGTGACTGTGCTTTGTTGGGCTAGTCAACAGTTGCTGCTTCTGCCTGTGAAAGGGGCAAAGACTGGACTTTGTTGTGCATTCCTACTTGAGAAGAATCTCCAAGGGCTTGAACTGAGCTTGCCCCCTGTTTTGAAGTCTCAAGGCCATCAAAGACTTCCTCTGCTAACTGCTGGACTCTCTGCTGAGACTCCTGCCCTGCCAAGTTGTGCCCTATCCAGTCCCTAGGCCCTTGAAAGGTGAAGTTGGCAGACAAGAACTGAAAATCCACGTACAGAACGCCACGCTGTGAAATTTTCAAGGCACCTTCTTCAACGCGGCTGATTAACGACACGCCGCTGGCTTCGTGGCTGAAAGCGATGCTCCACCTGCATTGCGGCTGGGATATCGATGCATCGCAGCTAGAGAAATGAGGCACAAGACCCGCCTACGGAGGTTTATAACAACACAAACCACACGCAGTGCGGTTTTCTGATACCGTTCCACTGGATTTTCCATACATCGTCCCTGGGCATCCAAGTCAACCTGATTGCGCGGATCCGAGGTGCCAACCGGAGAAGAAAACAACGCATGGCCTCACTTGCGAGTAAGGAATCGATGCATCGCTGACTTTTCTGATGCGCGCTCGCCCGTGCAGCTTTATTTTTGACGCTAACCAGGTACTCACTGTTTTCTAAGAATTAAGACTCTTATTCTAATGAAAATTCATATCTTGACTTGTGTATGTGGGATTTTTGTCGTTTTGGTCTTGTTTGATTTAGTTAAAACCTATTTTTCTAAACTGGTGTGGTGTCAATTTTGTAGTGTTTTCACTATATTACTGTGTGTGTTGGTACAAATAATGTACGGATTGCTTCTGAAGTTAAGCCTGCCTGCTTGTGCCAAGCTACGAAGGTCCTTTACCCTGACTAGAGTGAGGGTCCTTGCTTGGACAGGGGGTGACCTGACTGCCAACCAAAGACCCCATTTCTAACAGCAGGCACCTGTATCATATGGTTTCCTGTTCCTTGCTTTATTCCACCTCCATAACTAAGCTATGTTTTATATTTCTGATTCTCTTTACAGTAGATGATTGCCCTCAGGGACAGGAAAACTGTAAAAATCAAACCTTTAATGTTATTTTGCAAAATCTTTATTACATTGTCACATCATAGCAGCTTGTAAGCCTGTTCATACACGAGATAAAAATGCACATATAGTTTTGTTCTTTTTTGAATAAATAAGTGCATATATTATACCAACAGTGCCCAGAAGTGTTGGGTACCATTTACTTTAAAATCTACATTTATAAAATTGCAGTTTGTTTCAAATGATAGATTTTTTTGACAAGGTGTACATTGTAAGGCTGTAAGGCTGGAACTGCCACAGTTTCACTTTTCAAGTAGTATTGATGAGCTGTTGAGTTGTTATTGTTTCTTTGACTTACCCACACAGATACATCAGGAGGCACATCCATAAGTGTGCGAAGTGCATTGCACCTCTACATTTCCACTGAACATCCCACTTTCAATATTTCCCTTTTCTATCTCTGATGGCAACATGTGGGAGGCCCTGCACACTTATAGCCTATGTTTTTATGTCTTCACAGTGGGCACAACCAAAGAGGGAACAATACCGATCCTGTTGGACCTGGCTTTTTGACAGGGACATCCCCAAACTTTTTGCCTCCTTCCTCCTATTTTTTCTGACCTGTTGTTGTTGGCTTTTGACCTCTGGGCACTTTACCACTGCTAACCAGTGCTAAAGTGCATATGCTCTCTGGGTAAATTGTACTACTGATTGGTTTATCCATGATTGACTATTTAATTTACTTGTAAGTCCCTGGTAGAGTGCACTACATGTGCCTAGGGCAGGTAGATTAAATGCTACTAGTGGGCCTGCAGCACTGGTTGTGCCACCCACCTCAGTAGCCCCTTAACCCTGTCTCAGGCCTGCCATTGCAAGGCCTGTGTGTGCAGTTTCACTGCCACTTCGACTTGGCATTTAAAAGTACTTGCCAAGCCTAGAACTCCCCTTTTACTACATATAAGTCATCCCTAATGTGTGCCCTAGGTAACCCCTAGAGCAGGGTGCTGTGTAGGTAAAAGGCAGGACATGTACCTGTGTAGTTATATGTCCTGGTAGTGTGAAACTCCTAAATTCGTTTTTACACTACTGTGAGGCCTGCTCCTTTCATAGGCTAACATTGGGGCTGCCCTCATACACTGTTGAAGTGGCAGCTGCTGATCTGAAAGGAGCAGGAAGGTCATATTTAGTATGGCCAGAATGGTAACACAAAATCCTGCTGACTGGTGAAGTCGGATTTAATATTACTATT
Source organism: Pleurodeles waltl (assembly GCF_031143425.1). Taxonomy (NCBI): domain Eukaryota; kingdom Metazoa; phylum Chordata; class Amphibia; order Caudata; family Salamandridae; genus Pleurodeles; species Pleurodeles waltl. The sequence continues at coordinate 1,219,291,737 of NC_090444.1, read as the reverse complement.
CTAGAAATGCCACTTTTAGAAAGTGAGCATTTCTTTGCACTAAAATCTTGTTGTGCCCTTCAATCCACGTCTGGCTAGGTTTAGTTGACAGCTCCTTGTGCATTCACTCAGACACACCCCAAACACAGGGTACTCAGCCTCACTTGCATACATCTGCATTTTGAATGGGTCTTCCTGGGCTGGGAGGGTGGAGGGCCTGCCCTCACACAAAGGACTGCCACACCCCCTACTGGGACTCTGGCAGACAGGATTGAGCTGAAAGGGAACTTGGTGCATTTCTTAGAGACTCTTTGAAGTCACCCCCACTTCAAAGGCACAACTTAATATAAAACAGGGCCTCTGCCCTACCTCATCAGACACTTGCTGGAGAAGAAACCTGAACCAGAAACTACATCCTGCCAAGAAGAACTGCCTGGCTGCTCAAAGGACTCACCTGTCTGCTTTTCTACAAAGGACTGCTGCCTTGCTGTTGGCCTGCTGCCTTGCTGAACTCTTGCCTGGCTGTAAACGTGCTCTCCAAGGGCTTGGATAGAGCTTGCCTCCTTTCCCTGAAGTCTCAGGACCAAAAAGACTTCACTCTTCCTCTTGGACGCTCCGTGCGCCGAACTTTTCGACGCACAGCTTGTTCCGCGGCAAGAAAAACGCCGCACACCGACGCTGATCAACGCGACGCCTTCGGGACGACCGAAACTTTGACGCACGGCCTCGCAAGGACAACGCCGCCCGACTTCCCGGGAGAAATCGACGCAACGCCTGCCGTGAGATCAAAACTTTGACGCACGGCCTCGCAAGGACAACGCCGCCCGACTCCGCAGGAGAAATCGACGCGACGCCTGCCGTGAGATCAAAACTTTGACGCACGGCCTCGCAAGGACAGCGCCGTCCGACTCCGCAGGAGAAATCGACGCGACGCCTGCCGTGAGATCAAAACTTTGACGCACGGCCTCGCAAGGACAACGCCGACCCGACTCCGCAGGAGAAATCGACGCCTGCCGTGAGATCGAAACTTCGACGCGCAGCCCCGCAGAACGACGCGCAGCTGGAAAACAAGCAGGAAAATCCACGCACAGTCCCGGGACATCTGGTAATCCCCGCGACCCACAGAAAGAGACTGTCCGCGCGCCGGAAAACGACACCCGACTTCCCCGCGTGGAAAATAACGACGCAAGTCCGTGTGTGCTGGGGAGAAATGGACGCACACACCCTTTTTCCACGCACCTCTTCCTTTGTGGCCCTCTGAGGAGATTTTCCACCAGAAACCAGGTACTTTGTGTTTGAAAGAGACTCTGTTTACTTTCTAAAGACTTAAGACACTTTATATCACTTTTCAGTGATATCTTTACAAATTCATATTGCAACTTTGATCGTTTTGACCTGAAGATACCCAGATAAATATTATATATTTTTCTAAATACTGTGTGGTGTATTTTTGTGGTGTTATGCTATGGTGTTGTATGATTTATTGCACAAATGCTTTACACATTGCCTTCTAAGTTAAGCCTGACTGCTCGTGCCAAGCTACCGGAGGGTGAGCACAGGCTGATTTTGGATTGTGTGTGACTTACCCTGACTAGAGTGAGGGTTCTTGCTTGGACAGAGGGCAACCTAACTGCCAACCAAAAACCCCATTTCTAACATTGGTGATCAGCGGTGAGGATAGGACTTGTGTTTGTGCAGTGACATACAGTAGCTAAGTATTTCACTACCTACCACAGTTGAAGGTCAACTTGATTTTTCATCTTTTTTGGCTCTTGGTTCTCTGATGTCCTCCTGGATATACTATTGATATTTTGGACTTTGGATTTTGGTTTTTGCTGATAAGATCTTATCAAAATGGGATTGTGTACCTACTCATTCTTTGTTCGTACTGACCACCTCACTAAGGCTGACCTAAGGAAGCTTTGCAGACAATGGGGCCTTCCTGTAGCAAGGAGATCTACTAAAGCGGAGATGCTCCATCACTACATAGTCTGGGGGGAGGAAAGATGGGCAGAGAGAGAGGCAGCAAGAAACCAAATGACTAAGTACCCCTCAGAAGAGGAGGAGGACTACGCACATGAGGAGGAAGACTGCTCAGATGAGGAGGAAGACTACTCAGAGTTGGACAGTGACCCAGAAATAGATGAATGGCTCCGAAGTCAAAGGCGACAGGAGCAACAATTAGAGGAGTATCTTGCAGAGGTTGAGGCAAAAAGACTCTTAGCCCTGGAAGAAGAAAAGATTGCAGCTCAAGAGCTGAGCTGTAAAGAGCTAAAACTGGAGGCCGGAAGGGCTGAGTCCAGTTCAGATGGTGGCAGCAAAAATCTTGCATCTAGTACTGCTGAAGAAGGGCACAAGCCCAGAGATGTGGTGCCCAACTTGAAGAAGGGAGTTGACACACCCCAGGCGGTTCAAGGGTATGAGGTAGTTCCCGTTATGCACAGGGTCCCTGAGAAGGATTGGGGAACTGGCACAGGGAGTCATATTCCTACTGGGGGGAGGGACACTTTACTGACTCTAGCAGAGAGTGACAGAGAAAAGGGTTCCCCCCTGGTGGACGTCCTGGATATAGAGTGTAGAGACATCCCAGAAGAGTATGGGTTGAGTGTCAGGGACAGACAGATACTGTCTCACCAGTCTCAGGAGGGTGAAGTAGAGTGCTTTTCCAAGGTTGAGTTACTGGGTGGTTGGGTGAAGGGTACTGTGGTTAATACATGTGAAGGGCAGAGTGATGTAATTGCTGGAGAGCATATGTCTGGTCCTTATTTTCCAGAGCTACGCCAACACCAGGTGGAGTGTGAGTTCTCTGACCCCAGGGAACTTACAATGGAGGCAGACTTCTGGGTGAGTACCAGAGAGTCTGAAGAGGCATTTGGGGGTGCTCCTGAAGGGAGTGGTCTAGGTGGTTCCCAACCAAGTGTGGTGGGAAAGGATTGTAGTGTCCCAGGTAGATCCCAGGTCCTAGAGGGTTCCATGAGGGAACACCAGGAGGGAAGCCTAGCCTGTACCGTAGGGCCACCTTTTGAGGGAAGCCCCGCAGTGTCAGAAGAACTTGGGGGGGTGACTGTAGCCAGCATCCCAACAGTTCTGGTGTCTGGCAGTACCCCTCCTAGTGAGGGGGTGCAGAAGTCCAGACATAGGGTTGAGAGGGGGTTGCAGACCCCAGTGGAGGACCTTGAGAGTCAGGGGACAGCTCTGAGAGCAGAGCCCCCCAGGAATGACCCAGGTGAAACCGTTTCTGGTTTGGGGGAAACCCAGACTCTGCCGGATGGGCAGAGGTCGGGAGACCTGCGCCAACCAGACTCTTGTGTGGCCCTTGGGGACGGTGTGTCCCTTGTGGGGGGTGAGAGTGCCCCCCAGGAAGTCCTGGCATGCCAGGCAAAGATTCAACCTCAGGGTGGTGACTCTGGGTTGGATACCCAGGTTCAGAGGTTAAACTCTGACCTGGTGGGAGGTAGATGTGCCTCCCAAGAAGTCCTGCTGTGCCAGGCAATTGTCCAACCTCAGGGTGTTGACTCTGGGTTGGATGACCAGGTTCAGAGGTTAAACTCTGACCTGGTGGGGGGTAGGTGTGCCCCCCAGAAAGTCCTGGCATGCCAGGCAATTGCCCAACCTCAGGGTGGTGACCCTGGGTTGGGGAACCAGGCTCAGAGGTTAAACTCTGACCTGGTGGGAGGTAGGTGTGCCTCCCTGGAAGTCCTGGCCTGCCAGGCAATGGTTCAACCTCAGGGTGGTGACTCTGGGTTGGCTAACCAGGTTCAGGGGATAAACTCTGACCTGGTGGGGGGTAGGTGTGCCCCCCAGAAAGTCCTGGCGTGCCAGGCAATTGTTCAACCTCAGAGTGCTGACTCTGGGTTGGATAACCGGGTTCAGAGGTTAAACTCTGACCTGGTGGGGGGTAGGTGTGCCCCCCAGAAAGTCCTGGCGTGCCAGGCAATTGTTCAACCTCAGGGTGGTGACTCTGGGTTGGATACCCAGGTTCAGAGGTTAAACTCTGACCTGGTGGGAGGTAGGTGTGCCTCCCAAGAAGCCCTGCTGTGCCAGGCAATTGTCCAACCTCAGGGTGTTGACTCTGGGTTGGATGACCAGGTTCAGAGGTTAAACTCTGACCTGGTGGGGGGTAGGTGTGCCCCCCAGAAAGTCCTGGCGTGCCAGGCAATTGCCCAACCTCAGGGTGGTGACCCTGGGTTGGGGAACCAGGCTCAGAGGTTAAACTCTGACCTGGTGGGAGGTAGGTGTGCCTCCCAGAAAGTCCTGGTGCGCCAGGCAATTATTCAACTTCAGGGTGGTGACTCTGAGTTGAATGGCCCAGTTCGGAGGTTAAACTCTGACCTGGTGGAGGGTCAGTGTGCCCTCCAGGAAGTCCTGGCGTGCCAGGCAATTGTTCAACTTCAGGGTGGTGACTCTGAGTTGAATGGCCAAGTTCAGAGGTTAAACTCTGACCTGGTGGAGGGTCAGTGTGCCCTCCAGGAAGTCCTGGCGTGCCAGGCAATTGTTCAACTTCAGGGTGGTGACTCTGAGTTGAATGGTCAGGTGCAGAGGTTAAACTCTGACCTGGTGGGGGGTAGGTAGGTATGCCTCCCAGGAAGTCCTGGTTTGCCAGGCAGTGATCCAGTCTGAGGGTACAGACCCTGGGCTGGAAGACCAGGTTCAGGGTGTCCCCCCGGACCTGGAGGGAGGGGCTACTGATAACAGTGCTCCTACCATGTTGTCTTCTGAGGAGGCCACTCCTAGTTGGAGGGTGCTGGACCCCAGAAGGGAGGGCAGGGGGAGGGAAGCCTCACCCCGGGCCCTAGTCCAACCTGAAGGTACAGGCCCCAGGTTGGAGGGCCAGTTGCAGGTTAACAGACCTGCACTGGTGGAGGAATGGTACAGGGTGACTTCTGTAAGCACCCTGACCATGTTGGACTCTGGGGGTACTGCTCCAGGAGGGAGGGTACAAAGCCCCAGAGGGGAGGACCAGGTTCAGGCTGTCATCCCTGACCTGGTGGAAGGGAGAGTGGTTAAAGGGTGCCCAGCACCTGGGGCTACCGCCCCCCACTCTCCACAGCCACAGTGGTTGGAGAGCTTTGAGAGGCCTGGGGCCTGGCTCTCCTCCCTGGCAGCTGTCAGTAATCACTGTGGCTTGCTGTCCGGGTGGACAGAGTTATCCCTGGGGAGGGGACAAGTGTCACACCCCAGGGGTAGAGTGGGCAACACCACTGTGTTGGTCATGGTGGTACTATCCTGCTCCTGGGATACATCTGTGAGCAAAGTAAGGTTAGGTGCTGCACAGATGGGATCCGCAGGTAAGGAGAAAGGTTCCCCATGGGTTGGCTTAGTGGGCCCTGAGAGTATGGACAGAGTGATCCAATTGGAGTCAGGAAGGCGAAGAACTGGAGCATGCCCCTGCTGTTGTGGGCATGGGTCCTTGTTCTGTCGCCTCAAACAGGGAAGTACATCAGGATAGTGATTGTTCTCCCCTGGCTTTAGGCTGGTAGGGGGTCATGTTGGACCTGGCTTTTTGACAGGGACATCCCCAAACTTTTTGCCTCCTTCCTCCTATTTTTTCTGACCTGTTGTTGTTGGCTTTTGACCTCTGGGCACTTTACCACTGCTAACCAGTGCTAAAGTGCATATGCTCTCTGGGTAAATTGTACTACTGATTGGTTTATCCATGATTGACTATTTAATTTACTTGTAAGTCCCTGGTAGAGTGCACTACATGTGCCTAGGGCAGGTAGATTAAATGCTACTAGTGGGCCTGCAGCACTGGTTGTGCCACCCACCTCAGTAGCCCCTTAACCCTGTCTCAGGCCTGCCATTGCAAGGCCTGTGTGTGCAGTTTCACTGCCACTTCGACTTGGCATTTAAAAGTACTTGCCAAGCCTAGAACTCCCCTTTTACTACATATAAGTCATCCCTAATGTGTGCCCTAGGTAACCCCTAGAGCAGGGTGCTGTGTAGGTAAAAGGCAGGACATGTACCTGTGTAGTTATATGTCCTGGTAGTGTGAAACTCCTAAATTTGTTTTTACACTACTGTGAGGCCTGCTCCTTTCATAGGCTAACATTGGGGCTGCCCTCATACACTGTTGAAGTGGCAGCTGCTGATCTGAAAGGAGCAGGAAGGTCATATTTAGTATGGCCAGAATGGTAACACAAAATCCTGCTGACTGGTGAAGTCGGATTTAATATTACTATTCTAGAAATGCCACTTTTAGAAAGTGAGCATTTCTTTGCACTAAAATCTTGTTGTGCCCTTCAATCCACGTCTGGCTAGGTTTAGTTGACAGCTCCTTGTGCATTCACTCAGACACACCCCAAACACAGGGTACTCAGCCTCACTTGCATACATCTGCATTTTGAATGGGTCTTCCTGGGCTGGGAGGGTGGAGGGCCTGCCCTCACACAAAGGACTGCCACACCCCCTACTGGGACTCTGGCAGACAGGATTGAGCTGAAAGGGAACTTGGTGCATTTCTTAGAGACTCTTTGAAGTCACCCCCACTTCAAAGGCACAACTTAGTATAAAACAGGGCCTCTGCCCTACCTCATCAGACACTTGCTGGAGAAGAAACCTGAACCAGAAACTACATCCTGCCAAGAAGAACTGCCTGGCTGCTCAAAGGACTCACCTGTCTGCTTTTCTACAAAGGACTGCTGCCTTGCTGTTGGCCTGCTGCCTTGCTGAACTCTTGCCTGGCTGTAAAAGTGCTCTCCAAGGGCTTGGATAGAGCTTGCCTCCTGTTCCCTGAAGTCTCAGGACCAAAAAGACTTCACTCTTCCTCTTGGACGCTCCGTGCGCCGAACTTTTCGACGCACAGCTTGTTCCGCGCAAGAAAAACGCAGCACACCGACGCTGATCAACGCGACGCCTTTGGGACGACCGAAACTTTGACGCACGGCCTCGCAAGGACAACGCCGCCCGACTTCCCGGGAGAAATCGACGCGACGCCTGCCGTGAGATCAAAACTTTGACGCACGGCCTCGCAAGGACAACGCCGCCCGACTCCGCAGGAGAAATCGACGCGACGCCTGCCGTGAGATCAAAACTTTGACGCACGGCCTCGCAAGGACAACGCCGCCCGACTCCGCAGGAGAAATCGACGCGACGCCTGCCGTGAGATCAAAACTTTGACGCACGGCCTCGCAAGGACAACGCCGCCCGACTCCGCAGGAGAAATCGACGCGACGCCTGCCGTGAGATCGAAACTTCGACGCGCAGCCCCGCAGAACGACGCGCAGCCGGAAAACAAGCAGGAAAATCCACGCACAGACCCGGGACATCTGGTAATCCCCGCGACCCACAGAAAGAGACTGTCCGCGCGCCGGAAAACGACGCCCGACTTCCCCGCGTGGAAAATAACGACGCAAGTCCATGTGTGCTGGGGAGAAATCGACGCACACACCCTTTTTCCACGCACCTCTTCCTTTGTGGCCCTCTGAGGAGATTTTCCAACAGAAACCAGGTACTTTGTGTTTGAAAGAGACTCTGTTTACTTTCTAAAGACTTAAGACACTTTATATCACTTTTCAGTGATATCTTTACAAATTCATATTGCAACTTTGATCGTTTTGACCTGAAGATACCCAGATAAATATTATATATTTTTCTAAATACTGTGTGGTGTATTTTTGTGGTGTTATGCTATGGTGTTGTATGATTTATTGCACAAATGCTTTACACATTGCCTTCTAAGTTAAGCCTGACTGCTCGTGCCAAGCTACCGGAGGGTGAGCACAGGCTGATTTTGGATTGTGTGTGACTTACCCTGACTAGAGTGAGGGTTCTTGCTTGGACAACCTAACTGCCAACCAAAAACCCCATTTCTAACAGATCCCACAAGCAAGACTAACCTTCTCCAGCTTTACTCCCTAGATGGAGAAACATCCATCAGAACAGTGCCAAACTGCTGCATAGAAAGAGGCAAAGTCTCACCTCTACAGAGAACAGTACATCTCCCTAAGATAGGATTTACCACGGTTAGACATTAGCCATATTCAGTAGCATAGCAAGGATGTCACGGACCAAGGTGCAAGAAAGGAAACTGGCCCCTTTGACTGCTGTTGAGATAGTAAATGCAGCAATTATCAGGATTCCATGCTCTGATTACTGGTGCCACTGCACCTACTGCACAAATGGTAACTGCGGCCCTGGCTTCTTTGTATAAATCCTAAATTGTTACTTATGTCTTCTGTCCTTGTTCAGCTATTTGTTTCTTTATAGATAGGATCACACTCAACAAATATCTATACATACATACAACACTGATCGTATCGATAATGGTGTACTTTGTCTGTGTTCCCAACCGAGATTTCATGATGTAATCAGAAAAGTTAAAGGAAGTGTAAAATGGAAATCATAGTGAGTGAAAGTTGCAAATAAATAGTTATGTGGAAAAAACGTCTTCAAATAGTATCACCAATTTGTTAATGGACAGAATGTAATATAAAAGATATTGTACTAAAACATTTAGGCCCAGATTTAAGAGGACCTTGTGCCATTCTAACATCACATTAGCATAATTTTGTTTTACACTCATATGGCGTTAGAAGACCAAAAATGCAGCGCCATATTTACAAAGTGGGGCAATGCATGCATTGCCCTACTTTGTAACCATTTTCACCACATTTTGCCTGTGCTAGGCATAATGTATGCAAAGGGGGGATTCCCCCGTTGGCGGGGGCACATTTTAGGCACTTTTAGCGCCTGCTCAGAGAAGGCATTAAAAGGAGGCTTCCATTGGTTTCAATGGGCCTTTGGGTGCTTCTTAGGATTAGCATCAACATTTTTGACACTAATCCTGCAAAGCGCTGGAAATAGCGTAAAAAATGATGATGTTAGTACCCCTAACTACCGCCATGGTGTGCCTTATTTTAAATATGGCGCACACATGGTCGCGTTAGCGGAGCAATAAGGGGCTCCTCTTTTCAATAATCTGCCCCTTAGTCCAATTAGAAATACCAGCAGACAGTCGCTTGCCAGAGAGTCACATCCTCTTACAGCAACTGGTGTCCTTGTGAATGTTTATTTCCCTGTTCCTCACCTGTGTAATATTTCTAGCTCGTGCATTTTTCCGCTCTGCCACGTCCGGTCATTGTGCAATGAGCGGGCCCAAAAGAAATATGTTTTTCTTCCTACTGATTGCGTTTCTATCTTTCTGTGCCTCAAATGACACCAGTGACAAGAAAGAGCAAAATAAATTGTCTTGCAAAGTTGTGATTCTCAGACAGCAAGGCATGTAGAAGACTGTGTCTAAAGCTCCATCCTGTAGACACCTCGTGCCGTCCTCAGCTCTGGTATTATAACAATTTGTGCCAAAAACAATACTCGATAATAGCTGCATTCTCTGCACTTCAAAAACATTTAAAAACATGGATTTTTTTATTTAACTAATGTCATCTTCATTCATAATCTTTAGAGTTTTATCAGCTCTACAGAAGAGTTTAAAAATAAACATTGTCAAAGCAAAACTTTTGAAATCTTTAGAGGCATATTTACAGTCCCCTTGTGCCATTTTGCACCACATTAACGTCATTATTTTTTACGTTAAGGTGGCCCAACGAGGCTAAAATCCCACACCGTATTTACTGAGTGGTGCAATGCATGCATTGCGCCACTCTGTAACCCTTTGCGCTGACATTATGCCCCTGCCAGGCATAATGTATGCAAAGGGGGCGTTCCCCCGTTAGGGGAGCTGGAAAAATGGTGCAAGGAAATCTATGAGATTTCCTTGCACCATTTTTTATGGCACTTTTAACGCCTGCTCAAGAGCAGGCATTAAAAGGGGGCTTCCATTCTTTAGAATGGGCCCCTATGTACTCTGCAGGAGTAGCACCAGTATTTTGGTGCTACTCCTGCAGAGTACATCAATAGCATCATGAAAAATTATGCTATTGCCCCCTCCCCTGCACCATGGTGCACCGTATTTTAAATATGGCGCACACATTGCGGCAGTAGGGGGTTGCTAAGTGGCGCAGGGAAAGTGGCGCTGCACTGAGTCCATAAATCTGGCCCTTAGGTTCATAAAAACATATCCCTGAAACAAATCCTTGGAAGTAATGAAATGAAAAGTTAAAAAAGTGAAGATATGCTGTAAGTCCCTGTGTTTTAATTGTTGAATCCTACAAGGTCAGTCAAGTGCCTCGTTTTGAAAAGCATGTCACTCCTCTTGGACAGAACATGGAAGGTTCACCCAAATCTTACATATTTCTCTCTACTCTGTGATGTACACTGAGGGATACTGAATGTTGGCTGGAAACATAGACACATACTATTTTGCATAGTGTACCTTTGTGCGATCCCTGTGACATGTAAAGGTAATTTGTGAGATCATTTTCCAAGGAAAACTTTTACATTAAACTTAAAGTTAGAAGCTATTACTAACCATGGATGGGCATTGTATAAGTAAAAAGATGTTGAACTCAAATAAAAACTAATTCAAATAATAAACACAGTCCTTGTTAGAATGTACTACAAAAAACACTAAATTAACCTATACTAAACCCTATGTCAGCTTGGAACAAAACAGTCAGGCTTAACACAGGTGCAATGTGTAAAGTATTTATCCAGCCATCAAGGAGTAATAAGTGAAAACACAATATAAGAAAAATCCCAAACCAATTTTGAAAAATAGGGTACTTTTTATTAAACAAAACTACGCAAAAATGACTGAAAATCCAATGAGTGGAATTGGAGATATGCGTTTTTAAAGTTTCACGTAAAAATAGCACCAAGAAGCACAAAGCGCCACTGGTGGTGTCTGGTCGCACTCTACCAGGGAAAAGTCACAAGCTGAGTCAGACCATGAAGGAGCATGTATCGAATACAGGGACCAGCTTAGTCCTGCTGAAGAGTTACCTTCTCAAAATATGAATGAAGCTTTCCATTCACAGTGGCTGCCTCCCCGAGGAGCAGGTTGAGCATTGCAGATGGTCGTCATTGTAATGCGTAGAGCCAGTCATCGTTGGAGCTTCATGTTGGTTAATTGTCACAGATGGTTGCTGTTGGCACAAATTACTAATCTCACATTGCCAGTCATTGTGGATGGTCACTGTTGTCATGAAGAGCAAGTGCCACTGAAGCTTCATGTTGGTGGTTGATGTGGGCAGTCAGTTCTCTGCACGACACGGTCACTTTGATCGTGAAGAGTCCAAACTTTAGGATTTTTACCTTTTCTTCAGGAAGTGTTGTCAAGGATGTGAGGGGCACCTCTTGAGGATCAGCACTCCAGTGGAGGCCAGCATCAGGGCTCAGACAGGTCTAGTTAGTCCAGGGTGGCCTGTGGAAGCTTGTTGTGCCCTTGTAGCTCACACAAGAAGTTGACCAACTGATCCTTGGAGCCACTCTGGGTAGCCTGGTATGAAGCCGAGCAAGTCCAATCCTTCTTCTTCATACAGCAAGGCACTTCTTCCAGCAGCAGGGCAGTTCTTCTGACAGCAGGATAATCCTTCTTCTGAAACTTCCACAGGTCCAGGAGTGTTCTTATGAGAGGTTCTGAAGGTCTCACTTTTAAACCTGGTGGTAGTGTTTTTGTGGGGGAATTCCCTTACCTACGCCCAAAAGGTGTTCCAGTCAATTCTTCCCCCTCACTTGGTCCTGGCTTCAAACTGTCTAGGGTAACAAAGGCAAGGGTAGACCTGGTGTCAGGTTCCTTTGTGTGTGATGCAGTGAGAACCTTTTGAAGTGTAATCATGACCGGGTACAACTCCTTCCCTCCCATCCTATCAGGAAGACCCTCTCCTTTCACATGTAGGCTTCCATTGTCTCACTGACTCGAAGCAATATACAGTAGAAGAGCAATTCACAGTCATGTGACCCTGGACACTGGACACTGGCAGAAAGGCATAGTTGGCTGGGAAAGAAAAATGCTAACTTTCTAAAAGTATACCTAAAAAGTGATAGCTGGATTGCTTGAATTAATCTTAGCAACTGGTAATTATTCGGCGCAGCACCCCAGTCTATTATTTTGCAAATCATACCCCCTCAGTTTGGACCCAGCCTTATGCTTATCAAGAACAGTCCAGCTAAAACTGCCAAGACAGGTTTTCCCTGACCCGGAACACAAGCAACCCTGGACTGGTTTCACCCTAGTTAGGGCACATCAGCCAAGTATAGCTTGGTTCCAGTGACAAAGTGTGCACGGGACCTACGTCTTGGCATATCCATCTCACATCTCATTCAATTGATTGAATGCATGAATTAATATCAGCCACTGGTAATTACATGGCCACATCCAAGTCCATCATTATTTTGCATACTGAGGGGCTGATTTAAGAGCCCCTAGCGACATCCTTATAATACATTAGTGTCATTATTTTACACTAATGTGGCGTTAGATGGCCAAAAACGATGCATCATATTTACAAAGTGGTGCAATGCTTCATTGCGCCACTTTGTAACACTCTGCGATACATTATGCCTGCGCCAGGAATAATGTATGCAAAGGGGGCACTCTCCCATTAGGGGGCTGAAAAAATTGCACAAGGAAATCTAAGAAATTTCCTTGCACCATTTTGTTAAGCACTTTTAACACCTGCTCAGAGCAGATGTTAAAAGGGGGCATGCCATTGAATACAATGGGCCCCTATGTACTCTGCAGGAGTAGCGCCAATATTTTGGCGCTACTCCTGCAGAGTACATCAATAGCATAAAAAATAATAACACTCTTGCCCCCTACCCTGCGCAATGGTGCGCTGTATTTTAAATATGGCACACACATGGCGGCGGTAGGGGGACACTAAGGGGTGCAAGGAAATTTGCACTGCACTGGATGCAGCGCCACTTTCCTTAAATCAGGCCCATCTCACCTCTGTTTGGATCCAGCTATATCCAAATCAGTCTTGAACCAGTGGAAACAGTCCAGACAGAATTTTAAGATCAGGTTCTCCTTGAACTGTTATAGAAGCAACACAGGACTGGCCAGGGCTCATCAGCAAGGGATAGCTTGGTTCCAGTGACACGGTGTGCACAGGACCCTATGTATGTGGGCATACCTGTCCTCTTTGGACAACACAATATAGTATACAAAAAAGTGATAAATGGAATGCTTGAATTAATCTTGGAAGATGAGTCTTGACCCTGCTCCGGTGGGAACAGTCAAGCCTGAAGCAAACCACAGCTAGCTCAGAGTAATTGAAAGTGACTCAGATTAATCAAGCATTCCCTCTATCAATTTCATTTTTCACTTGGATGCCCTTACAGCCATACTTATTAACAATATCATGATTCACCAATATGCATATGACGTACACATTAATGTCAAAATACCTTTGACATGGGTATTTCAGGACTTAATACCTGCTAATCTTCAATTGGATTTCAAGCAGCTACCTAAAGCTCACCTAATAAAAACAGTGAATTCCTCCCAGTTGCAAACAGCATCGAACAACAACAGATTCAAGTATGACTTTCTAACATATATTGATAGCTTAATTGCCCTTCACCTCAGCTCCCAGCCAATGCAAAAATCACCCAGATTCACCCAAGTCAGAGACCTTTCCTTCAGCTACCACACTTCCATGAAAACCAAGAGAAAGTGGTATCAGGTCTCTCTTCTGTATAAAAGGTAAACACATCCTACACTAAAGTAACTTAAGACCAGCAGTGTCATGATTTCCAATATATAGAAACTGCTTTTCTTTGTGTGTAAATGTACACACACAAAGAAACGCAGTTAGAGTTTAGAACGTTTGGCAAACCATTTCTGAGCAGACTGTACAAGGGTTAGGGGGACAAGAAGCTTAGTAGATCAACGTCAATTGTCTGAAAGAGAACATGCAATAAACATTAAGAATTTGACTCTTCTGGCAGGTACTTCTCTGAAGTAATCAGCCTTTTCTTTACCATAGCCTGTGTGGCTGCTGTGCTCCACATGGCAAGGAGAGGGAACCCATTAACCATGACCTAGAGAGGGTCACATTCAGGCAGTGTTGACAGTAACTATTACTAGATCCTCATGTTCTACCTCCATCTGACTGAAGAAAAGATGTATAATTTTCTTTTATCATCCGTCTGACACCAGAGTATCACTGTCTGTAATAAACCTGATGCAAGCTATCTCCTACACCAATTGCTTCAATAGACCTTTGCTTCCAAGGCATCCCCCCACTTGCTTCTTCCCCATGCATCGCTAGTGCTCAAACACCAATGTAAAAAATATCTTGGCAGGCATGGTAAAGAGATGCTACAGCCCAGATGTGAGCTATTGCTGAGTTTCCATACTACCAGGGAAAACTAAACTGTATAAATAAGGAAAACATTAGGATGGTCTGATCAGATTGTAGAAAACTTTCAGCATTTCATAGATTCGGGCTGAACTAGGGAGACTTTCAGGATGTTAACTTCGCTTGTTGGGAACTGACAATGGAAAACTATCATGAAGAAAAACTCTGAGTTGGTGAAGAAAATACAGCCAGCTTACAAATGTGTGCTTTAACAAGATGGATGTTTCTTCTTCACTCCATTCATCTGGAACTTGGGTGTGCAAATGTTTCTCCCATAAATCTGGCCAATTATCCACAAACAGCTTTTGAAGGCAAAACTAGTTCTATTAAGTATTTTTACATCTGTCCAGTTTTCTCTCAAGTCCACTTATGAGTGGCAAAACATTTAATGACAGTGAAGGGGGTCCCCAAACTGGTGACAGACTTCCACAGTATCCTTTTCAGTACACCATTTAACTGATGCCCTGTGAACCCATCGGCATCATTTTCTGGTTCAGCCTTCAGGACCTTAGGCCCTCCTGGGACCTGAGGCCCAACAGGCATGAAGATGTGGTAGCAAGCTTTTTTCATGCAGCCTCATAGATGAGTTCCCTGAGTTTTAGGAGTCATATCTTTGAGAGCAATGAACTAGCCAGAGGCAGAACCAGCTCTTTCGGACTCCAGTAGCATGCATGCAATGATTAATCATGGCATAAATGGGAGGGAAATCTTTCTCCTTCATCTTCCAGGTTTATTCTCAAGCACCAATTGGGTGAGGAAGGGCTTTTTAAAAAGGGCTACAATGATTATGGTAGGTAATATTAGTAAAATAAATGTAAAATGTGCACTGCCCGGTGTCAATAATGCTGTATATTGTGGGTGCCTCAATGTTCCTGATTTCTCATAGAAACCCACATGAAAGCAAATTTTACTATAGCTGGGGACAATTGTCTCCTTTAATCCCATCAACATTGGTCTGATCAGGCCATTTTATGAAACCGACATTCCAGAACATCTGCTGGTACTAACCAATTATTTTTCAAAATAGTTGAATAAGGACATTTGCATTAACACTTCTCCTTATCGGAGGTTAGGTAGTGGTGGGGTTGTTCTGAGTGTGTGGCTTAAAAACTTGGGCCAGCATTTATCATAAAGAGGGTTATATTGCCATAATTGTTTTTTTAATCTATTCAGATAGTTTTCCAGATGTTCATATTGCTCATCTTTATTTCATAATGTACAAACAGTCACAATTACATTCAAATAGTTGCTCTAACATTGCAGTATAGATTAACGAAAATTAAAATATGTAATCCCAGCTACAAATACATGTCCCGGTTCATGAGAAAGATCTGGTGCTCGAACGAGCACATTAATCAGTGTTGGGAGGCTCACATTTCCACTGTCCCTCTCAAACCAGGGACAGAACCTCATTTGTTTACAGTCACTGCTGTGCTGTCTGACCTCATACACACAGCAAAGCAGGATTTAATGAGGATTGAATCATAGTCTGGGGAGCCCATCCCTGAAGGCTGGATCACAGCAGCTTGCCCATGGAACTCATCAAAGCAAGGGGGAGGTTTGCTTGTTCAATTCTTATCCAAGAGGCTCTCCTCCAAATTCGAGATGAGGTGGATATATAGTCATGAAAAGCTAAAGTTACAGTGAATTTATTGTTGGCTTTGTTAATTTTACCGTAGAGTAAAAATAACACATAATTTACTTAAAACAAGACAGTTAAAGTACAGTTATGTTTACGAACTAAAATTGGAAAATCACTGAAATTTGCAAGGTAGAGTTAGCTCTGTAATACATAATTCACCCAAGGGCCATGCAAACCACAACTCACATACCACAATTCAGTAAGTTGTGGGCCATTAGGTTCATCTGTTTCTGCAATTTTTTTTTAATTTACAAATCTTAAAAAGTAACATTTTAGAAATATGTTTACAAAAAAGATACATTTACTAAATCAAGATTCTGCAAAAAGAAAATCTGCAATTGAAACCAAAAGTTATAGTCTTTGTGATATTGAATTCCTACCTATAAGCACTTTAGTCTTATCTAGCCTGATCAAAGAAAGATGTTGGAGATAACAGCAATTCAGCATAGTGCTCATAAAGCAACCCGAATAGTTTTAGAAGGGATATCAACTATACCTTTCCAAATAGCTGGGTAAGACACTTATCAGTGAATATTCTTCAGGACATTGATTAGTGTTTTGCAGACTAAAATGGCACACAACATGTTCGTAAACTATCAATTGTATAATTATTTATTTAAATGTTTTGTAGAGTTTTGTCTTGGGAGACACTGTTTTATAACTCCTGCATTGCTAGTGTATGCATGCAAAAAGTATGTCCTTACCGTCATATATCCATCACGCAGTCCAGAGTCATGCTTAGGCGGTGCCTGCAATCGTTCCATGGACCACTTTTCCATGATGGAGACCGCCTGGCTATTTTCAGTGTTTAGGATTCTGAACCCAGTCATGTTTACACCACTGTATCGATAGGGTTCCATGTCAAGAAGAAAGAGATCCTGAAATAGAAATATACACACCTCTTTATATAGAGCATCAGCGTATGTTCACCTAGTCTAAAGGCTAAACATACAATCTGGCAGATAAAAACAGCCTGAGCCTATTTGCACAGAACATCCTTAAACTCTGTCAATCCAATGTTTGTCCACAAGGACCAGATTAATGTCCTATTTTGAAGATACTCAATCGAGATGCAATTACATTCAATGATTATAAGAGGGACTCATTTACATAGCAGTAGTTACCTTGAAAATCTGACATGGATCCTGCTTTTGTAGACCACTGAAGGGCACCCTTCTTTGAAATATTATCTTTAAAGGATTTGGAAACAGCGCTTTGGAAAGTGCAGCAAACTAAATCCATCCAAACACATCTAAATAATAACCGAATATCATTTCATAACAAATATTATCGCCTGGAATCAATTCCTCCTGTTGAAATGCCCATAATTGAGAGCATTATACTTTGAAGTTTCTTGCGCATACTGTGTATATTTACCAGTGTACTAAAAAAGTAGCAAATCCATTTTGCATCTCTTTTTATGCTTGTATAACAGGAGATGAAGTGCACATCTTTTCTGCAAACTACTCCATACATTTTATTAAATAGTTTGTGTAAGGTCAAAAAATTATGTCAAAAGATGTTTGCATTTTTGCTGCTGTGTTTATGCCATAAATAGCAGCGTAAATAAATGATTTAATAGCACATTAATGTTACCGGGAATGTGAGGATTTCACTGAAGAAATGTTGAGCTTCATAGAAGATTAATGCTTTTTATCCTATATTGTATTTTATTTTTACTTTTTTCCTCTTCATTACTCAAAGGCTTTCATTGTAAGAGACTAGGGGCCATATGTACGAACACTTTTTCCCATAGACACAGAATGGGTAAAAACCTCTGCTACATCTGGCACTAGGTATGTAACATTGGAGAAGAATGGTGAATTAAAAAAATGCAAACCATTTCAATGGATCAATGCTGCTTGGGAATTCATGGCATGTGTTTTGGGAATGAGTCTTCGTAGACAAATATGTTTTTCAAATTCAGCAAAGCATGTGCCTGTTCTATTCTCTTTGGTGCAAGTGACACATTTCTTTCAAATCTTCACTATCCTTACTGCATTTCAGAGGTCAGAGAAGGGAGTTAAATCTTAAAATCTTATTAAGGAGTCATGTTTAATAATGGTTCTGTAAAGGTATTTAACTAATTTCACTTTTTAAGCAATACAAATACTTCTACCTTATAATTAATAATTATAATTATAATTAAATATGGGCCAAATGTAGAATGGCATGGAAAAGAAGCTAAGGATCTGGCACTCAAATGCTAGCAGAATCTTATCTTTTTGCTTTGTATATGTTCTGTTATTTTATGAGTATTTGTATAGCACACTACTCACCCATGAGGATATACCGATCCAATACTACTTGATCTGTGATACTTTATCCTGCACTTAGTACCTCATTGACGGATTGATGCATCGCTGCATTGCAGCAGTGGCGCGTCAATATTTCTTGAGCTGCATCAATACAGGTTACAACACCATGGATGTGTCATATTTACAATACAAGGCACCATGGCGTAAGGACCCCAGTATGCATCAGAAACTCTGACACATCCTTTGGAACTCATCAGCCTCAAAAGTGCTGCATTGCTGAAGTTGGCCTTACACCAACGCAAATTCAGCAATGCGTACAAATCAGAAGCGATGCGTCAGTTCTTTCTAACGCAAGTAGCCTATTGCATGGGGACAATGCAAAAGACTGTAAAATGGTTGAATAGCACCTTGCACACTCTTACATTGGTCCTTGGTGTAATGTATATACTATGGCTGTGTGTCACATTACAGTAGGCATAGTCTACTTCTGTATATGTAGAGACCTGAGCATGTGTGACATAGTGAGTGACAGTGTAATGTGAGTGAATGCGAGTTAGTGGCAACACTGTATTACCTACCATATATATATATATATATATATATATATATATATATATATATATATATATATACGTATATATATGTATATATATATACATATATATATATATATATATATATACATATATATATATATATATATATATATATATATATATATATATATATATATATATATATATCTCAACACTTGATTCGGCATTTCCCTCGCCGCACCTGAACGCCAATGGTGCTAGGATTGGACGCACGCCACCACGTCTGACATGAAACACGATACCTTAAACTGTTTTGTTTAAATAAACCTTTGTTTTGCGATTCTCGGAGTGCTGGTTGCCTTAATGAACTTTAAGGTATCGTGTTTCATATATATATATATATATATATACTTACCTGCTGTCCTTTGGAGCACTCTGGCCTGGATTTGGGGACCTATTCCTCCATGGAGAAGTGACAATCCTTGCCTGTCGCTAACAGGGCGTACACAACATCACACAACATCACATAGCCTTGCTGCAGTGGATGATGATATCATAGATGCCATGGTCCCAGGTTGGTCAAGGAGTTCTACAACATCATTGTCTCATGCGTAGACCCACTACTAGTAGAGGGGTGTATGAAATACAGAAATATTCCAGTCTGTAAAGTGACTTCATATGGTCAAAGTCCTGTTACAAAGCCACAGTGCCAGTTCCTACGCTTGGGTTATGGAGGTGTAGGAATTCTGGCTTTGCAAGATGCATCTGGAAGAAGGCTCACACAATGAAAAACCTCTGAATATCACTGCATCAGTTGTAAGTGAATTTTCCAGACAGAACGCTCAGCCTGCATACATTATAAACTGCATGACGCAGTTAGATCCAGCACAGGTTTTTTTCTGGCGCTGGCCTTGAAAAGCTGACCCATTTGGCCAAATGCATCACCTTGTTATTATGGAGCTAACATTGTGCTGCCGGAGCATAAAAAATATATATATATGACCCGAAATTTGTATGCACCAGAAGGGAGCATCATTCTAAATAGTGCAAAAAGCAGGAAAATGTGAAGTTAGGGTACAGTTCGTTTGCTTGGTGCTCAGCAGAGTGGTAGCTATTTCTGGATGCCACAAGGAAAGAGTTTAAATGTCACATGACAACAGTTAAAACTTTAATAGCATGTACAGTTCCATCCCGATCAACACTTGTGCACTGGGGCCCTATGCCTTTATAGCGTTTGCACATCTTGATGAATAGACCATCTGTGCATGGCTGGCTGGATTCTGCTTCTGACTTTTATTATGGCTGCAGCAAGGACAGTTAGCACTGATTTGTCCACAATATACCATTCACTGCGTCTGAGCTCTGGTAGCAAAGAAAAAAAAAACTAGAGATGGCTTGGAAGCAGAAAGAGATCAGAGAGATTCTGGCAGGTCCATGTTTGATAATTGAAAGATGGGGAAGTTTGTCTTACAGGCAACATAAAAAGGATACAGAAATGAGTAGCCACAGCATTTTCAGAAGACATAATTCTTGTAAGGCATGCTGAGGAAATAAAAGTTATGGCAAGATCACGGGTTCAAGGATACGTCATTTTAAGGTTTTGCTCTACTGTGGCTGAAAATGTGGCTGCCAATTTTTGAGTTTCCACTTTTAAGGCCAAACATCAACAAGAACCAAACTTATCAAAGTGATCTAAACAGTACATGCTATAAAATTAAAGAGTTTAAACAGGACATTATTACCCCCGGGTCCCACGGCCTCATCCCCTTCATTACTTATGAAGAGAGAGATGTCACCACAGCAGAAGAAAGAAGATGAGGAATGCTCTATCCCCACCCCGCCCCTACCAGGGAGTAAATAACCGTACACCTACCCAGCATTCCTCCTGTTCTTTTTTCCATCCTTGACAGGGACACGAGGATGTGCTGCTCCTGTGGGGCCTGAGCAGCGTGATTTGCTTCCTTCGGCTTGGCGGTGGGAGGCTGGATTCCGGTATGCTTCCATGCGGGTGCCTGGCCCCGGAGCAGGGAGTTGGCATGCTGTTCTGACAATGGGCCACTGCGTGGGTCCTGTGTTTGGCTATGTGTGGCTAGGGCAGCTTCAGGCAGCAGAAGCTCACGTCCTGTGCTTCCGGGTTGCAGTGTCGTTCGTGCAGCATCACGGAGAAGCTGGTGCTGTGGCCATGATGTGCCAATAAGTGGATTATGCTTTTTCTGACAGGCCCTGGTTGGGTGACAGGTTTTCTGGGCCCTTTTCTGTTTCTACCCTCTTGTTCCTTTTGGGGCAGTTCGGTGAGGGTGATGTTCTCTTTTTTATTATTATTTTTTTCCTAGCTTTGTTAGTCATGTCCCACTGGTTAGAGGCATGGCCTCCGGTGCTTACTTCCCATTTTTCCCCTCTTTTTTTTTTTTTTTAATTGACAGGTTGCTTAGTGAACTGTGGTCGTTGCTGGCTCCTGTTATTCTGCTGTTCCAGGGTGTGTGCTTTTATGATGGGAAAACACACTTCGAAGTGGAAGCATGTGGAGATTTCTTCATACTCTTCCTCCTCTTCTCGTGAGCGTGTTCGGAGGAGCAGGAAGTGCGATGATGCCCATCTGTGCAAATTGATTTGTGACACTTTATTGGAGTTACAGGCAGTCCCTCCTGTTATGGCTCCGGCTGGGGCGGCTGATTCTCCGTCTTCCATTTAAGAGTTGGAGGATACTTCTCCAGAGGATCAAAAAGGCAAATATATTTCCAGGTATTTGTTGCCTCCTCTGGTCAAGCATGTTAAGGTGAACATGGAATTTCCAGAGGATGAGTTTCCTGACACTTCTTCTGGCTCTCTTTTTGCGACAGCTCCAGAGTACTGTTCCTGTTGATGTGCCTACTCATCCTTGCATTCAGGAAGTAATCAACCGTGAGTGGAGGGACCCTGACAAGATTATTCTGCCCCGTTTTATGGCCAAGTTGTACACTTTGCAGGATATGGCCCAGGTGTTGCCTGATTCTGTGCCTATTGACTTTTTTGTGGCAAATTTAGTAGGGCGCACTTCCTTGGCTGAGGATGCAGTGGGTTGTGATGCTGTGGATAAGATGGTGGATGTGCCCCTGAAAAAAGCTTATTCTGGGACTCATTTGGCTTTGAGGGCTGGAATTTATGGGACTTATGTTGCTCATTCTTAACTGTCGGATCTCAAGGTATTGAATAGTGCTCTGGATGGGTCTTCGGACTGCTCAGGGTTGATGTCCATTATTGAGTGACAAGTAGAGTTCCTATCAGATATTTCTTTTGATGTTGTATGGGCATCAGCTCTGCCTGAAGGGGATTGTGGGTCTGCTCGCAGGAATATGGTTCTCAGGGGCTGGAAAATGGATGCAGTACAAAAAGCTTCAGCGTTGCGACTCTCATTCCAGGGCAATGTGTTGTTTGGTGCTGAATTATAGGAGAAATTGCATAAGCTTTTTAAGGAGAAGAAACATTCCTCTTCTTTTCGTTCCGCTGTGGGAGATCGTCATTTGTTGTGCAAAAAATCTCCCGTTCAGGCTCCCTCCAGGAGACAGTTTGTGAGATCACAAGGCCGTTTTCCGCTGGGCAGAGGCCGGGACAAGAAATGCAAGTCCCCCCCCCCTCCTCCTAAGTATCAGTCCTGACTATATGACTGTCCTAGATCTCGAGGTTGGGGGACTCTTTAGTCAGGTGTACGTCCCATTTCATGGTCATCAGACCATGGCAGATGGGATGCACTGATGTTGGGCATATGTTCCTTGTTGCAGGAATAGGCAGTGGTGGTGGTACCACAACTGGAACAAGGTTAAGGTTTCTATTCCATAATCTTTTTGGTTCCAAAACATACAGGGAGCTTCCGGCTGGTTTTGGGTTTGAAGGCTCTGAGCAACTTTGTCAGCCATGTCCCCTTCAAACTGGAGACTTTATAGAGGATCATTCCGTTGGTGCTTCAGGATCATTTTCTATTCTCCCTGGATATTCTGGATGCCTACTACCATGTTCCGGTGCATCAGTCGTCTCAATAATTTCTCCAGTTCTGCATGCAGAGGTGTCACTATCAGTTCAGAGTCCTTCTGCTTGGCCTTTGATCTGCCCCAACTGTGTTTATGAAAGTAGTTGCTCTACTGGTAGAATCTCTCCATCTCCAAGGGGTGCACTTGTACCCTGATCTTGATGATTGGTTACTTCATGCTCCCTCCCCAGCGCGACTTGTGCAGGATCTTCAGTTGGTTTGTTCCACTCTGCAAAGACAAGGGTTTACTGTTCCCTGGGCTCGGTTTAGTCTCCGTCCTTTGTGGATTCATCTGCTCTCCTGTTGGGATCCTCAGTCATTCCAGTACGACCAGGAGGTGCCTGTCTCGGCGGGGGCTCACCAGGACCTGCGATGGTGGACATTAGACTCCAATCTGTCCAAATGGGTTCCTTTACAGCCCGCTCCTTCATTGGTATTAACTACAGATGCTAGTGCTTTGGGGTGGGGGGCGACCCTGGGCACAAGTTCTTCAGGCCCAATCGTCTCCTCAGGAGGGGAGGCGTTCCTATAATTAGAAGGAGCTCATGGCCGTGTTCCGGGCTTGCATGGGGTTTCATCATTCTCTAATTGGTCACAACTTGGTTTGATCTGACAACATGGTCACTGTGGCCTACCTCAACAACCAGGGTGGGATTCTGTCCATGTCGCTGAATCTGGTGGTGCAGAGGTTGTTTCACTGGGGCGAACTCTACCTTCAGTACCTGGTTGCAGTACACGTGCGTGGAGTGGACAATGGAGTGGCGGACTCCTTCAGCAGGTGTTTTCCCCCTTTGCAGGTGATTTCTCTTTCTAGGGAGGTGTTAGACTTGGCATCCTTAACGGGGTCTCCTCTAACTTTTTGCCTCTGTTTCCCAGGTTATTGATGTGTGCTGGACTCTGTCTTTGCTGTTTTTGTTACTCTGGGACTTTACCACTGCTATCCAGTGCTAAAGTGCAATTGCTCCTTTGTAAAATGTATGTGTAATTGGATTTCCATGATTGGCATATTTGATTTACTGGTTGGTAAGTCCCTAGTACAGTGCACTAGAGGTGCCCAGGGCCTGTAAATCAAATGCTACTAGTCTGCGTGCAGCACTGGCTGTGCCACCCACCTTAGTAGCCCTGTAAACATGGCTCAGACCTGCCACTGCAGTGTCTGTGTGTGCAGATTTTAACTGCCAATTCGACTTGGCAAGTGTACCCACTTGCCATGCCTAAACCTTCCCCTTTTCTTAGGTGTAAGGCACCCCCAAGGTAGGCCCTAGGTAGCACCATGGGCAGAGTGCAGTGTATGTTTAAGGTAGGACATATACCATTGTGTTTTAAATGTCCTGACAGTGAAATACTGCCATATTTGGTTTTCACTGTTGCAAGGCCTATTTCTCTCATAGGTTAACATGGGGGCTACCTTTAAATTTGATTAAAGTGTAGATTCCCTTTGGGAGCAGATAGACATGTGAAGTTTGGGGTCTCTGAGCTCACAATTTAAAAATACATCTTTTAGTAAAGTTGGTTTTGAGATTGTGTGTTTGAAAGTGCCACTTTTAGAAAGTAAGCCTTTTCTTGCTTAAGTCATTCTGTGGCTTTGCCTGTTTGTGGATTTCCTATCTTGGTCAGTTTTACAGTTGGGCTGTTTGCACCTCTCTCTATACAGTGACACAAAGGGAGCTGGGGTGTAGCCTAGATATCCTGATGAGCCATCTGTGCTAGGAGGGAGGGGAGGAGTGATCACTTACACCTGAAAGGGCTGTGCCTGCCCTCACACAATGCAGTCTCCAACCCCCGGGTGTGTGTCTGTGGGCTGGGCAAGGCAGGATTTCACAAACAAGAGAGACTTTCCTTTGAAGTAAGCCTACTTCAAAGGCCAAAATGACTATCAGAAGGGCACCCAAAACCACAAAGCCTGCCTGGTCCCGAGTGCTTGTGAGGATCGATGCATCGCTCTCCTGTGGAGAGGAAAAACGGTGCACACCTACCCCACCGGAGAAGGAGAAACAACACACAGTCTTGCTTGCAGGTGAGAAATTGATGCATTGCTAACCTTTTTCGACGCACACTCGTCCGTGCGTGTTATTTTGATGCTACCCATGTACTTTTCAATGCTAACAGTGTTTTTACTGTTTACAAAAGGTTTTAAGACTCTTTTGCTTTTAAAATTAATAACTTGACTTGTGTATGTTGGATTTGTGTCGTTCTGGTCTTGTTTTGTTTAGATAAATATTTCCTATTTTCTAAACCAGTGTTGTGTCATTTTGTAGTGTTTTCACTGAGTTACTATGTGTGTTGGTACAAATACTTTAAACCTAGACTCTGAAGTTAAGCCTGCCTGCTTGTGGGGTGAGCGGGGGTTAACTGAGGGTGATTCTCCTTTACCCTGACTAGCGTGAGGATCCTTGCTTGGACAGGGGGTAACCTGACTGCCAACCAAAGACCCCATTTCTAACAGGATGCGTTTCTCATGGAGTGCAAGAGGTTTGCTGTAACTTACCTCAAGCTCCTTGCTTCCCAGCTCACGGCTCAGGTTCCTCTGATCTGCTCTTGGGGTCCTCAGCCAGAGTCATGGGGGATGGATGCATTGACGGTCTCTTGGCCAACCCGGCTCTTGTATGCTTTCCCACCTATACCCCTCATTCCCAGGTTTCTGGCTCAGTTGCTGAGGGAGGACAGGTGGGTGATTCTGGTAGTCCCTTTTTGGCATCAGAGGTCTTGGTTCCCTGTTGTCCGGTTGTTATCAGTTTTTCTTCCTCTGTTTCCCTCCCCTCTACGGTCAGTGCCTCCTCTTCCTCTATGGAAGCTTCGACTATTGGTTTGGAAGTTGAAAGGCAAGGGTTGCAGCTCAGGGGCATTCCCAGACATTTAGCGGTGGCCATTCAGTAGTCACATAAGCCATCTACTTTGAAATCCTATGCTAGGCATTGGAGTAATTTTCAGCTGTAGTGTTCTCCCCTTGGTTTTTCTCCATTGGATTGTTCCTTACCTACTGTTCTTCAGTTCTTGTGGGAAGGTTTTGTGAAATGCCCGGCTGTCTCTACTTTGAGAGCTCAATGGGCTGCTATTAAGGCTTTTCATGCCCCTTGGGGTAACCTCGCAGATTTGCAGGACTTTTCTCTTTCCCATCCTCTGGTGAATCCTCTTTTTCCTTTCTGGGTCATGCCTCTGGTGCTTCGTTCTTTGGTCTATTCCCATTTGAGCCTTTGGAGGTCACGGATATTAATTTTTTAGCATCAAGGTTGTTTTTTTGGTTGCCATCACCTCAGCTAGACGCATTGGGGAATTGGGTGCTTTGATGGCTAGAGAACCTTTTTTGACTTTTTCCAAGGATGAGGTAGTGTTGCGTCTGGATTCTTCCTTTGTTCCCAAGGTGGCCTCTGAGTTTCATAGTTCTCAGGAGATTGTGCTCCCTTCCTTGCATGTGGTGGCTCCTGCGGAAGGGGATTTGGATTGGTCTTTGTTGGCTGTTCGTAGGGCTCTTTTGGTCTATCTAGAGCTGTCTCAGTCTTTTTGCAAATCTGACTCCCTTTTTCTATCCTCTGGTTCTTCTTCTTGGGGGGAGAAAGCGTCTTCTCTTTCCATTGGGCGGGTGCTAAAGCAGGTTATTGAGCTAGCTTATTCTTTGGCCAGTGTTCCCCCCTCCAGGAGGCGTGCAGGGTCGATCTATCAGAGGTATGGCAGCTTCTTGGGCAGAATTGAAGGGGGTCTCCATCTTTGAGATTTGTATGGCCACAACTTGGGCTGTTGCTAATACTTTTGTTTCCCACTATCATCTTCAGAATGTGTTGGGGGATGAGCTTAATTTCGGGTTGGGAGTGCTTCAGACGTTTTGCTCCTGAAATAACTGTTTTCAATAAATCACTTTTGGCATGTACTTTTGTTGTTTGCCTAAATGGTCCTTTGTCATTTGGGGTTTTTCTTGATCAGGGCATTCTGTTTTCGGCTTGGGCATTCTCCATAAGTAATCAAGGGGACAAAGATGGTGGTACCTGGGGGTAATGTCTGGTTACTTACTGGTAACCTTCATTACTCCTGGTCCTGTAGTCCTCGTCCCAATTATTACACCCCACCCTCCCTTGCGGAATACCGCCCATTGAGTTAGGGGGCTTGGTAGTTCAGGAGGAATGCTAGGAAGATACACAGTTATGTACACCCTGTTGGGGGCAGGGGTGGGGATAGAGCATTCCTTGTGTTCTTTTTTCTGTTGTGGAGAGATCTCTCTCTCCATAAGTAATTAATGGGATAAGAACTACAGGACAAGGAGTAATGAAGATTACCGGTAAGTAACCAGACATTATGGCCTAATTTAGCTCTTTTCTCCATTTGAATGAAACTACTAACTTCCTGGCCTCTCCTGACGTGGAATGCAACTTTTGCTCAAAGATCGAAGTTAAGGATTTGTGCTTTTACACCATTGAAGGTGAGATCATGACACTTTATTTGGCTCTCTTTAATTGACAGAGTATAAAATGACACTAAGAATATAGTATCCAATATTTAATTTGGAATTATCCAATGACATCCTAATTTCTATGTGCTTGATGTCAGACAATTCCCCTTTGCTTAGGAGTTGTGCAGCATGCAACACAATACTACTAACCACACGTATAATTTATAGCAGTGTGTCAGTCTCTAGTGATTAATTATAGAGTTTACATTCTGTAAGCTGTCTCCACAAAGAAAGTTTTCCCCATCGATTAAATTAAATTAAATTACATTTAATATGAAAGAGAGGATGCTTTGCTGTTTTTTGTAAAGCAGAGTAAATTCAATGTGTAATATTTGAACCCTACCCATTCCTCTCCGAACACTAATGTTAACTAAGGGATCAATATGCTTGCTCCATATAGCTTTCTTCAAATCGTTAATCAATTTAGAAAAAATACTTTTGTAGCTATCAGTAGCATGTCACAGTGGAGACTCGCGCAACACAAGTACCATCCATGCTGATAAACGATGCATCTCGGCCTCCCTTCCTTCCCTCACCATTATTATCCATCATTGATTCCCCTAAAGAGCTCTGATGTGATCGAACCTTCTTCTGAGTCCCGTCTTCCTTTGTTTTATGTACAAACAATCATACATCTATTGCGGATGGTGCAGTGTCCTTAGCTAGAGAGCGCTCTAATATTAGTCTTGAATAAAGAGTGGAGTCACAGCATATGTCCTACACGGTTCCTCTCATTCCTTATCATTTTTTCATTCCCATGGCCAATTTCATACATACTTCATATTTCTGTGAAATGATTGTATCTTGGAGGGATATTTCCCAGAGCCTATTCCCGGCATCCAGTCGGGCACTGGCATAATAATGACCACGTTCTCCGAAAGAGCGATGATAAATGACTCCACGCTGGTAGTCGAGCACAGACCTAATCTCAGAGGTAGTTAGCATTCCAGATTCCAATTAGAGATCTTGAGGTAATCTGTCATAATGCAGGTGACACGATGGCATCCAGGGTGTGTTTCCCAATGCCCAATTTTCGCATCACATTCTGTTTCTGGTTGGCAAAGTTGGTCCTTAAATTGAGGGAGGAAGGAGCATGACAACACCACAAACTGATTTTTGCTGTGCAGAAAAAAAAAATCTCTTTCTCTTTAAATTTCTGATGCTGTGAAGGTGGACTAAATAAATCCGCGCACTAATTACTTACCCGGACACATTCGTGTTTACACAAAAATATGATAAATACATACAAAGGCTCAGTGCGTTAATGAGCTTCACCATTAGTTCCCCGAATCAATCATTCGAGAATACGCGTCTTAGAACTGCTGTAATGGCCGCGATCTAAGAATTATTTGAAGTGCCTTTCAGCACATCAGGTACGAGGTAATTAATAAACCACAGCAGATGAAAACAAGCCTGTAGCTTGCAAATCGCCGCCATGCTATCTGAGGGAGTCAACTGAGAATTGCTTCTTGCCTTATCCTCCTGGGAAGGGCTAGAAGCTTCTAGAAACACAACGCGCGTATATTTTGAAGAATTCCCCCCTTTTTGTTAACGTTTAAAATGGAAACAGAGGGCCCCAGGGCCTCATTAGGCGATACACGAAAAAACACAAAAGAACTGAATGCTTTTAAACGACAACGTTTTTAATTAGCGTTTCCTCGTTAATATAGAAGCAATTACAGAAAGCTGCCTATAGGCCTGGGTCCCAACCTGAGGTCAGGGGGGATGCCTGCGCTATTCTGATAAACTGTGTTAATTTAAAATAAACAAATATGATCTCCCAGGGAAGGCCAGCCCAGCTGTGCGGGATCTCCGTAGAGATGGTGAATGTTACAGAAAGGAGATTTGTTCGTGTAAAGGCCGCCCTGCTTGGTACCGTCTTATATAATGCCCCATCTGCCTCTTTACAGCAATTTCTTCCATTTCTGAGCACCGCAGCACTCTTCACATAGGACCCTGTCTGCGACCGTGAATACGCTGATTTATATAATGTCCACGCGGCCACAAAGACCCCATGGAACAGGGAAGAAGGGGGTTTTATGCTAGAGTAACTTTTTCTATCAGCCTTTTCCATGTAGGCTGTTATTGTCACGCTGATAGATGGTCTTGTTCCTGTGTGTGATGTTTCAGCTTTTGAAACAAGCGCTAAAAGCATTACGTTACGGTTGTGGAAGCTGGGCATGAATCATTGCTTTCACGCCGAATTATCATTTGGGTCCTTTATAACTAAATCAGGTTTTACCCTTCAGGTCTGCCCTCGTCAGCCGTTTTCAAATCCAAGGACTAAGTCTGAGGTAGCCAACTCTAAAACTCTAAATTAACTAATTTTATTCTATTGTTCAGCATGTGTATGTCGCATTGAGTACTTAGACTGCAGTCCGGCAGCTGGGAATTGCAACATATTGAAAGAACGGGTGGCATATCGGTGGTAGCGTGGTGCAGGCGACGCTGTTGCTCCCGATGTTGCTGATTTCAGTGCCTACGACCTGTTTTACATTCTTTCATTTAACTAACTTTAATACTGTATACTGTAAATATGTTTTAGCCCCGGTATGCCCTCACAGTATTGCATGCAGGATGTAGCATGACATACATATTGTATCCACTACATCGACATAACCATTACAAGTTAAGGTAAGCCTAGGAAAGAAGGTGTAAAGTATTGAAAATATATACTTACTATGATGATGTAGGGATAGGCAATGTAGTGATAGGCAATGTAGTGTTTTTTAGGTTACCAGGGTTCAGCTTGCTATAGAGACATTCGACCTACAGCCCAACATATATAATAACAAATATTAACAAAAATGTTGTATAACTGTGAAGTCTGTGAGTATGTGATATCACTGAAGCTATTTTAAAGTTTTAGACCAAATAACATCATTATCTAATGCTCTTGGCCCAGATTTACAAAGGGCTTGCATCGTGTCACGCAAGGTAACGCAAGCCCCTAAGTGAGATTTACTATGTCACACAGAGGCACCTTGAATAGTAAATCAGGAGTAACTCCAGGTAGCACAAGACTCTGCCTTACATAACTCTGCCCTGGGAAGGCTTTCAATGAGTGGAGAGCGGGTGTTCCCACACATCTACTCATGGATTATGGCGCATTCCCAGATTTACTAACACTAGTAAACCTGGGAATGTGTCAAAATGCTAGTGAAGCGTAATGAGGAGAAATATGTCTGCTTCTCGTCATTTTTCCTCTTTCTGAGTGTGCTGCATTCTGCACATACAAAGAAATAGATAAAAGCCATAGAGAATTTTTTGTTTTGTTTGCAGCACAGGCATCCTTGCATCATGGCGCAAGGGGGCCTGTGTTGGGGCTATCCTGCGGTCAGTTTGCCGGCACAGGGACCTTTGGACTATTTAGAAGGAGGCAATAGGCCCTGAATTCACAAAGGCATTTGTCAAAAGGCAATGTAAATGCAAAATGCAAAACAAGCTGTGTTTTAAGAAAAGGCATCCGATATTGGGAATCAATTCAAAAGAGTATTAATGTACCCCAAAAATATTTATACAGCCTTCCTCACAGTTGATATCCAAGAAGTAGGAAAAAAAGGTTCAGATGTTGGAATGTGAGCACCATCTGACATCACATTCAGAGAACTGCTCCTAAAAGTATTTTCTTCCAAAAGAAAATGACATTTCTTTGCTGTGGCACACATTGGCATAAAAAGGTGTTTTAACATATTTAGGCATTCTGGTTTAGTATGTATGCGTGCTGTGCAGGCATTAAGCCTGAACCAGCAACAAAAACGTACCAAGCAGGCTGGCCAGCTTACGAAACAAATAGACGAGCCCATAGAGTGACCATAATGCAATCTGTCTATGTGACATCAGCCATGCAGCTGGAAAAAGTGATTTTTGAAGTTTTTTCAAAGAATGTAAGGTAAAGGTAGATGTCAGTTCACAGAGATGCCCAGAGCGAAAATTATTAGAAATGCAAAGTGACAGCAAAGTCTGCAAGCAGGGAGATTAGCAATCAAAAGTGATGATCTGAGCACAACTTCATGACTTTGTAGGGCTGGTGGATAGTATTGATGTGGAAAATATTCCATTCAGTTTATAGCTGAGCCACTGAGCTAATTGTGTACTTGGAAGCAACATACAGAATGTATGTTTAGAAAGGTTAGTCCTCTACCTGCTAGGCTTGTGACGCATTGCCTCATTTTAGAATAAAAGCTCCTAGACTTTAATTCGACCAATGAAAGTGGTGGTAAAGTGGGGTAAATTTAATTGGTAACTTTATGTAGCGCTCAGTTCAAAGAATACACATTTGACCCTTAGAAAAACATTATAAGGGACACTGGAGTGTGTGGAAAAAGTTACTTCTACGAAAGTTCGTTTTTTGACACATCTAAGTTCATTTAAGATGTACAAGACACCTTGAGTGCAAATCCCAGTTCTACATTTATAAATCATGTGCGGTGCATAAGCTGTAGTACTAAGTTCAGGTTTAGGCATAGGGATAGAGGTGTTATATCTGTGGGAGGTGTTTGTGCACAATGTTGTGGATGTTGGCATTCCTTCGCTATGATTTTGACTGCTACCAAATGCTTGCTCTGAGCATTAAGTGAGCACAACCACTGTGGAGGAAACTAAGTAGGCTTCCTGAACTCATCATTCGATAGTGGATAGCTCTGCTTTCACTTAGCTTTTTTCATGAGGGGGTCCAACAAAGACACTCAGAGCCTCATATACAGGCCCTTTGTGCCATGGCTGCATCATTTTATTTTGACGCAGCAGGGGCACTAACAGTGCACTACACTGCTCCATATTTACAAACTGACGCATTGGGCCCAATGCGTCCGTTTGTAAAGCTCTGCCTCACATTTTTCCTGCACCAGGTATAATGTATGCAGGGTAGTCATTCCCACAGGAAAAGCCACACAGAACTGACACAGTGAAATTTACAACATTTCACTGCAACATTCTGTGACTTCATTGCATCAAAACTTTACCACCTGCTCAAGGCAGGTGAACATTGATGCAGTGCTTTATCCTATGGGAGACTCCTTGCATTGCTGGAGTTGTGTCAGTTTAACAACGCTAAAGATGCATCAGAATTTCTAATGCATATGTGAAAACCTGTCCCGTGGGGCTCTGCATTGTAAATATAGCGCATCTATGATTTCGTTAGGGGATGATCAGGAAGCACAAGAAATCTGATGCATCAATGGCGCCGTGTCAGATTTTTGCAAATGAAGCCCCGGAGTGTCCCTCCACGGAACATGCTGTAGAAATGCCAGAAATTTCTGAAAGGCCTTTGAAGTGAACCAATTTAAAATGGTTAATGATGTCTAAGGAAAGTGGAAGGAGGAATCTGCCCAGTCACATGGTTATCCTCATCCACTTTGGAATTTCATGTGCAATTGTTTCTTGGTGGATGTTGGGTTCCCCAGAACTCTTCCTAGAACAGTTAATATATTGCACTAAAGCAAATATTGGACTGAATCGGTAAAAGATATTCAAGGGTCAGATTTTTGATAATTTACTAATGAAATAATAGTTACTATTGCTACACAATTGGCTCTCCTGCATGCAAAAAATAAAAGAGTGAATAAGTCTTGCATGCATGTTAGAAGAATCTTTGCCTTTTTCGCAGTGGAGGGTTTAAAGAGCTGGTCTGTTGTCTGGCTAGATCTTCACCATCCAACATCTGTGTCTGAGAGCTAGAAGAGCCCGTTCACAAACTGGAACATGGGGACATTTAAGCAACACTTATTGGATTTGCTGACTGCCTACCGGTAGAACTCATCTCTTAAGAGTATAAAATCAGGGCTACTTGAGGAGGTACTAGGATCAGCGGGGTTGCTGACCAGTGTACAGTATAACACATAACTGGAGTACTGCTAGAGAGATTCATGCAGACTCTGCCACCTCCCTACACTTATAATTAGATGATTGGGATTCCTGTGATTTACAGAGAAGCAAGAATTATAGAAAATCTATGTATGCAACTAGTCTGAAGACTTATAAGCTACTCGTGCCTTGATAATCATCCTATGGAACTGAAAACCAAAGCATAAAGAGGGAGCCTGCAGTGGGCATGTATGTGACTTCATCCCAGCCCTGTCAACCTCTGTGAGTAACCTGGACTAGAGTTTACAGAGTGATATTATAATATTTTTGGATAATTGTTGATCTCTAATTGATAATTTAGAAGGAAGACTTGTTTCTCGTTTATACGTGTATAACTCCAATATAAACGTAGCTTAATTTTGCCTGTTCCTATTAAATAATTATCTTTTCACTTAAACTTTGAGTGGCATTTCTGTACTTTATTTTCAAATTGCATTGTTGTAATAAACAACAATACCTTGTGCATTTCTCTCGGAATTACTTTGCTACTCATTCAAAATTATCAAAGGTGAGTAAAGATTGCCCGTATTGATTTTAGCTTACCTGTTTGAACTATCAGTTGTTTGAACAATATGGTAAAGTAGATACATCTCACATGAAACCTGTGTCATTTTCCCCTATTGCCTGTAAGTGGACTGATGTATTAGTTATGGTTTTATAGAGTGTTCAGTACACACATTGTTCTTTTAACCTATTGTTTATTTCTCTAGAGGAGCAAACAAGTCTCATTGGTGATTTGTTGGACTTCAACACCAGTTCAGCCCACATTGCTTTTGTTACATAAATATCAGGTATATACCAGCTTATTTAGGCTTTGCTCTGTCCATGCAGCTTCTTTGTTGCTTCTTTACAATCCTGACAAACAGGACTGTGTGCAATAAAAGTATCCTCTAAACTGTACCATTAAGTAGAAGTAATTGCATGGAATTGCCCAGGAATATCTATTTTGGAAAAACAGGAGCCTCCTTGCTCTTTTACATCATTTGCTATATTTTAATTGAAGAAGAGACACAGTGATTCTTTATGCAAAGTACTTTATACTTATAGTAAAGGCACAGGCACATAGGCCTTGTCAAGATGTTTAAATTGTCCCAGTGCTATACTTGAAAGGGTGTTTGAGAGAATAGAAAAGGATCGAACACTGTTTGATCCCTAATAAGTATGTTCATCTCAGCCAACAATTATCCTGTGGTATAACAAATGTAATGTCACTTTGGTCAGTGAGGAAATTTGGCGATATTGAATACTTCACATGTGTTGGTGGTTGTATGTACATATATATTCACTGAAAAAACAAAGGCTAAAGTGATGTTATAGTTAATTGAAAATGTCTGTTAAAATGTTATTTTAAACTGAAGGTACACTGAAAATCACCAGTTATATTGAATCACGAACAGAGATGCCATTTTAAATGTCATCATTGATGTTAACAATTATATTGTTGAACATGTTATTAGTGATATATTATGTGAGGCCATAAGCGGTGCATAGCAAGTGCACAAGATGTGGTTACTTCAGTTAACTATTGCTAGTGAAATTCAGAGCTTTTTAAAGTGCAAAATAATATTTCTTAACAGACATTTTCACCAAACTATAAAATCACTTTAACCTTTGGTTTCTTCAGTGAATTTATTAGGTATTTTTAAGGTACATTAAGGTAGAAGCATGCCTAACTATAAAATAATTTTAACCTTTGCTTTTTCAGTGAATTTCTAGTTTTTTTAAACATAAAGTAAGATTTAATTACCATACCTGAATATCCAAATCCCCTTGCAGAGCATGGCCTTTGCACCCTCGTCATGCACTGCTTATGGGCTCACATATTACAACACTCATGACATGACACATCATTGATAACATCACTGATGACAACTGTAGTGACATAATTGATGGCAACACTGTGCCTGGTGGGGGCACGAGTTATAGTTTCTTGTGTTAACTATAACTGGTGAATTTCACTGTTTGTTTAGTTAAAATTATACATTTAAATTGACATTTTCACATAACTTCAACATCACTTTAACCTTTTTTCAGTGAATATATATGTGCATGAATGTGTACTTGTGATTATGTAAATGCCTGTGTGTTCACATATATGGAAGTATATTTCTGTGTGTGGGGGAAGGAGCAATTTTCTGAATATTTTTTGATGTATAAAAGTGTGCCTGAGTAATTGAATGTATGTGTGCACGGGGGGATATATATATAGAGAGAGAGAGCGAGAGAGAGAGAGAGAGAGAGAGAATTAACACATGAATGTGTTTTTGTGTAAGAAGTTATACCCATATTGTTGAACTCTTTGTGTCTGTCAATATATTTGACTGTTGGTATTTCAGAAAGAGAGTGTTCACATATGTAGATGTATGAACAAATGTGTGAGGAAACTCATGGCACAATTCACAAAGGTAACTTTTACTTTTGAGTAAGTTTATCCTTTTGAGTAAGTTTAATACTTTTCAGTATTCAGAAACTGCACTTGTGAAGGAACTTACACTACTGTAATATCATACACTTTTGTAGTAAGCCAAGCACTACACATGACTAACTGGTACTGCAACACCCTCCCAGAAAAAATAACGGAAGTAGGGACTTAAAATAAAATTCTATAGCAAATAATGGTAAAAATATTATTAAAAATATAAATAAATATAAATAAAATTTAAAAATATATACAAATAGTACATAGTTATATAAATGAAGTTTGTGAATACCAAAAAGTATTACTCTTACTCAAAAGTGCAAACTTACTCAAAAAGTGCAGTTTGTGATTCAAGCTCAGAGTGTTCAAGTAGGTTTGTATGTTAGAGCTTTACCACATGATGATTTATGTTTGTGTTCATGTGTGCATAACAATCTTTCTTGGTGTCTTTACGTGTGTGCTGAAAAAAGGACCTGTGCATTTGTGTGCATGTGTATATGCCCTGTTTAGAGGAAGGGAAGATATTCCATCACAAACATGGTGGATGTTCCATCCACTGTATTACAAGTGCACTTTAATCTATGCCACTTGTGATACGGCAGACATCACATTTTGACAGAGTATCCAATTCTAAACTAAAACAGGCCATTAGCGTGTTTCAAAATGAGAGGTAGATCATTTGAGCACATTGTATTTATGTGTAGAGAAGTTGTCTCTGTGTGAATGCATGTAAATGACATGTACAAAGTAGCAAATGATTACCCATTTTCTATGACTCTGTTAATCTGTGTGATGGAAATGAAAATTGAAGAATTCAAGCATTCAGGCAGTTTCATTGCTGTACAGAACTGGGTTAATGTAGGTTTCTGTAATTGTAATCAAATAATCAATGAAGAGTTTCATGATGATGTTTTGAAACTGTTAATGCAGGCATATACTGAGTTTTACTGCCTTTTTATATGAATTCTCAAGGGGAATAAAGACCTCTTAACTCTTATAGTGACAATAACCATTGACCTTTTGAAAAAATTGGTACATTTAACAGCAGTTGTATATTTAGCTTGCAAAACAGCAATGCAGTGATCAATACACACTATAAAAATTAAAAATAAATTTCTGAAATTAAACTGTGAACGTTGTGAGGCATTTCTCCTCTATTTGACATGGATGTATGGTCAATACACAACTTACCAAGGTGGTAAAGATGTAATGATAATATTCAGTCATCATTCCCATTGCCAATGCCTAAAACATTTTAAAAAGCAGAAATTAGTTTTAATGAGGTCATGTTTACAATTAAACAACACATTTGTTATCAGAATGGCTTCAGATTGATGACTATTAATAAAGATCATTAATCAATATGTTTGACTTAAAGACAATTATTTGAACTATGCAGAATAAAAATGGTGAGTGATCAAAAACACATTCTTAAAGAATATATTAATAAGCACCATCAATATTAATTCATGAAATGACAATCTATATAACAATATTATTTATTTAGTGTACAGCATATTACTAAGAGCAAGGATGATACTGCAATGGCATTATGCCATCTCTAAGCTTTCATCTTTTAAGATTTTATTTGTTGTAATTTCCAGTGGGGTTTATCCAGTGTTTTCAGATATTTTCAAAACGTGTAATATCCAGTGTTTTTTGCTGTGTAAAAAATCATGGAGATGGTGTTTTGAGTGCTTTTAAAGAATTTGGCGTTTACTTCCTTCCTTCCCTTGTTCACTGATACAGTAAATTCTTAAAAGCCAGCACAAGGACTATTAGGCACTGATTTTAACCATACACATCAGCCTTTTTGAAAAGCATTGCAAAAAGTGTGATCCTGCCAGGCATGTGTGAGAGTTGCTAAGGGCAGTTTAACATTGTTTTCTGTGCAGCGTTCCCCAATGTACTAGTGCATTTTTGATCTTGTTGGAAAGAAAAAGTACAGTACAACATGATTCCGTTAAAAATAGACACTGTGGTTGGTACCAATGGTTTTCTGGTGAAGGAGAAGTGTCAGGCCTTGTTTCTGTACCATAAGTTCAAAGCTTATTTTGACATTGAGACAATAGAAATTAAAGATTAACTGTGGCTGTGTCATGAATATGTTCTACTTCGGTATGCAGGGTAAGAATTTGTATAAACATTAGGCCTGGGTGAAATTTAAATGACGCCAGTGTCATTTGTTTAATTTTGGGCATTGCCTGCCTTCCACTGACTGACCCTGGCCCATACACTGAAGCAATTAAAACTGAGACATGGCTACCTTTAGAAATTCACTGAAGTCCTTTTTGGCAAAATACTGCTGATTAGTTCTTCCTGTTCAGTGCCATTTTGGAGATCGTAGGGGTGGAATGACTGGCTCTGTTGTTCAAGATGAGGACATTTCTAGACAGGTTCTACCTTTTTTCTGTGCCTGATCACACGTCATTGTTTCCCTGTTTTTATAATCCTGCTTGTAGCTATCCTCTTTGCAACTTGCTTTGAGAACTATAACTTTGCAGAAAGTCTAGGTCCGGTGAGCAGACTGAAAATGACATCTGAAAATGAACCAACTCCAACAGGTTCTTAACCCTTAGACAGTGGATACATATTCTCGCTCTGGAAAATGTGTATAAATGTGGGATGCAAACTACTGCCAGGTTCACTTTGGCCATGAAAAGGAGCACTTCACAGATTACTCCAAGAGATGCTGTGCAAACAGGGCGCATGTCTGTCTGACAGTCAGTTTCCCTGAAGGGAGGGGATATCACCTGAAGTCTGCACTTTCTGGTGGAGGAACCTATGGTCTGTCTGAAGTGCCTGGAAGCCTTCCTGCCTCCTGAGAGAGTGAACAAGTCTGCTTGGTTGTAATGGCAAAGAGACTGTCCAGGAAGAGAAGCCTAGCATGTTCTTGGCATGTGAAGCACCCAGGTAAAACTGACTTCCCTCAGAGCATGAAGTCAGGTGTGTCCTATGTTGTGAATAGGCCCCTCGGTCACTCTTTGCTGTTGCCATGCATGCTGCACTTAATACTGAACCTGAATATCTACTCATGTCACCAAGCATATTGCCACAGTCTGAAAGATGGGTGCTGCCACTGCTGACATGATAAACAAAGGAGTGTAACACCATCAGCCAAGACGCCCAAATCAATCTAGATGCTGCATCTGCCAGAGGACATCATCTGAAGGCAATCAGTCCAGAGACTACAACTACCATCTCTGGACGTTAACATAGCTGGTCTACAGGGCTGCCACTGCTTAGATCAAGTAATGCTGTGCAGACCAGCAACACAAAATACCTCTGATACCTGAGGTAGAATGTTAACTATAGAATGTGAGGGACCTCATCTCTAGTACTGATGTCATGTTTGACATCAGATTAGAGTGTTGGAGATGGAGGTTCTGAGGGAGCTGTTGAAGAGCTGACTGTCCTGTGTCGTCTCCTTTTGCTGTGGATAAGATATTCCTATTGAAAGGAAACTACTTCCTGAAACAGTGGATTAATCTTCGTTATTACACGTGGCGATGAGGAGGCAGAAGTATCTTAACACTGAACTGTGGATTTTACTATTCTCTGTGGACTTCGTATATTTTCTCGACATCAAGAGAATTCCATCTTCATAGAAATTAACTTCTCTATTCAAGCGATGAGCTCAAGATTTTATACTAGTGCAGCACTATTTCTTTTTCCTTTTTCATTGTATTTCGTAGTGCTCAGTATTTAAGCACTCCGTCTTCTGTTTGGTGCGAGCACTATTTAAAGAAACTGAAGCGCACCGCGCGAGGGTGTGCGCGCTGGCACATCAAAAAAGGAACCAACTGGTTTGCTTGTGCGAGTCAGCATTGTGTATTGATCAATGCCACACTCAGGAAATGAAACGTGTCCGCGCTGTGTTTAATTGAAAACTTGTAGCACTTTGATTTATAGCGGCACAGAAACATAGACCATACGCTCGTGCCGCGCCGCTTAAATTGTAAACTATTGGCACTTCGATTTATAGCGGCACAGAAACAGAGTTCACACGCACGTGCCGCACTGTGTTAAATGTATACCAGAGAACTGTCAGTGATCACACGCGCGTGCCGCGCTGCTTAAATTGTAAACTAATGGCACTTCGATTTATAGCGGCACAGAAACAGAGTTAACACACGCGTGCCGAGCCGTTTTAAATGTATACTGGAGAACGGTAATTTATACCGGCACACAAGTAAAGAATCTACACGGACATTTTATTAACGTGCTGCGCTCTGCTGGAACTGTAATTTATAGCGGCGAATAGTACAAAGTATACAAACAAAGAATTACACGGGAAAGAAAGGCATGCAACGTTCATTTTATATTTCTAAGCTCACCGGTGCACAATGTTATTTTGACTCCGCTGTGCCGACGTAGTTTCAGCTCTAAAAAACTCTCAACCAACCGGAACTGAGTGATTTTTTTTTTTTTGTTCTTGGGTCTCTTGAACTCTAATAAAAGGCAATTTCCCTTAAAAAGAAATCTAAATGTTTGACTTAAGATACAACAAAGTCAATGTCAAGTGGAACTTCAAGGTTAGCAAACTAAAGAAGGAAAACCTATGAAGTAAAGTCAAATACCTGTTTTTCTACAATTTAAAACTTATATATTAAAGTTAATTACCCATATTTCTACAATTTTAAAGTGTTCCTGTTTTAACAATGCAAAACATCTCACCTCCACCATTTTTTTTAACCATACCAGGAGAACCACCAATAAAATGGTCTAAATGGAAAAAAACTTTTCTACATTATTCTAGAGTATGTGGAACTAATCTATCGAATGAAAGAAAGAAGGCTCTTTCAATGCATTGTTTGGGATGTGAGGGGCAAGAAATGTTTGAAAATTTACCTGACACAGGAGATGAAGGGACAGACTTAAATGAATTTGAGATATGTTTGAAAAAGTTGGACCTACATTATTTACCTAAAATTAGTACTATTTTGGAGCGATACCATTTTGGTATGAGAGAACAACAACCTGGAGAAAGTATTGAAGACTATATTACAGCTTTGAGAAAACTTGCATCTACATGTAAATTTGGAGCCACCATCGAAGAACGAATCAGAGACCAGTTCATTGTTAAGATGTTCGAGTGATAAAATTTGTCAGGAATTATGGGGAAAAGATGAACCATCTTTACATGAAGTAATAGTGCTAGCTAAAGGAGTGGAACACACCTTAGCTTGTGTGGAAGAGTTAGAGAGAGGAAAGAATAACTCAGTGACAAGGTCTTTACAAAAAAAGAAGACTTAAGTAGAGAAGCATCTGGTGGGAAGGAAGAGGATAATGTGGCTCAAGGACAGTGGTTTAAATCGAAAGTTTTTAAATGTTTCCGCTGTGGCAATGCAGGTCATTTTGCTTCGTATAAGAAATGCCCAGCTATCAATGTCATCTGTAGGCTGTGTAATAAAAGGGGCCACTTTGCTAAATGTTGTAAGTCGAGCAAAAGTCAAGCATCTGTGAAAGTGGTGGAGGATTGTATTTTGTCGATTTCAACAAATACTCAGAAAAAGAGTCATCCGAGAGACACTATTTCCATTTTAGATAAAGATACGGAGGTATTATTTGACTCGGGAGCATGGTTGACGTTGTTGTCTAATGAGTTTTTTGATAAACATTTGAGTCATAAAGTTCATTTAAAGGACCCGGATGTTATTCCTGGAGTGTATGGTGGTCAAACTATCCTGCTGAGGGCTTATTTTGAGTCGGAAATTTCATTTAAAAAGAACACTATTTTTGGGAAAACTTAAGTGCCGGTCAAAGGAGATAGGGGGTCATTCTGACCCTGGTGGCCGGTGACCGCCAGGGTCACCGACCACGAGAGCACCGCCAACAGGCTGGCGGTGCTCCCGAGGGCATTCTGACCGCGGCGGTTCAGCCGCGGTCAGAAAGGGTAAACCGGCGGTCTCCCGCCGGTTTACCGCTGCCCCAATGAATCCTCCATGGCGGCGGAGCGCGCTCCGCCGCCATGGGGATTCAGACACCCCCTACCGCCATCCTGTTCATGGCGGGAAACCCGCCATGAACAGGATGGCGGTAGGGGGTGCCGCGGGGCCCCCGTAAGAGGGCCCCGCAAAGTATTTCAGTGTCTGCTTTGCAGACACTGAAATACGCGACGGGTGCAATTGCACCCGTCGCACCCCTGCAACTACGCCGGCTCAATTCTGAGCCGGCGTCCTCGTTGCAGGGGCATTTCTGCTGGGCCGGCGGGCTCTCTTTTGGAGAGCGCCCGCCGGCCCAGCGGAAATGTCTGAATGGCCGCCGCGGTCTTTTGACCGCGGTGCGGTCATTCGGCGGCGGAACCTTGGCGGAAGGTCTGAATCACCCCCAAAGTGTTTTGAGTTGGCCACACCAACGAGAAATTAACATTATTCTGGATCCCAACTCTTCTACTCCTGTAATGATTAGAGAAGAATTTATTGAAAAAGTGCAGAAGTTTCCTGAATTCTCTGTGCAAGGAATTAAGGGAGATACTTTGCCAAAGATTGTTGAGGAGTATGAGGATGTGTTCAGTGACAAGCTGGGTTGTCTTAAGAAGTATGTTCATCGTATAAGAGTAAAAAAAAGATCAGTTCCAGTAGTTTCCAAAGTACGTCCTATTCCTATTGCAATGAAAGATGATGTGGAGAGAGAAATACAGAGACTATGCAAGGATGGAATAATTGAGCCAGTGGAATAGTCGGAATGGGTGTCACCAATAGTGGCCCCACGTAAACAGTCTGGTGACATTAGACTGTGTGTGGATTTGAGGAATCTTAATAAATGTGTGGTGAGTGATCAATTTCCGTTACCCAATATAACGAAGATGGTCACACTACTACACGGGTTCAAGTATTTCACCAAATTGGACCTGACATCAGCTTATCATCAGGTCATGTTACATGAAGATTCAAGGGACTACACCACATTCGTCACACCTTTTGGAACTTTCAGGTTTAAAAGAATGCCTTTTGGCCTAGTGTGTGCAGCAGCTGTGTTTCAGCGCTTAATGTACAATTTGTTTGGTTCAGAACCAGGAGTCAAATGCTTACAAGACAACATCTTGATACATTCACAGACTGAAGAGGAGCATGAGACAAGAGTTAGGAGGGTGTTGGCAATTTTGAGAGAGCATGGGTTAACTCTCAAAATTAAAAAGTCTTTTTTCTGTAGGACTGAGATGGAGTATTTAGGTCATAGGATAACTTCAAAAGGGGTGTGTCCTAAGGAGGATCGTGTTATGAACATTTTGAGTTTACGTGAACCAGAGAAAAAGGTGGAACTGTTATCTTTTTTGGGAATGGTCGCGTTTCATGCTAAATTTTTTCCAAATCTAGCATCGAAAACGACCAACATGCGAAAACTATAGAAGAAAGGGAGAGAATTTGTGTGGGATAATGAGTGCAAAAAGGAATTTGAGAGTATAAAAAAGGAATTGACAACGGTTGGAAGTTTAAGTTAATTTGATCCAAGTAAGATGTGTGTAATCATGGCTGATGCCAGTGTGAAGGGACTTGGGGCAGTACTGTTACAAGATGTGGGAGAACATGATCTCAAACCTGTTGTGTACTGCTCCAGGACTTTGCGAGGAGTGGAGGCGAATTATTCGACGATTGAGAAGGAAGCCTTGAGTTGTTTTGGGCTGTTAATAAATTGGAGAACTTTGTGTGGGGAAAAGAATTTCATATTTTTACTGAGCACAAACCTCTTGTGGAGGTCTTTATGAAAAGAGGACTAGATATGATCTCTGGCAAGATTAGTAGGTGGATCGTCGGATTACAAGATTTTGCATTCAAGATGTTTTATGTTCCAGGTCCAAGTAATAAGATTGCTGACTGCTTGTCAAGACTCAGTACAGAAGTAGAAGGTAGTTCGGGGAAGAACCAAGAGGATGTCATTAGTGTTTGTAATGTGACAAGAGGTACTGTAGAACAAGATGAGTGGTTGAGAGTGATTTTGGAGGATGCAGTGTTGCAACAAGTATGTAGAGAACACAGTAGTGGGTGGAGTTCGTATGTGAAAGGTGAAGAAGAATTAGGAGGATTTAGGAAGGTGAGAGATGAATTGTCTGTAGAGAATGATATTTTGTTGCGTGGGCTCAGATTAGTTGTTCCAGTTTCTTTGAGAGAGAGGATCATAGAACTAGGACATGAAGGGCATCAAGGTATGAGCAAAACGAAAGCTAGAATTTGTCTTTATTATTGGTGGCCAGACATGGATCTCATGATTGAAAGGAAAGTAAGAGATTGTCATGATTGCTGCAACAGTGATAAAGTATACAAAACAAGAGTACCACCCATGTGTACTCGAGAAGTTTCTATCAAACCGTGGGATGTTGTGGCAGTTGATGTGGTAGGACCAATCTATGGAAAAGGAGGTTGTAATTATATTTTAGTTCTGGTGGACCAGTTTTCGAGATGGGCAGAAATAGGTATTAGTAGTAGTATGGAAGCTAAGAAAGTAATTGATTTCTTTAATGAGATTTTTAGTCGTGAGGGTTTGCCAAATACTATTCTTACTGACAATGGGCCCCAGTTTGTATCAACTGAGATGGAAAAGTATTTTAAATCCAGAGG
This sequence comes from Pleurodeles waltl, assembly GCF_031143425.1. Taxonomy (NCBI): domain Eukaryota; kingdom Metazoa; phylum Chordata; class Amphibia; order Caudata; family Salamandridae; genus Pleurodeles; species Pleurodeles waltl. Next base: position 1,219,247,829 of record NC_090444.1, on the reverse strand, counting down.
TATTATACATAGAAAGTGTTCTTTGTACCATCCCGAAGGCAATGGTACAGTGGAAAGGTTTAATAAATGCATAAAAGAGTGCATACAATTGGAGGTTGCGGCTGGTAGGAATTGGAGGGATGGCCTCAAAAATGTCCTTCATGCATACAGATTGTCACCTCACTCCACGCCTGGAAAAGTACAGTTTGAACTTTTCAGGGGCCGGAAGGCTAACACGTGTTTGGCATCAGGATCGGTGTTTTGGGGTAAGGATGAGTGCGTATCATGGTGTGAGATGAGTAAGGAAGAAAAGGAAAAACAGGAAAAATGCTTGGAGAAAAGGAGGGAAAGCTATGATAGGAGGAAGAACACGTGCAAAATTGAGGTAAAAGTGGGGAACAAGATTCTAATTAGGAACCCTAGGTCAGGTAAGTGTGATAGTAAGTTTATGGGTCCATTTGAAGTTGTCAAGCTTTTTCAGAAATGCAGTGAAAATTAAGGATGGAAGGGTGTGGAATCTCAACCGGGTTGTCATCTCAAGGAAAATTTAATTTTATGAAATATTTGTGTGTAGTATAAAGATCTTCATTCTCAAAATGTTCTTCTGTATATAGTTTTATTAAATGTTGTTATTTATGCAATTTGTTTTTTTGGTCCTAATAATTAGTATTGTTTTATCTGTTGTGTTTTCTTTTTACAGGGGTTAGTAATTGTTTTAAAAGGGGAAATGCTTGTGTTAGAATGTTAACTATAGAGTGTGAGGGACCTCATCTCTTGTACTGATGTCATGTTTGACATCAGATTAGAGTGTTGGAGATGGAGGTTCTGAGGGAGCCGTTGAAGAGCTGACTGTCCTGTGTTGTCTCCTTTTGCTGTGTATAAGATACTCCTATTAAAAGGAACTTACTTCCTGAAACATCGGATTCATCTTCGTTATTACAATACCATTGTACCAAGTGAGACGGCCAATGTGGCTAACACCTGAGAAGAGCCGCTGTAGTGAGTGTCACAGCCAGTCTGCTCTTACTGAACTGCCCAAACTGCTATAGATTCCAGAAGTTAAACATTTATGGTCTAACCTACACTAGGGACTAACGACTAAATAAGCACAGACAAGTTTGCCGTGTTCACTTACACTTTTGCCAGAAAGGTGTGAAAAGTCATTGAACTGAAGTTACGCAATTCACTTTGGATATAAATTAAGTTATCTACATCTTTGTCTAATGCTTGCCAAGGACACACAGTGGGTACAATAAATGCAGAGTTGCAACTTCAATAGGAAGAAAGGTAGACACTGGAAAGTTGGAGTGCATCACCTCACTATCGCAAAGTAGTTTTAAACCCTGTTTGTCTAATCCATTGGTTGTGTAGAATTTAGTTCTGCTATGTGAATAAAGTACTTTCCGTTTTCATAAAAGATAGATAATTACTGGGTTGAATATTATGTTATTTTTTCTGTTGGTTGACTGTTGAGTTCTGAGCTCTTGTTCACCACACTACCTTCCTGAGCAGCCTATGACTGTTTGCCTTAGCTGCCTGAGAGACAACCATGGGAAGAGTGGTTAGTACATGGCCAGGTTGCATAGCCATAGTAGAATGGATGCTAAGACACCAGTGGAAAATGATTGCATGTCTGACAAGGGTGATTCACAAAGGCATTTAAGAGCATGGGCATGTTGCAGTGGTACTACTTCACATACTCTTAAATGCCTTTGTGACTTGGTTCTAAAACATATAAATTGTGAATAATCAGGAAATATCAGTAAACAGAGTACAAATAGAAATGATTGTGTCCTCTTTGCACTTTTACTAATAGCGAGTAAAAATGTTTGGGCTAATTTAAAAAAAGAAAAAATGTATGAGTATGTGAAGGTAGACTTCTGTATTAGTAACTCACATATTCATAAATGCCATTGTGAGTCCATCTCATAATAGCTATTAGAGAGCTCTTCCTAAAATGTCCACAAACTGCTTCTCTTTCACCAAGTACTCTTCCACTCTTCACTTATGTTTTTTCCAATTCACAGGCATTGCCTGGTTTTCATACCTTTTGCCCTTCCCTGTTTAGAAGTTCAAATATTATACTTAAATTTCTCACTTTATTTTGATAAAACTGTCATGGATGTTCACTCATCAAAATGCCAGGGGAGGCAGGAGTGACATCACACTCCCTTTGATGTCCTCCATGACATTACCAGAAATTACATCACATGAACTCTGGCCCCGTTGATAAAGGAAGTGATGTCAAACAAACGTTAGCTTGATGACACATGTCAAATCACAACATCAAATGCACAGATGTAGCACTTCATGAGTAGGCACAGCCCTATATGCCTAACCTCAGGCTTGCACCACACTAATGTGCAGCTGAAATTGCCTTGGCTGAGCCTCATGTGATGAAACAATGTCTCAGCGTGAAGCCCCAGTGCCAAGGCATAACTCACAGTCTCATATACAGAAGAACAACAATCAATGGAAGCTTGCATTACACTAAGAACATGTTCTGCATGGGTAGCAGCAGTGTGAATAAAATGGGGAAAATAGGCCACAACCTAATAAAGTAACTTCCAAACTTAGCTGAAATAGCTATACAAGTATGATTTTAAATCGCCGCAAATACATATAATCCTGCCTAATTCATCCAATTCTGTTAAGTGAAGTTCCCCTCTTCATTGTACATTGGAAGCAAAATCTTCATTTCATCCAAGAAATACCGAAACCTGTCTCTTTGTCTATGGTTCAAAAGCTGCAATGTGATTGTATTTGAAAAAATCTTGCTAAGTTTATTAGGCTCAAATAAAATACAGACAGATTGACCTATCAAAAAGAAATGAGAACTTTCTTGCAAATATTTTCCTCGAGTCCTGTTGTCTATGCAGGCTGTTGCCTTCTCTTTGTCTGTTTATCCATGAAACCAGGCGGGCTAGACTAAACAATCATTACAATGTTTGTTGAAAAACTGACCTTACTCGATAACTTCCACATCATTACGTATACATAAAAATCCCAGACCTCTCTTCAGCTTCACCTACTGACTCATTCCCTTTCTCAAGTCATGTGTACCATCTGGCCCCTTCAGCACTGAATCAATCAAACGTTTTGTTCTCTCTTACAATGCACTTCTCTGCTTTATGTGATAATTTCAATAACTTGCTCTAGACTGAGAGACTGGTATCTACCCACAATAATAAAATTCTGCTAATGTACTAGTTCGAATGAAAATGCATATTACTACCCCTTTTAAACTCTGTACTTTTTGTCCAATATCATTCTTTGTTTTATAGTTTATATAAATTGGAGATAAGTTTATTATAAAACTCTACGGTACAGCCGCGGCCAGAAACGGAAAGTCGGCGGTGTACCGCCGACTTTCCGCTGCCCATGGGAATCCTCCATGGCGGTGCAGCTTGCTGCGCCGCCATGGGGATTCCGACCCCCTCACCGCCATCCTGTTCCTGGCGGTTTCGACCGCCAGGAACAGGATGGCGGTGAGGGGTGTCATGGGGCCCCCGTAAGAGGGCCCCACTTTGAATTTCAGTGTCTGCTCAGCAGACACTGAAATTCGCGACGGGTGCTACTGCACCCGTCGCACACCTTCCACTCCGCCGGCTCCATTCGGAGCCGGCTTCATCGTGGAAGGGTGTTTCCCACTGGGCTGGCGGGCGGCCTTTTGGCGGTTGCCCGCCAGCCCAGTGGGAAACCCAGAATGACCGCCGCGGTCTTTTGACCGCGGTACGGTCTTCTGGCGGCCCCAGCCAGGCCGGCGGCTACTGCCGCCGGCCGGGGTCAGAATGACCCCCTATGTTCCACACTTGTACTTTTTTAGGGCATTGCGCCTCAAAATGTCCTATTACTTAAATCAATCATCTAAATAAATAAATATTGTATGTTCTCAATGATCATTCCCAAGATTGAGATCTAAGTTTTGTTAATATTAGATAATTGTCACATGTGCCAGATGTATAAGGTAATCTTAACCACATATGATTTTAATTAAAATTCAGTCATCATTCTATTCTCTGTGCATGTTTTTATTAAAAAATAATATGTACTGAGGTAGAGCCCTCAGAGATGAACCAGCAGATTTTCAAGCACATAGGGCCAGGTAGGCAGAACTGCCCAATCACAAATGGGCCAGTGTTCCTGTACTTTGATTTATTAGCTGAAGAAAAGTGGACCAAATACTACTAGCCAAGATTCTAGCCAGTAATTTCACTCTAGGGATAGGGCTGCATTTTAAATCAAATTGGTGTCCAGCTCCTGTCTGACTATAAAAGTGGCATCAAGGTTTCAGTCTTCTCTTCCTCACTATTGCCAAATCCCTCCCCTCGCCTGATGCTGTGCACCAGATCCCAGCTCTCATTTACACCTAGTCAGGGCAGACTAGTGGCGTTTAAATAGAAGTGGAACACCATACTTCGTGGACTGTGTTCACAATGCTTTTTCTGCAGTCTTAGGGTCACATTCTGCGTTGTATGCTAATTCTGACTGCGGTACTAAAAGGATTTTGTTACTAAATTGTCAATACCCCTTTTAATATAATAACACACATTTTTGTTCCACAAGTTTTGTCAGGGAAAATAAGATTGAGTTTATGCTTCGAGAATAGAGAACATTCTTAGCTTTGAAACTCAAAATTAAGAAACATGCATTATTACCAAGTTATCCTTCATTGTGAGAGGAGGAACTCAGAAATGGGAGCTAATACTGCACCTGTTAAATATCAGACCCAATGACATCAATATTTACTTGGTGCAGTATTACATTCCAAAATATTGGGACACTAATAATCAGGCTCTTAAATGTGAACTTCTGCTGCATATCCAGGAATGATTTATACAGCATTTGCTGTGATTAGGGGTTGTCAGATACTAATATGTCCAACACAACTATTCCTACATAACTGGACTAATAATACTCCAGATGCTAACACTACTATGTTGTATGTGAATACTAGCTCCTCCTACTGACATTATGACTATTCCAGGTTGTATTTATAAGCCAAATTGGTCATCAAGTGTGCAGAAAAGAAGAGACACTTCATCAAAGAGGTCGACTGTTCGGACGGCTCAGCCTTAGTCCATTGGATACAGTATGTTTAGTAGTACTACAGTAGTACTGTTCACAGAGTACAAAATGCTATTCACAAACCTACACTTCTGCCTCTACTACCTTTTCTGTGCAGAGATCTCTGCCCCGATAGAGCTCTCTCACAACATATGCTCAGGTTTTGGTAGTAGATGTGGGAGGGATAAGAAAGAGTGACTGGAAACTTGGGAATGCTCACAACTAAATAGGAGGGCTTAGGAAGTTGCAAGCAGGGGATAAGGAGGGGTAGGGTGGGTTCAGGGAAAGACACACCTATTCGCAAAAGAGTAAGCCCATTCCTATTCACAAGATGCACTTTTAAGGTTTCTACAGCCAAAAAGGACCCAAAACAGTAGTATATGCATTCATTTTTAGACCTTGAATAAGTCCAGCACGACGCATGGCCAGCCACCGGTACTGCAACACCGTCCAATAGAGAATAATGGAGTCAGGGCCTGTTAGACCTGACAGCCTTAGGGCGGTCACCCCTAACTTATTTCCTGCCTCCCTCCACTTTTTGGACACTGTTTTTGTTGGCTTTTAGACTCTGCGCACTTTACCACTGCTAACCAGTGCTAAAGTGCATATGCTCTCTCCCTTTAAACATGGTAACCTTGGATCATACCCAATTCGACTATTTAATTTACTCATAAGTCCCTAGTAATGTGCACTATATTTGCCTAGGGCCTGTAGATTAAATGCTACTAGTGGGCCTGCAGCACTGGTTGTGCCACCAATTTAAGTAGCCCCTTTTACCTTGTCTCAGGCCTGCCATTGCAAGGCCTGTGGGTGCAGTTTCACTGTCACTTCGACTCGGCATTTAAAAGTACTTGCCAAGCCTAAAACTCCCCTTTTTCTACATATAAGTCACCCCTAATGTGTGCCCTAGGTAACCCCTAGAGCAGGGTGCTGTGTGGGTAAAAGGCAGGACATGTACCTGTGTAGTTTACATGTCCTGGTAGTGTAAAACTCCTAAATTCGTTTTTACTCTACTGTGAGGCCTGCTCCCTTCATAGGCTAACATTGACATTGGGGCTGCCCTCATACATTATTAAAGTAGTAGCTGCTGATCTGAAAGAAGTAGGAAGGTCATATTTAGTATGGCCAGAATGGTAATACAAAATCCTGCTGACTGATGTAGTTGGATTTAATATTACTATTCTAGAAATGCCACTTTTAGAAAGTGAGCATTTCTTTGCACTTGAATCTTTCTGTGCCTTACAATCCACGTCTGGCTGGGTTTAGTTGACAGCTCCTTCTGCATTCACTCAGACACACCCCAAACACAGGGTACTCAGCCTCACTTGTATACATCTGCATTTTGAATGGGTCTTCCTGGGCTGGGAGTGTGGAGGGCCTGCCCTCACACAAAGGACTGCCACACCCCCTACTGGGACCCTGGCAGACAGGATTGAACTGAAAGGGGACCTGGTGCATTTCTTAGCCACTCTTTGAAGTCTCCCCCACTTCAAAGGCACATTTGGGTATATAACAGGGCCTCTGCCCTACCACCTCAGACACTTGCTGGAAAAGAAACCTGAACCAGAACCTGCATTCTGCCAAGAAGAACTGCCTGGCTGCTCAAAGGGCTCACCTGACTGCTTTCTACAGAGGACTGGTGCCTTGCTGTTGCCCTGCTGCCTTGCTGAACACTTGCCTTGCTGCAGAAGTGCTCTCCAAGGGCTTGGATAGAGCTTGCCTCCTGTTCCCTGAAGTCTCAGGACCAAAAAGACTTCTATCTTTCAATTGGACTCCTTGTGTGCTGAAAAATTCGACGCACAGCTTGCTCCGTGGTGAAAAATTCACTGCACGCTGACCCGGAAAGACGCTGGTCGACCCCGCGAGGAAAAGATCGGCGCGAAGCCTGCAGTGTGACCGGAACTTCGATGAACGGCCCATCTGAATAACGCCGCCCGACTTCCAGAGAGGAAATCGACGCAACGCCTGCCGCGAGGGAGAAAATTCCACGCACAGCCCACCGGAACGACACGCAGCCGGATAACAAGCCCAGGATTCCACGCACAGACCCCGGTACGTCTGAAAACCCCGCGACCCACAAAGGAGACCTTTCCACGCGCCGGAAATCGAAGCACGTCTTCCCCACATGAAAAATAACGACGCAAGTCCGTGTGTGAAGGGGCGAAACCGAGGCACTCACCATTTTTCCACGCATCTCCTCCTTTGCGGCCCTTTGCGGAGATTTTTCACTCCAAACCAGGTACTTTGTGTTTGAAAGGGACTTTGCTTTTTAAAGACTTAAGACACTTTATATCACTTTCCAGTGATATCTTTACAATTTCTTATTGCATCTTTTATCGTTTTGACCTGCAAATATCCAGATAAATATTATCTATTTTTCTAAACACTGTGTGGTGTATTGTTGTGGTGCTATATTGTGTTATTGTATGATTTATTGTACAAATACTTTACACATTGCCTTCTAAGTTAAGCCTGACTGCTCAGTGCCAAGCTACCAGAGGGTGGGCACAGGATAATTTGGATTGTGTGTGACTTACCCTGACTAGAGTGAGGGTCCTTGCTTCGACAGGGGGTAACCTGACTGCCAACCAAAGACCCCATTTCTAACAGGGCCTTAGTAAATACATTAAATTAGTATGACCTACTAAATTAGATACTTAATACTATATTATAAAATATTTTATTAGCCTTTTCTAACTTAAAAATAAATGTAACTTTATTTTTTGCAATATTAAATTTACATTTAAATTAATTCTATACATACTCTTTACTTTATATTAAATAGATATAAACATTTTATGTACCTGTTTGTGAGTAAATCTCCACAAAAGTCAATTTAATTAAATGTATTCATTATATTTGTTTAGTTAACCATGAGTCACAGTTAAGTAATAGTGTTTTACAAGTGTTTTTATTTCGTTCTTTATTTAATAAAATAAATGTACATTAATATTATGTTTAGTGTTTTTTGAAGTTTGATAAACTTTTTACAAGTTCCCCATACTCTGCCACCATGGCAGAGTATCTCTGCCTATGTTTTTAAAGTTACAATAGCAACTTTACATACGTAAATTTGACTCCACCCCTGGTTTCAAGGGGTAAAATCACTTGATATCTTTATCCAATTCATGGAGAATTTGCACTTGAAACTTACTAACATTTTTATTAAGGTGCATGGGAAGAGAATCACAAAACCCTGTATATTCATAATGAACGGTGTAATATTCCCCAAAATTGATACGTTTTCCTTTTTGGGTGTGCTCTTTGATCACTTGGGAAACTAAATTGGAAATGCTTTAAAGCTCTAAAATAGCAAGTATGGAAAAGAAGGTTGAAGGTGTAACTGTAGATTGTGTGGCTCTTGATCATGCCTTTAAGATGCCATGGTTGGCCTATGTTAGGAAAATGCTAAAGCGCATGGGAACAACCATGATTGGCACAAACCCTGAGGCTTCTACTAACATTCCAAAATGAAATACTAAACACAATTCTAGATCTGTCTTGGAATGGGAAAGAGAACCTATTGACTATGGTAACGTCACTGTGGTATATTGTTAATTGTGGATCACCATGGCAAGTATACTACCTTACTTGCTGCACTACATAATAGCTTGCCCGATCATGGGTCATTACTTACAGACCCAAGTGTCTGTCCCTGTCATGGTGTCCCTCTGCAAAGCACAATGGACTTTATTTTTCTGTACAAATTCTACAAATATTTTCAATCAGGTTTTGTTAAACCTTTGATTAGGAAATAGGAATTTTAGACAAGGTAGACCTGCCCTTATTTATCTAAACTGTTACGACTCGGTCGTCCCATTTCCAGGGGGCGCTGTAAGGGGACTGTCAGAAGCCTGGGAATCACCTTGAACACCTATCTAGAGTCCCTTGCTGACTCCTGTTTATTTCTCTTTTCTCCATGGTACACTTGTGTAGGACTACATTTGCTTCTTGGGACTGCGAATCCCATAATGCACAGCTTGGTAGTCAGGAAAACCCGGATTCTGTTTCCCATTGTTTTCAATGGGAGAAGTCCAGTTGCTCCTTTTCACTGGATCCTCTCCTCCAGGACTTGCAAGTGTCCGAAACTACACACACCTGAAACCTCTCCTGTGCAGCCCAGCTTGGAACTGCTTATAAGCAGCCATTTCCTCAAGCTCCCTGTCGTGCATCGGACTTCAATTCCTTTGTGTTACAGACCCCTTGTCGGATGGTGTTCCAGTTTTGTTCCTGTTCTTTCCAGCCTGATCCTGTTTCCTGTTTCTCTGCCCTGCTCCTGATTGTTCCAGCCAGAGTCTGCTCCCTATTTCTTAGCCTTGTACCTGTTTGTTTCTTCCAAAGCCTGCTCCCTGTTTCTCTGCCCTGCTCCTGCCTTGTTTCAGCCTGAACCTTCTCTCTGTTTCCCAGTCCTGTTTACTGCTCATTTCCTACTCTCTGTATTCCAGTCCTGTCCTTGCCTGTTCCAGCCAGAGCCTGTTCTCAGTTTCCCAGTCCTGTCTCTGTCTGTCCCAGCCAGAAGTTTGCGCCCTGTTTTCAAGTCCTAGTCCTGCCTTTGCTTCAGCCTGAGCCTGTTCCTAGTTCTTGCCTCTGCCTCTTTGTTTGTTCCCTTCTGTTTCTGTTTCTTCTTGGTTCTTTGTGTCTGGTAAGTGTTCTATCAGTCTTCACCAGTGTATACGTGTCCTCCTGTGTACTGGGGTTGGCTCCTGGTTTCCAGGAGGCAATTCCAGCCCCCATCCTTGTCCAGTGTTATACGTTGTATTTCGTGCCTAACAGTGACAGTGTGCTATTGCTGTTTTCTCAGGAATCGCCACTGTGTTTCCAGCTGGACCCACAAGAGCGTGTCCTGTGTATGTAAGTACTATCCTTGTTTGTGCTCTAGGGCCAGAGACAGAATCACTTCTGCTGCCTCCTTTCTATGGGGCTGGCAGGGTGACTATCTGTAAGAGCAAACTGCACAGAGGCATTGAGATTCCCTGTCACTGTGGGAGGTTCTGCGCCTTACTCTGTGTACAACCCCAGCGTGTTTGTCCACTGGTAATCCGTTTCCTGTTTGTTCACACAAGGGTTGCTCTGCTTTTACTTTCCTGTTTCCTGTGCCTATCCATAGCTGTCCTTTCCGTGTATGCCTTTAGCTGCTCCTCTGCCCCAGTGTACTACCTCTTTAGGATATTCGGTGACCTCAAGGGGTGTCCCAACCAAAATCCTGATCAGACCCGCCCGAAACCGTGACAGAATGCACGAACCAAAAAGTTCAAGCTCCCCAGGCAGCAAAGGCACACACAGACTTAAAATGCTTTCCTATCATGTTAAGACACCCCTTTCTAAGCCTATACATTCTCTGAAATCCTCTAAAAAAGACCTTAGTTTAAAGGATAGACTTGTTAAAGAAAACCATAACTTGCAAGTTCAGTACTATACTGAGTGGCTTGCTAATCTTTCAATGATAGACTATTATGTTATTTGTGGCTATGACCCCCAGTCCCTGTCTGTAGAAGAATTACAAGGACGTAATGAGTTTTTGCAATATCTATTAGCTGAAGCCAGTAAGAATGTTCGTAACCGTGGAAGTGCTTTTGCTACCTCTGCACAAGACACTCACACTCAAGAAAAACTGGTTAATTCCTTACCTCATGCTAGCGCATCCCAAGTTCAATTCCAGCACTCTGCCAAAACAAAGAACCCTGACACTGTTCAAGAAGCCACACTAGGGATTCCCTTGTTTTCTGTTGAGTGCTTCAGCCCATCTAACCCAGTTTCTCAGAATTCAAAGTGCAGTGCTGACTCTTATAAAGACCTATCAGTCCCTCAGAGCTTTCAAGTCAGCAGGCTAGACCCTGTATCTAAGGGATCAGTAAAAACTGTGGGATTCCTTAGTTCAACTCAAATGGCTTGTGCTCCTCCCAAATTGGATGACAGTACATCAGTCTCAATTCCTAAGTGTTGTGCTGACTCTTGTAAGGATCTATCAGTCCCTAAGTGCTTTCAAGTGAGCAGGATAGAACCTGTATCAAATGGATCAGTAAAGACTGTGGGATTCCTTAGTTCCACTCAAAAGGCCTGTGCTCTTCCCAAACGGATGACAATACACCAGTCTCAATCCCTAAAAGCTCTGCTAAACCCTTTTCTATTCTGAGTGGGTTTGATAACAATATGGACATACACACACTAAAAGAGCAGTTTTGGCAGATTAAAAGGCAGATATCAGACTTCTATGATGAATATGTTGTAACATACACAAGAAATCGTGCACGTGGGCTCTTTTCATCAATGCATATTTCACTGTTGCCAGAACCAGACATTCTGTTTATCTATAAGGTAGAAGAAGTAACAGAGCAGCTGATGGAAACTACTGCAAGGCAATTTGAAAACCTGAAAAAAGAAAATGATCACCAGCTTTCGCTTAAAGAACAGTATGCTACCTCATGTGCCTCTCCAAAGACTGCTATAAAGCAGATTTTCCCTGCTACGAATGAATGTCAAAAGACTGCTCCAGTTATAAATATATCAGCCTCTTCTTCAGACTCTCTCTCAGCTTGTAGTTTTCCAGAGAATATCCCTGTGCAGTTGACTGAATCACTGACATCTGTGAGAGATTTGACACCTCTTGATTCAAAGGATGGATCAGAGTATTCAGAAGGAAGTGTCTCAGCCCCTCTATCAGAACAAATAAAGCCAAAGGAAGAAGAGAGTTCTGATGCAGACTCCAATAGCTGCATCTTAAGAAACCAAGATATGACTTTACTGGAGATTAATGGCAAGTTGTGCAACAGTGTTGAAGAATCTGAATCTAGTGATGACAGTGGTTCCTGTCTTGCCGTGAACAAACCTGCAGATAGTGCTGTTCAAATGGCGCACACACCAGAATTTTCAGATTGTGGGGATACTCCTGCCCTTTCAAACAATATCATAGAATTTTCAGACAATAAAGAGACAGTTTCTGTTTCAAGTGAACTAATGGATTTTTCTGACCTTGAAGAAATACCCGCAATTACTAAGAATGTAATGGACTTCTCAGAAAGTTTAAAAATCTCTTCTATGTCAAAGCAAACCGTGGAGAATTCAGACAAGGAAGAAAGCCAGCAATCTGAAACTGAACAGCCTGTCATAAGAAATGAAAGCCTTCTCCTAGAACTGGACACAGTTGCAGCCTCAACCACTGATCCTGACCTGCTGATCCCTGCCAATGTGTATCCTGTTTCCAGCTCCACAATTAGTGAAGAACAGATCTCTGATCTACCGGTATCTGATCTTGATGTAAAATCAGCCACACCAATGCCACCTGCTGTGTCTCTGAAATTAAAGACTCCTGAAAACCAGCAATCTGAAACTGAAGCTCAAGTACTGAAAGATGTAATATTTCCCACTAAAACTAAAGACTTGAATTTTAATCTTGTATTCGAAGATCTGATGATAAGTACTGTTCTTAGTGTTTTATTGCAAGAAACAATCATCAATTCAAAGGCAAGAGCTGAAAATGTAGATACCAATGTAAAGGCGATTTCTGAAGAGACTCCGTTTCCATTTCTTTCCAAAGAACAACCTTTCAGTGTTAACAGAGTTGAAGATCAACTACCTGTAGTAGAAACGCTTTGCAAAGAAACCATTTCTGATACCATGAATACACCACAGAGCACTTGCAATGATGAAATCTCAGTCTTGTCTGAAGATCACCCTAAAGAATTAGCTTGTGGAACTTCTACATTTTCAGATGTTAATCCAGTTTCTAAAGACTTGAAAACTCTTGTTGCTCCTGAATTTGATACTCCGAAGTCATCCAAGACGAAAGAAAATTCAGACTTTTTCATGTTTACTTTGAGAACACCAGTTACCCATGTTTCCCAAGTCTCTATGCTTTGCAAGCCTCCGACCACAATCAATGTAAATACTGCTGCAGAAACAGACAAATCCTGCTTGTCAGAAGGTGTTACAGACCTTACAGTTACTAATACACCAATCAGCTCCTCCAAAGAGGAAAGCATTGAACAGGAAACTAATGTCATAAAGAATACCGCCAGTAATGCCATTCCAGATCTCCTTGCTCCTGAATCTACTTCACCAGAAACCAACTCCATGCACTCCTCCTATATCAATCGAACAATAGAGAGGAAAGACATTGGAGCCCATATGGGTATTAATACATGCTTTGCTCATTGGAATATTCATTTATGGCAGGACTGTAAACTTATCAACCAAGGTTGGTGTTGGATTTTCTTGCTGTGGCTTTTCCTCTTCAACTTTTTTCAGCCAAAGGATCGCCTTCTCTTCTTGAGCAGACTGGTGGGAGGGGGTATACTGTTACGACTCGGTCGTCCCATTTCCAGGGGGCGCTGTAAGGGGACTGTCAGAAGCCTGGGAATCACCTTGAACACCTATCTAGAGTCCCTTGCTGACTCCTGTTTGTTTCTCTTTTCTCCATGGTACACTTGTGTAGGACTACATTTGCTTCTTGGGACTGCGAATCCCATAATGCACAGCTTGGTAGTCAGGAAAACCCGGATTCTGTTTCCCATTGTTTTCAATGGGAGAAGTCCAGTTGCTCCTTTTCACTGGATCCTCTCCTCCAGGACTTGCAAGTGTCCGAAACTACACACACCTGAAACCTCTCCTGTGCAGCCCAGCTTGGAACTGCTTATAAGCAGCCATTTCCTCAAGCTCCCTGTCGTGCATCGGACTTCAATTCCTTTGTGTTACAGACCCCTTGTCGGATGGTGTTCCAGTTTTGTTCCTGTTCTGTTCCAGCCTGATCCTGTTTCCTGTTTCTCTGCCCTGCTCCTGATTGTTCCAGCCAGAGTCTGCTCCCTACTTCTTAGCCTTGTACCTGTTTGTTTCTTCCAAAGCCTGCTCCCTGTTTCTCTGCCCTGCTCCTGCCTTGTTTCAGCCTGAACCTTCTCTCTGTTTCCCAGTCCTGTTTACTGCTCATTTCCTACTCCCTGTATTCCAGTCCTGTCCTTGCCTGTTCCAGCCAGAGCCTGTTCTCAGTTTCCCAGTCCTGTCTCTGTCTGTCCCAGCCAGAAGTTTGCGCCCTGTTTTCAAGTCCTAGTCCTGCCTTTGCTTCAGCCTGAGCCTGTTCCTAGTTCTTGCCTCTGCCTCTTTGTTTGTTCCCTTCTGTTTCTGTTTCTTCTTGGTTCTTTGTGTCTGGTAAGTGTTCTATCAGTCTTCACCAGTGTATACGTGTCCTCCTGTGTACTGGGGTTGGCTCCTGGTTTCCAGGAGGCAATTCCAGCCCCCATCCTTGTCCAGTGTTATACGTTGTATTTCGTGCCTAACAGTGACAGTGTGCTATTGCTGTTTTCTCAGGAATCGCCACTGTGTTTCCAGCTGGACCCACAAGAGCGTGTCCTGTGTATGTAAGTACTATCCTTGTTTGTGCTCTAGGGCCAGAGACAGAATCACTTCTGCTGCCTCCTTTCTATGGGGCTGGCAGGGTGACTATCTGTAAGAGCAAACTGCACAGAGGCATTGAGATTCCCTGTCACTGTGGGAGGTTCTGCGCCTTACTCTGTGTACAACCCCAGCGTGTTTGTCCACTGGTAATCAGTTTCCTGTTTGTTCACACAAGGGTTGCTCTGCTTTTACTTTCCTGTTTCCTGTGCCTATCCATAGCTGTCCTTTCCGTGTATGCCTTTAGCTGCTCCTCTGCCCCAGTGTACTACCTCTTTAGGATATTCGGTGACCTCAAGGGGTGTCCCAACCAAAATCCTGATCAGACCCGCCCGAAACCGTGAAATAACAAAGAAGAATCACCAACTATATGTACTGTATTTACATAATCTTTTAAGAAGTCCCTTGGCTTAAGAAAGACAATGGGGGTCATTACAACATTGGTGGTAAAAGCCGCTTACCGCCGTGCAGAAGACCGCCAATACACCGCCGCGGCCGCGGAATCCCGCCACAGGTATTATGACACACATCTCTGAATCCGCCGAAATTCAGACACCCACACAAGTCCGCCACACCAAAGGTCAGTGGTAAACTGGCGAAAACAATTCCTCCACGCCAACAGAAACACGCCCATGCTATTACCACCCACGAATCCACGTGGCGGTCTTTCAACCGCGTTATTCCATTGGCGGTACACACCGCCGCGCTCAAAACACACACACATCTCCAAAACACCGCCACATTGGACAATTACAAATACACACACCTGATACACATGCAAACAACACTCCCACACACCCAACACAATATAAAACACACACCCCCATCACCCACAAACCCTTACGACCAGAAATTTAGACGAAGGCCAGAGAGACAGCACAGCAAAGACAACCCCACCATACAGAGGCACACAACACCATCACCCACACAACATCCACGCACAAAACACCACACACCACTACACATCACCACACACATCAACACTCACACCGCCCCACACATCACACACACCACCCCATGGCATGCCAAAGACACCCCCGCTTTTCCGAGGAGGAGCTCCGGGTCATGGTGGAGGAAATTGTCTGGGTAGAGCCACAGCTATTTGGCTCACAGGTGCAGCACACATCCATAGCCAGGAAGATGGAGCTATGGCGCAGAATAGTGGACAGGGTCAACGCTGTGGGACAGCACCCAAGAAATCGGGAGGACATCAGGAAGAGGTGGAACGACCTACGGGGGAAGGTGCATTCAACGGTCTCCAGGCACAACATCGCGGTTCAGCGGACTGGCGGCGGACCCCCACCTCCTCCCCCACAACTAACAACATTGGAGGAGCAAGTCTTGACCATCATGCATCCAGAGGGCCTCGGAGGAGTCGGTGGAGGAATGGACACTGGTAAGTCAATTCTTAACTATCATATCCCCCACCCTACCTGCATGCTATCACACACCCCCACCCTCACACCCTCCCCTATCACCCCAAATCCTCACAAATGTACTAATAACACAAACTAAACATCCCAACACCAAGCCCTGCATGACACAACTAAGCATGGACAACCATCACGAAAGCATGCCCACTGCACATACCCATAACAACCCACTAACCATCATCACACAAGCCCCCACACAGGAATGCTTGCACTGGGGTACACGCACACCCACCCATTGCACACCATCACACACACACATGCAATAATCATGCTCTTATGCCCCTGCAGGATCACAAAGGACCGTCACCACACTGGAGGGTCCAGACAACTCCACTCCACCCACAGAAGAGGCCCACAGTGACAATAGCAGCTCTGCCCTACTGGAGCCTGATGACCAGCCCGGACCAACGTGGGCCTCGGGACAGTCGGTTCCCCTTGCACAGGCACAGCCCAACACTGACCTTCCACCCTCTGGTAACACCAGCACAGCACCCACCCAGCGGGCCCAAACCTCCCTACCCAGCACAGGCCAATCAGTTGTGTGTCCACCACTACAGGGAACCCAGGATAACCCACCACCCCAACAACAACAGGGACCTGGGGACAGTGATAGTGGGCACACGGTCCAGGGGTCGGAGGCACAGGAACACAGGGGAACTGGGAGGGCTGCTGTGCGACAGGGGGCGGACAGGCCAAGGGAACCTACTCTCCACGAGGCCCTATCCTCCATCATGGGAGCATACCACCATTCCCAGGAGACGATGGCGATGGTCCTGGTCAAGTTTCAGGAGACCCAGCGCCTGCAGGAGGACCAGTATTTGGGGTTCAGGGAGGAGCTCAGGACCATCAGCTCCACCTTGGGCACCATCGTAGGGGTGCTGAAGGACATGCAGCAGAACATGAGGGACACCGTGGCACTCCAAGGGGCCCTTGACACTAGAATGGACGATGAACTGCCCACCACCTCCGCCGGCGCTAGTGGACAGGATGCCCCGCCACAGGACCACCACACCAGCACCCCACCCCCTGCAGACGGACAACCACCACACAAGCGGGCCATGAGATCCAGGAACAGGACAGAGCAAGATGGCAAGACCACCGCCAGGAAATGAGACCACCCTGATTGTCCCCCCACTGTCCCACTTTGTTACCATGTCCATACTTAAAGTGCCCAAGCTCCACTTCCTATGCCCATATGGGCAGTGCACCTGTGAGACTAATAGACTGGACTCTGCCATGGACATTCCTCCGCCATCACCCATCACCATTTTACAATCCCCCTCCATTTTTGAGCACTTCAATAAACACCCTTGAAACACAAAACAATCTGGAGTCAGTCTATGAATTGGTAAAATGTAATATCTATGACAGCGTCAAAAAGCGGTATTAGTTGTAAAGGCAACATACCAATGTCACATATCATATGTCTCTCAAGGATGCATGCAGGTCACACACGTTGGTAACCACACCTGTGAAACCGTAATGGAAAGAAACAACTCAGTTACCAAATAATCCCATGAAATTACACACAGGATACAGGAGGACGTGTGACAGTGAATGTAATGGTAAAAATGAAAATGTTCTCACCTGTGTGTCACTGGAAATATTGCTGTATGACTGACTCCCTGTTGTCGTTGTCTTCTTCCTCAGCTTCCTCCTCATCACTGTCCACAGGCTCCACAGGCTCCACAGCTGCCACAACACCGTCATCTGGACCATCCTCCTCCAGAAAAGGCACCTGGTGTCGCAAAGCAAGATTGTGAAGCATCGAGCAGGCGATGATGATCTGGCACAGCTTCTTCGGTGAGTAGAATAGGGAACCACCTGTCATATGGAGGCACCTGAACCTGGCCTTAAGGAGGCCGAAGGTGCGTTCGATCACCCTCCTAGTCCGCCCATGGGCCTCATTATAGCGTTCCTCTGCCCTGGTCCTGGGATTCCTCACTGGGGTCAAGAGCCATGACAGGTTGGGGTAACCAGAGTCCCCTAATAGCCACACACGGTGCCTCTGGAGTTGACCCATCATATCAGGGATGCTGCTATTCCGCAGGATATAGGCGTCATGCACTGAGCCAGGGAACATAGCATTAACCTGGGAGATGTACTGGTCTGCCAAACAGACCATCTGTACATTCATCGAATGATAACTCTTCCTGTTCCTGTACACCTGTTCACTCCTGTGGGGGGAGACCAGAGCTACATGGGTCCCATCAATGGCACCTATGACGTTGGGGAAATGTCCCAGGGCATAGAAGTCACCTTTCACTATAGCCAAATCTTCCACCTCAGGGAAAATGATGTATCTCCTTACGTGTTTCAGCAGGGCAGACAACACTCTGGACAACACGTTGGAAAACATAGGCTGGGACATCCCTGATGCCATGGCCACTGTTGTCTGAAATGACCCACTTGCAAGGAAATGGAGCACTGACAGCACCTGCACGTCAGGGGGGATTCCAGTGGGATGGCGGATTGGTGACATCAGGTCTGGCTCCAACTGGGTACATAGTACCTGGATTGTGGCACGGTCAAACCTGTAGGTGACGATTAAATGTCGCTCCTCCATTGTCAACAGGTCCACCAGCGGTCGGTACACCGGATGATTCCGCCATCTTCTCAAATGTCCCAGCTGACGGCGCCTAGGAAGGACAACAGCGACGATCAAGTCAATTTTTTTCCAGGTATGTACCCACAGTTACACAGAAGACGACACCAAACACAAAACCCTTCCTGTATGTGTGTTGAGTGTAGGTCTAGCTATGTGTGACGCAGAAGTAAATGAAGCCATGTGGGCCCCTGAAATGGCGGCTGCCTGACCTCTAAACTGAGACAATGGGATTGTGGGGTAACTGCGTTGGCGTTGCACACTGTCGCGGTAGGCGGTCGTAGACCGCGGCGCAATGCTGCATTGGTTGACATAGGACCCTATGGGTCCCAGGAGCCAATGAACAGGTGCGCCGGCAGTGATGATACGCGCCACCGCGGAAGTCACCGCCGCGGACGTGACCGCCATTTTCTATCTGTTCAATCACTAGATACCTGATCTTCGACAGGAGAGGACCTACACTGCAAGTGCTGCTGTGACCTCGGTCTGGAAGAGACAATGGCTGCTGCGTCTGGGGAAAGGACCCCTGCCTTCACTGCTCAGGAGTTGGAGAAACTGGTTGACGGGGTCCTCCCCCAGTACACGCTACTCTACGGTCCTCCAGACCAACAGGTTAGTACACACGGAGCACGTTGTATGGGCTAGGTCTGGGTGGAGAGGGCTGGTTGTAAGAGGGAAGGGGGCAGAGTTCAGGGAACATGAATGCATGTGAATGAATAGGCCACATGGCTAGAGTAGTGAGGGGGGCCACTCACATCGACGGTGCAGTTGATAATGACTTCTCTTCTTCCCTTGTGCATGTCATGTAGATCAGCGCCCACCAGAAGAAGGACATTTGGCGTGCCATCGCCAAGGACGTCCGGACCCTGGGGGTCCACCAGAGACGGGGCACCCACTGCCAGAAAAGATGGGAGGACATTCGCCGCTGGAGCAAGAAGACGGCAGAGGCTCAGCTGGGGATGGCCTCCCAACGTGGGAGGGGTGCCCGTCGCCCCATGACCCCCCTGATGTTCAGGATCCTGGCGGTGGCCTACCCGGAATTGGATGGGCGCTTGAGGGCATCACAGCAGACACAAGGGGGTGAGTACAACATCATTCAGCGGACTTTGCGCGCAGTGGAGGGGTCTGGGTGGGGGAGGAGGCCTGTGGGTGTACCTAGGCCAGGCAGAAAAACGTAGACTAGGCCCCTCCGTAATGCAGGCCATGTGGCTCTCCACCCCACCGCAGTAGAGTGCCAAGTACAGGTATAGATGCCCCTGTGGCATCCATGTGTGCAGATGTCCACCATAGCCATGTAGGCCATATCCCAGAAATTGCATCTGGAGAGGCCAGGAGCACGGCGTAGTGCAGGGGGCTGCTGTGTCTGTATTGTCCGCCAACGGTAGCGGTATGCCATGCACTCAACCTGTCTTTCTTCTGTCTTCCCCCCCTTTTTGTGCTCTCCCTGTTCTTTTGTGCATCAGCATCATCAAGCGGAGGTACAGTGGCACCGGAGCATGAGGGAGCTGCATCCCACATGGCCATGGAGGGCCACACCATGGACTCAGAATGCACCAGTGGGACGGAGGGCAAGGGGAGCTTCACGTCGGCCACCGGATCACCAAGCAGCGACACGGACTCGTCCGCCGATGGGAGCTCCCTTGTGGTGGCGGCACCATCTGTGCGCCCCACTTCTACAGGTACAGCCGCCACCTCCCCTACCAGCACTGCCCTCCCAGCAGCCCCTCAGCGTTCGCCCCGTGCCCGCTCACCCAGGAGGGTGGGCATCACCTTCGCCCCAGGCACCTCAGGCCCTGCCCCAGTCACCCCTGCTGCCCTCAGTGAGGAGGCCATTGACCTCCTCAGGTCACTCACTGTTGGGCAGTCTACCATTGTGAATGCCATCCAGGGTGTAGAAAGGGAGTTGCAACACGGTAATGCATTCCTGGAGGGCATTCATTCTGGTCAGGCTGTTCTTCAGCGAACCCTGCAATCTCTGGCCTCAGCACTGATGGCAGCCATTGTCCCTGTGTCTAGCCTCCCCCCTAAAACCTCCTCCACCCAGACCCAATCCCCTGTACCCCAGCCCATCCCAAGCACACCTACAGACCAGCATGCACACAAGTCAACACACAAGGGAAGCTCAGGCAAACATAGGCACCACACAACCCACAGGCACACACACAAGCATCACCCACATGCAGACACAGCAACATCCACTGCCTCCACTGTGTCCCCCTCCTCTTCTCCCTCCTCCCTCCCAGTGTCGTCTACAATCTCACCTGCATGCACTACATCTACAGGCACCAGGACTCGCACCAGAACACCCAGCACCACACCCCGCTCACCTGCACTCACCACCTCCACTCCCATTTACACGTCCCCTGTGTCCTCTCCCAGTGTGTCTGTGACGCCCCCTCCCAAAGTACACAAACGCGGGCACCCACACACCCAACATCCATCCACCTCACGACAGCCTCCAGTACCTGCACCTGCACCCAAAACACCTAAAGTGACACCTCCTACAACCACCTCCTCTTCCTCCACTCCCAGGCCCCCTCAAACTACCCATCCCAGTGTTCGTCAGAAACTGTCCCTCTGTAAAGTTTACCTTTTTGCCCCCACCCCCCCCCAATTAATCAGTCCCGTCGTAGCCCCTCAGCCAAAAAGCCTCCAATACCAGTGGTGCCTGTTCAAGGTGTGTGGAGTGCACCGGCCACCAGGGCAGGCAGTGTGACCCGGAGCCAAGGCACTGGCAGCCCACCCCCTGTAAAGGCTCTGAAATTGGAAAGTGGCCGACGGGACCCTGTGAAGACTCCTGGAGGCAAAACAACTCACAGGGTCCCAGGGGGATTGCAGAGTCAGCTGTGACTCCTCCAAAGGTGGGGAAGGGCCAGAGGAAGTCTGCACAGCCTGGTGTGAGCATCACGGCGGAGAAGGGCGGCATCCTTCCCGGCGGTCGGGACGCCACCGCCAGCACCGTCGTCACTGGTCCGGAGACCACTGCCAGAGTCATTGCCCAGGAGGGCCCAAGTATCGTCACTGGTCAGGAGACCACTGATACCGCCAGAGTCAGTGCCCAGGAGGGCCCAATTATCATCACTGGTCCGGAGACCACCGCCGGAGTCATTGCCCAGGAGGGCCCAGGTATCGTCACTGGTCAGGAGACCACCGCCACCGCCAGAGTCAGTGCCCAGGAGGGCCCAAGTATCGTCACTGGTCAGGAGACCACCGCCGGAGTCAGTGCCCAGGAGGGCCCAAGTATCGTCACTGGCCAGGAGACCACCGCCACCGCCAGAGTCAGTGCCCAGGAGGGCCCAAGTATCGTCACTGGTCAGGAGACCACCGCCGGAGTCAGTGCCCAGGAGGGCCCAAGTATTGTCACTGGTCAGGAGACCACCGCCAGAGTCAGTGCCCAGGAGGGCCCAAGTATCGTCACTGGTCAGGAGACCACCGCCACCGCCAGAGTCATTGCCCAGGAGGGCCCAAGTATCGTCACTGGTCAGGAGACCACCGCCGGAGTCAGTGCCCAGGAGGGCCCAAGTATCGTCACTGGTCAGGAGACCACCGCCAGAGTCATTGCCCAGGAGGGCCCAAGTATCGTCACTGGTCAGGAGACCACCGCCGGAGTCAGTGCCCAGGAGGCCCCAAGTATTGTCACTGGTCAGGAGACCACCGTCGGAGTCAGTGCCCAGGAGGGCTCCGGATGCCACAGCCCCGCTGGGCTATGAGGGAACGTCATGCCACACACCAATGCCCGTTCCAGAACCGCCATGGCAAAGCACCGCTGAACAGTCCAGAACCGCCATGGCAAAGCACAGCAGAACAGTCCAGAACCGCCATGGCTAAGCATTGCTGAACAGTCCAGAACCGCCATGGCAAAGCACCGCTGAACAGTCCAGAACACCGCTGAACAGTCCAGAACCGCCATGGCAAAGCACCGCTGGACAGTCCAGAACCGCCATGGCAAAGCACCGCTGAACAGTCCAGAACCGCCAAGGCAAAGCACCGCTGAACAGTCCAGAACCGCCATGGCTAAACACCGCTGAACAGTCCAGAACCGCCATGGCAAAGCACCGCTGAACAGTCCAGAACCGCCATGGCTAAGCACCACTGAACAGTCCAGAACCGCCATGGCAAAGCACCGCTGAACAGTCCAGAACTGCCATGGCAAAGCACCGCTGAACAGTCCAGAACCGCCATGGCAAAGCACCGCTGAACAGTCCAGAGACCGCCATGGCAAAGCACTGCTGAACAGGGCATCCACCGGGGAAGAATGAAATGACCGCCACATCAAGCATCGTCATCCCATGTGCAGCTGGGACAGTGACGGGACAGGAACTTTCACGGGGAGACCAATCCAGTCAAGGCACCAGTCCCCCTCCAGAGCCAGTGGAGACTGTTATCTACTTGCGAAACTGTCGGCTTTGCACTCCCCAGGATGGTACAGTGGGCAACCCACCCACTGTAGAGACTTGAGAGACTGTGGCTTTGCACTCCCCAGGATGGTACAGTGGGCAACCCACCCACTGTAGAGACTTGAGTGACTGTGGCTTTGCACTCCCCAGGATACATCAATGGGCATGGAGCCCCGTCGTGGATCTGGCTTTGCACTCATCCGGCTGAGGTGCACCCCCATTCCCTTCCCCCTGAGGTGCCTGTTGTATTTCTATCTGATGCCCCGGCAATGTTCTCTCCGATTGTGGACAGGTATCTATTGTGGGCCTCGCCCATGCATTTTTGGACTAGTGGTGCACGGACATTGATATGTGCATATCTGCACTACTTCTCGTCATGTATGTATTTTTGAATGAGTTTATGATATATCTGTATATTTTTGAAACATGTATATTGATACATTACAATGTTTGAACTGATTTTGTTTTGTCTTTGCATTCTTCCGGGGGGATTGTGGGTTGTTACTGTGATTTTTGTAAATGCATTGGTGTGTGTGTTGTAATATGCGAGGGTGGGGGTGGGGGTGTTTCGTGTGTGTCCCCCTAACTTTTGCCTCCCCTATGTTGTAGGTGCAGTACTCACCGTTGTCTTCGCCCGCGACGACGTTGCTCTTCGTAGATGAGTAGGAATACAAGGGCCGGTTGAATTTGTAATTCCGGCTCCATGGAGTTCTCCTTCCTCGTGGGATGTGTTCAGGTAAGCGTTTTCCCATTGCAGTAACTGTTTCCACCGTGTTTTTATCCACCAAAGGTGGCGGATTGGTAGGTTGTGATACTATGGGCGGTACATTGTCTTCCGCCTGTCTGTTGGCGGTGACCGCCGCGCTGCTTGTCTGTACCGCCGTGGCGGGCGGTGTGTTAAAGTGGCTGTCTTTGTTGGCGGCTTCCGCCAGGGTCATAATTCCCTTTTTTTGTCCGCCTGGCTGTTTGCGGTATTGCCGCACCTTTAACACCGTCCGCCAGGGTTGTAATGACCCCCAATGTGTTTTACCTTTAATAGATTAGATATTATTTTTTTTACCAGTTTTAGCATTTGACAAATATTATGGATTTTCAAAATGTGTTTTTGGAATATATATTAATTCTATCAGCTTGTTTGTCTTATGGAATATACTTGCTTATGTTGGACTAGATATTACCAAGCTAAGAACTGATCTACAGAGAAATGAGTTGTGTATTTAAGGTGTTTGGGATAAATTAATATTATGTAGAGTGTCTTTTCATGATATGATTATAAGTATTCTTTTATCGTTTTCCTTCATGCCTGGAAACTGAATACAGATTTTGACTTGGATGGAAATTGTTATGCTTTGTTTATATGTACATGTTAGCAACTGCGCTTGGGAATAAAAGGTAAGGATTTTATTGTAGAGTTTGTAGGACCCTCTGTATAGTAAACACTTTCTTTTTTATAATATGCACATACTCAATTTTTACAGATTCGTAGTTCTTGGCTTCACTTATGAAATGCTCTAAACGATCTTTATTTTCTTCCTCGTTTGATTCTGCCCTTCTGTATCCTGTGTTAAAATGTGTATTGTTGCTAAGGAATGCACTCTTGGTAAATATAAATATACATTACTGAAATATAATCTAATGGCTTAATTCTCTAGTTAGCAGAACCACAGCAGTGTAAACACATTTTGTGTGTTTCAGCCTTTAACAGAGCTCCAGAGTCCCTGCTGCTTACTTGAAGGGAAAAAACATGGAACACAGCTCACATGCACCATATATTAAGGAAAAAACTAAATGGCTTATGATAGTCAAATGGACGGATACCTGCTGGCAACATTCACATAATTTGCTTTTAAAACCTTTACAGACATAGGTTAAGTAGAATCCTGCTACACATATTCAGTGCGTTTCTGTGGTACAACTGAAACATACAATTGCCTCAGGGTCTTGCTGAAAAAACACATTGGAGCTTAATTTCAAGTGCTGAGATAAAATCATACTTAGGGCCACTGGATTTGGGCAGCGGAGAAAGACCAAATTATGCCACAGGGTTGACCAAATTATGCAGCAAGAAAATGCAAATAAAGCAGAGTAATGCAGCACATTTTAGGCCACATGTGCGTACCTTTTTCTTGGGCCGTCTGCAACAAAAAAAAGCATCTTCCAAAGTATAAACCCAAATTAGCAATTCAGTAATCTATATACCGAATCACAAAATTGGTTTGCGACTCGCTATTAGGAAGTAGCGTCCCTTCCTGATAGCAACTCACAGTGGTATGTATGTTTTGTGACCAAGAATGCAGTCACAAAACAATCGCAGTTACTACCAAGTAACTCATTCACAAACGTGAAGGGGTCCCAATGGGACATAGTTCCCTTTGTGAATGCATGCAAAAACGTTTTTTAAGAGCAAACAGTGGCCCTGCAGACCACTGCCTACTCTTAAAAAATGAAACTGAAATGTCATTTTTTTCCTTTTTAAACCCATCCCATTTTCCTTTAGGGGAAATGAGCTGCATTTAAAAAATAAGATTGCTTTATTTAAAAGCAATCACAGACATGGTAGTCTGCTGACCCCAGCAGGCCACCATTGCTATGATATTTGTGATTCCCAATGGGTTCCAATTTGTGACCTATCTCATTAATATTAATGAGGTAGGTCTACTTGCAACCCATCGGGAATCGCATAAGAAACTCAGTGGAGTTTCGTACATTTGGAATCGGGATTTCCTAATTGCAATTCACATGGAATCATAATTAGGAAATCACAATTCGAAATGTTTGTACATGTAACCCTTTGTGATAGTATTACTTCTTTATCTTGCCTTTTTGCACTAGTTCACACTATCTGGGAAAAGGTTTCACATCATTAAAACTAGTGTAACACCCAAAAACAGCAATAAACACAAAAAGGGAACAAGTCAACCATTACAAAGGGACTTCTAGTGAACAGCAACTTGTTCGCCACGTTTTTGGTAATGCCTGATCCATTTGAGCTCAAATCATTTTTTGGCTAAAATATGTAGATTATTCAGCAGATGTTGGATTGTGTGGAAAATGAGGAAAATCTATAATTATACAGAAAAGGTTGCAGCTGCAACATCGCATAATCCCAGTAGCCTTGATGATACTCAAAAATCCTTTGGGAAATTTTATTATAGCAGAGCATATGGTCCCTTTTAGCTCCTGATTAGGAGTTTCTGTGACAATGGAGGAAAAATCCTTGTGACTGTAATAATGCAAAGTATTTCTTTTACTCCATTGGTTTTGACACACAATACCTCAAGGTTTTACCTGGAGTACATTGCTTGCCTAAATCATTCAGAATCAATGTTAATCTATGTGGAACCCATGATTTAATTTTAACGGATTGTAAAACTTTTGTAGTTTTTTCCTGCAACATATGCTGTGTAGTTTGAAGAGTCACTCCTATGAAACTCTGTGAGTTCGAGTTGTGGTTGGCCATCATTGAGAGCTGTGGAGTTTACGCTAAACCCAGTGCATATTTTGCACAGTGCCTATTAGGTGACATAGAAGTGTTTGGGAGGCATGTCCGTCCAATCCTTGACCTCTCAGCAGAAAACACAGAGAAATGTAAGATTTGCCAATTGTAACCGTGATTATATGCAAAAGTGTGTAGTGGAGGCACACAGCAGTCGAAATAATGACAGGAAAAATGTTGAATAAAATGAAAACCTTAGAGTTAGGTAGTGCATTGTGTGTGAGGGAGTGTTGGTGAGGGGAAGGCAAATGAAGGGAAACAATGTTTAATCCATAATCTATTTTAAAAAGGTGCACGACCTTCATAATCGCACATTGTAGGTGTCCCTGCCAGTTTTATCTGAGGCCCCTGGTCTGTTCCCCTTGAATTCACACTTAGAGACACCCCTGGCTGTCAGTTCTTTTCCAAGATGGCCCACACTGAATGAAGGCTGTTTTACAGTAGGGGCCTGAGCCAATGTAAACATGCCTTCCCAAAAGAACCAAACAACTAGAGGTCACAGAATGAATTAAAGATGAAGAATCACTTGAAAGCCTCAGCATCTCTCAGTTGGTTCCAATTACTTAACACCTATTTCTCAGTTTTGCTGACAGTGAACCTTGTTAAAGGCACAGTTTGCTCTTCAGAAAGAAACTATTAGGTGCTTTATAAATAATGCACATTGATGGGTTTAGTTTTAAAGTCCGCCAGTACTTTTCATCTGCGGCTGGCGCACATTTTATAAAAATGTATTTTAGGATCTTGAATTATTAACAGACAGTGATATAGCGGACATTAGGTTTCCATGAGTATCCAAACAGTCATTGCATCAGGATATGAAATTTTAGGTGCTGTAAGGAAATGTTCTTTGAGGAGCACCTGCGTTTTTAGTTTTTTGTGCTCTCAGCAGTATGCAGGTCGTTGCGTCTCAGAAAAATCTTCTCATTGTAGTCTGGTAATTACAGTTCATGATATTTTCAGTAACTCAAAAGTTAGGAGCACATTTAGGCCCAAATTTAAGGATGGGCTTTCGCTATCGAACGCCACATTAGCGTCATTTTTCTGATGCTAATGTGGCATTAGATTGCCCAAATCCCCACGCCATATCTACAAAGTGACACAATGTATGTCTTGCATCACTATGCAACCTTTTGCGCCACATTATTCATGCACCACGCATAATGTATGGAAAGGGGGCATTCTGGCGCAAGGAGGCCCGCAAAAATGGTGCAATGAAATCTACAAGATTTCATTGCAACATTTTTGGTGTCCTTTTTAACGCCTTCTAAAAGCAGGCGTTAAAAGGACGCACCCATTGGAATTGTTGAAGCAGATATGCTAATTAAAAAAATAATTAATGATTTATATGTTGTTACTAATGTGAAAATGCATAGAGAAATTAATCGTAGAAAGATAATGTGCATGTTTGAAAAATGGGCCCTCGTGGTATGATCACCATGTGTACCAAAATAACTGAAAATGTGAAACATAATGAAAATATATGAGAAAAATGTAGTAATATGTCATAATGAGATGCGTAACCTTTGTTTTGTGTTATTATGTTAGCTGAATTAAGGGCCTAGTTCCACTGGGCCTCGCACACTCTGAATATGAAGAAACTGGACGCCTTGCAAAGGACTGGAAATCGTGAACTGCAGCCTTGAACCGCTCAAAGTTCAAGTTACTTAGCTAGAATTTTCTGCAATGTACTGGCGGACAGGAGATGATGAAGACAATTTGATGCAATTGCATGTAGAGCAGGCTAAATATACTTTCCCATGACTTGAACAGTAGAGGCACTGACTGGAGAGCCATATGTAACAATTTCGATACCTGAAGGACCGGATAATGAGGGCATCGCGAAAAGGACCAATCCGTTTCGTGTAATTTGAAGTTTATTAAAATTAGTAGATTCAGTAAACAAAAACTATAGGTTAAAGTCATATCTGCTGACTGACTGACCAATTAGCAATTAGTAGGATGGACTGGGAGACCCTAATAAAAAGTCATGACAAGGGATGAGGAATCAGAACTGCGGGGAGAAATTTGATGATGTCAGGAGACGCTGTCGGGGTGCTGATTTTGGGCTCATACTCTGTGAGTCTGATCCGTAGCTGACTAATTGATGACCTGAAGACGAAGACTGACTTGTTGCTGATCCATCTTGGATAGGTAGCTGTAATAATGTGACTGACAATTTTATGCTTTTTCTTCTAAGTACCAACTGCGCTGTTTATAGGGATTCACACTTAGGCAGATTTTTCCAAATTAATGTTTTCTCTAAATTGTTTTCACATGAAGACCCCCATGCTAATGCTAATCTTGGTTAGGTAGACTGTTAGGGTGACGTTGACGGTGACAAATGACTGACGAGCCTAATTGCTGAATTACATTATTAATGCTGATATTCATAGCTTATGGTGTCGCTTTGTCGCATATGTTTTCTTTAAGAGATAATGGCCCTCATTACAACATTGGCGGTAAATCCTGCTTACCGCCGTGCAGAAGACCGCCAACACACCGCTACAGCGGCAGAATTCTGCTACAGCTATTACGACCCACAGCTCGGAATCCGCCAAAATCTAGACACCCACACAAGTCCCTCACAGGTCAGTGATAAACTGGCGATAATAAAACCTCCACCGTCATGCACACAGGAATACGCTCACACTATCACGACCCACGAATCCACGTGGCGTTTTTTCAACCGCGGTATTCCATTGGCGGTACACACCGCTGCGCTCAAAATACACACACATTTACAAAACACAACCACATTGGACAATTCCAAATACACACACCTGATACACATACACACACCACTCCCACACACCCAATACAATATAAAACACACACCCACATCACCCACAAACCTTTACGACCAGAATTGCAATAGAAGGCCAGAGAGAGGCACCACCATCAACAAACTAGCATCCACAGGCACACAACACCATCACTCACACAACATCCACGCACCTCACACAACACACACAAACACATCCCCTCACACATCACAACACACACCACCTCACACATCACCCACCCCACCCCATGGAACCGCAAAGACACCCCAGGTTCTCTGAGGAGGAGCTCAGGGTCATGGTGGAGGAAATCATCTGGGTAGAGCCACAGTTATTCGGATCACAGGTGCAGCACACCTCCATAGCTAGGAAGATGGAACTTTGGCACAGAATCGTGGACAGGGTCAACGCAGTGGGACAGCGTCCAAGAACACGGGATGACATCAGGAAGAGGTGGAATGACCTACGGGGGAAGGTGCATTCCGTGGTCTCAAGACACAAGATTGCAGTTCAGAGGACTGGCGGCGGACCCCCACAACTAACAACATGGGAGGAGCAGGTCTTGGCTTTACTGCATCCTGAGGGCCTCACAGGAGTAGCAGGAGGAATGGACTCTGGTAAGTCAAATCTTTACTACCATATCCCCTACCCCACCTGCATGCTATCACATACCCCCACCCTCACCCTAACCCCCATCACTCCAACACCTCATATATGTCCCACTATCACAAACCACCCATCCCAACACCAAGCCCTGCATGCAACAACAAAGCATGGACACCCATCACCAAAGCATGTCCACTACAGATACCCACACAGACCCCAAAACAATGATCACACAAGGTCCTACACAAGAATGTAAGCACTGGGGTACAGGGTCACCCACCCATTGCACACAATGGCACACACAGATGCAATAATCATGCCTTTACACCCCTGCAGGACCCCTACCCAACGTCACCGGACAGGAGGTTCCAGACATGTCCACTCCCCCTACAGAAGAGGCCCACAGTGATGACAGCAGCTCTGTCCAACTGGATCTAGATGACCAGCCCGGCCCATCTGGGACCTCGGGCCAGTCGGTTCCCCACACACTGGCACATGCCACCACAGAGCCTCCCCCTCAGGAAACACCAGCACAGCACCCACCCAGCGGGCCCATCCCTCTGTCCCCAGGACATGTCAAGCAGCAGTGTGTCCACCACTACAGGGAACCCAGGCAAACCCACAAACCCAAGAACAGCAAGGACCTGGGGGCAGTGGCAGTGGGCACACGGTTCAGTGGACAGAGGAACAGGAAAACTGGGGAACTGGGAGGACTGCTGTGCGACAGGGGAGGACAGGCCCAGGGAACCCACTCTCCACGAGGCCCTCTCCAACATCATGGGAGCGTACCATCATTCCCAGGAGACGATGGCAACGGTACTGGCCAAGTTTCAGGAGACCCAGCGGCTGCAGGAGGAACAGTATTTGGGGATCAGGGAGGAACTCAAGTCCATCAACAGCACCCTGCTCACCATTGTAGGGGTGCTGAAGGACCTTGTGAACACCAGAAGGGACACTGTGGCACAACAAGGGGCCCCTGACACTAAGCAACATCACAAAACAAAATGAAATGATGGACAGAGTGTTGAAACTTTTCAAACACTCACCACCAGTCACACATCTGGGGTTAATCCATCGTTATTTTGCTCGCCACATCACCCCAGTTAGGACCCAGCCATATGCAAATCAGTCTTGACCCTGTTCCCCATGGGAACAGTCCAGCCCGAACTGCTAGGCCAGGTCCTCCCTGGACAGGAAACAAGCATCCTGGGACCGGTTTCTGGGTATCACCATTCATCAGCCAGGCTAGCTTGAATCCAGTGGTGCAGCGAGCAAGGGACCCACGTCTGCGCATACCCCTGCCACTTAGGGCACGTAAAGCAACATCACAAAACAAAATGAAATGATGGACAGAGTGTTGAAACTTTTCAAACACTCACCCCCAGTCACAGACCTGGGGTTAATCCATCATTATTTTGCTCACCACGTCACCCCAGTTTGGACCCAGCCATATGCAAATCAGTCTTGACCCTGTTCCCCATGGGAACAGTCCAGCCCGAACTGGCGGGGCCCAAACTGGGGTGGCATGGTGAGCAAAAGAACAATGGATTAAACCCAGATCTGTGGCTGGGGGTGAGTGTTTGCATTGTTCAGCACTCCTTCCATCATCCTTTTGTGTTGCTAAAGTTGCCCTAAGTGGGAAGGGTATGCCCAGACGTGGGTCCCTTGCTCACTCTGCCACTGGATTCAAGCTAGCCTGGCTGATGAAGGGTGATACCTTGAAACCGGTCCTAGGATGCTAGTTTCCGGTCCAGGGAGGACCCGGCCTGGCAGTTTGGGCTGGACTGTTCCCATGAGGAACAGGGTAAAGACTGATTTGCATATGGCGGGGTCCAAACTGGGGTGGCATGGTGAGCAAAAGAACGATGGATTAAACCCAGATCTGTGATTGGGGGTGAGTGTTTGCATTGTTCAGCACACCTTCCATCATCCTTTTGTGTTGCTAAAGTTGCCCCTGACACTAGCCTGGATGATGAACTGCCCACCACCTCTGCCGGTGCTAGTGGACAGGAGGCACCGCCACAGGACCACGACACCAGCACCCCACCCCGTGCAGATGGAGAACCACCCCGCAAACGGTCCCTGAGATCCAGGACAAAGACTGAGAACAATGCCAAGACCCCGCCAATAAATGAGACCACCCTGAATGTCATCCTTCTGTCCCACTTCGTCACCCTGTCCATCCTTAAACTGCTCTAGCGCCACTTCCTATGCCCCTTTGGGCAATGGACCTGTGAGACTAATAACTGGACTCTGCCATGGACATTCCTCCACCATCACCCCTGACCATTTTCCAACCCCCTCCACTAATTTGCACTTAAATAAACACCCTTGAATCACAAAACAATCTGGAGTCAGTCTGTGCTTTCACAAATGTGTATTTGCAATAACTATGGAATATAGCAATGTCCATTGTATTGTCAACATACCTATGTCACACAGATGTAGTCCATGAGGTAACATAGCAGAGGTCACACAGTGGGACCCCCATCTGTGAAATGGAAAGGCACAGTGACAGGTCCGGGTCCATACACTGGGTGAAAGTGACAGACATATGCTAGGTCTAACAATTGTATGAGATGTAGGAGGCAGTGATGTCTTCTTACCTGTGTCTCACTGGAAGTATTGCTGGACCACGTTGTTTCTGTTGTCGATATCCTCTTCTTCTGCCTCCTCTTCTTCACTGTCCACAGGCTCCACAGCTGCCATAAGACCTCCTTCTGGACCATCCTCCTGCAGAAAAGACACCTGCCGTCGCAAAGCCAAATTGTGCAGCATACAGCAGGCCACGATGATCTGGCACACCTTCTTTGGCGAGTAGTACAGAGAACCACCTGTCATATGGAGGCACTGGAACCTGGCCTTCAGGAGGCCGAAGGTTCTTTCTATAATCCTCCTATTTTGACCATGTGCCTCATTGTAGCGTTCCTCTGCCCTTGTCCTGGGATTTCTCACTAGGGTCAGTAGCAATGACAGATTGGGGTACCGAGAGTCACCTGCAAATGTCGAGGGACAACTGTTAGACACACAGTAACCCTTAGGGACAACCCCAGACCCAGACAACTATTCACATGGTATAGGGTCCTTGTCCTCACCTATTAGCCACACACGGTGCCTCTGGAGTTGCCCCATCACATAAGGGATGCTGCTATTCCTCAGAATGTAAGCATCATGCACTAAGCCAGGAAATTTGCCATTCACATGGGAGATGTACTGGTCGGCCAAACACACCATCTGCACATTAATTGAATGATAGCTCTTCCAGTTTCTGTACACCTGTTCATCCTGCTGGGGGTTACCAAGGCCACATGTGTCCCATCAATGGCACCTATGATGTTGGGGATATGTCCCAGGGCATAGAAGTCACCTTTCACTGAAGGCAAATCCTCCATCTGAGGGAAAACGATGTAGCTGCGCATGTGTTTAAGCAGGGCAGACAACACTCTGGACAACACGTTTGAGAACATAGGCTGGGACATCCCTGATGCTATGGCCACTGTAGTTTGAAAAGACCCACTTGCCAGGAAATGGAGTACTGACAGGACCTGCATTAGAGGGGGGATTCCTGTGGGATGGCGGAGAGCTGAAATCAGGTCTGGCTCCAACTGGGCACACAGTTCCTGGATTGTGGCACGTTCAAGTCTGTAGGTGACTATTACATGTCTCTCTTCAATTTTTGACAGGTCCACCAGCGGTCTGTACACCGGAGGATGCCGCCATCTCCTCACCTGCCCCAGCGGACGTGCCCTATGGACGAGAACAGCAAGCACAGAGTCAGCCAACACTGAGGTAGTAAAAAAAGAATTTATTGCACACATTTGTCAATCCGCTATGTGCCTGTCTCTGTGTGTATAGAAGGCCTAGATATGTGTGATGCATTAAAAAATAATGCCATGTGGCCCCCTGAAATGGCGGCTGCCTGACCTGTAATGCGGGACAAGGGGATATTAGGTAACTGCGCTAGCGTTGTACACCGTCCTGCATTGGTTAACATTGGGGCCTATGGGTCCCAGGAGCCAATGACGATGTACGCCGGCGGTGACAGTACGCACCGCCGGGGACGTGACCGGCATTTTCACTCTGTTCACTCACTTGATACCTGACCTTCGACAGGAGAGGACCTACACTGCAAGTGCTGCGGTGACCTCAGTCTGGAAGCAACGATGGCTCATGTGTCTGAGGAAAGGGCCCCTGCCTTCACTTCGGATGAATTGGAGAAGTTAGTAGATGGGGTCCTCCCCCAGTACACGCTACTCTACAGTCCTCCAGACAAACAGGTGAGTACACTGTGAGCATGCTGTATGGGCAATGCCTATTTGGAGTGGTGTGGATGGAAGATACGGGGGGACTGAGGCCTGCATGAGCGGACAGTGAGTGTATGTGCATCAGGGCAAGGGTGGGAACGTGGGCCAAAGACTGTGACGGTCCGGACGGTTAAAGTTTTTCCTTTTCCACTGTACTATTCCTCTAGGTCAGCGCCCACCAGAAGAAGGATATTTGGCGTGCCATCGCCAAGGACATCCGGACCCTGGGGGTCCACCACAGACGGAGCACCCACTGCCGTAAAAGATGGGAGGACATTCGCCGCTGGAGCAAGAAGACGGCGGAGGCCCAGCTGGGGATGGCCTCCCAACGTGAGAGGGGTTCCCGTCACACCATGACCCCCCTGATGTTCTGGATCCTGGGGGTTGCGTATCCTGAGTTGGATGGGTGCTTGAGGGCATCACAGGAGCCACAAGGGGGTGAGTACACTCTCATTCAGCTGACTCTGCGTGCATTAGGAGGTGTCTGGTTGGGGGAGGTGGGCAGTGGGTTCCCCTAGTCCAGGGCGAGCTTTGTAGACAAGGACCCTTTGTGAGGCAGGCTATGTGGCACCCCAACCCCACCAGTGGTAAGAGCCATCTATTCCTAGTCAGGCTCCTGTGACCTCCATGTGTGCAGCAATCGGGCATAGGCCTTGTACCCCATGTCCCTGTGATTAATTAGGGAACTCTAAGTCCATGGCGTAGTACAGAGGGCTGCTGTGTCTGTAGTGTCCGTCAACGGTAGCGGTATTGCATTCACTGAACATGTCTTTCTTCTTTCTCCCTCCCCCCCCTTTTTGTGGTCTCCCTGTTCTTGTGTGCATTAGCATCATCAGGCGGAGGAGCAGTGGCACCGGAGCAGGAGGGAGCTGCATCCCACATGGCCCTGGAGGGCGAGACAATGGAGTCTGAAGTCACCAGTGGGACGGAGGGTGAGGGGAGCTCCATGACGGGGACAGGAGCAGAGACCAGCGACACCGACTCCTCCTCTGATGGGAGCTCCCTTGCGGTGGCGGGCCCCTCGGTGCCCACTGCATCAACAGGTACAGCCGCCACCCCCTACCAGCACCGCCCTCCCAGCAGCCCCTCAGCGTGTGTCCCGTGGCCGCTCACCCAGGAGGGTGGGCATCTCCTTCACCCCAGGCACCTCAGGCACTGCCCCAGTCAGCCCTGCTGCCCTCAGTGTGGAGGCCATGACCTCCTGAGAACCCTCACTGTTGGGCAGTCTACCATTCTGAATGCCGTCCAGGATGTAGAGAGGCAGTTGCAGCAAACAATTTCATACCTGGAGGGCATTCATTCTGGCCAGACAGCCCAACAGAGAGCATTTCAGACTCTGGCCTCAGCACGGATGGCAGCCATTGTCCCTGTGTCCAGCCTCCCCCCTCCAACTTCCTCCACCCAGACCCAATCCCCTATCCCAAGCACACCATCTAACCAGCATGCACACACCTCAACACACAAGGGTAGCTCTGGCAAACATAAGCATCACACATCCCACAGGAGCTCACACAAGCATCATACCCATGCACACATACCAACATCCACTGCCTCCACTGTGTCCCCCTCCTCCACGTCTCCCTCCTCCCTCCCAGGAGTGGAGAATCACATCCACTCCTCCCTTCCAGTCTCGTCTCCATTCACACCTGCATGCACTACATCCTCAGCCACTACCTCCATCACCAGCACGTCCATCACCACAAACCGCTCACGTTCAATCACCACCCCCACTACCATTCACACATCCCCTGTGTCCTCTCCCAGTGTGTCTGTGAGCCCTCCTCCCAAAGTATACAAACACAGTCACACACCCACCCAACAGCCATCCACCCCACAACAGCCTTTGCCCATGCATCCACCTCACAACATCCACCCCACAACAGCCCATGCACCTTCACCCAAAGTCACCAAACGAACACCTCTTATAACCACTACCTCTTCATCCTCTCCCATACCCCCTCCATCTACCCGTCCCAGTGTGTCTAAAAAACATTTCCTATCAAATATTGACCTCTTCCCCACACCTCCCTCCCGTCCGTCCCCTAGGGCCAGCCTTTCCAGGTCCCAACCCAGCACCTCAGCCACCACGTCACCGGGCACAGTGGTGCCAGCAATAACAGGATTTAGGAGTGCGCCAAGCAACAGGGCTGCAAGTGTCCCAAGTAGCAAGAGCAAGGACATTCCGCCACCTCCAAAACAGAAAAAGTTGCCCACATCCCAGAGGGAGAAGGCGAAAACCACTGCTACCAAGGGCTCAGTCAAGACAAAAATTGAAAGTTGCAAGACACCTGCGCCTCCATCCAAGCTGGGGAAGGGCCTGAAAATCAAAGGCAGGTCCACGTCAACGCCAACCTGCACGGCGGACAAGACCGCCACCTGCACCGCCGCCACAGACACCGCCGCCAGCACCCCAGACACTGAGCCCTTCACCAGCACCGCCGTCAGTGAGCCCACCACCAGCACCGCCACTACTGACACCGCCGCCAGCACCCCAGACACTGAGCTCTTCACCAGCACCACCATCAGTGAACCCGCCACCAGCACCGCCGCTACTGACACCGCCGCCAGCACCACCGCTACTGACACCGCCGCCAGCACCACAGTCAGTGAGCCCGCCACCAGCACCGCCGCTACTGACACCGCCGCCAGCACCGCTGTCAGTGAGCCCGCCACCAGCACCGCCGCTACTGACACCACCGCCAGCACCCCAGACACTGAGCCCTTCACCAGCATCGCCGTCAGTGAGCCCGCCGCTACTGACACTGCCGCCAGCACCACCAGCGGCCCCGCAACATCCTGAGCCAGTGGCACCACCTCAATCATGGCTGCCATCCGAAGTGGTCAGTAATAGAAAGCTGGTGGTCAGTTCCAGGAGCATGGGCAGCTTGCGTGTTGCACCACCGGCAGTGGAGTGTCACATCCACCACCTCAGTCCTTGGCAGGATGAAGCACTCTGGGCACAAAGCCCCCTCCAGAACCAGTGGAGATTCACATCCACTACCTCAGTCCTTGGCAGGATAAAGCACTCTGGGCACAAAGCCCCCTCCAGAACCAGTGGAGAATCACATCCACTACCTCAGAACTTGGCATGATGAAGCACTCTGGGCACAAAGTCACCTCCAGAACCAGTGGAGAAAGGCATCCACTACCTGAGTCCTTGGCAGGATGAAGCACTATGGGCACAAAGCCCCCTCCAGAACCAGTGGAGAATCACATCCACTACCTCAGTCCTTGGCAGGATGAAGCACTCTGGGCACAAAGCCCCCTCCAGAACCAGTGGAGAAAGTCATCCACGTGTGATACTGTGGCTTTGCACTTCCCAGGATAAAGCAGTGGGCAACCTACCCACTGGAGAGACTTGAAAGACTGTGGCTTTGCACTCCCCAGGATAAAGCAGTCGGCAAACCACCCACTGAAAAGACTTGAGAGACTGTGGCTTTGCATTCCCCAGGATAAAGCAGTGGGCAACCCACCCACTGGAGAGACTTGAGAGACTGTGGCTTTGCACTTCCAAGGATTAAGCAGTGGGCAAACCACCCACTGAAAAGACTTGAGAGACTGTGGCTTTGCACTCCCAGGATAAAGCAGTGGGCAACCCACCCACTGGAGAGACTTGAGAGACTGTGGCTTTGCACTCCCCAGGATAAAGCAGTGGGCATCCCACCCACTAGAGAGACTTGAGAGACTGTGGCTTTGCACTCCCCAGGATACATCAATGGGTATGGAGCCCCCTCTTGGAGCTGGCTTCGTGCACTCATCTGGCTGAGGTGCCCCCCCATTCCCTTCCCCCTGAGGTGCCTGTTTCATTTTGAACTGATTCCCCAGCAGTCTTCTCTCCGTTTCGAGTCTGGTATCTAGTGTGGGCCTTGCCCATGCATTTTGGGCCCAGTGGTCCACGGACTATGAATGGTGCACTACCCGGACTTGATTAGTTGGTGTACATAATTGTTTATACTGCATATAAAGTTTTGACTAATGGATTTTTATTGATTACAATCGTTCAACTCATTTCCTTGTGTTCTTGCATTCTTGAAAGGGGGGCGGGGTGTAAATGTAATGTTTCAGCATGTATTGGTGTGTATGTTGTTGTGGGTGAGGGTGAGGGTGGGGGTGTTGCGTGTGTGTGTCACTCTCTTCCCCTCCCTCCTCTCCTGTGTTGTAGGTGCAGTACTCACAGTGGTAGCCTCTGCCGTCTTTCGTGCTCCTAGTAGAGGAGCAGGAATCCTATTGCAGGGAGTATTTGGAGTTCAGGCTCCATGGCGTCCTGGTTCCTCGTGGGTTGTGTAGAGGTGACTGTTTTCCCTTCCAAGTCCTGTTTCTGGTGTGTTTTTATTCACGTTGAATCTGCCCCAGAAAAGGTGGCGGATTGGCCTGTCATAATAGTGTGGGCGGTACATTGTATTCCGCCTGTCTGTTGGCGGTGACCGCCACTGTGTTTGTTTGTACCACCGTGGCAGTCCGAGTGTTAAAGTGGCTATCTATGTTTGCGGTTTCCGCCATGGTCGTGATTAAATTTTTTTTACCGCCGGCCTGTTGGCGGTCTTACCGCCGCTTTAACACCGACCGCCAGGGTTGTAATGAGGGCCAATGTCTTTTAACTAATGAATTAATAAAGAGTTGATTTGAATAAAGTTTGAACTAACAGATGATTTAGAATTGCAAGCAATAGGGAACTAAAACTTTTTAACCCTTTCCTGAGTAGTGATTATTTTTGATTATTATGGTTTGATCTTGAGTTTTCATAGAGTGTTTCCTTGGTTATTGATGTTAGTTATTTATTCAATAGTCACTGTATGACTAGGATACTCCATGCAATTCAAAAGATTCATCGACCTATACGCATCCCCTTGTAAGTTTACTTATTAAGGACTAGGCGCGCTAGCAGCTTTTGGTAGCAGCTTGATGGTTAGTTTCCTTGGGGAACTAGTTATGTGGTGATTATTGTTTATGATAGTAGTTTAAGTTAGGATTAGTTGTTCATATGTTATAAGGTTTGAATTTTTGCTACAATTGCCATTTCAGAAAAACAAAATTCAAACCTTATAAAATATGAACAACTAATCCTAAACAGGAATAGCTACATGAGCCAAAAGAGCCATTAGTGAAAATCTGTAAGGTCTCTGAAGCGATAGTGTCCCTTCCTGTAGTAACGCAGCAGGTTTGTTTTACTTTTTGAGTTTTTGGTAAGTGGTCGCAAAATAATTTGCATTAGTCGTGTGCGTTGAGTTGAGGAGGACGAGCCGCAAGACTTTGTCAGACGCTGTGTGTGAGTGTGACGTCAGGTTGTGCCGCGCTGGGATAGGTCGGTTAGTGAGAAGAGCCGCAAGCGGAATGGCAGCCATCCGTAAGAGGCAATAGGTTGAGTAAGCGGGTGAAGGGAATCTTGGGAGTAAAAGTCATTTCATTATTGAATCGAAGTAAACAGACAAAAATGAATTTTTTCAAGGCATTCAGAAGTGCGATGAAGGGTGATTCTTACATTAAGGCTTCAGTGGGGGAGCCGATCCCACCAGAAAATTCTCCAGCTTACATTGTGATGGAGGAGCGAGGTGTAGCACCTTGTCTTTGGTTGAAGCAGTGTTGTAAACTAAGAAGCAAGGGTCCTTAGCATTCCCAGAGCATGGGACGTTTAATTTGAGCATTCTGGACCAGTTGCGAATGGCATTATATGAGATGAAGCTGGTTACCGAACTGGTGGCTAGACAGCAACAAGAAATGAAGTTTAAAAGGAGAATGAAGTGTGTAGAGAAATCTGTAGCTGAAGCTAGATGGGACTGGGAACAGAGGAGATGGAGACTCTGCTCTCCATCTCCTCTGTTCCCAGTCCCATCTAGCTTCAGCTACAGATTTCTCTACACACTTCATTCTCTTCACTACACTACAGTGTGCTAAATTGTTTCCTGCCATTACGAGGAGGATGAGGCAGAGAAGGAGGATAGTGCTAAAGAGGATGAAAGTGCAGGGAAAAAGAAAAAGAGAAAGTCTCATGTTGATCATGAAGATTCTGATGCTGAGGATCTCATTACGCAGCTGTTAAGAGATCGACCTCCACCTTTAACGACCTATTCAGGGGGTCCAGGCACTAGTGCCACTACTACTGCTCCAGCACAAGTACAGGGAGCTGAGGGAGCAGTACAGGCAGAAGGTGGACAAATACCAGGGGTAGTACAGAGTACACCTAATGCAAGAACTACTACTGTGGTTCAAGCACAGATGCATCCACCTACGGTAGAGAATTTATCCAGATGTACCAGTTCTTGAGACAGTCTCGAACATAATGGTGCCAATGGGGCAAGTGCTTCCAAAGCCAATGTTAGTTCAGGCAGAACCAACCCCAAAGTTATTGCCTTCAGCACAGGGTTTGCCGATGTTTACACCAATGACAGGAACACAGTCCGATATTACACCAGTCGTGAACCAGGCAATGGGGGTAACATTCCCACAGGGTGCAAGTATTAGGGCAGCTCCAGATGCAATATCATTACCAATTACTGTTGGTCCAGCGGTACCCTTATTTGCGCAGACAAAATCAGATGCAGAGAACAGAATGAAATATCACAGAGTGTCGTTAGGAGGGGAGTGAGTGATCCTGTGCAGATGATGTCGTCTGCAGGACAGACTTTCAATGGATCTAGACCTTTAATGGATCTTAGTCCACTTGTAGCACTTCCAGATGCAGTGAATGGCCTGAATGCGAATCAGAGTTCGAAACTTTTGACACTGCAAGCTTCAGGTGCAGTGGTGCAACCAGTGCCAAATGCGAGTAATATTTCATTACAGGGATTGTCAGCTCAGCAGTTGAGTGAATGGTTAGACCGTCTAAACACTCCTCACAATGCATCCAAAGGTGAGATCAAATAAATTGTGTAAGGTTAAATATAGAAGCAACCCAATTAGTTGAGGGAACAATGGGTGTGAACAGATTGGAATCTTTACACTGAAGAAGAGAAAAAGAAGTGTCCAATAAATACAAGAGAAGTGAGTAAAATACATCAGAAATTGGCAGAGCTAGCAGAAAAACATGACATCGAGATTGAGAAAATGAAGCATTTGAAAAGCAATTACAGATTAGATTTCGAGGCAAAGGATTTCGAACACATGAGATCAGCAGGAATGAAGGTACATTTGAGGGAATTGCTGCAGAGCGCTCAGGTTTGGGGAGTATTAGAGAAGTGGGAAGGTACATGGACAAAGAAAAATGATAAGCAGAAGCGGAATTCACAAGAAGGGACTGAGGAGGTTCAAAGAGAAAAGGAATCAGTAAAGATGCTTACAATGAGAGAGATACCAGGAGGGCAGTTAGTTCATGTCCCCTGGCACAGGAGTGATATACTGTTATTTACAAATGATTACCCAAAATTGAGAGAATAGCCGGTCGAGCGGTATCAGCAGAGAGATTTGTGAAACTTTCTAAATGTCTGATGGAAGACTTGAACCCACTATTGGAGATAGTCGTACCAGCTGACTTATGGGTTGAGTGTAAGAGAGCAGTGGACTGGCCAACAAGTGAACCAGAAAGGGATAAGGTCACGGGTGCACCTTCACTTGAGGTAATGAAAAATTATTATTAGGTGATCGAGTTCCTGAAGACAAGAATTTCTCCCAAAAATATTGATTGGCAAAGGATTGACAGAACGGTCCAAGAGTCTAAAGAGTCAATACATACGTATTATGAAAAATTGTTAAAGGCATTCAAGGAGTACAGTGGTAAGGAAGCAACTGAGCCGAAAGACATGTTGCATTTTGTGTTCATATTTGTTGAAGGGTTGAAACCAGAAGTAGGGCAATTGATTAAGACTCATTTGATTTGCTGGCAGGCGAAGCCGATTGATGAGGTATTGCAGTATGCAAAATATTGTAGTGATGAAATTGAATTAAAACAGAAAAAGTTGAAAGAGAAAGCGATGGTGATTCAAATAAAGGCAGCTCAGCAAGGAGTGCAGGGAGATATAATACCGCCTATGCCGCCGCAACAGAGAGCTGTTATGTTTCAGACTCAAATTAGAGGCAGAGGATGCGGAATTGACATGATGCGTAGTCCAGAGTTAGGGACTGTAGTTGTTCACAATGACATGCAGGGGATGAAAAAGATGTTGCTGTGTCATTTGTGCGGAAACGTGGGACACTGGAAGTGTCCGTTGATGGCGGAGGATGGTGTTGTTCAGCAAGGTGATGTCAGTACATTTCAAACTGGGAAAGTCCCAAGAATAAAAGGATTTATTCCTAATGTTCAGAATTGAGGACAGAATTTCTTACTGGTGCAGCAAATGCAGGTGCCACGCGCACAAACAGGTAATGCTTACTCAGCAGGTCACTGGTCAGAGACAAGACTGTAGAAATAACACCGAGCATCAATTTCCATTTTATAGTGAGGATGAAATAAACGAAAAATGGATGAGTGATGGTTCGGATGAAGGAGCTTGTATGCTTGCAGCTTCCCTAGAAGTAGATCAGAGAGGACCTTTCGTGAAGGGAAAAGTAAGGGGATACAAGGTCTCATTCTTAGTGGATACAGGAGATGCATGCTCTACAGTGAGGAGTATAGAGGTCCCGAATTTACCTCTTTCAGGCAGAACAGTCCAAGTCATGGGAGTGGAGAATAAACAGTTGACAAACCCAATCACAGAACCAGTGCAGGTTGAAATTGTAAATTACCAGGGACTGCAGAGATTTGTGGTGTGCGATTCAAGCCCCTTATCCCTATTGGGAAGAGACTTACTGTATAAAACCAGATGCTCCATTAATTGTTCAGAGACTGGGATAGAAGTCCAAAAAAATGGTGATGATGAAGAAGAACAGGTGACTGAAATGATGGTTAACAATGCCTATGGAGAATGCCCATTGATTGAATTTTTCCCGATGTTTACTGTGAAAGAATTGCATGCAGACTTGCAGGGAACAGTGAAGGAAGAAGTCTGGGATCTGACAGGGAAAGAAGTGGGTTTGATTAAGGGAGTAGAGCCGATTAAGATCACTCTGAAGCCCAATTCTGTATTTTCGCAGCTTCCATAGTACAACATGCCACAAGATGTTTTAATGAAGGTGGCACAAATAATTGGTGACTATTTAAAACATGGAGTTTTGAAAGAAGTATTGAGCAGCCCGTGTAATTCACCAGTAATGGGTTTAAAGAAGCCATACAGGAAAGTGCGTGTAGTGCACGACTTGCAAAAAGTGAATGATTTGGTGGTTAAATGTTGTCCAGTGGTGCCAAATCCAGCAGTGATACTGTTTCAGATTCCTTGCAATGCAGAGTGGTTCACAGTGGTAAATCTGTCACAAACTTTCTTTTCTGTGCCTCTTCATGAGTATAGTCAGTTTCTTTTTAGTTTCAAATTCCTAGACAGAGTCTACAGCTGGTGCAGCTTCCACAAGGGTATACTGAGTCACCATCTTTGTTTAATCAGATCTTGAAAAAGAACTTGAAATCATTGGAATTGCCATGCCAATAGACTGTAGTACAGTACATTGATGATTTGTTGATCGCATCCAGAACAAGGGATGAGTGTAAACAAGATTCAATTGCCCTGTTGAGTCATTTGGGAGAGTTTGGTCATAATGTTTCATGCAGTATTGTCACAAATCAGTGAAATACCTGGGACACCAGATTGAAAAGGGATTAAGGAGAATCTCTAGGGAGAGAATTACTATGATTCTGAAGAGAGGTCCCCTGACTTCTCAGAGAGATGTCAGGATGTTTCTGGGAATGGTGGGGTACTGCAGACAATGGATTCCAAATTTTGCTGAGATTGCTAAACCTTTGCAGCAGTTGACACATAAGGAAGTTATAGACCCCATT
The DNA here is from genome assembly GCF_031143425.1 of Pleurodeles waltl. Classification (NCBI taxonomy): domain Eukaryota; kingdom Metazoa; phylum Chordata; class Amphibia; order Caudata; family Salamandridae; genus Pleurodeles; species Pleurodeles waltl. The sequence goes on along the minus strand of NC_090444.1, from coordinate 1,219,203,982 downwards.
ACCCTAGATGAAGATCAGATGAAAGCATTCACTGAATTGAGAGAGAGTTTGTGCAGACCTCCAGCGTTGGCAATGCCTGATTACACAAAGCCTTTCACTTTGTTTTGTCATGAACATGATGCTTCTTCTTTGTCTGTTTTGACACAGGTCCATGGAGGTGCTTATCGCCCAGTAGCTTATTTTTCAGCTACCTTGGATCCGGTCGCAGCAGCTTTACCAGGTTTCCTGTGTGCAGTAGCCGCAGTTGGTCAAAGTCTTTCCCAATGTGAGGGGGTAGTCATGGGATACCCTTTGACAGTAATGGTACCACACTCTCTTGAGATATTACTGACAAGGACGAAAACCCAATACTTGATGGGTGCAAGACTGACAAGGTATGAGATGCGCATATTGGGTGCCCCAAATGTAACATTAAAGAGATGTACAGTGCTGAATCCAGCAACATTGCTTCCAAGTGAGATTGTTGAAACTGAAAAAGAAGAAGATGTTGAGCATGATTGTCTTGAGGTAACCGAATTGTGTACAAAACCGAGACCTGATATTAGAGATACATGTTTAGAAGAAGATGACCAAATTGTCTTTGTTGATGGTTCATATCTCAGAGATGGAACAGGCACACTGAGAGCAGGATATGCAGTGTGTACAATTACAGGCACATTAGAAGCTTCATGGCTTCCAGGTGTATACTCTGCACCAGTGGCAGAACTAGTAGCTCTTACCAGAGCATGCTATGTTTCTGCAAGATTAAAAGTCACAATCTATACTGACAGTCAATATGGATTTGAAATTGTTCATGATTTTGGTCAGTTATGGTCCCAGCGAGGTTTTATGATCTCGACTGGAACACCAGTGAGAAATGGCAACCGAATAAAAGAATTGTTGTACGCAATACAGTTACCTGAAGAAATTGCTGCAGTAAAATGCAGTGCACATCAAAAGACACAGTATTACATTTTATTGGGAAGTGGATATGCAGATCAAGTTGCAAGGTTTTGCGCATTGAACAGTATATTGTTTAAAGACAAGTGGGAACTAATGCCTGAAGAAGAAAATAATTGTGCAAGCTTTGCCTTAAAAGTAATTGATACACTGGAAGAATTAAAAACATTGCAAGAAAATGCAGACAAAGAAGAAAAGAGATTTTGGATTGAGTTAAAATGCATCCAAAGACCGGATGAGATTTGGGTTTCTGAGGAGGGTCAGATGGTATTGCCAAACAGTTTGTTGACTCAGACGGCCAGGTACTACCATGGCCAAGCAAATATTGGAAGAGATGCCATGGTTAGACTGTTTAAGGTTGATTGGTTTAATACAAAATTCAGACAAGCAGCAGAGGCAGAATGCCATCGATGTGTAATCTGTCAGCAACTAAATGTGGGGAAAGGGACAGTGGTGAATTTGAGCCACATTGGAAGAGCAGGAAGACCATTCAGCAGAACGCAGTTGGATTTAATTGAGATGCCTGCATGTGGTGGATTGAAGTACGTGTTGGTGATTGTGTGTGTCTTTAGTCATTGGATTGAAGCATACCCCACACAAAGGAATGACAGTCTCACAGTAGCAAAACTGATGCTTAGAGAGTTAATACCACTGTTCGGATTTCCGATCTCTTTAGAATCAGATAGGGGAACTCACTTCAACAATGAAGTGATCAAACTCTGATGTGCAGCACTGAACATTGAGCAGAAGTTGCATTTCAGTTACCGCCCTGAAGCATCAGGTCTAGTGGAGTAAATGAATGGTACACTGAAATCGAGAATTGCCAAAATGTGTGCCGCAACTAACCTGAAATGGCCAGATGTCTTACCTTTGGTACTGATGTCAATGCAAAATATTCCTGATAGGAAGACAGAACTGTCACCCCATGAGATCCTCATGAGCAGAGCAATGAGCTTGCCAGCAATTCCAGCCAATGCACTTGTAAATATTACAGATGATATGATGTTGGACTACAGCAAGGGTCTGGCTGATGTGGTTCGCTCTTTCCCTCAGCAGGTGCAGGCTGTTACCCTGCCCCCCATCCATGACCCAGGCCACTATCTGAGAGCTGGAGATTGGGTCATCATCAAAAAGCACGTTCAAAAGACCTGTTTGGAACCGCATTGGAAAGGTCCATACCAGGTGGTGCTAACAACTACGAACGCTGTAAAGTGTGCAGGACTGCCAAAGTGGATACATGCAAGCAATACAAAGAGAGTGGTGAACCTGCAAGAGCATGAAGAAGTGTTGTTGAGAGCACCAACAACAGTGAAGCAAGTGACTGTAAATGAGTCAGAACAAGAACAAGCTGATCCTGAGATTGATCCTGAGCTTGTGGAAGATGGATCAATCACCCCTGTAAGGGACCAGAGTGAAGAATTACAGGAGGCTGAGCAAGATTCTAACTCAACAGATACAGTAGGAGAACAAGCACAGCAGAGGTTCTCCCAGAAGCAGACGGTGCTGAAAAACAGGCAGAGCAAGTGCCAGATCAAGAGGGTGAATGAGTTGAGACGGATCAAAGTCAAAGTCAAAGTGGTCCGACTCCTCCTGATCCCGTTGCAGGTCGATCAAGAGAAAACACCATAGAAAGAGAAAAAGAGGAGAGTCCGGTTTTAAGGCGAATACTGACTGAGGGAATGCGAAAAGGAGACAATTTGCCTGAGTCGCGAATTGAAAGAAAGAAGGAGTTGGTCATAAATGAACCTATAGAGGCAGAAGTGGATACTACGAGAAAAGAAGAATTGAGTGAAGGAGAATCAAGTGGACAGCGAAGGTTGAAAAGAAAGAGCGTAGCAATTCGAAGATACACAGGCCCTGAGTGGGCATATGCTGCAACATGAGAATGGCAAAACAAGTTCATGTCCCTTTGTTTTGACAGAGAAGTTCTGAGAAGTTCTGCATTTTGATACAACCTGAAAGGGATCAATAGACTGAGTTGTTGAGCTAATCTGAAGAAATTCTTAAAAGAGACTGTTGAAATAAACCCCGAAAGGACATTGATAACCTGATATGACATTTGAAAACCTGAATGTGACAAGCTGCTAACCGATTTTTGACAAAGGAGAAAAGGGTTCCTATGTGAGAAACTGAACTGCGAGAAAGAAATTATTTTTCCTTATTTTTTATCTTTTTTCTGCTGCACTTTAACTAAGAGTTATTTCTACTTTCTGATTCTTTACAGATCATGGCTGAATTAAATAATTGCATTAGAAATATTAAATATTGTAGGTATTTGAGTGTGGGAGTGGCAATTATGTGTGGAATAATGTTCACAATAATGATTGTGGGAATGTCTGTTCATGAAATGAAAGAAGCTACTATCATCTCTAATCCTGAGACTACTACACTAACAGCTTTAGAGAGGTTTAAGTTAGATGAAAAATACTTGGATGACTATACTAATGCACCAGGAGAGCTTTCTTCTAATGTGTTCCATCGGTTGTTGAGTGAGTATGTTGAGACAATGGATGCAAGGAATTGTCTTGTGTGTACGCAAATTCCTTCCTCTGTGGAAGAAGGGGTTACGTACCATAGTCTGCCGTTAACCTATGGCATAACTTGTAGTTTGCTACTTACCAGATTCTATAACCAAGAGTATATTCAATATTTTTATTCTAACCATGATGTTGTGTTTTCCTTTGTTCCTATTATTAGATATTTGAGTAAAATAGCTAGGCAGCATGATATAGTACTAGTTAGGGGATTCTCTGAGCCAACACTAACATTTGGAACTGCTTATGCACATAGAAATAACCTCCGTTAGAAAAGAGCTTCATAGGGCATACTGATGATAGAAGAAAGGCATTGAAGCAGAAGCTAGAGAAGGGATTGGAGAAAAGGACTTATAAGAATGATTATGCTTATTCTGCTATTGAAACGCAAGGGAAATTAGTTTTAGATGCATTACATGTAGGAAAGCTTTGTGTATATATAGGCCGAAATCACACACTGACACTTTATTTGTGGGAACGAGTGAATGTAGGCATGTGTTTTTGTTTCTGAGTAAATGGACTTTTATGCTGAATGGTCAGGACCCTGCGATTCCTGGAATCTACTATATTTGTGGACTTAATGCTTATTACCGTCTTCCTAAGGGATGGTATGGGACATGCTATTTGGGGATAGTTTTCCCTAAAATTTATCAGATAGATGATTTAAAGAAGTTTCCGAAAGTGACTGAATTACATCATGAGCGACTGAGGAGGGAAACCTCTTCTGCAATCGTGGGAGATATTTTTGGTGCAGTAATTCCTTCTGTAGGAGTTATTTTGAATGCAATTAAGATAAGAAAGTTGTCTACTATTGTGGATAACATGCTGACGAACTTTACAGGGGCAATACTTCTGTTAGATACTGAATTGGCTGCGGATAGAGCTATGACGCCTCAAAATAGGCTTGCTTTAGCCATACTTTTAGCGAAAGACAGCGGAGTCTGTAAAATGATTAGTGCTAGGCATTGTTGTTCTTATATACCTAATAGTGATAAAGAGATAAGATACTTACTTACTAACTTAACTAATTCAAGCATGGATTTGAAAGAATTGAAAGAACCGGGAGTTTGGGAAAAGGTTGGAAATGGTTTTGCTTCCGTGGGTAATTGGTTTAGTCAAATATGTAATGGGGTATTATGGAACATTGTACGGGGAATATTAATTATGATTGTTTCTATATTGGGATTATGGGGTACATGCAGATTATGGCAAGAGATAAAGTTAAGGAAATCCAAAAATTAGCACAGGAGGGAAGAACAGCCTAGGAGAAGGATCTATAGAGAAAATTTAAGGAGAAGTCAAGAGACATCAGAAACACAAATGTAGATTGATGTTAAAGAAAGGTGTGATGACATATTTAGTCATCAGAGGAGGGACTGTTGAAGCAGATATGCTAATTAAAAAAATATGAATGATTTATATGTTGTTACTAAAGTGAAAATGCTTAGAGAAATTAATCATAGAAAGATTATGTGCATGTTTGAAAAATGTGCCCTCTGGGTATGATCACCATGTGTACTAACATAACTGAAAATGTGAAAAATAATGACAATATATCAGATAAATATAGTAATATGTCATAATGAGACACATAACCTTTGTTTTGTGTTATTAAGTTAGCTGAATTAAGGGCCTAGTTCCCCTGGGCCTCGCACACTCGGAACATGGAGAAACCAGACGCCTTGCAAAGGAATGGAAATCATGAACTGCAGCCTTGAACCGCTCTAAGTTCAAGTTACTTAGCTAGAATTTTCTGTAATGTACCAGCGGACAGGAGATGATGAAGACAATTTCATACAATTACGTGTTGAGCAAGCTAAATGTACTTTCCCATGACTTGAACAATAGAAGCACTGACTGGAGAGCCATATGCAACAATTTTGATACCTGAAGGACCGGAAGATGAGGGCATCGCTAGAAGAACCAATCCGTTTAGTGTAATTTAAAGTTTAATAAAATTAGTAGATTCAGTAAACAAAAACTATAGGTTAAAGTCATATCTGCTGACTGACTGACCAATTAGCAATTAGGGAGATGGACTGGGAGGCCCTAATAAAAAGTCATAACAAGGGGTGAGGAATCAGAACTGGGGGGAGAAATTTGATGACGTCAGGAGACGCTGTCGGGGTGCTGATATTGGGCTCATACTCTGTGAGTCTGATCCGTAGCTGACTAATTGATGCCCTGAAGACGAAGACTGACTTGTTGCTGAACCATCCTTGATGAGTAGCTGTAATAATGTGACTGATGATTTTATGCCTTTTCTTCTAGGTACCACTGCGCTGTTTATAGGGATTCACACTTAGGCAGATTTTTCCAAATTAATGTTTTCTCTAAATTTTTCGCATGAAGACTCCCATGCTAATGCTAATCTTGGTTAGGTAGGCTGTTAGGGGTGACGTTGACGGTGACAAATGACTGACAAGCTTAATTGCTGAATTACATTATTAATGCTGATATTCATAGCTTATGTTGTTGCTTTGCCGCATATGTTTTCTTTAAGAGATAATGGTCCTCATTACAACCTTGGCGGTCAAAGACCGCCAGGGCTGTTTCGACGGAAGCACCGCCAACAGGCTGGCGGTGCTTCACATGGGATTACGACTGCGGCGGAAGCACCATGGTCGCACCACCGGGACCGGCGGTTTCACGCCACTTTGGTCCTGGCGGTTGTAATCCCCCAGGGCAGCGCTGCTTGCAGCGCTGCCCAGGGGATTATGAGTCCCCCTCCCGCCAGCCTTTTCATGGTGGTATGAACCGCCATGAAAAGGCTGGCGGAAAGGGGAGTCGCGGGGCCCCTGCACTGCCCATGCCTCTGGCATGGGCAGTGGCGGGGCCCCCTGCCACGGCCCCATGGAGCTTTTCACTGTCTGCATAGCAGACAGTGAAAAGCGCGACGGGTGCAACTGCACCCTTCACACCGCTGCAACACCGCCGGCTCCATTTTGAGCCGGCTCCGTATTGCGGCCGAAATCCCCACTGGGTCGGCGGACGGAAACTAGGTTTCCGCCCGCCGGCCCAGCGGGGATCTCCAAATAGCCACCGCAGGAGTGCGGCCGCCAAAGTTGAAATGAGGGCCTCTGTCTTTTAACTAATTAATTAATAAAGAGTTGATTTGAATACATTTTGAACTAACAGATGATTTAGAATTGTAAGAAATAGGGAAATAAAACTTGTTAAACCTTTCCTGAGTAGTAGTTATTTTTTATTAGTATGGTTTAATTTTGTGTTTTCATAGAGTGTTTCCTTGGTTATTGATGTTAGTTATTGATTTAATAGTCACTGCATGACTAGGATACTCAATGCGATTCAAAAGGTTCATCAAACTATACGCGTCACCTTGTAAGTTTACTTACTAGGGACTAGGTGTGCTAGCAGAATCAATGGGCCTCCTTGCACTTTGCTCCACTAGCATCAGGTTATTAGATGCTAGTGGAGCAAAGCGCCAAAATAGCGTCAAATATTTTGATGCTATTGTTCCTAATTCTGCCATGATCCGTTGTATTTAAGATACGGAGCACACATGGTGGAATTAAGGGGGAGCAGGGGAGTGCAAGAAAAGTGGTGCTTCACTATGTGAAGCGCCACTTTTGTTAAATCTGGGCTTTAATCCCGATTACAACTTCAGCGCTATTGCAGGTACACCTTGGGAAGATGCTAAAGGCCACTTATACGGGATGAAGCGAGAGTACAATTTACACCTGATAATGAGTTACACACCTTGAAATAAAAAGAAATCTGCAAAACACGAGGACAAACACATTCCGTTTCGTAAGTAAGCAATTAAAAATACTTTCATTGCTGACTTTAGGTTCAAGAGTTCAGCCACACAGTTGGTTTGCCAGCTTTTGAGCGGCAAGAGTAGCTGGCATACACCAAAAGAGAACTTTGACTTTGAACAGTTGTTTTTATACTTGAGAAAAATAAGGAATGAACAGCAACGGAATGCAATGAAATTCAAAAACGTTTGCACAACAACCTTTTTACCCACTCCCCAAATTATAATTCCTGTTTCTAAAACTCAACTCAAAATCTAATCTAATAAAAAAACAAGTAGCTCCTTCCTGGGGCAACCTTTTTACCCACTCCCAAATTATAATTCCTGTTTCTAAAACTCAACTCAAATCTAATCTATGGGCTCCTATTGCATTGAACAATAGTGACTATTATGTCTCTTCCTTTACAGGGTGAACACCTTAACACAGAGCAACCATTATCTTTCTTTCTCTTTATTTTTCTCTCTTTGTTCTCTCGTTCTGTTTTTCTTGTCCTCCTTTTTTCTCTTACTCTCCTTTTTCTCCTTTAATTTCTTCTCTACCTTTCTCCCTTTCTTATTCCTTTTTCTTTCTCTTTTTGTTCTTTTTCATTATTTTCCCCCTTTCTTGATTTAATTATTTTTCTCTTATTATTTGTCTCTTCTTATCTTCTCTTCCTTTTTCTTTTATTGTCTTGCTTTCTCTTTTTTCTCTCTTGCTCTTTTTTCTCTTCCTTCTTTTTTCTCTCCTCCCTCTTTGTTCCCAATTTTCTTTTTCTATCTTTCCCTTCCCTTCCCTTCCATTTTCTTTTTCTCTTTCTTTCTATCTCTGTTGTAAAGTTGGTTCCACACATTTAATCCATGTGGATTGTTTTTTTTTTTACTACCTGGCTTTGGACTTTTACTGTGAGTGAGTCTCACTACCAGAGTCTCACTCTGAGAGTACTAAAAGCCAGTGCTTGGGTAAAATGTACTGGGCTGTTTACACATGAACACATACATGTGCGTTTGTGTGTGAGCTGCACGTGTCAAACTACTGTTGTGTGCAGGCCAGTATCTGCGCACAGGGAGCTCCTCACAGAAGAGTCCCTTGAAGGATTGGTGCTGACCAGAGGTAGGCCTCTAATGTGAGTGGTCATTCATAGTGTAGGTCTGTAGTGCTTACTGAAAATCGGTGGTACTTAAATTAATTTCACATGTTATGCGACATTAGCATCAAAGTACAGTTTTGCACCACTTAAACCTGCAGGGTTCAGTGAACTATCAATTTGCCAGGATTAACTGGCATGTAGAACTTTCCAACCCATACTTTAAAAAAATCCTGCACAAGGGAGGGCCACTACAGAAGACACTGGATAATGGAGCAGCGGCAGTGAAAGAATGCCCAGCTCAAAAGAGAAGGCACTTGAAGCAAGTATAAGGATTCGCTGAAGGACTTTAACTCCAACTGGCACTCTGGACTAGGATCAGTCTCTCCAGAGCCAGTGGCACTGGCCCTAATCACCCCTGAATAACAGTTGGGGTAATGGACCTCCAGGGGGAACCTGGGTGTTGGATCTGGGACACCTGGTGAAGGTCTGGAGGGTGCCCAGTGACTGCAATGGCACAGTTCTCGTAGTAGCTCACTGAGGAGTGGTGATGTGGCATTATCTCCATCCCTCATTCTCAGACTCACCCTCCTCTTGCTGCACTCTCTGCTGGTGCCTGTCACAGCCTGCTGACCCAAGGGAGTGCTCAGAACACCACCAGCCCAGCCATCAGAGCAAGTTCCTCACTTCTGTCATCAGTCCCACTGCTGTGTTGTAGCCCTACCTGAGTTGCGGTCAGCGGGAATGAGACACAGCAAGCAGGGAGATTCCAGACATGCCCCCACTTTCATCCCAGAGTGATGCCACCCACTTCCTTCCACTGACTGTCCGTAGCCACACTGGGTACTTACTGCCCTAAGGGTCCATTGCATTTGTAGTACTAGAGCTGCACCATGGCGACTATTTCTCATTGGGACACTCTGTTGTTGGACAGGGTCTTGTCAGAGCCAGGAAAATAGGAATGCATTTTGATCTTCAGATGGCAGCCATCTTGTGATGTGTATTTGTTTCTACCAGCATACTGTAACTGCCTAGGGATTGAACTGTGCTCAACTTAGGGTAAATTACATTGATCCTCCGTACACCTAAGTAGGTTAGGTGCACATCTAAGGTCATGTCCCATAATAGTTTCTCTCCTGACTGTCACATGATGTGGTCCTATTTTACACTGTGAAGTGCTGAGACATTTGTTTGCTACCTCTCCCAGTGACTCTCTTGATTCACCACCCCGTGCTACATTCTGAACTGCAAACACAAACCAGCAACACAATCCTTGGTCTCAGATGATGCGGCCAGTCATACTAAACCCATCCCTCAAACTCAACTATGGCCCCCACTCCAGAGGTCCTAGATACCACCCTACCATCACTGATGAGGGAATTACCAGACATCTAACTGTCCATTGCCTCAGCAAACACAGCAATGGGAGCCACAACCATGGAAATCCAATCACTTTGAGTAGAAATAATCACCTTCAGAATGCAAATCACATCTTTGGAGAGCAGGATTGGGGACCTGGAAGGTAAACCAATGAAACACCAGACTGGGGGAACGTACTCTGGCAACTACAGAAGAAGATTATAGGCTTAGAAGACCAAAGTCGCAGAGGTAGCATGCACATCATAGGTGTTCTTAAGACTGCAGAGAAAGATGATCTGTGGACATTTTTGCAATCCTTCATCCCAGCAATGCTACATCTTTCCTTTGACCCTCCATTGGAGTTGCAAAGGGCCCTCAGAGTGAGGGAGTTCTTAGAGTCGACATCCACCCAATTGCAACAGATCTTGGTGTGCTGCACACGCCATCAACTAGCTATACTGATTATAACAATCACCAAGAAAAATGGGCTGTACCAATGGGAGAATTCCTTAGTTCACTTTGCAGCTGACTTCTCTCCCATACAAATGTTAAAATTAAATGATTTCTGACACTGCAATCCTAACTGCAAAAACTGGACTTTAAATTTGGCCTCTTTTAACCAGCAACAATGATTGGCACATTAAATGACCACTCCAGTTTGAGGCACTGGAAGACCTGGAATCCTCCCCGGATGCACTGGAGGGATCGGCTACGGAGGTTTCACGATGTACCAACAACCTTGACCCTGGAATATCATTAACATGGGAGGTAGACCCTGCAATACCCTTAACCTGGGAGGTAGAGCAGGATCCTGACCCTGCGAAATGGAAGAGATGGGTGAAAGTGGGGCTAAGTGGGAAACCAATGGTGCCCTGTGGGTCAAGATTCCCTACACGAGGAGGGATGAATTTAGATTGCCCCCAAACTCGATCTATGACACTCCCATGCATTTGTTCCAGCCCCTCTCTGGACCCTCAAACAATTGACTGCAGTACATAGCATAATGTCCTAGACAGGATTGACATCCTCAGATTTGTCACATTGTCCTCCTTGACTAGAAACTTTCTTTTTCCATTTTCAGGTCTTGTGTTTCTTTGGGAGGGGATGACGGGAGGGGGCTGTGGATTTCCTCCCTCTGGATCTAATTGACTAGAGGGTTGGTATATTGTTGTGAAACTCAAATTTAAAGATGCTTTCCTGGGAGTAGGTTCAATATATGCTTCAATGGATACAAAGTGGACTTTCTCGCTTTCATCACCAGGCCTCTTAAATCCCTGCTTTAGAGGAGTTTTCTGATTGGCAAAGATTGGAATGTGATGGTAAGCCCTGTTCTGAATAAGTTAGGTCCCCTGGACATTTAGCATAGCAAAGATATGAAGAGCATTTCATGTCACCCATGAGGGTAACCAGGCACTGGCAGGGTCCAGTTGTTTAACTAAGTAGCAGGTCTTCAGGGACTTTTTTAACTCTGGAAGAGATGGGGAGGTCTGAAGATGTAAGGGTATCTCATTCCATGTCTTTGCTACTATGTAGGAGAAGGAGCGATCTCCACTTAGTAGCTAGTCATTCAAGCAGGTGAGTCAGCAGTTGTGTAGAGCCTTGTATGCATGGGTCTGGAGCTTAAACTGGCATCTCTTTGTACAAGGAGCCAGTGGAGTTCCCTGAGGTAGGGGATGATGTGGGTCCATCTGGGGAGATACAGGATGAGGCTGGCTCTGTTGTTGTGTGTGGTCTGTAGTTGTTGGAGGAGGTGAGCTGTGATTCTAGCATAGAGAGTGTTGCCGTAGTCGAGTAAGCTGGCATGAGGGCCTGGGTGATGGTGTCTCTTAAGCTTTGGGTAGCCATTTTAATATCTTACAAAGCATGCGTAAGGTGAAGAAGCAGGAAGAGTAGATGAAGTTTACCTTAGTCATCAAGGTGAGCCTATTGGCAAAGAAAGATGCCTAAGTTTCTAGCAGGGTCAATGGAGTTAGGAGAAGGTACGAGTTCTGAGGGTCACCAGGGTGCGTCCCATGGGGAGCTTTTGTTTCTGAAGAACAGTGAACTCTGTCTTATCCATGTTGAGTTTCAGGCAGATGTCATTAATCCAGTTGGTGACATCTGTCATGCAGTTGTGGAAGGTGGTCTTGGTGGTGTTTTCAGAAAACGTGAGGATGAATTGTGTGTTATCAGTGTGGGATATGTTGTTAAATCTATGGGTTTTGGAGATACTGGCCAGAGGTGTCATGTAAGAGTTGAGAGGGGGGGATGAGTGAGGATCCTTGGGGTACTTCACAGATGATTTCCGTGGGTTTGGAGGTGAAGGCGGACATTTTGCATTCTTCTGGTGAGGAAAGAGGCAATCCATTTGAGAGTGGCTCCTTGGATGCCTATGTTGTGCAGCCTTGTGATGAATGGTGGGAGATCATATTGAAGACTGCTGAATGGTCATGAAGGATCAGAGCTGCAGACTCTCCTCAGTTGAGTAGAGCTCATATGTCACCGTAACCACAATGAGGGCGGTCTTGGTGCAGTGTTTGCTGCAGAACCCGGATTGAGAGGAGTTGAGTAGGAAGTTCCACTCCAGATTTGAGGACAGTTGTTGGTGATCGCTTTTTCAAATACTTTGGCTGGAAACGGGAGCAGAGAGATCGGTCAGTAGTTGTTGTTCACTGGGATTTGCTGATGGTTGACTTTTCTGTGGTTCCAGTTCTCGGAAGGTGGTTGTGGCAATTGAGGTGTTGAACAAGGAGATGAGTATGTGGCTGATTCTGGCTTCACCTAGCATGAAGTTGTAGTGGGGGCATGGGTCAGTTGGGGCCCTTGAGTGGACCGAGTTTATGTTGGAGGGCCTGTCCTTTGGAGTGAGCTGGTTCCAATCGATTAATTGGATGTCTATGGTGGTAGTCGGGTCATTGTGTTACTTGAAGAAGTTGATGGCCTTGGGCTGGTATTTGAGGGTTCTGTAGATGTGTATGATCTTGTAATGGAAGAAGTTTGCAAGGTTGTCACAGAGTTCCTCTGAGGGGGTAGCATTGTTGCAGCTGAGGAATTAGAGAATTATTTGACGATGATGAAGAGTTCTTCACTGTTACTGAAGCTTTATTCGATTCGCGAGGCTCATTCCTTCTCTATGATTCCCCCACCTGTCAATGGTAGAGGTTGAAGGCTGTCTTGAAGGTGGTCTTGTCAGTCATATCCTTGCTGGTGCACCATCTACTTTCCTGTTGTTTGCAGCATTGTTTAGGAGTTCTGATGTCTTCAGTGTAGCAGCAAGTCTGCTGGGTGGGACTTGTGTGCTTTTTTGCCAATGGGAGTGAAGCTGGTGGCACACTTGGTGATCCAATTGTTGACGTTTCTTAGGTTCTGGTCTAGGTAGGTTGTTTGAGGGCTTGGGGTGGGTGGTGTTGAGGGTGTTGATCCATGTGTCCTTTACGACTTTGCTCCATCTGCGGTGGTGGGTGTTTTATGCAGACTGAGGGTGGGGGTCCATGGACTGCTGATGTTCAAGTGGACGATGAAGTGGTCAGTCCAGGTGAGTTCCGTGGTGTGACTGAACTTGATGCAGTCGCTGGTGGTGAAGATGGGGTCTATCATGTGGCCTAGGTTGTGCTTGGAGTCATGGATGAGCTGAGTGGTATCGAAGTTGTTCATGCTGTCAAGAAGGTTAGGAGTGTTAGTGTCTTTGTGGTCGTCAAGATGGAAGATAAGGTCACTGAGGAGAATGTATTTGTTGGAGTCCATGACGAGGGGGACGGTGAAGTTGACAATGAAGTTGTAGAATGCTGGATATGGTCCTGACGGACGGTTGGTGAGGGTGCTCCTGGTGGTGGTTTTGCTGTCTGTTTGTAGTCAGAAGTCGGGGTGTTCCGTGGCAGAGGTGATATTGTCATTTGTCGTAGTGCATTGGATAGATTCCTTTTGCTAAATGGCAATTCTACCTCCAGGCTTATTGATGCAGTCATGGTGGGTGATCTTGTATGCTTCGGGAATTGTGGGGGCAATGTTGGATCCGGAAGTGGGGTTGACCCAGGTCTCAGTGAGGAACAGGACATTGGGTGTGAGGGTTGAGATACGTTCCCAAAGCTCAGTGGTGCATTTGCATAGTGAGCATGTGCTGAGAATGGCACATGGGAGTGGTGTTTTTGTTCAGGTGGTGTCTGTGGTCTGTTCGAGGTGGGGCTGGTCGGTGGGCTGGTGTGTGTGCTGTGGCAGGTGAATTGGAAGTGGGTGTAGGTGAAAGGTCTTACCATGGAGCATGGGTCAGCACGGTGGCAGTGTTTGTTGTGGTGTCAGAAGGTGTAGAACTCGGCTTCTCATTTCAAGGACCTCCTTTGAGGTCCATCTCTGAACGTTCCTTTTTGAATTGGTGACTTCCACTCAAATTTTGTGAGGAGTCAGATAAAGCATGTCTGTGGGTCTTCTAATGCAGGATGCAGTGATCCTGAAGAAACAACTTGCCAACTCCAAAACACACACCGAGCATGAGGCTAGTATGTGCGCTGAGGCATGCTCTAGGCCCACAACAACTGTTACTTTAAGAGATCTGTTGAAGGTTTAACTCAGTCTCAATGGGAGCAGAGAATTCATTTTCCCATCCCTATCAATGCCAGCATGAAAGGGGTGGAAAAGCAGCCTAATTAAAGGCTTCAATATGTGCCACACTGAGTCCTCCCACTCTATTGTAGATAAAGGGAGCAGAAAGGGGGTGCTAATCACACACCAAATGGAGATAGTCAGGGAGTTCCAAAAATACTATGAATCGCTCCACACAACAGACATTCACCCAGTGGAAGGGGTGGAAGAGGCTTTTCTCACCAGTTTATGCCTACTGAATGTGAATGAAGATGGAAACTGTATCAGCAATCAATAGCATGGCCACCAGCAATGCCCAGTGAGATGAACTGTTCACCATTGATTTTTATAACATTTTGAAACCCATTATTGCCCTGCTGTTGTTATAGGTCTTTTGACAGGCATTCAAAGCTGGCCACCTCTCTGCTGAGTTTGCCAGAGCCTGCACATCTCTTTGACCAAAAGCGGAAAAGGATTTGCTGATCTGTTTGAGTTATAGACCCATTTCACTAACAAATGCAGATCTTAAAATCCTAGACACTGTGTTGTCTACCACATTGACGTGTGTGCTCTTCATGTTGATTCCCCCAGAGCAGGCGGGATTCGTTGTGGAACACTTTTTCACCTATCGCCAATGGACACTCTCCCACATCCTATGCCAAGTTAGATCACACACACAGAGGATGAAGTCCTAGTGTGCTTGCATGCTGAGAAAGTGTTTGACAGTGTGGAATGTGGCTATCTATTTCAGACTAAGGAATGGATAGGGATGAACCTAGAATTTTTAACACTGGTTCACTTTTTGACATTCTTGTGACAATCTCCTGCTCGCCGACTCATTCAAAGCCCTGGTGAAGTGCATGGAGGCTTTCACAATGTTTTAATGCAGGAACAGATGGACAAAGTGAGAAGCTATGTCTTCGGAAATGTAGCACTTTGTGTGAGACAACACCTTTGTAGATCCAGATCAAACAACATCACCAAAACCTGCTCGCAGACTTAATGTCCTATAACAAGGTAATACCCAGCCAAAAGGATACTTCCAACCCGATTCTAATTGCTTCTGCCTCTGCTTGGGTCCGGGCTAAAAAAATATTACACATACATGACCAGTTACACTTTAAAGCCCCTATATGATGCAACACTGCTATCAAAATGGGGGAGTGAGATTAGTTGGTCTCAATAAAAAAATGGAATATACACCATAAAGAAAACATGTTTGCCCAAAACACCTGGAAAATGTTTGGCAACCTTGCCAGAGACTATGGACTCCCTGCCAGTGAAGAGTGGCACTACCCATAGTTGATACATGCCCTTCAGACTGACCTAGGCACAGCCCCCCAGTGGCTCCCTAAATCACCCATCTTACACTACCTTCACACATGGGAAAACCTCAATGGCACAATACCAGGCCAGTATGCTACCCTACTAGACCCACTCTTCCCATCACCCACTTTCAGTGCTCTGAAACATTGCTGGACAGCTCGACTCGACACACAATTTCAGAATGACAAATAGGAGCTCATTCTGGGAAACTACAACAGGGGATATATGTTGAAATACAGCTACTACAATGTTCTGCACTGGTCACTGGAACGAACAAAGCTAAGCTCAGCCATCACTCTTCATGCTGCTGGTGCAAGGCACAGCGGTGACACTGTATACATCATTGGAGAATGACACAATATAAAGGATTTTTGGTGACAGGTGTGGACGTATATGAAACACACAATACATTCCCACTAGAACTTGATCACACATATCGCAGTACTACAAAACTTAAGCAAACTACCTGACATATCCTGCCCCATTTCCACTGCCTGGCTAATGCCCGAGGGGTAGCTAAGGTCAGTATTTTGCATTTAGGGCGCACACCCACAATTCCATCACTTAAAACCTAACTTTAAGAAATGCATGCAGTAGCTTCCTTCGAAAATTTAATATACAAATTGAATGACATGCTGGAGCAATTTGAGGAAATATGGAGGGTGTTTATCCTTGCGTAGTATGCACTCTTGGGTTGGCCAGCAGGTTTGCTCCTACAAGCAGCATTGCCTCCTCCCCTCTACTCCCCCTCTATGTGCTCTACATAAGACCTGCAAACTTACTTCCTCACTGGTACACACCTTCCCAGCACAGGAATGTGCATTTAGGTTGTGTTATTAATTTCATAGTTGTTAGCAGTTTCCCACTGGTTGTCTTTTTATGGACCTCGAGGTCAGAAAAAGTTTATCTCTCACTCACGCAGTGCTATGGCATACTAAGGCCCACATTTAAGAGGGCCTAGCGCCTCCTTGCACCACATTAGTGGCATTTTTTGTTATGCTAATGTGGCCCACAGAGGCCAAAATCAGAACCCCAGATTTACAAAGTGTCTCAATGCATGCATTGCACCACTTTGTAACCACTTGTGCCACATTATGTATGTAAGGGGGCCTGAAACAAATGGCGCAAAGAAATCTAAAACAATTCTTTGCAACATTTTTTGTGGCATTTTTAACGCCTGCTCTGAGCAGGTGTTAAAAGGAGGCACACCATTATTTGTAATGGCCCTTAATGTGCTTTGCAGGATTAGCATAAAAAAATATTGACGCTAGTTCCTTAAATAGCACCATGGGGTGCTGTATGTTAAATACGGCACACACATGGTAGCGTTAGGGGGCACTAAGGGGCGCAAGAAAAGTGGCACTACATTGGAAGAAGCAACACTTTTCTTAAATCTGCCCCTAAGATTCCCCCAACATTGTTTGTTGCGAGCCAGGCCTCTCTCTTCCCCTCTATGTACCCCTTTCCCCTGGCTACTTTTATTGCCCGCATGGTTACACTTGAATCCCTTGTATATATACTTGTACCAACAGCAGAACCTTCCTGATGGAGTTTGCACACCTATTGTACTAAATAAATCCGATTAACAAAAATAAATAAAACGTGGTTCTTTTCTTAAATCTATTCTTAAGCTTTTGTAATCACTCAGCATCAAGACATCCAATTCTGGACATCAACCAATCGCTATAAATATCTAAATTGAATGCAATAAAGAAAAAAGTCAACATTCTCCCTCCATGTAATGCAGGTACATTAAGTAAAAAGCGCATTCTGATTCATGAAACAATTCCATAGATTTTCCTTTCTTAATAAAATACATGAATAAATACATACAAATATTAATTTGTCATCTAATGAAGAGTGAATTCATGCAAAGGATCCGCTTTTCTACACTGATGAAGTTTGAACTGATAATGTATCCATTAAATTGACCTAAGCCGAACTGTGTGCAAAAGGAATGCATCTGCTATTTGTATTATACATAAGAAAGCGACCCGTGTACTGTTACAATTAAAATTAAAGCCTGAACGAGAATATGAAATTTTGTTTATTGCAGTTAAGGTTAGTGACTTTTTTAAAGAATCTTGGTTGTAAGAGAGAACAATTATTCTTCATTTTGTTTTGTTCTTCCATTTGTCGTTTGCTTGTTTTTAATGCATATAATTTGACGTTCGTGATTGTTTAAAAATACATCTTTATTTGTTCTTCTCTTTCATTTAGTCATTGCTTATTTTTAGTCGGTATGTTGAAAAACAAAATAAAAACTTAACAATAAAATTGAAGTTTAAAAATTGTCCAACGCCTTCAGTTTTTTGCTTTTTTGAATTCAGTTGTTCAAATGCACCTGTCAGACATCAAAGAGATTAAGAAATTAAGAGGGAGTTGATTACCTGCTTCAAAATTCCTGCTGCCATGTCATGACTGCAATCAAAGATTACATGAAACTCCTTGCCTCTTTTCATCTCCTTCAGCAAAGGTTTAGCATCCTTCGTCTCCATTGGTAGCTGGCGGATTTTAAGGCGCAGGTTGTAACGCGAGGGAGCCTTAATGAGCTCTTGTAATCGAATGAGGCCTAAAAAAACAAAACAGAGTAAATGTATAAAGAGGAAGGCGTGACCTGCCGAAAAGTCAAGGACATCCTCGTGACCTGTTATTTTCACTATCACCCATTTGTCGTGTGTACTGTAGGATTTTAGACTGAACTGAACTTATCCCAATTAATTCCTTTTTTATATTTGGCACTCTCGTCTGTAATATTCACGGACAGTAATCAGCCTGATCTGTGTTAACTACCAAAAATGCAGAAAATAATTTCTCTCATCTTTAAGCACAAGTTTGACACTGCTTAGGCAAGGTATATATAAGAAAATACTAATTCAATTGGGATCAAATCCCTGACTAGCAGTAATTATAAATGTTCGGATGACTGAATTCTATTCATATTTTTGTAGCTTTATTTTCAGTATTAGGGATGACTGCAATAACTACTTATATTTAAAAATGTTTTCACATACATCAATGCATTCTCTCGACCTAGCCCTTCTTGCTAGGTATTTTGCTCGACTCAACAAAGACATGCAACACCTGAACCACAATTAAAGTTAAAAAAAGCAACGGGAATAAACGTACCAGGGCCATATTGGTATGTAAAATATAAGGCTAGACTGACCTCATTCAGAGGATTGCAGATTGAAAATAGCTACTTTAAAAAATAACTGAGCTATGGAACATTCATACAATTTAACCCAGAATAGAACAATGCCAGTCTTTGCCAAAGCCGCTGCTTGCTCAGGGGACCGCTCACATGTAAGCTGACTCAGACAGGCCAGTGCCAAAAAAAAGTCACACAGATTTACACATATAGGCCCATATATCCGAAGATGTGACACAATGAAGCCCAGCAACCAATTTGGCGGTGTTGCATGAGAGGGAGGGAGACAGCAGGAAGGCTTCACATCTACTAAGATATGGCATCAAAACCTTGGGTGGTTGCATGGGCATGCCCATGTACCACCCATGAAATGCCCTCCAAGGCAAAATAATGAAAAGCAGCACAAAGAGCTGCTTTGCGAACTTTCAGGCACCTTTCCTGAGCAAAACAGTTTTGAACTAGAAAGTAAATGTAAGATAAATATTTTGTGGAGTTTTGCATTAGTTTTGTGATCCATACTCAGTGCAAAATGTTAGTAAATCTGCCCCCTCAATTGCTATGTCAGAATAACAAGCTTCCCCATAAATATTGCTACACTCAATCGAGCAGTCCAATGAGCTTTGAAGGTAAATGAGGTAGATTCAAATGAGAACAGGAAAGGAGATGTAAAAGACAGTAAGGCAAAACAAGATGCATACTTTTTTTTTAACAAATTGGGAAAAAGTGGAACTAGGGATAAAAGAATTGAATAGTCTACATTCTTATAACTCTGGAGAGTGGCATCAGAATGATTTGCTCATTTGACGAAAGAAAGGAACAGTGATTCAGGTTTAGTGGTAAAATGCAGAATGTGGCTGAGGCATGGTTGTTTACATGTTGGAGCAGGTTAGAAAACAACATGCCAATATGTACACCTCATTCTAGGGCAATATGTGGAATAATGATTAAATCTACTATTTGATGTCTCAGCTTGTAAAATCAGTAACCCGAAAGTGACAAGTAATCTGCAGCAGTCCTTGCATCTTAAACAATTCTTATCTTCACTTCTAGTATCGTCTAATAGACTGAACACTGCATTCCATCGCCTGTAGTCTGGCTGCCTTCAGTTGGAAAGATATTTGTGAGTCACAACGTGGATACAGGGTGCTATCTCAGAATAACACATTCTATAGGCATTTTCATACTGCCAGATTGCATTTTATAATCCAGACTACTTTAAAGGTCAGGCCTACCAAGATGGCTCTACTGTCCCAGTGGTTAGCTATGTATAGATCTGCTGAGTTAAGCTAAGATATTCTTAGGTAAGCATTGCTTTTAGGGCAATCCAATGATGAATTGATCTCATGAATGCAAAATGAGTCGCCAAGTCTTCCTTCTTGATGAGTTTATGTAAAGTTCAGTAAACTGAGTCGACCATGAGAAGTAGCTCTGCGTCTCTGGCTGTTTCTGCCAGTCACATCACCAATACTAGATGGAGAAAGAGATTTGTGTCCTTTCAGGTCCTCGTAGGCCACAACCGGTGAAATACTTAGAATGCTCCTTTTTAAGCATGCACTAGATGCGTGTCACCAAAAGGCCACAAAACGTCACTGGTTCTGATCCACGTTTATAATTTCAGTCAGTGATGTAGCCGACTCTGGCTCACAAGTTCAGGAAAATATCACTCACAATCATCATTTTCACACAGTTAACTAGAACGAGTTGTGGAAAGCGCTAGATAAATACCCATGCAATACAGCAAAATACATGTTTGAAAATAATGTCAAATATAGACCAAAGACAGCGCCAACAGTCAGTCTAATGGCCACTCCGCAAGTTGTCCACCGTACTTACAGTTCAGGTCAGTGCTATGGCTGCACAATGATCGTGGTGGGTGAGGTCAGGCTTCAATGTAAACACATACTCCTACTAAATATGTTTGAGCAGTCTGCTACAATCTCCATCAGGACTCCAGATTAAAGAACAAAGTAAGAAATACAGACCGAAAAGCATGCCTCTGAACTGCATTACCTTTGCTATTTTTATTATCATGTTACTTATTAGGCTATCATTTCACACTAGTGGAGAGTGACATGATTCAGAGAAACAACTATTCACATTGACTTTTGGCTTGCTCTTAATAAGTATCGTTTTTTCTCCACAAAACCAGTACAAACAAATGACAGACAGCGGAGGCTGTCTAGAGATTTCATTGTAGACCCTTCACTTGGATGCTCTGATTGCCATTTATCTCATGCATGGAAATTGTTTCTGAAATTACCCTTTACAACTGAGTATAATTTTACAATGGCAATCATATTTGCATTGTATGCTCTTCTTACTCCTATATGATGTCAGTCCAACTCTTGCATTTCACAAGCAAGGGCTGGAGCTGCCTTTCATTTATAAACATTCTTTAGAATGGCCATTTAAAAAAAGTCTTACAAAAGAAAGACATTCACGTTGGACCTGAGTCACAAAACTCTTGCATATATATTGCCTCTTGTAGGAGTCTATTAAAATCTTGAGTACATTTCATAAAATTGTAATGAAAATGTTTTAGAGAACCCATGTCTTGCAGAGTTTCCTATGACTATTTAAATACATAGCTATTTAGGCATATATATATATATATATACTTGTCCATTTAAAAATGAAGACATGCCATCCAGAAGTGCATTCACCCTCTTATCTCTCTTTGTGTAATAGATGTTTACACGTGGAAAAAGCCTGAAACGAACTACAGTTTATGCAGGGTTAATCCCTCCCCATTCCTGGACTGAACCCAGATTTACTCTTGCTCTTGACAAGAAATAAACTATTTTATGGGTGGAAAATAGTGGCAAAGGTTTAGTGAAAATTTGTATAAATGGGACAAAGTGTGTTTAATATTTGCATCTGGGCTAATCTGGTAACAATAACATCCCTCGCAATGATCGGATTTGCACCCTTCCTTATTGTCAGTAGTACAAATTCAAATCCACATTCATAAATGGAGATATTTGTGCACCTAAAAATGTACATGCCTAAAGGCCTTTGTTAATATGCTGCCTAAAACTTTAGGAGGCCATAATAACTTTTCCATGTTTTTGATCCTCCCATTTAGGTTGTGCTCAGCTTTCTGAATCGTATATCTTATATTTTTTTTTGCTCCGGTAAAGCAACTTTTCTCAATGCACATGATCCTTTTTGTTTGATGAATGTCGAATGTTGAGGGAAGGATACCATGAAGTGTGGCATTTTAATGGATCACAGTCAAGATATGATTTTCTCTACCTGAGATTTGACTAACATACATGAAAAAAGCACAGCTATCTTTGTGAGGGTCATAAAGTTGTAACCTGCCCTTTTTGGCTTGTAGTGAAGGATTTAGCCACATAGGATACAACCATGCCTCTTGCAAATATTCTGTGAAAGTTCGCAGGTGTGCCTACGAATAATACATCAATGCATTTCACCATCCAAATGGCTTGATGCAGTGTCTTCATCCGGACAATGCTCTTACAGGTGAAATGGAATCTATTGTGAATCATTAATCTACAGCAGCTTCAGGTTCTAGTGGCAATATGTTATTACAGTATACTTGGACTTTGGATATAAGCAAAAATGTTTGAATGATCGTGTAAATGTTCCACCATGAACCAAAGGAGTGGTTGGGCCAGTTACAAAACAGAAACAGGATTAGTATCTTCAAATCCATAGTTAATAGTTGGGAGCTGCTACTTGTTAATGGGGATCTTATCTCACTTTAAATTCTTTGATTGTGGTTTATTTGAAAGAAAGCTTCCTGCTGCTCCAACTCACTTGCTTCATTCCCGTAAAGACTTGTAACATTTCACCTAAGACTTTCCCTCATTAGCCTGCGTTCTAATGTTAGGCTTTACTTTTACTGGAAGGGCAAACCATTTGCCACATCGCATCTATGCTAATAAATCTTAGCATTGCGGTTAAAGGTTGTAGTGACTCGCATGATTTAGAATGGAACCTTTCTGACTCCCAGCGGACTCCTATCAGTGTGACGTAATTGCTAGAACAGAATGTAATGAACTTTGGTTCAGAATGTTAGAATTCACAGGTACAGGCAGAGAAATAAAGACGTGTGATTTACAGCTTTGTGTGTGGTGCAGTCATTGGCAGGTACCCAAGCTGGTGGAGGTGCTACAAAGGTCTTTACAGAGTTTTGCTGTCCAGTTATGCTCTGTGTGTGGGCTTAATACTGCAGCTTACATTCTATAATGGGAGGCATGAGCAGCCAAGAGTTGACCATTTCAAAAACAATGCTACTGTAGCGCGCATATTTCTTAAACTAATAGTACGAAAACACTTAACTGATTGTAACCAATTCAATTTCTTTCAACAATTATATAGGATCAGTAGGAAAATAAACAAGTGATTTATGGCTGTTTCTAATCCTTATTACATGTTACCTCAGCATTTTCTTTGAAGATTCTAAGGTTTACTATGGCATTTATTCAGCAGAATTTCATGCCTTAGTATTACTTGCACAAAATTGCTTTTCTCTGGAACCTAGTGCTGGAACCTTAGTGAAATAAAATATATTCCTGGTGGGGGAGGTGGGGAATACTTGCATATCCACATTGAAAATGTGAAACAAGTTTGAACAATTGTCTTCATGTTGTGGTTTGTTTAGCCTGGTCACACAATTTTTTGAAAAGTTCCAGAAAACAAAGGAAAATTCTTGCCACCTTGATCATTCTTATAGCCTGACTGATGAGCATGGTAAAAAATATTCCTGTATGACTTTATATGGCTCAGTTATATATACAAACCTGGGTTGCATCCATAAAGACCTGTATTACATAAAGGGGCAGTTGCTCATTATTAGGTGAAAGGCATAGCAACCTCTGAACAGGAGATGCAACCAAATTCCAAATTTGGACCAATGACAATGGGGGCTCCAGCTGGCTGATACTACTTGGCAGCAAGAGTTCCTCTCCATGATTACCAGTGAACAAGTGAGTAGAGCTTCATTTGAATATGATTCTACTGAGTCAAATGAC
The DNA here is from genome assembly GCF_031143425.1 of Pleurodeles waltl. Taxonomy (NCBI): domain Eukaryota; kingdom Metazoa; phylum Chordata; class Amphibia; order Caudata; family Salamandridae; genus Pleurodeles; species Pleurodeles waltl. The sequence goes on along the minus strand of NC_090444.1, from coordinate 1,219,180,277 downwards.
ATCCCCAATCACAACTGGCAAAATAATGTGGAATCAGCATGGTCTCCTCTCTGTACTGGCATCACTCAGAAAAATTGTTAAGCACTGTATATATATATATATATATATGTGTGTGTGTATTCACCACTAGGTAGTTATAGTTAGGACCATGTTTCCATAGAAAAAGTGTTTTTTGATTTGCCTAGATCTTTGGCACCGTTTAACGAATCTTCATGAAAGTTTCCCCAAAAAGTCCCCTGGCGATTCTTGTTGTGCATAAACATTTTCAGAGAGATCCATCAAGTTGGGGGGGGGGGAAGGGGCAGTAAGGGGGGGAGGGGTCAAAAAAGTTGCTTTTCCCATGTTAATTCCCATAGGACCTTTGAACAGGGCTACAGCCTGAACTACTGCACAGAATTACACCAAATTTGGCAGAAAGTTAGCTTCGATAATGCAGATTTTGCTTTCCCTTGTTTGGTTTAAATCCATTGAGTAGTTTAGGAGGAATTAAAGAGAAAACAAATTTGTATATCTGAGGTCGCAATGACTTTGCAAAGGTTAAGAGCTCGTGCACAGCAAATTAATTGTAGCTGTGATACTTGTTCCAGGTGCCAAGAGCGAAAGAACACAGATTAATGTTGTAACTGTAACATAGTGACCAGGCAGTCCACAATGTAGTCCCTAGCCATGAAGAATAAATCCAATGCAATAGTCAGCTAGACAGAATTAAGCCTTCTTTGGCCCTTCAGAGAGATGTTGTGATGAAATAAATTGTGAATTAACAGCCAAGGAATATAGATCAGTACGCTGAATGGTCGCCACTGAGGAACGGGGTATTCTGAAGGTCATGAGATTTAAACCTGGAAGAAAAAACTCCACCTTTAAACTAAGGTGACTAGATTTAGAACCATAGATTGAGTTATAGTAAAAACTGTTATTTTTAGTGATTAGAAGTCCGGTATTTATTGTTATAATAAAGTAAATTACTATTATTTAAAACAATGTATTTAATAGCGAAATTACATGATAAATACTGAAAAAATCACTAAATGGTGCTACAAAAGATAAACTCGAGGATTCTACAGAGATGGAAATGTGGCACAGACAGGCATCATCTAAAAATATTTATAAAATTGAGAAAAATAACAACATAGGTAAAGTCTAGAGTGACTGCCAATTGTGAAGTCTTGTGCTGTGTGTTGCATTCAGGGAAGGGCACTACTTTAAGGTAGTAATGCAACATAACACTCTCCAAAACTGTAGGGCATATGTTGAGGAGTAAGTGACTTAAATCACAAGGTAGCTAGTTGTTGCTTTCATCATTTACCAAGTATAGACAAATAGGTGCTACAATATGTGCAGTTCCTGTGACATTTTACACAGAGAAAGGGAAGCAGCTGTGATTGTGGTTTGATCTCAGCCCTCCATGGAGAAGTCACAGCTTATCTACCTCACAAACGCAGCCCAGCTTGGAGTGTGGTAGTGACCTATCATTTGACTTACTTTACCACAGCAGATGCACTAAAGAACAATTTTTTGCACTTGAAATAGAGAAAGGAGAGACGTGTGGGGGCCAAGGGTCAGGAGGACACACACATTAGCACAGCAGGACAGAAGTTTGCATTTTGCCCCTGGGAAATACAACTAGTAGGAGTGGCGTAACAAAATTTAGTAGGGCATTCCTCCCCCTGGACCCAGTCAGGGGCCTGCTGCCCCTGCACAGTGTACTGTGCTGAGGGAGCCCCCTGGAGCTCAGCCCCCACCCCTGTATAGCAGGGGGTGTGGTCGCCTTTGTTACACCACTGGCTATTAGCACAATGAGGCTTATTAAAAGATAACAATAAAAGAAGTGATTGGAGAAAACACAGCAGGCTGCTCTTCATATATGATTAATATACCAGGACCTTTCTTTTCTAGACTCGTATGTGTACTGTGTTCTTAATACTGTAGGCGTGGAGAGAAACATGACTCCATCACCTCATTAACAACGTACTTAGTTCACTTCAAAGGTTTACTTCACACTAAGCATTTCTTAGTAGACCATTCTCAGAAATATGCAATGCTCACACCAGTGGTCTAACGAAAATTGAGGGGGACACCTGCAGAGTACCTGGAGTGGGCCCCCTCCCCCTTGACCTAGACAGCGGCCTGCCATTGGTACACAGTGTACTGTGCTGAGAGGGCCTGCTGTAACTCTGGGGCCCCCACAGCGTGGGGGCTGCGGGGACCTTTGTTACACCACTGGTTCACACATAGGGGCATATTTAAGAGCCCCTAGTGCCTCCTTGCACCACAGTTGTGTCATTTTTTTTTTTACGCAAATGTGGCCCAATGAGGTTAAAAACGGCATGCCATATTTGAAAAGTGGCACAATGCATGCATTGTGCCTCTTTGAAACCCTTTGCGCTACTTTATGCATGTGCCGGGTATAATTTATGCAAAGGGGACGTTCCTCCATTACGGGGGCAAAAAATGGAGAAAGGAGATTTCCATTTCTTTTGCCATTTTTTTCTGCACTTTTAACACCTGCTCAGAGCAGGCATTAAAAGAAGGCTTCCATTGTTTACAATGGGCCTCCGGGTGCTTTGCAGAATTAGAGTCACAATTTTGGCGCTAATCCTGCATAGTACCAAACTAATGTCAAAAATTCTGATGCTAGTCCCCTAACTACCGCCATGGTGCGCCGTTTTTTAAATACGGCATACACATGGTGGTGTTGGGGGGGTGCTTAGGGGTGCAAGAAAAGTGGTGCTGCACTGTGTCCAGCGCCATGTTTCTTAAATATGACCAATAGTGTTTCTGTGGGAAACTATGCGAACATTAGCATACATATCAGCTGCACAACATGAAATGGCATCGATGAAAGACAGACTATCTTTCCTTAGAGGTGGATGCTAAATCGAGATACAAGAACGATTTTTCCTATTTACGTGGAACAAAGCAACCCATGTCAATAACACACTCATGCATGTGGTGTTTGCACTTATTGTGCACACACAAAGGAACAGCTTTCATATATTTGCCGTTTTAGCCTCTAGGCAATGGAAAGGATTTTCTTCCTTCACCTCTTTCCTCTTAGGAGCAAGACATTTGATGGTCATAGTAGAGGGCAAGATGAAAATGGCTGCTAGGGATGTATATAAATAAGACAATAACACAGACATATATTTGTAAGGGCATAGTTAAATTTAATATCCTCAATCCAGTGCACCAGTACATGTTAAATTAGATTAGGTTATGTGTGGTTTCATATGTTATCAGCGTACCACATGGCACAAGGAAATGTCTTGAATGCAAGTTTCAGAGAGAACCTACATTTGATCAGTGCTTTAAATGGAAAAATAGAAGTGCAGGTACTCTGTGATAGAGTACCTGCTTGTTTCCGAGAAGTGCCGGTACTCTCCAATTAAAAGTATTACGTTTATCTTGAGATATGCCGGTACTCTCCTTCTCAAAATAAAAAAGTGCCGGTACTCAGTACCGGTGAGTACCGGCCCATTTAAAGCACTGCATTTGATTTAATAAACCATTTAACAGTCCGAGGAGCGTATATTGGTCTATTGATTCTCTGATGTCTTTTGCAGACTGATTCCAAGCATAAGAAACATACAAAAAGTGATGCAATGGATGCTTGCAAATTGTCTAACCATTGGCAAAAGCTTGGGGTAGCATTCTAACCCATCTTTTTTGCCAACTGTGCAATTCCAGGTAGAATCCCACCTTACGCAAATAAAATTGACCAAGCTCCTCAAGTCCCACAGTGCAGCAATACACTTTCCACATAGGCTCAAAGCAATATAACACACATCCAACCACACCCACTGGTGGATACGAACTTCAGCCCCCCCACAGAGGGGCAGTAATGCTCTCTGTTAGTATAGCCTCAGTAGAGCCTACTTTAAAAAGCATGACTTTGTGCCTTACCTTCAATTATAGTATTCCTGCAACTTGCATAAACCTCGTTTCATGGATCACAATCTCACCTTTGCAACAATATCCCTGCAATCCAACAATGCTTAATCTCATGCAGCCTATCCATTCACCCCATATCATCTGCATGAAGTACTCATACCAGCCAGTAATAATTTTACGTAATTCTCAATCATTTATTATACCACAAAATACTAGAGTAAATGCATGGAATGATTTCCTTGAGCAGAGAAAACTAATACCAAAAATGAAAAATAATTAATAATTACTGAATTAAGAATTATTCTTGGCATACAGAGTAAGGTGCTACTCACTACCTTTTTGAATAGGTATTATCTTTGTAACAGCTTCTGTAACTTTAATTTAGGGCTAGATTCTAATGACGTAGTTCACCTCTCATGAATTTCATAAACTGGGCCTTCAAAGGAATGAGACAGCATTTCGACCCATGCAGCAATCTGGCACTGGTTTGGTAGTTTAGTATGGTTTATGGAAATTGGAGGAGCAATTGTTGTAGATTTCAGTGAATCTCTCTAATAACTGTGGCTACGCTGAACGCTGTCCACACCACACCCACTGGCATGCTCAGAGTGCACTTTTTGTGCTGCGGGCATATGAATGCATCCAACTATCAGCATACATTTCAACTGCTTGAACACTGGTCATTTTGCACATGCACAAATTTATTTTGTGAATTATTCATCCATGCAATTAAATTGCATTCACAGAAAACACAAATATTCTCTGAATGACAAAATATGGTGAATTTGTGTAACACAGATTTCACAAAATATTTTTAAATATCACAGGGAATGATTTCACATACCCTTTGCCAGCAAGAAAGTAGTTAGAGCAGATAATGTCTTGAGAGAGCCTTTTTCTCCTTGGTAGAGATTAGGTCTCTAGTTGGCAACGGTTTGCATCCGGTCCAAGTAGGGACCCTCATTCTAGTCAGGGTAAGGGAGTCACACAGCTAAGAAAAACTCTGCTCACCCCCTTAGTTGCTTGGCTCAAGAAGTTAGGCTTATCTCAGAGGCAATGTTTAAAGTATTTGTACACACACACACAGTAACACAGTGAAAACACAGCAAAAATCCTCCATACCAATTCAGAAAAATAGCCAATATTTATGTTAGTAAAACAAGAGCCAAAACAACAAAAATCCAACATTCACAAATAAAGATATTAATTTGCAAAGATTGAATGGAGTATAGCACTAAGAAATACAATAACTCCGACTGGGGCTATCAAAACAGCTTGATGGAGTTGCTTTCATCAGTCGGCACCACCCGTGAGGGAACGCAGTCAGCAACAGAGTCGTATAGACCTTGGTTACAGTACTTTGGAAAACAATGAGGAAACAAAGACGCTGCATGGAGTTGGGGAGGCAAGGCGTCACTGGAGCTGGTGTGGCGTCAGTTCCTTAGTGCCACCGGGGAAGTGAGGCATCGGTTCCTTACTGCTAGGAAGGGGTCATCGGTTCATTACAGTTGCTGGCGTGGTGATGCAGCATTGGCAGCGAGGTTTCGGTTCCTTACCTCAAAGCAGGGTCAATGAATCCACCAGTTCAATACACGAGGCATCAACTTCATAGTGCAGCAATCACACCATGGGGCCACAGGTGCTGCAGCAGAGCTGGGTGGCACGTACGTCAGAGAAACAGCACTCTGGGCTCACGTTGTGGCAGGACTTTGAAGGCACTGCAGCGGTGTGAGGTCCCAGTTGCAGGTCATGGTTGTTGCACTCTGTGGTGACCACGGCTCCTGTGTAGGGTGTGGCATGTAGTCAGAGAGTGGCACCATTTCCAAGTCGTTCTGGAAATAAATGCACTAGTTTCTTCCTTGTTGCAGCACAACTCACTCCCAAAGGGCCTGGAACTGGATTTTGCCCCACTTGGCAAATCAGGACTCTCAGCAAGAGAGCCCAGGCACTGGCTGGTGAAGTCTTTGATACCCCTGAGACTTCTTAACAGGAGGCAAGCTCAGTCCAAGCCCTTCGGGAACCCTTGGAAGCAAAATATAGAAAGCCAGATAGTCCTTGCAATAGTAAAACGTGTATTTAGGAGGACATATAAAATACACCAGTACATGTCCTACCTTTAAATTATACTGCATCCTACCCATGGGGCTGCCTTGGGCCTCCTTTAGGGGTGACTTAATTGTTGTAAAAGGGAAGGTTTGGGCCTGGCAATTGTGCACACGTGCCAGGTCGAAATGGCAGTTTAAAACTGCACATATAGGCACTCCAATGGCAGGCCTGGGACTTGTCTGCTGGGCTACTCATGTGGGTGGCACAATCAGTGATGCAGGCCCACTAGTAGCATTTAGGTTACAGGCCCTGGGCACACCTGGTGCACTGTACTAGGGACTTACTAGTAAAACAAATATGCCAGTCCGCACAGGGAGCACTTGCACTTTAGCACTGTTCAACAGTGGTAAAGTGCCAAGAGACCTAAAGCCAACAAAATCAAAATTCAGCACAAGATTAAAAACAGGAGGCCAGAAACAAAAAGACAGGGGAAACCATGCCCAGGGCTGACAGGTCTAGCACTCTTCAAATAAGTTGTGTGCCAGTGTTCGTGAGCTGTGCTTTCATTGTCAAGCGAGGTAGCAGCGAGTGAAGTCTGTGAAGATTCCTGCAATTTACTTAATTATTACAAATCTTTGCAAAAAGTTTGATTTTGCACCTCACAGTTATGCATACTTATTGCTCTGAAACTCTGCTGCTTAACTGAGTGAATACTATATTGCCAGCGTACATCTAAACGGAAAAAATGTCACTAATCCCTTTTACTATCCAGATTGGCTGATTCTTGCTACGTAAATGATAAAATAATAGATGTATAAATAAATAGACACCACATTGAAATCAAATGAGCAAATAACTTCCATTTTAGGGTCATGAACAGCTCTGCAAGTTCACATGTGTTTCATCAGTGAGGAAAGCAAATGTATAATGTCCTCTCAGAGACGTTTTAAGATGTGGGCAAAGTGGGCAGTTACCCAGGGCTCCATGAAGGGGCTGCCTGTTGTAGAGTTCAGGGCAGTACCGCCTAGCCATATTAAGGCCCATATTTATACTTTTTGACGCACAACTGCGCCAACGCAGTTGTGCGTAAAAAATGTTAACGCCGGCTAACGCCATTCCAAAGCGCCATGCGGGCGCCTTATTTATTAAATGACGCTAGCCGGCGCTGCGGACTGGTGTGCGTAAAAAAAAAATGACTCACACCAGGCAGCGCCGGCGTAGGGGAAAATGGAGCTTGGGCGTCAAAAAATGGGGCAAGTCAGGTCTGAGGCAAAATTTTGGCCTCAACCCGATTTGCGCCATTTTTTTTGACGCCCAACCCCCATTGAAATGACTCCTGTCTTAGCACAGACAGGAGTCATGCCCCCTTGCCCAATGGCCATGCCCAGGGGACTTATGTCCCCTGGGCATGGTCATTGGGCATAGTGGCATGTAGGGGGCACAAATCAGGCCCCCCTATGGCACAAAAAATAACAAAAAAAATACTTACCTGAACTTACCTGAAGGCCCATATTTATACTTTTTGATGCACAACTGCGCCAACGCAGTTGTGCGTCAAAAATTTTAACGCCGGCTAACGCCATTCCAAAGCACCATGCGGGTGCCTTATTTATTGAATGACGTTAGCCGCCGCTGCGGACTGGTGTGCGTAAAAAAAAATGACTCACACCAGGCAGCGCCGGCGTAGGGGAAAATGGAGCTTGGGCGTAAAAAAATGGGGCAAGTCAGGTCTGAGGCAAAAGTTTGGCCTCAACCCGATTTGCACCATTTTTTTTGACGCCCAACCCCCATTGAAATGACTCCTGTCTTAGCACAGACAGGAGTCATGCCCCCTTGCCCAATGGCCATGCCCAGGGGACTTATGTCTCCTGGGCATGGTCATTGGGCAAAGTAGCATGTAGGGGGGCACAAATCAGGCCCCCCTATGCCACAAAAAAATAACGAAAAAAATACTTACCTGAACCTACCTTAAGTTCCCTGGGATGGGTCCCTCCATCCTTGGGCGTCCTCCTGGGGTGGGCAAGGGTGGCAGGGGGTGTCCCTGGGGGCATGGGAGGGCACCTCTGGGCTCCTTCCGAGCCCACAGGTCCCTTAACGCCTGCCCTGACCAGGCGTTAAAAAATGACGCAAAAGCGGCTGGACGTCATTTTTTAAGGCCCGCCCACTCCCGTGCGTCATTTTTGCACAGGAGTTTAAATAAGGCGCACATGCCTTAGAGTCATTTGTTAGAAGGGAACGCCTACCTTGCATATCATTAACGCAAGGTAGGTGTCCACGCTAAAAAATGACGCAAACTCCAAGATCTTTGGCGCTAGACGGGTCTAACACCAAAGTATAAATATAGAGTTAGCTTTGCGTCAGAATTGCGTCAAAAAAACGACGCAAATCCGGCGCAAACAGAGTATAAATATGCCCCTAGGTGATTAATGAAAATAAGGTATTGATTTTTCACCTTGTAACGATGAGAATGTGGCACGGCATTCACACCTGATACCCTTAGCTTGCAGTTAAATGCCTGCAACATGTATCCTACTCACTCAACGCATCTCTGCAAAGATATATATGTTCTTTCTCCTCTTCTGATCCTTCTCTTCCCTAGGTACTTTCCCTTCCACAAACTTCCCTCAATAAGTTTGCCTCTAATATTCCATTTTTACAGCCCCTCCTTCCGCCAGTTGCAGCTCATGCAGTCTCTTCTGTCACTTTCTCGACTGTCCTACCCCCACCATTTTCACAGCCTGCACTCTCTCCTAGCTTCCTTGTCCCCTCATCTTGCCCATAAAAAGTGCTTCCATTATAACAGGAGAATTTTCTTATGAATCTTTCTCCTTGTGAGTGTGCGCTAATTCAGAGTGGGTCTCAACACTTCTCCTGTCAAAGGCGGGATATGGTCAGTGTAGTGCTTTATTTGTAAAAGACTGAGGGCCAGATGTAGGAAAATCCTGCATTGCGACTCGCAAATTGTGAGTCTGAGCGACTCGCAATTTGCGAGTCGCAATGCAGGATGCAGGATCGTGTCCCTGACACTATCTGCAAGTCGCAAGGGAGTCGCAAATGCCCACCTCATTAATATTAATGAGGTGGGTCGCAATTTGCGACCCCCTTGCGAGTCGCAGCACTCACAGGGATGGTGGCCTGCTGGAGACAGCAGACCAATATGTCTGTGACTGCATTTAAATAAAGCAGTTTTTGTTTTGTAATGCAGACCGTTTTCCTTAAAGGAAAACGAGATGCATTACAAAATGAAAAAATGAAACGTGTCAGTTTCATTTTTTCAGAGCAGGCAGTGGTCCATAGGACCACTGCCTGCTCTGAAAAAATGTTTCAAGACCATTCACAAAGAGCAAGGGGTCCCAAAGGGACCCCTTCCCTTTTGCGAATGGGTTACTACCAGTGTGACACTGGTGGTAACTGTGATTGCTTTGCGAGCGCGTTCGCGGTCACAAAGCAATCCTGCATCGCACTGCGACTCGCAAATAGGAAGGGGAATACCCCTTCCTATTTGCGACTCGCAGTCCCATTTTGCGAGTCGGTAACCAGGTTAGCGACTCGCAAAATGGGAATGGGCAACGCTGTTTGCGACGCGTAAAACCCTTTCTACATCTGGCCCTGAGAGCCATATGTATCAAACTTCCATTTTGCATTAGGAAATCACTATTTAGGAAATGGAAAATGGTATGTAACAAAGTAGTAACTCTGTAATAGCAATTCCTGCAGAATCGCAGTCTCTATTGGGGAATTGCTATTAGGAAATGAGACTCCATTCATTTCTATAGGCCTTGAGGCCCGTAGGTCCGAATGGGTTTGCATTTCCTAATTTGCGGTTTCCCATTAGGAATTTGCAAATTTGGAAATGCAAAATTAAGCGTGCCTAGGGGCCTAAGGCCCCTTTTGATGCCTAGGGGCATTTGTGCACTACTTGGGAGTTTAACAAATGCTTTTCTTATGCAATCTTTAAAATTGCACATTGTTGCTATCGACTTGGAGTCAATGGTAATAGCATTTCCTAATTGCCCATGTTGCATTTAGGAAATGCTTGGCACATGTGCCTAGGGAATTGCAAATAGGAGATCGCTATTTGCGATTTCCCATTTAGGAAATTGCAAATTACAATTCCCTATTTGGAGTCATAAATTTAGGAAATCACAAAAAATAGGGATTCCCTAAAACTGGACTGCCAATGCCTTTCATACATTTGGAAAGGCTATTTCGCATTCACAAATGGTCGAATCTAGCAATTCACACCATTTACGGTTGCAAAATCATTTGATTCATATACCCCTGAGTGTCCTTGCTCAAAACCTATGGCCGATGCTATTAAATGATGGTGTGCCAAATACCAAGGCTGCTGTACCTATGAATACACTTTATGTCTCTTCAATCTACTGCCAGACATTCCCAGTTTCTTTATCTCACTCTTGCACATTCCTTATTTATTCCTTTGTGACGGTTTTTCCCTCTTTCTCTTTCTCCTAATTTCCCCATTGTGTATTTTTCCCTCTCTTGCTCTCCGTAAATTTCCGAGGAGAGACGAGAAATAAGCGCCGGTCCCAAAAAATGAGGGCCTTATTTATACTTTTTGGTGCAAAACTGCACTAAGGCAGTTTTGCCCCAAAAGGTTTTGCACCGGCTTGCACCATTTTTTAGCACCAGCTGGGCACCATATTTATGGAATGGTGCAAGCCGGTGCATAGGGTAGGCTATCTTTAAAAAAAATGACGTTAGGCAGTTTTGAGTCAAAATAAATGATTCTGACCAGATTAACATCATTTTTTGACGCGAAGGGGCATAGTTATACTCTGTTTGCACTGAATTAGCGTCATTTTTTTTTTCTCTAATTCAGTGCAAAACTAACTCCATATTTATACTTTGGTGCTAGACCCGTCTAGCACCAGATTTATGGAGTTAAAGTCATTTTTTGGAAGTGGAAACCTCCCTTGCCTTAATGAGATGCAAGATGGGCATTCCCATGCAAAAAAATGACTCTATGACCTTAACACCATATTTATACTCCCATCTAAAAATGGTGCAAGGGAGGGAGTAGGGATCAAAAAATGGGGCAAAGCTTGCTTTGCCCCATTTTTTAAGACCTGGGTCAGGGCAGGTGTTAGGGGACCTGTGGCCCTATTTCCTTGGTGGAACACTATGGAATAAGCCCAGAGGTGCCCTCCCTAGACCCTAGGGGCACCCACACTAGAGGGACTGCGAGGATGGGGGACCGCATCCCAGGTAAGTACAGGTAAGTGCATTTTATTTTTGAAAGTGCCATAGGGGGCCCTGAAATGGGCCCCCATACATGGCACCGGGTGCAATGGTCATGCCCAGGGGACCCGTGTCCTCTGTGCTGGCCACTGGGGTGGTGGGCATGACTCCTGCCTTTTCTAAGGCAGGAGTCATGTGGCATGGTAGGTTTAGCACCATAAAATGATGATAATCTGGTTAGAGTCATTTTTTTTTACTCTAACCTGCCTAAAGCCATTTTTTGGTGCTAAACCCTCTTCTTCTATAGTGCCAGCCCCACCCGACTAAAGTCATTTTTTTAAACTCTAGCCTACCCTTTGCACCGGCTTGCACCATTCCATAAATATGGTGCCTGGCTGGTGCACAGAAATGGTGCAAGCCGGTGCTAAACTTTTTGGTGCAAAACTGAGTTAGTGCAGTTTTGCAGCAAAAAGTATAAATAAGGGCCAATATTTTGTAAGTTTGCGCCACTTTTGTGTCATAAAATGACGTTAATGCGGTGCAAAAAAAGTTTAAATCAGGGCCTTGGTGCTAGATGGGTCTAGCACCAAAGTATAAATATGGAGTTAGTTTTGCACCGAATTAGAGTAAAAAAAAATTACACTAATTCGGTGCAAACAGAGTATAAATATGCCCCTGAGTGCCCGTGGGACCCACTGGCAACCACGGGCTCAAATTAAGCAGTGGGTCAGTGACTCACTGAAACATGCCTAGCTGTGCGAACAAAAGAGTGCTTGGAATGAAGAATAAATTCACATATTTTGTGCGCAGGGAGTCCTACTACATGCCCGGTAAAGGGCCCTAGTAATCTTTAAGAGGGCCTTGTGTCTTCTGCAGCAGCAGCTAAGATTGTGAACCTATGACATTTGATGAAACCTTTGCGTGTCAGTGATTAGGAATACAGAATCTGTCTCTATTCAATTTCACAAAACCCCATGTGAAAATACATTCACCAAATAAACACATTTTTCCATAAGAACAATGGTCACACGCATATCTTTCTTTAGCAGCGCAATCTGTTGCTGTTCATTCAATTAAATGTATGTAACTGTGTTTAGGGAAATACAATTCCTGCTTGCCCTTCATTTCAACTGTCAAGGTTTGCATAATACAAACGGGATTGCCATTCTAATTAAGTAATAATGTTTTACAGTAATGGCTGTGAATAAGAAGGAAGGCGCTGGAATAAACTATATTTACGAGTGCAAACCTGTAATATTTCTGAACTATTTAGAGTCTGTTACAGAAGCCAACACTGATGATTAACAGTAAATATAATGTTTCAGGTTGCCTGGTTGAAGCAATACTGTGCAATGAAACGAAATAATATTTTGCTTCTTCAATTTACTAAAAAGCGTATTTTGGGTCTAATTGTGTCTGGATTTTATTTTTCTTTGTACTTCAGGCAGTAGAAGTGGCCAAATCCATACCCTGAAAAACCCCAAGCATAAGGATTTTTAATCCACTCGTGTCACGTATGTGTTTTTCCAGGAAGTTTATTTAATATTTACACTAATGAGAGAACTAACACTTATGTGTTAACTCACAACACTCTTAATTTAACCACATCAAGGACTGAGGTTCTCCCTCCCACTTCCCCAGGATCTCAGCCATTTGTTTATGTTTTGGGAAGTTAACAAGACTTCATAATTGTGTTCCACAAAACAGATAGATCTAGGCTGAATTTGCATCCTTTTTTCCCCCACATGATGGGATTTTGAAGGTACCAATGGTATGTCGATTCGCCTTGACGGTACACAGAAAATTGCCAAAATGTAGCAAAATGGTTTTTTTGAAGAAATGGTGGAAAATGTGCATGCAAGAATATATGTGTTTGTTTCTTAGAATGGCATCAACAAAAGCATCCATGTGTTAAAATCACCCTCTTCTGAGCGTTCAGGAATTGCCACAGTTGTAAAAAAAGACAAAAATACATTTTGTTCCACAATTGTTGCAAATTTTCTACATGATAGTCAATTTTAACGATTTTTGTGAGGTCTTGCTACTTTCAGTTCATAAACGAAACCATGGTGCAAAATCCTTCAGTGAACTCAGAAAGCTATATATTACTGGAATGTAGACAATATTCATCAAGGGATCATTTGTGAAGATGCAGCGCAACTTTTCTTGCGCCCCTTAGCCCCCCCACTGCCACTATGTGTGCGCCTTATTTAATATACGGCGCACCTTGCCACAGGTTTGGAGAAATAGCATCTAAATTGTTGATGCTACTGATGTACTGTGCTCCTGCACAGTACATAGGGGGCCATTGAAAGCAACGGTGTGCCCACATTTAATGCCTGCTCTGTACAAGTGTTAAAAGTAGCCACAAAAAATTACGCAGTATTATCTCTTACATTCCACTACACCATTTTGCAGCCCCCCTGATGGGGTACACCCTCCTTGCATACATTATGCCTGCTGGTGGCATTATGTGGTGCAAGGGGTTACAAAGTGGCGCAATGCATGCATTGCGCCACTTTGCGAATCTGGTACGGTGATTGTGCCCTCGTTGGGCCGCATTAGGTTAAATGAAATTATGCTAATGTGGTGCAAGGAGGCGCTAGGCCCTCTTAAATCTGAGCCAAAGTGTCTTCTGTATGCATTTATTTTCAAAAATGGAACAATACAGAACATTTTGGGGCATATTTAAGAAAAGTGGCGCTGCACACAGTGCAGCACCACTTTTCATGCACCTCTTAGTATCCCCCCTAACTCCACCAGGTGTGCGTCGTATTTAAAATACGGCACACCACAGTGGTAGTTAATGGACTGGCATCCACATTTTTTATGCTAGTCCTGCACTTTACAGGATTAGTTTACAAAATGTTGACGCTAATCCTGCAAAGCACCCAGAGGTCCATTGTAACCAATGGAAGCCTCCTTTTAATGCCTACTCTGAGCAGGTGTTAAAAGAGCTGAAAAAATGGAGTAAAGAAATCTCCTAGATTTCCTTGTGCCATTGTTTTGGCCTTGACTAACAGGGGAACGCCCCCTTTGCATACATTATGCCTGGTGCCTGGCGCAGGCATGATGTAGCGCAAAGGTTTACAAAGTGGTGCAATGCATGATTTGCACCACCTTGTAAATATGACAAAGCATTTTTGGCCTTTTAACGCCATTTTAACGTAAAACATTACACTAAGGTAGCGTTGGAATGGAGCTAGGGATTCTTAAAAATGCCCTTTGTCAAATTTTGAGTGACTTTTCATACTGTTGTCATCAGTTTCAGGCCAACTGTTGGGCAGATAGATGGCACAAGGGGTTTAAAACAAGATGAGATTTTCTTAGATAACAACGTATGTCAACATGCATTTGTAGTATAATGCTTTTACCTGTGGGTGTATTGTTATATGTTCTGGCTGCTTAATTTGCTAAAACACTACAGGCGTCAAAGTCGGAACATATCATTATTAGTTAAATAATGTGGAAATATGCCATTTTACAACTTCATATAATCCCAGAACACAAAATCAATACGCATAAATACTGATAAGATGGCAAAAAATAAATATGGACAAATGCAGAAAGATATGTTAAAAAATGAATACCACAGAACTGAGAGCCCTAATAATACTAAACCACTCTTCAGTGTATAATACTTTCATGACCGCACTCTAGAATATCGAGTACATGAATATCATGGCACACTAATATTGTACCCAAAATACTGAAGGCTAAATGATTGAAATATAAGTGCATATAGGGAAGGATAGATTTGCTATTCTTAACTCCACCTCTATGTACCTTAGCAATATTAGACCAAAGGTTATGTGACTATACATCATATGATGTAGGTCAAAGTTCAGGTAATATTACTTCTGTTACCGACTGATTTTATTTTAATTTATTTATTGAATGTTTCTGTACTGCTAGACAGAAGTTTCATTTTGCTGGCTGAAGATGGTGTGAGGTGAGGAGTCGAAATATGTGATTGAAGATTTGCCTTTTCAAACATTTTTATTACTTTTCTTAAGACTGTCTGAAGCTAAAGAACAGATAAAGAGTTTCAGAAGATTGAGCGTTGATGGTGCAAAACGTTCTGGCAAGCTATTTGCATGCTACTGGGAGTTGCACAAGGTGCTTCTGGGAGGATGAACCAAGATGTCCGATGGACTGGTGATGGAGCAGCAGCTATTACAAGTGTGCAGTCATGGTGCTGTTGGTAAAGGTAAAGTGTTAGAGCAACTAGACCTTGTTCTTTATATGAATTCCCCCATAAACTCCATTGCAGTAGCTAACACAGGAAAAGGCCACTTCCAGGACAAGGCCAAATCACTGAAGTGTCCTCGGAAATGAGAGAATCTCAGTGAGGTATCAATGGCTGTAGAACATGTCAGTCATGATATCTATGTTTGAGAGAAGGGTGACACCTATGTTTTGGACTGGGCTAGTGAGGATCTACTTGGTGCTAAGCCATGAAGTGTGGCATTTATTTTGCAGCACATTATGCACTATGGCTTTTTTTAACATGATTAGTTTTTACACAGTAGAGGCATGGCCAATTTTTATTCACTTTGTGTTGTTCACAGGAGAAGTAGTGCTTAGAACTGCAGCAGTCACCCCTATGTTTGGGTATCATGATAAGGACCTTGGGCTTGTCTACATACACTTGAAAGCATACATCTTGGCAGCTGATGTAGGTGGTAAAAAGAAATTAAAAGAGGAATGATTCTCATTGGCCAGCATTAGGAAACACCTCAGGCCAAAGAGTTGGATTTGGAGAGGAAGTGATCAAGTTTTTACTTGATGGGTACAGTAAGATGAGAATGTCTTCAGCTATTCTGAAGTATATTGTTGTTAGTTGCTCTCATACAAAGCCATTAAGGTGAATAACCAGATTCTAAGGCCCTGATTTATACTTTTTGGTGCAAAACTACACTAACTCAGTTTTGCACCAAAAAAGTTTAGCATCGGCTTGCACCATTTCTGTGAATCAGCCGGGCACCATGTTTATGGAATGGTGCAAGCTGGGTCAAAGGGTAGGTTAGTGTAAACCAGGGGCTGGCAGTATGGAAGAAGGGGGTTTGCACAAAAAAATGACGTTAGGCAGGTTAAAGTAAAATAAAAATGACTCTATCCTGCTTAGAGTCTTTTTCTGATGCAAAACCATCTTAGAAAAGACAGGACTCATGCCCACCACCCCAATGGCCAGCACAGGGGACCAGGGTCCCCTGGGCATGGCCATTGCACCCTGTGCCATGTATGCAGGCCCATTTCAGGCCCCCCATGGCACTTTAAAAAATAAAATGCAATACTTACCTGCACTTACCTGGGATGGGGTCCCTATCCTCTGCAGTCCCTCTGGTGTGGGAGGAGTCCCTGAGGCCTGGGGAGGGCACATGTGGGCTTATTCCATGGTGTTCCACCATGGAAATAGGCCCACAGGTCCCCTAACGCCTTCCCTGACCCAGGCATTAAAAAATAGGGCAAAGCAAGCTTTGCCCCATTTTTTTACCCCTCCTCCCTCCCGTGCACCAGTTTTTCATGGGAGTATAAATATGGCGTTAAGGCCATAGAGTCATTTTTTGAACGGGAACACCTACCTTGCATCTCATTAAGGCAAGGTAGGTTTCCACTTTAAAAAAATGACTTCAACTCCATAAAGTATAAATATGGAGTTAGTTTTGCACCGAATTAGAGTAAAATAAAATGACACTAATTCGGTGCAAACAGAGTATAAATATGCCCCTTAATCTGGTTATTCATTGATATGATGACACAACTTTACCACTGTTGCTACATAATAAAGAAATTACATGCTTCACTGACACCACCCTCAAACAGCCTGTGAGTCCAGGACTGGCTCTCTATTCTGATATGAACAAAGAGCACAAATTTGTATGAGGAAAGAAGTCAGGATGTAAAAGGTAGTTGAGGTGAGGGGCAGGAGACTGAGTATTATTTTTATTTATTTGAGCTGAGTAGAGGGTGGATTGAAAAGAGGGTGTTATAGGTGTGTGGCAGGACACCAGGGTTTTTTCATTTAGGTAGAGGATGGAGTGCAAATGGAGTAGGTGGTGGTGGTCAGTGGCAGGAGGCCAGGTTCTTTCTTTTATGTATGTGTGGGAGAGAAAAAGGAGAGAGTAGGGTGTGGGTGGCAGGTCACCAGTATTTAGTTTACATTCAGATGGGGAGGGTAAATGCAGAAGGTGATGTGGGTGGCAGGACTCTAACATGTTTTTGTGTGGTGGATGGATGGCCAAAGGCTGGTAATAGTGTGTGGCAGGACACCAAGTTGTATGTGGGGCAGACGCAGGACACCAAGTTGTATGTGTCTCTACCCCCACACAGCTGATGGTTGCAGTGGGAGTTGAAATGGAGGAGTCATTCTTAACATACCATTACCGATGAGTATTAGTATATGCAACAAAGGAGATGTTTTTCCAGTCAATGAGGAAAAACACCCCACGCGTAAACACTTTTTTTTTTCAATTTTATGTAGTGCAAACTTGACCCAAAGGTATTGAAGAGCTTGACATGAGCACCAGTGACCTTACAAAAGGCAGCGAGAGATTGAGTGACTTGCCCAGAACCACAGCATTTTGAGGTAACGTCGAGACTCAAACCTGGTTCCTCAGTTCCAAAGTCGAGAACTCTGGCTGCTAAACCACATCCTCTCCCATCTTTACCTCTATATGAATCCACTGTTTCATTGAGACTTCAAATTGTCAGTAACATTATTTCTTTCTGGTCATAGAGCAATACTTACTTTTTATCAAACTTCCAAACCTGTTGCTTTTATCATGTATATGTTGCCTTTAACGACATGAAGAGACCATTTCATGTTTTACTATAATCATATAATCACTGCTTCTTGTGATACATCATGAGTACCCAACCTAAAAATAGTGCATGAATATACTAAGGGCTATCAGAATTCAGGGTTCCCGAAGAAAGAGAATAAGGTAGTGTTAGAAATTGAGTTTCTGCTTGGCAGAGTTATGCACCCTGTACAAGGAAGAACCACAACCCTAGTAAGGGTAGTTCACAAAAACATCATAGGTTATTCTGTGCTCAACTTCTAGTAGTCTGGCACAGAGCAATCAGGAATACCTTAAACATAAATGTGTAAAGTATTTGTGCAGCACTTCAAAATGTGTAACAGTGGAAACACCAGACAAAAATAATCCACACCAGGTTAGGAAAATAGAGCTTAATTTGATGAAAAAAACAAGACCAAAACGGCAAAAATCCAATAAATATACCTTGAGGTATGAATTTTTAAACTTTAATTTGCAATATAGTGCTAAAAACCATGAAGCACCAACCGGGATATCAGGTCACGGTAGATCTGGTTAAATCCAAATGTTCAACTTGACCACAGAGGAGTGCGGGTCAGATACAGTCCCATGTAAGTCCCCCTGAAGTTGTACGTTCTCAAGAATTGGACCAAGAGCTCTGTTCATGGGGAAAAAGTTTGCTGGGAGCAAGGAGAGCATCGTTGACAGTGGTCCCTGGGCGCAAAGAGTCAGCTGGGCGACGCCAGTGGCAGAGCTGGAGCCTGCTGTTCGAAGAGATGAACTTTGCGGCAACTCGTGCTGGATTTCCTGGCAAGGTTACAGAGTAAGCGGGACTGTTTGCAGTACACATTAGCCCCAAAGCTTGACTTGAAGAGCAGAAGGACCACTTTCAAGGGCCCAGGACTTGAGAAGTACATCTTGGGGGTCAGCGGCTTGTTGAAGATGCATCTAGGAGCTGTAGCAGGTAAGTTGGAAGTATTTTGTGTCCCTGAGACTTCAGAAAGCAGGAGGGAAGCCCTCGGAGTCACTGTGGTTATGGGATGTAGGGATGCAGGCCTAGTCCTTCTCACTCCCAGGAAAGAGGGCAGCAGGCAGCAGGTCAGCTCCTCAGAGTGGCAGTCCTTGTAGCAGCACAGCAGTCCTTCTTTCTGGCAGAGTATCCGAAACTTGAGAAGCGTACTGAGTTTGTGGTGTCAGAGGTCCAGTATTTATACTCAATTGAGGCTGGAAATGGTGGAGACTTCAAAGAAAGGTCCTTGAAGTGCACAGAGGTACTTTCTTCCTGACCTGGGTCATGACTCTAAAGAGGGCATGCATCTCTTTGTGTGTGGGAGAACACTGCCCAAGAAGGTGTGTCAACCCACCCTCCGATCCTGCTCAGGATGGCCCATCAGGTTATGGATGGCCCACCAGTCACACCTAAGGTCCCTTTGTGTGTGGCTGTCTAGAGGGAATGTGCAAGCTCAGATGTCACCCACCCCAGTTGTGTATTAGAGACAGGCAGGAGGGACCAAATGGCTAAAATAAGAAAATGCCAACTTTCTAAAAGCAGCATTTTCAGAACTGCAATTTAAAATTCGATTTCACCATATGTTTTGATTTTAAATTGTGAATCCAGAGACACCAAACTTGACAAACGTATCATTTCTCGATTGTGAATTACACTGATAAGATGTAATAAGGTAATCCAAATGTTATCCTATGGGCGTGATAGGCCTTACAGTAGTGAAAAACTAATTTGGGAGTTGTTTGCTACCAGGGCATGAAAAACTAAATAGTACATGTTCTGCCTTCTTAATACATTGCACCCTGCCCTGTGGGTCATATAGGGCCTATCTTAGGGGTGACTTACATGTACAAAAAGGAAGGTTTGGGCCTGGCAAGAGGTTTATCTTGCCAGGTTGAAGTGGCAGCTTAAACTTCACGGACAGGCTCTGCAGTAGCAAGCCTGAGCCATGGTTAGGGGGCTACTTAAGTGGGTGGCACAACAAATCTTCAGGACCACTACTAGTATTTAACTTACACTCACTGGGCACATGTAGTGCATTTATTAGGGACTTAGAAGTACATTAAATATTACAATTGTGGTTAAGCCTATGTTACTGTGATTTAGGGGAGAGAGCACAAGCACTTTAGCTGGGTTAGCAGTAGGAAAGTGCACAGATTCCTAAAGCGAGCAAAAATGAAGTCAGAAAATGGAGGGAGGCAGGCACAATGGTGGGGGGAGACTACTTTAAGGCTGTCAGGGTTATCAGCTAGCCAATGCAAACCCTGAATTTATGTACAGTGTTGGTATGTTACTTCACATTGAATATCTAGCTCATAGAATCAGTCAGGAAGTAGCATAGAAATCCAAGCACTCAGGATTTATGATGCACATGAATGGGCCTCTGCCTTATTCTTTTACATTACAAGGTTAATGCCCTGCAGACAATTCAAAGTAGAGTCAATTTTTGTCACACCTTCTTTAATATTGCTAACTACCTCCATTTTAGTTCCTAAATCTTGATTCTCATATCAATCATTGATACTGCACTGTACCTACTATTGCAGATACAAGACACAAAAGCAGTAATCATGGTGCTAGGTACATATTCAAATTGTACTCATGTGTGGTTGACTTTTCATTAGTATTTAAAACTCAGGTGTGATTCCTGTTGGTTTCTGATGAAATATTGACTAGACACAGCAAGCTCACTGATTCTCTCATCAAGCATCTTGTGCACTATACAATAGTGTCTCACTAGAGAGATCTGATGACACATCTCACCGCGTCATCTCAGCAGTGCCTATCTGTGAACACAATTCTGCTATTGTACCTGGGGCTCGAAAATCATGAAAAGTGTGAGGTTGATCATGTTCACTGATAGTATCGACTTTAGTACCTAGATGTGAAACTTCATGTGCTTTATTATGAGTGATGTAAAAGCTCAGCAGCGGTATTAGAACAACATTACCAGATGACTCCATGCCGTCTGTGATGCGGCTTTCCACTCTTAGACTTTTATTGAACAACTCAATGCAGTCTGGGAGTTGCAGGCCTGGTTAACCTCAATTGTACTTAATTTCCAGGGTTACTACTATGGCTTTTAGAAAGAAATAGCTAAAATCGATAAGATCTTCCTGGTGACAAGGAGCCATTTCGTAATCTTAAATAATAACGCATGACCAGTTGACTGAGCAGAAGCTATGCCACAATTAGAATGTGCTGTTTATGCTGTAGTAGAAAGGCATGTGTGGTAAAGGCATGTGTGGTAAAGCCATAGGTGTGGTAAAGATGTGCGTGGTAAAGGGTGGATTATAAAGGCATGGTAAAGGTACGATTTGTAAAGTATTACATTCACGCTGTAGGGCACCACAAGCACACACACAACTGGGATATTTTAACAAATACTCCTATTATGGCATAAAGCATAGTGCCTAAAGGGATGCGACAGAACTGCACCCTTGTGGTACAATGTGATTAGGCACTGCACAGTAATCTCAGGGCTAAGAACCAATTTCTATGGTAATTATCTGTTGTAACAAGGTTGTCAAGGCTGAGAAATCCCCGTCTTCCCCCAGATCGCACTGCCTCGGATGCCTGCAGTCCGGGATCATTTAGAACTGGCAGGCACAAATAGTTGTGTTGATCTATCCCCGCGTACCGGTCTTTCCCAGGAGATTTTTATGGAGACAAACTCCATGTTTAGCATAACAAATTGTTTTGCTGAGCCGCTGTAACTTTTCCACAAATGTTCAGCTCTTTCCTACAACATGGCTGAGCAGTTTGAAGCCCTACACGATGTGTTCTGAGTTTAGACGTCTTTAATTGTATGTCAACAATGTGATGCATTGTGTTCAGCATATGTTTGAAAACCCTGCATCGCGTGGAGCCGCACAATGACAGCAATTAACATCATCTAGAGTATTTAATATTTACAGAGGAAATGAATCCATACAATCTGTGACCGAGGGTGTGCTTTTTAATTTATACCAAGATATGATTACAGAAGTTCGACTACAGTACACAGCTATTTACCCCCAAAGGTGCGTGAGACATGCTGCAGCTTTCCCAAGTACAGCTTTTGGAAGGCAGTCTATCGGGCATTCTTCAGATGAATGAAACCATGTTTGCCTGCTGCGTTTAGGGACCCCATTTGCACTCCTCATTTTCAGTGATTCATTTGTAATGAGTGTCAGTGCCCAAAGATCTGCTCTGAAGCCTGGGTCCAGCGCTATTAAATTTCTGCTGGCCAAATATCAAGGCTGTGTGGTCTTAAATCTACCTCATGCCACTTTAATCCACTGCCAGGCACTCCCTGTCTCTTTATCTGTCTCTTGCAGGCTCCTACTGTCCTTTGCGACGGATTTACCATCTTTTTGTTCCTCCTTCTTTCCCATTTGTGTTTTTTATCCTTGTTTGCTCCCTGTGACTGTACCATGAGACAAAATAAGTGCCAGCACCAGCCACCACCACTCAGTTTCCAGAAAGCTGAAAACAAAAGTACAAAAAACACTAATTACCGAAATGGGAGACGGAAATATGTGTTAACATGTGCAAATATATCTAAATATCCCTTAGAACAGAGGGATTTAGGGCCAGATGTAGCAAAGGTTTTTACCCATTCTGTGTGTATGGGAAAAAGTTTTTGTACATATGGCCCTAAGCTCAGTAGCTTTAGAGAGTCCGGAGCTGAGTCACTGATTTGATTTAGATACAACTAATGACCTCACCCACCAAGCCCTCTGAACTGTGCATCAGGAAAATAGACGGCGCGTGTTGGTCTACAAAGCTGGAAACGTGTAGGTATAGACTCAGTAGAATAAAGCTTTACCAATTCCATTTGTCCTCTTTTTCTTCACCCGGATTTTTTTTTTCAGTAGGAAGAAATCCCTTCCTTTATGCCTAATTAAAACTGTGGTCCTAGAATAACACACATACAGTACCATAGTTTAAGAATGTGGGAAGTCATTGCAAGTGAAAATTAAGAAAAGTATTACTTTTGGGGTGTTCACCAACTTTGAATTGACTTCAATAATAATACACTATTAGTAAATTCACTATTATACTCTTTGGGCACACCTACGAGTATGAAGCAATCCACAAATCTTGTGGCTTTCTTCATTCTTGTGTGCAGTCTGGTCATGGAATAAATTTATAGATCCTATTCTTCTGAATATTAATTTTCAGACTCTTAACTGTGATGCTAATGTTTTTTATGTGGGTTTCAAGTAATCTACATTTTGGCATTAAAGAGTATTTTCATTGCACCCTTATTGCTTTGTATGCTTCTACTTATGGACGTTTTTAGTAAATGCACAATTTTAGATGACGAATTATTTTTTAATATTTATGATTTTTACGATCACTCTAGTAATAACCTATCAATCATTTATGTTTCACTTGATGCAATTGTGATTAGACATTTAGAAGTTTATTAATATGGTTAGGTTGTGAGGCATATTCTCAGATACACAAATTTTATTAATATGGATGCTGTTTTAGTGTTCTGATCAACTTGCTCCTGCTCATTATTTTTCCCAGCCACTGACCCCCTGCCAGTATTCTCTCTCCGCAGTCTTTGCATAGCACAGGACGCTGTGATGTAACTGGTTATTTGCCATAGAGAGCATGTAATAAGAATGAAAGTTTTTTGTGTATTGTAAGTATCCAATGTTCAAGGACATTTCCACAGAAGTGTCCAATGTGGGCTTGCTAGCATACACTGGTATATGTGTCTATGTTTGAAAAATGTTTTTTTTTTGGGTTGTGCATCTCCAGAGAGCAACAAAGAGAACGCTTCTGGGGCCTTTCTGAAAAATTGATTTGTTTATGTGCTTTTTTGTGATGTTCTGTTTTTTGATTTTCCCAATATGTGTTATCACTAGTCATGCCATGCATAGTTTACATTTTTGGTTATTACTTATTCATAAAGTGTGTATGAAAACCCTTTGGTTTAGGGGGTGCGCCACAGATTTTTCATGTTCTACTATAAACCCTGTGCATTAATTCAAATACTTCCCTTTCCATTAGAGATGCTGTCTTTATAACTTTTGCTGTTATTTGGGACTTAGGCCCTCAGGTAACGGAAGCACCGCCAACAGGCTGGCGGTGCTTCCAGGGCCCTTCTGACCGCGGCGGTAAAGCCGCGGTCAGAAAAGGGGAACCGGCGGTTTCCCGCCGGTTTTCCCCTGGGCCAGGGAATCCTCCATGGCGGCGCTGCTTGCAGCGCCGCCATGGAGATTCCGACCCCCTTCCCGCCAGCCTGTTTCTGGCGGTTTACACCGCCAGAACCAGGATGGCGGGAACGGGTGTCATGGGGCCCCTGGGGGCCCCTGCACGGCCCATGCCACTGGCATGGGCAGTGCAGGGGCCCCCTAACAGGGCCCCATGAAGATTTTCACTGTCTGCTTTGCAGACAGTGAAAATCGCGACGGGTGCTACTGCACCCGTCGCACCCCTGCAACACCGCCGGCTCCATTCGGAGCCGACTTCTATGTTGCAGGGGCTTTCCCGCTGGGCCGGCGGGTGGCCTTTTGGCGGTCGCCCGCCGGCCCAGCGGGAAAGCAAGAATGGCATCCGCGGTCTCCTGACCGCGGAGCGGCCATTCGGCGGTGACCGCATGGCGGGCGGCGACCGCCGCCCGCCGCGGTCAGAATGACCGCCTTAGTCTAATTCTGATGTCTGACTATGTTCTCTGTATCTGAGCCTTTCTGGCTTATATTTTGCATTTCCCTGTAATGCTTACATTGAGATTTTTATAGTGAAACGTTTTAACTTTTTTATGTTTAAGAACTTAGTAATTGAGTGGTCCCAGTTACTGTTTTTATTACTCTGCTAAACTAATGTTGGGTCAGATGTTGAGAGGGGTGATCTTTAATACTAGATCAGTACTGTGTGGAGTTGAATCTCTAAAGATAATATTTTGGGGTATCTCAGATTTTGGAGTTCAAGGATTCTGCTCCCACACACTCATGACTTCTTTTGTTGGGTTTGAGTTTGGTATTTGATTTGGCATGTATTATATCTATTGAGATAACCCTTTTCCTAAAACAGGGAAATATCACAATCTCACTTTCAATCAAAAATGTTTTTTTAGGGTTTGATGTGAAAAGCTCACACCCTTTGTTTTGGTGCTAAATGCAGTATAAATGCAATTTTTTGCTGGTAGAAAATTACTGGCACATGCATGTTAAATTTAAAACATTGTTAATGAACTTGAAACGAATTTTTAATTGTAACTATGATGTTTGTTTCATCCATTGGCTAATATATAATTATGAGCTTTATTTGATCTTGGATTCAACCTGACAACTTACTCCTGCAGCCAAAACTGCTCGGAGTAATTGCCTGTATACATGTGTCTTCTTAGACTGTTAACACATCTTAAGCTTTATGAGAGGAAAGCAACCCAAAGCAACAGACTTCCTGTGTAAATACCATTTTGCAGTAACAGAGCATCTATAGGCCTATGATGACCATTTTTAACATCAACAATTTAAATTGTTTACTATTTAGAAGAATTAATACAAAGACCAAGAAGCATGAGATACAAAGGGGCATATTTACAAGAAACTGGTGCATCAGTGCTGATGCGCCAGTTTTTTTGCGTCACCCTTGCCCCACCACAACACCATTTGTGCACCATATTTACAATATGGCACACCATGGCGCATGTTAGGCCAATAGCGTCAACATTTTTGACGCTATTGTGGCGCTTTGCTCCACAAGCTTCAAAACTTCTGATGCTAGTGCAGCAAAGGGCAAGGAGGACTATTGATTACAATGGGTGTGTCACTTCAATGCCTGCCTTGAGCAGATTTCACAGCACCATTTTTGTGCACCTCCTAATGCCAGAATAGCCCCCCTTGCATACAATATGCCTGACGCAGATATAAAGTGGCGCAAGGGGGCAAAAAGTGGTGCAATGCATGCACTGTGGTACTTTGTAAATATGGTGCAGTGAAAATGCCTCCTAGAGCCACATTACCGTAAAAAAACATTTCACTAGTGTGCCGCAAGGAGGTGCTAGGGTCTTGTAAATCTGGCCCAAAGTTTCACTATCAGTCAGCATAATACACTTCAAGTCCAGGGTACCAGAATTTAAAAAACAAGTAATGGCATAAAAGGGGTAGTTTTGCCGAAGACACTTATGATACTGTCATCCCCCCAGCTCAAACTACAAATTCACTCCCTCCCCCACAATTAACCCCTCCACCATATAGTACATCATGCACATCCATATCCTGATCTCAAAGTAAGCCTGTAACACATAGGATGACAAAGCGGTACCTGATAGTTTATATGTTATTCAACCTCAATTAGCCTCAACAGTGCACAATGTCTTTGGTTTCAACCCATTTTACTTTCTATTTTACAGTGTGTGTATAGGTTTAATGCTTTCCACCTATGTGGTGGAAGCAAAGATTGAACATCTTCTGAAACGTAACTGAGCACTAGATTCCAAATTGTCTCAAAGTCTACTTTTCTCCCCATATTATCAATAATTTCCTTGTTGCAAGGAGAGTCCACCATTGCGAGTACCAGTGTAATAAGGATAGAGGCTGTGGGTTCTTCCAGTATGAAGCATCCATAAGTTTAGCTGTTCCTAAACAAGTCCACAAAATGATCCTGTCATCTTTTGTTTGGTATTTCAAGGTGGGCTTTCTTAGCTCTATCAGGACTGCAGATGGGTCTTGAGTAACATGATAGCCCAAAATTGGTTCAAGCGCTGCAACAATTTCATACCAAAATCTGAAAATATGGGGACATTCCCACCCTATTGGTCTTGCATCTCCTATCTCATCACAGTCTCTCCAGCATTTGAGAGTGACATTGGGATAGAATGTATTAACATAGCCAAGAATTGGGAAAAGGTAACATTATGCAGATCCTCAATTTAGAGACTGATGTTGACCCCCAGGTATCTGATCAAGGTTGGTGCCAAGAAAAACAGTGACATTCTCTTAAGTATCTCCACCTTTCACAGTGTCAAGTTTAGGTTAATGAATGCTGATTGTGACATATTTTATTTTAAAGCCTGAGAGCACTTCATACTAACTAACAAATGCTGTAGGCATGGAGCGAGGCCCTCAGATTCATGAATTTGAGTAAAATGTGATCTGCAAAAGAGCATTACTTTATGTGTATCTTGTCGAGGGCAGAGCCTCGTATGCTCCCCTCTACACTGATTCTCCTTTCCAGAGTTTCTGTAGTTAGGGTGAGTATGAAAGGGAAAAGCAGACATCCTTGTCGAGTGCCTTGTTCCATTTCGAAAGAGGTGGAGAGTCCTCCATGTAGCATTATTTTCAAGATATATAATTGGTTATTGGCCAATTTAATAAAATCTTATGCAAGAATCCCCAGTCTACAAGATCAACGGCCTTCTCAGCACCTAGTGTGACTATGACCGCTGGTACATCATTTTTCTGTGGTTTTGCAATAAGATGGATCAGTCTGTGCAGATTGTTATGACTGTCAATTCTGAATTAATTCCAACTGATGAGATGTATGACTATTTGGGGAATATTTTTTAGTCGTGTAGATAGTTCTTCGAGTATCTTTTAACATTGACATTTAATAAAGCCATAGGTCGATATGAAGTGCATAGTTTAGCGTCTTTCCTTTGCTGGGGAATTAAGGTGATGGATTCTGTCATTGGAGGGGTGACTTTTGATGTTTGTGTAAATTAATTAAAGAGTTTCGTAAGGTGGGGAATCAGTAAGAATGCATAGCATTTGTAAGAGCCTCATGTAAGCCCATCTGGCTGCAGTGCTTTATTAATTTTCAGAGGTTTCATCGCTTATGTTATTGAGATGGCTAGAAATTCCCTCTGTTCTGCCTATATTTGAGCCATAAGAATCTATAAATATATTCTCTTTGCAATGGTTAGGGAAATGAGACAAGTGTGTATAAGGCTTCACAAAAATTGTGAAAGACTTTAATTTAGTCCTACTCTTCTGTACAGAATGTTCCTGAGTTATTCTTGAAGGCTTTGACATAGCCACTTACCTGTGCTTATCTAACTTCTTTCAATAATGAGGAGGCTACCTTAATGCCCAGTGTATTGTACACATTTTTTAACCTAAGAAGGGCTATATCTGCCCTAATAATATCTAAGGGCCACATTTTGCCTATAAGGGACTTAATTTTTCTCAGTAGCCTCAGGAAGGAGGCTTCTCTATAGACGTGGTGTACCTGCTCTAATTGGTTCCTTTGGAGTAGTCATACTTTCCGACATTTGCCATAAAATTAATACTAACACCTTGCAGAACTGCCTTGAAGGCATCCCACAGGGCTGCACTTGAGACATCTTTATTGTCATTTTACTTTGAAACGTTGTTTAATATGCATTCTAATTTGTTCTAATAGGACCAAGTCCTACAAGAACATAGAGTGAAGAATCCATCATCCAGTAGGAAGTTGCATTTCCAGCCAAATTGAATTGTTGCTGCAGCATGATCTGACAGTTGTTTGCCCAATATCAAAGCTAGCTGTCACTAGTACTAAGTCATTGTCTATGATGATATGGTCAATTCTGGAGTAGGTTTTGGATTCTTGATCTTTGGATGTTGTTCTTGCCAAATGTCACAGACTCCTAATTCATTAATCCTTTTTTCCAGCTGCTGTAGAGTCCATCCTATCAAAGGAGGGGCCCATCCCGCATTGCAGTCCTACCTTAAATTAAGATATATAGGTGTGTATGTGGGGCACTGGGGGGAATTCCCCAAAAAAGTATGTATATCTATTTATTTTTTGTTTGTGTGTGTGTCTATATATATACATATAGACACACACATATGCATTTAAATACATATGCATGAATGTAAAAACACACACACATATATAAGTACATATATATATAATTATCTATCTATCATATATTTTTATATCTATATACATATATATGAATATATGTGTATATAGTCAGAGTTTATGTAGGAAAAGCATTTATTTCAGTAACTTTGGCGCTCTTTGACCTCAATTCTTAAAACTTTGAAAAAAGTGAATCCCCTTTGGCTCCTGAAAGGAAAGTTTCACGCTGGTCCATCAAGAGAAAGCAATGAAAAAAGTGGTGTCCAAAAAAACTTGATTTTCAATGTTAATTCCCATAGGAAATGTTGGTCTTTAACACAAAAAAAAACAGCTAAATGGGATTACCACAAATTTGACAAAAGGTTAGAACTTTATTCAGGAAGTATGCTTGTTGTGATTTGGTGTAAATCCATTCAGAATGTTTAAAGTAATTATCATTTTAAGAGGTACTCGGATTGGGCATAAAGAAGTGAATCCTCAGAAATGTAGGTATATCTGGAAGGTTGATTCCATGGAAGAGCCATGGCACTGCAAAATAGGGCCTCCTGATTGTCTTAGTGCATGTCTTCTCCCATCAGCTATTTTAGTACCTTAGTACTGATTCCGGTATTATGGTACTGAGTGATCTCATGGCTGGCCACAACTCTCAACACAGTATTCCAGCTGCCATTGCAGGACTGGGGACTCGATTCTCATGTCTGAAAAACATTTTACTAAAGGACATAAAAAGGCAGGGTCGGGACACCCTGAGTCTCAAACATTTGTGAGTGAGACACCAAGAGGACCCCCACCCCTCTAGAAGGCTAAAAAAAAAGAAACAATTTGGGCCAAAGGTATGGTGTGCTCTTGCAAGACAAAGCATGCCCATCCAGTGAAGTACCAAAGAACCGTAAGGCCACTGGCCATCCCCTATTACTCAAAGCCTTTGGCCAACCTGCATTTCCTCCTCCTTATAGCTTTCATTTTTTCAGTCCTTGTGCAGTGGAGGTTTGGCACTGATGGGAGATGACCACCCCTGAGTTGAATGTAGGATTTGAATGGAGACCAGACCCTTTGGAGAGCCTTCCACTGCACACGGCCAAGAGCCACGCACAGTGGGGGTTGGGTGGCCTCAATGGGATTGGGTCAGAGGCCAGTCCCTGTTTTCACCCCTCTGCTACGCACAGCTAAATGATGTAATTTGAGATCCTGTCACTGTTATCATCAATGCTGTCATTCAATATATCATGAGGTCAGAAGCAGTGCATGACGGGGGCACAAGATATAGTTAGCGCAGTAAATGCTAATCTACCTGTCATAGCTTCTAAATTAATGTTTGTTAAGACAGTTTCAGAGATATGCAATGTGCTTTCAAGCAGACTAAGGGGGTCATTCTGACCCTGGCGGTCATGGACCGCCAGGGCCAACGACCGCGGGAGCACCGCCAACAGGCTGGCTGTGCTCCCATGGGCATTCTGACCGCGGCGGTACCGCCGCGGTCAGAAACGGGAAATCGGCGGTGTCCCGCCGTTTTCCCGCTGCCCAAGGGAATCCTCCATGGCGGCGCTGCAGGCAGCGCCGCCATGGGGATTCCGACCCCCTTACCGCCAGCCTGGCTCTGGCGGTTTTGCCCGCCAGAACCTGGCTGGCGGGAACGGGTGTCATGGGGGCCCTGCAGTGCCCATGCATGGGCACTGCAGGGGCCCCCTAACAGGGCCCCACCAAGATTTTCAGTGTCTGCCAAGCAGACACTGAAAATCGCGACGGGTGCAACTGCACCCGTCGCACCCCTTCCACTCCGCCGGCTCCATTCGGGGCCGGCATCCTCATGGAAGGGGGTATCCCGCTGGGCTGGCAGGCGGCCTTCTGGCGGTCGCCCGCCAGCCCAGCGGGAAACTCAGAATGACCGCCGCGGTCTTTCGACCGCGGTACGGTCTTCTGGCGGTTCCCGCCAGGCGGGCGGCTTCCGCCGCCCGCGGAGGTCGGAATGACCCCCTAAGTCATGTCTTATGACAGACAGACTACATTTTCAATACCCTCCTTTGTTGATTTTCATAATTGAGTTGGACCTTATTTTGGTATGTGTTGGTGTTCGTTGAATATTTTATCATATTCAGGGAAAACACACAGTCATGGGGTAATCATAGGCAAGTAGCTATTTGAAGACAAGAGTATTTTGAAATGGCTTAGTCTCTACCTTCTTTATATTAAGAAAGATTCCGCGAATAGTAGCAGGTTCCAGGAGGCTGTATTGAAGAACGTCTATCCACAGTTACCCCTTTTGAGCTGTCCTCACGTTAGTATAGTTGTGCTTAGCATCCTCTTTAAATATCTAGTTCCAAGGAGAAGACATGCTGAGAGATGTGAATCAGTTGTCTACCAGTACAGCTATTTCCAAAAAAGGAGATGTTAGACCTGACATGCCTTAGGGTGGTCACCCCTAACTTTTTGCCTGCCTCCCTCCACTTTTTGGACTCTATTTTTGCTGGCTTTTACGCTCTGCGCACTTTTCCACTGCTAACCAGTGCTTAAGTGCATATGCTCTCTCCCTTTAAACATGGTAACTTTGGATCATACCCAATTGGACTATTTAATATACTTATAAGTCCCTAGTAATGTGCACCGTATGTGCCTAGGGCCTGTAGATTAAATGCTACTAGTGGGCCTGCAGCACTGGTTGTGCCACCCACTCAAGTAGCCCCTTTACCTTGTCCCAGGCCTGCCATTGCAAGGCCTGTGTGTGCAGTTTCACTGCCACTTCGACTTGGCATTTACAAGTACTTGCTAAGCCTAAAGCTCCCCTTTTTCTACACACAAGTCACCTCTAATGTGTGCCCTAGGTAACCACTAGAGCAGGGTGCTGTGTGGGTAAAAGGCCGGACATGTACCTGTATAGTTTACATGTCCTGGTTGTGTAAAACTCCTAAATTTGTTTTTACACTACTGTGAGGCCTGCTCCCTTCATAGGCTAACATTGGGGCTGCCCTCACACATTGTTGAAGTGGCAGCTGCTGATCTCAAGGGAGTAGGAAGGTCATATTTAGTATGGCCAGAATGGTAATGCAAAATACTGCTGACTGGTGAAGTTGGATTTAATATTACTATTTTAGAAATGCCACTTTTAGAAAGTGAGCATTTCTCTGCACTTAAATCTTTCTGTGCCTTACAATCCACGTCTGGCTAGGTTTAGTTGACAGCTCCTTGTGCATTCACTCAGATACACCCCAAACACAGGGTACTCAGGCTCACTTGCATAGATCTGTATTTTGATTGGGTTTTCCTGGGCTGGGAGGGTGGAGGGCCTGCTCTGACACAAAGGACTGCCACACCCCCTACTGGGACCATGGCAGACAGGATTGAACTGAAAGGGGACCAC
This sequence comes from Pleurodeles waltl, assembly GCF_031143425.1. Classification (NCBI taxonomy): domain Eukaryota; kingdom Metazoa; phylum Chordata; class Amphibia; order Caudata; family Salamandridae; genus Pleurodeles; species Pleurodeles waltl. Next base: position 1,219,148,203 of record NC_090444.1, on the reverse strand, counting down.
TTCAAAGGCACCTTTCGGTATAAAACAGGGCCTCTGCCCTACCACCTGAGACACTTGCTGGAGAAGAAACCTGAACCAGAGCCTACATCCTGCCAAGAAGAACTGCCTGGCTGCTCAAAAGACTCACATATCTGCTTTCTACAAAGGACTGCTGCCTTGCTGTTGGCCTGCTGCCTTGCTAAACTATTGTCTGGCTGTAACAGTGCTCTCCAAGGGCTTGGATAGAGCTTGCCTCCTGTTTCCTGAAGTCTCAAGACCAAAAAGACTTCTTTCTTTCAACTGGACGCCGTGTGCGCCGAAAAATTCAACGCACAGCTTGTTCCGCAGTGAGAAATTAACCGCACGCCGATCCGGAAAGATGCCGCTCGACGCAATGCCTACGGTGCGACTGGAACTTCGGCGCACGGCCTTGCCTGGACAACGCCACCTGACTTCCAGAGAGGAAATCGATGCGACGCCTGCTGTGAGGAAGAAAATTCCACGCATAGCTCCCCGGAACGACGCGCACCCGGTTAACAAGTCTAGGATTCCACGCACAGACCCTGGGACATCTGGTAATCCCGCAAACCATAGAAGGAGTCGGCCCGCGTGCCAGAAAACGACGCACATCTTCCCCGAGTGAAAAATAACGACGCAAGTCCATGTGTGAAGGGGCGAAACTAACGCACACACCATTTTTCTTCCCGCAGAACGACGCACGTCTCCCAGCGTGAAAAATGACGACGCAAGTCAGTGTGTGAAGGGGCGAAACCAATGCACACACCATTTTTCCACGCATCTCCTCCTCTGCGGCCCTCTGTGGAGATTTTCCACTCCAAACCAGGTACTTTGTGCTTGAAAGAGACTTTGTTTGCTTTTTTAAAGACTTAAGACACTTCATATCACTTTCAGTGATATTTCTACAAATTCTTATTGCATCTTTTATTGTATTGATCTACAAATATCCAGATAAATATTCTATATTTTTCTAAACACTGTGTGGTGTATTTTTGTGGTGCTATATGGTGTTATTGTATTCTTTATTGCACAAATACTTTACACATTGCCTTCTAAGGTAAGCCTACCTGCTCGTGCCAAGCTACCAGAGGGTGGGCACAGGATAATTTGGATTGTGTGTGACTTACCCTGACTAGAGTGAGGGTTCTTGCTTGGACAGTGGGTAACCTGACTGCCAACCAAAAACCCCATTTCTAACAGGAGACTACTAATTAGTTTTACCACTAACAATCTGTACTAAGAGGTGGACCTGTTATTCTTGGTGTAGTAGCATAAACTGAGGTGTGGTGGTTTGTAGCACATGGTGGCACTTTGTGTTTGATGGCTTTTTGAGATAGTTACTGGAGGAGAAACATGTGCTCAGATTTATTGTTTAGTATTGTTTAGTAGTGCTTATTATTAAGAGGTTACCGACTGTTTTGTTGCTTGAATGAGAATTTACCTTAAAAATCAAGAGACCAGAGGCCTCTGCCAAACCAGAACCGGTTTGTTTAATTAGATACTATGGTCAGGAGGAGAGCAGTTACAGAACCAGGATCGGAGGACTGTCTCTCATGGTACCTTGAATTGATGCAGGTTTTAAAAATTGCTCTGGGTGCAATAAAGACATAAAAAGCTAATATACCTCAAAGAGTCTTAGATACAATTCTAGACAAGAAAGCAGGTGGGCCTCAACCTGGCATGGACACAATGTGGGCCAAAGAGTATGTGCCCATATCTCCAGCCTGTGGGGGCACATGGACACTGCGTTTGCTGTCTGTGCTATGTCCTGATTGGTTAAGTGTACCTAACTATATGTGGCATCTAATTTTATGGTGTTTTGGGAATGCACACATCCCTCTGGTCATGTGTGTTTTATTGGGGCCAATAGCCAGGGGCCATTGCAGTTTTATTGCCTATCTGTGGGATCTGTTCTACATTTGCATGTTTGTGTGTTTGGCTGTCGGCTAAGTGTTACCCCACCTGTGACCTGTCAGTTATTAGCCTTCAGGCCTGGCTCTCAGAGCCTGCCTGACCATGTACCTACATTGGGTTGATGGAGAGTTCACGAGGAGGGAATCTAACACTGGTGATAAGACTTTGTGTTTGAAAATGTATAATTTGTGAATAATAGTGTCTTGTTGTGCACATCATCTTTAAACAATACAATATCAACAGCTTCATTATTGCATTATTATTTATATAGATATGGCACATTCAGAACCACTATGTCTTCAAAATAGTATGCATACTTATACAAGGACAGACAAATCCATGTCTCCTTAAGTTAAAAAGTTGAAAACATTTACTTTAGGCTTGGCCCATAAAATGTAATGTAGATGCAATTATAACACTGTTTTCCATGGTATTCTGGTCATGGTTCACAGTCCGGGCCCAAAGTACTAACACTCATTTGTAAATCAGGCTGTGCAGTTTGCGCACCAAATGATCACTGACTGAATGTTCAAGTTGTGATGTGACCCGTGTACTAAAAGTTAACAAATTGTCCAGTAACAGTAGGTCACAAAATGACTTGTCTAATGAGTATTTATTAGGTAGATCACAATTTCTGACCCCATCTGTAGGTTGTCTGTGAATCCAGATATGAAGGGCTGCAAGGGAGACCAGTTCTGGTGTCCCTGCATCTGCACTCCCGAAAAGAAAACATTTTTTTTCATAAAGCAACCTGTGTCCATTAAAGATACAGGTGCTGCTTTGACAAAACCTAAGTTTTTGTTAAGGAAAATGATATGGGAAGTAGGAAGTGGACTAAAGGCTGCTGTCCTCTTCTAGAGATGTCCTGAAATTTTTCCCAAAGGGGAAGAATTTACAGTGTGCTAGCTTCCACTCTGTTACTACCCTGACCTAGGGGTGGGTAATTGATAAACAGTCTGTGACAGCAATTGTTTTCAAACTCATTTATATATATATATATGTAAACAGAAGGGGGAGACACCCCTTTCATGTCCTTTCCTATGTGTGATTCAGGGAGGGCTGGAAAAGCCATTTTATGAGCCAGAAAAAGTTTTCTGGCTCGTAAGAAAGCTTTTGTACTTTATTAAGACTATTGTGTGGTCGCATACCATGTGAGGGTCCTTATTAACGAAACAAAAGCCTGACTTAGAAACTAAAAAAGTTGTAAAGTGTGTAAACGTACATTTTCTTGCAATTTTCAATGCTCTGTTACACATGTAGAAGTGTGAATTGCCATTGCATAATGAACACAAAATAGGCAAAAATTAAGCCATGTAAGATTGCTTATAGTTGAGCAGAAATCAGTGTTCCCAAGAAGTGTCAAAAGCCGTGCAATGCACATTAAGTTCACGTCAACTCCATAGTAACTTAAAGGGTACTTACAACATTTTAGGCATGCATTAAGGTATTTCAACAGATGCATTACCCCTATTTCAGCCAGTTGGCAGGGCTTGTAGGAAGTCTTATAGGAAGTTGAGGCTTGTATAAAATAATAATTTATTTAAGGAAGTGTGAATACATAATAATAAGTAAAAGCTTAATGTACCTAACCCTAGTGTGTGATGTATGAAACTCTGTGTAGTACACACTATAAGGATTAGAAAAACAGATGTAAAACACCTCTCTTGTAGGGAAAATCGTAAAAGATTTTGTACGATTTAGCTTAATTTAAAATGTGCAGGGGTAAAGTTCCAGTGCGGACCTGCTGAATCATGAATATTGAAAGTTAACACTATTCACCAGTTGTGTGGATTTTCTTTTATTTGTAAATCTTGGAGTTTCACCAACGGGTAACTTTCACTATTGAGGCACATAAACCACATTTGTGTTACTTTATTGTAGGTGGGATGTTTACAATTTGGCATGCACATATTTAGGTCGATTGGGAAGCGCTCTGGCCTGTTGTATTTCTCTGTGGGCTTTTAGCCATGCCCACAGCACTCCCATCACTATCTTTCGTTTGTGGGCTTGCTTAAAAATCCTTTGTTATCATTGGTAAATGGTCTACGTTTGTCCCTCCTTAGGGCAGATTTGTTACCACCTTGGCCATCGACCCTGTTACATGGATAATGCCACGATTGCCGATACGTTTGACTTCAAGCGAACTTCTTTTTCCTTTTGTGTCTCTCTTTTGCACACACGCTCATGGCGGCTGTGGCGCTTTGAATCGGTTTGCTTACGTCAACTGTTCTACCTTTCATTTTCAATTTATATGGTGAGAAAAGTCGAGTTAGGAATTTACAATGCTAATAGTTCTAACTGGAGCAAACAAAAGACGCATTTTATTGCAAATGTGTGTTTATGTATTGGAGTAGTTGGACACATGTGCAAGTCACATACTTCCGATACTGCTCATGGAATTAATCGTGAGTTTCTAAAAGGCCAGCCATTTGCTCCAAATATAGGAAAACCCAAATATGAGAACATTTGAGAGTGCAGTTACTAGTGAAAATGTGATTTGTACAAAATTAGTTATGTGAAAATGTCTGCAGACTCCTTCTGAAGTCCCAATTATGTCTAAGTTTAAAATCTATTTTAAAAATTATGTCTGGTTTTGTGGCTTGTGGCCTTTGCATGCACATTGGATATTGTGACATGTTATGCACCAACATATTTGTATGCATTTAGGGCATAGTTGTAAGGTAGTTTGCTTTGTGTATGCAACACCCAAAATAGTACATCCATGACACAAACCATACATGTGATTTATGACGCCACGCAGGGCCATTTTGTGTGGCCCTGAGTGCCCAATAAACCTGGAGTAAAATAACGCAGCACAAATCGCTGTGTTGCCTTAATCTGCATGGGAAGGTATTCCATGGGCATAGCATGTTTGTTCCCACGCAAATCCCATGGTTTCTGGCACATTCCCAGATTTATCAGATCTGGTAGTCTTGGGAATGCACCAAAAAGATATGCCTTCTCGGGTGAGGAGTAAAAAGGAGAAATATCCTTATTTCGCCTCACAGTTTTTTATTTCAATGTGCTGCATTCTGCAGAACACATATAAGAGGAATAGGCTTTTCAGGGTTGTTTCTGTGCAGGAAGTTGTCCCTTCCTGAAGGAGACTAGCTGCACTGCACTGCGTGACATTCTCATGAATAGCCCCCTCAATTTTAATTCATATAATTCAAAATTATATTTCATATATAAATAACTTGCACTTGCACTAGGAAGAGTTGTGGCTTTTACTGAAGCAGTTCCATTACCATTCGAGTATATACTGAAAAAATCCTGGAACATAATAAGTGGAACTGTCTTGCTGTAGGCACAGATATTTTTAGATGAAGTGCTAAGCCGGGGAGCTATCTACCTCGGGGACATATAAGATCCCTCTGACACTTTTAATATGAGGTGGGATATAGTTCAAGTATGTTTTGTTCAATTCCCGGCGTTGTTTATACAGGGTTTGACTTGATTAAATTCTCTGTGCATTAAATGAGATCCAGATGCCAGTGGCGCCAGTATAACTCTTCTGTGACACACATCAGCAAGCATTCAGCACAGCCATTAATATTGCCACCGTCTCCATCGTGATATAATAACATTATTAATAATAATTATATCAATACGAAGAAGAAAAGTAGAAAAGAAGAAAGATGATAACAATACGAGTAAAATAATAATAACAAACACAATAATATTAATAATAATCACATTATTATTAAACATAATAATGCTGTTGGAGGTTTCATAATTGTTATTTTTAGCATTAAAAATATGTTTAGCAATATTATTACTGCTATCAATATTACCGTTGCTAGAAGTAGTAGTCATAGTATTGGTACTCTAGTTATTAGTAGTCACAGTATTAATAGGATATATAGATTTTGTGGTTACTGCTATTCCATTGTAATTATTACTGTTATTATTATTTTAACTGTTGTTGATTGTTTTTATCATCTCCATACTTGGGTACAATCAACAGATAATTGTTTAAAAAACTCTGCACACTTTTACAAAAATATTGAGAGGGGCATTTTTCACGATTCTTGAATGCAAAATTGCTTCCTGGAAATCAACTAGCTAATCCTAAAACAAACACCTTCTAGGAAATGGAATAACTAGCTCCCTCTGCTCCTTGTAATGCTGCTGAATAAGAATGAGTCCGTAGTGTTCGCTGTAACAGATTGTCACAATGGATTAGTGTCCCGCGGAAGCCATTCTGGAATAATAACCCTTCTCAAGAGCCACAAAGATCCATACTTTTAAAACCATTTCCTAATCCTAGACAAAAAAATGCAAATATAATTTTCTAAATTGTTCCAGAATTGACCCCTAACAAGAACAGTTACACATTTTCTTTATTTTCCTCAGAAGAAAAAAAATGTGATTGAAAAACGAAAGACTGCAAGAAGTCAGCGGCGAACTAAAAAAAAAAATGAATGCAAAAGGATCCTTTTGTCATTGTCTGCAGAGATTGAATTTACTTATTTTACGCAGGCAGGTGGAGCAAGTGTGATTAATACTGGCAATGCTCTCACGAGAAACTGTTAAGAGTTTATATTCACAAGGGCCAAGGAATAATCAATTCTGATACTCAAGAAAAGATTAGCCATTGTCGTTATAAAGATATGGGCTTCACCAATGAGGCTTTTAGTGTAGCATTGCCCCAGGCAAGGGATGTAATTGAGAGAATGGTGAAGGGAGGCTGTTTGAGGTGTCTAGCGGCTCTTGGGAGAAATATGATGAATAATCAAGTACTCAGTGCGCTGAATAACCAAGAACTCGCACACTAGGGACACTTCTTTCTCCAAACTAGCTCATTGAAGTTTGCGCTCTATCTTCTCAGCTCATAAGAACTCATAACATACCCAAATGCCTGGCTAACTCTGCCATCAAACGTTTGTCAGAAACGGTAAGTGTGACTGACAGGCAAAATTAATTTGGGCACAGGGAATAACACCTACATTTTTCAGACTCTAGCACAGAATGTGCAAAAAATAGATGTGTATTAAAAGTAGGTCTGGGCATGTTGATCCACAGAATACTACTATTTAGTCAGATTTTCAAGATATCTGCAATGAATATACTAGAGACAAATTCTGCATTTCAATGGAGCTGGTTTGGATATTTTCAGGCATCCTGAAACTGACTGGATGTTACTATTCACATAATTGCTAACAAAAGCAGCTCTGACCTGTTTCACAAACCACTTCCTAAATAAATTCAGGCAACCTTTTTAGGGTTGAGCGCACAAGCGCTCTAGCCTGCTGTAATCTCTCTGTGGGCTTTTAACCACGCTCACCGCACACGTGCCAGTTTTGTTGGCTCGTGGGCTTTTCTTTTCAAAATTGCTTGATTTCATTTGTGAAAGGTATGCATACGTCATGCCTTTTCTGCTGTTTTGCCCTCCTCGAGTGCACCAGCCAACAACTGAAAACATACAAGGCTCCATGTTTTCTGCATGGCTTCAGGACTACTTTTTCTTTTTATTTCCTATGCAGCCCGATCTCGCTAGGCAGTGGTCGAGCGCTTTGCATGACATCAACCCTCCTTCCTGGATAATTACATGAATGCTGATACGTTTGACTGTGAGCAAACCTCTGTTTCCTTTTGTGATCTCATTCACGCTCATGCTCATGGCTTGCCGCTTTAAATTGTCTCACTTATGTAAAACTGTATTGCTTTTCATTTTTAATTTATGTGATAAAAAAAGTTCATTATGACTTTATAACGCTAATAGCTCTAAGTCGAGCAAATGCGAGACCCTTTGCATTGCAACTACTTATTTATTTTGGAGCATCGTTTTACTATAGGGATTCCCCATTTCTGCAGAAGTAATCTTAGAAATCAAAGACACTCATAGATTTCATGAATAACCACATTGATCAATATTAGTTACGCAGATTTTTCAGTTTGTGGAACATCTGCATAAGTAAAAGACGACTTAGTTCCGCTATATCTTTTTTTTTTCTTTTTCCATCCCCACAAGGGAACACAATTCTATCTGTGGCGACATTCCTTTTCCACAGCCACATAAAATCTAGGTACTTTGACTTACCTCTTCCCACCATGCAGGTAGTCCATTTAGTTCATAAGCAACTTTATCAGTGTCCTCAGGGTATGAATAGTCACACTCAATATGTTTGTGAATAGCTCCCTGCTTTTTTCATGCCAATTCCTGACACTTCTCTTTTTTTCTACTCCTTATGATAGACATATTATAGTATAAAGCCTACCATGCTGATGGACTTACCGCCATTGTGAGGGAAATTTGTAAATAAAAAATATCACTTATTCTGTAACCATTACATGGCATTTAAAAGTTACCGTTTCCTTTTACTGAGGGTCCATGCACAGCTTGTTTATGAAAAGTAGTGGTCCTTTTGTAGAGTTATCAATATCTTCTCTAATTTATTGTGATGCTTAATGAATAGACCAAAGCTCCTTACTTGAACTACATTGATTGTTACGAGATGTGATGACCATTTTTGTAGTTAAATGTGTAAAACAATAGAAGAAGAAGCGCTAAACAAACACCAATACCAAAACAATGCTATGGCATATAATTCATCCAGTTTTTAAGCATGTCAAATTTATGAGTACAAATGAGTTTCTGAAAATCACTGTGAAACAAAAGGAGTGCAAAAGGCAATTAAGATAAAGTCGAAGGTCTGCTAAGCCTGTGCTTTGTTCATTAGGCCACACTTTATAAGAGGACCACATATACTAATTTGTTTGCTTCAGTGTGAAGGAAAGAGAGTATCTTGACCCTGGAACTTGGGCTACAGTATTTTTCCTGAATCTGGAATTTGAACCTGTAACTAAGTGTATGTACATCTTGGTTGTGAACCAAACCACTTTAACTATTGTGAATGTTTAATTTTTCATTGCTATAAAGCATATGTCAGCTCTGAATAGTGTCTAATATAGGCTCACTCTCTGGGAAGAACACTGCAACTGTGGGAAACCACCAGACTCGACTAAAAAGTAGCTAGCCTTTATTTCAGAATAATAACCTCATAAAAAAACTAAAGAAAAGTGCAAAGATAAAAAAGCGCTGACAGTTGCAATTATTAGAAAATGTGTCTTTTAAGATATGGTGGTTTTAATGCATGGGTTGACAATGCTGTGCATGTGCCATGAATGATGTGCATGCCCCCGGAGTAATGTGGGTGCTTTGAGCAGATGATATGCATGTACTGTGGGTGAAGTGAAGTGTAGCTTGTGACATGCCTGCACATCATGTCTCACGTGGAGCTGTGTGAGAGAACAGGAATCAAGTAACCACAGGAGGGTTGCAATAAAACCTCCCACGGGCAGACACCTGACACAAATTTTAGTGCAGTGAGCTGGAAAAGGTATAACTATTTAAATTCATCTCTAGAAACAAGATTCAAGGTAACTAGAAGGAATTATGTTTTTGCAAACTAGTGATGCTCTCTGTGATCCTACTATTTCTTTCCTGTAACAAGAAGGATCAGTGTCATTCCTTGTATCTCTTTAATTTGTATGTGCTCTTAATGACTGGCTCAGATGTTTGCCCCTTTGTCAAGCTGTACTGTAAACAGAATTTCTTCAGTCAAAGTAATAAAGCCTACAAGATCCGAAGGAAAGTCACATTCTGACCTCTTGCGCACTTAAGTTTATGGTTTGTCCAGTGGAACGGATAAAATAATATTCAAGGCAAAATGGAAGTACTTATGACATTCACTTGACTGCTATGTAATATTACAAATTACAGAAAACAGGTAAAAGCAGGGAGATGATAGAGCATTCAACAGGCAAATAGCACTATGACTAGTTGTGCATGGTTGATTACAACATTTGAGTGGGGATCCTATCCTACAAAAAATGGAAACATCATCAAAAAATAGCTTAAAAGAGCGACCAACCACCCTATACCACAAAGCTTATTTCATCCATCATGGTGCTTCAGAAAGGAGAGTTTTGCGATTTGTGAGCAATCTAGTAACATATATTTACACATTTTAACACTGTTTCCACACTTCCAATAGACATCTAATTCAAGTGAATCAGTTACTTCATTTTCGCAGGTGCCAGTGCAGTCTGTAGCCTATGGTAAAGCCAATAGACTATGAGCAGTGAATTGTTTTTACACTGTGTTAAGGCCTGTAGGTGGGTGTTTTGTTACCTGGAATATCATAGATTATTTTAGCAGTCAGGGGTTTTGGTATTGGTTACCCCCACCGAGGTGAGAGGGGGGGGAGATATGTGCTGTGATAATCCTCGCAGACCGTGTTAAAATAAATGCCCACACACACACACACGTGTCATGGTCTGCCGCTGGTCTGTTAAAGTCATTCCTATTCTGCTTCTGCCTATGACAGCAAACAGAATGAGGCACTGGACCAGCTGATTTCAACCATTAGCTCTATTGCCCATTGCATTTTGTCTGATAACATGTGCATATCCATCTGCAAATGGCGCCTTCCGTGCCTGCGAGAGTTATTGATCCAGTCTCCTCAATACTTTATTGATACAATATTTTCTCCCTTTATAGGTCCCCTTTCCTTCATGTCTTCCTCAACTTTTTTTATTTGTTTCTTTATTTATTCGGAGAGTGATAGCGAGCATCTATCGTGACATATTGGGTGTCTAACCACAAGTGGCAGAAGAGGCACTTTAAAATACGTCACACCTAAATGGCAGTGGTGGCTGGTGACATTTGAAAGTGGTGGGGCGTAAAAGTTGTGGTTGAATGTTAAGTTGCGAGCGAGCCCAACGATCATATGGGAGGTTTGGGGGAGTTAAAAAAAAAAAAAAAAGAGTGGACAAATAATTGCTGTATAATATTATCAGTAAAACTGCATAATTGTGAAAATGTAATGCCCATTTCAGTGGCAATGCGTGATCTGTGAATGATAGTGCACTACTGCATAATCCTTTAGTAATATATTTGCAACAGTGTCCCCCAAACTGCATGACCATCAGTAACATACTACAGCCTTACCATGTTCCTGATGAACACATGCAGCTCATTTGTGACACTTGTGCCTTGTGCTACCTTTGGATTTTTCACAATCCTTATGATTTCAGTTATGCAACATAGATGGCAGCACCCCCACAATGACAATTGTTACATGGTCCCTGCAGCGTTTAATTATGGCTCCCCAGATCCATAGACCTTGACCAGATGACCTTCCATTTTGAACCTGAGAATGCTGATGGTAATGCTGCACTTTACAACATCGTCCTCAGGGCAGGATGGGTGTTGGTGATGATGACATATAGGCTCACTCTCTGGGAAGAACACTGCAACTGTGGGAAACCACCAGACTCGACTAAAAAGTAGCTAGCCTTTATTTCAGAATAATAACCTCATAAAAAAACTAAAGAAAAGTGCAAAGATAAAAAAGCGCTGACAGTTGCAATTATTAGAAAATGTGTCTTTTAAGATATGGTGGTTTTAATGCATGGGTTGACAATGCTGTGCATGTGCCATGAATGATGTGCATGCCCCCGGAGTAATGTGGGTGCTTTGAGCAGATGATATGCATGTACTGTGGGTGAAGTGAAGTGTAGCTTGTGACATGCCTGCACATCATGTCTCACGTGGAGCTGTGTGAGAGAACAGGAATCAAGTAACCACAGGAGGGTTGCAATAAAACCTCCCACGGGCAGACACCTGACACAAATTTTAGTGCAGTGAGCTGGAAAAGGTATAACTATTTAAATTCATCTCTAGAAACAAGATTCAAGGTAACTAGAAGGAATTATGTTTTTGCAAACTAGTGATGCTCTCTGTGATCCTACTATTTCTTTCCTGTAACAAGAAGGATCAGTGTCATTCCTTGTATCTCTTTAATTTGTATGTGCTCTTAATGACTGGCTCAGATGTTTGCCCCTTTGTCAAGCTGTACTGTAAACTGATTTTTCGGTGTGGCCTACCAGTACATTTCCTCCAGTTGCTCTGCATAGTCTCGTGCTGGCCTTTCTTTGTTGCTGGGGCATTTCATTGCTGTTTCATTGACTGTGGGTGTTGGGTCACAGTGGAATCAATATCGGAGGCCTGCTTGCAAGCCCGCCGATTTGCTTGCCAGAGCCTAGGGATGTTTTGTAAATCCCAGAGTGCCAAGGGCCGCTGGCTTGAGAAGTCAGGAATTGAAGCGTTCAGTACGGGCTTTCTACCACCTGTTGCTCTGTTGGAAATGTCTCAGTTGAGTGCAAGAATCTGCATTTTCCCAACTGTTATGCTGACCCGCTTTATTTATGTTTTGCATGTTTATATGGCGCAAACTTGACCTGGAGGTATTGGAGCGCTGTAAATGAGCACTCAGAGTCGTTTATAATACACAAAATCAGATTCATTATTTAAAAATTATTAGGCACAGTAGGATTAAGCAATTTGCCTACAATCACTGACTGGTGAGCCGACGCCTACACCAGAACATGGTTCTCCAGTTCTAAAGTCGACAGCTCTGGACGCAATGCCACATCAGCACTGCTCTTTAAAGCAGAGGTGCTTACTTTTTTTCCCTAAAACACGCAATCATAAGGAAGAAGTCAGTGACCAAAATGTTACCTAAAACATTTTAAGGCAGAATTCTGCGGCATAAAACATCAGCGACTGAGCTGCTTCCTTCTGCAGTGTTTTACCCAAGCACGGCACTTGCATACTTCGCCGAACACTGCCGAAAAAGTAATTTTTTGAAGGACAGAAGACTGTCCTGTTTCGCCTGCCCTGGCGTGTTCCAGAATTTTACAAGCCCTTATTTTCGCACAGATTTGCCATCTGTCCTGCCCGCTGTTGAACTACTTATAAATGCATATTCCATAAAACCGTACTTCATGTTAAAGGGTGCAGCTAGGTACTGAAAAAGGGGTACAAAGCCATTTAATGGCGTCAAACCACAAACCCATCGCCGAGGTGGCAAAGCCTGTACAGCGCTGAGAAGCCACAATTGTGGCAGCATCCATAATGAGAAAGAAAGAAAAACACATTGCTAGGAATCCCAAAGGAGTGTGGACTCGTGGAAAGAAACTTTGTCTTAAACCGGTTAAAGCGCTTCCCAGTAAGCACTTGACCCAATGACTTATCTATTAATATTGTCCATATCCGCCGCCAATCAGACTTCACCCGCCAATATCCGCTTTCTAGCGCCTACTATCGGGGCGTAACCGTTTTCAAAGCATTTCCAGTTTTAGTAAACACAGTAACCGACGCCTGGGAGGCGTTGATTTCGTCACATCAAAGTACATTTCTAAATGTTCCCAAGATCACACAGCTAGGGATTAGGGTTTCAGTCCAGGTTTATGGATTTGGTTTTAGGCGCTAGAAGGGTTTATAGACATTGCCCTTCTCCACTACAGGACCCACTGAGTGGCTCTACTCCATTTATGCCATTCAATATAGAGTTGACGAGGAAACCCCAAGTCCTCGTCCCCCCAAAACCACCACCCCAACGACGCTATTCTAGCGCCATTTTGATTTGACCAAACAATTCTCAAAGGCCAAGCGGGTCTACCTTCTTGCTTAAGTTAAGCACCTGCTTTCTTGCTGATTTTAAGCTCTATTTTAGTGAAACCGGGAACAAACTGCGAGAGAACGGGGGCGTCACATGGACAGTGTTATGGCGGTATTGAGTATAACACCGGTAGCATGTTGGCGGTAATTTGAACGTTAGCTGTAAAGGCATCTGCATTTTAACTGGCCAACCCAAAACGTTAGCGCAAAATTCCACCATAATGTACATTTCGTTGTTGCCAGTGTGTATGAAATAATATTTAGCACAATTATTCAAATACAGCTGAACACAATTCATGGGAACCACAATTCAGAGGCAACACCAGATACCCTGGCACACATCGCGCACAAGCAAGTTCCAACGCCGAGATTTCATAGCGCCTCACCTCGCAGCCTGTAGCAGACCTGCCATCAAGCGCTAGGCGCTTGGAAGCTGTATGGGCCGAACACACTAACTGCGCATACTCGATTTCTCAGCTTGCTGCCTGCAGCCTCTACCCCACTGTTTCCCAACTTGTCACAGGGCTGGACCCACCCCCCATGAAGAATTGGGAAAGGGTAGGGTGACCATCCTCTCCACTTCCTGACTGACGTGAAGCCCCTGGCGCTACAGGGCTTCAGCCTGAAGCGCCCGGGGCTAACTTTACCCACACGTCATTAGGGGGTGGAGACTGGTCCTCGAAGCTATGTCTTTGCCGAGCTGATGACCTCACAGGCCTCAGGCTGTGAGCTTGTCAGCCCGGCAAATACCATAGACTCAGGGCCTGCCCAGAGGAAAATGGAATGACGGCATCGCTGCCAGTGTCATGTGACATGAGACTTACGATCTCAGTAGCACCGGGCCAGGCCCCAGCCCCAAGCAAGAGATGTGTGCATTTTTTTTTTACAGATTAAGTTTGTTTTCACTTTTGTAATGGGGGCGTAGCCCCTACACCCTCATGCAGAAACCGCCACTGCTAAATGGGAAAACGAGTATGCCTGTGAAGCAACACCTTTCCCAATAACCCCACCAAATATTGCAGAACAGAACATGTTTCTTTTTGAGCGTTTACAAACTACAGATTCTGTATCTTGCATAAGCACCTCTGTGGATGCCCTTACACAAATTACATTTTTGTTGCACTTGTACCCCTCGTCATCTGCGTATCGATTCTTAGTACAACTGCTTCTGTTTGTGTGTCCCCAGCTGAGGTGCTTCTGTGCACTGTAATACTACTGAACTCAGCAAGGTCTGGCACACCTCGGGATGTGTTTGTGCTACGAATGCACAATTCAACATGTCCATGTGCACGAAATCTATGTATCCTCAAAGTAGGCCAAGAGTCAAATATTACACTTCCTTCTTCTGGACTTTATTGGACTCATAGTGCATTGTGTGCTGCGTCTGCAAGCACATGTTGTATAATGTATTTCTTAAACCATTTAGAGATCACCCAGTCAACTTAGGGTGTTGTGGCACTGAGTAAAACAGCCTGAAAAGACCCTAAAAACAAGAGAAAACATACAGTGATGTACCTAGGGCTGCGAACAACGTGCTTGTATCACACCACAAATGCTTGAGAAGAACATGTGATGCATTTGACTGTAACTTCGACCTTTCCTTTTATCCCTAAATGTCATTTTCCTTTTCACTGTTGTAAAAAAACAATAACATGTTTTATGAAAAGAAAACATACAAACGTTTACAGCGACTTCCTGTTACGCCCGATGTAATGCATTTTTTGCATGTTTACACAGCATTGCACTCTGAAGTGAAAAGGTTCTTAACTATTGTTGCTCTTTGTTATATACAACATCTGGCCCAATAAAAATGTGCCATGTGGCCAAGTAATAGGCAGTGCTGAATTACAGAAATAATCAGTAGGTAACTGTAAAGTCCAAAGCAATTAGCCAGACATTGCATAAGAATAAAACTGAGTGACAGACTCGAAGTTTATTTTTAGCAAACGAAGGGGAGGTACCATAAGAAGTGTTACAAGTAGAAATCAGGGGCCTTATGTACAAGTGTTATGGATTGCGATTTCCTAATGTTTAAAAACATACGGGTCACAATAGACCGGCCCTGTGAATATTAATGAGGTAGGCCACAATTTGTGGTTCATTAGGAATTAACCTCAGTGATGTGGTATCTTTTTATGTACAATCTTTTTTTTGTAATGCAGCCCGTTTTCCTCAAAGGAAAATGGGAAACGTTTCAAAATGAAACATGTAAGCTTCATGTTTTAAGAGCAATGGACAACTGCCTGCTCTTAAATAATATTTGTTTCAACTTTCGGAAAGGGGTCCTGTGGGGACCCCTTCCCTTTTCCAGTGGTTACCACCACCATTGGGGTGTCAGTAAAAAATGTATGGTTAGCGACCGTAATTCGGTCACAAAATATTCATACATACCACTGTGATTCGATATTAGAACGGGACACCCTAAATACGCCCCTTCCAAATACCTAATCACTAAACACGAATTGCGATTCTGTAACATGTTACGGAATCACAATAATTGCTCTGTACATATGCAAAAGCATTTTTGTGGTCTGACAGTTGCCGACCACAAAAATGTGTTTGTCTAAATGGCCCTAAGTTATTAAATAGCACCATCTATTCTATTGAGTGCAGTGGAGAGCCATAAGCCACAGTCACATTTCTAACTACCTGTCACCATTGTGCTGCCTCATGTTAAAGTACTTACATTTGCCCCATCAAATATGTAGGCTGGCAAAAATAAGGAGAAGTTTTCACCATCAAGATGCAAGCTCATTAGGTAGTAGCACATTCTTGTGTGCCATTTAGAAATTAAGGAAACCTTATATAGTTTTTATATGAGTGGCGAGGTAAATTGTGGAATCTGGTTTCAATCTCAAGACAGGAGCTAGTACAGCTCTCAGTATGCTTCTTTACGACTGATTTTGATGGAGTATACACCTCAGCCTCTTTGTGCGAAATCTACTGGTTGATGCCTTCGACTTATAGTTTTTTGGGGTAAACTTCGTTGGAGTGGGATAGGGCTGATATCTGTGAGCACCCAAGTAAAGTTCAGTCAGCTCTTGTAATAAGGCTCTTTTTTTCCCCATGCTTTAAATATGCAGAGCAGATATGTGTGTTACATATGTATGATGTTATAAACAGGGATGTGTGCTTGCATTGTCCCTAAGTGAATCCAAATAATTTTCTGGCTAGGCAGCAACTGAAAAAAGTGCAGAACCTGGACGATAGACAGTTCCATTGGTTCAGTTGGAAGTCACTCCAGATTAGCAGTTGATTTATTCACATCTGTCTTGGAGGCATAATACACATTAATGTCCAGCCCAAACAACGCCTGGAATTTGTGAGTGGGAGAAACCCCACAAATGTATATATTTTGATGATATTGGTTGGGACCTAAAACGTAAACCAAACAATATCCATTGACTTATATAGTGTTCCTGCCTAACTGCCTAAATTATGGATACCCTTGTGCTCGACTCCAGAAGTATAAAAGAAACTACTACCATGCCTTGAGTCTGGGTGTCAGATGAGTGCTTCCATCCCACATATAGGGATCCTCTTTCATCTGTTAAGCTGTGCAGAGGCAGGCAACATGCACCTTTGCTGAACCAAAAGCTTATTTGACAGGACTGTAGGAACTATTTGTGACTTTTGGTCACTTTAGCCTACAATTAGAAAATTATTGCATTTGGAATTAGACTTAACCTTGACATAATTTACTGGGATTTTCCAAGAAAGGTTGACACTTTGGCAAATGTCTACGATTCTGTAGCTACACCATGGATGTCATTTAGGGGTCGCCAGGGGTCGCAGCTGCGACCCTGGGGATAGCCTCTTGTGACCACTGGCGCTGCCTTTGCGACCCTTGGCTTCAGAGGTGGCAAAATTCAGTGCCTGGAAAACAGGGACAGTTCATCCTTAAGGACGTCGGTTGAGTCTCCACTTTCCTGGCTTTCTGTCAATTGTTTTTTTTACACAAATAGTGAATAATATTATTCACCATTAGTGTAATAAAAATGTAGTACAATTATTTGGTATAGGACACTATCTGTCAGCTAAGGTAAGTGAAAATGCTCTCAAATGTATGTAGTATGCATGCTTGCGGCTGAAAGCGTATGAATGTGAGTGTGTGAATGTGTGTGTATGTGTAAGCACATATGTGTTTGTCAAAGTAAGGGTTAAATATCATGTGATGTCACTTCCGCTACCCTTGGCATTTTGGTGAATTGATGCCCATGAGCTACACTAATCTTTACTATGACCAGTAGCTATGAATAAGTAATAATTGTTTTAGAATTGTGTTAGGCTTTTCATCCTTTGTTGTGGTCTCCCTTAACTTTTTGCCTCTGTTCCCCAGGTTGTTGATGTGTGCTGGACTCTGATTTTGCTGTTTTTGTTACTCTGGGCACTTTACCACTGCTAACCAATGCTGTAGTGCAAGTGCTCCTTTACAAAATGTGTATGTAATTGGCTTATCCATGATTGGCATATTTGATTTACTAGTAAGTCCCTAGTAAAGTGCCCTGGCGGTGCCAGGGCCTGTAAATCAAATGCTACTAGTGGGCCTGCAGCACTGGTTGTGCGACCCACATAAGTAGCTCTGTAATCATGTCTCAGACCTGCCACTGCAGTGTCTGTGTATGCAGTTTTAACTGTAAATTCGACTTGGCAAGTGTACCCACTTGCCTGGCCTAAACCTTCCCTTTTCTTACATGTCAGTCACCCCTATGGTAGGCCCTAGGTAGCGCCAAGGGCAGGGTGCAGTGTATGGTTAAGGTGGGACATATAGTAATGTGTTTTAGATGTCCTGACAGTGAAATATTGCTAAATTCGTTTTTCACTGTTGCAAGGCCTGTCCCTCTCATAGGTTAACATGGGGGCTACCTTTGAATCTGATTTAAGTGTAGATTCCCTTTGGGAGTGGATGGACATGTGGAGTTTGAGGTCTCTGAGCTCACAATTTAAAAATACATCTTTTAGTAAAGTTGATTTTAAGATTGTGTGTTTGAAAATGCCACTTTTAGAAAGTGAGCAATTTCTTGCTTATACGATTTCTGTGACTCTGCCTGTTTGTGGATTCCCTGTCAATCAATCAATCAATAATTTGTTAAGCGTGCTACTCACCCGGTAGGGTCTCAAGGTGCTGGGGGTGGGGTGGGCTGGTAATACTGCTCGAAGAGCCATGTTTTGAGGCACTTTCTGAAGGCTAGGAGGTTCTGGGTCTTTCGTAGGTTCGTGGGGAGGGAGTTCCAGGTTTTGGCGGTGAGGTGGGAGAAGGATCTGCCACCAGAGGTGGTGCATTGGATGCTGGGGACTGTTGCGAGGGCGAGGTCCGCAGAGCGGAGCTGGCAGGTCAGGATGTGGATGTTAAGTCGTTCATTGAGTTAGGCCGGTCTGGTGTTCGTGGAGGGTTTTGTGGACGTGGATTAGGATTTTGAAGATGATCCTTTTGTTGATGGGCAGCCAGTGTAGGGATCTGAGGTGGGCGGAGATGTGCTTGTGGCGAGGGAGGTTGAGAATGAGACGTGCAACGGCGTTCTGGATGAGCTGGAGTTTTCTCTGAAGCTTGGTTGTGGTCCACGCGTAGAGGGCGTTACCGTAGTCCAGTCTGCTGCTGACGAGGGCGTGGGTTACCGTTCTTCTGGTCGCTATTGGAATCCACTGGAAGGTCTTGTGTAGCATACGAGGGGTGTTGAAGCAAGAGGATGATATGGCGCTGACTTGCTGAGTCATAGAAAGAGACGAGTCTAGTATGAAGCTGAGATTGCGTACGTGGGTGGTGAGTGTCGGGGTTGTCCTAGGGTGGCAGGCAATCATGAGTCATTCCATGCTGTCTTGTTGGGTCCAAAGATGATGATCTCGGTTTTTCCTGAGTTCAGTTTGAGGTGACTTGCTGTCATCCAATTAACAATGGCAAGGAGTCCAGCGTGAAGGTTGTTCTTGGCGGTAGAGGGGTTCCTCGTGAGGGAGAGGATGGGCTGGGTGTCGTCGGCGTAGGAAATGATGTTGAGGCCGTGGGGGTGGACTGTCTGGGTCAGTTTGACAGTTGGGCTGGTTGCACCTCACACTAGACAGTGACACAAAGGGAGCTGGGGTGTAGCCTGCATATCCTGATGAGCCATCTGTGATAGGAGGGAGGAGAGGGGAGGAGTGGTCACTCACACTTGAAAGGGCTGTGCCTGCCCTCACACAATGCAGTTTCCAACCCCCTGGTGAATGTCTAGGGCCTGGCCAGGGCAAGGCAGGATTTCACATTCAAAAGTGACTTTACTTTGAGGTAGGCCTACTTTAAAGGAGAAATTGGGTATAAGAAGGACACCCAAAACCACAGACTTTAGAAACCCTTCTGGAAACAAGAGGAACCTCTGCCTGGAGAAGAGCTGAGGAAGAAGACCTGCCTGTGACTGTGCTTTGTGGAGCTATCCTGCAGTTGCTGCTTCTGCCAGAGCAAGAGGGCAAAGACTGGACTTTGTGTGCCTTCCATCTTGAGAAGAACTCTCCAAGGGCTTGATTTAGAACTTGCCTCCTGTTGTTTGAAGTCTCAGGGACAGCAAAGACTTCCCTCTGCCAGCACCTGGAGTCTCTGGAGAGACTCCTACTCTTCCCTGTGGTGCCCATCGAGTTCCTGGGAACCTGAAAGGAGAAGCTGGCAGCCTAACAAAAAGGAAATCCATGCACAGAGCGCCGTGCGGAGAAAAGATTGACGCGACTCCGATCTGCTGCTGAAGAAACGATGCGCCGCCAGCTCCTCGCCTGGAAATCGACGCGTGCTGGAAACGCGACCTAAGAATCGACACACGGAGCAGGAGAAACGACGCACAGCATCTCTGACGGAGGCTGGGAGATTGCAACCCACGCTGCATGGTTTCCAGATCATTGTGCGGCTGGATTTCCGATTCAAGGTCCCGCTTGTGAGTGGAATCGATGCACCATAAGCCCTTTTTGACGAGCACTCGCCCATGTGGGGTTATTTTTGACGCACCCAAGGTACTTTTTCACGCTAACAGTGTTAGTGTGTGTTTAAAACTACTTAAAGACTCTTTTTGCATTTTTATTGATAACTTGACTTGTGTATTGTGGATTTTTGTCCTTTTGGTCTAGTTTTGTTTAGATAAATATTTCCTATTTTTCAAAACCTCTCATTTCGTAGTGTTTTCATTAAGTTACTTTGTGTGTTGGTACAAATACTTTACACCTAGCACTCTGAAGTTAAGCCTACTGCTCAGCCAAGCTACCAAGGGGGTAAGCAGGGGTTAGGTGAGGGTGATTCTCTTTTACCCTGACTAGAGTGAGGGTCGATGCCTAAAGAGGGGGTAACCTGACTGTCAACCAAAGACCCCATTACTAACATAATTGCCTAGCCCTGGTTGAAGGACAAGATTCTCCAGTTCCATGTGGCAGTCTTATTTTTCACCTGTGACTGGAATAAACCATGTGATCAATTCCTCAAGTCTTTGATTATCCTTAACAGCATTCCTAATCGGGGCACTAAATTAATTCGAATTTAAATGGTTGATAATTGAATATTTAGCCATCTTTATCACTTTAATATTACACTATTTAACGTAGGTTGAGTTCTAGGAGAAATGGAGAAGCTCAGTAGTAAGTACCACGGAAGTAGCATCAGTACTGTTCCCTGTGACTTTTGACTACTATAGCACACACTTCCGCTGAGACCATTGTTTAAACGTTAAAAATGTCAGCACTGTGGACAATTCTGAGTTTATGCATGGTGCTGCACTCTGATAGGTTAACATTGGTCCATTTTATTATTAGAGGAATTACAAAGACTCTAACCACAATAAATAACTAATTGTTTAAATCACACACTGTTACCCTAAACCCAAAGTGAATTTCTTATATCACAAAAGGTTAATGCTAGAGATTGAGGCTTTTACCATTTGTATGCTGCCTGTTCTGTTTTTACTTTACTAAAATGGTAAGGTGTGTATTGAAATGTTATTACTTTTTAAGTAATAACTGACTGGACATGTATATTTAGGTTTTGAGTGCATGTGTGATGGGAAGCAATAATCATGTTACCTTAACAAGCTCAAGCTTTACCTCCCATGAACTAGGACATGATTGCTTCAACAATCTCCAAGGTATATCAAGGCAGCAATGGCACTCAAACTTTACATCTCAGTTAAGGTACCCATATCCAGATCATTAGGGAAGATGTGCAATCTTAACTTTGGCATTGTAAGGCAGCCCTTAACCCTTCACAATATTGATAAAGGGAATGACACAATGTCTCCCTAACCAACCAAAAACAGATATCTTGATATCTAAGTTGTAAAAAGAAAATTGTCTATTTATGGTCTCCGTGTTAGCGCCCTCATCAATTTCATTTTGATGAAATGTGGATGTTGACTTTAAACCCCTGAATCTGAAGTAAAATCTGTGAGATCTATTTCCAAAGATTGTTTTATTTAGAGACAAAACACGGTACTGAACAAGAATTGTCTAATCTACATGTACATTGGACTTAGTTATAGGTTCATGTTACATCAAAAAACGATCATTTAGGTGTGAACAAAGCGAAATGCACAGCTAGTTATTAACTGGGGAACAAAACACACAAAACTGTGTCCCCCCTCCCCCACACACACACTTTTCTCCTTCTGCAACCTAACCCTGTATTTGATCTAACAGTAACCATAGCCACACGTTTCACAGGAGCTGAAACATTGGTCTATTTCAGAATTTCCATGAAATTTCATATGTGAGCCTAGAAAATGCTCACAATTTTGTATATGTAACACGACTGAAAGATGAGGGTTGTTACAGCATAGGAAAGCTAAGATAGGTGTGCTGGAAAGCAAAAGGATGGATCAAAAAGATTGTAGCATTTCTTTATTAAAGTGTCAGGATTTGCATGAAAACTTTGCAACAGTTTTGGAGAAGATGCAACATCCATTTAGCTGACGATAAACATATGTCATCAATTACCCATTGTTCTCTTTTACTAAACAAAGATTTCGAAGCTGGGCAAGCCAACCCCATACAGGTGCCTAGAGAGTTGTATAGTCCAGGAGAATGGAAGGTGCAATACGAATACAAGGGTAGCACCTATAAATCGGAGAGCTGGACTCTTCAAAGCCAGTGTCTTGGATGTCCAAAGGGATATAGGATATTGCCACATACAGGGTTCGGTCTCTGGGGTGCCTCCTTATGCTATTGCACCTCAATTGTGAGATCCAAAGTTAGTACACCAAATCTTCCAAGTACCACTAGCAAAACATTGTACCACTCAATTTCAGAATTTGAAGCCTTTGAGAATGTTCATGACAAGAATTTGGCAGGGCTCCAGCAGCTGTCAGGAAAAGATAAAAACGTTCTAATCCTTTGAAAACACTTTGGGGCATATTTATGAAAAGTGGTGCATCATGTTATGATGCACCACTTTTCATGCGCCCCCCCTAACGCCACCATGTGTGTGTCGCATTTATGATACCACGCATCATGGCGGACGTTAGGGAACTAGTGTCAAAAATGTTGACGCTAGTTTGGTGCTTTGCAGGATTAGCACCAAAACTACTACGCTAATCCTGCAAACTGAAAGGAGGCTCACTGAAAACATTGGTGGCCTCATAATAATGATGCTAAAAATGGTGCAGTTAAATCTCATACATTCCACTGCACAATATTTCTGGGCCTCCTAACACCGGAATGCCCCCCTGGCGAGTTTACAAAGTGCATGCATGCAGTGCGTCACTTTGTAAATATGGTGCTGCATTTTTGCCAGCCTATCGCCACATTAGTGTCAAAAAAATGAAGCTAACGTGGCGCAAGCTGGTGCAAGGGGCTTTTTAAATCTGGCCCTTTGTCCCATACCAAGCATTTAATACAAGGTGTCTGAGACGTGCTAAGAAGTCCAACCTACATTGTTATTGGCCTCCCCAGGAAGTTCCTCAGGTTTAGAAATTACATTTGAGGATTAGAGGATTAATCAGTACCACTTTTTTTTTATTTGGCCTTCCATTGTGTCTTTTGGCCTCACATTGATCCCCACGGGCTCATTTATGACGACTGGCCCTACAGACATATTAACAACAGCTCCTAAATCTTCATTCATTGCTTATCAAGGTTTTTGCGATTCTTAACTAATACATTTCAACTAATAATGAGCTTGGTTTGTGTCCTGTGTTATTTCATCTTCTATATGTATTGTTTAATGATCGTTTATAGTCTCTAGTTTGCCCCACGCTAGTAATGGGTATGGCAAAAGTAGTTTAGAAAGTATAGCTTTCCTGTATTCACCCTACTTACAAGGATTGCTGAGAACTCCCATAAAGCACGGGTAAGTGTGTTTAGCCACCACTCCACCTTACTCTGCCACGGCAAGCACATTCAAATCATTTTTCCATTTGTTAAAAACTAATAAAAGAAGGTCATTGTGGGTTATATTGCTCACTGGCCTGTTTTACCTCAGAAAAATCCCTACTTTTTATTGCCACGAGGAAAAAACAAGTTTTGAAGGTAATAAATGATGTGCGAAATGATATAAAGATTGACCATTTCCAATTTATAAAAAACAGTGAGCATTTTTCAGTATTTTGCACCTCTGAAACAAGACATGCAAATTATAAAAGACTGCCTCTAAAATGCTAACATGTTGTATAAACTTACCGGTACTGTCATCGTAGGCAATTGTAACAGTTTTCCATTTGAAGAATTGCACCAGGTCAAGAATGGCACGGCTGAGCGAGGAGAAGTCCGGGTAAAGGCTGACAAAGAAAGAGTCCCTGTTGTCAGAGACCTGGTGTTTCCAGCGCGTCTGGATGTGAGGCACACCAAGAGCATTGCAAATTGACTGTACTGCATTAGCAGACGAGCTGTGAGATGGGCCAAAAATGGCTGCCACTCCAAGAGAAAGCTGTTCACATGCTGCATAGGAGACAAAAGCAAGAAAATATTAACCGACAGCCTCAACACTCACAGTTTATACAAAATAGTTATTTATACATGCACAACTTTATTAAATCAAGTTGAATACACGTAGTTCTAACTAAACATTTATTTCCTGAGTCCCTTTGGAACTGGCTTACTCCTTTTCTATAGTGAAGTCTACGGTTCAATAGTCTAAAAGAAAAATCCAAATACAAGTTATTTAATAATGTTCAGAAAATAACCATGCAATTGAAAATGAGAGCTAGTGAGTTGTGTACCACTGTGGACCAGGTTCACAAAATAATTTGTACATCTATTCCTGCAGGATTACGTGTGCGTGGACAACATTTCATTTTTTTGTTAATGTTCAGAGAATTCCAGGATTCTCAGATGGATAAACACTTGGATACACATGATGCATATTTATACATGTGTAAAAACGTAGCAAAACGGAATTTCAACATGCTATTTTTTCTAAGATATTGTTTCCTGGGGAGAAACCCATTCCCTGGTGTGTTCCTACCCTAATCCCAACATGGAAATTTAACACCCCGTCTTTGACAAGAATACGTCTCAGATGTCTTCCTCAGTGAAAGTAACCCTGAAAAGCGTTTGTGATTACTCACATACTCATGACTGTAGATGTTCATGAACCAAACATGCCATTTCCCCCATGGAAGCTTAGCAAATTTACCCTTAAGCAATAGTGCAATAAAGTGGTATATTACCGTGTGAAACTAAAGGAGTTTACTAGTGTAAGTTCACATTTTATGAGTAAAAAACATGAATTTGCTTTGGTAAGTTACGGCACTTTCCTATTTACTTTCTACTTAGTTGGGGACCTGGCTTTGTGCACCGGGCCCTGAAATTACTTTTTACCTTCAAACAAAATACTTGACAGAGAGATTGTTCATTTGAAACAACAGTTCTGTGCATGTCAGAAACATGACTTTTCTGTTTACCTTTGGCATGCTCGTACTTGTTAGGCGCATAATGGATTTTTGAAACATTTGGATCCACAGGCCAATTGTAAATGAGTTATGGGGATGCAAGCCCTAAATCACCGCTTTTCCTGCTGAATAATGTCTGTGATTATACAACACGTGCAGTCTTACTCCTGCATGCACAAATATTTGAGAAGGCATATAAAGTAAGCTTAACCTGAAAAATAAAACTATCGAATATTAAAACTGGGCATTAAAGAAGTTCCATCAGGAAGGACTCCTCATATGCTTCTAAAACAAGCATTTGCAATGCAAGGGGTCTCGCATTTGCTCAAATTAGAGCTCTTAATGTTGTAAAATCCTAACCAGAGTTTTCTTGCCACACAAACTGAAAGAAAAAAATGAGCGTGATCGCGCTATGTAAAGTGAAGCGTGATGGCACTGAAATTGAAAACCAAAAAAACAAGCATGATCGAGCGATGTAAAACCCACTGCGATCGCCCTAAAAAGGATGTTTTCTTTAGACCTATGAACCACAATGTGAACTGGAGATGAAACTTAAATTTGCCATTTGTCCTTAACCTTTTAACCACTAAATACTGCCAACTCTTATAAGTGACAAATCATCTTTGTTTTTCACCAAGCTTAATTGAATCTTGAATACTGTGAGGCTAATCATATTTGCATTAACACTCCCACAAAGGTAAGGGAAAGTGCCAACAGAGCACGCAATAAAACAAACAGTGCAAGAAATATCTGCTTTGAGTACTCACACTAACTGAAAAAGCACACCCATCCAAGCACAAACTCCCCTACATGATTCAAAGTTTAAAAGGGAACAGGCACCAACATCTGCCAAACAAATGACTGAATGTGGCCAGAACCCACACCAAATGCAATGGAAGATTGTAATTGTAATTTTAAATGTATTTATATAGCTCTTACTACCCCTGAAGAGGCGTCAAAGTGATTTTCGGTGATAAGCATGCTACTCCGGAATCCAAAAAGATTAGTGATGGTATTAGTATTAGTCTATGGAAATAGGAGTTAATTAGAGTGATGAGCATGTGAGTCTGTTAGTTGGAATGCATAGAATCAGTAGCGGCTTGAGGGCCACGGAAGGGGCGGTGTGGGGAGGTGCAGGAGGGGGGAGGTGGGAGGGAATAAACATCAAATTTAATTAAAAAAAAAAAAAGCACATCCTCTGCCACTCCTCTGTCCCTCAACGCTCCTCTGCCTCTGCAGGCACAGGCTCCCATCCTGCCTCCGCCGATCCTGACGCTGCTCAGAGTAGCGTCAGCATTGGTTGGAAGCACTCAGCCAGGGTGCAC
Source organism: Pleurodeles waltl (assembly GCF_031143425.1). Lineage (NCBI taxonomy): Eukaryota > Metazoa > Chordata > Amphibia > Caudata > Salamandridae > Pleurodeles > Pleurodeles waltl. The sequence goes on along the minus strand of NC_090444.1, from coordinate 1,219,121,672 downwards.
CCGGGCAGACTGGGAGCCTGTGCAGGCTCTCTCCAGCCCAGCAATTGTGTTGCTGGGCTGGAGAAAGCGTACAGCACATGTGTGTTTGGCCTGCTCAAGGCAGCCCCTACAAAATGCTCCTTTAAAGAGGAATGCTTTTGAGCACACCAATGATGGCAAACTGGCAGCTTTTTTCTATTAACATGCACCACAAATGGCACACCGACTCTAGACAAACATCAGAAGAGTGAGAGGCCACTGGAAAATAAGGTTCATATAAGATGAAGCTGCTACTGCGCTATGATACTGAACCAATCACTGTCTTCATAGAGTCTCTGCAGATGGCTGATTTCAGAAATTGGGTCTCTAGTTGGCAGAGGTTTGCATTCTGTCCAAGTAGGGACCACAATCCTAGTCAGGGCAAGTAAGACACACACTAAAGGATTACCTGTGCTCACCCTCTGGTTGCTTGGCACAGAGCAGTCACGCTGAGCTAAAGAGGCAATGTGCAAAGTATTTGTGCACACACACACAGTAACACTGTGAAAATACCACAAAAGGACTCCACGCCAATTGAGAAAAATAGCCAATAAGTCAAACAAGACCAAAACGACAAACATCCAAGATACACAAGTCAAGTTATGAAATTTCAATGGTTAGATCAAAATGCATTGCTTAGAAGTCAATTGCTCCAACCGGAACTATCTGGTGGTGCTGGACTGGGGCAAGTTGAAAAGTGCAGTCTGATTGCGATGGGGCATGGGCTGGGTACAGAAGTCACGCAGTCCCAATGACTTTGTTGTGTCAATACTCTTTGACAATGTGTTGATCCAGAGAAGGGTATGCTTAGTGCTTGGAGGTAATGCTTTGTTTCCTGATCTTGCAACAACGGTGATGCATTGATGTCCCGAACCCATGAGTACTGGTTCTGATGCGTCAGTGCTGAATCAGCCAAGGCTGCGTTGTAAGTCGGGGTCATTGCATCGTTCAGTTGACAAGCGGTGTCTGTGGCTTTCGTGCAGGCAGTGGCAAAGCAGCATTTGTACAGTGGAATGCGTCTGCTCCAAGTGACGCACTGGTATTGTTGCATCAGTTCTTGTGTTGCAGCACCACACTCACCTCCAAGGGCCCAGGAATGGATTTTGCACCAAGTGTCTGAGCAGGACTCACAGCAGAGGAACCCAGATGCTGGTAGCAAGATGCAGGTGAAGTCTTTGATAACCTTGAGACTTCAGAAACAGGAGGCAAGCTCAGTCAGGCCTTTGGAGAAACTTTAGATTCTAGGTTGTAGAGAGTTACATCCAGTCCTCTCACTCTCGGGCAAGAAGTAGCAGGCAGCAGGCCAACAAAGCAGGGCAAAAAGCAAAGAGCCAGTCCCTAAAAAAGCAAAGAGCCAGTCCCTACTGCCAATACCACAGTCTTTCTTCCTGGTAGAATGCCCTCAGTCCAGAAGTGTTCCAAGTATAGGTGTCAGAGGCCCAGTACTTATACCCAAATGTGCCTTTCAAGTGGGGGACACTTCAAAATGATGTTTTAAGTGCCCCAGTTCCCTTTCAGCCCAGTTCTGTCTGCCAAGAGGTCTGTGTGGGGGTATCAGTTTCTTGTGTGGGGACAGGCCACTACTCTTTGAAGTGTGAGAGCCCCTCTTCCCTTCCTGCCCAGGAAGACCCATCAGTATGCAGATGAAATTCAAGGGCAGTTGAATGTCCTGTATTAATGGCTGTCTGGATGGAATGCACAAAGGTAGCTGTCACCTTACCTTACACAGACCAGACGTGGATTGGAGGCAGGCTAAGCCACAGGATAGTTAAAGGAAGAAAATGCCAACTTTCTAGAAGTGGTATTTTCAGACCTGCGATTTAAAAAACACTTTTACCAAAAGATGTGTTTTTAAATTTTGAGTCCAGAGACACAAAACACAATTTTTCTATCTTTTCCCAATTGTAAATGATACTTAAAAGATGTTTTAAGGCAATATCCGTACTGGCCCATGGGAGAGATAGTCCTTGCAGTAGTGAAACACAAATTTAAGAGTTTTTCAGTACCTAGACATGTTAAACTTAAAAGTACATGCTCAACATTTTAAATATAATACACCCTGCTCTTGGGGCTAACCAGGGCATGCCTTAGGGGTGTCTTGCCTGTAATAAAAAGGATGGCTTGTGCCTGGCAGGTGAGTACATTTTCCAGGTTAAAATGGCAGTCTAAACTGCACACACAGGCTCTGCAATGGCAGGTCTGAGGCATGTTTGAAAAGAGTACCATTGACGGTGGCACTACCAGTGCTACAGGCCCACTAGTAGCATTTGACTTGCATGTCCTTGGCAGACATAGTGCACTTTACTAGGGACTTTCTAGTAAATCAAATATGGCAGTCGTGGAGAAGCCAACATTACCATGTTTTAAACACAGAGCACATGCACTTTATCACAGGATAGCAGTGGCAAAATGCAAAGAGTCATAAAGCCAGCAAAAACGAAGCTCTGTACAAAGTCAAAACAGGAGGTCAGAAAGCAAAAGGTCAGTGGAAATCATGCTAAAAGATGCCAGATCTAACAACTTGGATATATCATTTTCATTGCCTATGAACTATGGAGTGTCACAAATGCAGCTAAATAAGGGTGGGCATGGCATGCAATCTTCCACTTGAGACAATGCAGGTTCTACATGTGGATGGGGCTTTGACGATAACTGTTGGCTACACTGTATATAAAAAGCCTTCCATTTGATGCACCTTGCCTTCAGGAAGGTATAGCGTTGCCATTGTATGTGCCATAACAAAAAAGACATCCCGAGACACAACTCTGCTTGGACATGTACTCATCAGTAGTTATCTGGGGATACCCAAATAAACCTAGGGAAACATAGTACATGTGCAAAGTTTGTCTAAAAGGGGTTTCTTGTAGAGTTAAAATTTTGATGATACAAAGGCAATGGGGTAAAGAAATGCATAATATATATGTTGTATACATTGATGTGTATTGCAAGTACTGACAGTTTGGTGCTATTTGGGAAGTGAATTGCTCCAATAAATCCCTACTGGAAACCTCCTTTTAACAAATATGGCTGTCTATTCATGCCAGAGCACTGATATTCACTTATTTAGAAATAATAGTGGTATACAAGTGAATGTTCAAAAACATTGCCAGTATGACATGAAAACATATGTATACTTTTGATTTGCTGTGCCTAATTGCGATGGAAAATAAATGTTTTGGAACTGTACTTACCTTATTGTTGTATTTTTTAATATCTCAATATTTTAGCTAAAATCCTATTGGCCTTTATGGGCAGATGTTGGGGTACTACTAAAGGCATTGATGTCACTTGAACCTCTGGTTTCCTGTGTTCAAGGAAACGAGGGCCTCTTTTACAAGTCCTTTGCACCAACGTTGCATCATTATTTTGACGCACCGGTGGCGCTAGGCAGTGTTTTACATGGCTCCAGATTTACAAACTGATGCATTGGGCCAAATAGCTCAGTTTGTAAACCTTTGCATCACATTATACCTCTGCCAGGTATAATGTATGCATGGTAGGCATTCTCAGGCAAAAAGCCATGCAGGACGGACGCAGTGAAACTTACATTTCACTTCATCATTCTGTGACTTCACTGCATCAGAATTTTAACACCTGCTCAGAGCAGGCGTTAAACTGCCACAACTTTTCTCTATGGGACCCTTCCTCGCATTGCTAGACTAGCGTCATTTATTTGACACTAGTTCAGCAATGCGTCAATTTAGCACAATAGATGCATCAGAATTTCTGACACATCAGCCAAAACTTGCACAAAGGAGCTCTGTATAGTAAATACAGCATATCTATGGCGTGTTATGGAAAGATTGGGCAGCACAACTTTATCGTAAATGAGGCCCAGAATGTTGTCTCTGTCAATGAAGTGCCACGTGGGTGACCCTGCTGCATTCTTGGTATCTGAAACCTTTTATAATAGGAACTCTTTTTTCAACTAGTTTTACTCTGAGCCTGTGCACAGGCCCTCCCAGAACCATGATGTTGAGGGGAGGAGCAATCATAAGAAACATCCACTGTAAACAAACGTTTATGGTGGTATTTGTGAGACAGAACATTCGATGAGACCAAAATGGCTTCCTCCGAATGTAAAATACTAATGTGGAACCAGAGGCAAACAGTACAGAATCTGCTAATGAGACAACCAAGCGGCCCTTTTCCAATCGACCTTATAGTACGCTTTTACATACTTTTCTAAATAATTATCAAACCAATCAACGCCATTCATCGATCGAGTTAGTAAATACATATATCTCGTGTGTACTGGCCTTTGAGTTACTGCTTTTCTGTTGCATTCATTCTGCAATGAAGAGCTCATTGTTGTCTGAGTCTCTCGAACTGAAGGAAAAAGATCTTGCCTCTGAAACAAATTTTCAAGGCAAGGCCGTTTGCTTCTGTACACAAATCGAAGCTTTCACAACGACACAATTCAGCAAACACGAACGGGAAATGCGCCTGCCTTTGCCTCTTCCCATCTCAGTGTTAAACACAAGGTTTAAAAAATATATACCGTCTGGTCTTCAGACAATGCTTGCTAACCCTTCATCATCCAGAAATTGAAATACAAAAAGGAAAATGGCTGTTGAACCTGAATTGCTGCGCCTTTGTACACGAAAGAGCGAGGAAGGCAAGGCACTACAGCCTGCAGATTCAGAAAAGGTACAGCTCCCCGTAATTATCAACACTATGTTATTATCAGTAATGTCATTGTGTCCGTGACTTCTAATGGAAGGCAAACGCGCATGTTTGAAAACCGAGCTTTTAACCAAGTAAAGCCAGTTTCAACAACACTATTTTCCTTGAAGGGTTTACTGCTATGCTCTGCAATTACAGGAAACATAATTAAATCTAAAGATAGAATTAAAGAGGTCTCTCTAAAAAGTAGGAGTTTTGTAGGCTATTACAGAGAATTAACATCATTACATAGTTCAAATGGACACATATTTTTTAGATGTTTCCTGGGGGAATCTTTTTTATTTTGTCAAGAGATGTATTGTAAACTAATTACACAAATGTAACAATAAAATACAAACCATATTTCACAGAATATCACGAATATAGTTAGGCATATTTTGTTGTGTTGAGACAAAATTACTGCCAACATTTGCATTGCAAACTGCAGTGGAAGGGGATATCATTATCTAGTGGCATAATGCAAAATGATGGGGCCCCCTGCAGAATGTGATGAATGGGTATCCAATAGTACCATATCTTACATATTTTCATAGGCTTTGGACTAAATAGGGGCCCAATGAGGAGTAGGGCCCTCCTGCAGTATATGAAATGCAGGGCTTTGTATTACGTCTGCGTCAGTATCCATATTTTAATACAACGTGCTATCATTAATTGTACATTTACTGTGCTGTGCAAGCTTAGAAATACGTTTTGCTCATTTACAATAGGGAAGAAGACTTAAATATGGTGCCCATATGTGGAGTCACAGCAACGGTAGAGCCCAAAAGAAATTCTCTCCATATGGGAACGCAGAGGTGCTCCAATATAATAGGCTTATCACAGCGTAGTTGGCACCCAGGTGCACTGGTTCTGGTGGTAGATCGCATAAATTGGCATGACAGAATAACCTGACGTACTTGGGGCAAGTACTCTGCAGATTACTCATGTGATGGGTGTTAGTAACGGGAGAGAAGGTAATCTAGTGCTTAATCTGAGCCATTGGTTCCCACTGTTTGGCAGCAGCACTTAATTGGCAGTAACAGCTTTAGTGACCCACTCCTAGCTCTAGTCCACCACACAGTGACACTTTCTGTCAAATTTTGAGATGAGCACAACAGTGTAAATCAATATACATTAACAATGAATAACACATGCCACTCACACCATTATTATAGCTTTGGGTGGCCTGGGATAGTCTGCATTGTCCCACTCATAGGAGTGAGATGGTTAGTAGTTGTGTTGGTTCTGTCAGAGGCTGCTCTGGCAGCGGCAACAGGTGGAGCAGGTTGCATTGCCTTCCTGAGAAGGGCCTTGGTACTTACTTTTTTACAAATGAAGAACTGGGTACTACTGGTGGATCACTCAGCAGTAGCCTACGGTTAGCACCAGTAGGAGTAATACAGCCTCTTATGAAAAGTGAACCTTTACATTCATCTTCAAATGTGGGAAAACAATCTATAATACTATTTTTCAATGCCAAATCCCACTTATGATGGAGAAACTAACCCTTGGACTTGTCTAATTCTTTCAAGGTTCACCTAAGGAAATATCTAACGGTCATAATTGCAATTGCAGGGTCGTAAGGGTAGACACACCTCAAAGTCAACACAAAATGCACCAGGAGAATCAACATTACATCAAGTAAAGAGCACAGTCTTTCCTAATTACAGTCTTGGCAAACTGCAGTGGGATTCAAAGCCCTTCAAATATACCAGCCTGAGTGCATTTGTATTACAATGCCCACCAAGGAACAAAATTATCTTAATTGAGTAGCCAAAGAACAAAAGCTGCAAACACAAAATATCTCTTTTTATAACCAGATTTGCATCTCTTTATTCCTCTAAATCTTCTCAAAACCACAAATGAAACCTTCCAACTAAAGCAAATACAAAGTGATTGTGAGAAAGTGGATCATTAGTTGGGCTTGAATAGTATCCCACCACATTAATTATTGTCACTGTTAGATCTAGTAAAGCGTTCACTAATTTAAACCTGAGCTCAACCCCTGGCACAAAGCAGACAGGCTTAACATAAGAAAAGGTGAAATGCATTTAGAAGAACCAAAACAAGAAAATAGTCCAAAACAGAACATAATAAAAATCCCAGTCTGATTTATAAAAGCAGAGAATATGTTAATGAACAAAATGACACAAAAATCTAATAAGGGGAAGAGTAGATATATACTTTAAAAAATTTCAAATAAAAATAGTGCCAAACGCACCAACCATGGGCATCTGGTCACACTAGATCAGGATAAGAGTAAGGTTTGAGGCCGAACATGATGGAGCACCGGTCGGATACGAGGATCAGGTTGGTACCAGTCAAAGAGTTACTTTCAGACCTATAATTCTCAAGAAGGTAGACTCCTAAGTGGGCAAAGCTGGAGGCTGGATCCAAAGATGGACTGGTCTGCAATAGGTTTTGGAAGGATCAAATCTCAGTAAAGTCATCAACGAAGGTGGAAAAAGCTCAGAGCAAGAAAAGTCCAGAATTACTGCCCAGGAAGCTATCAACATTTATAGGATGCCGTCAGCATCTGACCTGGTGAAGATTTCTACCTTCAGACTTGGATTCTTTTCTGGAAGTCAGATTTCTTCAGTTGGGCAAGGCTGCATGCTTTATCAAAATAGGGTTCAACGTCATCAGTTGCTGGTTTGCTTTGTGCCTGCTGAACTGGAATTGCTGCTAAAGTGAAGAATGTAGCAGGAGCGGCAGCAAATTGAGGCCCACTGTCAATCTAGTATTCAAACACTTTTAGCTTGAAAATTGGTACCGGTCTGTCAACAGTTCTGCAGATAAAAAGTTAGCAAAACGTTTCTAAATCCCAGCACCTGGGGGTTAGGACTTATTCCAACGGAACCCATCAGCAGGGTCTAGAGTGGGTCCAGTAGAAATTTGACAGCTAGGTATTTGAGGACAAAGGGGGCTTCTTACAGGTTTTCTGTCCCTCCAGCTTTAAAGGATAAGCATAGCTAACTGACCCTTGGAGACACACCTTTGTCCTGGGTATAATTGGGAGCATGTCCACCCTTTGGGTTCTCCTCACTGGTCTCAACAGCAGGTGTAGTCAGTTTTATGTCTTCCACAAATCTAGTGTTGATCTGAAGAGGATGATCTGGGGTGCCACATTTAAACTTAGCACTAGCCTGTCAGTGTGGGTGGCTACTGTCCCTTCCCTAATCTATAGGAACGTTTCCAAGGGTAACCCTGGAGGTGTGGCCAGGGAAATGAGCAAAACCTACCCTGTGGTCACACAAAAATGGTTCTAGGGACAGTTCCTTTTTAAGTAAAATTGGTACCTGGCTGGCTAGGAGGAGAGTAGAGGGTGCAGGCCCAGTTGTGAGCTGCATCTGTCTGTGACAGTGCATACTTCATTGAAGATAATGAAGTTCCCAAGCCTTGCCTAAATGGTTATCCTATCAAAGGAGCAGGACACTTCTCCAAACCAAAGCCCTTGTCTCAGCTCTGGGAGCCAACTCACACCTCATCTAGGAGCTACTCAGTTCCTGGGTGACAGTTGGAAGCTCATGTAATTGGTCTTCTTGGGGCTTTAGGGAGATAAATGGTTAATTTAAAAAAATACCTTTTGGAAAATACATGTACAACTTTACCAACAGATTAGATTTGTAACAAATATTTTAAAAAGTCAACAAATTCACTTTTTATCTTGTTCTTAGGTGGGGATAACTTTAATAATGTATCCCCATGCTTTCCTATAGAAAGCTGACACAGCTAGCGTTTAGGGCATTTCTTCGGTTAAGACCTGCTGTGCTTGAAAGTAAACTTTTACATGTTCTACTTTTAAATATCATGCACCCTACCTTATGGGTATTTAAGGCTTAGTTAGGTGAGACTTATAGCAGAGTCCCAATGCACAGAGACACAAACACTGCAGAATCAGTCCTAAATGGGTGATATCATGCAAAAAGAGCCATTTGGCTAGAGTGTTTTGCAGAAAAAAAAGGAAAAGTACACTATGGGGGTCATTACGACCTTGGCGGGCGGCTACCGCCGCCCGCCAGGCGGTAACCGCCGTGCGGCCGCCAATGCGGCCGCACTCCCGCGGCCCCCATCACGACATTCCCGCTGGGCCGGCGGGCGCAAACCAAGTTTGCGCCCGCCGGCCCAGCGGGGATGAGGCCGCAACATAGGAGCCGGCTCCTAATGGAGCCGGCGGTGTTGCGGCCGTGCGACGGGTGCAGTTGCACCCGTCGCGCTTTTCACTGTCTGCTATGCAGACAGTGAAAAGCTGGCCGGGGCCCTGTTAGGGGGCCCCTGCACTGCCCATGCCAGTGGCATGGACAGTGCAGGGGCCCCCAGGGGCCCCAGGACACCCCTTACTGCCAGCCTCTTCCTGGCGGTGCAAACCACCAGAAACAGGCTGGCGGTAGGGGTGTCATAATCCCCAGGGCAGCGCTGCTTGCAGCGCTGCCCTGGCGGATTATCACCGCCGGGGCTAAAACGGCAGGAAACCGCTGGCCCCGGCGGTGCGACGCGGCGCTTCCGCCGCGGTCGTAATAGGGCTGGAAGCACCGCCAGCCTGTTGGCGGTGCTTCCGTCCTATTAGCCCTGGCGGTCTCGGACCGCCAGGGTCAAAATGACCACCTATATGTGTGGAAAAAAATAGTATGGCGGTCATTACAACATTGGTCGTAAAAGCCGCTTACCGCTGCGCAGAAGACCGCCAACACACCGCCGTGGCTGCGGAATTCCGCCACAGCTATTATGACCCACATCTCGGAACCTGCCAAAATTCAGACACCCACACAAGTCCGCCACACCAAAGGTCAGTGATAAACTGGCGAAAACAAAACCTCCACGTCACGCCAACAGAAATACGCCCACACTATCACGACATACGAATCCACTCAAAGGTCTTTCAACCGCGGTATTCCATTGGCGGTACACACTGCTGCACTCAAAATACACACACTCTTACAAAACACAGCCACATTGGACAATTCAAAATACACACACCTGATACACATACACACACCACTCCCACACACCCAATACAATATAAAACACACACCCACAAACCCCTACGACAAAAATTGAGAACGAAGCACAGAGAGAGACACCACCAGCAAGTACAACAGCTTCCACAGGCAAATAACACCATCACCCACACAACTTCCACGCACCTCACACAACACACCACTACATATCACCACACTTATCACCACACACACCACCCCACACATCACCTACACCACCCCATGGCACGTCAAAGACACCCCAGGTTCTCGGAGGAGGAGCTCAGGGTCATGGTGGAGGAAATCATCCGGGTAGAGCCACAGCTATTTGGAGCACAGGTGCAGCACACCTCAAATGCAAGGAAGATGGAGCTATGGCGAAGAATAGTAGACAGGGTCAACACAGTGGGACAACACCCAAAAAATCGGGGGGACATCAGGAAAAGGTGGAATGACCTACGGGGGAAGGTGCGTTCCGTGGTCTCAAGACACCACCTGGCGGTTCAGCGGAGTGGCGGCGGACCCCCACCTCCTCACCCACAACTAACAACATGGGAGGAGCAGGTATTGGCGATTCTGCATCCTGAGGGCCTCGCAGGAGTAGGTGGAGGAATGGACTCTGGTAAGTCAAATCTTATCTATTACATCCCCCAACCTACCTGCTTGCTATCACATACCCTCACCCTCGCCCCCACCCCTATCACTCCAACTCCTCACAAATGTACCAATATCACAAACCACACATCCCAACACCAAGTCCTGCATGCAACAACAAAGCATGGACACCCATCACCAAAGCATGCACACTGCACATAGCCATACACCCCACTAAACCATCATCACACAAGCTCCCACACAGGAATGCCAGCACTGGGGTACATGGTCACCCACCCATTGCACACCATGCCACACACAGATGCAATAATCATGCCTTTCCACCCCTGCAGGACCCCTACCCAACGTCACCAGACAGGAGGGACCAGACATATCCACTCCACCCACAGAAGAGGCCCACAGTGATGATAGCACCTCTGTCCAACTGGATCTAGATGACCAGCCCGGGCCATCGGGGGCCTCGGGACAGTCGGTTCCCCTCACACAGGCACAGGCCACCACAGACCTTCCCTCCTCTGGAAACACCAGCACAGCACCCACCCAGCGGGCCCATACCTCTGTCCCCAGGACACGTCAATCAGCTGTGTGTCCACCACTACAGGGAACCCAGGATAACCCACCACCCCAACAACAACAGGGACCTGGGGGCAGTGGCAGTGGGCACACGGTCCAGGGGACGGAGGCCCAGGAACACAGGGGAACTGGGAGGGCTGCCGTGCGACAGGGGGCGGACAGGCCAAGGGAACCCACTCTCCACGAGGCCCTCTCCTCCATCATGGGAGCATACCACCACTCCCAGGAGACAATGGCAACGGTACTGGCCAAGTTTCAGGAGACCCAGCGCATGCAGGAGGAACAGTATATGGGCTTCAGGGAGGAACTCAGAACCATCAGCTCCACCCTGGGCACCATCGTAGGGGAGCTGAAGGAACTACTTAACACCAGGAGGGACACTGTGGCACTCCAAGGGGCCCCTGACACTAGCATGGACGATGAACTGCCCACCACCTCCGCCGGCGCTAGTGAACAGGATGCCCCGCCACAGGACCACCACATCAGCACCCCACCCCCTGCAGAGGGAGAACCACCCCGCAAACGGTCCCTGAGATCCAGGATCAAGACAGAGCACGATGCCAAGACCCCCGCCAAGAAATGAGACCACCCTGATTGTCGTCCCACTGTCCCACTTTGTCACCCTGTCCATAATTAAACTGCCCCAGGTCCACTTCCTATGCCCATATGGACAATGCAACTGTGAGACTAATAGAATGGACTCTGCCATGGACACTCCTCTGCCATCACCCCTCACCATTTAACTTCCCCTCCAATATTTTGCATTTAAATAAGCACACCTAAAGCACAAAATTATCTGGAGTCTGTCTTTGATTTAGAAATAGTGTATTTGCAATTACAGTGACCAAATGTTCTTGAAATAGTAATGTCAACATACCTATGTCACACAGCTCTAGTCCATGAGGAATCTAAGCAGATGACAAACGTTGGGACCCACATCTGTGAAACCGTAACGGAAAGTGACAGCTAAGTGACCATACACTGGGTGAAAACGACAGACAGTAGAGAGGTAGTAGTGTAAAAGTACATGTAGTAGGCAGGAATGTATTCTCACCTGTGTTTCACTGGAAATATTGCTGGATCACTGAGTCCCTGTTCTGCATGTCTTCTTCCTCTGCTTCATCCTCATCACTGTCCACAGGCTCCACAGCTGCCACAACACCTCCATCTGGACCATCCTCCTGCAGAAAAGGCACCTATCATCGCAAAGCCAAGTTGTGAAGCATACAGCAGGCCACAATGATCTGGCACACCTTCTTTGGTGAGTAGAATAGGGATCCACATGTCATGTGGAGGCACCTGAACCTGGCCTTCAGGAGGCCGAAGGTCCACTCGATCACCCTTCTAGTTCACCCATGGGCCTCATTGTAGCGTTCCTCTGCCCTGGTCCTGGGATTCCTCACTGGGGTCAGTAGCCATGACAGGATGGGGTACCCAGAGTCACCTGCAAATGGTGAGGGACAACTGTTAGACACACACTAATCTGTAGGGATAACCCCAGACAACCATTCCCACTGTCTTACTCCCAGGGGCTCACCTAATAGCCACACACGGTGCATCTGGAGTTGACCCATCACATAAGGGATGCTGCTATTCTGCAGGATGTAGGCGTCATGCACTGAGTCAGGGAACATGGCATTCACATGGGAGATGTACTGGTCGGCCAAACATACCATCTGTACATTCATGGAATGATAACTCTTCCGGTTTCTGTACACCTGTTCACTCCTGTGGGGGGGGACCAAAGCCACATGGGTCCCATTAATGGCACCTATGATGTTGGGGATATGTCAAAGGGCATAGAAGTCACCTTTCACTGTAGGCAAATCCTCCACCTGAGGGAAAACGATGTAGCTCCACATGTGTTTCAGCAGGGCAGACAACACTCTGGACAATATGTTGGAAAAAAATAGGCTGGGACATCCCTGATGCCATGGCCACGTTGTTTGAAATGACCCACTTGCAAGGAAATGGAGCACTGATAGCACCTGCACTTGAGGGGGGATTCCTGTGGGATGGCGGATTGCTGACATCAGGTCTGGCTCCAACTGGGTACACAGTTCCTGGATTGTGGCATGGTCAAACCTGTAGGTGATTATCAAATGTCTTTCCTCCATTGTCGACAGGTGCACCAGCGGTCGGTACACCGGAGGACGCCGCCATCTCCTCACATGTCCCAGCGGATGGTGCCTATGAATGACAACAGCGACCACAGAGTCAAACAACTCAGAGGTACGTACCCACAGTTTACACAGAACACCAATCATACACAAAAGGTGGCCTGTATGTGTGTTGAGACGAGGCCTAGGTATGTGTGACACAGTTGGAAATTAGGCCATGTGGGCCCATGAAATGGCGGCTGCCTGACCTCTAAAGTGGGACAATGGGATGTGAGGTAACTGCACTGGCGTTGTACACCGTCGCGGTAGGCGGTCGGAGACCGCAGCGCAATGCTGCATTGGTTAACATTGGACCCTATGGGTCCCAGGAGCCAATGACGATGTACTCAGGCGGTGATGGTACGCACCACCGCGGACGTGACCGCCATTTTCTATCTGTTGAATCACTCGATACCTGATCTTCAACAGGAGAGGACCTACACTGCAAGTGCTGCTGTGACCTCAGTCTGGAAGAGACAATGGCTCGTGCGTCTGGGGAGAGGGCCGCTGCCTTCACATCGGAGGAGTTGGAGAAGCTCGTTGATGGGGTACACGCTACTCTACGGTCCTCCAGACAAACAGGTAAGTACACAGGGAGCATGTTGTATGGGCTATGCCTGTGTGGAGAGGGCTGGATGTAAGAAGGAAGGGGGCAGAGTTCTGCATGCATGAAAGACGGTGGGTGCATGTGCCACATGGCAAGGGTAGGGATGGGGGCCACTCACTTTGATAGTGCAGTTGGTAATGACTTTTCCTCGTCCCCTGTACATTTCATGTAGGTCAGCGCCCACCAGAAGAAAGATATTTGGCGTGCCATCGCCAAGGACGTCCGGACCCTTGGGGTCTACAACAGACGGAGGACCCACTGCCAGAAAGGATGGGAGGACATTCGCTGCTGGAACAAGAAGACGGCGGAGGCTCAGCTTGGGATGGCCTACCAAAGTGGGAGGGGTGCCCGTCGAACCATGACCCCCCTGATGTTCAGGATCCTGGCGGTGGCCTACCCGGAGTTGGATGGGCGCTTGAGGGCATCACAGCAGACACAAGGAGGTGAGTACACTCTCATTCAGCTGACTGCGCGCAGTGGAGTTGTCTGGGTGGGGGAGGAGGGCTGTGGGTTTCCCTAGGCCAGGGCGAGTTCCGTAGGCAAGGCTCCTCCGTAAGGCAGGCCATGTGGCACCCCAGCCCACCTCTGTAGACTGCCAAGTACAGCTATTCATGCCCCTGTGTCATCTATGTGTGCAGATGTCGTCCATAGCCTTGTAGGCCATTTCCCAGGAATTGAACAGTGGAGCCCAAGAGTGTGGCGTACTGCAGGGGGCTTCTGTGTCTGTCTTGTCCGCCAACGGTAGCGGTAATCCATGCACTCAACATGTCTTTATTCTGTTTCCCTTCCCCCTTTTTGTGGTCTCCCTGTTCTTGTGTGCATTAGCATCATCAGGCGGAGGAGCAGTGGCACCGGAGCACGAGGGAGCTGCATCCCACATGGCCATGGAGGGCCACTCTACGGACTCTGAATTCACCAGTGGGACGGAGGGTGAGGGGAGCTCCACGGCGGGGACAGGAGCTGAGACCAGCGACACGAACTCGTCCTCTGATGGGAGCTCCCTTGTGGTGGCGGCAACATCTGTGCCCCCCACATCTACAGGTACAGCTGCCACCCCCCCCCCCACCAGCACCGCCCTCCCAGCAGCCCCTCAGCCTTCGCCCCGTGCCCGCTCACCCAGGAGGGTGGGCATCACATTCAGCCCAGGCACCTCAGGCCCTGCCCCAGTCACCCCTGCTGCCCTCAGTGAGGAGGCCATTGACGACCTCAGGTCCCTCACTGTTGGGCAGTCTACCATTTTGAATGCCATCCAGGGTGTAGAAAGGCAGTTGCAACAAACTAATGCATTCCTGGAGGGCATTCATTCTGGTCAGGAGGCCCTTCACTAAGCCTTTCAAACTCTGGCCTCAGCACTGATGGCAGCCATTGTCCCTGTGTCTGGCCTCCCCCCTCCAACTTCCTCCACCCAGACCCAATCCCCTGTACCTCTGCCTATCCCAAGCACACCATCAGACCAGCCTGCACACACCTCACCACACAAGGGAAGCTCAGGCAAACATAAGCACCACACATCCCACAGGCACTCACGCAAGCATCAGACACATGCAGACACACCAACATCCACTGCCTCCACTGTGTCCCCCTCCTCGTCGTTTCCCTCCTCCCTCCCAATCTCGTCTACACACACACCTGCATGCACTACCTCTACAGCCACTACGTCCCTCACCAGCACACCCACCAGCACACCCCGCTCACGTGCAGTCACCACCCCACTACCATTCACACGTCCCCTGTGTCCTCTCCCAGTGTGTCCGTGACGCCCCCTCCCAAGACACACAAACGCAGGCACACACCTACCCAACAGCCATCCACCTCACGACAGCCTCAAGAGCATGCACCTGCACCCAAAGTCATCAAACGTACACCTCCTACTACCACCACCTCTTCCTCTACTCCCAAACCCCCTCCAGCTACCCGTCCCAGTGTGTCCAAAAAACTTTTCCTGTCCAGCCTTGACCTTTTTCCCACACCTCCCCCACCCCATCCATCTCATAGGTCCCGAACTAGCACCTCAGCCACAACATCTCCTGGACCAGTGGTGCCTGTAGTCACAGGTATGTGGAGTGCACCGGCCACCAGGACAGCCAGTGTGGCACGGAGCCACAGCCAGTCCCCCCGTGAAGCATCAGAAGTTGGCCAGTGCCCAGCGGGAGAGGGGGAAGACTCCAGCCCCCAAAGCCGCTCCCAGGGGTCCCGGTGGGAGTGTGGACTCAGCTGTGACACCTCCCAAGGTGGGGAAGGGCCACAAGAAACCCGGCAAGTTTGGGAAGAGCAGCACAGCGTAGAAGACCGCCATCATCCCCGCTGCCCAGGAGGCCACCGCCAGCCCCAGCCCAGCTGCCCAGGAGGCCACCGCCAGCCCCATCCCAGCTGCCCAGGAGGGCCCCGCCAGCCCCAGTCCAGCTGCAGAGGAGGCCACCGCCAGCCCCATCCCAGCTGCCCAGGAGGGCCCCGCCAGCCCCAGCCCAGCTGCCCAGGAGGCCACCGCCAGCCCCATCCCAGCTGCCAGGAGGGCCCCACCAGCCCCAGCCCTGCTGCCTAGGAGGCCACCGCCAGCCCCAGCCCGGCTGCCCAGGAGGGCCTCGCCAGCCCCAGCCCAGCTGCCCAGAAGGGCCCCACCAGCCCCAGCCCACTGCCCAGGAGGCCACCACCAGCCCCAGCCCAGCTGCCCAGGAGGACACTGCAAGCCCCAGCCCAGCTGCCCAGGAGGGCCCCGCCAGCCCCAGCCCAGCTGCCCAGGAGGGCCCCGCCAGCCCCAGCCCAGCTGCCCAGGAGGCCACTGCCAGCACAAGCCCCGCTGGGCCATGAAGGACCGCCAGCACAAGCCCCGCTGGGCCATGAAGGACCGCCAGCACAAGACCCGCTGGGCCATGAAGGACCGCCAACTCAAGCACCGCTGAACAGGGCACCGCCAAATCAAGCACCGCAGAACAGGGCACCGCCAAATCAAGCACTGCTGAACAGGGCACCGCCAACACAAGCACCGCTGAACAGGGCACCGCCAAATCAAGCACCGCTGAACAGGGCACCGCCAACTCAAGCACCGCTGAATAGGGCACTGCCAACTCAAGCACCGCTAGCCCATGAGCGGCAGGGGCACTGACGTAACTGGGACCGTCACGGGGTGAGTGATGCACTCTGGGCCCCAGTCCCCCTCCAGAACCAGTGGAGAGATCCATCCACTACCTCTGTCCTTCACAGGATGAAGCACTCTGGGCACCAGTCCCCCTCCAGAACCAGTGGAGACATCCATCCACTACCTCTGTCCTTCACAGGATGAAACACTCTGGGCACCAGTCCCCCTCCAGAACCAGTGGAGACTGTTATCAACTTGAGAGACTGTGGCTTTGCACTCCCCAGGGTTGAACAGTGGGCAAACCACCCACTGGAGAGACTTGAGAGACTGTGGCTTTGCACTCCCCAGGATGGAACAGTGGGCAAACCACCCACTGTAGAGACTTGAGAGACTGTGGCTTTGCACTCCCCAGGATTGAACAGTGGGCAACCCACCCACTGTAGAAACTTGAGAGACTGTGGCTTTGCACTCCCCAGGATTGAACAGTGGGTAAACCACCCACTGTAGAGACTTGAAAGACCATGGCTTTGCACTCCCCAGGATTGAACAGTGGGCATTGAGCCCCCTTGCGGATCTGGCATTGTGCACTCATCCGGCTGAGGTGCCCCCCCTTCCCATCCCCCTGAGGTGCCTGTTGTATTTCTATCTGATGCCCCTGCAGTGTTCTCTCTGTTTTGATCTGGTATCGAGTGTGGGCCTTGCCCATGCATTTTGGGCCCAGTGGTCCACGGACTATAAAAGGTGCAATACCTGTACTTGTATTATTGGTGTATATATTTGTTTATAGTGTATATATATTTTATAGTACTGTATTTTAATAGATTACAATGGTTACAATAATTTCCTTTGGTCTTTGCATTCTTCTGGGGGGTTTGGGGGGTGTAACTATAATATATAGATATGTATTAGTGTGTATGCTGTAGTGGGTGAGGGTGGGGGTGTTGCATGTGTGTGTCCCTGTATTTTGCCTCCCCCTCCCCTGTGTCGTAGGTGCAGTACTCACCGTGGTCTTCACCGCCGGCGTTCGTGCTCCTAGTACAGGAGCAGGAAGACTATTGCAGGTAGAATTTGGAGTTCCGGGTCCATGGTGTCCTCGTGGAGTGTGTAGAGGTGAGTGTTTTCCCTTCGAAATTCCTGTTTCCGCTGTGTTTTTATCCGCGGTGAATCCGCCCCGGAAAAGGTGGCAGATTGGCCTGTCATAATAGTGTGGGCGGTACATTGTCTTCCGCCTGTCTGTTGGCGGTGACCACTGCGCTGTTTGTTTGTACCGCCGTGGCGGTCGGAGTGTTAAAGTGGCTGTCTTTGTTGGCGGTTTCCGCCACGGTCGTAATTGCAAATTGTTTACCGCCGGCCTGTTGGCGGTCTTACCGCCGCTTTAACATCGTCCGCCAGGGTTGTAATGAGGGCCTATATGCCATAAAAGAGCCTTATATCTGATATGCCACGGTGGGAAAGAATGGGCTACAAATGTCAAATGTAGGAGGTAGAAAATTGCAAGTTTCAAATAGAATCACTGAATTGAGCTTAGATCTTGGTCAGCAATGAATGTTGCTGATGGGGTATGATAAAATCCATAGAGATAAAAGCATCTCTACACTAGAGAGGCAAGCGCACATATTGTGGGACCATTTCATGCAAAAAAGGGGACATAACTGAGCTAATGTATAGAGGTAACATACTATAGGTGCCTATCATGGCTGGCACAATTTCAGGAGGCTTTCATGACCGGTGGTAAGATCGGTGGAAGGGTAAAGCTAATGTGACCTTAATCTTCGTCCCCCTTTATTTTAATGGTATTTACATGCATGAGTCCAAGTCAGCTCTGCATATTGCTAAAGATACGTTTGCGAAGAAAGGAATAGAGCCTGTCATTTTTTTAGACATTTCTCTTCAACACCATTGTTATAATATCCTGCACAAGTAAAGACAGTATGTCATCAGACCCATGAGGATACATTGGAGTGCATTTTGGGAATTCATAGTTAGGTAGAAATGCACTGCCAAGGACTCCCATCCCACAGTGGCATAACTCCTTGAACATAGGTCTTACTTATGCTGCACCGGGAATGCAGCAAAAGTTCTTATTGTGTATGCCTTGTTGTTCAGGAACACAGAATGACCTGTACTAAGAAACCAGATGCACATCCTTTCACTCTAGCTTACACCCCTAAATTGAGATCAAGAGGGCAACTTGTTTGGTATGTGTCAGACAAATGGAAGTCTGCAAATTTATCCTTTTTCAATTCCAGTTGGCCTCATGCTGCAAGGCATTTCTTTTGAAGGCTCTGTGGCTGTATGCTGAATCCATCTCTGCACTAGAATGAGTTGTGACAACATGCAACTGTGTTCGGAACAAAACAGCTGGCACTGAACACACTGTATATCTTTACAGAGAACTGTGCTTTTGATCTGAATAGAAGCTTCACATGAGTATGTTTTTACTGTGCAAGAAAAAACAGTTTGTCCATGGCGATTGTCATCTTTCTGTTTCTGAGGCCTTTATAGTGCAATCTCTTGGTGGTCAATGTTTCTTTAACTGGTGTCCATAATAGTGTCCTCGCTCACAGTCTTGATGACCTTCTACATTTCTGAAGCCTATGGGTTTGACAACCAATAACTTGTGCAGGCTGTGAAGAGATTGCTCAGGGAGTAAGGTCCCAAAACATCTTGACCAGACTTGTGTAATCACTGTCAAACCTGGAAGTCCACAATTTCAAGAGTCTTTGTGTTCTCAAACTGCTTTTGGCAGTTGTACATGGCAGATTCCAGTGTGATGCTATCTTGACATTCTGTCAGACCGCCCTTTAATGAGTGGTGCTGTAGGTGTAGTTTGTGATATTATGGTGTTACTGGAAAGTTATCATTTTGTTGTTAACTTTTCTGCACTGTGCTTCTGCTTGTGTGAACCTGCATATCAGCATTTTTATTTTGTAGTTTTTTATTTGTGTAGATCATTTCTGGGTAGACATGGACATGTTAGTGTACCAATCCCCACTGTGCTATGAAGATGGGCACGATGTATAATGATGGATATGCTTGTTGATATACCTTGGAGCTGTATTCACTTAGGACAGTGCTGTGGTTTTGTGTTCTTCATGTGCATATACCTCAAACCTTGCCATCCAGATTGTTTCTCCAGTGCAACAAACTGGTGTTCTTACTTGAGTTTTGATTCATTAGTTTACCCTTTGGACTTACAAAGAGTCTCTGACTTATATGTTATGTTTGCTTAAATTGGACCACAGTAATTCAACGTATTTCTTTTTCATTTTTTCAGGGAGGGTCAGCTGTCAAATTAATAAAGTCCACAAGTATGAAAATATTTTCTTTGTCTCAGAGTATTGCAACTGGAGTTTTTTAATTTTTCTTTTGCAAATAGGTTGTATCACTGGGACAAGAAGTGAAAGCTGCAGCTACAAAGTCTTGTGAAGCATGCACCCACTGTGTCCAATACAATATATTTGTAATGGGTATTTGATTTAGGGTAGTAAGGATAGTAGATTAGAAGACTAGGGTGGTTGAATTACCCACATGATTGTAACTCAATACATTTTCCCTAGCTAAGCACACACATTTTGCTACAGTCATCTCAACTTACTTAGTGGTTGAATGTGACAATATGTTTAGGAAGAAACTAAACACCTGTCAGATTATGTTTTAATGGTAAAGTAAAAAATTGGGTTATTAGTTGAGAGATGTGTGAACCCCACTCATGTAATAAACACAATCTTTGTTCGGATTAGGCACAAACGTCAGTAAATAACCCTGTGCTTAACCCTCTAGTAGATTGGCACAAATGCAATCAGGCTTACCATACAGGCAATGGGTTAAGCATCATGCAGCACTCAATCAGTAATAAAGTGAAACACAACACAAGAATAACCCCACACTGTGAGAAACTGGGGCTGATTGCAGAGGCCCCATAACTTTTTGCCCCCATTTTCCACTTTATGCTGGTGTTTTCCTGACTCTGATGGTGCCCTGGGTACTGCTAACCAGTCCCAGGGCCTGTGCTCTGTGTAAAATGGATATGCAAATTAGGCTAATTATAATTGGCTAAGTTAACCTACCTATAAGTCCCTAGTATATGGTAGGGCATGTAGGTTTAGGGACCACAGCATAGGTGGTGCACACCTAGGTGCATTGCTGAGGTGCCCAGTGTCATTTTAAAAGCAAGCCTGCCTTGCTGGCTGCTTTTAAATTAAAGTTATATGCAAATTCGACTTTGGAATTAAAGGTACTTCCAAAGTCTTAAACTACCTTATTTTTACATATAAGTCACCCCTAAGGTGTGCCCTATGTGCCCCTAGGGCTGGGTGCCATGTAACTATAAGCAGGGACTTTATAAAAATAGATTTATAAGCCCTGGTGAGGTAAAAACAGCCAAATTCGTTTTTCCCTCATGGAAGTAAATGGCCTTCATAGGCTAGAATGGGCAGACTTTATTTCAAATTTTAAAGTCTCCTTAAATGTTACATACCAAGAATTTGGTATCAAATTGATTGTTGTAATAAATCCCACAACTTCCAGTTGTTGGATTTAATATAACTAGTGCAGGTAAAAAGTTTAGACTTTACCTAAAAAGTTGCCAATTTCAGCTCTGCATTGTTTTTGCTGCTGTGCTCTGATTGGCCAGCCTGCAGCAGCTTCTGCCAGGCTACCTTGATGAGGTGTGAAGTGGCCTGACTTCACACAAAGGAATGTGCTTGGGGGAGAGAAATCTCCCCTCAGCAGATGGTGAGGCAGGAAGGGGGAGGGCAGCCAAACTGGTCTTCAAAGGCAGAGAAGGACATTTGGAACACCCAGCAACACCCCCACATCCTGCAACCCCAGACAGCTAGGTGCCCCCTTGATTAGATTAGGAGAGGGCAGGAGAGGGGTGTGTTTATGATTTTTAGCCACACCAGTGGGTGGGCTCAGCCAGATGTAACCTCCAAAAATCAGATTCAGCCATGTTGGATTTTTGGAGACTGTTGCCTTTTGGGATGGATTTTTGCCACACTTCCCAGGAAGTGGTCATCACAGGGGGACGACCCTGTACCTGATTGGAGGACCAGGACCCCCCTGCTTTTCACCCAGGAGCAAGGATAAAACTGGCAGACCTGCACCCACGCCTCAGATCCCCTCCAGAATTCAACAAGAAAGGAACTAAAGAAGAAGAAGGACTGCCCTGCTGGACCCCTGGCCTGCACCTGGACCCTGCACTCAGAAGGACTGCACCAGCTGCACACTTGGGCTTCACCACAAGAAGGACTTTGCCTGGCTTCAACTGGTTCAAGGAGGGACTCCCTGTTTGCTACAGGTGAAAAATTGCTAAACCAGAGTCCCCTGCACCAACTCCTGAAGAAAGCGACCAGCTGACCACTGTCCAGTGGCCAAAAAGGAGTTTGCGCCAGGTGCATTCTGGGAGTTGAAGTCCGCACCCCCAAGGACCATCACAGAACTTCTGGACCCTTGGGGTGAGCTGTGGACCCCAAAAGAACCTTGAAAGAACATCTGGGTGAAGCCCCAGAAGTTTGGAAAAGATTGGAGAATTTTTGAAAAAAAGCTCCATAAAGTGACCGACCCGACGCGGAAATTCTAGCTGGCTTGCCTCAACCGCGACCCGGCCTGACCTCGTGGTTCGTCCCGGTAAAGAAAAACATCCAAAAAAGAGACTAAGTCCGAACGTAAAAAGTTGACCGGGACCTCCCAGCCATCGTATCCGAGAAGGGCTCCATGGACGTCGGATCAAGATCCAGGTTTACCCCGGTCGAAGGATTTTCATCTCGAAAAAACGACTAAGTCCGAAGGTACAAATCACCACCGAGGAAACCGACTTCGCGTATCCGGACAAGGGCTCCAGGAGGTCGGATTCAACTGGCAGGTTCGTCCCGGGGAAGAAAAACATCAAAAATTAAAATTCATATCTCCGGTTCCCCTGAACCGATTTTAATCGTTTTTGTGTCATTTTAAAGATAAAAATATAAGCTATCTTTATAAATTGGTTTTGGATTTTTAAACTGTTTCCTGTGTTTTATTTAATTACTGTTTTGTGATATTTGAATGCTTTACACTTTGTCTCCTAAGTTAAGCCTTGACGCTCGATGCCAAGCTACCAAGGGTAGAGCTGGGATTAATTTACTGAGACCTAACTGTACCTATGTGGCGGTTAGTGGCTTGTTGCTAGGTGTAGGTACCTACCTGCCCTACCAATAACCCATTTTCCAACACACACCAATTTAGAAAGTTCGAGAATAATTTAATAACTAAATTGTCAACAAATTGATAAAAATCCAATCAGTAAAACTATTGTTCTGAGCTTTCATGGCATTGTTTAATGGAAAAAAAACACCAACAATGGAGTGAAGTACCAACTGCAGGTATCTGGTCATGCCAGACAGGGACAAAGTCAAACTTCAAGCGTATCTTGGTGGGGCACCTATTGGGTACAGAACTAAATGCAGCCACTGGGAGTTGTACCGTTGGTCCTTGGTGCAAGGGCTATGTGGTGTTGTAATACAAAACTCTGTGCTCTGTTGTGTTGGATCCAGTGAAGTTGTAATCAGGAGCTGCAAGGTGCTTTAATGTCCGCCTGTGCCATGCTCTGACAGTTCTGGTGATGACACCGATAGTAGACACACGGGGCTGCATAACAAGGTCCTGTATCAGTCTATGCAATGCTGCATTGGTCATGGTGAAACCACCATTCAGGAGCTGAGAGGTGCTGCAATTAGAGGCACTTCATTGGTCTGTGCTGCACTCCATTGGATTGGGTGAAGTTGAGATGAGGAGCTATGAGGTGGTGTAATGCGAGGACCTAGCTCAGTCTGTATCTCACATTGTTGATTCAGAGGAGACCTTCAGTTGCACATGGAGGAGTACACTCTAATGCCAGACAAAGGTCCGGGACCCTGAGGACACCAATTTGAGGCTCAAGGCTCACTCTTACAGAGGTCAGCAGAGGGGACCAGGACTGGGCCAGTTGGTTCTGGTCAGCTGAGTAGCAGAAAAGGCCTCTGGAAGCTTGTTGTGTTCCTGTAGTACAAACAGGAGGTCAGCCATCAAACCCATGGAATCACTTTTGAGGATCCTGGGTTTAAGGCAAACAGGTCTAGTCTTCCTTCTTCCAACTGCAGGTCACTCCTTCTTCTGAATCTTCCAGAAGCCTAGGAGTGTTCTCATGAGAGGTTCTCAGGGTGCCACTTTTATACCCAGGGCCAACCTGTGTGTGGGGGGTCACTTTCTTTGTCTACCCCTAAATGTTTCTGGTGAGTTTTTCCCCTTCCCCTGAGCTTGACTCCAAACTGTCCATTGGGACAAAGGGCTGGTAGGCCCAGATGTGTGCTGCATTTTCTATTGAAAGGGCAGGCAGCTTCAGAAGTCAGCAAGGAGGTGGGTAAAGCCCTCAGGATAGGCTAAGTAAAACTGCCCAGTCATCTTACTCTAGAGAGAAAAACACTGCCCCACACCCAAGGCCCTTTTGTCCCCTGTCCAAAACGTATATACATCACACCACAGGACAGTCATGAGACCTGGAACACAATAAAAAAAAGCACATGTGGCTCTGCCAACTTTCTAAAAGTGCCATTTTTAGAATAGTGACTCAAAATCCGACTTTACCAGTAAAAAGGATTTTAAATTACAGTTCAAATGAGTGGAAGAAGAATTTCTCTATCTGCTCCCAAATTGACATTATTGCTTATTAAGTGTCATAAAGTAACCCAGTGTTAGTCTATGAGAGAGATAGCCTAGCTATTGTGAACAATGACTTTAGGGTTTTTTTCACTATCAGAACATGTGAAACTTAAGAACAATTGCCCTAAATTTCGAAAACCAGGCACCCTGCCCTTTGATCCTCTACGTCCTACCTTGGTGGTGACCTGAGCATTAAAAAAGAAGGTTTGGGTCTAGCAAGAGGTATATTTTGCTAAGTCAAAATGGCAGTTTAAAAATGTGCTACAGGCTATAGTGGCAACCCTGAGACATTTTTTACAGGCAATAACACGCTAAAGGTATGAGGTCTAACATGTAATAAGGTAGAGTTCCCCTTCTGTGTTCACAAATAATGTATGTGTTGGGAGATTGAAATTACAGGGTATACAATATGCAGTGAAGGCTCCTCTTTTACATGGATTTTAAGGGCGCAAGATGTGTGATTATTTTATTCACCATAAGTGAGGAGGAGATTGGTAGCTAGTGTATACAGCTGGATCTAAAGCACCCACCAGCATTAGATAGCCACACAAAAAGAAAACAAAGGATACCTCATATTCAAGCTAAAGATGTTGGTAGTTGACAGAGTACAAAGCTTCCTTCAAGTGACAGAATTCCAATTGTGCAACAATATATGTTAACCAGATAAGAATGAGATGAAGTTCTATTTATAAGATTTTTTCTTTTTTGCCCAAAAAAATGCTCGTATTTTACCATATCTTTACATTTGTATTCTTCAGACAAATTAGTAGGATGCACTCCAGATCAGGGCAACTAGAACTGCAACCTATTCACACACTTCAAAGAACACCTTCTGTGGATGTTTTGGCTGTTTTAAGATCTATTCTCACAACTGTTAAAACATTCACTCTGATGGACAAATACTAACACTTTTATCGTCTTCAGACAACTAGATGAGAAGCAGGACAAGGTATCAAATCAAGCCTATTTATATTGCATTAGGTGTTGAAGTCATATCAAGATTACTCTCATGACTGAGTGCTACAGCAAATAATTTGCTTTATTCACTCATTTGACTGTTAAAACCTTAGGAAATGCTGGATGGGATAACTCTATATGACACACACGATGGGCAAGGCAATCAGTATTTTGACCCAACTTCATTGTTTAGCAGTTTTTCCCCTGGAAGTATTCTATATGCAAGTGATCTGGGTCAACACAGAAGCATGTAATAATCGGTTCTTGAATCAGATCAGCTGCATATGAGTATAGATCATAAGCAGAATTGGTTTTGCCTCAATGCAAGCCCCTCAAAGGAATCTCCAGGTAATTGTTGTTGTCTTCATATTTTTTGGCAAAAAGAACAATAAGGCTGATGTACAAAACCATTTTGTGGTCACATAGCCTCCAATTCTCATAATCACAGGGTTTTGGACCGTAAAATGACTTTTTCATGTACTAAACCCATTTCCAGATTCAGTAAAATGTTATAGAACTGTACAATGTGTTTACAATGCAATTAGAAATTGCTATTTAGAAGGGGCGTGTTTGGAAGGGAGTGACCCTTCCAAACAGCATTTCATTATGTTATGTATCAATGTTTTGAAACTGAAATCCGGTAGCAAAATATTCACAAACACCTTAAGGAAGATGTTCCCTTGAGATCACTTTCTTTTGGTGAATTTTAAAACAAATGTTGAGGAGTAGGCAGTGGTCCATAGGAGCGCAGCCACCTCTCAAACAAAGAAAAAGCCTTTTTTTAAATGCAGTCCTCTTTCCTTTCAGTTTTTCCTGCTCTGGTGGATGTACTGAGTGATGATGATGATTGGTTTCTAAGTAAAGCATTTGGAGGTTCCCAAGAACATGCAGTTGAGAGCTGCGCAGTATACCCTGAACCATCAAATGGTCTGAATGCCAGGTATCCAAACCCAACAGGGGAAACATAACAAAAACATCGATTTCTGTCATATGGAACTGATGTAGCAGAAACTTTAGTACTGTCCCTTATGTCAAAGTGCTATACATGGCAATCTATGCATTATGTTAATCAAAGTACTAATAGTTTGATTGTAGAGAGATGCACAGAGTAGTCATTTTAGTGTGAATTTGATTAGACCCGAGACAGAGACATAGATGCTATTGAAGTTTAACTAAATGTTTGAAGGACTAAACTGACAATATGGAGTAATTTAGGCTCTAAACGAATAGTTTGTATTTAAATGATGTTGAATTTCTATTAATTAATGCTTTAAATATGTGCACAAAAATAGAGAAACGCAGTTCTGCGTTATACTGACTGAATGTATTATTAATTTAATTTAAAGATATTGTGACATGAATATTAATGAGGAGTTATTAGTGCTGAATTTGTAGTTTGAGTATTAAATTGCGTTTTGTTTGAATGTATTAATGTGCTATTTTAATTCACTTGCATTAGCCTAAGTGATGCCTGCTAGACCCTGTATTTTGTGACTGTGCAGAAAATGTCAAGTCATCTTGCTAAAGTAAGTTCTTCTTTTCAGATTTCATTCCCATGAGGAGACTAGTTTGGTAATAGATGTTTATTGTTTTACACATAGAGAGTTGAAAGAATCCAACCTTAAATGTGGAATATCCTCGACTGTGGACTAAAAATGTAAACATTTGTTTCAATCTTGTGTGGAGGTGCATGGATGGACACTGTTCTCATTACAGACTTGGGAAAACCCAAGGATGTTTCAACGTGGAGTATTATGATCAATTTCTATTATATGATGTCCCTTCAACATCAAATGAATTGTTTCCTTGATGAATCAGATTGCAGTATGAGCTTTGATGTCAATACCCAGCAGGACTTTGGTAACATCAGTTTCTTGTCACAGAAGAATCCAGACAGCTGCCTTGCAGATGAAGAACCCCACCTGCTGAGCCATCTGGAGAAGTATCTTCCTCTCTGCCTTTTCCCCTTTGAAATGTGTTGCTGAGACTTAGAGATATTTCTCCCAAACATTACAGAAGACTTGTGATCACGCTTCTGACATGCTGACTCTTCCCTTTCTATTTACTTTTGCCCACCTTAGTTAGAAACTTGTTGCCTGAGATTATCTTTTTCCAAATTCTTTTATCCCTTGTGTTCTTTTTGTCTTTTGCCCACGTGTGTCCCACCCCATACATGTTTTCCCTGATTGGCTAACTGTAGGGTTTTCCTGTGGCCAGCTAAATTGAACTTTGATGATTTGATTTGCCTTGATGCCTATTAAATCCGAGCAACATTTGTTTTCTATCCACCAAGTAAATTTACCTATGTTTTGTATTGTTTCATAGAGTGTCTAGTTCTCCTGAATTTTTTTTTGTTACCTTGGTGATTTTGTATCTTGATAACTTTGTCTTGTGAATTGTCTATGTGACTTTGAGCTCAGGTGTGTAAGAAACCCCTTACCCTCATTTCCAACTGGAGTTTTCCTTGAATGGCCACATTGGTTATGCTATGTAAGTTCATTGGTTTGTACTGACATTTTGTTTTATGGTTCTACCACATCTTATGTAAGGCCCAAAGATCCATGTTGAGCATTGATTCCTGTGATGGATAAAATGCCCCACTAGATCCAACAATTAAATGATCATAGCAGCAGTCAGAAATAGCAGTAGAAATATAACCCAGATAAAAGAAACAGACATAAAGGGACCTATTCCACTCTGGTTGATTGTTGAGTACTAAATCAAGAGGAAATATCTATTATTTTGATCATTTAAAAACACACTTCTCCTCAACCTGTACAATACAGTTAAGCAGGGCAAATATCTGGGCACAGTTATCCTATTATCTGCAGTAGCACTCAGTGTTTAAACCGAGGAGGATTGTATGGAAGACAATTCTAAAAATGAAGGTTAGCAGCATAATAATACACAAATAGTTTTAAATATATGTTCATATTACTAGGATATCATGGCTTGCTCATAGTAGGCAGATATTTAAGTCTTTCACCCTTGAGGAGCATTCTTCAAAGTGCTGAATGCCAAATCTTCCTCCTTGATTATTTTCTGCCTTCTCTCACTTTTATGGATTTCCTTTTTTACCTATCTCATACCACATATTGTTTTTGCTTTGCTGCCACTCTTCTCTTTTAGTTTTTAAGAAAAGTGGCAAACTGTGATAGGGGAAAGCAAGCCAAATGGTGTGGCCTGGAAACAAAGGCAGAAATAGCTCTGACCCTGTCTTCATGATGCAGCGCACCTACTTTTTCTCCGCTCAGCATCTATGTAAAGGTCTATCTAATTTTTATTTTTATTTTTAGCCTTTGTTAAATGAAGTGCATCCCACACACCGCTGTCTTGCTGAGCAGTCCCTATCTGCACTCCTTACTGGTGTCTACCATTGTGATTGTGAGCTATAGGACTTGCAGGAAATTCACGAGTGGAGCGGTAATGGATTTATGCCATTTTACATTAGCATTGCCCATTGCCCTCCACATAGTTTTGTGCATCAACACTTTGATGCAGTTTGAAGAGCTGGGAAATTGCAGCTCTATGCGTTGTGCCTTTTCACAATTCCTTGGTCCTTTTACAGTCAGACAAAGTCATAAATACTATTCCAGAACGTGTTCTATGTTTTAAAAATAATCGTAACAGCATTTCAAAGTCCTCATTTAACTTTATTTTCTAAACGAGAATGCTGAATTGTGCGCTTCCTTATTAAGAGACATTATTAAAATAACGTGTTTATTTGCAAAAATAATTTCCTTCGTATTGTTTAGTGCGCTTAGACTAAATCCCTTCATATTGCTGTTCTGTCAGCCACCACATTTGGCAGGCACAGCCATGCTGGCGACTATTATGCCCTGCAAACAGAAGAAGATTAAAGACATATAATGTTACCTTTTCTGGAAGCTTCAAAGCTGTCATAGAGATTTATCCTTTGGGTGTCATATGTTAAAGTAGTGTTTGGCAGAAGGGTTCTGTTTCTGTTGATTGTATTCACAGCAAATCGAAAGGCTAATTCCTCAGCCCCAAAGGGCCCAGATTCCACAAATTCAAAAATTCCCCCTAAGGAAAGAAAAGAGAAGACACATTTTATCATAATAATATCCCTGCTAACAGCTTAAACACATACAAATTATACCTCTTTGTCTGTCTCTCATACTCTCATATGTTGGAATGGCTCAGAAAAATGTGGTTTATTTTGCACACTTTCATTCAGTCTGTTTCTTAAAAGAAAGCAATAGCGAGTGCTCATGCAATGCTGCCCATTTAGCTTGTCAGGTTGTTCTTTACAAAAACATTTAGGGCCAGATGCACAACCCTGAGTGCTTGTGACTTTCAATTTGCATTATTTGTGACTGGTCACAAACACTGATGTACAAAGATGTCTGAGACCCTCTTTGCAATTCCCAATTGGGTCCGAAGGGACCTGCCTCATTAATATTCATGATGCAGATCGCAATTTGTGACCCATTGGGAATTGCTGGCACTGACTGGGATGGTACCTGCTGGGATCAGCAGACCACCATGTCTGTGACTGTTTTTTAAATAAAGCAGTTTTAAAAAAAAAAATGCAGCCCATTTTCCTTAAAGGTAAACAAGCTGCATTCCAAACAAAAAAAGAAAAAAAACATTTTTTTTTATAGAAGGCAGTGGTCTTGGGCGCCCCCATTCACAAAGGGGACGGGGTATCTTGGGGATCCCTTCCTGTTTGCGGATGGCTTACCGTCTCCTTCACCGAGTTGGTAACGTAAGAATGTTTTGCAATCCCATTCCAGTCACAAAACATTCATACATGCCAGTGGGATTCTGTATTAGGAAGAGACGCCCTAACCATGCCCCTTCCTAATACCGAATTTCAGAAGCAAAATGCAAGTAAGTAACAAGATACCGACTTGCATTTTGCCTTTGGTACATGCCAAAAACATTTTACCGGCTGCAAACAGCCAATGTGCTATTTGTGATCGGTAAAGTGTGTCGTACATCTGACCGTAATGTCTCACTTAGATCAGTTTCCATACCTCTTGTTCAGTAATATAGAATAAAAGGCAATTTTCTTTTCTGCATTTTGCACAATGTAAACCTCCACAGTAACTAGGCTGACAAAAGTACATTTTGGGCTTTGTTTAAAAAAAGTTCCAAAAGTCTAGTAACTTCTTCTGATTGCATAATCTATTTATCAGCCTGGTTCAGTCCACTTTGAGGCAGATATTGGTGGCGCTAGCGACAAAACTGAATGTGCATTTAGAATATTAGCACACGAGCTGTTATTAGCTAATGTACACATCTGTGTCTACAGACAGGGTGGGGTTTAGTGCTGGTGGCACGCAGTGTGACAGTCATTGCTGATGTACCCCCCAAAAAACCCTCCATCCCAAGGAATCCCCTCACTACCATGTGTAGGAGTCATATGTCACCGATACAAGTAGGCAGTCCATTTTAAGTGTTTGGTCGGGAGAAGAACAAACTCAGGATTTCAAACGTATCACAGTGGTTGGGCTTGGCTTAGGTAATAAGAATGTATTTCTACCCAAATGAACCCTTTTTAGCATCATTAGGATAATGGGGACTTGGGAAAACATAACGTTCTAAACTATACCATGCACCAGCTTGTCTACAGCTTCTTGATGACAATTCATAGTTTACTGTGTTATATTACGGTTGTAACTTATGAACTGCAAGTAACAAAAGGCTCTCTGTGACAAAAGCAGACACCTACAGAGTGATCCATATAAAATACAGTTTGGTGATTTGTGTATGTGTGTGGTATATGTTCTTTGCAGCAGACATATTAACCTTCTGCCACAAGACGAAAGACAGATCTTTCTCCAGCAGGAACACCAATCACCAGAGTCATTTTGACATTTTTATTGTTGCCTGAAACCTGCTTGGACATAAAAGGAACTCTGCGGAAGGTGCTTTATAAACCTCTTACAATATTCTGGTATTATACAGTTGCAGGGTGATTGGCAGTCATATTCTTGCATGGAAACACCTGCTGGCCTGCCTTTTGGGGTTGACAGTTTAGCTTGGAAGAGCATTTGCTTGAGGGCAACGCATGCTAATGATCCTTTAATTTATCATCTGGGTGTTATTGGGAAAGGAAAACTTGCAACTGAGTTTCTAGGGTTATACATGCTAGAACTCCACAACAAGCTTGGCTGAATTTTGCCAAGCAGTGTAGCTAAGGCCTTATTATACTATATGTATTGATGTTTGCTGTTATACCCAACATTAGCATGTGTACACTATTAATGTAGGAGGAAGGTCAGGAAATTTGTCCATGTGTTTTTTGCAAAGCCCTGACTTTCATGTTTATATTTATTGCTGTTCTTTATAATATCATCCACTGGATTATTTTTACAGAAAATGAATTTGTTTTTTATTTTGTTAAAAAAAAATTGTACACTTATCACAATATGTTGCACTGTGATATGATCCAAGATCAGTGTGCTGCCAGAGTAACAAAGGAATAAAAAAAAAATTCTAACGTAGTAAATCCTCTCACAGTTTTGTATTCTCATAGTACTGTAAATCGCAAGTGTTAATAATATTAAATGTTATTACTCAGTTTCTTGCCCTTGGAAGAATGGTGGGCCAGGCCATGATTTGAACCTGTGAGTTGCAAACCCCTCAAACATCTCATCAACAAATTCTTAAGACCCTGAGCTATCTATACAACTAAGCTTGCAAACATTTACGTATGAAAGCCAATACATGGAGGTCCCGCAGGGGCTCAAGTCAATGACAACCCTGGTTTAATGCAGTGACCTATGTGACTTGGTGTAGTTTGGCTGCACGTGGATGTAAGGAATTTTTATTTAAACACAGGATATTTTTTACCATAAGAAGCAAAAAATAAGTGGAACCGTTGCTGAGTAGAATTGAGGCACTCCTAGAGGGCTTTTTCAGAAGGAGGATAAAGGTGGATTTTAAAGAGACAGATGGTACTAATGAGGGACAATTGTTTGTATATCCAAGACATGTTGTAAACTGTTAGACCAGAGATGGGTTTAGTGGCCTAACATGTTCGAGTACCACATGAATGGTTAGCGGAAAGGAGAATTTGGCTAAATATGTACCAGGAGGCGAGGGGAAAGCAGATCTGTTTAGCTAAAGACCACAGGGGAAGGATTGGGATGTGGTTGTAATGATTGAGGTCACGATGTTCTGATGGCTTGGACTTAAAGGAGAAGATGCATTCAAATATATTCCCATGACTGTTAATCATGTGATTGTTGATGTGAAGCACCCTATGAGCATTCAATATAAAAAAATGAAAAACATGAAATGAAGATAATGCCCACATCAAGAAACATATATGTCTACAAGCCTTATAAAGAAAAAACATTTTTATAAAGTGACTGCAACTTGGACGATCATAACGTAAAGTTGTGATTAGTTGGATAAAATCCAGTTCCTACATCTGCATTTCGTAATGATCATTCATGCTGTAACAATGTATAAAGATCCTTATAGCCCAATTGCTGGACAAAAAATATGGACAGTTCCACCACAACAATCTCAACTGCTAAAATTCAGCATAAAACATTGAAGTGCATCCATACTCATGAAGAATATATTTTCAAACCACAGCGTAGAATAGCCACTGATGAATATTGTGTTACAAATGTTTTAGGTTGCTAATTCTTGGGCAGAAGTGACATGTACCACAATACCTGGATGCCTTTGCTGCACTTGAATAAAATGATACCCAAAGCTGGTAGATTACTGACCAGCCGATATTAAGATTTGTGCATATGATCCCAACAACCCTGTTTGGCTGCTGGTCATTATTAGCATAGTTCCCCCCAAGTATACCTCCTTCTTTTATTCCCTATTCCGTAGCCAATCACCTTTATTGTCTCTTTAGTCCTTTACCCGTTGCATCCACCATGTGATTCTCACCATTTATGATGGGTTTAATGGTTAGCAAACATTGCAAATAGTCTGCTTCTTAAGTGGACAGTAGACAATTAGCTTGATTACGGTTTTGGCGTCGTAGGGGTGTTGCGCTGATAGTAAAGGAGTTACAAGATGGATAATAGGAAAGGAGTTGCAAGGTGGATAAAAGAAAAAGAGTTAGAAGGTTGCAGGTTTACTAAATGTTTCATTGGGTAGATAACAAGCAGTAAATTGTGACCTTTTCAGATGAAGGGAGTAGTGGGGTCTGAACTGTCGAACAGCTCATTTCAAAGTGTCATAGAGTAAACCTGAAATGTTTGTTTCTCTTTTCAAATCTTCTGTACCTTCTGGTTCTCAAGCCTTGTAAGGAACTGTGCCTTGTGGAGTTTTTTGTTGAACTGAATGTTTTTGTGAAATTGCTTCATAGATTACTCATTACGTTAACCATTTGATATAGGATGGAAGGGGTTGCAAATGGAATATTTTCAAGGTGGTTTGAATTATCTTTCCACCCATCCTCTGTTACAATTGCATAGTTTAAAATTGTTTTAAACAAACTCATAATGACTTACAATGGTTTAAAAAATGATTGTTATATTGGTGACAACTGATAAGAGCATGATCACCAACTTATTAACAATTTACCCAAGGCATATTTTTTTGTTAGTTTAACATTACAATAGTATCCACTTATCAGTGATAAGTAAAATGCCCGTCCAATATGTTGACATTTCACGTGTAAAGAACAAGAGATAATGGTTTACCTTAAAATCTCTTCCTCATAGAATGAATATAACCACGAGGCAAAGACTCCAAAGCTGCAAGATGTTAGCGCCTGTTCATACTTATAAGTAATTTTATAAAGGTGCATAAAGTGTTAAACTAAAATGTCTAAAACTGGATGCTTTCACTTATAACACAAGTAACATCTCTGTGAATATAAAGCGCTGTGCAATATGTTGAATAGAAGTAACAGATGCTTATACACTTTATACTTGGCAATAATATGTGGTAGGTACTCTTCGTTTTGTAAAAATTGGACCTTAGAACAGATGTTTCATATAAAACACAAGTGCATGTGTGGCTCACTTTAAATGATTCACAACTCGCTTTATGTGGGCAACTGACACATTCTAAAGGAAAGAAAAGACGAATATCTTAGAGATTCATAGGACACTTAACGGTGAGGATTTTAGGGAGACATTCATTTTTACTTTTTCATAATGCTACCTTGTTACATTACAATAGTGTCATGCACTATTGCCTATCCACAACCTTATATGTGTGCAAGCAGTCACATATCACTTGCGGGTAGTTTCCCACCATGGAAACATATGCACATTTGATTATTTTAAAGACAGTAGAAAGTGTGTTTCCCTGGTGGCAATGTGGAGGGAAAATCCCTACATTTAATGGGGATCAATGAAAAGAAGATTAGCCACAGAGAAATCATTTTACTTGCAGAGATTTAAACGTATTAAACATATCTCAGTCACAGTTGATCATTCAATATGTTCCAGCAGCTAGAAATTCCTTGTCGGTGCATTTTTACTCTGACGTACTCAATCTGTCTGGGAGACTTTGGGTTCTTTGTGAGTCTCTAAACAGGGGCATATTTACAGGCCCGTTTGTATTGCCCCTGCACCAATCAACGTGGTGCAAGAGCGACACAACTAAGAAATGGGATTTATGAAGCCATGCGAGGCCATGTTGCGTGGCCCTGGGTGGCTTCATAAATCTTGAGTAAAGCAACGAAGCACAAACCTTCGTGATACATTACTCTTTGCCAGGGAGGCATTATCATGGGTGATGCGTCGGTGTTCCCATGCATCCTCCTGGGATATTGACACATTCCCAGATTTACCAGAAATGGTAGACCTGAAAATGCACCATTAAAATACTCCTTCCCAGGAGATGAGTAACAAGGAGAAATACTTTTACTTGTCCTCATTTTTTCTTCTTTTTATGAATGCTACATTCTGCAGGATGCATAAAAAAGTAAAAAGGGGAATCTTCCTGCACAAAACAATCCTGAATGCAATGAAGGCACCCTTGCACCATTGTGCCAGGGTCACTGCATTAGCACTAGGCTGCTAAAAGGGCGCCAGCACAGGGGAAAGGGCAGGACTGCTCATATTGACTTAAATACATCTCATTCCTGCCCTTTCCCTGTCATGTAGTACAGTGCAGCAAGGTGACTTGCTGCACTTCGCTGCACTGCGTGGCAATCTTCTAAATATGTATGCCCCATAGTTTAAAGTGTTCATATTTAGGACTATATATTAGTGGCAAATGTCAAAGACATGTGATAGAAATGTTTGAAATTCTACCCAAACATGGCACAATAATATATTGACACACATTGGGATAATTGTCCAATAGGATCTTTCTTACTTATGAGATAACATCTAACAGAGTTTATCTGGAACTGATTCAATGCATTTGATAGCTATATCATCCCATTGCTTAAGGGAGTGTAATTTACCAATGAGAAGTGCTATTTTGAGCAATTAGGAATTATCCTATATTTCCCTTTTTATATTAATGTCAGACCTGCCTCTTTTCCTTTTCAGCAGTCCTAACTGAAAATACAGAACGCTCTCATGACCAAATAATCCTGAGCAGCCTATTTTAAGGCAGTGTATAATGGTATTTCTATTAAAAGAGAGATGCAGCAAAATCAAAGAGTGTGCTTCAATAATTTGTCAACATTTAGCATCCAATATGGTTAGCAAATCTAAAAGAGTTACCGAATCTAAAAGATGTTTGGGAGGTTAGATTTACTGTCTATTGCTGTAATCCTATTTAATGGATCGTTGTGATTTTAAACTATTCAATTATTCAATTTTTAATGGCAAGCAATATTCAAAGTACAAAAGATACCATACAAAATAAAGTTTTTTTAAAATTATAACATAATCCTTGGTAGCCCAACCCAAGGTCAGTCACCCAGTTGATGAATCTCCAAAGTCTCTTAAAGTTGTATCATGAAAGCCTCATTTATTTCTGGCAAATACATGTGCCAGGAACTGTGAGGAGCAACAACTTAATTCTGAAGAACACTTTCTTATTTATGAATCAGAATGATTATCTTACTTTAAAGTTCCAAAAAAATCATGAGCTACAGGCAAAATGTTCATGTCCCTTTTTTATAAAGTTAACCTTACTGATTAGTGCTAACCGCTTTGATGAAATAGTGCTGCCTTGTTTATTGATTCCATTATTAGAAAAATCAACAAGGCAAATTGTGTTGGACAAAATATTCCTTAGACTAAGCAACAGAAATGTGGGTTTAAATACATACTTATAGCTCATCTAGGAACACTTTTGATGGATGGCGTTTCACGATTCACTTTTTTCTGTTGCCTTTATGGAAATAATGTTGATCCTAGTGATGCTTTCCTTCATTTGCAGAAAACAGCCTTTTTCTCCTGAGAAGAGATATTGTAATTCTGTGCATTTTGTAGAATCTTCCTCTGCATATGATCTAGTCTCGTAGGCCCAGATTTACAAAAAAGTGGTGCAGCACGGCTGTGACAAAACTTGCAGTGCCGTGCTGCTCCACTTTTGAAACACAAGGATGAGACATATTTAAAAAAATACGGCACACCCATGTGTTTCCCCCTGTGCTGGTGCTAAATTTAGCTGCCAGTGCCAATTCAGACTTCCTTGCACCATGGTGCAAAGGTGTCTGCATTGAGGGAATAGATTGTTTATGTGCAGGAAGGCATTCCTTCCAGCACATAAACAATCATTCATGGACTTTACCTCTTTCTCTGAGTGCTGCAAAAATGAGGGGGAATAAAAGTATTCCTCCTTATTGGGCCATGCTAATGCCACCCTTGGGTAAATCTGGGGCAGAGTCAGAAGCAATGAGTGTTGCGGTGGAATGTCCACAGCAACACCCATTGCATGTCCCTCTGCCACAGAAAACTGCGTTGGAAGGGCCCAAAATTGTGGCATAACGCCTCCTTGTAACTATGGTGCAGTGAATAGCGTCATCGGAGCATCACTAGAAGTGACGTTCCGGTGGCACCAGGGCCTTGTAAACGTGGCCCTTATTGTTTACTAACGATTCTGTAAATGTTGATGTACTCCTGAAAATGATACGTTTCCAGTGCCTCCCTGTATACTACTTGTTCAAATAATCTGCAAATAATGTTTTCCATATTGTTTGAGTTATTCACATTACCATATTTCCTATAAAGTGATCTTACTACAGAAGAACTATTCATATAGATCTGTCTGTTCCTGGTAAAGTGCTCTAGTGCTCCTCAACCAAGTTTATGCTATGCAGACCTAAATGAATACATAAATAAATGACTGTAAAGATGAATACTTGATTTTTTTTTTTTATCTGACAAGATTATTCCCCCACAAATATGTATTTTATTTCAATTGAAACACTGTAACATTGTGTTACCAGTCATCTGTGGCGCGCTAAATATTTAGAGCTGAGATAACATTTACTACTAATTTTAAGAACAGCACATCTATCATTATAATATAGCAAATGCTATAGTATTATGTGGTATGTAAATAGGATAGCAAGAGAGCGGATTTTTTGTCTTAGTTATTTATCATGCAATGTTGTGTGATTAAAAGGGCTTCAGAAAAAAATAGGCTAAAATGCTATATTTCATATATTTCCTTGACTGAGAAGATGATTTTGTAAGAAAGGAAGGCAACAAGATAAAGGGATGTTCTACAAATGAGGTTTATAACTGCATCTTTTATAAAGTGAAAAAATAAAATGTCGCTT
The DNA here is from genome assembly GCF_031143425.1 of Pleurodeles waltl. Taxonomy (NCBI): domain Eukaryota; kingdom Metazoa; phylum Chordata; class Amphibia; order Caudata; family Salamandridae; genus Pleurodeles; species Pleurodeles waltl. The sequence goes on along the minus strand of NC_090444.1, from coordinate 1,219,083,703 downwards.
CCCACGATGGTCTTTAGAACTAGGGATTACATTATTATTAACTATCACCAGACCCTCTGTCCAGCATTTGTTGAATAGGCATGACACCATGAGATTAACATTTTTAAGGGCCCACCAGAACTTTTTGTGGGGCCAGGAGCAGTTGTGTTGAAAAATACAATTTTAAAAAGTATCCCGCTGGAAACCAGAAAACACAGATTGTCTATCTTCGGCACCATCTAGTAGTATGAAATGTTTGCCTGTCTCTTTCTTAAAACAAAAAAACACGTTTGATTGATGGCATATTAATCATGTTTGCAGCACACGCACATGCGTGGGGTCTTGATTAAGTACCTGATCTGGGGCCTTATGCCTCCTCTGTCCTCCCCTTGCGTCTCCGTGCCTACAGATGCAGCACATAGCCATGTCGTGTTCAGTATTTGATGTGCTGTAAACAAGGGAAGCTTTTGCATTTCTAATATGGTTAAATACCGAGCTCGTGTTAGCTTGCCATTACTTGTCATGTATGGGCATCTAGCCTTTTGGGAGAGTTAATTGTTTCTTAAGCTACCTCTCCAACTTAGTATAGGAGTTTGAAATGCCGAAGATGCCCTGCCTCTTATAGAGCATTATGTCCAACTCTCTAATCCAACTATTTGTTTACATTTTATGCATTCTCAATCTGTATTCATATTTCCTTGATCACATAGCTCAAATAAGACAGGAGAAATCCAGAATATGGAGGCTTAACATTTTGGATGTATAGGCTTCTAGAAAAGCTGAAGAAGCTTTTTCTACTTCTATATGATTGTAGAAAAACATGTGGTGACATTATAGCAGCGATGAACCAGCCTAATGCAGGGATAATCAATGAGCCCAGCCTAGTGGATTGAAGGTGAAACAATACGGCAATTACTAAGTTGCATCTATTGAGGCAGCAACCACAATTCCCACCATTATACCATGTTCTTAGAGAAAAGTGCAGTCCATCAAGATGAAAGCGCAAGACCAAGATGAAAGTCAATTGTTTCCAAGATTGAGGTCTGATGCTTGTCAGATGAAAAACTAAAACTGTCAAGGACGAGGTTCAGACAAAAGAAGGAATGGCATCACTGGATCTGTTATTATTGGCAGATTTTATGTGTAGGGGGATGAATTGGGTGATTGTATGGAAGCACTCAGTAGCTCTCTGTCAAGTACACCCAGACAATCAAGGCAGCAAGATCTTTGATCACGTGCAATTCAAGCTGTCACGTAAATCAACTTGGCCAGCCTGTGACACTTGATTGTCATAGTGAGAATAGTTTCATTGAAATCTATGTTGTTTCATTGCTTTGATGCTCTCGTTAAACTGAGGTCAGTGAATGATCATCCAAGCCTCCATATTTAAATGTTTAACTTTATCAACTGTGTCCTCCCTTGGTATGTCGTTATATATTTAATTTGGTGCAGGATGCTTAGGCCGTAGTACTTAATATATGATGAAAGAAGCAGCACTGCAAGCTTAATGTTCAATAATTCAGTAAATGCCCCAGTTTCGTAGAGCAAAGGAATTGTTTCCCAAGGCCAGTAGCTCAGAACTGTGCAACTTACTTCATAATATATATCTAGTGCTCCAAAGGGAGATAAGCGTCCTATGTGAAAATGAACAAACCCTTCTGATGAAACACTCAACCATATGGTTAAGCATAATAAAATGGAAAACAGCCAATATGATTGATATTGAGTCTGAAATATGGGATTCAGTTCCAGCCACATCTCTCTTTACAATAGATGTTAGTCAAGTATGGGCTCCCTGTCTTGTTTATAAACCCGCGTCGATCATGTGTTTTAAACACATTTCCTTTTACGACTGAGTTTTGGGCACCAATATTCTCACACTCTGTGGTCCTCATTTAAAACATGAACTGACATTTTGAAGGGCACAACTAGTGCTGAAGGAAAGAGGTAGGCCATTTGCAGCTTTGAATCACATTGAGCAATAATATAAAAGGGGAGCTAAGAGAAGTTCCCTTTTTTACATTGTCAACCCATTTTTTGTGGAGTGGTATTGCTGGATTTTAGACTCTGTACATTGGGATATTGCTGTCCCAAAACACACAGAAATTGCATAATGACTGATTGAACTATTTTACTCTCTTCTGTGACCACAATATGTGGTGTATGAACTACACCCATTGCCTGGAAAATTAAAGGTCACCTGTGAACTGCAGCACTTATTGTGCAATTCAATAGTGTGACACATGAAAAAATGGCTTCAGGCCTGTTATTGTAGCCTGACTGATGCAGTTTAATCTTGCAGCCCGACCTGTTAAATTAACCCTTTTGACAGAGGAAAAACCTTCTTTTTAAATATTAATGTCACCCCTCTGTAGGGTTTGTAGCCCACAGGGTTCGGTACATGGTATTTAAAAGTGGGCACACATTTAATGCATACATTTAATGTTACTATGTCCCTGTGGTGACAAGGACTCAAAAGCAATTTTTACTGTGAATGGGTCTGACTGCCTTATGAAAAATCTGGAATATAGATTAAAATATGAATTCTGCTATATTGAGTTTGGGACCAGCTATTAAAATGATTACACTACTATTTTCAATATTGTTAAAAACCCAGTTCAATGGTGAAGTCAACTTTTTAATGAATATTGAGGAACAATAACTGTTAGAACATTACCTCCTTCCTACCTGAAGCTCCTGGAGGCTAATCTGTATTAGCCTGAGAGACAGTTGCCCATTCAGTGCTTGACCTTAATGAAATATGAAAACAGTTTCCAGAGTAAAAACAAATGCCTGGATGTAGAAGGTGTTTTTCCTCCCAAAGCAAACCAGTTAGGATGGACCCAGGAACTTCATTAACTTGCCAAGGACCTTCCCTTCCACATGTAAATATAAGGTGAGGCCTGGGGAAGGTAAACTGCTGATTCCCAGCCAGACCAACCCAAACAAGTTACTCCTGAATCAGTTTTGAGTGACTACAAAGGAGGGGACTACTCGTTTCCATCGGGGAACTTCTGGATGGGAACATAGGCTTTGCACAAGGAAGAAAGGGTCTCCCCACCAGTCATCAGGCTCGTGAGGTAAGTTCTATTTTAGTTTTTATGCTTGATGCATGCATTTATGTATGTATGTGTATCTGTTAGTGAGTGTTGTGAATGGGTGTGTGAGTACATGTGTGAATGAATAGGTTTGAATAGGTTTGAGTGAGGTGTATGTGTGCATTTGTACCCTCCTCCCCCTGCCCTCATCCCTCATAAAATTACCGGCCACGACTGGGGACACGTAGAAAATAATAATCCATTGCCCTACAGTGCCAAGGCCCTAAAAGCTTATGTTTACAGTGGCAGGGCAATCGGTCCCAGGTATAAAATCTAAGTCCGGATTAAAATACTAACTTGGGAATGGGCCCACTAGAAAAATAATTATTTAATTGTTAATAAATATCACATTCAATGGTGAAGTTAAAAAAATCCCTTTACCATGCTTGAAATTCCTGGAAGCTAATTTGTATTAACTGTCCAGCAATACCTAGTCTGTGCTCATCTGAGGAAGAGGTGTATAAGAGGTGTGAAATTCATCCCAACAACACACAAAAGGATGACCTGATTGGGCATGGATGACTCCTCTGAGCTCAATAGGATATGCAGGGTGGGGGTTACAGACATTTTGTTGACACCACAGGGTCAAACCCTACCTGACAGGTCTGTTGAACCACATGTAACACTTTGGCATACTTGAAAGGAAGAGAACATGATGGCAGGGCAATTCTTCTGTAATCCCTTCCTGGTTGGTGATGAACCCTGTTTATGTACTACTAGACTTCTGTCTCTGGGTATGTTGTGAGCATAATGCCTGCTTTAAACTGAATTTTAATGTTAGATGTTGGGGGACACTTGTGATTACCATAGTGCACTTCCCTACAACCACCTAGCTATCATAACCCTACTTTAGTGTGGTGAAAGACTTTGCCTGTTGAGATTGCCATGACATAGGGCATTCTGATTTTGTTTGCAGTAATTTAAGATACTGAAAAAGTTTGTGGGGCTGCATCTAAGAACTTTTACTGCATTAGTTGAGGAGGCTCCAAGAGTCACTCCACTAGCTGTTGCCATGCATAAATGTGGCACCTCAAGGCACCTGGACAGAATACTTTCTGTACCTTTCTTTTACCTGTGGAAAAGCAGAAGAGGGCTAGACCTTCTGTCTGTGACCCATGAGGAGCTGTGAAGGACTGGGCCTGCCCCTCTTGGACACAGGACAAACAAATGGTAGACTCCAAAGGTCTGTTGGTTTGCCTCTTACATGGCTACAGGGACAGAAACAGCTGCAAGAGACCTTTTCCTTAAAATTTCCCAGCTGATGGAGTAGACATTTGAGATGTCATCAGTGATGTCATAAATTATTTAATAGAATGTATCATGAGTGGTGTCATATATGCAGTCATAATCAGTGAATGGCGGGGGTCAAGTTATAGCTAGTGCTACTAACTATAGCTTCTGATTTCTGTGTTTTTTTGTTAAAAATATTAACGCTGTCAGGGAGTAATTTCCATTACTATAATGCTACTTTAACCTTTGATTCTCACAGCAAAAAACAAATTATAAATATATATATTCATATATATATATTTTTTATTGAAAAATCCAAAGGTTACAGGGACGTTATAGTTACAAAATAGAGTTTTTTTAAAATATAGAAATTCACTTAAAAACATCAAAGGTTACGGGGACATTATAGTTAGGCTCCCATTTTAAGCGTACAAAACCATAGAAATTCACCTGCCCTAAAGTAAGTAGAACTTGCACCCCTGCCTTGCACAGTTGTATCTTCAATAATTTCACTGCAAATGTTTTATTTATATTTTTAATTAATGATGGTATAGAAGTTGTCGTGAGTGCTCTAATATCTTGGGTAATTAGCAGTGCATGGTGAGGGTGTGAGTTATAGTTACTTTGGGAAAACTGGGCTAATGGGGACGCGCTTCTTGTTTGCTTACTCTTGCCCGGGGTAGAACTACATCCCCCAGGCTCCACCACTGATATTGCGTTACTAAAGCGCAGGCCAACACCCACTGCGTGGGACGCACACGGGATGTGCCTGGGTGAAGACCGGGCCAAGACGGGTCCGTCTTCACCCGTCATCGCCCGATAGAGGCCTGGTTGGGTACATCGCCCTGATTTTTAGAAGTAAGTTATTTATGGAAACTAACCCCAGGTCTTACCTATTGTTATTTTATTTATAATTCCTGCTGCTTTATGATGGGGAAACTCAAAGCTGTGGATGTTTCTGCACCGTTGAGTGGTATAAAAAAGTTTTTAAAAAACGGTTGAGTAACCAAATGAGCTCTTTAACTCACAAAGGAAATAATCCCCTAGAAGATATTGATATACTGTTTGAAGAGGAGGAGGCCACTTTAAGAAGAAATTCCAACCCACCTTCTGTTTAGAGTGGCACACTTGAAAAAATAAATCCTGACATATTCAAGAAGAAGTTGCAATTATCTAACTCCCCCTTGGAGATTGATTCAAAACTGGCACCTCAAGTTGTCAGGGTAAATCCTTCCTCTCTGCTGACTACAACATTGTGCAGTGACCTGGGTGCTGCATCTTGTGCCACTGGTGATTCTCGCATGGGGGATGAGGCTCCCCGCCGCTCATTAAGTCTGGTGGTTACAGTGGTGTCCAACATAATGTGCATGAATCGGTTCGGGCCCCTGGCGGAGGAAGGGGGGTCCTCTGTCTGTGCTCCACATACACAACCTGGAGCCCATGTCGATAATAATGCCATGACCAACTTGCCCCTGGACACTGGTAGATCGTCACTGTTTTATGAGCGAATCAATTTGGCCACTGTTCTTCAGAGGGTGGACAAAGTTAAGAGTTTGGTGCTACTGTTGATGGACACTCTAACGGAAGATCAGGCACAGAAGCATTTGTGCAAGTGTCAGAGGTCAAACAGGGGCGGGAGTACCATCTTGCCCGAATTTAGGTCGAGAGCAGGCACCCTTCCCTTGGAGTCTGTTACTATTCCCCCTCTAAAAAGTCCATCTATACCTTGCGCAGATGGATTTTAGCTTGCGCCTGCAGCTATAAGGCAGAAGCACAATACAGTCTCTAAAAATAGGAATCCCTCTGGGTCACAAAGGCCCTTTCAGAGTTCAGTTTACTGACTCTGTTAAGGGCCCTCAGGGGGTTGGTGGCACCCAGGTGCCTGCTGGGGTTGTAAGTTCTACTGCACATTTTACTAAGTCTTCTAATGATGCTGTATACCAGGCTGGCACAAGTCGACCAGCTTTTATGGATTGGGGTCAAGGACTGAGGAGCAAAGGAGGCACTATTTATGTGGCTGAGGTACCTAAATTACCCTCTGGCACTTTGGAAACCCATGATTCCCTGATAAATAAGGTTATTTACTGGTTACGTGTCCAGCACAATTGCCTCTCTGTCATTTTCACTATTATTCTCAAGGTGGACAGGCATAGTCAACCTGGTTCAAATTTTGATTTGATTTTTATTCGTTTTGTAGACAGGTTGTTGGTGGACAAACTTATGGATTTTGAATTACGTACCTGCCACCTTAGGGATTTGAGAGGGGTTGGCATCAGACTTGTATCCCTCCCATCCACCGTTCGTTCATTTACACCCCCTGATGGCCTAGCTTCTACACAAAAGTGTGCTTTAGTTCTGGTAGTAAAATCCTCTCATATACTACCAGTAACTGATTGACTAAATATTGATCTATATCCAACAGCCTCAACCTCGTTTTTGGAGGCTAAATCTGGAGTAACCGATGAGGATATATATCACAGGGAGGCTCGACGTTCCAGGCCTAGAGTTGTGGCAACTAGCTCAGAACTATCTCTTATGTCCTGGAACTTAGCAGAGCTTGACAGGAAGAAGGGAGACCCTGAGTGGTCAACTATTAATATGCAGGATATTTGCCATTTCAGGAGACTTGGGTTGAGGACCAAGTTTATATAGATGGGGTTTTATCATACCGTGTTGAGGCTCAGCCTGCAGAGAGGGGGATAGGTCGTGCTAAAGGGGGCCTACTGTAATTTCTTTTAAATAAGAAATTACAGTGTGATCATTCTGTATTAAAAATAGATTCACCCGATTTATCAGGAATACAACGCATATTTGAGATTTTAAGGATACAATAATTAATGTATACGCCCGGTCAGTCCCACAGGGATTAGAGTCTCAGACCCTGGCGCAGCTGTCTGAATTCTTGGATGCCTTGCATCCTTTGAGCCCTCTTGTTTAAGTAGTGATTTAACAGATGAAGAGGATGAATTTTGGGGTATTCCACAATTAATGAATAAGCGACTATGTACTCATTCCTGTGCTGCTTCCCAGTTGCTATCCTTATGTCTTAAATATGGATGTAGAGCCTGTAATGGCTGTACTCCCTCTGATTTGAGCACTGCACCTACCTTAAGCGATGTCAGTCCTCTAGTGTAATTGATTATTTCCTAGTGGATGTTAGGTTATGGCCTTTCTTAAAAGATATGAAGGTGAATTCACGTCATGAGAGTGATCATAATCCTCTGCTCCTTACCTGACACAGTGGCGTATTTAGGAGATCACAGAATTACCATCTTACTGTGGTCCCAGCACCACTATTGGATAATAGCCATACTCATGTCTGCTGGCCAAAAGTGTTGTCCAAACTTGATTAATAGAATTTATCAATTGTTTGTTGATGTCATGGTTGTTTATGAGGAATGTGAAGTTAGTAACATTCCTGTTCTTAGTATTCGTTGAAGAAACTGCAGAGTTTTTTTTATAGAAATACCACCACCAAGCATTTTGACGACAACTCTAAAAATAATGTGTGGTTTAATAAGGATTGTTCCAAGGCAAAGTTAGCATTAAAAACAGCTATTATGACATGTTCTCAGGAGGTGATAAAATCAGCTAAATTTGCCTATAATAAGACCATAACACAGCCAAAGAAAAGTTGGGAAGATACAACCTGGCAAAACTTGCTTGATGCAATAAAACATACTGACAATGTGACATTTTGGAAGCTACTGTTAAATGGACAAAGGGGGTGCAAGAGTACTATTTGCAATCATATTCAACCTGAGAGTTGGGTGAACCATTTTTCCAAACTTTATGCCTTACCTTGCAATTTCTCAATTTATGAACCTCTTTCCCAGCAACCGGTTAGAATGAGCTACTTACCTGACGATCTAGGAATAGATTCCCCTATTTATGAAGATTCAATTATTTTTACCTTGGAGGAACCTACAGCAGCAATTAATTCCCTAAAATCTGCTAAAGCGCCAGGTCAAGATCAGATAGCAGTGGATCTCTATAAATCCAAACCAGTAACATGGTCCTGGTATATAAATATGATCTTGAATAAGATTGCAGCTTTGAACCCAATTCCGAGCACCTGGAAAGGTGCTGAAATAATTCTTATCTATAATAAGGGTGATGTGAGCTCCCCTGTAAACTACAGACCTATTAGCCTTATTGACAATCTTTAGAACATTTTTGCTAAGCAGCTTTTGGAAAGGCTATTAAGTTGGGCCCAAGACCATCAGGTGTTATCCCCACTGCAGGCAGGTTTTCACCCGAAAACCAGTACAGTAGATTAGGTTTTCAGGCTGATGCTTTTATACGGGAAATATGCCAAGCAAAATGTATATGTCATTTGTGTGGATCTTTGGTCTGCTTTAGGCATGGTCCCCCGAGAAAAACTGTAGGAAGTGTTGCATAGAATGGGTACTCCTACCAATATAATCCATCTATTACAACGGATACATGAGAATACCTATGCCTAGGTGAGATGGGGTAACCAGGGAGAATTAACAGACCATATTCCCATTCACTGGGGGCATTCATCAAGGATGTGTTTTGGCTCCAACTTTATTTACCTTATTTATAAATGAGGTGGTACACGTTTTGTCTCTTTGCCAGAATGATGTCCCCTCTTTAAATGCTCAGAAAATCCCTATATTACTCTTTGCAGATGATTATCTCCTCATCTCTAAGACCCCAATGGGTCTTCAGACTCTTGTTGACAGGTTCAAATTACACTGTGCAGATTATTGCCTGGAACTTAATGTTAGTAAAACTAAATTAATTGTGTTTAGTTCAGGATCAATTAGGAGATGTACTATTATTTTAAATGGGACCCCTTTAAGTAAGGTCAGTTCAATAGACTAATTGGGAGTGAGGATTTCAAATAATTTACAATGGGAGGATCAGATTAGTAAAAGTGCAGGACTTCTTCAGCGTAGGGCAGGCGCTATCCTGCGTTTTTATAAAAACACTGTAACAAAAGCTGTTTCTCTGGCTACTAAGATCTACTTGGCAAAGGCGCAGGTCACGGCTGCCTATGGTGCCGAGGTGTGTGGATTTTGTAACACCAATAGATTGTCTGTGGTGAAAAGATTTTGCTAGGGCACTATTTGCTTGCCCTCATAGCACAACCTTGATCCTGTTTTTGTCTAGATCTCGGGTTTAATTGTATCTCTGATCTGATAGCTCTGAGAACCTTACTTTTTTGGGTAAGGATCTGGACCACACCTGAGCTCATTACATACAGGGATTCTCCTCTTGACCTCTTTAAAAGACTGAATGCAGAGTCTATCCCATGGCTCAGGTATGTGTCAAAATGGTTTTGTACCTTGGGGCTTGAAAGTTATTGGGAGAATCCACAGAACTTAGGGAAGACCCACAAATTGTTTTTGAAATCCGTTTACTGGTCCTACGTAAGAAACAATCTTCTCCTTTGTACATCACATGGTCAGCTGACTAATCAATTTTTTGATTTCAAGTGGTATCCCCAGTTCGAATCTTATTTAGACCTTATACCTGTTTTACTGGGTAAGAGTTTGTATGCTCGTTTCCGTTTTCAGTGTTTACCGCTGTTGTCTTTAACCGACAGCTGGAGATTATCATAAATATCTGACCTATGTCCTGCCTGTTGTGACAGTATTGAATCTGTTGAACATTTTATTTTTTTCTGCCCGGCATTTACCACTCCCCGGCGTAAGTGGATTTGTACAGTTTGCCAGAATCTGGGCATGTGACAATGTCGCACTGCTTGAAGGATTTTAAAAAGTGATACTTCAATTATTTTAATTTCTGCGGTTAGCAAGTTCCTTTTGACTGCCTGGCATATACGCACTTGTCTTTTAAACATTTTTTTAAATGCTTTGTAAATAAGTATGTTTTGGATAAGAAGTAGGAGGTTTTATATTTTATTGTAATTGTTGATTGATTTTTGACTCACTCTGGCCCTCATTCGGACCTTGGCGGGCGGCGGAGGCCGCCCGCCAAAGTCCCGCCGTCAGGTTACCGCTCCGCGGTCGAAAGACCGCAGCGGTAATTCTGACTTTCCCGCTGGGCTGGCGGGCGGCTGCCTTCAGGCCGCCCGCCAGCCCAGCGGGAAAGAGGCTTCCACGATGAAGCCGGCTCGGAATCGAGCCGGCGGAGTGGAAGCTGTGCGACGGGTGCAGTTGCACCCGTCGCGTATTTCACTGTCTGCGCAGCAGACAGTGAAATACATTTAGGGGCCCTCTTATGGGGGCCCCTGCAGTGCCCATGCCAGTGGCATGGGCACTGCAGGGGCCCCCAGGGGCCCCGCGACCCCCCCTACCGCCATCCGGTTCCCGGCGGGAGAACCGCCGGGAACTGTATGGCGGTAGGGGGGGTCGGAATCCCCTCGGCGGCGCAGCTAGCTGCGCCGCCTTGGAGGATTCCAATGGGCGGCGGTACACTGGCGGGAGCCCGCCAGTGTTGCCGGTCCGACCGCGGCTTTACCGCCGCGGTCGGAATGCCCATTGGAGCACCGCCGGCCTGTCGGCGGTGCTCCCGCGGTCCTCCAACCCGGCGGTCATGGACCGCCAGGGTTGGAATGACCACCTCTATGTTTTAACTTATTTATCATTTTTCTGTTCTCTTTTGATCTAATTCAATATCTCTTAAAGTGTTTATGGTTTTTTGCTTTGGTATGTTGACCGAATAAAGCTTGTGTTACTTAAACTTAAACTGGACTGATTGCAGAAGCCCCCTACATTTTTGCCATCATTTTTCACTTATGCTGGGGGTTTTCTGACTCTGATGGTGCCCTGGGCACTGCTGGACAGTGCTCCGATTAAAATGGATATGCAAATTATACTAATTATAATTGGCTGTACCAACCTACATATAAGTCCCTAGTATATGGTAGGGCATTTAGGTTTAGGGACCCTAGCATAGGTAGTGCACCCATAGGTGCACTGCTGTGGTGCACAGGGTAATTTTAAAGGCAGACGTACTTTTGTGGCTGCTTTTAAGTTAAAGTTAACCCCAAATTCGACTTTGGAATTAAAAGTACTTCCAAAGACTTAAGATACCTTATTTGTACATATACGTCACTCCTAAAGTGTGCCCTAGGTGCCTCCAGGGTTGGGTGCAGTGTAACTATAAGCAGGGACTTTAGAAATGATGTGTTATAAGTCCTAGTGAGTGGAAAATAGCTACATTTGTTTTCCTCCATTGTAGTGAATGGGCGCCATGGGCTTACATGGGGAGACTTATTTAATAAAATATCAAAAGGAGATAAACATTTCAACTTTGGTATCAAACTTATTGTTATAATAAATCCAACAACTTGCCATTGTTGAATTTATTATAACTAAATCAGGGAAAGGATTTTAGATCTCTACCTAAAAGTTCCCAGTTTCAGCTTGGTAGTGCCCTTCTCTGATTGGTCAGCCTCTGGCAGCCTGGCCAGGCTGCTTTGATGATGTGTGAAGTGGCCCGTGCTGGACACAAAGGAAATGCCTGGGGGACGAGAACTGCCTCAGCAGATGGTGAAACAGGATGGGGGAGAGCAGCCAAACTTGTCTTAAAAGAAGAGAAGGACATTTGATCCTGCAAGTGGACCTCCACCATTTTCTGCAAAACCAGACGGCCAGGTGCCCCCTGATTAGATTAGGAGAGGCCTGGAAAATGGTGTGTTAAGAGAAACTTCGCCACACCAGTTGGTGGGCTCAGCCAGACCTTACCTCTGAGATTGAATTTCTGCTAGTTTGGACTTTTGAGGAATGCTGCTCCCTGGGATTGATTTTTGCCACACTTCCAAGGAAGTGGTCATCCAAGGGTGGCCGCCTGCCTGTGTTTGGACAGTTGGTTCCCCTTGCCTTCCACCCCAGGAACAAGGATGAATATTGCAGAGCTGCACCCACACTTCAGATTCCTACAAGGAACAACATCAACAGGAAAGACTGCCCTGTTGGACCCCTGACCTGCACACTGCACTCGGAAGGACCGCACCAGCTGCACCCTTGGACTTCACCACTAAAAGGACTTTGCCTGTTTCAACTGGTTCAAGAAGGGACTCCCTATTTGCTACCATTAGAAAATAGCTGACCAGAGTCCCCTGCATCAAAACCTGAAGAAACTGATCTGCTGACCACTGTCCAGTGGTCATTTTTGAATTTGAACCAGGTGTATACTGGGAGTAGGAGTCCTACCCCTCAAGGAGCAACTGAGAGCTTCTGGAACCTTGGGGTGAGTTGTGGACTGATAAAGGACCTTCACAGACCTTCTAGAAAAAGATCCATAAGTTTGGAGAAGATTTGAGAACTTTTGGAAAAAAGCTCCATAAAGAGACCGACATGACGTTGTGAGTCAAGTCGGCTTATATCAACCGCGACCCAGCATGACTTGTAGGCTTTTCCCGCTGAAAAGCTCCAGAGACCCAGACTTCCAGGATTTCACCGGGGGCTCCTGGAAAGGCAACCCAACAACGTTGACTCAAAATCGGCTTGCTAAGAAGGGTCGTCCGACGTCGGAGAGTAAAGGCTCCAAAAAAGTGACAAAGTCCAAATGTAAAAAGTTGACAGAGGCTTCCTGCGCAGCATATCTGAGGAGGGATCCAGGAAGGATGGATCCAATTTCAAGGTCAGCCCAGACGAAGATTTCTGTCCCAAAAAATCATCTATGTCCAGAGGTAAAAGTCTTCACCGAGGTCTCCTGCATTGCGTATCCAAAGAGGGCTCCAGGGAGATCGGGTCCAATCTGCAACTTCTTCCCAGTAAAAAACTTGTCCTGAAAAAAAGACCACATCGGAAGGTAAAACTTTGACCATGGCCTCCTATTGCAACCGGGCAGGGCTCCATCGCGGTCAGCCTCAAATTTTGACTTTTTCCCCATTGAGTGTGACCAGATGTCTCCGTTTTCCCTCATCCTATTTTATTCGTTTTTGGTGTCAAATTATTAAAGATAAAAATATAATCTATTTTTATAAATTGGTTTTAGATTTTTAAACTGTTTCCTGTGTTTTATTTTATTACTGTTTGGTGATTTTTTAATGCTTTACACGTTTTGTCTCCTAAGTTAAGCCTTGTGCTCATTGCTAAGCTACCAAGGGTTGAGCCAGGAATAATTTATTGAGACCCTGACTGGACCTAAGGAGGGGAGTTGTGGCCTATTGATAAGTGTAGGTACTTACCTGCTTTTACCAATAACACACTTTCCAATAGTTTCCTTAGGGCGCAAGTTATAGTAACTTGAAATAACTATACCAGGTGAATTTGTATGGTTTTGTATGTTTAAAATGTGAGCCTAAATATAATGTCCCTGTAACCTTTGGTTTTTAAGTGAATGTGAATGTTTTTTAATTCTGTTTCCTAGCTATAATGTGCCTGTAACCTTTGGGGTCTTTCAGTGAATTTCAATATTTGTTTTAACTTAAAGTAATTAAAGTAACAGGCCCCAACACATTAACAAAAAAGAGCCCCGGGGAGATGGTAGCCCCTGGGGCAGCGGAAGGGGACCAGGAGCCCCCCCTTGCTTTTTTAAAAAAAAAAGCCCCTGGGACCCGGCCCACTCGGGGGCATTAGACTAGCTTTGTTTTTTTGTGATTTTACAAGTGGATTATGAGATCCACCGCGTCTCCACTCGTAAAATCAACAAAAAAAATATTTTTTGCCCTGGGTGTTCCCTTTGGGACCCCACCACCAGAGGTAAGGGGTCAGGGTGTCCTACTCTGGCCCCTTTTCTATTTTGTCACTTTTTTTGGGGGACTCAGCTGAAGCCTTTGCTTGTCATAAACTTCATTGAATATATGCTTCACCAGGAATACGTGTAATTCTTTTCTGCACTGGAAGTCTGTTTGTTTGAAACATAACAATGCACAGTACTTCCCAAAAATGGCTCATCTACCTCAGCTCCCTCCTGAAAAGATATGGGGCAATCTGTCATATGAGGGGCAAGACAAATGGGATGGATGGTCCTAAAATCCCCCCCATGCATTTCCCATCGAAAAATAGACAGTAATATAGGAAAAACAGCTAAACTGAATTATGCCATATTTCACCTGAAGTTAAATATTTCATCACAACCTGTGCTTTTTGTAATTTGGTGTATTTCTGTTCAGCCGTTTTAGAGAACTTGAGGTTCAAAATGTGTGGATATCTGTTGCAGCTGGACTGCCAATGGAAAAAGACAAAATGCACATTCTGATTGGCAGGGCCTGCAGAACTTCTGCAAGACTGAACAATCTAACTGATGCCACAACATGAAAAAAATGTTTCACCTGAAGTTAGAGGACTTATGGACTTGTTCCCCGAGTCCTGAAAATATATTTAAAATATTATAGAAGAGGAACAGGGTAGAGATACCCTGACCCACTAGCCGAAGTATGACTTGCATCACTGTGATGCACTGCTTATGACCTAACATATTACATCACATATTACATCACTGATGACATATGGATGTTTTATGATGATTCGTCAAACAACACCAAAGTCATTAGCAAAACAAAAAAGACACTCTTTTCTTTGAAAACTCTGACTCCCATATATCTACACAGTGGTGATTGCTACAATTCAGCTCACCCCAGGATCTGAACACAGGTTGCTTGTCACATAAAGGACCCTTCTGGGATTGATGCAGACCAGGTGTAAGCCTTTTAATGTGAGGTGGCATTCATAGTGTAACTCTGTAGTGCTTACCTTAAAAGAGTGTGTGTTTACTTTATGATACATTGAGGGCAAACTCTGCACCAATGTACAGTTATCCCATAGGTAGGCAGCGAGACTAGTACGGTGCACTATTCATATGGTGAAAATGGATCCTGAGTACAGATTCAATATCGCTCTTTTCATATCTGCATACCTTCTGTCACTTGAGGATTTGTCATAATTCTCTGACTCAGCTACTAATTAGATTCTAGTTATTTGTTCCTCCTGCTGTGCCAAATTAATTACTCTGCTGGCCAGTTGGAGTATCAAAGGCTTCCCCACACAGTAGGGCCATTTGCCAGTGCTTGGGCCTGTTCCTGGGAAAAGAAAGGGTGGGCAAGGAGTCTGCGTCTGATTAATACTTTTTACACTGCACCTCTCATCGGAAGCCTTCCCACAGAGACAAAGGAGTCCAACTTAACCACATCCATCGCACCTAATAATCCACTTTCTTAAAATATAAACAGTAAAAGTACATATGTTTCGAGTTAAACATAGTAATCTAATTTATACCTTTTGTAGCTGATATTTAGGCTATGATATTTTGCATTATGATAGTCTGCCCAGGTATTCTGGTCGAACTCCTTTGTCAGGAGCATACTTCAGGTGACAAAATATATCATATTTCCATGAGTGTTTTCTGCGCTAAACTGTGAATCTTAGTATTGGCAGTGCTAAGAGACAATGGGTACATTTCCTGCTCAATACTCCTGACAGCTCAGCTCACCTTACTTTTCAAAAAGGAATTTGGGCAAAACATTAGAAATATATTAAAAAATAACAAGTTGTGTAGTTGCTGGTCAGTCTTTCGTATGGTGTGGCATGGTTCCCAAAGAGGGACTGCATGATTTAAAGCCATTAATCAAGAACTACTGATCACTTGCCCAGGTTATGACTAATATGTTTATGTGAAACTGCAAAATATATTTCTAGTCCAGCTTATGAAAGCCAAAATTCTATTGTTTGCTGGACCCTATGGAGAACCTTGGGAATTTGCCTATGGCTTTTTTGCAAAGGTTACTCATCACACTAAATTAGTATTTTTGAAATATGACAGTTGCTTAAAGGCTGATTAGGATACCTGCTACCCCTACACACTGAACTATTTGAAAGTGCAGCATTTTACATGTGTCAGTTACTCAAACATCTTTCTGCTGTCTTGTGACATTGTATTCTTGGTCCATTTGTTTTAATTCAGAGGTCTCATGAAGTTGTTTGCTTATTGAATTCAGCACTTCGAAAATAACCCCTTGTAACAAGAAATCATGCTCTTCATTGTGTTACATCTAGAGTTTTCCAATAGTTGTACTAACATTTTTGTGAGGACATTAACTGCTACTCCCCCTTACATACTGTCCTTTCCCAGTTCCTAAAAGGGGCCATCCTGTGTGTAGAAAGGAAATAGTTGTCTTTACCTGATTAAGCATCTCTAACAATGATCAACAATAGACCTTTCAGAATGAAAGGTTTGGTTGATGATGTCTGCTTGTGTTTTGAGACCTCTGGTGACATCATTCAATCAAAGACCCATCTAAGTGGTCACTATCATAATGCACAATTTTACCTGGACAGCTTCAGTCATTTCTACCTTCAGTATCAGAAAAGAACCACATCATTTTTGTCAGTTGTATCACAGTTTTTAACACTTTATGAGTGTGGAATCTTTCTTCTCTTCACTTGACTGATCTCCTGAAATCCTTCAGGCTATAGCCACCAATTAAATATGCAGGTTGTCTACGAACCAACAGAATATGGATGATACCACTATATCACATTGTTTTTTTTTCTCTTCCCCTGCTAAAAGGTTCTCTTCTCTTTGGGAAAGAGAAATCACTTTCACAAACAGCCTATTTTCGTGCACCTGTCACAAGACACATGATGGTCTTTTCCCCAATGAAAGATTCCCTTATACAGCGCTAGTACTATTTTTCATTTTTTCAGTATCAGACTGATAGCAGACTTACAAAGTGGGAAAGAGTTAGGCTATGTCTAACCATTGAATTTTGTACTGAAAGGGTACCAAACATATATGCTCAGCAACATGCAGACACCCTTGTACTATGGTGCAAGGATGTGTATGCCGAGGCGGCTTGTAACATTAAAATGTGGTGGACATGCTGCGATGGCAAAAAGCTCACTGAGATGCTACTAGCTGTCCGTCTAGTGTCTTTCCTCTCCCTGTGGTATCCTGAGGATAACGAGCAGAAAAGGGAAGAAAGGTGGTTGACTTCCTCCAAAGTGCCAACATGAATCAAATCAATCTTGGAGCTGCTCTCATGCTGTTTCAGCATGAAAACAGCTCCAGGATTGTTTGGCGCAGGCTAACCCAGTGCTCATTTTGAGGCTAGGGGCCTGTGCCTGCAATCCACTGGCTGTTTCATTGCTGGGGCTGATGGGTGCATGTTGGGCTGGCCATTGCAAGACAGCCAGCCAATAGGACATGGGCACTCCGTAGTGGCAGCAGTCAGCCTGTCATCCACAAGAATAAGTCCCACCCTCACACTCGCACTATAACAGCATTAGAATGTTAATTACCATTTTATTAATTTGTGTTTACCTGCTTCGATCCCATTAGACGTGGCGACGCTACTCTCCCCTTTAGGAGGTGCACCAGTGTAGCTTGAGAGAGCAACAGAATCATATTTGTAGATCTGGTGCTTTTTTGCTCCCTCCCTTTGACACAACTTTTATTGTTGTGCTGTATTGTGGAGAAACTCTGCTCTCATCTATGTTCTTTCTTTCCTCAATGCAAATAACAGGCGGAGCATAAGGAATGGTCTATTGTGTTTTCACAAGTGTGCTTGTTCTCAGATGATTCTCCTATCGCTGTCATTTCTGACCAGGCCTCGCTGATAATGATCCAAACTGTTCTTTGTGCTGACCGCCGTGCTGCTGGGTAATGAAAACATTTCTAATTGTATGAACTGCTGAACTGAACGCACAGTCTCCACACCGCTATATCGCTGCTGGTTTCGCTTGCATCGTGTAAGTGGAATAACGTCAACACTATATGACCACAGATGTTAGATGTAACTGGAATATGTAAACATATTGATCTATGCTGCACACCATGTCACATCCAGGGGCTTTCGACCCACACTAAAGATGCTTGTAATTTTCTCTGGCAGGCCAAGCAATTTATTAGGCATTATGTTTGATGATAGCAATTAAATTGCCATCTTTCCCGAATGCCAGCATCTTTCATAGAAGCAGTAAAATAATGCGGACAACAGCACTGAGGGGCATATTTATACTCCGTTTGCGCCGAATTTGCGTCGTTTTTTTCGACGCAAATTCGACGCAAAACTAACTCCATATTTATACTTTGGCGTTAGACGCGTCTAGCGCCAAAGTTCATGGAGTTAGTGTCATTTTTTTGCGTGAACACCTTCCTTGCGTTAATGAGATGCAAGGTAGGTGTTCCCGTCTTAAAAAATGACTCCCAGGCATGTGCGTGGTATTTATACTCCCGGGCAAAAATCACGCCCGGGAGTGGGCGGGGCAAAAAACCCCGCATTTGCGCCTCTTTTTAACGCCTGGGTCAGGGCAGGCGTTAAGGGACCTGTGGGCTCAGAATGAGCCCAGAGGTGCCCTCCCCTGCCCCCAGGGACACCCCCTGCCACCCTTGCCCACCCCAGGAGGACACCCAAGGATGGAGGGACCCATCCCAGGGAAGAAAAGGTAAGTTGTGGTAAATATTTTTTTAATTTTTTTTTGTGGCATAGGGGGGCCTGATTTGTGCCCCCCTACATGCCACTATGCCCAATGACCATGCCCAGGGGACATAAGTCACCTGGGCATGGCCATTGGGCAAGGGGGCATGACTCCTGTCTTTGCTAAGACAGGAGTCATGTTAATGGCGTCTGGGCGCCCCCAAAAAATGGAGCAAATCGGGTTAAGACGATTTTTTTGCCTCAGCCTGACTTGCCCCATTTTGGGATGCCCAAACGCCATTTTTCCCTACGCCGGCGCTGCCTGGTGTACGTCGTTTTTTTTCACGCACACCTGGCAGCGCCGGTCGGCTAACTCCGGCTAACGGCATTCAATAAATACGGCGCCCGCATGGCGCTTCAGAATGGCGTTAGCCGGCGCTAATTTTTTTGGCGCAAAACTGCGTTAGCGCAGTTTTGCGTCAAAAAGTATAAATATGGGCCTAAATGTGAAGACTTTTAGAAAAGCCAACTCCACAAGTTTGAAGTGAACTTGTTTTATTTTTCATTATGTCTGTTCCTAAACGTTCCATTCTTTGAAGAATCATGCGTATTCAATAGAGAACCATAGAACATAATTCGCAATCACTGTGACAGAAATCTAAGAGCAACTTCTTTCTAGCTGGGATAAAGCTCTCACAAACTGTTTGACAAATTGCAACGAAGATGGATTTGGATTAATACCTTGCAGTACAATTTTACACATGCTTGTATTTACTATGTATTGATGCTTACAATGTAATTGTAACCACGAGCCCCCCCACCCATGCCATCCATTGTACTCTCAAGGAGCTAGTAGCAATTGGGTTTTCATTGTGCACTCTAAGATTAGTAAATACATACGTTTTTTGATGATCTACAATAGGTGTTATGGTAAATTAGGTATTTTTGATACTTAAGCCATGATATAGTGACATCCAATCGAACATGATTGTGCTATATTTACCTTTTCTTGCTTTTCTCCAACACTATGTCCATCCTTATATAAAAACACACATAATTTTTCTCCCTCCTCTGCCCAAAGAAATTTGCAGATTTATCTCCCCACAACAGAAAATATTATACATTTAAATACTGCAGGTAAAGTGCTTGTGCATAACTGCAATACCAGACAATATGGTTGCATGGTGTTCTAAAAATTGTTAATGACTCAAATAAAACTTATACATATTTTGTATTACTCCCTTTCATCTCTTTCATAGCTGGCCATGCCAAAATTCAGACTTCCAAGATAGTTTGAACCATTGTCAATTTAGCCTATGGTCCATGAGTGACCTACATTTTATTTCTCAAAGTTGTCACCTAATTTAGAAAAGTATGGTGTTAAGGAGGCGTTTTAGGCTGACCTAGTAGGTGGCACTGCAAGGAGGTTCCCAGATTCTACTTTTAACACAGTTGATGGTGCAAAGTTGATTCTTCTGGATCAACTCTTGATTCTTCTTGACCATACTACCCATTTTGCATTGAAAATGTATAGAAGGCATGTGAGAAACTGGGTTGTTGGTTGAGAAAGGTGAAACCCTATTCATGCAACAGGCACAATCTTTGTCAGGATGAACCAGAAAAAGTCACTAAACTAACCTGTGCTTAACCCTCTGGTAGCTTAACACAAAAAGTAGTGAGGCTTAACTTTGAGGCAATGTGTAAACTATTTATGCAGCCCACAAATAGTAATAAACTGATAACACAACACAAGAAAAATCTCTCACACATTTAAAAAAAGAAAAAAAAAAATTGACACCAAAATGACAAAAGTCCAATAAATAGAATTAGAAATATCCAGTCATAAAGGCTTTAGGTAAGTATTTCGCCTAAAAGTGCTACTTGCGGTTATCTGGTTGTGCAAGTCTGGGTGAAAGTCACAAGATCAGGTTGACCATGGTGGAGCATGGACCAGATAAAGAGATAAGGCTAATCCAGCTGAAAAAGTTACCTTCTGAAAGTCCAGCATGATGAGTTCAGTTCGCAGTGGAGGAGGCCATGAAGAGCAAGGAGTGTGTTGCAGATTATCATCGCTGTCATGTGAAGAGCAGGCTGACTGTCAGAGATGATCGACTCTATAGCGTGAAGATACTGTTGAGCACTGCAGACAGACATTGCTGGAGCTTCACATTTGCGGTCACTGCAGGCTGCCAATGCTGTAGCGTGAAGTTTAGAACTCACATTGCTGTTCATCAGTGGGAATCACTGTGGTGGGAAGAGTTAGGTTCACTGGAGCTACACATTAGTGGTTGGCAATGGATAGCAAGGTCTTGGTGTGAATGGGTACGTTTGCGGTCACAAAGAGCCCAAAACTTCAGGATTTCTCCTTTTCTACCAGGGAGAACTCAATTGATAGCAGACAGAGTGTCCAGGACCTGAGGGGCAACTCTTAGTGATCAGGAGCTCACTCCATCAGGATTCAGGAAGGTCCAGTTGGAGGTCCAGTTGCAGCAGGCTGCTGGGAAGTTGGAGGGAGGACTCTGGAGCATGTTATGTCACAGCAGAAGGTCAGACAGCTGACTCTTGGAGTCACTTCAGCCTGGGATAAAGAAGGCAGGTTCAGGCTTCTTACTCAGTAAGCATAGCAGACCTGCAGCAGACCTAGGCAAGTCCAGTGAAGCGGGTCTGTTGGGCAGTAATTATTCTGCAGTGTCCATAGGTCCAGGAGTGTTCTGAAGAGTGGGTCCCAGGGTGTCAGTTTTATACGTGGTACCACCTTTGAACTGGAATAAGCATTGTAGTTTTTCCCACCACTGAAGGGTCAGGAATTTCCTGCCTCCCTGCCTTGGCTCCAGAATGTCTGGGGGCAAAATAGGCTAGTGTGACGTGCTTTGTGGGTGAGTTGAGGCAGTGTCCTTGAAGTGCAAGTGTAATAGGTGATAGCTAACCTCTCCCATCAAGTCATGGTGGCACAGACTGCCTACACCCAGTGCCTCCATTGTGTGTCTGTCTGGGAGGAATACAGAAAGGCCAGCTCCACCTTGTCATGTGACCCAGGAATGTCTACAGACACAAACTAGTAAGGACAAGAAAATGGCAAATTCCAAATGTGGCATTTTCAGAGCTTTAACTTACAATAAGACTTTACCATTAAATTGGATTTTAAATACAATTCCCTTTAACTTACAAACAGACTTTATCATTAAAGTTGATTTTAAATACAATTCCCTTTAACACTAAACATGACATTTCTACCTGCGTCCAAATAAAAGTTATAACTTATTAAATATAATAAAGTACCCAATGCCATCCTATGGGAGAGGTAGGTCCCACAGTAGTAAACAATGAATGTTTGAGTCTTTCACTACTACAACATATGCAACCTAAAAATACACGTCCAACTTTTCAGATAGAATATATTCTGTCATATGGGCTGTTGAAGGCTTAGCCTAAGCATGACGTGCATGTATTAGAAAGAGAGTTTTAGACTTGGGAAAAGGTTTATTTTGCCAAGTCAAATTGGCAGTTTAAAACTGCATACAGGCTGCAATGACATCCCCGAGACACGTTTTAAGAGGTGACTTAAGTGGATGGCATAATAAGTGCTGCAGGCTCACAAGTAGCATTTAAATTACAAGTCCTGGGTTCATGGTATTCTACTTTACTGGGACTTATTAGTAAATTAAGTATACCAATCAGGTTTAAGCCAATTTTACAATGTTTTAGGGTGAGAGCACAAAGCACAAGTACTTTAGCACTGGTTAGCAGTGGTAACATCCTAAAGCTAACAAAAATGAATTCCACAAATCAGGAGCAGTGAAGGCAAAATGTTTGGGGCTTACCACCCAAAGATGTCAGGTCTAACAAGGCAGTATTCCCAAGCTCTAATTGGGGCATTCCATGTGTTTCTTCATACAGACAAGGTTTCTTACCTAGTCCATTATAATGGATGTTTTTATTCACAATTGGTTTTGTTAAGTAGCAAGCATCTGACCTGTGTATCAATCTGGCTGTTCTACCCTGGAACTTTCCTAAGACTACATTAATTCTACCAAACTGTTTAGGCAAATATCCACATTCAGCTGAAACGATACATCCTTGTGGTAAGTGCTAAGTTTTGCATTTTGGCTTTGATCACTATGATGTCGAATTGCTCACAGTTTGTTCTTTTTTGTCTTATTGCACAGGTAGAAAAACCAAAAGCAAAAGACGAGTCTCCTGATAGCTTCATCTCAGATCCAATCACAAAGAAAGTAATGATTACACTGGATCACGTGTGATTCTTTGACTGTATTTGGGACATTCAAGTAATTTTCTTATTAGAATGTGATGATTCTGCGTTCTTTATATTTTTTTTTAATTTTGAAAAGATTACTATCAACTTTAAAGAAGCTGTTACATGTAAAAAATGTTTTGTTCCTGGAAAAGCCTCTGGTTGCAATGGAAATCTTGGTAGTCAGCCTCGTAAGCTTTAGGGTTGTTCACATATATAAACATTCATGTATTTTTTTGTGGACTGGATGCAAGAGATTAAGCTTCAAAGTTTTTTCGAAGATACCATTATTCCTCTAATATCTGTTATCGAAACCACAAGGTGCCATACATCAGAACACACTGAAAAGCTGTGAACCTCTTACATTTGTTTTAAAAATATTATGACAGCCCCTAGAGCGTCTAATGTATTGGATATTTTGGTTACCCAGCTTTAAGAAATTATGCACTAATATTTACACTCCATGTATATTGTTGCATCATTTTCTGTTTTCCACACTCTTTTCTTACATCTGGCTGAACAGCTTAGCTAGCGGGAACACCCATTGTTAGCAGTGCTTTCAAACATATGTAGATTTATCTGTGAGTCTGCCGAAACTGAGTATTTCTCTTTCACCATACTATTG
Organism: Pleurodeles waltl; assembly: GCF_031143425.1. Lineage (NCBI taxonomy): Eukaryota > Metazoa > Chordata > Amphibia > Caudata > Salamandridae > Pleurodeles > Pleurodeles waltl. The sequence goes on along the minus strand of NC_090444.1, from coordinate 1,219,060,220 downwards.
CCTGTTTGGTTTATTTTTCCACCTTCTATAGAGTGCAAACATTGCAGTGGATGAGGTACTATTTTACATCTCAAAGCACACTGAATCATTGTACATATTTTTGTTTCTCATAGATGAGTTGTAAAAAAAAACCAATACTTTTTAAAATTTGTTTTTCATTGCTATGAGTTTTTTTCAAGTTTCAGTTAGGACTTAAAATTCAAGACGGACTTCTTGGCTATGCCCATGTTTACTATTCAAACTGTCATTAGCCATGACATACCATTTACTGTCTTAACCTTGTAAAGGTAACACTTTCACTGTGCTGAAAAAAAGTTGTTGAGTTATGTAGTCTCAGGTACTGACATTGTAAATTAATCTTGTAAAGTTAACTGCACTTGGTTTACCATTTAAATGGATTACACAACCTCATTAATTCAATAACTAAAGGTTAGAGAAAGTGAAAAGGTCCAAACCTTAAATCTATCTATGCTCCAGTGCCCCCAATCTACTGTACTTACCCTCTCCCAAATGCAAGTGACTAAAATGGTTTTAAACTTTCAGAGATCAAATTTTGTAATGTAATTTTCTGATTGCTAAAACCTCACAGCAAATCTTCTGAAACTATGCCATTCAACAGGGATGGGAGAGTGTAAGTGCCTGAAAACGTGGGGGCATATTTAAGGAAAGTGGTGTTCCACCCAGTGAAGTGCCACTTTCCTTGCGCCCCTTAGCGCCCCCGTGTGTGCACTGTATTTAAAATACTTGGGGGCATATTTATACTCCGTTTGCGCCGGAATTGCGTCGTTTTTTTTTACGCAATTCCGACGCAAAACTAACTCCATATTTATACTTTGGCGTTAGACGCGTCTAGCGCCAAAGTCCATGGAGTTTGCGTCATTTTTTAGCGTGGACACCTACCTTGCGTTAATGATATGCAAGGTAGGCGTTCACGTCTAAAAAGTTTACTCCGAGGCATGTGCGTCGTATTTACACTCCCGGGCAAAATTCACGCCCGGGAGTGGGCTGGTCAAAAAAAATGACGTACGGCCGCTTTTGCGCCGTTTTTTAGCGCCTGGAAAAGGCAGGCGTTAAGGGACCTGTGGGCTCTGAAGGAGCCCAGAGGTGCCCTCCCATGCCCCCAGGGACACCCCCTGTCACCCTTGCCCACCCAAGGAGGACACCCAAGGCTGGAGGGACCCATCCCAGGGACATTAAGGTAAGTTCAGGTAAGTCATTTTTTTTTTTTTTTTTTGTGGCATAGGGGGGCCTGATTTGTGCCCCCCTACATGCCACTATGCCCAATGACCATGCCCAGGGGACAGAAGTCCCCTGGGCATGGCCATTGGGCAAGGGGGCATGACTCCTGTCTTTGCTAAGACAGGAGTCATTTCTATGGGGGTTGGGAGTCGGAAAAAATGGCGCAAATCGGGTTGAGGCGAAAAATTTGCCTCAACCTGACTTGCCCCATTTTTTGACACCCAAGCCCCATATCCCCCTACGCCGGCGCTGCCTGGTGTACGTCGTTTTTTTCCACGCACACCAGGCAGCGCCGGCGGCTAACGTCATTGATTAAATACGGCGCCCACATGGCGCTTCAGAATGGCGTTAGCCGGTGCTAATTTTTTTGACGCAAAACTGCGTTAGCGCAGTTTTGCGTCAAAAAGTATAAATATGGCCCTTGCTGTGTGGCACAGGGTAGAGACCAATATTTTTTTGTTACGCTATTTATGTAATATGCAGGAAAAGCTCCAAAATTCTATTGCTACTCCTGCAGAGTACATATGAGTCCATTATAAATAATGGTATGCCCCCTTCTAACGCCTGAGCAGGCGTTAAAAGTGCCGAAATAAATGGTGCAGGGAAATCTCCTTGATTTTCTTGAACCATTTTTTCAGCCCCCCTTACATACATTATGCCTGGCCCAGGCATAATGTTGTGCAAGGGTTTTTAAAGTGGTGCAATGCATGCATTGTGCCACTTTGTAAATATGGCCTAGGGAAAATGCCACTTTAGCGCCACAGTAGCATCAGAAAAATGATGCTATGATGGCACTAAGGTGGCGCTAGGGGCTCTTAAATACGCCAATTGGTGTGTCAAGGATTTCAGATGGTTCGGTGTTGTTGTGGTGGGTACATGCAAGTAGAATATGCACAAGGGATGTTTCAATGAGAGAGCCTGACATGAGCCGTGAATAAAAGGAAGAATCCTTTGATGGATATGTGACTTCAAAGAAGTGTGACGTATGATTTTGAGAATGGCTTTGTGGGCGAGCTGTAATCTATTAGCTTCATTGTGCAGAGAGCATGGAAAAGCTTTCACATTATGTGTGGGTGTAGCAAAATCAACACAGATGGATTCATCACAAGTGATGAATGAGGGATGCCTCTTTACTTATGCTGACAATGATTACTCTATAAACCTTGGGAAAAAGTTGCCTTCATTGCTCAAGCTCTCTCAGTGAAAATAACTTTTAAGAATGGAAATAGAAGCATTTATATGTGAAAAAGCCACTTAGGGATATTTCGGGCATATTTATCAAGTAGTTGGGTCACCCTACTACTCGCAAAGGCACGCAGGGGTGACACAACTACTAAGTTTGCCCTTACCTGTCTTGATGAATCTAGAGTAACACAACTCAGTGCAAATCACTGAGTTGCATTACTCTGCCCCGGGGAGGCGTTCCATGGGTGAAGTTCCACCCATGGATTTTGACGCACTTTGAGATTTACCATTACTGGTAGACCCTGGAATTAATCAAAATGCTACGACTCCGCAGGTGAGGTGTAACAAGGAGAAATCTCTTTACTTCTCCATGTTTTTTCCTCTTTCTATGCATACTGCATTCTGCTGCAGTCCTATCCTGCACAAAAACAATCATGTCTACAACACAGGCACCCTTGCACCACAGTGCAAGGGTGCCTACGTTGACACTAGGCAGCCAAAAGGGCACCTGCCCAAAGAAAGGACAGGAATGTGTCATGTTATTTTAAACAGTGCATTCCTGCCTTTTCACTCAGTGCAGCAAGGTGCCTTGCTGCACTGTGTGAAAGCTTCAAAAATTTGCCCCTTAGTTTGGAAGATTGAAAGATATGATTTGAGATTCTCGGTACTCAGTGATTTCTGCCCCGATTGCGGACCTAAAGATAGTACTTATAAATGCCCTTTGTGAATTCCCAAAGTCGTAAACTTAGATCTTTGGTCTAAGTTTAACCCGTTGGCAGCCAAGGACGTAACAGTTATGTCCTTTGCTGCGATACTGAGGTGCCAAGGATGTAACCGTTACATCCTTGGACTGGCTCATGAGGAGGGCGCTAGCGCTCCCCCCATGAGCCTTGCCTCGGTACTCCCACTGCAGGGATGCAAGGGTAATCGCTTCCCCTTCCACCCCCACCCCCTTGCCCCTTTGTGGTGCCTGATGAGACCAGCCCCTGGAAGCTCGGATGGGCAGAGAAAGGCTTTCTCAGCATTTCTGCTGCCCGATCGCAATGCCATCGGGCAGCAGAAGTGCCCACTAGACACCAGGGATTTCTATTTTTCAGGTAATTGACATGAGAGGAGTGGCCTCTTGGGCAAGGGCCACTCCCCAGGGGACAAAATTATTTTTAGGCATTTCTGCCTGGGGGCAGATCGGCTAATATAATTAGGCCGATCTGCCCCAAGGGGGGGGGGGGAGAAACCCCCTAGGCACCAGGGATATTTTTTTTGTTTATTTTTATTTTTTATAAGTGGGGAGCGACCACTTAGGCAAGGATCGATCGCCAGGGGGCAAAATTAAATTTAGGCCATTTCTGTCCCCCTTGGGTGCAGACCGGCCTATTTTTATTAGGCCAATCTGCCCCCAAGGGGTAGAAACCACTATTATTGAATGAGGGGAGCAGCCCCTTGGGCAAGGACCGCTCCCCGAGTGGGAAGGGGGTTATTTTTAGGCCTTTTCTGCCCCTCTGGGGGCAGATCGTCCTATTATAATTAGGCCAGTCTTCCCCCAGGGGGTCAGAAACCCTTAGACACCAGGGATATATATATATTTTAAAGTTTATTTTTGTTTTTTTATATATGGGGAGCGAGCCCTTAGGCAAGGGTCGCTCCCCTCAAGGGAAAATTGTATTTAGGCCATTTCTGTCCCCCTTGGGGGCAGATCAGCCTATTTTTGTTAGGCCAATCTGCCCCCAAGGGTGGCAGAAACCACTAGGCACCAAGGATTTTTTTTGCACCAATTTCACGCAAGGGGAGCGACCCTTTTGGCAAGGGTCGCTCCCCTGGGGGGACAAATTTATTTCAGGCCATTTCTGCTCCCCTAGGAGGCAGATCAGCCTATTTCTATTAGGATGATCTGCCCATGGGGGGCAGAAACCACTTAGGCACAAGGGGTTGCTGTGTGTGTGTATATGTGTGTTTTGTTTGAGGGGGCAGCCCCTTGGGCAATGGTCGTTCCCATGGGGGGCACATTATTGTTAGCCATATCTGCCCCCCTATTTTCTGAAGGCCCATCTGCCTCCAAAGGGGGCAGAAAGCCCACCAGAGACCAGGGAAGATTTTTTTTCCAAAATAAGAGGCCAAATGGGGCCAAAGTTGTTCTGCCCAATGGTGGGCAGATGGGACAATTACCCACAATAAACACACAATCCACAACCCGGGGGGGGCAAAAAGTCTACAAGATGCCAGGGAATTAAAAAAATTGTGGGGTGGTGGCTACCAACCTGTATGGGCCTGGGTAAGCCCCCACCCCAACTGAAGGGGGTAACAGTCTTTCAGCACTCCCCCGCACACTAAAACATCCTATCCCATGACAAGCAAGAGGACATTTGATTATTTTTGCATTTTGGTTTTACATTTGGGCCATGAGAGCGTGGCTAACTCTCAAAATCGTCCCACTTGGAATGGTGAGGGCTACACATTTGGGACTTTGGGACCCTGCATTGTAGAATAATCCACAAGACCTAGAAACATCTGGGTGATCCCAAGTTGGTGTGCTTCACATGCACCCCACACCATTTTCTTACCCACAATGCCCTACAAACATCCAACTTTGCTGGAAATCACTCATTTTTCTGACATTTTTGTGATGGAACCTTCCGGAATCTGCAGGAATCCACAAAATTCCTACCACCCAGCACTGTCTCATCTATACCGATAAAGATTCTGTGTAAGAAGACATTGTGGGATCCATGCAAGTCACACCTCCCTGGACTCCGTTGGGTGTCTAGTTTTCAGAAATGTCTGAGTTTGGTAGGTTTCCCTAGATGGCTGCGGAGCCCAGGACCAAAAAACGCAGGTGCCCCCCTGCAAAAAGAAGGTAGTTTTGTATTTGATAAGTTTGATGTTTCCGGATAGTGTTTTGGGTTATTTCTTTTCGCGGCCACTAGCCCTATCCACACAAGTGAGGTACCATTTTTATCGGGAGACTTGGAGGAATGCTGGGTGGAAGGAAATTTGTGGCTCCTCTCAGATTACAGAACTTTCTGTCACCAAAATTTGAGGAAAAAGTGTTTTTGGCTACATTTTGAGGTTTGCAAAGGATTCTAGGTAACAGAACCTGGTGAGAGTCCCACAAGTCACCCATCTTGGATTCCCCTAGGTGTCTAGTTTTCCGAAATGTGCAGGTTTGGTAGGTTTCCGTAGGTGCCGGCTGAGCTAGAGGCCAAAGTCCACATCTAGGCACTTTGCAAAAAACAGGTCTGTTTTCTTTGGGAAAATGTGATGTGTCCGCGTTGTGTTTTGGGGCATTTCCTGTCGCAGGCGCTAGGCCTACCCACACAAGTGGGGTACCATTTTTATCGGGAGACTTGGGGGAACGCTGAGTAGAAGGAAATTTGTGGCTACTCTCAGATTCCAGAACTTTCTGTCGCCGAAATGTGAGGAAAAAGTGTATTTTTGGCCAAATTTTGAGGATTTGTAAAGGATTCTAGGTAACAGAACGTGGTGAAAGCCCGACAAGTCACCCTATCCTGGATTCTCCTAGGTGTCTAGTTTTAAAAAATGCACAGGGTTGGTAGGTTTCTCTGGGGTCCCGGCTGAGCTAGAGGCCAAAATCCACAGCTAGGCACTTTGCAAAAAACAGGTCTGTTTTCTTTGGGAAAATGTGATGTATCCACGTTGTGTTTTGGGGCATTACCTGTTGGGGCGCTGGCCTACCCACACAAGTGAGGTACCATTTTTATTGGGAGACTTGGGGAAACACTGGGTGGAAGGACATTTGTGGCTCCTCTCTGATTCCCGAACTTTCTATCACCGAAATGTGAGGAAAAAGTGTTTTTTTGGCCAAGTTTTGAGGGTTTACAAAGGATTCTGGGTAATAGAACCTGGTGAGAGCCCCATCCTGGATTCCCCTAGGTGTCTAGTATTCACAAATGCACATGTTTGGTAGGTTTCCCCGGGGACCCGGCTGAGCTAGAGGCCAAATTCCACAGCCAGGCACTTTGCAAAAAAACAGGTCTGTTTTCTTTGGGAAAATGTGATGTGTCCATGTTGCGTTTCCTGTCACGAGCATTAGGCCTACCCATGCAAGGGATGTTCCATTTTTATTGGGATACTTGGGGAAACGCCCAAATAACAAAACAAGTGCTATTGCCCCTTGTCATTCACTAAATTTTGTTCTTTCCAAATGTAAGACAGTGTGTAAAAAAGACATCTATTTGAGAAATGCCCTGTAATTCACATGCTAGTATGGGCACCCCGAAATTCAGAGATGTGCAAATAACCCCTGCTTCTCAACACCTCATCTTGTGCCCATTTTGGAAATATGAAAGTTTTCTTGATACCTATTTTTCACTCTTTATATTTCAGAAAACTCATTGCAAGGTGCAGCTCATTTATTGGCTCTGGGTTCCTACGGTTCTTGATGAACCTACAAGCCCTATATATCCCCACAACCAGAAGAGTCCAGCGGACGTAACGGTATATTGCTTTAAAAAATCTGACATCACAGAAATATGTTACAGAGTAAAACGTGAAGAAAAATGGCTGTTTGTTTCACCTCAATTTCAATATTTTTTATTTCAGTTGTTATTTTCTGTAGGAAACACTTGTAGGATCTACACAAATTACCCCTTGCTAAAATCAGAATTTAGTCTAATTTTCTGAAATGTTTAGCTTTCTGAGATCCAATACTGGTTTCACACCCATTTCTGTCACTAACTGGAAGGAGGCTGAAAGCACAAAAAATAGTACAAATGGGGTATTCCCAGTAAAATGCCAAAATTGTGTTGAAAAATGCATTCAAGTCTGCCTTTTCCTGAAAGCTGGGAAGATGGTGATTTTAGCACGGCAAACTCTTTGTTGATGCCATTTTCAGGGGAAAAAAGACAAGCCTTCTTCTGCATCCCTTTTTCTCATTTAACAAAAATAATGAAATGTTCGCTGTATTTTGGCTAATTTCTTGGTCTCCTTCAGTGGAACCCACAAAGTCTGTTTACCTCTACAATCCCTAGGATGTTGGAAAAGAAGGACGCAAATTTGGCATGGATAACTCATGTGGACAAAAAGTTATGCGGGCCTAAGTGCGAACTGCCCCAACCAGCCAAAAAAAGGCTTTGCACCTGAGGGGCAAAAAGGCCTGGCAGCAAAAGGGTTAAACCAGAGGCATAAGTTTACTTTTGTGAATTGGTCCCTACATCTTTTGCACCTAGAAAGCTTTCTCTTCCGTCTACATGTTATGTCAAGTGGTGTTTTGTAAGACCACGTACAATGAAGTTCCTTGGCCTATTGAGGGCACAACATAACAAGTACTCAAAAATTAAAACACAGTATAATTTAATAGATACATTTATTTCTTAAAAGAAAGTCCATTGGTCTAAATTTGAAAATAAGGTTTTCAGTTTTTTTAGCTGAAACAGGCTTCTCAAGTCTGTAGTTGGTGAGCTACTGATAGTTCTCCAGCTACCTATGAGTAGATTATTGTGTGCGACCGCTCACTAAGTTATAAATGTTTGATTGGTTTAAATATTATATCTACATCAAAATTAAAACACGTGTTTTGGAGACGAAAATCTATGTATTTTCTAAACTTATGATCTAAGGTTTGGAGCAAATTGGTTGAATTTGTAAAATATATTTTAAACATATTTGAGCAATAAATGGTGCAGCTTTGTTAAGATGAAGTAGTAATATGTTTTCCTTGGTGCCATGGGGATTGAAGCTATGACTATTATGTATTAAACACAAAGTCATTCCACATTCACAAAGCCTTTTCTGCATTACTACTGGCAACTGTGTCTGATGAACATAGGTGATCACTGTAGGCAATCTTGCATATTGTGGCCACTAATTTAATATTGGCTGATGTGGTCACTATTGCAACACAAATAAAAATAGTAGCTCTGATTGATTTTGATTGATCTAAAGGAGCTCTTACTATAGAAAGGTTTTGAGAGTCGTGCTTTGATGAAATGCCAAGAGCGGACTATCCGGTATAAAGTGTATTTTAGTAAAAGGTAAATAATTCAATAACATAGAAAATAAGTATTCTTCATATGATGATGGAGGAGGAGCCACAGGGACCCAGTTCCTGTTCAATAATGACCTTTGTGTAATGAAAATGCAAAGTTGGAGGGAAGGTTCAAGTGGGCATTTGTGAACTCACAACTGTTGACAACTATTGTTATGATGCTAGAGACTTATAAGTCTTGATTGGCAATATTCCACTCTGAGGAGTGTCTGGCTATGTTGAAGTGCATTTTACCAGTCCCAGTGAGTCACTGAGAACAGCAAGTCAAAAGCAATGTTTTCTATCTTGGATAGTTACTGATTCTAAAATTCTGAATACTTACGACTGTATCACCAGTTCTCCAACTGGTCAGGGACACTACTAGTACTTCACGGAAGTGTTCAAGAACACTGAATAGAAAAATAGGTGAGATGTAGCACATCCTCACCATTTCCTAAACCTTCAAATGTGGATGAGTGGGGCCACCTTTGCAGATCTTTGGATTGCTGCTGTTGCTGAAGGCATTGCTGCTCTTCTAGTGTAACTTGGTCCTGCAACAGCGCAGGCAATATGAGCTGGGTAACATACCTTTTATGAGACTGACTGTAGGCAAAATTGTATTTTTCTTCCATAGACTAACAGAGGTGGATATTGTTGTCTTACCACATATAAGTTTTGTCTGTTGGGCTCAAATCAAAGCTGTTCAACACTATTCAAGGCCATTACTGATTATGGTTGCTGGTTGACTGAGGTCTGAGCCCTGGTCAACCAGCAACCGCAATCCTAGTCAGGACAAGGCACAAGCAAACCCCAAATTAACCTGCTAGCTTGGCACAGAGCAGTCAGGTTTACTTAGAGGTAATGTGTAAAATATTTGTGCAAAACATCCAACAGTAGAACAGTGAAAACACCACACAAAGAGGACCCACATCAGATTAGTAAAAAATACAAAAATGTAATAAATAAAACAAGACTAAAACAACAAAAATCCAATCAGTAGAGGCAGAGTTATGAATTTTTAAACATTAAAGGAAAAATAGCACATAGAAGCAAAAGTGTCAACTGTGGTTATCTGGTCACACCTGACCAGGACAAAGTCACAAGTTCAGGCTGACTGTGATGGAGCATGGGACAGCTACAGTGACCAACCTAGGTCTGCTGAACACAATACCTTAAATCATGCTGTGTGATCTGTACAGTGTTGTTTTGCTAGGCTTTGCATCATCGCCATTGGATCAGAGAAGCTGTGTGGTGAGGCTTTTCCAGGATTGGTGTTGCTTAGCGTCAGACCCAGGGAGCTTCGCAGAGAGACTTTGCAGGGCCTGGCGTCACTTTGCAGCAGTTCTGTGGACCTTACATGGCATTGCTGTACATCAGTTCTGATGGGCTGACAACTGCGTTGCGAGGCTTTGTGAAACGTCCAGTGTAGGTTTCAGTGAGGCTGACAGCTGTGCGGCAAGGCATTGCGGGGCTTCAAATTGCTCCACACCAGTTCTGATATGGACCACCGCAGGGCTGGACAGAAGCACCTTTAGGCCCACATCCAAGGGTTTTATAAACATTTGTTCCTTTGAAATGGTGAGAAGCTTCTAGAGGCATACATTTGAGTGCACAGATGCCCTGCCTTCCCTGCTCTGGCTGCAAGCTGGCTGAAGTGATAATGCAGGGCGGTTAGGCCCCTTAAAGTGGAGACAGGACACAGCCCATTCAGGTGTAAGTGAGACTGAGCCCTGCTCGTTCCTCCCATCCTGACAGTAACGGCCCATAAAGTCATGCCTAAGCTCCCATTGTGTCTGGCTGTCGAGGAGGAATACACAAAGCCCAACTGAAACTATACCCTGTCTTGTGACCCAGGCAGCCTGCAGGCATCAAATGGCTAAGGCAAGAAAATGCCAATTTTTAAAAAGTGGCCTTTTTAGAATTGTAACTTAAAATCTGACTTCACCATAAGCTAGGATTTCAAAATGGGATTCTAGGGACACCAAACTTGAAGGTTTTATCTCTTCCAATTTGGGAATGATACTAATAAAATGTAGTGAGGCAACTCCAATATTATCTTATGGGAGAGGCAGGTCTTGATGTAGGGAAAAATACATTTAAGAGCATTTTTACCACCAGGACACATAAAACTTAAACATGTATGTCCTGCATTTTAGATACATTGCACCCTACCCTCTGGGCTGCCCAGGGCCTGCCTAGGGGTGACCTACATATATATAAAAAAAGGAAGATTTGGCCCTGGCAAACGCTTTATTTTGACAGGTCGAAACAGCAGCTTAAAACTGCACACACAGGCTGTGCAATAGTAAGCCTGCAAATCATTGCTGAAGGTCCAGCTGTAGCATTTAATTTACTTGCCCTGGGCACATGTAGTGTTCTTCACTAGGGATGTATAAGTAAATTAAATATGCCAACTGGGGATAGGCCAATATTATCAAGTTTGGAGGAGAGAGAACAAGCACTGTAGCACAGGTTAGCATGTCTCAAGGCCAACAATTTTTTTTTTGCAAAAATAGGAGTGAAGGCAAAATGTTTGAGGATGACCCTGCAGAGAGGGCCATTACCAACACTGATTGTAGGAAAATACATCTTTCTGAATGGTTATTCTCGATTTCTGTGAACTAATGCTGCTGAGTTTTTGAGTCTGTGCACTGGGGCTCTGCTAACCAGTCCTCAGGGCATGTGCTCTAAATCCTAACAGATGATGAAACTGGTCATATAAATATTTGCCTTATTTATCTTACCTATAAGTGCCTAGTATATAGTACAAAATGTCCATGACCTGTAAGTTTAATATCATTATTGGACTACAGCACTCGTGGTACCATCCTCTACAGTGATGATGCAAAAATGATTACAGGACCATCACTCTACTCTAGCACCTTGAGTGTCCTACACAAATAGTTTTGGCCCATTGCTGTGGTAATTTGAAAATAATCTAGATGTAGAGATATGTCTGCTTGTGGGGCATTGCTCAATATTGCTTTGAAGACCCTCATATACCCTATTGGTGGCATGCTTCATCCTTGGTTCTCATCCTGGTCTCTAAAAACCAGGATGGGCTCAACCATATCCCAGGGAGCACTTAAGATATTTTGTTCTACTGGGGTCTTATTTTTAAAATATCTAGAAAGACACCCATTGAATCCCTTTTATTAGTCTTGTTTCTTTTATGATTAAAATGGGAAAATTGAGGAGTATATAGAAATAATGCTCCTACACCCCCACTATAAAAGATGAAATGTTTCAGTCCGATTTTTGCTAGGGCAAAGGGTCCAGGGCTTTCTTCCGGACCTACAAAGAAATATTTATGCGTCTCAGGACAATTCTATCCCCCTTATTTGCTTGAGACAATTAGACTCAAATTTCACAGTCAAGATATACATCATATACTCATATAACATGTACTTTCAAGATGCACCCTGCCTTTGAATATTATGGGGTATTCCACTTTGGTCACCCTTTTCTATGTAGCCTACTTGCTACATGGGAGGAGTGCAGGGCATGCCCCTATAGTCACACATTCATCAAGAGTAACATGCCTCCTTTAAACCTACTTTGTATATTCTTCTCCCTGAAGGAGGAGAATAGACACAACCAAAGAAGGTCCTCAGATGTATTACGGTTATATTATTCAGAGTCGAATGGCCCACTCTGAATCCTGCCTGCGCCAAAGGTATACTATTTGTTTCCTCGGCCCATTCAAGAAGGTTAAATAATACACATTTAGAAAAAAACCTTTTCTGTGGCATTCAACAAGGTAATCTGGTTATAATTACTTTGTATATTTAAGGGGCCCTATTGTATGTAGCAGAAGGATAATACTACTACTCCAAGAACTAGGGACTTCCCTGTATAATAGCAATAACAAAGAACACCACTAAGGATGAGGTCCATAAGTCCAGATCCAGTTTTATGATGGTGATAGGTAATTGATCTTGATCTCTTGCACCAGTATTCCTGGCAGCTTTAAGATAATGTAGCACCCCCTGTCTAGATGGATGGGAAAGAGGAGAACATCTTCCAACTGATATCTCACCAGGGGAGCCCATAATACTGTTTCTATCAATCGTTGTGTTCAAAGCATAAAGGGAAGCTATATATTTTTGCTATTACAAGCTAGTGATATCATTTGGGCTTAGAGAAAGAGCCACTATTTACCCCCATTATTTTCCAGAAGGCTTTTTGATTTTTACGTTTCTCCAACTCTGTTATTTTTACCCAAATATTATTTGAGTTAAATCTTTGTCAATTCTTACCCGTCTAGTTCGTCCTCTTTTTTGGTGGGAGATCCAATTATTATGTTCTTTGGAGAAGAAGGTGCCTTATGACCTTATTAAAAATTGAAATTATTAAACTGCCTTGTGGATTTTTTTTATATTAGATAACTACCATATTCGGAGCTACCCCTACAAATCTTTCCATTTACTTATCAAATATGTCAACAGGTAGCCATCCTAATGGGGAAAGGTTTTCAGTACTTCTCTTTAGTTCTAATGATTACAACTGCTTTTCTTTCTTAGTCCACAATTTCTTTCCATTTGCAGCACTAAATAATACCTCATCACTTTTCAAGAACTGTTCAATATCTGGCTTCCCATTGAAAGTAAGACATAGAATATTATGGTCACTCTGAATATTATATGTCACCTTTAGTTCCAATAAACAAGGCAGGACCATATATGAGCCAAAAACATTGTCGATTATCATAGACGATGTAGCGGCAACATGGTTAGGGTGAGCTGAAATGTCACCCTGTTATGTCTGATTAACTTTCTAACACTCGTACATAGAAACAATGTTCAATAGTTTTCAGTGTTTAGTACAATTATAAGTTCATATGAATTCTTTAATCAATATTGTATTGAACGTTTAAGATAGTCCATTATAAGAACCACAGTAACGTCTCAAAGTAGATATTGATAAACATATCTCATCCATAGGCCAAACCTAGAAATTGAAATATACTCAAAGGCATCAAATACATCTCTAAATCCTCTGTCAAGCAAGGACCATCTCTGTATCAAATAATATCAAACAGGATTAATCACAGCACTACTACAGACTATAATAATTTGAAAACACTTTTTAAGGCTAACAGAGTTGCTCCTCACCATAACAAAATCAAAATATTTACCTATGTGTAAAGTTCTATTTTGTTATAATGTCCTTTGTCTTGCTAGTCATGTAATTGGATATATTAAAATGGTTACCAAATAAAAAGTATATTATTTCGCTTCCAGCTCTTAGTCACATTTAAAGGGAGAATGTATCTTATCCATAGGAATCATTGATGTTTCTGTTGATGCTCAAGTGTCCCCTCCACAATACATCATATGCTTTCACAATTTTTCAGAGTTCTGTGTGATTGTCACACAGTTTTGCAAGATAGAAGAAACTGCAAAAGAATACCAAGTAAAAAATGACTGATGCAATCAAAGATGTACCTTACACAACTTTTTTGCAATACAAAGGTCACAAATGTTAATTTTGCTACACACCGAGACCTGGGCAGACACAAATTAAGATTCAAATGTTTTCTCTTTTGCATCCCAAAAGGGTCTGCTTTAGAGTTTGACAGAAGCATTAGCCCTTCACAAATATGATGGACATTGCACCCACCTTACTAGCAGTGTTATAGGATACAATGCTTGCATAACATGGTGAATAGGATAGCCATTTTTGCAAGATAGAAGAAACTGCAAAAGAATACCAAGTAAAAAATGACTGATGCAATCAAAGATGTATCTTACACAACCTTTTTGCAAAACAAAGGTCACAAATGTTAATTTTGCTCCACACTGAGACCTGGGCAGACACAAATTAAGATTCAAATGTTTTCTCTTTTGCATCCCCAAAGGGTCTGCTTTAGAGTTTGACAGAAGAATTAGCCCTTCACAAATATGATGGACATTGCATCCACCTTACTAGAAGTGCCATAGGATACAATGCTTGCATAACATGGTGAATAGGATAGCCATCACGTTTGTGACAAAGTAATCTGTCCACCAATATTTAAAATAGGCCCAAACTCTAAAGCTCTTGATAGGGAGTGATGCAAATCTAAAATAAAGAACATTATGCGGTACTTGATTGGCCACAGGAGATAGGAAATAAGGGTGTAGTTTATACTAAATATAGAGTCCAAGATGCATTTTGCTCTTTTCGTTCTCCTATTCTCGGCTCTCAGTAATCTAGAGATGTTCAACATTTGTCCATGCCTAGCACATCCTAACTACGTAAGGTATCTATGGGTTTGAAGACTTTCCACCCTGTATAAGTAATCAGCAATTGATGATCTATTAACCCTGCTGAGATGCGATGATGCTACATTAAAGCCACTGCAGCCACTACCTTGGGGCACCATAACAAATGTACACAAGGGGGAGCCAGATTACAACCGGTACCACAAAATGGCCTTGTTGTAATGGAAAGGGAGCTCCCAAACAACAAATGTTTTTTTTCTTGACCATAGACTTGCTGCAAAGAGGATGAGATGGAGTTATGTTGTGATGCCGCCAGACCATTAAAATGGCTCAATTACATGAATAAAAATTCAAGAAATCTGAACTTGTATTTAAATCAAATGTAAGCACAAACTTGGTACTACTGTGTCACTCTTCAAAATATGTGCATTTACAATCAAACTCAGGCCCAGATGTATACCCTGTTTGTGCTGAATTAGCATAATTTTTTATGCTAATTCAGCGCAAACCTAACTCCATATTTATATTTTGATGCTAGACTAGTCTAACGTCAAAATATTGGAGTTAAAGTCATTTTTTGGATGTGTGAACCCACCATGAAGCAATGATATGCAGGGTGGGCATTCCCATCCAGAAAATGACTCTAAGGCCCTAGCACCTTGGTTATCCTCCAATGCAAAATAGGCGCATGGGAGGGCCTAAATAATGGTGCTAAGCCTGCTTAGCGTCATTATTTAATGCCTGGGTCTGGGCAGGCGTTAGGGGACCTGTGGAAGAATTTAGCCCCGCCCACACAAGAGGGACACCACAGGATGTGGGACCCCATTCCAGGTAATTATAGGTAAGTAGAGGTAAGTATTTTAAAAAAAATTAAGTGCCCCTGGGGCCCCTGAAATGGGCCCCCGTACATGGCACTGGGTGCAGTGACCATGCCCAGGGAACCCTTGTCCCCTGTGCTGGCCATTGGGGTGGTGGGCATGACTCCTGTCTTTTATAAGACAGGAGTCATGTGGTATGGATGGTCTTGGGTCAAGAAATGACTGTAGGCTTGTTAGAGTCATCTTTTTTTAGTCTAACCAGCCTAACATCATTTTTTGGTGCAAAACACCAGTCTCCCATACCGCCACCTCCACCCGGCTAAAGTAATTTTCCATGACGTTAGCCCATCCTTTGCCCCAGATTGTGCCATTTCATAGATTTGGTGCCCGGCTGGCATCCTGGGATGGCGCAAGCCAGCACTATACTTTTTGATGCAAAATTGCGCAAATGCAGTTTTGCATCAAAAAGTACAAATATTGGCATCAGTGTTTCCCAAACTGAGGGTCACAACCCAGTGGTGGGTGGATTTTTGAGGGATCACCAAAGGTCAAGCAATAAATAAAGATGCCTTTAAAATCTGCATTTATCTTGTCACATATCAGGCCATGTCTTCTGATAAACTGCTGCTACTAATAATATGGGGATTGGTATTTACAAACTCCTCTCACTTTGATGTCAGAGAAAGAAAAGTTAAGAAAATGAAGTGAATTATGTGACAATCTTGCTGGATTACAGGTGTGTGAAAGGGAAGGCTGCAGGATGTAATACACAACAAAATGTAAACACCTGCAAATGATTTGTGCACATTCAGCAGATAGGAAAGTGAAAATCAAGCACTTTTTTCAATTCTGATGCGTGATGGAAACAAAGAGTTTAATGGGATCAAAACAAATCAAGACACTTTACTGGTGGTGCACAATTGATAAATATTCACAGAACCCGATTTCAACACATGATCATGTCTGTGCAACATAGGGTTATCATTAAAATTGCATGCTTGCACAAATTTAGTGGCCATTTCAATGGAAAATATGTTGTCTGTAAATGACAGTACACCACCAGATGATGCTTTACTTACATTATTAAATCACCTGCCTCATACCCATGTAAGCTGTGTGGATCGTGAACATTTATCACTCTAAAAAGTGGGTCATAGTTCTAAAATGTTTGGGAACTACTGACCTAACTATTCACCCTCCTGAAGAATCAGATTGTTAGGTTGTGGGTGAGAAAAGCCAAATTCGTTTCTCAGTGGGAGGTGCAACTGAGCCCCTATATGGCCCAAAGAAACAGACTAAGGAATATAAACTGATTTCTGTGAGAAATAGATTCCTTGCCTTTGGTAGCTTGACCAAGACTGCAACGCCTTCCTCAGTGAAAATGTATGCAACGTGGATGCAACAATTAGTAAACAACAATAAAGTTAAGAAACAAAGAACTTGAAAGGCCCAAATCAAGTAATCTCCACATTATATAAAAGATTTTTCGAAACTATGAAATAATCAGATGTATGGTTTTAAAGCTATAAAGATCTATAGAAACACAGGAACAATAAGTTATTTGTTATACTGTGAGAATGTAATAAAATTAGAAAAGTTCCAACCAGGAGCTATTCAATTTCTATGAACAACCCTCAACTGAACACGGCTGGAAATATGTTGGTGGTTGGCTCCGTTGTGAATTTTTAAATTATGACTTTCTGAGGAAAATATTTATTTAGTGAGACAATCATGAATGGTGACTAACAAGGGTTCAAAGGGTTGGATAGGGTCTATATAGTGATCCTGCAGCAGCCAAGAACTTACATTTAAAATGCTCATACTTAAAACAAAAGTGGCAATGTTGGGCTTACGGAGAAAGCTTGCAGGCTGCCCAGGCCTCTCAAGTGGATGTGTCTTTTCCGTAAAAGGTGAATGCAATTCTAGATAGAAATGTCTCCTACCAAGAAATGCACTTCAGCTGAGGTCTGGCCTCTGCATTTGTCTGTTCTGCTGATTTTACTGTGAGCTGAGAATTTGATTTCGGTAACATTTTCCAATAAAAGTTACAAATAACTATCACTCTACATTTTATGTAGCAGGAGATATGTCCCACAAGCAAGAAAACTTACAAAGTAAAATCGTGTTAAACTTTAGAAGCTGAAAATGTAAACACTCCTGCACCCATAGCTGTAATATGTGCATCTACACAGGGGACATCCCCAAAAACAGCTGCCTTACGAGATTGATGTTGATGGCAATTTACAAAAGGAAGTGTATAGCATTTATTAGTGGACATACTGCATTGCAAAATCAGTAGTCAACGTTACTGTTGAAGTGAAACCTAAAATCCCAGAGGTCCACGGCAGGACAACAAAAAAGTGAAAATAAGGATTTCTTTACAGTTATTTCCATGTACGTATTTGTTATAGGGCTAAATTGTCATTCTTTTTCTTTTACTTGATCCATCTGCTCAGTGAGTTTGTAAGAGTGATTTATAAATGTTCTCCTGGCTTTACTCGACTTACCCATCTATTTATTATTGAGCCTCGTTCCTTTATTATAGCATGCAACGGATGATTAATATGTTTTTTTCACTTTTCATTACAGAGTAAATAATTGTTGTTCTTTCATTAACGTCCCACTACTAAATACGTTTGTAATTTATTCTATCAGCAATTAGCTACCACATTTAATTTAAATGGTTTCTTCAAAGAAGGACTTGACCTGCATATTTTGGCTGTTCACCTATTCAACATCCCTGCTTAGTGGATGGCGGTCAGAATGGTTCACTTCTCCACTGCACGTAACTTTGTTTGTCATGAACTTTTAACGAAAGAGGGCATTAGGCATGTGAATACCGATACGAATTAAGGACTCGAAACAGGGCTATTCGTAACACTGCACTGCAATCAGATATTTGGGTAATTGACCCCACTGAGTACTGGCACGGATGGCAGTTGTGAGGTTTGCAAAGTAGGAAGAAACTGATAAAGATATGGTGAATGTGAAAATGCAATCAACTATACTTCATTCTGCTATGTATCTAATCTAAGAGAGGATTTGAATTTCTCTGCAATTAAGTTGTTCCCTTTCAGTGCTGCATTTCCAAAAGTAAAATGAAAAGTACAAATCATTTTTTTTTTACTACGTTTAAATTAAATATGATGCTTTAACGTAATTCAGAATAGAAAGAAGCTAACATAGAGGCTTAAAACATCAAAAGAAGCAATCGGAAATAAATTTGCTTTGTGCTCCCCTTCTAGTTCAACTGTGCCTACCTACGACACAGCTATCAAAGAGGTTTCATCATAACAATCTCTGTATCTGACAACCTTTTGAAATGTATGGCACTCCAAAGCGATCTTTAATCTCTGCAAGTTAGAGCAGCTTGCGATCAGCCTGCCACCGTTTCTGCTCATATTACCTTAACTCAAAGGGATGTGCTTGTTGTGATATTCATGCAGCCACCATTTGCTAGTGGGTTAAGTCATGAAGCTTTTTTAATCAGTTCCTTATTGATACAGTCTATGACAATACCATTTGAATTCTGTACTCATATTTCATTTTATAAATGTGATTTCTTCTGTTTATCAGTGGCTTAAATAAGATCTAAAAGTAATAAACCTATAACACCGTAATATTCCTTCCGCCAGCCTATTTAGTCCCCATCCCCCATTTGTACTATCGGCATCTTAAGCTCTCTTGCACTCAGTCCTCAAACGTAATTCAAGACAAAATATTGATCTCTACCTAACTTAAAACCTTCTTCATATATCTTTGAAAGTAATTATTTGATAATTTAATTTGTATATTGTTTGCTCATAAATTGCCATCTCATACATGTCTTTCAATCATGCCCAACCTGTTGGCATCATTGTCATGTTCCAACAGCTTATTATTTCAGGTTTTGCCACTGCCAGAGATGTTGAGCACCACTCTTAAGGATTAGGTAGCGTTATGAGGCAGAGTTGCTGATGCAGTCAATGGTTCTTGACATCCCACCTCTTCTCTTATTGTGTCGACGACTGCTTCACTTTATCACTTTATCACTTTATCACAATCTCATATTATGTGCCCTGTTGTGCAGATGGTGTCTTATATCTCCAGTGAAGAAATGTACTGGACAGTTTAGCTGTTTGTCATTTAAGTGGTCACCAGTGTCACTGGTGTAAATTCATTTAGTAGCTTAATTACAGTCTAGCGTCTGTAAGGTTCTTTCTGTGTTTTCCATGTTTTCCATTAGTCTTCATATGTGTATTCTACTGCTAATCACGTTCCCCACCAATTGTTTAGATATTTTCTGTTTTGTTTAGAGAAACACTGTGTGATAATGATCTCATAAAGGACACCATTTCTTTGTATGTACTCCAGGTGTGTATATGTGAGTATTATTGATTGTGGATATTTCTATTGAAGATGGGCTCAAAGTGCAAAGTAGACGATGAGCCTATTGTCTATATTTCCCCCTCTGACTCTGTGGTAGCTCATATTCATGGCATAACTTATTAAATGATTTCAGACCACCTTTGGTTATCAGGTCACCTACCTTGTTAGGCCATTCTTCATGTCACAGTGGCAAATGTATTGTGGTTGATTTAAATTTCCACATTCCGTTAGCTTTAGTCCATCCATGCCCCCCATTAGACTGTACCAGTGTTTTTTTCTATCTATACCCACTCCCTGTAGAGGTGTATCAGTTCATCTAGGTAACATATTTTTTAACATTCTATCATTGGTTTACAAGGCAGTATGTCACCATGTGTGGTCAATCGTGGTTTTTAGCTTCAGTAGAAATGTGCCATCACAGCTAGAGGCCAAAATCCACAGTTAGGCACTTTGCAAAAAACAGGTCAGTTTTCTTTGGGAAAATGTGATGTGTCCATGTTTGTTTTGGGGGCATTTCTTGTCACGGGCACCAGGCCTACTCTCACAAAAGAGCTACCATTTTTATCGAGAGACCGGGGGGAAAGCTGGTTAGAAGGAAGTTTGTAGCTCCCCTCAGATTCCAGAACTTTCCATCACAGAAATGTGAGGTGTGAGAAAACAGGGCTGATTGCAGAGGCCCCCTAACTTTTTGCCCCCATTTTCCACTTTTTGCTGGTGTTTTCCTGACTCTGATGGTGCCTTGGGTACTGCTAACCAGTCCCAGGACCTGTGCTCTGTGTAAAATCAATATGGCTAATTATAATTGGCTAAGTTAACCTACCTATAAGTCCCTAGTATATGGTAGGGCATGTAGGTTTAAGGACCACAGCATAGGTGGTGCACCCAGAGGTGCACTGCTGAGGTGCCCAGTGTCATTTTAAAGGCAGGCCTGCCTTGCTGGCTGCTTTTAAATTAAAGTTATATGCAAATTCGACTTTGGAATTAAAAGTAGTTCCAAAGTCTTAAACTACCTTATTTTTACATATAAGTCACCCCTAAGGTGTGCCCTATGTGCCCCTAGGGCTGGGTGCCATGTAACTATAAGCAGGGACTTTATAAAATAGTTTTATAAGCCCTGGTGAGGTAAAAACAGCCAAATTCGTTTTTCCCTCATTGTAGTAAATGGCCTTCATAGGCTAGAATGGGGAGACTTTATTTACATTTTTAAAGGCTCCCTAAATGATGCATACCAAGAATTTGGTATCAAATTAATTGTTGTAATAAATCCCACAACTTCCAGTTGTTGGATTTAATATAACTTGGTAAAGAGTTTTAAACTTTACCTGAAAAGTTGCCCATTTCAGCCCTGCATTGTTTTTGCTGCTATGCTCTGATTGGCCAGCTCTAGTAGCTTGGCCAAGCTGCCTTGATGAGGTGTGAAGTGGCCTGGCTTCACACAAAGGAATGTGCCTGTGGGAGGGAATCTCCCCTCAGCAGATGGTGAGGCAGGAAGGGGGAGGGCTGCCAAACTGGTCTTCAAAGGCAAAGAAGGACATTTGGAGCAACCAGCAACACCCCCACATCCTGCAACCCCAGACAACTAGGTGCCCCCTTGATTAGATTAGGAGAGGGCAGGAGAGGGGTGTGTTTATGATTTTTAGCCACACCAGTGGGTGGGCTCAGCCAGATGTAACCTCCAAAAATCAGATTCAGCCATGATGGATTTTTAGAGAATGTTGCCTCCTGGGATTGATTTTTGCCACACTTCCCAGGAAGTGGTCATCACAGGGGGAATAACCCTGCACCTGATTGGAGAACCAGGACCCCCCTGCTTTTCACCCAGGAGCAAGGATAAAACTGGCAGACCTGCACCCACACCTCAGATCCCAATCAGATTCCAACAAGGAAGAACCAAAGGAGAAGAAGGACTGCCCTGCTGGACCCCTGGCCTGCACCTGGAACCTGCACTCAGAAGGACTGCACCAGCTGCACACTTGGGCTTCACCACAAGAAGGACTTTGCCTGGCTTCAACTGGTTCAAGGAGGGACTCCCTGTTTGCTACAGGTGAAAAATTGCTATCCAGAGTCCCCTGCACCAACTCCTGAAGAAAGCGACCAGCTGACCACTGTCCAGTGGCCAAAAAGGAGTTTGCGCCAGGTGCATTCTGGGAGTTGCAGTCCACACCCCCCAAGGACCATCTCAGAACTTCTGGACCCTTGGGGTGAGCTGTGGACCCCAAAAGAACCTTAAAAGGACATCTGGGAGAAGCCCCAGAAGTTTGGAGAAGTTTGGACAACTTTTGAAAAAAAGCTCCATAGAGGGACCGACGCACCGCAGCAACTCTAGCCGGCTTGCCTCAACCGCGACCCGGCCTGATTTGCTGGTTCGTCCCGGTAAAGAAAAATCTCCGAAAAAGAGACTAAGTCCGAAGGTAAAAAGTTGACCGGGACCTCCCAGCCAGCGTATCCGAGAAGGGCTCCATGGACGTCGGATCAAGATCCAGGTTTACCCCGGTCGAAGGATTTTCACCTCGAAAAAACGACTAAGTCCGAAGGTAAAAATCTCCACCGAGGATTCCAGCATCGCGTATCCGGAGAAGGGCTCCAGGAGGTCGGATTGGACTGGCAGGTTCGTCCCGCTGAAGAAAATCTTCGAAAAAAAGACTAAGTGTGAAGGTAACATTTTAACCGAGGCCTCCCGCGGCCTTTAGCCGAGCAGAGCTACATCGCGGTCGGCCTGAAACTTTGACTTTGCCCCGGTTGAGGTGCAACCAGATGACCCGATTAGCACTTTTTGTTTCTAGGCCCTAAAAAATAATAATTCTTTAAAAATTCATATCTCCGGTTCCCCTTATCCGATTTTATTCGTTTTGGTGTCATTTTAAAGATAACAATATAAACTATTTTTATAAATTGGTTTTGGATTTTTAAACTGTTTCCTGTGTTTTATTTAATTACTGTTTTGTGATATTTGAATGCTTTACACTCTGTCTCTCAAGTTAAGCCTTGACGCTCGTTGGCAAGCTACCAAGGGTGAGCTGGGTTTAATTTACTGAGACCTAACTGGACCTTAGTGGAGGTTAGTGGCCTATTGCTAAGTTTAGGTACCTACCTGCCCATACCAATAACCCATTTTCCA
Source organism: Pleurodeles waltl (assembly GCF_031143425.1). NCBI lineage: Eukaryota > Metazoa > Chordata > Amphibia > Caudata > Salamandridae > Pleurodeles > Pleurodeles waltl. The sequence continues at coordinate 1,219,037,306 of NC_090444.1, read as the reverse complement.
ACGTGAGGAAAAAGTGTTTTTTGCCACATTTTGAGGTTTGCAAAGGATTCTGGGCAATAGAACCGGGCAGGAGCCCCACAAGTCACCCCCAACCTGGATTTCCCTAAGTGTCTAGTTTTTAGAAATGCACAGGTTTGATAGGTTTCCCTTGGTGCCGGCTGAGCTAGAGGCCAAAATTCACAGTTAGGAACTCTGCAAAAAGCAGGTCAGTTTTCTTTGGGAAAATGTGATGTGTCCAAGTTGTGTTTTGGTGCATTTCCTGTTGTGTTTTTTTTGTCAAATTTTGAGGTTTACAAAGGATTCTGGGTAACAGAACCTGGTGAGAGCCTCACAAGTCACCCCATCCTGGATTTCCCTGGGTATCTAGGTTTCCCTAGGTGCAGGCTGAGCTAGAGGCCGAAATCCACAGCTAGACATTTTCCCAAAAACATGTCAGATTTCAATGTAAAAATGTGATAAGTCCATGTTGCATTTCTTGTCGCAGGCATTAGGCCTATCCACGCAAGTGAGGTACCATTTTTCTCGGAATACCTGGGGGAACACAGAATAGAAGAACAAGTGTTATTACCCCTTGTCTTTCTCTACATTTTTTCCTTTTTCCATTTAAGATTGTGTAAAAAAGACGGCTGTTTGAGAAATGCCCTATAATTCACATGCTAGTATGGGGACCCCAGAATTTAGAGATGTGCAAATAACCACTGCTTCTCAACACCTTATCTTATGCCCATTTTAGAAATACAAAGATTTCCTTGATACCTATTTTTCACTCTTTATATTTCACCAAATGAATTGCTGTATACCCGGAATACAATGAAAACCCAATGCGAGGTGCAACTCCTTTATTGGCTCCGGGTACCAAGTGTTCTCTATGAACCTCCAAACTTTATATATCTCCACAACCAGAAGAGTCCAGCCGATGTAACGGTATATTGTTTTTGAAAATCTGACATTGCAGGAAAAAGTTACAGAGTAAAACATGGAGAGAAATGGATGTTTTTTACACCTTAATTTCATTTTTTTTTTTAAATCAGCAGTCATTTTCTGTAGGAAAACCTTGTAGGATCTACACAAATGACCCCTCGCTGAATTTAGAATTTTTTTCTACTTTTTAGAAATGTTTAGGTGTCTGGGATCCAGCATTGATTTCACACCCATTTTTGTTGCTAACTAGAAGGAGGCTAAAACCACAAAAAATAGTAAAAATGGGGTATGTTCTAGTAAAATGCCAAAATTGTGTTGAAGAATTTGGTTTTCTGATTTAAATCTACAAGTTCCTGAAAGCTGTTATGATGGTAATTATAGCGCAGCAAACCCTTTGTTGATGTCATTTTCAGGGGAAAAAACACATGCTTTGTTCTGCTGCCCTTTTTTCCTGTATACTGCACAAAAAATGAAATTTTAGCTGCATTTTGGCTAATTTCTTGGTCTCCTTCAGGGGAACCCACAAACTCTGAGCACATCTAGAATCCCTAGGATGTTGGAAAAAAAGGACACAAATTTGGCATGGGTAGCTTATGTGGAAAACAAGGTATGAGGGCCTAAGTGCAAATTGCCCCAAATAGCCAAAAAAGGCTCGGCACAGGAGAGGAGAAGGCATGACAGCGAAGGGGTTAAAGATAAAATTATTTCCTATTTCTATAAATTGGTGTGGGATTTTTATTGTGGCGTGCCTTACTTATTTACTGTATTGGTGTATTTACATGCTTTACATACCAGTCTGCTAAGTTAAGCCTGCCTGCTTGTTGCCAGCTGCCAGGGGTCGAGCCAGGGGCTAATGTATTGAGACCTTTACTGGACCTTATGATGGCAGGGTGGCCTTATTGCTAGTGGTAGGTATATATTTATCCATACCAATAACCCAGCCTCTAACACATAGGATGTAGATTCTTTCTGAAATGTAACTTGAACTCCTCAAAATTAAGAAAGATGCGCATGGTTAAGTCACTTTTACAACACTAGAGGAAGAACGCTCATGGTCAATGCTTATTGGCTAGATTAGTTACACACTACATTTTTTGCTGTTTTAAGTCAATAAAAGCTGTCAAAAAGGATGCAATGTGGATGATTATGTTCAACATTGTTATTTAGAGCATATCTTAATGCTCAGAAAAATTTGAAGACAGAATAAAAGTTCATCTCAATTGACCACCTTGCAATTTGAGGATCTTGTGGTAAAAACACACCAGCACAAAACTGTCATTTGTTTGGTTGTTGCACCTGTTTTTGCATAGTTGCTGAAAAGTATTAATGATCCATGAGGTCCTTTGTATAATTTGAATGTATTTGTATTGGATTCTTCCATCATTTGTAACAGCAAATTCCCGATCAAATGCAGGAAGAGACAGCCTACTGGTGGTTTCCCTTTACAGTTCATTTGTGTAAGGAAATACATAGGTTTTTCTGTGCCTACCCTGAGCTCTGCTTTAGACTTCGGGTGTTGGGACATGTGTTTTGCTTATAAAATGTGTATGTTAATTTCCAAATTGTCATAACTGTCGCTTTGATGAATCAGTTGACTGTCTGTGGGTTACCAGTACAGCTGCCCCAAAAACAGCTAGAGAAATGCTTGCTTGTTTCACCGATTTCTAAAACATAATATGTGATTCTAGATTGGATATTTTTCTCCTTTGCGGCCGGGCACGTTAACTGTTAAAATGATATTGCTAACTTTTGATTAAAAAGTGTTATCACATCCAAATCTGCATCATGTAAACTGGGCTCAATAACCCTATGCCATTTTTGGAATAACAGCACTCATCCGTCTCAGGTCAGTGGAAATGCATAGTAAACCTCATATTTATTTCTGATGGGTCTTGCACTGTAGTAATACTATTTGAGGTCCCTAATGTCCAGCTGCCATTTAAAAAAAACTTGACTTTATATTCCCATGAATCGAGAAAGGAATGCTGTGGTGGCAAACAAGTTGGGACATTAGTGACTAAATAATCTCTAAACACCTTCCCACTGACTGAAGGAAGGCTTCTGTGGTCATCCCCATGACCAAAGGAAAGTATTATTTCAGGGTAGGAGATATTATTTGAAACTTGGAGGACTGAACTTGCAGAATAGTGGGTGATGATGGACAACAGTTGAACACATAGCTGAGACGCTGATTGACCTTTAAAGGTTTTTGGTGCATGTAACTCCTGGATAAATTTTAAGCCACAAAGCACATATCAAGAAAAGGGAGGGTCTCACTTTGAAGCAGAGCTGGTAGTGGAAAATCTGTTTTTATTTAAAATGACTGGTTAGATCTAGGTACCAACAGCTGACTTGCTTACAATTTAAAGCTGTACTGCTTCTTGAACTACATGGGAATAATCTTAAGACTTTTCTGCATACTGCAAGAATTGGTTCTTGGATGCTGAACACCATTGGAGAAAGGTGTCTTCTGCAGTGCCAGAAAATCTTCTGTTATTTGGGTTCAAGAGTGAAGACAGTCATTACTGACATACATGGTTAAGCAAGGTTGCCAAACTGTCAGTGAAGACCAATTGCTGCTATGCAAATTCCGAACTGTACCTGGAAGGTGTGGAAAGATCCTAGACTGCATTGAACATTTCGATTGTCAAGATGGAGCTAGAAATTTATTGAGAATCTGGAAAGCAGTGATATTCCCCTAACAGTTAGTTAGTCTTGTTGATGTGAGGATTTCTCTCAACTACAATTCTGTAAACTGCCTTTGGAGTCAACACGCCAAACTTTACCCAAAATGCACAACCTTAGTGACTCAGCTTTCACTGTTTTTCCTACTAAGGATGTTTTGGACCGTAATGTGAGGGTACCACGGGTCTGATGGTTTCATTATATCATACCCTGTTAAACTCTTTCTGGCTGGAGCTCAGGTTTGGCCCCTGAATGTTATATTTCCCATAGAAGCTTTTAAATCTGAAGTTAAAGCATTCTATTTGACCACTTTTGCTTCCAGGTCAGTCACGGATGATGCACTGTTCCTCCTTATCAAACACACACAAGACAATGCATAATGTTTTCAACTTTAAAAAAATGTTCAATGGGATAATACTGAATTATTTTTCCAATATTTTCTTAAGGCAGCTTTGCTTTATTTTGATCCATACATTCATGTTTTTTATTTTGTTCCATTCTTTATTGAATTCTGTCTTTTAAAAACAAACCTAATTTGGACTTAAGATCTTTATTGAATTGATTTTGTGATGTTTGGTTGGTCGTTGCACAACAATCACAAGTATTTCTCTAATACTCAAGCCAAGTTCCCACAGGTGAGCCAGAGATTCCTTTTAGGTATCATTTTATTTTTGCCAGTGTGATCTGCATTGTGAGATCCGAACCACTGTTCCCTCTGAAACAAAAGAAACAAAAAGTTGTAGACCACATTGGGGTTCTGCACATTTATGTACTGTGCGTCTTTTGCAGTAGTTTAGATGAGTTCCAATCACATCACACATGTTGCAGCTAGAAATGCCATAGTACCCAAAAACAAAAGTGTGAAGAAGACCACTGGCCTTCATATCTGCAGCAGTACACCTGAACCAGTCTTAAAGCTCTTGCAAATGGGGTTGCAATCCTTCACCTAATCCTGGGCTACCTTTCACTACTCAAAACAGAAACAAAGTATAGAGCAACATATTGAGTTCGGGCATGCTGTAAGTAAGAATTCCCTTGCCTGTTGGGTCTGTCCACAAATTATATAGTACACCAAAGCTCACCTTAATCCACCAATGTAGAATTTAAAAGTATTTTGACAAATCCCAATAACATGATTCACCTTCACCAATTGCTTTTTTTATTTTATCTGACATTCACAAAAATTAAGATCCTTCAGGCACTACATCTAATTATTTTTTATATATCAACATTGAACAAACTTCTGGCATCAGGGCCCGTTACATATTCCTTTTCAACAGACTTTTATTCAGAGCAAGAGAGAGAAAAACACAAAAGTGGCAAAGATGAAGGAAGAGAAAGAAAGGAAAAAGCCCACCAAGAGTATGATATAAAGACAGGGAGTGCCTGGTGGCGGAATTAAGATTGGCAACCTCGCTATTTGGCAACCCCAGCCTTCGATAAAGCCAACCGTGGATTTCTGAGTTAAACTGTGGGGCCCTGCATGTATTATTTTACGAATTAAGCATTGCCTTGTGTAGTCCATGAAGTTATGCCTTTTTCTTCATATAGAGTGTAGCTTTATTCTGTCAACCATTGGGGCAAGATGGCAAAAGGAACAACAATTCATTTGGTAAATGCTGAAACAAGACACACACACACGCACACTGTGGCGTCGTTGTGGGTGAAAGGCCTACCATCTCAGAAATGTACTGGGGGCAAGAGCGGATATCCCGCCAAGCGCAAGAGAGAGTATAACTGGAGTATCAAGGCTAAGAGACGCAACACCACAGGTACTGGCCGTACTAGACACTTGAAGGTTGTGTTCTGTAGATACAAGAGTGGATTCCGTGAGGGCACAACAACTAAACCAAAGAGGGTAGCAGTGGCAGCATCCAGTTCTCCCCAGATATTTTGTTACAATAAATATATGACACGAGTGTCAATATGGATATAGATAAGGCTCTTATCTGCTTCTTTGCTGCTTTTGAGTCTCTGCAAACCAACACACATGAAGGCGAGATTCACTCATGGGAAATAATTTCTCTCATTTTTGGGTGAAGGGTGGGTTGACTCCCCTTAATATTTGTACAAATAAAAACTCTTTTGTAATCATTTCAGACTGGCAGAAGCCATCCAGCTCTTGAGGTGCAGAGAAGTGCACGTCGTTTCACTCCTAGACATTAACAATGCTGATATTACATTACTTGACATTGTAAACTCGCCAGTCCGAAGCACATTCTGGCGTTTGGATTTCTAAATGTCAGGATTGATCTCTGAGAAAAGGTCACAGACTAATGTCATTTAGTGTATTCCTTAGACGTGAAGTGCACGAAGTAGCAGAATTGACTGAACAAGATTTGTGTAATTGAGAACGGAATCGAGAATGACCTTGCTGTTTTCGCCATACAAGAGGAATACATTAGGAGGAGAGCACAGTGACATTTGATTTTGCATGCTCTTCCTTCCCAAAAATGTATTTCATTTAAAATGCCAAGCCTTTGTTTAAGATATCTGTTTCACCTATTTTCTCTAATGGTATTTAGGGCATTATCAGACTCAAAATAGAACAATTCACAATGGCATTTCCAGTGATGAATTATATTTGCTTACATCATAAAAGACTATGGCCTCATTACGAGGCTGGCGGTCTTGACACCACCAGCCTCACGGTGGCGGTCAGGACCGGCACTGCTGTGGCAGTCCGACAGCCATATTAAGACCTTGATGGTCAGACCACCAGGGTTCCACCGTCTCCACCTACATCGATGACCCAGACGGGTTGATGGTGGGTGGAGGTCGCAATCAGCCAGGGTGGCGCTGCATGCCATTTCATGGCGGTTTTACACCATGAAAAGGCTGGTGGAGAACAGGTGCAGGGGGTCACAGAGGAGCCCCTGCCCAGCACCATCAAAATGCAGACAGCGAACACTGTGAAGGTGCTTGTGCACCCTGCAGGTGACAGCATTGCCGACAGCTTGATTTCGAGCTGGAGAGAATGCTGCTGACAGTTTCCCTCTGGGCTGACGGGCGAAAGACTCAGTTTCTGCCCATCAGCCTAGCGGGAAACTCGTAATAGGTCAGGCGGGGTGGTCACCACTATGGCAGCAGCCACCCTGTCGGGAGTTTGGCGGACGGGTCTTCCCATCTGCCAAACTGATAATTAGGCCCTATGTTGTTCCGAAATACAGACAATTGTTTTCAGGCCTCTTGCTCATTTCCTTCTGCATTGATCTACGTAAAATACAGTGATCCATATGAAGGTATTGTATGATTTTTGTGTGGTGAACTACTGTACCATCTTCTGAGAAATATTAATTGATAGTTGGCAAACAAAGAAAGAGATAACAGTGCCAAGACACTTACAAACAACCTGGAGCCTACTCTCCCCTGCCACAGGGATGACCTATTGCAACATTACTACTGCTCATTTACAGTCAGGGACAGGTCCTTGACATCTTGCCACTTGCTCTGTTGGTTTAATTTACACAACCATAATCTCATCAACAAGGATTAACACTACATGGACCAATCAGTGCATCTTTTCACACTTACCAAGTGATCCCCACAGCCTATCCAAATGGCTCTGATGATGCTACAATTCATATGTAGTGCTTACAAAAACGAAAATTAGTAATAACTTGAATATGCATACCCTGATCCAAATAAATACTTGCCATATTCTGCATGTTTTAACACTTGAGAATATTTAGAAGCAATGATGTTTAATTCTCATTCAGTAGGCAACAGTATTTACTCTGGTCTTAGAGGCAAATTACCAAAACAGCTTTATGTGTCGAAGAATAAATGGTGGAGGTGGATTTAGATGGTGCCAAACACCATAAAATATAAGTGTTGTTAAGATTGAGAGTCCACGTTTCTTTCAAATAACTGTGGATAATGAAGAGCTTTTGAACAAACTTTGAGTTGTACTGAGCTCTAGGATAGATTAAACTTATGTTTCATTTCACTTTGATTCAAATTATATTTTTGTCACACCTGTGGTGGAAGAGATCGAATTCATTGGTTGTCAGTTTAAACATAATGTCTTAAATATACACAGGATAGTTTGTAAAGCACAGTTAATAAGTGTAGTGTTAGACTTGGAAAGAGGACTGCAGTCAATCTTAAAAGAATGAGAAAAAAAAACATAATCATAATATGTGTGCCATCTGTAGGGTAAGCAAAGGAGTTTGAAACATACATACAAACACACACAAACACCACACACACACACACACATACACACACACACATGTATTACACCCTGTTGAGGTAGCACACGTCATTTCCTCTACTTCTGCATCAAGGAAGACAGGGCCTACTCAAGCCTACTCATTTAACAGCCAGTACAGCCAGTGAAATAGACGTATTGTTCCCTTCAGTAAAGGCTTGGTCAGGACCACGCGTTGTTGCGTAGGCTCTCATTATTCTAATGAGATTACTGGATTTTGAGTGGTGGAATCGCCTGAGGTGCGGGAGACTGAGTCTGACCCACTACAGGTGACACCTGTCGCTCCAATCTGGGTTCTGCTCCGGCTAACTAGCAGTGCCTCACCTCTACCGAAGGGCAGGGGTGATTGGGCAGCCGAGCGCATGACATAACTGGTTTCTCAGGGAAACCGTGGTCACTCAGGTCTCATCAGTTTCTCTCAGATACATTTGTCTCAAGTACACAATGACAAACAGAGGCAGTATATATTTAATAAAGTGACTGCATCTTAGATAGCAAAGTGTGGACTGCAATAACCAGGATGATACAGCATGACAAGATTAAGATTGTGACAAGGAGAGTAAAACATAAAAATAATGCTACCATATTGTCACTAGAGTCAACAGACTAATTCCTACCTAAGCTATGATAGAGCACAGCATGTTAAGCTCTAATTTTGCCCTTCAGGTTCCCCTGGGAAGACATCATCCTCCATTCCTGAGCAAAGGCCTGAAGTCTGTAAAGACAGCTGTAGGGAAGCATTCGGCAATCAGCAAACAGTCGTGGTTCTCTGACTGGAATCTCCCTCTAATGTGTAAGGGACAGGGAAGTGTTTTTATAATAAAACAGCTGATGTTCTGAGAAAATGTACTTACGTAAGGATGTGTATTTTCTATGAATGTCAGAGACTAAACTTATACCATGTTCACCGGCAGCCTTGTAAAATGCACAGAGAAAGCATGAATGTCTTGTTTGAGAACAGAGTGCTGGCCTAGGCAAAAACAGTAAGATAGAGAAAAAATAAAACAAGACTGTAAAAGTGGCTACTGTAAAAATAATAAAGCAAAGCCGAATAAAATAAATCTAGGTTAAAGTGCACAGCGGCAGGCCTAGGATGTTAAAATAATGTGCATGAAGGTACAACTAAAATGGCTACACAACAGTGTAACGTGTAAACTAACCGAAAGAATCACACATTATCAAATAACTGACTGCTGGTTGATTAGTCATTTAAATTCTGAACTGCATTTGTGACATGGAATGTGTAAAAACCCTGTCTAAACAAAAAATTGATTTTGACAGAAGGGACAAATCATACCATGTTGTGTATACCTACAGTAGAAATTGACCCAAAGGCATCCCTGTTATTTATAGACCTCTGAAAGCCCTCTCAATGGCCACCTCATGTAATTTCTGTCCCACACTCCCCCTGGTTTGCATTCTATTATGCCTTTTCTTATTAGATATTTTTTAAGTATCCCTGTTGTTGGCTTAACACTGCTTTGGTTATGACACAATGACTTTATGACTTTCATCTTCAGGCAAAAATTTCATTTGAACTCTGTCATCAAAGTGCAGGACACCAGTGAGACTAATAGCACAAAATTTATACTTGAAAGTATATAAATATAAAGTTGAAAAAGGGAAAAATCAGAAGATGACTGAGCAGGAGGCTTTAGAAATCGTGACTAAAAAAGTAAATGGACAGTTAGTGAGAGACAGAGGTGTTTTTGACAGGGCAAATTGTTTTAGTGAGCAGGTTTCTGAGAGGAAACCCTGGATTCAAGAGATTGTAAACACGTACATTTGCAATACTTTTCTGGCAGCAGTAAGATTGTGTTTGATAAATTTACAAAAGATTTTGATTGACAGAAATTTGAATTAAGTAATTTTTTTAAAAATAATCAAACTCACAAGTGCTGTGAGAAAGTGAATGAAATCTGCTGTTTATTAAATTTCTGTCTTCTAGCAAAAAATTAAAAAATCCTACATGTGTATACATGCGATTTGCAGAGTGGTATTAGCCAAAGGTGTTCATCTAACAGGTAGATAAACATGCATTGTTTAGTACAGCCACGTATTGCAACAAAAATAGTTTTGCAAACATCTCCATCTATTGGAATATGCTGAAAGGAATATATATTGCTCAAACTACTAATTCATCATGTTATCACTCCTTTTTGTGTACAATTACATTAGAGAAAAGCCTCAAGGTATCACTCAGAAAACAGTATTCCTATTATGTGAGACAACCGCGGGCTCTCCATTAGTCATTTAATATAATTGACAAGATAGTAAGCTGAAAGACAGACTTGCTCCCTCATACTGATGTAAAACAGATGTATGAAATTTTCCTTTGCAGAAGTGTTAAACGTTGTTAATGCTTTCACACCCACATAATGGAGGTGTCTAGAAAATACAAGTGAATCAGAGTCACAATTTTCAGCGAAAAGCCAAGTAGTATCTCACCTTCCTACATTGTCAGCCAGGATGGGAGGTCCTGACTTTGAACCAGAGCTCTTTCGCAAAGTAGATTTTGAAAAATCATATGACATCTAACCTGGGTCTTCTACAACTTACTACCTTGGCCAATTTATGGTAGCAGAATACATGGAGATCCATGATAAAGACAAGGCAATTCAACAGTTCAATAAACAAAATCTTTAAATCCAGACCTAGAAAAATTCAAACTACAACCATGCATTCGGTTTAAGATTTAACAAAATGCAATTAGCATTAAAGATCCCAAAATTAACAGAATACATGTGAAATACAAAATGTCCAAAAATGTTGAGAGATACTACTTTTTACAACAAACCATAAGGAGAATACACCAAATAGAGTAAGATTCCAGTTGTAAGCCTTAAACGCTAATTCATATTACCAGGCAACATCTTTAAAGTGCAATTTAGGACAGATGAAATTTACAAATACCCGTATCTATCCATCAGCTGTGAGAGAATGTTGGTGTAACTATGTATTCCAGCTTGTGGTCTTTGAACACTCATGTCTATAATTGTGTGCACATTTGATTGACAGCACAAATATCTGTATAGCAAATAGACCCACTGCTTTTTAGGTCTGTCATATAAACAATTTTAATGCAGTTGCCCCCTGCCCCGCATGAATGTTATGAAGGGCCCTGAGTCTCCTGTGTCTCACAAATATGTATTGGCCTTTGACTGAATGGGGCCCCATTGAAGGGCTGGGCGCCCCCAAAAGAATTGAGGATACTCTTGCACCGCAGGCACTAGAAAGGCCTGTGTTACACCTAGACTAATACTTATCCATCTCTCCTTCCGACCATTCTTGTTGGGTTTATAAAGTATACATTCATATAATACATTGCTTTGCCGCAAGCAATTCCCAAAAACAGCTGTAGTAGAGGTCTATTTAGAAACCATAGGAGTTGAGATGAATCAATGTATAGAATTTAAAAAAAACACTGGGGCAGATGTAAGAAAAGTGGTGCTGCACTTAGTGCAGCACCACTTTTCTAGCGCCCCTTGACGCCACCATGTGTGCGCAGTATCTAAGATACAGCACACCATGGCGGTAGTTAGCGAACTAGAGTCAAAATGTTTGACGCTAGTTCAGACCTTTGCAGGATTAGCATAAAAAATGGTGACGCTAATCCTGCAAAGCCCATTGAGGCCCATTGTAAACAGTGGCAAGCCTTTAAAAGTGCTGAAAACAACTCCGCAAAGAAATCTCTTTGATGTGTTTGCACCATTTTTTCACCACCCCTCACCCAGCTAACGGGGTAACGCGCCCTTTGCATACATTATGCCTGGTGCAGGCATAATGTGAGGCAAAGGGTTACAAAGTGGCACAATGCGCGCATTGTGCCACATTGTAAATATGGCGCAGGGAAAAGGCAACCTTAGCGGCACCTTAGTGTAAAACAAATTACGCTAGGGTGGCGCTAGGCTCTTTTAAATCAGGGCCACTGTTTCCTATGTACAGTTGTATCTTTGACATGCTACCTCATCTCCTCCTGAACGCCTGAAAGCTGTCACCTTATGCGAGCTCAAAGTGGTGGGTCAAAGGTTCTTCAAATCGTGATCACATAAATGTGCGTTGCATTCGGAACATGGAAAGAAATATACAATCAGATTATTTTTTCAAACATGCAAGTGCATTCAATGTATAATATAAGTACATTATTACCTGTGTGTGCTGCAGCCAAAATGCACACATGGTATGCTAGCAAACTAGAATGAAAGAACCATCGGCATCCAGAAGAAAGCATTAGATCGCTGTTTCATGTGAAACACCAACTTTAATAAAGAACTGAAGTGAAAATATTTACCGATGGACGATAGAGCTGAAAGGTCACACACATTTACAATAAGAACAACAAAAACGTATTTGCAGTCTGGTCAGCTGCAGGCTCCCTGCGGAGCTTTGGATCTAGCGCTGCCCTTGCCACAATGCCCCCCTAAGCTTATTACACAGCAGTATGCCTTCGCCACGTGCCCTTTACAGTGCTAAGCCTTTCCTTAAGTGCATCTTCTCTTCAGAGAAGAGAAATAGCTCACCACAAACTGCATCAGCGTCACTTGTGCATGTCGTCCGGATTTCAATACATGTTCAGCGGATTTTAATCAGTAATAATTTGACAAAAATGCAAACTCCCATTTCAATAATAAAAAATAATCCACTGACGTAGCACTCCAGGATTTTTTCCATGCATCCCTCAGAAAAAATGTACATACAAAAGGAAAAGTACAGGGAGCATTGGTGACAGTTTTATACACATCACCCACATACACACATACAAATATACAGTAAACGTACCATTTTTACAGTAGATTTGTAGGCGGTCCTTAGACCCTATGACCAGTTAAGAAATAGGTACTGGAATCACATGTTTTAGTCGCTCAGAACACTTAAAGCAGACAGAGGTGGATCAAGCTTCCCTCTTAAACACAATGCAGAAACTCCTTGTGCAACAGCTACGCAAAGTTCACTCAAAGGATACAAGTGACATCACTTGCAGCTGCAGTTTAAGGGTTGCCAACAAAGTACAGCTACATCAGAGGCAGCAGCAGTACATATGCTCATCACAGAGCACAGCTAAAACTTGGACAGATGCTATGCCAGATTATGGACATTTAGACAGCAGCGCAATTTTCGTTTCTACACATAAAACCCACAGGACTTGTAGGGCAGCAATGCAAGCGTGGCCTGTTCAGAGACAGGAAACAACCAGGATGGCAGCAACAGTACAAGTTACTCTCACGTACAAAGAGTGTACAACAGGGAACAGATTGTGAAGGTCTTCTACAAAGAATAAGCAATGGAGGTGCAAGGTTCCTGACACACAGAACAGGTGAAGCACAGCAGTGCTTGATTGAATCACTCTCTTACATACACAAAATTAAAAACAAAGACACACACAGCCTACTTTCTCTCCCTCTGTCTCTCTCTCACACACACACATTCTACAAATAAAACAAGAAGAGCACAGACGACAACAACAGGGTGTTTCCAGCACACAGGCTATGTGTAATGGACAGAATGAATTAAAAGTTTCCTAACAAAATTAGGTAGCAGCAGTCCAAAGCTCTTTGACACAGAAATGGCATACATGATAAGCAGCAATAAATTACAATTCACTCACATGTAGTGGAAAAAAAGCATTGTACTAGTGCTGAAACCTCTCTCATAGAGAACATGAACCACTAGGGCTTCTCGAAATACAGCCCAGAAGCAACAAAATCAAAAGCCGTTCATACTACCTCCTCAAAAAGAGGTTCAGCAGTTTTGGGAGGAACCTGGTAGCCCTGACTATTTTGGCAATGTTTGTCACTTTTCCGAGAAAATTCTATAGTGAGCAACATTATACTCCTAACATCAGCCTACCAAATCTCATCCCTTACCACACGTAGGGGCAGATTTAAGTAAAAGTGGTGCTGCACCCGGTGCATCCACTTTCCTTGCACCCCTTAGCACCCCCCACCTACTGCCACCATGTGTGTGCCTTATTTAAAATACAGCACACCATGGCTCAGGGTAGGGGGAATAGCGTCAGGATTTCTGACGCTATTGATGTACTCTGCAGGAGTAGAGACAAAATGTTGGCACTACTCCTGCAGAGTACATAGGGGCCCATTGTATTCATTGGCATGCCCCCTTTTAACGCTTGCTCTGAGCAGGCATTAAAAGTGCTGAAACAAATGGTGTGAAGGAAATCTCCTAGATTTCCTTGCGCCATTTTTTCAGCCCCCCAACAGGGGAACACCCCCCTTGCATACATTATGCCTGGTGCAGGCATAATGTGGTGCAAGGGTTTACAAAGTGGCGCAATGCATGCCTTGCAACACTTTGTAAATATGGCGCATATAAAAAGCCACTTTAGTGCCACCTTAGTGAGAAAAAAAATGACACGATGGTGGTGCTAAAGTGGCGCTATGATCTCTTAAACCAGGCCGGTAATATCATCCCATGCAATCCATTCCCATTTTCTGTGACCCTGCAGCATACTCAGATTATGGGGGTCATTCTGACACCTGGCGGTCTTGGACCGCCAGGGCGCAGAATGACGGAAGCACCGCCAACAGGCTGGCGGTGCTTCAAAGCCCATTCTGAGCCGCGGTCGGAAAACCGGGGCCGGCGGTTTCCCGCCGTTTTTGCCCCAGCTGGGCGAATCCACCAGGGCAGCGCTGCAAGCAGCGCTGCCCTGGGGATTCTGACCCCCTTATTGCCAGCCTGTTTCTGGCAGTTTTCACCGCCAGGAAGAGGCTGGCGGTAAGGGGTGTCCTGGGGCCCCTGGGGGCCCCTGCACTGCCCATGCCACTGGCATGGGCAGTGCAGGGGTCCCCTAATAGGGCCCCGGCCAGCTTTTCACTGTCTGCCTAGCAGACAGTGAAAAGCGCGACGGGTGCAACTACACCCGTCGCATGGCCGCAACACCGCCGGCTCCATTTGGAGCTGGCTTCTGTGTTGCGGCCTCATTCCTGCTGGGCCGGCGGGCGCTAACTTGGTTAGCGCCCGCCAGCCCAGCGGGAATGTTGGAATGCCGGCAGCGGTCTTTTGGCCGCCTGGCGGGCGGCGTTGGAATGACCGCCTATGTTTATTCTGCCTTGCAGAATGTCAGTAGACCTTGAATCTTTGAAGTTCTCCCTATCAAACATTTTAAAAAGGAATACTCAGCCAGAGGCCCTGGTAGCATGCATTCAGGGCGAGCAGCAGAAATCGAGTCAGAAATTTAGCCCAATAGTAAAGGAAATCAGTTTACTAATTTTTTTTTTTTTTAAAGCTTTATTTAGTTCCACAGTGGACAGCATATTTGGATTAGTGCATTTTACACTCAATTACATCTCTTAGCTAATTTGACGTAGGTTATGACACAACTTCCCAAAATGATTGTGGGGTTTGTTGTAATCCTCTGAGGAAGAATCTGAAGTTGAGGACATCACATCCACTTCTAAGAGGTGGGCGACAACGGGTCTACAAGTCTGTATTGTTTATCCCTTGCCATGTGAGTGAGGAAAGAGGACCAGACCTTTTCGAATTTCAGGAAATCAATTTCAAATGTTCCTGGTAAAATGATGTACTACTATTCTACTATACTATTCTTAACATTGTAGCTTTTTGAGTATACTACAAGAATACTAAGTTTTCCAAAATATGGTAGCCTAAATATTGACCAGCAACATATTGTGATGGTAGAGGTATTTATTAGTAATCATAGATTTACTGCTCTTAACTGCACACATGTTGCTTGACAATATGGCTTGACTCCAAGGTATGAATATGTAGATTTAAAATTAGTATGTCGGTACTTTCAAATATAAACTTAACCTTCGTGATACTATGGCAGATAATATTCAGGCTCCAATATTTTTGGAAATTTCGACAGCATATTTTAGCTCATTGAGGGTCGAGGGCATATATTTAAAATTGTTAGGGGTCACTGTTTTGAGACATCACTTAACTTAGTTCACGTGACGAGCCAGTACATATCATCTCTGGGTGTATGTTCTTCTTTCTTCTGGAGTCCTTGGACAACTGTGGCGGAAATGGCTAGGAAGCCAGTGGTGTGTCTATTTCAGAGAATAGGAAGGTAGAGCCAGGTTTATTTACCTCCTTCCAAAGCGTACATCTCCACGGATGCCCCACTAAGCTCTTGCAGCCAACTCTAAGTTATAAGCATGACAAGGAGACACAGCTCAGGCAGAGGACACAGTATAAGAATGTTTTTTGTATGGAAAACAATATTCTAATTATATTTATAATACCTTTAAGGAATGTATTCAAATTATTACAATTGTGAAAGGTATCAATACACCACACTTTGGATCCTTCTGCTGCAGACTACAAGTAGATAAATAAAGCAATAAAGTAATAAAGAAGGCACTCAGAGGAGCCAAACATCATTCTGCATACTTGAAGGTTAGAGTGGCTT
Source organism: Pleurodeles waltl (assembly GCF_031143425.1). Taxonomy (NCBI): domain Eukaryota; kingdom Metazoa; phylum Chordata; class Amphibia; order Caudata; family Salamandridae; genus Pleurodeles; species Pleurodeles waltl. Next base: position 1,219,021,095 of record NC_090444.1, on the reverse strand, counting down.
TCTCACAAACACTTTGGCGAAGGAAACGTATATACTTCAAATAATTCATTTACAAACCAGATTTCAAACTGGTGAAGGAACATTGATGAAGGATGAAGGATCTCTGATATGGACAGTTACCTCTGATGAATATACCCGTGATACAATTTGCAATAATAATGAATTGGCACACACTGTCAAGTTTAACAATAGCACAAGTGTTAGAGAAAAGAAGTCTGAAATACTTTTGGTACTTGGTTAAACGTATGCTATGATGAGTTGAAAGTTCACCAGAAATGGCTTCAGACATGGATTACATATATAGAATATACAGATCTAAATATATTTCAAATATAGAATATATAAGGATTACATTCGTAGACTATACAGATATATTGTTAGGCAGACATGTGTCTCATTCTTCTCAATGGGATGTTCTCATCACAAATACCGAAATAAATCCTTGATAACCAAAAAATGCAAATCAAAGTCTGGCTCTGTAGGGAAATCGATTTACTCAAAATGTAGTGAATTCCTTGACACATGTTCATGTCTGAAGTGAAGGCTATTACCGTTTGTATAATTTGCTCTTGTAAATATGGATCACTTAAAGTATATCTCTTTTAGAAGAATCCAAGTGGCAGATGCGTACTTTGTAAAATCTGTTTGCAGTAATGAGAATAATTCTCAATGTAATAAGTGGCGACTGGTGATGATCATCACTGAGTATCAGGTATGTCCTTTTTGTTAGGAGGACCTTCCCTCCTAATGCTGCAGTGTAAAACGCAAATATGTGTATTGCTGTGCTGTGTTATATCTATGTCAAACAGTAATTTATGTTTGATCTTCAAAGCATCACATGCATGGAACATGAAGTTCTCTGTCGTGATACCAGTGAAATAGCTGGCTTTTACAAACCTTTACAAAATAGCAAATACATGATATAAAAAACAGTGTTATTGATTAGTATTAAATGTTGTTTTTGAAGATCCATAAATGCACATCAACAGAACAGAGGAGTTAGTTTACAATAATGTGGACCCCCTAAACTGTTTGATACAGAAAGCATTTTAGAGATTTTAAGGAATTATATCACTGCATTGGTTCTGCTTACCGGTCATTAATTGTCAAATAACATATCTGTAAGATAATCCAAAATTATTTCTACACATTTTCAGTTCTGAAGCAGGGGAATATTCCCTATAGAAAGAAGAACTTGTGTAGGACCTGGTGAATGTAAATGGTCCTACAAAACTAATGCGTTTTAGGACTACTTGTGAAGACCCTTGCTCATCATAACTTGCACAAGGAGAAATGTTAGCACCCCGGGAGTGCATACTTCTCTGGTTGGTACTTAGAGTTTCTTTTAACTTGTTTGAATGTATTATTCGATTGACTTGTTTTCAATCTATGTGATTATTTTTCAATGTGAAGTACATATGTTTTATTTTCTGTGCGCTCTGTTGGTTATGACAACCAAATAAAGTACTTTGAACTGAACTGACAGATTGGACTTGCACTGTAAAGACCTGGGTGGATATGGCTATTTGGGAAAGCATGCTTTAGGACAATTGCACACCTGGTTGGTATTACAGTTGCAAAAACAATGTAAAGTGTGAGATATATATATATATATATATATATATATATATATATATATATATATATATATATATATAAAGCATATTTTAACCAACATTTCTTAGAAACATAACTAGTGTACAAAGAAATCTGAGACTGATTTAATCAGTATGCTGGTATTCTTTGGGGTATTTTGAAAGAAAGAGAACATGGTTCAGAGAATAGATGACTGTCTCTGGTACAAGAGCAATGAAGCTCTTTTTTCACATTGTGTTCAGCACTGCATGGGAATATAGGTGTCCATTTTGGAATGGATTTTCTTTATTAGAAAATCAATTGCAATATTGCTAGACATATGTGCACATGTATCTTAACATATATATATACATTGGCAAAATGCATTGTCAAATCTAATAGATCGGCTAAAGACCAATGTTGGACGTTTTTGCTTATGCAGGGTCATCCACAATCTTTTTGCCTCCTGCCTCCTATTTTTTTCTGACCTGTTGCTGTTGGCTTTTGAACTCTGAGCACTTTACCACTGCTAACCAGTGCATATGCTCTCTGTGTAAATTGTATTGTTGATTGGTTAATCCATGACTGGCATATTTGATTTACTAGTAAGTCCCTAGTAAAGTGCACTGGAGGTGCCATGGCCTGCAAATCAAATGCTACTAGTGGGCCTGCAGCACTAGTTGTGCCACCCACCCACATGAGTAGCTCTGTAATCATGTCTCAGACCTACCATTGCAGTGTCTGTGTGTGCAGTTTTAACTGTAAATTCGACTTGGCAAGTGTACCCACTTGCCAGGCCTAAACCTTCCCTTTTCTTACAGGTAAGACACCCCTAAGGTAGGCTCTAGGTAGGCCCAAGGGCAGGGTACAGTGTATGGTTAAGGTATGACATATAGTAATGTGTTTTATATGTCCTGACAGTGAAATATTGCTAAATTCGTTTTTCACTGTTGCAAGGCCTGTCCCTCCCATAGGTTAACATGGGGGCTACCTTTAAATCTGATTAAAGTGTAGATTCCCTTTGGGAGCGGATGGACATGTGGAGTTTGGGGTCTCTGAGCTCACAATTTAAAAATACATCTTTTAGTAAAGTTGATTTTAAGATTGTGTGTTTGAAAATGCCACTTTTAGGAAGTGAGCATTTTCTTGCTTATACCATTTCTGTGACTCTGCCTGTTTGTGGATTCCCTGTCTGGGTCAGTTTGACAGTTGGGCTGGCTGCACCTCACTCTAGACAATGACACAAAGGGAGCTGGGGTGTAGTCTGCATTTCCTGATGAGCCATCTGTGCTAGGAGAGAGGGGAGGAGTGGTCACTTACACCTGAAAGGGCTGTGCCTGTCCTCACACAATGCAGTCCCGACCCCCTGGTGAGTGTCTGGGGCCTGGCCTGTGCAAGGCAGGATTTCACATTCAAACGAGACATAACTTTGAAGTAGGCCTACTTCAAAGGAGAAATTGGGTATAAAAAGGGCACCCAAAAACACAGACTTTAGATCACTTCTGGACATCAAGAGGAACCTCTGCCTGGAGAAGAGCTGCAGAGCTGAGGAGAAGTGCTGCCCTGCCTGTGACTGAGCTTTGTGGAGCTATCCTGCAGTTGCTGCTTCTGGCAGGGTAAGAGGGCAAAGTCTGGACTTTGTGTGCCTTCCATCTTGTGAAAAAATCTCCAAGGGCTTGATTTAGAGCTTGCCTCCTGTTGTTTGAAGTCTCAGGGACAGCAAAGACTTCTCTCTGCCAGCACCTGGCGTCTCTGGAGAGACTCCTGCTCTGACAAGTGGTGCCCTATCCAGTCCCTGGGCCCTTGAAAGGAAAACTGGTGGAAATCCAAGGAAATCGACTTCGGACGACTTCAGACCAACTCCGCTGCTGAATCCGGTGACGCCGCCTGCAACCAACTAGGTGATCTTTGCTGCGATCGCTGACTTCGCGCATCGACTTGTTTTCACTCTTCACCAAAGGTACTGTACTTGGGGGTCTACGCGACTCCATGTCCGGCACCGCTGGTGTCGTCTTGTTGGGAACGACTCCGTCACGACACCGTCTTAACACTTCATCAAAGCATTTTGTGTTTCTAAGTGCTATTTTTGAGTTTAATCTTTAAAAATTCATAACTTGACTTGTGTATGTCGGATTTTTGTCATTTTAGTCTTGTTTTGTTTAGATAAATATTTCCTATTTTTCTAAACTGGTGTTGTGGCATTTTGTAGTGCTTCCATTAAGTTACTGTGTGTGGTGTTACAAATACTTTACACCTAGCACTCTGAAGTTAAGCCTACTGCTCTGCCAAGCTACCAAGGGGGTAAGCAGGGGTTAGCTGACGGTGATTCTCTTTTACCCTGACTAGTGTGAGGATCCTTGCTTGATCAGGGGGTAACCTGACTGTCAACCAAAGCAAGATAAATGTTACTCTGAGGAAATTCAGCATTACTTTAAACTGTATGCATATTATGTCTCCGTAGGTTTACATGTAGCAAAACCATTCTATGTACAACTGCATATTTCTGAACAATTACTTTCTTGAAGTTTACCTTTTGCTGAGTTTCTTAAAGAACAATGGCATTGCACAGGAAAAAAAAGATTTTTTACAAAGTATACTTTATTCAGAAACATTTTATGAGCACGAAATACATATATGTGAGACATACATTGTCCTAAACGTCATTATATTCGCGTTTGAGTGGAAGAGTGTAAAATCTTTTATGCTTTAGATAATTATTTTCCACAAAACTTCATTAAGGCTACAATAAAACAACAAAGCAGTGTCGCAGACACCACACTTTTGGGACAAAGCACAAATTGCAAGAATGTGAGTGGACAAATGATGCTTCATCTTCAGTTTATTAAATGTTGAACACTATGAATTGACCATGTGAGTTGGCCAAATTACTTGGGCACAGCATCAATTAATTTAACTTTGAGATTGTTTTTGTGTTGTGGCCAGAAGCACAACGTTCCATCTGAGAAGTAGTAGCAACATATTTAGAGTGCATGAGCTGAAAGATTCTTGCCTCATTTAAAAGTGCCTCACAACAGTCATTCACTTATACTGCTGCACACTCTCTCCTTCACCTGCATTACACATTTCGTTGGATTTAAGCAGCTCCTCTTTTAATTCCTTTTTATTTAGATTCAAGGCCACCCTGTTCCATTAGGCTTGTCAGGTGGGACCTCCTCCTTTGATAATTGCATTACCTGTCATAATATAAGTACAGTGTGAGGAGTAGTGCCTAAGCCTTGTACCAGCCCTCCTTTCATTTTTTAGCCTAACTTTGATCACTCTTTCTCTATTAAGGTTTCAGCTCTCTCTCCATTGTATCCCCCTCCCATCATCAATATTGGGATTGAAACACTATCGACTTTAAAAACACGGACTCCATATGATTCGTGAAAACTTGCCATAATGGGCCATGCTGTTCATGTGTTTGTTGATGCACCTTTTAAAAAAACAAACTATTCTTTATTTAGCAGACTTGTGGAAGATAAAAAAGACATTACACAGCAAAAGGAAACAAATACATTATAAAAACCATGATGCAATGTTCTTCAATGGACAATACAGGAAACCAAAGATTGTGCAAAATTCACATTGTATAATAAAAAAAGATACCTAAATCCAGGAAAGTGTTGAGTACTAAATACCAAAAATCAACTAAAGTGTAAACGTGCTATACAATGATAAATAGAAAGTAAAAGGTATTCATTTCAAGGCAAAGCTGGAAATCGAAGACTTTGCAAAATTTGCAATGACATGATCAAGAGGCAAATCACGTGGCTAAGCTAGAAATTAAAAAACTGTGGAAAATACGCAGAAACAAGTACAAAGATCGCATAGAGTATCAAAGATTAAGTACAACAGATATAATAAAGTGCAGGTGTATGCAGAATTAATCTTGCATCATTTATACAATAAACTGTGCTAAAAACAGATCTAACAGGGATATTGAAAAACAGTTTCCATACACAAAAACAAGAAGCCTAAAATCGCAAAGAAATCCCAATTCATATGCAGACCCAGTGCCATTCATAAAACCCAAGCGTACCATCTATTTCACATATTAAAACATCTAAAACATCCTGATTTTACCTGGGCCTTAGTCCTAGATATTATTTTCAGGGCGTTCCCAGTTAAAATACAACATCTGAAACGAGAACAGAAAGCAGATTTCTTCATCCACCCCCCAAATATTACTAACAACTCAACCCCCCATTTTGGATTCAATCAAGGTAGGGCCAGGAAGCATGGAATCACTTTTAGCACACTACCTGTTTTGCATAGGTCTCCTCAAAATTATTTATTCTAGGCATTTTACTCAACCAATCATTGTATCATGGAACCCTACTGGTTCACTGGAGTTCCATTATCAGGGAATGGGCAATGGAAAGTGCAATTGACTGAAATATTTGTCCCAATTTGCCTAAAAAAATAAACAATCTGCTTGGAAGGATCCCCACACTGGTCACAGATTTCCTGCCAGGTAATCATTTACCCCTTAAAATGAAGCTCCCCATCTCCTTGAATCCACGAGAATTCCAGTATCTCACCTGAGAGGAAAGAATTGACAAACCAGCATATGAGTACTCCTGTATTGTAAGGGATATACAACCTGAAGAAATATGATTGGAATGATATAGTGCTATCAGTCGAGCACTTAAATCCTGCAGCAGCTTGTATCTTTTTTTGGAAACTTTGGAACCATGATAAAGACTACAAGCCTAGTACTTGCATCTTGTATCATTATATCTAAAAAAAAAAAAAAAAGAAAAAAAAAAATGTCCCTTTTTATCTAGTGCTCTCACCAATAAATCTAGAAGGGCAGCCTCATAGTATGTCTGAACGTGGGGAAGAACCAGCCTACCCTGTGCAATGGCATGTTGGAGTACTGGATACTTTACGCTGGGTATCTTTCTATTCCAGGTGATCTGTCTAGTGAGTGAATCAAGACTCTAAAATAACTCTCATTAATTTTAATGGGAACATTTGAAAAAAGAAACAAAAGCAATGACAAACATTTTAATAATGGCAACCCTACCAACCAATGTTAAGGGAAGAAGTTCTGATCTTTCGAGTAGCCCCTTGGTCTTACGAAACATAATTTAAATGAAAAACCTGAAGTAAGTGTTGGTCACATATATCCCCAAATATCGTATTGGAGTTTGAGAATGCACCTGAGATTGAAGAGAGACAGGGAGACTACTAGCTGAGGTATTAAAAAGGAACAACTAAGCTTTCTTTTGATTAATTTTATAAACCCTTATACTTTTAAAGTTGTCAAACTCATCTAAGACCTATGTATTTTCTCTTTGCCAGGCTTCAGATAAAAAATAATAATATTATCCACAAACATTTTTAGCTTGGCCAAACCCCCATGGGGGCCTCGATTGCCTGATTAGCTCTGATCCTGATCACGAGAGGCTCTAAAAAAAGTGAATAAAATAGGGGAAAGATGGCACCTATGCCAGATCAGTCTGTTAATGGCTACCGAACCCGCAATATGGAACTTGACAAATATCTTAGCTTGAGCCCCTTGATATAGATTTTCCAACATATTAATAAACTGGGGAGGAAAACCAAATTTCTTTAAACTGAAAAAGAGCACACCCCAACTGACCAGATCCAAACCTTTCTCAGTATCAACCATAATAACTGCTGAACATGTATGGTTGGCTGAGACATAATCCAACACCTCCATTAAAAAGCCAGCATTTGCGGCCATCAGCTGTCCTGCCACAAAGCTCATATGACCTCTTTGAATTAAAACATGAGAAAGAGGGGTAATACGAATGGCCCATATTTTCATTAAGAGCTTGTAGTCAGCATTGAGTAAACAAATTGTACGATATGAATTAACATCCATAGGGTTCTTGCCATTCTTTAAAAAACTGAAAATTTTTGATTACGTAAACTGAGAAGAGACTTAGGCCCTCATTACAACCTTGGCGGGCGGCAACCGCTGCCCGCCAAGTTGTAACCGCTGCGCGGCCACCAATGCAGCCGCACTTCCACGGGGGTCACTTCGACATCCCCACTGGGCCGACAGGCGGAAACCGAGTTTCTGCCTGCAGGGCCAGCGGGGATGTCAGCCGCAACACGGGATCTGGCTCCAAATGGAGCCGGCGGTGTTGCAGCGGTGTGACGGGTGCAGTTGCACCCATCGCGCTTGCTCCATGGGACCGTGGCAGGGGGCCCCTGCACTGCCCATGCAGCCCCACGACTCCCCTTTCCTCCAGCCTTTTCATGGCGGTTCCTACGGCCATGAAAAGGCTGGCAGGAGGGGGACTCGTAAGGAGGGGGACTCGTAATCCCCAGGCAGCGCTGCAAGCAGCGCTGCCCTGGGGGATTACAACCGCTGGTCCCGGCGGTGCGAACACAGGATTGCACCGCCAGCCTGTTGGTGGTGCAATCTGACGAAACAGCCCTGGCGGTCCTTGACCGCCAGGGTTGTAATGAGGGCCTTTGTCTCCCTCCCCCACAAAATTGAACAAATCTGTCAAAAAAGGAGCTTAATAATGGCATAAGTTTTATAAAATTTTGCAGCCATCATTACCAGAGGCCTTCCCCTTGGCATAAAGGCTAGGGCTTCAAATATTTCTTGTGCAGATATAGTAGAAATAAACTTTTCCCCTGCTGAGTTTGACAGACACAGTAGTCTCATAGTTTGGAAGTATTGAGATATACTTGACTGTGAGTTCTCGTAGCTCATTTTGTTTAGAGCTTTATAGTGCTGTGAAAAAATCGGAGGGACCTTTGCCTTTTCTGAGGCTCTTTCTCCTGTCTCATGACTCTGTAATTCCCCTACTAATAGAGCTTTCTGCTTGAGCCATGTACACCATACCAAAAAAAATCCCAATCTGTCGACTTTTTTAATACAAATGCTGGTATTATGTCCTAGAGCTGTTAATTCCCTCAATTATAAAAAAAATATTTCAGCTTTTGCTTGGCCTTTGCAAGATTTTTCTCTGTTGAAGTGGAAGACAAACTCTGGTGACTATTCGTTGTCCACAGAGCTTGATGTACTGCCAATTGCATCTGAGTTATTTGCTCTCCATGGTCTTTATGTTGCTGCACCTCATAAGCAATGATCTGACCCCTTGTTGTGGCCTTAAAGGCTTCCCAGACAGAAAACATAAAAACTGCGCCCCTATTCAATAAAAAAATAGACCTGTATAAATTGCCTCATTTCAATGAGCCATTCCTGATTCGATAGAAATTGGCCTGTCAAGCTGCCACCTGACCCTTTTACTCCTCAGTGCCTCCAGCTCAATCGTAATGGAAACCAAAGAATGATTGGAAAAAGAAGTAGCCCAAATATCAGAGTCGATCCTCCTAATAAAATGAGAAACTAAACCAAAAATCAATATATGAAGCAGTGTGGTATCCCTGTGAGAAACAACTACATTGAGAGATGCCTGGATGGTCACACCTCGATGGATCAACTAATGAAAAATCTTTCTTAAACGTACCCAAGGCTTTTTTAGTTTTAGGCTTAAGCTGTGTTTTATTTGATGTATCCAAGGCTATCTCCTGAATAAAATCAAAATCCCCCCCCCCCATAATTAAAGGTCCCACTTCTCCCATAGCAATGCTGTAAATCCGCAGCAATGAGTCTGTTTGATCGAAAACTGGGCCATAATAACTAACCAGATTTAACAAGACCCCCTCTACAGCAAACTACATCCAGAGCCATCTGCCCTGTGGAGCTCTGAATTTGTCACTAGCTGACCAGTCAAGCCCCTTACTCAGCAGAATCACCCTCCCCTTTCCTGTAAGAGTAGCCGAAGCTAAATAAGCTTGAGAATACTGCTTTGGAATGTAGATATTCGGAAAGTTATTCCTTTAGATGGGGTTCCTGTAAAAATAGTACTTCTGGGGAGAAAGAACCCAAACATCTAATGAGCCCCCTTTATTTCTATCTATTTTACATGTCATTTACATTGCACAATATAAATCTGATGCTACGTCCCATTAGACAGATACCGCTTGCTGGTTAGTAATGCCCGTGTATCGCTTACCTCCCAAGCAAACCTCTTGCTGATCGAAGTATCGCTTACCCCCAACAGTTCAGAACTTGCTTCAAGTCTGCTCTTTTCATTTAAATGTGAGCCCCACCTGCCCTTGACCCACAGCAAACCCCATGAAGTGTGCCAAAAAACAGAAAAACAAATCAAATGATGCCAAAAACAAAATAATTCTAACCCCCACAGAAGGAGAATTGCCCACATAACCCCTCCTGACATCATGCTAACTACACTGGGTGCCATGACTCTGCACCCTGTTGCACTCATGCCCCCCACTCACATGCTGGATTAAATATTGGAACTGAAGCAATAGAATTTCCAGCTAAAGTTCTGAGTACAAACTTGGCTGAACAGCCAGAATGAGGTGTAGAAACCAAAACACATTAATACTTCCATTAATCACCCCCATATAGAAAACAATTGCTAAAAAGTGCTAGCAGAATAATGGCCTGCCCAGCCTAACCGACCAATACTCTAAAGAAAGAGAGTAGCCCTTTTCAAGACAGAAGCTCAAACTCATACATTCTATATTATGACATTTACCCAAAAGCCTGCTGCTTACCCAAGACCTACAATTTTGATCGTTGTGCAATTAATGCTTGTACACCCTGTGCTTTGAATAAATGCACCATTTTCATAAAATCCTTCCAACGGCGAGCAGCTGTGGCAGTCATATCTGAAGAGATACAGCATTGGGATATTTCCAGCACAGAGAACTGTTTTTGCTTGCATGCTTTAGCTAGCACTTGTTCTTTAATCCAATAATCCAAACAATTTACTAGGAAGGTACATGGATACATAAATTAGTGCATTATGAATAATTTTCAAGCTCCTCTACCTTTGCCTCAAGTAAAGACTTTTGTTTGTGAAACTCGCTGACATCTTTTTGCATAGAAGAAACTTAATCCTCCAATTGCGATATTCTGGCCTCTGCCTCCTTCAACCTCTCGGGAAGCTGGGCTATAGTTTCTTCAATTTTAGAAAGTCTTGCATGCAGAGCTGTGCCTTCTGCTGCCTGTGACGTCCCAAGTTCTCTAATCTCATCCAAACTTAAATTGAGCATTATTTTAGCATCCGATTGCATGGTCACCATCTAAACACAGGAATCATGTTGTTGCTCCTCCTGTTGCGAATCTGCTGAAGAACATGAGGTTGCTACTGACTAAACCACCATCTGCTCACTACCATGTCAGAAGGTGCTGGGAGCTCTGAGACTGAGAAGGTGGGGCCTGAGGACCTGAATAGGACACTTGCAAAAGATTGATGCTTATGGTAGATGCAGAAGCTGGTATTGGCAAAACTGACCGTGGGGTGAGTGACTGCGAATTGTCCATAACACTAGAGTCTGTTTTGCCTTTACAAAAACAAAGACTACTCCTTAGCTTTGTCATGATTCGCTTCTGGCTCTTGGCCAACCACAGAAGAAGATGACCCAACACTCTCACTGGTCTCATTCATAACATCCAAAAATTAAGCTGAGCTACCGGTCTGCATTGAGTCCACAGGAGAACCCCAGCCTGTTCTACAATTCCAGGCTCTTTGCTGGTACCCAAATGGCCTGAAGTCTGCAAAATGTCCTCTAAACCCGGACAGCTAGCTGCCATCTTAAATTCCTTTAATTTCTTTGTAGAATGCAGAAGTGAGAGCTGTGACTCACACATGCCACTGCCTGCCCTGCGTGTTTCTTCACTCTTTGCTCAAGAGCGCAAGTGTCCAAGTTACCAGCTGTGCCCACAGACTTTAGATGCTTTCTCATATTTAAATTTTAAACATAAGATGTAGCCATATCTAATCTAATGAGGATCAATGCATGCATTGCACCATTTTGTAAATATGGTGCAGTGGTTTTGGCCATCTAACACCACATTAGCATTAAAAAAATGGCACTAATGTGTCGTGAGAATGGGGCTAGGCCCTCTTGTATCTGGGAATAAGTGTACATGGCAGTTTGGCTGTCTGTTTTAGGTCAGCCAAACTGATATGCGCACTGAGGTTTCTTCAACCTGACTGTGTTGCACAGCTGGGTTGGAGAAACTACACAGAGTCCAATGCACTCTCTGAGCTGCAGACAAAGCCTCTCAGACCAATCCTGGCTCTGCCCTCATGCTAGGCATAGCATGAGAGCAGGACCAGAATTACGTGGGAAGTCTGTGCTGGTGTCCCAGGGACTGCTTGGACACCATCAGGAGAGAAGAGCAGCAAGGTGGTGGCAAGGTGGCGGCGGCGATTTGAGATTTGCTGCAGGCACCGCTGGAATTAGGGAAGAAAATAATGTATGACCTGATTCACAGTCATCATTTGAAAAGTTGACAATCTGCTCCTGATACACTTCCTACCACAGTTGAAGAAAATGTATATGCAACTCACAAAAATCTCACATAATATATGTAATTCTCTACTAAAGTAGTATATTTGCGTAACCACTCCTACATCATCTTACTTACTTATACAGATTATTCCTTAGGTGGCAACCTGCAGGACTAGCCAAAATGTGCATTGGCACATGTAAATTCTTTCTACCTTCAGCCATGGACATCAATTCATCAAAATGCCAGGGGTAGTGGAAGTGACATAACATGCCCTTCGACCACGGTGACATCACAGGATGTGACATTACACATCCTTCTACCCTGATGACATAATAAGCCATTTGTCTGTGAGGGTGTCCCAGGAAGTGGCATAACGGACATAACGGACAAAAAATACAATAAATGTAAGATCAATTAAACTTTAATAACACAAAATGAAAACTAAAACAGACAAAGAAGTAGCTAAGTTGCCACCTCAATATTACACAAAGAGCAGCAAAGTTCTGCTAGAGGTAAATCAATAACCTAGTTATGTCCAGATGTAAAATTTTAGACAGTGATCATGTAGAAACCTAAATATCTGATTAGAACCTGAAATACATAAGTGGAATCTCAAATGTATCATATGCTCAAATACATCCTCAGATGTGCAAGCGTGCCGGATTACTATCTCCAAATACTAAACAATGCCTCAAATGCCTAGACACAACATCACACTTTGACTTGTATCATGCATACATTTCCTAATATTGAGGCATCCATCAAGCTGTCATAATGCACAGCAATTTTAACCTTTCCTGCCACTAAGACATTAAGGGATGTCTGTTTCTGCTGTTTTATGTTTGACCTTTTTCTCCTTCTATTAGTTTCTTCCTCCTGATTTTCTTTCTACAGTGCTTTAGATCACCATTTTGTTCCACCATATGCCTTTTCTGTATCTTTCTACTAGTAGCTCTTCCCCTCCCTATCATTTTTTCACTCTACTTTTCTTTTTCTTCCCTTTGTCTGTTATTTCCCTCATTCTTTCTTAGCCCCTACTATCTACTGTTCTTTGTTCTACCTCTTTCTTCCTTTGCTTTACCATTCCTTCTTTCTCTCATTCTAATTAGTTGTCAATTAACTCTCATCTTCCTGGCCTCTTAACCCTGCCAGGTCCATCTCTCATTTCCCAGGTTCTTTATGACAGATGTAACAGTTGAAGAAGGCCCTAAAAAGCACTTTTCCCTTGCAACAGAATGCAAAAGAAAAGGCAACAACAAAGTAGGTCTCTTTTTAGAATATATGCATCGTACATGCAACAGTAGCACAAGCTTCACTCAGCAGGGTCAAACAGCAAGGTCTGCACATGTAGGAATAATCCAGGTTTCAAATACAGGTACTACATGGACAGGTATTCAGCATTACTTCACACATATGCATCTGTGGTGCAAGCGTCTTTTATAGATGCAGTACAGACACAGTAGGTACAACAAGGCTATGCCAGTGCAAGAGTTCCTTAAACTGAGCACTTTCAGGAGCAACTGTGCAAGTTTCCAACACACGCAACACGTACCAGCACTGCAAGCTTTGCAGACATAAGAAGGAACAGTACAACTGCACCTGTACATGTTTCCTTTACAAACAGAAAAGGCACAGCACCAGCTTTCCTAACTCAGGAAAGATACAGCTTGGTCAGAAACTGTAAAAGCCGTTTTACATATGCCTGGAAAGCATCAGTACTATCATCTCCCTCAAAATACAAGTTCACCATGGGAAACAGAATTAAATACTTCTGTCAAATATTACAAGGCAATACGGACAGCAGATCTACTTCACAAAGCAGGCAGCGCATAAGAAGCAAGAAAACAAACCTCCATCAAAAACGCAGTAACGTCAGAGCAGCCTACATCATAAAACAAGTACAGCATTGTAAATAACGATGCAGGTCTCTCTTGCACAATAAAGATACATAGCAGACAGCAACAGAGTCTACCTTAAAGCACAGGAAGCAGCACTAAAGGCCTCTTGTCACACAAAAAAGATACAGTAGAGGAAGCATCACAACATACCTCACATAGGAGGTACTGACCAGTAACTAATCAACATGTCAAGCCTCCCATACGAAACAGGTTCAGGGTTCAATATGCACAAGTGCTGCCTACCTCCACATCATATGGGGCACCATCCTGGATATTTATCCAACATCATTTTGCATGCTGTAATCTTAAGTGCATGCTCACATTGGCAAGAATAAAACTATGAGGAACAGATACAAAGTGTTGTTTGTAAACCGCAAAGAGTGTCTGAAGGTGCCATTTGACATGGATGCACTTGACAGCTGTGTTTGTAAGACAGGATCTCTGAGATATGTGCAAGGCATTTATGTGCAAATGTCATAAATAATTTGAAAAAACAGACATTGTTACCCTGAGAGTGGCAGCAGGTGCAATTTGAGTATGAACTTTAACAGTGCTTGGATAGCTAATCAAAATAAATCAATAGTGTAGTTAGCCAGAGGTACCTGGTCTGGGGAATGAGGTAACACCAAGCATGTATATTGTGTGGAGCAAATAAACAAGGGAGGTTTGGCAAAGTACTCTTCCCGAAGACACTTGAAAAATGTGCCAACAGAATGTATTTTACAAAACACACTGACATTTTACCAAAGGGCTTGATCTCACCATGAACCATGACCTCCAGTGATCGTGATACCAGCAAGGAGTGCCTTGACAATATGATGAAACAATCAGAAATAATTCAATTACAAAGCAACTACTTAAAACATAGCAAACTGAGGATGACCTCCAGAAAGGGAATGGGGTCGCTCACTGGAGAGCAGGATGGTTGAGGGGAGCTAGAAGTGTCCCAACATCCACTCAGTGAATGGAGGAGCAAATAATCATTGTCTGTGGTCTGAATCCAGGTTCTAGGAAACGTGTTAACATTTAGTCTAAAGATAGAGATAAATACCTTTATATATAGATATTTGGTTGTGGCAGAACAGCAGTGACCACAAAGAAATATCCAAATGTAACTGAAAGGAAAGTAAGGAGGAATTCGGAAGGGTAAGAATATTTCATGCAGTGTACAGAGCCAGTTGTGTGCACAGCATTTTAGTATCCTTCACAAAGAAATGGTATCTGCATATCATTTAGGGTGGGTGAGGAACTACGTATCTGAGAGAGTAACGATGTGTTGTAAAACATTTGGTGCCATATTTATGGCAAAGTGGCACAGTGCAGCTTAGCAAATCATCTTGCTGCACTGCGGCACTGGGAAAGGGCAGGAATGTGCCATATTTCAGACACACTGTGCATTCCTGTCCTTTCCCCTGCCCTGGCTCAAAACGGGCTGCCTACCGTCAATGCAGGCACCCTTGCACCATTGAAGGGGCACCCTCCTGCACAAAAACAATCCTTAGAGGCATATTCCTCTATGTGTCCTGCATTTTGCAGGACACATAGAAAGATGAAGCAACGAGGAAGAATAAAGATATTCCATATTCCTCCTCCTTACGCCTCTCCTGGGAAGGCCTATTTTTCGGCACATTGGCAGGTTTACCAGGTTTGGTAAATCTGGGAATACATAAAAGAACATGGGAGTTGCGTGGGAATACCCACGAAACACCCATGAGATGCCTCCCTTGTGTAGAGTAATGTAGCATTTTGCATTGCTTTGAATTACTTCAGATTTTTGAAGCCATTCAAAGCCACGCAAAGTGGCTTTGCTTGGCTTCAAACACCTGACTTAAATGTTTGTGTCATGCATGTACCCTGTTGCGTGGGGCAAGCATGACGCAACGCAGCTCTCATAAATATGCTCCTCAGTTTTGGTTGCCACATACCACTATCCAATGGATGAGAAGTCAGGTGTCGGTAACTAGCCACAGTAGCTGCTCAAGTATCACATGGGCTAGTCCTCATTATAGCCAGATACCTGGCAGCTCAAGTCTGCGCATAGGAGGCAGCCAGAATATTCCCTTTATGCGGTATCCACAAGCAGATTCACTTTCTGTCTTCCAAAAGACTCTGCAAGATGGGTCTGAAAGTATATTCCTTAATTCTTCCCAATAATAAAGTCAAAATTCTACATGAAAGGTAAAAATGTGTTATTAAGACAGGTAAGATAAGGACCCTAGTCATCAATGACCTTTGTACAGACCGTCTTTAGCTATCATATGTGAATTTTAGGCTATCATCATTTTAAGGATACAAAGGTCGAGAATTCACAATAGGGAATCATGTTGGATAAAACATCACTACATAGTGATAGGATGAATGAAGGATGTGTGTGTGTGTGATCATTCCAAAAGGAGGATAAGCATTACTACCAAACAGCAACACTGAATGCATGTTTGGATTTTGGGGTAAAGCGTTCATTTGCAGTGCTGGGAAATATGAACAATTATGTTTTATATCATGCATTTCATTTAAAGACTCTCTCAGTCATTCAAAGTATGCCCATCTTTAAAGCACATCTTCAAAACACTATCCACGTCTTCAGTATAAAGCTTCCCTTTAAAGCATCAACCTATAACACACTTTGCTGTTTGTATCACTACCTATTTCCGGGCACATCACCACTTCATAGCATATCTACGCTGTAAACCACCTCTCTCTGATGAAGCATCCCTCTTTTGCAAATCACCCCTGCTTTCTAAAGTACCTTGTGGCTGGAAAGCACCTGTCTTCTATAGAACACATCTGTCATCCAACCCACATATGTCTTGTAAAGCACACTTCTTCTCTATAGGACAGCTTCTAAAGCTCATCACCTCAAGCACCTCTCTTCTGTAAAGCATCCCTATCTAAAGCAAGTCTCTCTTCTAAAGGATTCCGTGTAGTATAGCCTCTCCCTCCTCTAGTGCACCCCACTCTTGCAATCCACCCTCATACTGTAAAGTACGCCTACTGTAAAGCACACACATTATTAAGCATTCATCACCTATAAGCACATCTCTTCTGTAATCCCACTCCTGTAAAGTACACCCACTGTGAACCCCACACTCTGTGACTAACGTTTCCTGTAACAAAATGTTCTTGTGTAAAGTAGCTCTCTCCTGTAAAACACATCTTCTTGTTAAAGCACCTGTTTTATAAAACATTTGTCCCCTGTAAAGGTATCTCTCTTGTAATTGATACCATTCCTGTAAGTTATGACTGCAAAGCAGACACCGTGTGAAGCACCTTTCGCTCAAACAACCCCTTTTGTATAAATGATAGCCACAAAAACAGGGGATTAGTCAATGGAAACCTTGGTCCTAGCAGTCATTTCTGCATTTCACCTCTGGGGGCAAACGACTTCCGGAGCCAGTTTCAGCATTTACATGGAGGTATGCATTGTTACAGTTTCAATTCATAGTATTTTCTAAAAATGCCTGTAATGTTCTGAATAAAAAAAATGTGGGTATATCCAACAGTTTTTAAAATCCGAATATTTACACTAGTTTTCTTTTAAGCAGAATGCATGTCAAGTTTCTTTATATAGCCCTGCTTGAGTAACTTGGTCAGACGTGTTTAAAGCCAGTAATATGTATGTCCAGTGAATCACTTCAGTTTTCATGTGTGCCTCATGCCTTGTTTTCAATTAGTTCAATATTGTGTACATTAAAAAGAAAGTTGCAACATACAATGTACTCAAATTTTAAAGAACAAATGGACATCAACGAATAGCACTTGTATTTGGAGGAAATCATTTTTCAGTAAAAATCTTACTTTCTTTACTGGACAACAAAGACCTGAACATCTGGTCTGGGACAGAGTGAGCAGACGGTCTTTACTTTCGTTGGTCAACATGACAGCATTTCTAGCTGAATGTGTAAAATGGATTAAAAAGTGAGCCGCACAGTACCCTGAAATTGTGCAAGTCTGCACTTTATAAGACGAGAGCTCGTTGGTTTGGCCCACCACCGCTTAATGATGCATCTCTGGCATATTTCCTATTGATTTTACATTACCACAGTGATTTATGGAAAAAGAGAGCCTCAGGTGTCTGCTGAAGCTTTTTAATCAGTAGATTTTGATGCACTTACAGGAATACGTTTATGCCAGTGCGCTCATAACAGAATATTATTTAATGGCTCATTGTTATTGCAGCCTAACACTCTGCTCCATGACAAGGATCATAATAATAGACAGCTCGGTGTCCAGCGGATATTTGCAGGGAACCAATTTGAGGTGCAATATCTGTACAGAGCTATACGGAAGCTGCCCAGGAGAGCAGAATGAATGATTCCAAATATTAGTAAGGCTTGATTTTTAAGGCACTATCAACAAAAGGTAGACCTTGTTAAATATGACAGAAATAGGACAAAAAGGGTAATGCCATGTATGTACCTGCAAAAGGTGCCTCTATTGTTGTGGTTGAAAGGAAGGATAAAAAAGCAGGTCAATTCCAATCCCTCATCAGAAAAAAACAGGGTGCTAGAGACCTAGATAGGGTAGATCAGACTGAATTCCTTGCTATAAATGCAGATTCTAAATGGCCTGAGTGTGTCCCTTCTTTATTTCTACGCCATCCACTGCTGCCAAGAAAGCTGGAACTCTTTCAAAGCACAATTAGATATTGTCGGTAAAATAAGAACTGAAAGATCTCCCTTTCTAAGGAAGTGGGTAATACATAAAATTTAAATCTGGAATCATAGTGTATCAATTAATCTAGTAAGCTGTCGAATAACTTTAAAGGAGAACAATACTAAAAAAAAAGGGGCACGCTCAAGTATTCAAAAGTCGCTGGCTCTTTTCCTGGGGGGATTTTGAGGAGGGACCCCCCTATGTTTGGAGCAAATGTCTAAACTGTTTTGTCATTCCAGACCAATTTGAATAGTACAGCTGATATCTATGAAAATTGTAGGTTTCTATGAGCGATATTTCCACTTGCTGAAATTGTGGACAGTGGTAATTAAAGCAGAACTGTGCAAATATATTGTTTTGCATTTTTTTCATGACGAAACCCCTTTCTTGCGATAATCTGCCACTGCTACACCACTCACTTGCTTCTGCCTATGACTAGAACAACATTTTTTTTGCCAGTTCAGACTCACAGACTAGCTGCAATGTGCATGTAAATACAAATGCACAAATTAACATGTGTTCACCTCTGCCTACAACATCAGCCTCTCTGCCAAATTTCCACTCATCCACTCGTTCTCTTGCTTAAATTAATTTGGAGTTCCACCATCAGGACAGACGTTCTATATTCATAAACATTCCGACAGAGGGTAAAGTTTTATATATTTTGGTTCTGTGAATGAAAAAAGCATGGATTTATTATAATAAATCTTTTTATTGGTTATTTTTCAGAGAAAACCCGTTGTCATGGTCTCATATAACAACAATTCTTTCCTCTACAGTGGCAATACAAACAACAAAATAAAACAGAAAGGAAACAACAAGTGGAATATTCGCTCAGTGTGCACTTCATCCTTCATCTCCAGTGGTAGGTAGCCAAGGAGTCACACCACCCCCATCATTCTAGAGTCTAGGCCCTGCCTCCCCTCCAGCAAGTGCTTCAAAATGTGCATCAGTAGTAGACAACCATGTATACGTCCAAGTACCCTAATGTATATGACGTAGAGCCCGTCCACCAGGCACTGCCAACCTATTCTTGCTTTAAAAGTCCCTCGGGTTAGGGCTACTCCACCAAATGATCCTCTGACTGGTGTCTCAGAGTGTGATTGCAGCCCCTGCTTGCTACCCCCATCCATCCCCATCTGCGTGGCCTTCAACAACGTAGCCCAGGTTACTAAGTCATACTGCAATTTATCAACCTGTCTATTGTGTTTTATGTGTACCTCCTCTGCTAGTGCCCACTCAGCGACATCTTTATACTATAATGTGGTGGAAGGGTGGAAGGGGCTCTTCTACTTAGCCACCCTAAGACCATCTTCCTCTTGGCCAGCACTAGGGCTAACTGTAGGAACTTCCAGTGCATCTTGCCCCCTAGAGGTTGTCTAACAATGCCCACCAGAGGCACGCAGGGTGACATCTCAACCACTATCACTGCCATTGTGTGTAGCTGCGTGACCACCGCTGCCCAGTATGCCTGCACTCTTGGACCATGTGCGAGAAGAACAGGCCCTCTCCTCCACACCACAGACAATCTGCACTTCTGTCTTTATACATCCAACTGTGTATAACAGTTGTTAGATATATGCAATGAGCATAATTAAAGTGCCCCAGCTTAAATCTGGCACTGCATGATACCCATTTTCCTAACTCTCAGGTAGCTCTCCACTCCTTGTTAATCAAGTGTGTTGCCAACTTCTCTACCCATGCCCAGTGCATCAAAGGCTCAGTCTTTACCCTGTTCAGCTTGACAGCTATATAAATATGCATCACCATATGTCTTGCTATCCTGGCTGTTACCATTAAGTGTAGAGTTTCCGTCTGTTGGGACGCACTAAGGAACCTCGTCCAGATTTCCCTTGCAGTCATGCCGACTTAGCGTACTGCAAGAATTGCCACCTCCCACTGTCAAGGCCTCCCATGCCTCCACGTATTTATGAAATTTCTCTCCTGAGTAGAGGTCCCCCAGTGTGTCACAGCCCCCCTCCCTCCAGCATACCACAGACATATCCTAGCTAATAAGGCTAAAGGGCAACAGTGTCCAAATAATTAAGGGCCTAATTACGAGTATGGCATTCTTAAGACCCTCATGCTTGCGGTGGTGGTGCGACTGCCGCAATCTTGGCTGTCCTACCACCAGATTAAGACGCTGGGATCGGACTGCCAAGAGACCGCCGCCACCACCAGGATGATGGATCCTGACAGGTTGGAAGCAGTGGAAAGGCAGGAACAGGGCCATTGGGGGGCCCCTGCACTGCCCGTGACATGGCAGACAGTGTGTGTTTCGGGTCTGCTGCCAGTGCCTTCAGTGTGGCCTTGACTCTCTGGGAGAGCCGAGGCAAATGCCGCTGCGCTGTCAGTGCTGGCAAGCCCGGCAGGGAGGTCATAATATGACGGTGGGGAGGCCACCAGATTGGCGGACGACTCCCCACCGCTGTATTGGTGGTCCGATGGTCAGGCTGATGGCTAATTATGCCCTAAGTCCCTAGTGAAGGGGATCCTCTTCAAGACTCTGGTCACCACATGCTCCCGTGCCCCTGCAACCTGTTGTATAAGATAGAGCACATCATTTGGAGTCTGTGACACTTGCATAAGCATAACCAATAACAAGTGTGTGCCATAGGAGCTCCTCAACAGTCTCCTCTCCTAATTGTCCCCCCTCAGCTGCCCAGTGGGTCACATGCTCAATTTAGAGGCATAATAATGGAGTTCCTTATCTGGAAGTCTCATGCCTCCCTCCAGGGGGTCCCGCTTGAGTAACAGTAGCACCACTCAGCTCCACTTCCCAGCCCAACCAAGGAAGTCACGAGCAAGACAAGGGTTTTAAAAAGGCTGCACTACAGGCTATGGAGCGTGTTCTGAATCATATAAAGACATCTGGAGAGGAACACCATTTTCACCACTGCAATTCTACCACCATAGATAGTGGCAGTGTGTTCCAAATTTGCACGACTTCATCATTCCACTCACTGACAGGTCAATACTGTATTGATGCTGACTGTCCAATGAGTGCCCCACCTTGGTCCCGGGATACGGAAAGTTTAATCCTCCCACCACAGATCTATCGGGACCAGCTCCTTTTCTGGTATCTCACTTAGCACCCCCAGTGGGAAAAGCGGTGACTTACACCTGTTAATCCACAATCCTGCCACTGTCACAAATTCCTCCAAGTGCATCAGCAGTAGTCGCACCACCTCAAAGGAAAGTCACAGAGAGAACAAAACATTGTCTGCATACAAGGAAATAGGTGTGTGGAATCCCCCACCCCTATACTGAAGCCACCCATCTCACTTCGAAGCCTCAACACCAGGGGCTCCAGCACCAGAGCAAAAAGAAGAGGGGAGAAGACGCAACCCTGTCACATACCTCTCCTCATGTTCCAATGTTCTAAAACCAATCCACCACTCCACCCCTGGCCTTGATAGCTGTGTAAAACAGCCTTACCCAGTTGCAGAAATGGGGCCCAAACTCATCCTCTGAAGGACCTGCATCAAGTATGCCCATTCAAACATATCAAATGCTTTAGTAATATCCACTGATGCCAAAAGCTGATCTTCCCCACACTTGTGCATCACATGTGCAAGCCTCCACAAATTGAGAGCCGTTCTGTGCCCTGGCATAAAGCCACATTGATCTTCATGCACCAGGGATACCACCATGCCCTCCAATCATGCCTCCAGCATCTTGTAAAGCACTTTAGTGTCCACATTGAGCATGGTGAGTGGTCCATAGGAGGACGGACTCATCTTGTCACCCCCAGGCTTTTGAACCATAAAGATCACTCCCTCTTTAAGGGTGGGGCGAAGTATACTCCTTTCTCTTGTCTCCCGAAACACCTCCAGCTGTGGCTCCAACTTTGCTGCGTACGTCTGATAAAAGTCTACTGGGAAGCCATCACCCCACTGGCGCTTTCCACCTATTAATTTGACCTAACACATCCTTCAACTTTTCTAGGGTAATGTCAGCCTCCAATTCCTCTCTCATCAAGGAGGGCAACTAGTGAATTTCAGTGATTTTGTTAATGTAAAAGGGCATGTTTTAACTGATATTTGTGACATTTGCATACCCTCCCCTTGACCTTTGGGTTTTTTCAGTGAATTTCTGAGAATGTTTTGAATACCTAACTATAACTGTCACTATAACCTTTGTTGTTTCCAGTGACTTTCCAGAGTTTTTAAAGCAATCAATGCAATGTCTGTTAATAAACAATTAAATAAAGCCTATATAATCAAAGCAACAATAGCCAAGCGTCTGAGTCTTACTTTTACACTCCTTAAGCCGCATAATGCACCCATAAAACCAACCACAAGGGGTCCCTGCATTCCGAAGATTACATTCCCATTTTTCTTCTTCTTTTTCTATTATAACTATTATATTTTACCTATAGGTCTCCCAGTCCCACCCAAGACACTCACAGTTATAATTTGTTGTTATGGGCCTTGGGGAGAGCCCCAGCACACCCAAGGCCTGCACGTTTACTGCAAATGGCCCCCATAAATGGGGCTACACCGGACCCGGCTACAGCATTTGTTTTGTTATGATTTTTAACTTGGGGTGTCCAGGTGCCCACCTGGGGCACCCCACCACAAGTTTTACTTTGAAGGCCAAAAGAGGAGCTCCAGGGTCTCCGCAGTCCTTTGCCTCCTATCTCTTACATTACAACTTAAAAATAACTATTGTAATTAGTTTAAACATTCTGGCAGTAAACCTTTTTATTAGGAAATACCCTATACTGCAGCTGGGGACTGTCAACAATACAATTGCCTAAGCATTTCAGTGCAATGCCCTTAGAATCAATATCAGGAAAATAATTCAAAGCTTGATTAGATTATACAATGTTATCTGTAAAAGAAGCAAATGCTCAATTCTAGGAAACACTTACCTAACGGTTGATTAGATTAGAAGATATTATTTGTATGCCATGCAAATGTTCAGATATTGGAAAATTTAGAAGCTAGGGATGATTAGGTTATTAGATATTGCCATTACAAACATGTAAGACAAGAACTGGTTCGTGTTTAGAGCTCTGTGCATAAATTATTAACAACTAACTGTAGAACGGTTTGAAATCATATATGCTTTTCACTTCATTAGGCGATGTAACTGCAGTATAATTGAAATGTGCCACTTGAAACTCTCGAGTGTACTTTTCCTTTTTCAAATGTTGAAAAATCTGCAGGGAGTCTTGTTGTGAGCACTGATAGGAATAATTAGCTCATCCAAGCAGTTGACACTAAGAAAATGCAGTCAATCTATTCCTAAATTCCTCTGGAGAATATTTTATCACCAATTCCTATGTATTAATCAGGCACTAAATGCTTTCACTTAATATATGGCACTGGCAATTTGAAGACTTCACAGTGCTCTCGATATGGCTCTTACATGTCTTTCACATTGTGCTCTAATACATTTACCTGAGCATTCCTGACTTTAAGGTTAATCAGAGATGGAAGACAAATGAAATGTTAGAGACTAGCACTTCAGAATACTGATGCCTAGATTAACTAAGCCTTAGTGCTAGTGTTAATGTGACACAAAGTAATGCAAAGCAGCGCACGTTATGCCTACTATTTATCAGCTAATGCAAAAAGTGTTTGGCACTTGAAAGGTGCACTTTTGAAAGCACAAATTAACTTTGCAACATTTTGCATAACGAGTTCAGTACTGGAGAGGATTCCAAAGGTGTTGTAGCAAAGACAGCCTAACTAAGACCTACTAAGATCACCATACTGTCCGCTGCATAAAAGGGCAAATGCCTACTTGAAGTCATGTACTGCGTCCATATTCGGTAATGGGTTTATGCACTGGCCACAAATGAATGTTCATAGGTAAAAAACAACGTCTTATTGGAAATCCCAAGCATCAAAGCCACACATGAACCCCCTTCAACACTTCTCAGGGGCTGCCACTCTGCAATGGAACTCCCTCCCTGTCAACATTTGTACTAGAACATCTGTGATGCAGCTCTCTGGAACGTATCTGGCACAAAAAAGTGTAAGCACAAAAGATCATAATGCAATGTCATTTAACATACCATGAGTGATGTAATATGTGGGGTGATAAGCACTGCATGGAAGGGATGAAAGTTTTAGTTAGCTCAGTAAATCATAAATGGTTTATTTCAGTGTGTTTCACATTGTTTATGTGTTATTTCAAGTGACTAAAACCTCACAGCACAAGGCCTAAGCACATGCCCAGCAGGAAGGTGAGTGCAGGGCCTGACCGATGGCCACGTCCTGCACTCAATTCCCCACAGGCGGCCAACCTCTATTGCATGTAGCCAAGGGCTATGTACAGAGGGAGGTTGGCTGTAGGGCGTGGCCCCTGCTCTGGTCACGCTCCCAAACCACTGTGAACGCAGGGTCCCACATGTAGTAGTGAAGTGCCCACAGCATCCAGGTTTTTAAAAGTTTGTGACCCTTGAGGTGGACAGTTTTGGTTACCCCTAGAAGTGCTGGGGTTGGTCCTGGTGTCCCTACCCTGCCCTCTTATACTGTACTAATTGAACAAATACAGGACACAGGGACGGAGTCCATAAGCCTAATATTGGTGGACACAACATGTTTCTCTCATGGTTATGACGAGCAAATCAGATCACTCGGTACTATGGGACCTATACTGGTTGCGCAGAACTAGAGTGACTGACAGGAAAAAGGCTCTTTCAGCCAATTAGAGGCCTTTATTTTTTACAGGATTGTACTACATTGTCCATATGCACCTCAATTTTTAACCCCTTCTTGACCACTCTGAGCACCTCTTTAAATGCAAATTTCTCAAAATAGGCTGAACAGATTTACACAAAATATTGAAAATTCTGCTTTCTGACTAAAGTTGTAACTTTCTGCCAAAATTACAATGTAGTATTTCATTATTTAGTTTTTCTGTACCACGGAGCAAAGTTTCTTAAGCATTTACAACAAAATTCAATATTTTTGCCTCTCTCCCCTTTTTGTGACCCGTTTTGACAGATCACCCCAAAAACTTTCCAGGAAGGATCTGAAGTGGATGAATCTATAGTGATCCATTAGTGGTTCTCCCTGCTACTTGGAGTAAAGACAATTGGGCACAAACTGCATGTTGCAATAAGTTAATTAGTGCTACAATAGTACTAGTAACATACAACAACATTTTATTCACAAACTTCTTACTTTCGGAAGCTAGGCCTCCGCCCTTCACATATTATTTATGTGCAAGAACTCTGTAAAACAGTTATAAATAAACTGCAGTTCAGATATGGAGTAAGTGCAGCACAATACATGGGTAACCACTGGTACTGAAACTCCATCCTATACAAATTGTCAGAGGTAGGGGCTTAAAATCTCAAAATAACTAATGCTAAGTTAAAATAGTTTATTTTAACTTTTGAATAATCCATTTAATGTAATATTTAATGAACATGAATACAACTTAAATATTTTAGAGCATGTTAAAAACTTACATTCAGAGGGTGGGCCCCAAACCTTGCATTCAGGGCATGGGGACATGTAAGTCTCCACTTTTAAGTAACTTTACACTCATAAATGGTGAATAGCCAAAAGTAGTTCAGTTATTCGGAAGTGTAAGAGAAAAACCTTACATGTACAGATTTACTCACATGTAGGTTTACCTTTGTGGATGGCCTCCAGAAAGTCTAGGGTGACCCTGGAAGTGAATGGGAACAGCCTATTCCGGCACCAGTTTTGTCTAAGGCAGCACAAAGTACACTTTTCAAAAGTTACTGTTCCACTAAAGATACCAAAATCTACTTCTACAATGAATAAGGTTTTTTAAACTAAGTAGGAAATATTTTAGAATTTTAAATCAATATGTCACACAACATATAAAATAAGGATTTTATTTAAACCTAAGCTTGTTCATGGAACACCTAGCCTTACCTATACTGTGAAAACTTCTTTTGGTTAACGTCTTTGTGAGGGCATACTAGTTTCATTATGCAGTGTGTCACTTTTTTATGCTCTAAATGTCCAGCCATATTGGTCAACATTAGGCGTGACTTATCTAATACATAAAGAAGTTTTTCATAGATGGCCAAAGTACGTTTCCTTGTAATGTGCCACTGCAGCACTTTTCGTATGCAGCTCAGCCGGCTCCTAGCAACCATGGGGCACATTTACAAGAAAGAGGTGCAACATCGATTATATTAGGGTCAGAACACACACAGACACACAAACACACACACACACACACACACACATACATGGTAGTGCCTCATCACATAGTACTAACACCAATAAAAAGAATATCCAGAAATAGGCTGTAAATAAGTACCGCTAAATGCAGTAGGCATATCTTTGAGAGAGGGAGTTGATCCATATTGAAATGGGACAGACACGTGCACATTAGTTTATCAGGAAATAAACGTAAAGCAACAGAACTTCATTACAGCATTCATCAAAATTATTTTGACATCAGCTGCTTGCAATACAACACCCTTCCAAATGGATTTAGTGAATAGTATTGATACACACACAGATCCACTACCCTAATCAGAATCTAACATGGGAATAAGGAGAACAATTAGCTGAGGCAACACTACAAAAAAGCAACAGCTAATACTAACCATAACTGGAGAGGTTTCTCGAGCATTAAACTTCTTAAGAGAATAATCAAATAGAACACAGTACTTTTTATGAATCGTTCACCAGCTACGCAGGAAGACTTGGAACAGAACGTTTCAAAATATTAAATATTTATGGATGTTACTTACAAATAAATTTCATTTCATTTAGGATGTAGAGATGTTTCTTTATCCAAATATGTATCACACTGTGACGAGGTAAATTGTAACGCAAAGGAGCACAGGTATTTTACTCATTCTGACTCCTGTTGGTGTCATCCGTATGGACTCGATAAATGTTGAATAAGCTAATTTTCTAGGTGTTGGCACATAATGCAGTTATTATCACTAGCACATAGTTCATCTTCAAACTCTGGCAATAGCGCTGATTTCTTCCTTTCTATTTTTAATAACTTGACAATCCTCACTGTCACATCAGTTAAAAATAGGCAGCTCAATGTATGTAAATAGCTTCAGAGTTACCAAATAAGTGACGTTTATCAATAGTAAGGTGCCAGGTCATAGCTAGTCGTTGATTGGAAAATGTCGTCATTGATTTCCAGGATTTTGTGAAAGTGAGTGTGTTTAATATTCTCTGCATAATAGTAACAAGCACTGAAAAACGAAAAATCTGGTATTGGCACTGCCATGCATTTATTACCGTTTTTTGTTACTTTATATTTTAATCTTAAGCCACCTAAAAAAAGAAAACATGGCGCTGACTACATGTTGCAAACATATGCTTCGTATAAAAAAATAAGCATTGTGTGTAAATTGAATAAAACAGTAGTCATGCTTTCTATCAGCCAAGAGTGCCTCGAACAGATAGAGAGACCGTTTTCAAATTTATTGCACTTTTCTAGAAAATATGACTATTTGTTTTGAATTCCCGTAACCTGGAGACATGGGTTCAATCCATAAGAATGTCAAAAAACAAAAAATGATTAAGATGGAAAGGAAAAAACATCTGCAAAATAAAGTATTGGTGCACTATCCAAAGCACTAAAGAACTTTCACATGTGCACATGTGATCAGGAAATGTTTTTATCATTCACAATGCAAGAGAGTAAGGGGGTCATTCTGACCCTGGCGGTAATTACCGCCATGGCGGAGGTTGGCGGTAGCACCGCCAACAGGCTGGCGGTGCTCCGCCGGGCATTCTGACCGCGGCGGTACAGCGGAAAGGTGTACCGCCGACTTTCCGCTGCCCATGGGAATCCGTCATGGCGGCGCAGCTTGCTGCGCCGCCATGGGGATTCTGACAGCCCATACCGCCATCCTGTTCCTGGCGGTTCACCCGCCATGAACAGGATGGCGGTATGGGGTGTCGTGGGGCCCCTGGGGGCCCCTGCAGTGCCCATGCCAATGGCATGGGCACTGCAGGGGCCCCCGTAACAGGGCCCCACAAAGAATTTCAGTGTCTGCTTTGCAGACACTGAAATTCGCGACGGATGCAACTGCACCCGTCGCACCTTCCCACTCCGCCGGCTCCATTCTGAGCCGGCTTCCTCGTGGGAAGGGTGTTTCCCGCTGGGCTGGCGGGCGGACTTTCGGCGGTCGCCCGCCAGCCCAGTGGGAAAGCCAGAATGACCGCGGAGCGGTCTTTCGGCGGGAACCGCTTGGCGGGCGGCGACCGCCGTCCGCCGTGGTCAGAATCACCCCCTAAATGGCTGAAGTGTTCTGAGCTGTTCCCCATGCTGGGTGTCCCAGTGGGAGGAAGCAAAATGTGAGTGATAGTTAAATATACCTGTAGTGTCCTCCCCCAGCCTGGGCACCCAAATTAAATACAGGGCATACCGAGCTTGGTCTTACTTGTCTTTATTCCTATCTATGCAAACACAAACTCAACATTCTGAACATAAAATGTATTTACCACACCTTAACACTTATGTCACAGTTCTACGGAGTCCACCAGCAACCAAAAGGATCCTATCATCGCTAACTCACAAGACACTACATTTACAGATATATATATATATGTCTATATATATATATATATATATATATATATATATATATATATATATACACATATATGTATATATATACATATATATATATATATATAATCCACAACTGGTAGGACGATACCCACCAAACGGCTGCACCAATTCCTTCACTGACTCGTGAGGACAAAAGAGAATCAATGTTCGAGAATTAATCTCATGCACTTTATTGTATTAGTTGAAACATAATCTCCTGCAAAGAACGTCTACGCGTTTCGGCAGATGCCTTCTACTGGTATATATATTACCTAGGTGGCGGTTGGCACTAGGTAGTTATAGTTAGGACCAGGTTTTTTATAGAAACTGTGTTTTTTGACTTGCTTATATCCTTGGCACCGTTTGACGAATCTTCACAAAACGTTACAAAAAATGTGCCCTGGTGTTTCTTGTTTCAAATGGATAGTTTTGAAGCGATCCATTAAGCATGGGCTGAGAAAAAATGGGGAGTCAAAAAACGTGTGTTTCCCATGTTAATTCTCACAGGACCTTTGAACACGACTACAATCCGAATTGCTGGACAAAATTACACCAAATTTGGCAGAAAGCTAGCTTTCAGTACGTAGATTACATTTTCGCTTATTTGGTGCAAATTCGTCCAGTAGTTTTGGAGATATTAAAGGGAAAATACATTTGTATATCTAGGGCCCCGGATCCTCACTGATGACTTTGCGAATAATGACGAGCTTGGGAAATGCACAGCGCTGGCTGCCAACACATGAAACTTGGAAGTGTTGGCAGTCATCTTGGGACTCGTCTCACAAGTCCCACAAAAAAGTACAAAAAAAGACAAGGGGCCAGGGTAGAGTCACCCTGATCCCTCAGTTCTGGTGCTGTGTTTGAGAGGGACCCCCAAGAGCAAAAAACATATATTTTTTAATTTTTCCAGAAAATTTGTGTCAATTTTTTAAAAACCAAGCACGGGCTCCCACACTTGTATTTTACATACCCAGAGTAGCGCCACCTCGCCAGGGCATTAGTAAATCAGAATGCGGGAATGCCGCCTGCCACCCCTGCAGCCCTGGGGACCACCACCTCCCCAGGACATTAGTAAATCAGAATGCAGGAGGGCCACCTGCCCTCCCGCAGCCTGGGACCACCACCTCCCCAGGACATTATCATCATTCAATGCGGTGGGACACTGCCCCCCGCAGCCCTGGGGGCAACAATCTGTTGTAGATCTCCTTTTGGTCCATTGTGGGAACTTGGTCATCATGATTCTCCTAAGCATCAGTGTGGTAGGACTTTCACCAGTCTTTGAGTGAGCAGTCGACTGATAAGCTCGAAGAATAGTATGGAGCACTAACTTCAGATTAAGCTCCTCCAATTTAGCATGCAGGACAGTCTTTTTGAGTGTGATCACAAAGTGTTCGACAACACCATTTGCTTGTGGCGCAAGGGGTGTGATTTTCTGATGTTTGACAATGAGATGAGTAAGAAAGTCCCGAAATGATCAACTGTTGAAAGGCGAACCATTGTCAGACTTTAGAATTGAAGAAATACCCCATATTGCAAAAATGCCATCTGATCTTTCAATTACTTTTTCTTGAGTAAAAGACGAGAGATATTCCAGGAGTGGAAATGGGAGTATTCATCGATAATCACCATCACATGATGTCCATTTTCAAGAGGACCATATAAAACTTCAGCAATTCCCTCCCATAAATTTTTTGGTAAATCTGACATGTTTAAGGTATGTTGAGAGATTTTGGGAGCTAAGCAATTACATTAATGACAGGCCTTCAATTCTTTTTCAACTGTTTCATCAAGATGAGGAAACCAAACTCGGCATCAGAGAGCTTGTTTAGTGGCAACAATTCCAGAGTATCCTCCAAGGGCTACCTCAATTACTTGTTGTCACAGGCTCTCTAGTACGACAAATCTTGAGCCTCATAAGACAATACCTTCTTGAATAACACACAGTTCATCTTCTACATTCTTGAACTTCGGATACTTGATGTCATGTGTGAGAGGTCGAGTGTGTCCTTCCCAGGACTGATGTGCAGTAAT
Source organism: Pleurodeles waltl (assembly GCF_031143425.1). NCBI lineage: Eukaryota > Metazoa > Chordata > Amphibia > Caudata > Salamandridae > Pleurodeles > Pleurodeles waltl. The sequence continues at coordinate 1,218,990,078 of NC_090444.1, read as the reverse complement.
GTCTTTCAGCATCAACATGTCACTGCCTTAGCTTGTTGCAGTAATAATTTGTTCCAAATGAATAGTAGCAGGGGTGTTTGACTTTACAATGACAAGTTACAAGAGTGAAAGGTTTCCCATATAAGAATACGTGGAAATGTTCATAAGCCCACACAACTGCGAAACTTTTTGTTTCAGCTTGTGAATAAGCATGTTCAGTTTTTGACAAACCTTTGCTTGCATATATCACAATATGCATTCAAGCATTTGGGTGTCCATTGTTTTGGGCAAGGATCGCGTCCAACTTGACCAGGCTTGTGCCTACAATAATCTCTGTTTGGATCAAAGTAGGCTATTTCAGTGATGTTCTCAATTGCACACTTGATTTTCTTAGAACGTTGTTCACATTCATATGACTAGTAACATGGGACATTTCTTTTTGTTAAGTCTCCTACTGAAGCACTTACTGTGGCAAAGTCACATATGTATATGGAACATTGACTGGCCATGCCAAGGAACAAATGTAACATCTTGTGGGGGATTTTTGTCTGACAAGGCTTGCACTTTAGCTACATTCTGGGGGTCATTCTGACCTTGGCGGTCTTTTCGCAAGACCGCCGAGTTACCGCCGCGGTGAAGACCGCCGACCGCGGCGGTATGCCGCTGTGCGCATTCTGACCGCTGGGAGCGTTCCGCCGGAAAACCGCCAGCAGCCACACTGGCGGTCGGCGGGAAAGTGGAGACTGGTCAACCTCCACCGCCACGCCAGCAGAACACCGCCCACAGAATTACGACCCACATTTCTGTGTGGCGGTCTTCTGTTGGCGGTCTTCTGTTGGCGGTCACCTCCCCATGGCTCCTGTCGCCTCCCGGAGGACCAACGCACAAGGTAAGTTGATCGTCCGTGAGGGGAGGGGGTGGGGGGGTGTTGTGTGATGTGTGCGTGCATGGGGGTGTGCGTGTGAGTGTGTAGAGGGGGTGTGTGAGTGCGTGCATGCGGGCGGGGAGTGCTGCTGTGCCTATGGGCAATGTGTGTAGTTCGGCGGGTGCGCATGTCGGCATGTATGTGTGCGGGTATGTGTCCCCGTTGTGTATGTGTGTGTGTAGGGGGTGTGTATATGTGCATGTTGGGGGTGTGTGCATGTCGGGGTGCGTGTATGTGCATGTCGGGGTGGGGGTGGGGAGGGGGTTCGTACCACCTCTGGGGGGTGGCAGGGGGGTGGAGGGTGTGGGGGGAGGACTCGGGGGGGCAGTGGGGGGTGGGGGAGACCCCTATCAGTGCCAGGGAAGGAATTCCCTGGCCCCGATAGTGCCTACCGCCATGGTTAGCATGGCGGTTCCCGACCGCCAGAAACCGCGGCGGTAAGCAGGGTCATGATACCGTTGGCGGTCTTGGGTCGACCGCCGGACCGGAGTGCGCAGACTCCAGCCCGTCGGTCATGACCGCCGTGGCTGTCGGAGTGGGGAAGTGGCGGTCGATCGCGGCGGTGACCGCCGCGGTCAGAATGCCATTTTTTTTACCGCCGGTCTGTTCGCGGTCCGACCGCCGCCTCTCCGCCGACCGCCAAGGTCAGAATGAGGGCCTCTGTGTCATACTCCCATCAGAAAATATATGTCCAAAGAATTTTAGTTTTAATTTGTGGAACTCACACTTCTCTACATTCAAGGTTAGACCTGCATCAGCAAGTAGTCCACAAACTTGTGCAATGATTTTTTCATGTTCTTTTTGTGCGGCCCCAAAGAATAATATGTCATCAATGTAGTTGAAAGCATTCGTGATAGGATATATTATATGTCGAAGGACAACATCACAAAGTTCTGCAGCTAACGGCACATTAAAACATAATCTTTCATATCCGAATAAACCAATGTGAGTAGAACAGTTAGTAATGTACCTGCAATTTTCTTCTAGTTGCAATTGATGATACCATTTGTTTAAATAAAGGCGATAGAAGACTTTGGCAACATTCAACTGTGTGATCATGTCAGCAATGTGCGGACCAAGATGTCGTTCTCTTTCAGTTGCCTTGTCAGCTTGATGCGCATCAAAACAGGTGCATACTGCTTCGTTTCTGTCCTTTTTGTGTACCAACACTATGGGTTAAACCCACAAAGTTGGACCAGTAGATCACACAATATCATTTAGTAATGTTTCAATCTCTTTCTTAACAGCTTCTTGTAAATGAAATGCAATTTATCTATGTCTTTGAGGAACAGAAAAAACGTCCTCATTGACTGCAGTTTCATGTTCATGATCTTAAGCTTTCCTAATCCATGAAACAATGAAGGGAATTGACTTACTATTTTGTGATGAGCATTCATGATGTAGTTCACAGATATGAGTCCCATTTCAGCAGCAACTCTGAAATGTAGTAAACAGGCACTTGATGTAGTACCTTGAAGTAAGTGAATGAGTGCTTGTACCTTTGTCTTTTTGTGTTTCATGGTTGATATGTGTCAGGAAAACTATTGCCAGTGTTGTTAAGTTCTTCACTGAGAAAAAACGGTTCCCCTTTTCCTTGTACCCACGTTGGTTGCAGCGGCATCCTCACTCCCGGTGGCTCTTCTGGAGACTGTTCTTAGAACTAGCTTCTTCAGGTTTAACTGCCACCCAAGATGGTGGCCACAAATCTTTGTGAGGTCAGTGCTCCAGTGTTTCTTCCTTAGTCTCTTGCTGAAGCTTCCCTTCAGCTGCTTCTCTCTGGGAGCCCTGCACTTCAACTGTCATCCTGAGGAGAATGAGCAGTGTTCCTGAGGTGCTTCATTTCATGGAGAATTCTTCCAGTTTTGAGCAATTAATTCTTTTTCTTGTTACGGTGTACACACCAGCTACTTTTTCCCTTCTGGAGAAGCTGAATTTCTTCCTTCTTCCAACAACTGGCTATCGGATTTCTGAGGAGAATTTGTTTTGGCTTAACAGAACTTCAAGCAACTGCAGTAAGGAATCCTTTTGTATGATTTCCAGACTTGCCAATATATATATGTACATTTATATTCAAGAACTCTTTGCTTTGCTGACTTGTCAGTCTTAAAGCCAAACCTAAGGGCTCAGACTAATTCCTAGAGACTGTGACTGAGAAAACTGAACCTTGAGAAGGAGTTTTCGTTTCCTGTAAAAGACATTAGTAGATTGTATATTTGTGAACCTTTCAACTGTTCTCTAGAGAACCTTGGATACCTGTGACTCCTGGAGAAAAGAAGATATTAAGTTAACATTGTTCTCTTAGAGAGGGGCTAGTCCCTCAAAAGATCCAGGTTAGAAGAACGATAGAATTGGGTGAATGTGAATGGCTGAACAGTTGAATGCACACTAGGAATGTACTTATCTATGCTCTTATCTCCCGACTGCAGGTCCGTCCTTTAAAGAAATCCCAATCAGAAGAAAGGTGCAGGGTATAGAAGCACACACTGAATATTCTATCTTCAAATGGTAAACACAGGCTAGAACTGGATCTGGAGGTGGTCTCTCTTTTTCTATTCCCTTTCCCCTTTCGCCCTAGCGGATGCAGGGTTCAGATAATCAGTAAAGTCTGAGCACACATCTGATGGAGGGAGTTGGGTAAAAGGCATCTGCTCCTGTGGAAGTTTGATTTAATGGGTAATCTCCTGACAATATGAATGATCCTTGACTCATGACGTGGATGAAGACCATGTACACACTTTGGCCTTCGGTGGCATGAGACGGTGCTTTGGAGATAGCTCATTGTATTTCTCCTCAGTCATAATGTTTATCAGCACACCATTGTCAATAATAAAAGATATGGAACAGCCATTTATCTTCAGTGTAATTTTTGGACAATGTTTAAATAACTTTTCTAATTTTTCTCGTCAACTTTTCTTCAATTTGTATTTCTCTTCGGATGCAGCCAGTCTGACATGCGCATGTTCTTCTGAAGTAAACATCAATATTGTACATCCATCTTCCCTCTGTCACTTGACCTGACTTTGTTTAGTGTTGATTCAACTGAGCTGATGTTGCTGCTTGTCTTTGTGGGTGCACGTAGAATGTCACTTCTCAAATGTTTGGGTATCCATTTAGTTTTCTCGGCATTACGCACTTCGGAGCATATTTACAAACCCCTGGCCCCACCACAGCATCACTTTATGTGATGCTCCGGTGGTGCTGTGCACTGCACCATATTTACAAGGCCTGTTAGGCCACTTTTTGTGACTTAACGCCATCTTGTAAATACGGCCCCCTCACATACACAATTTGTGTAGAAGAGGTGTCTATTGGGTATTGCGGTGGGCATTCTGCAGCAACATCCATTGCATTTTGACTCTGCCCCAGATTTATGAGATTTCGTAAACCTGAAGCAGCACCAAAATCTAACGCCACACCAAGGGGTGGCATTAGCATAGCACAATGAGGAAGAATAATTGTATTCCTCCTCGTTTTTTGTTTTTTCCATGTGTGCTGTATTCTGCAGCACAGAAAGAGCAAAAGACAATGAATGATTGTTTATCTGCAGGAGGGTGTCCCTCCCCACACATAAACATAATTAAAAAATGATGATGTGGCACTTCTATGTGTGCTGCTTTCTGAGCACACATAAAAGTGTCAAATCACCATTGTAGATTGTTTATGTGCAGGTAGGGACACCTTCCTCCACAAAAACAATCATTCCCGTCAACACAGAAACCCTTCAACTATGGTGCAAGGATGCCTGTGTTAGTGCAGGTAGCTAAATTTAGCACCAGTGCAGGAGGAAACGCAGAGGTGCACCATATTTTTGTAAATATGGTGCATCCCTGCGTTTCTAAAGTGACGCTGCATGGCGCTGCAAATTTTGACGCAGCACTGCACAGCTCCACTTTTTTGTAAATTTGGCCCTTAGTTTTTCCTTTGCCTTGCAGGCCATTACAAAATAGTTCTCCTTGAAACAGCCCTTGCATATTTGTCCAATGGTGGGACATTCGCCTTCCTGTAGAAATGAAAAGCCACACCTGAAGAACAATTTATTTTTCTTTGGAGACATCACTTTGTATTCTTCAGCTTTGTGTTTTTGCTTACTTGTAATGTTCATGACTGATTCACTGTGGGCACCGCCAGCCTCCATGTCAGCAGCTTCTCAATCTTCACATTCCTGAGCTCTGACAGCCCTAAGTACTCGCACCAGACTAAGGGGGTCATTATGACTTCGGCGGATGGAAAAGGCTATCTGCCAAAGTCCTGACTGTCTGGTTGCCGCCAGTGCTGCAGCCTTCCCGGGTGCCCCACTAAGAGTTTCCTGCTGGGTCAGCAGGCAGAACGGCGTTTCTACCCACTTTCCCAGCTGGAAATGGCCTACAACAATGCTGTAGTGCGTAGGGTGCACAAGCACCCGTCGCAATGTTCAGTCTCTGCAAAGCCAACAGTGACCATCATGATGGGGCTGGCCGGGGGGCCCCTGCACTGCCCATGTCAAGTTCATGGGAAGTGCAGGCCCCCCCCCCCCAGTACCCCTTGCACCTTGTCTCTGCCAGCAGTTACTTGGCGGTGCTACCGCCATGTAATCACTGGTGGAGAAGGGGGTCGTAATCCCCAGGGTGGCATTGCTTGCCCTGGGGACTACCAGCACCACCAGCCCCCGCTATGAAGGAAAACTGGCGGTGCTGGCGGTCCCGTCATGGCGTTACCGTCACGGTCGTAATGTGACAGACGGACCACCACATTGGCGGTGGTCCGACCCCCTCTGTCGCCACGGTCGTAATGAGGCCCAAAGTGTTTTTCTCAGCATTTGACGTTTTAATAAATCTGACAAACAACCATCTAAAACTCTGAGACGTATGGCTTCTTCATCACTAAATTCATTAAACTTACAATGTTTGACGAGTGTATCAAGTCTCTCAACAAATTTATCAATTGTTTCACCAGCTCTTACCTGACTGAAAATACATCTTTTGTGATTGACATTCGTCATTGGATTGAATTTGAGATTTAGCGCTTCTTTGATTTGATGGTTTGATACTTCATCAGCATGTGGTATTTTCTTTATTATTTCTTTTAATCCTTCACCGGCAAGATTCTTGAGATATTTGACAATCTCTTTATTGTCTGTTTTTCAAGAGCATATATGAAATCATCAAAGATATCTATCCAGTCAGTCCATCTGTCACCAATATTTTGCTATTTGGTGATATCGAATGAAAGTGGTGATTTTAAGAAGAAGGAAGCATTATAACCATTTGTGGAACTCACTGACATTGAAAGTGGGGTTGTCTCGAGCACCGTCTGCTATTCGCTGGGACCTGATGCATTCACACTATCACTATGGGCCTGCAACTTCCTGGCATCATGGTCAACATGAACAATTCAAAGTCTTGTGTCCTCTTTCTTCATGGCCATTGGAACCTTGAACTTCTGCAATACTTTTTGAGTTGTACTGAGCCCCACCCAGCAACTTCGATGGAGTATCTCTTGAATCAATGACTGCTCTGTAAGCACAACCCTCGTTATTATTGCCTCTAATCTTTCTCTGCATGTATCTGCTTCTGCTCACAGTGTTCTCCTGCACCTGTCTGTCACTGTTCATTGTGTTTTCCATATCTGATTGTAACTGCCTTAAAGTTTCTTTGCACTCAACTATTGCTACCTCTAACACTTATCTGTACATGGTGATCGCTCTCTTTAGTTATATCATTCCATATATCTCATAACTCTGTGCTGCATTGTGGAGCAGTACCTCTTTCACAGCCTCACCAACAGGCTCCTGGTCAATGATACATACATTTCTCTATAGGGCCTTTGTCTTCTTCAAAGCTTGGCACTGGCTGGAGTAGCACTTTGACTCGCCCTATAATGTTGATCTTTACTTCGAGGGAGGTGCATGTGGCACACACAAGCAGTCTGCTGGACCATGGAAAACTCTTTAGGAGAGCACTGTCACTTCTTCGGGTTACGCCTCCCCTATCTCATTGCCAGATGTTGCATCCTCCCCAGCTTGGGTACTCGTCAATGAATATGCCATGCGCGGAGCTTGGTCTTACATGTCTTTATTCCTCTGCGTGCAAGTGCAAACTTGTAGGAAGTTGGCTCTGTATGTGCTACTTCAAAGTAAGGAATAGCATGCACAGAGTCCAAGGGTTCCCCTTAGAGGTAAAATAGTGGTAAAAAGAGATAATACTAATGCTCTATTTTGTGGTAGTGTGGTCGAGCAGTAGGCTTATCCAAGGAGTAGTGTTAAGCATTTGTTGTACATACACATAGACAATAAATGAGGTACACACACTCAGAGACAAATCCAGCCAATAGGTTTTGTTATAGAAAAATATCTTTTCTTAGTTTATTTTAAGAACCACAGGTTCAAATTCTACATGTAATATCTCATTCGAAAGGTATTGCAGGTAAGTACTTTAGGAACTTCAAATCATCAAAATTGCATGTATACTTTTCAAGTTATTCACAAATAGCTGTTTTAAAAGTGGACACTTAATGCAATTTTCACAGTTCCTAGGGGAGGTAAGTATTTGTTAGGTTAACCAGGTAAGTAAGACACTTACAGGGCTTAGTTCTTGGTCCAAGGTAGCCCACCGTTGGGGGTTCAGAGCAACCCCAAAGTCACCACACCAGCAGCTCAGGGCCGGTCAGGTGCAGAGTTCAAAGTGGTGCCCAAAACACATAGGCTAGAATGGAGAGAAGGGGGTGCCCCGGTTCCGGTCTGCTTGCAGGTAAGTACTCGCGTCTTCGGAGGGCAGACCAGAGGGGTTTTGTAGGGCACCGGGGGGGACACAAGCCCACACAGAAATTTCACCCTCAGCGGCGCGGGGGCGGCCGGGTGCAGTGTAGAAACAAGCGTCGGGTTCGCAATGTTAGTCTATGAGAGATCTCGGGATCTCTTCAGCGCTGCAGGCAGGCAAAGGGGGGGGTTCCTCGGGGAAACCTCCACTTGGGCAAGGGAGAGGGACTCCTGGGGGTCACTTCTCCAGTGAAAGTCCGGTCCTTCAGGTCCTGGGGGCTGCGGGTGCAGGGTCTCTCCCAGGCGTCGGGACTTAGGATTCAAAGAGTCGCGGTCAGGGGAAGCCTCGGGATTCCCTCTGCAGGCGGCGCTGTGGGGGGCTCAGGGGGGACAGGTTTTGGTACTCACAGTATCAGAGTAGTCCTGGGGTCCCTCCTGAGGTGTTGGATCTCCACCAGCCGAGTCGGGGTCGCCGGGTGCAGTGTTGCAAGTCTCACGCTTCTTGCGGGGAGCTTGCAGGGTTCTTTAAAGCTGCTGGAAACAAAGTTGCAGCTTTTCTGGGAGCAGGTCCGCTGTCCTCTGGAGTTTCTTGTCTTTTCGAAGCAGGGGCAGTCCTCAGAGGATGTCGAGGTCGCTGGTCCCTTTGGAAGGCGTCGCTGGTGCAGGATCTTTGGAAGGCAGGAGACAGGCCGGTGAGTTTCTGGAGCCAAGGCAGTTGTCCTCTTCTGGTCTTCCGCTGCAGGGGTTTTCAGCTAGGCAGTCCTTCTTCTTGTAGTTGCAGGAATCTAATTTTCTAGGGTTCAGGGTAGCCCTTAAATACTAAATTTAAGGGCGTGTTTAGGTCTGGGGGGTTAGTAGCCAATGGCTACTAGCCCTGAGGGTGGGTACACCCTCTTTGTGCCTCCTCCCAAGGGGAGGGGGTCACAATCCTAACCCTATTGGGGGAATCCTCCATCTGCAAGATGGAGGATTTCTAAAAGTTAGAGTCACTTCAGCTCAGGACACCTTAGGGGCTGTCCTGACTGGCCAGTGACTCCTCCTTGTTGCTTTCTTTGTTCCCTCCAGCCTTGCCGCCAAAAGTGGGGGCCGTGGCCGGAGGGGGCGGGCAACTCCACTAAGCTGGAGTGCCCTGCTGGGCTGTGACAAAGGGGTGAGCCTTTGAGGCTCACCGCCAGGTGTTACAGCTCCTGCCTGGGGGAGGTGTTAGCATCTCCACCCAGTGCAGGCTTTGTTACTGGCCTCAGAGTGACAAAGGCACTCTTCCCATGGGGCCAGCAACATGTCTCTGGTGTGGCAGGCTGCTGGAACTAGTCAGCCTACACAGACAGTCGGTTAAGTTTCAGGGGGCACCTCTAAGGTGCCCTCTGGGGTGTATTTTGCAATAAAATGTACACTGGCATCAGTGTGCATTTATTGTGCTGAGAAGTTTGATACCAAACTTCCCAGTTTTCAGTGTAGCCATTATGGTGCTGTGGAGTTCGTGTTTGACAGACTCCCAGACCATATACTCTTATGGCTACCCTGCACTTACAATGTCTAAGGTTTTGTTTAGACACTGTAGGGGTACCATGCTCATGCACTGGTACCCTCACCTATGGTATAGTGCACCCTGCCTTAGGGCTGTAAGGCCTGCTAGAGGGGTGTCTTACCTATACTGCATAGGCAGTGAGAGGCTGGCATGGCACCCTGAGGGGAGTGCCATGTCGACTTACTCGTTTTGTCCTCACTAGCACACACAAGCTGGCAAGCAGTGTGTCTGTGCTGAGTGAGAGGTCTCCAGGGTGGCATAAGACATGCTGCAGCCCTTAGAGACCTTCCTTGGCATCAGGGCCCTTGGTACTAGAAGTACCAGTTACAAGGGACTTATCTGGATGCCAGGGTCTGCCAATTGTGGATACAAAAGTACAGGTTAGGGAAAGAGCACTGGTGCTGGGGCCTGGTTAGCAGGCCTCAGCACACTTTCAATTGTAAACATAGCATCAGCAAAGGCAAAAAGTCAGGGGGCAACCATGCCAAGGAGGCATTTCCTTACAAAACTCAACATTCTAAACATGCTAATTTTGATATTGGTGGTCTTTTGCGAAGACTGCTGTCGAATCGGGTGCCAAAAGGCCGCCAGTGTTGGCAGTCCAAAGACTGCCATATTACGAGTCACCTATGGAATTTTGTCCATGAACAGGCAGATATCCCACATCGTCTGCCTGACCGATGGTGGGTGAGAGGCAGTTCCACCGCCAGCACCGCCATGCCGCAAGGACTCTCCCAGCTATAGTACAAGAAGAAATATGGCACGGCGGTCCTTGCATGGTGGTGTGACATTGGAGGTGGCACCACCGACATCCACCCCCTCCCGGACGACCACTTTGATGTGGGCTGCTGTGCGGCCAAGAAAGGTAGGTGGACCGATTGAAAAGGGGGATGTGGGTGCATGTGTGAGGTGTGTGCATGAATATGTGTGTGCATGTGTGTGTGACTGTATGTGTGCATGGAGGATGTGTGTGTGTGCATGTATGAGGGTGAGTGTCTATGTGTGCATGTATGTGGAGGATTGGGGTGTGTTTGGGCATGTATGCGGAGGGTGGGGGTGTCTGCCTGTATGCGGAGGGTGGGGTTGTGTGTGCACGTATGCGGAGGGTGAGGGTGTGTGTGTGTGCATGTATGTGGAGGGTGAGGGTGTGCATGTATGTGGAGGGTGAGGGTAGGTTGTGCATGTGTGCGGTTGTGTGGGGGGGTGTCTGCAAGTGTGTGAATGGTGGTGGTCCGTGTGAGATACTGCAAGGGTTTTTGTGATGGGGCGACCGCCACGACAACCCTGGAGGTTTGCACCCTCGTAATATGTCCAACGGTGTAAGGCATGCCGCTGGCCCGGAGAAGGCCCCCACATGCTGCAGCTATCAGCCCGCACTGGCAGGGCTGGCGGCGGTGTGGCTGTTTCCAGTCGGTCACACAGCCATGCTCATTTTGTGGCGGTCTTCACTGCTTGGCCCACGGCAGTGAGACCACCACCGCAGCAGTCCTCGGACCGCCGCAGTCATAATGAGGGCCTTAATGTCACAGTTCTATGAAGTCTATCAGGTACCAAAAGGGTCCCATCATTGCTTACTCACAAGACACTACAATACCAAGTGAGTGATAACAGACATTAAGAAAACCTTGAGGTGCTGTAACTATGCTGAGTAAATACTGGACCTTGGAGTACTTCACCAAACAAGTTAACTACTTGTACTTTGCTTTGAATAAAGGTTTCAACTAATTCTAATCTACATTATGGGGGTTATTACAACTTTGGAGGAGGTGTTAATCTGTCCCAAAAGTGACGGTAAAGTGGCGGATATACCACCAGCCGTATTACGAGTCCATTATATCCTATGGAACTCGTAATACGGCTGGTGGTATATCCGTCACTTTACCGTCACTTTTGGGACGGATTAACACCTCCTCCAAAGTTGTAATAACCCCCTATATCTTCAATGCCACAAGTTTCAAATTGGGTAGACTTAAGCTAGATCCAAGGTCCTGGTAGCCCCAAATACATTATTTTAGTGCTAGCCCATCCTCTTCATGCACCCACTGCACTGTCCCATAGGCATCATTCATGTTTGGACACAACGGTGTTAATTGATTTAGAGGTAGGTACTGGAACAGAGACAGAAATGGCACTGCAGCACTATTTACAAATGTTGGTACCAGTAAGCATAATGAATCATTCTCACTAGCTCCCTAGATTCTCTAAGAACATGTCTCATGTGGGAGGGCAAGGGTACTTGGCCGCAGAACACATCTACATGGTCTCACCTTCTGTCAGTGTGAAACAAGTACTATTGACTGCAACAGCCAAGATTTTGGTAGGCCTCCTTTTACTGTCCTACATAGTGACACCAGACTGCTGAGCGAACAACCAAGAAGTAGCTCTAATGCAACAAGGAGGAGGAGGTAGAAAAGAGGAGGATGAAGCAAATTGTTAACTCCTAGCTTCAAACTGTGTTTTCTAGTGGTGATGTATTCTGCTTTTATATTGAAATCTGATTTGCCTTACATAACATGGCATACACTGAAATACATTTGTTTGACTTAAAGTATTCAAAACATTAATTTATTATTTTTTTTAATTCAGAAATTCACCTGGCTCCACCAACAGCTTGAGGATTTTTCAGATTTTTAATTCAAAAGCCTCCTCTCATAAAGTGTAAAACTGAGTGTTATATGTACTCTGACATAACAGTTGGCCCCTTGTACACAAATTGTGGGCTGTGCATAAAAATTATTTGTCCAAGGAAAACTTACAATGTGGAAAAATGCATGCAAATCCCTACACTGCATGGATTTGATTGTATATATGAGTATAGACATGTGGGCAGGAGACAACATTTGTAGATAACAAACGTGTTAATAATGTTTTATTTACACTAGTTCCATTGCCCACTCAGTGTGATACTTTCCTGGATATGCCCACTTTCCCATGAATAGGTGTCACAATTGTGAAAGAAATCCATATATCTGGTGGAAAAGCAGTAGTCACTATTGACAGTAACACATCTATAAACTAACCTATCCTAAATCTGTGAATGAGTATTTTGACTGCTGCCTATTGACTTTGATTGTGGGGGAAGGTGGCGCAAAGTTTGTGGGCTTTAGACATGCAAGGCTTTCTGGTCTTTGTTTGGCATTTTCTATCCTCATCGGCCATTTTGCTCCCACCATCAAATGAGAGCAGGTTAGCGGTCTAGTGGCTGCAATCTGGTAGGATTCCCTATGTGACCAATCAGCCATTAAAAGGTGGTCGATGCATGGGCATACAGCAGACACGTGTGCTGAGCATGCTGCTGGCACACCAGAGGCATGTCAGAGGCAAGCCCGCCTCCACCTGTCTGCTTCCTGAACGGCACCAGGGGCCAGATCCCCTGCCTCTTCAGTGTTTAGTGTCTAAAATAATCTATTCTGCGCCTCAAATGCTGCTACTCAGAGCACCATGCACAAATGTTTACCTACACTCTTGCACCTTTGGAGTAGAAGGAAATGATGAGGTTCCTTGCAGACAGTGTGACTTCTCTTCGGCTTTTACGACTGTGACAACTAGTAAAACGTGTGACTCACATGGCTTGTCATTTTTAAGACCAAGTTCTTTCCAATATGTCTAATCTAAAAATGGTCGCCCCTATCCCGGTGAAATTGTCAGACCATTACATGGTGAAAATGACCATTGATATTCTTAAAGTTGATAAAACTATCACTGTCAATTCTATTATGAAAAGCCAATGGTGCCAACTGGACCCCTCTGTCTTTTCTAGTTATATTGAGATGAATGCTCCTCAGTTAGATTGTGACATGGAACGGGCAGAGTCTTCTACCAAGTATGGCTCAATTCAACTCTGGATTATTTTACTCCTGTTAGGTTTTGCAGAATTAGGGAGCATCCTTTGGCTGCTTAGTTAAACGAAACACCACTCGCAGACAAGAAGTATTGTAAAAAACAAAAGCACGCTTCGTGGAAAATCTATGACTGTGTAGCAAAAACACAATACATGGGAGTGATCAAAGGCTATCAGAAAATCCTTAAAAAAGCATGTGCTGACTTTTTTGCAGACAAAACCAAAAACAGTAGTAAGTCCTCCAAGGAATGTTTCTCTCTTGTGAATAACTTTGTCAACCCAACAGCTCTTCCTGGGCTGGTGGATGCATCGAATAGCCACTGTATTAAACTTGTGGATTATTTTGTGAACAAGGTCAATGACATCTACCTTTATTTTAACAAGGGTGAGGAAACAGATAAGCTTAATTTTCTTGTTGCAATGACAAATCACACACAACGGGCAGCCTTGGAATTACTGGCTACCCTTGATGTAAGCTCTATTTCTATCCTAATGTGCCTGGTTAAATCAGGATCTCCGGATGTCCCATTAATACCAGATTACGTCCTAAAAGTTCAGGAGAGTATTACACCAGTTTTCTAGAATTGGCCAATCTTTCGTTGAGCACTGCAATGGTACCTAGTCATGACAACATGGTAGGGTCATTCCTCTTTTAAAAGCCCTTTCCTAGATGCTACAAATCCAGAAAACTGTTGCCCCCTTTCTCTCCTGCCATTTGTATCCAAGGTTGTGGGGAAACATGAATAACCTCTTAACCAAATTTCTAGAACAGAATCAAATACTAAATTTCTCCCAGAATGGATTTAGACATTCACACAGCACAGAAACTGCTATACTAACAGTAACTGAAACTTTTTGTAGTGCAGCAGAAATTGGTAAATCACAGGCACTTAAGGTCTGCCTTCGCTATAGCCTCACATGCAGTCCTGCTAACCCGCCTCAATGACATGGGGTGCAAGGCAAAAGCTTGACTTGTTTTACCTCTTTTACAAAGGATCAATCTTTTCAAGCAATTTCCCCTCCTTTTGCCTTATCCAAAGAGCGCTGGTACATGGCATCTCCTAGGTTCTGGTGCTTAGCCCTGCTTTTTTCAATGTGTACCTCAGACCTTTAGTCAATGTGGTTAAATCTTTTGGGATATTACTAATGTCTTAACAATGATGATACTCCGTTAATTGTTTCCCTGTCAGTGGAGTCGGCTGATAGCAGTGCTATTGGTAAAAACTATCTAAAAGCGGCCACCAGATGAATGCACAAGAACTGTTTAAAACTTAGGCCCTCATTACAACAGGGTTGAATTGGCGATCGTACCGCCAACAGGCTGGCGGTACAATTCGCCATATTTTGACTGCGGCGGTAGCGCCGCGGACACACCGCCGGGACCGTCGGTATTCCGCCATCGTTGTCCCGGCGGTTATAATCCACCAGGGCAGCGCTGCTTGCAACGCTGTCCTGGGGATTATGACTCCCCTTCCCGCCAGCCTGTCCATGGCGGCAGAGACCGCCATGGAAAGGCTGGCAGGAAGGGGAGCTCTGGGCCCCTGGGGGCCCCTTCACTGCCCATGTACTTGGCATGGGCAGTGCAGGGGCCCCCAGGGACAGCCCCACCCTGCTTTTCACTGCCTGCACAGCAGACAGTGAAAAGCGCGACGGGTGCAGCTGCACCCGTCGCACGGCCGCAACACTGCCGGCTCCATTAGGAGTCGGCTGCAATCTTACGGTCAACATCCCCGCTGGGAGTTTCAAAATGGCTCCACTAGGCTTCCTTTTTCTCTTCCTAAATTTTGCTTTACTTCTTAACTTTTAGGTAAGCTTCACTAGCTGCCTGTCAAGAAGCATACGAAGTTCAAAGCTCTTTTCATCGCTCATAAAATCCTTTACAAGCAAGGAACACCCAGTCTAGCGTCCTTGGTGCAATCATATATGCCCACTAAACCTTTAAGCTCCTCAAATCTGAACCTAGCCATCATACCTTGCCACATAAAAGCCAGAATGGGAGGATGCTCCTTTTTTGTTCTGGCCCTGACCCTATGGATCTCTTAGCCACCTAAGGTAAGAAAGATTAAAAATCACTTAAACTTCCAGAAACAGTTAGAGACCTGTCTGTTTTCAGGCTAGGCTATTTTTGCTTTTTTTTTTCTCCTATTGCTTTGTCTCTATAATGATCAGCAATGGGAAGCTCCTTTCTAGTGGCAACCACGTGCTTTGAAATCTTTTTTACCATATGTTATGTTTTTTAACATAACAGTTGCCATTTTCTCTGTGAGACTGTGCTGAAGGTTTTGTGAACGGGGCTCAAAGTTTATTTGCATGGATTGATTCAATCAAATGTCATGGTCATTATATGTGCCAAATACCTCCTCTGTTTCCTAATATTTAAAAGTGACAAACATTAATTCATAAATATTAAAGAAGACATGATCGCTTTTGAGATATCAGATGTTAAAATACATTAGAGCACATATTTGGACTTTTAATGATGCTTTAAGTAATTCATCCCTTTTACAGCACCTCATTTATTCACAAGGCCACCACAATGACCACTGATTTACATCCAATTAAAGCAATTTTAAAGGCATGTAATTTGATGACATTTAAAATGGGATCAAGTTACTCCTCTTCTAAAAAACAACCTGAGTCAGCACTGAATTATTATTATTATTATTATTATTATTATTATTATTATTATTATTATTATTATTATTGTTATTATTATTATTATTATTATTATTATCAATATTATTATTATTAATAATAACAATAATAATATTGTTATTCCAAAAAGAAACTTATGTCTACAGGCACCTACACCCACATAGTTCAGGTTACATAATGCCAGTTCGCACAAAGCAATAACAGTGAGGAGAACAAATACCCCCTTCTCATCACAGATAATCAAATGTCTTTATTTTTCAACTCCAGGCCACAAGAGACATCAGTATCTAGTTTTAACACTGCATGTTGGTGGAAAATACGATTGACAGGCACACTGGTAGATTGCTATCTCATCTCTTGACTTGAACCTATTCCTCTAATCTTTGTACCCCAACCCAGACAACTTCGAGGTGACTCCACGGAGGTTCGCCATGCTTTATAAACACACACACACACAACATGACATGACATACCTATAGTTATGAGGACCGGCCATTGACCGTAATGAAGTGTGTACTTACTATTCTAACTCCATGTGCGCTTTGATATTAGGTAATGTTTTAAAGTGGACCGAGGCAAATAGAACTGCACTTTTAGTTTTTTTATGCACTTACTCTAAACTACTAAACACACTACGGGACCAGTCCTCCTAATACACCGGTCCTCACAAGGAGAGTGTTTGTCAGGAACTGACAGTGTTTACCCACACTATGAGGACCTAACCAGGTGTGGACCACAGTTATGATTGCACTGTGATTTTATTTCAAAATAATATACACCATGATGTGTTTCGACCACACCACTGGCCTTGTTCACATGATGAACAGTGCCATTTTGACCCCCACTTTATTACACCACTTGATTAAGAATATGATAAACACTGAAAAGAGACTTTCACCCTTTTTTTCTAAAAACCCAAACATTTCAGGACGTAACACTCAGATGTCAAAGAATTCCATTCATATGACTGAGTTAAGTTAAAGATGTTATAAACGTGTTGGTGCACATTAATACTGGCATATACATGGACTATTATTATAAACCCTTACTTGGATGACAAATCGATTGTACATTGTTTGCAACTAATCATAATAAAACCACTGTCTTTGGTTATGGCTCTAACAATTGTGATTATATGACGATTATTAAAAATGCTTAATCGTATGACCTTCACTTTGATTTGTACCAAATGAATCAATGATGCGCACATCTCATCATTTGACCCCAAATGCGCCCATAACCCCTAGCTATCTGCACATGATTTACTTGTTCATATTATGTGTTAAATCACTCTTTATTATCTCAGAAACACCAGGTGTACTCTACCCACAAACAAAAGTATCATCCATTACTTTTTTCCCCAAAGAAGGATTTCAAAATGAAGGTACCTGGGCCAAAACGCTCCTGATGGTTACAATGTATTCCCGGTTGGAGGGAGACTGCCTCAGTTTGCAGAGACTTGGCATTGAGACGTCACAGACACGTGGTTTCTCAGTGTGGTCAAACAGGGCTATGCAGTGGAATTTGAGAGGCCTCCTCCATCAGCGGGGCTCATAGTGACTCATGGCAGTGTCTGAAATGTCATGCTCTTCTCCATGGGGTGGACCTACTATTTCAGAAGGCAGCAACCATTCCAGTTCCTCCAGGGGAATGAGGCATGGGTGCTTACTCAGTGCTTTTTCTGGTCCAGAAGGTGTCAGGATGTTACAGGCCAGCGCTGGATTTGAAGTTGGTCAGTTCTTGAGTTCGGACTCTTCACTTTCGGATGGTGACATTGCAATCGATCATTCTTCTGATAAGAACAGGCAATTGGTGGCCATCCATCGACTAGGAAGATGCTTAACTCCATTTTCCTGACAACCCCACTCATCAAAAGTTCCTGTGGTTTGCCTATTATCAGTTTCAGATCCTTCCTTTCAGGCGCAAGTTTGCACCCAGGGCATTCACCAAAGTTCTGGCCTCTTTGGTGGCTCTTCTACATTCTGAGTGCCTCTTTCTGCACCCTTATGTAGATGACTGGTTGGTGAAGGCTCCTGTGACAGAGGTGTTGCTGTCCCATACAGAGAGGGAACTGGAGGTTCTGTGTTCTCATGGGTTCCTCATCAATTGGGAAAAGTCTTCCTTAAATCCAGTCCAAGACCTGGTATTCATTGGGGCACAGTTTCAGACTCTGCAAGGTCAAGTTTCTTGGTCAAGAGGTCCGGTGACCAAGGTGCAGGATCACATCAGAAGACTCTTGGCACATGATTTCCCGAAGGTGGAATCTTGGCTCAGAGTCCAGGGAGACTTGGTTTCCACGGTCTTTCTGGTTCCATAGGTTCAGCTTCATCTTCACAATTTGGTCACTCTATCCTAGGCAATTGGGATCCAGAGTCTCAGAATTTGGCAAGTTCAATTCCTCTGTCTCAAAGGGTGATGGGGGGAGCTAGCACTGTGGTTGGATTATGAAAACCTGGAAAACAGGGTTTTGCTAGACCGTCCCAAGACTGTACCTCTTCCACAAATGCCAGTGTGTCCGGCTGGGGAACTTGGGGGGACGAGCTGCAGGTGAAAGGATGTTGGACTCACACAGAGGCAAGCCATTCCTCATATAAGAGGGAACTCAAGGCCATCTTGTGTTCAGTTACAGGGAAGGAGGGTGCTGGTAAGAACAGACAATGTCACTGCAACTATGTGAACGGGGGACTCATTCCAGCAGTCTGAGCAAGATTTCTCTCAAAATGTTTTCATGGGCTCAGGAGTCTCTGCTCTCTCTGAGAGCCATTCACATTCAGGGGTCAGCCATTGTGATGGCCGATTAGCTCAGCAGGGACATCCCTTCATTGAGGGAAGTTTCTCTGGCTCTGAGGATGATTTCTCACTTGACTTATCAGTGGGGTCTTCCCACTAGTGGATTTTTTTGCGTTAGGGAGGTTGAAAGGAGGGATTGAAAGGTCAGGGTGTTTTGGATTCCTTGCTGGCTTCCTTGCAGGTGTCTAGGAAGTGGTCTACTCAATGCCCCTGTAACAGGCATTGGAGCTCTTTTTTTAAATGGTGTAGGGACCAGGACCTAATGCCTACTAATGTGAGTTTGCTGATGGTGATGGAACTCTTAGAAGATGGTTCCGAATTGGGTCTGACGGTGACCACTTTGAGAGTTTAGTGGGTGGTATCCCAAGCTTTCAGGGGTCCACAGAAAAATTTATTGGATGAGGACGGTTTAGTAGCACGTTGTTTGAAAGGACTCTCCAATGCCTCTCCACAGTTGGGTAGGTCTGCACCCTCTTGGGACTTGTCCATTGTGTTGGAAGCCTTAATGTCTACTCCGTTTGAGCCACTGGAGGAACTTGATTTGCAGTTCCAATTGCTTAAACCCTCTTTTTGGTGGCTATTACATCAGCCAGGGGCTTAGGGGAGTTGGGGGCTTTGTCGTCTAACTTTGCTTTTTGGAGGGTGTTTCCTGACAGGGTGGTGTGGGTTCTGGTGCCAGCTGTTACCCCTAAGGATAACTCTTCCTTTCATTTGCAGCAAGAAGTGGTTCTTCCAGAATTTTTCTCTTCCCCTGGCTCTCTAGAGGAGATGAGATTGCATTGTCTTAATATCAGACAGGCGATTTTGGTCTATTTGCATAGGGTTCAGTCCTTTTATAAAGTTGAGTCACTGTTTGCGATGTCTGGGTCCACTAAGCAGGGGGAGAAGCCACCACTGCTTCTTTGAGCAGATGGATCAGGTTGTTGTTTTCTAAGGATTATGAGATTCAGGGTCAGATACCTCCCTTTTCAATTCAGGATAGATTTATCCAGAGTATGGCTTCTACTGCTTCTACTGTGGCAGAGTTAAGGAGTGCATCCATTTGGGAACTTTACCAGGCTGCGACCTGCGCTAATTCCTCCACATTTACTAAACATTACAGACTTGCTGAAGTCCAATGTATCACTGATGTGTTTAGTAATCAGCTGCATTTTTCTGTGGGGAAATAGGGAGCCCTGATGCAGTCGATCTTGATAAATTTGCATGTTCTACAGGCTTTGTCAGTTGCCGGATTTTATTGCTTGCTACTTCTCACATGTCATGGCTGCAAGCGAGGGAAGGGACAAGGAAGTAATGCCTAAACTACATACCAGTAATTGCATTACTCTGAGTCCTTTTCCCTCACTTTCAGTGATAGTCCCTCCCATCCTCCCTGAGAGACAACTGACAAGTGTAGTGTTTGGAGCTTGTTACTAACAGGAGGTGTGGTGTGGGAGGATCTTTTATGTGTTGGTTAGACATGGTATTGGTGTCTGGGAAGGCAGGAGGCCTCAAATGTCATGGCTGCAGGTGAGAGAATGGGACTCAGAGTAATGCAATTACCAGTAACTAATTTAGGCATTTTTCTACACTAGAATAATGAGGAATATGGATTTGGAGATTCAGTATTGTCATATTCACTGGCATCTCAGAACAAAAGTGGGGGAACACCGTTTAGCTTCTCTGGCATGTGTGTGTAGTGTCTGGACAGATACACGCTCTATACTATCCCACAGCTATGCCAGTGAGACTCCTGTCAATTCTTTCCACTCAGCAGGCTCTATGAGTTTTATCTTGAATCTGAGAGCAAAGAGAAGTCTACCAGAAGAGTTGAAAACATTGTCTCACATCACAACATAAACCATAATCTATAAGTGACCATTTTAGTTCAGCTTTAGTCCTTACAAAAGGCACTGAAAGACCATTCTATTTTCATAAAGCATGCAGGAATTGTCTCCATCAAATGAGATAAAATGTCCTGTGCCACCCTGATGGACTGTATTCTATCTACTAAACCATAAATCAATCATGCCCTTGGCTGTGTGCCACAGGAGTAAAACTGAGTATTAAACTGGATTATATTCTACTTAAGGCTCACCAGACGAAACGTCTTATCTGGCAGTCCAAGACGCCAATGCCATATTTACAGATCTCAGGCTGCATCATTGAATTTGCTGCATCATGTTGATGAAGTAAAAATGTGCGTATTCATCAGTGAATCATAACCAGAAAGAAATATTACATTTCTCTTTCACTATTTTGCTATTATTCGTAAGAGGCGAAACTGAAAGAAATATTATATTTGCCTTTCACTGTTATAGTATGAAGAAAGTATCACCTAATTATAATTTTTCAGATTGTTAATGTTTTAAAGACAATGTCCGGATAACACTTGCCTTCTACAGTAAATTGCAGTTAACGTATTACTACATCACAATGACATTCCTAATTTCTTTATAATCTGTACATTTTATAAATTAATCAATGCAAAGAGTCTGTTCTGGAGGCTGGTTATTAATAGAAGTAAGTATGCACCTACCACTAGCAATAATGCCCCAAGACAATGTTTGGTTCTGTCAAGGTCCCAAAACATTAGGCTCTGGCTTAACCCCTGGTAGCTTGGCACCGAGCAGGCAGGCTTAATTTAGGCGACAGATATGTAGAGCATTTAAGTACACCAACACAATAAATAAGTAAACACAACACTCATTCAAATCCCACACCAATTTATAAAAATAGTAAATATGTTTACCTTTACAATGACATTAAACTGACAAAAATTCAAGATAAAACTAGAACTTGGAAGCAAATAGTGCTCAAAAGGGTTAAAAAAAAGGATTGCACTGGACCACAGGAGTTCCAGCCATCTGCATTGTAACACTTTTACACTTACTTCGAGAAGTGTTTCTTGATGCAGGAAAGTGGTCCACAACCCCAATCCAAGGTTCCAGAATCTCTGAGTTGCTCCTTGGGATGTTGGTCACATTGCACCTGACCAAAATTCTAAAGGTCCACTGAACACTGTCCAGCTGGGCTCTTCTAGAAGGAGTTGATGCAGGTGATTTTTGGTAGCTCCTTTATACATGTTGCTTACGGAGAGTCCACTCCTCAATCCTTTAGAAGCCAAGCAAAGTCCTATTTATGAATCCCAGAGTGTGTTTCTGAGTGCAGTCCTTCTTGGTGCACACTAGGGGTTCAGCAGGGCAGTCCTTCTTCTTCTTGTTTCCAAGCAGGGATCTTTGGGCATCCACAACACCAATCCAAGGATCTGGAAGCTCTCACATGGTCCATGGGATGTTGGGACTATGTTTCCCAGAACGCACCTGGCCAATTCCTTCAAAGGTCACACAAGACTGTCCAGCTTGGGCCTTCTTGATAGGGATGATGCAGGTGAAACTCTGTTAACCTGTGGCTTTCAGGGAATCCACGTGTGTGCTTTTTGAAACAAGGCAAAGTCCTTAGGGGTTTTGTTCCAGTGTGCAACAGGAGTAGTTCTTCAGAGTGCAGTCCCTGGGGTTGCAGACCATGATTTCAGCAGGGCAATCCTTCTTGGGATTTCAGGCAGCAGATCTGAGAAGCAGTGGAGATCAGCACCTTTATTCAATCATCTTAAGGGACAAGAAGAGGGGGACACTGTATCCAATGATCTCCAGGGTGCTACCCAAAAGCATAACAGCTTCATCAGAAGTGTGGCATTTTCTTCTCCCATAAGGATCTGTTCTTTAAAATTCCAAGATGGACGATTTTCCTCCACTAGGAGCTAAACATGGCTCAACCAATCCACTGGTGTGGCTCATTTCCATTGACACTCCGCCTCTGGACATCAGCAAATTCCATTCCTGGGCCTGCTATCTATCTGTGGGGTACAGGATGTGAGGGCATGCCTCGCTGACATCCCTTTTTTTCCTTCTTTCTTTGAAGCCCAGTTTGATTTACCCAGTCCCCTTCCTGGCCTGGCCTCATCATCTATAGTCCTCTATCAGATAACCTCTACTTAGTGCAGGTCACCTCATCAAAGCAGCCTGGCTAATCCTGTTAAAGCTGACCAATCAGGCAAGACTACTAGTAACTGTAATTTGGTTTATAGAAAAGAAAGTCTTAAAACGTCTTTTCTGTATTAGTTATTATTATAAATAAATGCAACAGTGTCAGGTTGATAGATTCATCACTACCAATCTTTTAAGTCATTTCAGGACACATTTCTCTCCTTTCTAGCAATACCTATGCTTATGGAGAATATTTCCATGTTAGCCTACTAAGCGAAGTAGCTGCAATGAGGAAAAATAAAAGGTGCAGTTTTCCCTCATCAGGGCAAATAAAACACCTTTTATAATGTCTCTGCTTACAGCTACATGGCACCCCACCACTGGGGCATCTAGGGGAGACCTTAGGGATGACATGTAAAAATAAGGTAGGTTTTCACTTTGCAAGTACCTTAAATTTCAGAGTCATATTTGCACACATTTTACTTTTTAGAGACAGTCCGCAAGGCAGGGCTGCCTTTAAAAATGACAGTAGGCAACACAGAAGTGCGCACTCCAGTGCAGGAAATCTACTGGGCCGCTAAACTTCCCTGTCCTATTATATACTAGAGACTTTTTAGAAAGTTTGACTCCCCCTTGCCCTATTATCTCCTAGAGACTTACAGGGGTCTATCACTGCCAATGGTAATTGTACGATTTTACCATACCTTTTATTCTGAGCACTAGCTCTGGGCCTGTTTAGCAGAGTACAGGATACAGTCAGGGACAGTTACCTCCAGTATCAGAAACATTGGGGTGAACATGCTAAAAGGATAACTTTCTCACAGTCCATATGTGTAAATGGGAAAGCAAATAAATTCTGCTGAGAAGCTCCTAAGTGAACTTGTTTCATGACTCTTTGCTTGTTGCTCTGCTAAGGTGACCTTCACTTTCCAAGGCCTATGTTTCGGAGTAGATAAGAGTATTTGGCTGCTATGCTTAAGACTTCATAACTAGCTCTAATGATTATACCACACAACAGTAATCCACATAATGCTGCAAGTAAGCGAGTAAACAAATTCACCAAGTCCAAGAGCATTCAAGGAACATTATGTCAATGCAGCTATGTGGTATCAGGGCAATTTCTTCTTCAAATGGGATCCTTCATGCTTCTGTGCTCAGCTGCATTCCTAAACAACACTCCACCTCTTGCTGTGTTGCTCTGGTTATTCACACATCATTATACTCAAGATTGCATTATGTGATAAATGTAGCAACTCAGGCAATTCAGCAGCTGGCTGTTATTGCAGTAGGTCTTGATACACTGTGCAGTACTAGTGACATGCAGAGGGTAACAAAGAATGCTCGGCGCCCACAGTTGTTTGAATAAGTCTGTGTAACTTTCAAACAGGCAGCGTTGAACTGTTGCTTGCAATAGTGGAGTCTGAGATCACCAGTTGCAGTGGATTAAAAATGAAAACATTCTATTGCTCCACATGGTGCTAGAATTGTCAATAATAACAAGGTGTACATTTAAGTTCCGTGAAACGTTTACAAGTGAGGATGATTAGAACTTATACCCACAGCTATACTGTGAATATTTTTACATTTTATTCAATATTTCAGTATTATTTCCAAATATATTTTCTTTTTTATTGGCTCGTATATTGATTACATGCACAGAATAAGATTACCCCAGTTAATGAAACCTATGAATTGGTGCTCCAAGTATGAATAAATGATTGAT
Organism: Pleurodeles waltl; assembly: GCF_031143425.1. Taxonomy (NCBI): domain Eukaryota; kingdom Metazoa; phylum Chordata; class Amphibia; order Caudata; family Salamandridae; genus Pleurodeles; species Pleurodeles waltl. Next base: position 1,218,965,939 of record NC_090444.1, on the reverse strand, counting down.
ACTTTCTTTGCCTATATAATCCTCTGCATGCTCACAGTTAAAACTGCCCTCAACTACATCAACATTTACACGCAGATATCCAGCTTAGCCCCAGATCCAAGTCCATCGTGTCCAAACATCTAGTAACAGCCAGGGCGATATTATCCTCAGAAACACCATGGGGCATATTTATACTCCGTTTGCGCCGAATGTGCGTCGTTTTTTTCGACGCAAATTCGGCGCAAAACTAACGCCATATTTATACTTTGGCGTTAGACGCGTCTAGCGCCAAAGTATGGGCAAATAGCGTCATTTTTTTGCGTGAACGCCTTCCTTGCGTTAATGAGATGCAAGGAAGGCGTTCCCGTCTAAAAAAATGACGGCGACGCAAATGCGTCGTATTTATACTCCCGGGCAAAAATCACGCCCGGGAGTGGTCGGGTCAAAAAACCCCGCAATTGCGCCACATTTTAACGCCTGGGTCAGGGTAGGCGTTAAGGGGCCTGTGGGCTCAAAATGAGCCCACAGGTGCCCTCCCCTGCCCCCAGGGACCCCCCCTGCCTCCCTTGCCCACCCCAGGAGGACACCCAAGGATGGAGGGACCCATCCCAGGGACATTCAGGTAAGTTCAGGTAAGTATAAAAAACAAATTTTTTTTTTTTTGGGTGGCATAGGGGGGCCTTATTTGTGCCCCCCTACATGCCACTATGCCCAATGACCATGCACAGGGGACATAAGTCCCCTGGGCATGGCCATTGGGCAAGGGGGCATGACTCCTGTCTTTACTAAGACAGGAGTCATGTAAATGGCGTCTGGGCATCGTTTAAAATGGCGCAAATCGGGTTAAGACGATTTTTTAGCGTCAACCTGACTTGCGCCATTTTTAAGACGCCCTAACGCCATTTTTCCCTATTCCGGCGCTGCCTGGTGTACGTGTTTTTTTTCCACGCACACCAGGCAGCGCCGGTCTGCTTGCGCCGGCTAACGCCATTCAATAAATACGGCGCCCGCATGGTGCTTCAGAATGGCGTTAGCCGGCGCAAAATTTTTTGACGCTAAACTGCGTTAGCGCAGTTTAGCGTCAAAAAGTATAAATACGGGCCCATGTTTTTTGGAGAACATACTAACTAACAGGTGCCCAGAAACTTGGAGTTTATCTGTCGACCAACCACATTGCTTTAAAGCTGAAATAAAACAGTGGCAAAACCATCAACTGTAACTTTGGAATTAACTACGTAAAATCCTCTCAACCTAATTAACACAAGCATCTCCAAAAAGGTTACTGTAATCCATACACCAAGACTAGAACCTCTCCCTAGCACTGCCGAGCAAACAGTCCATCTTATAAGAAGAACTCACCAGTGTCCATCTTCAAAAGGTCAACTCAGCCAGCATAACTTTCACAGTGGCTCTCTGGCAAAGTACGAGATCCTACGCTGGCAATAGACACTCAGCATACGGGAGATAAGTAAGAGGAATGTGGTGCCTAACACTAAAAGTCGATAAACGTAATGCCCTTAAAACCATATTTGGACGTGAGATCTCTGTTCTTCAAAATTGTGCGGTGCTCTGACCCCATGATGCTTTGCTCTCGCCTTTATGAAACTTCTCAAATAAAATAAATACATGCGGCATGAAAACGTTGTCCTCCTGAAAAGTGTTGTAATGCGTGCTGCTCCCCACCAGCCCCACTGCTACCGCACTACCGCCCCCCAGTCCCTCCCCTTTGCCACATTTTGGCACTGAGCATTTTGTAAATGAAAAGGCACGTCTTTCTAACTCAGTAACAGTGTTTTGCTTCTTCACACAGGACCGTATCAACCTTTGGGAATTTTTCTTTAAAAAACATGGCTATTATGTTGTCAGGTTGAACCTAGCCCAGGGTTAGTCATGAATAGCATGTTTATAATAAGTAGCGAAGCCCAACAAAATAGTATCAACATATTCTGCAATCTGCAGAGTAAAATGACATGTCAGCCAATTGTGTCTTTCCTTGTTCTTCTTGGGTTGAGAGTGACCGAACACAGAAATAGGAGATGTAAATCCCAGAAAACGAAAATCGATTTCAGTACAACTTTTCCCTTTTATCATAAAGAGGCAAACCTCTTGATGTGCTCTTTTTTGGTGTCAGTTTCGAGTTACTTACAAGTAGAAGTGTTGACTAAACAATATTTGTCTCCTAAAATATAAAGCTTCAAGTTTCCTTTACTTTTATTGTGTTCTTTTTTTTATTTTTTAGAAAAGATAAGCAAGGTCAACTAAACAAAGATTTAAGAAATTATTTTCAGCAAATTGGGCAATTGTGTGTTCACAACCTTGTAAAATTTTAGCAATTTTACTTTACTTATAGAGATTTTAAATGATGAGATCCATGAAAAATAAACGAATGGTATTATGGGCATACATACATATAACATGAACGATACACCCAAGAACCAAAAACGCAAAAGGATGTGTATATGAGAATATCATGCACAAATATATCGTCTGTCATACATATCATTTTATCCACATTTATCATTATTTGACGAAGCGCAAAGCAAGACAACTTGCTGCACCATGTCAAATGGAGAGAGCAGGAATGTGCAATATTTACCACCATATGGCACATACGTGCTCTCTAGCTTCACTGGCACATGCATAGAGGCTTGTGTGTGGTATTGTTTTGTGGCATAACACACAGGCACAGGGTATGAGGTTCTAATATTACCTGTCTTGCACAGCATGCACCATCCACTCACCAGGTAAGGCATCACATTTTGTTACTGTGCTCTTCCAAATTAATGAGCACACTATGGGCCTCAATTACGAGGTATGTGGCGCATGGCAGTCCAGCAAGTGCCTTGGTGCGCCGTCCTGTGCCACCAGGAAAGGGCAAAAATGCACTGTATCTACAATATATGGCCCATTTCCTTTCTCTCCCTCTGTGCTGGTGCACAAACTGATGCCTAGTGCCAACACAGACACTCTTGCACCATGGTGCAAGGATGCCTGCACTGTGAGGATGAATATTTTGTGCAAGAGGGGACACCTTCCTGCCCAAAAACAATCACAAGAGGTGTTTTCCTCTTTCTATGTGTGCTGCATAATAATTCTCTCTGATGCGTCTTTCTTACACCACCCCTGAGGTGGGGTAGAAATCTGATGCATTCCCAGACATGTAAATCTGGGAATGCATCAGATTCCTCCCATTTCCATCGGTATTGCGTGGCAACACCCCAAGCAACACCCATGGAACAACCCTTTGAAGTAGTGTTATGCGTGAAAGGGGTCCATACTTACAACGCCAAGAAAAGGCACACAAGGTGGCTTCACATGGCCTTGTAAATATGGGCTGGCACACTGCGCCACCAAAAAAATGGCGCTCCCCTTATTTTAGTGCTGATCATTGACACAAAGGTAAAAGATCATGTATAAATACGGAACATCCAAAGATCACTCACACATTCTTAAAGCAACAGAGGCTGATTTTATACATTAATGTTTCCATGAAAGTAGCACTATTCCATTTATCCTTAACTGAAAAGAAATATTTTAATGAATGCTTAAATGCTTTAAGACAGAACCGAAAACAAGCATGTGTCTTATTTTTTAACTTGAGGATGGGTCTGCAGATGCTGTTCCCAGAAAAGAAGCACAATGTTATTCTGTTCTCCATTGTGCCTAGATGCTGGTGCTACCTGGGGGAAAGTTGGGAGGGGGAGGGGAAAGAAAGACAGCGTCAAACTTAGGGGTGTGTGAACTTGCCCCAACTTGCTTCTGCACAATTTCTTGAACTTATGGGAAATTATGCCAATTACATGACCAAAAACCAGTCTGTTAGTGCTAAATAATTTGTCCTTGGGTCAAGGTTTGAGCAACAGTGGCTCACATTCTGGTAATTAGTACTGTTCTAACTCTCCTGTGGTATACTTTTCCTATGAACTGAGGCATAATTATGCAATATGGCATAATGGTAACATTTCAGGAATGTTGTGCAACAAACACAATATGAAATTCCACAAGTTATACAAATTGCATAAGGGTAATATAATTTTCACCCAGGCTTAATCCAAATATGTGGTTCCAAATCCCCTGCAGTGCAGCCACAGCACTACAGCTGTCCCTTGCCCCCTACTTGTAAGACAAACTGTAGAGCAAATGATCACTACTCAATTGTGCCTTTAGCTTCTCAGTTTGATGGTTGTGATTCCATACACTATCCTCTTCATAGTTAACTATTTACATGAATTCTTTAATAGATCACCAATTTACTTAGCATTTTATCTGAGGGTAGTATTTCCTACTTTCCCACATTCCCTGGACGTACGGGTGCTTCAACGAGTATTATATATTCTAATATTTCATACACACTTTAGAATGGTATTCGACCCTTCTGTACTATTGAGGATTTGGTATTCACCATTTCATCTGAGTCACTTTGTCTCAGTCACATACATGTTTTTAATTTTTTTTGGTTGACAGTTTGAGAAATGAGACACAAAAGTACAATTCAGCTCTTGCTCCTAAGGCTCCTAAGGCTCACCACACATTAATTGCTTTTATAATTACTTTATGGCAATCTTTTGCTTCATAGGTTTTAGTAATATCATTGGCGGTTATAATATTCTCCAGCAGGATAATTTAGGAGAAAACAGTCATGTCCAAATTTGTGGTATAAGAGCAGAGACTGGAAAATCTTTCTTAAATAACTTCAATTTATTATAAAATAATCCTGTCATGAAAAAGTCTTTAGAAATATGTCTTAAGTATCATGAATACTGCAAGAATATTAACTCACACACTCATAAAAGCTAATGAAATATGACCTTGCACCGTTAAGTGAGGACAAACCAATATATCACAGATGATTCTCTGAATAATAGTGCCACTATAATGTCTACTGCTACATGCATTTTTATACAAGGGTAATAAACATTGTTCCCAACACCTGGCAAATGCAGAATATAGCTTAATTTACCACACTACGTTCAATTCAAGCACAGCTGTTTTAGTACATCTTTTCTGAAGTGTAAAAGGAGAAGATATTTGCAATTAAGTAGTGCAGGATTGCAAAAAGTATAGGGTTGTAATTTGCTCCTTCAGCCCACCAGTCCCCAGGAAGTATACTGCAATCAAAGTTGGATAACATTTTGATCATTTAGCAACCAATTAGATTTAATGGCCACAGGTTTAGCTCAAATCTGACAACACTGTATATTTTTTAAATATAGTTTCATTGATCTTAAAGATTATCTTGAAGATATCAGTTTAAGTGGGTTTTCATAAAATTAGTTCATCTAGCATGTTACCTGATTGCCTGCTTGCTTAGCTCGACAGGAATGCAACTTCAGGGGAAGTAGAAAAGGGACAGGCATCCTTGAACAGCAGACTACTCCCACAGTTTCTGAGCCATAGTAGGTTGACGTGTATTTATGTCACACAATAGGTGGCACATTTACAAGAAAGTCATTCAGGTCAGCATAGCAAGTCACCTGGTTGTGCTGCACTGTGTGACAGGGAAAGAGCAGGAATGTGCTGTATTTAACATTATACAAAGCATTCCTGCCTTTTTCCAGTGCCAGCGCACAATGTGCTGTCTAGCGCCAATGCAGGCACTCTCGCAGTATGGTGCAAGGGTATCTTTATTGTGAGCAGGATTCTTTTTGTGCACAAAGGAGCATCTTCCTGCACAAAAACAATCCCCTGAGGCTTTCTACTCTGTGTATGTGTGCTGAAAAATGCAGTACACATAGAAAGAGGAAACAACAAGAAGAAATAGATATATGTTTCATCGTTACATCTTTCCTGGGAAGCTGTAGCAGTTTTGGTGTATTCCTAGATCTACCACTTAGGGTAAGTCAGGGAATGCATTAAAATCCATTGTTGTTGAATGGGAACACTCACGCACCACCCGTGGAAAGCCTCCCTGGGGCAGTGTAACATGACACAGCAATTTTCTCAGTGTTGAATAACTCTCAATTTATCCAGTTATTCAGGGCCACCCAAGATGGTCTTGTGTGGTGTGAGATATAGCATTTTAAGGGCTGTGTCGCTTTTGCACCCCATTGTGTGGTACACAAGAGATGCAACCCTTTAATAAATCTATTGCTAGATGTTTAGGATATGGGTCCAGGTTTATCATAGGATTGTGATGCCCTCACTTCATGCAGGGTGATGCGGGGCAACACAATCCTTAAATCAGATTTACTAATCTCTGAAAGCCAGCACACAGTGCATTCTGCAGCACACTGCAAAGAGCAAATAGATTCAAAGGATAGCTTCTGTGACGAAAGGTACACTTTCTTGCACAGAAACTGTCCTGAACAAAGTGCAAGCACCCTTATGATATGACGCAAGGGTGCCTGCTTGGCGATAGGCAGCCACAAGTACACTAGCACTAGAAAACAGCAGAACTGTACGAAATCTTTGCAAATATGGCACAGTTTTTCTCTCTCTTTCATGCAACACATCAAAGCAACTTCCCTTTCTGTGCAGAAGCCCATGAAATGTTGGTAAATATGCCCATAAATTTCCCACCATCATGCACGGTGGAATTTATGCAGCATTGGGTGATGCTGAAGACAAAACCAGTCAACAGTGTGATGTTGGTTTATCTAGTAATGTCACAACTTAAATGGATGCTGCAAAGAGGTTTCATGAGATGGAAGTGGTCATGCTGCTTATTTTATAGAATAGTTCTTTCCTACTTAGAAATGTTTTGAGTACGTTCATAAATATTTTCTGAGTAGGAGTTTCCCTCAGAATGTGGTGATGGATTTTTTTAGCATTTTAGTTGTTTATTTTTTTAATGATATACTATATTACTGATACCCATTGTCATTGAAAGATTTGTTGATGTTGTTCAATCACACACAGATTTAGAAGTACAGGAAGTGTGATGGAAATGTGTACCACTGTTGAAACATTCAAGAATTTCAGAGATTTCTTTGTTTAATTTATGTGCCCCAGGTTATGCACAACGAGCCAAACACAGCCCTTAAAGGAAACCACTCAAACGCTGCATTGTTTTGTTCTGAAGTGTAGCACAAAAAACGTAGGTACATAAAGGGGCTCCTTACGACCCTGGCACTCTTAAGAACTCTAGGGTCATGATGGCGATCGAACTGCTGCCAATGTCGTGGTCCAACTGCCACATTAGGACCATAGTGGTAGCGCCATGGTAGGACCACCAGCACTGTCAGTTTTCCTCTGTAGGAGGGGCTGGCAGTCCTAATCTGCCCGGGCAGCGCTGCAAGCAGTGCTGCCCTGGGGATTATGACCCCCTTCTCTGCCACCGGTTACATGGCAGTAGCACTGCCATGTAACTACTGGGGGAGACGGGATGCAGGGGGCCCCAGCATAGCCCCTGCAACACACATGCACTTAGCATGGGCAGGGCAGGGCCCCACCTGGCTAGCCCCATTGCAGTGTTCACCGTCTGCTTTGCAGACAGTGAACATGCGACGGGTGCTGGTGCACCCTATGCACTACAGCATTGCCGCTGACTCTATTATGAGCTGGTGTCAATGTTGTTGGCTGTTTCCCAAAGGGCCAGCGGGCGGAAACACAATTTCGGCCCACTGACCCAGTGGGAAACTCTTTATGGGGCCCACAGGAAGGCGGGCGCATTCAATTAATCAATCAATCAATCCATTTTTATGAAGCGCAACTACTCACTCGTGAGGGTCTCAAGGCGCTGGTGATAGGTCTGAGCCTCATTTGAAGAGCCATGTTTTGAGGTTCTTCATGAAGATGGTGAGAGATGGGCTTTGTCTGAGGTGCATGGGGTGGTTGTTCCAGCTCTAAACTGCAAGCTATGTGAAAGATCTTCCTCCAGGGGTGGTTTTCCAGATGCATGGGATGCTAGCAGGTGCCTGCTTGGCAGAGCAGAGGGATCTGGTGGGGTTATGGAAAGAAACGTGATGGTTCAGGTTGGCCGGTCAGATGTTGTGAAGGGCCTTGTAGGTGTGGGTGAGTAGTTCGAAGTTGACTAACTTATCTACATAATGATCAGCCCTTCAAAAAAGTAATTTAATGAACTAACTACAAAGTCCTCTTTATTTGCAATGCAAATGCAGGGTCATTAAGAAGCAATGAGTTTGGCAGAAAAAAAGCCAGGGCATGTGGCTCACCTCTAATAACAATATTCACTGAAAGTACTTATACCAGTTCATACATTGATTCAAGCTAATGGTGAAAATGCCTGGTTCCCACTGGTATGTGCACACATAGACCACCTTTTGAAATAAATCTTTAACCATCTAAGGATAATAATTACCTTCTCAAACACATTTCGGCTCAGTATTCTCTACATTTCACTGTGGATTCAGCACAGTCATCCTGCTGCATTATATATGACATTTTCTGGGGAAAGTGTCTTTTCGTTTTCAGTGGAACAAATTGATCCACTGAATGCCAATAAACAAATTCTTATGTAACAATGCACAAGTAACATTTCTGACGCACAGAATAGAGGAAACAGCTGGGACCGTTTCTTCGGTTGTTCAGCATGTTTGCCTATGAGCGTGTTTGAAAAGCTGGCGGTATGGCCCCCTGACCCATACGAGCCTCTGTTGTCGAATCTGTCTTTCTTTACATTAACATCAGATTGAGAAATTTTGCGCAATGCGCAATTCTTGAAGTAGTGCCCTGATGAAGGTGGCTGCGAAGAATGGTGATTGAATCTGAAGGTGTAAGCCCACCGAAACGCATGTCGGCAAGGATGGCGACCTATGAATACATGGAGGATCACCTTTGACGTTTATTCCGTTTCAAGGGCAAACCGGATTGGAATACATCAGTTAGAATTTTCAGGCACATTACCGGCATTTGCCATTGAGATATCAGCAATAATCTTGATTGTATGGACTTCTTCAGAGTATACAGCTGGGCATCAAGTAGGAATGAACTATATGTTAGCCTGATATTTAATTTGTGCCCATGTGATATTGAGAATAGTGTTTGAATAAGGATATGTGATGTGTAAATTCCACATTGAGATATTTTCCTGTTTGAAATCTTTTGTGTGTCTGGTGTCTTTGTGTTGTATATATGTATGTCCTGTATGTGCTTAGTTGTACATAGTCATTTTTTTGTTTATTTGGGTATTTGTTTTTTCGATTGGTGAGGGTTGCTTCTGTAAGGGGGGTTTGATTTATATTTTAGAAATATTTTGGGTTTTGATGATCATTGTACATATATATATATATTTTGGTTGTGATTAATTTTAAATATATATATATATTTTTGAATGTCAATCATGATGTGTCATCGATATGAAGTCGAATTACTGAACCATTAGGAGAGTGATATTTGTCCTACTTACAATACACAAGTATGCCAGGAGTAAAGTTGAGTTGTTAACCAAACAATAACTAGGAACCCCTTGTTCAGTTGTGTTGAAAGAGCCCTATTTCTATTAGTTCCTGTGGGAAATTATCATGTTTTTCTGTTTAGAGAACTTGGTAACAATTGTTTAGGAGTTTCTATATGTATGTTACTTAGGTTTATGTAGACATTCAATTTATGATTTCACTTCATACACATGCTATCTTCAGTACAGCTGCACTGTGGAAAGAAAAATACATTCTCACCTCAGTTTCAAATTATTAAATTAGTTCTAGTTATACACATGATATAGATCAATTCACATCAGATAGCCACAACACAACCCTAAAATGGCTATGGGGAAAAGCTGAAATGCCACTCATGGGTTACTGTGCAATTTATTAACTCTGTCTGAGTGAAGAATGTGATATTTGCTAAATAGGACAATTTTCCCAATTTGAGAATTATTTCTGGGAAAATGGCAGTTTAATAATTAAGTTCTATGTAACTGTTGTAGAAGTCCTTAATAAAGCATTACAATTGAATTCTTACTGAAAGGCATCACTATAGACTTCAAACTAAGTACAATAAAAACACGTGAACTAAATATATTGGACGTTGTTTTTTGTAACATGATTCTCCATTTTTTTTTATCATGGAGCCTGCTGCCAAATTCCCAAAGGATGCCCTGCATGATGAAAACTGGAAAACAAATAATAACAGAAGGTCCTTCTCAGAGAGCAATAGTACGCATCAGATGATTTAACGGCTTCAGTGCATGAACAAGGTGGATTTTCATTCATGTGGTATGAGCTTGGCAGATGGCTCTGCTCCCTGCTCTGGTTGTAAATATTGTCATGATTGCTTTTATAAAACCCTTTGAGAATCACTACTGGACTGAGGGCCACATTTATGAGGCCCTAGTGGCACACTGTGGCACGGGAGCATCATTTTTTAATGCTCTAGTGGCGCAGTGTTCCGGCCCATATTTACAAGGCCACACAAAGCAAACTTGTGTGGCTTTTAATGGTCTTGTAAATATGAATCCCTTTCACGCATAACACTGTGTGAAAAGGGAGTTCCATGGAGGTAGCTGTGAGTTTTCCCACGTAACACCCATGGAATCTGATGGAATCTGATACATTCCAACATTTACAAGTCTGGGAATGCCTAAGGTTCCTACGCCACCTCAAGGGTGGCCTTAAAGTGGTACAACAGGGAGAAATAACATTATTTCTCCTTATTTTTTCCTCGTGTTTGCTGCATTTTACAGCACATATAGAAAGAGGAAAACTCCATAAATGAAGTGTCCCCTCCTGCACATAAACAATCATCTACATACATGCAATGTAGGCACCCTTACACCATGGTGCAAAGTTGCCTGCATTGGTCCTAGGCAGCAATTTGTGCGCCTGCGCAGGGGACAAGGACAGGAATGTGCCGTAACTGCAAGATACGGCACATTCCTGCCCTTTTGCTTTGATTCAGAGTGGTGCAGCAAAAAAGGCTTGTAGTGCTGCCCTGCACCAAAACTTAGTAAATGAGGCCCTGAGCTTCCAATAGCTAGAGGAATACCGCAGCACAGGGCCAGCTGAAACACCAGTGGGAATCACAACGTCCTTGGCTTTGTTGATGCACTGATAGGTAGCATGTGGCACTGGAGACTTTTAATCAGGAAGAAAATTAATTCTAGAATTTGATCGTGCCAATAAAAACTAATTTTGGATCACCAGATGATGGATAAGGCAACATGAATTCAGATGTGACTCAGGTGGTACATTTGCTCTTTCACTTTTCATTATTCTATATATTGGTGTGCTTACTACATAATTTAGGACAGATGACATACAGTCAATTTAAAGGGTTGTCAGATCTGTTGCTGATATGCAGGGATCAGAAATAAATCACGAGACTGTGATTCTATAAGAAACCCATTTGATCAATAACATAATTAGCTAAGAACTCCCTCTCCTTTCAAGGTAAATGCAATTTAAGTAATGAATCAAAAACAATCTGTTTCATGTATATTCACGACAGGTAGAAACTTCCATTGCCATATCTCTGTAGTGCAAAACTACTCTCTCTCATTGTTTTGAATGTTTATAACTCTTAATTTATAGTGACATTTCTTTCCGTCTCCAATGTACATGGATATTAAACCTAATAAACAGTATTTTAAAGAATTAAGCATGCCCTTCTGACTGTGGTTTGACCTGTACAAACGAATGACACATTTATTCAATTTTCTATTCTCCACATCTATTTTCAAACTTTTTTTTTAATGCAAAGGCTTGTTTATACTTTTGACAGCCACCTAGCCACCTACTCAAAAGTGGAAAAAAAGGCAATAATTTACAGAATGTCCACACTACAGTTTGTAAGAACTGGTACATAGTGTGCTTTTAAAAATGAACCACTGATGTCCATCTGCTGTCATTCTATTTATGCTTCCTTATCCACATATCTACCCCTAGTTTCTTTCACTTGACATTCCTCTTTTCAATTGTCCTACTCCTAGTCACTGTAATTCAGTAGTACTCTCACACACATTCAACAGTGGACTGAGGCACCAAGACTGTATTTCTTATACAACACAAAGCGAGTACAGAGTCAGCATCTATTGTTTAGTTTGCTTGAATTACAGATGTGATGCATTTTGTTGTCTCATTTTTGTTACATTTGAAGTATTAATTTAGACATACTTCAGTCTCAGCTGCATAATTGGGACCTCTTCAAGGAAGGTTTGTGGATGCATCTACTAATTTTGGGAGACATGCACTGTTTACAAATGTTTGACAGCCTCATTTATTGATTACTGTTGCTTGTCATCACCTGTGCGGTTCCATGAAATCACTTCTCTCGTACAGTCCCTGTATTAAATTAATCATTTACAAATCAACACATTTAACTATTACCTACACTGCTTCGTTAAGTAGCTATACTCTTCTCCTCTTTCCTACCCTTCTTGCAGTGGGAAGCCCTTTCAGAGTCCAAAAAATGATTTTCTCTCTAAATGGCATTCAGTGTGCCCATTTGCAAATCATCTGCTCTTACCCTGTCAATAAAATGTTTTTCTTTGTTTGAGACTATTCCCTAATCCATTGTGTAGTAGGCTAAATGTGGTATGTTGATTTGTAGAGTACACTATCATCTAGGAGGGTATGCTGGTGCTAAGCAGGTATAAGTCTAGCCACACCTAGGGCCTAGTGAGACTACTCAAAAACCCAGGTCTTCAGCTTTTTGCAGAATTCAAGGAATGAGGAGGAGGCTCTTGTGTGTAGCAGCAGGTCTTCCATGCTTTAGGATCAATGTAGGAGAAGCCTTGACCACCAGATCTCGTTTTCCGTTCACTTGAGATGTGTGCAAGTAGGAGTCTGGTCAAACAGAGGTGTCTGGAAGGTTAGTTAAAGCAGATGTTATTGCCAGAGTTATATAGGTGTTATAGTGTTATATAGGTGAGGAGTTCGCCTTGTGCTCGTTTGTGAACTGGGAGCCAGTGGAACTCCTTCAGGTGCAGTGTGATATAAGTGCAGCACCGGAGGTTGATGGTAAGTCTGGCTGCCAAGTTCTGATAGGGCTGCAGCCTTCCAGTGAGTTTTTTGTTGATCCCAGCAAAGAGGGTGTACTCGTAGACCAGCTTGTTTGTGACCAGGGAATGCATAACCGTTTTTCGGGTGCTGATTGGGAGCCATTTGAAAATCTTCCTCAGCATCTTCAGGGTATTAAAGCATAAGGCCATAACGGCATTGACTTGACGTTGGTGGTGAACGAGGGTGTGAGTCTAAGCACTGTTGGCTATCATGTGAGATTGCATAATGATGTACTTTTCTCAAAGATCAGGATTTCTGTCATATCAGTGTCCATCTCTAAACAGTTGGTCTTCATTCAGAATGAAGAGTGATGCTTGTTTTCTTACCCATATTTCAAATCACAAGTTGATTTTAGCTGCTGTCTCTTTCAGTGTTTTCTGTCTGTATTTATTTTTTAAAGTGGAAAAATACGGAAAATTTAGCTTCTTCTGGGTGGCTCTCCATGTTGTCTTTTGTGATTTCCAGGACAGCAGCTGAGCAGATAGATAGCATGGGAAGTTTAAAAATGAGGTTGAGATTTCCCTAAATACATGCAGATGTTAACATGTATTTGTTTGGTAATGGTGATATTTACCAGTGGGTGTAATGTTTCACTATATTTGGCTGCTTAATTTGCTCAAATTTGACAGGCAGCGAAGTATGGTTGTATATTTTCCAGTTAAATAAATGTGGAAATGTACCATATTATGACACCATTATTCTCAAAACACAAATTAAATATGGATAAATACCAATAAGATTGCTAAAAAATAAATATAGATATCTACAGACGGAAATGTTAAACAAATTGATACCATAAAACCGGGTGCCCCATTTATGATTCAGTAACACTGCTGACAAAGAAGTTATCCTCATCCACCAGTTGGAAAAGACACTCTGCTAGGACCGGGCAATAAACAGCATTGGAGAAACTCCCTAAACACCACATGTTATCAATAAACACCCCCCTCCCCCAATTGATTCAATATACAGCAACCACCCTTTCAAGCAAGAACATCAGAACACTAGGAAGGCATTTTCCTGCTCATTTCACAATAGTTTATGAGGAGATATAGCAGTATTGCTTTTTGACTTCACTCATATTGCTATGCCCACAGTTGTACCACTATTGCTTCACTGACTTAAGCAGAAAATTGAAGATCAATTTATTTTAATCTTATTTGATTGTATTATGAATAAATGCCACTATTTTCATAAACTCTGTATATCACAACTGTTAAATTATATGTTATATGATTGGTAACTAGCTTTGTATTTATGGTAATGGCTAATGCATTTGGAGCATTGTACTACCCATTGGGGGTATGCTACGCTGCTCAGTCCATTACCAGTGCATATAGAAAAATCATATGCAGTTCTAGGATTATTAGGAGGCTAATAGAAATTCAATACATAGTAAAACAAGTTCTGTAGGATTTATTATCTGAAAGACAAAGGCATGTGAAGAGTGATTATCTGAATTACTGAAAACCTGTAAAACTATAGGACCTTCATGCAATAATGCTAACAATGTTTCCATATCTTGGTCAATTATTGCCAAAATGGTGATATATTTGAGTAATCCATTACATATGATGTCTTTATATTTATTGATCTGAGCAGAATTATTATTTAGTATTGCTGATATCAGTTTACATATGTTATGATCCTCAGTTAGGAATGGTAAATATGTGATTTAGTGATCTATAATGTATTTCTAAAGTTTGCTACTTAATCTGGTGCCTCACAACACTTCTGGTAATTGTCAATGTGTCCATCAAACAGCATATTTGCTCTATGTAAATTCTAACAATACCACATTAATAGTTTCTTGTCCAAATGTCCCTGCATACTTTTATAGAAATAAATATATTGCAATAGCTGTTGCATTTCAATAAATGAAAAGCATAACTGAGATGCAGTTTGAAGCTCAATTCTCCAAAATCAGAATTTAATTCCTTTTTATATCATCATCTCAGTCTAAGGTTCTCATCCATGCTAGGATAAAACCTCTTAAAATTGAGGCCTGCAACCCAAGCACAATAAACATTGCAAAACCTCTGCATTTCATGTTTCGCACAAATGCAAATCTACAAACCCACATAAAATCATCTTGTTTCAGCTAAAGTCACTAAGCAAAATCAAAGCACACCTTTCTCAAGAGGACTTCAGAAGAGTGGTGTTGGACCTGGCCTTTGTGGCAGGTTCATCCCCTGACTTTTTGCCTCCTTCCTCCTATTTTTTTTACCTCTCACTGTTGACTCTAGGATTCTGAGCACTTTATCACTGCTGATCAGTTCTAAAGTGCAGGTGCTGTCCCCTCTAAAGTTGGTATGATTGGCTTATACCTAATTGGCATATTTAATTTACCTGTAAGTCCCTTGTGCAGTGGGCTCTCTATGCCCAGGGCCTGTACATTAAATGCTACTAGTGGGCCTGCAGCGCTGCTTGCGCCACCCACTGAAGTGGCCTTTCAAACCTGTCTCAGGCCTGCTAGCGCAGGGCCTGTGTGCGCAGTTTTCTGCCACAGACACCTGGCATCTAAATTTACTTGCCAGGCCCACAACTCCCCTTTTACTACACGTAAGTCACCCCTAAGGTAGGCCCTAGCTAGCCCTATGGGCAGGGTGCTATGTATGTATGTAGAAGGCAGGACATGTGCCAGGTTGCGAGGCCTGTCCTGGTAGTGACAAACAGCCTAACTTGGTGTCTCACTGCTGTGAGTGCTGCCTTCTCATAGGATCGCATTAAAAATGCCCTGCTTTATGTGTAGGGGGGATTGTCTGATTTATGAGGGGTAGCGTAGGCATGTTTGGTATGGTTGTAGTGGTGATGAGAAATGCTGCTTACTGGTGTAAGTGGATTTTTTATTACTATTACATAAATGCCACTTCTAAAAAGTGAGCATTTCTCTGTGCTTATGATTCTAGTGTTTTGCAGCTTGACTCCAATCCACGTCTGGGCAGAGTGACAGTTGGGCTTTGTGCATACTTTTCAGACGGCCTGTACACAGGGAGGGTGGAGGTGTCACAGAGTTGCATCTGCATACTGAATAGTCTTCCTGGGCTGAGAGCAGCCTTTACCTGCATTTGTAAAGGCTGTGCCGTCACCTCACACAGTGGGGTCATTTACCCCCAACTGATGTTTGGAGCCTGTGCTGGAGGAGAGAAAGGGCACTTCCAGAAACAGTTGTAACTGGTTGGAACCTCCTCTCCCCTTCCTCTGTAACTCACTGTAAAATTGAGTATAAATATATGGGGATTTTCCCCACAATTTGGGAACTCTTAGAGGCATATTGGAATTGGACACAGAATGCTGGAAGGACTCACCAGGAACCATTATGGACTGCTGCTGCGGTGCTGACCTGCTTGGTCACTGTAAGGAACTGCCTGCATCTCCTAGCGCTGGCCTGCTGCTGGGCACTGCCTCCTGTGCTCCTTTTCCCTTACACTTTGTTCCGCAGGGGCAGATGCTGTGGCCTCTGAGCCCTGCAACCAATTAAAGCACGAGGAGTGCTTCATTTCACCCCAGTGCTTTGGAAAGGGCTTTATTCTGATTGCCCCTAGCGCTTGAGAGCGCTTTTTGGTGCCGTGGATATCACCGCTGTGACCCGGGGTCTTTGTGTGCCCCTGCACTTTGAAAAGCGCATTGTTGTTATGTGCCAATTCATCGTCGTGACCCAGGCTGGACGGAATTCTGAGCACGTCAGAGACGTGCTGTAACCTGTGCCCCCGGGGCACCAGCGAAAGTAACCAGAGGAGCGAGCGCGCTCCTACCGTACACCCGGGGCAGAGCTCACTGTGAAGAGCGCCCCTAGGGCACAAACAGGAACCTGCTTCAGTGCCTGCACACCACCGTGGCCTGGGCGGGCCGATCAAAGGGAAAGGAGACGTCGGGGGGGAGAGAAGCCTCGTCCGAGGCTTCCCGCCCCACAGGAACCTCTACTGTAGAGAGCACAGGCAGGGGGAAGGAAGGAAGCCTCATCGGAGGTTCCCGCTGCCCGTGCAGAGCCCGAGCCAGTTCCCAAGGACGCGGGCAGGGTGGGAGCCTCGCCGGAGGCACCCCACACCGCGTGGGTCTCCCTTGTGTTTTAGGGGCCCCCACAAGAGTCAGGTGTGGCCCCCATCTCTGGCACATTGTTGATTGTTGGCTTTGCCCCCACCCCGAGTTGGAGGGCCAGTGGAGGCCCATGGGGATCCAGAGATCGTGGGTCCCAGGAGGGGCCTGGCATAAATTCAGAGGGGATGCGTGTCACTCCCCTAAATCATCAAAGTGGCCCGATGGAGCACCAGGGACCTCATTTGGATCTTCCTGGCACTGGAGGTGCCTCATCATGAAAACCAGGTACTTTCTTGGACTTATCACATATGTTGTCTAAATGTGCCTAGTACAGACATTAGGGATGCATATGTTACCCTGCTGGTTTATGATGTTTCATATAAGGTTTCTAATGTTCCTTTTATGAGCATGACCTCCTAGTATGTGATTTTTCACTTGCCATATGTTTTATAATGTTCCTGATATAGGCGTTTATGATATTTCTATGACAAGTGCATTTGTGTAGTAATGTGATTCCTGACTACTCCTTATGTTGCAGAATAATAAGTAACCTGTGTGTTATATGTGACCACTGCTGGTTCTGCAGAGTAACTAATGTGTAATGTTCTGACAACTGCTAAGGTAGCAGAATATTACTGACATGCTGTGTTTGGTCTAATAATCGTGTTGTGTACAATACAGTATATTTTCATATAACTTGGTATTGTGTTTCCTTCTTGGTGGGGATAGTGCGTCACATTTGTTGTGTGTTGTGCAAACGCTATACACATTGCCTCTGGGATAGGCCTGACTGCTCGTGCCAAGCTACCAAGGGGGTGAGAAGGGGTTATCTTGGACGTGTAACTCCCCTGCCCTGACTAGAGTGGGTGCGTTCTGCCTGGCTTAGGTACATACCCTAGCCAACCAGAAACCCCATTTCTAACAAGTGGTCAGATGTCTAGTCCTGTCTAGGATCAATTATAGCAACTCGCTATTCACTGACTAGCCAAAAATCCAACTAACCCCACTTAAAGTAG
Organism: Pleurodeles waltl; assembly: GCF_031143425.1. Taxonomy (NCBI): domain Eukaryota; kingdom Metazoa; phylum Chordata; class Amphibia; order Caudata; family Salamandridae; genus Pleurodeles; species Pleurodeles waltl. The sequence continues at coordinate 1,218,948,007 of NC_090444.1, read as the reverse complement.
CACTACATGCAGCAAACAAGTTAGGCTTGGTCATGCTTGAAATCTATCTGAGATTGGAAAGAAGTGCCTTCAAATTAGAAAGTATTCTTCACAGATCAATACACTTTGCGCCTCCCAACTACATCATTCAGAACTGATATTCTCAGGACACCTACCATTTTCCACAAGTGTTAACCAAGTTTTTAATTTAGCCTACTGCCTTCTTCCAAAAGGAATGGACTCTAAAACAATCCTTCTCTACGAGCACATTATGAGCCTTGAACTCCAACCCACCTACCATCATGACTATTCACTAAATGAAATCCTTGGAAGTAGATTTGAAACACTTCCTCTTTCAAGTGCCAATTCCATCTCTGAGTTTCCACGGCTGTCCAACACAAGCTAACTTTGCACGTTGGTTATTTTCCAAACTACATGATACGGTTATCCTATTGTAACCTAACATCCAGATAAATGTAGTCTTCCAGCTTTAACCAGTCTTACTACCAGTCTTACTACCAACTTGTATAATAGGCTGTTAACATGCATATAGAGCACATTGAATTCATCATCATCATCATCATCATTCATTAGCTTTATTTCGGTAATAAAAATACATTAAAAGCTCATACTACAATACACATTTAAGAATAAAAACAGTAATGTAAAACACTCTGGCTAAAAAACATTCAAGAAAACAATTAAAAATATACAATAGAGATTCTAAAACCATATCAAAGTTAATAAGGGTCCACCAATAAAAAAGGGCAGTATAAAGGCCTTCGCCCATTAGGCTTGAGAAACAGAAAATAAAATGCTCCATTTAACAATGTTTTTAAATCAAGTATTCCCTGTAAGCACAACATGTCCAATTATCTCTGCAAACTTAGGCTTGTTTTTGTGTAATACATTGGAAGCTGTCCCTTAAATTCCTAGTCTCACATACCAAATTGCCTCTACGAATTTATGCAGAGCACACACCACAACACCATGGGTGTTTGTTTTACAAATCCGTAGAGCTAAGTGCTGATTGTTAAAACCCATGGATCTACAAAGTGGTACAATCCATTTAGTCCGCTGTTTGGCATATGCAGGACGAAAAATAGCACATGGGCAATACATTCAGGTAACCCACAACCCATTGGACATAGGTCTTGTTGATTATTCTGTTTAGACCATCTACAAGTAAAAGTGCCCAATGGTAATGATCCCAGTCTAAATCTAATATAAAGTGCACATGCTTGAGGGGATAAAATCAAGTCCATATATTTTTCAAATTCATAGTGACATTTGATGGTCGTGAATCTATCTATCAAGCTAGACGGAGACACCTCAGCTAGCTTCTTTGTTTTTAGGTTGAACCAGTATGCATCCTTGACCACTTGTACCGCATTTTCTGGAAGACCGTGAGGGTCTGTCCAAAACTGGGACACCCCTATATTAGTCAAAATATTTTCGACATGATTACACCAGGGAATTTTCCTTATTATGTGTGTACTTAGCAGGGCATTCAACCATACTCTGTATGGGCCATAAATGTTCATAGACCGAATCCTGATCCAATACAATATCGGTCTTAAAGCGGATATATGGGCAATAGAGTCTAGGTAGGCAGTGTAGGGGAACTAATAGGAATTTTTAATAGAGCCTTTATAAATGAATTTTCGGCAAGGTCTAAGTTCATCAAATTGTCATGTCCCCATAGCTCTGCACCATACAAAGAGCCCCCTCTAGGTTGTATTTTATAGATTTCTATTGTCTGCAACACAGGCACCATGCATTGGTGCTAGGAGGCATATTATGCACCAGCACAGGCAGAGAGCAAGCATATGCCATATCTTCATTTCACTCCTTGTGGAACAGCAAGATAGCTTGCTGCACTGCATTGTATGAAATATCAATAAAAAAGGGCCGAAGTTTGCAGCTCTGTTCTGTGCCGGTGTACAGATGTGGATAGGATAATTTTATAGTGGCTGTTCTGTGAAGCTGTCTTGTATTTATCTTCTTTATATATGTGGACCTTGCCATTTCTACGAACTTCAACCATTTGTAAGGCTGTTAACCCACTAAGGGGTATATTTAGGAGCCTCTAGCGCAACCAGAATGTCACTTTTTGAGATGCTTCAGTGGCGCTATGCCCTGCGCTGTATTTACAAGGTGGCGTAAAGCCACTTTTTGCCATTTTTTGTGGAATAACTCCACATTGTAAATACGACCCCTTGACACGCAGCCCTTTGCGTGGAAGGGGTGTGCAATGGGTGTTGCTGTGGGCGTGCCACAGCAACACCCATTGGATTTTCAGGCTGCCTCAGATTTACGAGTCTTCTGAAAACCTGAGGCAGCACCAAAATCTAACGCCACCCCATGTGTGGCGATAGAAAGGCGCAGCAAGGAGGAATACTTTTATTACTCCTCATTTTAATGCTTTTTCTATGTGTGATGCATTCTGCAGCACGCATAGAAAGAGCAAAATGCCAGGCATGATTGTTTATGTGCAGGAAGGTATCCCTTCCTGCACATAAACAATCATTTGATAATTACGCTTTGGCACTTCTATGTGCTGCATTCTACTGCAAACAGAAGTGCCAAACTGCCATTAGTGATTGTTCATGTACCGGAAGGGACACCTTCCCACACATCAACAATCATACCCCTCAACACAGATATCCTTGGACGATGGTGCAACGATGCCTCCGTTGGTGCTGCCTGCTAAAGTTAGCACCAGCGCAGGAGACAACACAGGGGTACGCCATATTCAATTAAATACGCGCATTCCTGCATTGTGAAAATGATGGCGCGCAGCGGTACCAATTTTTTTGTAGCATCCTGCTTCGTCATTTTCCTATAAATATGGGCCTAAATGCCTGCACTTGCATCTAATATGCCTTTGCAATAGCCAAACTTTACATATTAACTTTGTATTTCCTAATTAACTCCACATAAAAGCATAGAGTCGGTTTAAGATAACCATTTAGTCTTAACAACACCAAAAACATCTTAGTCACTGCCCTACTTGGAAACTCTTCATTTTCTTAGGGGTGGGAGATATTTCAAAGTTCACAAGTGATTTTTTGAACATTTGATAAACTTCTAACTTTGAGCAGTTTGTCTAGTTCCTCATCTCTACATGGGTGACGTATAACACCGAATAAACGCGTCCCTGGTACACACATTTCATGCTAAATAGGTTTTCACTTTCAGGCCGACTTTTAGAAGACATTTTCTCTCACTGGTTTCAAACTTTTCAAGCTTCGTGAATATTATAAAAACCTTTGCAACTTTGCACACCCCTTTGTGGCATTATTGTGACTTACCCCCCAAAAACCTGTCTTTCTGCATCACGAGCTTAATTATTTAGGTCTGTACATATAGTACCAACAAGTGTGCATTTACATATTTCACAATAACACAGTGTGGAACAAGTCCCCCAGTCAATTACTGCTTATTTATCTTCACATGATAATGTTTAATATTGGGAATGTACTTTTTTAAAGCTGGCCATCCCAATCTTTCAACTAATTATTGCCAGATCATTTTTTTCGTACTCCTTAATTTTGCCACCTTTTCCTTGAAGAGCGGGAAAGAAGCATATTACATTTAATGTAGCTCCAGATGATGTACAAGGGAGAAGATAATGTGCACATAAGCAACGGATTCAAAAGCAATTTCATCTTTTTAACTAATGAAGGCTTTTCTGCATTCATAGCCCACAGAAGTGTCATTAAACGATACAGTACATTAACATTGACCATTTTCTTTTCAAACACACTTAAATAAACACTTAGAGTCACATCTTTTGCTTTATGACCTCCATATTATTCTTTCCAACAAGATACATTCTGGTTCTCCTAGTATGTTTCAATGTAAGGAGCAAGACTGGGTGTTTTGGGATTAGAGTCGATTTGTGAGTCCTATATCTTTGTCGGTTTTTTTTTAACACACAGTTGGAGAAGGTTCGTCCTAATTTGTGGAGGGCTGGAGCATAAAGTACAGGTAATTCGTTTGGGGATGTGAGCTGCACACGAAGGCGGATTTAATTATGCAGACAGGATATATGGAGCATACATTTATACGCTTTGTGGGACTACAGTGAAAATCCAGCTGCTCTACATTAGCCGAGAAGCTACATAAAGTGGAATTATATGGCGTTCGGTGAACAGGTAGCCATTCCCACAAAAAGCAGAATGAAAGAATACAAAACATTCAACTGAAGAGCACAGCAAGGAACGCAATAAACAATATGTTCTGATGAAAACAGTATAATTGATAAATTCATAATGAAAAAATGTCTACCCTCACTAGAATAGACCTTGAGGGACTTTATGCAAAGCTGTAGCTGGTTGCAGATAAAGGGCAATTAATTCTTCAGGTCCAGATAGATTTATTTACAATTGAACACACAGTTCTTTTACACTACATATTGAAAGTGGCAAGTAGTAAAAAAGCTCAATTGTAATAATTTATAACAGAAGACAGATTATGTAGATTTAGGAATCCTTCTCTGGCATTACACAATCTTCCCCTAAATGAACAGAATGTCCCTACTTGTAATCATCAATATCTATAGTATCATGAGTGTATTTTCCAAATCTGGGCATAGACTTGCCACTTAGGTCGCTACATGATACACACAAAACGTGATGGGAGGAATGCTTGCAATTTGTGTAACCACTGGCAATCACTCGAGGTAGCATCCCAACCCATTGTTCTTTAACTCATCATGCCACCTCAGTTTGGACCCAGCCATATGTAAATCACCTTGACCCTGTTTCTCAAGGGGACAGTCCAGTCTAAACTGAAAGGCCAGGTCCTCACTGAACCAGAATACAACCAACCTATCAGGTTTCGACCTGATAAGGGCTCATCAGACATGTATAGCTTGATTCTAGTGGCTCAGTGAGCACAAGACCCACCTCTTGGCATACCCTTGCCACTTACATGAAACACACAAAAGGGAATGGGAGGAATGCTTGCAATTTTTCTAACCACTGACAATAGCTCAGAGTAGCTTCCCAAACCGTTGGTCGTTTGCTCACCATGCTATACCAGCTTGGACCCAGCTGTATGTAAACCAGCCTTGACCTTACTCCTAATGAAAGCAGTATAGCCTGAACTGCCAGGCCAGGTTCTCACTGAACCAGAACATACTTGCACTTGGCTCAGAGTTTTCAGAGATAGACATGTTTCACCAAACTTCATTTATTGCAGACGTTTTTTCCACACAAAAAAAGCACATTTGCACAAGCATACATTTCTAGAGAGAATTCTTCTGTAGAAGCTTCAGAAAATCAGAGGCAGAAACTCATCAGGAAAGATAAAAGAAAAATGTATTTTATTGTGACATGGAGATCATGACTTGTAGAGCCAAGCTCAAGAGTCTAAATTGCAGAACTCCAATACAATCTTTTATGCATGAAAATCACAAAGACATAAAAATGTATCATCCAATCAGAACAACAGAATGGTCATTCCTTCATCAAGTACATGGTGTGATGTTGATCAGGAGATGCATACACATATATTAGGCATGTGACCAATCACAGAAAAAACACATTTCATGATGGCATCTTGACACAAGATGACCACAACCGTCACCTTCACATGGTTGGGACTTTCAAAGGTGTCACCAAACCAGTTTTTTCATAACCTCTCCTCAGATCTACGTGGATATCCAGATGTCTGTCTGTTGCTGGGTGAATGATGCAATGCATGTCGCATAAGGCTTCTCTTTTAGGCAAGCCTTGCATTACAAGCTATCTGTCAGGGTAAATTTAGTAAAGGTCATCCAACCTTTTGCATATGTTTTTAAGGCCTGTTCATCATTGAGTATCACAGGATGAGGTCAGATCTGGGGAAATATACAATAGATTCTTTAGCCAGTTTCCACACTTCCACCAAAAGTTTTATTTTTTGCGTTTTTTTCTCTTCCACAAATCTACTTTTAGCTGAAATATTCTCCTAATAATTTTTAAAAAACTTCATAATATTACATGGATAAAAATGAGCAACTATTCATTCCCCTACCTATGAACTAATACACTAAAGGGGTCATTCTGACTCCCGCTGGCCGCGGTAACCGCAGTGCTGGCGGGAGCCGCCAGAATACTGCTGCGCGGTCAGAAGACCGCCGCGGTTATTCTGTGTTTCCCGCTGGGCTGGCGGGCGACCGCCAGAAGGCCGCCCGCCAGCCCAGCGGGAAACCCCTTCCCACGAGGAAGCCGGCTCCGAATGGAGCCGGCGGAGTGGGAAGGGTGCGACGGGTGCAGTAGCACTCGTCGCGATTTTCAGTGTCTGCATGGCAGACACTGAAAATCTTTTAGGGGCCCTCTTCCGGGGGCCCCTGCAGTGCCCATGCCATCAGCATGGGCACTGCAGGGGCCCCCAGGCGCCCCACGACACCCCTCACCGCCATCCTGTTCCTGGCGGTCAAAACCGCCAGGAACAGGATGGCGGTGAGGGGGTCGGAATCCCCATGGCGGCGCAGCAAGCTGCGCCGCCATGGAGGATTCCTCAGGGCAGCGGAAAACCGGCGGGAGACCGCTGGTTTTCCGTTTCTGACCGCGGCCATACCGCTGCAGTCAGAATGCCCTTGGGAGCACCGCCAGCCTGTTGGCGGTGCTCCCGTGGTCGTTGACCCTGGCGGTCAATAACCGCCAGGGTCAGAATGACCCCCTAAGTGCCAGATTTATGAATGCCATTGCGCCTCCCTAACGCCACCATGTGTATGTGTATCCACGATACTGCACTCCATGGCGCACAATAGGGAACTAGCATCAAAATGTTGATGCTAGTTTGATGCTGTGCAGGATTAGCACCAAACATTTTAACACTAATCCTGCAAAGTGAAAGGACGCCAATTGAAAACAACATGTGCGTACCCCTGAAAGTTCAAGCTCACACAGCTATACTGATGCAGGCTCCGGCAGCTGGATAAATAAAGAAAATAATCAGAGCTGTAAAAGCACACAACTCCTGCCCAAACATAACTTGCACTCCAGGCTACCAACATGTGGGCGGATCAACAAACAAACAAAGAAATTCCATTACAAGCATTTCCAAAAGCTGAAACTTGGATGGTACTATTTTTACCTGTGTACTTCTACTCTCTAGTCACAAGAAGAGGAAGAAATATGTGGAAAAAGTGCATTATTTATATTTCTCACCATCATAGTAGTTTTGCCATTTTTGAGTGACAAATCCTTTACCTGGTTTGAAGAGTTGAGCGTTCGCAGCTAGAAAAGAAGAGTGTTTGAATAGTGTCCCAAACCATAGGGCCAATACGAGTACGGCGGTCCACATGACCATCATACCCGCTATGACAATCAAATCGGTCTTTTCATGGAGGGGACTCTGCCATGAAAAGGCTGGCAGGAAGGCAAAGTTGAGGCCAGGAGGGCCCCTCAGTGCCCACGACTATGTCATGGGAGGTGCAGGGGGGCCCTTGTAGGCACCCTTGGAATGCATATTGTCTGCCATGACAGACAGTGAGCATTCTGAGAGTGCTTGGGGCACCGTTTGTGTGACGCCATTGGCCTTGGCTCCTTGAGGAAGCTGAGGCCAATGCCCCTGCACTTATTCCACCGGTCAAGCCCGCAGAAACATCGTAATACAATGGTGGTGAGCCCTCCGCCTTGACAGCTGCCTCCCCACCTCCACATTGGAGTTCGGGCAGTCTGACCACCCGACTCATAATTAGGCCCATAGTTAAGAAAGCATATGGTTACAAATAAAAACAGAGAAATTGGTTTTTGATCCATGAAGAAGAATGCATAGTCCTTTCAGGCAGCAGACCATGTGAAAAACGTTGATGATGTTCAGTGAGGTACTGCACGCGAAGACAAATGTGCTAAAAAACAAAAGTGTGTTGTGTGAAATACCAGTGGAAGTGCCCTAACCTTTCCACAAAACAGTATAATCTACTGTTAATATCTGCTGCAAGACTCCAGCCCAGCGTGAAAGTTATCAAAGAAACAAGTTAAAGCTTTGAAAATGTCATTCATAATGGCACACAGAGCACGGACCTCACCTCGGAGATCTCATAACAACGCACAACTGGTTGGATTTCCTAGAACTGCATTCAGTAGAGAAATATTGTGCCGAATAGCAGTAACACCTGTGTATTTTCGGAAATATGTGATGCCACATGTGAAAATAAGAACTGCCAACATTGATTAAGTGTCTGAGCACGCATTCCCCAACAGCCTCTCTGGTATTTTCATTTTTATGAGTAAGTGTTGCATTCAGCCTTAAGCCACCTTGCTCAAGTGCGTGAAAAGCCGCCTTGCTCAAGTGCGTGAAAAGGAAGGTATGTACCGTATTTCACATTCTATGGTGCATTCCTGTTCTTACTTACCAGTGGCACACTTTTGATGGCCTAGCGCCAAGGCAGGCACCCTTGCGTCATGGTGCAAGGGTATGTGTGTTGTGGGCAGGATTATTTTTGTGCAAGAAGGGCACAAAACAATCCTGAGAGATATTTTCCTCTTTCTCTGTGTGCTACAAAAAGCAGCACATGTTTTAGAGGATAAACAAGGAGAAATAAAAATGTTTCTACCTGTTAAGCCTCACCTCGGAAGGCAGAGCATTTTTACACATTCCCAGGACAATCACTAATGGTAAATCTGGAAATGTACCAAAATCCATGGGTGGATGCATGGTAACACCCATGCTCCACCCATGGAATGACTCCCTGCCGCAGAGTAATGCAAGGCAGCAATTTGTGCTGCCTTGCGTTACTCCAGATTTATCAAGCCATGGAGCACCACGCAAAGTGGCATTGCATAGCTTGATAAATCTCACTTAGGTTTTGCATCACCCTTGCACGCCTGTGCATTGTGCAAGGGTGATGCAAACCCTTGCTAAATCTGGTTTTCGATTTCTTAATTTGTCCTCTACCTAAAATGTTTTTAGAGGTATTTTGATTTGTTGGTAGCAAAAGCTGCCAGCTGCATTTAAACTTTGTTGTGCAAGATTGTATTAATAGAAATACTACTGGCCCCATTTAAAAAATATATCACCTGGATTAATATTGTGCCGATATTAACCACTGCATAATTTACAGCTATCAATCAATATGACAACCAATGGCTTTACAGCTGAAATATTCAAAAGCACTGGAACAAATATGTTTAGGCAATGAAGCTAGTACCACCAACAAATTCCAGTACAGCTGAAAAACTGTATATAGATTTACAGTGCACTTAATCGAGGTGTATCTTATGAACAAATTCCTAGTAGAACTGAATGCAGAATTCAATATGAAATTTTAAATAATTTAATATATTAATACCAGTTCATCAAATGTCTAACATCATTCGTATTTGTTACAGGACTAAGGGGGTCATTACAACCCTGGCAGATGGCGGAGAACCGGCGGTAAGACCGCCAACAGGCTGGCAGTCTTACCTTGGGGAATTATGACCATGGCGGTTACCGCCATGGTCATCCGCCGGTTCTCCGTCCCGCCCGCCGGGCTGGAGGCCTTCAGTATACCGCCGGCGGTATTTGGACCCGGCTTACCGTTGTGGATTTCCAGCGGTTTCAACCGCCATGAAATCCATGGCGGTAAGCACTATCAGTGCCAGGGAATTCCTTCCCTGGCACTGATAGGGGTCCCCCCCACCCCCAACCCGACTCCCTCCCCTATGCCCCCCACCACCCCTGCCACCCCCCAAAGGTGGCAGGGCCCCCCTCCCCACCCCCACCCCAACATCACATCACTCACACAGCATCCGACACGCATGCAGGCACAACCAACACACACACACCCTGACATACATGCCTACATCCACACACACAGTCAGACATGCACACCCACATTCAGACATACACGCACACATCCATACAGACAAACCCACAGACATACACGCACTCATTCCCAAAACACACAACACTCCTGCAAGCATACACGCACACACACACCCCCTCTACATACACACACGCACACCCCCATGCACGCACACAACACAGAACGCCCCCATGCCCCCCTCCCCTAACTTACCTGGTCCGTTGATCCTCCGGGAGGGGACGGGAGCCATGGGGGCAGCTCCGCCGACACCACACCGCCAACAGAACACCGCCATGGCGAATCACAGGACGTGATTCGCTGGGCGGTGTTCTGTTGATGTGGCGGTGGAGGAGGAGTAACCTCCACTTCCCAGCCGCCCGCAAGTATGGCTGTTGGCGGCTCTCTGTCGAAATAACGACGGAGAGCAGCCAACAGTCATAATATACCGAGCGGCAAACCGCCTGCACAGGCGGTCTTCCGCATGGCGGTCCCTCGGCGGTCTTTCAAAAAGACCGTTGAGGTCAATATGACCCCCAAAATATTATTTGAACTGATGTTTAAACAAACCTTTACCATACTGATGCAGTGGTGACTACTTGTCAAGAGAGGTGGCAGGGGAATTAAAAAAATAAAATAAAATAAACATACCTTTTTTATGTTGGGGGAGACGACTCCATCTCTCCTTCCTCCTTGGACTGCTGGAAGCACACAGGCTTCCAGACTGCCCTCCAACCACGATGCTGCTGTCAACAGCATATCAGCAGCATTGTGATTGGTCTAAGTGCCCTGCTTCAGCACTCAGACAGGGAGTAGGGCCCTGTGCACTTTCTCCCCCTGACTGTTCAATACAGCCAGGTGGAGAAATGCAAAGTGTGCATGAGTGTTTGGCTGGCCTGACACAGCCGGCCAAAGCCTCATGCGCACTTATGTGCACATAGCCCTCCTCCAGCCAAGCCCCGCGCAAACCGTGCTCCCAAGGAAAACAAAATGATAATAACATTGCCTTATTATCATTTTATTTTTCCCTTTCCTTCACTGCATAAAGTAGTAGGGCAATGCCCCTCCACCTTAGCAGAGGAGCCACAGCTGTACTGAATGAAAATATAACAATCTGCAACATAAATCTACCATGCATAGATTTCTCTATGAATTTCTTCTGACATTTTCACCATGAAACAACACATCTTATGGCTAATTTGAAGATTTGTTCTTCTGGATGTCTAATTGTTCTCTTATATACATTTGTGTTTCTCCCTTACTTGGTTTTAACTTTGCAAATGTCTATGAGTGTTTTTTATTAATTTTCTCTTTTTAACATATCTTTTAGACAAATAAATTCTACTTTATAATTTTTGTAGAAACTTATATTTCATTTACCAAGTGAAAAAAAGGTTTCATTTGTACCTTGAGAAATATTTTATTTACTTACACTTTATTTTAAAAAATTGAAAATCTTTTAATGAATAATAAGTACAGTGCAATTTTCTTCAGAATATTGCTGACCGATAAGCACCTGCCCTAAACAGGATATTTAGTATACATTGTATTTTTCTATTCTTTGGTCAGAGAAAATGTATTTTTTGCACTAGTAGCTCGATGTAGCCACTGCCATTTTACTGGATCAGACCAGACCCTGGCTCATCATCTGCCCACTATCTACTTTAACAATTTTTTGGTCATACATCTTTTGGGATCGACAAATCTGTGTCACCATCTGCAGGTCAACCTTCCACCAATCAAATACCAAACCTGTGCTCTGAATTTTATTGATCTTGGGTCTAGGGGTCCACAGAGCTAACTGTCAAAATATTTTACTTTACCACATACTTAATAGAGACATCTGAGGACATTCTCAAAAATGTTTACTGAAATGCCACCATTGTACAAAAAAACACCAGATGAAATTAAGTAGTGATTGCCTACTGGATATGGTAAAGTTCTACTGATCATTGTTTGGGTTCTTAATGTCCAACTGGCTACACTTACACTTAACAAAACATGTGTGACACACCGTATTACTCTGTATATGAGTTGTATGTGTCTATACTCTACCTATCTTCCTGCATGTGTTTGTATACCTATTATCAAGTGCACAAGTAACTTGCAAATCATCAGGGTCTCGCTCTAGAAAGTAATTAAGCTATTAGCAGTTTCCATAGTAATTTTTTTGCTGTGGAGAGGGTTCACACAAAAGGTGCTTTTTGTTGTCATTACGCAAAACTGAGGTGCACGCTCAGCTCATTAGTGTGCAATATAAATGAGTAATAAACAGCGGGGATGCCGGCAAATGAAGACAAAAGCTTCATTTTAGGTCTGATCTTTTCTGCGATTGCTACTATTTTTTTATATCTGAATCTTCATAAGCTATATACATCTCCTGAGCAAGCATACAATTTCTCATAAGATGCTCTTTAGTTCTTCATAGTAAATTGTCAAATGTTTGAATGCTGTTGCTTGGTGGTTGATCTTTTTTCTTTCTTCTCAGCACCATTAAAAAACATGTGCTGTACCAATGCAACTATCAGGATGGATTACTATGACCACTAAGGTAGTCTAATAGGGATGCTGAGCAGCATATTTACTGTCCACAGATTTTGGAATTGGAATTGTCCTGCTTTTTTCCAATACCCTCCTAAGTGTGTATCAGATAACAAACAATACATTTTAAGAGATTAGACTTTTTCTAGTTCAGCAAGTACTCTCTAGTACTGCAAGACTTGGTGTACTCCTCAGAACCAGACAGGAAATTAAAAAAGCCCTAACAACAATGTTAAAACTGGCCCCACATCACAGGAGGCATGACTATAATGTGGTTATGGAGGCAATGTTGAGCCAGGACAGCACCTTCTTCTCTAAATCCAGCCCCCCTATCATACTGTCCACAGGAAAAAGGCCAGATTGGCACAGTGGCCAGTCCTGCCTTGGTAGTTTGTAACACTCAAGAAGCAGAAATAACATATTATGATATTATTTGCGTAATTCATCTAGGGTTGAAATACAAGTTAAGTATGCTTTATTTCTACAGTTACCTTATGTGTTATCTAACAACTCACTGTATAGGCTCATAGCCCTCAGCTAAGTACCTACCAGTCGTTAAAGGTATTCTACCTAAATTATCAGTCCAGGCCACAGACGAGGACTATAAAAAATTAAGAGTGTCTTTGAAGATTCGTATACCATGAGGCTAAAGGGAAACAATGCTATATGGACATTGCCCCCCGCCACTGAGTGCACAAGTTTTTTAAGAAAATACAGAGAAACAGAGAGACAAATATGGGGCTGTTGGAGAAGGCCTATACCAGAATTATTGGCCCTCTGTGACTCTATTGTGTTCAATAGAGCAATCAACACTATAATGTTCTAATTTGTTCAGATAACCTTCTTATCTTTATTCTTCGGTAAAACTGATGAAAACCTGCTCCTGTCCTCGTTATCACTCTTTACTTGGTTGCCAGGAGAGTTGGACCATACTGTTTCTTATTGCTTTAGTTCCCATTTCCCACTCAGAAAGGTCAGGCCATTGTTCATCCTGCCATCCTAAAACCTGCGGTTCCACGACATTACAACTCTCATATACTCAAAACCCTTGGTCATGACCACCATGTGCGGACTTGGAATGAGACTCCAGTTCACATTTTATAATCAGTGCTTAATTTATTGAAACAAATAAGTGCAGGCTTTTGTCTTAGTTTCACTCCATGTCCTTTTCTTTCGCCACCTTACTTTTCTGGTCTTTTTATCATACTATTGCAGGTTATTTTTAACCTGTGCTGTCCTTTTCTCACTGTTTGCCAGTCTTTTTTTCCTCCTTCTTTTACTTTTCCAGACTTTCTCTCTCTTCTTTTTGGACAAAGGCTGCTGGTAAATAGTAAGCTCTATTTCGCAAAAATGAAAGCTGGTGCTCACCATCTGAACTGCACATTAAGCACTGAGTAAAGCATAACTCTGCTCCCGTTGTTGTACATAGTCATCTCCTGGTTCTCTTTTTCCTTTCCTGACCCTACGATACAATGACAGCACTCTACATCCATTTGCCTTTTAGAACAATAAGTGAGCCACACACATCCACAAATGTCCTACTATCAAACTGAGCAGAATATAATTTAACAATAAACTATGCAGAGAAAAACGATACCCCCATATCCAATTTTAAAATGGGTGCCTGAAGCTCAAAGATATCTTAGTGCTCATATCCAGTGAAAAACAATTTCTTGGCTGCATATAAAATAGGTAATTTGAATGAAAGAGGAGCCCTTCAAGTGCATTATGTGCCTGTATGATAGCAGGCACGTGAAACTAATGTAAATAGTACTCCTCTCCCCCACTGTCATTTACATTTACTCTGCATTCCCTGCCCCTTCCACAGTGTAAATAGGAGCTACAAACACCTGTCAAATAAGCTTATAGGTGGTGGTTAAGCTCTTTCAGCTTCATCTTCCTTGTATTGCACAAAAGTCATATTTGCTTATTACTATATAATACTTTCTGAGTGGGTCTTTGTTGCATCTTCATTGACTTCTCAGCACTGACGTTCAGCTACCACAATACTATATTTCTGTCTTAATGCTGTTTGAAAAAAATATTTTGCAAAATGCCCTTGCACAGGCATGAACTTACTTCTTTTGGCTAATAATTCTAATTGGCATTCCTGACTTGCAACCAAGGGCAGAGTCAGGATGTTAGCATCCTTGCATAGTGAAGGATAGGGCAATCACCCATTTCTCTACCATACGTTGACTCCATTGAGCCATGTGGGTATTGTGATGGGGCCTGGTAATAATGCATTCTCCAGTCTCTCATTTGAGCGTCTAACATTTGTGGGCTTTCACAAGCCTGTATTTGCCAGTTAATTGAACTACATTTATGTCCGTTTTGTAGAAGTAGAACAATAATTATGTATGCTACCCCTTGTGAAGTTCATGAGTGATGGAGTTTCAGTTCTGCATTGAAGGCGGAGGAAATTTGTGACCCCGGTCTGTATTTCAATTTCTCCAATGCTGGCATCTTGGTAGTACAAGAGTGCCACAGAGCAGTAGGAAGTATTCAATTGAAAATCTCAATGCACACATCTATAAGGGGGGAGCACAATGAGATCTGTAGCCGATACCCTCTGCTGGTCTTTAAATGAGACATACCTGTGCCCACAAGTCAACTAGAGCGCATGCAATGCTTTTTGAGAACGATTGTAATCAATTTTGAGGAATGCCTTATTTGCCAAATTAACATTTTCCTGATCTGCACTATTTTGTAAAGCAGTACGTAAGACACTTTTGCTAACAAAGGACTCAGCACTCTAGGTGTCCATGATTCTTTGTTGGTCACTGAAACGTGCACGCTTTTCAGATGCATTTGCTTCAATATGCTGAATTCTGAATTAACAAATGATCCTTGGACTTAATCATTTAAGGCATTGATCTGTGATAAAGCAGTGAGAGAGCATGCTCTGAATCGATGTTTGGGGTGCAACCTGGCAACTTCTCTGCATTGGGTGTGGATAGGCCAGTAATAATGGATCTTAAGATGGTGCTATTGGGGTTAATGGAGGACTTGTGGTATGGTTATGTAGAAAAATTAACATTTCACAAAACTAACTGGAGATCTGACAAGCCACCACCCATCATTGAATGGCTTACGGGCATGAACTAATGTGCTAAGGCAGAAGAATTTGTTTATAAGGCCTGTGAATGTCTGAAGAAACATGGGCATGTGTGGGGCCTCTGGTGGGTACTCGGTTCTCTGCACAAAGGCCCAGCCTTCTCCGAGAGGGCATGCAAAAGGGGGTGTTGCTATGTTCTTAAGTAACAACTATAAATGGGATTTTGTAATTCTTCCAGTCCCTTTGAATCTTTTTCAGATTGTGAGAGTGCTTTTAAGGTTGGTGAACGGTAGGAAATTTCCCCTATTAGTAGTAAATGTCTATATCCCTCCAGATAAGGATTATGATTTAGCTTTATCATATATGCTTGATCTTATTTTTGCTGTCTGCTCAAACTCAGAGGGGGTATTGATTATGGGGGATTTAAATTGTAAGATCTCTAACCTATCATTTTCCTCTTTTGAGATTTAGAGACGGAGACTGCGATAAATATCCATTCCATTCAATTCCCCCCTAGAATTAGGACAGATGAAAGGGGGTAGATCTTATTGAAAGGGCTGAGGAACCTTTGTTGCATCATTCTAAATGGGTGCTTTCACTCTGATTCCCCTGCAGCCGTCACCCACAAATCCTTACAAAGTAATTCTATTATTGATTATATGATGGCCTGTTATGCTATCGCCCAATAATAATTTATGGTATACAGTGTAGTGATCATAAGATCCTTAATCTATCTCTAAAAATCCAGTTGCCCACAATTGAGTTGTGGAATTTAATGGGCAAGGATATTAGTTTTAGTGGAAAAATGTGTAGAATTTATTGGACACCTACTAAAACTCTACATGTTAAAGATGTCCTTGAATGCTCAGTGAGAGCTATCTCTGATTGGGGTGGGAATCCGTTAAACTATTTCACCAAACTCATGACATATATCACTCAAAGTGATCAGCCCAGATGTACAAAACCTTCTCAAAAGAAAGTAAAGTTATAGGTCCTACTGTTGAATAGAGAGATAAATAAATTGGTAGGGAAAAGATATGATGGGGAGTCTAGGGATAATAATAGGAAAATATCCCTCCTAAAAAGAAGAAGAGCGCGTATGAAGAGAAATATAAGGAAGGAGGAGGAGGTTTAGAAGTGGGTCGCATTGAGGGAAGCCGCTGTGTCCAAAAATTCTCGAGAATTTTGGTCCATTATATCTGATGGGTGTGGAAGTCGCAAATCCTCCACTGCTCTCTTGATAGCTGAAGCAGATTGGAAGGAATTCATACTTTCCCTTTATGTGAAAAATCGGGATATGGATCCAAGGGGTGTTGTCCCGAGTTTAAGTAATATAGTAGAAATGAATTGTTTGATCCCCCCTCTGTTATTGAGATCGAGGGATTTATAGGGTCAATACGGGCATCTGGAGCTATGGGTCCTGATGAAGTCCCGATGGCAGTAATTGAACAAGAACCTCTGCTCTGAGCTAGAATTCTCCACCCGGTATTTCACGCCTGCTATTCACAAGGTAAAATTCCAGAGTCTTGGACAGGAAGTGTCATCGTCCCCCTTTATAAAAAGGGAGACAAAAGCCTCCCCATAAATTATCGCCAAATTGCGTTCCTGGATGCAACTGTTAAGATTTTTGTGAAAAGCATATTAACGCATTTAACCTCTTGGGTTGAGGATAATGCGATCCTCCCTCTGGAGCAAGCAGACTTTAGAAAGGAACATAATAATGTGGATAGTATTTTATATTGCAAATTATAAATGGATAATATGTTCAGCTTAGGGGTGGAGTTGTATATGCAGCTTTTATAAATTTATCAATGGCCTTTGATAGATAGGAAGATTTTATGGAATAAAATACATGAGATGGGTGTTCCACCAAACTTGTTGCACTTGGTTATTGCTTTGCACTCTTCCTCCTGGTGCAAATTACTTTTAGGAGGGGAGCAGGGCCTGTCCTCTGAATTTTCCACAAAAAATGGTCTGAAGCAAGGCTGTCTATTAGCTCTGTTGCTTTTTCTCTTTATATTCATGCCGGATTCCTTATCGAATACAGTTGGTTTTGCACTCAAAATTGGAGGCTGATCTATTGCTTGCCTTTTATATGCGGATGACATTAGTCATGATTGACCTTATTCTGAAAGGTTTAAACCAACGTTTAGCCGCTTTAAATCACTACACTATGCAGCACCACTTGAAAATTAATATATCTAATTCTCAAGTTGTTTGCTTTCTTGGGAAAAGGTCTGGTAAAAAAAAATAATTTTTCTTGGTTCATGGGTCAACATAAGTTAGAGCGAATAAAAACGTATTGTGTTTTGAGGAAAATTCTAACCAACTCACTCAGTGCCCAAGACCACATTCATAATAACATCAGTAAAGCCTTCTCTCAAGTGCAAGGGTTATTGGCTTATTTTGATGCAGTTGGCCTGTGACATTTTTTGCACCTTCTCCCTGCTTATCAAGCAAAGATACCGGCAACCCTTCTTTATGCTATAGAAGGTATTGAGATTTCTAAATGGGGTTTTCTTGATAAGACCGAAGGACAGATTTTAAGATGCTTGGTCTCCAGTAGTAATTCGATCTCAGGGACTGCCCTTTAGGCTTGAAAGGCTTGAATTCGATATTAAGAGTACCTTTGTACAGGGACTCGCAGCAGTTATTCGAAGGGCGTGCTGTCTGGCTCAAAGTAAGGATTCAGCCCTGAGACATTTAGGCCCTCATTATGAACATGGTGGTAATGACCTGCAATTCCAAATGTATGAAACTCCATTGAGATTCGCAGTAGGTTGCAAATAGACCTACCTCATGAATATTAATGAGGTAGGCAATTTGCAACCCATTGGGAATCACAAAAATCAATGGGATTGTGGTCTGCTGGGGTCAGCAGACCGCCATGCCTGTGATTGCTTTTAAATAAAACATTTTTTTTTAAAATGCAACTCATTTTCCTTAAGGGAAAACAGGATGCGTTTAAAAATTAAAAAATGAAATGTTAACGTTTCATTTTTTTAAGAGTAGGCAGTGGTCCCTGGAACCGCTGCCTACTCTTAATAAATATTTTCACAACCATTCTCAAAGGTGAAGGAGTCTCCTGGTGAGCCCTTTCAATTTTCAGATGGGTTACAACCAACTTTTCCTTGGTGGTAAATTGTGAATGCTTTGCAACCTCATTTTGGTTGCAAAATATTTATACATACCTTTCAGATTTGGTATTAGGAATGGACACCCTCAACATGCCCCTTCCTAATACCGAATCGCAAACCTAAATTGCGAATCAGTAACAAGTTACTGAATCACAATTTGGGCTTTGTACCTCCCAAATCGCATTTATCCAGTCGCACAGGGGCTTACACTGCAAATCGGCCTGCTTGTGACTGGATAAAAGCTTTGTACATGTAGCCATAAGGCACCTATGACAAAAATCACTCTTCAGGTGCATGTGGAACCATACTTCTTAAAAGCTGCTGCCCTAGATGTTATCAGGACAGGGGTCACGATAAGATACGGGGATGAAGTTCTGCCAACAAAGAGGTAATATCTTTCCTAGTCTCAACTTCCGTTTATAACGAGGAGTGGGCAAATTAGGCGAGTTCTAACAGATTGGCCAATTAGTTTCATATGCAAAATGAAGGCAAACTCGTAGATAAAGATAACAGTGAGATTTAAAATAGCCTTTAGCACCCGCCACCTTTTCATTCAGTGTACAGTCCTTGATTAGGCCCAGACCAAGCTTAATGAATTCACTCATGAACTCAATTCGAAATGATTAAACTTTCACCTTCAAAGAGATGTAGACAGAATGTTTTTTTTGCTCTTTTTGGAATTTTTTCACTTATTTTTTTCAAGCAAGAAGAGGAAACTGGCGATAAATGTCAGTCAACGACAGTATGACTACACTAGAGAAGAATGTCAGGTCCATTTTAATCGCCAAAGCCTGAATTCACTGAGTATTGTCTATCAATGTGTGACTTAGGTGCTCACAAATAGCCTTCTATATAAGTAAATTCAAAAGTAATATTCACAGATTCGGGAATAGATGACTGTTACTTATACAAGGTGCACTTATAAAAAGGTGGAAATTCCTTCAGAGCAATAACATTGTCCTAATCACAAGTTCAGGACTGTGACATTTTGGTGATCATTTCTGGGTGGGGAAACCGGCAAGTAAACAGGTTCGAAATTGTTGGCTTATGACTATAAACATAGCTCCTGTAGGTAGTTTTCTGTACTGAAAGCCCATGTAAATTTACTCCTGTCACTAGGAGGTGTAAGTGTCTGCTCAATACAAATATTAGAAGGGGTAGTTGTTTGCTTAATTGGGTTGCTGCATGGGTTTTCTCCACCTTTTCCACATGGACGTAAACGAAAAAAATATATGTTTGCTAATGAACATTTGCATTTTCTTGCATGTGCAAAAAAGTCCACCGGGTGGAAATTCTGTATGCAAAAGATTTATGCATTCGAAAATGGTCGACTTTCATGAATTTAAAGGAACGCTCCAAGAAACGATCCTTAATATAGCTATGGCACAAGTTATCTGACTTAGAGCTTCGTAAATAGAATAAAGATCACGCTCCTTGCCACCCTTTAAAAAGAAAGCATTATAATGTTAACAGGAACAGCCCTTTGATGACAGATCACGTTGATTGTTTACATTTTCACCCCCTTCTTGGGAGGAGCAAACCCACAACACCAAATATTAGCTGTTATTTTACTGACTTATGATCATGTAAATTGAAAGTCGAATAATGGGACTAAATTATTCAGATGGGCTAAAATACGTTTTGCTACTCGAATCTCCTTTAGAATATACCGTCTCTTTTTTGAGGGACCGAGCATATGTTGTTAATGAGCCCTGAATCACTGCACAGTTTAACCACAAATTCCACAAAACTATTCGATCACACTTAGGGAGTCATTATGACTGTGGCGGGCGGCGTTAATATGGAGAAAAGTACTGCCAACAGTCTGGCGGTACTTTTCTCCATATTAAGACATTGGCGGTTTGGTGCGGTAACGACTGCCAGGCTTGAGACTTCAGCCTCTAGCCCGGCGGCCGTCACTTGCCCGCCTGCGAATTCCCTGTCACTGATAGTGCCTACTGCCATGGTTTTGGTGGCGATAAGGTTGCCACGAAAACCATGGCAGTAGGCGGGGTCATAATCCCGCAGGCGGGTAAGTGACGGCCGCCGGGCTGGAGACTGAAGTCTCCAGCCCGGTGGTCATCACTGCAGTGGCAGTCGGGTTGGTACATTGGCGGTTTGGCTTTAGCCAAACCGCCAATGTCTTAATATGGAGAAAGGTCTCCATATTAATGCCATCTGCCGGGCTCATAATGACCCTATTAATAATGTATTTATATCTTTTAGTTTCTTGTTCTAAAATGTGTTATGGACTTGGGGAAAGTATCAGTGGAAATGCTGCCAGAAAGTGTGCTCTATTGTACTCTAATTCACCTCCTTAATCACTGCAGCCAAAAGAAAGGGCACATACCCCTGGTTGGTGATAATTCTAACAGGGCTTATGGACAGTTATACATTCATAACTATACAATTGAACATGTTCAGCCTGTGAGTGTAGAACAATTCATTTTGTTTCTGGAATGAATGTCTGTAAACTTTGAGAGGTACAGAAAACCTATATTTGTGTTGTTGCCCCTCTTGTCTTCATCTTTCCTTCCTTATCCACTTCCTTAAAATTGCATATAATGTTTAATCATAAGCCTTCATGTCTTGAACCCTATTGTTAACGCCATACAGTAATCTGTAAATCCTACTTAAAATATTATATAAAAAAATATATATATATTCCAGTTTTGACTAACATCTTGCCAAACAGTGATAGGACTCTCAACAGACAATTTAATACCCCCTGACAAGGGTGGTGTTGCTGCAGTGCATCAGATGTGTATTCGAGTAGTGCTTTTGGTGTCTGTTGCTGGAGTTAAGTGGAGGTACATGCACTATTTTGAAATGCACAGGAGTATGTATCAGCTTCCATGCTGTTGAGTGATGCAAATTCATGCTTCCCTTAGGGTGTGTCTCAGCAGATGTATAAACACTGATGGGAATTCCACTTGCCCAGTTACAAATGGTATCTACTGGAACCAGTTGTAACGTATAGGTTTGCAGAACAGGTACTATATATTCATAGTCAGAAAAAAGATATCATTATCTTGGTTAAATAACATTTCACAACTGATATCCAGAGAGGGCAATACTGTACTCCAACAGTCAATACATTATAATATTTTCCAAGAAAGTATCCCAACGGACCAGCATGAATGTCATTTAGGGACCACCCGAAGTTGCAGCTGTGACCCCTAGACTGCAGCTTGCGGCCCCTAGCAACAGGTTGCTTTCAACCCATGTCCTGAAAATGAAATGTTTTTTCCTGTCCCCCCACCAGGGGACGGCAGTCACCACCAGGAACATCGATCCCAAAGAGCTGACGGCTGTCTGAGTTCTACTCAGCCACAGCCGCACTGAACTCAGTGCCGCCATGCTGATTACAACTCAGCTTTCCACCAGCCTTTACATGGTTGCCACCCCACCATGAAAAGGCTGGTGCAAAGCTAGTGCTGGGGGTTACAGGGCGGGCCTCATGGGCATTGCAGGGCCCCCCCTGCCCAAGACCACCGGAATGCGCACTGTCTGCTTTCAGACAGTGCGCATTCTGATGGTGCTGGTGTGCTATGGTATTGGCCCCGGCTCCCTTAAGGGAGCCAAGACTGATACCAATACCATAGCACTTTTCCCGCTAGTCAGCCCAGTAGGAACGGAGTAATACAATGTTCCCAACAGTCAGCCCAGCTGGAACATTGTTATGTGCTTGAGGGGGACACCACCGCCATGACCGGGGTGTCCTCCCCGCAAGTTTGGAGGTCAGCTCACCCGACTGCCAATCTCATAATGAGGCCCTTAATCAGGAGGGAGATTTGCAAGAGATTTTGATTTAACTAGTTTTGAAGCTGCATGTGAAACAAGCATCTGCACACAATTAACTACTAGGGAAAGTAATTCCAACCTAAACTCGTACAGTTTTTATCTATTTTTGTATACTTCCTTATTTCCCTTTATTTGTGTTATTGTAGTTTTTATTGTCATTTCAGTGATGTCACTTTTGGTAATTGCACCAGGGTCAAAGATTATGTGACATCACTTCCTGTTAAATTACCAGGGTCACAGCTAAATAATGTTACTTCCTATGATGATGTCGGGTCAGAGGGCTTCTGATGTCACTTTCGTTACCTCTGGAATTTTGGTGAATAGGCGTCCATTTGGACCAGGAGACCCATACTCAAGATAATGGACATATTTTGAGTGAGTGTCTCCAGATCTGACACACTTGATTTGTGTGTTTATGTAAAGTACTATAAAAATAAAGTCCTATTAAAATAACCCTGTTAAAATCCCCACTATCATTAAGAAAGGAACCGCTGTGTGTTTTATTTGTTCTTCTGAACTCATGCTTTAAATGTGGGGTTACTGTCTCGATCATGCTTCTGTGTGAACTTCTCTCCTCAATTTTCTTGAGAAATGCTGTGAGCATACAATGGTTTATGAATATTGTGTGCTGCATGTATGGAAAAAATAAACAAATCGATGATGATGTATCACATACACTTATAATTAAAATTAACAAGATTATTAACAAGTATGATGCTGTTCTACAAAGAAAAGTGACGATCTTAGACCAGACTGATTTCTTGCAACAGAAAAAAGAGAGATTTTGATCTTAGCTCCTAGGGCTTCAGGTAAGTTATTAGGTCTGGTGTTAGCCAAGACTTTTCAAATTTACTAAAATATATATAATATATATACCTATAGCAGCTTTCAGCTAACCTTCATCAACTACTGGCCTGTTGTTGTGTCATTCACATTTTACTTCTGTCCACTGCAGCATAGAGAATTGGCCAATGGCTCAGCCCACTTTAGGCATTGAGAAGTTTCATTGTGAATAAGGGCATTCTGCTCTTTCAGAACATATGCACACAAAGTAGTTCCCTTTATTTCTGGGATTACTATGGTGATCAGTGCTTTGAGACCCCAAACATATTTTAGCTTTCAACCAATTTCTGTTATGTTGGTGAGATATCTCTACAGTAAAGTTTTACAAAAACCATGATAAAACAAAACTAGCATTGACAAAGAGACAAACTTCGCTTGCAACCAACGCCAGATTTATTGGCTTTGCCAATGAATGTTTTCCTTGATTTAATTTTTCAAATTTCATGATATGCCAGGAAAATCGACACAGGCTCAATAATACAAACTTTTGTGGTATTGGTGTCTCGGTAGGTACTGTGTTGGTGCCCCACTCATTTTAGTATAATTAGTGTGCCTAGCAGGGCTCATGGAGAGCTTCTCCCTTGACAGAGACAATTTATGTAAAAACAGTGGGAAGTGGGACTCCCTTGGCGTACACTTTATACATTAAAAAGAATGATCTTAACAGTGCTCTCTCTGAGGGCCACATAGATCATCTGGAAGGACCTATGTCCCCAGCCATCTATTCATTCATGCACACATTCATCATTCATTTCTGTTGTGCACAGTGCCAGGGTATGTTGCACCAGTAGTTACTTAAAGGTTGCCGGAAGCTTTAACAAGATGGTGATTTGCTGCCAATTAATATCTTGCTGTTTACTGTTACTAACCTATCATGGCATGTGCTTCGAATCCCAGTGAACCAGGGCAGACCGCCAGGATCATAAATGATGGTTATTTACAATCTGCGTCCCTATGCTTACCTTTTCGTGATGCCGCTTGAAGGGCGAGCAGTGATAGCGGGGGCCTTTGTCTGCACTTGTGTAATTGGATGCAGCCTTTAGTCTCGCTTATGATGAGCCGCACAATAGCAGCATGGTGGCTGCGCCTCTCACATGCACATCATCATTATTCCCTTCAGTTCAACCCAGTTAGCAAACAATGGTCTTCCAATCTAAACAGTGCTTATCGCTTGTCGGCAATTTACCATGAATGTATATGTTCATCTCTCTTTCTTTAATTAGCTCACCCTATATGTCAAGTATAAAAGCAATGACTTTCAGCGTGGCTGCCAGCTTCCCGTGTACAGCAGGTGTACGCTAGCATCCTGCAGCAGCCATCTAATTAGCACGCATTGCTGGCCCCGGCCCAAAGATGGTGGGCTTTCATTTGTAAATGACAAAATAATAAGCCAGTCTGTACGTGTTCAGATCACACAAAATGCTACCACAATGGGATCTAGAGATCAAATCGAACTGGCTTAACAAATTGAGGAGTGTGCTGAGAAATATGATTGGGTTGGTTCAGATCAGCGAAGAAGACTGATGCGCTCTTGTCTCTTCTCTCTCATGTGCAAAAGGAGACTGTATATGATATCAGCCTGTATTAGCAAACATGGGGGGTTATTACAACTTTGGAGGAGGTGTTAAACCGTCCCAAAAGTGACGGTAAAGTGACGGATATACCACCAGCCGTATTACGAGTTCCATAGGATATAATGGACTCGTAATACGGCTGGTGGTATATCCGTCACTTTACCGTTACTTTTGGGACAGATTAACACCTCCTCCAAAGTTGTAATAACCCCCATTGTATCAGGTACTTTGTCAGAATACATTCTACTGCTTGTACTTAAGCTTAAGGCAATTTAATAGGCAATATTTCAACATGCATAGCCAGATGGGAACACAGTCATTATCTGTTATGATCTGCAACTCATGAGTTCGAAACCCAGCAAAATCCATCCTCCTGTGGCTGGCAAATTCAATATTATTAAATTGGGTCATACCTATTTACAGCACATGGAGATATTTGAAAATATATGTATTGGTTGCTACAATATACACATACAAATTATTACGATGATGACGATGGTTATTATTATTATTAGTAGTAGTAATAGTGGAAGTACTTTCATGGTGAGCCTGTTCGGGATGATGTAGACAGTGCTGTCTGCCAAAAGTCCTGTTTCTCCACTCTAATTAGGACATAATGACCGTTAGGTACCTATTCCACTAGGCTTAGGGCATCATTGGATAATTCTTTTTCATTTTTTACAGAGAGTAAAAAGAGCAGGCATGATGGTGGAAAGTGGTGCACTTGATCTTTCACTGCTAGTGGATAGATACATTCTGTAACGAGTGGCAACTCCAGTTGCCCGACATTTCGGAATTATGAGTTTAAAGTTTTTTTTAAAGAGTTTAGGGTTATTTTCACACCCATTATATGCCTGCTGCAACAAAAAAACTGCATCACCCACATACGTTTTGGCGGACAACCCTGCTGATGATTATTGGAGGAAAGATGCCCTGTAAATTCTTGAACATGCAGATTTTGGTGCAGTAAGCAATTAAAATTCACACATTATTCCACCTTTTAGGAAGGTAAATCCCACATTAGGTTTTATTTATTGCATCAGATAAATAAGGAACCCTATGGTATTTCAATTTATCAGGTGTGATAAATATTGCAACAAATTCCAAGCTACTCGTAATGGGGGCCAGGACAGCTGGTACCATGATTTGTCAAAGTTCAGGGGGAAAGGATGATAAGTTGCCTATGTTGATGTTGAGGCAATAATACTATGACTATCATTAAAATATTGTTGAATGCTGAAGCTGACTACAGAAGCAATGAGAATGATCCTAAATCTGGATTTCGCAATTCAAAGTCCATCCTTTTTTACAAATGTGTGTGAGGCAGGAGTAGATAAAAGTGGCTAGCGTGAAGTAATGATGATCCTGTCTTACGATGTGAATCTTCCTGGAAATCTCAATGTGTACAACATTTAGCCACTGATAACAATGGTTAAAATATCATTACTATTCTGGATACTGAAAACAAAGAAAGAGATTGAATATCAAACTATTGTACTTGCTAACAGTGACAAAGTGGCCTCAAATTACTCCGATGTCTACTTGGCCATCATCCTCTGAAAAAAAAGCATTCCAAGTGGTTGTGGGTGCAGTCATACACAGGACGCATCTTTGACGTTTTACTGGTCTTTGTGTTGCAGGATGTGACTTATTCTCTCTACATTTGCTGACTGGTCTTGGTAAATAAAGTTCACAGTGGAACTAAAACTTTCCTAATCAAATTCCAAAGACTGAGTGCTTGGTTGTGGAATAGTTTCCCTTGAAGATTCAACCCATATTAAAGTGTGTCCCTTCACTTTGGTCTTTATTTTATCCTCGTCAAGGAAAAAGTGGGGCTTATTTACAAGCCCTGTGCGCCACAGGTTCGTCACTTTTTCTGATGCACCGTTGGTGCATAGTGCAGACATATATCTACAAGGCCACATAAAGCCACTTTGTGTGGCTTTTCATGGCCTTATAGATATGGTGTAAGGCAACGCAATGGAAGTTGCAGCATTTCTTACACTTTGTTAGGGAGGCAAACCAAAGGCGTTGCAGTGGGTGTTCCCAAACAACACCCATGGGTTTTTAACACATTCCCAGATTTACAAGAATGTAAACCTGGGAATGCATCTAAACTGTAGGCCTCCTCAATGCAAGCACAATGAGGAGCAATACCTTTGTTTCTCCTTGTTGTTTGCTCATTCCATGTGTGCTGCATTTTGCAGTACACATAGAAAGAAGAAAATGCCTCCCTGGATTGTTTTTGTGCAAGAAGGTGTCCCTTCCTGCACAAAAACAATCCTGCTGATAACACAGACACCCTTGCACCATAGTGCAAGGGTGCCTACATTGGCGGTACGCAGCAATTTGTGCACCAGCGCTGGGGGAAAGGACAGATATTAACCATATCTTGTAAATGCGGCGCATTTTTGCCCTTTCCCTGTGGGGCAGGGCAAAGCAGCAAGGTCACTTGTTGTGCTACTCTGTGCCACGGGCTTGTAAATATTCCCCTAAGTATAATTAATCCTCTATCAAAAAGAAATAGCATGACACCACTATCTTATCTGCTGTGCCAGGCAGGACACTGCATTTCACAACACCGATCACTGAATTACGCTGACTTCAAAAGTGCGGCTACTGCATGTCTGAAAAGTGAATTCATCAATATTAATTTCCGCTTGGTACATGAGCGCATGACACATATAACATATAATGTAATGTATGTATATTGCAAATAGGCATTTGGCATGTATATGGTGCAAAAAAAGCAAAAAGTAACAGGCTCAAGTTTTAGTTTGATACATTTAAAAGACTTAAAGCTCGTGATATGTCAAATTTGATTATTGTTTGAGTCACTTAAGACAAGACAACTGTGTAAATATTTTAAAAGGTGACATAAATATGACTGAAAAAAACGGACAAAGCAAACATGAAAAACACTGCTTAGAATGTGTCTCAGCACCTAACAGAAATGTGTTCCTAAAAAGCAAAACTTTGGCTGTGAAGACTGGATATATTTTTTTTTATAATGAGTAAGCCATTTTGCTTGCTTAGTTTATGCATTTCATTATCTTCCTCCTGTGTGCTGTCCTTGCAGAGGTCCAGCAGCTGTTCTGAATCTCTCACTTGCTTCCTGACGGTTAGATCTTGTGGGACAAACTAGATGAATGGTAAAATAAATTTCTAATAGCCAAAAAACGACTGTAATGTCCAGAAGCTGTTTCTTTCCGGACAGTATGGATGTGATTTACAAGAACAAAGTAGGCTGTGTTTAACATTTATTCTATTGTAATACACTAATAATGAAAATATATATTTTGTCATCTATGATTTTCCGCTTGTATAGGTTAGAGAACCAGGGGCCAGATGTATCAAGGTTTTTTGCATTCGCAAACGGTGCGAATGCCCGTTTGCGAATGCAAAAAGCCAGTTAAGAATGTATGAAAGACATTCTGAACGCAATTTTAAGGAATCCCAAAAATAGCGATTCCTTAAAATTGCGACCCTGTTTAGAGAGTCGCAAATTGCGACTCTCTAAATAAGAAATCGCAAATAAGGATTCCTTATTTGCGATTTCTTAGCACATGTATGAAGCCATTCCTAAATGCGATTTGGGCATTTAGGAATCGCTGTTTACCAACAGGTTGAACCTGGTGGTAACCATGTGCAAAATTAAAAAATGCATTTAAAATGCATTTTAAAAATGTACATGTAAAGCACACATGCCCTTTTGGCATGTGTGCACCTTACATGTCCCCCAAAAATATTTTGGGGTGCAGCAGAGGGGGCCTTAGGCCCCCAGCACCCTGGGGTTTTGCATTTCCAAAATTGCGATTTCTGGTTAAGAAATCGCAATTTTGGAAATGCAAAAAATTTGTAGATATGGGCCAACAGGCCCATAGGTGCGAATGGGGACAGATTATCTATTTGCGATTCAGTAATAGCATTTGTGATTTTTAAGAAATCACTATTACCGAATCGCAAAAATCATACATACCTTTTTGCATTTCTGAAATAGCGATTTCTTAAAAATTGCTATTTGAGAATCGCAAATCGGTTGTATGATACATCTGGCCCCAGATCCTGGAGGCAATTTAGGCCACGATTTACAAAGGGTTTGTGTCTGCTTTTTTATTGCAAACATGACGCACAATCCGTGTTGGAATATACAGACCAACGCAAATGGTGATTTGAGTTGTTATGTAACCCAAAGTAACACAATGCATCACAATGCACTGCTTTGTGTTATTTTGATTCAAAGATAAGTGGTACATGGGCATTCTTGTACATCCACCCATGGATTTTGATGCAAATCCATATCAATAAATAATTGTAGGCACAGATTTGCACCAAAATAACGTCCTCCATGGGGCCGGTGTAACAACGAAAAACATCTTTATTTCATCTTAATTTCCCCTCTTTGCATATGTGCAGTATTCTGCAGCACACAGACAAAAAGGAAATTGCCTTAAAGCTTCATTTTTCTGCAGGAGCAAACTCCTTCCTGCACAATAATTATGATGATCACAATGCAGAAATCCTTGCACTATGACGTAATGGCATCTGCTTTGGTGTATGGCTGTTGAAAATTCGCCAATGCGAAGAGAGAAAAGAACAGCGTCACATCTTTGTAGATGTGGAGCTGTCCAGATCCCTCCCATTCACGTGTTGCATCACAGCAACTTTACCCACTGTGATGCGTGAACTATATGTAAATCTGGGCCTTACTTTTTACCCATAATGAAAGTGAACAACTGAAAGAGCATCTGCAACAACAAAAGCAGTTTGGAAACCTGCTTTGGTGATGAGTGTTCAAAAGGCAGAGGTTGGTCATGCAATGGAAGAGTTGGACAGCATAAGGTTGAGTAGTTTTACTTCCAGTGGGGTGGGTCAGAAAGTGTACGTTTTGCTTAAAAAGCACTGATGCGATTTGATTTAGAGACTTTAGGAAAAGTCTGTGGACAAGAATAATTGGCTATTGCTGTACACAAGCATTATGAACTTGGTTTAAATTCAGAGCAAACTGAAGTCTTTGTTTCTCATACTGTTGGAAACTTCCAATAAGTGCAGGGGTTGCATTTATTATCCCGCATTATAGATAATGTGGGGTGTGGGGTTCCCACTGTGGGGAAGAGTGATTGTGACAAAGATTTTAAATTCTTAAGAGCACCTTTTCCGATTGGATAAATAATCTCATTGTCTCGGGCACACTGTGCAGAGTGGAGGACAACTGCCCTGGGGATCATTTAATGGTATGTCTGCTTTTATTTATGTGTGCATGTATTCATGCCTAATCTATGTCATGGAAATCTATTTGGTTGTAAAATGTGGTAATGCTGACAGCATATTTCTAATCTGTCAAATGTGTGAATTCTCTTGATACACAATTATTGCTTCAACGTGGCCATACTTAATTTGTTTTTCTATCCTTTCTGTAAGATCTTTGATCATGTCACCTTGCTGGCAGTCCTACACCAACAGAAAAGTTAGGGGCTGTTTTATTGAACAGCTTCTTCCATTACATAACAAGCTCCACCATTTTCTCTGTGGGTCTCACTGTTTCGTTTTACAGAAGTGGCCTTGTAGCTTCTTCTTTAATATTGGGTTTTAAGTGTCATAACGTTCTTGAGTAGGAAAATCCTCATTTTGGTGGGCTTTGCACCACACTAAATACTTAGTTACCTTTTCTGTTATTATTTCTTGTTTTCTCATTTCTTGTTTTTATATAGTGCTTCATATGGCACTTCTGCATATACCAAGCGCTTCAAATGACAGAGGTTATTATTACTCTTTTAAAGGTACTCAATATTATCCTCAGAATGATTGAAGGGTCTGTTGGCCTTGTCACGATTCAAACTGATTACCTTAAGATCAGTATAGTTAAAGGGTGTAATTTAGTGGTCAATATTACCAACAGTATGGAACACTCACACAATAGGGTAAGTTACCACAAAGGCCAGGTAGAAAATATAAATAACCCAGCACTTGGCCCTTTGCCTCTTATCCCCGAGAAAATCCTCTAAAATGGGTAAAGATGGTTTAACAAACCTCTGCAAACTATCCATTGGGAAATGAAGTCACAGAATGCAATCCGCCATCCCTAGACCCTCTGAAAGCCAGGCCTAGAAATGTATTTGGTCAGATCTGATTAGCATGTTTTTTTTTCAGGGGTGAAATTGATCAGAATTTTAAAATGTCCCTACAAATCCAAGAGCATGGATTCAGGAGGAGACTGCACCAACTGTGATTGGTATCCTCAGACACCCCTCATTGGGTGGGCCAGCCCAGGAACAAATTCTGGATGGTTGAGATACCCATTGAGAGGGCGTACACTAGGAGATCCAATCGGTAAATGTGCACAGTGGCCAGCGGATGCCTACAAATATGTCCTTTTTTGGAACAAGGTTCTATATTGCACAAGTCACATGTTCTCTTTTGGGAGCCCAGAAACAGACTGGTGCCATTTTCCTGCTTTTCTAAAACATCAATAGGCATCCCTATTATCACAATGCTTTCTTAGCTCCTGGTCATTGGTCATTAGACAGATGTCTTCCACCTGTGGACACTGATGGAAATGCTTTGCTTCTTGACTACCCCACTGAAAATTCTAGCAACAATAACACTGTTTCACTTATTGATGATGCCTATTCAAATGTTCTTAAGGGGGCATCCAAGGCATGTATTCAATTCAGAAAAAGTACTGTCCCACACCACCTTTTGGAAGTTGGCACACATGCCCTCTATTGCTTCTATATTAGAGTCTCAGCATTGGTTACCACGTAGGAAATATGTAATGCTCAAAGCTTTCTCTATACTCCTTTACGCTGTACACAGTATAATGAGTGCTTCTGTGACTAAGCCAGGAAATCCTCTGCTCATATTCCATCCCAAAATGTTAATACACTTAAGTTAAATTATAAGAAATAAAAAAAAAATCTGAATATCAGAAGTGGGCTCGGTCACGCTATAGGTCTCCACTCTCAGGATCAGTGTATCTGTAATGATCGAAGACATTCATGGACATCACTTACTCACAATGCTTATTAATACACTGTTCATGCTGGCTTAGCCTGCCATCAATTTTCCAATTATATTTTGGTAGGTTTATTAGCACGAAGATTATATTTTGTCAGTGTGCATTCACATTGAATGAGCAATATTCATGACAAATAACACAACTTGACATGACATGATGTGACCTAATGCAATGTAATATATTAGCATAACAAGGGATGGACCTTTGCTCAACCACAGATCAAACACCCCCCGTACATTATCCTAATGGTGCTTGTTGATGTTTCAGTTGCATGATGTTGTTCTCAAATACAAACCCGCAAACCCATACTATGTCGTAGTCAGATATTTTGTATCTCATAATGTAATTTTAAAATCCTGTTGTGTCTTTAAAAGGAAGTAACATTAAAAAAAAACCACATGTTCAAAGAAAAGCAACACGACCTAACATAATCTAACCTGGTCTCACTTAGCTAACCTAACTAAATCTGACCTAACCCAACCTAACTGTAACCTAACCTAAGACAAGCTTAACGAAACTGACTTGGGTTAACCTAAAGTAGCATAAAGTAAGATAACATAGCCTTTTGAGCACACTTTGGTTCTTGCAATATGTTCATACGTATTTTATAGGAGTTTATCTCACTTTTCTTTACTCCTGTATCAGTGGATTACGCGCCTAAAAACAGTTCTTTAGATCAAAACAGAAATTCCATTGAAAAACCATACATATATCTTCCCTCTTCATACTTGCTCAGAGGGCCTTCTGTGTGTAGTCAGCTGAGTGACTTGCTACCACGTGACGCACATGATCATGAAGGTACACAGAACAAATCATGGAAGATACATTAGTCAAGTTGTTGAAAAGAGCGGTGAAACTTGTTGCTACAAGGGATTCATTTGTGATAACTGATTTAAAAAAGACAAATCGAGACAAACAGAGTTAACGAGTAACCAGGGAAAATGAAAACATGAGGCAAATTACATCATGATGGAGCAATAGACAGATACAATGATGATCAATTACTACTTTCTTTTTAATTATGCCGGGTACAATACCCTGGAATACACATTTTGCAGCTAGTACCGTGTCACCACAATAGTCCATGCCTGCCAAACTCTAATTATGCATATTCATGCTGTGTGTGACTATAGAAAAACACCAGAGGCTTGTTACAGACTTTTGGGACTAATACTTTTTTAATCGTTATTTGTATTAAATCCGACTGCCGGTTAATGCGGCGTTCTCTCTGCTATTTGTGCATACTGAGTTTCCATTTTTGTGGCCCGTGTAAGCCACAGTGGCAGGCCCAGTGCATTGTACAAAGTTTAAACAAAAAAGTGTTAGAAGACAACATAGCAGCAGGAAAATACCAGATAATCATTTTCTAGCAATGTTGGATGCACAGAAGGGCATGGTGTTTCAAGGCACCAGAGCAACATGTGTACTACAAAAGGAGAGCATATTGTGAGAATGGAAAGATCAATAACACACCTTGGGAGATAGGCTGAAAAGGTCAGTCAAAAAGGTCAGCTTTTCAGCCAGCGCTATGAAATAATGTGAAACAAAATCTAACATTGAAGGTGGGGGCTGTCAGCATTCTGAAGCCAACCACCTATAAAGCTCTGCTTGCAAAGGACGACAGGGTGAAGTTATGCTTCCCCCAAATCAACCTGAAGTCACAAACATAAATGAAACTGGATGTAAACAGACTATGCATAACAACTACGTACTTCACACGTCTCTTTATAACCACAATCTAGCGACGACTACTGAAGGATGTGAGTAACTAGGGAACCATGGGGTTGCATGATTTCCAGAGGTGGCTCCTCAGATATGGCAGAGGAGCGTCGCCCACCGCCAGTAACAGCAGCTGCAAAACTTTTCCAAGAAAAGGATAATAAACTATGTTTATTATCCTTTTCTTGGAAAAGGGGCAGGGCCATGGGGCTGTGACGAGCACGAATGCTCAGTGTGCATGTATGTTTGGCCGGCAATCTTGGACCAGCCAAACACACATGTGCACTTGGCTCTTTCCAATCCAGCAACGTCAGCACCTCGTTGCTTGATGGAGACAGCAGGCAGAGAGTTTCACTCTTCCTCGGAGCGCCCTGGCTGGGCTCTCCATCCAATCTTAACATTGCTTTCATGTTGCCAGCATGGCAGGCTGGGTGTCTGTTCCTGCTGTGAGGACGGAGGAGCAGATTGGCACAGCTCCCACACAGCAAAAAAAGTGAGTTTTAAACAAATGATTATATTGTCATCACTCCCCGCCACACACCGCCCACCCCTTTTCCCTCCCGCAAGCCACCACTGATGAATTCCGCTATTAAAAAAGTACGTATATTGTCCAGAACGTGTGGCAACATGCAGAGAAACTCATGCTTAAGCATAGTCCCGCAAAACATTAATATGCTGCCACAAATGTCTCCTTTCTGTCAATACCTTCATTTCAGGACTCACATTGAAGTGTTGAAAAGTTACTTGTGGTTTTCATTGCTTAAGGAGGAGTTGTAAATCTGCACTGTAGCCCGCCTTGACTGTGCCTTCTGGCAGCAGGAATTGTGATGTCACAACTCAGTTTTAATGTGCAAGTGATTTGTGACATCATACAAAGACTGTTATAAGAAAATTAGAGGCATATCTCATACTGCAATTGCAGATTTGCATGTATTAAAAGATAATAATATAACTTTTTTACTTCCTTTTACAATTGAGGCCCAATTTCATGGTACCAACTACCAGAACTGGCAAACTTTAAAAAGAAAGGGTGTTGAAAATGTGACTAATTTCTTTTTGTGTAATTATAAGAAATTTCTGAAAAATCATGCAAAATGTAAATCTGACATTAAGCGCTATATTCTAGTGTGACATGCGTCCTCATACTCCTTTCTTGATGTGAGGATGCATTTCTTTCTAAAACATAGCACAAATGCCGCAAATCTCATTTGCTCGCATTCTATTAGTTTGCATTGTTCCCATGCTCCCACAAAAGGATTTTCACCTGAACAGATTTGAAATTTCACAACAAGGATAAGGTTGTAATGTCAGTAAATTTGGCTAACAAGTGCAACTTGAAATGTGGAACAAATGCCTCTTCAGTGCTTGCCAAAACTATAACGAACTTTTCAGATTCTGTTCTGCAGTTTCACATCAATCTAAATTTTCTGCTTGACTACAGATCTGCTTGGTAATATGTATTATCCTTATATTGTATACTCAAGTGCACATCAGCCCATAAACTCTCTTTTAGGCATTATTTTAATACATGAAACCCAGTGAACTTCCATTAGAGATCCAGTTCCAGTTGGAGGCATCTATTTCGAAATGGTTTCAAGATATTTGTGGCCTAAGGCAGACAGATCAATTCACATATCTAACACATTTTTAATATATTTTCTAAAGTGACTGGTCTAGGGTCAAACCTGTCCTCTTCTTGCAGGAATTTCATCATCTTGGCCCCCGCCAAACAAAAGGTTTCCACGTGGCTTTCCCTGATAAAATGTCCCACTTTTGACCTGGTGACGTATGACAGAGGAACTTTGTAGACAACATTGCTACAAAACTTGGCATTTCAATCTCTGTTCACACATGAATTGGAATTTACCCCAATACCTGTAACTGAGGCCTAAGACCAACAATATATAGCATCTGATGTAGCAGAAACTTTAGTACTGTCCCTCATGTCACAGTGATCACCGATACGTGGCAATCTATGCATTATGTTAATCAAAGTACTAAGAGTTTGACTGTAGAATGATGCACTGAAACACCATTTTAGTGTGCATTTGTCTAGACCAATGACATAAACATAGGTGATATCAAAGTTTAGTTAAATGTCTAAAGGAATAAACTAGCATTATTTTATAATGTAGATTCTAAACTAATAGTTTGTATCAAAACTATATTGAATTTCTTATAATAAATGATTGAGATATGTGTGCAAAAATAGAGAAATGCAGTTCTGCCTTATACTGACTGAAAGTATGGAAAGTAATTTTGTTGAAAGTTACTGTAACATGAATGCTAATGAAAATGTATTAATGCCAAATTTATAGTTGCGTATGTAAATATGTTTTATTTGAATGTATTAAAGTGCTGTTTAATTGACGTGCATTAGCCTATGTGTGGCCTGCTAGGCCCTGTATTTTATGACTGTGCAGAAAATGTCATCATCTTTGCTAACGTGTACTCTTATTTCAGACTTCGTTCCCATGAGAAGACTAGTTTGGTAATAGGTGTCTATTGTTTTACACATACTGTAATAATCTAACCTTGGATGTAGAATATCATGGACTGTGGACTAGCAATTTAAACATTTGCTTTAATCTTGTGTGGAGTTTTACACAGGTGCTGTTCTCTTGGCAGACTTGGGAAAACCTGGAGATGTTTCAAGTTGGAGTCGTACGATCAATTACTATTGCATGATAGCCCTTCAATGTCAAATTAACTGTTGCCCTGATGAATCGGAGTGTTGTATGAACTTTATTATGTCAATGCCCAGTTGGACTTTGGTCAGAATCCAGACAAATTCTAGAAGATGAGTATCCTGTCTGAAGATGAGAAGCTGAACTCCTTTTGCCCTGCATCCTGAATGCTGAGCCCCTGCCTTTGTCCCTTTGAAATGCCTTGCTGAGACTTAGAGATGTTCTCCTAGCCCTTACAGAAGACTCTTGACCAAGCTTCTGAAATACTGACACTTTTCCCCTTTTTACCTTCTTTTGTCCAGCTTAGTTAGTGACTTGTTGCCCAAGATTACCTTTTTCCAAATTATTTGTGCTCTTTTTGTCTTTTGCCCACATGTGTTCTGCCCTACACATGTTTCCCTGATTGGCTGAACTACAGTGTTTCCCTATGCCCAGCTAAATTGAACTTTAATGATTTGAACTGCCTTAATGCTCATTCAAACTGAGCAACATTAGTTTTCCTAACATCAAATTATCTTTTTGATGTTTTGGATCATTTTTGTTGAATGCCTAATTCTCCTAATGTTAATTTGCCAGAACTTATTTTGCCATCTTAGTCAACCCTTGGTGATTCTGTAACTTTATAACTTTGTCTTGCGAATTTTCTGCATGACTCTGAGCTCAAGTTTGTAACAAAATCCCTGAACTTAATTAGTGATGAGAGTTTTCCTTGCGTGGCCCCATTGGTCATACAGTGCAATTTAATTGGCTTGTATTGAAATATGGTTGCATGGTCCTACGACATCCTATGCAGGGTCCAAAGATCCATTGACCTCATTGAGCATTGATTCCTGTGAAGGATGAAAATGCTCTAGCAGATCTTATACATAGCCACATATATTTACACTTTGCTCTGGCTTTGACATGCTGTTAATGTGGCATTCTCAGAACCAGTTATAAGTAATGTTTTCCCTCTATAACACAAACCCCAGTCACAGAGTTCTGACAGCCCGGGGGATGGATCAAGCTTTTTGTGACACCCACAATAAAGCTGTTACTAATCAGTCTATCCACTGTCTGCAAATGGCATTCCTCTGTTTTTAGGTCATAATGGCTGTGTTTAGAGACTGGGGCTCATATGAAACTGACAAAGTTTGATTAGGTCATTTTGTTCATCCTCTGTGGTGAGGTTCCAGTCAAAATGTAACTCCCAAGCACTTTAAGTTTCACACAATGGGATTACGCTGTTGTTATATTTTCATATGAGGTGACAAACATCTACCGGGTAGCCTTTGAATCTTCTTCTCTCAACAGTTAGCTACTTCCTATCCTGCAAAGCTCAAGCCTTAACCACAATGATACAGCCCTCATTGTATTTGTAACTTTCACTGTTTTATGACAATTGCATTAAAAGCTGGGTGTTTCTAGCAGAGTTGAGGAACCAAACTAATTGTCTCACTAGCAGACCCTATAAAAGCTTCACATACTCATTAAAAAAGATTTCCAGTCAGACTGGAAATTACATGCAGACCTTTCCTCTAAATTTTACAATATAAAGATTGTTTTATGCATAATGACAGATGTATTCAGAATTATCTTCAGCAAGTTTACATTTTGAGTAGCTTTTATGCACAATGACTTTGTACAGTATAACTCATGCAGATTATTTTGGTTCGTTAGAGAACAATATATGCTGAAAAAATTATAGCATATGTTGCAAGTTCTGCAATGATTTGGCAAAGTGAAAAAAATTCAGGTTTTAATAGACCATTCCAAATGTTATAAAAATAGAACTCCTTAATTGTTCAAGGTGTAATCAAAATAACATTGATTGGCAGCTAAAATGCAGATATAAATCACTGGTGGCTCACCTACCCATCATGTTTTGCTTTTACCCTCCCTTACTTTTTCTCTTTTGTGTGCCCTTTTTAAGTCTCAGCTAACACAGAACATGTGCTGTCTGCTTGCAAGATATTTTGTTACCTTGCAGTGGGCTTAGAGCCGGTCCATTGCCTACTATTGTGTGGCTGTCATTTGATTGCTTGTTATTCTTCAGCTTCTGTAGGCTTTCCTTCCTTTTATTGTGTTAGTACCTGCCCTACCTGGATGCATTACTTGTATCTTTCCACTGCTCACTTTTCAGGCACTACGGTTTTCTTCTAATTTAAACACTTTAAGAAAGTGTTTTCCTTTCAAGCTGTCTCCGTTATGTAAATGTCTCTTCACAGTGTCCCTCTTTCGCTCCCTCTCTCAGTTGCCATTCTTGCTTTCTCTCCACCCAACTTCCCTTGCTGGTTTTGCTTCGCACAACCCCTTTGTCTCTTTGCTCCACCCATTCCATCTGCCCACGCTTCACTGTCTGTTTGCATGCCCAGCCCCTCCCGCACAACCCTCTATTTTCAGTGTTATGCCCACTCCCACGGCAATTACATTGTCAGATTGCTTCCCCACTCACCCCACCCACCCTCTATAGTCTGCTTGTTGCCCTAGTCCCTCCTGCGCACCCTCCATTGTCAGCTTGCTCCCGAATCCCTCCTTCCCACCCTTCCATATCAGCTTGCTGCCCCAGCCCTTCCCATTCACCCTCCATTGTCCGTTTGCTTCCCCAGCCCTTCTGTCCATACTCCATTCTCTGTTTGCCTTCTAAGCAACTCAACCATCGTCATTTCTTCATGTTCTTCCCCAATGTCTCTCAAGTGTCATCACTCCACACACATTCTTCTTTCCTTCCTCCATGTTGCCTCATCCCCAATCCACTCTCCCATTTCTCATGTTTTTTTTATTAAAATAAAAAAATGCATTAGTATTGAGTACATCATGGTGCAGTGCTTTTTATTATTTTTGCTTCCATATCGTAGCAAAAAATATTTCCAACGCCAATAGCTCCCATAGGCCAGATCTATTGACTTTGCCAATGCTTGTGTCTCTCCCACTCTCCTTTTCACCTCTTTCTCATCCTTTCTGTTTCATTTCTGTTCTAGCTCTGCCTTTGTCTTTCTCCCTGTACTTTCTCTTTTCCTGCTCCTTACTCTTTTTAATGTCTCTTTCCCTCTTTCTTATACACGCGTTATGCTCTTCTCATCCCCTTTTTCATTTTTGTCATTCTCTTCCCTTTCCTGTCTCTCTGTTTCTCAGCCCTTCTCCCTTTTCTCCTCTTCATCGCCCTCTTTCTGTGTCTCTTCTAGTTCTCTGTCCCTCTCACCCTCTGTCCGTCTTACTATCTCTCTGATAGGTACGCTCACTCTCTGTTCCTCTGTTTTCTGTTTCTACTTTGTCGCTCCCTTCATCTCTTGTGCTTATCTCACTCTCTGAAAGAATATTGGGTAGACATGCATATCCAAAATATTTTAAAAAAACATGGACACAGAGGGCCTGATTCAGGAAGGTAAACTTACACTTTTGAGTAAGTTTACTACGTTTTTGCTATTCCAAAAGTGCTGGTTTAATATTACTTATAGTAATTTTACAACTGTGGAGTTTTTTCACTCCTGGTGGAGTCTCCGAACATACAAAGGTAGGACAGTTCTTTCTTTTTATGTGCGGTGTCTCCTGTAAACTTACAATTAGTAAAATGAAGCTCCTACTTCTTGAAAACACAAAAAATAGTAAACTTAAACGAAAGTGTAAGTATACCTTTGTGAATCAGGCTCTGAGAGTGAAAGTAAATAATCTGCGTAAATGTTTCTACGGTGAACCACCGAGCAAAATAATATTCAACATATAAAATTCGCGTGCAGATCACCTTGATGAAGCCCGAAAAAAGTCGGAGATGGCCGAATAGTTCGTCATCCCGACAGTGACATCTTGGCGAACATCTCTGTATGGAAACCTGGGACTACTAGCCTGTAAAACTCCTCGCTGTTGCTTCTGATGGCTCCCGCAATATTTCTCCCCTTCAGGTAGAACTAGGAGCAGCCAGCATGTGTCCAGTGATGAGAAAATGACATTAGTATTCAGAAAGAGCGCGGTTACAGTAAACGCGATAAATAATTAATGATCGCACAATGAATGATTGAGCCTGACCTATGCACGACCAGAATGTTTGTAGTATAATGAGGGAGATATAAAAAAACTACATTGGTTCCAGTTCCTAGCCTTGAAAGGTTATGTAACCTTGCATATTATAAAAAGGCCAGATGTTGCTAAATGCTAATGAAGGGAGATGACATTACCTGCCTTCCTTCCACGAGGAAGAGAAGCGGATAGGAAAAGGCACCCATGGCGCTGTCCATCATGGGTACATCTGGCACTCACGCGCAAATCCAGCCAGACAATCTGGCATGCACGGAAACCCACCCGCGCCTTGTAAACTGGGTTATTTTGCGGAATTGTCTAAAGCGAACCCTCCTTTCCACAGTAACTAATTTCAAAATGGCATTTCTGTGTGGCAGATGGTGACCTTATCCCAGCATTTCAGCTAAAATGGTTTTTAGAAGGTCTAAGCAAGTTTGAACAGAGCTAATTTCCTGCAGCAGGATGTGTTTGGATGTCTAGATTGAATTATTGCAAGAGCTCTGTCTCGCCATATGGTAAAAATGTGATTCTGCCAACTCACGTGATTGCTGAACAGGTACTCTGGCTTCCAAGGAGTTTGTCTCATCTTAATACCTGCAAGAATAATCTAACTAAGAAGACAAGTTCACTAAGAATTTGGATATCTCTGAATGTATATTCATACATCTATGCTTTGCAGAGATTTGTGATGACCTACCTGATTTAGAAAACTTTCAAGCCTCGCCAACCCCCTCCCCCAGTAAATTGGCAACTAGTTTCAGAACGTGCACATGGAAATGTGTGTATCCGTGTACAATTCTGTTGTAAACCTT
Source organism: Pleurodeles waltl (assembly GCF_031143425.1). Classification (NCBI taxonomy): domain Eukaryota; kingdom Metazoa; phylum Chordata; class Amphibia; order Caudata; family Salamandridae; genus Pleurodeles; species Pleurodeles waltl. Next base: position 1,218,907,058 of record NC_090444.1, on the reverse strand, counting down.
CAATCCTACATGCAAATAGTCACCACTAGCAGGGAATTTTCACGGCCAGGGCAAATTAGATACATTTAAAATATGCCTTTTATCATATTTTGGTTTGATGGTCAAGAATTTTGTGAAATGTAGGCAGTGGGTAATTTTTAAAGGAGTAGGTGCCCAGTCAAACTTTCTGTAAGAAGCCTGCCTGTTCTGCGGCTGAAAGTCGAAGTTGCCATAACCAAGTCTGTCTACTCATTACTCACCTCTTGCTTCTTTCATCCAGTAATATACTCTCCCGGCCTCTGTAACAAACTCATAGGGTGTTTTTTAGCCTTTTTCCAACTGTTGCTCCCTCCTGTTTTAATTTCTTTGCTTCTTTTCTCTCTTGCTCTGGGTTAAAGTCTAATGATTAAAAATCCTTCTAATTCCCAAAAAGAGTGCTGGTGGGCTCCACATGCAACTATTGGCTCGAATTAAGCTCTGGATGTAGACCTCACAGCTTGATGCACTGGTGGGTCAAGCTCCTGCTCAGAGATGCAGCCTAAGACACATCTGAGATTGCTTGTTTCCCCACTGAGATGAGAAATGATCTAGTGATTCTGGCTGGATTATCCTTTTTGGAGCAAGAAACCAAGACTGATTTGTATATGGCACATGGGCAAAAAGTGTGTCATGGAATACATACCAAAGTAATTTTCAGGGTTTGAGATTAATTGAAAAATTTCCATCCATCAGATTTTCTCTCTCTCTGTCTCATTCTTTCCACAGGTGGTTTCACTGGCAAACCTGTGTCTTTACACGCATAATCACTAATGTCTTCTTCAACCATCATATCAAACACAAGCTGCTGGCACATGCATATTGGAAATTTGGGCATACTCTGATCAGGGTGTTGGACACTATCCAGTACTGAATAGGGGAGAGGAATGTGTTGATGACTGCCAAACTTCTATCCCTGGAACTAATAATTGCATTGACCAATGCAAGCATTGCTTAGCCAACCAAACACTTGAATATGGCATACATCCTACTAAGGTTATATTGTGCTACTTATATAATAATAATTTGTGACAGAAGTACCTTAGTGAATTCATATGTTTCTTTCTAAGCTCTACATGCAATCTGAAGTTCACAGGTCATGTGTCCTTTTTTCCATTCAGCCTTTAATCCTTGTAAGGTCAATATAGGCAACGGAATTGTGTTGAATAATGAATAGGAATATCTGCCAATGCCATCATGTTAAGTGATTTAGCACTAGACAAATTTACACTTTTACTTGATGATTTACGTATAGGAGATAAGAAACATTTTGACTTTCTATAAAACTAAGGCCTTGTCAGCCTTGCCAGCAAAGGTGAATGCCCACTTTTACTCACTAAAAGCATATATGAACACAAATTCAACAAGATTCAAAGACGATTTTCATGAAGCTTCAGGTACCATCACCCAGGTCTCACAAAAGTCCTTTATCTCTTTATTATCAATTAACTGTAATCATCAGTGGCCTGCAGTTACATACCTCCGCTCCACCTTTGTGGAAGTGCAAAACTCTGAGCTGTCTCATTGTGCACACTGACAAAAGCAGGAAATGCTGACAATGTGTGCAAAATGTTGGCTCCACTTTGAAAGAGACTTCACGTCTTTCCCAGATGTTCTACTCAAAACACATTATTCCATTCAAGGAAACTACATGTCCCATAAAGCTACAGGACTCTCACAAGATTTTCAGCTGCTCTGAGCAGGTGTTAAAAGTGCAGAAAAAAATGACACAAGATATCTCTGAGATTTCTTTGCACCATTTCTCGGTCCACCTAACGGGGGAATGCCCGTTTTGCATACATTATGCATGGTGCATGCATAATGTAGCATAAGGGTTACAAAGTAGCGCAATGCTTGCATTGCACCACTTTGTAAATATGACGCGGGGAAAAGGCCATCTTAGCGCTGCTTTATCATAAAAAAATTACGCTAAGGTGGCGCTAAAGTGGCGATAGGCCCTTTTAAATCAGGCCCTACTGCCTCATGGGTCACTTTCCGAGAGGGTGGCAAAGGCCCTCTGGCTTTTGAAGGGGGGTTAACCCCTTCTTAAATGCTTTGTGTCTTACTAGCTACCAGCCACGTGCAGAACTAGGTTGCCTCTTTACCACAACGTCTTCAACTTAAACAGGTGGCAATTAGGGTACCTCCTTTGGAGAAGCAGAGTGTGAAATGATACATTTATTATTCAAGGATGATCTGTTGCGGGTCCATTTGACCTTCTTAATTAATTATCCATTGAGGATGGAGCTTTACAGGGTATTTTGTTTACTATTTTTCTGCTGATGAGTTTGCAAAATTACCTAAAGAATAAATTTCACACGTGGGCAGCAAAGTATATTTTAAAAGTATGGCTGCATGACTGTCAGTGTGGCAATGAACTACTGAAGTAAAGATGCAGCGAGCACTCATCAGAAAACATGAGTTTTGACATTCTTAAAAATACACTTTTGGCATTGGCTAGGTCAGCTAAATCACTGATAAGCAGTGCCCTGAGGCTCACAAGGTCTGAGTTTTATAATGTGCCAAAGGAAAGACATGCCTAATATTTATATTGATATGTTCTTGCATTTTTCACTGTATAGGTTGTGCCGGCTTTTTCGTATGATAAAAGTCTACTCGTGAATTAACGTGATAGCTTGAAACAATTGACTTAGGACATAGAGAAATCATCTGCACATTTTTACAATAATAATCAAAACTCTAACTCAGTAGTGAATATACATTTTTTTTGCGAATGTTATTAAAAAAAATCTTTCTCTCCGCTTGAAAGCCTGGACAGTAATTAATTCAGTTCTTCCACTCTCCCATCTTCGTTGGCAGAAATTAACTCTACGATGAGGAGTTAAATGCCTTTCTGGGAAAGAACAATAGATCTGGCCTGTCACAGTCCTCTCAAAGTATAGCAGGGAAGAGTTATTTAAAAGCCATCCACCCCTCGTCATCTTGAAATTTGGAGATGAGAGTGATCAGAAAGTGTGGTTAGTATTTCAAAGAAAAAGCTAGTGCCCTATTGCTCTCTTGTGTATTGTAAGCTGGGTCGTAGTGTGAGAAAGCCTTTTGATGATGGCTTGTTACCAGATAAACTGTTTCCACCTGCAGGAGAAAGGGATTGGGCATCAGCACCAGTCGGCGTTTATTTTCCAGAAGAGTTCCCTGGTGTTAGGTTGACAGCCAGTGGCTAGAAATTGACAGCTCCAGACACCGTCATTGTAGTTTTGTAATCTTGAACGTCTCCTAGAGAATCGTTTCCTGCAGTCATTCACAATAGGATTACAAAATGTGTTGCAATAAAGGTTGGCTTGGATGTGGGATTTTTCAGGGTTACATTAGAAAATAGGTTTTCGAGCTAGCCACAAGTTAGTAATCCCTATAAAAGAGTCTTTCCACCACCTGCACCTCGGAATAGAACTGAACAAGCAAAGAACAGAGGAGGGAAAATCTGCTGCTGTGTCTGCTTGGAAAACTGCAACTGTCTGTTCCTACTTGTCCTTATGTTCAAGAACTGGAAGTGCTTCTGAAGGGTTAGATGAGCCAGCTTCTTGTAATCCCCAGTAATAAAGGGGAGAGTGGCATTTTAGGGAAGAAACAGCTTACCAGAGAATTGGACTCTGTTGGAGTTTTGCCTGGAACTCTGACTGAAACTAGCTCCCAGTGCTATCTGTGACCTGGTTCTCTGGAAGCTGCCCCTAGCAATAGGAGAGCTTAGGATTCACCTGGGTACACATAACCAGCATCTGAGGTAATTGTACCTGTTGGTTGCAACACTAACAAAACATCAGGAAAATATGCCTTCCCTTTGAAGATGGACTCAAAAGTGAGAAGGACTGGACTTCGATTATGGTAGCTGGTGTCCTGCTAGAAGAGCACTAGTTAGAGTACAAGCATTTCAGTGCACCAGCCTGAAAAGTATTTGGTTTTGTCCCTGTCATTTAGGCTCCTGTGACTTTGTGATGTACATGCATGTTTGTGAATGTGTGATTGTGACCTTCCTAAATGTATTTAAGTGTAAACCTTCAAGTAAAGATCAAGACATGGTCCCTAACTTATAGTTCCCCAAAATAAAAAAATGACCTGTGTAATAAGTCTGTTTGATGTTGCTTCAGATAAACCGCAAATAGGTTTGCATGGATGTGGAGGTGATGTGTATTTATGTATGTGCTTTGGGGAATTTGCATGTGTTCGTGGTGGTGTATTTTCATGAGTTTGCATGTGTGTGCACTCATGTGGTGTGTGTGTACATGTATATTTGTGAATTTATATGTGTGATCATTATCTGTGGGGTTTGTTAATCATGCAAGTTAATTGTGCTAATCTAACCGAAGAACTATGTACACTATGAATCCAGATTTAAAAGTATACATACATATCGATTCATACACCTGTGCTATGCAAATATTGCTCTGTTTAAACATATGAAAACATGAAACACACTTCCACTCTTTTAGTAACTAACAGGGCAGCCCGTAGGCTATGCCGATGTATGTAACTATTACAAGTACATGGCAGTCACATAATTATGAATGACTAAAATTTGTAGAGAAAAATATAAGCAAAACTGTTTTTTTTTCAAACAGATGTCACCCGTGCTCATTCTGCTTCCTACAGAAGCAAACTAAATAACGCAATTTAAAACTTAACAAACTTTCATAGCTTGTAGCTCTCTTTTCTACAATCATGGAAACAATGTTCCATTGTGGTTGGCTTCAAAATTACCCAAATGCTGAAATAATTCGTGTGAAATGTACTTCAAAAATATGTACAGTGAAATGAAATAAAAATAAATGTTTACTTGGATGGGCATGCTCTTCAGTGATTCATGACTGTAAACACTGTAGTATTAAATTGACTTGACAATGAACTAGAATTATGGCTTTGTCATCATTTAAATATTATATATGATATTCAGTGAACAGTCAAAGGTTTTGAGACATTTGGGGTAGGACCACAAAACATTTTTGATTGGCAAAGGCAAGGAACTTGCCCTTGGTGGTAATGAAGGCAGTGCCTGGTGCAAAGACCTTTTAAAATTGTATTATGAAAGTAGTTTCTGGAGGTGGTAATGTGTGTAAAGAATGTCTGTGCATATTTTCCATGTGATGTTGCAGTAGAGATGTTTTGGACTTTTTTCCTTATGCAGGGTCATCCCCAGTCTTTTTGCCTCCTATGTTTTCTGACCTGTCGCTGTTGGCTCTAGGACTTTGAGCACTTTATCAATGCTGACCATTACTAAAGTGCAGGTGCTCTCCCATCTAAAGTTGGTACGATTGGCTTATACCTAATTGGCATATTTAATTTACCTGTAAGCCCCTTGTACAGTGGTATCTCTATACCCATGGCCTGTAAATTAATACTACTAAAGGGCCTGCAGTGCTGCTTGTGCCACCCACTGAAGTAGACTTTCAAACCTGTCTCAGGCCTGCTGGCGCAGGGCCTGTGTGCACAGTTTCTGCCACAGGGACCTGGTATCTAAATTTACTTGCCAGGCCCAGAACTTCCATTTTACTACATGTAAGTCACCCGTAAGGTGGGCCCTAGCTAGCCCTATAGGCAGGGTGCCATGTATGTAGAAGGCAGGATATGTGCCAGGTTGCGTGGCCTGTCCTGGTAGTGACAAACAGCCTAACTTGGTGTCTCACTGCTGTGAGTGCTGCCTTCTCATTGGATTGCATTAGAACTGCCCTGCCTTATGTGTGAGGAGGATTGTCTGATTTATGAGGGGTAGCGTAGGCATGTTTGATATGGTTGTGAAAATGATAATAAATGCTGCTTACTGGTGTAGGTGTATTTTTTATTACTATTACAGAAATACCACTTCTAGAAAGTGCGCATTTCTCTGTGCTTATGACTCTGGTGTTTTGCAGCTTGACTCCAATCCACGTCTGGGCAGAGTGACAGCTGGGGCTTTGTGCATACTTTTCAGACAGCCTGTACACAGGTAGGGTGGAGGTGTCACAGAGGACCATCTGCATACTGAATAGTCTTTCTGGGCTGAGAGAAGGGAGAGGCAGGGCACACCTACATTTGTAAAGGCTGTGCCTGGCCCCCCACTGATGTTTGGAGCCTGTGCTGGAGGAGAGAGGGGGCACTCCCAGAACCAGATGTAACTGTTTGGAACCTCCTCTCCCTACCATTGTAAAACACGGTAAGGACTGAGTATAAGTACAGGGGAATTTTCCCCACAATTTGGAGACTTTGAAACATCTTGGAACTGGACACAGAAATGCTGGAAGCACTTACCAGGAACTACCAAGGACTGCTGCTGTTGTGCTGACCTGTGACCTGCGTGGTCACTGTAAAGGACTTGCCACCTGCTTACATCCTCTGTCCTGGCCTGTTGCTGGGCTCCTTCCACTGTGGGCCTTTTTCTAAGACTCTTGTCCCCCAGGGGCAGGGTGCTGTGGCCCCTGACCCCGGCAACAATCTTCCAGCCACAAAGAGTGCTTCCATATGTATCTGTGATCAACACTGTGGAAAGCGCTGCTGCTGTAATATGGACAGCGCTTGAAAAGCGCTTTTTCAGATCGTGGCCGGAACTTCACTGCCGCGACCCGGACTTATTTTAGTGCCCCAGCGCTTTGAAAAGTGTGTTGTGGTGCTTAGGATCACCGCTGCAGCCCGGGGAGGCTGTTCAACTCAAGCGCGAGTGAAGTGCACTTCACGGTGCCCCCGGGGCACGAAGATTCAGGCCGGAACATCATCAAAGGCAGGAAGGAGAGGTGGACGCCTCTCCATAGCCTGCAGAGCCCCGGAGGGCTGTCTGTCTATCTACGGGCGGACGCCTCACCGGAGGCTTGCTCACGCTGCAGGCCCCATGTTGGCCCCTCAAGGCCTATGCCAGTTCTGTGCCTCACCCGACTCAGAGGGCCAGTGCAGGCCCGGGGGGGACCCCAAGAGATCGCAGGCCCCAGGAGGGGCCAGTCACCAATCAGAGGGGGTGCTAGGCGGCCTCCTTCCCCCTATGCTATTCGGAGGACTTTGGCCCCCTCGTGAGGGCCGGTTGAGGTCTGGGGTCCCCCAATGATCATGGGCCCCTGGAGGGGCCCATCCATAGCACAGAGGAGGTGCGTGCCACCCCCTCTGCCTCAAAGGATATCAGAGGCCCCTATTGAACGCAAAGGTGCGCCAGGGGCCCCTTGTTTTCGTTTCCCAGGCACTGGAGGTGCCTTTCTCATCAGACCAGATATTTTGAAACGGACAACATATAACATAGGTTCTTTTAAATACTTTGTTGATGTATATGTTACCTACCTAGGTTTATGATGTTTCATATATGTATGCAAATGTTCCTATTATGGGCATAACATACTAATATGTTTTTGTGACTTGCCATATGGTTTGTAATGTTCCTACTATGGGCGTTTATGATACTCTTATGACAAGTGCTTTGGTGTAATAACGTGTTTCCTGACTACTGCTTATGTTGCAGAATACTGAGTAACCTGTGTGTTATGTGTGACTACTGCTAGTTTGCAGAGTAATTAATGTGTAACGTTCTGACAACTGCTAACGTAGCAGGATAGAACTGATATGTGATGTTTGGTCTAATAATTGCGTTGTGTACAATATAGTATATTTTCATATAACTTGGTGTTGTGTTTCCTTTGTGGTGGGGATATTGTGTCACGTGTGTTGTGTGTGTTGTGCAAACGCTTTACACATTGCCTCTGGGATAAGCCTGACTGCTCGTGCCAAGCTACCAAGGGGGTGAGCAGGGGTTATCTTAGACGTGTAACTCCCTTGCCCTGACTAGAGTGGGTAGGTTCTGCCTGGCTTAGGTGCATACCCTAGCCAATCAGAACCCCCATTTCTAACAATGTGTATCCTGTGTTTTGAGCTGTTCTATTTACTCCAGAATCATTATAGTGTGATTTGTGTTCAATTGTGTGTGTTCAGTCTGTTTTGACTGTTTTGTTATGTGTGCCCTGTAAGGTTTTAATTGTGTTGTTGTGTTGCTTAGTGTGTGCTTTGTCATGTTCTGTTGTTTACTGCAGAGATAGCAACACATTCTGGTACATTTCCAGACAAAGGTAAACCATACCTGAAAAGGGCCTGTGACAACTATCATTTACTCCTGGTAAGAGTGCTGGTCCAACTTTTCAACTATATAATGCACTAGTAAGCCCAAAACGGTGGCAGGCACTGTTGGTCAGATCACAAAACATATTTAACTGGTGCTAGTTCATGTCCTTAGTGGTAAATTAGGTCAGCACTTGTTATGAACACCTTTTACCACCATACTATGAAAGCAGATTTCTGGAGCTAGAAAAGTGTGACAAGTAAGTCTCTGTGTATTTGTTGCATGCCATTTTGTTATGATGAAGTGTTTTTATGCTATGTTTTGTGCTGCCTTATTGCAGTATAATTTTGGGTTGTACAGTGGTTGTGGCAGTTCTTTGTTTTGACAGCTCTGTTGTGTAGTACCAATACTTTTATTTATATGGTGAGCTGTTTATGTTATTGTGTTATGATCTGTTGTTTACTTTAGAGATGAGAACAAATGCTGCTATATTTCCATTCAAATGCAGCATTTGTCTTTAAATTCTTTTGACAAGTAACAATGTCTAAGGTGGTAAAATAGCACAGCTCCTGTTCTTCAGGAGCATCCCATAACTGTGGAAATGTCTGCCTTAAATTAGCACCTACAGTGACTACTTTATGTGATACAACCACAGGTGCAAACTACCTTGCAAAATACCCTTACAACGCAAACTAGAATATGACGCCCTGGACATTATGGCCCATATTTATACTTTTACACACAAAACTGCATTAGCACAGTTTTGTGTGTAAAAGTATAGCGCCGGCTAGATATCTATGAAATGCCACTAGCCGGCGGTAATGCCCGGTTAGCATGATTGTAGATTATGATAACCGGGTGGGGGAGGCATAGGGGGAATCGGAGGTTGTGTACCGGATTATGGCGCTACACTGTTTAGAGGCAAAACAATGCCTCTAAGCAGAGTAACGGCATTTCTTGGCGCACAGTTCCTGTCTTAGTAAAGACAGGAGTCATGCCCACCAACCCAATGGCCATGCCCAGGGGACAGATGTCAAGCAGGGGGCTCCAAGTCAGGGCCCCAAGTGGGTAAAAACAAAAAAATATATACTTACCGTGACTTACCTGGGATGGGTCCCGCATCCTGAGGTGTCCCTCTGGTGTAGGTGGGGGTGTCCCTGTAGCCAGGGAAGGGCACCTGTGGGCTCTTTCCATGGTCTCTGACCATGGAAATATGCCTACTGGTCCCCTAATGCCTGCCCATACCCAGGCATTAAATAATGGCGCTAAGCAAGTTTAACGCCATTATTTAAAGCCCCCATCCCCCGTGCTAGTTTTTAGCATGGGGGGATAAATATGGCGCTAAGGCCATATCATCATTTTCTGCACGGGAACGCCTACCTTGCATCTCATTGACAGAAGGTAGGTTTCCATGTCCAGAAAATTACGTAAACTCCATAACTTTGGTGCTAGATGTGTCTAGCGCCAATGTATAAATATGGAGTTAGGTTTGTGCTGAATTAGCACAAACTGAGTATAAATATGGGCCTTTGTGTGTGTTCGTCACATTTTGACATAGAATGTGAAACTGGGTTGTTGTCAGTTATTATAATACGATCACTGCAGTTAATTATGGTAAATATTTTATGCCATGCCTTGCTTAGATGACCAGCTATGCTGAAAAATTATCCAGAATGTGTAATTTATTAGTTATCTTCTTATATTTGTAGCTTTCAAAGCCACATAAAAGAACAATATCTGTGTCAGGTGCCGCTGGGTTATTGTCACAGGTCACTAATTGTGTGTTTACAAATGGGTAAATCATACTACACTCTTACAGATTTTTTTACACAATAACATATTAATGACAATTTGGTTGGAATCAAATGGCTGTTACTTGACTGTATAATAAGACCGCTCTTATATGTGATAATGCCTACCATTGCATTCAACTATTAAATTACCACAATATTTACTATATTCCACAAGGAACCCCCATCAATGGTAGATACTTGGATAATATCAATAACGTTTGAGGATTTTCTCTTCTAGGGAGACAGATCATGTTTTGGTTTTCAAATATAAACTTAATTTACATACCAGTCGCTTAACTAGTCATCTGCAGTATCAATCAGTATATTTTCAAAGCAGCGAAACAGTGACTTCTTAGTGTAAAATATTTTCTTTTCGTTTCATAACTACCACAAAAATTATGTCAACAAATAAACATTTCTCACTTTATATGCTAACATTTTCTTTTCACTGTTGAGCCTGAGAGAGCATCTGCAATCGTGTTAGAAGATTGCCTTCCTTACTGGCCCCAAGAAAGTATGTTCATAAATGTTCATAAATGATCAGAGCAAGGCTGGGAAATTGATGAATTCAGTCAAGCCTCGGGGCGGCAGCTATTTCTTTGACCTGCTTTTCAGAAATAGTGATTCAGGTTTCTCGTAGCAATTGAATTCCAGTCAGTGTATTCTTGTACCTTACAGCTCATATCTGGACCTTTTCAGTGAACAGTGTCACGCGCTTTGGGAGTATTATACCCATTAGAAATGTAAGTCGGATCTTTCAGAGAACTCAGGGGGATACGGGGTTCAATGATTCATGAAAAATGAGCTTTACACGTTCTGAAAGATACATCCCTGCATAAAATGAATCGGTACTTTAAAAAAATCAAAGTGAGGCATGTGGCGGACATTAATTCCATCACATTTATTCTGTTAATGCTCTCAGGTGTGTGTGATTTTAATATTTTCAGAGGGATCATATTCAATGCACATATGTGGAAATAACTAGTAAAAAATAATTCTAGGCTGGAAGGATGGATGCACGGATGGGTGCATTTGTTTATGTCTTTTTCTCATAATCTGGATGATGTTATTGCACATAATCAGTGATTTGGTCTCTGATGACAGCATAAACCACAAAGCCAAAGGACAATTGTTCTTAAATGTATGAGATTCTTATAGTGGCGGTACTGCATTAAATGTTGCATCTTATGTTTTAATTCCCTTATCACATGTTTGTTTTGGGGGGGGTTTGAATCCCAAACAGGGAAATGCTTATTGAAATCAGCAAGTGGAACTCTGTACAATATTGTTTGATTGTAGAAAATAATTAATGCGTAGGAATGCAGGAATTTAAAAAATAGACTCTTGCTTTGATAAAACACATTCGTCTGTAGAGGAAGCTGTTCTCTGCTTAGTGGAGTTGACAATGGACAGTGACTGAAATAAAAGGTTTCTTTACTTTTCAAGAATAGAATCCTTACGAAAAATACTAACACTTTGCTGAGTGTTTTGGGGTGTCGTTATGTTGATGGATACCTGGTTTCACGTGGACACATGAACTATGATTCATATTTCACTGGTCCGTGTGTTTAAATCACAGTGGTTTGTCTCCCTCCTTAATTCTTTGAAAGTTGAAACGTTCAGTTGAATACTAGTGAGATTGTTTACGAGCTTCATAAGGCAATTGATTTCTAGCAGACGCTGTACTGCACATTGCTGTTATGATATTCTCCAAGCAATTGATCACAATACTTTCTCGGTCGGAAATTGACAATTACATTGATTGCAAACCCCAAAAAAGAATTTAAGCTGGAAGATGGCAATTTCACATGGTGCATGTCCAAAAGCAAAACAAAACAGTACATTTTGTGTTCCAAGGCTCTCGACTGAATGCAGCTTGTTTTCCATGCCAACTGTAAGATGCAGATGGAAGATGAGTCACTGGCTGAGATAATGAGGGAGGTTTTTGAAACATTTCTGCTTATGAACCAGCTGTTCATGCTAGAAGTGACAATTTTGAAAGAGATGTGACAGAAGGAAAGATTGTGTATAGCACACCAGAAAGAACAGAATGAATGCCATTGGACTAGTGCAGCTAACCTCTTTGGAGACTCTAGGCTGCCCCCCCTCCCCTCTTCCCCCTTGCTCTAGATGTCTGAGATGTTACCATCAAGTGTTGCTGTTGACTTGCTCACTTCTTATGAATGCAAGGAAGTGTCTTGCCTTCTTATTCGTCTCTTGATCTAAGGGATGTCAGAAGTGGTACGATACAAGGGGCAGGAGAGGCAGTAAGGTACTGGGACTGTCAGAGGTAGTAGATTTGAATATTTCCCAAAAGTAAATATTAGGCGTAAGTGAGGGTGATACTTAACCACTGACAAAACAGATTGTGTGCCAAATGGTAACTAATTTCTTTTCAGTGACTATAATTCAGTGAATTGTCTCTGCTTTATATGGATACAATCATATTTACATAAAGTGTAGTCTTTTGTTAATCACCTGTCGTCTGCTGGTGATTGTTTTATGAAGCTAGGAGGGCTGTGCATAATTCTTCTTTCACAAGCGTAAACTTGTGTAGAACTCCTTGCAGGGTTTGGTGTTACTCCATTAACTGCACTTACGGAGTTGTGCAAACTTTTTTGTGTGACTAATGTTTGTTTGGCCTATTCTCACATATGTATTTGTCGCAAAATAACGATGGTATTCTTGTTTGTGTGTGGAGGTTGCAGCATTTTGTCTGCTGAATTTTGAATTTTGGTGGTCAATCATGATTTTTCTATTCACAACCAGTGTAAAAAAAAAAAAAACCTTTGCGACCAAAAACGTCACAAGAATTCTATTTATAAAACATACACATATTACCCATGGTTCTCCAACTAACTATTTGTACTCTGTGTAAATAAAAAATTGCAACTTCGCACAGCACTGGTCAGGACTAGAATGCCTGGCAAAGAATGTAAACCTTTGGGGCATACATGCTGCATAATGTGGAGGACTTAAAAGAGTAATCAGTATTAAAATACACATTTCTCTGCAAAAGAATCAGCATTTCTCAATCATCTCCTCATTCCACTGCACGTTTTTGTTTTGTAAATTTCGATTGACTGCAGTTGTTTGATTTTGGGTTTGTTTATCCTGCCCAAAGACAATATTTCCCAAGTACCCTGCTTTCTGAGGAGCTGAAATCCACATACTCTGGTCATTCTGATCCCAATTTCATGCAGCATGCTTTCTTTCCTGGCTTATACATCACATTTCATCAATGCCATTGCATCAATGTTTTTTCACCTGAGACTTAGAACAATTATGGGCGCCAGAAAGGAGTTCGTAAAATCCATTATGAGTTGCCCAGAACCGTAGGCCCTTTGAGTATATTGCTTCGGTTAACTTCAAGTGGTCTAATGTTTCTGGACCCTAACTTTCCAGGTGTGGAAACACCAAACCAGAAAACCCGGACTATGGGTTGTATGGCAGAGGGACAGCTTGGCCCTTGTCTGCCCTCTCAGGCACTAGGTACTACACAGGACGATGCTCCACCCAGAGGGTCTACGGCCTTTACACTCCCAAGCACCATCACCACCACCCGTCCTACACCCCTGACTCCCACCGCCCCCTCCCCCAAGTCATATTATCCACCTGCACTGAGCAGATTTTAAATATCTGCGTTAAAGATTCAGGTATCAGTGAAGCCCTGGCAAAAGGATCCATTAATTCCAGGTCCATGAAGTTATTCCCCACTCCATGGATTTTAAATTATACATTGCCTCACAGTGAGATAGCAGCCAGATTTGTTAGTTCCTGCCACAGTATCACGCCACTGAGATAATGGGAAAGCCATAATGGAGTCCAAACGTAAAAATTATGAGTCTTTTCTCTAAAAGAGTCAGATATTTCTGTACCGTTTTCATCCTGCGATAATCTCTACATGTTTTATCAAATGCCTTATTCATTTCTCCTATAACAGAGGAGTGGGCATGTGGACAATGTTCACCTCACATCACACACGCCACATGATTCATGACACAGGATTTATGTGTTCCTACTGTTGGTGTTAAGTCACAAACGAGAATAGAACAATGAGCACAATGTGGCATATTTTCTTAAATAAAACCTTCTTACTTGGAAGCATGTAGTTCACAAATGTATTGGTCTGCATGCCAAAGGAGCATATATTGAAACAAAGTGTGAAAACTGATCTTTGTGATTTTATATAAATGGCTTATATCTTCCCAAGAATCCATAAGTCACTTTTCTGCACACTGTTTATAAAACTGCACAATTTATATTGTGATTATGTGCAAAACTCCCAGTAAAGTTGTTCTACTTAAAAATACTTTTCATAATTTTAATCAACCAAACCTTTTTCAGTAATCTTCTGCTTGTGCATTAGGATCATGAAATGTAATTTGTTTTATTTCCTTGAAGAACGAGAATGTTTCAGGGTAACCTTTTATCTTTTTTTTACATGGGTCTTTTGATGCCTTTGGAATACTAGGTAATTGGTCATTGTGTAGGTACTGTAACAACCTTTAATTATACTTAGCACCTCAGACTCACTTTTCATTGCTGTAAATAATAGGAGTTACTCCTCTCCCATGTAATGACACTGAATTGACCTACCTTGGTTGGATGGAAGGCTGAGTTACACTTGGCAGGATTCAAACTTGACATGCAGATCACTAGTCATTGGTAACCTTCAAACTCATTGAACCATTTTCTAGATAAGTGCAAATTTGGGGTCCAAGGCAAGTGAACACTTATCCATCGAACTCCTTTACCTCCTTTAGAGGGTTGCCCTGAGGCGGTGCACTAACAATGACTCTGAGCCTGTGTCAGTAATAGGGTGCGGGTTCAGAGGCAAATCCCTCTCAAGATAGCACCAGCACTATATGTGCACCAGCGTTATCAGTATTACAGAAATTACCCCTTCTGGAACAATATAGTGCTCTGTGGGAGGGGTGCACAAAGGTGGCGCATACACCCATTTCGCCCCCGGGGGAATATGCAAAATGCAGATTAACTTTTCTTTACAGATGATTAATAGTACTGGCTTCCAACAGACGACCTCTGCGTATTTAAAATGTGTTTCCCTCGAGGTGATGACTAGCTCTATGCATACTGTGACAGATTTTGTTGCATGATAAATTACAGAATAAATGATAAATTATGTGATAGGACATTGGAAGGCATCATGGTAAAAACATCTGTATTGATGATAAAAGTATATTTTTGCAGGTGATATGTTTTCATTACATACAGCGTGTTTTTCCACTTACACAAAGGTGTAAGATCTTGAATATGACAAAATAATAGTTGCTAATTCAACTACATGTTTTAGCTTCTGGCCTTTTTTTAAGCTAATTATACTTATGAACCCACAGTTGAAGAGATTGCATTCCACTTGTATCTGAGTAATTAAAATTATATGAATAAATGAGCACTTGCACCCTTCACTAAAAGATTGAATGCAAACATAAGTATAATCTTTCTTTCAGCTATGCTTTCCTTTTAAATTTAGAATACAAGCCTCCACAGTCAAGGTGACTGCAAAGCTAAACTACAAATCCCTCCACCAACACATCAAAACTGACCTGGCCAGATGGAAACACCACCGCCTCTCTTGGCTTGGTCGAATAGCTGCCTTAAAGATGACGATCCTTCCTAAGTTCCTATTCTTGCTCCAGATCCTCCCAGTGGAGCCACTCCATGGCTCCCTCCAATCCCTCCAGCCAGACCTGAACGTCTTTGAATGGGCAGGTGGCCACCTGCAGATGCACAGAGAGCTGTGCTACAGACCTACCCAAGAGGGCGGCCTAGATATCCCAAACCTGCTACAATATTATCAGGCAATACAACTCTGCTTCCTGGTTGTATGGTCTCAGGAGGAGTCAGAGAAGCACTGGCTTTTTATGGACCAGGTGGTCGCAGGGCAACATCTATGGCGGGTCCCCTTCGTACCCAAAGCCATCCACCCAAAAAGCCTCTACCAGTACCCAATAGGTAAATCTCTGATGGAAGTATGGGACCATATGGGAGAATGGAAAGCTCTGACTTTGTTCATTTCCCCGCTAACACCGATTGTTGGAAATGCACACTTCACCCTGGGCCTTGACCACACAGCATTTCGGGCATGGCAGAGGGCTAGGTGTTGATCTATAGGCCACATGTTTGATGAGGAGGGTCTCCTGACGTTTGACCAGTTTTGCACCAGTGCTTAATTTGTAAATAAAAACGTGCCTGTGCCCAAAGCCCTCCTCTTAAACACGTGGCTGCTGCAATTAAATGTGTGAACATGGAATACTGAGAAAGTGTAATCCTGAAGCCATCTTGGGCCTCTTCAATCCATTTAAAGCCACTCCCTGTCCCTTCAGCTCACTCTTGCAGCTTTCTGCTTTTCCCCTTTGTGACGCTTTTTCGTTTTTCTCTTCCTCCATCTTTTCCGAATGTGTCTTTTGCTCGCAGTAAATGGGTGAGGCAGAAAAATAAGTGCCGGCCCTAAAAAATAAGTGCTAGTGCTCTGCACCAGAAACAACAAGTACAAATTAAGCACTGCTTAGTGTTATCTACGCGCTACCTTAGACCGAATGCTTATGTTACTACCAAATTAGGCATTGGCTGATGCAGCCAATGGTCTGCCCAGGGGCACAGCAGTCTCTTGCTCCTTCAAAAAGTGGCTGGTGATGAAGGAGTTCGACAGATGCTTAGTCACTGAATTGTACGGTCTCCTGCACCTGTCCCCACCACAGGTTAAGCTGGCAGGTCAGAGGCATTGGGAGCAGGAGCTGGGGCATCAGCTGACCCAGCAGGAGTGGGGTTTGTATACTACTGTACTAGGCTTACGCTCACAATACGGCTAGTATAGAAGCGGCTACTAAAATCAGTACATACTGGTAACTCACGCCAGTGCACTTGCATAGCAGGAATCCTTCACGCACCGCTGACTGCTGGCATGACTGTGGATCCTCCGGGACCCTACTGGCCTTGTTATTTGACTCCCCAGAACTCACTTCTTATTGGACCAAGATCCTGGACCACATTGACACCCACTTACACACACAGCTCCCTTGTTTCCCTGCTTACATTGTTCTGAGGCTACCCAATACGCTTACCTTTCTCCTTAAATCCTACAGGGGTCACCAGCTTTGGGGGCAGCCCTGCAGAATATTCTGTCACATTGGGGCACAGACACTGCCCCTACATATTTGGGATGGCTTCATCTCTGGCACATACTTGGTATGCAGAAGCTGATTCTATCCCTGACTGCACAAAGTGATTCACATTGAAAACTATAGTGCCTATTTATTACTCTACTTTCCACCAAATTTCGAGAAATTACATGTCCCACATACCTCCGCCACCTGATTTGACCATAGATTCTTATCCTAGAGACTCCAGTCAGGGTGACACTGCAAGCTAACACCTACATCACACTACACTTACACTACCATTTTCCAGGTGTTGGAGTGGGAGAGGAGGGGAGATTGGTTGTTATCCTGAGTTCTTATGTTTGTTTATGCATGGCTCACTGCTAATGAGTACTGGATGCTTGCCATTGCTTTTTCACCGCATTTGAAATATCATTAAAGAGCTGAACTGTAAATTTAGAATAAATAATGGGATGTAGAGCAGGCCGTTTTGCTTCATGTGAATCCAAAATTAGTGTTTGCATGAATACTAATTAGTACCAAAGCTTACAATAGCTTATTATGTTTTACAGTTGCGGCTCGCGTTTACTGAAAGGGGTGGGGCAGCGCACACGAGCGGTTGAATTAAATTAAATATAACAAATTTAAAAAACACTTACCCTTTGCTCCCGCGCCGCTCCTCTGACTCCTCCTGTCTCGCTGGCGCTGCAGGTACAGTCTTCCAGTCTGCCCTGCGCCAATCCTGACGCTGGCTGGCAGCGCCACCCGGGAGCCTGTGGAGGCTCTCTCTACCCCAGCAACAGAGAGCCCTGTGCGCATGTGGGTTTTGCCGGCCCGAGACGGCTGGTCAAATACACATGCGCTCTGAGGGGGAGTGCTGAGCAGTGGCCCCACCCCCTTTTCCCAAAAAACAATCATAAACACAGTTTATGATCGTTCTTTGGGAAAAGGTTTGCAGGTGCCGCTGCAGGGCTGGGGTGGGTGACACTCCTCCACCCCTATGGAGGAGCCGCCCCTGATGTTTTAGAAGAGTACACAGTGTTCATCAAAGATCTAAATGAAGGTCAACAGTGCAAAGGACTTGTTGAAAAAACATTTCCAAAATTTTAACTGAGTTTATCGGAGCAAATGTAATTTACCTTTTGTACAGGAGCAATAGTATGCATTAAAAATGTTGCAATATACATAAAAATTACCCTTTAGGGCACATTCCTCTGAAACACCACTCCTGCTCCTAAGACAAGACTTTGTGTTTTTCTTCTTGGGTGAAATTCCTCTATTATAGTGATGCCACTGTAGTAAATTAATTTTTTCAATGCATAGTTTTCCACATACTGTTCCAATATCTGTTACATACTTTGAAACTTAAAAAATGCTAGTTGACAGAGATCAATACTCATTAAACGTTTTGGTACATAAGTCGTGTCTGACCCACATAACTTTACCAAGGTTAACTGGTGACCTACGAACTCTGATTGTTGTATTCATGTTTTAAAGTTGAGAAAAAATTGCCCACTCATCCTTACAGTTTAGAAGAATGCTAAACATGTTACATCACCAGTTAAGACACGATAGATTTCTTCTTAATTCGTCACGTGCATAATACGTATTCGTAGGTTAAGAGGACAACATTGCTAAGTAGTTATGCCACAGAATGTGCTGTATTCTTTTTTTTTTTAATCACATACTAAGCTGTATAATTTGCCTTTACCTGAAAACGTGCATTTCCTGTGCTGAATAATTTCATCAACACTACCACATATTTTTTCCTATAACGCCGCATAATCACGGCGGTCTTATATGAAACATGACAAAAAGCTCTGGTGCCTACAATAGGATGAAGATTGTATATTTTCAACTGCACATAAAAGGGGTAATGTTTTCACTGTTCTCTGCTTTTTACTTGCCAAATGCTTCACAATGTCTGAATGGAGCATTTAATGAAATCTCTTTTAATGACATGCTTTGAACAAAACCTCTCGTTGTCCTAAACTTTGCAATGTTAATCCAGCCATGACAGCTGTACTCAATCGCAGCTCCGACAATCGAAATTGTTCAGACGGCCTTTGAATGAGCTGATTACCTCAAAATGTAGCCCACTTCAAAGCAGCTCCCTGTGAAAATCCAGTGATGGTACAGATAATACCGCCTGTTAAAATGGCAAAGCAAAGGCCACCGCATTGACCAGTATGACCCTTTGAATTTTCTGTTCACAAATGGTAACCCAGCAGTACCGGGCCAGGCTGCAGCAGAGAGATGATACGCAATTGATAAAGCAGAGCACATCAGTTGAAGAAAGTCAAACTGAGGGCCTTCCTCTCTTCTGCACTATATTCTTTCTGCCGTCTCTTCTGACAATAAGCCTTTCTAGCCTTTATTCAGCCTGTCCTACACACACAAGTCATAAAAGAGATAGACTAATGGTTCCCAACCTTTTGACATCTGTGGACCCCCACTTTATCATTACTGGAACCGGGGAACCCCCATTGAGCCATTATTGGAATTCGGGACCCCCTACTGAGTCATTACTGAAAGCTGGGGATATAATCTGTTAATATTATTTAATTTTCTAAGCAGCCACGGACCCCCTGAGGAGACGTCACGGACCCCCAGGGGTACCCGGACCATAGGTTGGGAACTCTTAAAATAGACTATAATTTGGCACCACTTCACACATCTTATCTTGAAATGTGTTGTATAAATATTAAGCACTAAAGCAAAAGACAGTTACCCAGCACTGTGAGGTGGCTGTACGAAGGGCCAGAAAGGCATTTTAAGTAGACCTGGGTGGACTTTCAATAACAATAGAATAATTGCAGTAATTTTGGTAATTGTTCGTCACTCTTTGATGGAGAATACCCAAAATTACGTGATGTCTCCTCCTTGCGTAATTTTTTGGGGAACAAATCCTACCGCCAAAATACATTCAGTGAGTGTGAGAGTGTATTAGGTGGTAAGAAAATAGAGTTAAATGTCGGGAGTAAATTGGGGAAAAATTCTATCCTAAGAACACATTTAGGGAACATGCGAGGTTGCTCACTATTTGTGTTTGTTAGGAATGCGGTCTTTGGTTGGCAGTCAGGTTACCCCCTGTCCAAGCAAGGACCCTCACTCTAGTCAGGGTAATAGAGAATCACCCTCAGCTAACCCCTGCTTACCCCCTTGGTAGCTTGGCACGAGCAGTAAGCTTAACGTCAGAGTGCTAGGTGTAAAGTATTTGTACCAACACACACAGTAACTTAATGAAAACAATACGAAATAACCCAACACAGGTTTAGAAAAATAGAGAATATTTATCTAAATAAAACAAGACCAAAAAGACACAAATCTACAATACACAAGTCAAGTTATCAATTAAAAAGCAAAAAGAGTCTTCATGTAGTTTTAAACACACACACACTAACACTAACACTGTTAGCGTGAACATTTATCTGGGGTGCGTCAAAAATAACCCCGGGCAAGTGTGCATCAAAAAGGGCTTGCGATGCATCGATTTCACTCACGAGCAAGACCTTGCGTAGTTTCTCCTTTTGTTGGGTCGGGGCACGTAGTTTCTTCTCTCCGCAGGAGAGCCATGCATCGATCCGGTCAGCACTCTCGGGTCCGGGCAGGCCCTATAGTGTTTTTACACGCCCAGTGGTACTTACGTCGGAAATCCAACCGGACGATGATCCGAAAACCATGCAGCGTGGGTTGCGATCTCACCAGCCTCCGTCAGCGATGCTGCGCATCGTTTCTCCAGCTCCGTGCGTCAATTCTTTGGTCGCGCTGCAGGTGGACGTTGATTTCCAGCCGCGAAGTCGGCGGCGCATCGATTTTTCAGCCGCAGATCAGAGTTGCGTCGATCTTTTCCACGCACTTCGTTCGGTGCGTGGATTTCTTTCTCTTATGCTGCCAGCTTCTCCTTCCAGGGTCCCAGGAACTGGATGGGCACCACTTGGCAGAGTAGGAGTCTCTCCAGAGACTCCAGGTGCTGGCAGAGAGAAGTCTTTGCTGTCCCTGAGACTTCAAACAACAGGAGGCATGCTCTTAATGAAGCCCTTGGAGATCTTCGCAAGATGGAAGGCACACAAAGTCCAGTCTTTGCCCTCTTACTCTGGCAAAAGCAGCAACTGCAGGATAGCTCCAAAAAGCACAGTGACAGGCAGGGCAGCTCTTCTTCCTCAGCTCTTCAGCTCTTCTTCAGGCAGCGGTTCCTCTTGGTTTCCAGAAGTGTTCTAAAGTCTGTGGTTTTGGGTGACCTTCTTATACCCAATCTCTCCTTTGAAGTAGGCTTACTTCAAAGCAAAGTCTCTCTTGAATGTGAAATCCTGCCTTGCCCAAGCCAGGCCCCAGACACTCATTAGGGGGTCGGACACTGCATTGTGTGAGGGCAGGCACAGCCCTTTCAGGTGTGAGTGACCACTTCTCCCCTCCCACATAGCACAGATGGCTCATCAGGAAATGCAGACTACACCCCAGCTCCCTTTGTGTCACTGTCTAGTGTGGGGTGCAACCAGCCCAACTGTCAAACTGACCCAGATAGGGAATCCACAAACAGGCAGAGTCACAGAAATGGTATAAGCAAGACAATGCCCACTTTCTAAAAGTGCCATTTTCAAACACACAATCTCAAAATCAACTTTACTAAAAGATGTATTTTTAAATTGTGAGCTCAGAGACCCCAAACTCCACATGTCCATCCGCTCCCAAAGGGAATCTACACTTTAATCAGATTTAAAGGCAGTCCCCATGTTCACCTATGAGAGGGACAGGCCTTGCACCAGTGAAAAACGAGTTTAGCAATATTTCACTGTCAGGACATATAAAACACATTACTATATGTCCTACCTCAACCATACACTGCACCCTGCCCTTGGGGCTACCTAGGGACTACCTTAGGGGTGTCTTACATGTAAGAAAAGGGAAGGTTTAGGCCTGGCAAGTGGGTACACTTGCCAAGTCGAATTTACAGTTAAAAACTGCACACACAGACACTGCAGTGGCAGGTCTGAGACATGATTACAGAGCTACTTATGTGGGTGGCACAACCAGTATTGCAGGCCCACTGGTAGCATTTGATTTATAGGCTCTGGGCACCTCAAGTGCACTGTACTAGGGACTTACTAATAAATTAAATATGCCAATCATGGATAAGCCAATCACATACACATTTTGTAAAGGAGCACTTGCACTTTAGCACTGGTCAGCAGCAAAAAAAACTGCAAAACCAGAGCCCAGCACACATCAGTAGCCTTTGAAACAGAGGCAAAAAGTTAAGGAAGACCACACCAAGGATGAAAAGTCTAACAGTGTTCTATTGCATTTAGCAGTATTCCTTAGTACAAAGTGCATCCTTGCATCCATTTGGATGCCAAGGGCATTTTTTTGCTTATCACAAAATTACTCTTCTTGTGTAATTTCATGCAGTCTCACTGAATTCCTGGGTAATTCCACATGATTACGCTACACAGAAATACATGAGTCATACCCACCCCTATGTTTAAGCCGCCAGGGCTTTTCCCTGGTGGCCTTGAACTCTTAGAGGATGATTTGGTAGGTCAAGGGACTGTTTCTGTTGTCTCTATCGCTTGCACCAGCTCCCCAAAGTTAATTGCAGCAGCCACAGGGAGTCTTCAAGAGAGACGAGAGGGAAGGAGGGGAAGGGACAGAGAAAGCAATCAGAGAGGCAGAAGAGAGAGAGGAGAGAAGGAGAGAGAGGGTGGATAGATGGAAAAAGTGGTTAAGTAAGGAAATGAAGTAAGAGGGAGGGTATGAGCATTTTTGCCAGGTCTATTTTGGTTCCCTCATTCGGCCCGCTGTAATATGAAACATTGTTTCTAAAAAAACTCAGTTAAGAGCTGTAATACCAGAGAAAATTATCACCATCACAACTGCAGTGCACTTACTGAGCCAAGGACAATGATGAAGACTGTTAGCACTACTAAGATAGATTAAAACTGTGACCTGCAGGTAGCACTTAGAGTAGGCAAAACCACGCATGAAAAACATGATAAAAACTAATTTGCAATAGAAGTTGTTAAGTAAGTGATAAAAGCATAAAGTGGAGGCATAAAAACAAGAATGTTGTGTAATGGGATGAAGGACATATCAAATGGAGTGCAGAGTTAGTTTATGCAGATAGAAGTCAGTTCATTTCTGTGTCTTAGGTGGGTAGAGTGTAAACAAGTTATGAGTCAGGATAGACCGAGTTGAGCAGTTGTTTTAAGCCCTGTTCAAATTGTGCAAAGGATAGTGCTTTTCTTAGGCTGGTGGGAAGGGAGTTCAAGGTTATAGGGATGTTCCCAGAGAATGGGCGTCTCACTGTTGCAGACTTCTTGAATTTTAGCAGACTGAGGCATGGAGATGCCTTGCCTCTTAGTATTTTAGATCCACCTGCCAGAGTACGAGTTGAGTGGGGATATGCGAGTGTTCATGTGAATGTCCTTGTATGTGATGCAAGTGGTGTTGTAAGTGCTTCAAGCCTTCAGGGTTAGTCTATCTAGTGACGAGAGACCAGGAGTAAAATGGCTGAATTTACTCTTGCCAGTAAGGAGTCAGACAGCAAAGTGCAGTATGTTTTCCATAGGTGTAATCATGATTCTGGCAGATCGATGAGCAGAAAATTGATAAATTGGCATCTGGAGAAGACCAGGGTTTGCTCCAGGATTTAAAGGTCTGATTTTGGAACAAATAGTTTGATGTTTCTTAAAAGTCGAAGATGTTAGTTTGCATTTATTTTGCAATTGCCTTAATTTGTGAGTCTAGGTTGAGTTGGGGCTGCAGTAAGGCAATCAGAGATTTTGCTGAAGTGATATGTGTTGGTAAGTCACTGTTAGTTTTGGATTAGGTAATGAGGAATACATTTTTTGGGGGAGGAAATTTGATTCAAGGTTCATGTTATTCACAGATCTTTGGATACCAGAGAGACAACAAGGCCCATATTTATACTTTTTGACGCTAAACTGCGCTAACGCAGTTTAGCGTAAAAAAAATTTGCGCCGTCTAACGCCATTCTGAAGCGCCATGCGGGCGCCGTATTTATGGAATGGCGTTAGCCGGCGCAAGCAGACCGGCGCTGCCTGGTGTGCGTGGAAAAAAGCCACGTACACCAGACAGCGCCGGCGTAGGGGGAAAATGGCGTATGGGCGTCTTAAAATGGGGCAAGTCAGGTTACGTCGAAAAAATCGTCGTAACCCGACTTGCGCCATTTTTTTTCGACGCCCATCCCCCATCAACATGACTCCTATCATTGTAAAGATAGGAGTCATGCCCCCTTGCCCAATGGCCATGCCCAGGGGACTTCTGTCCCCTGGGCATGGTCATTGGGCATAGTGGCATGTAGGGGGGCACAAATCAGGCCCCCCTATGCCACAAAAAATAAAAATAAAAAAACTTACCTGAACTTACCTTAATGTCCATGGGATGGGTCCCTCCGTCCTTGGGTGTCCTCCTGGGGTGGCCAAGGGTGGCAGGGGGGGTCCCTGGGGGCAGGGGAGGGCACTCTGGGCTCATTTTGAGCCCACTTGTCCCTTAACGCCATGCCTGACCCAGGCGTTAAAAAGCGGCGCAAATGCGCCGTTTTTGGCCACGCCCACTCCCGGGCGTCATTTTTGCCCGGGAGTATAAATACCACGTAAAGGCCTGGGAGTCATTTTTTAAGACGGGAACGCCTCCCTTGCATATCATTAACGCAAGGAAGGGGTTCACGCTAAAAAATGACGCACACTCCGGGCACTTTGGCGCCCAAAGCGTCTAACGCCATAGTATAAATATGGCGTTAGTTGGCGTTAGTTTAGCGTCGAATTTGCGTCGAAAAAAACGACGCAAATTCGGCGCAACCAGAGTATAAATACGGCCCCAAATCTATACTGCAGTTTGTTCATGGACGCATTAAGAAAGCTGTCTCAGTGTCAGAATCCAGTAAACCCCTTGTGAAAGCCAGCCATATCAATCCTTGTTAATAGTGGGTTTAGTTGTTTCTAAAGCAGAGCAACTATGCCTTTTATTTTGATATTTATCACTTTACCAAGTAGAGGTTTCCAGATGCATTTCATACAGATATGTTTGACTATCATCATCACAAGGACAAATGTATTCACACCGTATTTTAAGAGTTGTCTTGACATTTTGTTAAGCTGTTCAATCTTTCATTAAAGATTGTTAACAAAAAAATGCTCACATTGTTGCATAGTATGGACTCAGAAAAAAACATTTTTGATAAATCTGAACAGCAATGGTTCTTTTTGAGTGCACGAATGGTAAGTTACTTAATGTGGGTTATTGTGAAGGTTTATTCAAGTTGTTCAGAATTCTGCACCCATTGTATCACCAGTGAAATATGTTTGGCCCTGCTACTAAATCACTCCGCTTGCTACCATTTTCCTCTTAGATGACTAAACACCATTTGTGTGGGTCATCAGGGCTTTTATGGGAAACCAATAAGTGAGAAGGTCATTGAGTGTTTGGGCAGATAGTGGATAAATGAGTGAAAGAGTGCATCAATAAGTGAGCGGGTGAATAGGTTAGTGTGAGGGTACAGCTGTATAGTACTTAATATCACATAGCTACCCTTATGACAGCAGGTGCAGTGTCACCGGGGCCTAGTAGTGTAATGGATCACTGCACCTCATTTATGGCTGTATTTCACTACCCGCAGGAGGCTTGTGGGCATTTTTGTTGCTTCTGTTAGGGTCCAGAGGACCATTGTTACACATTTGTAAGTTGTCCATATAATGAAATGTGCCCCAAAAACGTAGGGTTCTTATATACAACGTGTTACATCATGACACAATAACTTAAGATGGAAACACAAACTACGGAGAAGTCGTTCTGGAAAAGCAAAATAACATTTAAAAGCAAGTACCGTACAGTCAAGAGATCTGACTTGACTTGCAAACCCTCTGTTAGAGGGAGCATGCTATCAGTATATTGATTTCCCTGCCTCTCTCTGGCACATTGTGACTTTTATTGGATATTTCATTTGAATGCACTGTCAGAGTATCATGCTCTTAGCAAAAAGTTGTGACGCTCGCTGTCACTTATTTTGTATTTCTGAAAGGTGTTGCACAGTTCTCGGATGGATTATGAACACGATAAAGCACATTCTGGTGTGTCATTATGTGAAAATTGCGTAGTCAGTTTTCCTGGTACAGAATAATGCAGATATGTATTATTTCAAATAGTCAAGGAAGTACTAAGCTATCACTAAAGAAAAAAAGCAAGTTAAGCTTTTATAAATTTAAATCGTTGTATTTAATTCTTGAACGTCTAAGAAGACATAAAAAATACAGGCCAACATGTGTAGATAGTCACAGCTTACAATTACTCTGCTTAAAAAGTTAAAACCTGTTAGAGCAAAGTAGCCTTTATTTAGGCTCAGCTAGTGTTCAATCAATAGGTCTAAGCCAAAAGAAGTACTGCAATAATTCTGATTCCTAAACAGAAAAGCAGACGTGTCTACTCAACCTAATTGTGGCAACGTGTGGTCAGAATATGGCAGGGGAAAATCAGCCTCTTTGACCAGTACTAGAAACAGGTTTGGCAGCTTCCCTGCAGCTGCATTACATATACACAAGCCATGCTCTTGGGAAAATATATAGTGGACACCTCCACCAATTTGTAATGGAATGCCAAGGGCTTGCTACCCCAGGCCACCTGCAAGGGGCACATTCGTGCTATCCAGGTTCAGAGTAAGTTGTAGGGCCTTGGCTTCATTCTCATCTATGCCACAGGGAAACCTGGGATTGAGAGACTAAATTAATGGTTGACATGCCTTCCTGAAAGTGCGGAAAATAAAGGTACCCTCCCTCTCCCATTTGGAAGCAGGGAAGCTGCGTGAACCTGGTGCTTAATTTGTAATAGAATGAGTGCCAGTGCCCAAAGCTCTGCTCAGACCTTTTATCTCACTCTTTTATATTTCTGCTCACTCCTCTTGAGATCTTTTTTCCACCTTTATCTTCCTCCTTCTTTCCCATTTGCCAGTTTTCCATCTATTGTTCTCGGGAAATGTCTGATGAGGGGAAATAGGAGCTGGTCCCCAAAAATGAGTTCCAGTGGCACCCACCTCAGCCACTAGCTCAAAGTAAGCACTGCTTGAACCCCTTCTTGCCCCTTTCAATAGCTCTTGCTCCCACATCACCAGCACAGGTTCTGTGATGGGAACGTAGCAAGTTGATTACTTCCCTGATTCGCAAGGGATAAACCACCATGCACATCTTCAATCTCTTCATTTTCCATCTATAGGGGTGCAGGAAGCAAGTGCGTTTGTACAGAGGCAGGTCTTTATGTGAGAAGGTTTATGGAGTAGTATTTTGCCAGCAATCTACAACATCTCAGTAGCACGAAACAGCAGTCTACAGTAGCTCAAACAGCATATAAAACTGTGATAAATTACAAAATAAACTTCGGTGAGGAAATGAAGTTCCAACCGGTCATAACTGATTGAGTTATGAAAAGTTATTAAGGTGTGATACGACTCTCACAATTGACTTTATAAAACATCGACAAATTGACGTAATAAATCGACAATGTTTGGCTAGTGCATAGCCACCAATGGCAAGTATAAATATGTGTGCATGATGGGAATGAGCGCAATATTGAAATATCTTAACTAAGAAGAAGCCAAATGCTATTTTAATAATGAAATTTGTCAACAAAAACTGCGGAGTGAGGACAATGTACACATTGGGCCGAGTTTAATACACAATATGTCAATGGCCTTTTCATCTCATTGGGGAGGCGCTTACTTGACCCTTTTAAACTAACTGATTTCACAAATCAAAATATTACCTACTTTCTAACTTCACGGTGACTCGTGACACAAAGGGGGTCATTCTGACCCCCGCGGGCGGCGGGAGCCGCCAAATGGCCGCTCCGCGGTTGAAAGACCGCGGAGGCCATTCTGGCTTTCCCGCTGGGCTGGCGGGCTACCGCCAGAAGGCCGCCCGCCAGCCCAGCGGGAAACCCCTCCCCACGAGGAAGCCGGCTCCGAATGGAGCCGGCGGAGTGGGTATGTGCGATGGGTGCAGTGGCACCCGTCGCGTATTTCAGTGTCTGCAAAGCAGACACTGAAATACAAAGTGGGGCCCTCTTACGGGGGCCCCTGCAGTGCCCATGCCATTGGCATGGGCACTGCAGGGGCCCCCAGGGGCCCCACGACACCCCTCACCGCCGTCCTGTTCCTGGCGGTCGGCGCCGCCAGGAACAGGATGGCGGTGAGGGGGTCGGAATCCCCCATGGCGGCGCAGCAAGCTGCGCCACCATGGGGGATTCCCAGGGCAGCGGAAAACCGGCGGGAGACCGCCGGTTTTCCTTGTCTGACCGCGGCCAAACCGCCGCGGTCAGAATGCCCTGCGGGGCACCGCCAGCCTGTTGGCGGTGCTCCCGCATCCCTGGCCCCGGCGGTCCTTGACCGCCGGGGTCGGAATGACCCCCAAAGTGTTGAATGTCATTTATTAGATAACTAGCCAGTTTGTTTTTACAAATTCACCATGCAAATTTCATTGGAAACGTTTGCTATATCACTCGAGTTTTTACTCTTTGCAACAGCACTGTCTTTGGAAAGACATAGGGGCATATTTATACTCTGCGCTGAAATAGTGTAATTTGTTTACGTTATTTCAGCGCAAACTTAACTCCATATTTATATTTTGACGCTAGATCCGTCCAACATCAAAATATTGGAGTTAAAGTAATTTTTTTCCTGCGGAAAACTACCTTGCGTCAATGAGATGAAAGGTAGGCGTCCCGGGCGAAAAAATGACACTAAGACCTTGGCGCCTTATTGATCCTCCGGTGCAAAAATGGTGCACAGGAGGGAGGCAGGCCTAAATAATGGCGTTAACGTCTGGATCAGGGCAGACGTTAGGGGACCTGTGAGCTTTTTTCCATGGTGGAACTCCATGGAAAGAGCCTACAGGTGCCCTTCCTAGGCCCCAGGGACACCCACACCCACACCATAGGGACAGCAGAGGATGGGGGGACCCCATCCCAGGTAAGTATAGGTAAGTAGAGGTAAGTATTTTGAGTTATTTTTTAAAGTGCCATTGGGGCCCCCATACATGGCACTGAGTGCAATGGCCATGCCCTGGGCACTTGTCCCCTGTGCAGGCCATTGGGTTTGTGGGAATGACTCCTGTCTTTTATAAGACAGAAGTCATGTGGTATGGTAGGTTTTGTGTCAAGAAATGACGCTAGGCAGATTAGAGTAATTTTTATTGACTCTAACCAGCCTAACGTCATTTTTGGGTGCAAAAACCCCTTCTCCCATATCGCCACCCGCACCCAGCTAATGTCAATTTTTTTTACGCTAGCCCACCCTTTGCGCTGGATTGCACTATTCCATAAATATGGCGCCCAGCTGGCGTTTTGGAATGGCGCAAGCCGGCACTATACTTTTTGACGCAAAGCTGCATTAGCTCAGTTTTACGTCAAAAAGTATTAATATGAGCCATAGTTTTTATAAATCAGTTAAATAATGTGTGTAGTGCAAGATTCAGTGACTTATTGAATTAAATTATTTTTAGTGATTTTTTCAATAAAGTATTACAATCCATTTCAGAAAAAAGTTAAGTTGTAAAGAAATGTCCTAGTACTACATAACGTATTTGTTCAACGTATATTTTACAAACAAGTAACATCTGGCACATTACTTGTGTCTTTTTGAGAGTACACTTGGATGAATTTTCACTTGCTTAAGAGATTGATTAGAGGTCTTCATATTTTAGGTTGTTGTATGGAATTTTAGCCAACTAACATCAATATTGGAATATTATGCACTAGTGTTCATGGAAGTTTAAGTGTTACCTTGCAGCTAAAAAAAAAAAAAAAAAAGTGAGAATAATCTTGCTTAATAGTAACTTGTCACAGCTTAATACAAATCACCTGCTGCTGCCTAATTTCTGGGCAATGGGCAATACAGGCCCCATACAGGAAAAATCTGCTGAAGCATCAGCTCAATCATTAACATAACCATCAGCGATTTCTGCTACTTCTTAATAACGCTAGTCAAAAACAATGTTTCCACCTGTCAGTTTCAGGAGAAAAAGACTGCCAAAGATGTTTTTGGACATCAAACTGTGGGTGTTGTTACTGTAGCACTTCATAGTAATTTTTAGGTCTAGTGATAAATAAAACCTTTTGATTTACTAAACGGAAACATAATTGGAATACTTCTAAGGGTTTTCAGCCAACTCTCCTCATCCATTGGTCTGTTCATAATTCAGTCACATTCTTGTTCTGCTCACTACACCACAGAGTACAGAACAAT
This sequence comes from Pleurodeles waltl, assembly GCF_031143425.1. Taxonomy (NCBI): domain Eukaryota; kingdom Metazoa; phylum Chordata; class Amphibia; order Caudata; family Salamandridae; genus Pleurodeles; species Pleurodeles waltl. Next base: position 1,218,876,860 of record NC_090444.1, on the reverse strand, counting down.
GGACCTGCCCACTTCATACGTTGACTCATTTCACAGTGAGTGATGGCATTTTGCTCTCGCGCAAGAAGCACATCCACACACAAAGTAGTTCCCTTCAGTGGCAGGAACTACTATAGCAATGAGTTGCTTTTTTGAGATAATTTATTTTAGACAATATTGACAAGAACTTGGGAAGTCCCCCAAAAAAACAGAGAAAACAAGTATTGAAAATACCCCAAAAAATGGCTTACCAGGGCTTGCTGGAAAAGATTGAGATGTTCAGAGGGGAAAAGAATGTTGGTAATCATGTGGCCTGTATTTAATTGTTTTGCATTTGCTGTTCTAACTTTATATGCATTATTTCACAGTACATTGGGGTTATGATATATGCTTCACAAAATTATTTTGTATGAAGTTGCTTTTATATGTGTTGGTGCCTCGTGATAATGGCTTAGATGAAATGAGCAAATGACTGGTTAGCTTTCTGCAAACAAAAGTACATCCTAATGTACATGAAAGTTACATCTGTATACATAGGTAATTTACATCTCATTTGTATTTGTTACCAAAAAAAAATCCAAGTCAGATATTTAGCCAAATCCAAAGCATTGATACACATCAGTTCCTCACATTTTAGGCTCCCTGTCATTATTTTTAAAGATGTCTTTATTTTTTGGTGCATTATATTAGGACTCAGTTTGCTAATGCCTCCCGAAATTAATGAAATTACTATTGTGTATGTCTGTCAGCGGGACACTGTGCTTCAAACCATTAAAAGGAATAAACACAAAGAATGAAGAAATATGGGGCAATATGTGCACAACATTTCATTCACTCATGTGAATCACAGGTCCCTGGCATCTAGAGGTTCAGTATATATATTATGCATACATTTACAATTGGTGACTCTGAAAACACACACGAGATTATTGAGTACATCTTTCAGTCGTGTGGAAAGTGCAGCTACCGATATCATGAATATTTTATAGCTATACCTCTGAAATGGTTTCGCTTTTCCAAATTCTTTTATTCATCATAAAACTAACCTTGACTCTCAATGTGTGCTAATACGATTCAATCCCATACATTATTCTGGGTATCCTTTTTAAAGCATCTGAAGAGAATGTTCCCACAATATCAGAGAACATATGGCGCTTCTCCTAAATCTAATAAACATCAATATGCTTTGATTTCAAGCACACTTAGTAAGAGTGATGTGTGTTTTTTTCTCTCACTTCGTTTCAGATAAATGTAATAGAGTTTCTCCTGCGCACGATAAAATTCCAGAGCCTTATTGGCATATTTTTTCACCTTCCCCTCCTCAGGGTAATTCTAGGGCAGGCGTTCATGCACACAATAAACATATTTTTCAAAGTTTATGTACAAACAACAGGGGAATGGCATTCCCCTGAATTGTTTCAGTATGCACGAACCTGGAGACACCAGAACATTGAGCTATCCAAAATACACATATTACAGGTTGCTATAACTCACCACGAGGTATTACTATAGTTCTGGTGTTTGCTATGAAATTCTACCCCAATGTATTGATGACCAGAGATTAACACGTCCTGTGCAGGTTTTCATTTCCTCATGGAACTAAGGGGCATATTTATGGGAAAGTGGCACATCCTTCATGGTGTGCCACTTTTCTAGTGCACCCTTGCATCCCCATAACAACACCATGTGTGCGCCGTATTCACAATACGATGCACCATGGCAGTCATGTCCACATTAGCGTCATAATTTATGGCACTGGTGTGGCACTTTGCTGGATAAAGTTTGGTGCTAATGCAGCAAAGCACAGGGAGGCCCATTGGGGCATATTTATGATGCCCCTAGCGCCACCTTGCACCACATTTGTGTAATTTTTTTACACAAACGTGGTGTTCAGGTGGCATTTCCCATGCGCCATATTTACAAAGTGGTGCAATGCAATCATTGCACCACTTTGTAAACCCTTGCTCCACATTATAGCTGTGCCAGGCATAATGTATGGAACGAGGTGTGTTCCCATGCAGGGAGGCCCCGAAAAATGGTGCAGTGAAATTTACTAGACTTCACTGCACCATTTTTAGCATCATTATTAATGCCTCCCTCTGCTTTGCTGCATTAGTGCCATAATTTATGGCACTAATCTTGCATAGCTTCATAAATTATGACGCTAATGTAGCCACGACTGTTGTAGTGCACCTTATTGTAAATACAGCACACACATGGTGTTGTTAGGGGGACGCAATGGAGCAACAGAAAAGTGATGCATCATGAATGATGCGCCACTTTTCCATAAATATGTTCAATTGTTTTCAATGGGACCGTCATCCTAACGGCTGCCCAAGGCAGGCATTAATAATGATGCTAAAAATGGTGCAGTGAAAACCAGTAACAGTAACTGAGCCATTTTTCTGGGCCTGAGTGCGTGGGAAAGCCCCCCTTGCATACATTATGCCTGGCGCAAGCATAATGTGGCGCAAAGGTTTATAAAGTGGGGAAATGCTTGCATTGCGCCACTTTGTAAATATGGCACTAGGAAAATGCCATCTAAAGGCCACATTTGCAGAAAAGAAAATATGAAAAAATTGGCACCAGGTGGCACTAGGGGCATCCTAAATATGGCCCTAAAAATTCAGGGAGTGGCATTGTGCTCTCAATATTTAAAGTCGGGCTACCAGTTGAAGACCTTATTTTTATAAAAAAACAAAAGATGAGACAGAAATGTGTGAAAACGAGGTGATAATGGATTCACTATGACCAAGAGGCTAGAATCGTGAGTCCAATATCCCCAGCTCGTTGATGAATTGGTTGGTGAAGTGGTCATTAATGAGACCTCCAGGCCAAGGAGTATTAGGTCTTTGGAACCTTGAGGAATGTCTACCTAGTGGGATACCTTTAGGTTTCTCTCACTACAATTTTCAGGGTTCAACAGAAATCGGCTCACTTTGTTCCTTATGTACCCTTTTTATAAGTTGCGAATTTAAACCACTGCTTTTTACATACAGCAGCTGCTTGAGTGTGTAATATACTTCATCAACAACTCATAGTCAACACCTAGACATTAATAATGAGCCCTGTTGCTGGTGTGCTATTTATTAAAATTGATAAATACTGATAGCCTGAAGATTGTTATTTATCAGAGGTGATAAATTAAGCTAATTAGCAGACCCTTTCAAAATGAGGCATAATATGCAGATATAGGTGTTCTGCCAAAATTTGTCAGGGGAGAAAGGTGGATGTCGTATTTTACGACCGACTTATAATTCTGACACCTGTGCAAACAATGGCTTTCACAAGTGTCAGAATTAAATAGGGCACTGTAATTGAGTTCGTAATATCTCCAGTCAATTTTACTTCTATTTGTGCATTGCCTATGTTTTTCAATGGTAGCAAAAGGTGTGTATCACTAAAGGCTTTTTTCGACTTTGTTCTAATCTCTGGAGTATAAACAATAAACCAAAAAGTGTGAACTTTACATGACTCAATCGCAACTTAAATGGAAGCAATTTCCAATAGTCTATGGATTGGACAGGCAAATGCATTTGTGTCTTTTATAAATGTACTCCAAACTTAATTTTTGATTTCTATAACACAGTTTTTGAAGGCACATTTTTATTGAAAGGCTATAACACATGCTATCTAAAACTATAGGCTAAAAATCACAAATCTACTCAGACTACACATTGCCCAGCAAATCATGGATGACTGAACCTTCTAATAAGTGTTTTCATTGGACCGTTGAACAATTTAAGAAAATGCATTATAGATGTCTTAATGAATTAGGAAAGAAGAGTTGTGAGGTGACTTGCTCAATTAGAGAACCTATCAAGACAGGGACAAACATAACTATTTGGCTTTAAAGAACTGACGTTTAGTGCAGATCAGCTGCAAAATTAAATTGTGTTGACTTAAACATGACCAGATTCTTTGAATTTATTATAAATAAATAAATGCGAAATTACTCTAATTTTTCAACCATAGGCATGGAAAATGGTTCTAACATTTTAAATGCCCTTGAGGAATCACTTTAGTGTGTAAACCTTTAAATCACCTTGTTACGTTTCTGTTAGAACGATTGAAATCTCTGGATATAATTTACTATTACGAGAAAATACAATATTTCCTTAACAGGAATCACAAAGCTTGCTTCTATAATGCTTATTATCCAACCTTTTATGGAGTATCCACACAAGTGTCGCTAGAGTGGAAACTTTGAAGTAAAGTATTGTAAAATCCCACATAATTATAAGTTACTGCAAGTTCCATCAATTGTGAAATGCTGCCCTTGAACATTGATCCTGTCCCTAACGATGCACAATCGTGTGATTTGTGGAACATAAACAGGTAAGGTTAGGAGTCTGGCTGCTAGTTTTCCCTCTTCTGTTGCATCTTTCGATAGATAACAGGCGGGAGTCATTTGTTTCTTTTACATATTTGACATTTTCAAGTATGACTCCTGAAGCCAAATATATTTGTTGTGTTTGCAAATAACATAACATTTTACAGTAATACAGTAAGGACAAAGAAGACAGCAGTGTGAAGCAGAAAGCATTGTCAGAAGTGAAGCATTAGAAGACCCCAAAAACCATAATTTGGCATCAGATGGATCAGTGCAGATATGGATGGATGAGGGACAGAAAGGAGATTAGTTTAAGAAGAGGCAGAAAAAAAGCCAGTAGCTTGTTCCTCAGGGCACGGATGGGGGCCTGAGTACTAATAAAAGGTAGTGGGTTCCTAGCAGTTGTTGCATCATGGATGGAAGAGGATGAATCTTTCGCTAACAAGATATTGTTTAAAATAACTTAAGGTCCAGATTTAATTTATCATGTAAGACGACACAGCAACACAATTTACTGTGCTGTGTTGCTCAAAAGGGGGAACAGCACAGAGACATAGCTACTAAAATTGGCCTGCTGCCCTTGTCATCCCCTACACCGGTGGTATAACAAGACTGCCATGTGCAATGCACAACCTCGCACCATGTTACAAGGGTCAGTGTGCTCATTCTAGCATTGGTTTTGTACTTGAAACATGCCCTTCCACCACAACGTCTGATGCCTAGAAAAACACAGACCAACTCCACACATTAACTAGGTTTGGTGCACTGTGGCATGCCTGCAATGCATTTACCTTTTGGAGAAATTAACACATGTACCCTTAGTAATGTATTTTTCAAGTAAATGTCAGTTTTTGAAGTAAAGCGGTTGTTGTAGTTGATCGGGCTGTGAATGAAAATCTATATTTTTCTGATCTACCCCATTAATTCACTCTTCATGCAAGGGGACACAGGGGCACCCTTTCAGCATAAAACACATTTGACAGTTGATAGTAAATACTATGAATCATTTTTTTGTTGCTTTGTACCAATGCAAAGCCATAGTAAATCTGAACATCGACTTAGCTACAGTACCAGACACCTCAAAACATCTCACCATCCCTCCCTCGCTCAAGTAACCGTCTGCCGATCTAGCAAAGCTCAGCTATGCTCGCCAACTACTGACCTGTTTCCCTCCTACCATACTACACTGCAGTATTAGAGAAGCTCATAAACTGATGCCTCACCAGCCACCTCAACAGCCACTAACTCCTCAACTTCATGTAGTTCGGCTTTAGGCCTGGCGTATTAGTGGGGATTTAGTGCATGGCAGTACAGCGAGTCACCTTGCTGCCCTGCACTAAGTGAAAAGGCAGGAATGCAGCACATCTATAGCATACAGAGCATTCCTGTCCTCTCCCCCTGCTCTGGCGCACAATAAAAGGCACCCTTGCACCTTGGTTCAAGGGTGCTTGAGTTGCATGCAGGATTGTTTTTCTGCAGGCAGGGACACCTTTCATCACAAAAACAATCCTGGAAGCCATTTTTCTTTTCCCATGTGTGCTGCTGAGTGCAGAGGTATAAGGTTTTGGTGCATTCCCAATTTTACAAGTTCTTGTAAATCTAGGGATGCATCAAAATCCATCTATGCTGCGTAGGAACACCCACTGCAACACCCATGGAACACTTTCACAATGCAGAGTAAGGCACTGCAGCGATTTTCACTGCCTTGCCTTACTCTATATCTATGAGGCCATTAAAAGCTATGCAACGTGGCTTTGTGTGGCCTCATAGATATTATTTGGAGGTTTGTGCCCCTGCTCCACCACAAAAAAGTGATGCAACAGCAGTGCATTAGGCTCATAATTATGCTCCTGAGTGCACTGAGGTCAGATCCATGACAGATTTTCAGGAAAACCACTCACTGTGCAGATTTGTTCAATTTATATTATTATGTGTATATTTAGTTTTCGAGGATAATCTGAAAGTCTCCTGAACCTCTTTACACGCATACAATTAATCAATTTCCAGTTTTAGAGGTGACATCAATAGAAGAGCTGAGAAATACTACATTTAGACTGAATCCACACATAATAGCAAAAATTAATAACCACTTAATAACCACAGGCATGTTTTGCATTGAGATTTTGGTCAAGTGCTGAGCATAGATGTACTTCTAACTTTTGGTGGGCTTGTGTACTCATTAGATTAGAAAATCAGCCTCGGGTCTACAGCTGTTAATGCTCATATGTCATTTTGGTATAGTGATGGATATCTACTGATGTCAGCAGACTTCCGTTCATCCACTACATCTGACATAGGAGCACACTCACTTGTAGAGTTACCAGAGTTACTTGTCGTTTCGGGCAGAAATGTAAGTCACTACACCAGTACTTAAGCATGTCGTGAGCCTAGAGTACGGAATATGCGTTGGAGACAGGGGACATTTCTTTCTGATGTCTGCATTGTGCCTTCCCCCGTGGCAGCCCTGCGCTTCCTGAGGATTGTCACATGGGAACGAAAAGCACACCAGGGCAGATCTTAGTGCACCAGTCTGTGAATAAGGGATGTTCTGATATCCTAACCAGCAGCATCCCACAGCACGTCCATGAATGCAGATTTTATACGGAGGCAGGTTCGTTTTAAGCTACAAATGTGCAACTCCGGTACATTTTGTGCATATGAAAATCCTTTTATTGAACTAGCACATGCATTGAATGTGTTTTTTAGCAACATGACTAGAGAAAGTTGGAAAAATCAAGCTCTGCCGATTCCAATATATGGGTATTCTGGCTGCTACACACAAAAAGAGGTTGGGAAAAAGTTGTCATTGATACATTTATAATTTTTCCACTTATTTCCCCTTTTCCCAAGTGTAGAAAACTGCATAGATTACACCACTGTCAGCTGTGATCTACAGGGGTAATTTTTTTTACCCAGCTCACAACAGGGCATTTCAGCAGTCGAGTCTAACAATATGCTTTACTAAAATGCTTCTGTGGCCTAAATCTGTGTTATCCTTCTTTCAAAGCTCATTTTCTAAATATATCTGCTGCGTGCAATTCATTATTGACTCATGAAGTTCATTTCAGTCTTGAGCAAGGCTGCATGCATTGCTAAACATGTATTCCTAGGGCCTGAACTATAAATAAATAAACACATAAAATATCAAACATTTCACCTTGTACACGCTTCCATTATTTATGGTTTGCCATGTTCCCTTCCCATTCTCATTATTGCTGCTTCAGAAACCCAGCAGTTTAACGTTACTGAAAATTTAAAAAGCAGGTTAGTTGTGAGAATGGCTTTAGCAATCTGTCTGCGCTCATCTAATTTTAAAGTGTTTCAAAGTAAGTGCCAGCAACTTTAAAACATATATGTCCCAGTCATGCACATTGTACAGGTGCCAGGACATTTTGCGCTGATTGTGAGCAGTTTTTCACTAGTTCCGTGCAATTTTTCCTTATTTCCGGGCAAGTTTGCAGTTCCGTTTACAAAGCATCTATATAAACATCGTTTGCATAAATTGTATTTTTACTGATTGACCAGCATAAAAGCAACATTTTGCAGTAGTCAGTTGGTGCACTTGTGAGTGCACGACTAGTGTAAAAATGGCCGACCGTGATGGAAAAACGTAGTGCACTAGTTCTATTTCCATGATCTGGCCTGCATTCCAGTAAAGCTTGAGTAGCAAGCTACATGGACCCTAGGTTAGTCAAGGTCACCGAGACACATCTGTGATTTTTGTAATGTCTTGTTTCCCTTTTTAACAACTGACCAAGTGCTAATTGTGTTCTACAATAGGCTGCCACATAATTTGCTTTTAATGCACACTTAGAGGCCATTAGGCTTACTGAAAGCACCCTATTAACCAGAGAGATGGAACAAATTGCCAGGGCAGCGAGTGAACCATCTGAAAGGTCGGGGCCATATTGCTTGCTTGTTGGAATACAGGCAAATATTGATTTTTCGTACAAAAGATAAATACCTCCACAACCGTTAGACTTCACACCTTGACATCGATCGTATGTATGCAAGTTATGTATTTGGACCTCAAACACTCATGCCACATTTCACAATCCATCACACTATTTCAGGCCAGGGTTTCCTCAGCTGATAGGTACTGTCTTTCTCAAATAAAGCACAGTTTTATGATCGAGAAGACTGTATTTTTGCAGAATGTATACAAATACATGATCTATTAAAATAATGTTGATTCCTATAGTAATGCCATAACGGGCTACTCTACAAACTTCAAAATGTGAAGCATTGGGGTAAGTCTTTATGTTTCTGTTGTAAAGAAACAACTCCACATTATCAATTTTATAATATTTAGCCTCTGTTGAACAAATGTATTATGAGTAGTTCTGGGAAGTGTCTAAATTGCCTCTCTCCATATCGCCATCTTTTTTTGTTCTCTCTCTGTTTCGTTTTGTTTTCCCTCTATCGTTCTCTCGCTTGCTCTGTCTACCTATCTCTGTTCCTCTCCCCCGCTCAATCTCATGTTCCTTCTCTTCTGATCGCTCAGGTCAACCACCAAGAGTATCTGTGAAAGTATGAAAAAGAGATTCTTTGTGTCATTTGCTTGTGCTTATTGAATCTTACGAAAAAAAGGTTTAACTTTCTCATGCTTTGAACTCAAGTAGTGAATGGCCCGGCAAACAATCTTGGATTCGCATGAGTATAAAGGAACTAGCCACCTTGACAAACAAACATCAGATCAGGGAATGCAAATTATGCTCAGGTAATATTAATTAACCTTTTTGTTGGTTGCAATTTCTGCTCAAGGCAGCATTGGCCATAACACCAGCTCATTATTTAGATACTTCTGTAAATTGCTCTAATTTTTAAAAAAACTTTAAAAAAATTGAATACTTCATTTAAGGCACAATGTCATGTATCTGCCCTAAACTGTAGAATCTAGAGTAAGAACAATCACATCAATTATTTTATACCAACAAAATGGATGAATATAAAAGGCATGCCCTGTCATGACGGTGGTAGTTTGCATACATCCCTCTGATGTTTGTTTATCAAGATGGCTAGGTTATTTATGCTCATGTTAATACAACATATATTTCTATTGTGTACAAACATATGGATGAGCAGTCAAGTACTAACATGCACTGCAACTGACACTACAGCATCGTTTAAAACACAGTTGTAAATCTGCACCTGGACATTATACTTCCTCTCTTGGATGTAGATGTATTCCTTGTTGGAATTCACACACCCTTTCCAGGTTTTACTTGGAACACACCACCAGTTGCCACTTTTGTGGCTTATTCCTGGAAAAGTCTGTGCATGTTTGAGGCTTACTCTTGGAAGTTTTAAGCCTGAAAAAACTAAGTAAACACATTTACTATCTTTTAAATTTTTATTGTGTGCAGAGGAAACTATTTGTTCCTCTTTGAAAAAAAAGACACCTTCACCTGTATACCTACGAACTTTGGAAGAAGGTCCTGTCCTATGCCCACAATAGAAAGTGATTCACACAAGTTCTGGACAGCAGTAAATCTAAAAACATTTTAAACGTGTAAGGACCATTACCTCCCGTCCCTCCCTCGCCTTCCTTTTAACCAATGAGGCCTCCCGCCTCCCCTCTAGACCCTCCCTTCCCCTTTCAAAACCCCCCCCCCACCCTTATCCCCTCCTGTTCTTTTGTCTAGCCCACGCTAGACGGTTTTCTTTCCCTTTCTTACCTGCACGGCGGGGCCTGGAGGTCGTCGATGGAGGCACTCCTCGGGACGCGGAGCTCCGCGAGGAGTGCTACGGCTGGGTCGCGTCTTGAACGAGCAGCATGGTTGCTCGAGAGGCGTGTCCTGGAGGCCGGCTGACGGGGTCAGCCGGCCCTCTGTGGCTGGGACGTTGATTTCCGGGTTTCAGCGCCGCGGAGCCGCGGGGAACCGAGGGACTTCAACTCTGAGATGCTCTCAGGTAGGACGGGCGTTCGGCCCGTGGTTTTGATGTATTTTGATGAAATAGGTGACCTCTTTAGGGATTGGTGGAGCCCTGATTGGGGGGAGGACCAGGTGCCTATATAGAGGGTAGTTTTTTGGGGTTCAAGTCAGTGATTATTTGTTTACCATGCCTAAAGTTCCAGCAAAGAGACGTAGGATTGTCTCTTCTTCCTCGGAGGAGGAGGGGGGTGAGGCTAGCATTACTACTCCTGAGAACTCACAGGTGCCTAGCAGGGGTACTCCCTTCATGTCCAGAGAGGAGGTTCAGGATATGATTGAGGTGGCGGTGACCAGGGCACTACAAGCAGGCGTGGCCAGGACTGGTCAGTCTAAATGTGCGCATTCATCGGTAGCAGCTAGGAAATCCTCATCGGAGAGTGAGGATGAGGCCCCATCGACGTCATCTGGGGGGAAATATGTTTCCAGAGAAGATATGTGGGAAGTGATGGCAGATGTTCGGGACAATTTGGGTTTCCCAGTGTTTCAACCTGCAGACTCGGATTCTCATTTATTTCCTCAATATAAGACACCTTCAAAGTTTGCCATGCCTTTTCAGGGACCTGTGAGGGAGATGGTGTTTCGTGAGTGGAAGGAGGTGGATAAGGCTCAGGTTCCACGATTCCTTCAGAAACTTTACTTACTTGAGGGTGAGGAGGTTTTGCCTCCTTCAGTACGCCTGGACTCTATTTTGGCTACTCTGATTGGCAAAACGGCAGTCAATCCGGAGGATTGTGTGCCTACGGATGCCACTGACCGTAAAGTGGATTCGGGTCTTAAGAGGGCTTTTGCTGCGGAAAATCTGGCGCTGAGGGCAGGGATTTATTCTGCTTATGCGTCACAGTCATTGGTTCAAGACTTTGATAAACTGGCAGTGGCTGTACAGGAAGGGGCGGAATGTTCGGAGCTCCTGGCTGGTATGGAGCAACAGGCCAGATTGTTGGCTGATGTGTCTTCGGATGTGGTCCGTACTTCGGCTCTGGCATCTGGGTCTTTGATTGGGGCTCGTAGGTCCCTCTGGTTGCGTTCCTGGAAGGCTGATCCGGGGGAATAAGGCGGCCTTGTTGAGACTGCCGTTTGAAGGTCGTACCTTGTTTGGAGAACAATTGCCATCCATGCTTTCCAAGGCTTTTAAGGAACGGAAGCATGCCTTACCTTATAAAGGGGGTTCTTCTTCGGGTAAAGGGTGGAAGAAACATTCCAGATCTTCTCCTACTAGGGATGCTAAATCCTTTTCATTTAGGAAACAGCGTTTTCAGCCGCGTTTTTCACCTAAGAAGTCTGCTCCTGCGACCCGGGGTGGTTTCAAGAAGGGCTCCTGACAATCACTGTGGGCCTGGCAGAGGGCCGGTTGGGGGAAGACTGAGTCACTTTCTTTCGGCTTGGAAGGACAGTGTAAACGATCATTGGGTACTAGACATTGTGGCCAATGGTTATGTCATAGATTTTGTGGTGGTTCCTCCAGATTCAGGGGTACGTCCCACACCTCTGCCTTCAGAGGGGTCACGGAGAAGAGCATTATTGGACGGAGTGCGGGACTTACTGGTCAAGGGGGCCATTTCCCACGTTCCGCTAGACGAGCGGGGTCAGGGCACTTATTCGGTCTTGTTTCTTGTGCAGAAAGTTTCAGGGGGATTTCGGCCGGTGCTCAATCTAAAGGAGGTGAATACCTGGATCAGGACAGTGCATTTCCGCATGCTGTCCATTCAGACTATTTTTCCATTTGTCAGACACGGGGACTTTCTGGTGTCACTGGATCTGCAGGATGCTTACCTACACGTACCGGTGGCAAGATCCTCTCAAAAGTTCCTGAGGTTTGCTGTGGGTCAGGACCATTATCAGTTTTGCGTTCTGCCTTTCGGTCTAAAATCTTCTCCTCGAATTTTCACAAAGGTGCTGGCTCCTCTAGTGGCTTTGCTTCATTCAGAAGGGGTATTTCTGCATCCTTATCTAGACGACATTTTGATTCATGCCCAATCACGAGACCTTTTGCAGAAGCAGGTGGTCCATGTTCTGGGGGTCCTGCAAAACCACGGGTTTTTAATCAATTGGGAGAAATCAGACTTAGTGCCGTCCCAGGATCTGGTTTTTCTGGGAGCTCGGTTTCAGACTCTTCTTGGGTTGGTGACTGTGTCAGAAAAACGGCTGGGTGTCCTACAGGCTTTGGTAAAGAAGGTATTGTTGCGGTCTGCTCCCCGAGCTCTTCTATGGTTGCGTCTGCAGGGTCATTTGGCGTCGGTGATATTTCTGGTTCCTTGGGCACGTTTCCATCTCCTGTGCTTGATGACATGGTTCTTGAGAAGGTGGACACCAGGGTCCGGTTCTCTGAAGGACAGGGTTCCAGGGTCCGGATTGATTCACAGAGAGTTGCAATGGTGGTTGGATGCAGACCACCTGAGGATAGGGGTTTCTTTATCGCCTCTGAGACCCGTGGTGGTGACGACGGATGCCAGCCTCTCCGGTTGGGGGGCATGGATGGGGTCGGCTCAGATTCAGGGGTTTTGGTCCCCTCGGGAGGCGAGTCGGTCGTCGAATTGGCGCGAATTGAGGGCAGTATTCCTGGCTCTGGTCCATTTTCAGGATTCCCTGAGGGGTTCGGCGGTTCTGGTTCGCACAGACAACTTAGTGGCCAAGGCTTATGTCAATCGGCAAGGAGGGACCAGGTCAAGGGCTCTGTTCAATCTAGTCAGGGAGATTTTTGTGTGGGCTCAGGAGTGGGTTCCTTCTCTCAGGGCTACGTACATTCGGGGGGTGGTGAATGTTCGGGCGGATCGGCTGAGCAGAGTGATTCCTTCCTCTCAACTTTTCTCTCTCCGGAAGTCTCTGTTTCAGCATCTGGTTCGGCTTTGGGGTCTTCCAGTGCTGGATGTGTTTGCGTCAGTAGGGAATGCGAAAGTGGATCGCTTCTGCTCCCGGTTTCGATGTCCCCAAGCATGGGAGGTGGACGGGATGTCATGTCCTTGGCCGCAGGGCCTTTTGTATGCGTTCCCTCCTTTTCAACTACTCAGGGCGTTTCTGTTACGTGTGAGGGATCTGGGGTCCAGGGTTGTCCTAATTGCGCCACTTTGGCCGAGGGCGAATTGGTTCCCCTTGTTGAGGCTGATGGCGGACGGGAGGATGTGGCCTCTGCCTCTTTGTCCGTCTCCCCTGGAGTTTCCCTGCCTCCCATTGGGGTCATTGAGAAGGTTACACTTGACGGCCTGGAAGTTGAACGACGGGGATTGACAGGTCTGGGGGTGCCGGTAGCTTTGAGTTCTACATTGCTGGCTTCGAGGAGACGTTCCACTTTGCTTTCTTATGGTAGACAGTGGAAGGTGTTTTCGTCATGGTGCTTAAGTCGTGAGTTAGATCCTACCTGCGCTTCTATCTTTGAGGTGATGCAGTTCCTGCAGGACGGTGCTCATTTAGGGTTGTCAGTGGCATCTCTTCCGGTGCAGTGGGCGGCTATTCAGGCATTCAGAGGACCATGGCGTAATCTTCAGGATGAAGGGCGCTTGATGCCGAGATTTTTTCAAGGGCTTGTTAATTTATTTCCTCGCCCGGTACGTTCTTTTCCTTCATGGGATCTGTCCTTGGTTTTGGATGTGTTGACGGAGCCCCCTTTTGAACCTTTGGGGGACTGTGATTTGCGCCATCTATCTTTGAAGACATTCTTTTTGGTAGCCATTACTTCGGCTCGTCGGTTGGGGGAATTGGGGGCATTGGCTTGTTCCTTTCCTTTTTGTAAGATTTTTCACGATCGGGTGGTTCTGGTTCCGGTACCTTCCTTTATTCCTAAAGTCAATTCTTCGTTCCATTCCCGGCAGGAGGTCATCCTTCCTTCATTTTGTCCGAATCCCTCCTCAAAGGAGGAGGTCCGTTTGCATTCGTTGGATGTGCGCAGGGTTTTGTTAGAGTATCTGCGGGTGGTGGCTCCTTTTCGTAAAGGGGATTCACTGTTTGTTAATTTTGGTCCGGCTCGCAAAGGTGAGAAACCTTCCACGGCTTCCTTGAGTCGGTGGGTTCGATCTTTAATTCTGTTGGCCTATTCCTTGAAAGAGGTGGTTCCTCCTCAAGGGATTCAGGGGAGATCTACCAGAGGCATGGCGGCTACGGTGGCGGAGCTTCAGGGGACTTCCGTGGTGGAAATTTGCAGGGCCGCCACTTGGGCTTCTCCTTTGACGTTTGTGCGTCATTATAGGCTGTCGGACTTGGGTAGTTTGGAGTCGGTGTTAGGTCACCGGGTCTTATCCTCTATGAGATAATGTTTGGGATGTTCTTGGTGCAGGATATTAAATAAAGGTCTTGCAACTCGATGTCCGTCTCCTGTGTGTTTTCTTGCTATGTCTCATTGGTTAAAAGGAAGGCGAGGGAGGGACGGGAGGTAATGCTTCCATTTTCTTACGATAATGGCATTACTCCTAGTCCTACTCCCTCGCCTTCCTTTTCCGTTCCCTCCCACCCTCCCGGTACGGACTGTCCGAGTTGCAGCTTGGGCTTGGTTTTTGTACAGGAGGGGATAAGGGTGGGGGGGGGTTTTGAAAGGGGAAGGGAGGGTCTAGAGAGGAGGCGGGAGGCCTCATTGGTTAAAAGGAAGGCGAGGGAGTAGGACTAGGAGTAATGACATTATCGTAAGAAAATGGAAGCATAAAGTAGCTTGTGAGCACTTACAAACGTATTCAAAACCATTCCTAGCCAAGCCCGACTAGAACCACACACACCAGCGATTTGCTCACATGAAACCCTCTTTTACATTGGCAAAACCAACTTCTTTAAATTGCAAGTGGTTCTGCACTGATAAAGAATGCAATGTGTATCTGTAAGTTACAGTTCCACATGCAGATAGGTTTGTTAATCGAGCCCCTTGGATTTACATGTATGTTCTTTGTTTTTTCTGGAATTACCTAATGATTATTAAAAAAAATTGCTTATCAGTTAACCTGGATTTATTAAAAATAAATACTGGTGCAATTTGGAAAGCTTTCTTTTTGAAAATGGTTTATTGATGTATGCAGCAAACATGGTGGGAACCATTAGTACTTAGTTTCTTGTTAAATAATTACTTATAGAAACAAAGCTTTATCCAAAACTTCCTATACCAAAGTTTCTCAGCAAGTATATAGAAAACCGAGCATTCAAAATAATGATCCGTTAACACCTGTCTAGCCACTTTAAAAAAATAAGTTCTCACAAACTACAATTGGAAAAATATTTAGTGGATTCCAAAGTGCTGCATCTGAACACGACAGTGCGAATGAATAGGATTGGAACCTCCGCTTTAGGCACAATATGTGGAAGTCTTCTTTCATGATGAAGATTCAGATGTTACTA
Organism: Pleurodeles waltl; assembly: GCF_031143425.1. Taxonomy (NCBI): domain Eukaryota; kingdom Metazoa; phylum Chordata; class Amphibia; order Caudata; family Salamandridae; genus Pleurodeles; species Pleurodeles waltl. The sequence continues at coordinate 1,218,861,305 of NC_090444.1, read as the reverse complement.
CTGTGGTCATCCTCGGAGTTTATCTTAAGTAATTTGTAGCTTCATACTGTATCTTAAGGCGTTAAGAGTTGAACATTATCTGGTTTTCAAAGGATTTGGATTTTTAGAGGGATCTTAGATCTTATAATGAATAATGGAAAAAGGCATTCATTATGTAATATACTGTATGTTTTCTCTCGTATCTTTTGGGAGATGTAACAAAGTAGGGTTTCCTTGATAGAGAGGAATCAATATTCATTGGATAAGACTTTATTAAATCATTAGTTGCGGATAGACATCTGATATGTTGGAATAATTGTATATACATTCCCATGTATTTAAATGTTGAAGGTAAATTTCATTGAAATGTTTTAAGAAGACTGAAGAACTATGTAATCCATCCAACCTTGTCATCGCTCAGAATGTCCCGAATGAAGTGCTGATCAACAATGCAATTGGCCTTCAGTTTTGGCAATTAGCCCCTTACGTTTGTGACTAGACCATCTACTATATGATTTTAATGTGCAGGGTTTACCTACAGTGTTGATTTTGTTTATAATTAAATTCATGTAGAGTGGATGACCATTATAGTATAACCAGTGTTGGATTCTTCTGGGCACCGGTGGGTTTGGAGTACGAAGTGTGTGAAATACAAATTACACCAGGATATGCTCCACTCACAGTAAAATAAAATTCAAAAATCACAGGTGCACATATATTGTTTTCGAAAAGTGTAAGTTCTCCTGTTTCGGGCTCTTTTGCAATTGACTTGATCTACCCCAAGACATTGGGTTAGTTTAGTCAAATGTATCACAATGTGTATTTAGAGAAATGTGTGTTGTAGGCTGACTAGATAGCACGAAATAGCACACGAAATTAAATTCAGGCATTAAAGCATTTTGCCTGTTTTCATGCAACATCCTTTCGTACTTGAGCAGTGGCAGTGAATGCCCTGCACTGCTTGACGGTGCGGTACAGCCACGGCTATTGGATCAAGGAAAGGAGGCACAGGAAGAAGTAATTTGCTCCTGGGAGTTTCAATCTTCATCTTCCCCTGTGAGCCATTTTCCAGTAATTCTATTTCCTTGTTCGTCCTCATGACCTTTTACATTATTCCTTGTAAACTAATAGCGCAGCTCTTTTGTAAATGTTATAATCAATTTAACTTTCATAGTTCCCAGTGGCAAATCACTCCAAATCGTATTGTAGAAATTCTAAACAGGTGTACTTGTAATCAGTATTCCGAAGGGGCTCTCTTCCTCCCCACAGATCATCTTTATGTAAGCCCCCTGACATTTCAGTTAGAATGTTGTCCTGTTGTTTTTGTTTTATATGGTTGTTGAATGTATTTATCACTGTAATGGGCATCCAGGCTGTATGAGTAGAACCCGCAACAGGAGCTGCTGCTGATGATGTATTCGAGGACAAAAAAACACTGCGTTGATGCAGTTTACAAGTAAATGTGTGCTTTACATAAAGACAGAATCAGTAGATCAAAACACCTTCCAAAGGTGCCTCAGCATGCTGCAGCCAGGCCGGCTGCTGGGGAGAAGCATTGGGATTGCCTCTCTCGAACATTTAAGTCACTACACTACGACTGGGTCAATGTCCTCGCCACCTTCAAGAGCCTTTAGCTCACAGATAGGCCCAAAAGACATTTCCAGCTAAATGAAAACTACTTCCCATGATGTCTCTTGAATTCCTCCAATGACAAACCACTAAGGGTGCAATGCAGGCCCCCACAGTCCCTGCAACATGGGCAGCTCCCAGCCCTTCACTGGCCACCAACTCTTCATGGGTGCCCCATTCTGCCCAAGGCCAATAAATATCTGTGAGACGTGGCAGACTCCGGGGTCCCCTTCACCTTCTGCAGGGGGCCCATAGTTTTACATTACACCACTGCAAACCACTACAGATCCCGTAACCATTCTGACACTCGAAGGAGTTCATGGTTCTGGAATCAAGGCTACGGAAAGTTCTATGAACACTTGAGCTGAGATCAACCACTTCAATGTTATGAAAAACATAAAACACTTAAATTCTGAAATTTACATGCACCCTCTCTTCCAGTCGTGAAGTACCACAAGGCACCATACTCACCTACGAGGCGAACCAGCCAAATGAGTTTTAAAATGCACCTCTATTCTGACTTTCCCTCACCACTGCCCCACTGTCTGTTCATTCATGTCCATGGCGTTTTCTGTGTGTGTAAATGATAGGTTACAAGTTCGGGTAAGAGAGCATTTCAGGTTACTACAACGGCAACAGATATATGTGTGCAACATTGAGGTCCTGATTTCCAGTGTAAGAAACATAGGGAACGGGTTTCGGTATGATGACGCAGAAACAAAGGTTTTACATTTATTAGCGCATAAACGTAGTGCCGCAATAATCAAGTGTGACTTTAACCGAACTAATAAAGATTGTACGGGGACAAATGTGCCCTCAGAGTAGTTCGCCAACATTTATAAGCGTGCTTTATATAACGTGATGTATTAGAATTGTACTAATCTGACATAACCGTAAACGTGTGCCATGATTTGCTTGTTTGAAATGTTTTAACTTAGCATAACTTTAGTGGAGGCTTCGGCCTAGTTGCCTTGTCTCACGGTTTAGATGCTCGTGTTTTTCTAATGTGCTAATAAAACGTGTATTCTTGCTTGAAGCTGTACTTTTCCAGTGAGATCGGTTCACATGCTTATCTTTAAGGTTTCGTGCCAGCCTGGCATCTTCTTCTTTGCTCCAAGGTCAATCTGCAGGTGCAGACAATGGAAGCTCTGAGAGTGAGTTAATTGGTAAAATATGTTGCAACTTACGTTCCCGACTCCAAGGATAATGTATGCCTAGGTAGAAGCTTGTGAATTGTTGTTTTTGATTGGACAATTTGAAGCCAACCTATGAACCCTCCAATGGAAGACCCTACTGGATTTGAACTGTTGATTATTTAAACCTGGTGCACAAGAAGAAAGCAGCCATTAGCCAGCAGCCATTGGCCATTACCCATTGCACCCATTGAGGACATTATTGCCCATTGCAGCCATTATGGCCCATCTTGCCGACCTCGTCATTTTGCCATCTTCTACGATGCCAATTGATGTTCGACGCCATTTTGAATGAGACTTTGATGCTTTCTCTAATCGAGAGAAAGAGACTTTAAGTAATTCTCGCCCTAGAGACTTTAACTTCGATTTGCCCCTTTGCATAAAGTAGTAGTTTTGTCCTTTATCTTGCCGCTGTGAGGCAATTGCCCCGTCCACCCTGCCCCTTTGCCCCGTCCCATGCTGATCGAAACCGGTACCTGTGAGACGAAGACTTCCTTGAATGCTGATTGAATTTGGTAAATATGAAAGGGAAAATGTACAATTGCATTGTGTTTCTTTTTAGGTAACCAACTGCTGATTTTTGATAAGAGCCCTAGTTAGGAGTTTTCCAAATCAATGTTGCTAAATTGTTTTTGCATGAAGTCCCACATGCAGATGCTAATTTGAGGTTAGATGAGGATTCATTTGTTGCACGATGCCATTTGAGACCTTGTTATGCTGACTAATGTATGCAATTAGCCCATTACAGATTATAGTTTTAGTGGTTTGCGTTGCTATTATCGAATGCATTGTTATTCAAATGCTGCATAGATTGCATCTTTTTCGCCGTTATGGACAGCTATTAATGTTCATTTACATATATCATTTGGTGTTGAGACACATTTATATTGTGCTAGCTTTGTTAATATAGGGAAATAAATTCATTAACTTTGAATAAACTGGTGTGGTTATTCATGGCCGGAAGGTCATGGTTCGCCGAAATGTTTTCTGGATTAATTGTGAAGTGTTATGTTGATCAGGGCATTGCTTATGTTCGTTATTGATTATTGATTTGATTAAATTGACTAATCTCGGGTGAAGAGAGCCCCACTTGGTCAAAAGATTCATCGACCCAAGAGCGTCCAAATACAGGTAATTTATTAGTACGGAACGCTCTATCAGGTACTACTTGGAACCTATAGATGGAAGTGGTATGAGCAGGTAGCTACCGTAGAGTGTTGCTGCTATATGCCTGGTCACAGGGAGCAACATGGACAAAATGTGTAATCGCACAACAGAGGAATAGCATGATGACGTATGTGAAGAAATATGTCACTGCTGCCTCAGTTACTCATTCTTAATAAATTGTTGTACTAGTGTTATGTATCAAAGGCTCAAAGTTTAGAATTATGCAAATTAATGTAAAAGTAAATATAAATGGAGGTCATGCAAAATGTCAAGTCAGGCTAAACGGATGACCGTCATCCCTACTTTATTATTTATACTCATGGGAATCTTTTTTACAGTCTTCTGTTTAATGTGTCCCATGCTTTGACTGACCTTCGAGCTGCTTGAAAATACGCTAACGTTCTCCCAATAGCGAAAAAAACCCTCTGCTGATCCTCTTAAACTGACTAATTATCAATCTATTTTGCTCTTACCATACTCAGGAAAAAATATTTTTAAAAGTGATCAATGCACAACTGATGTCCTATCTGGAAACCAATAATCTACAGGATTTCTACTACTCAAGATCCAGATTGGTTCACAACAGAAGACAGCATTATTGGTTGGAACAGAGGACATTAATTGCATCCTTGACAAGGGCGGACCAGCCCTCATCCTTCTAGGCTTCTTCGCTTTCTCTGATACAGTACAGTATCACATGCAATCTTACTCAAGTAACAGTTCAATATTGTTATACAATCAAAGGCCTTGCAATGGTTCAGGCTTTCCTATCCAAGAGAATGTAATGAGTTTGAATGCCACCTTTCACCTTGAATCCCATCGAAACAACCTCTGGGGCTCCTTTCTAAGTCTGATCCTTTTTGATACTTACGAGGTCCCCTAGTTGCTATCATCAAATCTATGGTTTTGATATAGGATCATTTGCGGATGATGTGCAGTTTATTATATCCATCACTGAAAACGTGGAGTAGACAAGTCTCAGTTTCCTGTAACACATGTGCCCCATAGCCAGCTATAGCACACAAAGATAATCACCTATTCCTATGAAAACTAAAAGATAGTTGGAAAAAGTACTCTCTTCTTGCTATCCTGGTAATAATTTAAAGCACTCTTTGCCACAGTGCAACCATTTACTCAAGTATGTAACTCATTGCTCCATTTAAGTACACATTAACCTCGAACAACGGACACCATTTCTCTGGCACAATCCCATGCTTCCGCAAAGACATTTGATATCACTAGAGGCTTCCTCGCCCAGGCTTGTCAAATGTTAAAATGTCAAGAGGATATAGGCAACTACATGCGGATGCAGGGAGGAGGGAAAAACTACAACACAAGGGACAAGAGGGAGCATTTCCACATGGGCTGACTGTGGCCAGCTAGCCAACATCACCTCACCGTGAGGGTGGCAGGGGCACTGCCACTTCATGAAGAAGCCAAGCGACATCAGAGAGGGGGCAGCACCGTTGCCAAATTAGGAGAGTGAGGTTAAAGTGTAATTAGTAAGTAAGTGGAGCCACCCTGTGAAAGCTGAGTTAGGAGCAGGAGCAGAACGTCTTGCTGCAGGACCTGAGGAATCAAGAAAATCTGTATTTATGGGTTAGAAAAAAGAGACCAAAAGGGCGGTGGTGGTGGAAGGGCGGTTACTGAGTCCTCTCCCATGTTTTTGTTTAAATTTATAGAATTGCACTATGTCTCAGTTTGCTATACTGCGTTTGTTGAATTGAATTCAGCCACTCCTTACTCCCGGCTGGAAGAAAACCAACAAAGTGGTTTATAATGACAGCCATATACATATGAAGAACTGATTTCCAATCTTACTGCGATCTGGAGTCCATTTCTGTATGTAACAAAGAAAACATAACAGAAGGCACCATAAGAGGGCAAATGGCTTTTGTATTAATCCATGCAGAATAACATATTCAGACTAAAGCACCAAAACCTATAATAAAAAGCACCTGACCTCGCATTTCTCCAATGCCATCAGCATTATGTCTCAGGCGATCTATTATGCAGAAAAAATCGAATCGGCTGCTAATTCACCTAAAGAGATCTTCAATGCCCTAAAAGATCTCATCCATCCAAGAGAGGAAGTAGAAAATAGGGATTCCCCCCAACAACATGTAGAAGAGTTGGCTAGTTTTTTCCTGGAAAAAATCCAGAATATTTACCTTGCATTTCCTAACACCCCTAATATAGGACAGAAGAGAATAAATCATGAGGCTGGGGAGGTAATCACTTTTACAAACTTCACTCCTATCAGTCTGGACGGAGTTAGCAATCTAATGAGATTAACAAAATCGGGCTCCCCACTTGACCCGGCCCCTCCCCAGGTTCTATCCTTGGGAATCTCAGTATTAGGGCCAATAATAAAGAATCTTATTAATAATTCTCTGAGTGACGGCATAGTACCTGATCACTGGAAACAAGCCATTGTCAAGCCACTCCTGAAGAAAACCAGCTTGGATCCCAAGATACTGAGTAACTATAGACCTATCTCATTGTTGCCCCTAATTGCCAAACTGACAGAGAAACATGTACACTCTCAGCTATCCTCATTCCTGGAAGAATATAACTTTATACATCCGACCCAGATGGGTTTCAGACCTAAACATGGCACTGAAACTGCCTTAATTGCTATAACAGAAGAGGCAAGGAAGAGGATGGATTTAGGTATGGAAACCGCGATTATCCTCCTTGACCTAAGTGCGGCCTTTGATACAGTTGATTTAAATATCCTTATAGAAAGGATACAAGGCTGTGGAATTGCTGGGTCTGCATTAGACTGGATTTGCTCCTTCTTACATGGAAGGTCTTTTCAGGTACTTGACAGAGAATGTATCTCTAGGAGAACTTTTAGCAGCTGTGGTGTTCCCCAGGGCTCGGCCTTGAGCCCATTACTTTTTAACATCTACATGAGGCCTTTAGCAGGCATAGTCGAGCCCTTTGGACTGAACATAGTTTCTTATGCCGATGATACGCAGCTGATAGTCTCCTTTTCCAACTCCCATCCGGATATGGGCAGAGCCCTAGGCCCTTGTATGAAGGCAGTTGCAACTTGGATGGCTGATAGTAAACTAAAACTTAATGATGATAAAACGGAGGTTATGTTTTTTGGAAACAAAATTCCTCCTTTTAACTCCAGCTTACTGAGAGGAATATCGACCCTTCCCCCCCCTAAAGGTCTGATTAAAAGCCTCGGGGTATGGCTCGATCCCCTTCTCTCTATGGCCCAACATGCAAATAGAGTAGCGGGAACCGCCTTTGCTCTGGTAAGGACCTTGAGAAAGGTCTTAACTATTCTACCTTTCGCAGCGAGGAGATTGGTTGTCCAGGCACTGATTGGGTCCCGGATTGACTATGGAAATGCGTTGTTCATTGGTTCCCCGAAATATGTAATTCAGAGACTGCAAAGAGTACAAAATGCAGCGGCTCGTCTGTTACTAGACATCCCTAAACATCACGCAATACGACCAGGAATTGTTTCTTTACACTGGCTCCCGGTAGCTGAAAGGATTCAGTTCAAGACCCTGTGCCACATTCACAGATCTATATTTGATAAGGGACCTGAAATGTTGAAAACTCTTTTTCAGGCTTATATTCCAGCAAGATCTCTTAGATCCTCATCAGCTAATCTGGCTAAAGTTCCAACTACGAGGAAAGCCAGATGGGGAGGAAGATCGGTAGCTTACCAAGGTGCTCTACTTTGGAATAATCTTCCTCTCAAGTTGAGAGTTAATTCTCAAGAGTTGTTGTTCAGAAAAGAACTGAAGACCTGGCTATTTAAAACTTAAATCTTTTGAATAATTCTTTGAGCAGTATGTCATCACTATGGCTGTATAAGCGCTACGAGGCCGTTGGCAGTTTGGCGCTATATAAATCTCTATAACATAACATAACATAACATAACATGTCTGAGCTTGAGACCACACCACTCCCTTGGGAAAGATACATGGATCTCATTTTCTTTTTGCAAAGCCTATCCATGTGTACTTATGAGAAACTGCCTATTAAGAGGTATAATAGTTCCAGACAGTACAGGCATTGCTATACTCAGTCCTTTAAATGGGCCGGTACTGTCCGGTACCGAGTACCGGCACTTTTTTATTTTTAGAGGGAGGGTACCTGCACTTCTCAGAAACAAGCAGGTACTCGGATACAGAGTACCTGCACTTCTATATTTCCATTCCAAGCACTGGCTATACTTCTACTTATGTTTTTGCCTCCTTGAATCATTTGCTAAACCAAGGTATACAAATTACCTTTACAATGCATTCAATTATTAAAGCCCAGTCGATCTGCCAGGTCCCAGGAAAATATGTGATGTATAGATTCAGATTCTTTTTTTATTTCAGAACCATAAAACAATTACAAATATCACAAAGTCTCTATTAAAAAGAACTTAATTATATCAGTACAGACAGCATATAACACAAACCTAAAGCATGTATAAAATGGTATATAAAATATCTTCTCACCTAAAATACATCATTGAGGGATCTGCAACCCAGTTATCCCACACATATCAAGAAGTGTGGAACTGCATCACTTTAACCTACAACATACAATACTCATTTCATATGCTTAGGCAACAAAAGTGCATTGTACAAGGTCAACATAGCGTTAACCTTTTTGAAAGGACATCATAGATAAATCTACAGTAAAACACTTTCATAGACATACACAACATATTCAAATTAAAAAAAGCAGTTGGCCCTATTAAAGCATAAGCATGAAATCTCAATTACAACAAGTAAAAAGCATTGTGCAAGGTCATATTTGTCATAATTATCAAAATCTTAAACCAGTCCGGCCTCACAAAAGGTCATTATTTATCCAATTTCAGAGCCAATGTCATGCCCAGGGCATCCTCCTAATTTGGTGTACATTACTTCTAATAGTTCAAGAGTCATCTCTGTAACCCTAAAAGGTATACCAATGCCAGTCTAGGACAGCTCGGGTAAGGAAATCGTGGCACAGGATGATACAATTCTGTGCAAATATTGGCCAATGGCTATATCCTGATGTCTCAAACCACATGCCAGGTTTAAGCCAATTTCACTCGACCGTATCCAATGTTTTTTTTAAAACAGGACGTAAGATCTTCTTCCATTCCTCTAGGATAAATCTGACATTCACCAGTAGGTGGCTCACTGAGTATGTTTTACCCTGCTATGTACATTGATCATGGTTCTCAGCTATTTTTGCTTTCAGACCTGGCAGCCACCATCCCCGGTCAATTCCTATCCTCAGCCACAGAATTTCATTTCACAAAATCCTATCTGTTATTCTGTATAAACTGCAGAAGAGGCTGATGCCCTCCTGGGAAAATAGAAAGGGCACAACAGATTTCTTGTTATTCAAGTACTGAAGGTCCTCACTCATTTGTTTCACTTTTTTCCTTTCAAGGCATATACCGGAGACTCCTAGGCACTCCAATATTACTGTCACTGGATTGATCTTATCAGGTAAGATTCACATTACCTCAGGGAGAATTAACACAGATAATTTATCTCAGGGGACTCAATTTGTAATCAAAAAATCAAATTGCAGGGCCCTTGTCTCTGCCAGAGCACTCAAAGCTGCAGTTCTCACATCCTTTCTTACAGCTTGAACAATTGCATTTTTTGGTAGATCAAGGAATGACTTTAAAATGCTACCTTCTAACCACTCCCATGTAACCTGTCCATCCACTGCCAACACCTCCATTCCACATAGGGCCTGAGGGATTAATTTACCCTGTATGACTTTACTTAGTGGCTCAAAGCTATTTCAATCCACTCACTTAATTTGTCAATACAACCCTCTGACTGGCCATACCTTTGTCCCATCTTAAATCATCTGAAAAATCATCCCCAAATATTGATGCCTCCAGACATGCTCTAAGTCCACATTGCCTAAAAACCAAGTAAATCTCCTTTTCCTTTTTGCAAAGAACAAGGTTTTTGTCTTCTCAATGTTAATCGTTAATTTATTTTCAAGGCAATAAGAACTTCATGCATTTAATGTGTGTTGGAGCCAAATAGGCAATGATCCATCACCACCAGGATATTTGCATATATAAGGCAACTGATGTGCCTACCCTCAATCTTAGGAGAAAAGCTATGAGTAGTGCTTGATACCTGGGGGAGGTCCACTATAACAAACTGAACAACAGAGGAGCTATTCTATTCTATTCAACAGTTTTATAAAGTGCATGGCAACGAACATCCGGTTTCTCAGGGCTAGCAGACTGGAAGGAATGAGTGAGTTAAAATTGCTAAAGAAAGATTAGGGAAAAAGAAAGGACTTTAATTTCCTGAAACTCAAGAGATTTTATTCCCTTCTAAGGCTTATAGGCAGAATGTTCCAAAGCTTGGGTGTGAGATTGGTAAAAGATTGACCTCCTCGTCTAGCTCTCTTGATTCTGTGGACAACAAGCAGCTCATGATTGTTTGACCGCAGGTCTCTACTGGCAGAGTAGGAGGTGGTCAAACGCTGAAGAAGAGATGTACCTGAGTTATGCTTTGCCTGATGTAAGATGCATAGTGCCCTAAATTGTACTCTGCAACTTATGGGCAGCCAGTGAAGAGTTTTGAGTGCAACACCTGCTGATTGTGCTTTCGGAATACCTACCCGTATCCAAGCTGCAGCATTCTGAATGATTTGGACCTTTTTATCACTGCTTTTGGACTGCTTAAGTAAAGAGCATTGCCATAATCAAGGCGAGAAAGGATCAGACCTTGAATCACAATTCTGCGTGACTCTAGCAGGAGCCATTTTAGAACCTTTCTCAGGAGGTCAAAACAGACTCCAGCCACCTTTTTTCGCTTGGGAGGCCATGGGTATTTGTTTGTCCAGGACCATCAGAAGGCTCTTTACTTCATATTCGGGGAATAGATGTTCTCCAAGGGAAGGGGGCCAGATGATCTGATCCCAGAGTGTTGGATTGCTACCTAGAACCAGGACCACAGGTTTTTCACCATTCAACTTCAGGTAGCCGGCTGCCATCCACTCAGACACCTTCCCTAGGCTGCTCTTGAGTCTTAAGGAAAAGGAGTCTAAATCTGGCGACAGTGTGACAATCAGCTGAGAGTTGTCTGCATAGGGTATCAGCTTAAAGCCAAAGGAACAGATGGTGTCTGAAACGTTAAAGAACGCAGTGGTCAGAGACAAGTCCTGTGGATTTCCACAAATCAGCTGATAGCTGGACGAGAGGAAAGGCCCCTCGCTAACCTGAAAGCTCTGTTTATCCAGGAATGAGGCAAGCCAGCTTAGGGCGTTTCCTGTGATGCTTACTTCTTCCAGTTGATGAAGAAGAATGGGATGGGAACCCATATCAAAGGCAGCACTTAGGTTCAGGAGGATTAGTGGCATTGATACGCCCAGGTTCAAAATCATTTTAAGATCCTCTCTGGTCCTTAAAAAAGCTATCTCTGTGCTACAGCCTGCACAGAAACCTGTTTGGGTAGGGTGAAGAATGTGATTGGTTTCCATGTGATCTGTGATATACCTATTGATTATTTTCTGTAGATTCTTACTCACTCTAGGTAGGAGGGAGACAGTTCTATAGTTTCCTATCATCTCAGGATCAATATTAGTCTTCTTTAGTAGAGGATAGATGATGGCGTGCTTCCATTTCGCTGGAACGTTACAGTTTCTCAGGGAGAGATTATATCAGTCAGAGCATGGAGCATCATATCCCCTCCCCCCTCAAAAGAATATAACTTGGACCAGGGTTAGGTGGTCAGCCTGGCTTCACTCAAGTTGCCACAGCCTTAACCTCCTCTTTGGTCAATTGCGGGAAAGCAGAGAGTACTGCTTAAATACATTCCTGGCATAAGCCGTTCTCTAATGGGATTTTCCTTGACAGGCTACCTGGCCTGTCAAAATTAACCTGTACACAGTTAGTACTATGTAGTTTTACCACGAGATCTAGCAGGGCCTCAGATATATTCCACTGTCAGAGCTTTAGTCTTAGCGTGCCTCTGTCCACCCTGTCGTATGCCGCCCAGAAGTAGCAGCAGTAAAGGCCACCTATCAGCTCCATTGACCTCCTTGCTCCCCCCATAGAGTGAAACTGTGGTCCACTGTTGAGTGTTTTGGACTAAATCTTCAAAGCTCCACAGGGATAAGTCCAATGTCAAAAGGCAGATGGCTAAAAGCTTTAATAGGGTTTGAGCAAATAGCTCAGAAGTGATATCCAGCAAGGAAATCTGGCTGGTCAATTTTGCCTTTTTATGAAAAGGAGTCACTATGACTCCCTTCCATTAATCTAAATGTTGCCCACTTGAAAAACAACACCTCAAAATTAGGCTTCACTTCCTATGATTCTTTTAAAGATGGGGACTATCTGGACCACCAGGCCTAGAGGCTTTGATATTGCAGATAATTTCAGACAGTACCCCAGCTGTCTGGGCATTTGTGATAGCCTCTCTATCAGACTGGGAGGTGGACAGGGGGTCACTGACAAAATTTCAGAGTTTCCACCAGTGTAGAAGTAATAAATTAAAGTGTAGCAATCATCCTTACTTATCTGTGCCTCAAAGGAAGGTGGTGAAGTAAGGGTAACCACATTTACAAGCCACCAAATGTTCTTCCCTACAATAGTTGCTCACATTAGCTCATAAATTAACTTGTATATTTTTTATATAAGCACATAGGTTATGATATGCAAACAATATGTTTAAAGCATCCATGGCTTCTCTTATACTTGCATTATTTAAATTTGTATTAAAGCGTCATTCCACTTATTCACAGTTCTTCTTCCATCCTAACTATTGTCAAACCAGTCATTCCCCTTTTCTCTACTAACACAAACTGCCTTAGGAGTTAGGACCACCCTTTGCCAGCTTGAAAGGGCTAATTACTGCTTCATCAATCTGCTGTACAAACCCATCCCATCATCTTCTACTTCGGAATCTAGATTATCAAATTTGATTGAAGATAGGACCTGAAGTGAGTCTTCTGTGATTAAAACCTGAATTATTCGTGACAAACAACCGCCGGGAGCAAGGTGAGAAATACATGAGCCACAAAAGAATCTTTAAACTCTAAGTTAAGAGCATAGTGATCCTAAAAATGTTACGCAATTATACTGGAAAATTGGGACAAACACATAGCTAATGAGAGTACAACTGTTACCATAGTTAAAGGTTCTGGCGGAAGGTATGTCACCATTACACCGACCATTAACATTGATCAAGTTCTGCTGAACTAAACAAGGCAGAACCTTCACATTACCTTCAATGGTACTTGCTGGAAAAATAAGGTCGGGACTATTTAATGCCGACAGCAGTTCTTTCAAAGAATAATCAAACTTTTTTAACACTGATTTCTCACTAAAGGCTCCCCACAACAAAAAGAGCATTAGGATAATCCAATTTCAATTTTTGCACGTCGTTAACTTAGTTCATACTTGAGTAAGGGGCAGGCTGGTGAAACATATATCTTTAAACAGATCATTTGAATCAACTTTCCATCATCTGTGAACAGATAGGTTAAGCAGGCAAAAATCCCTACACAGGCAGTTTGCAGCTTTGTTACTTTCCTCGCACAATGGACGACAGATACCAGTGCTAGTAATCCACCCACTGCTCTTCCCCTAATTGACGCTTTGACATATTGTGCCATAGCAACATCCCTCAATAACTGGGCACTCTAAAAGTCAGGATTCCTGCAGGAAAAATACAGGGTAATTAGTCAGCACCTCTCTGTAGTTTCCGGTTAATGTTCCATACCAAGACACCCCTGGCAGTAGATGCCCTGACTCCTACAAATCAATTTCCTCAGCTCCTCTATCACTCCAACCTGAAATATGATGACATTGCATGCCTTTAGAGCGAGGGCCCTCTGCTCCCCACAAACTATACCTCTGGCAACTGTGGCCCTCATTCTGACCTTGGCGGTCTTTTCGCAAGACCGCCGAGTTACCGCCGCGGTAAAGACCGCCGACCGCGGCGGTATGCCGCTGCGCGTATTCCGACCGCTGGGAGCGTTCCGCCGGAATACCGCCAGCAGCCACACTGGCGGTCGGCGGGAAAGTGGAGACTGGTCAACCTCCACCGCCACGCCAGCAGAACACCGCCCACAGAATTACGACCCACATTTCTGTGTGGCGGTCTTCTGTTGGCGGTCACGTCCCTATGGCTCCCGTCGCCTCCCGGAGGACCAACGCACAAGGTAAGTTGATCGTCCGTGAGGGGAGGGGGTGGGGGGGTGTTGTGTGATGTGTGCGTGCATGGGGGTGTGCGTGTGAGTGTGTAGAGGGGGGGTGTGAGTGCGTGCATGCGGGCGGGGAGTGCTGCTGTGCCTATGGGCGATGTGTGTAGTTCGGCGGGTGCGCATGTCGGCATGTATGTGTGCGGGTATGTGTCCCCGTTGTATATGTGTGTGTAGGGGGTGTGTATATGTGCATGTTGGGGGTGTGTGCATGTCGGGGTGCGTGTATGTGCATGTCGGGGTGGGGGTGGGGAGGGGGTTCGTACCACCTCTGGGGGGTGGCAGGGGGGTGGAGGGTGTGGGGGGAGGACTCGGGGGGACAGTGGGGGGTGGGGGAGACCCCTATCAGTGCCAGGGAAGGAATTCCCTGGCCCCGATAGTGCCTACCGCCATGGTTCGCATGGCGGTTCCCGAACGCCAGAAACCGCGGCGGTAAGCAGGGTCATGATACCGTTGGCGGTCTTGGGTCGACCGCCGGACCGGAGTGCGCAGACTCCAGCCCGTCGGTCATGACCGCCGTGGCTGTCGGAGTGGGGAAGTGGCGGTCGGTCGCGGCGGTGACCGCCGTGGTCAGAATGCCATTTTTAACACCGCCGGTCTGTTCGCGGTCCGACCGCCGCCTCTCCGCCGACCGCCAATGTCAGAATGAGGGCCTGTGTCTCTCGCTCCTCCAGAAAATGTAGGGTTGTTTGGAGATCAGGGAGGTGGGTCAGATCTTGACTGCCCCTTGTTTGGGCTCTGTCATTTTTTAAACATAATGGTAATTATTCTTTCTTGGGACCAATCCCATTCCCACCACCACCTTCCAGCTACTGTACTCTTCCCTACACCCAAGAACCTAGTAGAGACGACCTGATTATATTTTAACCCAGTGTGTTCACATTAAAATGTGATTTTCTGGGGGCAACAACTATCTTCCAGCTAGCTAACAGTCTCCTATTTTACATCGCCACCTTCACATAGGCAAATACCATTTTCTATCAGGGCTGGTGCGAAAGCTTCAACTAAACCCTTCGTCTTCTCAGAGGCAAACAGTACACATATGAACACCATAAGAGGCAAACAGTGCACACCCATGCTACCAGTAACAGCTCATTTAAGGTGATATTATGTAATGTTTTAATATTTGCAAATGCACTTAACAGTATATGTCAATTTAGGGGTCAGCTAGCATAGTGCTGCATTTTCCTCTTAGATTAAGGTTTAAAAAATAACTGCAGTGATATCCTGGGGCTGGGATCATCTCTTATTTCAACTGGTGAAGTCTTATTTTGCGACAAACTTGGCTTTTCCCTTGTCAGAATTTCTGGTATGAGACATGGGTTTGGGGAGGGTCTTTGTACTAATTATGCCCCCGATTAACTCCTTCCTAATGTTCGACAGTCGGGTCCTGAGTTTTCCTCCCCTTAGAATGCTCCTCAGCCTTCCTATGCCTTTCTAACCAGGCATTTCCCCAGAAACGGGGTGCTTGCCCTTCGCAGGATTCACAACTGTAGTTGGTAAATCAGGAGGTTGCCTCAGAGACACAACTCCGCCAACTTCTGCCTACCAACACGTTTTACACTTCCCCTCGTTCCAGTAGCCCTCCTTTCATCTCCCCTCTCCTGCTCAACAGGTTGATACTAAACTTTGACAGGACTCTACTCTTCCTGAAAACACTCCATTTCAGAACTAGATAGGGGCTCTTTGAAGTGAAGCCCCCCCCTACAACATGTGGGGTAGATGGCATCATCTCTTGGGGGCTAAAAGGAACTCCTGTCTCTGGGATGAGCCTTTTTGGCCCGCCCCACTCCCAGAGTAGTGACCTTAGACTCATCCTTTAACATTTTTGTTATACTTTCAAAAAGTTGGCTCTGTTTGACATTTTGAGTGTTGTTTGTTACTAAGGCCTTATAACATTCACTGGTAGGTTACATGCATTGGGGATAAAAGGTTCAGCATGAACCAGTCTTGGGCAAATTCAGATACATTCCCCTGGGAGTTGGTCTCATCGATCAATTCATAATTAGCACTAAGGCCCTCCCTCCTCAGACCAACACTGACTCTTCATGCTCGGTAAAGGGTGTCCCCTCAGTTGGAAAATTGCAAGATAGTTCATTCAGAGCTGCACCAAACCCACCTTCCCTCACTGATTTTGGTGAAAATGATGGTCTTGGGGATCGTGCCCCCAGAGAACCACTCCCCTGAATTTGAAACCCCTCCATCAGGTTACATAAACTTGGCAGGTCCAGCTCTCCTGGTGCCAATCGGGCACTATCAGCAGTAGGATGGGTGGGCTTAGTGACAACCTCCATATCAACAGAAACTCTGATTTGAGAAATCTCAGGTGCCCTGTGGACTGAATAATTAACAAAATATCCATACTTAACATACTTGTCCACCAAAGGGGCGCCACTCCTATTCTGAGAGAAACTCTGGATGCTTCATGGATTCTACACAATTTCCAATCCCCTGGTCCCTTGGCAAAACATCAACATCACCCATCCCACCATCACTTATAGGACAGTTTGCTTTTGTAGGCTGGGTTACCATTGACTAGACATTTGATTCCAACCCCCATTAGGTCTTCCAACTGAGACCTTACCATGCTAACCAAGTCATTCTTATCACTGACATTGTCATTGCCCAAGATCACATTATCCACCTCCTTTCTCAACTCAGTTGTTGGGCTTCTTTCTTTAAAATGTTTTGTAGGAAAGTCCCACAGGGATGATGGCAATCCTGCAACCAACATGACAGATTTCTGTTTCTACTTCAGAGTCTGCTTTCTTTTCATTGCTGGTGGATGGGCAGTAGGAATTACTACAGCTAATGAACATGATGAAAACTCCAGAGCAGACTCTGTTGCAGGTTCTGCTGCACATTCCTGCACATCTTGCTTTGACCTAAAAATTGGAGCAACAGGGGACTCCCCCCAAATGGCAGTTGGAGAGACAATCACGGATGAACCCCTGATAGTGCTGTGTGCATCGGGAGCACCTGGAGAATCTACATTTGCTCACTCCATAACAAGAAGTAGCTGAAATAACTTCCGTACCATCATTGAGGGCATATGAGATATCAGCATCCCCGAATACTTCTCTCTGACTATCCACCACTCTCAAACCACCTATATTAAGAGCCTCTGGTAGTCCTTGGATGGCATCCTCAATAAGTATCTAGAACGGGGAGGGAGTGCTGAAGGGGATTGTACTGGGGCACCCGCTTACTACAGCCTCTTAGAGCACACATTTCTCACCTCTGCACCCTTTAGCAATGTCAGTCCCAAATACCCTACCACTTGGTCTCAGAAAACGTTCTGACATAGTAGGTTTTAGTCAATTGATTGGTATTGGAAACCTTGCTAGTGACTGCAGTAGTCGAAATAGCGGCAAAGGCTCCAGTAGCTGAAGAAACACGAATAGTGATAGTCAATTTACAATTAATTTGAGGTCAATTCACAATAACTTCACAATGGTTTGGAGGTCCTGGACTTCTAGACAGCCGCTAAGGTACTTCTGGAATGATGAAATGCTGGAATGTTGAAATGCTGATGCGCTGTTGTTCGATCAAATGTCTCCGATTATACTAGCACAATGTAAGGCATCCAGGGAGCAGCCAAGGCAGCCAGGTAACCCTTTAATATAGCAGGAGGGAAAACAGCTGGTTCACAGGTGGTTCCCTAGAGTGGCCACTTCGTACACCGTCAGATCCCACTCTGTATGCGCCTAATTCAACCCCCCTGCTTTTCTACCCACGTTTATACCTCTACCGCTGCATCCCTTCTCCCATTGGTCTGAGACTGTTCAAAGACTGTTCTGAGGCTATTTCAGGAGCTGCTATAACACAATGTTCTACCACAGGTGTGACTTTAGTGTGTGCTCCTCTCCTGGCTCCTTTCCTGGCAGTACCAGCACAGGCTCTAGTACCCACTTAAAACTGGCTTAAGATTCCTTAAGCATCCTCACTCAGACACAGTCACTCAGCAAGCTCTAACTTTCCCAAAGTTGGTGTCTTTTTATGGCAATATCGACAACCAATATCAACAACCAATATGTTGCAGGAGTCCACAAAAGGCAAGTGGCAAGGAAACATATCACACAGCGAATGGCAAGGAGGTTCTTGCACGTATAGCAATGAAGTTAATGAGGAAAGTGCCAGAGAATCCAGAAGGTATCAGGCTAGCAGTGGGTATTGTTTTTAATAAATGGTCTTTTTTCTTAGTTTCAACTGAAATAGCTCTTTAGCTTTAATTATTCCTAATGCTTTATCTTATCATCCCCCATTCTCTTCAGAAATAGCTCTTCCATCTACATATGACCTCTCTTATAGTTAGTCCATAGATATAGCCCTCTTCACAAAAAGCTCTTTTTCTGAAAAGATGAGAGATAGAACTTGGCCATTTTTATGAGTATAAAGGCTTTTCTTCAATAGTAAGCATTTAGGAAGCATACATCACCAAACTGTTAGCCTTCCAAACCAGTAACCTGAGAAGAATATTGCATATTGTCTCGCTGTGAACCATCTCAAACCAGAAACTGCTCAACAGATGAAAGCAAGAGAGTATGGACACCATCATTTTGAGAAAAAACAGAGATGGATAAGACAATCCATAAGAACAGAACAAGACTCCATCACAAGAGTATGCCTCCAGTTTACTCCAGAAGGCAAACAGAGGAGATCAGGTCAAAAGAACACCTGGAGACAAACTGTGGAGACGAACAGGAAGACTACTGGGGCACCATACAAAAACTGGTCCATGATAGAAGCGGAGGTCCTTTGTTGCTGACCATCATGTCAATTGGCATAGCAGCCAGTAAGTAAGTAAGTAATTCTTCATCTCATCATGCTGCAATCTCTTTGGACACTGCTCGTCCGTCCACATTTGCCCCTCTTAACGTTGGTTACAAAATAGACCCCTCTTTACAAAACGTTTTTTTTTTCTGAACAAATGAGAGAACTATGTTGTTTTTTTAAAGTGAATACAGGTGGCTGTCCTTCAATATTAATCATTTTGGAAGTGTGCAGAAGTGTGTCAGCAGAATTACTTAGCTAAGTAAAAAGCCAAAAGGGACCTACAGAATATTTTGCTTGAAAGTGAAGTTCACAACCACCTAACATTCGAACAACAGGTATACAAAGAGAGAAAGACTAGCAGCAAACTCCTAGCTTGGAGAACTAGAATCTGTAAAACTCAAATGTGGTCATAAAAAATGATAGACCCCAACTTTGGGAAATTGCTTATAAATAGTCACAAGATTAAAACTAGGTTTTTCTGTTATGTTACAAAACTATAAAGAAGAACTGAATCTTTTAGAAAGTGATATTGCAGATCTTCTGGCCGAGGCTCAAATCCAAGCTTTAAAGGTTTTAGCAACTGAAAACCTCATTCGCGCTGTGAAAAAATCAAACTCAAAACTGTCAATTCCCTCCCTAAATGTAAATCTGCTGGTGAGTATGGTTTCCCATTCGAAATGTATCAACTTCTACTTCCACAACTTAACTTTTTCTTACAAGATCTGTTCAATCAAAGATTGGAATGAGGTAGCATTCCACCCTCCTTTCTGAGAGGGATCTTACTTGTTTCCCCCAAAAATATAAAAATCTCAAAGATATTAACTTTTTTTGTCTAATAACGCTGCTAATTGCAGAATCAAAAATTGTTTGAAGATCTAGCAGCGGGAATGGCTGGGGTAATATCAAGCTTAATAAGTAATGATCAGAACAAATTTATGTCTGTTGGACAACTGTATTTCAACATACATTACTTAGAGGAATCTATAGACTATTTCTCAGCAAATAGGTTTCCTGCAACTATAGTGTTTGTAGATGCAGAGAAGGCATTTGGACTGGTCTAAAGTATTTATTTAAAGTCCTGGAGGTAGTGGGCTTCTCATACCAGTTCATAAGGTCAATTGCCACAATACATGAGAGTGAACTGCATTTTTAGCTTTGAATAGAAGAGTGACGGAGCCAATAAGTATCACCAAAGGCACCATACAGGGGTGTCACATTTCACCATCTCTTTTCACTATGTTCATTAAACCACTAGCCTGTCTACTAAGGAAAAGTGGGCAAATCAAAACAGCAATCCCTGAAGCCACCAAACTTAAACTATATGCTGATCTGGCCTGCCGAGTACAGGGTCAATATTTTTAAAATATATATCCTACTTTTCAATACGAATGCCAACATTTTACCACAATATTTACAGACATCCTATCACAACAATGCAATAAGGTATCTCAGTATCAGAATTTGGGAGAACTACGAAGATATAAAAATTTATTATTACCCTCTAATCTGTAAAATTGAAAATACATTACAAAGGTGGGACTAGCCACCAATTTACATCATTGGTAGAGTGGTTATGGTGAAAATGCACATGCTACGTCTCCTCAACTTTCTGTTTGCAACAATTCTGTGCTCTTTACCTAATACATCCTTTCATAATTTAAACTCACAAGTTAATAGCTTCATTTGGAATAAACACCAAGCCCAGATTATTATTTTTTTTTAACGAAACTTGATTTGTGAAGAAGCGGAGTTGTGTCTGCCTGACCAGTAGGACTACTATCTCGAAAGCCACTCTGTATAATAAATACTAGAATCTATAACTTTAATAGCTGTATAACATTTGACAATTGAAACTGAGAATTGTTCTGATCCAGATTCAACATCCACTCCATTGCAACTCGAAAACGGGTAAGATATCAAACTTTAACTATTTTCAAGCCAAAAAAAAGTAATGGAGATGGTTAAAGATCCCTGATGTTAATGCAGCAACTCTATTGAAATGTATATGTTCGCTAGACATACAAAAGGAGATAGTTGATGGGAAAAACTTGATCTTGGGAAAATAAGATATTGGTTCATCAATGATAGGGGAAGATATCCAAGTCAAACTCCTATCGGCATGAGCTCAGATTAATCTTTTTAATCTCCTAATTGTTGCCACACTTAATAAAAAACAGTCACTTCAAATTGAATATACTAGGGAAGTACTCCGGAATTTACAATGCTCTCCTAAACCCAAGAGAAAGATAACACAATGGTGCATTGTCTATGGGTGTCACAGAATAGGTGTGAAACCCAGTTTCATACCATACAAAATAAATTGTTGAAAGAAACAAATGCAGACTTGATATCAGAAGAATGGGTAGAAGCTTCCCAACTCAGGATGAGAGGTTGTATTTTCCAGAGAATGTTTTGGTTATGCAGTAGGCTTAGAGAAAGGTTTTGCCAAGTTTCCAGTCCTTACTTGAGGGTGAGATAATTCCAGATGTGAACTCTAGTCTTCTTGGTAGCTCTAATCACTTAGGGTTTTGAGCAGGCATATCTGGCGGTTTATTTATATATTACTAGCATGCTCTGTGATCACATCTTATTGGAGATCCTCTGAACCACTAGAATTCCAAATATGGCTTTCTAAGCTGACCAGGGGAATATCTGTATACTAAAAGGGTGGAAAGGGGGAGAAAGTTTTTCAAGATTTGGAAATCCCCCCCTTATAAATGAATGATACATTAATATATTGATGTTTAAGCTCCCTTATTTGTCTGCAGAATGTCATATTGAGAGCTAATTTTGTTAAGTATAAAGAATCTAAACTAGATGAATAGTTTGTATAGCATATTTTAAGTATTAACTTTATCACATATGAAATAACTAGGGGCCATATGTATAAAAGCATTTTAGCGGTCATTAATTGCCTGATTCACAGAATTGGGCCATTTCCAACAACAAAAATGCTTTTACATACCTACAGAGTACAAATTGTGATTTGGTAACATGTTACCGAATTGCAATTTGTGTTTAGTCATTCAGTATTTGGAAGGGGCATGTTTATGATGTCCCTTCCAAACACTGAATTACAGTGCTATTTATGAATGTTTTGCTATCAAATTAAGGTCGCAAAACATTCATTTTTTTACTGGCACCTCAAAGGTGGTGGTAAGCATTCACAAATGGGAAGAGGTCTCCATAGGAACCCTTCCCCTTTGTGAATGTTGGAACAATTCTTTTTTTAAAGCAGGCAGTGGTCCAAACCACCACTGCCTGCTCATAAAAATAGAAACTTAAACATTTAATTTTATTTCTTGAAGCACATAGGAAAACAGGCTTCCTTAAAAAAAAAGATTGCTTTATTAAAAAGCAATCACAGACATGGTGGTCTGCTGTTCCCCGCAGGCCACCATCCCACTGATGGCTGCAATTCCTAATGGGTTTCTGTAAAACAAAAAAATATGCTGATTGGGGCATCACAACATGCCAGTCCACCATCGTTACGTTTTTGCACCAAGTGCTCCCATTCTCTGAATACGGAGTGGAGGACTTTAAATAGAGGTTGCTGATCGGATTCCATGATAAATGAGTCCCTAGGGTTGAAAGAAGCTTAGTTCAGCATCAGACACCGTCACCATGAAACCACCAGTGGTTTATTTTTTGCAGACCGACCCTGCAGCTTTTTAAGATTTTAGACAGTGGTATTTCATCACTTTTTAAACATGTTCTCGTCCATTCCTATTAACATACAAGTCACTTTACATTCTAGTGTTCTGGTAAGTTTATTCTAAGGCTGCTTTTTACATTTTTGTTTTGAAGGGAAATTCTGTATTTTACATGTTTTTTTATTTTAACATTTGCATCCATTTGTTAACTGCATTGTGTGGTTTTCGGTGGGGCACTCTAATAAAAGTAAGTTGCAACTCAGAGGCATGACTCCATGGAACCTGCACCAAGCACACAGTCAGCCTGAGCCGCTTTTCCTTGTAAAATATATATCCAATGGGCACGGATTTCATTCATTATTTAGTATTTATAAACAAAACAATAATTTGTATGTAATAGGCCCTGATGTTTAATCCATATCACTTCAGTGGCTAGGACTTCAGACAACAGAAACATCATCTGATGGAAGCTGATTCTCGGGTTTGAATTAAGGGATGTTAAGGCCCACAGTACTACCTAGACACCGTGCATTATATAGAACATAGATATGTTCAAGCTTTGCGAGGCATAGTCTGGGATTTTATAAGGCACGAGCTATTCACCCTAAAGATTCTGGCAAACTGCTCCAAAGACATAGTGCACTTGTCTGGGGTCTGCATGGGCATGTTTTTGAGCTAGCAGGATCTTCATGTATAATAGGAGTGGAAGGGAACTGCCTTGAAGGGAATGAGTTGGAAAGAGGGAGCCACAAAGGGACTGCAACCCCTCAGAAGCATGGCTGGAATGGAATGAAACAGTGGTTGTGTTCACACTAACAAACCCCACAGTTGCAAGTATGAATACAAGGGGAGGTGTCTCTTACCTATGAGCATTGGGGAGCCAAGTGGCAGGGCCATCAGAGGAGACAAAAAGACTAATTGGGGGCAATGGCTGTGACAGCTGCAGCCAGAGCCAGGCTGACGGACGGTAAGCCTGAACACTTGACAACTTTTATTCCCCCCCCCCCCATAAGCTGGCCAATCAGCACAAACTGCTTTACAACATCTGGACATTAAAGATTTATTTATATTCTTATTTCCAAATGCCTTGGTATGATTGAGCTTGATGATTCACCTGCAAGTGGGTGAATTGGTTTTCATCAAATGAATTGCAACCTTCTAACGTCAGCAAATGACTTCCCTGAATCCTTACCTTCTGTCTCAAAGTAACAAGGATATATGTCCCTGGATGGGGCTACAAGCAGGTGTACCTGTGTTAAATGGTTTCTGCATTACTTGGAAGAACTGACACTAGTTTGGTTAGCATTAAGGAATTACTGAAGCTGAAGGTGACACCTCTAATTACTGCCATCAAGAGCTGGACGACCAGGGGCCAGCAGTATTAATAACAAGGCAGCACTAATTGTAACTCAAATGAACAGATAGCACTTGAAAGTTTAGAAAGTGCACATTGGTGGAAAATACCATCTTTTGTCTGGTAATCCCCCACATTTTTGTCTTCTTTTGCTGGAAACACTTGTGATGGCCATGTGACTCTGCAGACTTACTTCTGCTAATCAGTTGTGTAGTGTGTGTGCTCTCCCTTTTAAATCTTTAAAAATGTACATATACCAAATTGGCACATTTAATTTACCTATAAGTCCCCGGTATATGTTATTACATGTTCCCAGGACATGTGAATTAAATGCTATTAGTGAGATGCAGCATTAATTGTGCTACCCAACAATGTAGCAATGTAAAACATGCCTCCAGGCATGCCATGGAAGCATGTGTGTGCAGGTTTAAACTGTAATTTCAAACTGGCAAAATTAACCCTTTGCCAGGGCTAAACTTTTCCTCTTAATACTCATAAGTCACCCTTAGGATAGGGCATGGTGCATGGCATTTAAAAGGTAGCACAAGCATATTGAATGTTTGACATGCTCTGATAGTGAAAAACCTCCAAATCGTGTTTTCACTGTGGCAATGCTGGCTCTTTCATAAAAATAAAAAAACACTGGGTTACACCATAACAACTTATAGTGCTTAAGTCCATCTTGAGAGGAGCTAGAAAAAGGGTTAAAAGATTCATTTTATTAGCAACTCCTCAGAAACACTCCTGGACCTGTGAAGAGTTAGAATAAGTACTGGCCTGCTCTTTGAAGAACTCAAAGGAAGACTGAACCTGCTTGCCTTGAACCCAGGGCCCCAGAAGTGGTGCCAAGGGTCAGTTGGCTGACATCCTCTCTGAGCAACAAGAATGCAACAAGCTTCCGAAGGCCTTTTCCTGTAACTACCCAGCTGGCCAGTACAACTGGACCTGCTCTGACCCCTGCTGCTGGAGTGAGTCCTAATCCCCAAGTGATGCCCCCTGGTCCTGGACCCCTGGCTGGTCCTGTCCTCAAACTACAAGAGATGGGACTTAGAAACATTTTTGCATGTTTCTGCCTGGAGAACTGATGGAGACTGGGATTGGTAATGAGGACACCGTCGTTACCTGTCAGCCTCATTGTTCTGATTAACCCTGCTGAAAGAGATCAGGCTTCCAGAAAATTAACTATGTCCTAACAAAGAGGGATTAATCAGGACCAACACCCAACAGAAAACTGGTGTTATTGACACCTTCGTGGGCACAGACTTTGGACTTCACCCTCTCAGAGCTTTCCTGACTGTATCAAGACCCTACTCTTCAGCAACCTGCTGTAATCTAGCTCCACTTCAGATCCAACTTGCAGCTTGCACCACCAATGACTCATTGATGACCATTTCTTCTTCATAAAAGTTTATAATTCCAAAAGTAAACTTTCTACTGCGATGAACCTGGTCCCTGTATCTGACTTGCACTCCTTTGCAGTTAGCTGTAACATTTGACTTTGACCCAGTCATGCATAACCCGATTTCTGAGGTTGGCACTTTGTGATTTTGGGGAACATTTTTAATTCAAACTTTTAAAATGTATGTTTCAAGCTGTACTTAGTTTTTTGACATTTTGGTTTATTAAAATATTCTCTATTTTTATAAATTGGTTTGTGTGATTTTTCTTGTGTACTGTTTGAGTACTGCATACATACTTTACACATTGCCTATAAGTTAAGCCTGACTATGTTGTGCTAAGCTACCAATAGGTTAAGAACAGGATTATTTAGAAACTTTTGTGGTTTACCCTGACAAAGACTGTGATTATTATTTGAGGCAGGTTTCCACCCCTTCCCCAACTAACACTCTAATTTCTTACACGAATGTATATAACAACTCCTTTTAAGTAGCACCCTGCATAATTGTCGATTAAAACAAAATAAGCATAAGGGTAGTTTGTACTTGTCAATCGAAGAACTGTGCATGATAAATGGTTGTTCACAGAGGTGCGAGATGCCCTGCAACAAGCGAGGACGATGAGAGCTGCAGCCTCACAGAGAGAATACACTCGCTCGAATACAGAGTAGAACGAAGTTCTTAAATCAGAATGTCTTCCGAGTGTTGATTCCTCCTATCTATGTATTTTACCTGCCCTATTCTTCACAGCCATCTTAGTGTCAAAGTGGGACTTACTGAAAGCTTCTGTGCAGCAGTGATTTTTCCCAGTTGGTCTTTTGTGTAACCTCTCTCTCCAGGAGGCTCTTGTCAATATATGTCTCCAAAGAATAGCTTTCGGTCTGATCCATTAAGACTCGGAAATTCAGTACATGTGCAGTCGCGGCTGCCCCAGTTTACACTGCATGAAAGGAACCCTGCTCTTCAGGAGCAGATAGGAGAGGAGACCTTTGGAAAAAATAATCCACTTGCTTTTTGAAACTTCTGAAAAGATAGTCTGTTTTTTTTGTGGTTTTCTTTTTTTGCCGAAATTTAAACTGTTGCCACAGGAGGCATTGTTCTAAATGGAAGCTGTCATTGACAGTATACATAACCTGAAAAGGTGCACAGAAGAAATTGTCATTTTAAGAGTCCTTTTGATTTTGCGAAGCACAACAAATAATATGCAACTTGGTGTTGGTTTTACAAACTCAGGTGGCCGTATTCATAAACATGAACGTCAATTCAACAAAGGCCAGGGTTAGCGGATTCGACATCACACATCATTTGACCTTTACATTCACTCACACACACATGCTTACAAATACACACACGATTACACATACAACCACTCTCTCGCCTACATGCGCTCTCAAGTGCATACATGCACACAACATATATTTTAAAGCATTTTTCACTTACCTCAGCTGTCAGAACGGGTGACATTCCAGCTAGCTGAACTCTATTTTTTATTATAATTATAGTGAGTATTATTATTCACAATGATTGTAATAAAACGTTGAAAAAGACATGGAAATTGGAGGCCCAAAGGATGTTCATGAGGGCTACCTGCCCCATTGTCTGTGGCACAGATGTTGCCACCTCTGAGACCAGGGGTCACAAATGCAGTGTCAGGGGTCGCAAAGGGAAAGCCAGGGGTTGCAGCTAGTAAATAAAGTACTATACCTGCATGGCACAGGAGCATGGCTACATACGTTTGCAGAGTTCCTACTACTTTTGGGAATCCACAAACATTCCCAGCCTGGAAAGTAACGCCCGGCATGGTATGGGATTGTCGTGTTACCCTTCCTGCACTGGAAGGGCAATTACTCCAACCCCTGTCTTGAGTAACTTTCCCACCATTTTCAGAGTGGAAAAAGGACTTATTAGAATTTATGAATGCCCGCAGAGCAAATGCTAGTGGACTTTTAGAGACACAACACAATCCACACTTTGTAACACCCACTTCCTTTCCCGTTGTATTCAGTTTACTAACTCAGATATCTCCGCACTTGTGGTGAAAATCTACAGTCATAAAAATATTTATACCAGCTAATAATCATTTTGTGAATTCCTGCCATAAGTAAATGGAGGTATTTTCAGCCCTAATCATATGTTTATGGACAGAGACACCCTTGTGAATTGGGATCAGTGTTTTGACATACATTTTGATTTTTTTTGTTAAGCATGTCATGTTGCTCTTACTTGCAGATAATACATTAGAACTATCAACAAAATCTGTCTCTGTTTTCTGCTGTTCCCAAAAACAAGTTCCTCACTTTTTGAAAATGGCATGGTATTTTTTGCATGCATCAGTTGAATGCAAGTAGGTTGAAGGAGCAGTAGTTTTCCACATTGTTTCTCCTCTTAAGATACAAAATGGCATTCCAGAGACCACATAGGAATATAATTATTGGCATTTATTCACAAATACTCATTTGTGACATTTATTTCACAGCCACATTGATTTTCACTTCCGACTCATTGATCCGTTATGTTAAAATCAATACTTGTAAAGTGATCATAGTCAAGCCTTCCCTAAACTCTTTAGCAGTTGCAGTATATCCAGCAAAGCACGTTTGACGAAGGAAAAATGCCTTAATTTCTACATCATACTGCAAGTAGATCTGCCCCGTCCTCTATGGCGCCGTGGATTTGGAGTTTCTTTCAAAAGGCTTTTTTTAAATTGAGTCCATATTTAAAAGGTAACAGCACCAGATGTTCACTTTTTGGTTTATTGGGTATTATTTAGTTTTGGATTGTATGGCACATTTCATTCTCAGACAATAGTGCTGAAACAAGTTTAGTATGGTACAGCTACATAAATTACCAAGAGTGTACCACAGTGCGCGGGTGGCACCACAGAAGAGGTATGCCTGTCTCTGAACATATTTTGAAATAATCTGATGGGCAACCTAACCACAACCCCTGATATATTCCTCTGTCTTGCAGCAGGTGATGGAAATATGCAGTAACTTTACTGGTGGGCATAGATGATTGTTCTTTGGTCATGGTTGTCCTAGGATGCTAGATCCTCTGAATAATGTAGTGATCAGTTTTGGTTGGTTTCTTTGATGATGTTGTTTGGAAAAAACTTATCTTAATTGAGTAGTCAAAGTATGATGATTCCTGGTGATGTGTCAATGTCGTTGAATCAGTCACATGAATGTGAAAGATATCAAACTTATGAATCATAAAATTCTCAAATAACAAAGTACGTCCTGAAATTCCCCCAGCATACGGTGTTGGACAGTTTTTTTGAATGGAGGAGAGTGTTTAGGAGACTGCTGGAAGAGAGTGGGTAGACCATTGAAATTCCAGTGTCCCAACTGGGACTCCACATATGTCTCTTAGTCTGTGGTATGTATGAAAAATAGTTTTGGGACTTACGGTTTTCGTTCAACGTTGCTGCCAAAAGCAAAGTCTAGATTTGTAGTTACCCCGGCACCACCAGTAGTTAGTACCACCCGATACACTTCGGTGTTTTTGGAAGAGCCTATTTAGGCAAACAACTCTTGGCAAAAATGTGATGGCTCTGCATGGAGAATCATAACTTGAACAGGCAACCCTTGATCCTTCCCTTGACTAGAGGAACATATATGTCCCATGGGTGTTGACCCCTGCTTGTGAGGTTTGGTTTTAAAGCATTCAACAGGCAGATCAACCCAAGAGCTACATTACTGTTCAAGAGGCAAGGCACTCGGTTCATGTGAGGCCAATTAGCTGCAGTAAGCCGAAAAAAAACATTACAAACAGGCTGTAATGCTGAATGAAAAAAAACAAGAAGATATCACGTAATGCAGTGGACAGTGCATGGTCAAAAAGATGCTCATCGGTTCTGCCAAAGTACCCCCGATGAAACAAAGGTGCATCTTATAGATGCAAAAGTATAATTTGCAGCCTGTGGTAATTAATTATTGCTAAGTTGATGCATTATGATTTTACATTAAAGTATTATGAACTGGTTGTGAAAAACACATGATTGCAAGCCTGCCTTTTTAGCCTGTTTGCCTCAAAAATATCAACGTAATTGAATACGGTATTTAACGATATTTTCATAGCAAAAAGTAAACAATTTCCTTTTACGGTTAGCACTGCCTACCAAATGAGACGCTATGCATGACATTTCCACTACATTTCTGGCCATATGCTTAACAGTTTTGAAAGCATTAAACGGTTTCACATTTCTATAAACCTTACTAAGAGCATAACATGAATATTTTAAGCAGCTTAGCTTGATTTAAATATATTTGCTCAGGATATTCTGGCAGCAGACCAGCATGCAGTGTAATACCATCAAAGCCGCCAATCCTAAACTCAATTTAAGAAAGCAGATAATATGGACTGGCAGCCTTAAAGCAAACAAAGTCAATTAGCTGATTTTTCCTTAATTTGTTTTTGTCTAGCTTGAAACAGCAAAGAAGGGACATAACCGGGGGACACAGACAAAAAGCAGTCAATGGAAAATGAAACAAGCAAAACTAAAACATGAAAAGCAAATATTAAACATTTAAACATTGTGGGGGCCATTGCGACCCCGGCGGACGGCAGTAAAATGGAGAAAAGTGCTGCCAACAGGCTGGCGGTATGTTTCCCCTTATTACGACATTTGTGGTTTGGCTGAAGCCAAACTGCCAATGTACCACACCGTCCGCCACGACGATAATGACCGCCGGGCTGGAGACTTCAGTCTCCAACCAGGCAGCTGTCACTCGGCCGCCCGTGGGATGATGACCCCGCCTACCGCCATGGTTTTCGTGGCAACCTTACCACCATGAAAACCATGGCGGTAGGCACTATCAGTGACAGGGAATTCCTTCCCTGTCAATGATAGGGGTCTTCCCCGCCCCCTCCCTCTCTCCTGATTTCCCTCTCCAGACCCCCATGACATAAACGCACCTTCACTCACTAACGTACACACGCATACACACTCTCATACCCACATTCATCCACGCATGCATAAATCCATTCACACACACATCCACACACACTGACATACATACATGAACACACGCATGCACACAACACAACATACATGCAGTCACACATCCTTACACGCACACACAGGCAACACACATCACACACCCACATGCATGCATGCACAGACATACACACCCCTCCCACACACACAACGCCCCCTCCCCTGTCGGAGCACCTGACTAGATCTCCACCAGGAGACGGGACGGGGCGCTGCTGCCAGCAGCAGTGGCCACCAGAAGAACTCCGCCAGGCCGTATCATGGGTCATGATATGGTCTGCGGCAGTCTACTGGCGTGGTGGGGCTGCTGGCAGCAGTGCCACCTTACCGCTGTTTGCCGGCATGACCACAGCCAGATTTCCGCCATCTTCCTGGTGGAAATCCGACTATGGTCATAATCCGGCTGATGGCTGGTAGCCTCAGTGACGGTCTTTTGGCAGCCATCGCCATGGCGGTAGGCGGTGTATACCGCCAATGTTATAATGAGGGCCTGTATATTTTACCCATAATAACATATGGCTAATACAAGCAAGTTCTCTCATTTCTCTCTGGCAAGCAGCAACCAGTCAAGCTGATAGCTCTCATGTTGAAGTCTACACCTGACTTGTTTGGTGTCCAGATTCCTCCATGGTGCCCTCTCATGTTCAATCCATGCATGCTCTCACTTATTGATCATTTTCATCTTTACTGCCTGGCCTTTCACTCCTAAGACAATGAAACAGGCACACACCCACTTTATTACCTATGTTTAACACATACAATAACATTGCATCGACTAAATCGACCTAACCATTACACTTCAAGGGAAGTAGTTGGGTGGTGGGAATGAGTATTATATTCTTGCCACAAGGAGGTAGTAGTAGCAGCGATTTGGACGTGATCATATTTTAGGTCAATATTATTGACATTGATAGAGTGTCGTACGACCATAATGTATAGATAGCTCTTTACATCTCCAGCCCCTCTCCATGAATGGATGAATCAGCAAAGCTTCACCACCAAGAAAGTGAGCATGAATTTCTTCATTTTTGTGATGGTGTGTCTCTAGACTCAGATGCTTGATTCACATTTCTGTAAGTGATACAGATTTAAGGATAGTCTCTTTTTGTGGAGAAGGACTCAGAACAATAGTAAAGGTCTTCAATTAGCACATGCTTGATTGGTGGGGAGCTAGAAGGACACACTTTAAAGAAAGATAAGCGGTTTACATCAAAAGTCCACTTTTCCCTATGACATTCTCATCAGGATAGAGGATGTAAGACAAATCATTCATATGTGTAGAACAGTGAACTGTCCCAAGGTTTGAAATGAGAAGGGCAAAGTGAATATGTCCATGATGGCTTCAGGATTACAGTGTCTGCAAGATAAAGATGGGTGATGTAATTTAAGAGTTTCAACCATCCAATCCAGGATAGTGACTTGTAATCCTGGCTTCCCGTCTCCAAATTTTGTTGTACTCAATACATTATGTACTGATTCTGTACCTAATATCCCTTTATTTTGTACAATTTGGAGCACTTAGGAATGGGCTAAATTATGTTGTTGTAAAAGAGGACATTACCACTGCAGGATGCAATGCATATCCGTAAATACTGTTAAACAATCTATAGAGGGTCCAAGGCAGTCTTTCTATATATCATTGTTATATAGGCCCTCATTACAACGTCGGCGGTCTTTTGAAAGACTGCTGAGGCTGCAGGAGCCAGCATACCGGCAGTGCCAGCGGTATTCCTGGCTCCCTATTATGATTTTTCTGCTGGGCCAGCGGATGGTAACAGTGTTACCATCGGCTGGCCCAGCGGAAAAGTCATATCAACATTGCTGCCAGCTTGTAATAGAGCCGGCGGCAATGCTGATGTGCAGCGGGTGCAGTAGCACCCGTTGTGCATTTGAAATGCACGACGGGCTATGCCTGGGGGCCCCTGCACTGCCTATGCCAAGTGCATGGGCAGTGCAGAGGCCCCCAGGGGCACCCCAAGTCCCCCTTACCACCAGGCCTTTCCATGGCGGAAGCCTGGTGGTATGTTGGAGGGGCCGGCGGTATGGCCGTGGCTATTGCGCCACAGTAATAATAGCTGGCAGAACACCGCCAGCCTGTAGGAGGTGTTACCGGCAGCTTACCACCGGCTGCCAGGGTCGTAATGAGGCCCATAGTGTGTTACTCTGTTCGTTCCAATTAGAGATCACCAAGGCTAGAACCTCTAAGAGGAAAGTCCGGACCTAGAACCGCACAACAGTACAACAGTGTGTCCTTTAAATGTGAAGTTAAATGGTCACTCTATAATTAAAACTTCAGTCATTTGAAATCTGTTCTTAAATGATAGGTCATTTTTTTATTTTATTAGCTGAAGAGCTCAAGTAGCGTGCTTTAGTCAACTTCAGAAGGTGCATATGTTTCAAAAGATACTTCATGCAATTTAACTCCTCTGACATGTAACACTGAGTGAATGCTGCCCGGTGAAGTGAACGATTAATCTGTGGGTGCGAAGATGGTGAAAGTATTCTGTACATTTGCTTTTCAGTGGTCTGATTTCTGATTTCTCGAAGTAGCTTTTTGTCTTAGCAACTAGAAAACTAACCACCCTCAAAGAGTTGAGAAGTGATAATTAGGTTAAGAAAAACATACGGAAAGCACATGCACCCAATTATGTAGTTGTATGTTGGCTAATGGTGTCAGACATTTTAAACGTGCCATGGTAGGGCTGACACCAGCACAACAATATGTTTTCAGCTCTGTGTGTAAAACTGTATGACTAATCAACGGTATGTGCTTGGATAATTTTCCAAACTCAGCCAGTGTATCCAGGTTGATCCTGTTTTCTTGTTAACTATACTATTTCCCCACGGGGCTCCAATCAGGGATCTCTGACCCTTTGTAAAAGCATTGGCGTCAGCTATCGTCATTGCGATGCCAACACACAGGTGCTCCATACGTGGAGAACGTATCAACAAAGCACACATTTGTACCAAATGCTCACACATTAAAAGGCAAACAGGATGAATAATTTAGTGGTGGCCTGGAGGTATTTCAATTGTTGATTCCGAGGAGTTGAGAAAACAAAAGTGGTACATTCCCCGGTCTTTCATACATGTGGGTTGGGAAAGGAGGAGCAGTGAGTGTGTCTTAAGTGAATTCACAACATTTATCAATGTGAATCGTGATTTATTTCTGGAGCCATTAACATGTCTCCATTTCCGGATTTAGTATAGAGGGTGTTTTTTAAAAAAATACTGTTGGCTCACATTCTTTGGGGAGGTGTATCATTCAGTATAACAATTGTGGCTCAGTGTCAGTCCTGTACATTTAACTTGTCATCTACCTATGACTAGGACAGGGATTTGCAACATTCCATTACCATCTCATATGTACCATGCATAATTTCAATTATAGTCTTTCTGATTACTTATTGACAATGAAGGAGATAGAGCAGTGCATTTACTCCGTCAAGAAGAGATTGGGAAGTACTCCAAAACAATTTATCTCGGAATGGAATTGGGTGATCGTTCATAGAAATGAAAACATATAGGATTTTTTTCTAATCACATTTGTTTTGGACTGCAATTATAAGGACTACATTAAAGAGTGGTTTACATCCAGAATCAATAGTTCACCTTTTGTTTTAGTGAAATTCATTAGCAGTGAATAGCAGTAGCACAGATTATTGCTGTCCACACAGAATGGGATCTGTAAACATTCATTGTTCAACTAGGCATCAGACTGTACAGCTACTGCATTGCAAGATAATGCAAAATGTGGCACAGCCGTTCTTAATAGCATCAATTAGTTTGGCACTTTGTTTTCAGAGTGTGTTTGTGTAAATATGTATGTCAATGTGTGAGTGATTGCATTGTATTAAAGAGCTAAAGTTAGGGTTCAGTGAATTCAAACCTGAAAAACCCTTGAAATTTACCAGCTAGGGTTAGCAACACACATAACATATACCATAACTCACACCACGTGCTATGTTTTGCTTTTTTGCCTGTGCACTGGCAAAGTGGTGTAAGGGGCATGGCAAGTAGTGTGAGTTATGGCGTGCATTGTGTGCATTGTGTACTGCTGAAATGCATATTTCTTACTATTTATGTACTAGAGAAAACCGAGTTGTGTAAACCATTTATGCATATGCACATCCACAGACATTAATATGCTAATTATTACCATTGCATGGAAGTGGGGCAGCATGACCCCCTGAAGGCATTGACTCTCGATATTGCAGCATTGAGATAAGATAAAGACTAACATTTAAAAAAAACACTGAATCTCAATTATAGCTTCCTGAGCTAACCAGCTTGCGGCCCCACCGTGTACTGCTTACAGCCTTTAGTCATGCACGTTGGAGTGTTGGCCTCAGCCTAACTGATGTCACAGTATGGAGTCCTCAGCTTGATTCAGGAAATGGATCTCTTCTGTGTGATATGGGCCAAGAATTATCCCATAAAAGTGTTCAAGATACTTTGGATATGACACACACTTAGCAGTTATCAGAGTATCCATCTATCTAACTATTCCATTTGGCAGTATGTAGAAGTCAATTCTACCTTTTGTTTGTTATATAGTTCATAAGAGGAGGGAAGCAGGACTAGAGTGGAAAAGGGCGAGACCATTGCCCTCATCCTCCTAGACCTCTCTGCAGCTTTTTACCCAGTATGCCACCAAACCCTTCTCGCACGCCTGTTCGACACCGGAATTCGCCACAAGGCCCTGGTCTGGCTCACCTCCTTCCTCTCCGAAAGAACCCAAAGAGTTTGCCTCCATCCTTTCGGGTCTACAGTCACCAAGATCATCTGTGAGGTCCCCCAAGGATACTCCCTCAGCCGCACCCTCTTCAACATCTACATGGTTCCCCTTGCCCCACCCCACGGCATCACCATAATTTCTTACGCTGGCCACACCCCGCTCATCATCTCCCTCCCCAAGAACCCAGCCACCGCCAAGATTAACGTGCACGCTGGACTCCTCGACACTGCTGTTGGACTTTTTGGCTTATGCAGGTTCATCCCCAATCTTTTTGCCTCCTGCCTCCTATTTTTTTTTACCTGTTGCTGTTGGTTTTTGAACTCTGAGCACTTTACCACTGATAACCAGTCCCAAAGTGCATATGCTCTCTGTGTAAATTGTATTGTTGATTGGTTTATCCATGACTGGCATATTTGATTTACTAGTAAGTCCCTATTAAAGTGGACTGGAGGTGCCAGGGCCTGTAAATCAAATGCTACTAGTGGGCCTACAGCACTGGTTGTGCCATCCACATAAGTAGCTCTGTAATCATGTCTCAGACCTGCCATTGCAGTGTCTGTGTGTGCAATTTTAACTGTAAATTCGGCTTGGCAAGTGTACCCACTTGCCAGGCTTAAACCTTCCCTTTTCTTATATGTCAGACACCCCTAAGATAGGCCCTAGGTATCCCCAAGGGCAGGGTGCAGTGTATGGTTAAGGTAGGACATATAGGGCCTGATTCTAACTTTGGAGGACGGTGTTAAACCGTCCCAAAAGTGGCGGATATACCACCTACCGTATTACGAGTCCATTATA
Organism: Pleurodeles waltl; assembly: GCF_031143425.1. Classification (NCBI taxonomy): domain Eukaryota; kingdom Metazoa; phylum Chordata; class Amphibia; order Caudata; family Salamandridae; genus Pleurodeles; species Pleurodeles waltl. The sequence continues at coordinate 1,218,825,428 of NC_090444.1, read as the reverse complement.
TCCTATGGAACTCGTAATACGGTAGGTGGTATATCCGCCACTTTTGGGACGGTTTAACACCGTCCTCCAAAGTTAGAATCAGGCCCATAGTAATGTTTTTTACATGTCCTGACAGTGAGATATTGCTAAATTCGTTTTTCACTGTTGCAAGGCCTGTCCCTCTCATGGGTTAACATGGGGGCTACCTTTAAATCCGATTAAAGTGTAGATTCCCTTTGGGAGCGGATGGACATGTGGAGTTTGGGGTCTCTGAGCTCACAATTTAAAAATACATCTTTTAGTAAAGTTGATTTTAGGATTGTGTGTTTGAAAATGCCACTTTTAGAAAGTGGGCATTTTCTTGCTTATACCATTTCTGTGACTCTGCCTGTTTGTGGATTCCCTGTCTGGGTCAGTTTGACAGTTGGGCTGGCTGCACCTCACACTAGACAGTGACACAAAGGGAGCTGGGGTGCAGTCTACATTTCCTGATGAGCCATCTGTGCTAGGAGGGAGGTAACAAGTGGTCACTTTCACCTGAAAGGGCCGTGCCTGTCCTCACACAATGCAGTCTCCGACCCCCTGGTGAGTGTCTGGGGCCTGGCCTGGGCAAGGCAGGATTTCACATTCAAAAGAGACTTTACTTTGAAGTAGGCCTACTTCAAAGGAGAAATTGGGTATAAGAAGGGTGCCCAAAACCACAGAATTTAGATCATTTCTGGACATCAAGAGGAACCTCTGCCTGGAGATGAGCTGAAGAGCTGAGGAGAACTGCTTCCCTGCCTGTGACTGTGCTTTGTGGAGCTATCCTGCAGTTGCTGCTTCTGCCAGAGTAAGAGGGCAAAGAGTGGACTTTGTGTGCCTTCCATATTGTGAATAAATCTCCAAGGGCTTGATTTAGAGCTTGCCTCCTGTTGTTTGAAGTCTCAGGGACAGCAAAGACTTCTCTCTGCCAGCACCTGGAGTCTCTGGAGAGACTCCTGCTCTGACAAGTGGTGCCCTATCCAGTCCCTAGGCCCTTGAAAGGTAAGTTGGTGGAAATCCAAGGAAATCGACTTCGGACGACTTCGGACGACTTCGGACCAACGCCGCCAAAGGTACTGCACTTGGGGGACTACGCAACTCCTTCTCCGGGTCGCTGGTGTCGGCTTGTTGGGAATGATTCCGTCACAACGTCATGTTAACACCTCATCGAAGCATTTTGTGTTTCTAAGTGCTATTTTTGAGTTTAATCTTTAAAAACTTGACTTGTGTATGTCGGATGTTTGTAGTTTTGGTCTTGTTTTGTTTAGATAAATATTTCCTATTTTTCTAAACTGGTGTTATGTCATTTTGTAGTGTTTTCATTAAGTTTCTGTGTGTGTTGGTACAAATACTTTACACCTAGCACTCTGTAGTTAAGCCTACTGCTCTGCCAAGCTACTGAGGCGGTAAGCAGGGGTTAGCTGAGGGTGATTCTCTTTTACCCTGACTAGAGTGAGGGTCCTTGCTTGAACAGAGGGTAACCTTACTGTCAACCAAAGACCCCATTTCTAACATTAAATGGATGACAACAAGCCACCTCAAATTGAACTCAAATAAAACAGAGATCATCATCTTTGGCCCTAATAAGATACCATGGAATGACTCCTGGTGGCCCAACAACCTCGGACCACCCCCAACACCCCAGTACCCACCAATCACGCACGCAAACTTGGCATCATATTGGACTCATCCCTCTCCATGACCCAGCAAATCAACGCCATATCATCCTCCTGTTTCAACACCTTTTGTATGCTACGCAAGACTTTCAAATGGATACCCCTAGAAACAAGAAGAACAGTCACCCACGCCCTAATCAGCAGCAGACTGGACTACGGCAACACCCTCTATGGTGGGACCACAGCCAAACTTCAAAGAAAACTCCAGCGAATCCAGAACGCAGCCGCATGACTCATCCTCAACCTCAAACACATTTCCACCCACCTCAGATCCCTACACTGGTTGCCCATCAACAAAAGGATCATTTTCAAAGTCCTCGTCCACGCTCATAAGGCCCTCCACGATACCGGACCGGCCTGCCTCAACGAACGAGTAAACTTCCACATACCTATTCTGCCGACATTGCCCTCGCCACAGTCCCCTGCATTCAACGCACCACCTCTGGTGGCAGATCCTTCTCCCACCTCGCCGCCAAGACCTGGAACTCCCTCCCCACCAACCTACGCAAGACCTAACACCTACTAACATTCAGAAAGCACCTTAAAACATGGCTTTTCAAGCAGTAACCGGCCAATACCCCTCCCCCCAGCACCTTGAGACCCTATCGGGTGAGTAGTGCGCTTCAGAAATTATATAATTGATTGATTGATTGAAGCAGACGTGGGCAGCTCTTTCTTCACTTCACCCACTTTTTTTGTATTGATGAGAAAATAGGCCATCCACTACCTACCTATGAATTCTGCCCGATGTGGGAAAATAAATATTGTAAATGCAGAACTCTGTCAGTAAAATGATACACTGTTTTACATTGCACTTGATTTTCTTTCTTTATATCTATCTTCTTAAAACGACTCTCTAGAGTAATTGTACTGCAAAAGAAAAGCGCTATTTAGGATTTGTGTTTATATTTTCTTAACAGTGTGCTGTGCATTGAAAATTGACTTATAATAATACATGTTGTTGCAGAAAACACATTTTAAATATTAGCACAGTATCCAAAAAAACACAAATTTCTTAGAACATTAATAAAGATATCAGCAATATGAGGCAAACAGTGAATACTAAATGAATGTTGCTGAAATGCTAAAATATTTCTAAGGAGTGAATACTAAATGAATGACGCTGAAATGCTAAAATCTTTCTAAAGACTACTAAAATCAATACTACCTCAATAGATCATGTAAAATACAAATGCATAACAACTTGTGCTTTTTGCATGTCATCAGACTTGTTGGTGGTGATATCAGCCTAGCACACGTAGTTAACTGAGTTAACTGTTATATTCTCTATCTCTCTTTCTCTCGCTCCCTCTCTATCACTTTCTCTGCATAACCAATTGTGAGATCCAGAGATATATTGGAACTTAGCCCACTGGGGCTTCATTTGATTTATACTGTATGTTTTACATTGCATTACATAAATGAAATGGATGCATGACAGAATTGGTATCACAAAATGATGTTAATTTGATCTCATATTCAAGCCATTATTCATTTGTGTATTAATTGTTGGATGGCAACTTCAGGGTTTTCATTGTAACATGGAATGCATTAGTACGAATTTGAAATATTATTTCAATATGATTTTTATTTAAGTTTATTCAGGCTGTATGAATTGGCTGATGATGATCTCTGGTATGTGAATAAGATACTTCATATGAACTAACATGTTCTAAAATGGCAGCCATCAGTGATGTCATGAGTGATGTAACACATGAGGTCATAAGCAGTTCATTGCGGAGGAGTAAGTTATAATTAGGTCAGGTAAATGTAACTGCCGAATTTCAATGGTTTTGTGCAAGTGAAATCTGAGCCTAACTATAACGTCCACCAAGAGCCATTTTTCTTACGGAACAGCTGTCCTAACAAAGTGCAACTGGTATATGTATATAGATAGATAGATAGATAGATAGATAGATAGATAGATAGATAGATAGATAGATAGATAGATAGATAGATAGATAGATAGATAGATAGATAGATAGATATTGTAGGCAACTGTGCATTAAAACTACACTTTGGGCAGACAGGAAGATGCAACACTGCAGCACATGTCTGCACCACCTCACTGTGTGGTGGAACAAACCACATATGTCTTAGTGCTTATCAATAGTTCATCCTTTAGGCCTATCTCTGCACCCTTTTGTATTTGAAGACACTGTGGTTGTCCACTGACATCTGTTATCAGTATGGCACATTTCCGCACTTCTCTGTGAAGCTTGAATTGCATCATCTGAAGCAGCTCTAATCTATTTTCTATTGTTATTGATGGACCAAACATTTTACCAGCAACAGAAGCTCAAGTCTGTCCACAACTCTGACATATATTCATTGTGCACCATTACCCATTTAAAATATAATTACATTTTCATGTGCTGTATTCGCACGACCCCTGCATGCATCTTTTGTTTTCGGGCTTCTCCCCAAAAAAGTTCCAGTGTTTTGCAGTATGCCAAAATTTAAGGAGCGTTTTTAAAAATAAATTGCGAGCAACACTGAAGTCACTGGTATGTATCAAGAGCATGCAATTACAACTCTCATTGTACTGCTGTTGGACGCAGCGAGGCTTGGATCATGGTATCAACCAGAGACTTGGCAGTGAACTCAGAGGGAAGAAGAAAAAATGAATTGAGGAAGGGTGGAAGCCTATTTATACAAAAGGACAAAGGGCCAATCATGTGCATAAAGGAAAAGAATGTCTATGGAAGCCAAACACGAATAGAAAAAAGTACAATGTGAGTATTATGTGAATGAAAGTTCCCTGTAGCTCACTGAACCACAGTTAAAAGCTGAAGAACAGGAGAGAGCTATTGGATGTTTATGATTAGCAGATCAGGAGCCAAGAACCAATCATAATCTTGTGAAGAGGCATATCGACAAGACAATGTCACTGTCAAAGCAATACACTACTAGCACTTATCAAAAACAGGAAGGGGAATAGATCCAACTCTGACAGACATCCTGATTAGGGGTGAGTGTAACTTGCATAATTCAAAGTCACTTAATCACATGGAATTATCTACAAATTCTGTAAGGTTACGCTTGAATTATGTGAGAAGAGTAATTCTGTTTTTACAGCTATTTCTTAATGCAAGAATGCCCCCATGAGTCCAATATGGATGTGAGGATGCATTTTGTGCTAAGTAATAACACTAAGTGCAACAGAACATGAATAGCTCGTGCAAGCGGCTGCTTGCACTCGCTAAATGTGCTCTTGGGATCGTGTTTTACCCCAACTTACTACCAAGCTTTAGAGCTAGGTTCTTATCACAGAATGCGTTTAAGATGCATTAAATGCAAGTTAAGATGCGCTGCTCACTAAGGGGCATATTTATACTTTTTGGCGCTAAACTGAGTAGACGTAGTTTAGTGTCAAAAAGTTCCTGGACTCCGGCCGGGCATCATATCTGTGGAATGGCACTAGCCAGCGGTAAAGCCCGGTTAGCGCCATTATAAATGGCTCTAGCCAGGTGGGAGAGGGTTAGGGGGAACAGAGGGTTTGGCGTCACAGGATAACGCTAGTACGGGCAGAGGCATATGCCTCTGACCAGACTAGCATAATTTTTTGACATTAAAACCCCATGGACATGACTCTTGTCTTAGTAAGGACAGGAGTCATGCCCCAGCCCAATGGCCATACCCAGGGGACCTATGTCCCCTGAGCATGGCCATTGGGCACAGTGCCATGAAGGGGGGCCCAAGTTAGGCCCCCCATGGCACTCCAAAAAAACACATACATACCTCTACTTACCTCTACCTACCTGGGATGGGGTCCCCCCATCCTTTGGTGTCTTCCTGGTGTGGGTGGGGCTGGGTGAGGGTGTCCCTGGGGCCAGGGAAGGGCACCTGTGGGCTCTTTCCATGGTCTCTGACAATGGAAAAGGCCCACAGGTCCCCTAGCAAGCTTAGCGCCCTTATTTCGGGCCCTCATCTCCCTGTGCTAGATTTTAGCACGGGGATAAATATGGCGCTAAGGCCATATTGTCATTTTCTGCACAGGAACGCCTACCTTGCATCTCATTGACGCAAGGTAGGTTTCCACATCCAGAAAATCATGTAAACTCCATAACTTTGGTGCTAGACGTGTCTAGCACCAAAGTATAAATATGGAGTTAGTTTTGCGCTGAATTAGCGTAAAACAAATTACACTAATTCAGCGCAAACCAAGTATAAATATGGGCCTAAATGAGCTTTCACGAAAGGATTTCGTCCTCCAAATTACATTTAATTACACGAGGAATAATTGCATAGTTATCAGTAATTACAAATCAAAGAGTGAAGCAGAATTACTGAAATTACTCCAATTTATGGGAAATGTTTGAGGTAACTGTTAATACACTTTTTGTTGCCCACAGTTTCAGTTTATTACTAACACAAATTCATAAATTGATATGCATTTTATTTCGTTTCATTATTTGTCTCCTAATGGGTGAACAAGTGACAGTTTTTCACCTGGCAGCATTAAAACCAACATATGTATTTTAACATCAAATCGGTATATTTGTTTTTATTGAATATTCGTTGAAGAAAATATGGCAGTTGTTCCTCAGCGATAGAGTTGTGCAAACATTTAAAAATCTTAAATTTAAAGTGCAAACCCCCTTTTCCGGTTTCGCCAAAGATTGTGTCACAGTATTTCACATTTCTGTGTCTATTTTTGCCAAACCTGTTTTAAGCTGATGTGTTCTTGATATCCTACTTATCTTGTTGCCTTTTTAACCATACTATTCTGGAAGTGCTAACAATTGTTTGAAAGGAAAAATCCTATAACAAACAATAAGCCCCTTTCAGTAATCCTTGTTAATTTCTTCATTTCTCTTTTCTGCTGTTTTTCTTATTCATCGCAGAGCAGAATTAATGATAAAGGATGTAACTCAGCTCCTTTGATTGACAATATTTATTAGCGTATGAAATCACATTTGGGCGCGAAAAAAATGTTTGCTGCACTTCAACCTTTGTATTTGCTATTTTCTACTCCACCAATCTTTGGGCAGATCCAAAAAAGGAAAAGTAAACAATGTTCACAGAAAATCATAGTTTTTTACACACTTTTATGCTATTGTATTTTTTGTGAAAAAAAGTGCTAAACGCTATAGTATTTGCATCAAATTCTGCAGAATTCTTTCCATAAAGACATAAAAGATTGAGCTGAAGAAGATGATAAAACCCATTTTTATAACAGACATTTGTGTATTGCTATCTTGATCAGTTGAACAGTGTTGTTGTGTTGAATCCAAGGGTGTAGCTTAGTGAGCTTTTGGGGGTTGGGGGGGTTTGAACTCAGATTTCCCAACTAAATAAGCAGTGGGTTCCAGGGTCATTGTGTGAGATGGCCAAGGTTTGGGATGGACTGTTCCCTTAGGAGCAGGGTTAGTCCCGATCTCCATCAAACTTTTACTAAACTGACCGAAACCACCCAAATGATGGTTCCTGCCAATGTATGGAGATGCTCGTGGGGCCAATGGACATTTCTAAATTTTGAGAGTGAATTTAAAGCAGGTGGCTGATTTAAAGTCATCTTCCACCCTGGCTGCCTTTACTCCTTCCACAAATCACTAAATAAGGCCCGCTGTAAAGAGTGGTACAGTGAGTAAAAAACAAATCCTACCCCCAAGCGATTGGCAGCAACGCGACTATTTACAAGTATTTGTGCCATCATCTTTTGAGTGTTTGATTGTTAATAGTATGCCTAGAAACTTGAGACTGGCTCAGCTTTCCAAGCCTACTACTGCTAATGTTTATGAATTTCAAAAAGTAAGAAAGTTCCATTCCATTCAAGGAATACTTATGTGAGTACAGATTTACAATTTGTTGGTAAACAGTTCACTATATAAATTTAAGTTCCTGATGTTAAAATGAATATGTTAAAACTTTTAGTCAAATCAAGATGTTAGGAAAAAAAAACATGGATATTGCAGACCAGAATCTGGCCTCTCAGACCGAACAGCCAAGACAAGAATCCATTTATTTGGGGAGTGTCGCATGACAATCACCCCACCCCAAAGCTACACGTGGCATATCTTTTTCATGAAAAAATACTTGCTCTTAGCATCATTATATTAACTAACAATTTTGTAAATGATTACAGATTGCGCCATCGCAACTCTTGCTTATACAACACACATTGAGCTATAAAAGCATGCCAATCTTTAACATGCCAGTGCACTGGACACAAAGGTAAGAAGCAACAATGCAGGTGTGGCAAATGCCTTCCTTAAATAAGGGTTAGATTGCTTCAAAGTGCTGATTTGTAAATATAATCAATTTTTATCATCTCCAAACGTTGGTGGCAAAATCTGCAGTAGACTAATTTAGAATGGTATTAGCTGCATTGTTTTGCTGGCATAGAGTGTTGTATGTCTAAAACTGCTGTGGATAATATTTAATATGATTCCAATTCCATCTTGTAACATGCCACTGTGTCCAATGGTTTAACTTGTATTTTTATTTAATCAGTAAAGATTTACCATTCGTTCTTCTAGACATAATATAGCTCTATGTTGAAAACTCATAGGACACAACTAAACTCAATTTTAGCTTGTCACCCAGAAGTCATGACATTTAAATCACATTGAAGGCATAAAATAACTAAAAGAGCTACATTTCTCAACTATTAAACTCTGATATCAAGATGATGAAGCAGTCACTATATTCCCTCCTGGGATCATGACTTCAAAAACTGTAATTAAATTCTTAACTTGAAAAAGCAACTAAGAAAAATGTGCATTAGGACTTAATGCCACCAAATGTCTCAAAACTTGTTACTTTAAAAGCAACAAATCCACTGGTAAGTGACTCAATGCGAAACTTAAAACTAAACACTGAAGGTTCAATGACTGTGGAGTAGTTGGCAAATCTGTTATTATAGCACAACCTGAAAAGCCTACTGCTGTCAGCTTGTCATCGACACAACCTCAGTCACATGATAGAATTGCATGTCTGTTGATCATATCTTACTGCTCTAAATGTTTCAAAGACCTTTCAAAAGTCATTGATGAAAATGTCTTCCTCTAGGAAGTGAAAGCTTCTATCTCCTTGTCTCCACGCCCATCTCTGGTGCATGGATTAGGAGTGCCCCAGACAAAACAACAGGTTGTCATTTAATTGCTCTGACTTATCTTAGCAAACTGACATTTTGGAAGCCATTTAATGGAATCCAGTGCCCTCTTGGGGGGAACTCATTCAGGGAGCTCTCTACTGTGGCCATAATGGAGATTCAAGCTTGTTTGTGCATGTGTGCAAAAACTCTAATTCTAACAATAGCATCCCCTTTGTATTTTCTCAGAGATATAGCTACTCTTTGACATTTACTGTGCTAAAAACTGCATTGTCACAGACACCATACATCAAAAGTAATTATGAGTTTCTTGCCTTTGAGCCAAGTCAGCTTGACTAATAATGAACTAATCTCCTAACTACCACTCACAGGTAAGCTGTGGAGATCACAGTTGCAGCACAGTGTCAGTTCCTTGTTAACTAACACCTTTATCATTCTGGACCCATTTCAAAGTGTTTTTCCTCTAGGAGTAAGCACAGCACATTGAACAAGTTGAAAAAGGAGGCAGATGACAATAGTGTTGCTCATGATTTTTTTTTAACTCCTACAAACTTTCAAACCAGCCACCATACAGCATTTGTTTAATGCTTCTCAAAGGAAGAGTCTTTAAATGCATCACCTTGATTCTTTAAAAGTGCAAGCATTTTATTGCATGTTCGGCTCTTGGCCAATGGCATTTAGGTGGAGAGTATGTCTTGATTCCACTATACCGCTATTGCTAATGCATTTCTATTAGTAACTAATGGTTATAGCGCTACACCTCTATGTTGAACAGTTTCACACAATCACACCCAAATTAATTTCATTTTGAAAAAAAAACGAACGATTAGCCATCAGCAATAATCAGCTTATCTATGGACGGTGGTAGATGATGACCATCTATCTACATTTGAAATCCACAATATTCTAGATTCTTCACACTATGATTTACTCAAAGCTTTGGGACTTACAGTTACAGTTAGCTATAGTGGTCATAAACTTGCAAACTATAATTGACTCATTTTTACTTTAGGTAATATGAGTAATTCTGTTACTGGAACTGCTTTCATGAAAGGAACTTAGGGGTCATTATGATTTTGGCAGATGGAAAAGGCCAGTGTTGTCCCCTTCCTGCGGGCCCCATTACGGGTTTCCCACTGGCCCAGTGGGAAACAGCCCACAACATTGACGCCGGCTTATAATTGAGCCGGTGGCAATGCTGCGGTGCATAGGGTGCACCAGCATCTGTTGCACTTTTCACTGTTTGCAAAGCACGACGAGACTGGCCATGGGGGCCCCTGCAGTGGCCATGTTAATTGCATGGGCAGTGCAGGGCCCCCCCCTGGGGCACCTTGCACCCCATCTCTGCCAGCCTTTACATGATGGTGCTACCGCCATGTAATCGCCGGTGGAGAGGGGACTCGTAATCCCCAGGGCAGCGCTGCCAGCCTCTCCAGTGGAGGAGAAGTGGCTGTGCTGGCGGTCTGACCATGCGCAACCGCCACAGTTGTAATGTGGCTGTTCGACTGCCACATTGGCGGCGGTCCAACTGCCACCGCATCTCTGGCAGCATTAAGTCTGCCAGGGTTATAATGAGGCCCTTAGTGTGACCTATTCAACCATTTTTGTTATTGTCTCCTTCAGCTTGTCTTGTACTGTAATCCACAGATTCCAATTATTTTAAAATCCAACCCCTGGGCTGGTGAATTCTGCAATTGAGAATGCAGAAATGAAGTGGTATATTATGGCATGGTCACCATGAAACAAAATTAGAATTAATAATTTTTCACAACATGTATATCATTTGGAAGACATCAATATAGCTGGCTCAAATGAGAAAATGGCCACCCAGTTCATTTAAAATCATACGAAAAGATCAAATACATTCCGTGGTTCCTTGCTCAGTGATGAAAGGTTATAAGAAAGGTGTTGATGGAGGCTAAAATGAAAATAAACCTATAATACATTCTATGAAAAAAGTGATTTGTAATTAGAACATGATATCTCACATGTTAAAAGAGAAGTTCAGGGCATTTAAGGACAGCGGGGGCTTGAAAAGGACAAGAAATTCATGTATTTTTCAAAATGAAATAGCATTGCATGAGTGAAGGTGCTTTAAAACATGATTTACAGTATTCAGAAAACTTAACACATAGTTCTTGTTTATGCAGTATTCACCTAAAAATAGGGCCTCCAATACCTTCCTGGGGGCCCCGTTACTAGTGTGGCTGTCACACTCGCTTTGACGGTCGGACCCCCCACACTCCTGGTGGTCCAACCACCCAATTACAACTTTGGTGGATGGGCCTGTCTATAGGCCACTGCTCCTGGCCAGGATCATAGATCCTGACGGGGTGACTACGGTCGGGCTTGTAACTCAGCAATGGCGGCCCTGAACTCAGAGCCACCTGGCTGATTACAGCCCCACTTTCCACAAGCCTTTTCTTGGTGGGAACCCCACTATGAAAAGGCTGGCGTAAGCCAGTGTTGGGGACTACAGGGTGTCCCCTGCATTGTCCATGGCATGGGCAGTGCAGGGGCCCCCCTGCCCAGCACCCTCGGAATGTGCACTGTCTGCACTGCAGACAGTGAGCATTCTGAAGGTGCTGGAGTGCTAGGATATTGGCCTCAGCTCCTTCAAAGGAGCCAAGGCCAATATCCTAGCACTGTTCCTGCAAGTCAGCCTGGTAGGAACACATAATGGAATGTTACCGCTGATCAGTTCAGCGGGAACAATGTAATATGCTCGGGGGACTTCATCGCCATGGCAGTGGCATCCTTCCCGCAGCTTTGGTGGTCCTGTGATGGGACTGCCAAAGTCATATTGAGACCTTTAGTGGTGTACCCTTTTTATCTAATTTTTCCAATAATTTGATGGTGATGATGTCTCCAAATATATTTTTCAGTTCACTAAATATCAACATTCCTCGTGCTTTAGGAATGCATACTGTCTTAAATATAGCTCAGAGTATTGAATAATACAACTCTCAAAGGTCACAGGAAGGGAATTCATTTTATACTCCAAACCAGTCTACATCATCTACAGAGTGGACTTCGGTTACTATGTAATCAGCGTGAGGAAGTAAGACTGTTCTAAATATATTGGCTAAAAGGTACAATTTTTACAATCAAATCAGAAGAGGAACTTATGAAATATTCTGAGGCTTACACAGCAGCATTATATTTTTTCACTGCAGGAAATCGAGTATGTGATAACAGGAAAATGTGGCATATTCCCTGGGTTTCTTTTAGAGTTCAACAGCTGCATATCTTTTTTCCTTAGTTTACTGTGTATCCCAACATGCTGGTCAAGACCTGTTCTAGTCAACACATTGACCACTAGTCCATTGCACCACACAACTTTACAGAAGATACATTTTCCTCATGGATTCACTTTCATATACTCTTAATATTACCAAACCCAGGGTGCTTTAGCAACAACATTCCACTGAATTTATCAGTTCAAAGACATTTTGTGCATTTTCTACCGAAAAAGTTTTATATAGAATCACATCTGCAAATAGCATAAGCCAGTCTAATGAATCAATCCTTATAAACCTAAAGGACAGATTAACCATATTGGAGATCAAAGCAGAGTGTGATAAAAAAAGACTGAAGGGATTTGCAGGGAAGAGCTCACAAAGTCTGCTCAGAATAAAAGAGAGAATACTGAAAAATGTGAAACGTTTCAGACATTTCCTTGGAAATAGGGCAAATTGTAGACAAACGCCATTCAAAGCAGAAATGTGAAAGTTTTTACTCTTGGTTACGGACATATATGTTTAAACCAGGTGGTAAAGTGGTAAGGAAATATTTAATCTAGATATACTTTTTAGGAAGCAAAAGAAACTTCCTTGTATACCTGGATGTTGCTCATCCTGGTTATTCTTTTAATTCTTCCTTTGGTCAAATGTTGTATTCGCAAAAAGCTTTCTTTTCGGTTTCACAAACTGACCCAATGCTACTCCACCGGACCTGACCTCAGTGGACATCAGTAAATTCAATAAACTAAGCCCATTCATTACACCTCTAGAAGTTCCCAATTCTCAGAAATGATCTACAGCTTGGTTAGGGTGCAGCACAGGGCCATTATTAAGTTCCTGATGACTTTTACTTCAGCTTTTACCTTCTCCACAGCACAATACGTCTATGTACCTCTTCACCACTGCGGTCATTACATCTATTGGCAGGCCACGCTTTTAGAAACTGGTAATATTTTCTCAGTGAAGAAAGAAATGCTCACAAGGATTCTGCATTGGATCGCTTTATGTTGCTGATAAAAGCTAACTTTGTAGTGTGGTCCAATAAAATAATTGAGGGGTTCTGATGGCATAGCAAAATCATAGAGTAAAAGTCAAATCGTTTGTAAAAAAAGAACCTCAAATACTTAGTAGAGCTATAAAAAACTTCAGCCATACTGTATTTTCATTCAGATTTATTTTGGTGTAATCAGGAAGAAAAAACTCTCTTTTCAAACATTAGCGAATTTGCTAAAGCTTATAACTAGACTAAATTTGTGGTTGCCTGTGGTAATGTATCAAAAAGAAGTGAATAATGTTTAATTGGGTAGTTTAATAAACTGGATTTCTGGGGAAATGTGTTCTATACTACGAAGCTCACTCTTCTCCTTCTTCACATGTTGCTGTTGTGCTTTAAATTTTGCGATGTGGCCAATTGTGCTATCATGCCTTTCAACACCTATTTAGTTAAGGCAGTGTTTAGTTTGTAAAATATAGGTGCAAGGGCCCTCGTCAGGATGCTGCTGCATCTTTCACCAACCATTGCCCCTGCCAGAGCTGCTAGTGACAGTACCCACCCAACTATCTAAAAGACTATTGGAGGCCACTCAAAGCTGTAAGAATGGTTGGGTGACAGGTATTAGTCCTCTTTAATGTATGTTAAATTATTAAACAACTGTTGTTGTGCTCATCTCAAAACTGGACAACGTGGCTGGCTGTAATAAGTGCCAATGTTGAGAATTAAGTGGAGGTGCTGATTACTGGAAACCACTGGCTCAAATTAAGCACTGAGTTAAGGGTTTGTACAGTCTTGAAGACCCCTGAAAATCGCTGTGCACTGTGAGTGTTTTCTCCTTGCAACTGGAGATTGGGGTTCCTAGTGATATGTAGTAGAAGAGTTCCAAAGAAAACAGACTCTTCAGAAGTCTTCTGATCAAAAAACCTGGGAAATGGAAACTGGTACTTAAATACAGGATGTAATACGCCTACACCTTATTTATGAGATTTTGGTGCAAGGCTGCTCTGCCCTGCATCCAAGAGAAAGGGCAGAAATGCACGTATTTCAGCAATATGGCACATTTCTGTCCTTCCCTCCCCTGCACCTGTGCCTTTTCGGCAGCCTATTGCCAATGCAGGTACCCTTGCACCGTGGTGTAAGGGTGCTTGCATTGCATGCGGGATCATTTTTGTGCAGAAATGGCACCTTCCTGCACAGAAGCAATCCTGGGAAGATTTGTCATCTTTCTATGTATGCTGCAGGATGCTTTTTTCAGAATGCAGCACACATAGAAAGAGGAGAAAATAAGGAGAAATTGTATTCTGATGTGTCCCAAAAAGTGATGCAACAGCGGTGCAAAGGCCTCCTAAATATGGGCCCTAATGCTTAATACTTAGTGGGCTTTTCGTTTCACCTATTTTAGTACATCTATGTTCACTGCAGCAAATTTTCAGCTTTTGAACATCGTTCAGATGCAGCAGAGCAAATGTTTGTGCTCTGTATTTTCACATGAAAATGTTCCTGATTGTACTCTCAGCCCTTCACAAAACAGCAACATATTTCTTGCATAAATTAAGTACTGTAGTTCAATGCGTGAGAATTACAGTAGGTGCCATTATGTGCACAGTTGTTCTAATAATGTGCCATTTTAATTTTAAGAACTTAGATAAGTGGTGAACATGGTCTTAAAGTGATGTCAGCTGTTCAAAAAGACACATGGCAATACGTTGTAATATTGCAATATTACAAAGTTCAACAATCAAATGAATGCAGTGCAGAACATGACAAGGAAACACCAACAACACAGAAATGTGACAGAAAAGAAGGGGAAAGTGATGATACAGAAAATGGGTACGGGTATCTAGGAAAGGACACAGAAACAAGAAAATGTAGCAGCTGGCGAACTGAAATTACCATACGGGTCAGAACAAATCACCGAAATTCCTGTACCCTTTCGGGATTTTCACGTTAATCACTGCCTGACTGTTGTCACTTCTGGAAGCTCACGTTTTCTCTAAAGTAATGTATATCCCTACTCTGACCTTTAATATGAAATCTGCTATGGTGTTTTTGTTTTAGAATATTACTCGTGTCCAGTAGCCATACATAAGCTTTTGAAAATGCCAGACATTTATGGATGGGGCATGTCTATGTAATTATCAGAACCATGCCGCATGCTATTCACTGATAGTATCAGAATGTGGTAATACTTTGTCATTGCTCTCCAATTATACCAAGCTCACAGTTTACATTATAAGCATGGCACTGGATATATACAATTTTGAGTCAGCAGCATTTTCAGCATAATTGTTTATTTGACACACTGACAAAATAATTATCTCACTTTTGCATGCTGTAAAAGAAAGGTTCAAGAAAAATGATACTTTTAAACAAAATGCCTTATACTGGCACCAAATATGATTCTTACACTTTTTATTGCATTCAGTGGGTTGTTTTCACCCAATGGCTGGAATGGGGGAGAGTATTTATCTACTGTATGGATACTCAAAGTACGGCCTGGGGCTGCCTGCACACTGGGCTGATGTTCACTTGACAGACCAGAAACATTCAGAAAGCTGTGAAACAGGCATTCTTTATTTACACGTTAACTAAGTGGCCTAGACAACTTATCTTTAGGAACACACCTAGGGCCATATTTACAAGGAGCTTGCGCCATTGCTGCATCTTTTTTTTATTTTTGTTGCAGCAGAGTCACATTCAGTGCTCCATATTTACAAAGTGACACATTGGCAAAATGTCTCTCCTGTGCATAATCTTTTACCTGCGCTATAACAAGCTGCGTCAAGTTAAGTTAATCATATGCAAGGTAGGTGTTTCCTCTTAAAAAACCCACACAGAACTCACACATCCATATTTACAAGCTTTTAGCAAAGTTACACATCATTGACAAATGTCCAAAATGCCTCTTACACCCAGGCGTAAAAATGATGCAGTGGCTTTTTAATAGGAATCTGACCAGCTGAAGTCACTTAACACACTGGAATCTGTGTGTATTTTACTTCCCCTCTAATAGTAGTGGGTTTACCTATGTGCCAATCATGTTGTAGGACCCCTTGACCAATCCGGGACCATGGAACCTAATAATTTCATCATCCACTGCAGCAAGACAATATGACGTTGTGTATTGTTTGCAAGGGACAGGCCAGGATTGTCACTTATCCATGGAGGAGGGCTCACCAAGTCCAGGTCTGTGTAATCCGAAGCAACAACAGGTAAGTACACACATAAGGTAGGTGATAAATGTATTTCCACTTCACATTCCAACATATACTGCTATTCATTTACATTACACTGTCACTCACTGTGTCACACATACACCGGAATCTACATACACATGAGTACACTATGCCCACTGTACTGTCACACTTAGACATACTGCATGCATACCCTCTTACATCCAAGACCAATGTATTTCACCATTTTACAGTCTTTTACATTTGTCCTAAAACAGTAGGCTACTTGCATCATTTCAAACTAACGCAACACCTCTAAATTATGACGCATCACAGAAGTTATATCAGTTCTGAGGACAACTTCAGCGATGTGCACCCTTTTTGGGTGTAATCACTACGGCAAAGTTCCCACAGATGCATCAGAATTTCTGACATACCTTGGTTCTTTGTGCCATGGTGTCCCATATTTTAAATATGGCGTGTCCATGGCGTCGTAACAGAAACCTGTGCATTGCAAATGATTTGCCGCATCACTGCTGCAATGCAGCGATGTGTCATTTCTTGTAAATATGACCCATTTCGTTTTAAAAACATCTTGCACTAAACACCGAAAACATTTATAAACTCTCTGCAAACTTCAAAAAAGTGTATTTCATTAACATACATGAGTGTTTACCTTACAAGAAAAAATGTGGGCATACACTTTTATGTTTAACATGTCCAGATAGTGAAAAACTCTTAAATTTGTCTTTCACTACTGCAAGAACTATCTCTCCAATAGGTTAGTATTGGGATTACCTTGACTCATCTTTTAAGTGTAATTTCCAATTAGGAAGAGATAGATATGTGGAGGTCGGTGTCCTTAGACTCACAATTTAGATTAAAATCACAATTTATGGTGAATCGGATTTTAATTTTTGAGTCTGAAAATACCACTTTTTAAGAGTTGGCATTCTCTTACTTTATCCATTCTGTGCCTCTTCCTCTCTCAGAATACATGTCTGGGGTAGATGACAGCTGGGCTCTGTGTATTCACACTAGACAGACACATACAAAGGGAGTTTGGATGTGGCAGTTGCATTTTGATGGCCCATAAGCAGGTTGATGGGACTTCCTGGGCTGGATGGGAAAAAAAACTGAAACTTACTACTTAATAGGGCTGTGTGTCTCCCAAGACAAAGGGCTGCATAACC
Source organism: Pleurodeles waltl (assembly GCF_031143425.1). Taxonomy (NCBI): domain Eukaryota; kingdom Metazoa; phylum Chordata; class Amphibia; order Caudata; family Salamandridae; genus Pleurodeles; species Pleurodeles waltl. The sequence goes on along the minus strand of NC_090444.1, from coordinate 1,218,808,090 downwards.
TCCTGTAGAGTGGCTTGCACCAAGGAGGGCAGAACAGGGGCCTTGTGGACTTTACAAGAAGGCCTGGAAGTTTCTCCCACCTTCCAGAACCAGGGCATCAAAGTATAAATACTGGACCCCAAACCCCACCAAATCAGATCTCTACCGGAACCAAGGACACTGTGGGCCTCATTACGACCCTGGTGGTCTAAAGACCCCACGGATTGCAGTGGTGGTTGGACCACCGCCAATGCAGTGGTCCAACTACCATATTATGACGGCGGCAGTAGCACCACAGTCGGACCGCCAGCACCGCAGATTACGATTTAACATCAGCCTGGTGGTGCTGGCGGTCTTAATCCACCAGGGCAGCGCTGCATGCAGCCCTGCCTGGGGATTACGACCCCCTTCTCAGCCAACGGTTTCATCACATTAGCACTGTCATGAAACAGCTGGTGGAGACAGGGTGCAAAGGGCCCAAAGGGGGCCCCTGCACTAGTCAAGCACTTGCTTTGCAGACAGTGAACTATGCAGCAGGTGCTGGTGCACCCTACACACTACAGCATTTCCACCGGCTCTATTATGAGCCAGAGACAATGTTGTAGGGTGTTTCCCACTGGGACAGTGGACGGAAACTAAGTTTCCACCCACTGACCCAGTGGGAAACTCGTAATGGCCCGGCAGAGAGGCTGCCACACTGGCGGCAACCTACCCATCGGAACTTCAGCGGACGGGCTTTTCCGTCCGCTGCATTAGTAATAAGGGCCTATGTCAGGAAGAACGACTGTTGTCCTGGCAAGAGGGACTGCCAATCTGCAACTGCATTGCTGTGTCGGCCTACTGCTGGCTGGGCTGTAGGAGGGAGTGATATTTTGCTACTTTCTTTGCTGTATTGGCCAGCTGCCGGCTGCTTCTGTCCTGCAGTAAGAGGGACTGGACTTGTTCTCTACATGTTTGCACTCAAGAGTCTCCAAGGGCTTGCTGGCTTGCCCCCTGTTCTTGCGGTTTCAGGGACACCAAGGACTGCTGGCAACTCTCCAGGTGCTGCTAGACTCTGCCAACTGTGAGTCCTACCCTAGCTTGAGGTGCCTTCCTCCAGTCCTGGGACTTAGAAGTCGGTTCTGCAGCTACAAACCTCCAAAAGGGACACATCGCCCTGAGTGAAGTATAAAAATCAGTTCATTGCATCTTGGACAGCAACACAGGAGCTACTGACGACAACAGCTTCACCTACTACGAGGCCTGACAATGATGCTCTGCACAGTCTGCCGGCAACGCATCACATCCACTTCTAAGGAAACTGATGAAGAAACGTTGCCCAGAGTGAGGCAGAAAAATTGATACATTGTATCCTCGCCGTCCATGCATTGCTCCTACAAAAGTGCTATTTAGTGACCCTTACATGGGTTCTGTAACTGGCTCACCCTCCATCACGGTCGGCCTGGATTTTGGATTTGTACTGGTCCCTCCTGACCTCAAGTAACCTTATTGCTGCTGTAGACTTCTAAGCACTGTTTTCACATTTAATTTTTAGAAATTCATATCTTGACTTCTACTGATTGGATGTTTGCCATTTCGGTATTATTTTACGCAGATAAATATTCTCTAGTTTTCTAAACTGGTGGTGATTCTTTGTGTGGTGTCTTTCACTGTGTTACTGTATTTAAGCATTGCACAAATATTTTACACATTGCTTCTTAGGTTCAGCCTGACTGCTCTGTGTCAAGCTAGCAGGGGGTCAGCACAGGTCAATTCAGGGTGTGTATCTAACTTATCCTGACTAGGGTTGTGGTCCCTACTTGGACAGGGTGCGTGCCTCTCCCACCTAGAGACCCAATTTCTAACACCATGGATGCCAATTCATATGTATATACAAGTTCTCTCAAGGTGCAGTTTTTTCAAGGGGCCACACATATTTTACGTTTCCCTTTATTGCTTAAGTCATGAATGGTAAAGTGATCGTCTATAAGACATGTACTTGATAAATATGTGAAGCACAATACTCTTCTACCACACAGTTTCCTGCTGCATTTGAGTGTGCCTAGAAACCCTGGACTGTAAATAATGGGCTAAATTCAAGAGTAAACTTTAATGGGCCGGTTTTAAAACCTAGACGTTTATGTGAAGATTAAAAAAGACCCATATAATTTGAAGAAAATGCAGAGTGCAGAAAGTTGTATTTTGTACACAAACTGCCTTATATAAAGAGGTAGAAGCGACGGTTGTAATAAAATGGTGATGGTATGAGTTCATGCAACACAAAGCCACCTCCTTTTAAATAGCAATGCCAATACTATCAGATAAATATCAATAATTTTCAAAACAAATGTTTATATTCTCTGGAGCATTGAAACCCGTTTTGAATAAATATCTATGTAAGTTAAAATTACATAATAGTCTTTGACAGTTTAATACTTAATATACATTTGTCAACCTTACTGCATAATTGGTCAACCCCTTCTTCCAATAACCTCAATATAAGAGTATTCGTCGATGATCCTTGGAATGACCCTTGAACGGTGATCAATTTACATGTCAGACCACATATTCATACCTTGGAGGCAGTTGAAGCATTTGTGCAAATGACATATTTTTTAAAAATATATGTAGTGATTATATTGTCACTTGCACACATTCACAACAAAAACTAGAATTCTTTTGTATTTACAGTACATGCTTTATCTTTGAAAATGTCCTTCATAATTCTGTTAAATATGCCTGATAAAGCTAGTTTTAATGCAGATAAATGTATTATATGTACCCGCTACTTGCACACCAAAGGCCAAATATACACGTTCACTTGAGAGAGATGGCCATATGTTCAATGCTCAAAAATAAATGTATCCAGTACAGCTTTGCTAGTCCTGGAAATATGAAGTACCATATTTTGTGAAACAAAATTTGTGTCAAAACAAAAATGCTGCAAAGATAGAAGCATGAAGGGGTAATAAAAATATGATTGCGAACCAATACCATTAAGTGAAAAATATGTGTTTGTATCATCGAACAAACAAACATCTTAATTTAACATCCGAAATATATCCCAATTGTAATTCCTCTTTTGCAATTAAAAAGCACAAGAGGGAACTAAGATCGTCTTTCGTTCAACATTGTTTCAGTTGTTAGGAAAGGCCTCCTCCACCTTCGTACTTGTTTTGATTCCGCCAGGGTTGGACTGCCCTATAGCTGGTGAGACAGGTCAGGATGTTGATCATTTCTTCGCTGTTTGTTAGTCTGTTGTATGGTCTGGTGGGCTAGGTGTTAATATTGATTTCCCTGATAATACTCAAAGGTTACCTGCAGCAAGCAAAAAAGGAATAGTCTTCCATAACTTGAAAAATACCAATACTGTATCTTTACAAGCTCAAACCTTTCCCGATTTGCAAAAAATCAGGCACTTATTTAGCTGTCTGATTCGCTAAAAGGGGCCACTTTTGTTTTGGTTCTCTGCCTATTTTCTATCCCAATCCGACCCTTTTTGTCACCCTTTGAGTCAATTTATTTCTATTCCATTGACTATCCTTTTCTAGGGCAATCCAATATTGCGATCAGAGATGCACCTAAAGGGGCATCCATGCACTAAAATGAGCAAAGGTTAATGTATTCAGGAACAGGGACAGACAGGAGTTTTCTCTTCAATACATGTATTGTTATATATCTTGCGATTCTGCACATGAAACGTCCTTAACATATTACTGATAAGTTCTGAAAACTAGGATTTAAAATGCTTCTCAATATTTTTTTGGTATGAGACATCACAACTTTTTTTAAGGTATTGGGCCACTTGACATTTGCAACTGATCTTGATCATATTTACCGTAAAAGGAGTTAACGGGAGTTAAGCTGCTAGTGCTCCCCAACAATCCTCCATACCTCAGATAGGCACAAGATTTTCAAAGAGGGACTATATCTTAGATTGTGCTTTATTTTTAATGTATGCCTTTTGTTTAACTAAGGCACAATTATATGCTGTGATGATAAAAAACAATACAAAACATAGTTTCGAAGTCCCAAAGACGCTTGATATTTGAAAGCATATTCACAGTACCAAGTTATCATATTGCAGTTTTTCTAGTCCAGTACTGGGTACTAAACACTTCAATTTCTCAATAATGACCTACGCAGACATGGCAACAAAGTCTCTGTATATAAAATTATATATAAACAAAGTTGTTTTCATTGAGTTGGTTTCTAGGACTCCCCAATCCTTGAACTAGGGGGTGAAGCATACGTTCTCCCTCCTGCCTAGCAGCTGCAGTATAGTACAGATGTTATGGGGGGCTTATTTTAATGCAACTCACGCCATCTCTTGCAGGCAGAATGTGGCAGCCTGTTTACATTCGTGTGATCTCCGCAGCATCATATACAACTAGTCCACTGCAGATGCTTCTTTTGTTTTCCATCAGTCAACAATCGCTTTCTATTCTACCTACAGCGTCTCGCGTAGAGACAAGCATCTGAGACCTCAAGTGGCATTCATCCTTTTGATTCTCTCACTGATGAATCATAGGAGCCAGATCCAACCATTTTCAGAACATCAGGCATAATTAATTCAAATAGAAAATGACATTTCATCATCTCTCCCTCTGAAACAGACACTGAAAAAAGGTGTCTCAAGCACAAGTGCCAGGCTCATCTTTATGTATATATATATATATAATCATGTGCTAGACCAGGAGGGCATGATAATTTCCTGGCTGTTATTCTGGTTAAATGTGCTGTTTAATCAAGTAAAAACACTGTTATTGTTATTTTTCTAGTATGGTGTTTTTTTAGTCATGATTGTTTAATGCCCATGCAAAGTCTCCTAAAAAATCATTTAATTTCTGCATTCACATATTCTGCCTTCCTTTTAGCTTGGCTTGACAGCCCACCTGTTGGCAAGTCCTTTTATGACTACTACTAAAATATACAAAGAGTTGGCTTTGCATAGGTGAGCATATCTCTCACTCTCCTTATGGTATTTGCGGTTTGGTACATTCTTCGACCTCCTGTGTAGTGTTTTAACTGTAATGCATGTAGGACTATTTTACCTCTCATAATGGCAATGGATTACCCTGCCCACCAAATACCCAGTGCTTGTTTTTTTCCCAAAAACAAACTCTCACTTTGGGAGTTTGTTTTGAAGCAATGAAAAACTTTGACAGCTAGCCATTAGGGCTTATGGTAAGGTCTGTCATAATTGTGATACATTGACAGGAACCTCAGTGTGAGCAGGGCACATGGGCAACTCTAAATTTGGCAGACAGAGGCCCTGCAGTATGACGGAGGTAATGTCCTCCACCATCACGATGGAGTGCCCTCTGCCCACCAAACTCTAAATGAGGCACTTAACTCCTAGCTGCTGAAGCTTTTCCATCTCAAGTACTGAGTTTATTTTAGGTTTCGCCTGCACAGCACTTGCGCTGTGCTTGTGAAATCTATGGATAATATATATCTTAAAAGGGACTTACATCCCACCCACCTTGCTTTTCATTGGTTCCTGTGCTTGTCACTTACGTTTCTTCCATTTCTATTGGTTGCTGCATACTTCCCGCATTCACCAATGCTTGTTCATCATGTGTTTGCTCTTATCAGTGCTTCAAGGCACAAGTACTGTTTACATCTGTGTATTTCCATGTATCTTTTTTTATGTTTTGCCTGCACATCACTTGTGCTGTGCTTGTTTACTTATTTTGTACTTAATCTCCCTGTATCTTTTTTCCAGTTTTGCCTTGTTTATTTATTTTATGTTTTCGTTGCACAGCGCTTGTGCTGTGCTTGTTTCCCTATATTGGTGATTTTATAACAATTCCCATCAAACGTCATCTTGGACCAGAAGTTTCTCAAAGGGGTGGTCATGTACACACCTGAGCTTTTATGATGAGCTCTCACAGTCTAGTTTCTTACTTCCTGTGAAGACAGCTCACAGTGCACTATGTCTACTTATCAGTGGACATATGTGTGTCCTCTAGCTCCGATCTGATGTCTGCTTTCTGTTACAGGACGGATCCGGAGGATGCTGCAGTTTGAGCTGGTAACTGTTGGTTGCTCAAACCCAGCGAATGATTACCACACCCATGTGTGAAGCGTTGGTGGTTCATTTTCTAGAGACATGAGAAGTGATCTGGCATTTGCATCACCTCCACACTCACCATCTTGGAGTTTGGAAGCAGACGTACGCTTGGAGGGTGCTTGAAGTTTGTCCATCAAGGAAGAGTGGTGTGTACCTGTAATATCTGCAACATGTGACCCTCGCAGGGTTCTGGTGCTTTATGGGAGAGGTGACATGCCTTGCTCTTAAGCATTCTAATAGCTTAAGAAGTCAGCATAATCTTCCCATATTTTTTTCTGTTTTGCCTGCACAGCGCTTGCACTCCCAGTTGTGTAGTACACCTATGAATCAAGAGACACGTAATTAACAAGTACATGGGCCAAAGGCAAACCAATCTTGGGACCACTAGAACTGTCCAACACACTTTAACCTGACCCTGCGCTCTGCTTTTGCCTCACATCAGAGAATCAACATCCTTTCCGTAACCCTACTAATAGGCCTCACTCATGCAAGCTATTACGTTATAGTGCTTTTTAACTTTTGTGAGGTGGAAAGCATCTACAACCTCCGTGATGCATGCCCTCCTTCTGAGATGCCTCTCCTCCCGGCCTCTCATCAGCAATTTTAAACCTTTTGAAAACTTTCAGCCATGGACCAGGCATTTTGATACATTGTATCGGTCAAGCATCAGAGACTGCTTGTGATGCAGTAACAGCACAATATACTGCCTTTCAAAATAAACAAGTCATAACACTTTACAGAGTTTCAGTAACTTTTATTGTACAACTTCTCACCAAGCTGCAACTTACAACAGATAACAGCTTAGTATTAATCATATAGGCAAAAGCAAATGTATTTACCAATGCTTGTTTAATGTTTGGAGCACTTTGCACAAAAGGTATCTAGCCGAAATTTACATCTTCTGTTTCAAACATTTTGAGGATACAAAAGGTATCCAGAGTTTGTGGAGTTATATTAATGAAACAATTTTTTTCCAACGTGTCTTGCATTTTTCTCAGAGGTAATCTGTGTTCCTAATTTTTGCAGTTTCAACCTATTTGCAGTTTCTTGTGGAAACAGATGTGAGACTCATGGGTGAAGCCAGAAAGCTGTACATTTTCTGAAAAGTAGAAAACAGTCTGAATTTAACAAGGGATCATTTGTGTGGATCCCTCAAGGTTTTCCCAAAGAAAGTAATCATTGAAAGCACACAAAAGTAATGAAAATGATAAAGAAAAAATACCCATACGTAACTACGTTTTCATCTGTATTTTTTTGTTACAGTGGTCAATTCACAGAAGCAATCTACAGTTATGGCCAATATACCCAGGACCACTAGAATTATGGTGCAGCACAAAAAGGCATATTATACAACATAATGCAGCATATTTCATGATAGTATTACTTAATAATTTACACTTGTTAACACTGTTTGGGCATAAATACCACCACATTAGTACCAGTTCAACACCCAAATATAGCAATAAACAACAGAAAGGTGTCTAGCCACTGTTTTCAAAGGTTCTTCCACAATGCAGTAACTTGTGGTTCTGAATTTTTACTAACGTATGAACTGTTTGAGGTAGAAATTATTTTTTGTCAGAATCTGAAGATTATACATCAGATGATGGATAATGTGGCAAATACGGTGAACCCATAATTTTGTGAAAAACACAGTGGTGACCCAATTGCATAATTCCAGTAGCCCTGAATATATCCTTTTGGTCACAGGTCTATTATATAGGGTTTGGGGGTTATCCAGAGCCAACAAGTGAGCTGCCGCTTACAATGATTTTTCATTGTGTACCAACCATACAGAAATGTGTATGGTAAAATATAAAAAAGAAAAATAGATATGTAGGAAAACCTATATATTTCTGAATTGTGTACAAGATATTGAGCTATTTTGATCGGAAACAGTGGTTAATGTACACCACTGAATTTGAGGTGACCAATATTTTGCATTTTGCAAAATTTCTTCTTTCTTTCACAATGTTTACATTTGCAAGAGTAAAATGTGAAGAAAGATAAATGATGATAACAAATACTCTACTATTCAATGTCCCCACATGTCTATTAATAAAAATGGCACTCCACTTGAGTGACTGGGCCTAGTGCCATTGACACAAAATACTTTAAAACGCAACCTGCAGACATCACATTCCATCTAACAAAATCACTTTTTTTTTTTTACAATGTCGGTAGCTGTGGAATTTGGGCCTTAGCTCAGCCGCCTCCCAGTTAAACTTACCAAACCCAGATATTTCTTAAAGCTAGACATACAGGGGAGTCCAGGGTAGTGTGACTTGTGAGTATTCCTCAAGGACTCAAGTGTTTTTACCAAGATGTGCACTTGCAAACCTGAAACTTTCGCTAAAAACACACATTTACTTCACATATCTGTGAATGAAAGCTCCGAAATCTGTGGGAATCCATAAATATCCAAGCACTCAGCATTCTCAAATTTGTCCTGATAAAAACAGTCCACACATGTGTGGATGGGCCTAGTGCCTATTAATGGAAAGGCCCGAAAACAAATCATGGGCAGGTCAAATGTTTCCACCTCAAACTGATACCTTTTTTTGCAATATGGGTAGCTGTGGATTTTTGGCATGGGCCTGGTGACACCCAGAGAAATCTATCAAGCCAAGCCATTTTGAAAAGTAGACACCGGGAGGAGTCCAAGGTGAAGTTCCTCTTATCTTTCCTTATCCACCTTTGCCCATCAAACCTCAAACATAGGCAAAGACACACACGTTCCTTACAATTTTTAGGAAACTTTCTGGAATCTGTGGAGGATCCACAAATTTCCTACCTACTAGCATCCTAATACTTGTCACAATATGAATCCTACCCTGCTTGTGTAGGGGAGCCCCACCTCCCGTGACAGGAAAGGTGTCAAAAGGCCACATGGATTGATTAAACTTTTCAGCTCAAAACTGACCCATTTTTTGCAATGTGAGTATCTGTGGATTTTTGGTCAAGGATCAGCTGTCATCCAGGGAAACCTACCGAACTATAAAAAAAATTAAAACTAGACACCAGGGGGACTCGAGGGTGGTGTTGCTTGTGTGAGTCCTCATATCTTTTCTTACTCCCAATGCCCTTTAAGCCTCAAAGAATGGCAAAAAACAAACATTTCTGTCACATTTCATTGAGAGACGTTTTCTGGAAACTGCAGGAATCAACAAACTGTCTACCAACCAGCTTTTCTTCACTCATCCTGATAGAAATGCTATCCCACTTGTGTGGACCTAGTGCCCATGAAAGGAAAAAAACATAATGCTACATGGACAGATTAAATATTTCTACTCAAAACTGACACTTATGCTTAGTGAAGGTAGCAGTGGATTTGGGGCCTTGGCTCAGCTGCCACTCAGGGAATCCTACTGAACCAGGATATTTCTGAAAAGTAGACAGCCAGAGAAGTCTAGGGTGGCATGACTTGTGTGAATGCCATGACATTTTCTTACCCATGGGCCCTTGCAAAACATCACAGTTTCACTAAAACATGCATGTTTTCTCCTAGATTTGTGAAGTCAATGTTCTGTAAGCTGTGGGGGACCACAACATCCTCCTGCCCAGCATTCCCATGTGACAAGACAAAAACATTACCCCTCTTATGTGGCTGGGTCTAGTGTCCACAACAGGAACTGATCAAACTAGAGTAAATGAAATTCCTTGCAAAGAACATTGTCACCTTTCCAACTCTGCCCCTGCTCCCTCGCCTGCTGATTTGTGCCCTTGAGCATAACTTTGCCTCCAGGCACTGATCAAAAGTGAAAGCAGTCTGTGCCATTAGCATGACCTGCTTTCACTTTTGTTTAAAAGTGGCGTCAGACACTGTGAGCACAGGCATTACAGTAAATCCAAAAAATCCACTCAGGATGCAAAGAAAATGATTTTGATATTCTCACCTGAAGCATTTTCTTTTCAGGTACAGAAGATTTTCCGTTGATATCTTCCCTACTTTAAAGGTAGTGCACAGGATGTAAACTAGCCATCCTCCACACCATTTCTGTCATACATACAAGGTATGCATAAAACAATCCTTTTTTTGCTGCCAGTTCATTGAAGAAATGTAATACTCGAGAAGAAGGATTTCAATTTCCACGGAAAGTAAGGAAGAGCACTGAAGAACACCAACCCTGCTGGTTCCACGCTCTAGCTGACCATAGACACTGAAAGCAGATACAGGGAAGTTATGGGAGACCAGTGGGGATAAGGGACAGAAAAAGGGGAAAATGTCGTGAGGGAACAATGGAGGACACAATTGAGGCAAGATAGTGACGGACACTGAGGTCCAGATTCTCAAAGGTTTAGCATCGATTTAGCATTGCTTTTTTAATGCTAAACCGAAGCTAACGTTTTTGGGCATTCACAAACCAACGCAAATAAGTATTTGCGTTGGTTTGTGTGGCAAAGTAATGCAAAGCAGTGCGAAATGCAGCTTTGTGTTACTTTGCGTCACGGGGGAGGTACATGGGTGGTACATGGATATACCTGTGCTACCACCCATGCTTTTTGATGCTAAAACCTAGTCTGAAAAATCAGAAGAAAGGTTTAGTGCCAAAAACTAACGCCTTTGAAAAGAAGGTGCAAAACGGAGAAATGTTTTCATTTCATCCTGCTTTTCTGACTTTGCATGTGTTCTGCACTGTACAGCACACATACAAAGTGCGAAAAGCATTTGTACTTGTCTAGGCATAGTGTTTTGTACAGGAAGGATACCCTTCCAGTACAAAAACTATGCTAGACTCACGCACACCCCCTAGCACTATGACGCTAAGGTGTGTGCGTGGCACACAGCAGTTGAAATCAGCTGCAGCAATAGGGAGAAGGGAGGAGAGTGCCATTTTTGTGAATATGGTGTTCTCCTGCTCTCCCCTTGTCACACAGAGCAGCACAGCTGTTTTGGGTGCGGCACTGTGCTGCGTGACACTTATCAGAATCTGGGCCTGAGTGTACTTCTGCACCACTAATAAAGTCTATTACACGGGAAATAACCCATAACCCAGGGACCCAGGTATACACAGTATCTGACACAAATGGTCCCCAAGGGGGATGTTTCGCCCTTGACTTCCACGGCCATTCTTTTTATTGTTCAGAATATCATAGTTTGGTTGAAACATCCACAGAACACATAAATGAGGACTGTTTTTTTAAGTTTGTTAATGTGGATGTGGATATCTAAAGGACAGATATCCTATCATAACTCATCATTAGTTCCAGTCACATGTATAATTGTACATAGCACCAGTGCACTTTTTCAACTTGTCACTTTGCACTGTGCCACCACTGCATAGGAGCACCTTTATTATCATGATATTATGACATTCTTGTTTTGAAATTAATAAAATTGTATATAATCTTTAAAGAATTTCCTTCCAAGAGGGGTTCCTGAACAATAAAGAGAGTGGCTGTGGAAGTCAAGGGTGACACTTTCACCTTGGGGACTATTTGTGTTTGATGCTGCACCACTAATAAAGACATGCCATTCTGCTCCGACCTGCCTGTTGCCAATCATTAAAGGGCTTAATACCACAATACCTATAGTATAATGTTTCTATTTTGGGGGAGCTGTACCATGTTTCCGTGTGCAGTGTCATGCTCTTAAAAATCGATGTTGTAAACATAGGGAACTAACACTGAAGTTCTTTTTAGTCGCAGTATGCGGCAAAACTACCAGTAATAATTTCTGATTGATGCCGCATGATTGAGATTCTTGAGATTGATATAAGTTGTCAGTGTTCATCATGGAGCAGTCAGTGGAGTCTCATACTGCTAAATTCCACTTGAGACTGACTTTCTTGTCTGCTTCACATCATTTTCTGCTTGAGTGTTTTGCATACCAATGGAAAGGTTGCCCAGCATGCAAAAGAGAAGAGGCTCTCGTGCTTCCTTTCTGTAGCTTAGATTTTGTAAAATACTAGACATGTAATCACAGAGATGTGCATACTGTAGGATCTCTGCATATAACAACAATTGGGTTATTATAATATGTAATATTGGAGATTTCTATAATGAGCAATAAAATGTGCGCTTACGCTATGCGTGCAGTTTGTGTAACAAAATTGCCAGCTGGAGATGAAAATAGATAGCACTTTCTAAAAACAATCTGTCATTTAAAGATGCATGATCAATCTATCTATCAGTGTAACTCTAGGTATGTATGTTAAAGTGTTAAATTGGAGTTATTCGTAGGTCTTGTAATAATATTTTTGAAAACCTACTATTTTGAAACAAAAATCACTGAAATTCAACAGTTACACATAATTCACATAGGTATAGCTTGCTCTGCCTTAGATTCCAGATGTCATCAGTAACATAATATGTGAGATCATAAGCAGTGCATCACAGTGATACAAGTTTTACTTATGTCAATTATGTATAACTGGTGAATTTCAGTTATTTTTGGTTTCAAAACTGTAGTTTTTGTTTTATTGCAAGCCTATTAATAACTTATCTGTTTCATCTTTTTCCTTTTTTTCTTTGACTTCTAATGCTTTTTCAAGTAAAGTAAAATCTTAATACTATGACTAAACTTTAACGTTTATATTTTTCACTGAATTCCTATGACTTTTTAACATAAAATAATATCTTATAGAGAAAGAAACTACAAAAGCAAGGATTAGAAACAGTCAGCACCACAGAGGATCATAAAAGGGAACAGTGAATGACACTAACGCCAAAATGATAATGATTCATGTTAAATCTACACATTATTTGTCTGGCTTCCACAAAGACTCGCAATCCGAATCCCTATTTGAGTGATCGCCAGAAAATAAGCAATTAAGCAATAAGAAATGTATTTTGATTTTATTTATAAAGACACTTTCAAGTGATTTTACCATTTCCTTCTCTATTTGTCACTGTACCTGATTAAATAATGGTCAACTATCAGACACCCACTTTAAGAGTACATAACTACTGGTTTGCACCTCCAACTCATAATGCCAGTATTCATGTCAGCTGTATAATTTTCACCAGTGTACTTCATTTAGAAGGGGTGTTCTGTGCAAGGCTTGTCAGATAGATGACAGAATAGTGGTAAATGACCGTGTCAACAGAAAAAGGATTATCTTTTGACTAGTTATATTTCTAGGAGTGTGCAGGCAAGGAACTGATTATCCAAGGGTCTGTCTTCATGAGTAGTGTGAGGGTACCCATGGAAGGGCGGCAGCACTAGCATCTCCTGCCTGGGGCAAGAGCATTGTTGAAAATGGAACACCACTGGTATTCGTGTGCTGACTGGGTAAAATGGGTAGCAATGGATGAATGTTCTGTAACCCATCCTTGCTAGGCGATACCATTTTGGCAGAAGGGTATACTAATGTATTGCATCAGAATGATATATACTGCACAGAAAATCATATTTCTCTCCTTCATACTATTTTTTTTAGTCTAAACATTGGAGAAAGAATACAGTAAAAAGTATTATAGTAAAACAGAACCAATCCTGAAAGATGTATTCTGGGATTCAATTACAAAATACATTATCCCATTGCTGAAGCGCCAACTAGAAGTAAAAAAAAAAGTAGGTTTGATTGCCCACACTTCCAAACTTATCAAGTGCTTCTGATTTTGAAGAAATAGTCTATCTTCAAATGATAATGACAGTTCGGAAAGGATCACTTCGGTATCAGTCTCACTCCTCTCAAAAAGGGATGAAAGATTTTTCTATGCCGAAAAATATTTTGAGTGTCTGTTAACGATCATCTGAAAATGAAAATGGACTCTGCATAAATTCCAGCATTATTTAGGGAATTGGACTGTGGACGCATGGAACTCAGGTGACATTATTGCAATATCAGCTGTGTGGCAGAGCTCCCTCACACCCACAGAGATAAGCACATTTCAAAATGCAAAATATTGTTTCTTCTTTGATAGCTTTCCCTGAACAGCAAAGCAATACTCAGACACGGAGGTTGAGATGTAATGTTTAAAAAAATCAGCCAAACATCAACTTCCATGGCCACACAAGATTTCAGTAGAAAATATACCAAAATGTTATTAAAGTGATGATAAATAGAGGAGTTCACAGGTTATGGGTGAAGGAATATTATCACAAAGTAAGGTTTACTGCAAAAACCACTGCATTAAAAACATAAAAAATTAATGTTAAATATAAACAAGAAACAAATAGCAATGTTTCTCCCAAATGTTCAGCTGAGGCCTAGGTACCTCTGGGTCTCCATCTAGAAGGATCAGCCTAGATTCTGCATTTGAATAAGGCTTATGCAGACCAGTTGTTCGCTGTGGGAGTCCGTGTTGGATGCTAGCCATCTGGTTAAAATAAAACTGAGCAGAACCACATACGACTGTATTGCAAAACCAGTCAGCCTAAAGCTGATGGTTCTCCCAGTCAAGATCTTTCTTGGTGCTAGAAATGCTCAAGAGGGCTGAGGGAGTGTTTTAAAATAATGAAACATAATACAATAATGTGTAGAACTAACATGTAAGCCTTAGCTGAAAATGAAATGATTTAACTCAAGTTAACACACTGAGCAGACAAATTTACATGTTTTAGGTTTATAAAGCTGATGCTGTGGTTTTCCAAAGTTGACCTAGGTTAGGAATGTGAAATGTTAAACTTTCACTGAAGCTAACGTGCCGAGAATATGATGACTTAATGTAAGAAAAGATAGTTATAACCTTCCAATAGGTATATGTGCATAAGAATATAATAGTGCAATATAATGTTATAGCTTAATTTCACTGAATTGGGAATGAATAGGCAGCTTGTGAGTTAATAGAATGAATTAAAGGCCTAACCATGAACTGAAGTTTTCTCTAACAGACGTCAATTGTAAGAACTCTCACAATTTAAACTTAAAATTCTGATAAAAATGTCACAACTAATCTCTGTTGTGTATGAACTATTGTTTCCATTGTGAAAAGACAATGAGATGCTCCTGTTCCCATGAAGACCCTGATTGTTGATTGGCTGATGCAAGAAAGAAGTTGATACATATTGGAAAAGTTTAGATGCTTGGTTTTATATTTTTGCGTGTTCCTAGAGTAGTTTGGCACAATTCTTTGAGACACTTTCTCAGACTTTCTGAGAGAGAATTTCTCTGCACAATTCTATACCACTTGTCTGAATCTTGCTGCTCTGAGACCCTACTGCGTTTCTTGAACATGTATTTGAGATTCTGAAGCATAATGCTTTATCCTCTTTAATTTGAGCTCTTTATGGGTTCTGACTGACACCTTTTTCTCGTTCTACTCAAACGTATTCTTAGATTTAGAATAAGGATGTTTCCTTTATGAAACACGCTTAATGCATTTATTAGACGATTTATTGATATTATGATTTACAATACATTGATTTGATATTGATGTCTGTCTATGCCAATTTCAAAAAAGATTTGAGCAACTAAAAAGATTTAAATATAAATCTTTTGAACTCATACCAACTCTCATCAATGACTAAAAAATAATAACTGAAATTGTGATGACTAATTGATTGATGTACAGCTCCTGATCAATCTCACTTAGGAACATGGTCTATCGGCCTTTGGTAACTGAGTCTCAACCTAAACAAATTGGCACGTTTTACCTCATAAACCAATATGTAACTGATGTCCCAGCACTCCAGCAGAATCAAAGCTGAAGGCTGTATAAGGACAGATTATACTTGCATGAAAAATTGAAAACCGTTTTTATCGACTTTTAAAAACTCAGAGCAGAACAAGTTTAAATTACTAGTGAACAAAAATGTACCATTGTCAGTTAAACTCTCATGGTTCATTCAAGTCTTTTGGAATCCATAGTTCTGGAGTGTTTTGACTAGCAATAAGTCAAGCTAAAACATGTATTCTAATATGGTACCTTTTCGAGAATCTCCAGAGCCAGCCAGCAAGAGCTCTGCACTATTTTAGGTGCTTCCTCAGTCTGTCCAAGACTGTGAATCCTTCCTAAGGCCTGTACACTTCCTCTTTTGTGGGACCAACTCACTTTCCAAGAACTTCAAAGAACAGGAAATAAGGTTCACAGCATAGGCCAGCAGTCTTCAACTTTGAATGGGGCTATAATTAATTGAGAATTCTTCACTCTCCAGAGCCTTGTTCAGCTTTTAGGTTCTTTTACTAATGCTTTCTAAATCAGACACATATATCACTATACTGTCCTAAGAGGTCAGTTAGGAAAATTACTTTTTACACCAATTGAACATACTTATGTTTCCAAGTGGAACATTTGGGAATCTCCCACCACAGAGATTAGTTATTCTTCTTTCTTCAATGTGTTTCCTCTTTAAGCTTCTAACTCCTTCAAAATGGGTTTAGTAGGAGACCTCAAAGGAATGGAGTAGTACGACATTGGTAGGGACCTCATATCCTGTCAGGAAGTTGTAGCCACACTCCCCTTACCTCATTTGTCACCATTATGATGTCATTAAAATCTTGAGAAATCTACTTTTGGGCCACGCAACCCTGACAAATGTCTGTGAAAAATGAACATGCAGAGTTCTTCATGAAGTATCTTTTTCAATATCCTGAATCCCCTCATCACTCCTCTATTTGAAACCAGACCAGTTCTCCATGAAAACAAAATAATACCTACTTTCCCTATGAAAACAACAGCCCAGGTGTGCTGTTGATTGATACCAATCACTGGTCTGTAACATGGAAATAGTGTGGTTATTAATCTCTTGAAACAGGATTTCTATTATATGGGCTGTGGAAAACTCAAGAAATATCCAGGAATCTAATTAATGACTGGTATTCTATACTGATATTATCTTCTTTACATGTGTATTTGAGAAAAAGAAACTCATCTTCAGAATTTTGTTTGCTGTGGAAAACAGGATCTTTTTAGATTCTGAAATTGATTTGACTGTTGAATAATTTTACAAGTCATCTTGACAAATATAATTACTTCTAGATACAAAAAAAACACATGTTATAAAGTATATCATTTTGAAGGTTTGGTAATGTAAATGGAAATCCATAATAGAACACCGAAATCACATAACAACAGGACAACTATCCAGAAGGAGGGTATGATTTAGAAACAAATGCCTGGAAGTAGTCTACTGCAACATCCTAGGCTCTTAGTTATATTATTTCATTGACTGACATATATAACTAGCAGCTTCAGTGTGTCACTCTGAATGGTGTTTCTCACCAATGACAGTGATAGGACCAATTGCTACATTCTCTTTTTTGTTTTATTTAAGATGTTGCTCTCTTTGCATATTCTATACTAGATTGTTATCCCTTTCCCATCGCTTGCTTTATTTCTAATACCTCTAAATTCTTACTTGATACAATGGGTTTACCTTTATTTATTTAGCGCATGTATTAGTTACGTTTTTTTTTTTTTTTTTTAAGATCTAGGGGCATATTTAATAAAAATGAAAACGCCAATAAATGTAATCCAATCTAAACCTGACCACAGTATTGGAATTACTGGCGTGCCGTGCACTTTTTCATATGCTTATTTTACTAAAATGTCTTTAAAAATTAAAGAAACTAACCAAATTGTGAAACTCGTCTTAGCCATCAAACTAAGGTTCTTGGAAAGTATAGAGGAAACAGTTCGGTCTGATAGCTCAACTACTCACATAGTTCCTCAGGGCAAAGAACACCCATGCTTGAAAAGAGTTGTTCCATAATTTGGTCTACAATTGGCAAGAATTTATATTCACTCACTGGGGAAAGGACAAGCTGAAATAAAAGTACAACATTGACTAATTGATATGTTGTATGTTAACTACTGCCATCTTTCCATCCACTCATGCCTAGCCTTTACACGACTAAATAATTATAGCACATATTAACACTTTCTTTCTTTAGTTCATGATAAATTTAGCAGCTCCCTGAAATACAATTTCATATAAAATGTTTTCACTTCGGCCTTCCCAGAAGTTGTTCTGGATAACTAGATAGAATATTTTAAAGCGGAATATACCCAAATCACGTATTTTTAACATGTTTCCTATTGTGGCCAAACCCACAACCTCTCAATTTTAAATGCATAAAAAATGATTTCGGTGAGGCTTAAGTGAATGACCATAATTTTATTTTACTTTTTGTTTAACTCTGTTTATAAAGTTAAACAACCAAAGCTGAATAGTAAAGATAATTTACTCATGCGGCATTTCTGGATATGAAACTCTTCGAGATTCGTTGATAAAGTAGTAAACAATATCGTATAATTTACGAAATTGCCAGGAAAACGAATTTCTATAATATAACAAATCCTTAGATGTTTCCCCCGCAGTCCAATTCCAGCCGCATTTAACTTAACTGATTTAGTTACAAAGTTACATTTAACACCGTTTTCTTGTATTTGTTTGCCTTGTTTTCAATGGAAAGAAAAAGAGATGGTGTTCTGCAACATCTTCTTTCGGGCTACAGACATTTAGGGGCAGGTTTATGAAAAGTTGCGCTGCACTTAATGCAAGGCCACTTTTCTTGCACCCCTTAGCGCACCCTAACGCCACCATGTGTGCGCCGAATTTAATATACAGCGCACAATGGCTGTAGTTAGGGAACTAGCGTCAGAATTTTTGACACTAGTTCGGTGCTTTGCAGGATTAGCGTAAAAAATTCTGACACTAATCCTGCAGCACACCCAGAGGCCCATTAAAACCAGTAGGAGCCTCCTTTTAACGCCTGCTTTGAGCAGGTGTTAAAAGTGGCGAGAAAAATGACGCAAAGAAATCTCTTAGATTTCTTTGTGCCATTTTTTCACCCACCCCTCCTGATGGGGGAATGCCCCCTTTGCATACATTATGCCTGGCGCAGGCATAATGTAGCGCAAAGGGTTACAAAGTGGTGCAATGCATGCATTGCACCACTTTGAAAATTTGCCATGGCGATTTTGGCCTCATTAGGCCACATAAGCATTAAAAAAATTACGCTAATGTGGCACAAGGAGGCGCTAGGGGCTCTTAAATGTGCCCATTAGTAGAATAAACCTAAGCAGCGTAACTGAACAATGGGTATTATTTTCATCTCTACATGTACAAATATACTTTTCTCTGAGAGCATTCCTCCCACTTATGATTTCATTTCATTTTGAAATTAAACCTTGAAAGCGTCTTGAATCTGAATTATATATCTGCCTTCAATAAGCAAATGTATGCATGTTCCATTACGCGTAATTTCTTGATAGGCCCGCAGAAAGCAACATACCCAGGTCACGTCAGTACAAGACGTCATCATTCTTTCTTCCACTACGTTCGTCAACTTCACTACTCCATGGTCATTTACGTGAAGGTTGTTTGGGCCTCCAGAAGGTTTGCACTACAAATGGGTATGCGATCTCCGGCTTCAGTATCCTGCTTGAGAAATTTGTGGCATTCTTGGCACAACAGAACCTTCATGTGTTATTCTATGCCTCCACGGATGGCAAAGGAGACAAGCAAAATGTTGAGAAAAAAAGCAACAGCGTGGTAAAAAGCGTTTTCTTCTGTTTCTATCTTGGGTTCCACCAGTTTACTCCAATGCTCCATTAGCGTCGACAAAGTAACACAATTGTCAAGAATTCTTGTTTCTGCAATACTGATGACCCATAAAATCGTCTGGACATTGTGGGCTTCATTGTAAGCTTTCCTTTTGTTACGACAGGGCCAAAATGTCCACCAATGTTGGAATTACAAAGTCCATGGTAAATCTGCAAACCTGTAGTTTTTTGCCCAGAGACTGGGGCTGCTGGAATAACCTGTTCTTTCCAGGTGAATCTCAGAGCAGACATTAGACATACCCAGTAAATCAGGTTTGGTACTTCCTATTCTGCTAGTTAGCCCCCATTTTGAGAGGACAATTATGGTCCATCTCATTATCCCCTGGCAACTTCCTCCCTCAGACTTATCACTACCTCTAGTAATGGTAACTCTGGGGACAGTAGATAGGACCTTAAGGGCCGTATTTATACTCTGGTTGCGCCGAATTTGCGTCGTTTTTTTCGACGCAAATTCGACGCTAAACTAACGCCAACTAACGCCATATTTATACTATGGCGTTAGACGCTTCGGGCGCCAAAGTGCCCGGAGTGGGCGTCATTTTTTAGCGTGAACCCCTTCCTTGCGTTAATGATATGCAAGGGAGGCGTTCCTGTCTTAAAAAATGACTCCCAGGCCTTTACGTGGTATTTATACTCCCGGGCAAAAATGACGCCCGGGAGTGGGCGTGGCCAAAAACGGCGCTTTTGCGCCGCTTTTTAACGCCTGGGTCAGGCATGGCGTTAAGGGACAAGTGGGCTCAAAATGAGCCCAGAGGTGCCCTCCCCTGCCCCCAGGGACCCCCCCTGCCACCCTTGCCCACCCCAGGAGGACACCCAAGGACGGAGGGACCCATCCCATGGACATTAAGGTAAGTCCAGGTAAGTTTTTTTTTTTTTTTTTTTGTGGCATAGGGGGGCCTGATTTGTGCCCCCCTACATGCCACTATGCCCAATGACCATGCCCAGGGGACAGAAGTCCCCTGCGCATGGCCATTGGGCAAGGGGGCATGACTCCTGTCTTTGCTAAGACAGGAGTCATGTTGATGGGGGATGGGCGTCGAAAAAAAATGGCGCAAGTCGGGTTACGACGATTTTTTAGCGTCAACCTGACTTGCGCCATTTTAAGACGCCCTAACGTCATTTTTTCCCAACGCCGGAGCTGCCTGGTCTACGTGGTTTTTTTCCACGCACACCAGGCAGCGCCGGTCTGATTGCGCCGTCTAACGCCATTCCATAAATACGGCGCCCGCATGGCGCTTCAGAATGGCGTTAGACGGCGCAAAATTTTTTGACGCTAAACTGCGTTAGCGCAGTTTAGCGTCAAAAAGTATAAATATGGGCCTAAATTCTGAGGACATAATTCTGAGGCTTTTTTGTATTTTTCCATGCATCTGGATAACTAAAAGTGAAGAAAGGGGGAGTGGTAACATTGTCACGAGATTTTGTGGCAGGTGAGCTACAACATGTCATCAAATTGTTGCCATTTTGTATTAAGTATGAAGAAAGGAAAGTTAATGTGGTTCAAGAACATGGAAGGGAAGGGGATCTTGCTTCTTATATCTGCAAACGATCAATGCTCTGTAACCCAAGCATCCCACACCTTTGCTTGCCAATATTCGGGGGTTCTCAAATTGAGACTTTCTGCACAAGTGAGAAGGTAAGATTATGTTCTAAAAAGACTTCATCTCTTTGTCCTCCATATATTTAATGCAGCGTGGTCAAAGGTTTGATGATGTGTTGCAACCAACATCCCACCGATTGCTGACTTTTAATCATTAATTTTATTAGCCTGTATGCCAACCGGCAAGACAAAATTGTGTTAAAAAAGATGAGGTCTGGTGACTAAACTGCAGACTGTGGACAAAGAGTCCTTGATTCGAATTCCTGCTAGTCAATATCCATACTGAATGCTGACAACTATTCATATGAAGAGCGCAACAAACAAGTGAATGGCTACCTCCGATGCCAGGTCACCTGCGCTGGAATTTTAAACGCCCATCTAAGTATTCATTGCAAAATACTTAGACTACATAAACTATTGTGTAATAAAATTAAAACGAACACATCTGTATTGTCTTTCCAAAGGTCAGATGCAAAGATAGCCCAGTGGTATGTTAGATAAAATTGTGCCACAAACTGTGGACACAACTGACCCCTTCTCTCCATATATGTAATTAATAGAACATGCTAAAAATAGTATGTTGGGTAGTGAAAAGGCACAACATATAATAGGAATTCGTGTAATCTAGTTCAACCTACTGGCAAAAGAACGTCTGATGATTAGTCTATATTCAAGCAACCAGAGCAGATGTGTCATCTAAATAACCAACAGAATGCACAGTATGCATGGAAATATCAATAGCTAGGGAAATAATTTCGTCAATGCTTCAACATGTTGTATTTGGCCATCCTACTGTATTTTATGTGCGTTAACTCTTCTTGTACAACCCATTGTGTTATAATATCACTTTGTATTGTGTTGCAGTATTTCTATACCACGTTCACACCTCTTGACAAGGTCATCAAATGCTTTACCAATTTCCATTTGTGATTTTGTTTTCAACATTCCACTGTATTATGGGGCTTCAGGTCTATATTGTGTCCAAGTAGAAATTAAGATACATCTTTATTCTGGACTGCATGGCACAGCAGTGCGTGAATGTTTATTTTACTAAAGTCCTATTTTAAATAATGTAAGTACAAATAACTTTCAAACAGGAAACTGTGCAGCTCACCAGCATGCTCCTGTTCTCCACTCAAGTTTCGACCACCTTACATACTAATTGACTGATGCAGTTTGATCTGGCCCCTTCTTTTGCATGTCTTTTAACTGACTAGTGTGTTTTTTTTCAATGTCTGTGCAGCAATGGAACAGTTTCCATACCAGTAACTCTGGTGGGTACTATTTCTGCTGATGTTCTATCAAGCCAGGTACTCAAGGGACCCTCACCACATATTATCGGCAGATGTTAGCAAATGCCTCCCCAAGAGGTCTAGAGTTTCTTGTTATTTTCTATATTGTGGGACTCGATCTCAACCACAAAGACCAATGCAAGTTGTTTTGAACCCTCTATAATAAATGGATACTGTACATGCAATCTGTAATTCGGAGCACTAATCAGAGTATGCTGCTATCAACCTCTCCATTACAAATTAAATACAGTAAAGCTATCAGTAGTTTTCAACCTTTTGACTTCTGGGAACCCCCAATATATAATTACTGGAACCTGTGACTCCCCCCCCAATCATTATTGGAACCTGGGGACCCCACTGAGTCATGACTTCTAGCCGAAGGCCACAGCCTAAGCATTGTCGATGACTTGAACCGCAAAACAATACACAAAATAAACCGAAAAAAAGCATTCAAATACACAAATGATGGCACTTTGTATTTAATTCACAAACAAAAATAAATAAAAAATCTAAATTTTAATCTTAATATGAAGGTTGGAGCTT
Source organism: Pleurodeles waltl (assembly GCF_031143425.1). Lineage (NCBI taxonomy): Eukaryota > Metazoa > Chordata > Amphibia > Caudata > Salamandridae > Pleurodeles > Pleurodeles waltl. The sequence continues at coordinate 1,218,785,166 of NC_090444.1, read as the reverse complement.
TTCTAAATTCAAATTAGGCCAATCATCACCCATACTATAGTCTATTTGATGCACTTGCACTACTCCCACAGATCACTCTGAGGGTACTAATTCAATTTTCAGTCTTCAATTTCAAATTCCTTTACGTTTACAGTGCATTTTGCAATTTTAAATTGTACATTTGGCTTCTTTCTTTATGAACAGTTTATTAATGTGCTAATATTATTTACGTTTCTAAGTAGTCTCCGACTCCCTGAGGAGGCTTTGTGGTCTCCAGGGGTCCCCGGATCACAGGTCAGGAACCCCTGACCTATATTCACCAGAACGGAAAGGAAAATAAGGGAATTGTTGATGTTGATTGCTCACTGAAAAACAATTGTGAAAATAGGACCTAAGCTCTATTTACTGTTTTCTTTTCCTAAATATTCATGGTGCTTGTGACTTGCGCAGTCATGACTGGATTAAATCAAATATTCTTTGCTATAATAGAGGATTGCTGATGTCTTCCAAAGGTATTTGGGTACAAGAAGACATTGAAATTCTGAAACATAGAAAAGCATCCTTACAAGGCAGTAACTTTGCAGAATGTAAAAGAAAGGTGGAGTGTGTTTCACATCTATGCATTATCAAATTTTCCAAGTCACAAAAGCCTATTCAAGACTGCAAATGTTATGCTCAAGCTGCAAATATTTAATAACAGCTTGCAAGACGTTTCCTGCCTATTACTAATGAGTATGAGCAATGTTTTCTCACAGTCAGGTATTTGGCCAATCAAAAATATGTGACACATTAGCTTTAATACTTACATTAAAAAATGTCCAATATAACCTATGAGTTGAACTAGGCATTTGACTTGGTGTACTTTGAGATTATTTAGGGAACAATGGAAATATAGCAGTTATCAACAAGTGTTTCAAAAAAATTCTCATTCCCTTATCATATATCGATTCTTCTAGCCTAGTACTTTACAGTGATGTAATTAGTTGACCATTCCAAAATAAGCAAGACATTTGTAAGTAGTGTAATACATCGGTGACACTATATTGTAATGAAGGGCATTAGTGAAAATCTGTGTATCACAAACTTTATACCGAATTGTTGAGTACTGATCGACTTGGTAAAATCTGGAGATTACACAATGAAACATTCCTAGGGTGCATAAATGTAGCAAACTAAAAACAAAACAGTTGGGATTGCTTTGGACATCGCAAGCCATAGACCTGTTAGAAGCAACCTACATGGTTTAATAGACACAAGTACATTACGACAGGAGTGGTTTTCTAAATGTTCTTATTAGTGAGATGCACGCATTTGCTGAAAATGTTTCAGTTAATAACAATCGCTCCTACTAAGTATAAAAAATGAAGGCAATATGCGGGAACAACTATAACTGTGGATTGCATTGTGAGAGTATGCACAAAAAATCCATAGTGTTGTCTAAAAGAGCCTGGGCCATTGCACGCTTAAAATTACAATACACTGTGGCTTAATTGCCCCAAATTCAGTGGCTGATCTTTGTTCTGAGCCACCGAATGTTTCTCTTCACTGATTAACATTACATGTGCCCCAAAAAGACCAGACAACTTCTGCATTCAGGGGGCGTTGCTTGTCATTTTTGTAAAGAGTTCAGGTAAAGACACAATGGTAATAATACAGAGTGTGCCTTGAGATGGTCCAACCCTTCTTCATATAAAACAGTCATCCTATGGTAACTACCCTGGGTTTCAGACAAGTGCTTAGCATCATACAATGTACCAAATTGCCTCACATAGATGGGTATCACAATAGAGGGTTTATCCAGGCTTCTAAAAGCAAATCACTAATAAAAGATGTTTAATAGTTAACATAACAAATGCCACTTGCCATTGCCCGCTATTGGATAAGCCGTGAAGGAGTAGGTTGTGTTAATATCTGTCAATCGATTTCGTAAGCTTCTGTCTTTGCTCGTACAGTCAGCTAAAGAGCCTAATCTATGGAAAGGTCTCCATGGTGGAGCTTCCTTCTGTACACCATGAGGATATTGTTTGCTAGCCCCCTTACAGATGTTTGAAATGCTAGAGATAATTCACAGTCTCCTGTTGAGGTTATTTACCAGGCTTACTGTTGTTCCCCCTACTCTGATATATCATGGGATAAACTTTATGAAAAATAGTGGAAGCCAGCCTCTACCGATCATGCCACAATTAAAGTTTCCAACAGCAAATTTGGGCCTGCTAGTCTTCGGAGACATCATCAGGCTAACAGCTTGATCTTCAACTACATTTGTTATGACAAAAATGTTTAACTTGCTCTGAAAACTGTTTTAGTGTCCAATACTTTGAGGTGTGATGAAGAATGTATTTATTGTTTATAAAGTGGGACAAACTGTACACAATGGGTGGCTTGCCACGTTGGGTGGTTTGCCCATTGTAATTGACAGTTATTTTTTTGGGCAACAATTAGCTCCAATGTCTTCACTATCTCTGGATTACCAGGAAATGGCGACGAGAGAGGCAGTGAGGTAGGAATATCATGCATGGGGCCAGACGCCACTGTAACACAATCTTGGAAGGGGGAAGGAAGGGGGAAGAAGGCGCTGGACGCAGTGTGTCGACTGTTAAGGTTAGGAAGCAAATCGTGAACATGCTATGAATGGAGGCTAGGAGGTGAAGGATAAGAGAAGATTGGAGTAGGAAAAAATATGAGTATAAGGTTTGAGGTGGGAAAGCAGGAATCAGTTGTGCAATGGCAATGGAATATTCCAACCACCCCACAAAATAAAATAAAAAGTAAAATCATGACAAGAGAGTATGTAGCTATTAGGTGCTTGAGAGAAAGGAAATTGAAAATTTAGTACTTGTCAAAAAGGCTAATATATTATAAATACCCAATTATATTCAAAAGGTTGTGTTTGATATGAAATACTTGTAATTAATGAAGTAGATACACTGGATGTGTACACAAAAGTACAGTGATGTACTCTTGAAGTACTCCTGAATTCCAGGAGTAAGCCAGGAGTAAGCTAGGAGAACTCCTGACTTACTCCTGAAAAATCATGCATACCCCAGGAGGACTAATAGAGTAAATCAGAATTATACATACGCCGTTCTTTTTGAATCTGGCCCTTTGAGAGTAAGTTCATCGTATTGTTACTTGAGGTGTATGCTTAATTAACTAACCTTAGATTTGTATAATTTACGCATTGCGTGATTACACTGTCTTCATATTAGGAACTTCCTGTGATTCACTTTTAATTTCATTTTACACTCCTTTCCGCTTTACAAATATTTATTTTCATGCACCCTTTCTACTGTACATTTTGAAATGCGTGTATTAATGCAAATAACCACGGTACTTCTCGTGTTTTACTAGGTTCATTTGCGCAAATGATGTATTCAGACAAGTGTAAGAAAGTGCACAGTGCGGTGTTGTCAATGCACACAACCCGCAATCGTGGTGGATCTAAAGACTGCGTTCTGTGCTACAAGATTGCATTTTGCAGCCCTTCCGGAGGACATGAAAGTACATGTTCTATATTTGAAGGCTGCTCATTCATGAATACCAATGCGCTGTGTCCATGAGCAATGTGCGTTCTTATGACTTTAAGGTGCATTGCGTTCTTGGCTGTAGGCGTGACCGGCATGATAATAGGCACTGCACATTGGAAATGACTTAAAAGATACCTGCGCATTTCATCTATGAAAGACTATACCTGACTCCGTGCATCTTAATTCTCCGAACGTGCATAATTGTCAAGAAAAGGGGTTATCTATCTATTTCTTCCTTTGTTTTTAAATCTAAAAATTCCCTTTAGCATCGGTGTTGCCACCCTTTAAACGTGCAAACATGTGCTAGAAACATACCACGAGACTCTCAGTTCGTGCTCGTCTTTATTTTCATGTGTGCAGATATATTTATACTTACAATTAAGTAGATTTTGCTTCAAGAAGCAATAAACCACTTTGCCGAAAACCTTTAAATGGTACATCTCGCAGGAGACCTGCTGCACATAGAGCATATGGTGAGCGGAGGCCTAGGTGAAACCAGATTACGCAAACTGGACTGGTGAACAGGTGCGCGAACAATAAGCAATTTGTGAAAGAAAAAGTGCCAGTATCCCCACCGGTGACCACCGGCTCAAATTAAGCGCCGGGTGGGAACTGTACTAGAATGCACACCATGCAGCTGGTGTAGACATTTTTGAAGTACGGCTCACGGGGTCCATAGTATACGGCCAAAATCATCATTTTATAATACACTGAGGCCTTTATTTATACTTTTGAGGCGCCGCATTTGCGTCAAAAAGTGACGCAAATGCGGCGCAAAAAAGGTATAAATATGGGCCTAAGTGCTTTCAGAGCTCTCCCTGTCATTTCAAATGAAAGCAAATCTCATGTTTCAAAGCGCCTATCTCCAACACTTGAGCTCTAGGCAGCCAATCGTCCCACATTGGCATCCATAATATTACTCAGATGTACGTTCAGCAACTGATATGGGTTCAACGAGTATTAGGTTCAAATTATCACGGACATTTTGTTTAAAATGCAGACCAATACTTGTCCATGAAATCTTGACACAACTCCTTTTAGGTTGGGCGAAAAGCTGTCTCTTCCTTTCTTTCTGGCAGGAACCAGTTTCTAAATCTCAAGACAGAATGGCGCATACTTAACCCGCATTAAGCCTGAAAATGCAATAATGACTCTTTTAAAGGGATAATAATTCTAATTCCCCTATCTGCAGCAATAAAGGCTGTACACAGCTAATCTGCTTTGCCCTTTCAATTAAACTTGTTCGGGGCGTTCTATGTAGTCAGCACCCAGAGTGGGTCATTAAAATTCTTGTTCGCTGTGAGTTGTGTGCGGTTCGCTGTTGTTTTTAAATTCCATTAGGTCCGGATGGTCTTTATCGCCCCAAGACCACGGTGACTTCAATCAGCCAATTTAATTACCTCACAAAATTGTCAGCAGAAGCGCCGAGGGAAAACAGGAAAGGCTGTGACGTTATCAAATTGAAATCTCCCTCTCTGGCGTTTAATCTGCGTCCGTCAATATCGGCGAGCGCACCTCCTGCCTGGGGGGCCGAGGTAGAGGGCCCAACCTCTCATCTCCTCCAAAGGACGCCGCGTGCCGCCTTTGTTTTCTGTAAGCTTGATCTCGAGAGCCGGGCTCAGAATATAAATTTCCCTGGGAGGGGTCTGGTGACTTTAAGGTCACTTCTGAAAGTCTTCATTAACAAACTCTTTTTAATGTAGAGCGTTATCAAACGCACACAGGTGAAAGCACTCTTCGTGTGATTAGTTAATCGGCCGCCTTTTCCCCTGCCACTTAGCACATTCTGGAGATCACCCCTGGTGTGGGACCCACCCTAACCAGAGGATTCTCCCTGCTCTGATTCGCCCTCATTTGGTGGATTGTTCCTCCCATGGGATCGGTCTACACTTGGAACCACTTCTAACCTAGAATCCAGCACATAGTGGAGATATCTCCCATGGGATCCGCCATACTATAAACCTTAATTCTTGTGGATTCCACGACATGGTGCGGATTGCCCCTTCCATCATAAAATCCGCCACATAATGGGGATCGCTACTTCCCTGGGATCCACCATACCCTGGGGCTCGCCTGTTACTTGGGATTGACAACAAAGTGGGATCAGCCCTCCTGTGGTATATTGCAGACATTGGGATCCCCATGGAATCAGATACAAGCTACTCCTCCCTGAGATCCACTAGATATTCGGGATAATTTTTCATCTGCAATCTATATATGTAGCATATGTTCTACTGAGATCCACACAACAGTGGGGGTCACCACTCCTGGGTATGAATTTATACTGGGGACTATCCCTTTCCGAGGTTCACCATACACTTGATAGTCACCACTCCTGTGGATTTATGTATGCCATAAAATTGGGGTTACTCACCACAGCCCAAGATTCGCCTATACTATGGATAATCATCTGCTGAGATTCACCCTACACTTGGTAGTCACCACTGCTGTGGATTCATTTATACCACATACTGAGGTCACTCATCACTCCCCAAGATTCACTTATAGTCGGGATCATCAGCTGCTGAGATCCACCTTACAATTGCTGGTCGCCACTGCTGTGGATTCACTTATACTACACACAGGGGTCACGCATCACTCTCCAAGATTCACTTGTACTGGGGATCATCATCTGCTTAGATCCATCTTGCACTTGGCATTCACCACTGCTGTGGATTCACTTATACCACATACGGGAGTCAATCATCACTCCCCAAGATTCACTTAAACCGGTGACGATCACACTCTGCTGGGAACCACCATACTGTGGGAGGCACCACCCCTATGGATGTATGTCTTTTGAGAATCCTCCCCCCCCCTGAGAACCATCATTTTCTGGGAGTCATCACTCTTTGGTGTCTATATATACACATACTGATAACCCTGTTTTGGGGGTTCTCAATAGACTACGGGGTCAACACTCTATGTGATCCACAGATCAAGGATCCTCCTCTCCTGAGATCCAGTGTAGACTGGAAGTCCCCACGTCTTCTGATTTTCGACACCATGGATGACCCATTACCATGAGATCCAGCATAGAGAAATTACCATCCACTACAATGAGGAATAGTGCTCCTACAAAGTAAACATTACGTTTGTACCCACCACCTGGGTGTAAAAATAATTGCATTGTTTCAATGGTGTAAAAGTTGCATGTCTGCTATTTTCTGAGACATACATTATGTATTTTCACAGTTGGTGAAATGTGGGATTCACAGTCGGATCCTGGTGTTCACCACACAACTGGGATCTCAAACACATTCCACCGCAAAAGAAAAGTAAGCCGGCTCAATGCCTCTGCGCAGTCCCCTCGTGCATCATTTGGACCAGGCAAGGCAGCAGTCTAGAGTGGTGCCACCGAGCAGGTCCCAGCAATGCAGGCCATGGTCACTTGACGTAATCATGACTGCCACGTGCCCGGAAATGAACCCTGTACACCACGGACGTGAGCACTTCCTTTGCGTCCACTTGGGGGTGCAGTGAGGAATAGCGTGCCTCTCACAGACAATATGTACGTGCTGCATTCTGGGAAAACTGCTGGGGCACGTGTGCGCATGTGCTTCGAAAGTGAAATTTGGCAGATGTGCCCCTCTCATCTACGATGCCCGAGATTAAAAGAGGTTCAGCGACTCCGGTTCCATTAGATCACCCTATTCAGAAAAGAATAGATTCTTCGAAATCGAAATACGCTACTCTGGGTAGGGGGACACTGGCCGTGAACAATGCAGCACTCGTGCCGGGGGCCTGCCTAGTCTTTACTCTGAAGAGGAGCACGGTGTCTTCATGAGTGTGTCCAAATAACACTTCGTTTCTCCACATTTAGCTTGAGTTTTAGCATTGTTACCACTGCAATGGCACCACGGGAGGTGACCCTGGCTCGGTCTAGCGTTCATCTACATTGTGCTGAGAACGAGCCCTTCTCCCTGAAGCCCGCTGGTTGCCAGCATTAATGAGCATCCGTAGAAGGTAGAGGCTCATTGAAAGGGGCCACGCTGCCAATAGTCAATTGTAGCTGGCAGGCGCCGCACCCAGCGCTGTAACACAAATAGAGTGGCCCATCCATGAAAAAAACGCACCGGCCTGGGCTCGCTTTGCAGGGCCGACCTCGGGCATGAGTGAGCTCGGCCAGGTCCGGGGGAGGGGGCGTTTGCCAGCATTGTGAGGGGCGCAGCAGGGAGCTGTCTGGCTTGATGCCATGAAAACAGCGGCTGGTCCATCCTACTTGGACTCAATGGGGTCCAGTTAAAGACTTTCCAATCACCCCTCAATGTACCTCAGCATAATTGTTAGAACCCCCATCAACATCGTGTCTTCCGCCCATCTTCCTCACACCTCCTGCCTCATACCTCAACGAACTCCCCCAACACCACGTTTTCTTTCCGCCCAGGGCGCTATCCTGGTCAATCCAATTTGGGTCCGGCCCTGCTTATTTGGAACATCTTTTATCCGTTTTGAATTTGTGAGCAACTGTGGGTTGTTTTACGAGCAAGGATTCTATGGCTATATTCATTGATAAATAGTGATCACGATACAGAATTTAACGCGCCGCCCCGTTTTTTTTTTTTTTTTTTTATCTCCGTCAGCCTTTTACCCTTTCTCCCTCTCCTGCCCCCTCCATGCGCCTATTACACTCTATCAACGTGTCCCCTTCTTCACCCAGCAGACGACAGCTCGCCCGTGGCCTTGGTAGGCTGGAGACAGCGGTGCTCCGTTTCTCTCCTCCCAGTGCTGTGTACGTGACGCTGTACACCCATTACCACTGTACGACCTGGTGTCCCACACCGCTAAAGAATGTGTATGCACTGTCAACCGCGCGGGCTATTGTTCAGAAAATGTAAGATGGGCCTGATGAATACAAGGAAAATTGTCCCCGTTCCCCCACATCCGTCCGCGGCTAGGTAGCAAGAGGCTTCCAGAATTGGAAAATATGTGTCTTTCATACCCATGGGCTTCGGTGGCACAGCACCTGTTGCACTGTTGACACTTAGGCCCATGTATGTTTGTGCCCTGGTCTCGCGCTGGGTGGACTTCAGACTGTGCAGGTGTTTATGGTCGCTGGCCGAGGTCCTGAAGTGAAGACGTGCTAAAGCACCTTACCGAGGACGCAATGTCACTCCCAGCCCGGGCAACCCCGTTTAAAGCAGATGAGTCCGGGTGGAAAATGCTGCCATTTTAACCCTGGTGACCCCCTCGAAAGAAAAATACAAATTACAAAGCCGTGTTTAAATCACATCCGCATATCACTCTCTCTTTCGGACATTTTGTTCCATACAAAGAAAGAAAAGCTCATTTGGACCGACGGGGTTATTTATATCGATCACATATATTCAGTGAACTGTGAACGCAGCTACTAAAATTCGCATATAAGGCTGCCATATTCACTAATGGTTTTATTTATCTTGGTATATTCTGAAGGAAAAAGCAACGGGCGTGAACAAGTCTTTTCTGGTCTTATTCTTAGCTGGTTTGTCGGTCTGTTTTTAGCGCTTTGATGGTGTTTTGCCGCTTTTGCGCTTTGCTGCGGATACGTACTGCAAGCTTTCAAAACATTTGAAGCGTGCTTTCAGGTGACCAGCAGAACTATAGGAAGCCTCGGAAAATGCAATCTATCAGTGCAGCAAAGTAATTAAGGAAGAACTGTGCGGTGCGTAGCTGGCGTCACATTATAATGTATACATGAATCGATGGCTACCGGGGTATCCAAAGCCCATCCTGAAATATTGTGTAATTGGCAAGGGATTACGTTCATACTATTTCCTGATCCTTGGGCGTTAAATATGCTTAAAAATGGCGTAAACGTTGGGAAGGTCAAACGATGCCGTTTCAGGAGAAAAAAGCAGGTTTAGAATGAACAATGTTGGTATAGCGACTATGGTGATTTGTGAACACTTTGCCTGTGATGACAACACGAAGTAAATGACTCCCAAGACATTGCCACACTAAATGTCCAAGCTTCTGGGTCAATATTTCAGACATTCACAATCGACAGGAGGCCCCTGGGAGCGTTTGAAATGAAACGACTTCGGCAAAAACATTGTTCTGACACTTTAACTATGGCGCCGACGTTTGTGAGCTGCATAAGCGACCATCACGTTGACGGTCCGCACCCTCCCCACTGCCCAGGCGGGTCCGAGTCTTGAGATGACCGGAGGAGGTGCTTCCGACCCTGAGCGGGGTGGGTGGGAGTGCCCACAGAATGAGGCAGTCAGTGGTGTGACATGTAACCAGTGCAGGAAATGAGGCAGGACAGACGGATCCTGGACCAACGGATATTACTGAGCCGGAAGCAGGATCTGGCTGGGCCGGTGTAATATAGTGGATTTATCTGGTGTAATTTGCAGACACTGATACATTCAGCAGCACCCGCAGGGTGCCTCCCTTTCCTTTTGAGCAGCAATATGCAGGGGTTGAAGGGGCTTTCTTATTTTCACTTTCAGCTGCGACCAAAACAAAGGCCAAATGTAAGGGGCCACCAGCCTTGCTTTTGTTCCAAAATTAATCCTAGCTTGGACATCTCTGCAGCCTAACACATAGATGCCAATGCAGTGGAGGGTAATAAAGTACAGCTTGTTATCACTTTAAAGGTAGGTAAGAGACACATTTGGAAGCGGCATTTTGGCTTTGTTCAACCCCCGGATATGAGCGATATGCATGCACTGTATGCACATCAGATGTATCTGTCTGAGTAATTACACAAATAGCAATTTAAATAGCACTCTCTATTTAAAAAAATATATATATATTTAATCATTTTATAGCGCTACCCGTCCCAGGGCACATCATATCACACTTTATAAACACTATACATTGACAGGGCACATTATATCACCCTTTATACTCATTGGCAATAAATCAAATGTGCCCTTACCCATTTTGTGTCTATGGGGAAACGTGTTCATATGTATGACCCTGCGTGCAGTAAATGTTACATAAGACAATGGGTGTAGCAAGGTGCAGGAGTCAAATATGGTCTTTGCTGGTAGCTATTATGTGTTAAGAGTGCATGATCTGGAGAAACACTGTCAAGATTGATAACATATGGCAGTGCTTGAGGTTGTCTGTAGTAATAAAGTCTTATTAGCATCCAAAAGGAAACCTTTATAGCAGCCTTATAATACGGACAAATTGACAAAGAACATAAGGTTCTAAATCCATGCCTTACAGTTTGTTGACCATTGATGCCGGTTCATTGCTGAAAGTATTATAAGGTTAGCAATTTCCTAAACTGGAAATAACAAAATGATCTCCTTTCAAAAGCAGTAACCAACTTATTTATCCACATAAAATAGAACCTGTGATCTGCATGTTGCACAGTGTACTTTGGGGGAGACACGTGAATCCTCTAGGCTACTTTATTTCTAACAACTGTACCTTACAAATATTATTATCCGTTAGATGTAATGGGCGCACAAAGATCTCTGCAGCAGAAGAAGTAAACCCATAAGTTATTTTAAAACGCAGCCTCTTTGTGGCCCACCAAGTCAGAACAGATTTACATTTACGCTTGTCCTTATTGCCGATTTCGTGGGCAACGTTTTAGAAAAATAAATGTAAACTTTAACCGCCAGACTTTGCTTTCCATGACATTGCCCCTCTGACTCCGCCCTTTTACTTTGCCGCTCCTTGGTTCCCAATTTATAGGTGCCTAGTATATATATATATATATTTTTTAATTCTAGCTCTGCGTGTAACCTTCCAAAAACTGCCCCCTCCTCTCTTGAAGCAGCCTAGGAGTAGAAGGAGGGGCAGGTCAGAAGTGTGAGAAGTATGGCGACAGAGAGGGGGCTGAGCGGGCAAAAGCCTCGTAGGATGAAATGTATTGACACAACTTTGACGCCTCTTCAGGGGGTAGTAAGCGCTATATAAATACTATTACAACTATATTTGTATATATTAGATGTGCAGGGGGTGGGTTTAGCAGGCGGGCTTCTGAGAGTGTGAAGGGAATAGGGAGGGCGCATTCACACACCCCTGGGGAGAGACTTGGGACAGCCATGGGGGTAGAACGTGGGCACACATGGAGAGTGAGGGGGAGTGGGGGAGGGGCAAGGGAGCCCATTCACAGAGCCAGGAACTGTCTGGGGGGCGGAGGGGGTTCTGAGGCTGCTAGCCGGTTGCCATAGCAGGGAAGGGGCAGGGTTTAACCGCTGCTGCTGAAAAGGACTCCTCACAGCCCCGTCTCACCGCCACCACACACAAAGCCTCGGAGTGGGAGGACATAAACACAGCAAGAGATATGACTGAGATGCATGTCACACCACATGCACAGGTGAACACGGTTGGTGTAAACGCAGACACAGGCCGCACGTTTGAGGCACCCTGTGAAACACGCCCGTGACGTCAGAGTGGAGGAGATTCTGACAAAACACAGAACGCGCTGACGCCCTCCTCGTAGGAAATAACTTAGGTGCTTTGGCACATATATTCTCCATTTCTAAGGAGTGATTGCTATTACGACGGAGGCACGTGTGCAGCAAAGGCGAGCACACTGGGGGTTCTGTCCACAGCCTTTCTACAAACCAAACACACAACGTGTGTCAGATACCCGCACGCGTTGAATAGAGACACATTGTGCACATCTGCATGTCTAGCTCGGGCAAGGAAGGGGGAGAAAACGTGTCCTTAGTTTTTCTCCCTTCGCTTGCTTCAACAGCTGACTTTATGATGGTATTTACATTGCCTTCACATTAAAGACAATTTAAGATTTGTATTAATACGTCCGAACTGATAGAGATACGTATCTATTTTATGTATAAAGAAAGTTCGACTAGATAGATAGACAGATAGACAGATAGACAGATAGGCAGACAGGCAGATAGGCAGATAGGCAGATAGATAGATAGATAGATAGATAGATAGATAGATAGATAGATAGATAGATAGATCGATCGATCGATCGATCCTGGATACAGTATATTGTTTGTACGCATAAACAGGCAGATGTATACACAAGGCCGAAAGCCGGAACTATTACAGCGCCTTGCTACAAATCACCAGCTGCATATGAACTCATAGAGAGAGTCCAAGCAGGAATCCTGTACATTCAACTGGTGCGCTGCTCCTACTAGAGCTGCCACGCGCATGAAACCTGCCCGAGGTGATCTATGGTGCCGCGAGTCGTGTGAAGGGAGCAGGCATTCCTAAACATGGTTGCTAAGAGCAACATGCCTCAAGCACCACCTTAAGACTGGAAGGAGGCAGAATATCACCCGGGATCAATAAGAGGCCGCCTCTCCAGTGACCGTTAATGGGCTTCCAGCGCAGAAGGACATGCCCCACTGCCTGGACGGATCACTCAACCCCTTCTTCTTTGAGGAGCTTGGAGTGCACTGCAAGGGACTGGAGTTGACTGGACTCTGGGTGGCCCGCTGGTTGCTGGGAACCCTCGGATAGCTGGCATACACAGTCTACAAGAGAGGAGCGTTGTTTTTGTGTGTAAAGGACAGGGCATGTGTGCGCCAACATCCGAGAACATGCCTCGGCCCCTTGCCAAACAGAGCCTGTAGTGAGGAGAGTGGGTGTGACGTGTGAGGGGCAGGGTGATATGTGCGCCACTGCCAGGGATAGCGCCTCGGCTCTAGTTGCCTTAGGAAAAATGATGGGAGCCACCCGGCAGAATGTGAGGAGGGCCTCCAATATCTCACAGATATCCATTGGCTTTGGAATGAATAGGGCCCCTCTGAAGGATTGTGGGACCCTGCAGACTTGCCCCCCTTTCCCAGCGTGTCTCAGGGGCTGCTGGGGCCTGCACTACTCCCCTGTCAGGGCCCTTGCAATACCGAGCCCGTAGTGAGAAGAGTGGGTGTTAAGTGAGGGGCGGGCACTATCTCGGATGATGACTCGGCTCCTGCCATACAGAGCCTATAGGAGGGTGGGTTTGAAGTGTGAGGTACGGGGCGTGGCACGCCCACTGCCTGGCAGAGGCCCTGGCCCCGCGCCATTCAGAGCCTGCAGGGGCAGCGTGCAGTGTGAGACAGAACGACGTGTGACAGTTCCTTTGAGAAGACCCTACCCTACAGACTGCTACCACAAATATAACACGTTTAGGACACTAGAGAGACAATGTGAGGCCGTCGGATGCAGTTCTCCCTGCCATGCAAGGACCCGAGCTCAATACCAAACAGGGCATACGGTGAGGGGTAATGTATGAGGGACATGACCCTCTTCCCCCAATAGGATCCCCGAATTTCCCGCCATGCAGAGGATGTGACGAGCAATAGTAGGAATCCCGAACCTCCTGCTACACAGGGTATGGGGAGAGGAACCTAGAAGTGCAGTGGGATAGACGGGGACGCTTCTCTCTCCTAAAGGAGCGTTAAACCACCCTACTAAGCATGGCCTGTGGCCACGAGGCTGGGCTTTAGAGTGAAGGGTTGAAGAGAAGGTGTTTGCACTCCTTCTGGTAGACGTAGCCTATAGTAAGAAATATGGCCCTACAGTGCGTTGGCCGCAGGGACGTATCTTCTTTCACCGCCACATCGATCCTGCGGTGAGGAGACAGCCGGAGGTGCACTATCTGGGCTACCGCATCTCTTCCCGCATGGGGTGCTTCGAGTCCTCCTACCACAGAGTCCTGCATGGATGGGCTATGGTGCATCTCCACCGCCCCCAGATATAATCTGCACACATGCACAGGCGTGACTGTGAGCAGTGCAATATGTGCAGTGCACCCGGGCTGAGAAGTCTGAGGGGCACATTGCACCCCATTTATAGCCGCATATTTACCAACAGAACCAGCTGATGGGGCCCAAATTCCTAGTTTGCCTCAGGGCCCGTGGCTCCCTTGCTACTACACAGCACGCGGGGCTCGTGTGGATACCTGTGGTGAGGAGCACGGAGCGATCCTGGAGCCTGCCACGGCCCGGGACGAACTCTCACTCCCATCCCTCACACGGATATTTTCATTTCACCCAAATCCACCTTTTCACTGCTGCACCTACTTCTGAGACACTTGCTGTTGGAGGGGGTGAGGGGGTAAAGGGTAGTTTGAACTTCTGCGCAGACAAAAGTATGGATATCAAAGTTGCACTTTAACTCTCCGATAGCATTTTGGAATGGATAACAACCTCGCCTCCTGGTCCCAACTCCTACCTCACACCAAACGTCCATTGTAGTTAAACTCAAGATCAGTGATAGGAGCGCTGCTCCGTTTGCGTTGGAAAGTATCTCGCATAGCGCTAAGGACAGACCTCTGCCCCGCTTTGCGCGTCAGCTTTCTCATGAAGAGTTATCATATACTGAGTCATAATCCACTTTCACCATAATATCATTCATAGCTTGGCTGGTCAGTCAATATATCCAAGGGTGAAACTGTCAAAAACAATCCAACAGTTTTACAACCCAGACAGCCGGATATGTTTCTGACAAAATAATACACACCTAACTACACACGTCCAGTTACATCAAACCACAAGACCCTACAAGTGGCTTTCTTTTATGCACTGTCGATTCCACTTATCAGTAAGTGCCTGAACCAGGTCACTTCAAAGCACTTTGCACAATCACTAAAAACACTATTCATGTGTTATAGCGTGCACCGTTAGATTAAACCAAATGTCCACAACAAAGGCAACGTGAGGTAAATCGTGTGGGTTTCCTCGCTGCAAGAATGACAGCTCTCGGGATGCGCTGCCATTCCTTTTCTCAAGGAAGGACCACATGGATATAGGCATCAGCAGCCGCGCGCAACACAGGGGGGCTCAGAGCACCTGCACATATACACCCCACACAGGCCGCTGAGCCCCCTCCAGCCTTCGCTTCCCATTAGTCACCCACACAACATCACCAGGGCGCCCGTTCTTTCTTACCGAAGCGCAGCACATGCGTGGTCCCGTGGGAGAGCCCGAGGCAGAGGGCGCAGAGAAGCAGCCCGGCCGGGCACCTGGACAGCGGCTGGGCTCCGAACGGGCGCCGGCGCTCCATGCTGGATCCAAACGCAAGACCCCTATACTGCTCCGGCTTTCCTTGTAGGACTGGGCGGTGGAGGAGGCAGGAGAGGGCTGAGACAGCGGGCGCACCCGGTCACGGCATGGCTCCGGGGCAGCGAGGTGGTCCCGACATCCCCATTAGTAGTCCTTGCATGTCCCCCGCTCACTGCGCCAAGGAGCCACCTTCCGCTGCCGCGACGGCCATGGCGCTCAGAGGGATAGGCGGCAGCCCGGCTCCATCCCGGGGATTCAGTCAGGGAAGGTGAGATGGAGTCAGCGCACGATCCGTAGGGGTAGGCAGGCGGTCAGAGGGTATGGCGGCAGGAGCGACAGACCCACGCACACTCAGGCGGAAGGCTACAAGCCGCCTTCCTGCTGCACTGCTGCACTGCTTCTGACGCACAGCCAAGATGAAGTGACTGAGAGCATCGAGGAGGGACCTGCTCAGCTCCAGGCTGCTGCTGCCACCAGAGCCCGCCTGCGCCCTCTGATACAGGAGCAGAGAGCTGTGAGGGGAGACCCGCTCTGCTCCAGGCTGCTGCTGCCAGCGCCTGCCTGCACCCTCTGGTACAGGAGGTGAGAGCAGCACTGCTTCTGACGCGCAGCCAAGACAAAGTGAGAGCAGCGAGGAGGGACCAGCTCAGCTCCAGGCTGCAGCTGCCACCACAGCCCGCCTGCACCCTCTGATGCAAGAGGTGAGAGTTGTGAGGGGAGACCCGATCTGCTCCAGGATGCTGCTGACAGAGCCTGCCTGCACCCTCCGGTACAGGAGGTGAGAGCAGCGAGGAGGGATACGGCGCTGGGGCCAGCGCGTGCTTGCACCGTTTGATGCAGGCGGCAAGATGCCGTCGGTGTGCAGGCAGGGATGCGTGGGGCTTCCCTCCTTGACGAGCCGCCCTACTCTGTCGATATGTACGACCTGGACAGCTGTTCAGCATCACCGTGAGCCTGGGAATATCTGAGAGTGTGTGGCCCTGGGGAGAACAAACATATGCTGAGCTTAGAAAAGAGATCCCTACTAAAGGGCGAGGGAGCTCATCTGGAGCTCCGAGCCTGTACCTCAGGCAGGGTGAGGGAGCTGCATACCTTAGAGAAGAGACCCCTTATGCAGAGTGAGGGGGTTCAGACCACATACCACCTGTTGGGTGGGGGAAATTTGGAACTTAGAAAACAGACCCCTCCTGTAGGAACTGAGAGCTTACGTGGAGCTTCCAGGGGACCAGAACTGTCCTGCAGGGAGTGGGAGCTCACATGGAGATTGCAGCAGAACCCCCCTGTGAAAGAGTTTATGTGGAGCTTAGAGAATTGACACCTGATTCGGGTTGAGGGAGCTCACTCGGAGGTTAGAGCAACCAACACACCAGCTAGTGGAGCAGAGGGAGCTTATGCACACACATTCTACAGGGCCAGGAAAGTGCAACACATTGAACAGAAACACCTCCTGCAGAGTGAAAGGTATACGTATCTTTGAGAAGAGACACCCCCATTAGATTGAGGGAGCTTCTACGGAGCTCAGATTTACCAAACATCACGTGCAGGGGAAAGAGAGCGCTCCTTCGGAGCTTATAGCGTCTAAACACCTCCTGCTGAGAACGAAGAAGCTCCTTTAGAGCCTGGAGCAGATACGCCTTCTGCATTGGTAGAGGGATCTCCTGCTGAGCGTATTATAAACAATGCACGACCTACAGAGCGAAAGGGAGGTCTGGCGCAGCATGGAGCACACGCAGCTCCTGTGAGGAGATGGAGCTATTGAGAAGATTACGGCAACCAATACTCTGTGGAGCTTATCACAGGGCGTGCGGAGCATAAGCAATCAACACACGTCCTAAAGGGGGAGCTCCCGGGGAGCCTAGAGCAGTGAAACCTCATGGAAGTAAGGACGGTGGACTCTGTGGAGCTTTCAGCAAAAGGAGTGCTTCGGGAGGGGCCCGCCAATTTTGTGGATTTGGAGCCACACAGTTTAGGCATGCACAGTGAAAGCTCTTGGGTCACCCAACAAAACTCTTCCAGGCGCAGATAGAGAGCTTGCTGCAGAGCTTGAGTGAGCTGGGAATCTTGGGGAGCGGAGAAGGGAGCTCCTCCTTCCGTCCCAGAAGGCGATTCCCCTAGGCTTTGCTGAGGCAGAACGCCTCATAAATGCCAGGACAGATACGAGGAAGGCGTGATGTCGGAAACCCCCTGCAGAGTTTCGAAGAGCTGGAGTCATGCAATCATCGGGAGCACAAGGAACCTCTGCGGAGAGCTTCATGTAGCGTCTATTGTCACCTTGTGGTCACTTCACAGCGCTAGTTTGCATTGGGCTCTGGTCTCTGGATGAACCTCAGTGTTTTCTTGGCTGGTTTGTGCGGCCCGCCCACCTCCCTCTCAGACAACAGAATCACACTCATGCTCTGACAGCAATCTGACAAGAAAAGAGACACCCCTCCAGGTCTGCAGCTGCCCATCTTGGGTCTGCGGTGATGCCCAAGCAATCAGCGAAGTAGGCAGGCAGACACGCCCCCCAGCAGGCTTTGGGTGGAAGGGTAGCTGGTTCTTGTGGCCAGGAAGCTCCCCCCCTCCCCCACACACACTTAGGCCTACTTTCATGGTCGGAGTACGAATGTGCCAACTGGGACCTCCATACAAATCTCAAAGCTAGCGAAAATAAACACATAACACTTTAATTGGAGGAAGTGTACTACTGGTACAAACACCTTCACAAACGTATGACTACAGCGCAGATGTCAAATTCCATGTTATCACCACAGTACAGTGTTATTGACAACAGAAAACATAGCTTATTCAGTGATCCAGTGTCCTCACAGAGGAAAATTACTCTGCTGGCTATCACGAACTGTATTTAATGTGATTTTTATTTCAATGCATTGACTTAACTCTTTGCATCCTGGTTCTGGTGCAATATATTTGTTTATAACTACGAAGCATGAGAAAACCTGCATGGGATGTACTGGTGTACTAACTATTGGCATTGGTAAGGGAGGGGTATTATCAACCCCTCAATGTGTGCCCTCTCATGACCCATGGCCCTTCTCCACGTTCAACATTGGGACTAAATAGCATTTCACACTCTGCTCATCTACGTTTATGCTACATAATATCAGGCCGTCTGGTTTGTATTCGTTCAAAACTTCTGTGAGGCCCAAGTTGTAAATGGAATTTGACCTACAGTGACCCTATACGAGTTTTGTTCTGCAGTGGGTTTACTCCGCCCTGGGAGTCTGGGGGATTCTTGATCCACTGGGTAAAATCTACGCGATCTATAACTTGAGGTCTTCGTCCCCACACCATGAGTGTGGGGTTACCATGGGAGTGAAGTCCTTGCTAGAGAGATGTGTGGTTACAGCATGAGTAGTCATTGCTTGTGACGTGTGGTAACTGCATGAGTAAAGTCCTTGTTAGAGGGATTAGTGGTAACCACCTGAGTGGAGTCCTTGCTAGAGAGCTGAGTGGTAAGCGTGTGAGTGAGAATCCTTGCTAGAGGGATGAGTGGTAACCAGCCCTTGCTGGAGGGATGAGTGGTAACCAGCCCTTGCTGGAGGGATGAGGGTTAACTTCCTGAGTGAACACCTTGTTTGGAGGCATGAGTGGTAACCTTGAGAGAAGTCGATTTTGGAGAGGCTTGTTAACGCTGCTTGAGTGAAGACCTTGCTAGCCTTATGTTTCCCCAATAAATAAATAAAGATGAGTAAAAATACATACAGTTATATATACATGCATGTGTCTTTTGGTCATCCTTTTTCATCCATTGGTCTGTTCTCATTTGTGTTTTTGCTGCCCCTCCCGCCTACCGGTTACAGTATGAGGAAGTGCATTAGCCTACTTCAGTAACTGGCTACCTTCATTGTGCGTGATGTCATTTTGTTCAAGTAAGCTTCTTCTGACACTAGTCCCTTCCTGCAGTTGTTTGGTCTGTGAGGAAGGAATTGTGGATGTGGACGTGGATGTGATGATGTGAGGAGGCGGAGCCTCATGATGGAGCTGGGCTCAGCGCTGCTCGCCATGCATTGTGTTTCTCTCTCCCAGGATCCCCCCTGGATTTGGCCCCAGACTCAGCCCTTGCCAAGCCGACTGCTGGCTTTCCTCTTTGACTTAGCCGAGCAGTCTGAGGCAGGAGGCAGGGGCAGGGGTTAGAGGGATACTGGGCCAGAGGCCTCAAAGGGGCAAGCAGCGTCAGCAGCGTCAGCGGTTCTGTGGCCGGCCGGCGAAGGAGAAGGCGCAGCCCTGTGTGGGGGGCTGCAGGGCTCACGGCGAGAGAAAGATTGAGATCCGAGAGTCGCAGTGCAGGACGCTTGAAGGTGTGCCTGCTTGTTAGTTGTCGACCAGGACAGGGGGTAAGCATGGAAGAAGGTGTGGAGACTTTCAAGGAGTCTTGGTCAACCTGTGTACGCCAGTTCCCTGGCTGTATCTCATTGGGTAACAGAGGCCCTTCAGACCCTCAACGGTAGCTCTATTGGCAATGGGGGGGGCAACTGTTGACTCCTACAGCCACCCGGGTACCCTCTATCCAGAAAACCCCTGTTCTCATCCCCGGTCCCTTACGAGAAACTTCGTTTGAATATGATCCAGTGGTAAGAGCACCCAAGGATCATGGAACCGACCCATGTGCCCTCCAGAGCTCAGTGACATTAAAGTGCTTTAAAAGCGTGAAAAAAGTTGGCGAAGAGATCAAAGGGGACAAAAAAGGGAAAAGGATGACTGCTAAACGCCTGCGAAGGAACAGGCCTGTAAAAAAACAAACCAAATCCAATCCTCTAAGAAATAAGGGAATCACTCATTTGAATTTCAAAAGTTTAAATTCCATTCTAACATTTGTCCAAAAGGACTCTCCTAAGACATTAGATGGTAAGGTAGTAAATTGTCCTGCTTCTAGTAACAAGGATTCTCTTAGAAAGGAAGTGGATGGAGCCTTAAGTCCTTTGAGTGGCTTCTCCATGTCCAACGGGGGGGGCGGGAGTCCAGGAACTAACCTCCCCCTCGAGAATGGGGGTGGCCACACTGCAGACAGTCACGCCGAAATACAGGATTTCACCCTTTCCTGATATAGATCTGAATGCGGCCAATGGAGTAAGAATTTTTCCTCCAATGAGACCAACGATGCCCTCGCTTACCCAATCTAAATTAGGCTCCCCTGTTCTAAGACCATTCAGCAGTACCCCATCTGATCATTTCCTTTCTTCTCTAAGAAACTCGAAAACTCCGGCCCTTGTGAGCTCGGATCACTTACCTAGTGGCCCCCCTGACCCACATATACTTCTATCGGAGTCCTTCAAGTGTTTTAAAAGAATCCTTTCCTCGATTTTGGCCCTCCTAGAAAACTCAATAATAAATTCAGATCATACTCAAAACGTTTTGTTATCGATACTGTTAGACTTTTCATCCTTGGCGTTGTCTCCCTTAACTTTTTGCCTCTGTTCCCCAGGTTGTTGATGTGTGCTGGACTCAGATTTTTCTGTTTTTGTTACTCTGGACACTTTACCACTGCTAACCAGTGCTAAAGTGCAAGTGCTCCTTTACAAAATGCGTATGTGATTGGTTTATCCATGATTGGCATATTTGATTTACTAGTAAGTCCCTAGTAAAGTGCACTAGAGGTGCCAGGGCCTACTAGTGGGCCTGCAGCACTGGTTGTGCCACCCACATACGTAGCTCTGTAATCATGACTCAGACCTGCCATTGCAGTGTCTGTGTGTGCAGTTTTACCTGTAAATTCGACTTGGCAAGTGTACCCACTTGCCAGGCCTAAACATTCCCTTTTCTTACATGTCAGACACCCCTAAGGTAGGCCCTAGGTGGCCCCAAGGGCAGGGTGCAGTGTATGGTTAAGATAGGACATATAGGGGGTCATTCTGACCCTGGCGGTAGACTACCGCCAGGGCCAACGACCGTGGATGCACCGCCAACAGGCTGGCGGTGCATCCCAGGACATTCTGACCGCGGCGGTACAGACGCGGTCAGAAACGGAAAACCGGCGGTGTCCCGCCGGTTTCCCGCTGCCCTGAGGAATCCTCCATGGCGGCGATTTCGACCCCCTTACCGCCAGCCTGGTTCTGGCGGTTTTGACCGCCAGAAGCTGGCTGGCGGTAACGGGTGTCGTGGGGCCCCTGGGGGCCCCTGCAGTGCCCATGCCAATGGCATGGGCACTGCAGGGGCCCCCTAACATGGCCCCACTAAGATTTTCAGTGTCTGCATAGCAGACACTGAAAATCGCGACGGGTGCAACTGCACCCGTCGCACCCTTCCCACTCCGCCGGCTCCATTCGGAGCCGGCATCCTTGTGGGAAGGGGTTTCCCGCTGGGCTGGCGGGCGGCCTTCTGGCGGTCGCCCGCCAGCCCAGCGGGAAACTCAGAATTACCGCGGCGGTCTTCTCACCGCGTAGCGGTATTCTGCCGGTGGAACTTTGGCGGGCGGCTTCCGCCGCCCGCCAAAGTTAGAATCACCCCCATAGTAATGTGTTTTATATGTCCTGACAGTGAAATATTGCTAAATTCGTTTTTCACTGTTGCAAGGCCTGTCCCTCTAATAGGTTAACATGGGGGCTACCTTTAAATCTAATTAAAGTGTAGATTCCCGTTGGGAGCGGATGTACATGTGGAGTTTGGGGTCTCTGAACTCACAATTTAAAAATACATCTTTTAGTAAAGTTGATTTTAAGATTGTGCACTTGAAAATGCCACTTTTAGAAAGTGAGCATTTTCTTGTTTTTACCATTTCTGTGACTCTGCCTGTTTGTGGATTCCCTGTCTGGGTCAGGTTGACAGTTGGGCTGGCTTCACCTCACACTAGACAGTGACACAAAGGGAGCTGGGGTGTAGCCTGCAAATCCTGGTGAGCCATCTGTGCTAGGAGGGAGGGGAGGAGTGGTCACTCGCACACAGTGCAGTCTCCAACCCCCTGGTAAGTGTCTGGGACCTGGCCTGGGCAAGGCAGGATTTCACATTCCAAAGAGACTTTACTTTGAAGTTGGCCTACTTCAAAGGAGAAACTGGGTATAAGAAGGGCACCCAAAACCACAGACTTTAGAACGCTTCTGGAAACAAGAATGAACCTCTGCCTGGAGAAGAGCTGAATAGCTGAGGAGAAGTACTGCCCTGCCTGTGACTGTGCTTTGTGGAGCTACCCTGCAGTTGCTGCTTCTGCCAGAGTAAGAGGGCAAAGACTGGACTTTGTGTGCCTTCCATCTTGTGAAGAAATCTCCAAGGGCTTGATTTAGAGCTTGCCTCCTGTTGTTTGAAGTCTCAGGGATAGCAAAGACTTCTCTCTGCCAGCACCTGGAGTCTCTGGAGAGACCCCTGCTCTGACAAGTGGTGCCCTATCCAGTTCCTGGGCCCTTGAAAGGAAAGCTGGTGGAAATCCAAGGAAATCGACTTCGGACGACTTCGGACCGACGCCACTGCTGAATCCGGTGACGCCACCTGCACCCGACATTGTGAACTTCGCTGGAACGCGACGATCTTCGCAGGTCCGACGCCACTGCAGCCCTGCTGAAATCCGAGACTCCGTGGAAGTCGCGGCACCATGTTGTGACCAACGCCGCTCGAAGTGCACGGATTCAACGTTTCGCACAGACGCCGCGATCCCCGACTTCGCGCATCAGCTTGTTTTCACTCTTCACCAAAGGTACTGTACTTGGGGGTCTACGCGACTCCGTGTCTGGCGCCGCTGGTGTCGGCTAGTGGGGAACGACTCCGTCACGATGCCGTGTTAACATCTCATCGAAGCATCTTTGTTTCTAATCGCTATTTTTGAGTTTAATCTTTAAAAATTCATAATTTGACTTGTGTATGTTGGATTTTTGTCATTTTGGTCTTGTTTTGTTTAGATAAATATTTCCTATTTTCTAAACTGGTGTTGTGTCATTTCGTAGTGTTTTCATTAAGTTACTGTGTGTGTTGGTACAAATACTTTACACATAGCACTCTGAAGTTAAGCCTACTGCTCTGCCAAGCAACAAGGGGGTAAGCAGGGGTTAGCTGAGGGTGATTCTCTTTTACCCTGACTAGAGTGAGGGTCCTTGCTTGAACAGGGGGTAACCTGAATGTCAACCAAAGACCCCATTTCTAACATTGGTGATCAGCGGTTGGGATTTGGTCTTGTATTTGTACTTGACACACAGTGATTAAGTGTACACTACTGTTTGAGTTCAGACCACTACGTGACCACATACTACTTGTTTGGTGATCTTTTGATTCTTTTCTCTTTGGGACTGTTTTTGTTCTACTTCCATTTTTTTTCGCTGATTCCTTGATTGACTTTCTTTGGAACTTCATTTGGAAACTTGTTTTTCTGCCTTGGAACTTTGCACTTGTTTTTGAATCTTCATCATGTCCTATGCTGGAGATGCATCAGTTGGAGGTGACTTTGACCTTGAGAAATTGGAGAGTTAAAACAAAGCTCAGTTGAAGCAGTTCTGTAAAAGTTTTGACTGTCCCATTAAGAGCTCATCCAGGAAGGAGGAGCTGCAAAAGGCGCTGAGGGCCTGGGTGACAGCCAAGAGCACTGAAGGGCACACAGAGGATGAGGGAGATGAGGAGGATGAGGAAGAGTGTTCAGTACACAATGGTATTGTCGGAGGGCCTGTTATGTCCAGGGAGAAGGTCTCCAGGGCAGGTAGCAGTGTGTCATCCAAGGGTCTGACACCTGAGGAGTTACAGTACAGACAGGCAGAAAGGGAGTATCAATTGGAGCAGAGGAGGTTAGCCCTTGAGGAGAGGAAGTTAGCAATTGCCCATGAGCTTAGCTTGAAAGAGATGGATCATAGAAGCCAGTCCAGTAGAGATGGTGGCAGCAACCCTACAGTGCAGCCTGAGAGGAGGGTGCACATTCCTAAAGACCTTGTGAAAGATTACAAGAGGGAGGATGACATATACTTGTGGTTCAAGGGGTATGAGTCTGCTCTCCACATGAATCTGGTCCCTGATGCTCATTGGGGGGCGGGTCTGTGGAAGCACTTTGAGGTAGAGGGGAGGGATACACTGACAGCCTTAGGGGATGCTCAGAATCTCACCTACTCTAACATGAAGGATGCCTTGCTTACAAGGTATGGTCTTACCCCTGAGCAGTACAAGGATAAGTTTAGGTCCTACAAGAAGAAGGAATCCCAAACATGGTTGGAATGTGTTGATTCTTATTGCAGGTCACTGGATGGTTGGGTGAAGGGCAGTAAGGTAACTATGTATGAGGGGCTTTACAATCTGATTGCTTGGGAGCATTTGTACAGTTTATGTTTTCCAGAGCTGCGCCAACACCTGATTGACAGCAAGCTGACTGACCCCAGGAAGCTTGCGCAGGAAGCGGACTGCTGGGAGAGCACCAGGGTCCAAAAGAGGTATGGGGAAGACCACGCCAAGGGTGGGCAGGGTCCCTCTCAGAAGAAGGGGGGGTAAGGGCAAACAGGGGGAGTTCTCTAAAGGGCCCCAAATTGATTCGCAGGGTAAGGATTCCCAACCCCCCAGTGAAAAGAAGCCATGGTTCTCCAAAGGGAAGCCAGTGGCAGGTGGTCCCCCACGTAAGTGTTATGCATGTGACCAGGTGAGTCATGTGAGGGGGGACCCCAAATGCCCCAAAAGTACCCCGGCACTCACTGGTGCACCGTTCCAGGGTTTGGCCAGTGTAGCGCTTGGGGAGGAGTTGGTTTCAGGTGGGTGGGAAACAGCTGAGATGACCCTTGTCTCACTTGGGGACAGTGATATGGACCAGAGAACCCTAGTGCCTGACAACACTAAGAAGTACAGGCAGTGGGTGACCATTAATGGACAGAGGGTGGAGGCTCTGAGAGACACTGGAGCCTGTGTGACTACAGTGAGGAGACAGCTGGTGTCTGAAGAGCAGATTGATCCCCGGGTACTTCACCAAGTAGTTGCAGTGGACAACTCAGAGCGCCTGTGCAGAGTTGCGCAGATTCCCTTTGAATCGGGTGGGGTCTCAGGTTCCTTGAAGATAACTGTGAGTCCAACCATGCCTGTTGATTGTTTGCTAGGCAATGACCTGGAGGATTCCCCTTGGAAGGAGGTGGAACACAGGTCTCACTTGGAGATGTTGGGTTTTGCCTGGATGGGTATGCGTATCCACCCGGTCAATGGCAGCCCGTCAGGGTAATCAAAAGCCCCTGGAGCCTGAAATAGTGACCCAGGGGGCCACCAAGAAGAGGAAGGGCAGGGGGCGCGGGAAACTGGCCCTAGAAGTTCCCACAGTCTGGGAGGAGGCAGAGCCTGAGGGTGACGCCCGGAGTCTACAGGGGAACAGGTGGCTGAACTGGGGGAGGTCCCTGAGCTGTCGCAGTGGCAGCAGGAAGGGGGGCCCACCAGGGAAGCATTCTGTGCAGCACAGAAGACATGCCCTACTTTGGACGGTTTGCGGCAGCAGGCTGCAGACCAGGCGGCTGGCAAGGAGCCAGGATCACACCTGATTTATTGGGAGGATGACTCCTGTATAGCGAGCCTAAGGTTCCTGAGCATGGGTCAGCCCGTGTGCTGGTGGTCCCCCAGTGCTTCAGGGCCTTCCTACTGGGGTTGGACCATGATGTGCCTTTAGCTGGACATTTGGGGCAGGACAAGACCTTTGAGAGGCTTGTCACCCACTTCTACTGGCCCCTAATGCGCAGGCACTCAGATGCACATTGCAGGTCTTGTCAGACTTGTCAGGCAAGTGGCAAGAGTGGGAGGAAATCTAAGGCTCCCCTCCAGCCTTTGCCTGTTGTCAGTACTTCCTTTTGAGAGGGTAGGCATTGACATTGTGGGGCCTCTGGATCCCAAGACAGCCATGGGCAACAGGCTTATCCTGGTCTTGGTGGGCCACGCCACCCGGTACCCAGAAGCCATTCCTTTGAGATCAATCACTTCCCCTGTGGTGGGTCGTGCATTGACGGGGGGTTTTACCCGCATGGGGTTCCCCAAGGAAGTGGTATCTGATAGGGGTACCAACTTCATATCCACGTATATGAAGTCTCTGTGGAAGGAGTGTGGGGTAACCTACAAGTTCACTACCCCTTACCACCCCCAAAGTAATGGTCTGGTTGAGAGATTCAACTGCATCTTAAAAGGCATGATCATGGGCCTGTCAGAGCCCTTAAGGCGGAAGTGGGACATCCTCTTACCATGCCTTCTGTTCGCCGACAGGGAGGTGCCTCAAAAGGGACTTGGGTTTAGCCCCTTTGAGCTGATTTATGGCCATCCTGTGAGGGGACCTTTGAGTCTGGTTAAGGAAGCTTTGGAGAAAGCTCCTAGTAAACCCCCCCAGGATGTATTCAGTTACATGCTGGCTTTGAGAAACCAGTCTGCCCGCTTCAGGAGTCTCGCTCAGGAGAACCTGGAAGCAAGCCAGGAGGATATGAAACGGTGGTATGACCAGAATGTCATTCTGGTCGAGTTTCAACCTGGTCAGAAAGTGTGGGTGATGGCGCCAGTGGAGCATAGGGTGCTCCAGGATAAGTGGACTGGGCCATTTGAGGTGGTGGAGCGCAAGAGCGAAGTCACCTACCTGGTGGACTTGCGGTCTCCAAGGAAGCCTTCAAGGGTCCTGCATGTCAACCGCCTCAAACCTCACTTTGAGCGGACTGAACTGCCCATGCTCCTTGCGACAGATGATCGGGTAGAGGAGTAGAGTGAGCCTCTTTCTGACCTCCTGTCTGCAGGAGAAAAAGATGGGTCAGTGGAGGGAGTGATCCTCTCCCCCTCCCTGATTGAAGAGCAGCAAGGTGACTGTCGCCACGTGTTGGGACAGTTTTCCCTCACTGTTTTCCCTGATCCCAGGAGTCACACACTTGTGCACACATGATGTGGACATTGGGGACAGTACACCTATTAAACAGAAGGTTTACAGGGTGACTGACAGGGTCAGGGCATGCGTTAAGGATGAAGTATCCAAAATTCTTACCCTAGGGTTTATTGAGCACTCCAGCAGTCCTTGGGCCAGCCCAGTGGTATTGGTCCCAAAGGCTGCTGCACCGGGTGCCACTCCAGAACTCAGATTCTGTGTGGACTACCGGGGACTCAATGTGGTCAGCAAGACTGACGCACACCCCATCCCCCGAGCTGATGAGCTCATTGACCGGTTAGGAGCTGCCAAGTACCTCATTACGTTTGATTTAACATCTGGGTACTGGCAGCTTGCCTTAACTGAGGGGGCCAGGGAGAGGTCAGCATTCTCTGCACCAGATGGACACTTTCAATTTAAAGTGATGCCATTTGGGATGAAGAATGCCCCTGCCACCTTCCAGAGGTTGGTCAACCAGGTGTTGGCAGGACTGGATGAGTTCAGTGCCGCCCACCTGGATGACACTGCTGTGTTTAGTTCCACATGGGAGGAACACCTGCAACACCTCTGGAGAGTGTTAGAGGCCCTGCAGAAGGCAGGCCTCACTATTAAGGTGAGCAAGTGCCAAATAGGGCAGGGTTCTGTGGTGTACTTAGGACACCAAGTGGGAGTGGCCAGGTGGCACCCCTACAGCCTAAGATTGACACAATTCTGGCTTGGGCGCCTCCCAAGACCCAGACTGAAGTGAGAGCCTTTTTAGGTCTCACAGGATATTACAGGAGGTTTGTTAAGGGATATGGTACCATTGTTACCCCCTTAACTGAGTTGACTTCTAAGAAGCAACCCAGGAAAGTGATCTGGACAGAGGCTTGCCAGAACGTTTTTGATGCCCTGAAGGCTGCCATGTGCACAGCACCGGTGCTGAAGGCACTTTACTACTCCAAGGAGTTTGTTGTGCAAACAGACGCCTCAGAGCATGGTATTGGAGGAGTACTCTCACAGCTTAATGAACAGGGCCTAGATCAACCCGTTGCCTTCATTAGCAGGAGGTTACTACCCAGGGAATGTAGGTGGAGTGCCATAGAACGTGAAGCGTTTGCTGTGGTCTGGGCACTGAAGAAGCTAAGACCCTACTTGTTTGGGACTCACTTCTGAGTTCAGACCGACCACAGGCCCGTCAGATGGTTAATGCAGATGAGGGGTGAGAATCCAATACTGTTGAGGTGGTCCATTTCCCTACAGGGGATGGACTTTACGGTGGAACACCGTCCTGGTACAGAGCACGCCAATGCTGATGGTCTGTCCAAGTTCTTCCGCCTTAGTGATGAGAACTCCCATGAGGTTGGGTAGTTGCTCCCCACTTTCAGCTGGGGGGGACACGTGTTAGACTTTTCATCCTTGGCGTGGTCGCCCTTAACTTTTTGCCTCTGTTCCCCAGGTTGTTGATGTGTGCTGGACTCTGATTTTTCTGTTTTTGTTACTCTGGACACTTTACCACTGCTAACCAGTGCTAAAGTGCAAGTGCTCCTTTACAAAATGTGTATGTGATTGGTTTATCCATGATTGGCATATTTGATTTACTAGTAAGTCCCTTGTAAAGTGCACTAGAGGTGCCAGGGCCTGTAAATCAAATGCTACTAGTGGGCCTGCAGCACTGGTTGTGCCACCCACATAAGTAGCTCTGTAATCATGACTCAGACCTGCCATTGCAGTGTCTGTGTGTGCAGTTTTACCTGTAAATTCGACTTGGCAAGTGTACCCACTTGCCAGGCCTAAACCTTCCCTTTTCTTACATGTCAGACACCCCTAAGGTAGTCCCTAGGTAGCCCCAAGGGCAGGGTGCAGTGTATAGTTAAGATAGGACATATAGTAATGTGTTTTATATGTCCTGACAGTGAAATATTGCTAAATTCGTTTTTTACTGTTGCAAGGCCTGTACCTCTCAAAGTTTAACATGGGGGCTACCTTTAATTCTGATTAAAGTGTAGATTCCCTTTGGGAGCGGATGGACATGTGGAGTTTGGGGTCTCTGAGCTCACAATTTAAAAATACATATTTTAGTAAAGTTGATTTTAAGATTGTGCGCTTGAAAATGCCACTTTTAGAAAGTGAGCATTTTCTTGCTTATACCATTTCTGTGACTCTGCCTGTTTGTGGATTCCCTGTCTGGGTCAGGTTGACAGTTGGGCTGGTTGCACCTCACACTAGACAGTGACACAAAGGGAGCTGGGGTGTAGCCTGCATATCCTGATGAGCCATCTGTGCTAGGAGGGAGGGGAGGAATGGTCACTCCCACCTGAAAGGGCTGTGCCTGCCTCACACAGTGCAGTCTCCAACCCCCTGGTGAGTGTCTGGGGACTGGCCTGGGCAAGGCAGGATTTCACATTCCAAAGAGATTTTACTTTGAAGTAGGCCTACTTCAAAGGAGAAACTGGGTATAAGAAGGGCACCCAAAACCACAGACTTTAGAACGCTTCTGGTAACAAGAAGGAGCCTCTGCCTGGAGAAGAGCTGAAGAGCTGAGGAGAAGTGCTGCCCTGCCTGTGACTGTGCTTTGTGGAGCTTCCCTGCAGTTGCTGCTTCTGCCAGAGTAAGAGGGCAAAGACTGGACTTTGTGTGCCTTCCATCTTGTGAAGAAATCTCCAAGGGC
The DNA here is from genome assembly GCF_031143425.1 of Pleurodeles waltl. Classification (NCBI taxonomy): domain Eukaryota; kingdom Metazoa; phylum Chordata; class Amphibia; order Caudata; family Salamandridae; genus Pleurodeles; species Pleurodeles waltl. Next base: position 1,218,755,331 of record NC_090444.1, on the reverse strand, counting down.
TTGATTTAGAGCTTGCCTCCTGTTGTTTGAAGTCTCAGGGATAGCAAAGACTTCTCTCTGCCAGCACCTGGAGTCTCTGGAGAGACCCCTGCTCTGACAAGTGGTGCCCTATCCAGTTCCTGGGCCCTTGAAAGGAAAGCTGGTGGAAATCCAAGGAAATCGACTTCGGACGACTTCGGACCGACGCCACTGCTGAATCCGGTGACGCCACCTGCACCCGACGCCGTGAACTTCGCTGGAACGCGACGATCTTCGCAGGCCTGATGCCACTGCAGCCCTGCTGAAATACGAGACTCCGTGGAAGTTGCCGCACCACATCGTGACCGACGCCGCTCGAAGTGCGCAGATTCAACATTTCGCACATACGCCGCGATCCCCGACTTCGCGCATCGGCTTGTTTTCACTCTTCACCAAAGGTACTGTACTTGGGGGTCTACGCGACTCCGTGTCTGGCGCCGCTGGTGTCGGCTTGTGGGGAACGACTCCGTGTTAACATCTCGTCGAAGCATTTTTGTTTCTAAGCGCTATTTTTGAGTTTAACCTTTAAAAATTCATAATTTGACTTGTGTATGTTGGATTTTTGTCGTTTTGGTCTTGTTTTGTTTAGAGAAATATTTCCTATTTTTCTAAACTGGTGTTGTGTCATTTTGTAGTGTTTTCATTAAGTTACTGTGTGTGTTGGTACAAATACTTTACACCTAGCACTCTGAAGTTAAGCCTACTGCTCTGCCAAGCTACCAAGGGGGTAAGCAGGGGTTAGGTGAGGGTGATTCTCTTTTACCCTGACTAGAGTGAGGGTTCTTGCTTGAACAGGGGGTAACCTGACTGTCAACCAAATACCCCATTTCTAACAGATACTGAAAGCTCTTTCAGGCCTAAAAAATACTAAGTTTTGCGTAGATGAAAATGCAACGAGAGCAGCAAAGTGAATACATCAAAACCAGGGGCTAATTCCTGGTGGCACGAATTTGCAATCCTCACTTTCTGGTGCTCTCGAGATTATAAGGCCCAAGTCTACCCACTCTGATAAAGGAACGCAGGTGGGTAAGCCTCACTTGCTTACACAAGGTGCTAACTTATGTGAACCCGCTTTCCAAGAGAGTATGGTTTACTCCCTGGAGAATCTTTTCTCTAGCCCCTTTCCGGCTAGCAACTCTGCTCTCGAACCCCTTGCCAAGGAAAATACTCAATTCAATTCAAAACAATCTTTATTCGGATTTTACTCCATAAAAGAGAAAAAGAAACGAAGGAAAAAAAAATAAAAAAAACAATCTCTTTAAGATAAACAGATATACAATAAAATTACTCATTCTCATATCGAAGTTTTTCTAAATAAGACAACTTTTTCCTCTGCTCAATTGCATGTAAAATAAATTTTAACACTGCTTCGCATTTCTCATTCGAATCCAGTTTAAATAAATAGTTAAAAGCTTCTCTGCAATAAAATAGCTTATTAACAATAAATAGTGGTTTTAAAAATTGTTTCCTAATATCATGATAAAATTTACAAGATAAAATAAAGTGTGTTGTAGATTGTGCAAATCGTCCCACACAGGGGCACTTCAGTAGGCTTTTACTCCAAATTCTCATTTTTGGGAAGGCTACTAAAAAATTTAACATTCTAAAACGTAATCGGGTCACATAAAATCTGTGCTGAGTGTTCACAACTGTCAATAAATAATTTGGTATAACCTCATTGTTTTCGATCATATAAAGAGCTACAGTTGATTTCATGCATTCTCTGTTTCCTCTTTCGCTAGCCCTCCAAGCCATTAAATGATTTTTCAGTTCTTTCTTGCTAAATTGCAAAACTATGCCTGGGTTGTCTAAATTAGGTATTAGATTTATACCTCTCAGTAGATCTTTTATTTGCATGAACCATGGGATTCTATCCCTGTGTTCTAGTGCAAAGCAATCTTTAATAATCTTTTGAGTGAGATGCATCCCTTCCTTTGACCAAATACCATGCCAAGCCGACAATGCATTTATATATATTGAATCCTCCACATAAAGACTACCCAGTTCCTTATGTACCATGTATGTGGAAGTGGTATTTGGGACTGCAAGTAATCTGTTAAAGAATTTATTCTCTAACACCTGTAGTGAATGGATCTCGGGTATCGAGCCCCAAAGGGCAGAACCATATGTAATGCTGCTGATTGTTTTGCTTTTGTACATTTGCAGCATTTCCCTTAGGGGTTTATTACCAATTTTATTGGAGAATCTAAAGATTGCCTCCGTTGACCTAATGTACTTCATTTTAGTAGTTTCTAAGTGTTGTTTCCAATGTCCTGTGTTAGAAAATTGTATACCCAAATATGTAAATCCATTCACCTCTTCGCATTTGCGGCCCTTAATAAAATAAGTTTTCTTCCTGGAAAATACTCAAAATCCTCAGGTGGCTCCCTTCCCCATTTTTCTGCCCAAAGACCATGTCAACTTAACGCCAGATGAGCAGTATGGGACCCCGGCTGGAAAGGCCGCCAAAAGGAAGAAAATGAGCAGGAAAAAAGGGGAGAAAAAGGAAAAACGCCAAATCTCTAAAAAGAATCCAAGTAAGGTCGAGTTCGAGGACATGGAGTCTGGGGAAAGCCGGGAAGACCTTGAACTGGTCCAGACAAAGGTGAGGTCTAAACACAGTGGAAAAGATGGCTCTTCTACTACTGATGAATCGCCTGATAAGGCCCACTTACAAGAAGGGCACCAGAACTATCCTCCCATAGCATCAAGCAACGTGTTCGACCTAAATCCATGTGCCACTCCTTTCCATTATATACATTTGAATGTATCATCCTTGAATCCTCCTGTCGAGCTACACAAAGGTGGAGAAGTAATAAGAAGGGAGAATGACTCTCACAGACATAATGAAATTCCTGAATGCCTTGAGGTCTGGGCTCTATTTGATTCAAACTTAAGTTTAAATCGTTCTTTACTACACTCATGCTTTGCCGATACAGAGCAGCTTACATTTCTTGAGAGTAGTGACATTATGCGGGTGTATCTTGACCAGAGTGAGGGAGGGACTAAGGCAAAAGTTTGGTTTTGTTCTAAAACTGTTACAAACCTGATCTTGGCTAACAGCGTGCAGCTACAGTGTAAAGGCACTAATGTCATCCCAGTTTAGAGCAAAGTAAGCCCATTTAGTTGGCATCAGCCATACTGTGCCTTATGCCCCCTGATAGTACCTTTCCCTAACTAGGCAATTGTTCATTATCTTCTTGTGAAAATGTGTACGTTTCCCTCTTACAGGGGTTAAGGCGGTGAAACTCATGGAAGGTGCACCTTCGCATTTCTTGGGGCCCAAACAGGAAAACTGGGGCTGGCTGGCGGAGACCTTAAATAGCACCCGGGTGAAGGAAAAGCCTGTACTACCCAATCACTAACCTTAATATCTCCATACTCTCTTGGAATGCAGCAGGAATAGGGAACTATCCAGAAAAACGTAACCTTATTTGCTCGCTGAAAGCGGATTTAATCTGCATCCAAGAGACCAGGAGTTTATCTGACCTTATTTGTCCTGGCTATTCGGTCCTTAGTTCACAGGCCCAGTCCCCCCCCAACAAAAGGGCATGCACAAGGGGGTATTGTCATGCTGTTAAGCGACAATCATAAATGGAAATACGTTTGCCATTCCACCTCTACAAACTTCTACCATGTAGTGAGAATTTATCAGATAGTGGGAAATGGTAGGAAACCCCCCCTAATAATTGCAAATGTTTATATTCCCCCTGAAAGAAAGTATGATATAATTCTGCAACAGATGTTTAATCAAATCTCGGCTATCAGCTCAGACTTGCAAGGAAATGCCCTGGAGGTATTGATAATGGGCGACTTAAATTGTAAAATTTCAAATGTAACTCTTTTTATCTATTGTGATTTTGAGAGGGAAATTGTGTCTAATATTCTGCCTATTCTATTCCCCCTAGGATTAGAACAGATAAAAGAGGGTATCTCCTATTGAAAGGCCTAAGGAATCTTGGGTGTACTATTTTAAATGGGCGTTTTCCCTCAGACTCTCTGGCAGCCTACACTCACAAGGCTTCTCACAGTAGCTCTACCATAGACTATTATTTGGTATATTATAATATTGTACAATTAGTCGAGGAAATGACAATTATTGACACCTCATTAAGTGTTCACATGATCCTTAAGCTAAAGTTAAAATTTCTGTTGCCTACCACAGAGTCCTGGAACCTGAAAGGTGAAAATCTTAGTATTAATGGGAAAACTGGGAGATTGTATTGGGCACCAGCTAAAATATTAATTGAGAAAGAAAAAACGGTGAGGCACATTGACGCATGGAGGGGGGACCCATTAAACTATTTCAGCAAATTTATGTGACACATTACTGCTAATAGTCAGCCTGAGCGTACTAAGCCTACCCATAGGAAAGTTCAGTCTCCCATCTTAAAGCTAAACTGTGAAATTAATAAATTGGTAAGGCAACAGCACATGTGGGAGTCTGAGGTTAAGGGTAGTAAAATAACCCTCCTAAAAAGAAGAAGAGCTCGGAGGAAGGTGGCTCTCCGGCAGAAGATGGCTGACCAGAAACGGGTCACTTTGAGGGAAGCTGCTATGTCTAGAAACTCTAGCAAATTTTGGGCTATTATTTCTGACAGTTGAGGAAATTGTAAATCCCCTACGGCTCCCCCGATAGCAGAGGAAGATTGGAGAGAGTATATTCTTGACCCCTATGCAGAAAATGGGGAATTGAAGATAGGGGAAGAAGACTTGTCTCTAAGTGACAGTGTTGATCTTGCCAACGGCTCTCCCTCCCTGCAAGAGATAGAGGGACTCATTGAGTCCATGTGGGTATCCAGCGCCATGAGTCGTGGCGAGGTCCTGATGGCAGTCATTAAAGGAGAACCCCAACTTTGGGCAAGGATCCTCCATCTGATTTTTTATGCTTATTATCTTCAAGGTAGTATTCCGGATTCTTGGACTGGGAGTTTTATAGTCCCTATAATTAAAAAGGGAGATAGATCGATACCCCAAAATTATTGCCAAATTGCTTTGTTAGATGCAGTGGGTAAGATATTTGCGAAAAGCATACTAATGCACCTAACAAGAAGGGTTGAGGAAAGTGCAACTCTACCAATGGAACAAGCAGGCTTTAGAAAGGCACATAACACTCAATAACATCTTATTAATGCAGACGATAAATGAAAAATACATTCAGGTTAGGGGAGGAGCAGTTTATGCTGCATTTATAAACTATTCTACTGCATTCAATAGGGTTGATAGGAAGATTCTTTGGAGTAAACTGCTCGGGTTGGAAGTCCCGCCTTGCCTGCTACACCTAGTTATAGCTTTGCACTCACCCACCTAGTGCAAAGTCCTTTTGGGAGGAGAGCAGGGTTTGTCTTCCAAATTCATCACAAAAAATGGACTGAAGCAGGGATGCATACTGGCACCACTGCTATTTTCCCTTTACATCTATGACTTGCCTGCTGCTTTAGGGAAGGCTGATGGCTAGAATAGGTGGCTGCTCCATCGCCTGCCTTTTACCCGCAGATGACATAGTAGTGATGAACCTTACCACTAAAAGTCTAAACCACCGTCTGGCCGCCCTGAATCAATACTCTATGCAGCATCACTTGAAAATTAATACACTTAAATCTCAAGTAGTACGATTAGTTGGGAAAAAAAAGTTGGGAAAAGAGCTAATTTATCATGGTGCCTCGGGCAACATAAGCTAGAGCAGGTAAACTCATATTGCTTTTTAGGTAAAATTCTATCTGGCTTTCTCAGTGATCAAGATCATATCTGAAATAATATCAGCAAGGCCCTATCTCAAGTGCAAGGTTTAGTGTCTTTTTATAATGCAGTTGGTCGGTGCCACTTTCTTCATTTACTCGCAGCTTACCAAGCTAAGATCCCGGCCACCCTCCTGTATGCGACAGAATGTATTGAAATCTCGAAATGGGACTTCCTTGATAAGATAGAAGGGCGGATTCTAAGATGTCTCGCCTCTTGTAATAACTTGGCCCCAGTGGCAGCTCTAAGGCTAGAATTTGGCATTAAGAATCTCTTTGTCCAGGGCCTTGCAGCAGTATTCCAGAGGGGCCACTGCCTAGCACATAGTGAGGAACGAACTCTGAGAATCCTGGCTTTCACAGAAATCTTTAATAGTCTGAGAGGGAAATCTAGGTTTTTCAGAAATTATAGTTGTGCGGTTGAGATGTTAGAGTTGGATACGGATCTTTTAACAACGGTACCGCATACTATTTAAAAAAAAAACTGAATGAGGTGACATGGTCCAAGGGTTTTTCAATGGATTATGAGTCCTGCCTCCTAAAGAGGAGTCTCAGGAAAGTAACTAAAACTCTGACACCCAAACATACTCAGTCCTATCTTGTGTGGAATCTCCCGCATGGAGTGAGGTGCCTCTTCATCTTGATTAGATTAGATAGGGTGCCACTTAGGAAACTTATCCCCAAATGGGATAGAGCCACGAATATTTGTAATCTATGCCAAAGGGGAGTGCAGTATATTAGGCATGTATTATCTATTTGCCCTGCTCTAACTATTTACTGGAAAAAATGGCTGAAACCCCTCTATTTGCGATTAAATATCCAATCAGATGGGGAGGCCCTAAACGCTTTAAATAAACCACCAAATTAAATGTTCTGAATTAGGATCTTCAAATTCTTTAAGTCCTTTTAAAATCTATATTAAATCCATCTCGTTTGGTTGGTCTGGGGGGTTTACCAGCGCTGATTTAATGTAATTTTACCGGGTCGGTACTGGATGATTCCCTAGACTTACTTGGGAGGAAGGACCTCATAAAGATTGTTGATTTTAAATGCGTTTTGTACATACATGCTGATTGGTAAAAGGGTAGTATGCCTATGTTAGAGCTTTGGCTTCTGGTATCGGGGACATACTGTAATTATTCAATTGTGATTTTAATTTGGATATCCTCCTAAGGTGTTCAGGGAAGCCAATAAGAATGATATCTTTTGGAGTCTGTTTTCTCCAAACATAGTACCTGGCTGCCATACATGAAGTATATGGCAAAGGGTGAGAGGGGAGGATTTTCCTTTTATGATTGTAGAGAAAGCAACCAAAATAATTTAATTTAACCGGAATTGTATTTATAATACTCTATTGGTGCGGTTACAATTTTTGCATGTGGACCTCTTCAGAGTTCCAAATCATGAAATAAATAAATTGAATTGAAAAAAAATTTGTACAGGTACATATGTAGAGCCATCTAAAAAGTATGCACTTCAGTACAAGGGCTGGAAGGCTAATCTCTGCTTTCACATAATGTTTTTTATATATTTTTTTTATTTGGGTCATTTTATACTTTTTGTCAAACATATATATGCCTTTAGACAGCAGTAGTTCTGCTTTAACATTTTTGTTTTTTATTTAATTTAATTGCAAAAAAAAGTCACACTTGCAAAGGCCCGACTAAATGGCTTTTTCATTTCTTTTTAATGTATATTTCTGTACTTCATGCAGTGCATATGTTTTCTGTCTCTCGCCTCCATATGCTGCTTCTTCCCTCATATCCATTCCCTTCTGCACCCTGCATTAAAGTCATTTCCCCACCATCCCCACCAGTTCGGCCTTTGCTTTTCCCACCCACTGAACATTTTATGAATCTATTTATTTTACTCTAATCACACCCACCCAGTTCCTCCATTGCTCCATCGACTTCCTGCTCCCCATTGCTCCTGCAGCTGTGCTGGTACTTTCCTGTTTTTTGCCCAATACTATTCAGCATTGATGACATACTTTTGTCTTTTTTCTCATGCTGCCCAGCACTGGCAAAGCCCATAGGGTAGATCTCCTGTCTTTGCTAATGCTTGTTTCTGTGAAATATAAACAATGCAGGCATTTCTCTGTTAAATGTAGATCTCCCTTCTTTTGCATCATCTCCCGGAGTCAGATAAATTCAGACACCAAGACATACCACTTCTGCCAAACTTTTGGGCTTATCTTTTCAACCTGTCTATTCATCTCCCCCCACACATTTTAAACATTATTTACCCAATACTCTGTGCATACCACATGAGCCAGATACATAAACAAGCCAAACAAGTATTGTCAAACACAATAGTTCTAGGTTTGATGTACCAACATATGCAGAGTTAACACATCAAAGTAGAAAACTTAGGGATGGAGGCAATAGTAATAGGCAGAGGGATATGATAGCAAAGTAGCCCCCTATGCAGGTCAGTGAAAGCACCTGAGAGGAGGTGAACCGATACATTCACACAACTATTAGCATTAGATGAGAGATGAATACTCCTCTTCACTGAGCGAAGAACTGATTGACAAAGTGTGAAGCAAATGGCTGCATGAGGCTGATTAGAGAAAGCCTATGGATGAATGGGGCAGACCCAGAGCACCTTCTATGTATATTGTTACTAGTAAGTGTGTTTGACAGCTACACTATTACAACTCAGACCTAAAAACATCCTTCAGTGCACATATCTTGCCAATCTAGGGCAGGTTTTGTAAGAGCCTCACTCCCCTAAGTCCCTGCCAGAAGCTATTCTTGGGGACAGCTTTGAATACACTCCCGCCCCACTATACTTTTCTGGAAGCTATTCTCTTGTACCTGAGTGTCTGGACACCATGAATAGTGCCTGCATTATTATCCATTTGTCAGGCCAGTGTAAGTAGAATTCCTACTATTCCTGGAATTGTTATAAGGGCTAGAGGACCCTGGTGTTCACCTCTTCCTGTCTTCCGTACAAGTGGGCAGGAGATTGTTTCATTTACCTGCTGCTATCCATTGCCACATCCAAGTGAGAACAACCAAAAAAACAGTCTCTTGCTTCCTACCAAGAACCATGCAGCATGATGATGAACAGAACAGCCGCGTTATGGAGGGAGCTTTGAGCTGAGTATGAATAAATTGAAGCTGAAGATCAGCGACCCCATGTTGTGGGCCCACCACTCCCACTGCAAGACCCAGTGATGATAATCCATCCTGTGGAGACATGATTGATGAGCATCACCTGAGAAAGTTTAGGTGTGTCCCCTCTCTCTAACCAGCAAGTCGGCTTGCTGGAGGGCTTCGGCTACTCACCCACTTTAGCAGTCGTGCATGGACAGGGGAGCCTGCACCCCCATCCTGTGTAGTGAGTGTATCCTTGGTGGTACTAAAATAAATCCACTTTTTGCATATTTCCTGTCCTTTTCACTCCTAGACACTGCTGGTATTTTGACTCTGGCATTGAGAAATCCATAACTAATTTCTTAGCTCAATGCATTTATTTCACTTATGGTGTATATCTTAATTGTGTTCAGTTTAAAAGCCACAGGCACACAACCTGCCTGTTTTTTGCAGGACAGAGCTGCAGACAGACCAGTCTCTCTTTGTAGGACCACATACGGCCTGCAGAGAAGGAAAGAGGGAGAAGAGAGCCTTTATCACAGGAGGCCTGGTAGGCCATAAAAGAGGAATGTCCTTCAGTGATCCTTCAAATGATACAAGAGGGGGGAAGATATATTTTCAGCTGGTCCTCTATTAGAGCCTAAGCTCTTAGGTCCCCAAACTAGTTGAGGTGATGCCCGCCTTGGGTTTCAAAGTGAGGAAACCAATGTAAATTAGCCTAACAAAGACAGTCCAGTTATTTAATGTTATTAGTGTAATTTAAAAAAAGTTCGAACTGACCACTCATATAACTGGATTTTTGCTGCGAAGGATAGACTGTTGTATGTTGTATTTGTGGGGAATTATATATCGTTCCTCCTCAGGCCTGCTGGGTGCTATTTCTGTTGGTGTTTCACTAAGAAGGGTTGGATTGGACTGGACTGGACTGGATTGGATTGGACTGGTCTGGATTGGATTGGATTGGATTAGATAGGATTTGATTGGATTGGTGATATACAGTTCACCTGCTGCCTGTCATTTACTTCAGAGTCTCAGGAATACAAACCCCCTGAAGTGGACGGGTGAAGGCTGTGTGGGTCTCGACAGCTACTGAGCTGAGAACAAAAAGAGGAGGGAGCTATTGTCTGCTGGCTTAGGCAGACTTTAAAACACCAGTGAGACTACCTGCCATTGAGACGCAAGCCAGAAAAACCCTCACTACAACTCTGTGAAGTTGTGAAACTGCAAACTAGGGTTGTGCAAAAGTCCCATAATTTGTTTTCACACAATGAATCATAAGTTTGGAAAACCTATGCAAAATGTGAGTACCTCACATATCCTCTTCAATGTTTGGCACAAGGATGCAATTAAACAAAGCACCATACACAACAGCTTTTCAGAGTAATTTTTTTCAGTGACTGGTGAGTTTCATGGTAAATGTTTACTGTGAATGATAGATAATCACATGAAATGGCATTGTTGCTTGGTTTTGGGAATTTCTTGCAACAAGCGTTACACAAATTTACATGAATTACATTGGTGTAACCTGTGCCTGACTGCTCAAGATGATTGACTCTCACCCAGCTCATTCAGCCTGATTGAAGGTTAGAGGTGCCCTGGAGTTGGGACTTGTGCTGTGTGAATGGAGGGAGAAGAAGCCTCCAGTGGCCACTTGTGACGTCATGGTCTTGACCACACCCTTTCATTTATCGGACTTTGGCCAAGATATTGATCTGCCCATAAAAGTGTCCGATGGTGAACTACACTGGAGCTAGAACACGTTTCAGAGTAGGATGCTAAACTGTGGCGTTTGTTCACCAAAATCATAAGTCTTTGGAACAATCATGTTGTTGATGACAGTGATATTAGCAATTTTGAAAAACCCTTCTGCAGCAGAGTATGGCAGAGTATGGGGTAAAGCCTTTTATCTCTTTTTCTGTTAAAACAAGGCCTAGTGGTGCATCCTGGATATATATATCAAAAAAAGACCTCCTCTCCAAATGTTGTATATTTCACATCATGGAAAAGAAATAAGAAGCACAGCTATCCATAAATCGGATAGATATAATCAAATATTATTTTCTCTCTTCTCAGGTACAGCCTGCAGATATGGCCGGCACGCTTTGGCATAAGCCTTCCATAGGACTTTAGAGTCAACAAGTACAGAGTGTCTATTTAAAGGAATAGTTAGTTCCTGTTACCACCACCATTAAAAAAAACACTAGACCGTACATTCCTCCTTGTTTGGTTTCACTATATGTCAGGCATTTAATACTCACTTATAGTATTCCAACATTGGTACAATGTCACCAAACAACATGTGTTCGTAAGTGCACATTGCAAGATAATTAACAGTTATATTTCAAATCTTCTTTTTAGCCTGTTCATTACTTTTCTGAAAGCAATAATACTATATTTTTGGTAAAGTACCCAATTACTTTGTACAATGACTGACATGTTGGATAAAGGCCCATATTTTTTCTTTATACAGAACTGTAACAACATCACCTACAATCCTTTTCTGTATATATGTAATGATTAAATTCCATCAGGGACTTATGAGTTTAAAAAATATTACAATTTGAAAAAAACACAACATAAGGAAACAATATTAAGGACCAAGAAATTATGTCCATTATAACCAATATGCAATATATACACTTGAAGTTAATTTTGCTGCTTCCAAGGGATGCCTTATCAAACGTGCACAAGTGCTAATTTAAATTGAGGTAGATTGTTTGTCATAAAGTGCAATTACCTTCCTATGTAACCTTCTTCCTTGTGAGGGACAGAGATAAAGTGCTATATGCAATCAATATTGTTGTGCAACATATCTGCTCGAAATTGGAGTCAACAATTTCTATTAAATGCTAGGTCGTTCTTCATAAAGTGCAAGTATCTCCCAATGTAAACCCCTCCCCTATATGGGACAGAAGTAAAGTGCCATATGCAATACATTTTGATATGCAACATATTGTATTTAACATTGAAATGAACAAATCATATAAAGTACAATTGCAAATATCAAGTTTGTGCTATACAATACTAATTACATGACACTCTACTATCATTTGTTTTGCATCTTTAGAGATGGCATTCTATGATACAAATATGATTCTCACATTTCCACCGTCATCAGAATTCCTCTTTTACGTTAATTAATGTAAACATCTTGCCTTGAAGTGCATGTGCCCTAAACAAAAAGAAGAGAGAACAATGTTTGAAGTTTCTATATTTATTCAAATTTTACTCCACAAAATTGTTTTATAGGTGCACATGAAATTCAGCATCTGTATTGAGTCCCCAAGGTATTTCTGTCCTATTTGGATGATCAGTCTTGTCTAACATGTTCTTAGAATGAGTTCCACATCACCTCTCCTGGGTCTCTTACCTTTGTGTTGAATACCATCTTATTTTAAACCTGTTGTGTTTCCATTGTATGTATCCTAAATAAATATGTTTTCCACTCTATATGAGAAATCTTTACTCTTGATGACATGTAGCTGCTGTAAGATTCTCAATTTTAATTTACTCGTAGAGCTTCCTACATATTGTTTTACCACAGCTGCATTCTAGGATATAAACTACATGTGTGATTTCACAAGTAATGCATTCCTTTATTATCTTCTTATCTTCTTCTCCTGTCTATTATGAAGCTTAAATCTCAACATATTTTGGCAAAATTCACTTGCTTTAATTCTAGAACATATCCAGAAACCATTTTGTCTACGTTTATCCCAGTCTGATATATTCCCTTGCATGCTTGACATACAGCTGTGTGTTAGTACATCTCCTAAGAAAGCTACTTTACTGTATGTCACTTATTGCTGTTCTGCTAAATAAGGATTAAGTGAGTCATCCATTTTCAAATTTTTCCAGTTATCTCTTAGTAAACTTTTCATCTCCTTGTGGATTTTTGACTTTCTGGAATGCTTTTCCAGTCTGGTCCGAATATATAATCTCTATCATTTAAATCTTGTCTTTGGGGCCCTCTTAGTTTGAATCTTATAAATATTTCATGTGCTTGATCTTCAAAAGAAAAATGAAAAATGTTTTTGCAGCTGGCGATCTTCCTTTGGATTCTTGACTGCATTTTGCGCTCTTTGATCTGTATTTTGATATCTAAATAATTTATTTTCTATGCACTGATCTCATATGTGAATTTTACGTTGTGATCATTGCTGTTCAAGGATTTTAAAACATTCTCCAGGTCATCTCTATTACCTTCAAATATTAGGAAAAGATTGTTGATGGAGCTGACCCAAATTTTCACTTGTTCCAGTATTTCAAAATTCTGTTCTGTCCAAACTGTTTCTGAGAAAAGAAGTACCCAAAGCTGTTCCTTGGGTTTGGAGGTTCTGTTTGCCATTAAATAAAAAATACATTATGGGCCTCATTAGGAGTTCGGCGGTTGGTTTGAACTTCCGACGTGGAGGTTGCCACCACATTGGCTGCCTCCCCACTGGACCCGCTAAGAGTTTCCGACTGGTCTGGTGGGTGAAAACCGAGGTTTCTGCCAGCCAGCCTAGCAGGAAACAAGGGGCAGCATTGTCGCCAGGTCTTAATCAAGCCAGAGGCAATGCAGCTGCCACAGGGTGCATTGCAATGGTGCAGGGCATGAGGACCTCTGCACTGCCCATACCAAAATGCATGGGCAGTGCAGCGCCCCCCACTCTGGCCCCAAGCACCTGTTCTCTGCCAGCCTTTTAATGACGGTAAAACCACCATGAAAAGGCTGGCGGAAAAGAAGGTCGTAATCAGCAGGGTGGCGCTGGGGTGGTGGTATTCCTCAGGACTGCAGGTGGCCACAATGACCCCTGCATTATTATTGTTGAAAGCCCCACAGAGCCTACCCACACAATTTAAATATAGCCCCGGGGAGGTGGTAGTCCCCAGGGAATGGGGGTTGGACAGCCCCCCTTTACAAATAAATATAGCCCCCGGGACTTGGCCCAACCGGGGGCTTGATAAAGATGAAGTGCAGGAACCCATGCTTCATTTTGTTAAACATTTTTTGCAGGATCTACGGGTCTGCCATGAATCGCATCAAAATAAATAAAAAATGCTTTTTAGCCCTGTGGTTCCCTTTGAGACCCCAGCACCAGAGCTAAGTGGTCAGGCTGTCTGTCTAAAGCTGAGTCCCAACATAGCTGATAACACTGCCTTGTTGAAGTGTTGTCAGCCAATCAGATCTAAGCACCAGATTGGGAGGGGTTGCGAATTTCTTGCGTCCATAAATATACAAATTTGGATTTCCTTAAATTTCTCAGTTCTACTGAATGGATTTACACCAAATAACAAAAAGGGCTCCTTCTGGATCAAGAGCTACCTTCCTACTAAATATGGTGTAAATTCGTTCAGTAGTTTTGGCGCTATCTCTGTTCAAAATCCCTATGGAAAAATGAATGGGGAAAACACATTTTGGAACCCCTACTTTTTCTCGGACACTCCTGGACGGATCACCCCGAAACTTTCCAGACAGCAGATGATGTGAGCGTGAATGTTTTTTAGAACATTTTGTGAAGATTCATCAAGCGACACTAAATTTACTAACAAAACCAAAAACACGTTTTCTATAGAAACGATGTCCTAACTATGGCTGTCTAGCGGCAACCGCCAGTAGGAAATTCCCTACTGGCAGTCACCAGTAGGTTGTTATAGTTAGCAGCATGTTTCCATAGAAATAGCATTTCTTCCTTGGCACAGTTAGCAGAATGTTCACAAAATGTTCCCAAAAAAGTGTTGCAGTGGTCTTGTTAGGCACAGAAAAGTTCCATGTTATTAGACATGTCTACAGGCCAAACCACTGGACAGAATTACACCATATTTGGCAGAAAGCTAGCTTTTCAGTACACTGATTGATCTTTTGCTTATTTGGAGTAAATCTGTTCAGTAGTTTTTAAGATAGTAAAAGGGAAAATACATTTGTATTTCTCTGGCCGTGAATATTTCGTGCCTAATTCAAGAAAATTTGCGAATACACATGTGAAAAGAAGTGCTGTAATTGGCCGACTAGAATGTTGCGGCCGCCATTTTATTTCATGGGACACAGTTGTCAGGGTGAAATTCCAAATTGAAACTGTAATAAGGGGTCAGGGTGAAGGTACCCTGACCCAAGGGGTACGATATATGTGTGTTTTAGGGATAAATTATGGGTTTGAAATAATTTTCTGTCACCATGTGTGGTATTCATGAAAATTCATGCATTTTCACGAATTTTCTAAGTATTCGCAAAATATTCACAATAATGAAAGAAATTGGAAGAAAAACCACAGATTCATTGATACTCTAATTCATTCACTCATGCATGCACTCAGAGACTCAGGAACCCACTTACACACCCACTCAGACACTCATGCAGCCACTCAGACCCACTCATAGACTGACACACCCACTTTCAGACCAACTCAGACACTCATGCAGCCACTCACAGATCCACTGACAGAGACAAGCTCTGTGGCCAACCTGCACTGTGCACAGCCAAAGACCGTGCTTGGCTCTTTTGAGTGGGTATAAGAACTTGGCTGCAAGGCCTGGCAGCAAGGCCCTTTACTCTACATTAAAACAACATAGAAATTCACTAAAAAGATTCGCGGAGGTTACAGTTAGGTTCTGAAATTTCTTTCTCCCTAAGGTAACTATAACTCGTGCCTTCACCATGCACAGCTAATTACTCCACATATTATATCATTGCTGAGATCTTGTATGGCATCTTTGATATTTTCACTGCAACATTTGCAATAAAATTATTGATAAGAAAACTATGCATGGCAACGGCGCGAATTATAGTTACCTTCGAGGGCGAGTTTTAGCTACTTGACAGAACTCTAACTATAACTGCTGAATTTCTATAGTTTTTTGAGTTAATTCAGAACCTAACTATAACCTCTCTGTAACCTTTGTTTTTTTCAGTGAATATAAATATATATATATAAATACTGGCAGTCACCAGTAGGTAGTTATAGGTAGGATCTAGTTGCCATCTGAAGAGCATTTTTTGTTTTGCCATTAACCTGGGCTCTGCTTGACGAATCTTCACAATATTTTCAAAACATACTTCATTTGGTTCAGTTGCTGTCTTGAAAGTTTTGAGGTGATCCAAGGGTTAAAAAAGGGGGGCCTAATGTAACTATAACTCACACCCTCACCATGCACTGCTAATTACCCCAGATATTACAGACTCAAGACAACTTTTATAACGTCAATAAAAATACCAATGAAACATTAGCAGTCAAATTATTGAAGGAAAAACTGTGCATGGTGAGGAGGCGAGTTATTGTTACCTTAGGCCTCGAGTTAAAGTCACTTGAAATAACTCTAACTATAACTTCTGAATTTCTCTGGTTTTGTGCAAGTAATTCATAACCCAAGTATAACATCCCTGTAACTTTTGTTTTTTTTGGTTTATATAGAGGGAACATTGCCTAAAGGCATTGGGAGATTTCCATGAGCACCAGATTACATAGGGTCAGATTTGTTTTATTTTAAGCACAAGAGATTAAGTAATTTGCTCAGAGAAAACACCAGGACTTGAACCTGGTTCCCTAGATACAAAGTCAGCAGCTCTGGCTGTAGGTGACATCCATATTCCTCACTGTTTGTGTGAAAGTCATACATATGTGGGGCAAATGTGAATGATCACTTATAGTGAGCACATTCTCTGTGAAATGGCTTTGTGAAGCGAAGAAGCAACAGCAAAAAAATCTGAAAGCTTCTTTCTTGGGAATATTTGCAAGAGTTTGTTCTAAAATCCCTACCCTTACCCCCCTATATGTTTTTTTTATAATGTTTTTTAAGACAGACCCAAGTTGTAAAATGGCTGCTGCCATATCTTTATTGATGTTTTGACAGCCAATCAGATCTTTTGATCTTTTGGATCCACTGATCCTCCATGGCATGATAAATACATACATTTTGAACCTCAATTCTCAAAGAGTACTGAATGGATTTACAGCAAATAACACAAAGCACACTTTCTGGACCTCAATCTAGCTTTCTGCCAAATTTGGTGTTATTCGTTCAGCCATTTTCCCAGTTTTACTGTTTAATTTTCCCATGGAAAATTGCATGAAGAAAATCATTTTGGGACCCATTATCTTTTTCTTGGCCCTGACTTCACAGATCAATCTGGGACTTTCCTGGATTAAGCGAAAACAAATTAGACTTATTTTGCAAAAGCTTTGTGAAGATTCATCAAATGGCACCAAAGTTATTTGCAAACCAGAAAAAAAAGCAATTTCCTAAGGAAACCTAGACCTAACTATAAATACCCAGTGGTGACTGCTACTGGGTAATATAAACATTCAGCTGTGTGTGCCCGTGATATTCATCCAGCTACATAAACAATACTTTTGAAGGAAAGAAGCACTCACAAAACTGTGCAGTGGCACACTGTTTATTCAAATAATCCTTCCAATGGAGCATTAGATTCCTGGCATGTTGCAGCTGACACCTTGTTCATGGTTATGGAGCAACAAATCAACAGTGCATAGAGTGTAAACATAAAAAACAGATAGTAC
Organism: Pleurodeles waltl; assembly: GCF_031143425.1. NCBI lineage: Eukaryota > Metazoa > Chordata > Amphibia > Caudata > Salamandridae > Pleurodeles > Pleurodeles waltl. Next base: position 1,218,737,976 of record NC_090444.1, on the reverse strand, counting down.
AACCAATATAAACGTATATACAGACAAGTGCTATCTTGAACTATACAGTAAATAAATGCATATACATGCATAGTATATTTCCTGACAGAAATCCATAATATTAGGATCAAGTGAAACATCAAATTTAATTCATCCCAAATAATATACAATAAAAAAAGAGTACATCACAAATACAGAACATACAATCATAATCTAAAGGAATCCTACCTAGCATCAAATGCTCATCCTGTATAATGAAATACAATACAAAATGAACTGTCATTCCTGCAAGGGACCAAAGTGTGATTGAATATATTCCACAATAAAAGAGCTTGTAAGTTCACTGTTGAAAAATGTATACATTTTGTAGCTATCTAAGTAAGGACCCCACCCAGAGAATAAGATGTGGCAATCTTGAATAGTTCCTTCGTGTGGTTGGCTGTGGAGTTGATGCGCCTGGACCTCACCCAGTGCCAGGACCCCTGGCCCTTCCTCCATCCACTGCTACACCGCAAAGGACCTCCTAACCCTATATACCAGACCCACAACATCAGCTGCTTCAGGGCCTCCTCGTGCAGAAACAAAGGCCCCTTCACCTGTCATCACTGCCGCTTAGCCTGCCACACAAGCCCTCCGGCCTGCACTGCACAAGCAAGCCTACGTACATCCTGGGCACCGCTTCAGTGCATCCTGCTCAATGCCTATTCCCTCTGAAAACACTCCGTAGAACTCTGGGACAACATCACCACCCTCGCCCCGACGTGGCCTTTATCACCGAAAAGTGGCTCAGCCCTACCTCGAACCTCGACATCACCACCGACACTCCCTCCAGTTACAAGATGATACACAGAGACAGCGCAAACAAACATGGTGGAGGCATTACCATAGTCTTCAAGGAAACCATCTGATGCACCTCATCCCACACCCCTTATGGAGCACCTCAATTTCCAACTTCATACAGATGCCAAGACTATGATAATAGGTACCCTCATCTACAGACCACTGGGATCCAGACCAGTCTTCTGCGATGCCATCCCAAACCTCATCGCCCGCATGTTCATAGGTTCTCAGCACTGCATCCTGCTTGGACATCTCAACTTCCACATCAACAAACCCCAAGGACACCAACACTGTCGCCCTTTTAGAGAACAACAGCATTGGCCTCACCCAACGTCACCACACCAACGCACTAAGCCGGACACTCACACACTAGACACCATCTTCACCTCCAGTGACAGACTCAAGTTTACCCACACCACAGAGCTCACCTGGATGGACCACACCATTATCCACTTTACCTTCTCAGGCAGAGACGAATGCTCACCCACCATGCCCCATAAGACCAGCCACCGCAGTGGGGGAAAAATCACCAAGATGCAATTGACCCAATCATCCAGCACTTCAAAACCCAAAACCACAGCAAGGTCTCAACCAGGCCGTCCGGAACTATGTCACCTGGATCCCCAACTGCACCAAAGAAGTTGCCCAACTGAAACCAGTCAAAACCAAGAAAGCCTCAAAACTAGCCAGCTGGTACACCCCAGAGCTCAGAACCACCAAGCCCAGTTTCTACCAAGTAGAGAAGCGATGGCGTGCCTCCAAAGACCCCTCTGACATAGTATCAAGGCAGCTCTCTGCGAATACCATCAGCACAACAAGAAAGCCAAGAGACCAGCCATCACCAACTGCATCAACTCTGTGGCCAGCCACACAAGGGACTCTTCAAGATTGTCAAGGATTTCGTCAACCTTGATGCCACAGAGAGCTCCATCCACCCCTCCCAGGAACATTGTGACTCCCTCTTGGAATACTTCCACAACAAGATATGCACAATCTCCAACAACTTCGAACCCCAACCCTCCACCCTCAACAACCACAAGCAACCAGAAAGCATCAAACGAACGCTCACCACCTGGTCCTCACTCACTGGGCAGACCACCCTGACCATTGTGTGGTCTATCCACTCCAGAGAACCCACTGCCCCCTGCCCTCACCAACTCTCTTCCATGTCAACCACAGCACTGAGACTGCACTAATCGCCTCCACAGAAAACATCAGAGCTCTCCTCAACTGCAGGGAATCCACGGCCCTGATAATCCTTGACCTCTCAGTTACATTTGATACACTCTCCCACCTCACACTCATCGACAGACTCCACACCATCAGAATACAGAAAAACACCCTCAAGTGAATCACCTCCTTTCTCTCAGGACACAGACAGTGCATCCAACTGCCTCCCTCCTCCTCCGCACTCAAGGACATCACCTGCGGCGTACCCCAAGGATTGTCCCTCAGCCTCACCCTGTTCAACATATACATGACACCACTTGCAAACATCATCCGATCCCACAGCCTCAACATAATCTCCTACAGTGACAACACTCAACTCATCTTCTCCCTCACTGAGGACCCAACTAACACCAAAACCAACTTATGAAGTAGCTTGACAGATGTAACCAAATGGATGAGAGACCGCTGCCTCAAACTTAACTCCGGCATAATAGAAGTACTGATCTTCAGTAAGAACTCCTCCATATGGGACAACAGCTAGTGGCCAGCAGAACTCAGACCCACACCTACACCAACAAACCATGCGTGCACCTCGGCATGATCCTCAATAGCTAACTGACAAAGAAACAACAACTCAAAACAGTTGCCTTCTCATGCTTTCACACTCACCATATGCTCTGCAATATTCATCCCAATCAACACCAGAAAGTCTGTCACACAGGCCCTCATCTCCAGCCGCCTTGACTACTGCAATGCTCACTACACCAGACTATCCACCCAACTCCTCAAAAGACTCCAGACTATACAGAAAAGCACAGCCAGACTCATCCTGGACCTACCAAAATGGACTCACATCACCCCTCACCTCAGAGAGCTCCACCTGCTCCCCATCCAGGAGAGTTGTCAGTTCAAGATCCGCACACCTACATAGCACTACACAATCAATGGTCATCTTACATCAACCACGGTCTGTATTTCCATTTGCCTGGAAGACAACTGTGCTTTGAATCACTTGCCCTCGCACCCCCCCCCCACATCCACCACAGCAGCACTGGAAGCCGCTCGTACTCCTATATCACCTCCAAGACCTTGAACTCCCTACCCCTCCACCTCCGAACAGCACCTTTCATGACAGAGTTCTGGAAAAAGCTCAAGACCTGGCTTTTCGATGGAGACACAACACCCAGGGCGCCCTACGGGTAACAGCCCACACCCTATAAATACCAACTGATTGATTGATTGACTGATGTGCTTGGAACCCTGATTGCTACATTGTTACTCTTGCTGCTGTGATCCTGACATACAGGGAATCTGTGGAAATGCCAAACATTGCTGGGGTACTACATTCCCCATCACCGGTTGCTGTCAGCTGAAGTCGCTTTTGTGCTCAAAAGTGTGTTGCAGTCCTGCAGCACGGGATGGGCCTGACATGTGCCGGGGCCAAGGGCGGGTCCAGGGGCCAAAGGCGGGTCCATCTGCACCCGTATGCATCTGGCCGTGGCTGGGCTGGGCCCACCCTCTAATGACTTGCCCACCCTGTAATGACTTTTACTAATGGTCCCAATGAACTCTGTTGGCCTGCACCGTAGTGGCACAGTACGACTTTATCCTGTTCACCTTTAAAACTATGGGGAAGTGCAAAGCAGCAGGGGGTGCTCCTACCATATGCTCATCAGTTTCTAATGATAGCATGCTAGAATGAGTGCAGACTCTCTTTGGACTATGGGATGTTGCCATGTATTCACCCTGATCATGCTCCCTCTGATGCAGATAGTAATGTGCCTTGGCCTTGTGAAGGTGGGGGTGGCCCTCTTCAAGTGCCAGTTTTCCCCAGTGATCATGCTGATACTGCTGCTAACATAAATTTAAAGTCTGTGGCAGGCAACTCTTAATCTTTGCAACCTGCCCAAAGCTTAGCGATTAGGCAGAAACAACATTTAGTAAGGAATGTGGCGGCAAAGCGTTCACAACCTCCCCCCCATCAGAATAACAAAAGCCAGCTCCATTCCTGGTTTCAACCTTTACCAAAAACCCAGTCCTCTCCAAGCCTGACATGTGAGTCCCTGCTACAGGACTCCCTGTCATTTGATGGCCCGTGCAAAAAATCCAGTAGTATTCTTGAAGGGAAACTAAAGCCGCTTTCAGACTTCCTGGACTGGATTGAGGGTTTCTTGGGGAAGACATTTCAACGCCCAACCATGGGCAATGTGGTGGACAAAAGTAGTGGATCACTTGCACATGAACACATAATATGCAACCCCTTGAGTGGTAACCCGCAGGCTGGGGGTGAGAGCTCCTCTGCAAACCTTGCGAGCAACCATGAACTTACATCCAATGTGAATATTGGTCACAAGATCCTGAGAGTCCAATAGTTTCAAAAGCCACTGGTCAGCCTACTCCAGCTTACTCTCACTTAACAACCATTAATTCACCACCTGATAAGGATGTTGCTGGTCCAGTCTTTGCACCTTGTCAGGACATTTTGAGTCTTCCCCCTGCAGCCTGTCTGTAGGTTTTAATTTTGGCTGGGGTCTCCACCCTTAGATCCAATCAACAGGAGTCATGGGACCAGCTCTGGAATAAAGCTGCACACTGGTTGACTAAAGAAAAATACTTTAATGTGTGGTGCCGAAATGAGATAATAATGGTGAGGAGGGTGGGCTGGCTTGGACATTTGAGGAAAAATATTGCAGGTGACTGTATCATCATTAATTTTCAGAGGCCAGTCTGTGTAATCCAGCCAAAACTGAGGTTGTTATCCTATCCCTGGGATATTTTTGTAAACCATATGTTTCTTCGTTACACATTTGCAGTGATCTGGGTCAAGCACTTCATGGTCAAGTTCCTCATGTCTCCTGTACAAATATGTTTTCCCCACTCAGTGACTTGGAGAGTGTAGAATGACTTCATGGAGACCCTTTAGTGTCACAGCCATCAATCAATGATAATGCAATAGGGGGGAACAACAGGGCACTGTCCTCATCGGACTTGGGGGCTAACAAATGTGTGGTAAGCGCCAGTCCAATAATTCCACCAGGGACAAATGTTCATTTATCAAGGATCAATGGAAGTGGACAAGGCTTGCAATCTTTATCCTGGAACATAGTAGGGATCCGTCAAAAACTGCAAATTGAGGATTGGTTGTCTCTTGTTGAGAATTTTGATTTAATTTGTTGTCAGGAGACTTGGGCCTTTGACACTTCAGCCATCGATGGGTTCAAGTCTTACTGCACTAACGCAACCCTATCTGTTGCTAGAAGAGGTGAAGGGGGCCTAGCAACTTTTGTGTCCTGTGGTATCAGTAACTTGGAAGTTACAATTTTAGCATCAAGGCCATGCTATCAAATTGTAATTCTTTCTTTGTCAAAACAGCTTAATATTCTTTTGTTGAAATTTTAATTTAAATTATTTCTCTGCACACCCTATAGGTATCATTGATGAGCTGGGGAAGTTAGTTTCTGAGTATATAGACAAGGGAAAAACTCATATATCAATCAAATGGGTGGGAGATTTTAACATCTCCAAACATTTGTGCGGTGGGGAGCGTGCATATAGTTTTACTAATATTCAGGTTGACGATATTGGGATGATATTTTGTACATTCAAACTATGGCAAAGTCCTGAATCAGTTAGTCTTGGTGCATAATGTAATCTTTTCATCTGATGTCCATGGAAATGGTGAAACAAATCCACTCACTTTTACAGAAAGGGGTAGGGGCATTACTATAGAGGTCCCTGCTATCAAGGGACCTAGTACAGCACTTTGCGGGTTTCAGGGTGCGTTCACTCCTACATAGTGACCATAATCCTGTAATTTTAAAATTCCAATCTTTTTTTCACCACACTAGACTTGGCAAGATTTTACAGTCTGTTAGATATACAACAAACAAGGGTGTTTGCTTAAAGTGGGGTTCTATCAACCCAAAAAAGTTTATTAATGACCTGGTTAGTGGGAACCCTAATGAGATCTTGGGTTGTCTCTCTATGGGGGATGATCCTGCAAAAACTTTGGGCTGCTTCACGGCGTTTGTAGAGCCATTTTCAGTGGACTTTTTTAAAATAAACCACCCAAAGAGCGAGATGGTCACTTGTGGTTTAGTCCAAAGTGTATCGCCACACTAAAAGCCACTAAGGCAGTGACCAACACCACCTTTCATAACATTATGGATATTAGAGCAGCAAGGAGCAAATTTAAGCAAGAACCCCAGTAAAGGAAACAAGACAAAAGGGTGAACACTTGGGAGGATCTAAATAAAGCGGCCCAATTGAATGATTCCAGACTTTTCTGGGATACAGTTATCTGCCCCTTCTTCTCAGATGGTCAATCCCTAGAGATTGACTGCCACATCCCTGAACAAGATTGGATAGATCACTATTCTCTCGTCTCCAACCCAGACAAGAAGGGGGGCATGGACCCTAAGGAAAATGGGCCTGATTTCTACCCTATGGATGAAAAATGGATAGCTGACCTTGTAGACTTATTCTCTGTAAAAAAAAGCTATTACGAGTACTGCCAGTGAGAAGAACCCAGGCCCAGATGGGGTACCAATTGACATATTCAAGCAAATGTAGAGTTTTGGGCACCATTGGTCACCAATGTGTTGACGGCTGCAGTGAAGGGTGGCCCAATAGATTCATGGAAGGAAGCCGAAGTAGCACCCAGAAAAAAGGCCGTCAAAACTCACCTACATGTTATTGCCCAATATCATTGATAGATTTGACAGTAAAGATTTTAGGGCATGTCATTTTGGGCAAACTAGAGACCTGAGCAGAGGCTCTTCCCTTCTTCACTCTGTTCCAATATGGTTTCTGACCAGGTCTAGAGACTGTGGAGCAAGCCCTCAACCTTACACTTATTGTGAGTAACTATGTCAAGGCCAGGAAAGGGGCCTTGTACATGGCCTTCATGGGCACCTCTTGTGCCTTTGACCTCGCAGACAGGTATATGTTGTGGGATTTGATGGAGCAAGCAGGAATTTGTATCCCTCTATTAGGTATTATAAGATGTTTAAACCGGGACACCACCACCAGAGTGCTTTATGGAAAGGGGACTGTACAGCTCCCTTAAAGGTTATCAGAAGGGTTAGGCAGGGGTGCATACTAGCTCCCTTCCTCCTTCTTTTTTATATAAACTCTCTAGCAACAGTATTAAGATCATGCAGCAAAGATGTCCCTAGAACTGGTACACAGGCAGTTCCGTTGTTGTGGTACACAGATGATGCTGTCCTTTTAGCTCTGACTGCCAATAGTCTTCAAATGCTTTTAAATGGTTTTAATGAATGTATGCTTAGTCTTAAACTTAAGAGGTGGACTATCTAAAGTTTTTTGTTATGTCACATGGTCTCAAAAATACCAAAATAAAATGTTTTTCATAGGGGGTGTCATATTGAAGAAGTATCCACTTTTAATTGTTTAGGCAATTTACTGGATGAAAATGGGTGAGGGGACAGGTTAATCACACAAAGAGCACAAAAGATGGGGGTTGTTGGCAATGCCATATTCAGATTTGCCAAAAAATTGGCCAAAAGCTACTTTGGGAAATGATCCAACTCTATAAAAGTAAATGCCTATCAGTTGCCACTTGTGGAGCAGGAGTTTGGGGTCATGCTGACATAGGCAAACTCCAGTTAGCTGAAAACAGTTTTCTGTGCAGACTCCTAGCAATCTCTGAATCCACCCTGAGTCTTATTGTACATAAGGAACTGGGAGTAGGATTTATGGAAGGCTAAATAAGTATGGCACCACTCCTCTTATGGCTAAAATTTTCGAGACAGGTGTTGGTGACTTGTTTAAGACTAGACAATATGACTATGATTCCATGGCTAGCCTACATAAAAAATAGCTATTACAGCCTGGGCCATAGTCACCTTTTTGATAGACCAGAAAGCATTGTCTCAAAATCTAGAGAGACAGATAAAGGGGCATATGAATCTTATAGAATGGAAATCAGAGTAGAGAGATCACTAGACATGCCATCAGTGATTAGATACATACAACTGTTTACATCTCTAGATATGGAGCCCTATATAACCTGGATAATCAACCCAGAACATAGATTATATACCACTAGGTTGGGATTGAATACAATTCATTTTCTTGTGGCCTTCCCCATAGAGGGTACCTGGCACACAATGTTTCAGGGCTGTCCTTGTGATGCTGTACTGCCCAATCTAATGCGTACTTTATGCTATTTCTCACTTTAAGACTCCCTTAAATTGGACTTGCATCCAATCCTCCTAAAAAAGAATTTTATGTCTTGTAAAGAGGGGCTAATCTATCTGCAAGGTTTATCTTCTTTGAAATTTGTACTGCTGTCCTAAGCTACACTGTTGCGGCTATTGCTTTAAGAAGAACGTAAGCACTTTAACAGCTTACTTGGTGATTTTTTTTTTACCAGATTCTGCTTTGTTGCTTCTTTGTTTTATTGCTGCTGTTCTTTTTAACATTATTTATTTTAAACTGTCTTTTATTCTTTGAATTGTATAATGTATTTGGATTTATATCTTATGCTTTATTGGTCATAGATATTGGCCGAATAAAGATGTTTTGACTTGATTTGACTTGAAGTGCTTGTAAGAGCAGCGATATGCAATACGGAAAACATTTCATAACAGAAATGAACCTGAACCATGTTGGTTCTTGTCTTATAAGGAAACAACAAATGTAATACCATGCAATGCCAGTGAACACTAAGGACAAATCACACAATTACCAGCATCTAGTTACAGCAATATATATTTTTACAAAACCTCACCCTGAGTTAATGGAAAAGACAAACTCAAAAAGTGATGACTGTATACCCCAAATGTAAATAGACGGGAATATCAAAAGGGTGATGAAGAGCTGCTCAGCTAAATGAATAAGTATCATGTCTATGTAGGCTTGTAACACAAAAAAGAGAAGAAGTATCAAGAAACAAGATACATATAAAAAAGTAATAACATTCACATAAATGTCTTCTAGAAAGATTGTCCTAAATAGCCATGTTCAACAGTAATGTTAAGGAACAATCCTACCACCAACCTCACCCTCACCACCGTTCCTCGCATACACCGAACTGCAGCCGGCGGCAGATCATTCTCCCACCTTGCCACCAAGACCTGGAACTCCCTCCCCATTCACCTACGACAGACCCAGGACCTGCTGACCATCAGGAAAGGCCTCAAGACCTGGCTGTTTGAGCAGTAGCACCGTCCCCGCCCCCACCACCCCTCAGCACCTTGTGACCCTAGCGGGTGAGTAGCGCGCTCTACAAATGATTGATTGATTGATTGATTGATTGACCTGTCTGCAAAGCCTTTCAACGGAAACATTGACATCAGCTCCCTGGCAGAACAGCATCTGTGAAAAAAGTTTTAGAACAGTAAAAAAATTACTCTAAACAAGATGTCTGTAAGTGTGTAAAACAGAAGAATGTCAAAACATATCTCGACCTAGATATATAATAAATATGTCATCACAGGTTAAACTCAATGGGTTTAAAATATCCAACTCTACAATATATATTGACTCAAGTCTATGCAAATAGAGTATTCTGTCACCATCATGGATGCTGGGTAGAATATTATCCATCACAAAAAATGAAAGTAATCTACCATGCACCTCATTAAATTGCTCTCCAATGGTGAATACTGCTTCTTGTGTAGAATTTCTTATTGTGACAGCTAAGTGCATAGATACAGAAGTTGGAAATGTATGTCATGAATGTGGTTATCTTGCCTGGGAACTTATTGTGAGGTCCCATATAAGTGTTGGTGTTGCTGTGGTTCTTAAATGCCTTACACTTTTCACAGATAAAGAAAACACATGGTGTGTTCACAATCATCTGACCTTTCTCCTCACTCACCATATTTTTACTCAAACTGTCTCTCAATGTCCTGCTACATTTATATGTGATGTTAGGATGTTCACCTATGAGTTTGTTCACCGATCTGTCAGATTTCAGAATTCCCCAATGTTTGTTGATGATTGGTTAAAATATCCAATTCATCGTTATTCAATAGTCTATTGGACAGGTTGACCACATTTGAAGTACATTGTCACATCACTGTTCTGATCTCTATCCCCTCATTAATCTTCCCACACCGGTGTTGTTTCTCTCTTCCACATCACATCTTTCTCCACCTTTCCCTCTTACTTTCGCTTTCTTCCTCTTTCGTTGGTGTCTGCCTCTTGCGTTTGTCAAAGGACCCTTGCTCTGATAAAAAAAGGTGCAATTTGTCTATAAAAATAAATCGTTGATGGTACTTTATCCAAGGTCAGTGAGACACTCCTATATAGTCTATCATCATCAGCACATGCCTTACAGTCAATATCAAATGTTGTCTTGTCTTGACTAGTCTGCCTCTGGTATCTCATCACATCTAAGGAGATCATATTGCTTGCCAAAGGATATGATTCTGCCTTGCTGGTAGCGTTAACGCTGAATTTTACTAATGAATATTCATGTATTCTGAGCACTGAATTTGAATAGAAAATGAGTTAACGTAGAGAAATAATGCATGCATTTGAAATTGTGCCTACCTGAGTGACCACTAGTATTCACAAAGTGTACTTATTAACAGCTTATTAATGTAAAATGTTGAGCTCATGTTTGGATTATTGTAGTAGTATGTCACATTACTTGTCATGAATTATGTATATCCTTTATGAATCCTAGGCCTTACCTTAGCGAGGTCTTAGGCTTAGTTGAACGGCCTCATGCCAAGCTGCATTCCTTAGGCGAACTATAAAATGGCTTCTTAATAGAATTAAATTGTGATGTTCCACTGCATTGACCAAGTGCTAGTAGCTGAAACGCTTCCCCATGAGAACTGTTTGCTAGAATATGCTGTACTAGCTAGGGATACATTGAATAACTTATTGAGTGTAAAGATGACCTTCCAAGGAGCAGACAATGGATGCACTGACTGGAGTATAAGCTGATACAAATTCATTACCTGACAAGCCCAATGACGGGAGCAGGAGAAGAGGAGCTAATCATCGACATGTGAACAGGGGACTAGTAAATTCTTAGATTTGGGGTTCTACTTTCATTGGACTAAATGTAAACATATGATTCCGTGACCAATAGCGATGTGGGAAATAGTTTTTAGGGAATCTAACTTAGCCAGACTACACCGAGAGGAGAAATGTCATCCTCCCTGTCCTTCTTGAGCGTTTAGATATTATTAATTTCCAAACTGCATGATGAGACTTTGCTTTCTTGAACTTTAATGCTGAATTCTGATGCCCTGCTGACCGCACTGATGTCCAGTTGACGAAGACTGTCACAGCTTGCTGAACCATACTGAGGCAAGGTATAAGACGATGTTACTGATTGTTATGTCTATTTGCTTTTGTCCCTAGGTACCAACCGCAAATTTTGACAGAGCCATGGTCAGCTGTTTTTCAAATTTGTGTTGACAAAATAGTTTTTGCATGAAGCCCAAACATGCTATTCTAATCTTGAGGTTAGTTAGGGTACTCACTACATGCAATAACAGTTGATGTAATTTCTTTGCTGAATATAAATGTATGCCATTTCTTTTGCACAGTTATTCTTGCTATTGATTTGTCACTGTAACCTTAGAATGTGTAGTGGTCCAAGCTCGAATTACATTTCGATTCCTTAGGAGATTTGGGCAGCCAGTATTGTTTCTGTATGCTTACCATTTGATTTTGAGACTAAATTATGTGATATTAGCATTGTTAATATAGGGAAATAAACATTCTAACTTTTACATAAAAGTGTGGTTATTCATGGCTGAGAGGTCATGGTGTGTAGAACTTACTGACTCTTTTGATTGTCAATGCTATTGATATGTATTGGTACGGGGACTCATGGTGGGAACTACTCTAAGTGCAGTCAAAAGGTTCATCGACCACAGACACATCCCCTTATGAATTAATGTCAATGAACCAAATAAGGTCCGACACGCTAACAGAGATGGTAGCAGAGTATGAATGTTAGTCTCCTTAAGAGTCCATCATAAAGGCCCGGTACATGGTTTGTCTCTTTAAGAGCCCATCATAAAGGTCAGAGATAGGTAGACGAGTATTTGGCCCCAGAGGTTGTAAGAGAGAAACAGCAAGTTTTCCCATAGATGGTAGTCGGGTAATGGTTAGTCTCCCACAAAGAGCAAAGTAATCCACAGATTTGGTGAAAGAAATTGGTGAAAGATTGGATTTTTCAGATTTGATGATACAAAGTTTAGAGAAAATGTGCCCCTAAGTACTGGCTTTCCCTGAACATTAGAGCTTGCCAATGATTGTTTGAGGATATTCCCGGTGTTCTAGTGACAGTGTGAATGAAGTTGGTTTTGCGCTTGCACACCTTATGCAGATAGCAGGTGAACTGTGATGTTTGTGAGGGTTTAGGAAGTTTGCGTACTTCAAATGAAGTTGTAGAAGGAGTGTGTGTACTCCAAAGTGTGAGAGTAGGGGTCGTTGAATTACAGGTGTGTGGTGCTTTGTGCTCAAAAACTGTCCACGCGGTTGTTGGTATATGGACCCTGTGTGGTGTAAGATTCCGGAGTATATTGAAAAGTGTATGAGACACTTGTTTTTTGTTGTTATTTATCTGGTTTAATAGGTTGATCGGGCATGGTCCATAAGTCACAGTGTGAGTCAAGTGAGCAAAATCATTTTTCGACTAAGATCTGGCGAGTCCTATGTGCAGCAGGACAGAGCCACTGATCAGTTGAGAGTAAAATTTGCAGGTCAAATTTTGCTTTTGAATCAGGGAAACTGAAAAAGAAGAAGTAGCTGCTAAAGCATAACTCCGTCAGTGAAAAAGTCGCAAGGTTCCTGAAGCAATTGTGTTACCCTACCTGTAGTAAACGGACAAATTGGCTTTTGATTTTGTTTAGTGCTCGCAATAATTTTGCATTGGTTTCATGTGAATCTGAGGTTAGGAGGACAAGCCGCAAGACTTTGTCAGCCGCTGTATGTGTGAGTGTGACATCATTGGAGCCATGCTGGGATAGGTTGGTTAGTGAGAAGGGTCACGCACAGATTGGCGGACAACCGTGAAGCGCAAATGGTACTTTCCCACTTTGTTGTTTCGAAGAATTGTTTATGTAATAGCCGCCCCAAGCATGTTTGTTATCTATTGTTTGGGAACAGACCTACGTCAGGGGTCCAAGCAGATCTGTATAAATGCACCTCACATAGACAGATAGTCCGAGGGATTACTACCAGATGCCATCGACACTATCCATGCTGCATATCACCTTGACGCTGACCCAGTCTTCGTGTCCCTACGGAGTCTGAGCTAGAGACCTCATTCCAAGGTAACGAGGGTTGGGGGGCTCTTCTCATGGACATGTAATTGGTAGATTAGGTTCAACACACCTAGCTCTCTTTAGGTTAGAGATTAGTTTCATCATGCTAGGGTATTAGGACATATTTCAAATCTCATGTCATTTTATGTTATTGCAAGATGATGGGGGTCTCTGTGTTAATGACTCTCGTGTTCACAATTCTGTTTCTTACATTATTTATTATCCTTATCATTGCAGCCCATGCAACTTATCGTAGATTGTAGTTTTGTTTATAAAACCTATTGAAAACGTTACTGTGTCTCCTCCATTGTCTGTTTTTAAATGAGACATGTTGTTCATGTGAGAAAGGGGTAATTTCTGTTTAACCACGACACTCCCTGAGATGTCGCACTCTTGAGTCCATGCATAAAGACAGCCACAAATCACCTTTTACTGTTTGGGATTTTGGTGAGTTGCTGCTTGTGTGCTAGGAGGGTTGGGAAGACAGTTGAGACTCATTGTAGGACTGGCATAGTCGCCCAAAAACATGAGTACTGTTTTCCTTAAACCAGCAGTCTTGCCTAGAGCAAAAGTCAAACTATTACAAATTGAGATACAGATGAACAGTGATGATGAGGATGACCCAGCTCCAGAGACAGAGTGTGAAATAATAAATGAGGCATACCCCCTGAATAGTTTCTTTCCAGTTTTTACAGTAAAGGATCTTCCTCCTCACTTGCAAGGAACAGTTAAAGAGAGAGTGTGGGATTTGACAGGAAAAGAGATTGGCCTAATAAAGGGAGTTAAGCCAGTTGAAGTTCCGGTAAAGCCAAACGCAATTTTTCCCCAGATTTCCCAGTACCACATGCCACAAGACATCATTGAAAAGGTTGCTCCCATAATTGCAGAATTTGTAAACCAAGGGGTATTGAAAGAAGTGTTGAGCAGTCCATGTATTTCACCGATAACTGGATTGAGAATGACCTGTGGAAAGTTTCGGATTGACCAGAATTTTAGAAAAATAAATGACATTGTGATCAGATGTTGCCCTGTGGTGCCAAATCCAGACGTGATATTTTTTCAGATTCCATGTGATGCTGAATGGTTCACCATCATAGACTTGTCACACGCCTTCTTTTCTGTGCCTCTTCACAAGGATAGTCAGTTTCTCTTTTGTTTCAAATTTTTTGATCGAGTTTACTGTTGTTGTAGAATTCCTCAAGTGTTTTCAGAATCACCTTCCATATTCATATCTTCAAAAAGAACATGGAGTCATTGGAAATGCCTTTCCAATTGACATTGGTACAGTACATTGATGATTTGTTGATTGCATCCAAAACGAAGGAAGAGTGCAGGTATGATACGATTGCCTTACTGAACCATTTGGGAAAGAATGGTCGTAAAGTGTCTCCACTTAAATTGCAATACTATCAGAAAGAAGTGAAGTATCTGGGTCACCAGATTGAGAAGGGAATAAGGAAAATATCCAGAGAAAGGGTCATAGCCATATTGCAGATGAGTCCCCCAGCCACACAGAGAGATGTCAGAATGTTTTTAGGGATGATATGCCACCGTCACCAATAGATTCCCAACTTTTCGGTCATTTCAAAGCCAGTGCAGAAGCTGACTCACAAAGAGGTCACTGATCCCATAGTGTTAGATCAGGCCTGTATGAAAGCATTTTCGGAATTGAGAGAGAGTTTGTGCAAAGCTCTGGCTTTGGGAATGCCTGACTACACTAAGCCCTTCACGTTGTTTTGTCATGAGCGTGATGCATGTTATTTGTCCGTCTTGACTCAAGTCCATGGAGGTGTAAACCGTCCAGTAGCATATTTTTCAGCTACTTTGGAATCAGTTGCAGTAGCTTTACGGGGCTGTTTGCGTGCAGTCGCAGTGGTTGGACAGAGCCTCGCACAGTGTGAAGTCATTGTGATGGGACATCCCTGTACTATTATGGTCCCTCAACGCATTGTAGTTTTACTTACAAGGACCAAAATGCAATACCTGACAGGTGCCAGATTGACTCGATATGAGACGAGCATCTTAGGGTCACCCAATGTGTCATTGAAAAGATGTACAGTGCTTAACACGGCAACCTTACTTCCAAATAAAAATGTTGAGTTTGAAAAATTGGAAGATATTGAGCATGATTGTCTGATCTATGCACAAAACTAAAACGAGATTAGAAGAAAATGATCAAAATGTCTTTGTTGATGGTTCCTGCCTAAGGGACAATACGAGAATACTGAGAGCAGGATATGCTGTGTGCACCATTTCTGGCATCAAGGAGTATACTCTGCACAAGTGGCTGAACTGATAGCCCTTGCTAGAGCATGCCATGTTTCTGCACAGCTTAAAGTTACCATCTATACGGATAGCCAGTACGGGTTTGGGATAGTGCACAATTGTGGACAGTTGTAGTTACAGAGGGGTTTCCTGACCTCTTCTGGTTCACCATTAAGAAATGGTGAGAGAATTCAAGAGTTGTTGCAAGCTATTCAAATGCCTGAAAAGATCACTGTGGTACAATGCAATGCACATCTGAAATCGCAAGATTTTGTGTCAAAGGGAAACGGAAATGCGGATCAAGTTGCAAGGTTTTGCACATTAAATTGTATATCATTTAAGAATAAGTGGAAATTGCTACCTGAGAAGATGAGACATGTGCAAGCTATGCATTACATGTAATAGATACATTGGAAGAACTGAGAACATTGCAGAATAATGTTGACAGGGAGGAAAAATGGGCATGGGGCAAAATGAAATGTGTACAGCAATAGGACGAGATGTGAGTTTCAGAAGAGGGTTAGCTGGTTTTGCTGAACAGTTTGTTGACTCAAATGACTAGATATTATCATGTCCAAGCACATGTTGGGAGGGATGCCATGATTTGACTGTTCAAACAAAATTGGTTCAATCCGAAATTTAGACAAGTTGCTGAAGCAGTTTGCCATTGTTGCATCATTTGTCAACAAATGAAAGCCGTAAAAGGGACAGTGGTCACTTTGAGCCACACTGGAAGAGCAGAAGGTCCATTTGGCAGAATGCAGATGGATTTTATGGAGATGCCTGTGTGTGGAGGATTGAGATATGTGTTGGTGATTGTCTGCATCTTTAGACATTGGATTGAAGCTTATCGTACACAAAGAAATGACAGCCTCACAGTAGCAAGACTACTGCTTAGGGAACTGATACCAAGTTTTGGGTTTCTGATCTCTTTAGAATGAGATGAGGAAGTCACTTCAACAATGAAGTGATTAAATTACTATGTTCAGCCTTAAACATTGAGCAAAAGTTGCATTGTTGTTACCGCCCTGAAGCATCAGGACTTGTGGAACAGCTGAATGGTACCTTAAAATCAAGAATGGCAAAAATCTGTGCGTCCACAAATCAGAAATGGCCAGAAGCCATGATGATAATGAATAACACCTGACAGGAAAACATGATTGTCACCGCATGAGATCCTCATGGGCAGAGCAATGAGGTTGCCAGCGGTTCCTGCAAATGCTGTTGTGAACATAATATCACCATCTGCACATCTCTTACTGCCATAGGCTGCAGTACGTGGAGGGACCCCTGGTTTCTCACTAGTTCTGGACTGGCCAAGATAAGGGTGACCCCTTCTACTAGCCACAGTGCTGCTGACTAGAAAACGCCAAGGCAGACCGCACCCTTCAGAAGGGGTCCCAGAGAAATAACTCAAGTAATGGGAAAAACCTCTATCACAAGAACGCTTGAAAAATAGGAATAAATAATGAAAAAGGGAAAAATAGAAGTGAAATCCACAGGGAAAAAAGCAGGAGCGAGTAGAAAACTGGAAACAGGAGCGAGGATCACCACCAGGACGGAAGCGTTTGCAACTCAAGGAAGGAGGGAACTGCAATGCTTATATACCATGAAACAGGAAGTGACAGAACAGGAAGAGTGTACAACACCATCTTGGATTGAGAAAAGCCACATAGAAATGAATGAGAAAGAAAAGCAAGTAGAAAAGGAAAAGGAACAAGGCATGCTGGGAAGAGAAGCACCACAGAAAAAGATAATATGGACCACCAAGAAGAAAGAAGACATGAAGAAAGAAGAAAAAGAAGAAAAAATAAGAAAAGAAAAAGTGCCCAAGCAAAGTAAGTGGGAAAGGAAAGTCAGGGAGGCTGCCAGGGGCCGTAGCGCGACCAGGAGCTTGAAATGTGCCTCCTGGGCCACCTGGCAGCACAAAACACCAAACAATCGCCAAAAAACGGTCCGCTGCGGCTCCGGCGTCCGGAAAAGTGGACTGATGGTCTGACCACGGCCTGAAAAAGGGATGCCGTAGTAGTCCCCAGCGTCACAGTAGGCCCCCTCCCTTAGGCCCTGGGCTTGTCCGGAAAAATAAAGAAAAAAACTACAAATCAAACGGGTTTCATGAACTGAAGAAGCATCTTCCCATGAACAGTCACTGAGGGGATAACCTTTCCAGTGAATCAGGAATTGTAGCTTGTTTCAAAAGACGCAGGAATCCGAGATCTCCTGTACCTCATATTCAGGATGGCCATCCATAGAAAGAGGAGGAGGACACTGAAAACGCCTATATTAAGGATCAGAAACAAAAGGCTTTAGTTGTGAGACATGAAAAACTGGATGAACCTTCCAAGTCTGAAGTAAATGTAGTCTAACAGCAACTGGATTCAATTATTGGAGTATTCGAAAAGGACCATAAAAGCAGGGTTTGAATTTGCTTTGGGAAAAATGAGAAGGCAGAAATTTGGAAGAATGCCATACTTTGTCTCCAGGTTAGTAAGATGGTGCAGCCTGACGTCAGCCATCAGCTCTTCTTTTCATAGTTTATTTGGAAGCCAAAAGTGTGGTACGAATCAGGTCCTGAATATGGCAGAGTCGCCGAGCAAATGAGGTGACCACAAGAACTGGAGGTAGCGCACGAGGTACTATTGGGAAGGTCTTGGAATGGAAGCCTTAGGTGCAAAAAAAAAGGTGTTGATCCTGTTGCGCTATGCACCTTGTAATTATAGGAAAACTCAGCTAAAGAAAGGAAGAAGGACCAGTTGCTTTGTGTGGCATTACAGAAACAACAAAACTACTGTTGGAGTTCCTGATTCAAGCATTCAGGGCCTTATTTATACTTTTTGGTGCAAAACTGCACTAAGGCAGTTTTGCCCCAAAAAGTTTTGCACCGGCTTGCACCATTTTTTAGCACCAGCTGGGCACCATATTTATGGAATAGTGCAAGCCGGTGCAAAGGGTAGGGTAGCTTAAAAAAAAATGACGTTAGGCAGTTTTGAGTAAAAATAAATGATTCTGACCAGATTAACATCATTTTTTGACGCTAAGGGGCATATTTATACTCTGTTTGCACTGAATTAGCCTCATTTTTTTTTTACTCTAATTCGGTGCAAAACTAACTCCATATTTATACTTTGGTGCTAGACCCGTCTAGCACCAAATTTATGGAGTTAAAGTCATTTTTTGGAAGTGGAAACCTACCTTGCCTTAATGAGATGCAAGGTAGGCATTCCCGTGCAAAAAAATTACTCTATGGCCTTAACACCATATTTATACTCCCATGTAAAAATGGTGCAAGGGAGGGAGGAGGGGTCAAAAAATGGGGCAAAGCTTGCTTTGCCCCATTTTTTAAGACCTGGGTCAGGGCAGGTGTTAGGGGACCTGTGGCCCTATTTCCATGGTGAAACACCATGGAATAAGCCCAGAGGTGCCCTCCCTAGGTCCTAGGGGCACCCACACCCACACTAGAGGGACTGCGAGGATGGGGGACCCCATCCCAGGTAAGTACAGGTAAGTGCATTTTATTTTTGAAAGTGCCATAGGGGGCCCTGAAATGGGCCCCCATACATGGCACCGGGTGCAATGGCTATGGCCAGGGGACCCCTGTCCTCTGTGCTTGCCACTGGGGTGGTGGGCATGACTCCTGCCTTTTCTAAGGCAGGAGTCATGTGGCATGGTAGGTTTAGCACCATAAAATGACGCTAATCTGGTAAGAATCATTTTTTTTTACTCTAACCTGCCTAAAGCCATTTTTTGGTGCTAAACCCTCTTCTTTTATACTGCCAGCCCCACCCGACTAAAGTCATTTTTTTAAACTCTAGCCTACCCTTTGCACCGGCTTGCACCATTCCATAAATATGGTGCCCGGCTGGTGCACAGAAATGGTGCAAGCCGGTGCTAAACTTTTTGGTGCAAAACTGAGTTAGTGCAGTTTTGCAGCAAAAAGTATAAATAAGGGCCAATATTTTGTAAGTTTGCGCCACTTTTGTGTCATAAAATTACGTTAATGCGGTGCAAAAAATGTTTAAATCAGGGCCTTGGTGCTAGATAGGTCTAGCACCAAAGTATAAATATGGAGTTAGTTTTGCACCGAATTAGAGTAAAAAAAAATGACACTAATTCGGTGCAAACAGAGTATAAATATCCTGCAGAGTATAAATATGCCCCTAAATATGGCGTTAAGGCCATAGAGTCATTTTTTGCACGGGAACACCTACCTTCCATCTCATTAAGGCAAAGTAGGTCTCCACTTTCAAAAAATGACTTTAACTCCATAAATGTGGTGCTAGAGGGGTCTAGCACCAAAGTATAAATATGGAGTTAGTTTTGCACCGAATTAGAGTTAAAAAAAATGACACTAATTCGGTGCAAACAGAGTATAAATATGCCCCTCAGTTTGACCGTTAGTCTATGGAAGAAATCTCGATGATAGGGCGACATCTATATATAATGAGGCACAAAAAGCCTTCCAAAAACGTGACACATATTGGGGTCCCTGATTCTGAAATAATTATTGTGGAAGACAATGTAGACAAAAGATATCTTGTATGAAAATATGGCTCGTTTCTTTGCCTCAAGTCTCATCCAAATATATACTGCTTGCTCCATAATCCAATAATGCAAATACCTGTTCTTCTTGATTCTGGGAACACTGTAAGGTAACAGACAGTATAAACAGAGCTGTGGTATTCTCTTTTAGAACATATCGAAGGTAAGTCTACTCCTCCCCTTCCCTTCCTCCTCACAGGGGGCAGGAGCTGGCGTTTCCCCTAGGTCTGGAAGGACAGACAGGACACATCCGGATCAAGTGACCAGCTTGCCACAATAAAGACAAAGGCCTTTTCTATCTTCTCTTTCTGTTTCAGATAAAGGACCACAGACTAGGTCTATCTGCATGGGTTCTTCCTCTGTAGACTTATTCGCCTCAGGATGGACTTCGTCAGAACGATGGACTGTGGAACAGGGTATTCCGACCGATACTGCAATCAAGTCTTTCACCTTTCCATCTTACATTCCCGCAACCGATACTCTATGTTCAATGCTTTATCCATCAGTTCTTTCAGGGATTCTAATTGAGTAGAATGCACCAATTCATCCTTTCTTTCCCTTTTGCAGTCCTCGATGAAGCAGGGTTACAAAAGTGTGTTCCACCCAAGTGGTCTCAGCTGCTAACTGTATAAATCGGGTTATGTATTGCAATACATCCTGATTGCCTTGCTGTATATCGCATAATGCTTCTTCAGCAGCAGCCTCAAGTCCGGGTCGATCAAACATTTGTTAAAGAGTTTAAGAAAGGCAGGATAATTGGATAATACAGGATCCTCAGCAGATACCAAGGGGGTCGCCCCAGCTAGAGCTGGGGCAGACAAGGCACTGATCAAATAACCCACCTTGGCTTTGTCAGATGAAAAGTGGAAGGGTCAGAGGGCAAAGAAGACTGTCAAAGAGTCCAAAAATTCCTTTACTTTATGAGGATCTCCGGAATATCATGGTGTCGAGGTAGACACAGGAGGTATATCCATAGGTCGAGAAGTCAAGGCTTGCTGTAGTGCGGTATTCTCAGCGCAAAGTTGTTGTAATTCTTGGGCTTTTTGTTGCACAGTATGAAGCATGGTTTGTGCATTCTCTATGACATCTTCATGTGGTCCTTCCATGGTTCTGATGCAACTCTGGTTCTTTTGGCGTTGCAATCTGTCATGGTGTGCACATCTCTTACCTCCGTTGTTGCAGTACTTGGAGGGACGCCTGGTTTCTTGCTGGTGCTGGATTGTCCAAGATAAGGTCGACCCTTTCTAGTAGCCACAATGCTGCTGACTAGAAAAATGCCAAGGCAGACCGCACCCTCAAGAAGGAGTCCCAGAGGAAAAACCCAAGTAATGGGAAAAAAACTCTATCACAGTAACTCATGAAAAAGAGGACAAAATAATGAAAAAGGCAAAAATAGAAGTAAAATCCGCAGGGGAAAAAGCAGGAGTAGAAAACTGGAAACAGAGGCGAGGATCACCACCAGGACAGAAGTGTTTGCAACTCAAGGAAGGAGGGAACTGCAGTGATTCTATACCATGAAACAGGAAGTGACAAAACAGGAATAACATATGACACCATCTGGGATTGGGAAAAGCCACATAAAAATGAATTAGAAAGAAAAGCAAGTAGAAAAGGAAAAGGAACAAGGCATGCTGGGAAGACAACCACCACTGAAGAAGACCATATGGATGACCAAGAAGAAAGAAGACAGGAAGAAAGAAGAAAAAGAAGAAAAAAGAAGAAAAGAAAAAAGACCCAAGTAATGTAAGTGGGAAAGGAAAGTCAGGGAGGCTGGCAGGGGCCACGGCGTGACCCAGAGTAGGAAATGTGCCTCCTGGGCCACCCAGCAGCACAAAACACCAAACAATCGGCATAAAACGGACTGCGGCGGTTCTGCCGTCCTAAAATGTGGACTGCCGGACTGACCGCAGCCCGAAAAAGGGATCCCGCAGTAGCCCGCGGTGTCACAGTAGGCCCCCTCCCTGAGGCCCTGGGCTTGTCCGGAAAAAGAGAGAAAAAAACTGCAAATCAAACGGGGTGCATGAACTGAAGAAGCATCTTCCCATGAACAGTCACTGAGGGGATAACCTTTCCAGTGAATCAGGAATTGTAGCTAGTTCCGAAAAGATGCGGGAATCCGAGATCTCTTGTACCTCGTATTCAGGATGGCCATCCACAGAAAGAGGAAGAGGACACTGAAAACGCCTACGATAAGGATCAGGAACAAAAGGTTTGAGTTTCAAGACATGAAAAACTGGATGAACCTTCCAAGTCTGAGGTAAATGTAGTTGAACAGCAACTGTATTCAATTATTAGAGTATTCGAAAAGGACCATAAAAGCGGGGTTCGAATTTGCTTTGGGAAAAATGAAAAGGCAGAAATTTGGAAGAATGCCATACTTTGTAGTCAGGCTGGTAAGATGGTGCAGCCCGACGTCGGCCATCAGCTCCTCTTTTCATGGTTTGTTTAGAAGCCAAAAGTGTGGTGTGAATCAGGTGCTGAATATGGCGGAGTCACTGAGCAAATGAGGTTAACACAGGAGCTGGAGGTAGCGGACGAGGTACAGTTGGGAAGGTCTTGGAATGGAAGTCATAGGTGCAAAAAACAGGTGTTGATCCTGTTGCACTATGCGCTGTGTTATTATAGGAAAACTCAGCTAAGGGAAGGAAGACGGTCCAGTTGCTTTGTGTGGCATCACAGAAACAACGTAAATACTGTTAAAATTCCTGATTCAAGCGTTCAGTTTGACTATTAGTCTGTGGATTAAATCCAGATGAAATGGAAACAACTATATGTAATTAGGTACAAAAAGCTTTCCAAAAACGTGACACATATTGGGGTCCCCAATCTGAAATGATTACCTGTGGAAGACCATGTAGACGAAAGATATTTTGTATGAAAATATGGCTCATTTCTTTGCCTCAAGCCTCATCCAAATATATACTGCTTGCTCCATGATCTAATGATGCAAATACCTGTTCTTGATTCTGGGAACACTGTAAGGTAATGGACAGTATAAACAGAGCTGTGGTATTCTATTTGGAGGAATATATCAACGGTAAGTCTACTCTTCCCCTCCCCTTCCTCCTCACAGGGGGCGTGAGCTGGCGTTTCCCATAGGTCTGGAAGGACGGACAGGACACATCCGGATCAAGTGACCAGCCTTGGCATAATAAAGACAAAGGCCCTTTCATCGCCTATCTTCTCTTTCTGTTTCAGATAAAGGACCACGGACTAGGTCTATCTGCATGGGTTCTTCCTCTGTAGACTTATTTGCCTCAGGATGGACTTCGTCAGAATGATGGGCTGTGAAACAGGGTATTCCAGACTGGTACTGCAATCGTGTCTTTCACCGTTCCATCTTACATTCCCGCAACTGATACTATATTATCAATGCTTGATCCAGCAGTTCTTTCAGGGATTCTAATTGAGTAGAATGCACCAAATCATCCTTTATTTCCTCTCGCAGTCCTCGATGAAACAGGGTTACAAAAGTGCATTCCACCCAAGTGGTCTCAGCTGCTAACTGTTTAAATCGGGTTGTGTATTGCAATACATCCTGATTGCCTTGCTGTATATCGCATAATGCTTCTTCAGCAACAGCCTCCAGTCCAGGTCGTTCAAACATCTGTTTAAAGAGTTTAAGAAAGGTAGGATAGTTGGATAATACAGGATCCTCAGTAGATACCAAGGGGGTCGCCCAAGCTAGAGCCGGGGCAGACAAGGCACTGATCAAATAACCCACCTTGGCTTTGTCAGATGGAAAGTGGAAGGGTCGAAAGGCAAAGAAGACTGTCAAAGAGTCAAGAAATTCCTTTACTTCATGAGGATCTCTGGAATATTGTGGTGTCAAGGTAGATACAGGAGGTGTATCCATAGGTCGAGAAGTCAAGGCTTGCTTTAGTGTGGTATTCTCAGCGCAAAGTTGTTGTAATTCTTGGGCTTGTTGTTGCACAGTATGAAGCATTGTTTGTGCATTCTCTACGACATCTTCATGTGGTCCCTCCATGGTTCTGATGCAACACTAGTTCCTATGACGTTGCAATCTGTCATGGTGTGCACGTCTCTTACTGCCCTCGGCTGCTGTAGTTGGAGGGACACCTGGTTTCTTACTGGTTCTGGACTGGCCAAGATAAGGGCGACCCCTTCTGGTAGCCACGGTGCTGGTGAATGGAAAAACGCCAAGGCAGACCGTACCCTCCAGAAGAAGTCCCAGAGGAAAAACCCAAGTAATGGGAAAAAACCTCTATCACAGGAACTCCTTAAAAAGAGGAAAAAACAATGAAAAATGCAAAAATAGAAGTCAAATCTGCAGGGAAAAAAAGCAGGAGTGAGTAGAAAACTGGAAACAGGAGCGAGGATCACCACAAAGACGGAAGTGTTTGCTACTCAAGGAAGGAGGGAACTGCAGTGCTTATATACCATGAAACAGGAAGAGACAAAACAGGAAAAACGTACAACACCATCTTGGATTGGGAAAAGCCACATAGAAATGAATAAGAAAGAATAGCAAGTATAAAAGGAAAATGAACAAGGCATGCTGGGAAGACAACTACCACAGAAGAAGACAATATGGACGACCAAGAAGAAAAAAGACATGAAGAAAGAAGAAAAAGAAGAAAAAAGAAAAAAAAGTAAAAGGACCCAAGTAAGGTAAGTGGGAAAGGAAAATAAGGAAGGCTGCCAGCGGCCGCGGTGCGACCCAGAGCACAAAATGTGCCTCCTGGGTCGCACAGCAGCAGAAAACACCAAACAATCACCAAAAAAAGGGCTGCGGCGGTTCCGGCGTCCCAAAACGCAGACTGCCGGCCTGACTGAGGCCTGAAAAAGTGACGACCATGGCGTCACACATAACAAATGATATAGTGTTGGACTACAGCAAAGATCGGGCTGATGTGGTTTGCTCTTTCTCTCATCAGATAGAAGTGATGGAGCAGATATGCTAATTTAAGAAATATATAATGATAAATGTGTGTTTAATAATGAGAAAAATGCATAGAGAAACTGATATTAGAAAATAAATGTGCCCACGGGTAGTGGTCACCATGTGCATTAACAGGTGCTAACTAATGAGAAAATCAATGTAAAATGTATTAATGTATCATAACTGTATGTATAACCTATGTTTTTTGTTAATTCGCATTCTTAACTTAGCCGGACCAAAGGCCGGGTTTCACTGGGCCTTGCCTGCTTACAACGTGAAGACTCAACAAGGCTTGTGAGGACTGGTAACCAGAGTAAAGGACCTTGAACTGTGCAGAGTTCAGATGGCTCTGCTAGAACATTCTGCAATGTACCAGCGGACAGGAGATGATGAAGTCAAATTGATACAATTATGTGTAGTGTTGGCTAAATGTACTTTCCCAGGATTGAACAATAGAGGCACTGACTAAAGACTATAGATGCAACAATTTGTTACCTGAAGAGCCAGATGATGTTCTCATCACCAGAAGGACCAATCAAATTTATGGAACCTGAAGCCTAAGCAGAAATTTAGAGTTGGTAAATAAAAACTGTAGGTTAGAGTCATAACTTCTGACGAGACTGACTAATGAGCAATTAGTGGGATGGACTGGGAGACCCTAATAAAAAGTCATGACACGGGGAGCGAAATCAGAACGGAGAGGAGAAAGTTGATGGCGTCAGGAGATGCTGTCCGAAGTGCTGCTAATTGGGCTTATACTCTGAGCCTGACACGCAGCTGACCACTGATGACCTGGGGATGAAGACTGACTCGTTGCTGATCCATCCTGGAAAGGTAGCTATGAAAATGTGACTGACAAAATTGTGCCTTTTCTTCTAGGTGCTAACTTCACTGTTTTCTGAATAGATTTTCTCTTTTTAGATGGATTTTTCCAAATTAATGTTTTATCTAAATTGTTTTCGCATGAAGACCCACATACTGATGCTAATCTTAGTTAGGTAGGCTGACAGGAGAGACGTTGACAGTGACAATTGACTGACAAATTTACATTACTGAATTACTCCATTAATGTTGATAATCACTGACTTATGATTTGCATTGTTGATTATGATTCCTTTGGAGGATAATGTTTTCTTGATGAATTAATTGAGATGGATTAATAAAAGGCAAAATTAACATTTGATTAGAATTGTAATCAATAGGGAATAAAAATGATTAACCTTTTCCATGAGTGATGGTTATTTCTGATTAATATGATTTTTCTTTTTGGTTCCTTCAGTGGTTGATATTGATTTATTGATGTTGATTAATGGTTCAGTAATCACTGCATGATTAGGATACTCCATGTGATTCAAAAGGTTCATCGACCCATACGCGTCCCCTTGTAAGTATACTTACTAAGGACCGGGTGCGCTTGCAGTTTTTGTTAGCAGCTTCATGGTTAGTTTCCTTGGAGAACTAGTTATGTGGTGATTATCGGTATGGTACTAGTTTAAGTTAAGATTAGTTGTTAGTATTTTATGAGATTTGAATCTTATTTTTCTGAAATGGCAATGGTATGATGTCCCCTTAAGCCCAGAAATGACTTTCCCAGATCCTGGATTCTGCTAGTAAAGTTGGGGATGTTCTCGGCGTGTTTTTGAGATAGTGTAAAAGTGGTAGGTTGCGCTTGTACAGGTTTAAGCAAATCGCAGGTGAATTGGGAGGTATGTGAGGTTATTAGGGAGTCTGAGTACTCCAATTGAAGTTAGTAGGAGTGTGCGTACTCTGTAGTATGAGAGTAGGGAAGTCGTCGAACTTCACATGTGCGTGGCGCTTTTGTGCTAAAAAATTATCCACGTGGTTGTTGGTGATGTACGGACCCTGCGTGGTCTAAGACTCCGGAGTGTATTGACAAGTGTAGGAGACACTTGGTTATATGTTGTAATCTGTCTGGTTTAGTAGATTGATTGGGCGTGGTCAACAAGTCGGTGAGTTTGATAATTGGGTGGAAGGAATTTGACTGAGATTTGGCGAGTTCTATGTGCACCAGAACAGACCCATTGATCAGATGAGAGTAAAATTTGAGGGTCGAATTTTGCTTGCGAATGTGGGGGACTGAGAAAGAGGAATAGCTATATGAGCCAAGAGAGCCATTAGTGAAAATCCATAAGGTCTCTGAAGTGATTGTGTCCCTTCCTGTAGTAAACCAGCAGGTTTGTTTTAGTTATTGGGTTTTGGTAAGTGCTCGCAATAATTTGCATTAGTTGTGTGAATCGAGTTAAGAAGGACGAGCCGCAAGACTTTGTCAGCCGCTGTGTGTGAGTGTGACGTCAGAGTGTGCCGCGCTGGGATAGGTTGGTTGGTGAGAAGAGTTTGGCAGCATTGCGGGCCCATCGTCGGTCTGGATTGCGTTCCTCCCCGGATTAGAGCCTTTGTCGCGTTGATGACCACGTATATCCTTATAACGTGCTGATTTAATTATTTCATAATCTAGGGGTAGGAGATGTTATAGGAGTCGAGATTAGCGGATTCGGCCCGGTTATACTATCAGCCGACCACTGATCGTCTTTTCCAGAGAGATGTACATAAGATGCCGGTTACAGCGAAAATAGGATCCGGCTAACAGTGAGCCAGTTTCACTTGGGGTATTATTTCAATGTGGCATACATCTAGGGTCATGCAATGCAGCAAATTGTTCCCTGGAATTGTATTTTAATACACAAAGGTTAGTGCCCTGAGGAAGGTGGGTGACCTTCCCTTGGTAGATAGTCACCGAAACGTACGTCAGGACTATAACCCATGAACGAGATACTTGCTGTGGCCAACATGGAGATTTCTTTGGAAGCCACAATTAATTCACCCATCCAACATGAGAAAAGATCAAAGATTTGAATGACTAAGAAGGACTTTTGTAGTCTGAAAGCGGAACTACTATAATACATATCACGGACACTGAGGATCCCTTTTGTTGGGCTATCTTTAACCATGATATTATGACATCATTGGACTATTACTTGGCTATGTAATTATTGATGTAGACGGAGAGGCCCATTAGGCATGACTGTATACTATAGCCTGTAGCCTTTTTTCACTTTATCCGTGATGGTCTTAATGCATTTAATTGAGTCCTCACATTTTTTAACATGGTATGAATGAAGTCAGTATGATTGTGATTTTGTCATTTAAAAATTTTGTTTTTTCCAGGGTGCACATCAAGGATACTTACTATAGTGTTATTTGTAGATATATCAGGTTCGAGTATTGCTTTATACAGAAGATGAGATTATGTTTATATTCAAATACATTTTGCATTTTTTATGTTTATTTTCATTAGTTATTGCTTCTTCTGTTCCTGTGCCTGGTCACGTTGAGACCTCTTTTTTAAGGGATACTTGGGATTCCATATTTGGTACCTAAGGTATCCTTGGGACATTTATTTCCATTTTTGGTTGGTGAGATGAGCCGCGACCGGCTTGGCAGCTGTCCGTAAGAGGCTATTGTTTGAGTAAGTAGGTGAAGGGAATCTTGGGAGCAAAAGTAATTTCATTATTGAATCAAAAAGTAAACAGAATACACAAAATTAAAATTTTCAAGGCATTCAGGAGTGTGATGAAGGGTGATACTTATATTAAGGCATCAGTGGGAGAGCCGACCCCACCGGAAAATACTCTGGCTTACATTGTGATGGAGGAGCGAGGTGTAGCACCGTTTTTGTGGTTGAAGAAGTGCAAGTTAACAAGTTAACTAAAAATCAAGGATCTTTAGCGTTTCCGGAGCATGGAACGTTTAATTTGAGAATTTTGGATCAATTGCGGATGTAATTGTGTGACATGAAGCCATTATCGAGACCAGCACAGTTTGAAGCTTTAGCGGTTTGGGAACTAGTGACTAGACAGCAACAAGAGATGAAGTTCAAATGGAGGATGAAGCGAGTAGAAAAATCATTAGCTGAAGCTAGATGGGATTGGGAGCAAAAGAGATGGACAGCAGTGACAATACAGGAAATCAAATTGTTTCCTGCCATTGCAGAGGGAGACGTGGCAGAGAAGGAAGATAGTGCCAAGGAGGATTAGAGTGGAGGAAGAAAGAAAAAGAGGAAATCCCATGTAGATGATGATGATTCTGATGTTGAGGATTTCATTACACAGTTGTTGAGGGAAAGACCTCCACCTTCAACAACCTATGCGGGGGTACCAGACACTAATGCTACTGTTCCTACAGCTGCTGCGGCACAAGCACAGGGAGCCGAGGAAGCTGTACAGGCAGAAGGCGCACAATTACCAGGGGTAGTACAGAGTACACCTAATGCAGGAACTAGTACTGTAGTTCAGGCGCAGATACATCCACCTTCAGTGCAGAGAATTTATCCAGATGTGCCAGTACTTGAGACAGTTTCAAACATCATGGTACAGAGGGAGCAGGTGCTTCCGAAACCAATGCTGATTCAGACAGATCCGACACCCATGTTGTTGCCTTCAGCTGAACCACAGGGTCAACCAAAGTTTACACCACTGACAGGAACGCAGTCAGATCTTACACCAGTTATGAATCAGGCAATGGGGGTAGCATTCACACAAGGTGCAGGTGCTAGAGCAGCTCCAGATGCAATATCGCTACCAATCACTGTTTGTCCAGGGGTACCTTTATTTGCACAAAAGAAGTCAGATACAGGAGAGCAGAATGAAGTATCTCAGAGCCTCGTAAGGAGGGGGGTGAGCGATCCTGCGCAGTTAATGTCGTCTGCAGGACAAACTTTCAATGGATCTAGACCGCTAATGGATCTTAGTCCACTTGTGGTGCTTCCAGATGCAGTAAATGGCCCAAATACAAGTCAGAGTTTGAGACTTCTGACACCGCAAACTTCAGGTGCAGTGGTATAACACCTACCAGTGCCGAATGCAAATAACATTTCATTACAGGGATTGTCAGCTCAGCAATTAAACGAATGGTTAGATAGTTTAAACACTCCTCAGAATGCATCTAGGGGTTAGGATCGGATAAATTGCGTTAGACTGAACATAGAATCCACTAAATTATTCGAGGGAACAATAGGTGTGAACAGATTAGAATCCTACACAGAAGAAGAGCTGAGGTACTTATGCCCAAAGATTACAAAAGAAGTGAGTAAAATACATCAGAAGCTAGCAGAAAAACATGACATTGACATTGAGAAGACAAAGCATTTGAAACGCAGCTACAGGTTAGATTTTGAAGCAAAGGATTTCGAACATATGAGATCAGCATGAATGAAAGCACACCTGAGAGAACTGCTACAGAGTGCACAGATTTGGGGAACATTAGAGAAATGGGAAGGTAGATGGACAAAGAAAAAAGATAAACGGAAACGAGATTCACAAGAAGGGGCGAAAGGTGCTGATAAAAGGGAATCAGTTAAGATGCTTCCAATGAGGGAAATTCCAGGGTGGGGCAATTTGTTCATATCCCATGGCACAGGAGTGACATATTGTCATTTACAAATGATTATCCAAAATTGAGAGAGAAGCCAGTTGAATGGCAGACAGACAGAGAGATTAGTAAAGCAGTAGACTGGCCAACGAGTGAACCAGAAAGGGGCAAGGTAACAGATGCACCTTCACCCGAGGTACTGAAAAGTTATTATAAGGTGATTGAGTTCCTGAAGACAAGGATTTCTCCCAAAAACATTGATTGGCAGCGGATTGATAGAGCGTTGCAAGAGTCTAAAGAATCAATACATACTTCCTATGAAAGATTGTTGAAAGTTTTCAAAGAGTACAGTGGTAAGGAAGCAATGGAGCCAAAAGACATGTTGCATTTTGTCTTTAGATTTGACGAAGGTCTAAGACCAGAGGTGGGACAGATGATTAAGAATCATTTGATTTGCTGGCAAGCAAATCCAATTGACGAGATGTTGCAATATGCAAAATACTGTAGTGACGAGATTGCGTTAAAGCAAAAGAAACTGAAAGAAAAGGCGATGGTGATGCAAATCAAGGCAGCTCAAACAGGAGCGCAGGGAGCTTTAGTACCGCCGATACCACCACAACAGAGAGCTGGTATGTCCCAAAATCAAGTGAGGGGCAGAGGGCGTGGAATGGATATGATGATCGGTCCAGATTTAGGAACTGTGGTTGTTCAGAATGACATGCAAGGTATGAAAAGGATGTTACTGTGTTATTTGTGCGGAAACGTGGGACACTGGAAGCGGGAGTGTCCGTTGATGGTGCAGGATGGTGTGGTTCAGCAAGGTGACGTCAGTACAGTTCAAACTGTGAAAGTCCTGAGAATGAAGGGATTTGTTCCTAATATTCAGAATCGATGACAAAATTTCCTACCAGTGCAGCAAATGCAGGTGCCGCGTGCACAATTTGCTCCTTTACCACCAGTACAGCAGCAGGCCCCCATGGTACATAGACAGCAAATGCAAATACCTCAAGCCCCGATGGAACAGCAACAGGTGATGCTTACTCAGCAGGTCACAGGTCAAAGACAAGACAATAGTAATAACACAGTGCACCAGTTTCCCTTTTACAGTGAGGATGAAATAATCAAAGAATGGATGAGTGACAGTTTTGATGAAGGAGCCTGTATAATTGCAGCTTCCCTAGAAGTAGATCAGAGAGGGCCTTTTGCAAAGGGAACGGTGATGGGTCATAAGGTTTCATTCTTGGTTGATTCAGGAGCTATGTGCTCTACAGTGAGCATAGAAGTACCAAAGTTACCTCTTTCAGGCAGGACAATTCAAGTTGTGGGTGTGGAAAATAGACAGTTGACGAACCCAATCACAGAACCAGTGCAGATTGAAATTAGAAACTACTTGGGTATGCAAAGATTTGTGGTGTGTGATTTATGTCCTGTATCCTTATTGGGTAGGAGACTTGTTGTGCAAGACCAAATGTTCTATAAACTGTACAGACACAGGAATAGAAGTTCAGACAAACAGTGATGATGAAGAAGAACAAGCATCTGCAATGGTAGTCAACAATGCTTAAGAAGAATACCAATTGATTGAATTTTTCCCAATGTTTACTGTGAAAGAGTTGCATGCAGATTTGCAGGGAACTGTGAAGGAGGAAGTCTGGGACTTGACAGGAAAGGAAGTGGGTCTTATTAAGGGAGTGGAGCCAATTAAAATCACTTTGAAGCCGACTGCAGTATTCCTGCAGCTTCCACAGTATAACATGGCACAGAACGTTTTGACGAAAGTGGCACAAATAATTGGAGACTTTTTAAAACAAGGAGTTTTGAAAGAAGTACTGAGCAGCCCATGTAATTCACTGATAATGGGTTTGAAAAAGCCATGTGGGAAAGTACGAGTTGTACAGGACTTGCCAAAAGCGAATGACATGGTGGTTAAATGCGGTCCGATTGTGCCCAATCCAGCAGTGATACTGTTTCAGATTCCTTGCGATGCAGAGTGGTTCACAGTGATAGATCTGTCATAAGCTTTCTTTTCTGTGCCTCTTCATGAGGATAGTCAGTTTCTTTTTAGTTTCAAATTCCTAGACAGAGTCTACAGCTGGTACAGGCTTCCACAAGGGTATACGGAGTCACCATCCCTGTTTAATCAGATCCTGAAAAAGAATCTGAAGTCGTTAGATTTGCTATGCCAATCGACTCTTGTGCAGTACATTGATGATTTGCTGACTGCATCCAGATCAAGGCACGAGTGGAAGCATGACTCGATTGCCCTGTTGAATCATTTGGGATAGTTTGGACATAAAGTCTCGCCTCTGAAATTACAGTATTGTCAGAAGTCAGTGAAATATTTGGGACATCAGATTGAGAAGGGATTGAGAAGAATTTCTATGGAAAGTATCACTATGATTCTGCAGAGACGTCCGCCGACTTCTCAGAGAGATGTCAGGATGTTCCTGGGAATGGTGGGGTACTGTAGAAAGTGGATTCCAAATTTTGCCGAAATATCCAAACCCTTACAGCAGTTGACACATAAGGAAGTTACAGATCCTATTACACTAGATGAAGACCAGTTGAAAGCTTTCACCAAATTGAGAGAGAGTTTGTGCAGAGCTCCAGCGTTGGGAATGCCTGATTACACAAAGCCTTTCACATTGTTTTGTCATGAACGTGATGCTTGTTCTTTGTCTGTCTTGACACAGGTCCATGAAGGTGCTTATCGCCGAGTAGCTTATTTTTCAGCTACCTTTGACCCGGTTGCAGCAGCTTTACCAGGCTGTTTGCGCGCAGTAGCTGCAGTTGGTCAAAGTCTTTCCCAATGAGAGGGGGTAGTCATGGGATACCCTTTCACGGTAATGGTACCACATTCTGTTGAGATTTTACTGACAAGGACGAAAACACAATATTTGACGGGAGCAAGACTGACAAGGTATGAGATATTGGGTGCTCCAAATGTAACATTGAAAAGATGTACAGTGCTGAATCCGGCAACATTACTTCCAAATGATACTGTTGAAATTGAAAAAGAGGAAGATATTGAACACGATTGTCTTGAAGTAACTGAACTGTGTACAAAACCGAGGCCTGATATTCAAGACACATGTTTAGAAGAAAATGACCAAATTGTTTTTGTTGATGGTTCGTGTCTCAGAGATGGAGCAGGCACACTGAGAGCAGGATATGCTGTATGTACAATTACAGGCACATTAGAAGCTTCATGGCTTCCGGGTGTGTATTCTGCACAAGTGGCAGAACTAGAAGCTCTTACTAGGGCTTGCTATGTCTCTGCAAGGTTAAGAGTCACAATTTACACTGATAGTCAATATGGATTTGGAATTGTTCATGATTTTGGCCAATTATGGTCGCAGTGAGGTTTTATAACCACAGCTGGAACTCCAGTGAGAAATGGCGACTGGATAAAAGAGTTGTTGTACGCAATTCAGTTGCCTGAAGAAATTGCTGTGGTAAAATGCAGTGCACACCAAAAGACACAGGATTACATTTCTCTGGGAAATGCATATGCGGATCAAGTCGCAAGGTTTTGCGCATTGAACTGTATATCTTTCAAGGATAAGTGGGAGCTAATGTCTGAAGAAGAAACAAATTGTGCAAGTTTTGCTTTACAAATAATTGACACTTTTTTGGGAATTGAAAACATTGCAGGAAAACGCAGAAAAGGAAAAGAAAAGGCTTTGGTTGAAATTCAAATGTGTTAAAAGACCACATGAGATTTGGGTTTCTGAGGAGGGTCAGATAGTACTGCCAAAAAGTCTATTGACTCAGATGGCCAGATATTACCATGGTCAAGCACACATTGGAAGAGATGCCATGGTTAGATTGCTCAAAGTTGACTGGTTTAATCCAAAATTCAGACAAGCAGCTTGTCGAAGTAAGCCTCAGCAAGGCCTACTAGTGCAAGGGGTTCGCCCTTCTCTGCACAAAGTCCTCAGACCATATAGGAAGAAGTTGGCACAGAAACTGAAATAAAAGACAAAGGCCCGTATTTATACTTTTTGACGCTAAACTGCGCTAACGCAGTTTAGCGTCAAAAAATTTTGCGCCGGCTAACGCCATTCTGAAGCGCCATGCGAGCGCCGTATTTATTGAATGGCGTTAGCCGGCGCAAGCAGACCGGCGCTGCCTGGTGTGCGTGGAAAAAAAACACGTACACCAGGCAGCGCCGGCGTACGGAAAAATGGCGTTAGGGCGTCTTAAAAATGGCGCAAGTCAGGTTGACGCTAAAAAATCGTCTTAACCCGATTTGCGCCATTTTAAACGACGCCCAGACGCCATTTACATGACTCCTGTCTTAGTAAAGACAGGAGTCATGCCCCCTTGCCCAATGGCCATGCCCAGGGGACTTCTGTCCCCTGGGCATGGTCATTGGGCATTGTGGCATGTAGGGGGGCACAAATCAGGCCCCCCTATGCCAAAAAAAACAACAAAAAAAAACATTTATACTTACCTGAACTTACCTGAATGTCCCTGGGATGGGTCCCTCCATCCTTGGGTGTCCTCCTGGGGTGGGCAAGGGTGGCAGGGGGGGTCCCTGGGGGCAGGGGAGGGCACCTGTGGGCTCAGTTTGAGCCCACAGGCCCCTTAACGCCTACCCTGACCCAGGCGTTAAAAAGTGGCGCAAATGCGGGGTTTTTTGACCCGACCACTCCCGGGCGTGATTTTTGCCCGGGAGTATAAATACGACGCATTTGCGTCGCCGTCATTTTTTTAGACGGGAACGCCTTCCTTGCATCTCATTAACGCAAGGAAGGCGTTCACGCTAAAAAATGACGCTATTTGCCCATACTTTGGCGCTAGACGCGTCTAACGCCAAAGTATAAATATGGCGTTAGTTTTGCGCCGAATTTGCGTCGAAAAAAACGACGCACATTCGGCGCAAACAGAGTATAAATATGCCCCAAAGTTTATTAAACCTCATGAGGTGGTACTACAGTTCAAACAGCACCCTTCGGTAATGTTTGAAGTAGCACACTGAACTAAAAGAGCATGGTCCTTTTATACCCATGCAGGGGCTAAAAGAAGGTGGTACAATTATGGAAGCAACACTTATATACATATAAGGTCATTTGGAAATGCACAGGAGGGGCTAACAGTTTTCAAGGACTAGTAGACACATTACTGTCTGTTACTAATTACTAACAGCTGCAGACCTTACTGGGCATGTGCGAAAGTGGGGGATGCTAAATATAACTTGTCACTAGACAGATTTTCAAGAGTAGTTAACAGGAAGGTAGGACAGAGCACATGGCGAGCACATGGCAGCATGTGGCAGAAAAAATGGCTGCCATGAATACAAATGGATTCCGCGAAATGTTCACAATAGTTGCTAAATACAAGATGTCTTCTGCTAATGCTTAATCTAATTGCTACTAAATTGCAACAGATGACCCTTTCAGCATTAGCTGAAGACATTCGTCTTTCTGGGATAATCTAAATAGTCATCTTGTATATTTATGCTCATCATTTCAGCCATTTCCTTATCTAACATATGTTGTGCTTTCATTTCTGTAATATCTCTTTTGGTAGGCATACAAGCAGTAATACACATGGAGCAGAACATTGGACCACACAGAATACAGATCCAGCATGTGAAAAATATTGCCATCATTACACACAGGATAGTCAGTAGTTTCCAGCCCCAAGTGGAAACAAGAGCCCAAAACCATCCAGAAAAAGTCCAAGTACCAGTCTCTGTGTGAATTTCTGCAGCAATTTTATGCAATTTAGATATTGCATCATATACTGAAGGTGAGTGATCTGGAATGAAAATGTAGCAACTACTACCGATGATGCGACATGCACCACCTCGATCAGCTAATATCACATGTAGTACCATACGTTTTTAGAGCGCTACAATCCTCGCAATTTGGAGCTCCTCAGTAATATTCCCAAGTGCCAGAGCTGCCTGATTGGTAACAGCTTCCACAATCCTAGTCAATCGTCTTACTTTCCTACTGTTTAACACAGCACCCACAAAGGAGAACAACCCTAAATTAAAATCAACATATTGTTGCAGGCTAGTGTCCGTTTGGTCTACCTCGTTTGTACTTATTGTCCTTTTATATCAATCTTTAATGATGTAATTGAACAGTTTAAAATATTGGTGATATGTTGCAGGTGCCAAAAACACAGGGGGTAATAGAAAAGATATATAACACACACCTGACCACCCAACAGGTAGTTGGTAATATCCATAGTTACCACAAACAAAATATGTACTATGTGAAGCTGTAAAACTACTATTATTTACACCCTCAATAGTTAAAATCAAGGTACAATCGCTTGTCCCCACTGGAATTCGCCCAATGCTACGTATACATAAATCTGCTTTAGTTTTTGTAACAGAAATCACAAATTGTTCTTTCTTGTCAGAGTCTCTTATATTTGTGAAGACATATGGTATTGAAACATTGTCCGGTTGATACTCTTCCCATTCCCATTTAGTTTGTTTGGCTTGGGGATACCCAGCTTTGTCTTGGTAGCATACTTTATTAAGGCGAAAAAGAAGTCCGCCCTCTGTATGTTTTCCAGATGCAAACAAAAGCGTATACCAAGCTTGACAAGAACCATTGTGTGAAAAAGGAAGAGGAATGAAAGGTGTTTCTCCTTTCTTTTGATGCACAGGTATCATTCCACATACCAAACAGTTAGTAGTATTTGTAGCATTATGAGTATGATGCAACATCTGAATTAAAGTATTATTGAAGTACGATTGACGGTGTGCTTCTGCTCATGATAGGGAAGAGTAAAGTAATAGTGATCCTCTGGTACTGGAGTAGTGGCAACAAAAAACTCACGAACAGGAGCCATCTTTTCAACAAACCAGGTGATTATTGCCATAACCACCAAAACAACAACAAACCCCATAGTACTAATGATCACTTTGTTATTCATTTTAGCAACAGTGATAATCGACCCTTCCAGAAATTAATTAAAAACAATCTTTGGAGCTCTTATCCCTGGGCAGCCGCTGATTTCTTCACCATGGGCCAAGACAGGTGTCACTACTCTAATGCATGGCTGATCCACTCCCCCTTGCCACATTGGCTCTCCGTTTCACTAAACCAGGGCGGTAGCTCAACCAGTTTTCTCCAGCACTACAGATTCTTTCCTCGGTCTCAAATTATATTTGACACTCCAGAAATCGTATGGTCCGGGAAGAACTCCGCAGATTTGTTCGGTGATATAGCACGGCCTTTCTCCGTAGTCAAGATCTCTCGATGATCGGTCAGCACAGCAGGTTCCACCAAGGTAGGTAGCACTCTCTTGCAGTGAGTAATATGGACCCAAGTCTTTCGGTTCGTCACTCGAACTGCTGTCCTCGTTGCAAGGAGCACCTGCTTGGGGCCTCGCCACCTTGGTTCCAAGCTGCTTGATCTTTCAAAGGACTTAATCATCACCTGGTCACCAGGTCGGAGTTCATGGTCTTCACCTGTAGATCTGTCAGGAAGTGCTTCTCGAACCTGTTGATGAATAAAAGCCAAATTGTCTGTTAACTGTGCCAAATAATCATTCATCAGGACACAAGGTATATCTTAAACAGAATTCGGCTTAGGAACTCCCCAAATGTTCATTGGCCTTCCAAATACTATTTCATAGGGGGTAAGGTCTGTTCGAGAGTGTGGCACTGACCTAACAGACAATAATGCCAACGGTAATGCATTCGGCCAAGTTAAAGATGTGGAAGCCTGTCTCTTCGCTAACTTCAGCTTCAAAATAGCATTATACCTTTCCACCAACCCTGCTGATTGTGGGTGGAAAACCACATGGAACTTCTGTTTGATCCCAAATCCTTTCAGGACATACTTAATAACTTCCCCAACAAAATGAGGTCCGTTATAATTCCATAAAAGTCTGCAAACACCAAACCTAGGGAAAAATTCTTTCAAAAGCACCTTTGCTGTGGTAATGGCAGTATTATCCTTTGTGGGGTACGCCTCTATCCATTTACTAAAGGCACATACCACCACCAAGACATACGTTAAATTATTGCAGCGTTCAAGCTGAATATAATCCATTTGTAGAACTTCAAAAGGTGCAGTTGGTGTAGCAAACCCTCCCGCAGGAGTTCGTGTCCTTTTTCCAGGATTGTATTGTAAACAGATCAAACAAGACTGTACTACTCTCTTAGCTGTACTGGAAATTTCTGGATGCTCCCAGACTTGCGTAAGCAACTTCGTTATTGTTGAAGCTCCAACATGTGCCAGCCCATGTGCCATCTGAACCATAGGTTGTACAAAAGCTATAGGCAATTTCCATTTATCCATCTGCTTATTCCGCCAACAGTCCTCATCATCCAATTCTCCTTCTTCAGACCATTGCTCATGTTCTTTCACAGAAGCAGATTTCTGTATATCTAATACGTCTTGTCTAGCATTATACCAACGTTCAGCTTGTGACTCAGTACATACATAGAAGTAGTGTCGAAGCCAAGTCGGAGTATTTCAGATCCAGACAATTCAGGAAACAAACCAAGACCAACCGCTCTTCCTTAGATTACTTTTAATAAGAACTAATAAGACATAATAAGAAATACATGTACATGGTGACTGAGCGGCCTAAATCCAGCTCGAACAGTCTCCACAACGAAGTAATGCATGATCTTTTATAGCATTAAACCGCAGACACATTAACACATTTCATTGGTTCTTGATATTGTCGTATGATTAATTTTTTTCTATATAGCATACGTGATGCTCCATATAAGGGTTAGAATCATGGATAAGAAGCTTGCACAATGTCCTCTGAATCAAATGTCTTGTGATACATCTATAAGTGGAGAAAGAGGAACCATGAGTGCATACGTTAGTACTTTTAGCAGTGAGGATTTCGCAAGCTAGTATGCGGTGGTGTCTTGTGATGGCCGTCAGTTTAGCAAGCCTTGCAACATAATGCGTTTCAAGCACAATAGACATTTCTTCAAGGCCTAGCTAATTCAACATTTTAAGGTGTTCAACAGAACCAGGCCTGTATTTTCATTGTGTATCACAGGGCCTACTAGGTCCAAAATGGATCCAGGAGAACGTGATTCCACAGTAGTACTTCGCTGCATCGCAGTCTCACGTGCTACGCAGTCTGCAAGGGCATTACCTTGCCCTATCTTATCAGTCACTTTCTTATGTGCACTACATTTCACAATAGCTATTTTCTTTGGATATGTCAATGCAGTCAAGAGGTTATGCACTAATTCTCCGTGCATTATCTGCATCCCGTGGGATGTGAGAAAACCTCTATCCTTCCAAAGCAAACCAAAATCATGAGCCACTCCAAAAGCATAGCGGCTGTCTGTATAAATGTTCACACATAAGTCAGTACTAAGCTCACATGCTCGTGTCAAAGCTATTAGTTCAGCTGCTTGAGCTGACTTCTGTGGTATACGAGCTGTCTCCACTACCGTGTGTATTGTGGTGTTTGCATATGCAGCTGAGGTCGTACCGTCTGGCAACTTCAAACAAGACCCATCAACCCACAATTCCCCGTCTACATCTGGAAGGGGCGTATCTTGTAAATCAATACGACCCTTTGTCTGTTCTTCTGTAAGGAATATACAATCATGTGTTTCTTGTGACTGAGGCTGAGTCACCGGATATGGCAACAAAGTGGCTGGATTTAGTGTTGCACATCTCTTCAGTGTAATGTGAGGAGCCAGCAATGTCAATTCATATCCTGTCAGGCGAGCGCTAGTTAAATGTTGCGTCTTTGTTTGATTTAAAAGAACATCTACCGCATGGGGTACTAACACCAACAGCTTATGTGACAAAACTATCTCTTCACTCTGACGTATTGACACAGCTGTTGCCGCAACTGAACGAAAACACCCAGGCAACGTTCGAGCGACAGGATCAAGTACTGCTGAAAAATATGCACAGGGACGCTGCTTATCACCATGTGTCTGTACTAAAACTGACAATGCACATCCATCTTTCTTATGTACGTAAAGTGCAAAAGGTTTCGTGTAATCTGGAGTACCTAACACTGGTGCTGAACAAAGGGCTTGTCGTAGCTGCCGGAAAGCTGTCTCACATTCATCTGTCCATGGGAGAGGCATTGGAGTATCTTTAGTCAAAAGTGCTAGCAAAGGTTTGACAATGTGTGAAAACCCTAATATCCATTGCTTACAAAAAGAAGGAAGACCAAGGAATGCACCTACATCTTTCTGAGTAGAGGGTACTGGTGTGTCTAAAATTGCTTGAATACGATCCGATGTAAGTGCACGGCCCTCCTTAGACAAAAGGTGACCTAAATAGGTTACCTTTGGTCTACAATATTGCAATTTCTTTCGTGACACTTTATGATGGTGTGAAGCAAGAAAAGAAAGTAAGGACAAAGTGCACTTTTCACATTGCTCAGGGGTATCAGCTGCCAACAAAATATCATCGACATATTGTATGAGAGCCACATCTTCAGGCAAAACAAAAGAATCAACTTGTCGTTTTAACGCTTGACTATAAATAGTAGGGCTCTCAGTATAGCCTTGAGGAGCTCTGCAAAATCTATATGATCATTTATTCAAAGTAAAACCAAACAAATATCGGCTGTCAGGATGAATAGGAATCGAAAAGAAAGCATTCTTCAAGTCTATCACAGAGAACGTAGTTGCTGTCGGGGGAACCAAAGTAAGAAGTGTTGTGATGTCAGATACCACAGGATATTGTGGTACCACAATCTTATTCACTTCTCGTAAATCAATAATGAATCGGTAAATCCTAGTATCAGTATCCTTTTTCAGAATAGGAAGAATCAGACTGTTACAAACATTATACGGAACTTCCTCAACAACTCCAACTGCAAAAGGATCATGCACAATTCGTATGAGTGCTTCTTCGACCTCCTGTGAACTTTTGTATTGAGGCAAACGTGGCAATACAGCTCCCTCCTTAACACTAATATGTACCGGTGGAATAATCATTCGTCCCACATCAGTATCTGAAGTAGCCCACAAAGTACTAGGGAGTGAAGCTAATGCAATATCCTCTTTAACAAGACAAACTCTTTCCATCACAGGATGATTATCATTCAAAATAACACGCACCCCTTCAGGAGAGCATCGTATTGTAGCCCTGAAATACTTGAGGATATCAAGACCCACAATATTGTCTGGTGTATTTGTAGAAAGCAAAAACAGACATGGAGCAGTAAATTTATCAACATGGAATGCAAATGGTTGTGACAATGGGCTAGGGGAAGGTGTTCCATCGAAACCTATCGATGTAATGGTTAAGGCAGACAGGGGCATCAAAACCCACAGAAAGTGCCGTAAAACGGGCCTTACCAATCACAGGGCGTCCAGATTCCAACTGCCAAGTTCTAAAATCGACCAAATGGTCACTGCACGACGAATGAACAAAAAGGATCTCAGCCGAGGACCGGCTCCACCTGGATGGTCAAATCAGAAAGAAGGGAAACCTGTTGTGGTTGCCAAGACTCGGGTCTCCTCAGGCATTGATCGTCCGCAGCGAGATCCCAATCCTTCGTCGCGACCAATCCGTCGGACGTCAAAGTCGCCGATGAGTCCCTGTTTGGGCTCCAATTTGTCAAAGTAAGCCTCAGCCAGGCCTACTAGTGCAAGGGGTTCGCCCTTCTCTGCACAAAGTCCTCAGACCATATAGGAAGAAGTTGGCACAGAAGCTGAAATAAAAGACAAAGTTTATTAAACCTCATGAGGTGGCACTACAGTTCAAACAGCACCCTTCGGTAATGTTTGAAGTAGCACACTGAACTAAGAGAGCATATACATATAAGGTCATCTGGAAATGCACAGTCGACAGGTAGGAGGGGCTAACAGTTTTCAAGGTCTAGTAGACACATCACTGTCTATTACTAATTACTAACAGCTGCAGACCTTACTGGGCATGTGCGAAAGTGGGGGATGCTAAATATAACTTGTCACTAGACAGATTTTCAAGAGTAGTTAACCGGAAGGTAGGACAGAGCACATGGCGAGCACATGGCAGCATGTGGCAGAGAAAATGGCTGCCATGAATACAAATGGATTCTGCGAAATGTTCACAATAGTTGCTAAATACAAGATGTCTTCTACTACTGCTTAATCTAATCGCTACTAAATTACAACAAGCTGAGGCAGTATGTCATAGATGTGTGATCTGTCAGCAACTAAGGGCCAGATGTAGCAAGGGTTTTGCGACTCGCAAACGATGAAAAACGCCGTTTGCAAGTCGCAAAAGCCTCTTTGCTATGTAGAAATGCATTTTGCGAGTCGGAACCGACTCGCAAAATGCATTTCCGACTCGCAAATAGGAAGGGGTGTTCCCTTCCTATTTGCGACTCGCAATGCAATGTAATTCCATTTGCGACCGCGTTGGTAAACTCGCAGTTACCATCCACTTGAAGTGGATGGTAACCCAGTCGCAAACGGGAAGGGGTCCCCATGGGACCGCTTCCCCTTTGTGTCTGGCATTAAAAATAATTTTTCAGAGCAGGCAGTGGTCCCAAAAGGTTTCGTTTTTTTTTTTTTAAGTGCAGCTCGTTTTGCTTTAAGGAAAACGGGTTGCACTTTGAAAAAAAAACTGCTTTATTTAAAAGCAGTCACGGACATGGTGGTCTGCTGTTCCCAGCAGGCCACCATCCCCGTGAGTGCCCTGAATCGCTATGGGGTCGCAAATTGCGACCCACCTCATTAATATTAATGAGGTGGGTCTTTGCGACCCCATAGCGACTCGCAGAAGGTGTCTGAGACACCTTTCTGGATCCCAAATTGCGACTTGCAATTTGCGAGTCGCAGGGACTCGCAAATTGCAAGTCGCAATTTGGGAATTTGCTACATCTGGCCCTAAATGTGGGAAAAGGGACAGTGGTGAAATTGAGGCACATTGGAAAAGCAGGAGGACCATTCAGCAGAATGCAGTTGGATTTCATTGAAATGCCTGCATTTGGTGGACTGAAGTACGTGTTGGTGATTGTGTGTGTTTTTAGTCATTGGATTGAAGCATATCCCTCACATAGGAATGACAGTCTCACAGTTGCAAAGCTGTTGCTTAGAGAATTAATACCACAGTTCGGATTTCTGATCTCTTTAGATTCAGATAGGGGAACGCACTTCAATAACGAAGTGATCAAACTCTTATGTGCAGCATTAAACATTGAGCAGAAACTGCATTGCAGCTACCGTCCAGAAGCATCAGGACTTTTAGAGCAAATGAATGGTACACTAAAATCAAGAATTGCCAAAATGTGTGCTGCAACAAACCTGAAATGGCCAGATGCATTACCTTTGGTGTTGATGTCAATGCGAAATATACCTGACTGAAAGACTGGACTGTCACCCCATGAGATTTTCATGGGCAAAGCAATGAGACTGCAAGCAATTCCAGCAAATGGTCTTGTCAATATTACAGATGATATGGTGTTGGACTACTGCAAAGGTCTGGCTGATGTGGTTCGATCTTTCTCTCAGCAGGTGCAGGCTGTTACCCTGCCACCCATCCATGACCCAGGTCACAACCTAAGAGCTGGAGATTGGGCTGTCATCAAAAGGCACGTTTGAAAGACTTGCTGTAGGAGGCTGGACTGGCTTGTAGTGAGTACCAAGGGGTACTTACACCTTGCACCAGGCCCAGTTATCCCTTATTAGTGTATAGGGTGTCTAGCAGCATAGGCTGATAGATAATGGTAGCTTAGCAGAGCAGCTTAGGCTGAACTAGGAGACGAGTGAAGCTCCTACAGTACCACAAGTGTCATATGCACAATAGCATAAGAAAACACAATACACAGATATACTAAAAATAAAGGTACTTTATTTTTATGACAATATGCCAAAAGTATCTCAGTGAGTACCCTCAGTATGAGGATAGCAAATATACACAAGATATATGTACACAATACCAAAATATGCAGTAATAGTATTAGAAAACAGTGCAAACAATGTATAGTTACAATAGGATGCAATGGAGACACATAGGGATAGGGGCAACACAAACCATATACTCCAAAAGTGGAATGCGAACCACGAATGGACCCCAAACCTATGTGACCTTGTAGAGGGTCGCTGGGACTATTAGAAAATAGTAAGGGTTAGAAAAATAGCCCACCCCAAGACCCTGAAAAGTGAGTGCAAAGTGAACTAAAGTTCCCCAAAGGACATAGAAGTCGTGATAGGGGAATTCTGCAGGAAAGACACAAACCAGCAATGCAACAATGATGGATTTCCAGTC
Organism: Pleurodeles waltl; assembly: GCF_031143425.1. Lineage (NCBI taxonomy): Eukaryota > Metazoa > Chordata > Amphibia > Caudata > Salamandridae > Pleurodeles > Pleurodeles waltl. The sequence continues at coordinate 1,218,693,448 of NC_090444.1, read as the reverse complement.
GAGGGTACCTGTGGAACAAGGGGACCAAGTCCAAAAGTCACAAGCAAGTCGGAGATGGGCAGATGCCCAGGAAATGCCAGCTGTGAGTGCAAAGATGCTGCTACTGGACAGTAGAAGCATAGGTTTCTGCAAGAACGACAAGGGCTAGAGACTTCCCCTTTGGAGGACGGATCCCCCACGCCGTGGAGAGTCGTGCAGAAGTGATTTCCCGCCGAAAGACCGCCAACAAGCCTTGCTAGCTGCAAATCGTGCGGGTAGTGTTTTTGGATGCTGCTGTGGCCCAGGAGGGACCAGGATGTCGCCAATTGCGTCAGGGGACAGAGGGGGCGTCGAGCAAGACAAAGAGCCCTCTCAGCAGCAGGCAGCTCCCGCAGAAGTGCCAGAAACAGGCACTACAAGGATGCGTGAAACGGTGCTCACCCGAAGTCGAAGTCCCGCGTCGCCGGAGAACAACTTAGGAGGTCGTGCAATGCAGGTTAGAGTGCCGTGGACCCAGGCTGGACTGTGCACAAAGGATATCCACCGGAAGTGCACAGAGGCCGGAGTAGCTGCAAAAGTCGCGGTTCCCAGCAATGCAGTCTGGCGTGGGGAGGCAAGGACTTACCTCCACCAAACTTGGACTGAAGAGTCACTGGACTGTGGGAGTCACTTGGACAGAGTTGCTGGATTCAAGGGACCTCGCTCGTCGTGCTGAGAGGAGACCCAAGGTACCGGTGACCAGTTCTTTGGTGCCTGCGGTTGCAGGGGGACGATTCCGTCGACCCACGGGAGATTTCTTGGGAGCTTCTAGTGCAGAGAGGAGGCAGACTACCCCCACAGCATGCACCACCAGGAAAGCAGTCGAGAAGGCGGCTGGATCAGCGTTACAGAGTTGCAGTAGTCGTCTTTGCTACTATGTTGCAGTGTTGCAGGCTTCCAGCGCGGTCAGCAGTCGATTCCTTGGCAGAAGGTGAAGAGAGAGATGCAGAGGAACTCGGATGAGCTCTTGCATTCGTTATCTAAGGAATCCCAAGAGACAGAGACCCTAAATAGCCAGAAAAGAGGGTTTGGCTACCTAGGAGAGAGGATAGGCTAGCAACACCTGAAGGAGCCTATCAGAAGGAGTCTCTGACGTCACCTGATGGCACTGGCCACTCAGAGCAGTCCAGTGTGCCAGCAGCACCTCTGTTTCCAAGATGGCAGAGGTCTGGAGCACACTGGAGGAGCTCTGGGCACCTCCCAGGGGAGGTACAGGTCAGGGGAGTGGTCACTCCCCTTCCCTTTGTCCAGTTTCGCGCCAGAGCAGGGCTAAGGGGTCCCTGAACCGGTGTAGACTGGCTTATGCAGAAATGGGCACCATGTGTGCCCATGAAAGCATTTCCAGAGGCTGGGGGAGGCTACACCTCCCCTGCCTTCACACCATTTTCCAAAGGGAGAGGGTGTAACACCCTCTCTCAGAGGAAGTCCTTTGTTCTGCCATCCTGGGCCAGGACTGGCTGGACCCCAGGAGGGCAGAAGCCTGTCTGAGGGGTTGGCAGCAGCAGCTGCAGTGAAACCCCGGGAAAGGCAGTTTGGCAGTACCAGGGTCTGTGCTACAGACCACTGGGATCATGGGATTGTGCCAACTATGCCAGGATGGCATAGAGGGGGCAATTCCATGATCATAGACATGTTACATGGCCATATTCGGAGTTACCATTGTGAAGCTACATATAGGTAGTGACCTATATGTAGTGCACGCGTGTAATGGTGTCCCCGCACTCACTAAAGTCCGGGGAATTGGCCCTGAACAATGTGGGGGCACCTTGGCTAGTGCCAGGGTGCCCTCACACTAAGTAACTTAGCACCCAACCTTTACCAGGTAAAGGTTAGACATATAGGTGACTTATAAGTTACTTAAGTGCAGTGTAAAATGGCTGTGAAATAACGTGGATGTTATTTCACTCAGGCTGCAGTGGCAGGCCTGTGTAAGAATTGTCAGAGCTCCCTATGGGTGGCAAAAGAAATGCTGCAGCCCATAGGGATCTCCTGGAACCCCAATACCCTGGGTACCTCAGTACCATATACTAGGGAATTATAAGGGTGTTCCAGTAAGCCAATGTAAATCAGTAAAATTGGTCACTAGCCTGTTAGTGGCAATTTGAAAGAAATGAGAGAGCATAACCACTGAGGTTCTGGTTAGCAGAGCCTCAGTGAGACAGTTAGGCACCACACAGGGAACACATACATATAGGCCACAAACTTATGAGCACTGGGGTCCTGACTAGCAGGGTCCCAGTGACACATAATAAACATACTGAAAACATAGGGTTTTCACTATGAGCACTGGGCCCTGGCTAGCAGGATTCCAGTGAGACAGTGAAAACACCCTGACATACACTCACAAACAGGCCAAAATAGTCAAGAAGAAGAATTTGTTATAAATGATTCAATAGAGGAAGAAGTAGACACTGCAAGAAAAGACGAACTTAGTGAAGGAGAATTAGCAGGAGAACGAAAGTTGAAAAGAAAGAGAGTAGCAAGTCGAAGATACGCAGGTCCTGAGTGGGCAAATGTAGCAACAAGTGAATGGCAAAACGAGTTTATGTCCTTTTGCTTTGACAGAGAAGTTCTGAATCAGTATTTTGATGCAACCTGAAGGGAATCAATAGACTGAGTTGTTGAGATAATCTGAAGGAGAAATTAAAGAAGAGACTGTTGAAATAAACCCAGAAAAGACATTGATAACCTGAGATCACATTTGAAACCCGAATGTGACAAGTTGCTAACCGATTTTGACAAAGGAAGAAAAGGGTTCCTGTGTATGAAACTGAATTGTGAGAAAGAAGCATATTTTTGATTTTTCAATTTTGATTTTTCTTGTTGCACCTCATCTAAGAGTTATTTTTGCTTTCTGATTCTTTACAGATCATGGCTGAATTAAATAATAGCGTTAAAAATATTAGGTGTTGTAGATATTTGAGTGCTGGAGTGGCAATCATGTGTGGAATAATGTTTATAATATTGATTGTGGGAATGTCCATTCATGAAATTAAAGAAGCTGCTATTACTCCTATTCATGAGACTACTACACTAACAGCTTTAGAGAGGTTCAAGCTAGATGAAAAATATTTGCATGACTATACTAATGCATGAGGAGAGCTTTCTTCTAATGTTTTCTATTGGTTGTTGAGTGAGTATGTGGAGACAATGGATGCAAAGAATTATCTTGTGTGTACGCAAATCCCTTCCTCAGTGAAAGAAGGAGTTACGTACCATAGTTTACCCTTCACCTATGGCATAACTTGTAGTTTGCTACTAACCATATTCTATAACCAAGAGTATATTCAATATTTCTACTCAAACCATGACTTGATGTTTTCCTTTGTTCCTATTATTAGATATTTGAGCAAAATAGCTAAAGAACATGATATAGTATTAGTTAGAGGATTCTTTGAGCCAACACTAACTTTTGGAACTGCTTATGCTCACCGTAATATTTTGACCTGCTTATTAACCCCATTGGAAAAGAGCTTTATAGGGCATACCGATGATAGAAGAAAAGCATTAAAAGAGAAATTAGAGAAAGGGCTAGAGAAAATAACTTATAAAAATGACTATGCTTACACTGCTATTAAAACACAAGGGAGATTAGCTTTAGATGCATTACACGTGGGGAAGCTTTGGGTATATATAGGCCAAAATCACGCACTGACACTTTGTGGGAACGAGTGAATGTAGGCATGTGTTTTTGTTTCAGGGTAAATTGACATTTATGCTGAATGGTGCGGACCCTGTGATTCCTGGGATTTATTATATTTGTAGACTTAATGCTTATTACCGTCTTCCTAGAGGATGGTATGGGACATGCTATTTAGGGATAGTTTTCCCTAAGATTTATCAGATAGATGATGTAAAGAAAATACCGAAAGTGACTGAATTATATCAAGTGCGACAAAAGAGAAAAACTGCTTCTGCAATTGTAGGGGATATTTTTGGGGCAATAATTCCTTCTGTAGGGGTTATTTTGAATGCAAACAAGATATGAAAATTGTCTATTATTGTGGATAATATGCTGACAAACTTTGCAGGGGCAATACTCCTGTTAAATACTGAATTGGCTGCGGATAGAGCTATGATGCTTCAAAATAGGCTTGCTTTAGACATCATTTTAGCGAAAGACGGCAGAGTCTGTAAAATGATTAATGCTAGACATTGTTGGTCATTCATTCCTGACAACGATAAGGAGATAAAAGACTTACTTACTAATTTAACTAATTCAAGCAAAGATTTGAAAGAATTGAAGGAACAAGGGGTTTGGGAAAAAGTTGGAAATGGATTTGCTTCTGTGGGGAATTGGTTTAATCAAATTTGGAATGGGGTATTGTGGGAAATTGTCCAGGGAATATTAATTGTGATTGTTTCCATATTAGTGTTATGGGGTTCGTGCAAATTGTGGCATAAGGTAAAATTGATAAGAGGTAGGAATGATCAGAGGAGAAAAGAACCACCTAGGAGACAAATTTGTAGGGAAAATTCAAGAAGAAGACAAAATACAGCTGAGACAAATTTGTAAAATGTTGACAAGAAGGGTGTGATGACATATTTAGTCATCAGAAGAGGGACTGATGGAGCAGATATGCTAATTCAAGAAATATATAATGACTAATGTGTGTTTACTAATGAGAAAATTGTATAGAGAAACTGATTAGAAAATAATGTGTGTAAACAAAAATGTGCCCACGGGGAGTGGTCACCATGTGCATTAACAGATGCTGAATAATGAGAAAATCTATGTAAAAAGTATTAATATATCATAACTGGATGTATAACCTATGTTTTGTGTTAATTCCCATTCTTAACTTAGCCGGACTAAAGGCCTGGTTTCACTGGGCCTTGCCTGCTTACAACGTGAAGACTTGACAAGGCTTGCGAGGACATTCTGCAATGTACCAGTGGACAGGAGATGATGAAATCAAATTGATACAATTATGTGTAGTGTAGGAGTAGTGTAGGCTAAATGTACTTTCCCAGGATTGAACAATAGAGGCACTGACTAAAGACGATAGATGCAACAATTTTGTTACCTGAAGAGCCAGATGATGTTCTCATCACCAGAAGGACCAATCAAATTTATGGAACCTGAAGCCTAAGCAGAAATTTAGAGTTGGTAAATAAAAGCTGTAGGTTAGAGTCATAACTTCTGACGAGACTGACCAATTATCAATTAGTGGGATGGACTGGGAGACCCTAATAAAAAGTCATGACAAGGGGAGCGAAATCAGAACGGAGAGGAGAAAGTTGATGACATCAGGAGACGCTGTCCGGAGTGCTGATAATTGGGCTTACACTCTGTGAGCCTGATACGTAGCTGACCACTGATGACCTGGGGACAAAGATTGACTTGTTGCTGATCCATCCTGGAAAGGTAGCTATGAAAATGTGACTGACAAAATTGTGCCTTTTCTTCTATGTGCCAACTGCGCTGTTTTCTGAATAGATTTTCTCTTTTTAGATAGATTTTTCCAAATTAATGTTTTATCTAAATTGTTTTCGCATGAGGACCCCCATGCTGATGCTGATCTTGGTTAGGTAGGCTGACAGGGGAGACGTTGATGGTGACAATTGACTGACAAATTTACATTGCTGAATTACTCCATTAATGTTGATAATCACTGACTTATGATTTGCATTGTTGCTTATGATTCCTTTGGAGAATAATGTTTTCTTGATGAATTAATTGAGATGGATTAATAAAAAGCAAAATTAACATTTGATTAGAATTTTAATCAGTAGGGAATAAAAATGATTAACCTTTTCCATGAGTGATAGTTATTTCTGATTAATATGATTTTTCTTTTTGGTTCCTTCAGTGGTTGATATTGATTTATTGATGTTGATTATGGGTTCAGTAATCACTGCATGACTAGGATACTCCATGCGATTCAAAAGGTTCATCGACCTATACGCGTCCCCTTGTAAGTTTACTTACTAAGGACTGGGCGCGCTTGCAGAAGCTACTACACTGCAACTGTCTCAAGATCAAGGACACAACCTGAGAGCTGGTGACTGGGTTGTGATCCGAAAACACGTGAGGAGGACATGTTTGGAGCTTCGGTGGAAAGTCCCTTTCCAGGTAGTTCTGATCACTACCACAGCTGTGAAGTGCGCTGGAGTTCCAAACTGGATCCACACAAGCAATACGAGAAAAGTGGCATGTCCTCTGGACAATGAAGAGGAGTGGTTGAGAGTACCAACCATGACCAGACTGACCTCAGAGCCAGAAAGAGAAGAAAGAGGAACTGAGACCAGATGTGAACAAATTGAGAACGGTTCAGTCACTCCTGTAAGAGATGAGAGAGAAGACCTACAGGAGAGTGACAGTGAACCAATCTCAATTGAAGCAGCAGAAGAGTCGAGTCAGAGGAGGGCTCTCCCAGAAGTAGACGACTGTGAGAGACAAACAGAGCAAACGCCAGACCCCAAGGGTGAAGAAGTAGAGGCGGATCAAAGCCAATGTGGTCTGACTACTCCTGAACCAGTCGCAGGTCCGTCAAGAGAAAATCCTGCAGAGCAAGAGGTCGTTTCAAGTTGAACACACACTGAAAAGAGCATTGGTAAAGGGTCAATAAATGGAGATAAGTGGCCGGGGTCACAAGCAAAGAGAAGGGAAGCAATTGGTGTGACAACAATTGAGGAGGAAGTAGATACACAAGAAGAGAAGACCTTAGTGAGGGAGAATTGAATGGAGATTGAAATTTGAAAAGAAAGAGAATAACAAGTCAAAGGTACGCTGGTCCTGAATGGGCGTATGCAAGTGAATGGCAAAGAGAACTTTTGTCTCTTTGTTTTGATCGAGACATTCCAGGTCAATATTTTGGCACTTCAAGGAAATCAATGAAATGGACTGTTGAAACTACAAATTGAGAAAGGTACAAAGAAAAGAGACTGTTGAAAGTAGCTGGAAAAGACTTTTGAAAACCTGAGTTGACAAGATAACCTGATATGACAAACTGCTAAACTGATTTTTGACAACCTTACCGATTTTGACTAAGGGTCCTGGAAGTGAGACTGAAAGCCGTAAATAACTGCTGAAAAAAGATCGCAGATTTTGTTTTTGATTTTGCTGCATAGTTACTATTTTTCTTCTACTTTCTGATTCTTTACAGATCATGAGCAACCTTAACCAGCAAGGTAGGAAGAAGAAGTGCTGTAAACACATAGGTAATGGTTTGGCAATTGTGTGCGTGATATTGTGCTTGATATTGATTGTGGGAATAACTGTTCTTTACAAGAGTAAAGCCAACCATACTTCAGCTTTGGAGTCAACCACCGCAATAACAGAAATAGAGAAGTTCAGCTTAGATGAGATGTATCTGCATGTAGACAATGCACAATGAGAACTTTCTTCTAATGTCTTCTATCGCTTATTGGCCAAGAATGTTGAGACGATGGATGCAAGGAATTGTTATTAATGCACGCAGATTCCTTCATCAGTCGAAGAAGGAGTTACCAATCATCGTTTGCCCCTCAATTATGGGATAAGTTGTAGTCTGTTACTAACAAGATTCTATAACCAGGAGTACATTCAGTATTTCTGTTCTAACCATGACATTGTGTTTTTGTTTGTCCCCATAATGAAGTACCTGAGCAGAGTATAGAATTAGTGAGAGGATTCTTTGAACAACATTAACTTTTGCCACTGCATATGCTCACAAGAATAACTTAATATGCTTACTTACACAACTAGAGAAGAGCTTTTTAGATCAGACAGATGACAGGAGAAAGGCATTAAAGGAGAAGCTAGAAAAGGATTTAGAGAGAAGGACTTTTCAGAAATGATTACGCATTTAGTGAAATAAAAACACAAGGGAGGTTAGTTTAAGATGAGCAACACGAAGGAAAGCTTTGTGTATAGAGGCCTAGATGTACTACTGATACTTTGTTTGTGAGAACGAGTGAAAATAGACGTGTTTTTGTTTCAGAGTAAATGGACATTTTAGGTTGGAATGGACAGGATCCATCAATTCCTGGTATATATTACATCTGTGGACTAAATGCTTATTACCGTCCTCCAAGAGGATGGTATGGCACATGTTACTTGGGGATAGTTTTCCCAAAGATATTCCAACTTGAGGACTTGAAAATATTAATGAAAATGACTGAATTACATCACATTAAACAAAAGAGAGAGTCTCCTTCTGGTGTAGTGGGAGATATATCTGGAGCAATGATTCCTTCAGTAGGAGTTGTTCTGAATTCTATAAAGATTTGAAAGTTGTCTACTATTGTGGATAATATGTTGACAAATATTTCAGGAGCCGTGATCCTAATGGATACAGAAATGGCTGTGGTAAGACCTATGACACTTCAGAACCGCCTTGTGTTAGGCATTCTTTCAGCAAAGGATGGTGGAGTTTGCAAAATGCTTAATTCCAAGCTTTGCTGCTGGCATGTTCCTGATAATAGCAAATAAATTAGAAGCTTACTTACTAAATTGGCTAATGAAAGTGCCAATTTGAAAGAATTGAAATTGGGAGAATGTTGGCAAAAGTTTTGTTTCAGTGGGAAATTGACTCAGCAGCATTCAGAAAGGGATAGTATTGAAAGTAATACAAGGGATATTGATGATTGTGATTTGCATATTTGGAGCATGGGGAATATGTAAATTGTGCCACATGATTAAATTAAAGAAAATGAATAATGATCAGAGGAGGGAAGAAATTAAAAGAGAAAATTTGTTTAGGGAAAATTCGAAGAGGGAACGAAGATTAAGAGGGATAGAAATTACGAATTTTAGCTGAAGCAGAAAATTTGTATGAAAAGATGTAGATGTGATGACATATTTAGTCATCAGAGGAGGGACTTTTAATGCTGAAGTTTACTAATGAATATTCATGTATTCTGAGCATTGAATTTGCATAGAAAATGAGTTAACATAGAGAAATAATGCACACATTTGAAATTGTACCTACTTGAGTGACCACCAATATTCACGAAGTATATTTATTAACAGTTTATTAATATAAAATGTTGAGCTCATGTTTGGATTATTATAGTAGTATGTCATATTAATGGTCATGTATTATGTATATGCTTTATTAATCGTAGGCCTTACTTTAACCAGGTCTTGGGCCTAGTTGCACAGCCTCATGTCAAGCTGCATTTCTTAGGCAAACTATAAAATGGCTTCTTGATAGAATTAAATTGTGATGTTCCACTACATTGACCGAGTGCCAGTAGCTGAAATCCTTCCCAATGAGAACTGTTTGCTAGAATGTGCTGTACTAGCTAGGGATAGATTGAATAACTTAGTGTGTGTAAAGACAACCTTCCAAAGAGCAGACAATGGATGCACTGACTGGAGTATACGCTGATACAAATTTGTTACCTGACAAGCCCAATGATGGGAACAGGAGAAGAGGAGCCAATTATCGACATGCGAACAGGGGACTAGTAAATTCTTAGGTTTGGGGTTCTACTTTCATTGGACTAAATGTAAACATATGATTCTGTGACCAATAGCGATGTGGGAAATAGTTTTAGGGAATCTAACTTAGCCAGACTGCACAGAGAGGAGAAACGTCATTCTCCCCATTCTTCGTGAGCGTTTAGATATTATTAACCTCTTAGCTGCTGGGCCTTCCCCCCCCCCCCCAGTGCTGAGCCCTTTTTTGGCTATTTGGGGTAGTTTGCGCTTTGGCCTTCATAACTTTTTGTCCACATAAGCTATCCATGCCAAATTTGCGTCCTGTTTTTCCAACATCCTAGGGATTCTAAAGGTACCCAGAGTTTGCGGTTTCCCCAGGAGGAGACCAAGAAATTAGCCAAAATACAGCAAACATTTCATTTTTTTTTTTTTTTATTGGAAAAAAGGGCTGCCGAAGAAGGTTTGTGGATTTTTCCCTGAAAATGGCATCAACAAAGAATTTGCGGTGCTGAAATCACCAGCTTCCCAGCTTTCAGGAACAGGCAAACTTGAATCAGAAAACCAAATTTTTCAACACAATTTTGGCATTTTACTGAGACATACCCTATTTTTACTATTTTTTGTGCTTTCAGCCTCCTTCCAGTTAGTGACAGAAATGGGTGTGAAACCAATGGTGGATACCAGAAAGCTAAATATTTGTGAAAAATAAACAACATTCTGAATTCAGCAAGGGGTCATTTGTGTAGATCCTAAAAGGTTTTCCTACAGAAAATAACAGCTGGAAAAAAAAATATTGAAATTACGCTGAAAACAACAGCCATTTTTCTTCATGTTTTACTCTGTAACTTTTACCTGCGATGTCAGATTTTTTAAAACAATATACCGTTACGTCTGCTGGACTCTTCTGGTTGCATGGATATATAGGCCTTGTAGGTTCATCAAGAACCCTAGGTACCCAGATCCAATAAAGGAGCTGCACCTTGCAATAGGTTTTCATTCTATACTGGGTATACAACAATTAATTTGCTGGAATATAAAGAGTGAAAAATAGGTATAAAGAAAACTTTGTATTTCAAAACTAGGCACAAGATAAGGTGTTGAGAAGCAGTGGTTATTTGCACATCTCTGAATTCTGGGGTGCCCATACTAGCATGTGAATTACAGGGCATTTCTCAAATAGACGTCTTTTTTTACACACTGTTTCACATTTGGAAGGAAAAAATGTAGAGAAAGACAAGGGGCAATAACACTTGTTTTGCTATTCTGTGTTCCCCCAAGTATCCTGATAAAAATGGTACCTCACTTGTGTGGGTAGGCCTAGTGCCCGCGACAGGAAATGCCCCAAAACACAATGTGGACACATCACATTTTCTCAAAGAAATCAGAGCTGTTTTTTACAAAGTACCTAGATGTGGATTTTGGCCTCTAGCTCAGCCGCCACCCAGGGAAACCTACCAAACGTGTGCATTTTTTAAAACTAGACACATAGGGGAATCCAAGATGGGGTGACTTGTGGGGCTCTGACCAGGTTCTGTTACCCAGAATCTTTTGCAAACCTCAAAATTGGGCAAAAGAAACACTTTTTTCCCACATTTCGGTGACAGAAAGTTCTGGAATCTGAGAGGAGCCACACATTTCCTCCCACCCAGCATTTCCCCAAGTCCCCCGATAAAAATGGTACCTCACTTGTGTGGGAAGGCCTAGTGCCCGTGACAGAAAATGCCCCAAAACACAACATGGACACATCACATTTTCCAAAAGAAATCAGAGCTGTTTTTTTACAAAGTGTCTAGCTGTGGATTTTGGCCTGTAGCTCAGCCGCCACCTAGAGAAACCTACCAACATGGGTTGACTTGTGGAGCTCTCACCAGTTTCTGTTACCCAGAATCCTTTGCAAACCTCAACATTTGACAAAAAAAAACACTTTTTCCTTACATTTTGGTGACAAACAGTTCTGGAATCTGAGAGGAGCCACACATTTCCTCCTACCCAGCGTTCCCCGAAGTCTACTGATAAAAATGGTACCTCACTTGTGTGGGTAGGCCTAGTGCCTGCGACAGGAAATGCCCCAAAACACAACGTGGACACATCACATTTTCCAAAAGAAATCAGAGCTGTTTTTTACAAAGTGCCTAGCTGTGAATTTTGGCCTGTAGCTCAGCTGCCACCCAGGGAAACCTACCAAACATGTGCATTTTTAAAAACTAGACACCTAGGGAAATCCAACATGGGGTGACTTGGGGGGCTCTGACCAGGTTCTCGTACCCAGAATCCTTTGCAAACCTCAAAATTTGGCAAAAAAAACACTTTTTCCTCACATTTCAGTGACAGAAATGTCTGGATTCTGAGATGAGCCACAAGTTTCCTCCTACCCAGCATTCCCCCAAGTCTCCCGATAAAAATGGCACCTCACTTGTGTGGGTAGGCCTAGTGCCCGTGACAGGAATGGATCACACAAGGGTCAATGGTAGTCCTTGCTTGAGGGCTACTGTTAACCCTGGAGTGATCCATTCCTGACGCAGGCACTAGGCGCAGGCACACAAGTGGGGTTGTGTTTTTATCAGGGCAAGTGGAGAAACACTGGGTGGTAGGAATTTTGAGGATCCCTGCACTTTCCTGCAGTTTCTGTGATAAAAAAGTAAGGAAAAATAGTGGTTTTAATCAACGTTTCACTTTTGCAGGGTATTCTGGGTAAGAAAACTTTGTGAAATCCAAACACGCAACACTTTCGTGGACTGCCTTGGGTGTCTAGTTTTCAGAAATGTCTGCGTTTGGTAGGTTTCCCTATATGGCTGCCGAGCCCAGGACCAAATACTTAGATGACTGTCTTAAAAAAAGAGGCTGTTTTCTGGTTGGTAATTTTAATGTCTCCACAATCCGTTTTGGGTACTTCCCTGTTGTGGTCACTTGCCCACTCACTAAAGTGAGGCAGTTTTTCGCTGGAGACTAAGTGGAATGCTGAGTAGTAGGACATTTTTGGCTACTTGCAGATCCCTGGAATTCTGCTCATTGAAATGCAAGGCCAATGTGTTTTTTAAGCACATTTTGTGACTTCAAGGGGATTCTGGGTGAAAGAAAACTGGTGAGAGTCACAGAAGTCCTGCACCCTTGGACTCCACTGGTACTAGTTTGTTAAAGTTAACCCACCACTCACACTGGTTGGTTTTAGCACCTCCAGAAATTTTGGTTTCAAAGCATGAATATTCATCAGTGTCTGAATATTGAAACCAAGCCTTCTGAAGGTGGGCCATAAAGCCGCGTCCAGGCACAAACCTGTTTATGGTCCATTCACATGCCATTCACGCACAACAAACAACCCTTTCGTACTGCCAGCCATGGGCCCAATCATTGCACTCACATTAACTTACCGCTGCCAGACAAGGGCCCATCACATTCACACACCACAGAACGGAATAAGTTTGACTATATTTTACCACCTGTCAAGTAACTGCCTCCTTCTTCCTTAACATTACCAAATGCATGCATAACGAACCTTTACTAATGACTCCCGTGACAGCCACCTGAGGCTCAGGAAGACATGTTTTTCATGCGCTTTTAACGCACTCACTGTGCTAAATCCAACTCCTTCCAGTTTGTGGATGCAAGTTGGGGGTGTCCAAGTATGCCGTACGAAGCGATTTCTCGAATTGAGTGAGCATATCTACCTTTGAAACTAAGGGAAACATGCTGGGGATTTCTCATGATGTTCCCTAAAGAGAAGGTCATAGGCTATGAAAAAGGATAGTGTTTGGCACACAGGGGAGCCCATGAGAACGTAGCATATGTCCCAGCCAACATTATGTGCAGTGATGTGACTGTAATGCATTTATACAGCAAACTGAACATCTACTAAGTTTGATGGAGGATGAACATGAAAAGCAGGTTAAACACTGACCTATACAAGTCATTCTCCTTCAGTGCTGGGATGGCACCAATGAGTTTGAATCCATAGGTGTAGATGATGTACATCTGTACTACCTTTACTATCTGCCTTCTACCTGAGCAATATCCCTGTGAAGGCACACCTACCATAAGCTTTCCTTACCCATTCATGTCTCTGTTCTCATCAGAGGCCTGACTAATCCTGTATAGTTGCCAAGTGAACCTATACTAGTTTGTGGATGCAAGTTCGGGGTGTCCAAGTATGCCGTACAAAGCAATTCCTCGATCTGAGTGAGCATATCTACCGTTGAAACTAAGGTAGACATGCTGGTGAAGAAAGGGTACTCCGTGACAATGTGGCATATGTTCTGTCCACTAGTAGATGCAGTAGGGGGAATATAATGCAAGTTAATCGAACAGAAAACCTGCCACGTTCTGACGATGGATTTAGCTCTCAAGCAGTCCATAAGGAAGTCCATGATGAAGTAAATGAAGTAAAATTCTGTGGCTCCTTGCCTAACAAAGCAGTGGCTCATGGACGTTCGGTATCCATGCACTGCCACTGAAAGGATTACCCAACGGCAGCTCAACATCAGTCAATTTCCCAGAACTTTGCTTTAGTATGATACAACGTAAAGCAAATAGGGATACAGAGGCCTGGTTGTGATGGACACTGAGGACAGTAATACCGACTCTCCTGACGCTTTCCATGCTTACAGCGACAACATGGATGATCCTTTTTGGGTTTTTTAGGAATGTGATCAGCAAAGTGTAGTTCCTGCAGCCTTGCCACATCCTCCAGAACATATGAGGTGGAGGCTGCTGTTGCTTCTGTAACAGCAGTGAGGCTTTCAATTACAGACAACTGGAAGTCAAGGAAAGTCATGAGTCTTCCTGTGGTTGTCTGACGGTAAACAACATACGCATTATATGTTGCCATCTGAATCAGGTGTGTAAACAGTTTCTTGTACCAAGTGCAAGTTTTACAACACTAATTGTATGGTTGAAGAACCTGGTCGTTCTTGTCCACTCCGCCCATGTACTTATTGTAATCAAGTATACAGATGGGCTTGTGGACTTCGGCCATCTGACCCCAAACCGTGATGGGGAAGTGCTTTCATCATGAATTGTAGTGAACATGTATACATCACGCCTATCCAAGAACTTGACTGCGAGCAGTTCATTAGAACGCAATGCAGTACTCTGTGATTTCTGGAGCTTCTTGCAAACAAGCTCCTGCGGGAATCCTTTGCGGTTAAAATGAACTGTACCGCAGGCCATGGTGCCAGCTTTGTGGAGCTCACTGAACAGCTCTACTTCTGTATAGAAATTGTCCACATAAAGATTATAACCTTTGTGAAGAAGTGGCTGGACAAGTTCCCATACAATCTTACCTGTGACCCATAACGCGGGAGGGCAACCTACAAGGTTTAAGGTAGAATCCTTCACTGTATACACTCTCAAGCTGTACACATAGCCAGAAGAGCTCTCACACAGCATGTACAGCTTTATGCCATAGCGAGCTCTTTTGCTCGTATGTAATGTCTGAAAAGCAGCCGTCCTTTGTACAGGATCAAGGACTCATCGACTGCTATATTCTTTCCAGAAGTATAGATCTCTGGAAACTTGGCAGACAAATGTTCCACGACAGGCCGAATTTTGAACAACCTGTCATGGTCTGGATGGTCCTGGGGCAATGCAGCAGAATTGTCATTGAAATGCAGCATTCGCTGCAGTAGCAAAAAACGATCTCTGCTCATGTATGGTGCGAAGATGGGGGTTACCCAAACCGTGCGAGTCGTCCAGTAGGACTGCAAGGTGGGTTTCTGCACTAACCCCATTTTGAGCGTAAGGCCCCAAAAATATCTTCAACTCTGCCAGCGAAGTGGGAGTCCACTAGCGTGCCCCAGAACGGGGCCCTGGAGTGCCTTCACGCTCCCTCAGAAATTGGTCTGCACGCAAATTTGTTTGCTGCAAAACTTCCTGAAGGAAGTCAACATCCAAAAATAGATGGATGTAGTTGACTGGCAAAAAGTTAGCTGTATCGACTTCACATCCAGAGTCACCAGTAAAAGGTGGAATTTGGGGCTGAACTAAACAGGGGGGCTGCCAATAGAGCACTCTCTCTGTGCTTGTGGCCGCATGCACCTGCTCTCTGGGTTCGGCTAACCCAATGTTGTCCTGCTGCACAGATTGTGCTTGCGAAGGGACAGCACGGCTGTCGTCATCGTCACTGGAAGAGGTGTCGTCGGATGGGACTCCGCCAACTGAAAAATCACTCCCAGATTCTACCCCATTTTCCTCTCCCTCAGATGCTTTCTCAGTATCTGCTGTCTCATTCTCTGATCCTACATCAGAACTGTCCTCCATAACTCGAGTTAGGACTTGATCAGCAGTCATCCAACGAGACGCCAACTCTGCTACTGGCTAAACTGTCCCTCTAAATTACAAGCCTACGTAGAAGGCAGATAGTCACAAAATTGCTTGTGGGTATGTTTGATGTGTCCAATAGGAAATGTTGTCACCTTCCCTTCGCTTCTTCTCTGAAGACATTGAAAAAAACAAAACAGACTGTATTATTTCACTTTACCACATACCCATCATCACAGCCTTTAGCCCTGGTGGCACCCAGTGTGACAGTCATTTTTGGGGCTCTGCCTCCCATTACCTCCTCTTCTAATTCCCTCAGTACCACCCAGCAAATGTGACCCTCATATCTCCATAGTCCCCATCGCATATCATTTACTTTAAAGCGCAGGGAACGCTTGCCTTTACTAATCCACTCAGCTAAATACATATAAATGTATATACTTTGCAGCAGGACAATAAACCATCTGCGCTACTTTATGGCATCAAAACTGCCACTAGACAAAAGACATTTATATATATAGATATGTCAATCACTTTTATATATGTGTGGTTTCCCTGGGGGGCCAATTGTGGCTCCCAGAAAACAACACATGCAAAAAAAAATATATATATATATATATATATATCCTTCAACAAAGTTAATCCCCGTAATGCGGCCGCTACAACACAGCGGTCTTGGTCGGGCACAGGGAACGCCCAGACATATACTATCCAAAGCTCTTTGCTCGTTACAAAGAGAACCAGGACACCTCCGTATACAGTTGCGGATTTTATTCACAGCAAACAAAACAAATCCAACGCGTTTCGGCAATCAGCTTTGATCACGGATAGAGCATAATTTCTCCATCTCATTTAAATATCCTAGTACAAAAACATAAAAGAAGGACTAATTCGATCCATACCAATGGCGGCCATCTTGATGTACCTTAGATTACCTACATAGCAGCTTCATTTATGCAATATAACTTTATAGTTTGATCATTTTCTGCAAACTTATTGTCAAAAGACTTCATTCACTGGCAATTTCCTGCATAATACATCTCCTATTACAGAAAACTTCTAGTTTTATTACACAAAATTCCTTATACACATACATTCAATCTTGTACATGATATGATACTGCCCAAGGAACTGTACACGAAGGTGTCCTGGTTCTCTTTGGAACGAGCCTGCCCTTTTGAGGGATACTGCTCACGCTAGCATACCCACCTTCAGGGTGCTCCGAGGCTGCAGGTGGCTTATGCCATCTGGTCCAGAAAGAACAGGCAATCCCGACCAAGAGACCAACAGAATCAATTGACATTGACCACTATATTCAGAATCTTTGCCAATTCATAGTGATATTAAACTCCAGATCTGCCCTCCCTGATGCAGTTTAGACTCAACCACAATACAGCAGTTACTTCTGAAACTACGATTACCAGAATGCAATGTAATTAGTAATGAAGTGGCAATATAAATAGGATTCGCCATAGTAACAACATGTGAACTCGAAGAAGACCAGGCGGTCGAAACGCGTTGTTTTTTTTGTTTTCAAGTCTTTAAAAGAGTAATAAAAACGAGAAACTTTCCCTCGATGGAGTGCACTGCTAATTCTTGATATAAAATTAATTCACATGGGATCGGCTCGCCCACAGCGGTAGCACCAGTATTGTGAGAGCGCGGTGCCCTTGAATTGGAGTCGCTTTGATTTCGATATATATATATATATATATATCTATATATATATAGATATATATACATATCTATAAAGGTTTGTCATATCTATATATATATAGATATATATATATATGCAAAAAAGAATAGAGAACTCTGGGTAGTTCCCAAGTTTAGGTGGAGAGTAGCTCTAGTAAGGAGCACCCTGCAACACCAGCGACACTCTAGATTTCCTCACCTCAAATGTCTGTTTATCTAGCAAAGTTTTTAAGCATAGGATCAGCACAGTGCTATCCACGCTGAGCTAAATAGTGACAAAGTATTTTGCCATTTGTACAGCAAAGTCTTTAAGCATAGGATTGACACAGTGTCAACCTTGCCGACCCGGCTTTAGCTCTGGTGGCACCCAGTGCAGGAATCTTTTTTGTTGCCCCCACCCCATGACGGCCTCCTCAGATTCTGTCACTACCACCTGGCAAAAGTGCCCCATACCCCATAGCCCCTCTCACATACATTTAATTTGCTTTAAAACCCTAGTAAAGGCTGGCTTTACTAATCCACTCAGCTATCCACATAAAACACAGTTCTGTTCTTTACAGCAGGCATATTAACCCTCTACTTTATATTGAGTCAAAACTGCCACTGGAAAAAACTCTGATCTCTCTCTCTAGCAATTTTAATTTCTTCATGAAGGCTGGACCCACAAGGAAGTTTTCAGCAGGTGTTTTCAAATCGCGAGTTCCCTAAGTTATTGCTAAACACAGCGCCCCCCTGAGGACAACGCCACCCCCCCCTCAATCCAGGTCAGCACCCGGTGTGGCCGCAGGGGTCGCACAACCCAAAAGCCTGCCCTGCCCACACACACAACTATTAAATCAACATAGGGCCCTTAGGATATTCTTCGGGCCTCAGTATTAGTTTAATTCAACTCATGCTGGAAATCATGCCTCCATACGGTGCCTTAGAGCAAGTCGTAGCAGACAAGGTCGGATTGGGTCCGAAAATATGTCTGGGCCCCAAAATAGCTGGAATACATTAGTGAACTAGATAGCCAAAAAGTGACGACATTCTGAAAATTGGGGACGTTTTGAATTTGTAAAGACATGCTGTATAATGTTTTGCACTGTTTAGAAGACTTCATGCATTTCTGCTTGCTTACGCCAATATTTCTGGTATTATCGGTGTTAGAAATGGGGTTTCTGGTTGGCTAGGGTATGCACCTCAGCCAGGCAGAACCTACCCACTCTAGTCAGGGCAAGGGAGTTACACGTCAAAGATAACCCCTGCTCACCCCCTTTGTAGCTTGGCATGAGCAGTAAGGCCTATCCCAGAGGCAATGTGTAAAGCGTTTGCACAACACACACAACACATGTGACGCAAAGTGTACACCACAAAGTAAACACAACACTGAGCTATGTAAAAATAATCTGTATTGTACAAAACATGATTAGACCAACATTACACGTAAGGAATACCCTGCTACCTTAGCAGTTGTCAGAATGTTACACAAGTAACTAATACTCTGCAAGAATAGGCAGTGGTCACATTAGAACACGTAAGTACTCAGGATTCTGCAACATAAGCAGTAGTCAGGAATTACAGTAAGAACTTGTCATAAAAGTATCACAAAGGCCTATATCAGGAGCACTTTAAACCATATGACAAGTCAGGACATCAGATCGGTGTAGGATGTCCACAAAAAGGACCATCAACACATGTATGTTATATTACACCCAACACAGGTTAGCCCAACAGCCCCTTCAAGCCCCTAAAAGAACCATCTAGAGAGTGTTTAGCGGCGAGAGTACCTGTCTTGAATTTGAAGGGCACCTTCAGTGCCACGAAGCATACGAGGAGGGCCCACCAATGCTCCTTGTGCACGACGGGGGCCCCGTGATGATGATTATTTGAGGAGGGGGGCGGCACGTACACCCTCCGGCTTGTGTTTCAGGCCCCTTCTGGGACCCGCGATCTTGTGGGTGGCTTCCGGACAATATGGACCCTCCGAAAAGGGAGGGGCGTTAATCGAGCGGGCAAACCCAGCCAAGGAACAACCAGGAAGACTGGGCGGTGCGGGGCCTCCGATGAGACTTTCACCGGCCTGCGATCTCCACTAAAGCTCAGGGCCTAGTGGGGCGGAGAGTTCTCTTCGAGGCCTGCCTCTCCTCCTAAACTCTGCAATGGAGTGGGGCCCAGGGAGACCTCGGATGAGGCATCCACCTCATTCAGGGAGCAGCCGCACCCGACGTGGTGCGCGTGCTGCTCTACTGCTCTTCTCGGCTGCCGCGGGAAGATCACGTGGAGGAAGGAGCCTGGCGGCACTCCGGGGGCGTCCTGTCGTATGCCACGCCCCGGGAGTACCTCCTAAGAGCAAACCGGCTCTTGTCCTCGTCGTTTTCATGCCCCTGGGGCATGTCGGGCGCGCAGCTCAAATGCACTCGGGATTCCCAGGAGGCCGTGGTGATTCTGACAAGTAAAAGGAGCGCTTTTAAAAGCGCGTCGTCCCTGATAGCAACAGAGCCTCACCACTACTCCTTCCAAGTGTGGCGGCTCAAGGAAGGGAGCACTACTTAGGGAATTAGGGGCAAGTAGAAGCAGGGAGCAGAAATAAAGCGCTTTTGAAGGTGCTACGGCAAATCTGCAGCCCGGGCTGCGGCGGTGATCTTCTGCAGCAATTTTCAGAGAGAGCGCTTTTTCCAAACGCTTCAGGCAAGCTGTAGAGATCGTGGTAGGGGTCAGGGGCCACAGCACCCTGCCCCTGGGAACAAAAAAACAAGAAGAAGCACAGGGCAGGTGGGCCCAGCTACAGGCCAGCACAAGGGGTGCAGATGGTGGCAGTTCCTCCTAGTGACCAGGCAGGTCACAGGTCAGCACAACAGCAGCAGTCCAAGGTGGTTTCCTGGTGAGTCCATTCATCAGCGTTCTGTGTCCAGTTTCAAGTTCCAAGAGTGTTCAAAATGTGGGGAAAATTCCACTGTACTTATACTGGGTTTACAGTGTGTCTTACAATGGCAGGGAGAGGAGGTTCCAGCCAGTTACAACTGGTTCTGGGAGTGCCCCCTCTCTCCTTTCAGCACAGGCTCCAAACATCAGTGGGGGGTTAACGACCCTATTGTGTGAGGCTAGGGCACAGTCTTTACAAATGCAGGAGTGCCCCGCCTCTCCCTCCTCTCAGCCCAGGAAGGCTTTACAATATGTAGATGCACCTCTGTGTCACCTCCACCGTCCCTGTGTTCAGGCTGTCTGAGAAGTATGCACAAAGTCCCAACTGTCAGTCTGCCCAGACATGGATTGGAGGCAAGCTGCAAAACACCAAAGTCATAAGCACAGATAAATGCACACTTTCTAGAAGTGGCATTTCTGTGATAGTCATAAAAAATACACCTACACCAGTAAGCAGCATTTCTCACCACTATCACAACCATACAAACATGCCTATGCTACCCCTCATAAATCAGACAATACCCCTCACACATAAGGCAGGGCATTTCCAATGCAATCCTATGAGGAGGCAGCACTCACAGCAGTGAGACACCAAGTTAGGCTGTTTGTCACTACCAGGACAGGCCACGCGACATGGCACATGGCACATGTCCTGCCTTCTACATACATGGCACCCTGCCCAAAGGGCTAGCTAGGGCGTACCTTAGGGGTGACTTACATGTAGTAAAAGTAGAGTTCTGGGCCTGGCAAGTAAATTTAGATGCCAGGTACCTGTGGCAGGCCTTAGATAGGTTTGACAGGCTACTTCAGTGGGTGGCGCAAGCAGTGCTGCAGGCCCACTAGTAGCATTTAATTTACAGGTCCTGGGTATAGGGATACCAATTTACAAGGGACTTATAGGTAAATTAAATATGCCAATTAGGTATAATCCAATCATACCAATTTTGTAAGGAAGGGCACACGCACTTTAGCACTGGTTAGCAGTGAAAAAGTGCTCAGAGTCAAAACGTCAGCCAACAAAGGTCAGAAAAATAAGGAGGCAAAAAGCAAAAAGTCTGGGGAATGACCCTGTAAAAGGGCCAGGTCCAACAATCGGCAAATCTACAGTAAAAACCAGCCCACCATACAATGAAACAGATCCACAAACAGCCCAAAAATAGGTCCATGCACTGATGTGTCAGGCCATGCCACTGGGCACTGCTAGGTTGCCCTTTAGGTCAGCTGACCCTGTTAGCAGAGAGAAACCTACACTTACAACAGGGAGCGATAATCCTGTATGTGCCATTCTCCCGAGACCCCCAAAACTGAAGTCCATCACCTGTTTGTTTAGTGGAATACCTAGCTCAAGTCCCTGAAGCTGGTGCATACTGGGTGTTGGTGCTCGTGGACTGACTGCCAACTTTAGACACAGTTTTTTGGCCACAGTCTTTATTTCTTTGTTTAGGCTGAAACATGCTTTTGAGAAAATAAACGGGCACATTGCTACGAATTCTCGGTATAGGTAGACAGAATTTATTCTGTTTTGAATGTCCCCTTTTGTTTTTGGAGGCCCCCATGTGCATATTCCATTCCACGCATTAAAGACACTTTTTTTGGGGGGGTCATTCTGACCCCGACGGTCAGAGACCGCCGGGGCCAGGGTCGGCGGGAGCACCGCTGACAGACCGGCGGTGCCCCGCAGGGCATTCTGACCGCGGCGGTTCGGCCGCGGTCAGATGCGGGAAACCGGCGGTCTCCCGCCGGTTTCCCGCTGCCCTGCAGAATCCTCCATGGCGGCGGAGCGCGCTCCGCCGCCATGGGGATTCTGACACCCCCTACCGCCATCCTGTTCTTGGCGGGTCTCCCGCCAGGAACAAGATGGCGGTAGGGGGTGCCGCGGGGCCCCTGGGGGCCCCTGCAGTGCCCATGCCAATGGCATGGGCACTGCAGGGGCCCCCGTATGAGGGCCCCACAAAGTATTTCAGTGTCTACTATGCAGACACTGAAATACGCGACGGGTGCCACTGCACCCGTCGCACCTTCCCACTACGCCGGCTCAATTCTGAGCCGGCGTCCTCGTGGGAAGGTTGATTTGCCCTGGGCTGGCGGGCGGCCTTTTGGCGGCCGCCCGCCAGCCCAGGGCAAATCCCAAAATACCCTCAGCGGTCTTTCGACCGCGGAGCGGTATTTTGGTGGGGGAACTTTGGCGGGCGGCCTCTGCCGCCCGCCGAAGTTAGAATCACCCCCTTTATGTACTGCAGGGTGGATCTGGCTCGTTAACAGCAAGGGACAATGAGGTGCAGTCTTTCTCAGGTACAAAGATATGTGGTGGTTCACAGTACTTCCACTAAGGGGATCATCTATAGATAACAATAGAGCATTGCCCCAGGGACACTTCACTGCTGCAATGTCAAAACAAAAACATGATGAGTGGTAAAGTTCAATTATATTACTTCAGAACGAATCACTTGTAAAGGATGGCTTGTGTGAAACAGCAGCAGATAGTGAAGAGGAGGAGGGCTTAGGAAAGAATCCGAATGGAGAAAAGGTAGACATATGAAGAGTGAAGAGAAGGGGAGAACTGGAGAGCACAGAGCTGCAGAAACAACAGCGGTATTAGAGGAGAATAGAGGCGAAAAGAATAGCAGAGCAGTGGGATGCGAGGATGAGAAAGGAACGTCCTAGGAGAAAAGAGGTGACGAGGACAATGGGAATAAACAACCCACAGAAGCAACAAGTGAAGGAGGATTCCATAACTACTGGAAACCTAGCAGCCACCAGTAGAGAGGTGGTGCGTTCCTGACAGGCTTGGTCTTCAGAGCTGGTTTTGACCTAGTGATCAGAGGATGGTGTGCTTGGATAACAAGGGACACAAAGAGGAGACCAGTGGCTTCGGCAGGTCAACGTCCCATAAGGAAAGACTGGCAATTACTAAAACAGAAGGAAGAAAAGATTGAGAAATATGGACTGCAGATAAGTTGTATGACTTAGGTTAGCATCTTAAGGATCTAGGCAAACAATGGTGGAATCCCTCCATCACCAGTGTGGATGAGATCATCAACAAAATAAATCTAGATCAAGTCCTCACAATCATTCAATGAAATGCACATAGTGCTTTCAACCAAATTGAGACATAACATTTCATACAATCAATAGAATGCGTGTGAGGATACCAGTGAAACTGAAACTTCATACAACATACTCACATTTACCCAGTAATTGCTCCTCTGTGACACCATCTCGTGAGCCTGGATACCTGGAACCCCTGACCTCAAAGGTCGGCAATCTGGCCCTTGTCCAGTAAGGAATCCAATGCTTTAACTCTGGGGAGTGGTCTCATAAAGCTCATAATTGTGCACAAAAATATGGTGTGAGAGATCCCAGGCACATGGGTTATTCAAACAGCCAGACATATAAATAGAAACAGTGATGTGGGGTATCTGCACGATGTGAGCGCAAGTAACAAACAGCAATCGGCCCTACAACACACAGGAAGTCACCATACTCTAAAAACAACTCAGGCGGGTACATCATAATTACTATGAAAAATGCACAGTCATATGGATTGCATATATAATTCACAAATAGTACCACACTGCTGCAATACCTCTCACAAAAGGAGATACCAGACTTACCACTATAGTCAGTGGCATAGCGAAATTGGAGCCCCCCCCTTGAACGAATATGGGGAGGGGCCCCGCCAGACTCACTCAGGCCAAGTGCTGTGCTGAGGGCCTCCCCGAAACTCCAGGCCCCCCCGCGGGCGCTGCGGGAGCCTTTGTTTATGCCAGTGACTTTAGTAGGGGACTGCATGTTGAGCAAGGAGAACGCACAATTGGGCTTCTTTTTAAGGAATCACATAAAACTTCTACTTTACATAGATTTTGGTGATAGGTCCCCTTTCAGGGTGAAGCCACGTAGATTAAAAAAAAGAAGGAGAGACCCTGGACTTTCTAAAACCAAAGGGGCTGCAATATGTCTAGGGAATAAAAACAATCCCCGTTTCTTCTCTCCTTCACTCGGTGCTCTCCGGGAGTACAGGGACTTCTGTACAGCTCAGAACAAGGACCTTAAGCTGAGAAATGCACGTTCCATCATCGATCAAACCCAGATACTACCATATTTTATCAAGGGCTGTTGTTTCGAGATCCGATCACAGCAAAACCAAATCAATTGGAAATTCTCTACGTTTTCAGACAGTTGGATGTAGATTTGGCCCATGAGCAAACAGGTAGAGGTTATTCGAGGAGGAATTAAAAGAAAGTTACTTCTTGGAGTGGCGTTATTAGCTCGTAAACACTGTCAGTCTTACTATCCACCTCACATCCTCACAGTGTTCATAACAACCCCTCCACTCGGTCTGTAGGCACTCCCTTGCTCCCTTCCAAAGTGCTGGCGTGGAGCTTGCGGGTCTTCTATTACCATCAACCAAAAGAAACCAATATTTCATTGTTCGAATAGATTATACTATGTGACCTTTCAGCAAAATCTTTAAATACAATTGTATTGTCAAACAAAAGGTCACAATTCGGTATCTTTCTTTTCTGACGTCGGGTTACCTTAACAGCTGCTTGCCGACCAAGATCTCACTTCCATGTCCGGTCTCATGTCCTAAGGGTGCCCACAACTGGACATAGCTTAAATATGCACGTGTGTGTGTTAGCCCCATACTGATGGTCTGGTTAAAAGACACAACCGAATAATAATACTCTACTAAGCAAAATCGTGGCTGAAAAATGGCAGCAATTGGATGTAAAAAGATAGGCAATGTTTGGATGTAAAAACATAGGTAATGTTTTCCATCAGGAGCCATCATTAGGAAACCTCTGGATTCTCTCCATTTGAACTGCTGGTCAGCTCGCAACCTCCTAGCCTTCGTGATGTGACTTACTGGGTGGAGGAAGACAACGCTGAAAACACCCTATTTAAACGTATGCTATCACTAAAGCGTACCTTGACACCTCAGGTTCATGCTTTGACTACAACATGGGTATAATTAAAACACCACCTACAGGAAATCTGCCCCGGGGAAGAAGTACTCCTATTCTATACAGTTTATAATAAATCGGACATTTAGCAGCGGCGCCTGCCCAGCTGTTTGATCACATCTGGTAAACCTTGTCATCCAATGACTCCTGGTGGAGAGAGAACCCTGACAAGTAAATAGTCTATTTTTCTTTAATAAAACATACAACTAAACTAATGTACTAGATACGTGTTCTGCTCCTTAACCGAACACCTTTTCTTTTCACATTAATTATTTAATCAGCTCTGCCTTGAAGGGAAAGGGAACTAAATCTTTGCTTTAAAAAGCTTTTTCTTAAGTCATTAATGTCTTATTCCTATTTACAACGTGCCTGAGAAGATGAAAGGTCTTGCAAGATTCACATGCACACATTTTCCATTGCAGTATATTAGGATTTTAGTGAAAAAGGTCCTTTATACTCTGTGATGGCTTTACTTCAAAATCCTGTCATGGAAACCATTCTTAGCAAAGATTTCCAGCTCAGTTTTGCGTCAAAATAATATTGCAATTGCAAGGTTGATTCATTGTTGAAGTATCAGAAACAAAGAAGTCCACAGATTATGAGGAAAGTCTTTAATTTTATTCTTATCATTAAAAAGAGTGGGGGCCTGATTTACGAGGCTCGTGGTGCAAGGCGCTGCAGCAAGTGTCTTGCTGCGCCGCTCTGCGCCACCGGGAAAGGGCAGAAATGAACCGTATCTACAAGATACAGCTAATTTATGTCCTCTCCCACTGTGCTGGTGCACAAATTGCTGCTTAGCGCCAATGCAGACACCCTTGCACTGTGGTGCAAAGATGCCTGCGTTGCGAGGATCATTGTTTTTGTGCAGAAAGGGACACTTTCCTGCACAAAACAATCATAAGATGTGCTTTCCTCTTTCTATGTGTGCTGCAGAAATCAGAGCACATAGAAAGAGGAAATAACAGGGAGAAATAAAGATATTTCTCCACAATGCATAATTCTTACGCCACACCTGAGGAGGTGTAGGAATCTGATGCATTCCCAGACTTGTAAGTCTGGGAATGTGTCAGATTCCTTCAGGTTCCATGGGTGTTGCATGGGAACACCCCAAGCAACAACCATGGAATGCCCTTTCATGCAGTGTTATGCACGAAAGGCATCCATATGTTCCAGGCCATGAAAAGCAATGCAAGGTGGCTTTGCGTGGTCTTGAAAATAAGGGCTGGCACATTGTGCCACCGGAGTGTAAAAATAAAATTATGCGCCAGTGGTGCAGTGTGCCGCTAGGGCCTTGTAAATGAGGCCCTATGTCTTTGGTCTTATCTGACAGGAATCTGGCAGGCCTGATGGCAACATTCGAAATTGGCTCTCCATGGAGTGTTCCACACACACATACGGACTAGTGCGTGCACACACACACCCACCCACACACAGACACACACAGACACACAGACATACACACACACACACACACATATATTTAACACACAAAGGTTCAGGTTTAGTTATAGTTAGAAAAACATATTTTCCCTATAAAAAAGTTTAAGCTACAGGAAGTTTAAAACATTTTAAAGGTATAATTATAACTTTCATTTACAATTTATCTACCACTTTCAAATTATTATAAGTAGTGGACCTTGTATGGTTTTGTATGAGTAAATTCAGAGCCTATAATATCCCTGTAACCTTTGTTTTTTTATGGCTTTTTAAACATAAAGTAATTTGAATTACTATAACTTAATTCAACCACCTCTGCACTTGGCCTTCGCTGTGCACAGCAGGGATTGACTGCATGATAACCACCCAACCCCACGGCATGCATTGCCGAATGGTCTATCTCTCTGGATTTGAGAATAGGTGTGAGAGGGTATCTCTGCATATGAGAGTGTCTGTCTGGCTGTGAGAGTGGCTGTGTGAGGGTCTGAGTGGATGTGTGATGGTCTAAGCGGGTCTGTGAGTGGGTACGTCAGTAGCTGAGTGGGTCTGTGAGTTGGTGCATCAGTGTCTAGTGGGTCTGTGAGTGGGTGCTTGAGGGTCTGAGTAGGTCTGTGGCCCTCAGTACAACTTTGGCGGTCGGTGATAAAGTGGCGATAATACCGCCAACAGGCCAGTGGTAAAAAAAATGGAATTATGACCACAGTGGAAACCACCCACACAGACAGCCACTTTAAAACACCGACCGCCACGGCGGTAGCAACAAGCACCGCAGCGGTAAGCACCAACAGCCATGCGGAAGACAATGTCCCGCCCACTCTATCACAACAATGCAATCTGCCAGCTTTTCCGGGGTGGTATCAACGCCATCAAAAGCAAGGCGGAAACAGTACACAAAAGAGAAACGACTTACCTCTGGACACTCAAGGAAGAACCACGACGCCATGAGCCCGAACTACAGGTGTTACCCATGCTGGTATACCTCCTCCTACACCAGGAACACGAAATGGCGGTGATGACGACCACGGTGAGTACCACACCTAGCACACAAGGAAAAAGGTGTGAGGAAAAAGAGAGTGACACACACACGCAACACCCCCACCCACACCCCCAACACCATACACACAAATAGATGCAACAACATTACATATCCACCCTATACCACTCAGGAATAACGCAAGGACAAAAGGAAGTGAGTAAAGTCAGTGTAATAATACACATTTTGAGAAATACGTCCTCAAAGCACAAGACAGTATCTACAATATGTACAAATGGAGTGACACTGCCCAGTCCAAAATGTCCGTGGCCCACAGGGCCATATCACATAGGCCAAGGCCCCACTTGACTCCTGCCTCAATACGGACAGAACACTGCTGGGGCATCAGGTCGAAAATACACAGGCACCTCAGGGGGAAGGGGGGCACCTCAGCCGAAAGATGGTACACCGCCACTGTTCCTGGAGGGGGCTACATGCCCTCTGCGATGTCCTGGGAAGTGCAAGGCCACAGTCTCTCACGTGGGTGGTTTGCCCACTGCTTGGTCCTGGGGAGTAAAAAGCTACAGACTCTCAAGTGGGTGGTTTGCCCACTGCTTGGTCCAGGGGCGTGCAAGGCCACAAACTCTGTAGTGGATGCCTTCTTCCATTGGTTCTGGAGGGGGCCTTGTGCCCAGTGTGCTTCGTCCTTGCAAGGAGAGGGTGAGTGGATGCCTTCTTCCACTTCTTCTGGAGGGGGCCTTGTGCCCAGTGTGCTTCATCCTGGCAAGGAGGGAGTGAGTGGATGCCTCTTTCCACTGGTTTTGGGGGGGGCTTTTGCCCTGTGAGGCAGATGTTGGAGGGTGCAAGGTCACAGTCTCTCACCTAGGTGTCACAACTACAGTTTTTGCAGGGGCCAGGCTGCACTACAGCCCATGGAGGCATGACTACACACTGCCCGCCGGCAGTGACGGCTGCTTAGTGGTGGCAGCTGTGGGCTGGCGGCAGTGCTGCCAGTGGTGGCGGGAGGCTCCAGCCCTTCCCCTGCAGCCTTGGACAGCTGCCCACTGGGGCTGCTGCTGCTGGCAGTGGTGCTGGTGGTGGTGCTGGTGGCGATGCAGGCGGCGGTGCTGGCGGCGGTGCTGCCTGTGGTGGGGGGAGGCTCAAGCCCTTCCCCCGCAGCCTTGGACGGCTGGCCACTGGGGCTGCTGCTGCTGGCAGTGGTGCTGTTGGCGTTGCAGGTAGCGGTGCTGGCGGCGGTGCTGCCTGTGGTGGGGGAGGCTCCAGCCCTTCCCCAACAGCCGCAGACGGCTGAAGTGCCATGGCTGGTGTTGTTTGCCCAGATGCTGCTCCAGCACCAGGCTCCATATCCATCCTGCCTGCGGCATCTGTGCCGTTGTCATTGCCCTTGGCAACTGTTGTTCCTTTCCTGCCCTTGGCAGCTGGTGGTGCCTCCTTACTTCTGCCAGCTGGTGGTGCCTCCTTGCATTTGCCAGCTGGTGGTGCCTCCTTGATTCTGCCAGCTGGTGGGGCCTCCTTGCGTTTGCCAGCTGGTGGTGCCTCCTTGTGTTTGCCAGCTGGTGCTCCCTTTTTGCCCTTGGCAGCTTGTGTGTGCACACTGGCTGTGTGGACGGGTGTCTTCACGGTGCCTCTCACAACTGCAGTGGCTGCAGAAATGACAGTGGCCGTGGACTGAGTGGCTGAGATGCTAGCCTGGGTCCCGATCACCCTGGCCCAAAGTGAAGGATGGAGAGGAGGGGCAGGGAATAGGTCAAGGGTGGAGAGGAAAAGCTTTTTAGGGACACTGGGGCTGGAAGAGGGTGAAGGTTTGGGAGTGGAGAAAGACGGAGCGGTGGTAGGAGGTGTTTGTCTGCTGTATGTGGGTGCAGGTGCATGGGCTGGATGCTGTCATGAGGTGGATGGGTGTTGGGTGTCTGAGTGCTGCATTTGTGGGCCACAGACACAGTGGGAGAGGACACAGGGGATGTGTGCATGGACGTGGGGGTGGTGACTGCCAGTGAGGGGCGTAGAGTGATAGGTGTTATGGTGATGGAGGGTGTGGATGAGGATGTAGTGCATGCAGGTGTGAGTGGAGATACTACTGGGAGGGAGGTGGGCGAGGAGGAGGAGGGGGACACAGTGGAGGCAATGGATGTTGGTGTGTCTGCATCTGGATGGTGCTTGTGTGAGTGCCTGTGGGATGAAGTGTGGTGCTTGTGTTTGCCTGAGCCACTTCTGTGTGTTGATTTGGGTGCATGCTGGTCTGAAGGTGTGCTTGGGATAGACTGGGGTTGAGGGGAATGGGACTGGGTAGAAGAAGTTGGAGGGGGGAGGCTAGAGACAAGGACAATGGCTGCCATTAGGGAGTTGGCCAGAGCCTGGAATGATCTCTGTTGGGCCGCCACACCAGAGTGAATGCCCTCCAGGAATGCATTTGTTTGTTGAAAATGCCCTGCCAGCCCCTGGATCGCATTTACTATAGTTGACTGCCCAACAGAGATGAATCGCAGGAGGTCAATAGACTCCTCGCTGAGGGCAGGTGGGCTGACTGGGGTAGGGCCTAAGGTGCCTGGGGCGAAAGAGATGTCCACTCTCCTGGGTGAGCGGGCATGGGAAACACACCGAGGGGATGCTGGGAGGGCAGTGCTGCTACGGGGGTGACGGCTGTATCTGTAGTTGGGGTGGCCACAGAGGTGTCTGCCACCGCAAGGGAGCTTCCATCAGAGGAGGTGTTGCTGTCTGAACTGTCCCCTCCAGTCTCCGAGGTGGTGCTCCCCTCGCCCTCCATCCCACTGTTGCCCTCACTGTTGGTGGATTCGGCCTCATGGGTCATGTGGGATGCAGCTCCCTCCATCGCCGGTGCCTGTGCTCCTCCGCCAGATGATGCTAATTCACACAAGGACAGGGTGACAAAACAAAAAGGGGGTGGAAGAGACAGAGGATACACTTGGTCAATGCCAGCAACAACATTACCATTGGTGTACACAACAAACAGGGAACAGTCCTATGCACTAGAACAGGGATACCCAAAGAACAGCCCGGGGGCCGCATACGGCCCTCCTGACCTTTAATTGTGGCCCCCTCGTGAACAACAGCACTGGGCTGCTGTTCACTTGACAACGCAGAAAAAAATCAGAAAGCTGTGAAATGGGCATACTTTATTTACACTTCATCTAAGAGGCCTAGACAACTTATCTTTAGGAACAAATTTAGTTTTAAAGATATCTTTCACTAGACATGTAAGAACATGACAAACTTTTAGCAAACTTCAAAAAAATGTTTAAATGCATGAGCGTTTTATCTTACTTTGCGCCCTCCCCCTTGTGCCCACCCTCCATCACCCTCCCACTCTCGGCCTACTGGCACCAGTGCGGCCCTCAGGAATGCCACAGACAGTGTTTTGTGGCCCCCGGGGAAATGTTTGCGAGTACCCATGCACTAGACCATGCACTACCAGTTACAATGCTACTCAGCGGGCTATGGAGTACAATGCCTAACGCCAATAGCAGCACAGATGAAACCCACAGGACCCTGCCCAGTAGTAGATCCCCACTAGCATATTTGAAGTTGGAGTGCATCAGACCCTGCCCATCATGGACCCTACCCTGCCATGTTTGGCCTGGCCTAGGGGCACCCACAGACCCACATCCCCCACCCAGATAACACCTCAACACCCACAATTTTCTGATTCTGAAACTGTACTCACCCCCTTGTGGCTGCTGTGATGTTTTCAAGTGCCCATCCAACTCAAGATAGGTCACCGCCAGGACGCAGAACATCAGGGGGTCAGGGTACGACGGTCACCCCGTCTTCATTGGGAGGCCATCCCCAGCTGGGACTCTGCCATCTTCCATGCCCAGCGGCGCAGGTCCACCCACCGTTTGCGACAGCGCGTGCTCCGCCTGTCAAAGACCCCCAGGGTCCGCACGTCCTTGGCTATGGCACGCCAAATACCCTTTTTCTGATGGGCACTGAACTTCATAAAAAGATACATAGAAAAAGGTATTCGTCATACCGTCTGGCCTGTTACACTCATGGCCCACCATATCCCTCCCATCCCCTTACACACAGACATTGACTACCATACATGCAGCACTCTGCCCAGGACCCCTCAGCCACCCCCCCTTACACGAGGCTTACACACACATGCATCATGCCCACTGTGTACTCACCTGTTGGTCTGGAGGACCATAAAGTAAACGGTACTGGGGTAGGACCCCATCCACCAGTCTCTCCAACTCCTCTGAAGTGAAGGCAGGGGCCCTTTCCCCAGACACTTGAGCCACGGTCGCTTCCAGACACAGGCCACAGCAGCACCTGCAGTGTAGGTCGTCCTCTCCTGTTGAAGGTCAGGTGGCAAGTGAGTGAACAGAGAGAAAATGGCGGTTATGTCCGCGGCGGTGTGCACCGTCACTGCCGGGGTATATCAACATTGACTACTGGATCTCATAGGGCCCAATGATAACCAATAAGTGTGTTGCACGGCGGTCATCGACCGCCTCCCACAATGGCGCACAACGTCAGCGGAATTACCTCATTTCCACTTGTCCCTCCACACAGGTCAGGCGGCTGGCATTTCAGGGGGGAACAGGCCATGGCACCTAACTGCATCACAGCAGACATAGGCACCTTTACGGAACTACACGCTCACACACTGTTTCTGTCACAACATGCAAGGCATTTTACTCTAAGGACGTTTGAATATGACCATCTGCTCACCGTTACTCACCCTAGAGCTCAACCACTGAGGATGAATAGGAAATGGAGACATACCCACGTGTACAGACCCCTGGTGGACCTGGCAACAATGGAGGACAGGCACTTTATCCTCACCCACAGACTTGATAGGGCCACAATCCAAGAGCTGTGTACCTGATCTTAACTCTCTGTCACCCCACTGGGATCCCCCCTCTTGTGCAAGTCCTATCAGTGCTCCATTTCTTCGCAAGTAGCTCCTTCCAAGCAACAGTGGCCATGGCAGCAGGGATGTCACAGCCTATATTCTCAAACGTGCTGACCAGAGTGTTGTCTGCCCTGTTGAAACACATGCGCAGCCACATAGTATTCCCCCAGGTGGAGGATTTGGCCACAGTGAAGGCTGACTTCTATGCACTGGGACATATTCCCAACATCATTGGTGCTATTGATGGTACACATATTGCCTTTGTCCCCCATGGGAGAAATGAACAGGTGTTCAGAAATTGAAACAGCTTTCACTCTATGAATGTGCAGATAGTGTGTCTGGCGGACCAGTACATCTCCCATGTGAATGCAAAGTATCCTGGGTCTGTGCATGATGCCTTTATCCTGAGGAATAGCAGCATCCCATAAGTGATGGCTCAACTCCAGAGACTCAGGCTGTGGCTAATAGGTGAGCCCATGGTCCCCACCCAGTGTCTGTTGGTATATGGGTGTGGGGTTGGCCCTAAGGGTGAGTGTCTGGCTAACAGGTATTCCTCGATATTTACAGGTGACTCTGGTTACCCCAACCTCTCATGGCTACTGACCCCAGTGAGGAATGCCAGGACAAGGGCAGAGGAACGTTACAAAGAGACACATGGGTGAACAAGGAGGATCATTGAGTGCACCTTTGGCCTACTGAAGGCCAGGTTCAGGTGCCTCCATCTGACAGGTGGATCACTGTGCTACTCACCTAAGAAGGTCTGCCAGATCATCGTTGCATGTTGCATGTTGCATGTTGCACAACCTGGCCTTGAGAAGCCAGGTGCCTTATTCTGCAGGAGGATGAGGCTGGAAATGGTCGTGTGGCAGCGGTGTAGCCTGTGGACAGTGACGAAGAGGAGGCAGAGGAAGAGGATGTGGACAACAGAACAACAATAAAACAACAGTACTTCCAGTGACACACAGGTAAGACACTGTAACCTCACCTTCCATTGCTGTTTTGTAAAGTACATTTTCTCTGGCTGGCTGCCTTTCCTACAACAAAGGCCACTTATTGCACCCTTCAACATGTCTATTTGCAGATATTTGTGCCCTACTGTGGCTCCTGGTGTATTGACTGCAGTACATTACAGGTCATAACTATGTATACATCACTGTACAGTCTATTTGCAATGTCTACTGATTGTTAAACTACTTCCTTAAATCATTTGACATACTCCATACTTGTTTTTTCCAAGGGTGTTTATTTCAGTGCTGAGAAGTAAATGGGTATGTGCAATGGGCTTGGGTGATGGTGGAGGAAAGTCCAGGATAAGGTCCAGTCTATTGGTATCACAGGTGCATTGTCCAAGGGGGCATAGGAATGGGAGCAATGTCAGTTCAAGGTGGACAGGGTGACAGAGTGGGACACAAGGGTGACAGTCAGGGGAGTCTTATTTCCTGGCGGGTCTCTTGGCAATGTTCTCTGGCTTCTGCCTGGATCCCAGGGACCGTTTGCGGGGTGGTTCTCCTTCTGCAGGGGGTGGGGTGCTGATGGCCTGTTGTTCCTGTGGCAGGGCCTCCTGTCAACTAGCGGCAGTCGGAGGTCGAAGGCTGTTCATCGGTGTGGCTAGTGTCAGGGGCCCGTTGGTGTGCCACTGCCTCCCTCATGGTGTTAGCCATGTCTTCCAGCACTCCTGCAATGGTGACCAGTGTGGTGTGGATGTCCTTCCGTTCCTCCCTGATCCCCAGGTACTGTCCCTCCCGCAGCCGCTGGGTCTCCTACAACTTGGCCAGTATCTGGCCCATCGTCTCCTGGGAATGGTGGTATGCTCCCAGGATGTTGGTGAGTGCCTTGTGGAGAGTCGGTTCCCTGGGCCTGCCTCCCCCTGTCGCACAGCAGTCCTCCCAGCTTCCCTGTTGCCTGTGCCTCTGTCCCCTGAACCATGTGCCCACTGACCCCAGGTCCCTGATCGTCCTGTGTTTGTGGGGTTGCCTGGGGTCCCTGTAGTGGTGGACACACTGCTGATTGATGTGTCCTGGGGACAGTGGTATGGGCCCGCTGGGTGTGTGCTGTGCTGGTGTTTCCTGAGTGGGAGGCTCTGTGGTGGGATGGGACTGTGCTGGGTAACCGACTGTCCAGAGGTCCCTGATGGGCCAGGTTGGCCATCCATGTCCAGGGATGAAGAGCTGCTGTCATCAATGTGGGCCTCTTCGGGGGGGGGACTGGATGTTGCTGGCACCTTCTCTCCACTGACTTTGTATGGGGGTTCTGTGGGTATGTAAATGCAGTGTTATTGTTTCTGCGTGTGACAACTTGTGCATGGTTGTGTTTCCCTCTATGGTTGTTGTTGCCAAGGCAGCTTTGGCTTGTGGGTGTTGTAATTTAGTTGGATAAGTGACTGTCACTACTGTGCATGCTGTGGTGATGGGTGTTCATGCAGGCTGTGAGTGGTGTCCGTGCATTGTTGTTGCATGCAGTGCTGGGTAGTGGGAGGGGTGGGTTGTGATGGTGGGGTGTATGTGAGGAGGTGGGGTGATGGGGGTGAGGGTGGGGTGGGTGTATGTGATGGCATGCAGGTAGGGGGTGAAAGTGGTTAAGATTTGTCTTACCACAGTCCATTCCTCCTGCCACTCCTGCTAGGCCGTCAGGATGCTTATTGCCAAGACTTGCTCCTCCCATGTTGTTAGTTGTGGGGGAGGAGGTGGGGGTCCATCGCCTGTCCTCTGTATTGCTATCTAGTGTCTTGCAACCACGGAACGCACCTTCCCCCGTAGGTTGTTCCACCTCTTCCTGATGTCATCCCTGGTTCTTGGGTGCTGTCCCAAGGCGTTGACCCTGTCCACAACACTCCACCATAGCTCCATCTTCCTAGCAATGGATGTCTGCTGCACCTGTGATCCGAGTAGCTGTGGCTCTACCCGGATGATTTCCTCCACCCTGACCCTTAGCTTCTCCTCAGAGAATATGGGGTTTCTTTGTGGTGCCATGGGTGTAGTGTGTGTGTTATGTGTGAGGGTGTGTGGGGCAATGTGTTGGGGTGTGTGCTGTGAGGTGCATCGATGTTGTATGGGTGATGGTGTTCTGTGTCTCTGGTTCTGTGGGTGCTCCTGGCATGTCTCTCTCTCTGTTGTGAATTGTTTGTAGTGGTAAAGGGTTGTGGCTAATGTGGGTGTGTGTTTTATATTGGTGTGGGTGTGATGTGTCTATGTGTGTCAAGTGTGTGTACTTTGTATTGACCAATGTGGTGTTGTTTTGTATATGTGTGTATGTATTTTGAGCACGGCGGTATGCACCGCCAATGGTTTACCACAGTTGAATGTCCACTGCGATGATTCATGGGTCATAATGCTGTGGGCGTATTTCTGTTGCCGTAAAGGTGTGGGATTTGGTACCGCCATTTTTATTACTGACCTTTGGTGTGGCGGAATTGTGTGTGTGTCTGTTTAGTGGCGGATTTCTACGTGTGGGTCATAATACGCGTAGCAGTATACCACCACGGTATGTTGGCGGCAGTCAGCATGGCGGTAAGCAACACTTACCGACGATGACATAATGAGGGCCTGTGAGTGGGTGCATCAGTGTCTGAGTAGGTCTGTGAGTGGGTGCATCGGTGTCTAAGTGGGTCTGTGGGTGGGTGTGAGAGTGCTACTATGAGTGAATGAATTAGTGTATGAATGATTTTTTTGCTGTCTCCAATATTCACAAATTCAGCGCAACGTTGCATGGGGGATGTGCTGAACAGCACAAGGTATTCCTGAATATCGCACTGCATGAAATAAATTATGTTTAAGGACATAATTCCACCCTTACAGACACCTCTATCACAGCTCTGGGGTCAGGGTACCTCCACCCTGACCCTTTATGCCACTTTTCATTTTAATTTTCAGCCCCATGGACAGTGTCCCCTTATTTAAAATGGCGGCGCAACTTTCTGGCCAGGTTGCGGCCAGCCAATCACAGCATTCCTTCTGACATGTGCATTCGTGAACACGCCACGGTCGTCATGAACTCATCGTGAAGGATCCGCGGCTGTAGATATACAAATTTATATCCCCTTTAATTTCACAAAAACTACTGAATTACTGAGTAATCTGTGTACCAAAACATACCTTTCTACCAAATTTGGTGTAATTCTGTCCAGTGGTTCGGGCTGTAGTCATGTTCATAGGTCCCAAGGGAATTAACATGGGAAACATATTTTTCCCCTCTCCCTTTTTCGCGGCCCCGCTGAGCAGTTGACCTCGGAACATTCTGTGTGCAAAAAGAATTACCAGGACACTTTTTTGGGAAGATTTGTCAAACAGTGCCAAAGATATAGCAAGTAAAAAAAAAAACACTTTTTCTATAGATACATGGTCCTAACTACCTAACTATAGATAATTCATAAATATATATCTATATATGTAATATGCCACATATATGTATTATGATATATATATATATATATATATATATATATATATATATATATATATATATATATGTATATTTGGAATAGTGCCATCCACACTGGGCCAGTAAGCGACAGACTTTTGCCATTAGTAGAACAAAAACTTTAAGCATAGTCTTTGAGTGGTATGCCTGCTACTACTGTGATAAAGAGAATAATTTAAATTAAATCTGGTAATTTTTGTAGGAGGTGAAAATTCTTCAGATCACTGACAAAATATCAGAAACAGGAATATCTTGTGTACATAATATTGTGTCAAAAATATAGAGGACTAAAATATCGAGAAGGTAAATGCAAATAAGTAAGTATAGATTTACTGTTCTTAACTCCATATCTATGTACCTTGA
Source organism: Pleurodeles waltl (assembly GCF_031143425.1). NCBI lineage: Eukaryota > Metazoa > Chordata > Amphibia > Caudata > Salamandridae > Pleurodeles > Pleurodeles waltl. The sequence continues at coordinate 1,218,656,153 of NC_090444.1, read as the reverse complement.
TGATATATATATTGTCAAGGTACATATATGTGGAGTTTTATATAATAAAACTTTGCTTATCTATAGAAACTTACCGTCACAATATTTTTGTCCTCAATATCCTTGATACCATGTTTTGGCGCATAATCTTTCTATTGCGGATGTTCTGTCTAAATACTCTCTAAGGCGATGGTGGCCATGATCAATGGGTCCTTAAAACACTTCAGCACACATTTTAGTTGCTTAATAAGACAAGTTGTTGTTGTTGTCTTTACGTTGAGATTTAGATCTAGTGCTAATCAGTATTGAAAGATTTGACATCAATTATATTTCAAAGGTGACATTGATGTTATCAATCATGTTATAGAACATGTCATGAGTGATACAATATGTAATTAATTTGCTGTGCAAAGCTAGGGTACAAGTTAGTTACTTTAGAGCAAGAGTTGTAGTTACTAGAAATAACTGTAACTGGTGAATTTCAGTGTTTTTGTTTCATTTAGAACATTACATTGTCATTGACATTTTCACCTAACTATAATGTTATTTTAACCTTTGGTTTTCTCAGTGAATTTCTAGGGTTTAAAAATGTTTTTAAGTAATATTCTATTACCATACATAAAGCCAATCCAATGCCACGTCATTGGCCACACATAGCATAGGTTTGGCTTCAAGGCTAGTGTCCAACCCATGTGTGCAGCCAGCACACCCACCAAAGTCAGTGTGCAGTTGGCCGCAGGCCCTGCTTCAACCCCCAGCTGACTTGCAACCATGCAAGGCCTTTAGCAGTGCACTACAGGAGGTTGGCGGTAGGGCCTGGTCTGCACCAAGCCCCGCTTACAACCATTTGTGAGCAACCAACCCCACCCCTGGCAGGGCATTCTGGCACACACAGAGTGCCGTTTATCCAGCATGTCCTGGCTACATTCAAGTAGACTTACTGACTTTGCCAAAGAGTCTCAGCAACAAAACATAACAAGTTGGCTATTATCACCTTTCCTCAAAAATCACCAATACTTTTAATCCAGTGTATATTTCAATACTTCACACAATGCAGTGTTGATAACAGTAAATATTATAAACACGAGGAATACAATTTTATTAAAAACATGTCTTTGAGTCTTTCTTTCAACATAGTTTTTATTATTTAATTGTCAGGCTTACAAAGTGTTAAAAGAAAGACTCAAATGTTAAAAAATAAATAAAACCAATATGTCTCTGAATCTTTCCTTAAACATTTTCAGCCCACAAAAATGCAATCATAAAAACAACCACAAGGGAACCATGCACGCTAGCTGAAGAGCTCAGAGCTCTAGCTAGGAGTTCTTACAAAACATAAGGTAAGCTCTCCTAGGGTCATGGATTTCAATGTCCCAACAAACTAACAGTTTTTTTATGTTGCTGGGGGTTGCAGCAGTCCCTGCATCCCCCACAGCTTTAGAAAAAAAAGCTTGGTAGTGCCCTTTTCTATTCTAGGAGCACCACCAAGTTTAAAACAACAAACCTTTGCAGGGCATCATGCAGTCCTCTTACAAAGAGCAGTTAATAACAAATTAGCTGGTCCTGATGCTCATTTATTATTCATTTTGGGGAGGCTCTGCTGCAACGAGGAAGTACGAGTTCCAGGAGACCTCTTGCTTACAAAGAACAGTTAATAACAAATTAGCTGGTCCTGATGCTCATTTATTATTAATTTTGGGGAGGCTCTGCTGCAATGAGGAAGTACGAGTTCTAGGAGACCTCTTGAGCCCACAGGAGATTAAGGAGGGGCCACACGAACACCATGCTATTTAGCGCTCGCCTGCTCCCCACTGTGCTAGATGCTTTGTTGCTGCTGCGAGGAACTAGGGGTCGGACAAGACCAGGTGAGCCCACAGGGGAAGGAGGAGGGGGCCGCACCAAAACTGCACTTTTTAAAGTTTGCCTCCTTCCCACTGTGCAGGATGCTCTGCTGCTGCTACAAGGTGCTAAGTGCTGAATGAGTCCAGTTGAGCCCACAGGGAAGGAGGAGGTGGCTGCACCAACACCACACTATTTAACGCTTGCCTGCTCCCCACTGCATGAGATGCATGTGGGACATTCCAAGCGTGTGCTTGGGCAAAGACCAGACCAAGAGCAGGACCTTCTGCATCCGTCTGCAGCTGGAAGAGATTTGGCTGGGCCACCCATCTGAGCATTTATTCCTTTTCAATTTGAGGTATGGGTTTTATTAATTATTAACATCCTTATTAGTGTTAAGCACCACTATTATGTTCAAGAGAAAGTCTGCATAAAATAAGGATAATCCATTGACAAGCTCTAGATTGTCTTACTTTACCAATGTCATGGGAACAACAGAATTTTCTCTGTCAAAGAATGATTGAGCTCTGTCATGAACCTAACATTTGGGAACAACCTCAGTAAAGAGGCCAGGTCTCATTTGTCAGTGACTCAGAAGTCTAACTCTCCCTCACTAATTGTTTGGCACAAGGAAAATAAAATCATGAGTAGCTGAATCCCCTGATAAAATAGTTCCTTTGGAGGTCATGCAGACCTACCCAACAGTATCAGATTAATTTTGCTTCCCCCCACCGTCTAAAAAGAAACACCCTCAGTACGGGAAGGGCAAGTCTGCCCAGGATATGAAAACAATCGGAGAAGGTGTGGATTTGTCTGGGGTGGAGAATTTGTTTCCAGAACTGGAGCTGGGAAAACAAAGTATCTTATTTTATTAAAACCATGTTCAGTAGGCTGTACTCACTTAAGGACCTATTTTGGGGATTTCGCACATGCGTACAGCCTACTAGGCCCCCTACAAGTGATGCTTGTACAATAACAGCAATGGACTGGAAAGTAACTAAAGTGAACAGGAGTATCCCAATTTCAATCCAGTTTCTTACAGGAACCCAGCCAGTACTCTGCTCTAAAGGTCTTCCTTGAACACCTTTGGTATACCAAGCACCATTTGTAGGGAAGATGACTCTTTATATGATATATCAAAATGAGATATGTTGTGCAAATAGTCAAAGGGTTCCCTTAGCAGTGGACAGGGGTTTGCTCTAGCAATCCCAAGGTGCTCTTTTAGGGGGTAGTGTGGTCAAGCAGCCTTAGGCTTATCAGAGAGGAGTTTTAGACATCTCCAAATACACACACAGTCAGTAAATATTACACACCACTCAAGAAGGAGATCCACACCAATTTACAAAAATAACAAGTATCTTTATACATGTGTTGGCACCAGAATCAATACGATCAGGTAAGTATGTTCTGCAAGAAAAAAACCAACATAGTGCATTTTTCAGAAGTGGCAAAGTTATCCTATGGAGAGAAAAAGTACTGCATTCAGGTATGATACATTGACTTATGGGGCTAATTTCCTGGACTTAAGGTAAGTAGAGGGCAAGGCTCAGGACCACACCAACAGGTCACACTGGGTAACACTGGGACAGCTGTGTGCAGAGGTGTAGTGTGGTTCAGGTGCCCAATGCTAGTCAGTAGGGATCAGTCCGGTTGAAAAGAGGCTGCAGGTTTGGACAGGGAGTCCAGTCGAGGAGAACCAACAGGTGGGTTCAAGTCTTGAGATTCTGAGGATGAAGGGACACCTTCAGTCATCTTCTCTGTGGGTCAGGAGTGACAGGTGCAGAGGTGTCCTGAGGTGCTGGGTTTTGTCCACTGGGATCATTCGCTTTTGAGGGGGCCTGCGTGCAGAAGCTGCAGGCAGCATTGGTGAGTCCACAATGCGCAAGCCCAAAGTGGGGACCACATTGTCACCATTGGCCCACTACAACTTGGGCAAAGTGGTACATGTGTAGGGATGCTTTCTTCTGTCAAGTGTATGTGGTCCTGACTCCTCTCGGGCCTCTTGGGGTGCCAGCAAGATGCAGGAAAGCAGCTCCACTGTTCTGTAGGCGTTCCTGAGCCTTTGGTGAAGGCAGGCAGGCTTTCCAAGCTTATGGAGGCACAGCAGCTTTCATGACGAGTTGACTTTGGTGAAAATAGGCGGGAACAGCAGCAGGCCGGCAGGGCTGGGGATACAGTCATTGGCTTCTTCCTAAGGCTTTGCTTTTACAGCTCATGAGTGCTCTTCTTTGTAGGTCAACAGGACTCTGATTTCCTGGTGCAAGGGACTCCCCTAAATACTGAATTTAGGGACATTTAGGAGAGTATAGGGTAGTAGCCAATGGATTACTTCCTCCTGTGTCACTATTCCCTATCGGAAGTGGGCATAACCCTGTCCCACAGTTCCTACTTCTGCCATCACCAAGATGGGAGATTTCTAAATCAGGCAGCTCACCTTAGTGGGGGGACTGACCTAAGGGGTGGACACACCCCCCTGAATACAAAATGTCACACCTTTCTCAGTGCCAAATGGGCCATTGGGCTGGCATCTCTCCTTTGAGTTAAGCCAGATCTGCATACCAAGAGTGGTAGGCTTCTTTGAAGCCCCATTCCTTTGAATGCAGATTTGAAGGTCATCCTGTTGGGTGTGGTGTGTAAACACCTCTCCCAGTGAAGGTGTTGTGTCTTTCCATCCACAAGCGAAGGCTCTTACCCTAGGGGGGCGGAATTATGCCTGGCAGGCTGGGTAAAACTAATCAGTCTGCATGGTGGTAGTTGGCAGGTTTTTAGGGGGCATCTCTAAGGTACATGGGTGCATGTATCAATAATTCCATAACTGGCATCAGTGAGGGTTTATTATTATGACATGTTTGATACCAAACATCCCTATGTTTAGTGAAGCCATCATGTAGCTGTGGAACTCGTAGTGACCAGTGTCCAGCACATGTACTTAAAATGGCTTCCCTGTTCACTCTCTATGTCTAAGAATCTACAAAGGCATAGCAAGGGCATATCTGCTCTTGCAGATATGACTTCATATGTAATATAATGTACCCTGCCTTAGAGCTGTAAGGCCTGCAGTAGTTAGCAGGAACCCAGTGCACTTTCAGTCAAAGTTCTATCAAATACCAGGCAAAATGTGGAGGTGACCATGGCTGCAAGGGACACTTTCCTACACCAATAGGGGAATCAGATGTGGAACCGGAGGTCATTGCCACACCTTCACGTGTTGGGAGTGGGGGCACTCTCAAAGGGGTATTCTATGGATCGACCAATTCTACAGTTGTCCCCAAAGGCCACTCCTTCATGTTGGTTCCTAAAGGTGTTACTCCATTGAGACCAGGTTTATCTGAGAGTCATGAGCAGCTAGTAAATAAAGTGGTGCACATAAAGTGGTGCACTGGATTAATGGCAGGGTGGGTAGCCTGGGGCAACTTCACAATCAAAAAAACCTTGACCGTTGAGTTTCATGCACAGGTAATCACCACAAACCTGATAACAGTGACTGCATGGTAAATTTAGGAATAGATTAGTCGTGTAGGATATCTTGGCTACACTTAATCATTCTGTGCACATCTCAACTATGATTGAGGCACTCCATCTAGATTTCTTTTATAAACCAGTAGGACACCCGCCTTTAATACTTTTCCAGGTGCTCTGCTCCATTACTATTACAAGTAGGTTTTTTCCCCTCCCACAGCTAGATCAGCAGAAGTGACTTCAAAATGGAGCAATTGCCATTTGTCCATCAGAGCACCTAGTTTTGGGATATCAGACAGATTGCCTTCCAGTTGTTTTATCAAATTCAGGCCCGTATTTATACTTTTTTTAGCGCCGCATTTGTGCCGCTTTTTGACGCAAAACGACGCAAACCTACAAAATACAATGGTATTTTGCAAATTTGTGCCGTTTTTGCGTCAAAAAACGACACAAATGCGGCGCAAAAAAAGTATAAATGCGGGCCTCAGTACGTTGTACTGTGAGTTCTCTAGGGGGGAGCACTTCTAGGAATTGCTTCCATGTCAAACAGATAAAACTATAGGACTACCTGATTGGAAAGTGGTAGGATTGGCTGCCAAGCTGACAAATACTAACTGGTTAAGCTTTATTAAAGAACACACACAAAAATTACTGAATACCCTCAAAAGGAGTATAACTAACTCAGAAGGGATACAACGTTATATAAGAAATCTAGTCAAATATAAACATAAAAATATATCAAGACAACATTTTATTCTATATATTTTGATGTGAATTGCATGATATCAAATGTACACACCATATATAACAGAGCAATATAATCAACCAGAATATAATACAACTCTTTGTCCATCCCTCATCAACCCCGGGTGTTTCACACAACTATACTCAATCATACAATCAACATTCATACTATCATACACAATCAAGGACTTTCAACCAATCAATAAAAGTACTATTCCAATACACTTAACTGAGGACTACATATACAATTACTCAAACACGTAGACATAAATTGATTTTCAATGAATTTCTTACATAAAGTTGTATCACTTCTGAGTTGGTTATACTCAAGTAAAACATGTTTTGAGGAGATGCAGTAATTTTTCTGCATGTTGTTTCATTTCCCCTGGAGATTGCTCTCCTGATATATACAGGAGTCCTTTTTTGCTTTGGATAAGCTTTATTAAACACAATGAAGTGTTCTACATGCAAACAACTTGGTTGTCAGAAAGTGTAATTATAGATGGTTTTGTCATCTACTTTACACCTGCTATACCAGGGTCTATGGGAAGGACTAAGTGTGGTTTAATCACACTAATTTCCCTCTCTCTTTCTTGTAACCTTGTCATGGTATCAGACCTGACAGCCTTTTTGTTGGCTTTAGGACTTTGAGCACTTTATCACTGCTGACCAGTGCTAAAGTGCATGTGCTTCTCCCCAGAGCATAGTAACACTGGTGTATCCACAATTGACATACTTAGTTTACTGTAAGTCCCTGGTAAAGAGGTCTACTGTATACCTAGCGCCTGCATATTAAATGCTACTAGTGATCCTAAAGCACAGATTCTGCCACTTACACAAGTAGCCCTTCAAACCTGTCTCAGGCCTGCCATTGCAGAGCCTCTGTGTGAAGTTTCACTATCACTTTGACTTGGCATTTAAAACCTCTTGCCAAGGGTTGAACTCCCCTTTTATTACATATTAGTCACCCCTAAGGTAGGCCCTAGGTAGCCAATAGGGTAGGGTGCCATGCACATAAAAGGCAGGACACATACTTTTAAGTTTTACATGTCCTGGTAGTGAAAACCTTCCAAAGACGTTTTTCACTATCTTGAGGCCTACTCGTCTCACAGGCCAGCAATGAAAATTCATTCATATACATTTAAGCTGTAATTCCTGATCAGAAAGGAGTAGCTACATCATATTCTATATCATTGGAATGGTAATGATAAATCCTCTTTAATGGTAAAGTAGGATTTAATATTACTATTTTAGAAATGCCACTTTTATAAAGTGGGCATTTCCCTACTGTTACTGCCCTGTGTGCCTTGCATCCTGTATCTAATTATATCTGGGGTAGGTGACAGCTACTCTTCCCATTCCCTCTAGACAGCTGCAAACACAGGAAGGGTAGGCCTGACAAAGAATTCATCTGCATTCTGATGGGCCTTCCTGGGCAAGAAAGTGGGGGGGAGCTGACACATTTCAATAAGGAAGTATCTGCCTCCAAACAAAGGGCTGATTATCCCCTACTGATTGTCCAGAGACAGGACTAGGAAAAAAGGACCTCTGTGCATTTCAAAGACTCTTCTTTGAAGTCAACCCCACTTCAAAGGCACATTTAAGTGTAAGTACTGGAGCTCTGACCCTACCAAATCAGAACACTACTGGACCTGGAAAGAACTCTGCTGGAGTAAAGTTGCCTTGCTATAAGAATTGCCATTCTGCGTGAACTGACTATTCTAAGGAACAACTTCTCTGCTTTGCTGAGCTGCCCATCTGCCTGCTGATCTCTACCCTGCTGAGAACAAGGACTGGATCCATCCTACTTGAACCCAGTGTGACTCCAAGGACTTGCTGGTTTGTCTCCTGTTACTCCGCAGTCTCAGGGATATCAAAAAATGCCTGAAACTCTCCAGATGCTGCTGCATTCTGCCACCTGTGAGTCGTTCCCTTGCCTGAGTTGTCCCCTCCATTCCTGTGCGTAAGAAGCTGGTTTTGAAGCTGTTTTCTCCTACAATCCAATGCATTGTTACTACTCTGCCGGTCGGGACAATGCATCACCCCATTGGCGTAACAGCTGTTCGACGACAACAGATTCACAGCCTGTACTGCCTGACAGCGACACTCTGCTTGACTCAAAGACAATGCATTGCATTCATCTCTACAGAGCTCAACGTCAACCAGATTGTGTGGAAAGTGTCTCTGCATCGTCTTCACATTTGCTCCTTGACATCAACACTTGCTCCTTAGAAGGTACTTCTTTAGCAGACTCTGTATGGGCTCTGCAGCCGACCTCCCCTCCATCACAGCCAGCCTGAACTTTGGACTTGCACCAGTCCTTCTAATCACTATTTTTAGTTTAATCTTTAAAAATTCATATCTCAACATGTACAGATTGGATTTTTGTTGTTTTGGCGTTGTTTTACTCAGATAAATATTCTCTATTTGTCTAATCTTTGTGGCTTCTTTTTGGGGGTGTTTTTATTGTGGTACTGTGTGTATATGTGTGTGTTGCACAAATACTTTACACATTGCCTATTTATATAAGCCTGATTGCTCTGTGCCAAGCTACGAGAGGGTGAGCACAGGTCATCACTAGTTATATATCTGGCTTACCCTGACTAAAAAGGGTGGTTCCTGCTTTCATAGGGTGCATACTTTAACAACCAGAAACCCCAGTTTTAACACATGGTTAAATCATTACATGAGTATATAGAGATAAGACTGACTAGTATCAATGGTAATTATTTGATAGTGTGGGCAGGTGATTTTAACACAAGACATTGTCAATTGTCTTTCACATGGCCATTTGATTTGGTGGGCATAGGGGGGGGACTACATTAGACATTTTTGCCATAACCCATATGGAGAGTAATTGAATTTGCTTCTCATGATTTATAATTTGCACCACTTTTATTGGTAGGGGATGCTCCAGTTTAAAAGACTTTATTTTATCTTCACAAAACCTCAGTGGCTGGATTAAATAATTTATATTACTAGATTCTTCCCACAGTGATCACAAGCTGTTAGCTATCTCGATCAGCAACTCTTTTGCATAAAAAGTATGTTGGTGAGGAATACTTTGATATTGGCATATATAAGTCATAAAGGGGCCATTATGAGCTGGTCTAAAATTGGTAATGATCAATTCCTTACTAATCTAGTATGCACTGCTTACTCTGTTGTTTTGGTGTGCCCAGGTGAGATCAATGATGGGGGTGGGTATAATAATCAACAGCTATGGCAAAATGTGCGAAAAAGCATTTGAAATGCTTAGTGCTACCAATGGTACCCACAGTAGGAAGCAAGTGAAATTGTTTGATTTTAAATGCACAAAGGCCCACAGTCAGCTATTGTTAGCAATTAAAGCAGCCCCTAGAGAGACTAACCGAGTGCACAGTTGTAGGTAGTCGTACAAAAAGGTGTTAATGGCCCAGAAAAAAGCAGTAAATGAGGAAGCTTATCATACTTTAACAATGGCCAGTGCACTTAAAGAGAATAAACTTATCTGGCCGATAGTAAATCATAATTATTTTGAGAACAGTCATGAAACTGGCCTTGACACAGTGATTCAATCATAAAACTGTTTCAGACACGTTGCACAAGTATACTCAGGCCCAGCCTCCATAGAGGGTTACCTGATCATTGAGACAAGTGAGCTGCCCTACAGTACCTTCAATTCTTCTCTTGTCCCTTTTCCGGATTAGAAGTTGAGCTGAATGATGTTCTGAATGTCATTCAATAGATGCCTGGCAGGGAAAGTTCCAGAGCCTAATGAGATACCTGTAGACCTCTGTAAGGCAAATATGCCCTTGTGGACTCCTCATTTGACTAATGTCTTGAAGGCTTCTTAATTTACGCCCCCCCAAAAGCTTTGTCAGATGTGATCATTATACCCAATTTTAAGGAAGGTTCCAAAGGGAATCCAAAATGTTATTACCCACCATCGTTAATTAATTCCACAGCCAAAATAAAGGGAAGGATCCAGCTAGAGCAACAGCAAACTTGGGCAAATGAGAATAACATTGTCTCGGAGATGTAATTTGGCTTTCGGACAATTTGGCAATCTCCCAGTCTATATCTTTTAATAAATACAAATACAGTGGCTAAAGAAAGAAAGATATATTTCTACTTCATGGATCAGAGTTTGGTGTTTGATTCTGTTAATAGATCAAAGCTTTGGGCCATTGTGACCAAACATCATGTAGAGATGACCATTGTCAACTTTTTCAGGGAATTACATTTAGAAGTGACTGCCAGTGTGAGGTTTGGTCCTCAAGGGGAGACACAGGAAGTATGTAAGCTTGTTAAAGGGGTACACTAGTGTTGCATTGTGGCCATTATTTTTTTCTCATTGTATCTTAATGGTCTTGAGAAATACTTATTAGATCTCAATGTTGACTGACTGCGGGTAGGAAACTGCAGTGTTCCAGCATTGATTTATGCCAATGATACAGTCCTATTAGCCAGAACTGTGATCGGTTTGCAGCAATTGCTAAATCAGTTTTGCACCTTCATGGCGAATGTGGTTCTTATGGTAAACCAAGCAAAAACACATATAATGGTCTACAGCTCCAGGAAAAAGAAGAATAGAGATTTCATAGTGAACAATATAACAGTTAGTACACTTTCTTCATACCCGTATACTTGGGAACATTGTTTGATGACAAACTTACCTAGGATTCTTTAAAAACAACTAGAGCAGCTGCTCTTGCATGAAGCACAAGGCCATACTTAGTTTTGCTTCTAGGTTTGGAAGTAAACCAATTAGAGAAATCATGACAATTTATAAGGTAAAGAGTTGTTTAAATGTTTTATATAGGGCCAGCCTTTGGGTAATTAGTGATCACCCTGGGTTGTGGAGGGTTGAGAATGTTTTTTTCAAAAGATTGCTGGCCATACCAATAACCTCTTCTGCCCATATCTGTCATAATGAAGTGGGGTTAGGCTACATAAATGACATTGTCAAGTTACAACAGCTCTTGTTATGGTTGAATATATGTCCCAAGAATGAGATCCCATTCAATTGAACAGTTCTAGCTGACTGCTTGAAACTTGATCAAGGACTAACAATACCTTGGGTTTGTGTTACCCGGAATTTACTCAATCTTTTTGAGAATCCGGTCACTTACTCAGCTAGCTTTTTCAAACCATTAAGGGAAATGTTTTTGACTAAATGCACTGATGAAAGATTGCATAAAAATGTTGTAAAGTCCACTGTTGTAGCTCATGATTTAATTTGTGCTAGTCCTGGCATTGAACCCTATTTCATTTGGGTCAATTACTCACACCATAGGTTTTTGCCAACAAGATAAAGGTTGAATATTGTAGATTTTTATGTGCCTTATCCTGTGTGAGGCACTTATTTCAATATTTTACCTCTTTGTCCATATGATGGTTACTCTGCACAAAGCATATTGCACTTTATGTTATTTTGCAAGTTTTATTTTGCATTGAGGAAACTATTGAACTAACCTCTTTTAAACCAAGCCAATATTAGACAATAGAGGGCAGCTATGGTGCCTCTGTAATCACTGTCAACACTGGCATTATGTATTTTAATTGTAATGTTTGTACAGCATGCCATACAGTTGAAGGCAGACAATGTACAAGTTACCTTAGGGCACAAGTTATAGTTACTTAAAGGAACTCTAGCTATAACTGCTGGATTTTGAACATATAGTGATTATTAACATATTAGCTCTCCTTTTGACTTCGGCGGTCTACAATGTAGACTGCTGAAGTCCTGCCAGCCACAAGACCGCCAGTGACGGCGGTCATCCGACTGCCATATTATGACTGCTGGTGGTTCTCCGCCATAATTTGGGCAGAGAGCTGCAAGCAGCCATACTGGCGGTTGGCGGTGCAGTGGAGGTTGCGCTGTTTGCAACGCCACGTCAATACAACACCATCACACCTATCATAACTTAGTAGTAGGTGTGGCGGTGTTGTGTTGGCAGGGCACTGGTGGCAGAGCAATCACTATGAACTCCGTTCCCTCCCGGACGACCATCACAACCACAAGGTAAGGTTATCGACCGACGGGGAGGAGGAGGGGAGATGGGTGTTGAGTCCTGTGTGTGTGAATGGGCGTGTGTGTTTGTGTGAATGGAGGGGGATGGGGGTATCATGTGTGTTTGTGTGTGTATGCATCTGTCTGTGTGCGTGTGTGAATGCATGTATGCGGGGGTGGGAGGGTGTTGTGGCCATGTGTGCATGTGTGTATGAATGAGTGTGCGTGTATGTGTGCATGTAAGTAGGTATGTGTGATGTGTGCCTGCATTATTGTATGGGGTGGGGGGTTGGAATGCAGGTGGGGGTTTGGAATACGGATCAGGGGGTGTGGGGTTTGGAATGGGGATCGAGGTGGGGGATGTCACAGCTTGGGGGGGTGGGAGGCTTCAGATGGGGTCAGGGTGGGGGGAGGGTCCTACATGGAGGGGGGGTTGGAGGGTCCTGCAGTGGTGACAGGAACAAGCATTCCTGTCACCAGTGTGTAACCCCCAGGGATACTGTTGTGGGGCTGCTGCCACGGAATCCCTGGTGGTAAGGGTGCACAAAATACTGCAGGCAGTGTTGGGTGGACCGCTGGGTCGAAGGTGGTCTACCTTCGGCCAGGTGGTCCTACCACCCAGATGGTACGGGTGGTGAACTACAGTCAGTTCACTACCATTGTCAAAATTTGGTGGTTCTGCACTGCCAGAATGTTGTCGGTCTGGCCGCCACCACCGGCGTGGTGGTGCAGGACCGCCAGGGTCCTAATGACCCCCATAGTAATTTTCATCACTAAACGTTAATCCATCCACCGCCACGCATGGCCTACGGGGGCCAACTTCCTATGAGCACCCAACCCTGCACCATACACAGCCTTCTCCTGTGCACAACACAGGTAGCCTGCAAGACCTGACCTGCATCCAGACCCTGTGGCCAACTCCCCTAACCACCCAAACCCAGGCTGCACACACCCCTTTGTCTGTGTGCGGAGGGAGTTGGACACAGTCTCTCTAGGTGTCACAATAGGTGCAAAAGGGTGTATCTGGCAGTGAGAGTAGCAGTGACAGTGTCTGGCTGGGTGTAAGAGTGTGCACATCAGTGTTTTGGTGGGTGCGTCAGAGTGTGCGTGTGTGAATGCATGTATGCGGGGGTGGGAGGGTGTTGTGGCCATGTGTGCATGTGTGTATGAATGAGTGTGCGTGTATGTGTGCATGTAAGTAGGTATGTGTGATGTGTGCCTGCATTATTGTATGGGGTGGGGGGTTGGAATGCAGGTGGGGGTTTGGAATACGGATCAGGGGGTGTGGGGTTTGGAATGGGGATCGAGGTGGGGGATGTCACAGCTTGGGGGGGGTGGGAGGCTTCAGATGGGGTCAGGGTGGGGGGAGGGTCCTACATGGAGGGGGGGTTGGAGGGTCCTGCAGTGGTGACAGGAACAAGCATTCCTGTCACCAGTGTGTAACCCCCAGGGATACTGTTGTGGGGCTGCTGCCACGGAATCCCTGGTGGTAAGGGTGCACAAAATACTGCAGGCAGTGTTGGGTGGACCGCTGGGTCGAAGGTGGTCTACCTTCGGCCAGGTGGTCCTACCACCCAGATGGTACGGGTGGTGAACTACAGTCAGTTCACTACCATTGTCAAAATTTGGTGGTTCTGCACTGCCAGAATGTTGTCGGTCTGGCCGCCACCACCGGCGTGGTGGTGCAGGACCGCCAGGGTCCTAATGACCCCCATAGTAATTTTCATCACTAAACGTTAATCCATCCACCGCCACGCATGGCCTACGGGGGCCAACTTCCTATGAGCACCCAACCCTGCACCATACACAGCCTTCTCCTGTGCACAACACAGGTAGCCTGCAAGACCTGACCTGCATCCAGACCCTGTGGCCAACTCCCCTAACCACCCAAACCCAGGCTGCACACACCCCTTTGTCTGTGTGCGGAGGGAGTTGGACACAGTCTCTCTAGGTGTCACAATAGGTGCAAAAGGGTGTATCTGGCAGTGAGAGTAGCAGTGACAGTGTCTGGCTGGGTGTAAGAGTGTGCACATCAGTGTTTTGGTGGGTGCGTCAGAGTGTGCGTGTGTCTGTGAGTCTGTTCATGAGGGTATCAGTGGGTCTGTGAGTGGGTGCGTAACTGTCTGAGTGGGTGCGTGAGGGTCTGACTGGGGCTGTGACTGAATGCTCGAGGGTCTGGGTGCATTTGTGGGTGGGTGGATGAGTGTCTGAGTGGGTCTGTGAGTGTCTGAATAAGTGTTTGAGTGGGTGTGTGTGTGTGTGTGGGAGAAAGATTGAAAGAGAGAGTGAAAGAGAGAGAGAGAAATAGAAAGAGAGGGAGGGAGGGAAGAAATATCTGTACAATTTTAAAAGAAAAATGTATTTGTTATTAAAAAAATTAAAGATCATCTTCTACATGAGGCTTAAACATTTCTAACAAAAAGAGAGGAAAACAAGTCTGATTGGACTCTAAACCCTCAATGCTCAGTGTGAAGGTATGTGACTTTCACACTGAACTATTATTTTTTTTTGCTTGCCATGTTTTTCTTTAGCCCTTTATGGGCTATCTGGGTCCTTGAGGGTTCCCCTGTGGTCCCTACAAGTTTTTTAAATGTATTCATGATGTGCTCTTTATGGGCTCTCTGGGACCACAGGGGAAGCCTCAAGGCCACTCCCGTTGTCCCATTGCTTCAGCAAACAAGGAGCTGCAATAGCAGCTCTGTGTTTGCTGAAGCAAAGCTTTCATCTCTGTTCCTTGCATGCATATCTGTGTGCAGAGAAGAGATTAAAACTCCGCTTTTTGACAGCGGGACCTGCTTGACAACTTCCGCTGTCAAAAAGCAAAGTGTATACTGTGGCTTGCTGCAGCTTTAAAGCTGCAGCAAGCCACAGCAAACAACTATGTCCCATGAGTGAGCACCCAGGACACACAGGAGCCAACCCTGGGGGGGGTGGCGATCCCCAGGGCTTGCAGTGGCTCCTTAAGGGGAGCCATGCAGCTCTCCTCCAACAACTATAGGCCTGGGGGTGTGGTGGATTTCGGGGCAACAGGGGGTCTGAAGCAGACCCCCTTTAGTTTTTTTTTATCTTTGCCCTGGGAAGGTAGTGGTCCCTAGGGCAGCGGGTGGCTGTAAAATAAAATGAAGCCCTGGGGAGGTGGTGGTCTCTAAGACTGTGGGGGAGGATGGTGGGCTTCCCCCACACAAACCACACATTTTGTCCCATGGAGGTGGTGGTCCATGGGGAGAGGGCGGGCACAGGTCCCGCTGCCTACATGATAAAAATCACCCCAGGAGGTGGTGGTCCCCAGGGCTCTGATGGAACCATGAAGCTCCACCACATACAAATTTATCAATGACCCCGGGACCTGGCCCACCCGGGGCTTGTCAAAAAACAAGCATGGAAGCATGCGCTTGATTTTCAAAAAATTGTTTGCCACAAATATCACAATTTCACTGCAATTTATTTTTTTACAATGCTTTTTTGGTCTGGGGGGAACCCCAACACCAGAGATAAGGGGTCAGGGTGCCCTTACCCTGATCCCTTTTTTTTGCATTTTTTTCTGGGAATCAGCTGAAGCTGTATCCCAAGATGGTTGCAAACACTTCCTGGTTTGAAGTGTTGGAAGTCAATCAGAGCTGTGCATTTCCCTGCACAAGCTCATCTTTTTTTCAAGAATACTTCGCGTCCGGAGATATACAAATTTGGATTTCCCTAAATTTCTCAAAAACTACTGAACGGATTTACACCAAATAAGCAAAAGATCAATCAGTGGACCAAGAGCTAGCTTTCTGTCAAATGTGGTGTAATTCCGTCCAGTGGTTCGGGCTGTAGAAGTGCCTAAAGGTCCTACGGGAATTAACATGGGAAACATAACCTTTTTGTTGCCCCCTTTTCTCAGCCACCACTTCATGGATCACCCCAAAACTTTCAGTGCACAACAAAAATCACCACAACACTTCTTTTGGAAGTTTTTGTGAAGATTTGTCAAACGGTGCCAAAGAAATAGGGAAGTCAAAAATGATTTTGCCATGGAAGCATGGTCTTAACTAGAACTACCTAGTGGCAACCGTCACTAGGTAATTGTTAGAGCTGGCTCCTTGGCGTGGGCTCCCCTGTATTTGTTGCCACTGCCTCCCATGTTTTGATTGTGCACTGGACTTTGTTTTTGCTGGTTTTGGTACTCTTGGCACTTTACAACTACTGACCAGTGCTAAAGTACAGTGCTCACTGTGTAAACTGTAGGTGTAACTGGTTTTCCCATGATTGACATATTTGATTTACTAGTAAGCCCTTAGTAAAGTGCTCTAGAGGTGCCCAGGGCCTGTAAATCAAATGCTACTAAGAGGCCTGCAGCACTGATTGTGCCACACATATAAATAGCCCTGTAAACAAAGCTCAGACCTGCAACTGCAGTGTCTTTGTGTGCAGTTTTAAACTACCAATTTGACCTGACAAGTGTACCCAATTGCAAGTCCCAAACATATCCCTTTTTATACATATAAGGCCCCCCTAAGATAGACCCTAGGCAGCCACATGGGCAGGGCACAGTATATGATAAAGGTATGACATGTACTAACAGTGAAATAATGCCAAATACATGTTTCACTGTTACAAGACCTATCTCTCTGATAGGTTAACATGGAGGATACCTTTAAATGTCTTTTAATTTCCCTTTGGGAGCAGGTGGAGATGTGGAGTTTGGGGTCTTTGAACTCACAATTTAAAAATACAACTTTAGGTAAAGTTGGTTTTTAGATAGTCATTTTGAAAATGCCACTTTTAGAAAGTGGGCATTTCCTTGTTTAAACCATTCTGTGACTCTGCCTGCTTGTGTATTCCCTGTCTGGGATGGACGGTTTGTGAATCTCCACTAGACAGTGACACAAAAGGAGCTGGGGTGTAGCCTGCATATCCTGATGGGCCATCTGGGCTGGAGTGGAGGAAGGAGAGGTCACTTACACCTGAATTGTCTGTGCCTGCCCTCAAACAATGCAGTGTCCAACCCCCTGGTGTGTGTCTGGAGCAAGGCCTTGGCAAGGTAGGATCTTGTGAACAACAGAGACTTTCCTTTGAAGTCTGCCTACTTCAAAAACTAAAAGGGGTATAAGTAGTTGACCCAAACCCCCAGATTTTTAGATTTAGTTCAGGAACCAAGAGGAACCTCTGCCAAGGAGAAGAGCTGAATAGCTGAGGAGAAGTGCTGTCCCTGCCTCTGACTGTGCTTTGTTGGGCTATCTTACAGTTAGTGCTTCTGCCTGAGGAAGGGAACAAAGGCTGGACTTAATGGTATATTCCTGCTTATGAAGAATTTCCAAGGGCTTAGACTGAGCTTGCCTCCTGTTTTGAAGTCTCAGGGCATTCAAAGACTTCCTCTGCCAGCAGTTGGACTCTCTGCTGAGACTCCTGCCCTGCCAAGTGGTACCCTATCCAGTCCCTAGGCCCTTCAAAGGTGACGCTGGCAGAACAAAGATGGAAATCCACTCACAGGGAGTTGTGCGGGGAAAATTTCAATGCATCACCTGCATCACAGATGGAGAAATGACGCAATACCTGTTTGTGGCTACTGAAAATGACACAAACCCCATGCAGAATGGTTTCCATCACAGTGCAACCAGGATTTCTCATGCATCGTCATTGGGCATCAAAGTCATCGTGGACCTGCATGGATCTGAGGTGCCCTGTCTGGAAATTAACGCATCGCTCTCTTGTGAAAGAGAAAAATGACGCATCACCTAGCCGACCTGAGAAGAACCGATGAACGGCCCACTTGCGAGTAAGGAATCGACGCATCACTGATTTTCCAATACACGCTCGCCCGTGCGGCTTTATTTCTGACGCAAACCTGGTATTTTGTGTCACAACAAAGTTTTCATTGTTTTCTATGCAGTAAGACTCTTTTTATTTTAGAAATTCATACTTTGGCTTGTGTATGTTGAATTTTTGTCATTTTGGGCTTGTTTGATTTAGATAAATATTGCCTATTTTTCTAAACTGGTGTGGTTTCCATTTTGTAGTGTTTTTTACTGTGTTACTGTGTGTTGGTAGAAATACTTTACAATATGCCTTTGAGATACAACTGACTGCTTGTGCCATGCTACCAAGGGGGTGAGCAGGGGTTGTCTTAGGAGTGTAACTCCCGTACCCTGAATAGAGTGAGGGTCCCTGCTTGGACAGAGTGCAAACTGACTGTCAGCCAGAAACCCCATTTCTAACAGCCTGTGACTGTGCTTTGCTGAGTTGGCCTGCAGTTGCTGCTTCTTCCTGAAAGAGGAAAACAACTGACCTTTGTGGTATATTCCTGCTTGTGAAGTGTCTCCAAGGGTTTGGACTGACCTTGCCTACTGTTTTGAAGTCTCAGGCCATCAAAGACTTCCTCTGTCAGCACCTGGACTCTCTGCTAGGACTCCTACCCTGCCAAGTGGTGCCCACTCCAGTCCCTGTGCCCTTGAAAGGTGAAGCTGGTGGATTAAAGATTGAAATCCACTCACAGGAGCTGTGCAGGGACAATTTAGACAAACTACCTGCAACGCGGCTTTAAAAGCAATGCACCACCTGCATTGCGACTGAAAAATCTATGCACCACCTGCATTGCAGCTGGGAAATCGATGAATCACCTTCTTTGCGGCTGGAGAAATGACTCATCACCTGCTTGCAGCTGTAAAAAATGACGTAAACCCCACACAGCGTGGATTCTCGTCTCTGTCCGGCTGGATTTTGCATGCAAGATTTCTGGGCATCAAAATCAATGTGTACCTGCCCAGACTGAGGTGCCTATCCAGAAATCGGCGCTTCACTCTCTTGCGGGAGAGAAAACGATGCATCGCCTACCCGACCGGAGAAGAAATGTCGCACGGCCTCACTTGCGAGTAAGGAATTGATGTATTGCTGACTTTTCCGACGCACGCTTGCCCATGCAGCTTTATTTTTGATGCAAACCAGGTACTTTGTGTAACATCAATGCATCCATTGTTTTCCATGGAGTAAGAGTCCTTTCAATGTAGAAATGTATAACTTTACTTGTATATGATGTTCTTGCTTGATTTAGATAAATATTGGCTATTTTTGTAATCTGGTGTGGAATCCATTTTGTAGTGTTTTCACTGTATTACTGTGTGTGTTGGTGCAAATACTTTACACCTTGCCTTTGAGATAAGCTTGACAGCTTGTGCCAAGCTACCAAGGGGGTGAGCAGGGGTTATCTTATGTGTGTATCTCAATTGCCCTGACTAGAGTGAGGCCCCCTGCTTAGACAGAGTGCAATCTGACTGCCAACCAGAGACCTTGTTATAATGTAATAACCCCTAACTATAACTAAGTTGTAACTTTTGGTTTTATTGAGAATGTGTAGGGTTTTTAGAAGTGAAAAACTTTGAAAAGAACAGAGCTTTGGTCCCCAAAATTAAGCACAACAAAAACGAACCAGAGAAGACGGATATTAGGTATATTATGGACTTTAATGAATCTAGCTATGAAACCAAGAGACTAATCAAGGAGAACTGGAGACTTTTAAAGATCGATAAGGATTTAAATACAATGTTACCAGAACACCCCTCAATAACATATAAAAAGACAACATCTCTGGGTGATCTTCTAACTAGTAGTTTCATGAGGAACTAGAACAAGAAGGCTCAATTGGCTGAAAGAAAATCAGAAAGGCTTTTGGCGTTGCTTTAGGTGTAAAGCTTGTGGTCACAGGAAAAACAGAACATCTTCCATGTTGCACAATGGAAAAACCGAGCAGATCAGAGATAGAATAACATGTGAGACTACATTTGTGGTTTATATACTGGAGTGTATGTCTGGGAAAAAAAAGACATAGGAAGTACTATTAATAAATTAAAACTTCACATTTAACAACACTTGAGAGCGATCACCAATGGGGATTTTGCCTATGCCATAGCCAGACATATTTGGGAAATACGTGTGACCTGCGTTATTATGTAATACAGAAAATGTGGAAATCAACCAGAGGAGCTCATCCGGAATTAGCACTATGGAAAGCAGATTCAAAATGGATCATCAGGACAGGCACAGAAATGCCTTGGGGTCTGAATAGAGAGGCTGAGCTCCAGGTATGAGACTTGTTGAAGATTGTTGAAGTGGTATTGTCATATAATGAATTTTGGGATCAGGTGTGTGTACTAGCTGAGGGTAGATCATATAGGTGGATGAATATATAGAGCCCGAAATTCTGAATTTCACAGTTGTAGTTGCACTTACTTGCACATTGCACTTTATTGCAGTTTGCAAGTATTGGCACACGGTACGTAAGTGTTGCAAGCAACACAAGTTGGTCAAGACATGAATGGAGTTTGGACTTCAATAGCAGGGAATTCGTCTCAAGGAAGTCTAATTGAGTGGAACAAGGGGGATTCTCCAATCAATAGAGGAGCTTTCTGAAAAATATGATGTATGAAGATTTGCTGTTTCACACCTGCTATTGTTTTCCCTATGACATTTTCTTATGAGATTTTTCAGGTGGTACTGTGGTGCAATATATTTTTGGACCAGTTGCGCACAAAAACTCAGGCCAGACTAAGTAAGCCAAAAATGTTACACAGTTCTGGGCTGAAACATGTCTTCCCCTTTTGCATTGTTTCATTTTTTGATTACAGGTGCACATATTTGAGCGTTACATATTATTGCGATATGCACATAACTTCATATCGCACCTTAGGCAGTGTTTCTTGTTGTACAGGGTAGGTCAATAGAACATAATCTCGGGAGGTCCCCAATAAGATTTGTTGGACCTTATTTTGCAAGTAACTTTTGTTATACTGTATAATTGCTCAAGTGGCACTGTTGTATTATGAAACCATGTATTTAATGCATCCAGAAGCCCAGGGTAGACTAATTAAATGGATAAATGTATAAAGCCGGGGGCTGAAGTCTATCTTACACTATTGCACTTTATGGTTATGGTTGCACTCATTTGCATTTTGCACATTATTGCGATTTGCACATAATTACATATTGCACCTAAAGGTTTCAGTTAGTGCTTTTTCTGCATTTTTATTGTATGTAGTATTTTTTCAAGTTTTCAAAAAGGAATCCTTTTTTACTTCCTTTGCCTCCTTCTTTGTTTTCCTCGTCTTCCCTTTCTTTCCTCATTTATTAAAAATACATATTGAGTGGGATAATTTATATGTAGATGGTATGAAAAATAATCTTTTTGGATTTTGAGTGCTTGTTTCCTTAGAAAAGGATACTCGTCTGATTACCTTCAGAATGGATACATGTATACATACTTACTATTAACCTCTTGGGTGCCTTGGACGAGATGATCTCGTCCAAGGCTACAGTTCCCCTGTGCCTTGGACAAGATCATCTCGTCCTAGGCACAGGGGAACTTGGGGGCGCGCTAGTGCGCCCCCCGTGCACCCCCCCTTCCCCCCCAGGCGGGGATGGAAGGGGAAGACCTTCCCCTTCCACCCCCGCCCCCCCCACGGCAATCCGATGACGTCAGCGCGCGCACAGCGCGCTGACGTCATCTAGTGTTGCCGGGCGCGCTGGAAGCCATTTGCTTCCAGCGCGTCTACCGAGGAGGACCCAAAAGGTGAGTCCTCTTCGTTTTTGGGGGTCGGGGGTGGTGGAAACAGACACGGGGGGAAAGGAAAGGGTTTTTCCTTTCCCCCGGTGCCTGTTTTCATTAGATTCCTGCTCCACGATCGCGGGCAGAGCCCGCGATCGTGCAGCAGGAATCTCCACTAGCCACCAGGGATTTACTTTTTTCAATATTTTGGGGGCGACCCCTTGGGCAAGGGTCGCCCCCCCCCGGGGGCAATTATTTTTAGTATTTCGCCCCCCCCCGGGGGCAGATCCGCCGTTTTTTCGGTGGATCTGCCCCCAGGGGGGGGCGAAAACCACTAGACACCAGGGATATAGTATTTTATGTTTATTTTGGGGACGACCCCCTGGGCAAGGGTCGCCCCACCGCGGGGGCAATTTTTTTTTGTATTTCGCCCCCCCCCCTGGGGCAGATCCGCCGAATTTTCGGCGGATCTGCCCCCGGGGGGGGCGAAAACCACTAGACACCAGGGATTTTATATTTTGTGTATATTTTGGGGGCGACCCCTTGGGCCAGGGTGGCCCCCCCGGGGATTTTTTATTTGTATTTAGCCCCCCCCCCCCGGGGGGCAGATCCGCTGATTTTTTGGCAGATCTGCCCCCGAGGGGGGTTGAAAACCACTAGACACCAGGGATTTATTTTTATTGTAAAGTTTTTTTTGGGGGGCGACCCTTTGGGTAAGGGGCGTCCCACTGGGGGACACATTTTTTAGTATTTGCCCCCCCCCCCCCCCTGGGGGCAGATTGCCAATTTTTGGGCTGATCTGCCGCCGGGGGGGGGGGGGGGGCGGGGGGGCAAAATCCACTAGACACCAGGGATTTTGTTTTTGTTGTTTATTTTGGGGGCAACCCCTTGGGCAAGGGTCTCTCCCCTGGGGAGTTTTTTTTTTCTGTTTCGGCCCCCCGATGGCAGACCAGTAATTTTTTGGACGATCTGGCCCCGGGGGGGTGGAAGCACACTAGGCGCCAGGGATTGTGTGGTGTGTGTGTAATTTTGTAGGCCCATCTGCCCCCAAGGAGGGCAGAAACCACCAATACGGCAGGGATTTTTTTGTTTTGTGCTGGGGGTGCCCCCTTTGGGAAGGGTTGCCCCCTAAAAGGGGGCACAGAGGTGTTGCCCATTTCGGCTAATTTTTTTACGCCCATCTACCCCCGAGGGGGGGCAGGATCCACTTAGGTACCAGGGACAACTTCTAAGTTCTTGGTGGTGGGGTGTTTGTCAACAGGCAAAGTATTTGTATTTGTGATTATAACAATTTATTTCTTCTTTTTCTTCTAGTTCAACGCTTTTGCTTCCTTTGCTGTGGATCTTAGCGGTTTTGGCAGTAGTTGTCCAGTGGTTTGCATAGCTGCATGTTTTAGGTAAGTGAAAGCAATTTACTCCAAAGGAGTATTGTTGACATGCATGAATGACATGTTTGTAGGTGGTGTACTAAATGCAGTATTGTGTGTTTGACATTGTCCTTAGATTTGAGCACAGTGATGTTTGTGTTGTCATATGTCTAATTTGCTTTTTTCTTTTTTCTTTTTAGTGGGATATCATTGGTGATTGCTGTGTCTGTGCAGAGTAGTTGCTTGGTGAGTAGCTATTTCAGGCAACTGAGTGGTATAGTTTTTTGTAGTACATAACTCTTTGTGATAAAGCTACACTTTGTTTATTACTTATTTTAGTGCTAGTTGTTGTTGGCAATCCATTTGTTGTTAGGATCATGGCTAGCCGCAAAGTGACCGCTCAGCAGGTTGTTCGCATGCTCTTTGAGTCGTCTTCAGACCATGATTACGACACTGACTCTGCATCTGAGGCAGAGGAGGAAGCAGGAGATTCTGGAAGTGAGTTTTCTGTCCAAGAGTATTCTTCTGATGAGGAAGCTACTCTCAGTGCAGATGAAGGGCCTGAGTTAGAGGAGGACATTGATGTGCCAAGAGTGCAGCAGCCTGGGGCTGAAGGGTTTCCCATTAGAAGACCTGACACCTGGATTGCCCCAAACATGGAGCAGCCACAGTTACCTGCATTTACTAGTCTCCCAGGGTGTAGAGTTAATACGGAAAACTTTCTGCCTGTCCATTTCTTTCACTTGTTTATGGACGATGTATTTTTGGAAGAGATTGTGGAGCAGACAAATGTGTATGCAGAGCAATATTTGCGGGACAACGCTGCCAGACTTAAGCCTCAGTCTAGAGCTACTCATTGGGTTCCCACATATCTGGAAGAGATGAAAAGGTTTTTAGGTTTGTCTTTTTTGATGGGGTTGATCAGGAAGCCGTCACTGGCTTCTTATTGGTCTACTAGTCCCTTGATGGCAACTGCTATATTTCCTGCAACTATGACACGTAATCGGTATTTGCTTCTTCTTCGTATGCTGCATTTTGTAGACAATGCTTTAGCCTTGCCATGAGATCACCCTGATTGTGACCGCCTTTTTAAGATTAGGCCTGTCCTTGATCATTTTGTGGATCGTTTTTCAGAGGTCTATGTTCCAGGCAAAGAGATAAGTGTGGACGAGTCTTTGGTCCTTTTCAAGGGGCGTTTAGTTTTTAAGCAGTACATCCCTAGTAAGAGGGCACGGTATGGGATTAAATTGTATCTGCTGTCAGAAAGCAGTACAGGATATGTTTATAATTTCCGGGTCTACACTGGTAGGGATTCCTGGTTGTCCGGCCACTTTTGGAGTTAGCGAAAAAATTGTGTGGGAACTTGCTAGACGGCTGTTTAACAAAGGTCACCATTTGTACGTAGATAATTTCTACACTGGAGTGCAGTTGTTCAAGGAGTTGTTTAGGGTGGACACTGTTGCTTGTGGCACAATCCGTTCTAACCGCAAAGGCTATCCAAGGGAGCTTGTCTGTAAAAAACTTGAGAGGGGACAGTGCAGTGCCTTGCGGAATAATGAGCTGTTAGCTATGAAATTTTCAGACAGGAGGGATGTGTACATGCTATCGACCATCCATGATGAGAGTACTTCCCCTGTGGCTGTTTGGGGTCAGGTTGCGGAAGTGCGCAAACCTGCGTGCATTTTGGACTACAATAGGCACATGGGTGGTGTTGATAGAGTAGATCAGAGGTTGGAACCTTACACTGCTCTTCGTAAGTCGTATGTGTGGTATAAAAAGTTGGCCCTACATTTATTTAATTTGGCAACTTTTAATGCCTTTATTGTATACAAGGATTGTTCACCTGAGTCAAGGATGACTTTTGTTAAATTTCAGGAGTCGGTGATAGAAAGCCTTATTGTGGTGGAACCGGCAAGAGTTCCTAGAGTAGAAGTGGTGGAGGATGTGGCTAGATTGAAAGATCGGCACTTTCCAGATCACATTCCTCCCACTCCCAAAAAAGACATGCCCACAAAGAAATGTAGAGTATGTGCCCGGAGATCAATCCGGAGGGAGAGCCGGATGTACTGCCCCGAATGCCCTTCAAAGCCTGGGCTGTGTGTGCCCAGCTGTTTTAGAAGTTACCACACAAGGAAAAACTTTTGGGAAATACCGTGAGCGTAAGCTGTCTGTTTTATATTTTCATATGTTTCACGGTCGGCATCTGTCGTGTATTTAGTTTGAGGTTTTGTGTTTGTAGTTTTGTGCCTATTTTATAATTAGTAGTTTATTTGTTGTTTATAAATAAAAAAAAGTGATTGCGGTGTGCGTGGGGTGGCGCTTGGCTGGCGGTGTGCGTGGGGTGGCGCTTGGCTGGCGGTGTGCGTGGGGTGGCGCTTGGCTGGCGGTGTGCATGGGGTGGCGCTTGGCTGGCGGTGTGCGTGGGGTGGCGCTTGGCTGGCGGTGTGCGTGGGGTGGCGCTTGGCTGGCGGTGTGCGTGGGGTGGCGCTTGGCTGGCGGTGTGCATGGGGTGGCGCTTGGCTGGCGGTGTGCGTGGGGTGGCGCTTGGCTGGCGGTGCCAGCCAAACGGCAGTCCACACACCCATCAGCTGGTGTGATTCTTGTATCAGGCATGTGGCGTATGTAAGTGATGGGCCCTTGAGTGGCGCGGTCTGTCGATGTGAGTGTTGTAATGTGCTGGGCCCGTGGCTGGCGGTGTGAATGGTCTTGTGCGTGTCATGTATGAAAGGTGTGTGAATGGACTGTAAAGCGGTTGGTGCCTTGTCGCGGCTTTACAGCTCACTAGCTGTGAGTCATTGGTTCACTTTTTTGCCTTTCAGTTATTAGCAGTGCATTTCATTTTTGTGAAATCTCTTGTTAATAAAATTTGATCCACTGAACCATCACTCACCCTCGTGCCAAATCCAACCAGTATGTGTTGTAAAAAATGACAAAACCTGCTCCGCTGTAATCAGGCGTCGCCGCACACCTGTGACACGCTAGGTGCCTCGGGTGGGACCCCGATGATGAAGCATGCCACCAACTTGGTTGGTGGGTGAGGGGTCTTCTTCACATAACCTAAGTGTTTCTTTTCACTATTTTAGTGTTTGGCACATCACGGACGTATGTGCACACATCAAAATGATATATTGCAAAAATACCTATCCCTTCTATCTCTTCAGGTTTTGGGCCTTATTTTGTTGCAGGCAGCTGGCCCACCCACACAAGTGAGGTATCATTTTTATCGGGAGACTTGGGGGAATGCTGGGTGGAAGGAAATTTGTGGCTCCTCTCAGATTCCAGAACTTTCTGCCACAGAAATGAGAGGAAAAAGTGTTTTTTTGGCCAAATTTTGAGGTTTGCAAAGGATTCTGGGTAACAGAACCTGGTCCGAGCCCCGCAAGTCACACCTCCTTGGATTCCCCTAGGTCTCTAGTTTTCAGAAATGCACAGGTTTGGTAGGTTTCCCTAGGTGCCCGCTGAGCTACAGGCCAAAATCCACAGGTAGGCACTGTTTTCTTCCAAAATTTTGGTTGTGTACACGTTGCGCTTTGGGGCGTTTCCTGTCGCGGGCGCTGGGCCTACCCACGCAAGTGAGGTATCATTTTTATCGTGAGACGTGGGGGAACGCTGCGTGGAAGGAAATTTGTGGCTCCTCTCAGATTCCAGAACTTTCTGCCACAGAAATGTGAGGAACATGTGTTTTTTTAGCCAAATTTTGAGGTTTGCAAAGGATTCTGGGTAACAGAACCTGGTCCGAGCCCCGCAAGTCACCCCTCCTTGGATTCCCCTAGGTCTCTAGTTTTCAGAAATGCACAGGTTTGGTAGGTTTTCCTAGGTGGCGGCTGAGCTAGAGGCCAAAATCTACAGGTAGTTACTTTGCTAAAAACAGCTCTGTTTTCTGTGATATGTCCACGTTGTGTTTTGGGGCATATCCTGTCGCGGGCGCTAGGCCTACCCACACAAGTGAGGTATCATTTTTATCGGGAGACGTGGGGGAACGCTGGGTGGAAGGAAATTTGTGGCTCCTCTCAGATTCCAGAACTTTCTGCCACAGAAATGTGAGGAACATGTGTTTTTTTAGCCAAATTTTGAGGTTTGCAAAGGATTCTGGGTAACAGAACCTGGTCCGAGCCCCGCAAGTCACCCCTCCTTGGATCCCCCTAGGTCTCTAGTTTTCAGAAATGCACAGGTTTGGTAGGTTTCCCTAGGTGGCGGCTGAGCTAGAGGCCAAAATCTACAGGTAGTCACTTTGCTAAAAACAGCTCTGTTTTCTGTGATATGTCCATGTTGTGTTTTGGGGCATATCCTGTCGCGGGCGCTAGGCCTACCCACACAAGTGAGGTATCATTTTTATCGGGAGACGTGGGGGAACGCTAGGTGGAAGGAAATTTGTGGCTCCTCTCAGATTCCAGAACTTTCTGCCACAGAAATGTGAGGAACATGTGTTTTTTTAGCCAAATTTTGAGGTTTGCAAAGGATTCTAGGTAACCGAACCTGGTCCGAGCCACACAAGTTACCCCTCCTTGCATTCCCCTAGGTCTCTAGTTTTCAGAAATGCACAGGTTTGGTAGGTTTCCCTAGGTGGCGGCTGAGCTAGAGGCCAAAATCTACAGGTAGTCACTTTGCTAAAAACAGCTCTGTTTTCTGTGATGTGTCCAGGTTGTGTTTTGGGGCATATCCTGTCGCGGGCGCTAGGCCTACCCACACAAGTGAGGTATCATTTTTATCGGGAGACATGGGGGAATGCTGGGTGGAAGGAAATTTGTCGCTCCTCTCAGATTCCAGAACTTTCTGCCACAGAAATGTGAGGAACATGTGTTTTTTTAGCCAAATTTTGAGGTTTGCAAAGGATTCTGGGTAACAGAACCTGGTCCGAGCCACACAAGTCACCCCTCCTTGGATTCCCCTAGGTCTCTAGTTTTCAGAAATGCACAGGTTTGGTAGGTTTCCCTAGGTGGCGGCTGAGCTAGAGGCCAAAATCTACAGGTAGTCACTTTGCTAAAAACAGCTCTGTTTTCTGTGATATGTCCATGTTGTGTTTTGGGGCATATCCTGTCGCGGGCGCTAGGCCTACCCACACAAGTGAGGTATCATTTTTATCGGGAGACTTGGGGGAACATAGAATAGCAAAACAAGTGTTATTGCCCCTTGTCTTTCTCTACATTTATTCCTTCCAAATATAGGGGTGTGTGTAAAAAAGACATCTATTTGAGAAATTCCATGTAATTCACGTGCTACTATGGTCACCCCGGAATTCAGAGATGTGCAAATAACCACTGCTCCTCAACACCTTATCTTGTGCCCTTTTTGGAAATGCAAAGGTTTTCTTGATAGCTATTTTTTACTCCTTATATTTCAGCAAATGAATTACTGTATACCCGGTATAGAATGAAAACGCACTGCAGGGTGCAGCTCATTTATTGGCTCTGGGTTCCTCGGGTTCTTGATGAACCTACAAACCCTATATATCCCCGCAACCAGAGGAGTCCAGCAGACGTAACGGTATATTGCTTTCGATAATCTGACATTGCAGGGAAAAGTTACAGAGTAAAAAGTAGAGAAAAATTTATGTTTTTTTCACCTCAATTTCAATATTTTTCTTTTTCAGCTGTTATTTTCTGTAGGAAACCCTTGTAGGATCTACACAAATGACCCCTTGCTGAATTCAGAATTTTGTCTACTTTTCAGAAATGTTTAGGTTTCTGGGATCCAGCATTGGTTTCATGACCATTCCTGTCACTGACTGGAAGGAGGCTGAAAGCACAAAAAATTGCACAAATGGGGTATGCCCCAGTAAAATGCCCAAATTGTGTTGAAAAATTGGGTTTTCGGATTCAAGTCTGCCTGTTCCTGAAAGCTGGGAAGCTGCTGAGTTTAGCACCGCAGACCCTTTGTTGATGCCATTTTCAGGGGAAAAACCACAAGCCTTCTTCTGCAGCCCCTTTTTCGAATTTTTTTGAAAAAAACGAAATTTTCACTGTATTTTGGCCAATTTCTTGGCCTCCTTCAGGGGAACCCACAAAGTCTGGGTACCTTTAGAATCCCTAGGATGTTGGAAAAAAAGGACGCAAATTTGGCTTGGTTAGCTTATGTGGACAAAAAGTTATGAGGGCCTAAGCGCGAACTGCCCCAAATAGGCAAAAAAAGGCCTGGCACAGGAGGGGGAAAAGGCCTGGCAGCGAAGGGGTTAATGAAGATGGCTGTTTTAGTGAATATGGTGGTTGAGGGGAATGAGATAACTGTGTACTTTACAAGTAATAAGCTATTAGGGCCCTCTGTAATACGTTATTGATGTGCTTATATGCCCAAGTAGTGCTAACATCTTATACAGTCAGAAGCTAATAGTGTTGTGTTTTGAAATATGTAAACAATTTTAAACAGCTCTTTAATGGAACTAGAGAAAGAAATTAGTGATTACTAATTGTGATGTAACATGATGGGATAATTCTAAGGGAAATCAATATGACTTGCTACTTTATGAGTGGAAGGTATTGGAGCCCTGAAGTATTGATTATCAATGCTTCACTGAAATATGAAATCTTACATCTTCATAATTGGTATATGCACTTTATGAACTATGACTAACAAAGTGGGTTTATACAATTTATATAAAGTAAAGAATAGATATGATTAGTAATAGGACAGTATATTCTCTTCTGGAACCTTATTACAGGGAAATGAGCATGTTAAATAAATTAGGAAATAAATGAAAAATTATAGAAGGAAAATAAAGGAGTTACATTTTGGAGAACAAGAAAAAGGTTGTCAAGAGAGGTAAAATGAATATGTAATAATCTTTTCTAACATTCAGTTATTTATATTCTTTGGGGTTCACTCTAATATGGAATACTTGTCAAGCAAATGCATTGCACTGTGTTTCCTGTTGCTCTTTGCATGTCATTTATTGGCGCAGGGAGGAGGGGACTGTTCCCCTTTAAGAACGCTCTGTATTGATAGCAACTCTATGGGCAGCTGAAGGCTCTGGCCAAAACACATCACCACTTATGATGTTCCTACACTGGAGAATGCTATGATATAAAATATAATTGGTTTGGAGTCTGGTTGTACTGCCAGTTCTTTTAAAACCAGAACTGGATTCTTGAAGCTGAAACGGTGCGGTTTGGTGATGTCACTGGAAATATACAATTCCACACCATGTGATGCCTGTTGGCCTAATTCAGATTTTCTGGCTAACTAGCAATGTCTCATCTCTGCCCAAAAGCAGGAATGATTGTGGCAACCGGACACATGACAAGAAAGATTCCTCAGGGGAATCGTGGTCAATCAGATCTCATCCTTTTCTCCCAGTTACTTTAGTCTCACGCAGGCAAATACACCAGGGGAAGAGTATAGTTCAATAATGGTTTATTGAGTAACTGCATCTTAGTAAAATGGTATGTATTGAAATAACTAGGATGATAAAACACACTAAAAGCAAAAAGGTAACAAGGAGTGTCAAACACAAAAACAGTCCTACCACACTGTCAGTATCTTTCCTACCTAAGCTATGTTAGAGCACAGCATGATAAGCCCTAATCCGCCCTTCGGGTTTCCCCTCTGGGAAGACATCATCCCCCATACCTGTGCAAGGAAGCCTGTAGTCTAGAAAGACACAGTCCCCATATAGGCCAGGGATTCAGTAGTCTAAGCAAGCAGCTGTAGCGAAGGCAAACAGCAATCAGCATGCAGTTGTGGTCATCTGGCTGAAATCTCACTCAAACGTGTTCGGGACAAAGAAGTGTTTTTATAATAAAACAGTTGATATTCTAAGAAAAGGTTCCCTTGTGAGGATATGTATGTTTCTGTGAATGTTGGAGATACAACGTACCACTTTTGCTGGCAACCCTATCTGATTACAGCCTTGAGGAAAGCACAAAGTGCAATGCTAAGAATGTGATGCTTTCCTAGGCAAAGGAACACATGGATAGAGAAAATAAAACACCGCAAATGTGGCCAATGCTAGGAAATAAAGTGATGCTGAATAAAATGTAACTGGGCTGAATTGCACAACAGCAGGCCTTGTTTGCTAAAATAACATGTCTAAAACATGGCTGAAATAGCATACAACATATATATATATATATATATATATATATATATGCTTGACTGAAAGCCTTAAAAAGAAACCTATAACTATGTGTTGTTGTAAAGTACTAATCCCTAACTATAACTAAGTTGTAACCCTTGGTTTTCTGGAGAATGTGTAGAGTTTTTAGAAGTGAAAAAGGTTGAAAAGTTGTGTTTCTATATAACAGATATTTTTTCCGATTTATTTGGCCTACAATTTTTGTCCCAGAGCTCTGTCTGTGTTTTTTGAAAACAAGAATTGCTTAAGTATAGTAATGTTGCAAGAGGAGGTCATTGTTGTTGAGGAGAAAAATCTGCACTACTGAAATGATCTGACAGAGTCGTGGTGTGGCAGTTTTTCAGTCTTCCTGTAGGTAAGAAAAAAGTGCCATGTATATTGTGTCACAAAGTGATATCTTGTGGAAGCAGACAGCAGTACTCCTTGGGATGACAGGAATGCAAAAATACCTTCACGCCATGCTTTTCACCCGCTCGGCAGAACAGAGGAGAGCTGGAGTTGGCACAAAGGAGGGAACATTTTCCACAGCTCAAAATATTGCAACTTCCAGGGAGTCCACTTTACCCATGGCTATGCAAGTTCTCCCACCACCTGCTAGTACTGCAACACCCACAATTCCACCACCTGAGTCAGCATTTAATGTTAACCTCGTTAAGCAGCAGCACAACATAGTTTAACATTATTTGGGGACAGAGGCCTACTGTTTCGATTGCCAAACTGTTTTAGTCACAGGGGAGAGTGACATGAACATCCGCCGGGAGCTTGTATTTGCTCACCATGCCCTCCTGAAAACCCTGAGTGTGGTATTTTGTTTTTTTGCAGTAAGTATGTGTGCCCTGTTAGGTGTGTTTTTGTTTTACTTTTAAAGTTGTCCTGGTTTACCTCTACTTAAAAAAAGAAACAAAAAAATACACAAAACAAAAAGAAGGAAAGCAAATTATTTTAAGAACTATTTTCCATTTCATTCTAATAAAGAGTTTGTTATTATCACAACATGTTTTCAGCTACAGGAGCAAGTAGTAATACATACAAAAGAAGAGTAAGTTTCATTCTTACAGACACTTTATTTAAAACAGCAAATTACAATATATTACATCTATACTAGTTCTCTTAACACACATAACAAATGCACATTTTTGAATTTACAGTGGTTTATGAGGTTATAAAAAATTATGTTACTAATTTCTGCAATAATGTGTCAACTAAAACACACAAAAGATGAAAAAAGGCTGTTTGCAATAGGTTTATCCATTGGCAATAGCTCTGGGTAATAATCAAACCCATGTATGGTTTGCTCCTTAAGCCACATCAGTTTTGTTCCAGACATTTACAATTCACTGTTGACCTTGCTCCTCATGTGAAAAGTCCAGGCCTAACAGCCAAACCAGGTTCTCCATAGACCAGAAGAAAAGCAACACAATACTTAATTTAACTTATGTATGGGCTCACCAGCCGAGTACAGCTTGATTGCAGTGACACAATCAGCATGACACACACATCTGGGTATTCCATGGTATATAAAAGACACCAAAGTTGATGTGGGCTGCTTGCTAACTACTGCCAATAGGTCAGGATAATATCCAAACATATTGTTTTGTGGGGGGGGGGGTGCCAGAGAGCCTGAGGCAAGATGGTTACACCTTTGTGTAGCTCTGCCAGCCAGGCACCAAAAGCTAAATAATGCCATGTTGCCAGCCCCGTAAACACTGACCCTACCTGGGCAACCTATCAATTAGTATCTGTGGCTCTGGGGGCCTCCCCAGTGGCTGCAGCAGACCAAAGTGGATTGTTGTGTGGGCTGCGAGGGTGAATTAAACTGAGGCCTGCTTTAATCGGTGTCCCGGGTGATCTGCACTGTGTGAGGACCCGTGAGTTCTGGGACTGGCAGGGATTGCCGTGGCATATGCCTGGGGGCTAGACAACCAGCTGGGGACTTGAGGAGATCCACAGGGGTCACAGCAAGGAAAGGCCTTTGGGAAGTCTGGCCCCAGCAGCCCGCACTGGTGCTATGGTGCGGAGGTGAAGCAAGATGAGCTTGCCATCTTGCCGCTGCATGATCTCCTGCAGCTGGCACACTCTTCCACAGGGCACCTGGAGGGATAAACCCCAACGCCGGAAGACCCAAACGCTCTACTCAGGGTCCCCATGGAGGCCTGGTCAAGAGTGCAATTGAGGAGCCTGGTGAGCCAAGGCACTTGGCTGGCGTGGAGGAGCCCCTTTTGCGGGCATTGAAATGGGGGAGACCTTCCTAGTCTGTTGGACGAGGTGGAGAACACTGCAGCATAAACACGAAAATGGAACCTAGGCCTTGGTCGCTGCCGGTGGACTTGCTCTGTGGTGGGAACTAGGAGGCGCATGGCTGGGCCTTGATAGGGGTTCCAAGCAAAGTGGCCCAATGGTCTTGCATCACAGCCAATAAAAATAAAGGCTGAAATCTGGCCTCTGCATACACAGGACATCAATGAAGTTCCCAACATACAGGGCCACGAAGCCACAAGAGGAACGTGAAAACTGTAGGGTGGACCTGAGTGCCTTTCATCTATATCAGACCATTGAACGCAGGCCTTGGGTGCCCCCTCGCCCACCTGATGAATCTACTGTAGGCAACACGTGTGACACACATTTGCCCTGTAGTAGAGGCGTTGACCGGTAATTCAACCATTGACAATATCTTCACATGCATTAAATGCGGGGAGACAAGTAAGTGAGGTGGATGCTAAGGGACCAGGGGTGCCACCCCCACTCTTTCGTGGAGCTGGACGAGGGTATTTGTCAACACAGTTGCCCTAGAATACGCCCGTGCAATAACAAGTCCCCAAGCCTTGGGAACACAGAAGTGAGATACCATGGGAAAGGCAGACAAAAATCAAATGTGTCTGAATTTCAAGACCTGTAGATCTACGAGGCCACCACCTCAGCTGATAAAGAACAAGCTGCAGGCTCACAAGAAGAGCACCCACTGACAGCTTCAGTATAGCAATTGAAAGAAGTCTCTAGTCTATTGATGGGAAGATTGACATGCTGAATGGCAGAATGGTCAAAATGGCTGCGAAACTGGACAAGGTATCCTCTCAAATTACAGAAGCAGAACACAGAATATCTAAAACAGAAGATGATATTCAGACTGTCTGCGACAAATGCCTCCATATGAAAAGGAGTCTGGCGGTCATCCTGGCAAAAAATGAGGATCTAGAAGTGTGGTTGCTTATTGCTGGAGTCCCTGAATCAACCAACACAGGGAAAATGAAAACATGCGTGGAGGGGATATTGATCTCGGTGTTTGGCGCTGATAGCCTGTCCCATATCCTGGTGGTAGAAAGAGCACATAGATCCCTCAAGGCGCGGCCCATGCCTGGAGCACCTCCGCTCCTCATTATAGCAAAACTGCTGAATTAACACAACAGGGATGTGGTTCTTCAAATGGCGTGTGAAAAAAATATATTGAATATCAGGGCAATCAGATTGCATTTTATCCGGAAATTACAATAGCAGTCCAGGCAGCAATGAAAGAGTTCCTGCAGGTGAGGTGTGAACTATAAAAAGTTGACATCCTATAAGCCATTCTTTAGCCTGCACACTTATGTGTTGACTATAACGGGAAACAAACCATCTTTGCGATGCCCAAATCTGCTAAGGAGTTCATCAAAACAGTCACCTCACAGAAATTAGGACAACGCAAGGCTGATTCGGAAGATGAAGAATCCTAGGTGGGAATAAATGCATCACCTACAACTGCAACTGAACAAGACTCAAATCCTGTGTATTGTCGCGGAGAAGAGTATTCCTTCCTTCATGCAGAAGGTGATCCACCAACATTGCTCATAAGACAGATGGATAGCAAGACTTGGAATATCTTACCGAGCCACCAGCATCCACCTGGAGGAGAATACTTGGATCCTGATGACCCCTCAATAAGGGAGCACCCCAAATGGTTTTGATGAGTACAATGGAACTACTTATAATAACTTATAATGTTTTCAAGTTGCATGTTTTCCTTTTAGGGCTGGGAAATGTCATTAGCAATGTTTGCAAGCTGAAGTGGGAGGGGGGAAGGTCAGGGGTTGTTTGCTCACATTTTACCTGTTGTGTGCCCCCCTCGCCTGCCACTAGGCACATTATGTGTCATACTCAATTCCCCCAGGTGACCGTACCATCTGAATTCACTCTATATTGCTAGTATCAGTGGGAAGATAATCCTACTTACGTGGAATGTAAGAGGGCTAAAAAAGCCCTGTAAAACTAGACTGGTCCTTTGATACTTAGACCGACATCGTATTCAAATCACTCTTTTGCAGGAGACAAATTTCACAAAACATAGAGACAAAACCATCAGCTGCAAATGGGCAGTCCACCATCTAGCATTGTCATACTCAACATACCCTAGAGAAGTGATAATTCTACTCAAACGTGGGGTCCCTTTTACACTTGCAAATTCACTAGTTGATGACCACGGCCCCCTGGCTATCGCTCAAGGAACACTATATGGTATTCATATTGCATTAGCCAATACATACACCCCCCCAATATGGATGATCCTAATTTCTTCATGTCCACCTGGCGACACATACACTCATTAGCATCTGGCAATATAATTTGGGGAGGGGACTTGAGTACATACCTGGACCCCATAGTGTACAGGTCAGCATTGGCAGACTGACATGGGAAGCAAGTAGTGAGGGTGGTCCGGGAGGTAATGGAGGACTATGGTCTAGTGGATATATGGCATCTCCTGTCGTAGTTGGACTCTTGCTCTAGGCAAGACTGCTGGTTTAAGGATGACAGCACTTATGTTTGTAGGCAACTATGCATATCCTACAAGTCACATCTGTCGTTCCAACCCTTCCGGCTCACTAGCAGCACCTCACCAAAAACCCAAACAATAAAAGGTGATTTGTGGCAGCCTTTACGCATGGACTCGAGAGTATGACATCTCCGGGAGTGTTGTGGTTAAACGGAGATTACCCCTTTCTCACAGATACATCATGCCTCAACCAAACACAGGCAATAACGAAGATGTAGTAAAGTTTCAATAGTTTTTATTTAACACAACTGCAATCTGCGATATGTTGCATGGGCTGCAATGTTTAGGATAATGAACAGTGCAAGAAACAGAATGGTAAAGAGTCATTATCACAAAGACCCCCACCATCTGGCAATAGCATGAAAAGACATAAGGTGTGTAATATGTCCTAATACCCTAATATGATAGGCCTAACCTCCTACCTAAAGGAGAGCTGGGTATGTTAAACCCAATCTGCCAATGCCATGTCCATGAGAGGAGCCACCAACCCTCGTTACCTTGGAATGAGGTATTTATCTCAGACTCCGCAGGGACATGAAGACTGGGTCAGCGTCAAGATGACGTGCAGCATCGTGATCAGTGATGGTGGCAATGCCCTCTGGTCGGAATCCCTCAGATTATCTGTCTAAAGTGTGATGTAGTTATACTGATCTACTTTGACCCCTGACGTAGGTGTGTTCCCAAACAATAGATAACAGACATACTTGGGGCGGCAATTAATATAAACAATTCCTTCGAAAGTATAGAGAGGGAAAGTCCCTAAGTGTGAACACCTACTGTTTGCTTGTCTTTGTCACTTAATCTCGATGCCTTAATGCAGTGGCACTGATAATGCACAGCATAACAAGTGGCCTAACAATATACAAGGCAGCCATCTTAGAAGAATTAAATAATTAAATGGGCTAAGACAGAGCAAGCTAAGTAGGTTAAAAGTCACTAGGTGACGGGGGCACAAGTCTGCAAGCCGAAGGCTACGCTAACTCCTGTTATCCCATTAAAACAAACTAGGATTCACTACACCCTCCCCATTGCCGTAACAGGTATGACGAAGGTACAGGAACCCAAATGCTAAAATTGCTCTGAACTAAAAAGCTAAAAGCCTAAAACTAGCTAAAAAACGTTTAAAATATGTAAAAAAATATTTAGCTAAAATACATGCAGAGATGTTAATGTCAACCATGACAAGCACAGCAGGCCAAAGCAAAGTCAATTTGAATGCATACTTTTCATCGGGAATGGAAAGCCAATTCATCAAATTATTTGCTATAGTAATGATCTCGAAGAGCGTCATCGAAGTCACCAACCAAGGACCTCAAAAATGAGTCCATATCATCAGATGTTAAATCGATCGCCGGGCAGGCAAACAGATCCACAGAGCAGTAGTACGTGTTAGTCTCTAGTGCAGAGCCATCTGCAGCAGTGCCATCGTCCATGGTAGACATTAGAACGGAAGGCTCATAAGTGGCCTCGCGGAGCAACCTTAGTCTCAAGGGGCATGACCGTGTATGAGCCCTCATCGGGGACATCAGCCATTCGTGGTCCACAGGAGATGCCGGTGCAACAGCAAGACATACCATAGGCAGGTGTTCGAAGAGGCACCACACGCAGTAGAAAACTGGTTGTATGCACCAGAGAAGTGGCAGAAATGACAAGGACCAATCATGCTCCAATTCCACCAGCAGGGAGGCACCAAAGATCCGAACCATGCGTTCACGGCACAGTTGAGTTGGTGGGAGCGGCTCCATTGCTCTGTGTAACTGGAAAAAAACAACCACTGTGAATCAGAAAAAATAGCAGTAGTAGTCTGCCAATCAATGCCAAAATAATTGGAAAACCACCAAACACGCTTGAAAAGAGCGAATGGATGACTGATGGGATGACTCCGAAAACAGTCTGGAAGATGGACACGAAACCAGACGCGACAGCCTTAAAGAAATGGACAATCCCAGCAGTGCTTGAAGCATTGAATATTCTGGATACCAGTTCTCCAAAGTGCTTGGGGAAGTTGGTATTTAAAAGGGATTGTATCTCAGCTGATGATCTTGTTATCTGGAGAGCACATGTCTCTCTAGCGGATGTCAACACGACCTGTTTTTGAAACAATAGCACCTTTAGTCTGCTCAGCTTGTCATAATTTACATTTATAGTATCTATGTGGGGCCACATGTCAGATACTTTTATCTCTTGTGTTGGGGGAATAAAACATGTCCACAACACGTGACGACCTTCAAGACCGAGATTGCGTACGTAATTCCTGGTCGCATTCCACAACTTTGATCGCTTAGTACAACATAACTTCCATTGGAAAGTACATGAAATACTGGTTGAATCAAAGGGACGGGAGTACCCTTCAGAAAACAGGCCAAGTTTGCGACCCCCGCATTGCAAAGGCCGTGAAGGGACACCTGCTTACATATCATTGAATGACTAACAGTAGTCTCACATTCGCTTCCTCTAAGTAAAACCTCTGTTTCGCCGTTCAAACATTTATAATCAAAGGGCAGCTCCCACTCTTCCTTAATATAACAATCTCCTAGTTGCTCGAACCTGCCCACTGCAAGATGTTTCAAGCAATGTGAGAAACGAAAGGTTGAAATGGGCAAGTTAATTATGCCATGTAAGAGCCAAATAGTTGAAGGACTCTCTGCTACCGTGAAGGGCAACTTATCTAACTTCTCAATGTGAAGCATGGTGAAACTAGCTTCCCTTTTAGCCATTGTCTGTTGTTCCACGGAAAGGTTAAAAGCAGTGAATAATTTACTCCCGTTAATATACTTCCATGGAATGCGGCCATTTTTCAGTGTGTGCAATGTCCAACCTAGCTGTATGATGGAACGTAGCTATGTTTGTCCATGATATAACCAGGATAAGTCTGTCTGAGTAATATCAATAGCAGATGACACAATGTTTGATTGTGAATAAATCCTGTTGGACAGAGTGTTCATGCCATTGTCGACAACTGATAAAGCCTTCTCTAAGTTTTCCTTATCGAATTGCCTCAAACGTGCAGCAGCTTCTATCTGTGAAAGTTTCCACATCTCATTATACATAGCATATGAAAATTGTTTAGAGCGCTGTTTCTGAGGACCTAGCAGAAAATCATGCAAGTCTACATTGGCAGAAAGAGTGTTCAGGTGTTTTTTAACTGCGGCTAACGTGTTAGTCTGTACCCATTGTTGGCACAGTTTACCCTCACTGTATGTTGTAATTATACATGTATGTTGACCCGATACAAAACGAGGGTCTGGCCTGTTAATTGAAAAAACCCCTGAAGAGTTAAAAAAACATGCTTGACACCTATTGGTGTCAGTCAGCCATATTAACCACCTGCCGGGACTGAAAGTGAAGAATTATAGATATCAGCCTTAACCATTGCATCTAACGTGCCCTCGGTGATGTTAAGGAAATATTGCCAATCATTAAACTTTGCAGGTGTGGGGATACTGGGCATGTTCATTTCTTTAATTTTTGCTAATCCCAGACAGGATGTCTGTTGAATCGTGTCATTTAAAAAGATCATTTGCACAGGAATCAGGCTTGCTCTAAACAAAGCTTCTTTACCCTGTATCTGCCAATCTTGTGTTCCCCATACACTTTTTAAGTCAATAGTGCTCTTCCAGTATTCGTAACCTTCAACTGCGAGCCGGGAAATAAAGGGATCTGAATAAATCAGTTTCGTGTTAGCAAAATTTTCCTAATTTGTGAAGGAGGTAACTTAAAATAGTATGACTCCGAATTTTTTGTGTCATGCCCAGAAAAATATGTAAATTTATCTGTATAGTTTTTGGGGCGGTGGTGTTGAACAGTGTTCCCACTGTGTATAGTTCAATACTGGCCTGTGTCTAGTGGCACGGTGTAGGTAGTAATGTCCCCAGTTGTTGTAACATAACAATTCCCCATAATTCATTGTATGTTCATAAACATCATCACTTTCAAATACAGAATTGTCCTTCATTTCAGCTAGCATGGAATCAACTGTTTGGACATCCCAATCATCAGATACAACATCAGGTGTAATCACATCTGTCATAGATATTTTGAACGCGTATGGTATTTGAATAACCTCAGTAGGCCAGTTTATATCAAAGGAAACATTGTCCCACACAGTCCCATCAGAAATCAGTATTGCTGTAATATTCACAAGGGACAAATCTCTTCGGACCTTATGTGAGGAATGATATGTAGTTAAGACTTCATGCACAGGCTCAACAGAGGAGCGTTCAGGAATATAGTGACCATTTATAAGTAAAAAGAAAACAGTCACAAAACCAACCCAAAAAAATAATGCTGAAAATGTCAAACAGAATCATAAATAGTTCCATGAGTAATTTAAATAGTTCTTTTTAAGCCATTGATACAGATTTCGTATTTTTGGAACATTGTCAATAAAAAAAGTGGATGAGTCTGAGGAAAAGTCCTCAATGTCTACGAAATAGCCAGAGGCAGTCTCTGCAAATACTGGAGCCGGTGCATTACTTGTACAATGGTCCACTTCACGTGGAGGCTCTTGGTAGACAGTGTCATCTGTCTGTGAAGTGTTCATGTAAAAAAACAGCCAAATCTTGGTCAGGTGTTGTCATTGAAGTGGTAACTGGAACTAGCAAGAGTTCGTTTTCCCCCCTCCCCATGGCCGAGGAGGTATCTTTAACAGCATTGGACATTGTTGCATAGTCCGTAGTAGTGTTGTTCATCCTACTATGTAGAGGTATGTCCTGGTGGGTAGTGAGAGGGGATCAGGAACTACCCAAGGGACCTCTTGGTCTACTGTGAAGGATCAGCCACATGGTGTAGTTTGATGTCATCAATGGAAATTAATCTGTTCGTTCGGGAACCAGGCAGTGGTGGTAAGATGACAGTCCTGGTTCCTTGAATGCCCAAGACCGGTACAGGTGCTCTCTATGATGGACCGAATTCCTTCTTCACAGCGATCTTCTCACAAACCAGATCCCCAACTTTAGGAATCCAGCCAGTCGAAGTTTTCGACAAAATTCCTTATTCCTAAAGTGACAGCACTGGTAGATGATTTATCATCCCGAAATTGCTGAGGCTCCTGTAAGACAGTGACACATTCAGTTATGTCAAATGGTGTTTCTGCTGCCACCAAACCAGACGCATCAAGATATGGGACATACATAGGTATCCCAAAGAGAACCTCATAAGGATTGTGCCCCCCCATGGACCGTCTTGGCAGATCAGTGCTCTCTGTACCCCATATAGGTGATGAAGCCAACTGCGGCCTGAACCTAATACCCGAGCTGTTAACAACTGCTTTAGATCACTGTTCCGCCTCTCCATGACTGAATTTCCCTCAGGATGGTATGGTGATGAGTAATGGATTTCAACACCCATCGTTCCCATGGTGTCCCTGAATGCCTTAGAGGCCAAATTCAGGGCCCTGGTCTGAATGGAATGCTGCAACCGCATATGTACTGATAAAGATCAGCAACTCTTTTATAACAGTTCGAGCGTCAGCCGACCGCTGCGGCCATACCCACAGGAATCTAGAACAAGAATCTACAGCGACTAAGATGTACTTGTATGCACCATCAGGTTGAAGTGGACCACAATGATCCAGGTACACACATTGTAGTGGCCTGCTGGACACTAAGCAGGATGCCTCTGGTGGGCGCTTGATATTGGAGCCCTTTATTTGCTGGCAAATGTCCCAACAAAGGACATATTTCTTTGTCCGCCTGCATAGACCAGGCCACCAGAAGCGTTTCTGTAAGAGTGTTATCGTGGCCAAAATTCCAGTATGTGCAGAAGCCACACCCTCATGCACTGCTTCTATTAGATTTAATCTCTGGTCTTCTTTGGGGATCACTCGATCTCCAACCCCAGAAATTGTTGCGTAGGCAACATTCTGTGCACTGATATGATGAGAATAATTTGTAGGATATCCTTTTGAAAGAGACTTGCCTGCAACCGAAGCTTTCATGGCAGTCAGTATTTCATTATCCAGTCTCATCTGTGAACGAGTCACTGCAGCCACAGAAGCCTTAGCTACTGCAGATTTAGCTGCTTCATCAGCCAAAGTGTTGGCATTAATGTGTACTCCTACATGTTGGTGGTCCAGTGTATGTGCTATATGGACACACGGTAGCTTATCCTTAAGATCAGCCACCCTCCCCCACAATGTCTTGTGTTTAATGGTGTTCCCTTTTGAATCTCTAAACCCGTTCAGCTTCCAATAATTAAGATAGTCATTGTATGACTGGACGCAGTAGTATGAATCACAGACTATCAAAGTCAGGTATTCTGGCTCTGTGTGTTCTAGCGCTAATATAAGAGCTTTAAGTTCAGCCAACTGAGCTGTGCAGCCCGCTGGGGTCTGAGTGTAGGTGTTGTGTGGGTGGAAGACTCCATCTTCCATCACTCTACTCACTGCTGCGCAAGCGGCTGAGTACTGATGTTTAGTACCCACAGCGGGTTGTGCTGAACCATCAGTGTCAATTACAGTATGGTATCTGTCAAGTGGCAGGATATTTCGAGGAGCGGGGTACTCTTGTGTCTGAAGTTTTGGATCAAAGATATAATCAACATCAGTGACGGTAAAAGACATTGCCCACTGAATC
This sequence comes from Pleurodeles waltl, assembly GCF_031143425.1. NCBI lineage: Eukaryota > Metazoa > Chordata > Amphibia > Caudata > Salamandridae > Pleurodeles > Pleurodeles waltl. Next base: position 1,218,613,812 of record NC_090444.1, on the reverse strand, counting down.
CAACGTGGATGTAATGCTTTAGCGTTAGGAATGCTTGCTTTGGTGACAGCCTCTAAGGCCGGCACCTGGGTAACAACAATAATGCGTTTCCCCTGGACAAGTGGCCTTTCCTTAATGACAGCCATCTGAACTGCAGTCAGAATCTTTTCTGTAGGTGCAAAGCGTTGTTCTGTGTTTGAGTATAAATGTGATTTATATGCAATGGCTACTGTGTCGCCTTCATTGAAGGTGACATAAGTAAATCCAATGGCACCAGCAATTATTCTGATGACCAAATTTGTTTTATTGTCACATGTGTGCAAGTGTTTAGCTTCTAGCATGTCCTGTTGCAATTCCCTAAGGATGCATGTGTGTTCAACTGTCCAGTGTTTGCTAGAAGAATTGGGCTGAACCAAGTCTAAAGTGGCTTTATACGTTGTGCATAGTCTGGAATATATGTTCTGCCAAAATTGAAGAAACCTAATAAAGACTGTAGTTTCTTGAGAGTGTTAGGAGGGTGCAATTGTGCACATTTCTCTAGAAAGTGCGGGCCTGGCTCTTCCCCTCGTTCAATAGTTCGTATCCTAGGAACATTACACTGAGAAAGGCAATCTTACTTTTCTGAAAGTTAAATTTGTAACCGAGGTCTGCAAATCCCAAAATGATCCGATCGAACCTTACAAGATGAATGTTGAGGTCGTCATTTGTGAGATATATGTCATCCACATAGGATAACGCCTCAGGGTCAATATCATGTAATATTGATGTCACACGGGCTGAAAACAGACCTGGGCTGTTTTTATAGCTTTGGGGTAAACAACAGAAGCATTTCCGTGAGCCAAATGAGAACGCACTCCAGTCCCGACTTTCATGTGCTAAATTCTGGCAGAAAAATCCATTAGAAATATCCAACGTTATTTTATATTTTGTACGCACTATATTGTTTATTAGTGCTGTGTTATGTGAGTTTTGTATAGCATATGTACGTGTATGACTAATTAAATGTCTGTAATCAATGACTATTCTGTAGGAATGGGGAACAACTTCATTGCAGATGTACAGGTCTCAATTACTCCCTGACACTCAAGCTGAGTGAGGATCTCCCTCACTGGAGCTTTTGCTTCATGGTTAACAGGATGCGATATAACACAGGTGCCTGTGCTAAAGCCCATTCAACAGCATAGACTTGTTTTTCTGCTTCGGGAACAAGATCGGAGAAAGAAGGCAAAATTATATCTTCCCTATGTGGGAGCTTACGGACGTACTCAGGTGGCCAGTCTCTTTCGGCCAATAGGATGCCACTAGTGAGTTCATCCCAAAATATCACACCAATGGTGCACTCCACATCTCCCTCTATTTTCATTTTTAAATAATACACCCTATTGGGTGGGAGAACGTGGCCGTCTGCAGTCTCAACCCCAATAAAATCGCTAGTTGCTGTCACATCCAGATGATCTTTCAGACTCTGGAGACATATCGTGACCTCTGCTGCGTTGTCTAACAGTGTCAATTCCCACGTCTTGTTCCTCAACAGTGTTATCAAGTGTACTGGCATTTTTATCTGACAGTGCTGCCACCTTTTTCTTTTTACACTGTGGCTTTTGCTGAGGAGTCTTTTCTTCTTTTTTAATTGTAGACTGCAGCAAGTCTTTCTTTTGTTTCACGTATCAGGACATTGATCAGGATGGCCCCTCTCTCGCTACGTCTATCCGGTGTGTCCTGAAAGAAACGAGAGGGACGTGAATCAGTATATCTGTCTGGAGTTTTAATATTCTCCCTATTTCTGAGATTGTATCTCCTTTCGGAGTTCTCCGGGTGTGGAGAATCCGCTCTCTTATTTCTTCTATCCTTGAATTCTTTTTGTTTTTCCCAGCGCTTTTTAGAGCCCTCTTGTGCCTGCTTTGTACCTTCCTTAAGGGTGGTACTTTGGGGGTCATTCCAACCCTGGCGGTCGGTGTTAAAGCGGCGGCCAACCCGCCAACAGGCAGGCGGTAAAAAAAATGGAATTCTGACCCTGGCGGAAACCGCCAACAGAGACCGCCACTTTAACACTCTGACCGCCACGGCGGGACAAACAAACAGCGCAGTGGTCACCGCCAACAGACAGGCGGGAGACAATGTACCGGCCACACTATCACAACCCACCAATCCGCCACCTTTTCCGGGGCGGTAGCCCCGCCGATAAAAACACAGTGGAAACAGACATTACGAAAGGAAAATGCTCACCTCTACACACTCCACGAGGAATCTGGACAGCATGGAACCCGAACTACACATCCTACCAGCTATTGTCTTCCTGCTCCTCTACCAGGAGCACGAACGCCAGCGCAGAAGACACCGGTGAGTACTGCACCTACGACAAAGGGGAGGGGGGAGGGAAAAAATTACAGGGACACACATACGCGACACACCCACCCTCACCCTCACCCACAACTACATACACATCAATGCAGACCAACAACTCAGAGTGACACTCCCAAACCCCCCGGAAGAATGCAAAGACAAAATAAAATGATCATGAAATTTGAAGTATATTGTACGGCTAAGTAAAAAAATATATCAAACAACTATAACTATATATACATATGTAAATTGTCCTGTCCAAATTGGGTATCAGACAATGTTCGTCGGCCAATGGGCCTAAACACATGAGCAAAGCCCACACAGGAGACCCAAATCCATTGGAGAGAACACTGCAGGGGCATCAGATAGCAAAACTACAGGCACCTCAGGGGGAAGGGAAGGGGGGCACCTCAGCCAGATGAGTCCATGATGCCAGATCCATGAGGGGCCTCCATGGCCACTGTTCAATCCTGGGGAGTGCAAAGCCACAGTCTCTCAAGTCTCTACAGTGGGTGGTTTGCCCACTGTTACATCCTGGGGAGTGTAAAGCCACAGTCTCACAAGTCTCTACAGTGGGTTGTTTGCCCACTGTGCCATCCTGGGGAGTGCAAAGCCACAGTCTCTCAAGTCTCTACAGTGGGTGGTTTGCCCACTGTGCCATCCTGGGGAGTGCAAAGCCACAGTCTCTCAAGTCTCTACAGTGGGTGGTTTGCCCACTGTGCTATCCTGGTGAGTGCAAAGCCACAGTCTCTCAAGTGGATTACAGACTCCACTGGTTCTGGAGGAGGCATGGTGCCCAGTGTGCTTCGTGCAGCCCTGCCCAACACAGATCCGGGCCTGCCCCTTCTGCCAATGGGCCAGCGGTGCTTGAGACGGCGGTGCCCTGTTCAGCGGTGCTTGACTTGAAGGGCCCAGCGGAGCAGTGCCGAGACGGCGGTGGCCAGTGGAGCGGTGCTTGAGATGAAGGGCCCAGCGGAGCGGTGCAGAGACAGCGGTGCCCAGCGGAGCAGTGCTTGAGATGAAGGGCCCAGCGGAGCGGTGCAGAGACGGCGGTGCCCAGCGGAGCGGTGCTTGAGATGAAGGGCCCAGCGGAGCGGTGCTTGAGATGAAGGGCCCAGCAGAGTGGTGCTTGAGATGAAGGGCCCAGCGGAGTGGTGCAGAGACGGCGGTGCCCAGCGGAGCGGTGCTTGAGATGAAGGGCCCAGCGGAGCGGTGCTTGAGATGAAGGGCCCAGCGGAGCGGTGCAGAGACAGCGGTGCCCAGCGGAGCGGTGCTTGAGATGAAGGGCCCAGCGGAGCGGTGCTTGAGATGAAGGGCCCAGCGGAGCGGTGCTTGAGATGAAGGGCCCAGCGGAGCGGTGCAGAGACGGCGGTGCCCAGCGGAGCGGTGCTTGAGATGAAGGGCCCAGCGGACGGTGCTTGAGATGAAGGGCCCAGCGGAGCGGTGCAGAGACGGCGGTGCCCAGCGGAGCGGTGCTTGAGATGAAGGGCCCAGCGGAGCGGTGCTTGAGATGAAGGGCCCAGCAGAGCGGTGCAGAGATGGCGGTGCCCTGTTCAGCGGTTCTTGACTTGAAGGGCCCTGTTCAGCGGTGCTTGACTTGAAGGGCCATGTTCAGCGGTGCTTGACTTGAAGGGCCCTGTTCAGCGGTTCTTGAGACGGCGGTGCCCTGTTCAGCGGTTCTTGACTTGAAGGGCCCTCTTCAGCGGTGCTTGACTTGAAGGGCCCTGTTCAGCGGTTCTTGAGACGGCTGTGCCCTGTTCAGCGGTTTTTGAGATGGCGGTGCCCTGTTCAGCGGTTCTTGACTTGAAGGGCCCTGTTCAGCGGTGCTTGACTTGAAGGGCCATGTTCAGCGGTGCTTGACTTGAAGGGCCATGTTCAGCGGTGCTTGACTTGAAGGGCCCTGTTCAGCGGTGCTTGACTTGAAGGGCCCTGTTCAGCGGTGCTTGACTTGAAGGGCCATGTTCAGCGGTGCTTGACTTGAAGGGCCCTGTTCAGCGGTTCTTGAGACGGCGGTGCCCTGTTCAGCGGTTCTTGACTTGAAGGGCCCTGTTCAGCAGTGCTTGACTTGAAGGGCCCTGTTCAGCGGTTCTTGAGACGGCGGTGCCCTGTTCAGCGGTTCTTGAGATGGCGGTGCGCTGTTCAGCGGTTCTTGACTTGAAGGGCCCTGTTCAGCGGTGCTTGACTTGAAGGGCCATGTTCAGCGGTACTTGACATGTGTCTCCAGGGCACCAGATCCGGCCATGACATGGATCTCACTCGCCACCTGACATGTGGCTGCCGGGCCCTTCGTGCACATCTGTCTTCTCGCTTGCGGGGCCCTCCTGTGCTGCCGTCCCGGGCCCCTGGGTGTCCTCCTTCACACCTGGAATGGGCTGGTGGGGCCCTCCTGGGCAGCTCACCTGCTGCCGGACTTGTCGGGTGTGCTGCCCTTGCCACCCTTCCCTGCTCCTCTGTGGCCCTTTCCTCCCTTTGTCGGTGTGCCAGGTAGCACCCCACTTCCTGACGGTGCCAGGGTACTGCTTTTAGAGCCTGCTGTCTCTGGCCTCTCGCGCCGGGCACTGGCTTTCTTGACTTTTTTTCCAGGGGGTGGGCTGGCTGTCTCTTTACTGCTAGCCGAAGTAGCTGGCCTTGAAGGTGGTGGACTCCAAAATCCTTGGACTATTGTCCTTGTAGGTCCAGGGTTTGTGGTGGCTGAGGTGCTGATTGGAGTCTTATGAGATGGAGGGGGTGGGTCAGGTGATGGAAAGAGGTTAAGTTTGGACAGGAAAAGCTTTTTAGGAGCAGTGGGACGGGTAGGTGTAGTGGGTATGGGAGTGGAGGAAGAGGATGTGGTTGTAGGAGAGTCAAGTCTGGTGTCTTTGGGTGCAGGTGCTTGTGCTGGAGGCTGTCGTGAGGTGGATGGCTGTTGGGTGGGTGGCTGCCTGCGTTTGTGTGGTTTGGAAGAGGGGGTGACAGATACACTGGGAGAGGACACAGGGGACGTGTAAATGGTAGTGGGGGTGGTGACTGCACGTGTGCGGAGTGTTCTGGTGGGTGTGCTGGTGATGGACGTAGTGGCTGATGATGTTGTGCATGCAAGTGTGAGTGGAGACGTCACAGGGAGGGAGGAGGGAGACGAGGAGGAGGGGGACACAGAGGAGGCAGTGGCTGTTGGCATGTCTGCATGTGGCTGTTGCTTGGGTGAATGCTTGTGTGATGTGTGGTGCTTATGTCTGGATGAGCTTCCCTTGGGTGTTGAGGTGTGTGCAGGCTGGTCTGTATGTGTGTCTGGGATAGGCAGAGGTACAGGGGAGTGGGACTGGGTTGAGGAAGTTGGAGGAGGGAGGCAGGAGACAGGGACAATGGCTGCCGTCAGTGCTGAGGCCAGAGCGTTGAATGATCACTGATGGGCAGCCTGACCCGAATGAATGCCCTCCAGGTATGCATTACTCGGTGCACCTCCCTTTCTACACCCTGGATGGCATTCAAAAGGGTAGACTGCCCAACAATGAGCGTCCTCAGGATGTCAATGACCTCCTCACTGAGGGCAGCAGGGGCAACGGGGGCAGGGCCTGAGGTGCCTGGGGCGAAGGAGATGGCCACCTTCCTGGGTGAGTGGGCACGGGGCGAACGCTGAGGGGCTGCTGGGAGGGCGGAGCTGGTGCGCTGGGTGGCGGCTGTACCTGTTGTTGCGGTGGGCACGGATGTTGCCGCCACCACAAGGGAGCTCCCTTCCGAGGACGTGTCTGTGTCGCTGGTGTCACCACGTGTCCCCGCTGTGGAGATCCCCTCGCCCTCCGTCTCACTGGTGAAATCCGAGTCGGTTGCATGGCCCTCCATGGCCATATGAGATGCAGCTCCCTCGTGCTCCGATGTCACTTCTCCTCCGCCTGATGATGCTAATGCACACATGAACAGGAAGACCACCAAAAAAGGGGGGTGGGGGGGAGAAATAAAGACATGTTGAGTGCATGCATTGGCGACACAGTTGGTGGTGAGGACAGACACAGAAGCCCCCTGCACTACGCCGCGCACTTGGGGTACACTACTCAATCCGTGGGACATGGCCTACAAGCCTATGGACGACAAATCCACACATAGGAGACACAGGGCCATGATTAGCTGTACTAGGCAACCTAAAGAGGTGGGGGGCGGGGACACAGGGCCATGCCTAACGGAGGGGCCTAGCCTACGGAAATCGCCCTGGCCTAGGGATACCCACAGCCCTCCACCCCCACCCAGACACCTCCAATGTTCTCAAAATCACCAGAATGTGCTTGTACTCACCCCCTTGTGTCTGCTGTGATGTCCTCACACGCCCATCCAAAACGGGGTAGGCCACCGCCAGGATCCGGGACATCAGGGGGGTCAATTGACCACTGCCACCCCTCCTACGTTGGGAGGCCATCCCCAGCAGAGCCTCCGCGGTCTTCCTGCTCCCGCAGTGGGTGCCCCGTCTGTTGTGGACCCCCAGGGTCCGGACGTCCTTGGCGATGGCACGCCAAATGTCGATTTTCTGATGGGCGCTGACCTATGTGACATGTACAGGGGGAGAAAATAAATATAATCATTTTCTGCATGCTCGATGTGAGTGGCCCCCCATCCCCACCCTTGCCATGTGGCACATGCTGTCATCTGTCGTGTGATGCATGCCTCATTCGCTCCCCTCCCCACCAACGTTCATTCACCCCACTCAACCCAGGCACTGGCCACAAAGCATGGTCCCAGTGTACTTACCTGTTGGTCTGGAGGACCAAAGAGTAGCGCATACTGGGGGAGGACCCCATCCACGAGTTTCTCCAATTCTTCAGAAGTGAAGGCAGGGGCCCTTTCCCCAGTCGCAGCAGCCATTGTCTCTTCCAGACCGAGGTCACAGCAGCACTTGCAGTATAGGTCCTCTCCTGTGGATGATCAGGTGTCGAGGGATTAAGCAGATAGAAAATGGCGGTCATGCCCGCGACGGTGCGTACCGCGGTGGTGCGTACCGCGACCGCAGGCGCACATCGTCATTGGCTCCTGAGACCCATAGGGTTCAATGTTAACCAATGCGGCTTTGCGCCGCGGTCTTCGACCGCCTACCGCCACGGTGTGCCACGCCAGCGCATTGACCTCACATCCCACTGTCGCACTTCACAGGGTAGGCAGCCGCCATTTCAAGGGCCCACATATCTTAATTTCTACTGCGTCACACAAACCTAGGCCTTGCATCAACACTCATACAAGCCATTCAATGCATTGTGAATCGTGTACTGTGCAAGCTGTGGGAACTTACCTGTGAGTTGATTGACTCTGTGCTCCATGTTGTCCTTCCTAGGCACCGTCCGCTGGGACTTGCGAGGAGATGGAGGAATCTTCCTGTGTACAGACCGCTGGTGGACCTGTCGACAATGGAATAAAGACATGTCATACTGACATACAGGCTTGACAGAGCCACTATACAGGAACTGTGTGCCCAGCTAGAGCCAGACCTGATGTCACCCATCCGCCAACCCACAGGGATTCCCCCTCTAGTGCAGGTTCTGTCAGTACTCCATTTTTGGCAAGTGGGTCATTCCAAACAACAGTGGACATTTCATCAGGAATGTCACAGCCTATGTTTTCCAAGGTGTTGTCTAGAGTGTCCTGCTGAAATACATGCGGAGCTACATTGTTTTCCCTGAGGTGGGCGATTTGGCTACCGTGAAGGGTGATTTCTATGCGCTTGGACATATTCCCAACATCATTGGTGCAATTGATGGGACACATGTTGCTTTGGTCCCCCCCAGCACGAGTGAACAGGTGTACAGGAACAGAAAAAGTTATCATTCCATGAATGTCCAGGTGGTCTGTTTGGCTGACCAGTACATCTCCCATGTAAATGCCAAGTTCCCTGGGTCAGTGCATGATGCGTACATCATGCGAAATAGCAGCATCCCTTACGTGATGTAACTACTTCAGAGACACCGTGTGTGGCTAATTGGTGACTCTGGTTACCCCAACCTGTCCTGGCTACTGACCCCAGTGAGGAATCCCAGGACAAGGGCAGGGGAACGGTACAATGAGGCCCATGGGCATACTAGGAGGGTGATCGAGCGGACCTTCGGCCTCCTGAAGGGCAGGTTCAGGTGCCTCCATATGACAGGTGGATCCCTAATGTACTCACCAAAGAAGGTGTGCCATATCATCGTGGCCTGCTGTATGCTTCACAACCTGGCTTTGCGACGCCAGGTGCCTTTCCTGCAGGAGGATGGTCCAGATGGTGGTGTTGTGGCAGCTGTGGAGCCTGCGGAGAGTGAAGAGGAGGAAGACGAAGAGGACGACACAGACAACAGGGACACAGTAATACAGCAGTATTTTCAGTGACCCACAGGTAAGAATCAACACTGGCATTTTACATTTACTTAAAGTCTCCTGTCTCTCTACTGTCTGAGTTTCCCCCCAGTGTATGTTAACTGAGTTGTGACTTTCCCATCCAATTTCAGAGATGTGGGCCCCACTCCGTGACCTCTGCTTTGTTTCCCCATGGACTACAGCCGTGTGACAGTGGTATGTTGTCATCACAATGTAACTGGACATTTTGGCACGGTTCTGTGTAATACATTTGTTCAAAAATACAGGCAGACTCCAGATTTTTTGTGTGCAATAAGTGTGTTTATTAAAGTGCTCAATTTTGGGTAATGGTTGCAATTCGGTGATGGGTGATGGTGGAGGAATGTCCATGGCAGAGTCCAGATTTTCAGTCTCACAGGTGCATTGTCCATATGCCTGTGGAAGGTGGAGCAGGGGCAGTTTAAGGTTGGACAGGGTGACAATGTGGGACAGTGGGATGACAATCAGGGGGTATCCTTTCCTGGCGGGGGTCTTGGCATCTTACTCTGTCTTCTTCCTAGATCTCAGGCCCCGCTTGCGGGGTGGTTCTCCTTCTGCAGGGGGTGGGGTTCTGGTGGCCTGTTGTTCTTGTGTCGGGGCCTCCTGTCCACTAGCGCCGGCGGAGGTGGTAGCCTGTTCTTGGTCCATGCTAGTGACAGGGGCCCTTTGTGGTGTCACATGGTCCCGCAATGTGCTGACAATCTGATTGAGAGCCACAATGATGGTGCCCATTGCGGAACTGATGTTTCTGAGTTCTTCCCTGAACCCCATAAACTGTTCCTCCTGCAGTACCTGGATCTCCTAGAACCTGGCCAGGACCGTCACCATCGTCTCCTGGGAGTGGTGGTATGCTCCCATGATGGAGGATAGGGCCTCGTGGAGAGTGGGTTCCCTGGGCCTGTCCCCCCCCTGTCTCACAGTAGCCCTCCCAGTTCCACTGTTTCCCTGGGCCTCTGTCCCCTGGACCGTGTGCCCACTACCACTGCCCCCAGGTCCCTGCTGTTGTTGGGGTGGTGGGTTAACCTGGGTGCCCTGTAGTGGTGGACACACCGCTGCTTGACGTGTCCTGGAGACAGAGGCATGGGCCCGCTGGGTGGGTGCTGTGCTGGTGTTCCCAGAGGGGGGTAGGTCTGCTGTGGCCTGTGGCTGTCTGTGGGGAACCGACTGTCCCGAGGTCCCCGATGGGCCGGGCTGGTCATCTGGGTCCAGGGAGACAGAGCTGCTGTCATCACTGTGGGCCTCTTCTGGGGGTGGAATGGACATTTCTGGACCCTCCTGGGCGGTGTTGTGGCGTTCGGGTCCTGCAGGGGTATAAGAGTATGTTTATTGCCTCTGTGTGTGCCATAGCATGCAATGGGTGGGTGCCCGTGTACCCCAGTGCTGGCATTCCCTTGTGGGGGCTCTTGTGACGGTGGTTTGGGCGGGGGGATGGGTATGTGCAGTGGGCATGCTTAGGTGATGGGTGTCCATGGTTTGTGGTTGCATGCAGGGCTTGGTGTTGGGATGGGTGGGTTGTGATTGTGAGACATTAGCAAGGAGGATGTGTGATGGGGGTGGGGGTATGATTTGGCATGCTGGTGGGGGGGGGATGAAGTAGTTGAGATTTGACTTACCAGAGTCCATTCCTCCGCCTACTCCTGCGAGGCCCTCAGGATGCAGGATCGCCAAGACCTGTTCCTCCCATGTTGTAAATTCTGGTGGTTGAGGTGGGGGTCCGCCGCCAGTCTTCTGCACCGCGATGTTGTGTCTGGATACCATGGAACGCACCTTCCCCCGTAGGTCGTTCCACCGCTTCCTGATGTCATCCCGATTTCGTGGATGCTGACCCACAGCGTTGACCCTGTCCACTATTCTTTGCCATAGCTCCATCTTCCTGGCAATGGTGGTGTTCTGCACCTGTGTCCCGAAGAGCTGGGGCTCTACCCGAACTATTTCCTCCACCATGACCCTGAGTTCAGCGTCTGAAAACCTGGGGTGTCTTTGGGGTGCCATGGGGTGGTGTGGATGAGGTGTGAGGTGGTGTTTGTGGTGATGAGTGAGGTGAGTGTGGTGGTGTGTGGTGTTTTGTGCATGGATGTTGTGTGAGTGATGGTGTTATGTGCCTGTGAATGCTCTGTAATAGCTGGTGGTGTCTCTCTCTGGCCTTAGTCAATAAATGGTGGTCGTAGGGGTTTGTGGGTGATGTGGGTGTGTGTTTTATATTGTGTTGGGCATGTGGGAGTGGTGCTTGTATGTGTATCAGGTGTGTGTCTTTCAAAATGTCCAATGTGGCAGTGTTTTGGAGCTGTGTGTGTATTTTGAGCGCGGCGGTGTGTACCGCCAATGGAATACCGCGGTTGAAAGACCGCCGCGTGGATTCGTGGTTGGAATGGAATGGGCGTATTTCTGTTGGCGTGACGGTGGAGGTTTGGTCATCTCCAGTTTTTCGCTGGCCGTTGGTGTGGCGGACTTTTGTGGATGTCGGGTTTTTGGCGGTTTGCCTGTTGCGGGTCAGAATGACCGTGGCGGTTTCCCGCGCCCGCGGCGGTGTTATGGCGGTCTTCTGACCGGCGGTAAGCGCCTTTTACCGCAGAGGTCAGAATGACCCCCTTTGTAATTTTAATTTCTTTGGCTTGGCTCCCAAACTATCCCACCCTATACTAGTATAGGTGTCAGAAATTACTTTTGGTAGCTGTCTCTCCTGTTCCAATTGTGGAGTTTCTTGTAGACGCTGGCGTATTGCCAGTGCTTCTGCTTCCCCTTTAATATTACTGGGTATTATTGAAGAAACTGCATCAAAGTTACGCATTAACTTCACGCCAAATCTAAGGCTGGCGCAGCCCCGTGCTCATTCTGTATTTGTTTTAACGCTTCCGGTAAATTGGCAAGTGTCGGGGTACCATGTGTGGTAGTATATATAGCAGCAAAAACTGTACCCCATGTGGCGCAGTCATCCACTGAGGGAACCATCCCAAAAGTCAAGCACATAGTGAGGAGTCTATGTTTTTCCTGTGGTCCCGTATGGAGAAACACAGCTTCCAGCTGGTTTGTTTTCTGGGCTACCCAGAACGTTATTTTTTCTCGTTCTGTGGGTATTTTACCCATGATAGTATGCACTGTTTGTGGATTAATCCCAGTAGCCAATTGGTATCCATCAGGTGCTGGTGGAGGTAGACGGGTTGGTGTGTTCAAAGTTCGCATTACGAACTGAACTACTCGTCTATATAATGTCACTAATTCATTATATAAATTTCGCAGATCTGCTATTTGCATATTTGATATGTCTGGGTGAGGTGTGTATGTGGCAACCATAGGCCACGTTGGTCCATCATTACTTAAAGGACCTAGCCTCACTCTTTGGAATACATGTGGTAGGGCGCCTTCAAACCAGTTCTAATGCTCTTGGTATGTGAGCGATATTTCATGATACTGGTATGCTCGATACTGTTGAGGTACATTTGCAATTTCGTATGTGTGGAATGTATGTGTTCTTTGGTCCACCTCGGGAAAGGTGACCCAAAAATAAAATGTTTCTGTTTAGTATGCTTCATTAGCTTCTATTATCAGAGTAACATCCCCACCCTTTGGTGTAAGGCAATGCACTAGAAGGTGTTGTGTTAGTGCTTGTCTAGCATTTTAGGAATTTCTATGGCATTAGCCATGTTTGTTTAGAGAAACGGAACACCAAAATGGGGAGTAAAGTCCTTTTATGAGTATGAGCTCGAACAACCTACAGCCTAATCAGGTGTTACCTTTTCAGCTGAGGAGGATTTTCCCAAAGACCACGGACGTCTCCGTTTAATGGTGTTTAGGGTACCTGTTGTCTGTGAGACAGTGATAGTAAATTAGTGCCTAAACACCATCGTTGGTGGTGCCATGTCGTAGTTGGACCCTTGCTCTAGGCAAGACTGCTGGTTTAAGTATGACAGTACTTATGTTTGTAGGCAACTATGCCTATCCTACAACAAGTCGCAGCTGTCGTCCCAACCCTTCCGGCTCACTAGCAGCACCTCACCAAAAACACAAACAGTAAAAGGTGATTTGTGGCAGCCTTTACGCATGGACTCGAGAGTATGACATCTCAGGGAGTGTCGTGGTTAAACGGAGATTACCCCTTTCTCACAGATACATCATGGGGGTGATTCTGATTCTGGCGGGCGGCGGAGGCCGCCCGCCAGAATTCCGCCCCCATTATACCGCTCCGCGGTCAGAAGACCGCGGAGGATATCATGAGTTTTTCCCTGGGCTGGCGGGCGGTCTCCAAAAGACCGCCCGCCAGCCCAGGGAAAAACTCCCTTCCCACGAGGATGCCGGCTCGTAATCGAGCCGGCGGAGTGGGAAGGTGCGACGGGTGCAGCGGCACCCGTCGCGTATTTCAGTGTCTGCAAGGCAGACACTGAAATACTTTGCGGGGCCCCCAGGGGCCCCGCGACCCCCCCTACCGCCATCCTGTTCATGGCGGCTTTCCCGCCATGAACAGGATGGCGGTAGGGGGGGTCAGAATCCTCATGGCGGCGGAGCAGGATTCCCCCGAGCAGCGGTAAGTCGGCGGGAGCCCGCCGACTTGCCGCTTCTGACCGCGGCTGAACCGCCACGGTCAGAATGCTCATGGGAGCACCGCCAGCCTGTTGGCGGTGCTCCCGTGGTCGGTGGCCCTGGCGGCCACCGGCCGCCAGGGTCAGAATGACCCCCCATGTCTCAACCAAATGCAGACAATAACAAAGATGCAGTAAAGTTTCAATAGTTTTTATTTAACACAACTGCAATCTGCGATATGTTGCATTAGCTGCAATGATTAGGATAATGAACAGTGCAAGAAACAGAATTGTAAAGACAAGAGTCATTATTACAAAGACCCCCACCATCTTGCAATAGCATGAAAAGACATAAGGTGTGTAATATGTCCTAATAGCCTAACATGATAGGCCTAACCTCCTACCTAGAGAAGAGCTGGGTATGTTAAACCTAATCTGCCAATGCCATGTTTATGAGAGGAGCCCCCAACCCTAGTTACCTTCGAATGAGGTCTCTATCTCAGACTCCGCAGGGACCCGAAGACTGGGTCATCGTCAAGACGACGTGCAGCATCGATATCAGCGATGGTGGTGATGCCCTCTGGTCGGAATCCTTCTGATTATCTGTCAAAAGTGTGATGTATTTATACAGATCTACTTGGACCCCTGACATAGGTGTGTTCCCAAACAATAGATAACAGACATGCTTGGGGCTGCAATTAATATAAACAATTCCCTCGAAAGTATAGAGAGGGAAAGTCCCTAAGTGCGAACACCTACTGTTTGTTAGTCTTTGTCACTTAATATTGACGCCTTAACGCGGTGGCACTGATAATGCAAAGCATGACAAGTGGCCTAACTATAAACAAGGCAGGCATCTTAGAAGAATTAAATAATTAAATGGGCTAAGCCAGAGCAAGCTAAGTAGGTTCAAAGTCACTAGGTGACGGGGGCACGAGTCTGCAAGCCGAAGGCTAAGCTAACTCCTGTTATCCCATTAAAACAAACTAGGATTCACTACACTCCGAAATCTGACTGTGAGAGAGAGCATGTTTGTGTCATCTGTGCATGGCACATTGTCCAGATTGGACTACTGGCTTATATTTACCAGAACCTGCCAGTGGGTAGATGAGATCCTGTGCAACAATGCTACGGGACAATGTATTTAGGGATGAAGTCCGCAAGTGGATCATTGAATATTTCGAACAGAACACTGGGACGGTGGCTGGGTAGGACATACTGTGAAAGGCCTTTAAGGTCACAATCAGGAGGTCTGTGTAAGTGCTCAGGCTGGGTTGTTAAAGACGATCCACACACAGCTACAAACAACTGAGGATACAGTACCCTCCCTAAAGCGAGAATACGAATGGCAATCTGACATGGACACTTTTGAGACCACCTGACCGAATTCAATGCTCTGGCGATACAGGAATCACACCAACTTTCTAAATGTCACACTGCATGAGTCTACGGGGAGGGGGCAGACCTGGCCATGGCCTTGCTGATAGACTAAAAACACAGAAATGCACAAATCCTATAGTTAAAATAGTAGATGCAAAGGCACGTACACACTAGTCCACATCATCTGTACTCTAGGCCTTTAAAGACTTTTATACAAAATTATATAGCGCTCGCAGCTCCGGTACACAAGCTGAAGTGGATTTCGCACCGGCATGGCTGGTCAACAAGAGTATCTCCTACAACCCATATCAATTGATGACATCAAAGATGCCATTTCACCCCCCTGAAAGGAACGGTCCCTGGGCTAGAGGGGTTGACGGGAGAATTCTATAGAGTTTGCTGAACTCCTATCTCGACATCCGTATACAGTGTACATGGAGGCTTATCAGAAACAAACACTGCCTCCCTTGCTACATGAAGCCCTGCTAGTGACCCTCCTGAAACTGGATAAGGACCTTGAATATTGTGCGTAATACAGACCACTGTCAATAATCAACATCTACATGAAAATACTTGCCAAGGTAATGGTGCTACACCTCCAAACTCTACTTCCCAGCTTTGTCTTACCGGACTAGTACAGTTTTATCCCTTCCTGCTTGACTATGCACAATCTGAACGCCATCTTTGCTTTACTGCACCAGGTGGACCCCACACTTCAGGTAGCTGCAGACCTACTGCCAAAGTATTCGATTCGATCGCATGAGAATATATGTTCACTGTCATGATACATATGGGTTTCCCAGAGCCATTCCTACACTGGATCAGACTTCTGTATTGTGACACAGTGGCCCGCATCCAGGTGAATAACCATATGTTGGACACATTCCACATTGGCAGGGGGAACAAGGCAGGACTACCTCCTGTCGCAACTGTTATTTACTCTTAGGTTAGAGCCGCTAGAGTGCCTTATCAGGCAAAACACATGGAATCAGCTCTAAGATTTCATCTATGGCCATTAAGTATCTCTCTCTATACAGATGACATAGGTGGTCATTACAACATTGGCGGTAAAAGGCGCTTACCGCCGTGCAGAAGACCGCCAACACACCGCCACGGCCACGGAATTCCGCCACAGCTATTATGACCCAAATCTCGGAATCCGCCAAAAGTCAGACACCCACACAAGTTCGCCACACCAAAGGTCAGTGATAAACTGGCAAAAACAAAACCGACACCGTCACGGCAACAGAAATACGCCCACACTATCACAACACACGAATCCACGCAGCGGTCTTTCAACCGCGGTATTCCATTGGCGGTACACACCGCCGTGCTCAAAATACACACACTTTTACAAAACACAGCCACATTGGACAATTCAAAATACACACACCTGATACACATATACACACCACTCCCACACACCGAATACAACATAAAACACCCACCCACAACACCCACAAACCCCTACGACCAAAAATTCAGAAAGAAGGAGAGAGAGAGAGACAGCACCAGCAAGAACACCAGCATCCACAGGCACACAACACTA
The DNA here is from genome assembly GCF_031143425.1 of Pleurodeles waltl. Classification (NCBI taxonomy): domain Eukaryota; kingdom Metazoa; phylum Chordata; class Amphibia; order Caudata; family Salamandridae; genus Pleurodeles; species Pleurodeles waltl. The sequence continues at coordinate 1,218,597,720 of NC_090444.1, read as the reverse complement.
TCACCCACACAACTTCCACGCACCTCACACAACACACCACTACATATCAGCACACTTATCACCACACACTCCACCCCACACATCACCTACACCACCCCTTGGCACGGCAAACACACCAGGTTCTTGGAGGAGGAGCTCAGGGTCATGGTGGAGGAAATCGTCCGGGTAGAGCCACAGCTATTTGGATCACAGGTGCAGCACACCTCAATTGCAAGGAAGATGGAGACTGGTGGACAGGGTCAACGCAGTGGGACAACACCCAAGAAATCGGGAGGACATCAGGAAGAGGTGGAACGACCTACGGGGGAAGGTGCGTTCCGTGGTCTCAAGACACCACCTGGCGGTTCAGCGGACTGGCGGCGGCCCCCCGCCTCCTCCCCCACAACTAACAACATGGGAGGAGCAGGTCTTGGCGATTCTGCATCCTGAGGGCCTCGCTGGAGTAGGTGGAGGAATGGACTCTGGTAAGTCAAATCTCAATTATTACATCCCCCACCCTACCTGCATGCTATCACATACCCCCACCCTCACCCCCAGCACCCCAACTCCTCACATATGTCCCAACATCACAAACCACACAACCCAACACCAAGCCCTGCATGCAACAACAAAGCATGGACACCCATCACCAAAGCATGCCCACTGCACATACCCATACACCCCCCTAAACCATCATCACACAAGCTTCCACACAGGAATGCTAGCACTGGGGTACACGGTCACCCACCCATTGCACACCATTACACACACAGATGTAATAAACATCCTTTTATACCCCTGCAGGACCCCTACCCAACGTCACCGGACAGGAGGGTCCACACATGTCCACACCACTAACAGAAGAGGCCCACAGTGATGACAGCACCTCTGTCCAACTGGATCTAGATGACCAGCCCGGACCATCGGGGACCTCTGGATAGTCAGTACCCCTCACACAGGCCACCACAGACCTTCCCCTCTCTGGAAACACCAGCACAGCACCCACCCAGCGGGCCCAAACCTCCGTCCCCAGGACACGTTAATCAGCTGTGTGTCCACCACTACAGGGAACCCAGGATAACCCACCACCCCAACAACAACAGGGACCTGGGGGCAGTGGTAGTGGGCACACGGTCCAGGGGACGGAGGCAATGGAACACAGGGGAACTGGGAGGGCTGCTGTGCGACAGGGGGCAGACAGGCCAAGGAAACCCACTCTCCACGAGGCCCTCTCCTCCATCATGGGAGCCTACCACCACTCCCAGGAGACGATGGCAACGGTACTGGCCAAGTTTCAGGAGACCCAGTGCATGCAGGAGAAACAGTATATGGGCTTCAGGGAGGAACTCAGAACCATCAGCTCCACCCTGGGCACCATCATAGGGGTGCTGAAGGAAGTACTCAACACCAGGAGGGACACTGTGGCACTACAAGGGGCCCCTGACACTAGCATGGACGATGAACTGCCCATCACCTGCGCCGGCGCTAGTGGACAGGACGCCCACCACAGAACCACCACACTAGCACCCCACCCCCTGCAGAGGGAGAACCACCCCACAAATGGTCCCTGAGATCGAGGACAAAGACAGAGAACGATGCCAAGACCCCCGCCAAGAAATGAGACTACCCTGATTGTCATCCTACTGTCCCACTTTGCCACCCTGTCCATAATTAAACTGCCCCAGCACCACTTTCTATGCCCATTTGGGCAATTCACCTGTGAGACTAATAGACTGGACTCTGCCATGGACATTCCTCCACCATCACCCCTCACCATTTCACTACCCCCTCCAATATTGAGCATTTAAATAAACACACTTTAAATGATCTGGAGTCTGTCTGTGATTTCGAAAAAGTGTATTAGCAATTACAGTGACAAAATGTTTTTTAAATAGTAATGTCAACATACCTATGTCACAAAGCTCTAGTCCATGAGGAATCTAAGCAGATGTCACACAGTGGGACCCACATCTGTGAAATCGTAAGGGAAAGTGACAACTCAGTGACCATACACTGGGTGAAAACGACAGACAGGAGAGAGGTAGTAGTGTCAAAGTACATGTAGTAGGCAGGTTTGTATTCCTACCTGTGTCTCACTGGAAATGTTGCAGGATCACTGAGTCCCTGTTGTGCATGTCTTCTTCCTCTGCTTCCTCCTCATCACTGTCCACAGGCTCCACAACTGCAACAACACCGCCATCTGGACCACCCTCCTGCAGAAAAGGCACCTTGCGTCGCAAAGCCAAGTTGTGAAGCATACAGCAGGCCACGATGATCTGGCACACCTTTGGTGAGTAGAATAGGGATCCGCCTGTCATATGGAGGCACCTGAACCTGGCCTTCAGGAGGCCAAAGGTCCGCTCGATCACCATCCTAGTTCACCAATGGGCCTCATTGTAGCGTTCCTCTGCCCTTGTCCTGGGATTCCTCACTAGGGTCAGTAGCCATGACAGTTTGGGGTAAATGGCGAGGGGCAACTGTTAGACACACACTAACCTGGAGGGATAACCTCAGACCCAGACAGCCATTCCCACTGACTAGCTTCCAGGTGCTCACCTAATAGCCACACACGGTGCCTCTGGAGTTGACCCATCACATAAGGGATGCTGCTATACCGCAGGATGTAGGAGTCATGCACTGAGCCAGGGAACATGACATTCACATGGGAGATGTACTGGTCTGCCAAACATACCATCTGTACATTCATAGAATGATAACTCTTCTGGTTTCTGTACACCTGTTCACTCCTGTTGGGGGGGACCAAAGCCACATGGGTCCCATCAATGGCACCTATGATGTTGGGGATATGTCCCAGGGCATAGAATTCACCTTTCACTGTAGGCAAATCCTCCACCTGAGGGAAATCGATGTAGCTCCGCATGTGTTTCAGAAGGGCAGACAACACTCTGGACAATAATTTGGAAAACATAGACTGGGACACCCCTGATGCCATGGCAACAGTTGTTTGAAATGACCCACTTGCAAGGAAATGGAACACTGACAGCACCTACATTTGAGGGGGGATTCCTGTGGGATGGCAGATTGCTGACATCAGGTCTGGCTCCAACTGGGTACACAGTTCCTGGACTGTGGCACGGTCAAGCCTGTAGGTGATTATCAAATGTCTTTCCTCCATTGTCGACAGGTCCACCAACGGTCGGTACACCGGAGGATGCCGCCATCTCCTCACATTTCCCAGCGGACGGTGCCTATGAAGGACAACAGCGAGCACAGAGTCAAACAACTCAGAGGTACGTACCCACAGTTTACCCAGAACACCAATCATACACAAAAGGTGGCCTGTATGTGTGTAGAGTCTAGGCCTAGGTATGTGTGACGCAGTTGAAAATGAAGCCATGTGGGCCCCTGAAATGGCGGCTGCCTGACCTCTAAAGTGGGACAATGGGATATGAGGTAACTGCCCTGGCGGTGTACACCGTCGCGGTAGGCGGTCGTAGACCGCAGCGCAATAATGCATTGGTTAACATTGGACCCTATGGGTCCCAGGAGCCAATGACGATGTACGCCAGCCGTGACGGTACGCACCGCCGCGGACATGACCGCCATTTTCTATCTGTTCAATCACTCGATACCTGATCTTCGACAGGAGAGGACCTACACTGCAAGTGCTGCTGTGACCTCGGTCTGGAAGAGACAATGGCTGGTGCGTCTGGGGAAAGGGCCCCTGCCTTCACATCGGAGGAGTTGGAGAAGCTCATGGATGGGGTCCTCTCCAGTACACGCTACTCTACGGTCCTCCAGACAAACAGGTAAGTACACAGGGAGCACGTTGTATGGGCTATGACTGTGTGGAGAGGGCTGGTTGTAAGAATGAAGGGGGCACAGTTCTGCGTGCATGAAAGACGGTGAATGCATGTGCCACATGGCAAGGGTAGGGATGGGGGCCAATCACTTTGAAGGTGCACTTGGTAATGACTTCTCTTCTTCCCCTGTACATTTCATGTAGATCAGCGCCCACCAGAAGAAAGATCAGAAGAAATATATTTGGCGTGCCATCGTCAAGGACGTCCGGACCCTGGGGGCCTACCACAGACGGAGCACCCACTGCTGGAAAAGATGGGAGGACATTCGCCGCTGGAGCAAGAAGATGGCGGAGGCTCAGCTGGGGATGGCCTCCCAAGGTGGGAGGGGTGTCCGTCACACCATGACCCCCTTGATGTTTAGGATCCTGGCGGTGGCCTACCCGGAGTTGGATGGGCACTTGAGGGCATCACAGCAGACACAAGGGGGTGAGTACACTCTCATTCTGCTGACTTTGCGCGCAGTGGAGTTGTCTGGGTGGGGGAGGAGGGCTGTGGGTTTCCCTAGGCCAGGGCGAGTTCCGTAGGCAAGGCCCCTCCGTAAGGCAGGCCATGTGGCACCCCAGCCCACCTATGTAGAGTGCCAAGTACACCTAGTCATGCCCCTGTGTCATCTATGTGTGCAGATGTCGTCCATAGCCTTGTAGGCCATTTCCCAGGAATTGAACAGTGGAGCCCAAGAGCGCGGCGTAGTGCAGGGGGCTTCTGTGTCTGTCGTGTCCGCCAACGGTAGCAGTAATCCATACACTCAACATGTATTTCTTCTGTCATCATCCCCTTTTTGTGGTCTCCCTGTTCTTGTGTGCATTAGCATCATCAGGCAGAGGAGCAGTGGCACCGGAGCACGAGGGAGCTGCATCCCACATGGCCCTGGAGGGCGAGACTACGGACTCGGAATTCACCATTGGGAAGGAGGGCGAGGGGAGCTCCATGGCAGGGACAGGAGCGGACACCAGCGACACAGACTCGTCCTCTGATGGGAGCTCCCTTGTGGTGGCGGCAACATCTGTGCCCCCGCTTCTACAGGTAGAGCCGCCACCCCCCTACCAGCACCACCCTCCCAGAAGCCCCTCAGCCTTCGCCCGTGCCCGCTCATCCAGGAGGGTGGGCATCACCTTCGCCCCAGGCACCTCAGGCCCTGCCCCAGTCACCCCTGCTGGCCTTAGTGAGGAGGCCATTTACCTCCTTAGGTCCCTCCCTGTTGGGCAGTCTACCATTTTGAATGCCATCCAGGGTTTAGAAAGGCAGTTGCAACAAAGTAAAGTATTCCTGGAGGGCATTCATTCAGGTCAGGCGACCCTTCACCGAGCTTTTCAAACTCTGGCCTCAGCACTGATGGTAGCCATTGTCCCCGTCTCTAGCCTCCCCCCTCCAACTGCCTCCACCCAGACCAAATCCCCTGTACCTCTGCCTATCCCAAGCACACCATCAGACCAGCCTGCACACACCTCAACACACAAGGGAAGCTCAGGCAAACATAAGCACCACACATCCCACAGGCACTCAAACAAGCAACACACACATGCAGACACACCAACATCTACTGCCTCCACTGTGTCCCCCTCCTCCTCGTCTCCCTCCTCCCTCCCAGTCTCGTCTACACTCGCACTTGCATGCACTACCTCTACAGCCACTACCTCCCTCACCAGCACACCCCGCTCATGTGCAGTCACCACCCCCACTAATATTCACACGTCCCCTGTGTCCTCTCCCACTGTGTCTGCGACGCCCCCTCCCAAGATACACAAACGCAGGCACACACCCACCCAACAGCCATCCACCTCACGACACCCTCCAGCGCATGCACCTTCACCCAAAGTCAACAAACGAACACCTCTTACTACCACCACCTCTTCCTCTACTCCCAAACCCCCTCCAGCTACCCGTCCCAGTGTGTCCAAAAAACTTTTCCTGTCCACCCTTGACCTTTTTCCCACACCTCCCCCACCCCGTCCATCTCATAGGTCCCGAAGTAGCACCTCAGCCAAAACAACTTTGGCACCAGTGGTGCCTGTAGTCACCGCTATGTGGAGTGCACCGGCCACCAGGACAACCAGTGTGGCACGGAGGCACAGCACAGACAGTCCCCCACCTGTGAAGCATCAGAAGTTGGCCAGTGCCCGGCGGGAGAGGGGGAAGACTCCAGCCACCAAAGCCACTCCCAGGGGTCCCGGTGGGAGTGTGGAGTCAGCTGTGACACCTTCCAAGGTGGGGAAGGGCCACAAGAAACCCAGCAAGTCTGGGAAGAGCTGCACGGCGGAGAAGACCGCCATCATCCCCGCTGGCCAGGAGGCCACCGCCAGCCCCAGCCCAGCTGCCCAGGAGGCCACCGCCAGCCCCAGCCCAGCTGCCCAGGAGGTCACAGCCAGCCCCAGCCCAGCTGCCCAGGAGGCCACCGCCAGCCCCAGCCCCGCTGGGCCATGAAGGACCGCCAGCTAAAGCCCCACTGGGCCATGAAGGACCGCCAGCAAAAGCCATGCTGGGCCATGCAGGACCACCAGCAAAAGCCCTGCTGGGCCATGAAGGACCGCCAGCACAAGCCCCGCTGGTTCATGAAGGACCGCCAGCAAAAGCCCTGCTGGGCCATGAAGGACCGCCAGCAAACGCCCTGCAGTGCCATGAAGGACAGCCAGCAAACGACCTGCTGGGCCATAAAGGACCACCAGCACAAGCCCAGCTGGGCCATGAAGGACTGCCAACTCAAGCACCGCTGAACAGGGCACCGCCAACTCAAGCACCGCTGAACAGGGCACTGCCATCTCAAGCACCGCTGAACAGGGCACCGCCAACTCAAGCACCGCTGAACAGGGCACCGCCAACTCAAGCCCCGCTGAACAGGGCACCACCAACTCAAGCACCGCTGAACAGGGCACCGCCAACTCAAGCACCGATGAACAGGGCACCACCAACTCAAGCACCGCTAGCCCATGAGCGGCAGGGGCACTGACACAACTGGGTCCATCACGGGGTGAGTGATGCACTTTGGGCACCAGTCCCCCTCCAGAACCAGTGGAGAGATCCATCCACTACCTCTGTCCTTCACAGGATAAAGCACTCTGGGCACCAGTCCCCCTCCAGAACCAGTGGAGAGATCCATCCACTACCTCTGTCCTTCACAGGATAAAGCACTCTGGGCACCAGTCCCCCTCCAGAACCAGTGGAGAGATCCATCCAGTACCTCTGTCCTTCACAGGATGAAGCACTCTGGGCACCATGCCCCCTCCAGAACCAGTGGAGACTGTTATCCACTTGAGAGACTGTGGCTTTGCACTCCCCAGGATTGAACAGTGGGCAAACCACCCACTGTAGAGACTTGAGAGGCAGTGGCTTTGTAATCCCCAGGATTGAACAGTGGGCAACCCACCCACTGTAGAGACTTGAGAGACTGTGGCTTTGCACTCCCCAGGATGGAACAGTGGGCAAATCACCCACTGTAGAGACTTGAGAGACTGTGGCTTTGCACTCCCCAGAATTGAACAGTGGGCAACCCACCCACTGTTGAGACTTGAGAGACTGTGGCTTTGCACTCCCCAGGATTAAACAGTGGGCAAACCACCCACTGTAGAGACTTGAGAGACTGTGGACTTGCACTCCCCAGGATTGAACAGTGGGCAAGCCACCCACTGTAGAGACTCGAGAGACTGTGGCTTTGCACTCCCCAGGAATGCACAGTGGGCAACCAACCCACTTTAGAGACTTGAGAGACTGTGGCTTAGCACTCCCCAGGATGGAACAGTGGGCATGTGGCCCCCTCGTGGATTTGGCGTTGTGCACTCAAGCGGCTGAGGTGCCCCCCCTTTCCCTCCCCCTGAGGTGCCTGTTTTCTTGGTATCTGATGCCCTTGCAATGTTCTCTCCGTCATGGTCGGGGATCTTGTGTGGGCCTCGCCCATACCGTGTGGTCCCAGTGTTCCACGGACTTTCTTTGTGCAGTACCTGGACTACTATGCCTGGTATTTATTTTGTACATGGTGCATATATATATATATGTTTCTGCCTACTTGTTTGTAATATATTCCGATGGATACACTCATTTTCTTTGGTCTTTTCATTCTTCCGGGGGGGTTGGGGGGTGTAACTGTGATGTATTGATATGCATTAGTGTGTGTGTTGTAGTCGGTGAGGGTGGGGTTGGGGGTGTTGCATGTGTGTGTCCCTGTTTTTTCCCTCCCTACTCCCCTGTATTGTAGGTGCAGTACTCACCGTGGTCTTCACTGCCGGCGTTCGTGCTCGTGGTAGAGGAGCAGGAAGACTTTCGCAGGTAGGTTTTGGAGTTCTGGTTCCATGGTGTCCTCGTTCCTCGTGGAGTGTGTAGAGGTGAGCGTTTTCCCTTCTAAATTCCTGTTTCCGCTGTATTTTTATCCGCGGTGAATCCGCCCCGGAAAAGGTGGCGGACTGGCCTGTCATAATAGTGTGGGCGGTACATTGTCTCCCGCCTGTCTGTTGGCGGTGACCACCGCGCTGTTTGTTTGTACCGGCGTGGCGGTCTGAGTGTTAAAGTGGCTGTCTTTGTTGACGGTTTTCACCACGGTCGTAATTGCAATTTTTTTCCGCCACCCTGTTGGCGGTCTTACTGCCGCTTTAACACCATCCGCCAGGGTTGTAATGACCACCATAGTCCTTTATGTCAGGGACCCATCAACGCACCTCTCCCTCATAATCAGAGTATACTTTTAATTTGAGTATTACTCAGGACTTTGTATCAACTGGTTGAGATCTGTCATTCTCCCACTCATGCCTGCCACTCAGCAATGTGTGTTGGAGTTCTGGTGTTCCCATTGAAATGGAACACAGAGCCAGTTAATTATCTGGGTATCTGGATACACAGAGGCCCTGATGCGGTGCTGAGGGAGAATTATGGCAGGGCCATCTCCAATTGGAAGACTAGGTTGCCAGATGGTCGGCACTGGCGCTATTGCTAGCGGATGAAGTAGCTGTCACTAAGATGGTAATTCTACCCAAATTCCTTTATATATTTGTAAATATTCCAATTGTCATACCAGTGTTATTCTTTAACCCCTTCACTGGCAGGCCTTTTCCCCATCAGGTATCAAACCTTTTTTGGCTATCTAGAGCAGTTTGTACTTAGGCCCTCATAACATTTTGTCCACATAAGCAACCCTTGCCAAATTTACGTCTTCTTTTCCCAACATACTAGGGATTCCAGAGGTACCCAGAGTTTATGGGTTACCCTAGAATAGGACAAGAAATTAGTCAAAATACAGCAAATCTTTTGTTTAAAAAACAAATGGGAAAAAGGGCTGCAGAAGAAAGCTTTTGGTTTTTATCCAGAAAATGCCATCAACAAAGGGGTTGCAGTGTCAAAATTACCATTCTCCCAGTTTCAGGAAGAGGCAGACTTGAGTAAAAAAACAAAACATTTTTTAACACAATTTTGGCATTTTACTGGGCCATACTCCATTTTTACTATTTTGTGTGCTTTCAGCCTCATCCCAGTTAGTGACAGAAATGGGTGTAAAACCAATCCTGGATCACGGACACCTAACATTTCTGAAAAATAGACAAAATTCTGAATTCATCAGAGGGTCATTTGTGCAGCTCCTTCAAGGTTATCCTACAGAACAGCTAAAATGAAAAAATATTGAAATTGAGGTGAAAAAAGAGCCATTTCTGTCCACGTTTTCTTCTATAACTTGCTCCAGCTATGGCAGATTTTTGGAAGCAATATACTGTTACGTCTGCTGGACTCTTCTAGTTGTGGGGACATATAGGGCTTGTAGGTTCATCAAGAACCCTAGGTGCACAGAGCCAATAAATGAGCTGCACCTTGCAATGGGTTTTCATTGTATACCGGGAATACAGCAATTTGTTTGTTGAAATATAAAGAGTGATATATAGGTATCAAGGAAACCTTTGTATTTTCAAAGTGGAACAAGATAAGGTGTTGAGAAGCAGTGGTTATTTGCACATCTCTGAATTCCGGGGTCCTCATACTAGCATGTGAATCTCAGGGCATTTGTCAAGTAGACATCTTTTTTACACACTGTATTACATTTGGAAGGAAAACATGTAGAGAAAGACAAGGGTCAAGAACACTCGTTCTTCTATGCTGTGTTCCTTCAATTCTCCTGATAAAAAGGGTACCCCACTTACGTGGGTAGGCCTAATGCCCGCGAGAGGAACCGCAACAAGGACACATCACATTTTTACATTGAAATCTCATGTGTTTTTTGGGAAAGTGGCTAGCTGTAGATTTTGGCCTTTAGCTCTGCCGGCACCTAGGGAAACCTACCAAACCTGTGCATTTTTTAAAGTAGACATCTAGGGGAATCCAGGATAGGGTGACTTGTGGGTCTCTCACCAGGTTCTATTACCCAGAATCCTTTGCAAACCTCAAAATGTGGCACAAAAAAAACATTTTCCCTCACATTTCGGTGATGAAAGTTCTGAGATCTGAGAGGAGTCACAAATTTCCTTCCACGCAACATTCCCCCAAGTCTCCCAATAAAAATGGTACCTCACTTGTGTGGTTAGGCCTAGTGCCTGTGACAGGAAGTGCCCCAAAAGACAACGTGGGCACATCAAATTTTTACTTTGATAACTGATGTGGTTTTTGGAAAGTGCCTAGCTGTGGATTTTGCCCTTTAGCTCAGCTGGCACCTAGGGAAACCTACCAAACCTATACAATTTTGAATACTAGACACCTAGGGGAACCCAGGATGGGGTAACTTGTGGCTCTCTCACCAGGGTCTATTACAAAGAATCCTTTGCAAACCTCAAAATTTGGCAACAAAAAATACTTTTCCCTCTTATTTCCGTGAGGCAAAGTTCTGGAATCTGAGAGGAGTCACAAATTTCCTTCCACCCAGCATTCCCCCAAAAAATGGTACCTCACTTGTGTGGGTAGGTCTAATGCCCGGAACAGGAAATGCCCTTAAAACACAACATGGATACATCACATTGTCCCAAAGAAAATGGACCTGTTTTTTAAAAAGTGCCTAGCTGTGGATGTTTGCCTCTAGCTCGTCTGACACCTAGGAAAACCTACCAACATGGACATTTCTGAAAACTAGACACCTAGGGGAACCCAGGATGGGATAACTTGTGGTGCTCTCATCGGGTTCTGTTACCCAGAATACTTAGCGAACCTCATAATTTGGCAAAAAAAACACTTTCTACTCACATTTCAGTGCTGCAAAGTTCTGGAATCTGAGGGCAGCCACAAACGTCCTTCCACCCAGTATTCCCTCAGGTCTCCAGATAAAAACGGTACCTTACTTGTGTGAGTAGGCCTAGTGCCCGCGACAGGAAATGCCCCAAAACACTACTCGGACACATCAAAATTATCAAATGCAAAACTACCTTTTTTGGTACTGGGCTCAGCAGCCATCTAGGCAAACCTACCAAACACAGACATTTCAGAAAACTAGACACCCAAGGAAGTACAGGGAGGTTTGACTTGTGTGGATCCCCAAGTGTTTTCATACCCAGAAGCCTCAGCAAACCTCAAATTAAGCTAAAAAAAATCTAGTATTTCCCACATTTCTGTATGGGATCACTGTACCAGCACAAATTTCAGTCTCCAGATAAAAATGATAGCTCACTTGTGTAGGTGTGCTAAGGGCCTGCAATTAATTTTTGAGGTTGTTCTGTAGCAAGCTAGCTCTTTATATCGTGAACCACAATGAGGTACACTGTTCAAACAGTTCAGGCAGCCCCCAAAGGTATCACAAATGGGACCCCAAATGCTCTCCTTTGTGGTAGTGTGGATGAGCAGTTAGGCATATCAAAGGGTAGTGCTAAGCATGTAAGGCATACACACATACACATACACTCAATAAAAAAATCCAACACCAATTTATATAAAAACACACACTTTTATATAAATTCAAATACGAAGATCACCGGAATCAGGTGAGTACTTTTTGAGATAAAAGGCCTCATTTATACTTTTTGGTGCAAAACTGCACTAAGGCAGTTTTGCCCCAAAAAGTTTTGCACCAGCTTGCACCATTTTTTAGCACCAGCTGTGCACCATATTTATGGAATGGTTCAAGCCAGTGCAAAGGGTAGGCTAGCTTTAAAAAAAATGACGTTAGACAGTTTTGAGTCAAAATAAATGATTCTGCCCAGATTAGCATCATTTTTTGACGCTAAGGGGCATATTTATACTCTGTTTGCACTGAATTAGAGTCATTTTTTTTTTACTCTAATTCAGTGCAAAACTAACTCCATATTTATAGCCCGTCTAGCGCCAAATTTATAGAGTTAAAGTCATTTTTTGGAAGTGGAAACCTACCTTGCCTTAATGAGATGCAAGGTAGGCGTTCCCATGCAAAAAAATGACTCTATGGCCTTAACACCATATTTATACTCCCATGTAAAAATGGTGCAAGGGAGGGAGGAGGGGTCAGAAAATGGGGCAAAGCTTGCTTTGCCCCATTTTTTAAGACCTGGGTCAGGGCAGTCGTTAGGGGACCTGTGGCCCTATTTTCATGGTGGAACACCATGGAATAAGCCCAGAGGTGCCCTCCCTAGGCCCTAGGGGCACCCCCACCCACACTAGAGGGACTGCGAGGATGGGGGACCCCATCCCAGGTAAGTACAGGTAAGTGCATTTTATTTTTGAAAGTGCCATAGGGGGCCCTGAAATGGGCCCCCATACATGGCACAGGGTGCAATGGCCATGACCAGGGGACCCCTGTCCTCTGTGCTGGCCATTGGGGTGGTGGGCATGACTCCTGCCTTTTCTAAGGCAGGAGTCATGTGGCATGGTAGGTTTAGCACCATAAAATGACGCTAATCTGGTTAGAGTCATTTTTTTTTACTCTAACCTGCCTAAAGCCATTTTTTGGTGCTAAACCCTCTTCTTCTATACTGCCAGCCCCACCCTACTAAAGTCATTTTTTAAAACTCTAGCCTACCCTTTGCACCGGCTTGCATGATTCCATAAATATGGTGCCTGGCTGGTGCACAGAAATGGTGCAAGCCGGTGCTAAACTGTTTGGTGCAAAACTGAGTTAGTGCAGTTTTGCAGCAAAAAGTATAAATAAGGGCCAATATTTTGTAAGTTTGCACCACTTTTGCATCATAAAATGACGTTAATGCGGTGCAAAAAAGGTTTAAATCAGGGCCTTGGTGCTAGATGGGTCTAGCACCAAAGTATAAATATGTAGTTAGATTTGCACCGAATTAGAGTAAAAAAAATGGGGCTAATTCGGTGCAAACAGAGTATAAATATGGTGCAGAGTATAAATATGCCCCTAAATATGGCGTTAAGGCCATAGAGTAATTTTTTGCACGGGAACGCCTACCTTGCATCTCATTAAGGCAAAGTAGGTCTCCACTTTCAAAAAATGACTTTAACTCCATAAATTTGGTGCTAGAGGGGTCTAGCACCAAAGTATAAATATGGAGTTAGGTTTGCACCGAATTAGAGTTTAAAAAAAAATGACACTAATTCGGTGCAAACAGAGTATAAATATGCCCCATAGATTTTTACCGTTTTTAAAAGTTGACAGTGCAATCTTTGGGTGTGGTAATGTTATTCTATGGAAGAAAAACATGTACTGCATCTGGACACTTCACAGTGACTTACTGGACTGTTCTCCAGGACTTAAGGTGAGTATGGGGCAGAGTCGAAGGCCACACCAGCATGTTGCCTCAGGAGGCTCCTGGGCATCTGGGTGCAGAGGTGTGTTATGGTGATGGATGTCCCGTTCAGTTCTATGGGAAACGATCTGGTTGGGAAGTTGCTGTAAGCTGGCACTGGAAGGTCAGTCGGGGAGATCTCACAGAGGAACTCGACTCTTGAGGTCCTCAAGGAACGTGTGGGAAAACCATTGACTCACTTCTCCCTGGGCTGTGGGGCTCGGGTGCAGTGGTGTCTTTTGACGTCAGTTCTGTTGGTGGAATTACTCGTGGTCGGAGTGGTGTCAGCAGAAAGAGGCTGGAGATGCCGTTGGGAAGTCCACAGTGGGCAAGCACAGGGTGAGCTTCATCTCTGGAGGGAGTGGGGACCACACTGGCACTGTTGGTCCACTTCAGCTTGGACTATGAGGCTTAGGTGCAGTGGTGATGTCTGTGTCAGGTGTTTGGTGGCTCCGGTCCTCCCAGTTTTTCTTTGGTTGCCTGCAGATACAGGAAAGCAGCTGCCCTGCTCCAAGGAAGTTCTTTTTCATGAGATATGAAGCACTGATAGCTCTCCCAGTTTCTTGGGGGCTGCAGTGGCAGGACAGGTCAGTTGCTCCTCAAGGGTCGGTTGCAACATGGAGGCTAGCAAGGTTGGTGCCAAGTCAGTTGTGCTCCTCAGTTCTCGGTTCAGCAGTCCTCTTTGCCCACTCCTCCTTTCATGTCCAGCAAAGATCTGAGGTCCTGGTATGAGGGGGAGTTAAGGGGAGTGAAGAGTAGTAACAAATGGGCTACTTACACCCCTTAGATGGCCACTTCCTTTGGGGAGTGGGAATCGCCCTGTCCCAGGATTCCTAGTTACACCACATACAAGATGACAACATTCTTAAGTCTGTGTTCATTTCAGGTTGGTCACCCTAGGGTTGTGTCCAGCCTTGAAATGAAACCCGCCCCTGCATAGCTAATATTCCTGCCTGTACAGATGCCAGATTGCCCCTGGCATGGAGCGGCATCTTCCTCTGAGGAAGGCCAGATCTCCATTCCAAAGACGGTGTGCTTCTTTGAAGCCTCCTTCGCTGAAATGCAGATTTGCAGGTCATTCTGTTAGGAGGAGTGTATAACACACCTGCCAGAGCAGGCTTTGTTTCTGACCTCCAGAGAGCAAATGCTCTCACCCCTGGGAATCAGGAATGTTATCTGTGGCAGACTGGCTAAAACTAATCAGTGAGCCCACCAGCGGTTGCTAAGGTGCCCTCTGGGTGCATGTATTAAAAAAGCCATCACTGGAATCAGTGGGGGTTTATTAATGCAATATGTTTGGTACCAAACATGACAATTTTCAGTGAAGCCATCATATAGCTGGGGAACACGTACTGACCAGTGTCCAGCACATGTATTTAAAATGTCATCCCTGTTCACTTATTATGTCTAAGAAATTGTAAATACGTATCAGGGGCATATCTGCTCTTGCAGATATGTCAACACATGTAATTTAATGCACCTTGCCTTATGGCTGCAATGCATGCTGTAGGTGTGATTTACAAATATTCGTCGAGTGTTTAGTGGGCAATGCATACAGGCTGTGTCCCATGTTGTACCATGTTGTGCTTTCACTTTTTGGGAGCACCTTGTCATGAGGCCTGCAATGGCAGTCTGCATGAGGATGGAGCTAGGTCCCTTGGAGTGGCACACGTTGTACTGTGGCAATTAGGGGCCCTCTTCAGTATAAATGCCCTTTTCACCAGGGGTACCATTTAGTAGGGATTTACAGAGGTGCTAAAAGGCCTGGCACTTGGGGAATAATTGACCAGGTATCTTATTTTGGGGAAGGAACACTGGTACTGGGGACCTGGTTAGCAGTAACCCAATGTACTTCAGTCAAAGTTGCATCAAAACTAGGCAAATAGTGGGGGAAGGTACTGCAAACAGAACCCAGCTTCCTACATATCCTTATTAGCCAATCAGATTATCAGTTTTCATCGCTATGTACCGATGTTTTACCACTGTACTACCCCGGTCACCGATATAATTAAAAATAAACACCTTATAACTTAATAGTTACCTAAATTATTTGCTTGCAGTACCAAAAAGAATCATCCGTACCACCTATTATGCAATACTGTAAAATTTCATAAAAATCCAGCTGACATTTTTTACGCTATGAGAAATACAAATCTCTATGGAAAATGCAGTGGATTTCAAGCCTGTTTTGAGACCCCACTTTTTACTTTGCAACCCCTTGAAGAAAAGGCACAAACCTTTCAGCAATCTCAAAATGAAACAGGGGCAGTGGGTCTGCAAAGTTTCACGGACATTTGAAAAACAGGCGTAAAGCTGAAAGGGACAAAATTAAAATCTGAAAAATCCCTTTTTCTGTTCACCCTATGCATAAGTACCGAGAGGGTTGTGTACCGCAACCCATTTAATAAATATATATTTATATTTCTCTATATCTATATACATCTTTATCTATCTATATCTATATTTGCTCCAAAAACCAAAGGTTACAGGAACGTTATAGTTAGGCTCACATATTTAATGTACAAAAACATAGAAATTCACATGTTGCAGTTAGAGTTATTTCAAGAAATTGTAACTTGTGCCCTAAGGAAACTTTAACTTGCTCCCATCTGAAATACTGGTATAGCATAGTTTGTTTTTTAAAAATGTAAACACATGGTAAAGCAATATTTCCAGTGCTATGCCCTCATTCACGGGGGAGAGGTGGACTCCTCCAATGCTACCAGTAAGTGATATAAGAACATCTGTGTATCATTTCGATGTATGTGTGTGATCTTGAAATTTTACATTGTGATGTGCAGTTGGTGGTAATACTCTGCTACCATTTATTAGCTGTCAGTATGTGAATCAGAACAGAACCTACCCACAGATTCTTTAGGAATGATCACAGACAAATCTTTGAGACTGTAAGGTGCATGCACGCAGACCCACAGGAACTGAACATCTTTGCACTTTTTTTGATAGTGGCACATCTATTGTCATGTTGGTTTGGGCATAGTGATCATCATCATCTGGTACAAATTGTACTTGTTCCACGTCAATATATTAACTTGTACAACAATTGGCACAAACCCAAAAATTATGGAGTCAATGTATGTCATAGCATAGTGATTTCTGTTTCGCTAAGAAAATTTGGCCAGGGATCAGTTTTATATGTCCAAAGTTGTGCATTACACAGGGGCAGATGACGTAACTATTTCTACACAGGCACTGTTACCAAACACGGACAGGCTAGGTATCATGGAATCAGATTCACACACTGTGTGATTATTCAGCATATATTCCTGCCACATGCAGCATAATATGTTCAGACATGTTGCATGCTTTAGCTCTCTCAAGGTGAAAAATTTCAGATTTACTGACCATAAAGGTGGGCAAACATAGCTGCTGTGCTACACATAAGATGTTTGTAGAAAACAGAACTGTCCCTGTATCAGTATTATAAAACTAAAGCAGAAACATGTTAATAAGTATAACAGAGGCACCCGGATTGCCATCACAATCTAAGCAAATTTGAATATGGTAGTTGCAGCATATGTTTTTTGTGATGGACCTATATCTTTATATGGGCCATGACGGACAACAACTGACATGCCTACATGTGTGTCTGTTCATGTGTTTGTTCATTATTGGATGGACATAGAGTTCTTCGATGTGTTAGTCTATCCCCAAGGTATGTCTATTGTAACCCACTCTCAGTGGTACTTGAGCCTCACTCAGAGTTATA
The DNA here is from genome assembly GCF_031143425.1 of Pleurodeles waltl. Classification (NCBI taxonomy): domain Eukaryota; kingdom Metazoa; phylum Chordata; class Amphibia; order Caudata; family Salamandridae; genus Pleurodeles; species Pleurodeles waltl. The sequence goes on along the minus strand of NC_090444.1, from coordinate 1,218,580,582 downwards.
GTGCAAAGGTCCATGCATCATATCAATAAATATTTAGGCCAGGAGAGTAGTTCACAAGCATATGCACACTGCTGAGATGCTATGTAGAATTTAGGATTTACGCATCCAAATTCATTCTTGGTATTATGTGTGTACATAAGCTTGTTTAAGTATGACTTCTCATGATTTTCCCTACAAGTCTGAAGCTGGAGAAACTGCTTACATTTCTGTATAATTGCCTGAAGGCAAATGTTAGTAATGTTCCCCAATCATGGTCTACAGTTTGTGGCAAAAGACTGCAGAAAGCCCCCCCTTTTTTTAAGTAAAAAGGATACAGACACCTCAGTGGCTAACCAGAGTGTGTTAGGGAGACTGCTTAATCTATTTCTGTGATTTCAATTTTGTTTAGAAACTGTCTGCATGACTTGTTTTTGCCATGAAAAAGCCAAATTTCTGAGTGCGCGACAAGCAGTATTTCAGTGTTTTTTACAATCTCTCCCTTACCTGGAAAGTAGACTCTGCTAGCTTGGAGGTGTGGATTCAGCCTGTCTGTGTCCAAGGAGATTCTGAATAGAGCAGCAGCTCCCTCCTCCCTTCCAACAGGGGCTGGGCCGTGCTGATTGGCTCTCTGAGTCCCAGGCAACCTGAGCCCTCCTCCCACACCTGCCCTGTCCCCTTACGTTTGTGGACGGAACACCAAGACAGCCACCTCCATTTTGTGAGTCCATCTTTTCCCTGTGCCCTAATACAGCCCAGTGATCAAGGATTCCCAGGAGACCTAGGTAAGGAGCCCCAGACTTTTCCGGAAAACCTTATTATTTGTTTAAAAGTTTCTTCTATTACTACCAGTGCCTATTTACTATAGACTCTCTGTTTTTTTCAGGCAGCTTTGCCTTTTTTAAAGTGCTGTTTTTTAGCTGTGACAGTTTGAAAGTTCCCTCCTAGTTTGTGGTAAAAGACTGCATAAAGCCTCCCCCCTTCTTTTTTAAGTAAAAAGGCTACAGACACCTCAGTGGCTAACCAGAATGTGTTTAGGAGACTGCTTAATCTGTTTCTGTGATTTAAATTGTCTTTACAAATGGCGTGCATCACCTGCTTTTGGCTTGAAAAAAAGAATTCTGAGTGTGCAACAAGTAGTATTTCCGTGTTTTTTACAACCTCTTGCTTATCTGGAAAATAGATTCTGCTAACTTGGAAGTGTGGATTCAGACTGTCTGTGTCCAAGGAGATTCTGAATGGAGCAGCAGCTCCCCCTCCCTTCCCACAGGAGCTGGGGCTTCAGTTAACTTGGCCATTATATAAGTTTCTATTGGTTGTTTCATATGGTGTTGTGATAGGTTGTTGGGGTTGGTCCTTCGATTGGCTTAATGATTAGGGTTGGGTTTGTGATTGGTACTAGGGTTGAGATTCCTATTGGCTACTGTTTTTTTAGGGTTGGGGTTGTGATTGGTACTAGGGTTGAGATTGCTATTGGTTCCTGCTTTTAGTGTTTGGGTTGTGATTGGTACTAGGGTTGAGATTCCTACTGGTTTTAAAGTTGGGGTTGTGATTGGTACTAGGGTTGAGATTCCTATGGGTTCCGGGTTTTAGGGTTGGGGTTATGGTTAACTTGTTTATGTGTACTCCCCTGATTTGCTAACACACATAAGCATCTCCAGAGTCAACACCAGTGGGCACTGTAAGTTATCTCTGAAGGGGAAAGCATCATCAGACTTGTAAAAATACTAAAATTCTATTTATCAACATTTTGCAATTAGGCAAGTTGGTCCTCTACAGAGTTTCACCAATCTGTTCACTCAGCCCTGATCAGTTGTACATGGACATAACTCATCTGTTATACATCATTTGGGGTCAGGGCTGGAACTTACTCTCAGGCACTGATGACACCCAAATCATACAGTAGCTCTCTGGAGACACAGACACAACCAACCTTAGGTACAATGTACAATAGGCCAACATGCCTATCCTGTATGTCAGAACTATGGCTCATGTCCAACCTCACAAGAGAGTAGGGTTGATGATCTGTAACATTTACATACGCTGATTGCCAAAACAACTGTGCTCAGACAGTCCACCCTTCAACCATCTCAAAAACCTGTCTATCATCCTGGACAACTAACTCATCCTGTTACTTTACAGCCTCCTGCTATGACATATGTAACAGTGATGACAGTAACTCTGGACTTCAGGATCTGGATGAACTACCTGGCACATCAGGGACGACTGGTCAGTCGGCCACCCCAGCCCACTCACAGTCCACCACAGAGCCTCCCCCCTCAGTATCCAACACCACAGCACCCACCCAACATCCCTACACCTCTGTGTGCCCACCCGTACAGGGACCCCAGACCACACCCAAGACAATCAGGGTCCTGGGGTCAGTGACAGTGGGCACACCATTCAGGGGACAGAGGCACAAGGAAACAGGGACACTGGAAAGACTGCAGTGTGCCGGGGGGGGGGGACAGGCCCAGGGAACCTACTCTCTAGGAGGTACTCACTAATGTCTAATGTCCTGGGGGCTTACCAACTATACCAGGACAAGATAGGCCAGATCCTTACCAACAAGCAGGAGAACAGGCGGCTGCAGGGGATACACCATCAGGAGATCAGGAAAGATTTGCAGGCCCTCAACACCACCATGGTCTCCATAGCAGGGGTGCTGGCAGATGTGGTCAACATCATGAGGGAATGGATAGCACACCAGCGGGCCCCAACCACTAGCCAGTCCACTGACCAGCCCTCCACATCTGCTGCTAGTGGACAGGAGGCCGTGCCACAGGACCCACAGGCCACCAGCACCCTTCCCACTGCAGAAGGTGAAGCACCCATCAAATGGTCCCTGTGACCCAGACAGAAGCCTGGAGACACTTGCCAAGACCAAGTCCACCACCAGGAAATGAGACCCTCCTGAATGTCCCTTTGTGTCCCACCCTGTCACCTTGTCCACTCTGAGCTGCCTTTGCTCCTCTTCCTATGGTCCCTTGGACACTGGACCTGTATGTAGGAAAGTATCTTCCTTGGCATGTTACCCCCATTTTTTACCTACATAGCAGTATGTGTTTGCCTGTCTCACTGAGATCCTGCTGGTCAGGACCCCCAGTGCTCATAGTTTATGGCCTAATGTGTTTGTCTGTATAGTGCTTGACTGTGTCACTGAGGCTCTGCTAATCAGAACCTCAGTGCTTATGCTCTCTCTGCTTTTAACTTTGTCACTGTATTCTAGTGACTTCATTTACAAATTTCAGTTAGCACACTGGACCCCCCTTATAAGTCCCTAGTATATGGTACCTAGGTACCCAGGGCATTGGGGCATCAGAAGATCCATATGGGCTGCAGCATTAATTTTGCCATCCATAAGGACCTCAGACAAACCCTTCCACAGGCCTGTCATTGTAGCCTGTGTGAAATAACACACACATTATTTCACAGCCATTTTCACTGCACTGAAGTAACTTATAAGTCACCTATATGTCTAACCTTCACTTGCTGAAGGTTAGGTGCAAAGTTACCAAGTGTGAGGGCACCCTTGCACTAGCAAAGGTGCCCCCACATAGTTCAGGGACATTTCCCGGGACTTTGTGAGTGCGGGGACGCAATTACATGCATGCACTACATATAGGCCAATACCTATATGTAGCTTCACTATGGTAACTCTGAATATGGCCATGTAACATGTTTAGGATCATGGAATTGTCCCTCCATTCCACATGTGGTATTGGGGAGCCAATTCAATGCATCCTGGGGGCTCCACTATGGACCCCCCAGTACTGCCAAACCAGCTCTCTGAGGCTTGCACTGCAGCTACAGCTGCTGCCACCTCACAGACAGGGTTCTGCCCTCCTGGGGTCTGAGCAGCTCAGTCCCAGGAAGGCAGACCAAAGCATTTCCTCTGAGAGCAGGGTGTTACACCCTCTCCCTTTGGAAATAGGTGTTACAGGCTGGGGAGGAGTAGCCTCCCCCAGCCTCTGGAAATGCTTTGAAGGGCACAGATGGTGCCCTCCTTGCATAAGCCAATCTACACAGGTTCAGTGACCCCTTGTCCCCTGCTCTGGCTCGAAACTGGACAAATGAAAGGGGAGTGACCACTACCCTGTCCATCACCACCCTAGAGGTGGTGCCCAGAGCTCATCCAGTGTGTCCCAGACTTCAGCCATCTTGCTTTGCAAGGTGTGGGGGCACTCTGGAGGGCTCTGAGTGGCCGGTGCCAGCAGGTGACGTCAGAGACCCCTCCTGATAGGTCCTTACCTGATAAGGTAGCCAATCCCTCTCTCAGGGCTAATTAGTGTCTCTCCTATGGGTTCTCTTCAGATTCTACTTGCAAGTTTCCAGCAGGAATCCTCTGCAACTACTACTTCATCCTCTGACCTCGGATCAACCGCAGCCCGCTCCAGAAACCACTGTAACAGCAGCAAAGTATCCACAAGGGATACTTTTCCTCTGCAACTTCAGCTCCAGCCAGCAACTGCAACAATTTCCACGGTGTGCACACTCTGAGGACTCCCTGTCTTCATCCTACACCGGAAGGACTGAAGAAATCTCCTGTGGGGTGACGGAGTCACTCCCCTGCTTATGCAGGCACCTTCTAAGACGATGACTGGTAGCCTTGGACTCCTCTCACAGTGACAAGCCTCCTCCTAAGGACACAGAGGGTGGACCCCATTGACACAGACTGTCCTGAGGTCCTGCTGACGCAATTTGGAAGAGGTAAGACCTTGCCTTCCCTGAGAGCGACAGTACCCCTGTGTACTGCATCTTTTTCTCCTCCTGAAGCCTCTGTGCACTATTTGCAAAATTCCTTTGTGCACTGCCTGGCCCATGTCCCCAGCACTCAATCCTGTGATGCTCAACTCGCTGAGTTGTTCTCTGGCAGCGTGGGACCTTCCTTTGTTGTGCTGCACCAATCATGTTTTGCACCTCCTTTGTCCCCATGTCCTGGGACTCCCAGGGGTGCTGCCTGGCATCCTGAATGCTCTCTAAAGTGCTGAGAGCCCCCTCCTCCTCTTCACACAGAGTTGCTGCAAAACACACATTTGTCCTAACCAAGGCTTGTTGGCGACTTCCAACACGAAGTCACATCTGCATCCACCTTCACATTGTGGGACATCTTCTGCAGCATGCAGGAACCCGCTGGCATCTTCCTAGGGTGCATTCCTGTAGTCTTTGTCCAACCGGGGACTCTTCTTTTGCACCCTCTTCTAGGTTGGCAACGGCTCCTGTCCTTCCTGGAACTTCTTTCGACTTCTGGACTTCGTCCCCTTCTCTTGCAGGTCTTCAGGTCCAGGAATCTAGCAGATGTTGTTTGCAGACTTGGTTGGTTACTGGAAAATCCCAATCACGAGGTGTAGTGTGTCCTAAGGAAACTTGCTGTACTTTACTCCTGCTTTTCTGGGTTCTTGGGGGGGGGGTAAATTACTTATTGTTAATGTATTCTTATTCTCCCAGCGATTCTGCACACACTACACTTGTTTAGGGGGGGATTTGAGATTCGCATTCCACTTTCTTAGTATATGGTTTGTGTTGCCCCTAGACCTATTTTCTCCCATTGCATTCTATAGTATTTCCTATTGTTTGCACTATCCGATGTGTAATTACGTGTCTTGTTTTGGTGTTTAGTGTATATATTGTGTATAATACTTACCTTCAGAAGGAGTATTGTCTCTAAGATATTTTTGGTACTGTGTCACCCAAATGAATAACTTTATTTTTGGTAACACTGAGTATTGTCTTTACTTGTGTATTCATATTGTGTAACTATAAGTAGTATTGCATGAGATTTGCATGTCTCCTAGGTCAGCCTAAGCTGCTCTGCTAAAACTACCTCTATCAGCTTAAGCTGCTCTGCTAAAGCTACCTCTCTCAGCTTAAGCTGCTAGATTACTACTACTTCACTAAAAAGGGATAACTGGACTTGGTATAAGGTGTAAGTACCCAAGGTACCCACTACAAACCAGGCCAGCCTCCTACACTGTGCTACAAATAGACTGGAACTATACCCTTGACTTACCTCTACCATCAGCCCATTCCATTGCACTTTTTTGTCTATATTTTGCACTATAATAAACACCCTTGAACGCAACTTGAGTGATAGTGTTTTATGTGATGGAAATTTGCAATTATGGAAACAGTCAAATCTTGTGCAAATGATCTGAACACTGTGATAGCATACAAATAATGACCTTTAGCTGTCTGTAGTCGTCACATCAGTACACAGTTGTTACAACACCATCTGCAAAATGAGAAGCCATAGATGACAGTAAGTTGAGATGCATAGGACGTTAATGCCATCCTGCTACAGCCACACAGATAACATCAATAGTTAGAGGAATGGTCAGTTCGACAGTCTGACCTGTGTGTCATTGGAAGTATTGACGTATACCTTATGTTCTGTTGTACACATCCTCATCCTCTGCCTCCTCATCCTCACTGTCCTTAGGGTCCACTGATGCCACAGGGGTATCTCCAATCTCCTCCTCCTGCAGAAAAGGCACATGTCGTTTGAGGGCGACGTTGTGCAACATGCAGTATGCTACTACTGTCTTGCAGACCTTCTCGGTGAGTAGCACAGGGATCCACCTGTCAGATGGAGGCATCTGAACCTGGCCTTCAGGAGGCCGAAGGTTCATTTGATGATCTGCCTAGTTTGCCCATGTGCATCATGATACCGATTCTTAGCCCCTGCCTTGACATTCCTCACAGGGGTCATGAGTCACGATAGGTTTGGGTAGCCAGAGTCACCTGCAAGTATTGAGGGACAAACATCTTCCTCACGCAATGCTATGGGGATGACTCCGGAAGGCATACACTGACACACTGTGCCTCTGTAGTTGTGCCATCAGATTTGGGATGCTGCTATGCCTGAGGACACAGGCGTCATGCACCAACCCAGAATATTTGGCAGGGAGGTGGGAGATGTACTGGTCAGCCAGGCACACTATTTGGACGTTGAGTGAGTGGAAACTCTTCTGATTCCTGAACATCTGTTCATTCTGGCATGGGGGACAAACGCAATATGTGATCTGTCAATCAGCCTAATAATATTAGATAAATGTCCCATTGCATAGAATCCCGTTTTCACAGTGGCCAAATCTTCCACCTGGGGGAAAGCAATGTAGCTGCACATGTGTTTGACCAAGGCAGACAAAACCCTTGCCAGCACTATTGAGAACATTGGCTGTGACATTCCTGCTGCCAAGCCCACTGTCACTTGGAAAGAACCAGTTGCCAGGAAATGAAGCACAGATAGAACTTGCATAAAAGGGGGGATCCCAGTGGGATGATGGATAGCTGATATCAGATCAGGCTCCAGTTGAGCACACAGCTCAGTGATTGTGGCCCTCTCCAGCCTATAGGTCAGTGTAATGTGCCTGTCCTCCAGTGTAGCCAAGTCAACAAGGGGTCTGTACACAGGGGCTTTCCTCCTCCTCCTATTCAACTGCAGTGGTAGGTATCTAAGGGACACAAGTGTGAGTAGGCTGTCACAATTTGAACAATGGAACCACCACCTCAGTGTACATAGAGCATTTATGTGATGGAACAATGGGACTGGCAATGTATGTGCAAATTTAGCAATGATGCAGTTCTCCATCATCCGAATGTTGTCCACCAACATAAAATGGTGACCGTCTGTCCTGTATCTAGGGACAGGTGGAAGTGAGGTAACTCAGCCGGTGTTGGCCGTCATGGCGGAAGGTGGTCATGCACTGCTGTGCAATTCCTCATTGGCTAATATGGAGCTCTATGGAGCACAGTGGCCAATGGGGATCAACGGCCGCGGTGACGGTGTACACCGCTGCGGACGTGACCTTCATTTTCTATCTTTAACCTCACTTGATTCCTGACTTTCCATTGGACAACCACTACACTGCGAGTGCTGTTGTGACCTGTGTCTGGATCCTGCCATGGCCCATGTGACCGGGGAAAGAGCCCTTGCTTTCACTTTGGAGAAGTTAGAGTGCTTGGTGGATGGGGTCCTGCCCCAGTACGTACTGCTGTATGGGCCTCCAGACCAACAGGTTAGTATACCTTGGGCACGATGCATGTGACAAGATTGCATGGAGATGTGTGTGGAAACATTGTGTCATTTGGGAGGGTATGTCTGGTGGTAATGCACGTGCATGTGTGTGCTCATGGAGATGGAAATGGGATTTGTGGGCCATAGGTGTGACAGGCTGGTTTGTATGGTTAACAGTGCTGTTCTGTCTGTATTAACTCTGTGGGTCAGCGCCCATCAGAAGAAGGGACTGTGGCATGCCATCACCAAGGATGTGTGGTCCCTGGGGATCTACAGCAGGCGGAGCACCCACTGTCGGAAAAGGTAGGAGGACCTGAGACGCTGGGCCCGTAAGACCGTAGAGGCCCAGCTAGGGATGGCCTCCTAACCAAGGCGGGGTGCCCATCGCAACCTGACCCCCCTGATGGCGTGCATACTGGCGGTGGCCTACCCAGAGCTGGATGGGTGCTTGAGGGCAGCACAGCAACCACAATGGGGTGAGTACAGTGGGTGTAACAACAATGTTCTGTAGGTGGCATGGGATCCTGGTGGTGGGTGTCAGTTAGTGGTTGTCCCTTAATGCCAGGTCAGACACTGCAGTGTGATCCGGCTCAAGGGGAATGGGTGTATTGCTAAATCTGTTAACCAAGCTAGGTTGCATTTCCATGTCAGACAGGGCTAAGTGGGTACCAGAAGGGGTGCAGTTGGAGGTGTTTGGCCCTCATCTTGCTGCAGCACCTAGCCAATTGAATGCCAGTGCGGTGCATAGTGCACAATCCTGATCCCTGTGTGTGGTGGTAATGTGTATGCCAACTGTGTTGTTGGTGCTGAGATTGACCCAGTGCTCCCTTACTCTCTCCCCTCCCCTTTTTTCTTCTGTCATCCTGTCCATGTATACATTAGCATCCTCTGGCAGAGGAGCAGGGGCATCGGCAACAGAGGGAGCTGCATCCCACAGGACCCAGGAGGCAGAGTCCACCAACGTTGAGGGAACCAGTGGGACACAGGTGACAACAGTGACTCTGATTCCTTCTCCGATGGAAGCTCCTTGGTAGTTTCGGACACCTCTGGGAGCATCCCAGCTACAGGTACAGCTGCTACCCCCATACCAGCACCGCCCTCCCAGTGGCCCCTCACCAAGTTGTCTGTGCCTGCTCACCCAGGAGGGTGGGTATCTCCTTCACCCCAGGCACCTCAGGCCCTGCCCCAGTGAGCCCTGCTGCCCTCAGTGAGGAGGCTATTGACCTCATGAGTACCATCTCTGTAGGGCAGTCAACCACTGTGAATTCCCTCCAGGGGCTGGCATCCCAGATGCAGCAATGCACTGCATTCCTGGAGGGCATCCACAGTGGACTGGTGGCCCAACAGAGATCATATCAGGCTCTGGCCTCCTCTCTGATGGCAGCCATTTTCCCCGTTCCTACTGCCCCCCCTCCAGCTACAACTTCCCAGTCCCAGTGTCCTCAACCCTAACCCATCCCATGCACACATAAAGACAAGCATACACACAAAACATCAGACAAATCAGACAAGAGTGGCACAGACAAACACAGGCAGCACACTTCAGGCCACAAGCACTCACGCAAACAAAAGACAGTTGCACACACAACCACATCCACTGCCTCCACTGACTCCACTGTCTCCCCCTCCTCCTCCTCCTACGCCTCCTCCTCCCTCACAGTCCCTCACACCTGCATGCACTGCATCAACAGCTACCACCACCATCACTACACCTAGTAGCACATACACCTCACTTGCAGACACCTCCACAACATCCATCCACACATCCCCTGTGTCCTCCCCCACCCTGTCTGCCCCCCCTTAAGTGACACAAATGCATGCACTCAGACTCCCAACAGCAATCCACGTCACACATGCACACTGCCCATGCAACTGCACCCAACTCCAGCAGACGGACACCTCCAACAACCATTCCCTTAACCTCCACTACCATCCCTTCTCCCTCATCCCGCCCCACCATACCTAAGAAGCTTTTCCTTGCCCAACTTGACCTCTTCCCTTCCCCTCCACCCTCCCGTCCTGCCCGTAAGTGCAGGGTGCCAATGACCCAGCCCAGTACCTCAGCCAAACAGTCTGCCAATGCTCCCATCAAGACAACAGCTGCTGGCACGAAGGGGAGCCAGAGTGTGATTGCTGTGACTCCTGCTGGGAGCACACCACTGCCTCAGAAAGAGAATTCTAGGGTGGTGAAACCCAAAGGAAATGACACAGGGACAGTGGAGGCACCTCATAGTCATGGAGGGAAGAAAGGAAAGGTTCCCACTCCACCACCAAAGAAAGGGAAGGATCCCACTCCACCACCCAAGAAGGGGAAGGATCCCACTCCTACACACAAAAAGGGAAGGTTCCCACTTCACCAACTAAGAGAGGCAAGAGGCCCCCTCCACCAGCAGTGGGCAAGGAGCCCTCACCTGCAGCTGCAACACTGCAGCCATCACCTGCAGCTGAGAAACAGCAGCCCTCACCTGCAGCTGAGACACAGCAGCCTTCACCTGCAGCTGAGACAGAGCAGCCATCACAAGCAGTTGAGACACAGCAGCCTTCACCTGCAGCTGAGACACAGCAGCCATTACCTGCAGCTGAGACGCAGAAGCCATCACTTGCAGCAGAGGACATGTAGTCCACCCTCCAGGGACTTATGTGCAAGGAGCCCTCTCCAGAACCAGTGGGCAAGTTCCCCACCTCAGAGACTGTGACCTTGCACTCCCCAGCAAAGTGAAAGGGGCATGGTGCCCCTCCAGAACCAGTGGGCAATTTCCCCACCCCATAGACTGTGACCTTGCACTCTCAGCAATGAGAAATAGGCACAGTGCCCCCTCCAGAACCAGTGGCAAGTTTCCCACTTCAGCTGAGGTGCCTCCCACCCCCTTCCCCCTTAAGTGCATGCCCCCTTCCAACATGATCCCTTGCACAGTGTTGTGAAGATATTGTCAGGTAACAACTTAGGGCTTGGACTATGCCCTGTGGCCATGTGGGCCTTTTGTACTTTGGACTGACCATCGGTCCCTTCTGGACATTTACTCAATTCATTTATTTTATCACATGGACAATATGATGGCTATTGGCATCAAATTACAATACCAGTTACACCTAATAATTCTCCTTGCATTATTATGACATGTGACCTGTGACATTGTTTTTCCACTGCAGCTAGTTGCGTGTTTGGTATGTGTGTGAATGGTGTGTTGGAGTGTGTGTGTCACTCTCCTTTTCCTCCCTCCCTCCCTTGTATGCTAGGCAGCTGTGCTCACCGTTGTCATCTTCATTTGCCTTGGTGTTCCAGGTGGAACATGGCGTAGAAGAGCATTGGAAAGGCTTCTAGTTCCAGTTCCATGGCGGCGTTGTTCTTCTCTGTGTCTCTGATGGTCAGTCTTTCGTCTTCTGTGTTCTGTTTCCACCAGGCTTTTGATGGCATTGGTACTGCCCAAGAAATCGTGGTGGTTTGCTGTATCATAATGTAGTGGGCGGTACCTTGTCTTCCGCCTGGCTGTTGATGGCTACCGCCGTGGTCAGTGGTGTGAACACCCTGGTGGTTGGTGTGGTACATTGGCTGTCTATGGAAGTTATCACTGCCATGGTCATTATTTTGCGGTAATTACCACCAGCCTGTTGACGGTATTACCTGCACTTTAATTGTCACTGCCATTGTCATAATGACCACCATAGTGTTTGGGCATATACAACGAGAACAGATGATAATGTCTGTAGCTCAATCTCCTTGAGATGCTAAAAAGTAGGTGATGTACTTACACATATACCATGGTATAAGTAATCATTTCTGAAACAGATGTCCAAAACTGAGATTTATGGGAGTACATTTATTTACATGTGTGGACTGCAGCTCCATGAGCATTTTTACATGTGTTTGAGGCAATAGCATAAAAAAATGAATAGTCAGCAAAGGATGTCCAAACAGAGTCCATTTGGAAACCATATCAGGTGACATGTAGAGGTGTTGAGACTGTCAGTGAGGAAATACAAATGGTCATTAGAGAAGGTAGGGCACTTCACAGGTTCACAGGTGGATAAGGTTAACAGGTGACAATTCTGGGAGATAGCGTGATGATAGACACAAGACCACAGGGGAACTGTTCAGGGAAAGGGGAAGCACAGACAAATGTTACCTTTGCAGTTCTCTTACAGAAAATTGAGAAATCCACATCTTCCTATTCTTATTGTTGTTGTGCCACCCCTGCAGTTGGTAGTGTTTGTCTAAGAGTAATCAGAAGCACACACACACCTGTGGCAGACATTGTGGCTCCTCTATCCCCAGCAGCATTTGTATGTGCCAGTAAGGCAGCCAGCAAAGCCCTGAAAGGGGCCTGGTGGCTTTCAAACAAAGCGCCAACATTGTGATTGTAGTCACCCATTGTTGTTATGTAAGAATCCAACTTGTGCTCTATGGACTCCATGATGTAACAGATGGCCTCCAGCTGTGTGGCTACTTCACTGATGTCAGAAGTAGAGGACTGATATTGTTCCCCCTGCCTCATGACACCAATAATGTCAGATAGGGACTCACCCATACTATAGAGGCAAGTGTAGGTGAATTTTATTGCCTCATTTGGACTGAGGCACCTACAGACTCCTTCTAGGGTGCTCACTATGAATTCCATCTCCATACGCACCACATCAACCATCTGCTGTTGGACTCCTACCTCTTGCCGTTGGAAGACAACGTAGAGGTCCTTGGAGATCCTCACCAACAAATGGGTCACCCAGGATAAGCTGCTGTACAGGAGATGTTGGTTGTCCATCTGCAATGAATTATATTTAATTTTATAATGATCTATAATAGATAATGTGTTACTAAGAGTGAATGAAGCCAAGTTTCACTATTTTAGCTTCCCAAATGGAGATATCTGTACAGTGTTCACACAACCACTGCATGGCAAGAAGATAATTTGTGTGTCATTGAACACATTGCAATACAGTTACACAGCTTGCTGGCCTGTCCTGACTAAAAGGGTGAGTGCAAGTAATGGCGTTATTTAGTATTTAGCAGTTTTTAAAAATGTAATGGCTATATCGGTGTAATGTTCACGTATTGACAATACTACTGAGAACATTGCACCCTGTCACCAGGTGCCTGTATTCCCTATAGTCGTTACGTAACCCACAGCTACTGACAATGTGCTGTTAGCTTGGTCAAATATTATTTTTTTGCACATCACTCTGCCTTTCACACTGTAAAGCACACCAATCTGCCTTGCAGTGTTGCATTGCCTGCAATGTGTGCATTAATGGGAATAGGGCCTCATACTTGACACTCATCCACACAACTCTACACAGAAAGCTGCCTTACAACACAGCAAGCCCGTATAAGGGCATGTAATTGCCATGGCTTACTTGTTTATGTGGACTCCCGTGATTTGCTAACACACATAGGCATCTCCAGAGTCAACACCAATGGGCACTGTAAGCTACCCCTGAAGGGGGAATGCACCATCAAACTTGTAAAAATACTAAAATTCTATTTATTAACATTTTGTAATTAGCCAACTTGGTCCTCTGCAGAGTTTCACCAATTTGTCCACTCAGCCCTGATCAGTTGTACGTGGACATAACTCCTCTGGCATACATCATTGGGCTGGAACTTACTCTCAGGCACTGATGACACCCAAATCATACAGTAGCTCTCTGGAGACACAGACACAACCAACATTAGGTGCAATGTACAATTGTCCAATATGCCTATTTTGCATGTCAGAACTATGGCTCTTGTCCAACCTCACAAGAGAGTAGGGTTGATGATCTGTAACATTTACCTATGCTGGTTGCCAAAACAGCTAGGCCCTGACACTTCACCCTTCAACCATTCCTAAAACCTGTCCATCATCCTGGACAACTAACTCATCCTGTTACTTCACAGCCACATGCTTTGACATGTGTAGCATAGTCAGACATTTTTGCTTATGCTTCCCTCTGAAGACCTGTTATGCCTTCAGCCAACCCCACATCAGGTCAAGTGTAGTGCACTAATGCCCTTTTCTACAGCATCTCTTCCGAGCTACTATACCAATGCAACACTATCAAAAAGAATCAATGAATGACTATAAATCAGGCTTAACTTGTGGCACATGCCTCACCTCCTCCTCCTTGATATTCAATTGCTCCACATTTGGACAAACTGCAGATTCAATGTGCTCAGCCAAACCTACTTGACACCACACTACCAGGGATGCACCAGTGTCTCACACCTTCTATGATTACGACAAACATTCATGGAATTCTGGCCTGCATCACTTGTATTCACCCCCACCCCCAGTACTAATTTGTAGTGTTGTCTCTAACATGGCAGATGAACCCTGTGAGGTCTGACCCATGCCATTAGGACAGCTGCGTGCATTATGGTTTCATGGAAGTGACTGTACACATGGCTCTTCACATGATCCTACTGAAGCCCCGGATACATCTCAGGTGGAAAGATAATACTCTTGCAATCCCTTTCTATTAGTTCACACTCCACTTTTGGCTGCATAGCCCCAAGACAAATACATTTGCCTTGTGGTGGAATGGGGCCTGTATTGTGACAGGTGGGAAAGGTGTCTAAGGTCCATGCATGATGTGCTGCTCCATACCATGTTTTTTGCTTTGTAATGTGGGACTTGTAGTCCTGGTCACTCATGTAAAACACTGGACCACAATCTGCAGTATTCAAAGGACAACTGGACTGCTGGAGCATATCATAAATGGGCATGAGAAACTTGGCTGAGCTGGACTCGAATGGACAAATTGTCACTTGGCAAAATGACTAACATTTATGTGATGTATGGGTTGACATGTTAGACATTCCTGCCCTCTCCCTTGGACACAGCTCAGCGTAGCGCAGCAAAGTGTGTTACTGCTCCACACAACATGACATGTTTAACTGGGTTGTTCATTAATGACACTTAGGGGGTGATTCTAACTTCGGCGGGCGGCGGAGGCCGCCCGCCGAAGTTCCCCCACCAAAATACGGCTCCGCGGTCGAAAGACCGCTGAGGGTATTTTGGGATTTGCCCTGGGCTGGCGGGCAGCTGCCAAAAGGCCACCCGCCAGCTCAGGGCAAATCAGCCTTCCCACGAGGACGCCGGCTCAGAATTGAGCCGGCGTAGTGGGAAGGTGCGATGGGTGCAGTGGCACCCGTCGCGTATTTCAGTGTCTGCATAGCAGACACTGAAATACTTTGTGGGGCCCTCTTACGGGGGCCCCTGCAGTGCCCATGCCATTGGCATGGGCACTACAGGGGCCCCCAGGGGCCCTGCGGCACCCCCTACCGCCATCCTGTTCCTGGCGGGAGTCCCGCCAGGAACAGGATGGCGGTAGGGGGTGTCAGAAACCGCGCTCCGCCGCCATGGAGGATTCTGCAGGGCAGCGGTAAACCGGCGGGAGACCGCCGGTTTCCCGAATCTGACTGCGGCCAAACCGCCGCGGTCAGAATGCCCTGCGGGGCACCGCTGGTCTGTCGGCGGTGCTCCCGCCGACCCTGGCCCCGGCGGTCTCTGACCACCGGGGTCAGAATGAACCCCTTAACCTGTAGATCATCCTGGTCCTCAATAGCAGCACTGTACTGTGCAGCAACTTCTGATACCAACTCTGTTGTGCTAAGTGGCATTACCTGATGCTCCAATGGGTTGAACTCCTCCTGTTCCTCTTGTCCTCTTTATGTCAGCATGGCTGCCCTCCTGTTCATGGCTAGTTTCTCCTTGGCCTCACACTTATAATCATGCTGCCTTTTTCTCAGCTCAGGGACAATCCTTTTTGTTTGGACAGTACTGTTGATCTTATCTACTATGGACTGTCAAATGGCTTTCTTCTTCCCTAATGGCAATTTGGAGGTGACAAAAAGAAGGTGTTAATTGTTTTCACCTCACTGAAATTGCTCTTCCTCTTCCCCAGGACCTCTGACTGGACATCTTGGCTGATGTTGGGCTTGTTGTCACTGCATGTGCTTGTTGTTCCCTCTATTTCTTCCAATTGTTGTTTGCAGAACTCTTTTTAAATGCATTTTTTTTTTGGCTTTTCCAATGCACAACGCACTCCAATGTGATGCAAATCTGATTTGCAGCACATAAACATTGCTTTATGTGCCACAAATGAGCTTTGCATCACTTTTGGAGCAAATGCGTTATAACAATATGCAGCATCCTTCCCACCGATGCATTAACATTTTTAATGCAGCCTGGGACCTTATGACATACTGTAAATATGGCGCATCTATGTCACTTCAAAGTGTTGCATCACAGAGCAAGTTTTTCTGCTGCATCGCTGCATTACACCAGTGGTGATTCACTTCACATAAATCTGGGCCTAAGTACATTACGACAGCTAACTCAGAATTTGCAGTTTGCTTAATTCCTTTCTAAGTATCGCAAGGCTACATTTGTTTATAAGTGCTTACTCAACAATACTGTTACCTGTCCTCTCACCTAACAACCCGCTTCTATTCTTTCCTTCACATCACACTATTGCTTAAAAACGCTCTCTAAACAAAATGCTCACTAAACAAATTAATCATATTAAAAGCTTTGCCATAGCATGTTTAACGTTACCCTAGGAAACTAAAAACTTGCAGTTCATTTCTTTTCTTTCTAACAATCACATTTCTCAGTTACTATAGTTGCTTTCTAAACAAAACTGTTAAGCACCCTCTCAACTGCCAACTCGCTTCATTTCTTTATACCATATTGCCACAACCAGCCCCTAAGCAAAATGTTACCCCTACCAAAGCACCTCTTTACTTTCTTACAATCATATCGCTATAGTTACTGAAAAAGGCTCTCTGAACAATACTATTCCCTGTCTCCTCAATTGTGAGCTTTCTGTACCTCAGCACAATGAATATTGGTCTTCCTCCTCAACAAGAGCTTTTGGTGACGTCGGAAACTTAACACTGTATAACTTGGAACAATAGGTTCTGGGTCTTCCAGAGTCAATGTGTGAGCCAGAAGTGTCAGCTAACTTAAGAGTGCCCACTGGTTTGGCGATTGATTGATTGGCATGTGTTCCAGATTTATCATAGTCAAAGTTGATACATTTCAAGTTTATATCATGGATGCCCCGAGGGGATTAAGGAGAAAACAGAATGGAAATAAGGATTATAGTTCAGAATTCAAGTATATTTGAGACCTGATGCATACTGAAAGTATTTCTATAAAACCCTTGGTTAAGGAGGGGAATATCATCTTTATGGACTGAACTAAATTTGTAGAGGAGGCCATGCAACATTAGAAGGGCAAAGAATGTTATACGTTTATCTAGATAGGGATGTCATGAGTAATACAAGAACATTCAGGTCATTTGAATGTTTGGAGAGATCATGGGTTAATGAAGGTAGAAAAATATCAATTTTTGAAAAACCCATCCTTCATTATCTGCAAGTTACCTTTTACCAAAATTGCAAAGGAATCCTATCAATCCACCGAGAGCCCTATTGTGTCTCCTAGAAAATACCTCAATATATGTGGAACACTATATTAGCACCTGTTGTTTAAGGTCTAAAGTCTTATGTATCTGACACTATGGATATTGTTTCAAAAACCAATATCCCATGCATGGGCACATATTGCATGATGACCACTGATGTGATGCCTCTGTATACAAGTATATCACTTCACAATGGCATTGCTGCCTGCAGATACTTTTTGGGTATGATGCCATTGCAATACTGCAAACATGCAAATATAGTATTAATAATGTTTTTTTTTTATTTATTTGAATCCCATAACATCTTTTTTTTTTCAGGACATCCAGTTTAAGCAAGAAAGAGGAACAGCGATAGACACCTGATTCACCCCCTGGTATGCAAATTTGTTCATGTGCTGATGAGAGGCGCAGGTGGCTTAAACTGAACCTGGACTGATAAGGATGTATAGTGGGTGTAATAAATAGATAGCTTGTTCCTTATTTGGAATGGTAAATTAGCCACCACCAGAGATTTATTGTCCAACTTGAATGGCAATGACTTAAATTTATGGTTTACAACAGTGGTTGATAAACAACATGTCACATTCCCAGATGCTAAGGCTACAGTTCTGAGGGGCATGTAGGTGACGTACAGATTCAAACCTGACATCTGGTAATATATTGCTCCATGTTCATAGTTGTCATCCACGAAAATTGAAATGTGTGAATTTGAAGCAGTTGCAGTGATGACTCTTGAAAGAGAGAAACTCTCACACACTTCAGTGATAGAGGCTGTCCCAAACACCTAATACAGGAAGCTACTATAAAGATTAGAGAGGAACTGTTGGTTCCTAGAGAGTGGCCAGATGCACAGAATATGGTCTGAATTATCTAAATGATCCTTTTATACATTACACAATCAAGACACATGAGAAATATTTCCAGCAAGCATTGGGTACTCCCGAGAGTCGGTAATACGTTTTGGAGGTCCTTGGGCAAACATATTTGACATTTAGGAAGGCAAGATCTTTAGGAGATGCATTGGTATCTTCCAGCACCACACAATGGAGGCTACATGCCTAAAGTCTGTGCCTTTTGGAGATGTTCCATTTGTAAAGCTTGCAGTACTAGCTCAAACAGGATGAGTTATAAAATTACAGATACTAAAGAAACTAGAAAAATCACTAAATTTATGACATGCAGAACACCATACACAGTATACGTGTTAGAAAGTCTTTGTAATAAGTGATACATGGGCAGTATGGTTTTTCCTGTGAGAAAACATTTAGTAGAACATTGTAGGGCAGTAAGAATTAATTATCAAACTTATCGTATTGCACAACATTATAATTGGGTACACAACAGTAAATGGAAACAGCTGGATTATTTTAGTAATGACACAGTACATAAGAAAATACGTAGCTCTGATAGGGAACAGGTCTTATGGCAGTTTAATTAAAGATATATCATCAATTTGGGGACATATGGAAATCAAAGTTTCGAAGCCGATGAAGAACTGAAAATACATTTAAAGTGAAAACTGTCAAAATATTTCAATGGTAACTCAGTTATATTTGTAATTATTAATTTTTGCTTGTAGAACTAAATATGTTTTAAAAAATATGTTTCAGAATGAGATACAAATGTAAGGGTTGTGTAACTGTTGCCTTTTTGTCTATTTTCACAGATAGCTTGGGCGATTATCATCAAAAAGATTATTCATTCCATTTTGAGTATTAAATTATGGGCTAAATTGCCTTCTTCAGTAGAATTTCATTATTTCCTTAAACTGTGAGATATATGTTGAATTTCCCACTTGAACTATACTTATTTGGTGTAATTACAATATTTCTTGCTACAATGATTATTAGTATAAGAGCAAGATCTCTGAATAATTATTGTGAAAGTTGTAGGTTAAATGTAGGTAATTGTAAGCAGTATTTACACTAGAATGACCACAATGTGAAATGGTAAAAAGATTATGCTACCTGTCTACCAAGAAAGAGGCAGTGGGTTTGAAATTGATCTGGTTCCAAGCTGTCCCCCTATGCACAGGAGATGCTAATGTGCAATACGTTTCATTTGATTGTATAATTTTGCATATTACTTTAAGTAAAAACAGTCTTTTTTATGTCATTGATGGATTTAGGTAACTGACCTCTATGAAGATTCATTGCCTGTTTGAGAAAGGTGTGCACACTGAAATGCATTACTGCCATTGTTATTATTAAAGGATTTGTTTGGAATGCCAACTTTTGCTGTGAGGAGGAACCATTTTAAGTAGGGTTGACCTTCTGACGTCAAAGGGTAAGAAAACCAAAATACAAAAAGCGACAAGACTATTGGATTTATCAGGGGGTCAGCTCATCAACTTATGAAAATCAAACTTGCTGGCTTTGTCAAAAAGTCACAAAAAACAATAATTAAATGTATAACTTAGAAATTTGCACATTGCAATGTTTAATAATGGTGGTTGCAAAACAGTTTAAATAAAACATTTTAGTAAAAAATAACTTAATCGTGCCTTTGAGTCCTCTTTAATATTTTTCAGGTTACAAAGTACAGCTATAGAACCAGCTAACCAACTATAAGATGCCCCCTCACTTCAGATGAAGAGCATGCACAGTGCTTTAAAAAATATGGTAAGCTCTCCTGGGGGGGGGGTCATAGTTTAAAGGATCCACAAGGCTTACTGTGTTTTCTTTAATGTTGCTGAGGAGCTACTGTGCTCCCTGCAGCTCTCCACATTACAAATTGGTTGAGTGTGCCCTTGCCTATACCAGGGGGCCAATATAGGGTGCTCTTTTCATGGAGCAGTAATAATAAATAAGCAGACCCGGCTGCTCATTTATTATTTATTTGCTTTATTTATGTGTTATGGGTGCCCTGGTGCCCACCCTGAGCACCCACAACAAGCCAAATGTTGGGTGCCATGGGAGATTCTCACAGCCCACACAGCCCCTTCTAGCCCTCTAGCCAGCCCCCACCCTGCTTGCGGCGGAAGGGGCCTCCATTCCCTTGCATGGACATAAGCAACTTTTTTCTGCCTGGATGGAAAAAAGTTGTGTTCCTTTCAGAGGCAGTGCAGGCAGGGAATTAAGTTTGTATTTCCTGCTCACACCCTCCTGGGTAGGGAACAGCAGTGTTCTGGCCTGCTATCTTGTGGCCCCAGTGAATGGAGTTTGCGGAGGTAAACCCAAAGCACCCTCCCCATAATCTAAAACCCAGACCCAGGGAATGATGGTGCTGGGCCTCTATGAGGCTCAGGGAGGAGACAGATGCTCTCCTCCCCTAAATTTAAAACTGAGATTCATGGGTTGGGGTATCAAGGGCCTCTCTAAGGCTTAGGGGTAGGGATTGCACGTCCCCTGCATCAAATTTAAAACCTGGCCCTGGAGATGGTGTACCAGGGCCTCTATGAGGCTCAGGGAGGTGGTTGCATGCTCCCTCTCCTTAACAAGAAAAAACATTCATGACTGCCACAGACCTGACCCAGCTAAAGATTTCTTTTAAACAAAAAAAGTGGGAGCTCACCCTCTTTAAAAAAATAATAATATTGTAGATCCACCTCAAATTTGCAGTAAAATAGCTTTTTAAAATTATGTTTAGAAATCCTAAGTTCTTATGGTTTGTCCAAACAGCTATTGGATAAGCTGTTCCATCCAGATGATGGTGATATTGGGAAATGACATCTTTGATTGCCAGATGGTCCTTATCATACAAATATGCAACTGAATAAACTGCTTCAATTATGAACTCTTTCTCTGTCACAAAAATAGCTCCTAAGGCAAAGAATGAAGAACCTGTCTCTACATTGAAAGTCAAAAGCAAATTTTTGTGAAAGGTGAGCCTTTCTTTGTTAAATGTACATTGGGTATCACAATTGTAGAAACATTTTGACAAAAGTGTCTTAAAATTAGCAAAACCTAAAACTCTTTGTATTCCTTTACAGTATGTGGAATTGGTCGTTCAGCCACCATTGACATCTCCATGCTGATACCCTTTTCTGAGATTAATTCTAAGAAAGCTACGGATTTAGCTCCAAAAACATATTTACTTATTTTTGCATGTAGATAATATTCACATAGTCTGCTCAGTTATCCTATCACATGTCGTCTGTGTTCCTTCAAGGTCTTTCAAAAATGACAATATTTTCTAAGTAGTTGAAAATGTAGGTATCTAATATGTCATGAAGATGTCATTGATCAGGTGTTGGAATAAAGAGGAAGTATTATATAAACCAAAAGGCATAACTAGATTCTCAAAAGCTCTGCACATTCTATTTAAAGTAGTTTTCCACTCATGTTCAGCTGTAATTTAGACAAGATGATATGTTTCTCAAGAGGTCTAATTTAGTAGAGGTCTTTGCTGAATGACTTGATCTAACACAACAGAAATTCAAGGTAAGGGATACCTATTTGTCACTGTAGCAGTGTTGAATCTCTTAGTCAACACAAGGTCAAAGATCAGCATCCAACTAAGGGATAAAAAAGATTAGTGCCCCAGTAAGGGATGTTTAATGATGAATAAAACCTTTCTCCAAGTTTTCAGCAGTATATTCTTTCAGATATTCATCCTCCTTCTTAGTCAAAGGGTAGCTATGACAATGTGGTATCTTGGCATTTAGTATCAAGATTATGGCACAATCATAATCTCAGTGCAGGGGCAGGGTATCAGCACCCTTTTCACTGAACACATCCGTACATTTAATTTAAGCTCCAAGAATGTTAAAAGTAGTGTTGTACATTACAGCAGAGATTGATGTTGCAGAATTGAGCCCAGGCACATGTGTGGTGAGTCAGAGAAGCATAATTTGTTTCTTCTGTATGTGGGTAAACTTGATTTGACCAGTTTGACAAAAACACATTTTCAAAGCAGCATCGGGATTGGCTGGGAGCACCCAGCCAGGGCCCTCCCAGGCAGACAAGGAGCCTGTACCTGCTCTCTCCAGCCCGGCAACTGTGTTGCTGGGCTAGAGAGAGCCTACTGCGCATGTGTGTTTGGCCGGCCCGAGATGCTCTGCACTCCCCCTCCGTGGTCGTCACAGTCGTGGCTCCACCCCTTTTTACTACAAAACAATAATAAAGCTAATTTATTATAGTTTTGTAGTAAACGTTTGTTTTTCAGCTGCTGCTGGTGGGGGCGACGCTCTTCCACTATAATGGAGGAGCGGCACCTGCAGCTGACAACAATCTACCTCACTCCCCCGAGTGTGTTTGTGTCTGTACTAACCAGACTGCACCAGACAGGGTCAAACACATGAGCTATAGGAGACTGGAGGAGAGAGAGTGCGAGATATACAAGTGCCACGCCCAGATCTTCTTTCGTACAGCTTTCTCTGGTGTTACATCTCTGGTCAGAGTACAGATACTCACAAGAGCTCTTAGGAGGTAATGTTACTCACTAGTCATAAAAAGTACATGTAGTATTTCAGTTATAGTCAGGAATACATGATATTGCAAACAATTATATAATAAACATGAATAATCACTGGCTTCAAAAAAAGGTGGGTCACCGAGGACTTAAGTAAAGATGTAGGGAAACTGGCAAGCCCAAAACTAAGACAAGGATGCAGGATACAACTGAGAAGGGAAAGGAGTGAGAGAAACACAGCCAAAGTCAAAGAAGAGTCGGAAGACCAAGTTCCACGTAAGAGGGGAAAAGGCTCAGAAAGTCATGAAGCTAAATCAATTCTAAAACACCAGAGGCAAAATAATATCGGAAGAGCTAGGTCGGGATAAGCAGACAAAGGCCCTCATTACAACTTTGGTGGTAACTGCTGCCTACTGCCACGGTGACGGTCGCCAACATTTCATCGCCGTGGCTACCAGCCGCCCACCCACATTATGACCGTCGATAGAATTCCGCCAGAAGGCTAGCGGAATACCGTTGACGGGCATGGCGGTGGATGGCAGTAAGGTGAACAATGATACGGCCTGGTGGTGTGTTGCTGGCAGACGCTACTGCTGACAGCAGCGCTGTGTCCTGTCTCCTTCCAGAGGACCCCCTGGAAGCAGGTAAGTCAGGTTCTCCAACAGGAGAGGGGGGTGGAGGGTGTTGTGTGCATGTGTGATGGTGTTGTGTAGGTAGGGGGGTTGTGTGTCTGTTTTTGTATGTGTGCATGCATGTGTGTTGCATTGAATGCATGTGTGAATGACTGAATGTGAGTGTACATGTATGTTGTGTGTGTGAATGCGTGTGTGCAAAAATGTATGTTGGTGTGTGTTGCGGTGTGTGGGTATGCATGTGTGCTTGCGTGGGTGGATGTGGGTATGCGTGTGTGTATGAGTGTGCATGTGTGCGCATGTGGGTGTGTGAATGTAAGGGGGGCAGGAGAGGGAAGGGGAGGGTGGGGGAGGACTCTGGGGAGGGGGCAGGGGGGACCCCTATCAGTGTTGGGGAAGGAATTCCCTGTCACTGATAGTGCCTACCGCGATGCTTTTTTGTGGCGGTACGCTTGTCACGGAAACCATGGTGGTAGTTGGGACCATAATCCTAAGGGTGGGATTGTGACGGCTGCCTGGCTGGAGACCAAAGTCTCCAGCCCAGCGGCCGTTACCATCCTGGCGGACGGCGTGGTACATTGGCGGTTTGGCTTGAGCCAAACCGCCAATGCCATAATTTGGGAAAATGTACCGCCAGCCTGTTGGCAGTACCTTTTCCCAAATCATCTCTGACCGCCAGGGTTGTAATGAAGGCCAAAGTGTCAAAGATTCGGAGGGGAGGAAAGCCAAAGTCAAATAGAATTTAAACAGCAAGGTCAGTGTAAACAGTCAATGAGGCCAAGGGAAAGGAGGATCCCTGAAAGCAGAAAACAATAAAGATGAGGAACAGGAAGATTGATGAATTAATGAAGAGCCAATAGAATGTGAAGTTACCTGTCAGTTTCCTAGTGCTTGCCTGAAGGTTAGATACTGAAGAGGCCGGTCATAAGCAAGAATTCTCTCCCTTTACCTTGGCTGTCTAGCTTTTCGTGATGCCCCAGCCGCCATAGACTGGTATGCCACTGCCTTGTTGGGAAACATCTCAGGACTGTTCTCATAATATTCCCAGAGCCGCAGAAACCCTAATGATTCCTGACAGATCTGCTAGATTAACACATTTGTGGTGAACAGTAAGAACAGTTACAGAGGAAAACTAATAGGAGGCCTTTAATGGAATCTGATAGTGAGCCATTTGATCACATAGAACACTCGTTCAATTTAAATACTTGCATACTTGGATCGCATTTATTACACCTGAACACCTGTGGCGCATATGAAGCAGGATTCATCACCCTTTCTATATGGTGTTAATTTGATGGGGAGCATTTCTACATGTGCTGCCGATCTGACTCGAGGAATATCGAAAAGAATAGCGAGACAATTGCTAGAAAATATTCAAGGATATTGGAGCATCATTTTGCTCTTAGCCTTCAAATAGTACTGCCGAACATAATCAGAGACCTGTAAGAACCCAGATACGAAATATTCTTCACTGGTGTTGGTTTAGAAACAGCAAAAACAGATATGGCAATAAATTGGAATATACATCGTTTAAGATGAACATTTCAATTTCTTTATAAAAAGCTTATAAAACTCTTTTATAAACAAAATAGAAATGATGTGTCTATCCAGGGCTCCTATTGACTAGTGCAATTTTAGCAACTGAATGATGCTACCAAAATGTTTTATTTGTTTGACCTTCTGGACAATGTTGTCTTCAGAACTCCGTTGAAAGTCCAAGCTGTTTTTGTATCATCATATAAAAAGCAAAATGTTCAAGTTTAAAAAAAAAATCATGCTGGGAGAGTTTCCCTCCTCAGTGAATGTTCTTAGAAGACTTAGGGGCAGATTTATGGAAAGTGGCCCTGCAACGAGTGCAGCGCCACTTTCCCTGTGCCCCTTAGCACCCCTGTATCACCTCCATGCATGCGCCGTATTTAAAATACGGCACACGATGGCGCAGGGTGGGGGGCAATAGAGTCATTTTTAATGACTCTATTGATGTTCTCTGCTAGAGTAGCGCATAACAGTTGGCGCTACTCCTGCAGAGTACATAGGTGCCTATTCTAAAGAATGGAAGCCCCCTTTTAACGCCTGCTCTTGAGTGCACTGTGCCACCCTGTAAATACGGTGTGGGGATTTTGGCCTCGTTGGGACACATCAACGTCAAAATGAATTGCGTTAATGTGGTGCAAGGTGGCGCTAGGGGCCTATGAATATGCCCCTTACTTTACAGAATGCACTGGGGTGCTCACTGTCTATGTGCAGATTGTCAGAAAAACAGTAGGTTATTGTGGCCCTTATTACAACCCTGGTGGTCGGTGTTAAAGCGGCGGTAATACCACCAACAGGCCGGCGGGAAAAAAAATGGAATTACGACGTGGCGGAAACCGCCAACCTAGACAGCCACTTTAACACTCCGACCGCCACGGCGGTACAAACAAACAGCACGGCAGTCACCACCAACAGACAGGCGGAAGACAATGTACCGCCCACACTATTATGAGAGGCAAATTCGCCACCTTTTCCGGGGCGGAACCAACACAAACAAAAACACGGCAGAAATAGGACTTGGAAGGGAAAACACTCACCTCTCCATACCCCACGAAGAACCAGGATGCCATGGAGCCAGAACTCCAGATACTCCCTTCCTGCAATGGTATTCCTGCTCCTCTATTAGGAGCACCAAAGACGGCGGCGACGACCACGGTGAGTACTGCACCTACAACACAGGAGAGGGAAAAGAGAGTGACACACACAAGCAACACGCAAAACCCCGATCCCCACCCTCACCCACAACAACATACACACAAATACATGCAGCAACAATACATTTACACCCCTCCACCCCCCCAGAAGAACGCAAGGACAAAAGGAAATGAGTTGAACGATTGTAATCATGAAAAAAACAGTAGTCAAAATTCGAAATACAGTATATGCAAATATGTACACCAACTACACAAGTCCGGATAGTGCACCAATTATTGTCCGTGGCCACTGGGCCCAAAATTGATGGGCGAGGCCCACACTAGATACTAGACTTCAAACGGAGAGAGCACTGCAGGGGCATCAGATTAAAATGAAACAGGCACCTCAGGGGGAAGGGAAGGGGGGACACCTCAGCCGGATGAGTGCACAACACCACTGCTCCACGAGGGGGCTCCATGCCCACTGCTGTATCCTGGGGAGTGCAAAGCCACAGTCTCTCAAGTCTCTCCAGTGGGTGGTTTGCCCACTGCATTATCCTGGGGAGTGTAAAGCCACAGTCTCTCAAGTCTCTCCAGTGGGTGGTTTGCCCACTGCATTATCCTGGGGAGTGCAAAGCCACAGTCTATCAAGTCTCTCCAGTGGGTGGTTTGCCCAATGCTGCATCCTGGGGAGTGCAAAGCCACAGTCTCTCAAGTCTCTCCAGTGGGTGGTTTGCCCACTGCTGCATCCTGGGGTGTACAAAGCCACAGTCTCTCAGGTCTCTCCAGTGGGTGGGTTGCCCACTGCATTATCCTGGGGAGTGCAAAGCCACAGTCCCTCAAGTCTATCCAGTGGGTGGGTTGCCCACTGCATTATCCTGGGGAGTGCAAAGCCACAGTTTCTCAAGTCTCTCCAAGGGTGGGTTGCCCACTGCTGCATCCTGGGGAGTACAAAGCCACAGTCTCTCAGGTGGGTGCCTTTCTCAACTGGTTCTGGAGGGGGCATTGTGCCCAGAGTGCTTCATCCTGCCAAGGACCTAGATAGTGGGTGTGATACTCCACCGGTTCTGGAGGGGGCATTGTGCCCAGAGTACTTCATCCTGCCAAGGACTGAGGTAGTGGATGTGATACTCCACTGGTTCTGGAGGGGGCTTTGTGCCCAGAGTGCTTCATCCTGACAAGGACTGAGGTAGTGGATGTGATACTCCACTGGTTCTGGATGGGGCATTGTGCCCAGAGTGCTTCATCCTGCCAAGGACTGAGTTAGTGGATTTGATACTCCGCTGGTTCTGGAGGGGGCTTTGTGCCCAGAGTGCTTCATCCTGCCAAGGACTGAGGTAGTGGATGCCTTTCTCCACTGGTTCTGGAGGGGGCTTTGTGCACAGAGTGCTTCATCCTGCCAAGGACCGAAGTAGTGGATGCCTTTCTCCACTGAAGGTGGTGCATCATGAAAGCTGCCCAGGCTCCTGGAATTGACCACCAGTCTCGGACGACTGACCACTGGGGATGGCAGACCTGTCTGCGCTGGTGCCACTGGCTCAGGATGTCGCGGGGCCGCTGGTGGTGGTTGCAATGGTCTCTGTGGCAGCGGTGCTTGCGGCGGGCTCTGTGGCATCGGTGCTGGTGGCGGATTCTGTGGTAGCGGTGCTGGCTGCGAGCTCTGTGGCATCGGTGCTGGCAGGGGGCTCTGTGGCATCGGTGCTGGCAGCGGACTCTGTGACGACGGTGCTGGTGGCGGCCTCTGTGGCGGCGGTGCTGGCGGCGGGCTCTGTGGCGGAGGTGCTGGTGGCGGGCTCAGTTACTGCGGTGCTGGCAGCGGGCTCTGTGGTGGCGGTGCTGGTGGCAAGCTCAGTGACTGCAGTGCTGGTGGCGGGCTCAGTGACTGCGGTCCCATTGTCGGTGCCACCACATGCCCTCTCCTGACTTGTCCTTTATTTTCTGGCCCTTCCCCACCTTGGATGGTGACGCAGCTGTCTTGCCACTATCCCCTTTCGTTTTCCCTGAGCCCTTGGTGGAAGGTGTTTTCGGCTTCTCCCTCCGGGATGTGGGCAATTTTATTACTTTAGCTGGTGGCAGAATGTCCTTGCCCTTGCTCTGTGGCACACTGGCAGCCCTGATGCTTGGCGCACTCCAATAGCCCGCAGTTGCTGGTACCACTGTGCCTGGTGATGTGGTGGCTGAGGTGCTGGGTTGGGACCTGGAAAGCCTGGCCCTAGGGGACAGACGGGGGGGAGGTGTAGGGAAGAGGTCAATATCAGCCTGGAAAAGTTTCTTAGGCACACTGGGACAGGTAGATGGAGTGGGTTTGGGAGTGGAGGAAGAGGTAGTGGTTGTAGGAGGTGTACGTTTGCTGAATTTGGGAGAAGGTGCATGGGCTGGAGGCTGTTGTGAGGTGGATGGCTGTTGGGTGGGTGTGTGCCTGCGTTTGTGTACTTTGGGAGGAGGGCTCACGGACACACTGGTAGAGGACACAGGGGATGTGTGAATGGTAGTGGGGGTGGTGAGTGCACGTGAGCGGTGTGTGGTAATGGGCGTGCTGGTGTTGGAGGTAGTGGCTGAAGATGTAGTGCATGGAGGTGTGAGTGGAGATGAGACAGGGAGGGAGGAGGAGGACGTAGAGGAGGGGGACACAGTGGAGGCAGTGGATGTTGGTATGTGTGCATGGGTATGATGCTTGTGTGAGTCCCTGTGGGATGTGTGGTGCTTATGTTTGCCAGAGCCACCCTTGTGGGTTGAGGTGTGTGCATGCTGGTCTGATGGTGTGCTTGGGATAGGCTGAGGTAGAGGGGATTGGGTCTGGGTGGAGGAAGTTGGAGGGGGGAGGCTTGACACAGGGACAATGGCTGCCATCAGTACTGAGGCCAGAGCCTGAAATGCTCTCTGTTGGGCTGCCTGGCCAGAATGAATGCCCTCCAGGTATGCATTTGTTTGTTGCAAATGCCTCTCAACACCCTGGATGGCATTCACAATGGTAGACTGCCCAACAGTGAGGTATCTCAGGAGTTCAATAGCGTCCTCACTGAGGGCAGCAGGGCTGACTGGGGCAGGGCCTGAGGTGCCTGGGGCAAAGGAGATGCCCACCCGCCTGGGTGATCGGCCACGGGACACATGCTGAGAGGCGCTGGGGGGGTGGTGCTGGTAGGGGGGTGGCTGCTGTACCTGTTGATGTGGGAGGCACAGAGGGGCCACCACTGCAAGGGAGCTCCCATCAGAGGAGGAGTCACTGTCGCTGCTGTCACCTTCTGTCCCCGCCGTGGAGCTCCCCTCGCCCTCTGTCCCACTGGTGGCTTCAGACTCCGTTGTCTCGCCCTCCAGGGCCACTGCTCCTCCGCCTGATGATGCTATTACACACAAGAACAGGGAGACCACAGAAAGAGGGGGGGAGACAGAAGAAAAACATGTTCAGTGCATGCAATACCACTACCGTTGGTGGACACTACAGACACAGCAGCCCTCCCCCCTATGCCAGGCACTTATAGTTCCTAGATTAATCACATGCCCATGGGGTACAAGGCTTATGTCCGATTGCTGCACACATGGAAGTCACAGGTGTAGATGGCTCTTACCACTGGTAGGGTTGGGGTGCCACATAGCCTGCCTCACTAAGGGTCCTTGCCTACAAAGCTTGCTCTGGCCTAGGGTAACCCACTGCCCACCACACCCACCCAGACATCTCGTAATGGTCACAGAGTCAGATGGATGTGATGGTAACGACACCCTTGTGGCTGCTGTGATGCCCTCAAGCGCCCATCCAACTCCGGATAGGCCATCGTCAGGACCCGGAACATCAGGGGGTTCATGGTGCGACGGGCACCCCTCCCATGTTGGGAGGTCATCCCCAGCTGGGCATCCGCCATCTTCTGGCTCCAGCGGCAAATGTCCTTCTACCATTTCCGGCAGTGGGTGCTCCGTATGTGGTGGACCCCCAGGGTCCGGACGTCCTTGGCGATGGCACGCCAAATATCCTTCTTCTGGTGGGCGCCGACCTAGAGGAATAGTACGGGGGAAAAGGAAAAACTTTAACCGTCCGGACCGTCACAGTCATTGGCCCACGTTCCCACAATTGCCCTGATGCACATACACTCACCGTCTGCTCATGCAGGGCTCAGTTCCCCCCCCCCATGTATCTTCCATCCACAACAAACAAACTTTCATTGCCCATGCACCATGCTCACAGTGTACTCACCTGTTTGTCTGGAGGAACGTAGAGTAGCGTGTACTGGGGGAGGACCCCATCCACTAACTTCTCCAACTCCTCCAAAGTGAAGGCAGGGGCCCTTTCCCCAGACACATGAGCCATCGTCGCTTCCAGACAGAGGTCACAGCAGCACTTGCAGTGTAGGTCCTCTCCTGTCGAAGGTCAGGTATCAAGTGAGTGAACAGACAGAAAATGGTGGTTACGTCCGGCGTACATCGTCATTGGCTCCTCAGACCCATAGGGTCCAATGTTGACCAATGCAGGATTGCGCTGCAGTCTTCGACCGCCTACCGTGATGGTGTACAATGCCAGCGCAGTTACCTCATATCCCCTTGTCCTACCTTACAGGTCAGGCAGCCGCCATTTCAGGGGGCCACTTGGCATTTATAATATCTGCGTCACACCTATCTAGGCCTTGCATACACACAGTAACAGGCACATTGCGGATTGACAAATGTGTGCTAATGACGTTTTGTAATACCTCAGTGTTGGCTGACTCTCTGCTCGCTGTTCTCATCCATAGGGCATGTCCGCTGGGGCTGGTGATGAGATGGCGGCATCCTCCGTTGTACAGACCGCTGGTGGACCTGTTCACAACGGAAGAGAGACACGTAATAGTCACCTACAGACTTGATTGTGCAACAATCCATGAACTGTGTGCCCAGTTGGAGCCAGACCTGATGTCAGCTATCCGCCATCCCACAGGGATCCCCCCTCTAGTGTAGGTCCTGTTATTACTCCATTTCCTGGCAAGTGGGTCTTTTCAAACTACAGTGCCCATTGCATCAGGGATGTCCCAGCCTATGTTCTCAAACGTGTTGTCCAGAGTGTTGTCTGCCCTGCTGAAACACATGTGCAGCTACGTCGTGTTCCCTCAGGAGGAGGATTTGCCTACAGTGAAAGGTGACTTCTATGCCCTGGGACATATCCCCAACATCATAGTTGCCACTGATGGCACACATGTGGCCTTGGTACCCCCCGCAGGAGTGAACAGGTGAACAGAAACCGGAAGAGTTACCATTCTATGAATGTGCAGATGGTGTGTTTGGCCGACCAGTACATCTCCCATGTGAATGGCAAGTTTCCTGGATCAGTGCATGACGCTACATTCTGAGGAATAGCAGCATCCCTTATGTGATGGGGCAACTCCAGAGGCACCGTGTGTGTCTAATAGGTGAGGTCAAGGACCCTATACCCTGTGAATAGTTGTCTGGGGTTGTCCCTAAGGGTTAGTGTGTGTCTAACAGTTGTCCCTCGACATTTGCAGGTGACACTGGCTACCCCAACCTGTCATGGCTACTGACCCCAGTGAGAAATCCCAGAACAAGGGCAGAGGAATGCTACAATGAGGCACGCGGGCGAACTAGGAGAGTCATTGAAAGGACCTTCGGCCTCCTGAAGGCCAGGTCCCGGTGCCTCCATATGACAGGTGGTTCTCTCTACTTCTCACAAAAGAAGGTATGCCAGATCATCATGGCCTGCTGTATGCTGCACAACCTGGCCTTGTGACGACAGGTGCCTTTTTCTGCAGGAGGATGGTCCAGAAGGAGGTCTTGTGGCAGCTGTGGAGCATGTGGACAGTGAAGAAGAGGAGGCAGAAGAAGAGGATATCGACAACAGAAACAACGTTATCCAGCAATACTTCCAGTGAGACACAGGTAAGAAGATGTTACTGCCTCACACATCTCATACTATTGTTTGAGCTAGCATAAGTCTGTCACTTTCACCCACTGTATGGACCCTGACTTGTCACTTTGCCTTTCCATTTCACAGATGTGGGTCCCATTGTGTGACCTCTGCTATATTACCTCAAGGACTAGAGCTGTGCTACATCAGTATGTTGACAATGCAATTGACATTGCTATATTCCATAGTTATTGCAAATACACATTTGTGAAAGCACAGACTGACTCCAGATTGTTTTGTGATTCAAGGGTGTTTATATCAGTGCTAATTAGTGGAGGGGGTTGTAAAATGGGCAGTGGTGATGGTGGAGGAATGTCCATGGCAGAGTCCAGTCTATTTGTTTCACAGGTGCATAGTCCAAAGGAGCATAGGAAGTGGAGCTAGGGCAGTTGATGGATGGACAGGATGACAAAGTGGGACAAAGTGAGACAGAAGGATGACATTCAGGGGGGTCTCATTTTCTGGCGGGGGTCTTGGCATTGTTCTCTGTCTTTGTCCTGGATCTCAGGGACTGTTTGCGGGGTGGTTCTCCATCAGCAGGGAGTGGGGTGCTGGTGTTGTGGTCCTGTGGTGGTGTCTTCTGTCCACTTGCACCGGTGGAGGTGGTGGGCTGTTCATCATCCAGTCTAGTGTCAGGGACCCCTTGTTGTGCCACAGTGTCCCTCCTGGTGTTCACAAGGTCTTCAGCACCCCTACAATGGTGACCAGGGTGGTGTTTATCGACTTAAGTTCCTCCCTGATCCCAAGATACTGTTCCTCCTGCAGCCGCTGGGTCTTCTGAAAGTTGACCAGTACCGTTGCCATCCTCTCCTGGGAATGATGGTACGCTCCCATGATGTTGGAGAGGGCCTCGTGGAGAGTGGGTTCCCTGGGCCTGTCCTCCCCCTGTTGCACAGCAGTCCTCCCAGTTCCTCCGTTTTCCTGTGCCTCTGTCCCCAGAACTGTGTGCCCACTGCCACTGCCCCCACGTCCCTGATTGTCTTGGGGTGGTGGGTTTCCCTGGGTTCCCTGTAGTGGTGGACACACTGCTGCTTGACGTGTGCTGGGGACAGAGGGATGGGCCAGCTGGGTGGGTGCTGTGCTGGTGTTTCCTGAGGGGTGAGGCTCTGTGGTGGCATGTGCCAGTGTCAAAGGAACCAACTGTCCCAAGGTCCCAGATGGGCCGGGCTGGTCATCTTGATCCAGTTGGACAGAGCTGCTGTCATCACAGTGGGCCTCTTCTGTGGGGGGAGTGGACATGTCTGGAACCTCCTGTTAGGAAACTGTAACAAAATTGATTTTGGTAATTGGTGTGTAAAGGGCGTCCTTCCAAAAAAACATTCCTTAAGATATGTATTATTGTTTTACAGTCAAATCTGGTCAGAAAACATTAAAATTTTACCACCACTAAAAGGAGGTGGAAATCTATTCAGAAATGGGAAGGGGTTGCCACGGGTCCCCATCCCAACTGAGAATGCAGCAAAAAATGTTTAGGAGCAGGCAATGGTTCTGCTGCCTCCTACAAAATATTTCTAAAAGTTTGTTATTTTTTCTATGCACATATTTGGACTGATTTTATTTAAAAACAATCATAGACATTGTGGCTTGCTGATCCTAGCAGGCCACCATGTAGGTCAGTTTGCAAAATAGAAATTCATTTGGTAAAAAGTTGGTGCCAAGATAATGACTGTTGAATGACATTACTTTTGGATGTATGCATTTTTAGTACACGCAATCCTTAATGTCCATATGGTTCTCTCAGGTTTCTAAATATAGAAATCCTGAAACAATATTCTCCTGTCCATCCAGCAAAGTAATTGGAACAATCATTTTAGTGACTGATGGCTGCATGATATCTGTTACTAGTTTTAAACTGACTCAGAGCCTGATTTAGATCTTGGTGGTCCCACAGCCAAGCTGTGTCAGACACTGACCCGTGAAGACCGTCAAGTCACCGGTATTCTGCCTGCCGTATTTAGATGTTACAGCTCTGAAAGGGGATTGAGTGGCAATGGATTTCTGATTGAGGGAGATAGCAGCGGGACCCAATGTATTTTGTAAAACAGCAGGGGCTATGGAAGAGATGTAAGTGATAAACACCCACTGTCCCTTAGCCATTGATGTACCCCTGCAGTACACACTACACAGCAATCCATCTTCACACAACACCCCATTGCCATTCTGACACAAAACAAACCATACATGCCAAAAACACACATTGGTGTACATCCATGCACAATATAGTCACACCGTTGACACTTAACCCACACATGATAAAACTACAACAAACAACACTGCTACACACTCAGTTGCACAAATAGACTTACACACAACTACACACACCACAACGTCTGCCACAATATGATAACACATCTGACTGTGTCACTAGGTAACACAACTTACACAAAGACATTAGGCTCACATGCATGTGACACTCATACAGACTCAATCAAATCACCCACCTCAGCGCCCTCCCCCTCACCCACCCAATCACATTGCATACCACACACACACATACTGACTCACACACACAACTCACAGCACAACATGATAGGTACAGGTCCCCTGGCAATCTGCATACATAGACACAGTTGACAGATGTGAATGTACCGTCATTTTGTTGCAAGCATTCACTTACCAACACTGACACCACTGACACCACTTATGTCTAGCCATTTTAGCTATAATTTTACAAACGTTATTTTAGCAAACTTGGCCTGCTGCTGTGCACTTTAACCTAGATCTGTTTTATTCCAGCTCCGTTATATTATTTTAATAATAGCCACATTTACGGTCTTCTTTTATTTTCTCTATCTAGCTGTTCTTCACCTAGATCAGCACTAAGGGTGTCATTACAACCCTGGCGGTCAAAGACCGCCAGGGCTGTTCTGGAGGAAGCACCGCCAACAGGCTGGCGGTGCTTCACAGGGAATTACGACTGCGGCGGAAGCGCAGTGGTCGCACCGCCGGGACCGGTGGTTTCCCGCCACAGTGGTCTCAGTGGTTATAATGTGCCAGGTCAGCTCTGCCCAGGGGATTACGAGTCCCCCTACCACCAGCCCTTTCATGGCAGTTTGAACTTCCATGAAAAGGCTGGCGGTAAGGGGAGTCGAGGGGCCCCCTGCCACGGCCCCGTGCAGCTTTTCACTGTCTGCCATGCAGACAGTTAAAAGCACGACGGGTGCAACTGCACCCATCGCACGGCCGCGACACCGCCGGCTCCATTTGGAGCCGGCTCCTGTGTTGCGGCCGAGATCCCCGCTGGCCCAGCGGGGATCTCCTGATGGCCGCGGCGGGAGTGTGGCTGTAATGAGGGCCTATGTTCTTAAACAAGACATTTCTTTCACTCTGTGCTTTTCCCAAGGCTGCAGTAAGATAGGTTGCCGGCAAAAGTGGTACGCTTTGTCTTCAATGTTCACAGAAACATAAACACTCTTGGGTGGAGATCCTTTCTTGGAACATCAGATGTTTTATTATAAAAACACAACTTTGACCCCTGTACGTGAGAGGGAGATTGCAGCCAGATGACCACGACTGTGTGCTGATTGCTGATTGCTTCACTACAGCTACTTGTGTAGACTAATGGCATCTTGCTCAGGTATGAGATATGATGTCTTCCCAGGGGAACCTGAAAGGCAGAATTAGAGATTAACATGCTGTGCTCTAACAACCTTACGTAGGAACTGTTCTTAACGATCTTAGTGACAACATTGGAGCGCTATTTTATGTTTCATTCTCCTTGTCACAGTTTTAATCTTGTTGTGCTTCATTGTGCTAGTTATTGCAATACATGCTTTACTATCTAAGATGCAGTTACTTCAATAAACCTTATTGAACTAAACTCTGCCTCTGATTGTCCTTGCATATGTGAGACTAATGTAACTGAGAGAAATGGATGCGATCGGAGTGACCACGATTTCCCTGAGGAGTCATTTGTGTCATGTGCCTGGTTGCCTAATCAACCCCACACTTCGGTGGAAATGAGGCACTGCTAGTTAGCCAGAAGAAAACCCGGATTAGGCTGACAGATGTCACCTGGTGTACATTCAGACTCAGTCCCCCACCCAAATCCAGTAGTCTCATTAGGATAATGAGAACCTACGCAACACCATAATGACAGTTGTGTATGTGTACGATATGTGTTGTGTACCAGTGTGTCACCATCCATGTCTGAAACACTTGCATCTCCAACATATGCATGTCACAGTGAATTAAACAAATTACTGTGTCATGTATATGCCTGTAGTGGTCCCAACCTCCCATGCAGGGCCCACTAACCTACCCTAGCAATGCGGCATCCCTATCTTTGAGTTTGGCAATGATGGGGGTCGTATTTTCTTAGTGGGTTGGTGGCAACAGTGACGGCAGGGGTTGTCCATTCATGCCCAGTCAGAGACGGGGTGGAATCAGGAAAAATGTGAGTTTTCACCCCTTTTCCCCTCCAATCCACAATTTCATTCCTGGAGGTCTGACTACCACCTTTTACTTGGGAGTACGGCACATCCAAATCTGCACGGCAGGAAGGTGTCTGGATACCTGCCGGCATCCCCTTTTCCTTCTACCACTATCGATGTGGGTGATATATTTTTTGGCTGAAGCAGAGCTTCCAATGTGGGCTTTCATCTATGGGACTGGCAACATCTAAATATGACAAGCAGGCCATCATGGCAGCAGACAGGTTTCCTGCTGAGAAGTCGACGGTGGGATCGTTACTGCAAAAATCCCAATCAGGCTTTTAATTTCTTCACTCAATGAGGCAACTCTAATCATTGTCGAGGAATCCAGCTTTCCTCGGGCTGTATTTTTATCCAATGTGGCATTATAAATGCTTGAAATCTAAGAAAATAAAAATGTATTTTATGATGACAATCTTTAACAAAAAATATGGATTTGGCCGAGTACATACTGAAATTCTGTGCACATCTTCATTCTCTTTCTTCTATTGAAAAATAGCCTTTACAATTAATAGATGCATAGGTTCATGGGCTTCAGAGACCCTATTGCCTCCTTTTTGGGATCATGACTCACACATTAGTCTCAGCTTTATTTCTCTCTGTGTGAGGTTCAGTCAAACAATGGTCTAACTGTAGTACCAGATTTATGAGCTCAGCACTTTTAGTAGGAGAGTTATCTATCTGTGCTAGTACCTATTTTAATTTACTGCATGGGCCCTGATATAATAGAGTGGACCTTTTCATGCCAATCCATCTCAACCACTAAATCGTTATGGATGATGATGTTGCTTCATATAGTGTGCTTGCCAACTAGCCCTGGCGTTTGTTCACAGAAGGCACAAAAAATATAAAGAGGAACATTTATTTCCATGAATGGAACATTCAACTTGGCAACATTTGCAATTTGGTGAGACAAGATAAAAGGCACTTTAAGTTGGTCATCTGGAAAAGTGATAGGTTTACAAGGGAACTGTAATACATACAAATTGAGAAATAAAACAAATGTCTTGGGCTCTCCTGTAAATCTCTTGCAGAGTGCTAGAAGTATTATTATCATTACTGTGCATAAAATTCAGGCTGGGTATTCTTCCGTTTAATTCTGTTGCAGCTTAATGGAAAAACGGTAGTCAAGACAGCAGTATTTGCACGTATTGCCCAGTAGAGGAGGAGACTATGGCATATTTTGTTTTTTTTGGCCACAAATATTTGTAGCCCTATGTTAGACTTTTCATCCTTGACATGGTCTCCTTTAACTTTTTGCCTCTGTTTCCCAGGTTGTTGATGTGTGCTGGACTCTGATTTTGCATTTTTTGTTACTCTGGGAACTTTACCACTGCTAACCAGTGCTAAAGTGCAAGTGCTCCTTTACAAAATATGTATGTAATTGGCTTATCCATGATTGGCATATTTTATTTACTAGTAAGTCCCTAGTAAAGTGCACTAGAGGGGCCAGGTCCTATAAATCAAATGCTACTAGTGGGCCTGCAGCACTGGTTGTGCCACCCACACAAGTAGCTCTGTAATCATGTCTCAGACTTGCCACTGCAGTGTCTGTGTGTGCAGTTTTAACTGTAAATTCAACTTGGCAAGTGTACCCACTTGCCACACCTAAACCTTCCCTTTTCTTACATGTCAGACACCCCTAAGGTAGGTCCTAGGTAGCCTCAAGGGCAGGGTGCAGTGTATGGTTAAGGTAGGACATATTGTAATGTATTTTATATGTCCTGAGAGTGAAATATTGCTAAATTTGTTATTCACCTTTGCAAGGCCTGTCCCTCTCAAAGTTTAACATGGGGGCTACCTTTAAATCTGATTAAAGTGTAGATTCCCGTTGGGAGTGGATGGACATTGGGAGTTTGGGGTCTCTGAGCTCACAATTTAAAAACCATCTTTTAATAAAGTTGGTTTTAAGATTGTGTGTTTGAAAATGCCACTTTTAGAAAGTGGGCATTTTCTTGATTATACCATTTTGGTGACTCTGCCTGTTTGTGGATTCCCTGTCTGGGTCAGTTTGACAGTTGGGCTGGTTGCACCTCACACTAGACAGTGACACAAAGGGAGCTGGGGAGTAGCCTGCATATCCTGATGAGCCATCTGTGCTAGGAGAGAGGGGAGGAGTGGTCACTCACACCTGAAAGGGCTGTGCCTGCCCTCACACAATATAGACTCCAACCCCCTGGTGAGTGTCTGGGGCCTTGCCTGGGCAAGGTAGGATTTCATGTTCAAGAGAGACTTTACTTTGAAGTAGGCGTATTTCAAAGGAGAAACTGGGTATAAGAAGGGCACCCAAAACCACAGACTTTAGAACACTTCTGGAAACCAAGAGGAAACTCTGCCTGGAGAACAGCTGAAGAGCTGAGGAAGAAGAGCTGCCCTGCCTGTGATTGTGCTTTGTGGAGCTATCCTGCAGTTGCTGCTTCTGCCAGTGTAAGAGGGCAAAGACTGGACTTTGTGTGCCTTCCATCTTGTAAAGGTCTCCAAGGGCTTGATTTAGAGCTTGCCTCCTGATGTTTGAAGTCTCAGGGTCAGCAAAGCCTTCTCTCTGCCAGCACCTGGAGTCTCTGGAGAGACTCCTACTCTGCCAAGTGGTGCCCATCCAGTTCCTGGGACCCTGAGAGGAAAAGCTGGTAGCCTAAGAGGAGGAAATCCACGCACTGAACACCATGCAGGGAAAAGAGCGTCGCAACTCTGATCTGTGGCTGAAAAACCTACGCCCTGCCGGCTTCGCGGCTGAAAATTGACACTCGTCTGCAATGTGAGCGAAGAATCGACGCACCGAGCTGGAGAAACGACATGCAGCATCACTGACGGAGGCTGGGAGATCGCAACCCGCGCTGCCTGGATTTCGGATCATTGTGCGGCTGTATTTCTGATGCAAACACAGCTGGGCGTGTAAAACCAACACAACGCCTGTCCGGACCCGAGCGTGCTGACCGGATCAACGCATCGCTCTCCTGTGAAGAGAAGAAACGACGTGTCCGACCCAGCGAAAGGAGAAACGATGCAAGGTCTCTCTTGTGAGTGAAATTGACGCATCGCAAGCACTTTTTGACGCACACTCACCCGTGCGGGGTTATTTTTGTTGCACCCAAAGTACATTTTCACGCTAGCAGTGTTAGTGTGTGTTTTAAACTACATAAAGACTCTTTTTGCTTTTTAATTGATAACTTGACTTGTGCATTGTGGATTTTTGTCATTTTGGTCGTGTTTTGTTTAGATAAATATCTTCTATTTTTCTAAACCTGTGTTGTGTCATTTTTAGTGTTTTTGTTAAGTCACTGTGTGTGTTGGTACAAATAATTTACACCTAGCACTCTGAAATTAGGCCTACTGCTCTGCCAAGCTACGAAGGAGGTTGGCAGGGGTTAGCTGAGGGTGATTCTCTTTCACCCAACAGGGGGTAACCTGACTGTCAACCAAAGACCCCATTTCTAACACCCTAGATAAGGTGGATTATTCCCTTGGTTAGGCTTCTTGGCCCTCAGAATTACCGGGAGACGCTCAGGATTTTAACAAGTATTTACAAAGGGGTTGGAACTTGAGAACAGAGGAGCTCCCTTTCTTAGGTGATTATAATCCATCATGTCCTGGCATATAGTCATCCGTTCTCTGAAATGGTTTTAATTGTCCATCATTTCTAGTGATTTCCAATGATTAATTACCTCCTTTCTGATTCAATTGTCATTGTTCAATTGTCGAAGCTAATCTTGTTGTATAGGGTATTTATATTGAAGAGACATTTTAACTTAAAATTAATGTATTTTATTTAGAGTGTAAATAGGCTTTAGGTCACTTTCTATTTATGATTTTTATTGTCATTATGCTTGCTTTTATGGCTTTTAGCTGAAATAAAGGGATATGCATGATTGATTGATTGATAGTCATTACTTGGGGGAATGAATGCAGATATGTTTTAGACTCTCAGAATGGAGGTAGTTAGGCTCAAGGATTACTGATTTTAGATTCCAGAGCAAATGGCACTTGAAAGACATGTTTAATTTCTGATTGTTTTAGGGAACCTATCTCTTGTTCAACTAAAACTAATTCTGTCTAGAAGGTCATATTTTTATGACACCACCAAACTGACCTTGCCTTGTAACTTGAGACAATAAGGTATTAGAAGTCATCACTCAGGTTGGAATGGTAAAATGGGCTAGAGAATCTGTCAGAATTCACTAACCTTGACATCTTGATACCACAGCAATGAAGTGCGCTTTCACACAACTTGGAAACCACTATCAACCATGCACAAAATGATATGTTGATTAGCAGCAGACCCAAGGAAATGGAAATTTGAAATGAGAGACACTGGATTGCACCATTCTGCCTGGTCACACAGCTGGGCACTGACTTTACTTAGGAAATGTAGGCACTGAAAGATAGGAAAAAGACTTTCATGATATTGGATCAATATGCTACAACACCTAATTTCTAATGTGAGTATGATATAGCTTAATCAATCTTTATAACTCCAACTTTCTAAGGACTGATGAAAATCTGTGTCTTTCTAGAGCTGAAACACACTTCCCATCTATAAAATTAATGTGAAGAGTATATACCTCCATTATGTATTTCTCAATGAGAGCAACTATCTTCAGTATTACATGAACACACACTCTGTCTCATTACGTGTTTAGTGGTCACACAGATTACTGTATTACGAGTTACACAAGCAGGACCAACAAAAGTTAGCAAAAAACTCAAGACCGCCAGTACCATGGAGGGCGTGAAATAGGCGGGCCCACCACCAGCACATTGACCAACCATTGACTGTATCACAAGTCAAAAGTCGCAGTGGCGGTTCAGCATGGTGGACTACCAATGGTGGTCCGAGCGATGGCGGTTCATGGTTATCAGAGTAATACACAAAACCACATTGGATGGTTTTGAAAACAACACAGCTAACACACATTGCCACACTCGACACACCTGCAAAGCACACTATAAAACACACCCCTTCACACACCACAATCCTTTTCACCTACAATGCAATACACTGTATCAAGAGGGCACAATAGAGAAAAAAGGCATCCCTGCAATGTTTCTCACATCACATACTACACCCTTCAAAAATTATTTTTCCAGGTAAATCCAGTTGCACTTTCCAACTTCACAAACTCACCATCATCTGTTAATTTCAATCCTTTGCCTTAACACCACCATGTCACCTCAGAAAAATCCACATTTCACTGACGATCAGTTAAGAGTCATGGTCGATGAAGTCATAAGAGTAGTGCCACATTTATTTGAAGCACAAATCCAGCACACTATTATCGTCAGGAAAATTGAACTGTGACAAAGGATAGTCAACAACGCAAATTCTATAGCCCCCATTCTGCACACAAGGGGCGACATCAGAAAGAGGTGGAATGACTTCAGGGGGAAGGTATGTTCCATGGCATACAGGCACCAGCTACAGGTCCAGAAGACTGGTGTTGGTCCCCCACCTTCTCCCTTACAACTCACACCCTGGGAGGCAAAGGTTTTGGCCATCTTGCATCCTGAGGGCTTGACAGGAATACCTGGGGGAGTGGAGTCTGGTTAGTCACAATAAAAACATATCTCACAAAAATGTATTATCATGCAAGTTCACTGCTCACCTTTGGCCACCTTCACTATCGTCCCACTCACCAGCTCTGTGTCCATCTGTCCATCGACCACTGTCTGGCATTTCACATGCAAATTAGACTCACCTAGGGGAACAAAAACTGTGTGCATTGTGTGTAGCACAGGGATTGGCAGCACTACTATTCCCAGCAGTCACTGTTCTACAATTACAAAACCTAGGACAGTGTATCATACTCAGAATAAACTTGCCTGGCAAATCCCTAGTGAAGAGTCCCCACCTGAGAGGATGACATTTGTACAGTGTGTGCTCAAATGACCCCTGTGCCGGACTCACCATTGAATTGTACTCACCTGAGAAGTTGATATCTGTATAGTGTATGGGTAGTACAAGCACTGACAGCACTGCTAAGGCCAAGAGGCACTGCTACTGTCACTCCACTCAGCCACCACAGTGTCCTCTGCTCCAATCACCCTTGTCCTTAAACTCACTATTGAAGTGTATTCATCTGAGAGGTTGATATCTTTATTATGTGTGGGTAGTATAAGCACTGGCAGGACTGATAAGGTGAGGCAGCACTGCTACTGTCATTGCAAACACCAGAACAGTGTCCCCTTCCCTTAAGACAATAGTACTTCCAAGCTCATATGTTGTGTACTAACAGGGGTAGTTGCCAGTTGTCAAGTATTGTGAAGCAGAGAGAGTGACAGGACTTAAACTCACAGCAGGTACTGCACTCCCAAATTAAGATTCCAAAACTGTGTCCTCCTTCACAATATACCTGTGTACCAAATCATCACTTAAGTGTACTCACCAGGGAGGAGACCATCAGTATAGTGTGCAATACAGGGAGTCACATGACTGCAACTCAGAGGAGTCTGCTTTACTGTCACTCCAAACATCTGTTCAGTGTACACTTGCCAAGAAACCCTTTTTTGGGAATCTACACATGATGTGCACTCATCTTGGGGGATGATATATAACAACTGAATGAAGTGGAGTGACATGTCTGTTAAGGCCAGGAGGTTCTGTATCACAAATTCCAAACACAAGCCCAGTGTGCATCTGTCCCAGTCTCCCTGTCTGTGAACTCACACTGGTGATGCACACACCTAGGAGGATAACATATGTATATTGTGTGGTACTTGGAGTACCATGACTGTAAATTCCAGGAGGGCCAGTTCCTGTAACTTCAATCACCAGGACACTATACATATGTCACAATGCATCTGTCTGTGAACTCACAAATTAACTTTACTCACCTGGGAGGGAACAAGAGGAAGATCATGGTACACTCTGTAATGTAGCTAAACACCTAAATCCATGTTGTGCAGCTAAGCCAAGATTTAATTATTGTGGACAGGAAGGACAGTTCAACATGTACAACAACAAAAACATGAACCAAAGGCATCAAGATGCATCATCTGAATAGTATTGGCAGCAGAATCCTTCACAATGCACTGACCACATAATAACTACAATCACATATACAACAAGGGCCAGGGTCTACCTGCATAACAGTCAACTAGGACTTAAAAGGATCAAAGCCACATCCTACCCAGTCACTGGTTTGCCTGCACTGTTGGGAAGATTTAAGTCTATGACCATCCTCCCAAGTGTTAGTGAACTCATACATTCTGCCGCTGGTTGACTGAAATGGAATTGGTATATCTCAGAAATGTCTGGTCTATACAAGTGATAACATATGTATCAGTCACATAAGGAAAACCTTCCAATCCAACGTGTACACAGCCTTGGCTAATTGTCACTGTAAACTATAGGAGCCAGATGTCACAATACAACCTGTAACATTGTATCTCTCACATCAACAGTTACAACAAAACTCCCGGACGTTGAGCTTGTTTCTGGCACATCAGGGCAATATGGTCAGACGACACAAGTGAGCCTCACCGTGACCACATCAACTCTTTCTAACCCAGTTGCATCTACATCTCATGCAGCCATTGGTCCCCCAACCTATGTCTCGAGGACAGTGACTACCATCTTGTGCCCCCAAGTTCAGGATCCTGAGTCACAGTAACACACCTCTGACAATCATGATCCTGGAACAAGTGGCAGAGGGCAAGCTGTTCCAAGAGCACAGGCATGTGCGGGTAGAATGCATGAGAGGGATGTTGTAGGCCAGTGGAATGAGGCCAAAAGGGATGGTCCTGGCCAGAACACCATCAGTCAAGTCTTAGGAGCCTATCAACAATCCCAAAGCATGATGGGACAGGTACTTACTAAACTCAGGGAAATCAAGAAGCTGCAGAGGGACTTCCATCACACAATACCCCTTCCTTTGTCCCAGCAACACCAGACCCTTATACATTAGTGGCATCTACTAGAAGGGAGGCCCTGTCAGGGGAATAACCCACCTCAGACATCCCTGCCTTTGCAGCAGCATAACCCCCTTGCAAGTGGGGATGTCCACCCAAGAATCCGGGAAGTGCAGATGCCAAGACACAAACCACTGCCAGCAAAGGCCCTCTTACTGATTTTACTAATTTGTGTGCCAATTATTCACTCTGTTGACTGTTCTCCTGTTCCATCCTCCGTGGTAGTAGGCCACTGGACTTTTGACTTCAAATGTTGTGGCATCTACTAATAGGATTTCATCCACCATGATTGATGACTGATCCCCTCACTTTCATCTCCTATATCATCAGCTTTTTGTTTCCTGCAACTCCACCATGACTGATCCCCTCACTTTCACCTCCTTTAGCACCTGTTTTTTTGTTTCCTGCATC
Organism: Pleurodeles waltl; assembly: GCF_031143425.1. Lineage (NCBI taxonomy): Eukaryota > Metazoa > Chordata > Amphibia > Caudata > Salamandridae > Pleurodeles > Pleurodeles waltl. Next base: position 1,218,535,898 of record NC_090444.1, on the reverse strand, counting down.
TATCTAATAAACTCACCAATCAGAAAAACATTGCCTGCTTGCTTCTGTTCCACATGCTGAAATGTTGAGATGTAAGGCCTTCTGATGCACATGAGGAATACAAGATGGTAATGGAAGGAGGGATATGTCATAGGTAGTGTCATGCTGGGGATTAAGAGCAACACACTGATACAACTGTCAGGTCACACCAAACATCTTATTGCACTGTACATAACATAGGCTGCCAAAATGTCTGGATTGTCCCAGCCATGAATGTTTGAACCATACTGAATCAGGCTAGATATGCAAAAGTACCATCCGCCAGATAGAAGAAAGGTCTTTGTTAGACCTTGTCCTGCAAAATAGGCTAACAGATTAGTGGATGTTGTCACCAGCTTTAGCCTTATCACATACCAAAACATCTTCTGCCAACATAACATAAGCCATAGCACCAGCAGAGGGCAGAACAACAGTCCCTGATCATGGATCCATCCCATTACAATGACAAAGCATCTGTGGGTATGATACGACCTGTGTCAATGTTGTGGCACAGCCACTCTTGCCTGGAATGAGGAAACACATCTATAGCTACAAACAAGTCATACAGGATCACTGTCAACACAATATGAAGGGAGAATGCATGCATTGGACTGCACTTAATTAGGACATATCTCAAGGCCAAATAATCGCACACATGTGACAACTGTGCCAGCACACCACATCAAACCAATGTATCCTGCACCTCAGATTTCCAACCACATACTGTCCAAGCTGCATTGCAAAGAACTCATATACCCTAAATCTGTGACCAGCATTACCTGGATCGATCCATGTCCTCTTCCAATGTCAGAACAGAATCAGATACCAGCCAATGTCACAGCCCTGGAATGCCCACATGAGGATGGCATGGTGAAGGTACTTGGATAATGAATAATACAGAGTTTATTTTGGGAATTTATACCTATGACCATAAGCTCTATCAAACATCAGTGGATACACTTACATTGTGATGAGACTAACACCAACCCTGTAGACAATCAAGGTAGTGAAATGTTCAAGTCTGACTTAGCAAGCAATGCTTGGATGTATGTTAAACCACAACATCCACAATCTGTATCAAGAAACCTTAGTCCATACATCCTGACAATTACAGTTCCTCATAGAGTCACTGTGATAACATAACAATACTTACTTATACTCAATTAAAGTAGTGATTGATGAGATCTGCCTGCAAGTCTTCGTCTTCCTCCTCATCACTGTCATCCTCACTTGGCATTTCAGAGTGCACTGCTATCTCCCCCTTATCTGGGATGTATGGGATATTCCTCTGCAGGGCAATGTTGTGGAGCTTGCAGCAGTCCATAATTATCTTACACACTTTTCGGGTGACTACAGGAGGGCTCCATCCATCTTGTCCAGACACCTAAATCTGGCCTTCAGGAACCCAAAAGTCTGCTCCACAACATGCTGTGTTCTTCCATGGACATTGTTGAAGTGGACTTCCCCTGGAGTAGTTGGGTTCATCACCGGCATCAACAACCATGAAGGTTTGGGTATGCAGAGTCCTCTGCTATGGAACGGAACATATGTGCAACTATGAATACCTCTGATTGGATTTGTTGCAGCAGACATTGCACACACACAAACAGGACAGATTTGACTTGCCAACCAACCAGGCCCTCTCTGGGTACTGTTGTGACATCAGTTGGGGGATTGCGCTGTTCTGCATTATGAAGGTATAATGGACTGAACCCGTGAAACAGGCACAGAGTTTTGAAATATAGAGATCCCCCAAACAAACAACCTGGACACCGAGGGAATGGTAGCTCTTTCTGCTGCGGTACACTTGTTTATTGCCGTACGGTATGACCATAGCAGCTTCTGTACTGTCAATGGCTCCCACCACGTGAGATGTATGCCAAACCATAGAAGTCAGCCTTCACATGGGTCAAATCCTCATGTTGAGGAAAGCAGATATAGCTGTCTAGGTGTTTCAACATTGCTGAGAGTACATTCTTCAAAACCAGACTGAACATAGGCTGGGACATCACAGCAGATAGGGCCACTGTATTTTGGAAGGACCCTATGGCCATGAAGTGCAAAACTGCCATAACTCGTGCAATGAGTGGTATGCTATTTGGATGTCAAATGGAAGGCTGACGAAATAGGACCATAATTGTTAGCCGACTCGGACAGAAGATTCAGTGCCTTGAGACCCTCACGGGTGAGTAGTCGCGCTTTACAAATCCATGATTGATTGATTAATGATGTGGTGTTCTTTTATGCCCTGAAGGTCTGGCAGTGGACGATAGACAGGAGGTTGTATGATCCTTCCCTTCCCTGGGATCCTAGGCATGACAAGACATGAGTATTGCGATTATTCAATGTGTTACTAGCAACATATAAGATGCATGTCAATGTTAAAATATGAGAAGGCATGTATTGAGGATTGGACATGATACACAATAACTATCAGAACAGATAATCACACAGCAGTCACATATCACCGCCTTGCTTTGCCATACATGTGTACACATCATGTAACTGGTCATCAACAATTGTGCAACAAAACATGCCTCTCGGACTTTGACTTGATGTCTCTAGCATTAAAATTACCTTTCTGTGTGTGGACTATTTCCCAATGCAAATTGCCATATTTGCCTACCAATATACAACAATGGTGTCTGAGTAGTAGGAGCTACATGACAGGAAAAGGCAAGCAGTTAATGATGCAAAAGGCAAATATTTCGAAGGTGTGACACATTTGTCAGAGCTATATAAAATATTTCAGGGCTCTAAAATGGCTGATGTGTGACCTACTCCACAGGACATTAAGAACCGCCCGCGACTGCTGGTGGAAGTCGTCATGGTGGTAGGAGTCACAAGCACGGAGGACATGGCCATGGGCTCATGTTGATGCCAGTGATGGTTTTAGGCCAATGACTGTCCACTGGGGGTGATGTGGTCAACGTGACCTCCATGTTCTTCAAAATCCCTCACTTGTCTCTTGGCGCTGCTGCCAGCAAGACCTCCACTGCCTGAGCTGCTGTGTGCGCCTCTGGGAACAATCATGCAATGCTCAGCAGGTGATAGGGCCTCAGCCTTCTCACCAGAGGAGCTGGAGAAGCTGGTATCTGAGGTGCTACCCTTGTATGAACAGCTCTATAGTGCACTAGAGGAGCAGGTAAGCGCCTTGTGTGCACAGTTTTCTCTGTACTTTGAGATTTATACTCCCTCCTCACAGGCTAGAGTGTGACCATGCGTGGCAGAATGAGAACTCAAAGCCTGGTAGGTAAAGTCAGTGTGCATCAATTGGAGAGTCAATGTGCATGCATTTGTGTTCAGTGTCAGGTTTTGAGGTCTGATACATTTTGGTATGTGTGTATTGAATTTCCCCTGATCCACTTTGTTTTGGTTATACATAACTAGGTGAGGTGACAAAACTGCCATCCCCAGACATCTCTTACCTCATGGATGTTATCAATGTGAGAGCACTTGTATTTGCATGATAGCATGAGCTGTGTATGCATATTGTATGTGTCAGTTGTGTGTAATATGAGCTATGTGTATGGCACATTTCAAACCACATCTGTCTTTGCTACACTGTTGTTTGGAAGGCAGGTCCTGACTTACTCTGCCCCTTAGGATGGCACAAAAACACCACATGCCAATTGGCTGTTGGCTACATGATGTACTGTCATGCATGGGAGTATTGGAAATGGAGTTTCATGTAGGTCTGTCTGCTCAGCCTGCAGAAACCGAGCCGTCAAATGTATCTCACTGTATTTGTCCAGTCTGGGCTGGTGTCAATCCCTTTTGGTATGCAACTGCGGCACTCTTCCCACTCCCTGTATCCCAGCACATCCTATTATGAGGCCAAGTCTTGCTTTGGTGCTGACATGCAGCGTATTAAGGCTCTATCCTCTGATAAGGATGTAAATGGTAATAGGGGAGAGCTGATGATCTGTAACTGATGTGCACTTGGCCTCTTTGTCAATGTGTGTTTCAGAACCTTGACACGTCGCTTGATCCTACAGACCTGTTGTCATCTTCATAAAGTTCACATGTGTCCTGTGCAGACTCTTTGCATTTCTGACACTGCATAACTGCAAACATTGTGTTGTTTACTGATAACCCATCATATGTGTCTCAGTTGTCTGGTCACACTGCAGAAAATGTACAATGCATACCTATGTTATTCTGAAGGCAATCTGTGTAATATGGACACATATGTCGAAAGGTGTGTTGTTTGTTGATAAAACACACAGACCCCACACCCCCTGAGGTGTCATCAGTCTACATTTGTATTTGCACATGTCCACAAATGGACAGGCCACACTCTTTCTGTGCCCACATGCCAATCCATTCATTGATACCCATGTGTGATATTAGAGTTTGTACCCTGGCAGTTGCCTGTAGGGGCTGTTTGCAGTGGATCATTCTTACAGATTGTGAGTGTTTTGATGCATTCATGGCTGAGAAGTTTAACTTCCAGAAGCCACATAAGTGTGTTGTGTCTCATAGCATTTGTGATCTCTGTCAGAATGCTAGATCATGTCCTACAAGATGTCAGTGCAGGGCCTGAGTTGGGTGGTGGGTAGAGTTGCATATTGGGAAGTCTGTTTAGTTATCTCCCTGTATTCAGTGACTGCTATATGCAACACTTGGGCAGTATGGACAAGACAGGATGTTCTCATGTTGGTATACTGACAATCTTTTGGTTCAGTTATTTTGTATGGGACTTGTTGACATGATTTATTGTCTTGTCTTTTGCATCCATGGAGGTCAACTCCCATCAGAAGAAAGGGATATGGAGAGCTGTCACCAAGAAGGTGCGGACCCTGGGGGTCCACAGCCCGCAGAGCACCCACTGTCTCAAGACGCGGGAGGACTTGAAACTCTGGGCCCGGAAGATCACAGAGGACCAGCTAGGGCTGTCCTGCCAACGTGGGCAGGTTGCCACTGGGACCATGACCCCCTCAGTGGTCTGCATTCTGGCAGATAGACGTTTGAGTGAAGCACAGCAGCCGCAAGGGGATGAGTGCATGGCAAATTCCTGCCAGTCCCATTGCCAGGTGATTGAGTGAGGTACTGACTGCTCCACCTGACTATGAGGGATGAGCCATGTGTCACACAGTAAATGGAAGATTGTTTGTGTTGATATGTCATGTGTATCAAACTAGTGTGCTTTACATTTTGGACCTGGGATCTGGGGCAAAACTGGGGGGAATCCTCATACCATTTGCTCAGCAGGGACCACAAATGGCTGTCTACAGTGTACTTTCATTTACTGACTGTTGTTCTAGTGGGTGTAATTTCTATCCAAATGATCACTCTTCGTAAATGTTACAGACCAAAGGTAAGTAGGTTGTGGATCACTGTACTCTGCCATTTGTTTTGGTGTATGTGTATGTAGACCTCTACCACCCAGGAGCTAGTTATCTTCAGTGAATGATGGGTGTTGGTGCCTCACTGCAGTTTGTGATGTGTAGGTGTCCATCATACATATGACATGGCTTACATAGCTATTTGTTTGCAGCACTAGCAAACTACTTTCCCTTGGTAAGGGGGGAATGTCTGTTGACATCGATGATGTGTCATAACTGTTGCCAACATACCTTGTGACTCCATGTCAGCATGTGTGCCTTTCTCTTTAGGGAACATGTCTACGTTGTAGTTCTATGCATGTTCTACCTATGTTGATGGGATGATGTCTGTATTCCCTCACATATATGTTCCTGGGAAACTGTTAGTGGAATAGAAAATCTACAATGTGTGTCCCATTCATGTTGTGCCACAGACAGCAGTGTCTCACCATTGTTTATTGTATAACATATACATTCATGAATCATAGTATGTCATTTGACATGAAGAACTGCGGTAGCTTTGAGGGAAATGACAGGTAGGTCCAGAGTGGAGAACCACTTTGTGCTTATCTATGCCCTTGATGTGGTATCATGTCCATGTGGAAAAGTGCACTGCACATGTGTAATGATTGAGGATTGTGCTCTGACTGTTGGCATGCATCATGGAGGGAGTTGCAATGATGTTGACATCACATGTTTGAGTAAAGGCATTTATCCACAGACAGACATGAGGACTGGCATGTCCAAGATGTGGTTAGTGATGTTGTTGCTCATTGGGATACAGGTTGAGGGCCTTTAAATATTAGACATATCTACTACAGAAACACTCAAAGGATGCCATTGTAATGGATGTCCGACATTAGTGGTGACTATCCTGGGTTTTGCTAATTCATTGTTATGTTTATTCTGGGGAGAGCTCTCCTTGACATATTTAACCTGAAATCAACAGTGTTTCTTTCAATGCCACATGTGAGGCCTATCTTAGTTACATTCATTCTACCTCCTTGAATCTATTGTGACAGATGTCACTTGGTGAAGTGTACAATGTTGAAATGTTTTATGTGTGACATGGTTATTTCCATGTCAAGTACTCCCAGATCTAGAACTTTTGGGATCCATATAAAAGGATTTCAGGGCAGAATTTCTAATTGTTTGTTCATTATGTATTTGCCAAATAGATGTGTGCGTGAACTTGTGTGGGGAATGTGGGAAAGGAATTTACAATGGGATGCTGTTGTTTTCCATTAGTTGACTGAGGTCTGCTGCATGTGGGACAGCTTTGAAGATGAAGAAGACTCCTAGTTGTTGTATGGTTAGTGTGGTTCTAGGACTTTACAAATGCAATTGTAGTTGTCTGAGGTCCTGCTTTTACTGTGGGCCACAATTGTAAATCCAGATGCATACATGCATATGCATATGTCATGACACGTATTCACTACTTAGATGAGTAGGTTTGCTGGGGTCTACTAGAAATTATGGTATTGTTAGTCAATCTGAGTTGTGGTTCAGGAGTTATCATCTGGCTGCGAGATCTCAAGTCAAGAGACAACTGACACGGAGGGACCCAGTGGCCACAGGGGTGAGGGAAGTGTCACAGGGAGACCGGATCTGCATCATCATAATCCTCGGATTCCTCCCTCAGTGACCACTTCCTAGTGGCGGCAGACCCATCAAGGCATTCCCCAGCATCATCTTTGCCTGTCAATCACAGTCTATCAATGACCTCCCTATTGGATCCCACCCAGTTGGCCGTTCCTGCTCAGCCAAGAGGTTGGGCATCTCCTGTGCAGCAGGCACCTCCACCCCAGCCCCTGTTACTGTTACTGCCCTCAGTGAGGAGACTATTGACCTCCTGAGAAGTATCTTTGCGGGTCAGTCAGCCACTGTGAATGCCATCCAGGGACTGGCGACCCAAGTGCAACAAACAAATGTGTTCCTGAAAGGCATTCATGGTGCAATGGCTGGCCTACAGAGATCTTTTCAGGCTCTGGCCTCCACACTGATGGCAGCCAGTAACCCCCCCAACTTCCGTCTCCCCTCTCACTCCCTTTCTAAGTCCAAATCTCCCTCCCCTACCTACCCAAAGCACACAGACAGCACAAACAGATCCACAGACATTCACCTCAACAGGCAGAGGGCACACAAACACAAGCAACACAAGACACACCGGCATGCACACAAACAACATCCACTTACAGATACAACAACACTCACAGTTTCCCTTGACACCCCAACCACCTCCAACATCACATACATGACATCAAGCAAACGTACACACACCGAAACAACAGTCACTGCCACAGCCACCACACCCATCCTACACCACAAGCATCACACCCATAGATACCACAGCTACAGACACACATATATCCACCACATCCACCATACCTGCAGTCATCACCTCAACAGATACCCACCCACCATGGAATCCCTCAGCACCTCCACCCCATCTAAGCCCAAGACACATAAACACCCTCATTCACCCACCCAACAAACACCCACCCCACACAAGCATACCTCCCATTAGCACACACCCATGACATCCACACCTACACATCGGACAAAAACTCCCTCCAACTCCAAATCCCGTCTCCCTTCTGATAACCGCCCCTGTGTGTCCAAAAAACTCTTCCTCTGTGAGCTTGACCTTACCCCTGTTCTCACCCACACCACACCCAGAAGGACCCCACCCAGCTCCAAGGCAGTCCCTTCAACCTCCAAGGCCTTCCCTGCCCCCCTGGCCCTCTACAAACACCCATACCCCTCACCCTACCAAGAAGAAGCCCATCCCTCCCAAGCCCAACCCCCCTCCCAAATCTGATCCCCCAGCACCCCCAGATAATCCCTGAGGTGCCTGTCTGCCCCCTGATGCCCCTTCCTCTGGAGATTCCCTGGTAGTTAGGAGTCAAGTGTTGTTGGCACAATACAGTGCTATTACAGACAATATAATGGACTGGCCAATGACCTTTATTCAAATTCATTTGTTCTGAATAAACCCAAACAGTTGTTATTGTTTGAGGTACATGTTTGCCCTGCAATTCCTTTTCTGGCTTGATGTTTTTCCTGAGTGACTTTGATAATGTGCCTCCCGTTGTGTGTGTTTGAGCCTACTTGCTGCTCATGTTCTATTGTTTGCAGTATGTGAGTTTGTGGGCAGTACTGCAACCTCCTGAGAGAAGGGTTTATGTTGTCTCTTTAGGTATGTATATGTAAATGCAATGTTGGTGTCACGGCATTGTATAATATTTGGGAATGGTAAGTATATATTTTTGTGTTGTGCAATGTGAGCATATATGGCGTTTGACTTGCCCCCCTGATATGGCTTTTGTATGTGTCGGATGTGTGTCATATTGAATTTTGTATGTGCAGACATGGAGTGTGTTCAGTTGTGTTTGCTGTGTTTATATTTGCCTGTGCATGTGCCAATTTAGGTGTGTGTCCCTTGCAACTACTTTCAGTAGGGTATGTCCCAGGCAGTAGGCGTTGTATGTGCTTTGATGACTTGCCCTTCCTCGTTGTGAAGATGTACATGACATTTGTGTTTATTATATTTGTCCAGGGACCCATGTGGGGCCATTTCCGGTGCACCTGTTGTTTGAGGGGCCTGTTCAAGGTGATGCATGTTCCAGTGAAGTCCCCTTCCTTGGGTGTCCCAGATGCCCCTCCCCATTTGTGCAGCTATAGTTGTCATGTTTTCTTTGTTTAGTTGTCTCTCTGTGTTTAGTGCATGCCATTGCGCTTCCACTGTGCTGTGATGTGTGTGATGTGTGTGTCCATTGCAGAGTTTGTTTCATGGTGGTGTTGTTTGTGTGCCATGCCACTTCGATACATATGTGTGTTGAATGTGTGAACAGTTCCCGGCCACTGGTGTGACAATGTTGTGTAGCCTTTGGGATCCCTGTGCCCGAGCTGTGTGGCTCTGTGTATTTGAATTCTGTTGAGCTGCAGTGTTGTTGTGCTGCCTAAAGGGTGCATATCTGTGTTGATGTATGTTTGTGGGTGTGTGGGGGTTAAGACATGTACCTGCTGGCCATGGCATGCCTCCCCTTGATGTGTAAGCATGCATAACATGCTGTTTTTAAGTTTAATGATACAGGTAGGTGTGTGTAGTTGCGGTTGTTGGCGTCCACGGTTGCGTGGATTTCAATGTCTTTGGATGAGCAGGAGCAGTGGCATGATGGCAGCAGATGTGTAAGGCTGCTTGTAGGTGAGTGTCTCCCTTTATATTGTCAGTTTCTGCATTTTGATACATGGTGGTTGGACCCCCACGGTCACATTGGTGGTGTGCAACCTCGTAATGAGTTTGGCTGCAACACAGACTCCACCAGCCTGTATGTGCTTCCTCGTGACCGTGGTGGGCGGTGCTACCTGGTGGAGCCAGCAGACCGCTGGCGGTCTTTTGTTAGTACAACCGCCATACTTGTAATATAGTAGTTTGACCGCTAGATCAATGGTCGTCAGACAGCCATCATGACGGACATGGGACCACCAAACTTGAAATAACCCCCCTCTGTGACTAGAATTATGCTCTAAGTGACAGCTTTACAAATTCCACCATACTAAATGCTGAGTAGCATTTAAGCATTCCAACCAAGTAATAATGTTCCCACCCTTTATCAATACGATAATGCCACGTGTGTTTCAAAAGAAAAGGTTTTCATGATCTTTGAAAAGATGAACATCCTTTTGCTTCCTCCATAGATTCATCTAGAGAAATGATATGAAAGTTCACAAGTCCTCATGAATAACTTCTGAAATAGCGCTTGAAATATGAGTTAAAAACATTAAACCCTAACAGTTTTGTAGAATTACTTTCTAAATCCACTTCAGTCATTTTCTGACTTCCAAGGATAATAATAGTCATCTGAAAGTTCAAAACTCTGACTGCCAAGTCCTGTCTGCAGTAATTAGGCATCTCAGTGGCCTAACATGGCACCTTTAGAACACTAGGGGCCTCATTATGGCCCTGGTGGCCGGGGGTACATTGGCGGTAACCCCGCCAACAGGCTGGCAGTGTACCGGCAGTGTATTATGACCGTGGCGCATTAGCCACGGCCATACTGCAGGATCCTCCAACTGACCGGCAGGCTTCTGCCAGGCAGTCATAGTCCCCGGGACAGCAGTGCAAGCACCGCTGCCCTGGGGATTATGAGTCCCCAACGGCCAGCCTGTCCAAAGGCATCTTTGGACAGCGGGACTCAGGGCCCCAAGGCACAGCCCCATCGCTCATTTCACTGCCCGAATTTTGGGCAGTGAAATGCGTGACGGGTACTGCTGTACCCGCTGCACATCAACATTGCCGCCGGCTCTATTATGATGTGACTTTTCCACTGGGCCAGCAGACAGAAACACTGTTTCTGTCCGCTGGCCCAGTGGAAAATTCATAATAGGAAGCCACATACACCGCCAGCACTGGCGGAACAGCGGCGCCCGCGGCTTCGGCGGTCTTTTAGTAAGACCGCAGAAGTTGTAATGAGGGCCTAGGTTACTTCAAAATCTCTGCCACTGCTTTGAAGTCTTACAAGAGTCCTGTGACTTCAAGGAATATGTAGCGTCCTTGTTAACGTGTTTCACATAGCACATCCAGTGAAGACCTAAAGGTCCTCATAACAACCCTGGCGGTCTGTGAGAAAGCGGTGGTAATACCGCCAACAGGCCGACGGTAACAAAATGGAATCATGACAATGGTGGAAACCGCTCAGACAGACAGCCACTTTACCACACCGACCGCCAAGGCGGAATCAACAAGCACCACGGCGGTAACCGCCAACAGTCAGGCGGAAGACAATGTACTGCCCACTCTATTATGGCCGGCCTATCCACCACCTTTTCTGGGGAGGTACCAACGATATCAAAAGCCTGGTGGAAACAGATCTCAGAACTCAGGGAACAACCACAATGCCATGGAGCCCAAGTAGCAAATTTTCCCCATGCTTGTCTACCTTCTGCTTTATTATGAACACCAACGCCGGTGAAGACGACCACGTGAGTACTTCTGCCTAGTACTCCAGGGAGGGGGGAGGAAAAAGAGAGTCACACACACGCAACACACACACACCCACACCCAGCACCATACACACAACCAGAAGCAGCAACATAACATATCTACCCTGTACCCCTCAGGAATAATGCATGGACAAAATGATTTAAAGAAAGTGAGTGTAATACGCTAAAATACTATGAATCAAAATCCAAATGTATATACATATTTACAAATGTAGGAAAACTGCCCAGTCCTCAATGTACGTGGGCCACAGGCCCACAACACATAGACCAAGGCCCCACCTCACTCCTGCAACAACACGGAGAGAACACTGCAAGGGCATCAGGTCTAAAATACAGAGGTACCTCAGGGGGACAGGGAAGGGGGGGCACCTCAGCCGGACGATGGTACAACACCACTGGTCCTGGAGGGGGCAACATGCCCTGTGCACTGTCCTGGGGAGTGCAAGGCCAGAGTCTCTCAAGTGGGTGGTTTGCTCGCTGCTTGGTCCTGGGGAGTGCAAGGCCAGAGTCTCTCAAGTAGGTGGTTTGCCCACTGCTTGGTCCTGGGGAGTGCAAGGCCACAATCTCCCTAGTAGATGGCTACTTCCGCTGGTTCTGGAGCGGGCATTGTGCCCAGTGAGCTTCATCCTGGGGAGGATGGGGTGAGGGGGTGGCTTCTTCCACTGGTTCTGGAGGGGGCATTGTGCCCAGTGAGCTTTATCCAGGGGAGGATGGGGTGCGTGGATGGCTTATTCCACTGGTTCTGGAGGGGGCATTGTGCCCTCTGATGCAGATCTTGGGGAGTGCAAGGCCACAGTCTCTCACCTGGGTGTCAGACCCACAGGATTTGCAGGGTTCAGGCCACACAACAGCCTATGGATGCAGGACTACATACTGTCCGCCGGCAGTGGCGGCTGTTCAGTGGTGGCAGTGGTGCTGGTGGCGGTGCTGGCAGTGGTGGAAGGAGGCGCCAGCCCTTCCCCTGCAGCCTCGAACAGCTGCCCACTGGGGCTTCTGCTGCTGGCAGTTGTGCTGGTGGCGGTGCTGGTGGCGGCGATGGGAGGTTCCAGCCCTTCCCCTGCAGCCTCGGACGGCTGCCCACTGGGGCTTCTGCAGCTGGCAGTAGTGCTGGTGGTGGTGCTAGTGGTGGTGCTGGTAGTGGTAGGGGGAGGCTCCAGCCCTTCCCCTGTAGCCTCGGACGGCTGCCCACTGGGGCTGCTGCTGTTGACAGTGGTGCTAGTAGCGGTGCTTGCAGTGGTGGGGGGAGGCTCCAGCCCTTCCCCAGTAGCCTCGGATGGCTGAACCACCATGGTTGGTGGTGGGGGCTCGGAATGAGTCCCAGCACCAGGCCTCCTGTCCTTCCTGCCTGCTGGTGCAGGCCCCTTGCCCTTCCTGTCAGCAGCCGGGGATTGCTCCTTGCCCTTCACTGTAGCAGCTGGGGGTGCCTCCTTGCCCTTCCCTGTAGCAGCTGGGGGTGCCTCCTTGCCCTTCCCTGTAGCAGCTGGGGGTGTCTTCTTGCCCTTCCTTGACACGGTTGTGGTGCCTCCTTAGCCTTCCTTGCAGCACCTGGTACAGGCACCCTTTCAGTGTGGCTGCCTGGTGTCCGGTATTCTCTCCCACCTGGAGTAGCTATTGACACTACTGTGGCCGTGGACTGGGTGGCTGGGGTGCTCGCCTGTGTTCTGATCACCCTGGCCCAACGTGAATGACGGGTGCAGGAGTGGTAGGGAAGAGGTCAACGGTGGAGAGGAAAAGCTTCTTAGGGGCTTTTGGGTGGGAAGAGGGTGAAGGTTTGGGAGTGGAGGAAGGGGAAGTGGTTGTAGGAGGTGTCTGCTGATTTTGGGTGCAGGTGCATGGGCTGGATGCTGTCATGAGGTGGATGGCTGTTGGGTGTCTGAGTGCTTGCATTTGTGTACTTTGAGAGGAGGGGGCAGAGACTCAGTGGGAGAGAACACAGGGGACGTGTGCATGGATGTTGGGGTGGTGACTGCCAGTGAGGGGTGTGTACTGATAGGCATGATGGTGATGGAGGTAGTGGATGAGGATGAATGGCATGATGGTGTGAGTGGGGACACTACTGGGAGGGAAGTGGAGGAGGAGAAGGGGGCCACAGTGGAGGAAGTGGATGTTCGTATGTTTGCATCTGGATGGTGTTTGTGTGAGTGCCTGTGGGATGATGTGTGGTGCTTGTGTTTGCCTGAACCACTCCTGTATGTTGTCTTGTGTGCATGCCGGTCTGCCTGTGTGCTTGGGATAGGTTGGGGCGAGGGGAATGGGATTGGGTAGAGGAAGTTGGAGGGGGGAGGCTAGAAACAGGGACAATGGCTGCCATCAGAGAGAAGGCCAGAGCCTGGATTGATTTCTGTTGGGCTGCCATGCCAATGTGAATGCCCTCCAGGAATGCATTTGCCAGTTGCATTTGGGTTGCCAGCCCCTGGATGGCATTCACAATGGTTGACTGCCCAACAGAGATTGATCTCAGGAGGTCAATAGCCTCCTCACTCAGGGCAGCAGGGCTAACTGGGACAGGGCTTGAGATGCCTGGGATGAAGGAGATGCCCACCCTCCTGGGTGAGCGGGCACGGGAAACTCGCTGAGGGGCTGCTGGGAGGTTGCTGCTGGTATGCGGTTGGTGGCTGTACCTGTAGTTGGGGTGGACCCAGAGGTGTCCGCCACCACCAGGTAGCTTCCATCGGAGGAGGTATCACTGTCCGAACTGTCCACCCCAGTCTCCACGTGGTGCTCTCCTCGCCCTCTGTCCCACTGGGGCCCTCACCGTCGGTGGATTCGGCCTCCTGGCTCCTGTGGAATGCCACTCCCTCCGTCGCCGGTGCCTCTGCTCCTCCGCCAGATGATGCTAATGCACATAAGGCCAGGGTGACCAAACAAAAAAGGGGGGTAGAAACAAAGGGTACACTTGGTCAATGGCACCAACAACACCACCGTTGACGTACACGATACACACAGGGAACAGTCCTACGCACTAAGCAATGTACTACCAGTCACAATGCTAGTCACCAGCCCATGGACATGGACACCTAACGCCAATTGCAGCATACCTGAGACCCACAGACCCTTGCCCAGCAGTGAATGCCTACTAGCTTGGTTGGAGGAAGTTTACATCAGACCCTGCCCAACATGGGACCTACTCTGCAATGTCCGGCCTGGCCTAGGGGCACCCACAGACCCTCATCCCCGGCCCGAATACCACCCCACCACATGCAAGTAGTATATTGGGGCACTGTACTCACCCCCTTGTGGCTGCTGTGAGGCCCCCAAGTGCCCATCCAGCTCCGGATAGGCCACTGCCAGTATGGGAGTCATCAGCGGGGGTCAAGGTTCAATGAGCACCCCTTGCTCGTTGGGAGGCTGTCCCCAGCTGGGCCTCCGCCGTCTTCCATGCCCAGCATCCCAGGTCCTCCTACCATTTCCGACAGTGGGTGCTCCGCCTTCTGTAGACCCCAAGGGTCCGCACGTCCTTGGCGATGGCACGCCATATACCCTTTTTCTAATGGGTGCTGACCTGCAGGGAAACGGACATAGGGAAAGATATTGGTCTGACCGTTCTGCCTGTTACACTGATGGCCCACCATAGCCTTTCACATCCACTTATGCACAGACATGGCCACACATACATGCAGTATGCCACCGAGAGCTCTTCCACCAAGCCCCCCTACGTGAAGCCTTCACACACAGCACTCCATGCATTCATGCCCTATGCATCGTTCTCACAGTGTATTCACCTGTTGGTCTGGAGGCCCATACAGCATTTAGTATTGGGGTAGGACCCCATTCACCAGTCTCTCCAACTCCACCATGGTGAAGGCAGGGGCCCTTTCCACAGTGACACGAGCCATGGTCGATTCCAGACACAGGTCACAACAGTACATGCAGTGTAGGTCCTCTCCTGTTGAAGGTCAGGTAGCAAGTGAGTGAACAGATAGAAGAGGGTGGTGACGTCCACGGTGGTGCGTACCGTCACCATCGGCGTACATCACCATTGGCCACAGTAATCCATAGGGCCTAATGATGACCAATGATGAGTTTCACAGCGGTTCTCGACTGCCTCCCGCAACAGCGCACAACTTCAGCAGAATTACATCATTTTCACATGTCCTTCCATAAAGGACAGGCGGATGCCATTTTGAGGGGAGGGGGGCAGGCCATGGCACCTAACTGCGTCACAGTACAGATAAGTACCATTTTGACCTATCCAACAATATACTATTACAATCACAACATGCAATGAAGTGTAGTGTTTGGAAATATGGGATACTGATCAGCTGCTCACCGTTATGCCCCACAGATTGCAACTGCTACGGATGAATAGGAGAGGGAGACATCCCCCGTGTACAGACCCCTGGTGGTCTTGGCAACAATGGAGGACAGGCACATTATCCTCACCTATAGACTGGACAGGGCCACAATCACAGGACTGTGTGCCGAATTGGAGCCTGACCTGATATCTGCTATACGGCCCCCCACAGGGATCCCCCCTCTTCTGCAAGTCCAATCTGTGCTACATTTTCTGGCAACTGGCTCCTTCCAATTGACAGTGGGCTTGTCAGCAGGAATGTCACAGCCAATGTTCTCAATAGTGCTGACCAGGGTGTTGGCTGCCCTGATTAAACACATGCACAGCTATATCGTTTTCCCCAAGGTGGAGGATTGGGCCACAGTGAAAGCTCATTTCTATGCAATGGGATATATCCCCAACATTATTAGGGCAATTGATGGTACACATATTGCATATGCGCCCCCCTCCCAGAGAAATGAACAGGTGTTCAGAAATCGAAAGAGCTTTCACTCTTTGAATATGCAGATAGTGTGCCTGGCGGACCAGTACAGCTCCCATGTCAATGCAAAGTATCCTGGGTCTGTCCATGATGCCTTTATCCGGAGGAATAGCAGAATCCCATATGTGATGGCTCAACTCCAGAGGCACCAGGTGTTGCTAATAGGTGAGCCCTGGTTCCCTGCCAGTGGATGTTGGTATATGGGTATAAGGGTTAGTGTGTGTCTAACAGGTGTCCCTCGATATTTGCAGGTGGCTCTGGTTCCTCCAACCTCTCATGGCTACTGACCACTGTGAAGAATCCCAGGACAAGGGCAGAGGAACATTACAATGAGGCACATGGGCGAACAAGAAGAATTATAGAGAGGACATTTAGCTTCCTGAAGTCTAGGTTTCCCTGTACTATTCACACAAGAAGGTCTCTCAGATCATTGTGGCATGCTGTCTGTTGCACAACCTTGCCTTACGTCACTAGGTACCTTTTCTGCAGGAGGACGAGGCTGAAGATGGGCGTGTGGCAGCAATGGACCCTGTGGACAGTGAAGTTGAGGAGGCAGATGATGAGGATGAGGACAACAGAAGTGCAAAAATTTGTCAATACTTCCAATGACACACAGGTAAGACAGTGTAACTTCACTTTTAATTGTCAATTTTGTGTTGAAATTGTCACTGGCAGGTTGATTTTCCCACTTTTATGGCCCCTCACTGTACTCTTTGGCATCTCTATTTGTAGATATTTGAGCCCCACTGTCACTCCTGGCATGTTGACTGTAGCCAACTACAGGTCATTCCTATGTATAAATTACTGTACAGTTGTATTACAGTGTTTATACCTTGTTAAACAAATACATAGTTAAATCATTTGACATACTCCATACTTGTATTTTTTTTCAAAGGGTGTTTATTTAAGTGCTAATAAGTAGAGGGGGATGTGCAATGGGCTGGGTTGATAGTGGAGGAAAGTCCAGGATAGAGTCCAGTCTATGTGGATCACAGGTGCATTGTCCAAGAGGGCATAGGAAGTGGAGCAATGGCTGTTCAAGGTGGACAGGGTGGGTCACAAGGGTGACATTCAGGAGAGTCTTATTTCCTGGTGTGGCTCTTGGCAATAGTCTCTAGCTTCTGCCTTAATCGCAGGGAACGTTTGCAGAGTAGTTCTCCTTCTGCAGGTGGAGGGTGCTGGTGGTCTGTTGTTCCTGTGGTGGGGCCTCCTGTTCACTAGGGGCAGCAAAGGTGGAGGGCTGTTCATTGGTTTGGCTAGTGGTAGGGGCCCGGTGGTGTGCCACTGCCTCCCTCATAGTATTGGCCATGTCTGCCAGCACCCCTGCAATGGTGACCAGTGTGGTGTTTATGTCCATCAAGTCCTCCCTGATCCCCAGGTACTGTCAGTCCTACAGCCGCTGCTTCTCCTGCATTTTGTCCAGTATTTGGCCCATCATCTCCTGGCAATGGTGGTATGCTCCCAGGATCTTGGTGAGTGTCTCCTGGAGAGTTGGTTCAGTGGGCCTGTCCTCCCCCTGTCACACAGCAGTCCTCCCTGCTTCCCTGTTGTCCTGTGCCTCTGTCCCCTGAACCGTGTGCCCACTGACCCCAGGTCCCTGATCGTCCTGTGTTTGTGAGGTGCCCTGGGGTCCCTGTAGTGGTGGACACACTGCTGATTGAAGTATCCTGGGGACAGAGGTATGGGCCCACTGGGTGGGTACTGTGCTGGTGTTTCCTGAGGCGGGAGGCTCTGTGGTGGTATGGGAGTGTGCCTGGGTAACTGACTGTTCGGAGATCCCAGATGGGTCAGATTGGTCATCCAGATTCAGGCATCCAGAGCTGCTATCATCACTGCGGGGCGGAGGGGGCTGGATGTTGCTGGCACCTCCTCTCCGGTGATGTTGGCTGGGGGACCTGTGGGGATGTAAATGCTGTGTTATTGTTTCTGCTTGTGACATCTTGTGCATGGGTGTGTTGTCCTCTAAGGTTGTTTTTGCCCTAGCAGCATTGCCTTGTGTGAGTTGTTATGTGGTAGGCTCGCTGTTTCCCTCCAGTGTGCATGCTTTAGTGATAGGTGTCCATGCAGGTCTGTGATGGGAGTCCATGCATTGGTGTTGCATGCAGGGCTTGGTATTGGGATAGGTGGGTTGTGATGGTGGGGTGTGTGGGAGGTGGTGGAGTGATGGGAGTGAGGGTATGGGTAGGGATATGTGATGGCATGCAGGTAGGGGAGGTGATAGTAATAGAGATTAGACTTACCACAGTCCAATCCTCCTCCTACTCCTGCCAGGCCCTCAGGATGCATGAACGCCAGGACTTGCTCCTCCCATGTTGTCAGTTGTTGGGGAGGAGGCGGGGGTACACTGCCAGTCCTCTGTACAGCTAGTTGGTGTTTTGCTGCCACGGAACATAGCTTCCCCGTAGGTTGTTCCACCTCTTCCTGATGTCTTCCCTTGTTCTGGGGTGCTGTCCCACGGCATTGACCCTGTCCACGATTCTCCACCGTAGCGCCATCTTCCTAGCAATGGATCTGCTGCACCTGTGATCCGAATAGCTGTGGCTCTACCTGGATGATTTCCTCCACCATGACCCTTAGCTCCCCCTCTGAGAACCTGGGGTGTTGTTGTGGTGCCAAGGGTGTAGTGTGAGTGGTGTGGGTGAGGGTGTGTAGGGTGATGTGTTGGGGTGTGTGATGTAAGGTGCGTGGATGGTGCATAGGTGATGATGGTGTGGGCTGTGGTCTTGCCTGGGTCTTGCTATCGCTCTAGTGGCACTTGTTTGTATTTGTAAAGGGTTGTGGGTAATGTGTGTGTGTGTGTTTAATAGCGGTGTGGGTGTGGTGTGTGAATGGGTGTCAGGTGTGTGTAGTTTGAATTGTCCACTGTGGTGTTGTTTTGTATGTGTGTGTGTATTTTGAGCGTGGTGGTATGTACCGCCAATGTTTTACCACCATTGAATGTCCGCAGTGGTGATTCATGGGTCATAATATTGTGGACATTGTTCTGCTGGTGTAATAGTGTGGGTTTTGCTACTGCCAGTTTATCACCAATCTTTGGGCTGGCGGACTTGTTTGTGTGGCTGTATAGTGACCGATAGCTATGTGTGTGTCATACTATGGGTAACGATGATCTGCCGGGGCGGCAGTATTTTGGCAGCAGTCAGCATGGCTGTAAGCGGTACTTACTGTCAATGTCATAATGAGGGCTAAAGTCTCTATCCAAACGGCTCTAACATGCCATGCAGCCTAACAGCCTATTGCATTTTTTAATGCATGCACCATTAAGCCGTTCAAAGTATTGTGTTTATGCACACATCTAGCATGAGGATGTGAGAGTAAGCTATGCATTTTAACAAGGAGATACCTGAATGTTTGGTGACCCGTTGTGAAGCACATGGGTAGTGGGTTAGGATTCACCAATGTCTATTTTAGATCTGGGTAATATCAGTTGTACCTTCATGATATTTGATAATTAGCCTGCCACTGCCGTGCTGAAATTATTCATTCTTTTGCCCATCTTACATAGAGTAGTCTTTCTGCCAACTTTCATTGCTCTCTTACTGGTCATCATATCCTCTTTGCTGTAATGTTCTCATCATATTTAACAGAGGAAAATATCATTAGGTGGGATTGTAATCTGAGTTCATTTACATCTTCCCTATTCATAAAAATATAGAGGATCCCTAATGATAGGTGCATAGAAAGTGCTTGTAAAGCTTTTGGGGATTACACACATTTGTTTGCTTGGACTCAGTGTTACAAAAGGTATGAGCATATTGTTTTTAACAACTTGAGGCCTCATTATGACATTGGTAGTCCCACCACAGGATGAGGATCCCACCATTTTGCTGGTGGTGCCCCACCCTCCTCCTGGCTGCCTGGTGGTAACGTTGTATTACGACATTCCTTTCAGGAAGCCGAGGCCAATACAGAAGCACACAGCACCCTCAGAAGGCGCACTGTCTGTAAAGAAGACAGTGCGCCTTCTGAGGTTGTTGGGCAGGGGGGCCCCTGCACTGCCCATGCCATGTAAATGGGTAGTGCAAGGGCCCAACTGTGGCCCCCACAACTGGCTTTCTGCCAGCCTTTTCATGGGGGGTGACCACCATGGAAAAGCTGGCAGAAAGCTAAGTTGTAAACAGCACTAGAGCGCTGAGTTCCACGTTGCAGTGGCTCACCATAACTCAGACCACTGTTAGCCCCTCGGGAACAATGTTCCCAGCGGGGACAGTGGACCCCTGGCGGTCCGACCATCTGGATCGCAATGTGCAGTTCAGACTGCCTGGAGTGCCGTGGTCAAACTGTTACTGTGTGTCTGGCAGTCCTTTGGACTGCTAGGCTCGTAATGTGGCCCTTAGCAACTTTCCCCCAAAAAACTATGGGCCACATGTACGGAGCTAAAGAATTGCGAGTCAGAAATAGCAACTCAATGCGAATCGCTATTTCCGGCTCGCAAAACAGGATGCAAGTAGAAATCACAGTTCCATTTTGCGATTCGGTTTGGAGTTGCATTGCAATTTGCAAAATCGCAAATTGCGATTTCACAAATTGCACAAGGGTGTGGCCCAGAGTTGCAAATTGCGACTGTGTCGCAATTTGCGAGTGGTTGCCAAAAAAAAAGAAGAAAACACAGTTCCTGGTTCTGAGTAATGACATCAGAACCAGGAAGTACCCCCCATGGAACTGGGAGGAGTCTACCCAGTACAGAAAGCAGAGGCACACCCAGCTGATAGGAGCAACTGCAGCCATGTCAGCTCAGACCAAGGAGACATCCACTGCAGGGAAGAAGAGGAAACTGAAGTTTTCTGATAAGGATCTGGATGTACTGACTGAGGAGTGCTGCCTGCACCATGAGGTCCTGTTTGCAAGGCAGCAATGATTGTCCCTGACACACAGAAGAAGAAGATCTGGCAGGCCGTTCAGAGTAAGATCAATTCGATAGGAGTCGGCCATCACACCATTGATGAGGCCTGCAAAAAGTGGCACGACCTCAGGTCCAGGACCAAAGAAAGGGTGGCAGAGCGGATGAGGGAGGTGCACGGAACTGGTGGAGGACCATCCACAGTACCACCTCCTACAGCCATTGAGAGCATGGTGCAGACCACTCTGGAGCCGGAGGCTGTCTTAGGAATTGGGGACCTGGACAGTTCAGCACCGGGAACATCCAAAAGTAAGTAGCAAATCTCACTTATTTACAACATTCAATGCACCATACACACAACCACAGTACACAAAAGCATGCATCCTCCAAATGTGTTCCATGCCTAAATTGCAACCTACAAAACAATGCATTATGGGCAATGTAGTACAGTAGTCCAACTTTCTGAGGAATATTTATTTTGATACACCACACATATGAGAGGCAATGACAGTGTATCCCCTGTGTCCCACAGGTCTCCCACAAGTACCCATTGATGACCCTACTGTGCAGGGAGATGAATCTGCCACCATCACAGCAGACAAGGCAGCCAGTGTATCAGCAGGGGAGTGCATGACCACACCACTTGTCCACCATGCATTTGAGACCATTGAGGAAACAGATGTGGACACTGAGACAGGCAACCTGACACCAGGGCCCCATATGAGTGTGAGTCGGCCCCCTAGGTCAGCTGGGTCTGGGTGGAGACGGCAGCGTCAAACACAGTCAGCAGGTGAGGAGGATGTCACAGGTGAACAATTCCTAGAACTGGAGTCATCCTTACTGAACAGTCACCACCTGCAAAATAAACATATGTGGTTAATGAACAGGAACCTGCACAGACTGCAACAGACCCTCTCACAGGGTTTTGCCAATGTTGACACACAATTCACCACGATGAACAACAACATGGCAAACCTCACCACTGCCAACAATGACCTGCGCAGGGGAATGGTGGCAGATAGGGCCCAAGCAAGGCGCAGAGAGCGCAACACTGCCACCCGTTTGGACCGGCTTAGTCAGTCGATAGGCTGCCTCTCAACCACTACCACCTGCCTGTCAAGGCGCACTGTAACGCTACAGGTGGAAGTTGGGCATTTTGCCGGTGATGTAGCAAGGGGACTAGGGCGCATCAGTCATGCAATGGACCTAATACATACCACCCAGGCAGCAAGGGGCATTGGTGATACCCCTCAGGATAGTGAGGACATCTCCAGCGTGAGCAGCGTTTCTGTCTCAGGTGCATGCATCCTGCGGAGTAGCAGTGCCCGCCAAACATATAGGGACCAACCAGGATCAGGCCGTGGTGGCCGTAGTTGCAGGAGGGTGTGATTTTGCTAATCTGGGACTTGCCTGAGGCACATGATGTAAATGTGTTAGACGTTGTAACATTTTACGTTTTTATTGCTGTTTAGATGTCAACAGTTCATTATTACACTCCTGACATTAAAGGTTTTTTTTTTTTGCACAACCTGCCTGTGTGTGTCTTACATTTGTGAGTGCTGTAACGGTTGCCAATTACCTGCCAAAGTCGTGAGTTGCAATGTGGTCCCGTCTCTGTCTGCCCTCCATTGCGATGCTACTATCCCCAGGCTGTTGTTCTGGTGCTCTTGCTCCTCATTCTCTGAATCTGTGTCATCTAGGGTGAGATGTAGCCCATGTCTGGTTGCTATGTTGTGTAGGATGGCACATGTTGCCACAATTTTGCATGCAGTTTCTGGGGCCTACTGGAGTGCCCCTCCACTTTTGTGCAGGCATCGAAAATGTGACTTCAACATGCCAAAGGTCCTCTCAATGACGGTTGTGGTTCGCCGATGTCCAATGTTGTGGTGTCTCTCATTCAGATTGGCAGGTGCTAGGTTTGGGGTGAGTATCCATGGCCTCAAAGCATATGCACTGTCACCTGTGTAACAAAACAACAGATATGAGCATGGCTTCACATGGTTATGCAGTGACATGTATTTAAGACATTGGTGTGTACTACACAAAATCTAATACATATTCTTCATCAAAATCCCCACGTTCTAGGCATTGGTGTATCCCACTGTGCCTGAATATGTATGCATTATGTGTACTTCCTGGAAATTTTGCCACTACGTCAGTTATTACATTATGGGCATCACATACCATCTGGATGTTGAGTGAGTGAGGCCATTTCCTTTTGCGGAACACATATTCCAGATTTGCAGGTGGGCAAATGGGTATATGTGTCCCGTCCACACACCCTATTACATGGGGAAAGTTTGCAATTCTGTAGAAGTCCAACTTGGTATTGTGTATTTCCTCCTCATTCCTTGGAAGGTATATGTATCTGCACATGTGTTCGAGTATGGCATCTAAGAACCGTCTAAAGAATCGTGACAGGGCACTTTGGGACACCCCATCAGTGTAGGAGGCTGGACTGGCTTGTAGTGGGTACCAAGGGGTACTTACACTTTGCACCAGGCCCAGGTACCCCTTATTAGTGTATAGGGGTGTCTAGCAGCTTAGGCTGATAGAAAAGGTAGCATAGCAGAGCAGCTTAGGCTGAACTAGGAGACGAGTGAAGCTCCTACAGTACCACTAGTGTCATATGCACAATATCATAAAAAAACACAATACACAGATATACTAAAAATAAAGGTACAATATTTTTATGACAATATGCCAAAGTATCTCAGTGAGTACCCTCAGTATGAGGATAGCAAATATACACAAGATATATGTACACAATACCAAAATATGCAGTAATAGCAATAGAAAACAGTGCAAACAATGTATAGTCACAATAGAATGCAATGGGGGCCCATAGGGATAGGGCAGCACAAACCATATACTCTAGAAGTGGAATGCGAACCACAAATGGACCCCAAACCTATGTGACCTTGTAGAGGGTCACTGGGACTGTACGAAAACAGTGAGGGTTAGAAAAATAGCCCACCCCAAGACCCTGAAAAGTGGGTGCAAAGTGCACCTGAGTTCCCCACAGAGCACAGAAGTCGTGTTAGGGGAATTATGCAAGGAAGACCAACACCAGCAATGCAACAACAATGGATTTCCTGACAAGAGTACCTGTGGAACAAGGGGACCAACTCCAAGAGTCACGATCAAGTCGGGAGTGGGCAGATACCCAGGAAATGCCAGCTGTGGGTGAAAAGAAGCTGCCACCGGATCGTAGAAGCTGTGGATTCTGCAAGAACGACAAGGGCTAGAAACTTCCCCTTTGGAGGATGGTTGTCCCATGTCGTGAAGAGTCGTGCAGAGGTGTTTCCATGCAGAAAGACAGCAAACATGCCTTGCTAGCTGCAAGGTTTGCAGTTAGGGGTTTTGGATGCTGCTGTGGCCCAGGAGGGACCAGGATGTTGCCAATTGCGTGAGGAGACAGAGGGGGCATCCAGCAAGACAAAGAGCCCACTCAGAAGCAAGCATCACCTGCAGAAGTGCCGGAACAGGCACTACAAAGTGGAGTGAACCAGAGCTCACCCAAAGTCACAAAGGAGGGTCCCACGACGCCAGAGGACAACTCAGGAGGTCGTGCACAGCAGGTTAGAGTGCCGGGGACCCAGGCTTGGCTGTGCACAAAGGAAATCCTGGAAGAGTGCAAAGGAGCCGGAGTAGCTGCAAAACACGCAGTTCCCAGCAATGCAGTCTAGCGTGGGGAGGCAAGGACTTACCTCCACCAAACTTGGACTGAAGAGTCACTGAACTGTGGGAGTCACTTGGACAGAGTTGCTGAGTTCAAGGGACCTCGCTCGTCGTGCTGAGAGGAGACCCAGAGGACCGGTGATGCAGTTCTTTGGTCCCTGCGGTTGCAGGGGGAAGATTCCGTCGACCCACGGGAGATTTCTTCGGAGCTTCTAGTGCAGAGAGGAGGCAGACTACCCCCACAGCATGCACCACCAGGAAAACAGTCGAGAAGGCGGCCGGATCAGCGTTACAAGGTCGCAGTAGTCGTCTTTGCTACTTTGTTGCAGTTTTGCATGCTTCCAGAGCAATCAGCGGTCGATTCATTGGCAGAAGGTGAAGAGAGAGATGCAGAGGAACTCTGATGAGCTCTTGCATTCGTTATCTAAGGAATTCCCCAAAGCAGGGACCCTAAATAGCCAGAAAAGGAGGTTGGCTACTTAGGAGAGAGGATAGGCTAGCAACACCTGAAGGAGCCTATCAGAAAGAGTCTCTGACGTCACCTGCTGGCACTGGCCACTCAGAGCAGTCCAGTGTGCCAGCAGCACCTCTGTTTCCAAGATGGCAGAGGTCTGGAGCACACTTGAGGAGCTCTGGGCACCTCCCAGGGGAGGTGCAGGTCAGGGGAGTGGTCACTCCCCTTTCCTTTGTCCAGTTTCACGCCAGAGCAGGGCTGGGGGATCCCTGAACCGGTGTAGACTGGCTTATGCAGAAATGGGCACCATCTGTGCCCATGAAAGCATTTCCAGAGGCTGGGGGAGGCTACTCCTCCCCAGCCCTAACACCTTTTTCCAAAGGGAGAGGGTGTAACACCCTCTCTCTGAGGAAGTCCTTTGTTCTGCCTTCCTGGGCCAAGCCTGGCTGGACCCCAGGAGGGCAGAAACTTGTCTGAGGGGTTGGCATCAGCAGCAGCTGCAGTGAAACCCCGGGAAAGGTAGTTTGGCAGTACCCGGGTCTGAGCTAGAGACTCGGGGGATCATGGAATTGTCTCCCCAATGCCAGAATGGCATTGGGGTGACAATTCCATGTTCTTAGACATGTTACATGGCCATGTTCGGAGTTACCATTGTGATGCTATACATATGTCGTGACATATGTATAGTGCACGCGTGTAATGGTGTCCCCGCACTCACAAAAAACGGGGAATTTGCCCTGGACGATGTGGGGGCACCTTGGCAAGTGCCAGGGTGCCCACACACTAAGTAACTTAGCACCCAACCTTTACCAGGTAAATGTTAGACATATAGGTGACTTATAAGTTACTAAAGTGCAGTGGTAAATGGCTGTGAAATAACGTGGACGTTATTTCACTCAGGCTGCAAGGGCAGGCCTGTGTAAGAATTGTCAGAGCTCCCTATGGGTGGCAAAAGAAATGCTGCAGCCCATAGGGATCTCCTGGAACCCCAATACCCTGGGTACCTCAGTACCATATACTAGGGAATTATAAGGGTGTTCCAGTATGCCAATGTAAATTGGTGAAATTGTTCACTAGCCTGTTAGTGACAATTTGGAAAGAAATAAGAGAGCATAACCACTGAGGTTCTGGATAGCAGAGCCTCAGTGAGACAGTTAGTCATAACACAGGTAACACATACAGGGCACAATTATGAGCGCTGGGGCCCTGGTTGGCAGGGTCCCAGTGACATATACAACTAAAAAAACATATATACAGTGAAATATGGGGGTAACATGCCAGGCAAGATGGTACCACAACCCCCCCCCAAACGAAGGACAATAAGACTAGCCATGACCTGATGAGTCTTCATTGTCTAAGTGGAAATATCTGGAGAGTCCATCTGCATTGGAGTGGGTACTCCCAGGTCTATGTTCCACTGTATAGTCCATTCCCTGTAGGGATATGGACCACCTCAACAATTTAGGGTTTTCACCTTTCATTTGTTTTAGCCAAAGTAGAGGTTTGTGGTCTGTCTGAACAATGAAGTGAGTGACAAACAGGTAAGGCCTCAACTTCTTCAGTGCCCAGACCACAGCAAAGGCCTCCCTCTCTATGGCAGACCAACGCTTTTCTCTAGGGGTCAACCTCCTGCTGATAAAAGCAACAGGTTGATCCTGGCCCTCAGAATTAAGTTGTGATAAGACTGCCCCTACCCCTAATTCAGATGCATCAGTTTGGACAATGAAATTTTTGGAGTAACAGGGGCTTTTCAGGACAGGTGCAGAGCACATGGCCTGCTTCAGCTCCTCAAAAGCTTTCTGACAGTTTGCTGTCCATAATACCTTTTTAGGCATTTTCTTAGATGTGAGGTCATTAAGAGGGGCTGCAATGGAGCCATAGTTCTTTATGAACCTCCTGTAGTACCCAGTGAGGCCTAAAAAGGCTCTCACCTGAGTTTGAGTTGTAGGGGGAACCCAATCTATGATAGTTTGGATTTTCCCCTGAAGTGGTGCAATCTGTTCTCCACCTACCAGGTGTCCCAGATAAACCACTTTCCCCTGCCCTATATGGCACTTTGAAACCTTGATAGTGAGGCCTGCCTTTTGCAGGGCCTCCAAAACTTTCCATAGCTGGACCAGGTGATCATCCCAGCTGGAGCTAAAGACAGCTATGTCATCTAGATATGCTGCACTAAAAGCTTCCAGCCCTTGCAGGACTGTGTTCACCAACCTTTGAAAAGTGGCAGGTGCATTTTTCAATCCAAAGGGCATTACTGTGAATTGGTAGTGCCCTCCAATGGTTGAAAATGCAGTTTTTGCTTTTGCATCCTCTGATAATTTGATCTGCCAATACCCTGCAGTCAAATCAAAGGTGCTTAGATACTTGGCAGATGCCAGTGTATCTATTAGCTCATCTGCCCTGGGTATAGGGTGAGCATCAGTTTTGGTTACCTGGTTGAGGCCTCCGTAGTCAACACAAAATCTCATTTCCCTTTTACCATCTTTGGAATGAGGTTTTGGTACAAGTACCACAGGAGAGGCCCATGGACTTTCAGAGTGCTCAACCACTCCCAGTTCAAGCATTTTCTGCACCTCTTGTTTTATGCAGTCTCTGATATGGTCAGGCTGCCTATAGATCTTACTTTTGACAGGCAAGCTGTCTCCAGTATCTATAGTGTGCTCACACCAAGAAGTGGTGCCTGGCACAGCAGAAAAGAGCTCAGAAAACTGACCCAGGAGATTTATGCAGTGGTCTTTCTGCTCAGCAGTAAGACAATCTGCCAAAACTACACCTTCCACTAGAGCATCTTGTTCTGTGGAAGAGAAGAGATCAGGGAGAGGGTCACTCTCTTCTTCATGTCCTTCATCTGTTGCCATGAGCAGGGTGAGATCAGCCCTGTCATAGTAGGGTTTCAGGCGATTGACATGGAGCACCCTAAGGGGACTCCTGGCAGTGCCTAAGTCAACTAAGTAGGTGACTTCACCCTTTTTCTCAACAATAATGTGGGGTCCACTCCATTTGTCTTGAAGTGCTCTTGGGGCCACAGGCTCCAAGACCCACACTTTCTGCCCTGGTTGGTACTGAATCAGAACAGCCTTCTGGTCATGCCATTGCTTTTGGAGCTCTTGGCTGGCCTGAAGGTTTTTACTGGCCTTTTTCATGTACTCAGCCATTCTGGATCTTAGGCCAAGTACATAGTCCACTATGTCTTGCTTTGGAGCTTTTAAAGGTTGTTCCCACCCCTCCTTCACAAGTGTTAGAGGACCTCTTACAGGGTGTCCAAATAGGAGTTCAAAGGGGCTGAAGCCCACTCCTTTCTGGGGTACCTCCCTGTAAGCAAAAAGGAGGCAAGGTAACAGGACATCCCATCTCCTGCGGAGTTTTTCAGGGAGTCCCATTATTATTCCTTTGAGAGTTTTATTAAACCTCTCAACCAGTCCATTTGTTTGTGGATGATAGGGTGTGGTGAACTTGTATGTCACACCACATTCCTTCCACATGGCCTGTAAGTAAGCAGACATGAAATTGCTTCCCCTGTCTGATACCACCTCTTTTGGGAAGCCCACCCTGGAAAAGATTCCCAGGAGGGTGTTTGCCACTGCAGGAGCTGTAGTGGTCCTTAGAGGAATTGCTTCAGGATATCTGATGGCATGGTCCACTGCCACCAAGATAAACCTATTGCCTGAAGCAGTAGGAGGGTCAAGGGGGCCAACTATGTCAACCCCTACCCTTTCAAAGGGAACCTCAACCACAGGCAGTGGGATAAGGGGTGTCTTTGGGGTGCCACCTGTCTTGCCACTGGCTTGACAGGTTTCACAGGACTTACAAAATTCCTTTGTGTCCTCTGACATTCTAGGCCAATGAAACAAGGGAACATGCCTGTCCCAAGTTTTCATTTGTCCTAAATGTCCAGCTAAGGGAATGTCGTGGGCTAGAGTTACGAGGAACTCTCTGTATTGCTGAGGAATCACCAATCTCCTGGCAGCTCCAGGTTTTGGGTCCCTTGCTTCAGTATACAAGAGGTTGTCCTCCCAGTAAACTCTGTGAGAGTCACTGACATCCCCATTTGCTTGTTTGACAGCTTGCTGTCTTAGACCCTCTAGTGTGGGACAGGTCTGCTGTGCCACACTCAGCTCCTCCCTGGCAGGCCCCCCTCCACCCAAAAGCTCAGCAGTGTCTGCTTCCAGCTCCTCTGGTGTAGGTTCTGCACAGGGTGGAACTTCTTCTTCCTCAGAAGTAGAATCCACTGTAGAGGGAGGGATAATAGGTTGTGTTTTACCTTTACTAACCCTAGCTTTAGGGAGCACTTGGTCCATTCTTCCAGGATCCAAGTCACCCTGTCCTTTTTGCTTTTTGGCCTGAGCCCTTGTCAAAGCAAAAATATGCCCTGGAATGCCCAGCATTGCTGCATGAGCCTCCAACTCCACTTCTGCCCAAGCTGATGTCTCTAAATCGTTCCCTAGTAGACAGTCTACAGATAAATCTGAGGCAACCACAACTTTCTTTGGAACAGTAACCCCCCCCCCAGTTGAGATTCACAACAGCCATGGGGTGGCTAAGAGTGTTGTTATGAGCATCAGTCACTTGGTACTGGTGACCAAGTAGGTGTTGTTCAGGGTGGACCAGTTTCTCTATTACCATGGTAACACTGGCACCTGTGTCCATGTAGGCCTGAACCTCAACACCATTTATTAGGGGAAGTTGCTTGTAATTATCCATATTAAGGGGACAAGCAACCAAGGTGGCCAAATCAATGGCCCCCTCAGAGACTAACACAGCCTCTGTGGTCTCCCTAACAAGACCAACCCCAACTAAATTACCAAAAGTGAGCCCAGCTACTCCCTTGGATTGGCTGTTAGTAGGTTTGCTCCCACCACCACTGCTATTACTAGGGGCACTAGGTGTAGCAGCAGGGGTTGTAGTGGTAGGAGGTTTGGTGCTTTTCTTTGGGCAACTGGGATCAGTTGTCCAATGGCCTTTTATTTTACATAAATAGCACCATGGTTTCTTTTCTTTGTTTAGATTTGAAGAGGATTTGGGCCCACCACCCCCACCAGAGTGTTTTTGTGGGCCTGATGAAGACTCATTTTTAGATGTGTCCCCACCCTTGTCAGAAGACTTACCATCCTTCTTCTTGCCATCCTTGTCACCCCCTTTATGAACTTTTCTGTTCACCCTTGTTCTGACCCATTTGTCTGCCTTCTTTCCCAATTCTTGGGGAGAGGTCAGATCAGAGTCTACCAGGTACTGGTGTAACAAATCAGACACACAATTATTAAGAATATGCTCTCTCAGGATTAAGTTATACAGGCTTTCATAGTCAGAAACTTTACTGCCATGTAACCACCCTTCCAAGGCCTTCACTGAATGGTCAACAAAGTCTACCCAGTCTTGTGAAGACTCCTTTTTGGTTTCTCTGAACTTGATCCTGTACTGTGCAGTGGTTAAGCCATATCCATCAAGGAGTGCATTCTTAAGAACTGTAAAATCATTGGCATCACTTTCCTTCACAGTAAGGAGCCTATCCCTACCCTTTCCACTGAAAGATAGCCATAGGATAGCAGCCCACTGCCTTTGAGGGACCCCCTGTACATTACAGACCCTCTCAAGTGCAGCAAACCACTTGTTAATGTCATCCCCCTCCTTGTAAGGGGGAACTATCTTGTGCAGATTCCTAGAATCATGCTCTTTTACAGGATTACTATCTGTAATACTGCTGCTGCCACCATGGGGTCCAAAGCCCAACCTGTGTCTTTCTTTTTCTAAATCAAATGCTTGCCTATCTAAATCCAGCTGTTGCTTCTTGAGCTTCAGCCTGGATTCTTCCACTCTCAATCTATTGAGCTCCCTTTCTAACACTCTGTCATCAGGGTGGGTGGGTTGGGCATGCCTTGACACAGAAGAATGGTGAGAATGAACAGAGGGAGACCTGTCCCTAACAGATGGCACTCTAACAACCTGGCCTACAGAAGTAACACTCCTACTGTGATGAGAACTCACATTAGTACCATACATGCTAGGTGGCCTGCTAAGGGGCAGGTTGGGAAGGTCCCCTTCTAACCCTTTCCCTGGGTGTGCCCCAGAATCAGAGTGGGAACCATCAGCTAATTTCTCACCAGAAGTGCCAACTAAGGTCTTATCTTGTTCAATTAGCATATTAACTAACAGTTCTCTTGAGGGATTCTTCCCTACCCCTAAACCTCTTTCAACGCAGAGACTCCTTGCTCCTTTCCAGCTAAGGTGGTCATAAGCAAGTTTAGTCAGATCAACAGTTTGACCTGTACCAGACATTATAGAAAAGGTTTAAGGGACAGAAAAAGAAAGAAAACGTTTTCAGAACTTTTTAAAGAACAGAAAAAAAAGCTTTTTAAACTTTTGAAGAACTTTTTGAAAGTTTTAGAGGTACTTTTCAGCACTTAGCAAAAGAGTAAGAGAAGAAAAGCAAAACTTTTTGGTTAGGTGTACATACACTGAACTTGTTTTGTATATTTTTCTCTTATGAAAAGTACAAAATGACAAAGTGGTAAGTAGTTGCAAGTATTTATCCCACCGCTGCACAACCAATGTAGGAGGCTGGACTGCCTTGTAGTGGGTACCAAGGGGTACTTACACTTTGCACCAGGCCCAGGTATCCCTTACTAGTGTAGAGGGGTGACTAGCAGCTTAGGCTGATAGAAAAGGTAGCTTAGCAGAGCAGCTTAGGCTGAACTAGGAGACGAGTGAAGCTCCTACAGTACCACTAGTGTCATATGCACAATATCATAAGAAAAAACAATGCACGGATATACTAAAAATAAAGGTACTTTATTTTTATGACAATATGCCAAAGTATCTCAGTGAGTACCCTCAGTATGAGGATAGCAAATATACACAAGATATATGTACACAATACCAAAATATGCAGTAATAGCAATAGAAAATAGTGCAAACAATGTATAGTCACAATAGAATGCAATGGGGGCACATAGGGATAGGGGCAACACAAACCATATACTCTAGAAGTGGAATGCGAACCACGAATGGACCCCAAATCTATGTGACCTTGTAGAGGGTCGCTGGGACTGTAAGAAAACAGTGAGGGTTAGAAAAATAGCCCACCCCAAGACCCTGAAAAGTGGGTGCAAAGTGCAACTGAGTTCCCCACAGAGCACAGAAGTCGTGCTAGGGGAATTCTGCAAGGAAGACCAACACCAGCAATACAACAACAATGGATTTCCTGATGAGAGTACCTGTGGAACAAGGGGACCAAGTCCGAGAGTCACAATCAAGTCGGGAGTGGGCAGATGCCCAGGAAATGCCAGCTGTGGGTGCAAAGAAGCTGCCACCGGATGGTAGAAGCTGTAGATTCTGCAAGAATGACAAGGGCTAGAAACTTCCCCTTTGGAGGATAGTTGTCCCATGTTGTGAAGAGTCGTGCAGAGGTATTTCCGTGCAGAAAGACCGCAAACAAGCCTTGCTAGCTGCAAGGGTCGCAGTTAGGGGTTTTGGATGCTGCTGTGGCCCAGGAGGGACCAGGATGTTGCCAATTGCGTGAGGAGACAGAGGGGGCATCCAGCAAGACAAAGAGCCCACTCAGAAGCAAGCAGCACCCGCAGAAGTGCCAGAACAGGCACTATGAAGTGGAGTGAATGGGAGCTCACCCGAAGTCACAAAGGAGGGTCCCACGACGCCGGAGGACAACTCAGGAGGTCGTGCACTGCAGGTTAGAGTGCCGGGGACCCAGGCTTGGCTGTGCACAAAGGAAATCCTGGGAGAGTGCACAGGAGCCAGAGTAGCTGCAAAACATGCGGTTCACAGCAATGCAGTCTAGCGTGGGGAGGCAAGGACTTACCTCCACCAAACGTGGACTGAAGAGTCACTGGACTGTGGGAGTCACTTGGACAGAGTTGCTGAGTTCAAGGGACCTCGCTCGTCGTGCTGAGAGGAGACCCAGAGGACCAGTGATGCAGTTCTTTGGTGCCTGCGGTTGCAGGGGGAAGATTCCGTCGACCCACGGGAGATTTCTTCGGAGCTTCTAGTGCAGAGAGGAGGCAGACTACCCCCACAGCATGCACCACCAGGAAAACAGTCGAGAAGGCGGCCGGATCAGCGTTACAAGGTCGTAGTAGTCGTCTTTGCTACTTTGTTGCAGTTTTGCAGGCTTCCAGAGCAGTCAACGGTCGATTCCTTGGCAGAAGGTGAAGAGAGAGATGCAGAGGAACTCCGATGAGCTCTTGCATTCGTTATCTAAGGAATTCCCCAAAGCAGAAACCCTAAATAGCCAGAAAAGGAGGTTTGGCTACTTAGGAGAGAGGATAGGCTAGAAACACCTGAAGGAGCCTATCAGAAGGAGTCTCTGACATCACCTGCTGGCACTGGCCACTCAGAGCATTCCAGTGTGCCAGTAGCACCTCTGTTTCCAAGATGGCAGAGGTCTGGAGCACACTTGAGGAGCTCTGGGCACCTCCCAGGGGAGTTGCAGGTCAGGGGAGTGGTCACTCCCCTTTCCTTTGTCCAGTTTCACGCCAGAGCAGGGCTGGGGGATCCCTGAACTGGTGTAGACTGGCTTATGCAGAAATGGGCACCATCTGTGCCCATGAAAGCATTTCCAGAGGCTGGGGGAGGCTACTCCTCCTCAGCCCTAACACCTTTTTTCCTAAGGGAGAGGGTGTAACACCCTCTCTCTGAGGAAGTCCTTTGTTCTGCCTTCCTGGGCCAAGCCTGGCTGGACCCCAGGAGGGCAGAAACCTGTCTGAGGGTTTGGCAGCAGCAGCAGCTGCAGTGAAACCCCGGGAAAGGTAGTTTGGCAGTACCCGGGTCTGAGCTAGAGACTCGAGGGATCATGGAATTGTCTCCCCAATGCCATTCTGGCATTGGGGTGACAATTCCATGATCTTAGACATATTACATGGCCATGTTCGGAGTTACCATTGTGACGCTATACATATGTTGTGACATATGTATAGTGCACACGTGTAATGGTGTCCCCGCACTCACAAAGTCTGGGGAATTTGCCCTGGACGATGTGGGGGCACCTTGGCTAGTGCCAGGGTGCCAACACACTAAGTAACTTAGCACCCAACCTTTACCAGGTAAAGGTTAGACATATAGGTGACTTATAAGTTACTTAACTGCAGTGGTAAATGGCTGTGAAATAACGTGGACGTTATTTCACTCAGGCTGCAAGGGCAGGCCTGTGTAAGAATTGTCAGAGGTCCCTATGGGTGGCAAAAGAAATGCTGCAGCCCCTAGGGATCTCCTGGAACCCCAATACCCTGGGTACCTCAGTACCATATACTAGGGAATTATAAGGGTGTTCCAGTATGCCAATGTAAATTGGTGAAATTGGTCACTAGCCTGTTAGTGACAATTTGGAAAGAAATGATGGAGCATAACCACTGAAGTTCTGGATAGCAGAGCCTCAGTGAGACAGTTAGTCATAACAAAGGTAACACATACAGGGCACACTTATGAGCACTGGGGCCCTGGTTGGCAGGGTCCCAGTGACACATACAACTAAAACAACATATATACAGTGAAATATGGGGGTAACATGCCAGGCAAGATGGTACTTTCCTACAATCAGCAACAGCAATCCCCCCCTGGGATAGAGCAGCTGCGCAAAGTCTGGCGTTGTAGCTGAGGTTTCAGCAGTTCAATAATCTCTAAAATAACTGCACTGCTCATTCTGTATTTGTCATATATTTACTCCTCAGTTTGTTGAAATATGGTCTGCCTGGTTCTTTATATCCTCTCCTGTCTCCCCCTCCTCTTTGCCTCCTGGGCAGCCTGGACTCTCCTCCTCCATGCAATCACCTAGAGTGCAGCCATTTAGAGAAACCCTGATGCCTTCTGGGTCTGCTTTTATACTTTGGTTCTGGTTACCACCTGTTTGGAATCAGTTCTAATCTGGGTGTGCAAAACGGGCTTTCTGCAACTATTCGCAATTAGCAACTACCTTGTACATGCGGTTTGCGACTCACAAATTGCGATTTCTTAATTGCGAGTCGCAATCTCAAGTGGCAGTTTTTGCGCGTCGGTAATTGGTCGCATTGCTATTTGGGACTCCAAAATGGCATTGGAACATACCATTTTGCTTTTTGCATGGTCGCAAATAGCGCTACAAGCAATTTGTGAATCGCAAAACATTCGTACATGTGGCCCTAAGTCACCACAAGGTCTTGTGCAATGGAATTAAGAGGGATCACCCTACTGGGGTTACAGGGTGCAGAATATATTTTAGATTTACCCTCTATACAAAGGGACTTTTTGAGGGTTGAAATATTTCATTTTTACTTATCCCTTAGGATCAGAGGCTACACAAACTGTCAGTAAACAAATAAAGAGAAATGTTCAAGAGCAAATGAAAAATGACAGGGTTTATATCCTGTAAGAAATATTAGCCCTGTTTTTCCAATATTTCAATTGATGGAAAGTACAGTTTCCTAGCATATTACCTTTGATTCTCTTAAAAAAAAATGTTATTATTTTTCTCTTTTTAGATCATGTTCGATCAGTTGATGAATTGTTCTTTACTGTTATTGTACTTTGGCTTCGTTTTACAGTGTACTACATGCATTTTCTCCATGCATTTGCCTGGACTACTGGTTCCAGATTAGCAAGGGTAAAAGAGGGTGTCCCTAGGAAACCAGTTTACCTCTTTGGGTTGGATGGGCAAACACACAATTTGTTTCAAATTGTTGCCTTAGGTGCTTTGGAGGGCTATATTTTACAAATACTAAATGATGCTCTAAAATCTTTTGTTGATTTCCATAAGATTGTAGCTGCAATTTATGCTGTTGGAGTTTAGGGTCTTATTTAAAGTGTGCCAGATGGGTTATTTTGTCACACAAGTTCATTATAGTGTATGGCACTTGTAATACAGTGAACGGGATATGTGCCATGTTTTGATATAGGATACCATCTGCCGAACTCTAAACAAGGTCCCGAATTTCACTTTTATATCAATTCCATTTCCTCATTCCTTGCCTACTGCAATACCACATAATGTCTATAATATGTTTGCTATTGAATGGTTAATGAATCCAGGGGCTTTTGATTCATGCCTTCTTAACTTTTGCCTTTCCCACCTGGAATTTTATATGTTCCAAGGCAAGCCCTACTGATACAATGTTTTTTTTCACATCATGTGCCTGTGTCTCTTTATAAATTTGAGATGAACGGTAATGACCAATCTTGCTGACAACCCACTATTGTTTTGCCTTCCTCATCCTCTTCTCATCCACTGATGCTCCTCATGGATTTCTATGGATGCTAAGGGCACTGGAGGCATGCACTTCTCACACCAGTTCATGGGATCTGTGGTGTGGTGCTCTACTCTTCCTACTGTAAAGCATCTGTAAAGAATCATAAACACCCTCTTTTAGTGTACTCATTGGCCATGAGCCCTGGCAGTTCCTTAGAGGGTGCTTGCTTTTTAAGTCTAAAAACCCAGGGCTTGATTCCCTTAGTTAACTTACACTTTAAAATAATTTGCACCTTTGAGTATGTCTAATACTTTCTGGTTATTCAAGAATCTGAGTGTAAGTTACTACTACAAAATAAATGGTAAGTCCACATGGCCAACCACTGGTACTGTAACACCATCCTACAGCTAATAATGGAGGTAAAGAAAGTACAATTAAACCCTGCACTAAATAATGTTAAGTGAAATGAAATTATTTAACATAGTTAAGATATTAAAAAGATAGGCCTTCATTACAACCCTGGGGGGTTGGTGTTAAAGCAGCGGTAAATACCGCCAACAGGCCGGCAGAAAAAAAACGGGATCACGACCACGGCGGAAACCGCCAACACAGACAGCCACTTTAACACTCCGACCACCACAGCGGTAGCAACAAACACCTCACGGTCACCGCCAACAGACAGGTGGAAGACAATGTGCCACCCACCCCATCACAACCTGCCAATCCCCCAGCTTTTCCGGGGCGGTACCAGCGGCATCAACAGCATGGCGGAAACAGTATTTGGAAGGGAAACCAATCACCTCTCGACACACAACGAGAAACCAGGACGCCATGGAGCCCAAGTTACAGGTCCTGCCCATGCTGGTCTACCTCCTCATCTACCAGGAATACCAAGGGCGGCGACGACGACCACGGTGAGTCCTGCACCTAGTACACAGGGGAGGGGGAAGGAAAAAGAGAGTGACACACACATGCAACACCCCCACCCCCAACCCCAACACCACACAAACACATGCAGCAACATTACATTTACACCCCGTAAACCCCTGGAAGAACGCGAGGACAAAAGGAATAGAGTCAAATCAGTGATATATTAGAAATAGGCAGATATACGTAATAGATATAAAAACAGAATTTACAACATATACAATATGTGCATAAGGTTGTACATTGTCCTTTCCAAATGTCCGTGGGCCACTGGGCCAAAAATCATGGGCCAAGCCCACATTTGACTCCTTCCTCAATACGGAGAGAACACTGCAGGGGCATCAGGTCGAAAACACACAGGCACCTCAGGGGGATGGGGAAGGGGGTACCCCTCAGCCAGAAGATGGTACTATGTCACTGCACCACAGCGATGTCCTTGGGAGTGTAAGGCCACAGTCTCTCAAGTGGGTGGTCTACCCACTGCTTGGTCCTGGGGAGTGCAAAGCTACAGTCTCTCTAGTGTGTGGTCTACCCACTGCCTGGTCCTGGGGAGTGCAAAGCCACAGTCCTTCAAGTGGGTGGTCTGCCCACTGCCTGGTCCTGGGGAGTGCAAAGCCACAGTCTCTCAAGTGGGTGGTCTGTCATTGCCTGGTCCTGGGGAGTGCAATGCCACAGTCTCTCAAGTAGGTGGTCTGCCCACTGCTTGGTCCTGGGAAGTGCAAAGCCACAGTCTCTCTAGTGGATAGCTTCTCCACTGGTTCTGGAGGGGGCTTTGCGCCCAGTATGCTTTATCCTACCAAGGATAGGGTGAGTGGATGCATATTTCCACTGGTTCTGGAGGGGGCTTTGTGCCCAGTGTGCTTCATCCTGCCAAGGATAGGGTGAGTGGATGGCCTCTTCCACTGGTTCTGGAGAGGGCTTTGTGCCCATTGTGCTTCATCCTGCCAAGGATAGGGTGAGTGGATGTATATCTCCACTGGTTCTGGAGGGCCTTTGTGCCCAGTGTGCTTCATCCTGCCAAGGAGGGGCTGAGTGGATGCATATCTCCGCTTGTTCTGGAGGGGTCTTTGTGCCCAGTGTGTTTCATCCTGTCAAGGATAGAGTGAGTGGATGGCTTCTTCCACTGGTTCTGAAGGGGGCTTTGTGCCCAGTGTGCTTCATCCTGCCAAGGATAGGGTGAGTGGATGTATATCTACAGTGGTCCTGGAGGAGGCTTTGTGCCCAGTGTGCTTCATCCTGCCAAGGATAGGGTGAGCGGATGCATATCTCCACTGGTTCTGAAGGGGGCTTTGTGCCCAGTGTGCTTCATCCTACCAAGAAGGGGCTGAGTGGATGCATATCTCCACTGGTTCTGGAGGGGGCCTTGTGCCCAGTGATGCCCCACTTGGGGTGTGGCAGTTCACATTCCCTCACCTGGGTGTCTGAGGCATGAGATCTGCAGGGACCAGGTTGCATGATAGTCCATGAAGGCACGGCTAGACTCCATCCTGCGGCGCCTAAGGCTGCAAACTGGTTGTAGTGCCGCTGCTGGTGGGGGTGCTGCCAGTGGTGGTGGTAGGCTCCAGCCTGTCTCCTGCAGCCTCGGACGGCCGCCCACTGAGGCTGCTGCTGCTGGTAGTGGTCCTACTGTCAGCGGTGTAGGTGGCGGTGCTTGCGGTGGGGCTTGCGGCGGGGCTGCTGGCGGTGCTGACCGTGGTGCAGGTGCCGGTGCTGCCAGTGGTGGAGGGAGGCTTCAGCACTTCTCCTGCAGCCTCGGACGGCTGCCCACTGGGGATGCTGCTGCTGACAGTAGAGGTGCTAGCGGCGGTGCAGGTGGCGGTGCTTGCGGCGTAGCTGCTGGCGGTGCTGCCCGCGGTACAGGTGGCGGGGCTGGTGGTTGTGCTGGTGGGCGCCAGGTCTTCACCTGCAGCCTACGACGGCCGAAGTGCCTTGCCTTGGGTTTTCTGCCCCTTTTTCACCTTGGCAGATGCTGTTGTGACCTTCGCTCTGGCAGCTGGAGTTTTGGAGAAGGCCTTGCTGGCTGGGTCGTGCTCCTTGCCCTTGCTGCATGCTGTCCCCTTCTTCACCTTGGCAGGTGGTGGAATGGTTTGGTCTTTTGCAAAGGTTGGTATCACACTGGCTGGCCTGATGTGTGCCCCCTTTGAGCCTTTGTGAGTTGCAGGTACCACAGCAGATGCCAACTTGGTGGCTGAGGAGCTGGCTTGGGTTCAGGACACCCTGGCCCGAGGCGAAGCATGGGTGGGGGGTAGGGAAGAGGTCAATGTTTGCCAGGAAAATCTTTTTAGACACTCTGAGGTGGGAGAAGGGAGAGGGTTTGGGAGTGGAGGAAGAGGGAGTGGTTGTAGGAGGTGTCTGTCTGCTGAGTTTGGGTGAAGGTGCATGGGCTGGATGCTGTTGTGAGGTGGATGGCTGTCGGGTGGGTGGGTGGTTGTGTTTGTGTACTTTGGGAGGAAGGGTCACGGACACACTGAGAGAGTACACAGGGGACGGCTGCATGGATGTGGGGGTGGTGACTGCCAGTGAGGGGTGAGTAATGATGGGCGTGCTGGTGATGGAGGTAGTGGATGAGGATGTAATGCATGCAGGTGTTAATGGAGACGATACTGGGAGGGAGGTGGACGAGGAGGAGGAGGGGGACACAGTGGAGGCAGTGGATTTTGGTGTGTCTGCATGGGGATGGTGCTTGTGTGAGTGCATGTGGGATGATGTGTGGTGCTTGTGTTTGCCTGAGCCACTTCTGTGTGTTGATTTGGGGGAATGCTGGTCTGAAGGTGTGCTTGGGATAGGCTGGGGTTGAGGGGACTGGGAGGCTAGACACCCGGACAAGGGCTGCCATCAGGGAAGAAGTCTGAGCCTGAAATGCTCTCTGTTGGGCCACCATGCCAGAGTGAATGCCCTCCAGGTATGCATTTGTTTGTTGCAAATGCCTCTCGACACCCTGGATGGCATTCAGAATGGTTGACTGCCCAACAGTGAGGGATTTCAGGAGGTCAATAGCCTCTTCACTGAGGGCAGCAGGGCTGACTGGGGCAGGGCCTGAGGTGCCTGGGGTGAAGGAGATGCCCCCCCCCTCCTGGGTGAGCAGGCATGGGAAACACGCTGAGGGGCTGCTGGGAGGGCAGTGCTGGTAAGTGGGGTGGTGGCTGTACCTGTTGTTGGGGTGGGCACAGAGGTGGAGGAGTCACTGTCTGTGGTGTCCCCTCCTGTCCCCATTGTGGTGCTCCCCTCGCCCTCCGTCCCACTGGTGCCCTCACCGTCAGTGGATTTGACCTCCAGGCCCATGTGGGATGCAGCTCGCTCCATCGCCGGTGCCTCTGCTCCTCCGCCAGATGATGCTAACGCACATAAGGACAGGGTGACAAAACAAAAAGGGGGAAAGAGACAGAGGATACACTTGGTCAATGCCAGCAACACCACTACCATTGGCGTACACAACACACAAGGAGCAGCCCTATGCACTAGGCCATGCCCAACCATTTACTAAGATAGTCACCAGCCCATGGGGTACAATGCCTAATGCCATCAGCTGCACATCTGAAACCCACAGGACCCTGCCCAGTAGTAGATGGCCACTAACACTATTGGGGTAGGAGTGCTTTAGAGCCTGCCCAACAAGGGACCTACCCTGCCATCTTCGCCCTGGCCTAGGGGCACCCATAGCGCACATCCCCCTCCCAGGTACCTCTTAGCGTGCACAAAGTCAGGATTCAGAATCTGTACTCACCCCCTTTGTGGCTGCTGTGATGCCTTGAAGCGCCCATCCAACTCCAGATAGGCCACCGCCAGGATGCGGAACATCAGGGGGGGTTATGGTGCGACTGACCTCCCGTCCTCGTTGGGAGGCCAACCCCAGCTGGGCCTCTGCCGTCTTCTTTGCCCAGCGGCGCAGGTCCTCCCACCTCTTGCAGCAGTGGGTGCTCCGCCTGTCAAAGACCCTCAGGGTCCGCACCTCCTTGGCGATGACATGCCAAATACTCTTTTTCTGGTGGGCCTGCAGGGAAAAGACAGAAGAAAAGAGAATTAGTCAACCTTCCGGACCGTCAGACTCATGGCCCACCAGATCCCTCCAATCCCCTGACACACATACATTGACCACCTTACGTGCTGCACTCTGGTGAGGACGCTTCTGCCCCCCCTACATGTGGCTTACATACCAGCACTCCATACATTCATGGCCCACGCATCTTGCACACAGTGTACTCACCTGTTTGTCTGGAGGACCGTAGAGTAACGTGTACTGGGGTAGGACCCCATCCACCAGTTTCTCCAACTCCTTTGCAGTGAAGGCAGGGGCCCTTTCCCCAGACACATGAGCCATGGTCGGTTCCAGACACAGGTCACAGCAGCACTTGCAGTGTAGGTCTTCTCATGTTGACGGTCAGGTAGCAAGTGAGTGGATAGATAGAAAATGGCGGTGAAATCCGCAGCAGTGCATACCGTCACCGCCGTCGTACATTGCCATTGGCTCCTGGAACCCAAAGGGCCCAATGATAACCAATGTGAAGTTGCGGGCGGTCTTCGACCGCCTACCACGATGGCGCACAACGCCAGTGCAATTACCTCATTTCCACTTGTCCCTCCTCACAGGTCAGCATCCGCCATTTCAGGGGGGCAAAGGGCATGGCACCTAACTGCGTCACAGCAGACATTGGCACAGCAACTGATTGCCGGATTCACATTTTGTTTCTGTAAAGTAAACAAATCATCATTAGTGCAATAGATGTGGGAATATGACCCTCTGCTCACCATTTTCTTCCATAGGCTTCAACCGCTGAGGCTGAATATGAGATGGTGGCCTCCTCCTGTGTACAGACCCCTGGTGGACCTTGCGACAATGGAGGAAAGACACATTATCATAACCTACAGACTTGATCGTGCCACAATCCAAGAACTGTGTGCCCAATTGGAGCCAGGCTTGATGTCAGCTCTCCGCCAGCCCACAGGTATCCCCCCTCTAGTGCAGATCCTGTCAGGGCTCCATTTCCTGGCAAGTGGTTCCTTCCAAACAACAGTAGCCATGGCATCAGGGATGTCTCAACCAATGTTCTCCAACGTGTTGACCAGAGTGTTGTCTACCCTGCTGAAACACATGTGCAGCTACATTGTGTTCCCCCAGGTGGAGGATTTGGCCACAGTGAAAGCTGACTTTTATGCCATGGGAAATAACCCCAACGTCATTGGTGCCATTGATGGTACACATGTGGCATTTGTCTCCCTCCCCCCGAAGAAATGAACAAGTTTTCAGGAATAGAAAAAGCTATCATTCTATGAATGTGCAGATAGTGTGTTTGGTGGACCAGTACATCTCCAATGTGAATGCCAAATATCCTGGCTCTTTGCATGACGCCTTTATCTTGAGGAATAGCAGCATCCCATATGTGATGGGCCATCTCCAGAGGCACTGGGTGTGGCTAATAGGTGAGCCAAAGGTCCCCACACACTATGAGTAGGTGTCTGGGTATGGGGTGTCCCTAAGGGTTAGTGTTTGTCTAACAGTTGTCCCTCGATATTTGCAGGTGACTCTGGTTACCCCAACCTCTCATGGCTACTGACCCCAGTGCGGAATGCCAGGACAAGGGCAGATGAACGTTACAATGAGGCACATGGGCATACAAGGAGGATTATTGAAAGGACCTTTCGCCTCCAGGAGGCCAGGTTCCGGTGCCTCCATCTGACAGGTGGCTCCCTGTACTACTCACCCGAGAAGGTGTGTCAGATCATCGTTGCATGTTGCATGTTGCACAACCTGGACTTGAGACGCAAGGTGCCTTTTCTGCAGGAAGATGTGCCTGGAGATGGTCTTGTGCCTGTCGACAGTGAGGAAGAGGAGGCAGGTGAAGAAGATGTTGACAACAGAAGCAATATAATTCAGCAGTTCTTCCAGTGACACACAGGTAAGACACTGTAAGTTCACTTTACATTTCAGTTACCTGTTGGACATTGTACATGGCAACCTCTTTCCCTATGTCTATGGCCACTGACTGTACCCTTTGGCAACTCTATTTTCAGATCCCTGTGCCCCACTCTGGCTCCTGCTATTTGTACTGCTGCCCACCAAAGGTCATTTCAAAGAATATTTCACTGTACATTTGAGTTGCTGGTTGGTCATCGTGATCCAGGCATGCAGAGCTGCTGGCGCCACTGTGGGCCTCTTCAGGGGGGGACTGGATGTAGCTGGCACCTCTTCTCCTGTGAAATTGAGTATGGATCCTGTGGGATGCAAATGCAGTGTTATTGTATCTGCGTGTGCCATCTTGTGCATGGGTGTGTTTCCCTGTATGATTGTGATTTCCCTGTCAGCTTGGCCTTGTGTGAGTGGTGATTTTGTGGGCTGGCTGAGTCTCTCTACTGGGCATGCTGTGGTGATGGGTGTCCATGCAGGTCTGTGTTGGGGGTCCATGCTTTGGTGTTACATGCTGGGCTTGGTATTGTGATGGATGGTTGTGATGGTGGGGTATGTGTGAGGTGGTGGAGTGATAGGGGTGAAGGTAGGGCTAGGAGTTTGTGATGCCATGCAGGTATGGTAGGGGAGATAAATTAGTAAAGATTTGAATTACCAGAGTCCAGTCCTCCTGCTATTCCTACGAGGCCCTCAGGATGCATCATTGCCAAGACTTGCTCCTCCCATGTTGTTAGTTGTAGGGGAGGAAGTGGAGATCCACCGCCAGTCCTCTGTACTGCTATCTGGTGTCTTGCAACCACGGAACGCACCTTCC
Organism: Pleurodeles waltl; assembly: GCF_031143425.1. Taxonomy (NCBI): domain Eukaryota; kingdom Metazoa; phylum Chordata; class Amphibia; order Caudata; family Salamandridae; genus Pleurodeles; species Pleurodeles waltl. The sequence goes on along the minus strand of NC_090444.1, from coordinate 1,218,491,986 downwards.
TCCATAGGTCGTCCCACCTCTTCCCGATGTCATCCCTGGTTCTTGGGTGCTGTCCCACAGTATTGACCCTGTCCACGATTCTCCACCATAGCTCCATCTACCTTGCAATGGACGTCTGCTGCACCTGTGATCCAAATAGCTGTGGCTCTACACGGATGATTTCCTCCACCATGACCTTTAGCTCCTCCTCTGAAAACCTGGGGTGCCATGGATGTAGTGTGTGTGGTATGTGTGAGGGTGTGTAGGGCGATTTGTTGGGGTGTGAGGTGTGTGGATGGTGTATGGGTGATGGTGTTCTGTGGCTCTGGTTCTGTGGGTGCTCCTGGCATGTCTCTCTCTCTGTTGTAAATTGTTTGTAGTGGTAAAGGGTTCTGGGTAATGTGGGTGTGTGTTTTATAGTGGTGTCAGTGTGTGGGTGTGGTGTGTGTATGTGTGTCAGCTGTGTGTAGTTTAAATTGTCTAATGTGGTGGTGTTTTGTAAATGTGTGTGTATTTTGAGCGCGGCGGAGTGTACTGCCAATGGTTTACCGTGGTTGAAAGACCGCTACGGTGATTCGTGGGTTGTGATACTGTGGGTGTATTCCTGTTGGCGTAACAGTGTGGGTTTTTGCTATCTCCAGTTTATCACTGACCTTTGGGCTGGCGGACTTGTGCATGTGTCTGTTTTGTGGTGAAATTCTCAGTGTGGGTCATAATACCCGTAGTGGAATACCGCCGTGGGCACGGTATGTTGGCGACCGTTAGCACGGCGGTAGGTGGCAGTTACCACCACGGTTGTAATGAGGGCCATAATCTAATAAATAAATGAGATACATATTCATTATTTACCTATGAAATATTTTTATACCTTTGTTTAAGATAGACATTTATCTAACAACAACTTTTATAGAAGTATGATTAAAAATGTTAATTCATTCTATACCTCACTTTTAATAATTATTAAAGCATGATGGAAAATTAAAATTTTCTTATCTAAGAGGGGGGTCCTTACAACATTGGCGGTAAAAGCCGCTTACCGCCGTGCAGAAGACCGCCAACACACCGCCGCGGAATTCCTCCACAGCTATTATGACCCACATCTCGGAATCCGACAAAATTCAGACACCCACACAACTCCGCCACATCAAAGGTCAGTGATAAACTGGCGAAAAACAATCCTCCACCGTCTCGCCAACAAAAACACGCCCATGCTATCACGACCCACGAATCCACGCGGCGGTCTTTTAAACGCGGTATTCCATTGGCGGTACACACCGCCGCACTCAAAATACACACACATCTCCCTGATCTTCGACAGGAGAGGACCTACACTGCAAGTGCTGCTGTGACCTCAGTCTGGAAGAGACAATGGCTTGTGCGTCTGGGGAAAGGGCCCCTGACTTCACTGCACTGGAGTTGGAGAAGCTCGTGGACGGGGTCGTCCCCCAGTACATGCTACTCTACGGTCCTCCAGACCAACAGGTAAGTACACAGGGAGCACGTTGTATGGGCTATGCCTGAGTGTAGAGGGCTGGTTGTAAGAAGGAAGGGGCCACAGTTCTGCGAGCATGAAGGACTGCGAATGCATGTGCCACATGGCAAGGCTAGGGATGTGGGCCACTCACTTCGACGGTGCAGTTGCTAATGACTTCTCTTCTTCCCCTGTACATTTCATGTAGGTCAGCGCCCACCAGAAGAAGGATATTTGGCGTGCCATCGCCAAGGGCATCCGGACCCTGGGGGTCCACCACAGACGGAGCACCCACTGCCGTAAAAGATGGGAGGACATTCGCCGCTGGAGCAAGAAGACGGCGGAGGCTCAGCTGGGGATGGCCTCCCAACATGGGAGGGGTGCCCGTCGCACCATGACCCCCCTGATGTTCCGGATCCTGGTGGTGGCCTACCCTGAGTTGGATGGGCACTTGAGGGCATCACAGCAGACACAAGGGGGTGAGTACAACATCATTCTGCAGACTTTGCGCGCAGTGAAAGTGTCTGGGTGGGGGAGGAGGGCTGTGGGTTCCCCTAGACCAGGGCGAGTTCCGCAGGCTAGGCCCCTCTGTAATGCAGGCCATGTGGCCCTCCACCCCACCTCTGTCGAGTGCCAAGTACAGGTATACATGCCCCTGTGTCATCTATGTGTGCAGATGTCCACCATAGCCATGTAGGACATATCCCAGGTACTTCGTCTGTAGAGCCCAACAGCACAGTGCAGTGTAGGAGGCTGCTGTGTCTGTATTGTCCGCCAACTTAGTGGTAAGCCATGCACTCAACCTGTCTTTCTTCTGTCGCCCCCCCCCCTTTTGTGTTCTCCCCGTTCCGGTGTGCATCAGCATCATCAGGCGGACGTACAGTGGCAACGGAGCACGAGGGAGCTGCATCCCACATGGCCATGGAGGCCCACACCACGGATTCGGAATACACCAGTGGGACGGAGGGCGAGGGGAGCTTCACGGCGGTCACAGGATCTGCAACCAGTGACACGGACCCGTCCTCCGATGGAGGCTCCCTTGTGGTGGCGGCAAAATCTGTGCCCCCCACTTCTACAGGTACAGCTGCCACCCCCCCTACCAGCACCGCCCTCCCAGCAGCCCCTCAGCCTTCGCCCCGTGCCTGCTCACCCAGGAGGGTGGGCATCACCTTCGCCCCAGGCACCTCAGCCCCTGCCCCTGTCACCTCTGCTGCCCTCAGTGAGGAGGCCATTGACCTCCTCAGGTCACTCACTGTTGGGCAGTCTACCATTTTGAATGCCATCCAGGGTGTAGAAAGGGAGTTGTAACACACAAATGCATTCCTGGAGGGCATTCATTCTGGTCAGGCTGCCCTTCATCGAACCCTGCAAACTTTGGCCTCAGCACTGATGACAGCCATTGTCCTGTCTCTAGCCTCCCCCCTCCAACTTCCTCCACCCAGACCCAATCCCCTGTACCCCAGCCTATCCCAAGCACACCATCAGACCAGCATGCACACACGTCAACACACAAGGGAAGCTCAGGCAAACATAAGCACCACACATCCCACAGGCACTCACGCAAGCATTACACACATACAGACACAGCAACATCCACTGCCTCCACTGTGTCCCCCTCCTCATCGGCTCCCTCCTCCCTCCCAGTCTCGTCTACACTCTCACCTGCATGCACCACCACTATAGCCACTAGGTCCCGCACCAGCACACCCACCACCACACCCCGCTCACCTGCACTCACCACCCCCACTACCATTTACACGTACCCTGTGTCCTCTCCCAGTGTGTCTGTGACGCCCCCTCCGAAAGTACACAATCGCAGGCACACACCCACCCAACAGCCATCCACCTCACAACAGCCTCCAGCGCATGCACCTGCACCCAAAGCCACAATAGTTATACCTCCTACAACCACCTCCTCTTTTTCCACTCCCAGACCCCCCCCAACAACCCGTCCCAGTGTTCCTAAGAAACTTTTCCTGACCAAGCTTGACCTCTTTCCCACTCCCCCTCCAATTCATAGGTCCCGTACTAGCACCTCAGCCAAAAAATCTCCGGGACCAGTGGTGCCTGTTGTTAGAGGTATGTGGAGTGCACCGGGCATCAGGGCAACCAGTGTGACACGGAGCCACAGCACAGTCAGTCCCCCCCTATGAAGCACCAGAAGTTGGACAGTGCCCGGCGGGAGTCGGGGAAGACTCCAGCCAGCAAAGCCGCTCACAAGGGTCCCATCCACTCCGTCTGTCCTTCACAGGATGAAGCACTCTGGGCACCAGTCCCCCTCCAAAACCAGTGGAGACATGCATCCACTCCGTCTGTCCTTCACAGGATGAAGCACTCTGGGCACCAGTCCCCCTCCAGAACCAGTGGAGACTGTTATCCACTTGAGAGACTGTGGCTTTTCACTCCCCAGGATTGAGCAGTGGGCAAACCACCCACTGTAGAGACTTGAGAGACTGTGGCTTTGCACTCCCCAGGATGGTACAGTGGGCAACCCACCAACTGTAGAGACTTGAGAGACTGTGGCTTTGCACTCCCCAGGATGGTACAGTGGGCAAACCACCCACTGTAGAGACTTGAGAGACTGTGGCTTTGCAACCCCCAGGATGGTACAGTGGGCAACCCACCCACTGTGGAGACTTGAGAGACTGTAGCTTTGCACTCCCCAGGATGGTACAGTGGGCAAATCACCCACTGTAGAGACTTGAGAGACTGTGGCTTTGCACTCCCCAGGATACAGCAGTGGGCAATCCTCCCACTGTGGAGACTTGAGAGACTGTGGCTTTGCACTCCCCAGGATGGTACAGTAGGCAAACCACCCACTGTAGAGACTTGAGAGACTGTGGCTTTGCACTCCCCAGGATGGTACAGTGGGCAAACCACCCACTGTGGAGACTTGAGAGACTGTGGCTTTGCACTCCCCAGGATGGTACAGTGGGCAACCCACCCACTGTGGAGACTTGAGAGACTGTAGCTTTGCACTCCCCAGGATGGTACAGTGGGCAAATCACCCACTGTAGAGACTTGAGAGACTGTGGCTTTGCACTCCCCAGGATACAGCAGTGGGCAATCCTCCCACTGTAGAGACTTGAGAGACTGTGGCTTTGCACTCCCCAGGATGGTACAGTAGGCAAACCACCCACTGTAGAGACTTGAGAGACTGTGGCTTTGCACTCCCCAGGATGGTACAGTGGGCAAACCACCCACTGTAGAGACTTGAGAGAATGTGGCTTTGCACTCCCCAGGATACATCTATGGGCATGGAGCCCTGTTGTGGATCTGGCGTGGTGCACTCATCCGGCAGAGGTGCCCCCCCTTCCCTTCCCCCTGAGGTGCCTGTTGTATTTCTATCTGATGCCCCGGCAGTGTTCTCTCCGTTTTGATCAGGTATCTGATGTGGGCCTCGCCCATGCATTTTGGGCCCAGTGGTCCACGGACAATGAATGGTGCATTACCTGCACTACTAATCGTGATGTATATTTTGTTGAATGTGTAATTATATCTGTATATATTTGCTTCCTGTATTTTGATATATTACAATGGTTGAACACATTTCCTTTTGTGTTTGCATTCTTCCGGGGGGTTTGGGGGTTGTTACTGTAATGTTTGGATATGCATTGGTGTGTGTGTTGTAGTGGGTAAGGGTCGGGGTGTGGGTGGGGGTGTTGCGTGTGTGTGTCCCTGACTTTTGCCGCCCCCTCCCCTATGTCGTAGGTGCAGTACTCACCGTTGTCTTCGCCGCCGGCGTTGATGATGGTCGTACAGGAGCAGGAAGACTATCGCAGGAAGAATTTGGAGTTCCGGTTCCATAGCATCCTGATTCCTCGTGGAGTGTGTAGAGGTGAGCGTTTTCCCTTTGAAATGGCTGTTTCCGCCGTGTTTTTATCCGCGGTGAATCCGCCCCGGAAAAGGTGGCGGATTGGTAGGCTGTGATACTGTGGGCGGTACATTGTCTCCCGCCAGTCTGTTGGCGGTGACCGCCGCACTGTTTGTCTGTACCGCCGTGGCGGTCGGAGTATTAAAGTGGCTGTCTTTGTTGGCGGTTTCTGCCACGGTCGTAATTCCCAATTTTTTACCGCCAGCCTGTTGGCGGTCTTACCGCCGCTTTAACACCGTCCGCCAGGGTTTTAATGACCACCAGGGATTTTTTTATCTTAACCTTAAAAAAAAAAAGTTTAATTTTATTTTATTTGTTTCCATTATTTAAAAGATTATGTGAATAGTACTGCAGCATTTTTTATTTCATTCTACATGCAAGTATATATATATATATATATATATATATATATATATATATATATATATATATATTTATATATATATTTATATATATATGTATATATATATATATATAAATATGAATATACAAACAGTTTTACTTAAACAATATCAGGCAGATACAATGGAATGTTACATGAAATTGATGCAAACATTTGTGATGCAAGTTGAGCGGAAATTAGAAAGGACATTACATATGATTAAAGAGATTGAAAATCCGTTGGAACTTGCACACACTTCAGGGGACATAAAAAATGCAATAGGAGAGATAGAAGACTAGAGAAACAGGAGACGGAGATACAAATGAAAAAAGCTAAGAAATTCATCAGAGATAAGATGGACTATTCCACTGCCAGGATATATGCATTTGCAGAGTGTTTTGATTCTTTCCATATTAAACAAATTATGGATAAAACCACTGAACAAGACAAAGCCCTTTCGAGTGTGGGAAGTTCAGATTTGAGTTTGGAGGATGAGTTCCCAATGACAGCAGGACCAAAATTTTATTTTTCTGGGTAGATGCGCCTGTACAACACGGAAACGAGGCGGCGAGGATTACAACACAAAACGGAAGCAAGAGTACAAGGAGATCTAAGAGGAAGAGGAAAGGGCAAAAAAGAGGAGGAGAATAGAAGGATTGAGTAATCTGAAACCACAGGGGGATTTGGTAATTAATCTTTCCTCGAAAAAACTTGATGATAAGCCTATCAAACTACTAAATAAAGGATTGATTTCTGTCCAATGGCAGGTATGAATCTAGCAACTGCCAAGATTGACCTATATAAATTATCCAGGAAATTAAAACTGAAAAATGTCTTTGCACAAAATAATCCACAAAAAATCTTGAGACCTGACAATACTAAACCCCAAGATATCTCCCTGCTAAATACCATGGATATGGGATATTTAAGAACTCTCTCAGACTTGGAGGAAGAATCTGAGGTGACCCCAGGAAGACCAATTCACAATAATTTATCTGATTATGAATTATGTCAAGTATTAGGATTGTCAACAGATGCGACGATCCCAAGTCAATGTAGACCAAAGTCACGGTTATGCCTCCAACTCCCTATTGGGAATAAAATGGATATATTCCAAGAAGCAGTGATGGATGGGTTGACTAAGACCACTCTTGAATCAAAAAGACAGACCTGCACAAATATGACAAATGAGGATTGGGTGGCAATGAATGACCTACAAGATGATGACACAATCATAATTAAAACATCAGATAAAGGAGGAAATACAGTGATTATGGCTCGTAAAGACTATATAAAGGAAGCTAGGAGACAACTTGAAGACAAAGAGAGTTACATCAAATTGGAAAGAAATCTGATGGAAGAACATACTGCAGTATACCACCAAAAACTACAAGAGTGGCTAGACAAGAGACTACTAGAAGAGGAAGAATTCAGGTACCTTAAAACAGACCGTCTGATTATCCCCACAATATACTTTTTGCCAAAAGTACATAAAAATAAATCCAATCCACTTGGACAGCTGATCATAGGATCACTACTTGAGAACACTTCTAGATTTATGGACTTAGTTTTGTTCCCTTATGTTTCAAATCTTCCATTCTATTTGAGGGACTCTATGGACTTTCTGAATAGAATAAACAACATACCATGGAAAAACAACTACATATTGGTCACGATCTAAGTAGTTTCCATTTACACCCTGTTAAAACATGAGGATGGTTTAAAAGCTTTCAGTTTTTTTTTTGAAGATCTAGATCCATCAGTTTATTAGAACCATCTGAAATGCAATTGGAAATGCTGCAGTATTGTTTGACACATAAAGTTTTTGTATTTGATAGAAATTATTATTTGCAGAAAAGAGGAATGCCATGGGACCATCATTTGCACCAACATATGCTAACCTCACAATGGGATGTTGGGAGGTAGAAACTGTATGTCAAGGGAAAAATCAGGAAGCTTTCAAACATATTGTCCTGCGGGCACGGTATAGTGATCATTTATTTTTAATTTGGGAAGAGGAACAGGAAAGCCTAGTGAAGTTAATTGACTCCCTCAATAATAACCCTCAACACTTAGAATTTACTTATGAGATCAGCACAACAAAGATCAATTATCTGGACATTAGTGTTTACATAAAAGATGAGATGGTATGCACACAGATTCAGAGGAAGCCAACAAGTGTGAACAGTTTATTACATGCAAACAGTGGGCATCCTTGAGCCTTAAAATGGTGCATGCCATAAGGTGAATTTTTGGGAGTGAAACTCAACTGTTCAAAATATGTGGAATCAAAAGTTCAGATGGATGACATGTATGAAAGACTCATTGAAAAAGGATATCCTAAATCATTTCTCACTGACGCCATGGTCAGGGCAAACAAGCGTAAGAGAGATAAACTCCTAATACCAAATCGTAAAATCAATCATGATGGAATAAGAGATGACGAGACGAGAGACGAGATACATTGTGCATTTTGACACTGCTAGCCGAAACACTAAAAGACTGTTAAAAGATATTTTACCAAATTACCCGTGGATTACCTATAAAAACACACCATCGCTGGGAGACCAATAGACAAGAAGCTATATGATTCCTCAGAACAGATGTGGTCCAAACTGGTTAAAAAACAAAAACAGATGGGTTTCTGAAAATCCATAAAATGTAAAGCATATACATTTGGAAAAAATAAAACAGCATTTAAATCGAATGATGGAATAATGATGAAAATCAGGGAAAGGATAAGGTGTGACACCTCATATGTGGTCTATGTGTTAGAGTGTGCATTTGCTAAAAACTATGTAGGTAGTACTGTGAACAAACTCAAACTCTGTATATTACAGCACCTCAGAGCAATTAGTAATAGGGACACAACTTATTTGATTGTGAAACACATCTGGGAACAACATAATGGTGATCAGACAGAATTAAAATATTATGACATTCAACACATTAATCCCAGTCCCAGAGGAGGAGATTGGGAACTCTGTTTATGTAAGAGAATTAAAATGGATCATCCTAATGGGAACTGAGATTCCATGGGGTCTAAATGCAGAAGTAGAATTACATGTACACTTATAAAAATATGAAAGTAAGGTAATTTCCCATCTAGATTGATTGACCCCTGAGAAAAGTGTGATATAGAGAAATACAATGAATAAGTGGATGGAAGTACACGAAAGAGCCAGTTTGGGTCAGTAACACGATATACAAAATTAATTCATTGTGTTACTTTGAATGGAGGAAACTTAGTTGGTCTATCATAATGACAAGCACTACATGGACCTGGATTTTAGGAATATGATCTAGTGAATTTATAAGTCTTGAACATACTAAATATTTTTAGCTGTTTTAAGTCTCTGAATTATCATCCACTGGAAATGTGAAATTTAGGCATTTTTAAGTCCTTAGTTGGGGTACATATTATAGACATATAATGTATCGGCAAATGTAAGGGAGATAATACTTTAATGAATGAGAAAATGGACATGATGGATAATCAACAAATTGAAATGCTCAAAGGAAATGCTTTTTTTAGAAATAATGCATTTTATATAACCTGTTGGTACCCTATGAAACTATGATGCATTTGTACTTTATGTAACCTGTTGGGATTCTATGAACCTATGATGATCATATATCTGTAATGTGGCATTTAGGCAATTTAATGAATAAGGAAAAGGGACTGATGGATAATTAACAAATTGAAATGTTTAAAAAAAACGCTTTTTAGAAATCATACATTTGCACTTTATGTAATCTTTTGTGATTATATAAAGTTATGATGTTTATTATTCTGTTATGTGTCATTTAAAATGGTGACTGAAGGCTGTAGAAAATACTCTCTGAATCAGAAATATTGTTGATAGAATGCATTCAGACCCGTGTAATATAGGCAAAGTGATATGCAATTGTTATCATAGCAGTAAGAGAGCTTTATGTCCAAAGGCAATAACTATATTACACGCTCGACCCTATCTTCTCCGCCAGCAAACACGTCTTCTTCAGCCACACCTCTGCCCTACACTGGACCGACCACAGCTGCGTCCACTTCACATTCCGACGCGAGACCTCCCACCTCCGCACTCAACCCATTCCTCATCGACAGTGGAACAAGATCCCTGAAGAGCAACTCTTCTCCGCTCTCGCCGCCAACCAACCCACCCTCACCACCGACCCCAACGACGCAGCTCTCAACCTCACAAACTGGATCTCCAACTGCGCTGACAACCTTGCTCCCCTCAAACGCACGCATCGACAGACCAACACCAAAAAACCTCTCTGGTTCTCTGACACCCTCAAAGAATCAAAGAAAACTTGTCGTGCCCTTGAGAAGGCCTGGCGCAAGGACCACACCGCTGACAACATGACCGCCCTCAAGAACGCTACACGCGAACACCACCACCTGATCCGCACTGCCAAAAGGAACTTTTTCACCGACAGACTAGACAAAAACAGCCACAACAGCAGAGAACTCTTCAGCATCGTCAAAGAGTTCTCCAACCCCAGCGCCAGCGCCAACGCCGTCACGCCCTCACAGGATTTGTGCGAATCCCTCGCCACTTTCTTCCATCGCAAGATCAGCGACCTCCACGACAGCTTCGGACACCAGACCCAACCATACACCACTGAACCCGCTTCCCCGGACATCACCCTCAACAACTGGACCCACATCAACACGGAAGAAACCAAATCCATCATGAACTCTATCCACTCCGGCGCCCCTTCGGACCCCTGCCCGCACTTCATCTTTAACAAAGCCGACGACATCATCGCCCCGCACCTCCAGACCGTCATCAACTCTTCTTTTTCTTCTGCTACCTTCCCCGAATGCTGGAAGCACGCTGAAGTCAACGCCCTACTAAAAAAACCTACGGCTGACCCAAGCGACCTGAAAAACTTCCGCCCCATCTCTCTTCTACCTTTCCCAGCCAAGGTAATAGAAAAGACCGTCAACAAACAGCTGACCACCTTCCTGGAAGACAACAACCTGCTCGACCCTTCACAAACCGGATTCCGAACCAACCACAGCACGGAAACCGCCCTCATCTCAGTCACAGACGACATCAGAACCCTGATGGACAACGGTGAAACAGTCGCCCTCATTCTCCTCGACCTCTCGGCTGCCTTTGACACCGTCTGTCACCGCACCCTAATCACCCGCCTACGCTCCACCGGGATCCAAGGCCAGGCCCTGGACTGGATCGCCTCCTTCCTCGCTAACCGCTCCCAAAGAGTTTACCTCCCTCCGTTTCGCTCAGAACCCACCCAGATCATCTGCGGCGTACCTCAAGGCTCATCGCTCAGCCCGACACTCTTCAATGTCTACATGAGCCCCCTCGCCGACATCGTACGCAAGCACGACATCATCATCACCTCCTACGCCGACGACACCCAACTTGTACTCTCCCTCACCAAGGACCACGCCAGCGCCAAGACCAACCTACAAGAGGGTATGAAGGACGTCGCAGATTGGATGAGGCTCAGCCGCCTAAAGCTGAACTCTGAAAAAACGGAAGTCCTCATCCTCGGCAACACCCCGTCCGCCTGGGACGACTCCTGGTGGCCCACGGCCCTCGGCACTGCACCGACCCCCGCAGACCACGCCCGCAACCTCGGCTTCATCTTGGACCCTCTTCTCACCATGACCAAGCAAGTCAACGCCGTGTCCTCCGCCTGCTTCCTCACTCTCCGCATGCTCCGTAAGATCTTCCGCTGGATCCCCGCCGACACCAGAAAAACCGTGACCCACGCCCTCGTCACGAGCCGCCTGGACTACGGCAACACCCTCTACGCCGGGACCACAGCCAAACTCCAAAACCGCCTGCAACGCATCCAAAACGCCTCGGCCCGCCTCATCCTCGACGTACCCCGCAACAGCCACATCTCCGCACACCTGAGACACCTGCATTGGCTCCCAGTCAGCAAAAGGATCACCTTCCGTCTTCTCACCCACGCACACAAAGCCCTCCACAACAAGGGACCGGAATACCTCAACAGACGCCTCACCTTCTACGTCCCCACCCGCCCCCTCCGCTCCGCTGGCCTCGCACTTGCTGCCGTCCCTCGCACCCGCCGCTCCACGGCGGGTGGGAGATCTTTCTCCTTCCTGGCGGCCAAGACCTGGAACTCCCTCCCCACCAGCCTCAGGACCACCCAGGACCACTCCGCTTTCCGGAGACTCCTAAAGACTTGGCTGTTCGAGCAGCGATAACCCCCCCTTTCCCCCCTAGCGCCTTGAGACCCGCACGGGTGAGTAGCGCGCTTTATAAATGTTAATGATTTGATTTGATTTGATCTATATTTCTACTATGAACCACATCAATTGTTGATAGAATGTTGTACAAAAGGCCCTCTGAATCAGATACATTGTGGATTGAATGAGTGAAGAATTTAACATGAATACATGTAGCACTCTGATGTAGAGCGAACCTGTAGTACTTTACTTAAAATGAATAGACAAATGAAAGAAAGCATCATATATATAATAAAATCAAGGAAGAAACAGACGATTTGAGGACATTTATAATAAGATGCAAATGATCATTAATATAAATATTAAAGAGTATCAAATATTAATTAAGACAAATAGCCTCACCTCCACTGAAGAGAGACTATCAGGTGACCATATGATAAAACAGTGAGTGGTCTAGTGTTCGCAGTATTTTAATTGGTGGAAGGTGGCACCTCATGTGTTCAATTCACCCTGGACGTGTACAACTCTGTGGCCAGTGGAAGGATTCAGGACAAAATGCATTGCCATTTTGCACTTTAAGGAGTGATTAAATAAATGGAATTTTTCATTTTTGACTTGGTGGTGCCGCCATTGTTCTTTGCGATTTGACCCAGGGAAAGACTGGGAGGTGATTGTCGGGTAACACACATTTATATATATATATATATATATATATATATATATATATATATATTAATATTTAATATGGCATAACAATATAAATATATATAAAATAGGTATTTTTGAGTTAATTTTCTAAAATGTTTCTGTACTTTACCATAAATAGATTCTGTAGATGAGGGCAACATCACCACATGGTAAAGTGTATTGAAATATACAAAACGTTTAATTAATTTGAAAATAAATATTACAAATGTTTTTTTGTTAAATGTGAATTCATTGATATATTTATTTTAAATGGAAAACAAATAAAAACACCTACAACATTGTTAGCTTAAATTTTGAAAGAAAATTTAAATAAATGGGAATATATTGCATTAAATTACAGTTCTTTTTCTGGTTTAAATTAAAAATTCCCACTGAAAGAATTGTTTTTTAATCATAATTATTAACAGCAATGTATAGATTTAGTTAAATATATGTAATTATCTATAATACAAACTATTTTTACATTATTTTTCTACATTTGAAATAGGTAATTAAAATATTTGCTCTTATGTTTGCAACTTACACTAAGATTTGAGGAATTAGCAGAAAGTAGTAGACTGACTCAAGACTGTAAATTACTCAAGAGTGTAAGTTACCTCTGTGAATCAGGCCCAGAAAGTCTACAAAGGATTTAGGATTCTGTGGGATAATTCCTGCGAGCTCCATTTGTTATCATCAGGCAAAAGGAAGAAGTGCTAAGTTTTTCCCTTGTTTTGCCAACTGTTTCTTCTCCCTTCCAGATGTATAGTTGTTGTTAAGTAACCAGCTACTAATAGAATATGTGCCTTAGTGGGCCCAGAGAAGGAGAACCTGTCTTCTAAGCTCATTAACACCCACCCATGAACATTTATGAGCTGCTGGAGTGGAGCCGAGTGACAAACTGGTTCTGAACAAGTTTTCTTTCAGGCAGTATAAATTACAGTTTCTGAAAGTTATCAACAATCTACCTTCATTATTGAATTACATATTGCTTTGAATCATTTGCTAGAATTTTCCGAAGCAAAACACTATTTAAAATAAGGATTTTATTTACACCTAGGCATGTTGGTGGAAAATCTTGCTTTATGGACAACAGTAAAAAGTGTTTTGGGGAAATTTCACTGTGAAAGCATACTTGTCTCAATAGGCAGTAGGCCTCGCTTTTATATAACAGGCACCCAGCCGTGCTGTTTATCAATTCACATTTAGGAGTTACCAATTTAATATATATAGTAGGATTTCCTAGATGACAAAGGCAAATTTCTCTGTCATGTGTGTCTGCAGTGCTTCTTTTAAACTGCAACCCAGCCAGATCACAGTGGAGATCTTGATGGCCAAATATTTAGGTCATATATCTGGGTCATGTAAATACACACTGCAACCCACATGTGGAATTCCATTTCCATGCCATTGCTGCATTTTCTAGACTGTGGAACATTGGGTTATTAGTTGAGAAAGGTAAAACGCTACTCAAGCAGGAACCACAATCTTCGTCAAGGTGAAAAACAAGAAAACCCAAATTAACCAATTAATCTGGTAGATTGACACAAAAGCAATCAGTTTTAACTTAGAGGAAATATGTAAAGTATATACACAGTACTTCAAGCAGTAATAACGTGGAAACACAACACAAGAAAAATCCAACACACATTTTGAAAAACAGAGTAAAATTTAATAAATCATTTGAAATCAAAATAACAAAGTTCCACTCAGTATAACCAAAAGTGTGCAATTTTAAAGATTCCAGGTAAGTAAAGCACCTAAAATCACATAGCACCACTCAAGGTTATCTGGTCCTGTGAGACCAGAATAAAGTCACAAGTTCAGGCCGACCACGATGGAGCGTGGCCCAGATACATTGACCAGGTTAGTTCAAATGAAAGAGTTAACTTCTTATCCCATTCATGATGGACGGGGTTGCGAGAAGAAAGGCAAGCATCACGGACAGTGGTTAATGCAGCATGAAGAGCAGGCTAGACATTCTGAATGACCGCTGCTGTAGTGTGAAGATCCTGTCGGCTGTCACGGGCAATTATGCAGGAGCTTCACATTGGCAGGTACCGCTAGCTGTTGGGAATGTAGCATAAAGTACAGACATTGCCGGATGTTGTTGTGGATGCTGCAGTGTGAGGAGTTGGATTCACCAAAGCTTCACGTTGGCAGGGTGAGCATGCAGCAAGAGCTTGGCACAAAGAGGCCTGTTCATGTTAAGGAAGAGTCCAAAACTTTAGGAGAGCTCAACTGAGGCAACACCAAGGATCCAGGACTTGTGAGGCACCACTTGGAGATCTGAAACTTACTTGAGCAAGGGCCATCAGGGCTCAGGCCTGTTCCGCTGCATTTCCAGGCAGTGGGTTAGCTAAGCAGTTGCAGGGGGCCTCTGGAGCATGTTCTGTCCCTGTAACTCAAAACAGGAGGTCTATTAGCTGACCACTGGAGTCACTTCAGCCTGCGATGAAGGGAGCAGGCTAAGTCTCAGCAAGCACAACAGCAGTTGATTGCCCATCCTGGCAAACCTAACTGTTCTATTGTTTGGCTGTCTGGGAGGAATCAACAAAGTATGATTGTCAACTACACCCAGACATGTGACCCAGGAGCAGGCTACATGCACTAAATAGTCAGGCAGGAAAATGGCAACTATCTAAACGTGATATTTTCAAAATTGTAACCTGAAATCTGACCTTACTATTAAAGAGGATTTTAATTACAATTTCTCAGACACCGAATATGAAATGCTTCCTGTTTGCAATCAGATGTTTGCACTCATTAAATGTTATCCTATGAGAGGGGTAGGCCTCACAGTAGAAAAATATGAATTTAGGGTTTTTTCACTACCAGGACATGTAAAAAGTACATGTCCAACTTTTTAAATACAATGCACCTGGCCCTCTAGGCTGTCTATAGCATACACTAGCGGTGACATATATGCTTAAAGAGATTTATGCATAGCAAAAGATTTATTGTGCTAGGTCTTAAGCAGGTAGCGCAATAAGTGCTGCAGGCCCACTAGTAGTATTTGATGTACAGGCCCTGTGTACATGTGATACCACTTTATTAGGGAATCAAAGTAAATTAAGGCCCATATTTATACTATGTTTGCGCCATATTTGCGTCATTTTTTGAAGCAAAAGCGGCCCAAACCATAAAATACTATTATATTTTGGAAGTTTACACCGCTTTTGCATCAAAAAGTTACACAAATGCACGCAAACAAATTATAAATATGGGCCTGAATGTGCCAGTTGTGTATATGCCAATGTTGTCATGTTTAAAGGAAAGAGGACATGCAGTTTAGCACTGAATAGGTATAATGGGATTTAGAATTTGGCGCATGGGACATCTGTCACCATTTTGAGGGAGTAACCCGTCTGCCAAGTTCTAAATCAGGCTAACTCAGGCCCTTACTATCTACCATAAACTTGCAGGAAAGAGAAAGAAGACAATTAGGGGAAATCAATTTTAAGAGTACCACTTTAGTTGCAGAGCACACCCACCAAGGCACTGAGTGGAGGCATTGCACCATACCACTTTGTAATACCAGCAAAACAATAGGATTTAGAATCTAGGGTGCCCTCACAGAAAACGAGACTATACACAAAAGTCAATAGGTAAATCCCAATATCATCTGGGTTACAAATCATTAGTGAAAGATAATGCACATAAAAAAATATTTTAATCTCTCTATTTTCATACTTGAACAAGGGCATCCTCATGATCCATGTCTCCATGGCCAAAGTAAAAGAAAGGGGAAAAAAGGGCATAATTTAATTTAGTACAACTCAGTAGAAAAAACCTTTCTGAGTTGACACCAGTGATACTCACTCTGGCCCTAGCATTTAGAGTTACAAAACTGCGAATTGTATCACTATGACTGGATTTATGCAGTACAAATTCCAAGTGAAAATAATTGACTGTATGGAGCATATTTCATGAATCCATGGATATCTAAGTCATTGGGACAAAACTATCTTTATGAGCCAAACACATTTGGCAGGAGTTGCATATTATATCCACTATGCTGCCTTTTAATGATCCCAACTTGTTCAGGATGACTAATGCGTTGGTTCATGCTTGTTACCACTTAGCAACCCCAATTGACACTTGTAGTTTAGTGTTGACTGTTATGGTAATCAATCTCTCTTACATTGTGGTTGGAATTCAGAGTCATGAATACATTTGTAAAACCATGAATATAAAAAGATGGATTCCTCAGAAGAGAAAGCCTCATGAAACTTAGCAGCATGGTCATTAAGACTTGGAGCTTTATTGAATTTTAATTTGCCAGTCGGCTCCCATACTTTAAGAACAGAAATTCCTTTTTCCCACAATGTGACCCCTTTGATATCAAATAGAGGTAAAATAAAGTTAGTGAATAAGTTGCTCAGGTCATCAGGCACTCTTTATTCAGACATATAAGACAGAGTGTTTCCCCAGATCACCATATTTAAGAGGAATAGGATCAGCCCTGTAGTTAGATAATACACAGCAAAAACATCTACATTTTCAATTTTTCCATTTTGATTTCACTTAGTCACAATATAAGGTTCAGCTATAAGCTCCTGTCTCCCCAAGAGGTTTATTTTTAAGAAGAATAATGAAGTTGCCTTCAGCTTAACAAAACATTTGTTTTAATGGCAGTGTTTTTGACAGGGAACTCAGCATTTTTCTGCACAAAGATTGGAACATGTTGCAGCACGTCACTCCACGCTTGTGCCACCAAACTGTGATATTGACCTTCTGGTATCATTCCAGCACGTACCCTTTGCCCTATAACTGATTGTTAGAAACTGAGTTTCTGGTTCACAGAGGTATACACCCTATCCAGCAAGAACCAGAATTATAGTCAGGGTAAGTCAGATACTCACCATTAAATAACCTGTGCTCACCTTCTGGCAGCTTGGCAGAGAGCAGGTAGGCTTAAGTTAAGCGGCAATGTGTAAAGTATTTGAGCAACACTTTAAACAGTAACACAGTGCAAACACCACAAAAAGACTCCACACTAGGTGAGAAAATTAGATTATATCTATACTAACAAAATAAGACCAAAACAACAAAACCCTATAAGTAGAAGTTGAGACATTAATGTTTAAAAGCTAAACTTAGTTGTGGTGCTTAGAAGCATAAAGCTCCAACCAGGACCATCTGGTCATGCTAGACTGGGTCAAATCTGAAAAGTCAGACTGACCATAATGGAGCGTGGGTCAGATGCAGGAATTAGTCTTGGCCTGCTAAAACAGTTCCTAGGTTTGTAGTTGCATCGATGTCGAAAGCAAGATGCGGTAAACAAAGGCAGAGATGCATTGACGTTTATCCCAAAGGTGTAGGTGATACATGCGCTGTGGGCTATGCAGTCAGAGTTGCACTGGGAATGGAGGCGATGTGTCATGCAGGCGGCAATGCAGTGCTCCCGATCCTCGCAGCAGCGGCGAAGCGTTGGTGTCCATTGAGATGCACCAGTTCTGATCAATGTAATGGCTTTGATGCACAGGTTCTGGCAGTTATAGTACTTTATACCCACTTCCAAGAGTCCAGGACAGGATTGGACCCACAGGGCAGCGCAAACCTTGTAGCAAGCAAAGTTCATGTGCTGTTGGTGATGAGTTGAAAGTCTTTTGTGTCCCTTAAACTTCAGAAGAACAAGAGGCAAGGCAGCAGAAAAGTAGTTCTTGGAGTCACTCTGGCCTTAAGTGAGGGAGGTCCAGTCCTTCCTCAGCAGGGTGGAGGGTAGCAGCAGCAGGGCAGCCCAGCCCAGCAGAAAATCAGTTCTTCCAGAGCAGCAGTCCAAAGTCGCAGTCTTTGGAGTGCACAGCAGTCCGTCCTCCTGGCAGGGTTCTTCGCAGTTCCAGGAGAGTCCTGGATTGGTAGGGTCAGAGATGCAGTACTTATAACCAGCTGTGCCTTTGAAGTGGGGGCGACTTAAGAAAAGGGTCTTTGCAGTACACAAAGATCCTTTCTTCCTGTCCTGGCTCAAGACTTCCTTCAGAGGGGAATGCAACCCTTTGTGTGGGGGCAGGACACTGCCTATTCAAGTGTAAGTGTCAGCTCCTCCCTCACATCCTGCCCAGGATGGCCTATGAGGATATTGATGGCCCATCAGTCACACCTAAGCTCCCTTTGTGGGTAGCTGTCTTTAGGGAATGCACAAAGTCCAGCTGACACCCAGCCCCGATGTGTATTGGAGACAGGCTGCAGGCACACAGGGCTAAGAGCAGGAAAATGCCCACTTTCTAAAAGTGTCATTTTCAAAATTGTAACATTAATCCAACCTTACAATGAAAGAGTTTTTTTTTACTACAATCATTTTCAATTAGGAATTACAGCTTAATAAAGGTAATAAGGAATCTGCAATGTTAACCTATAAGAGAAGTAGGCCTCACAGTATTGAAAACTAATTTGGGGGGATTTTGTAACTAGGACATGTAAAACTTAAAAGTATATGTCCTGCCATTTAATTACATACCTAGGTCCCCGTTGACATATGTAATAAAATGGGAGTTTTGGCAAGAGGCTTTAAATGTGAAACTGACATTGCAGTGTAAACTGCTAACACAGGCTGTGCAATGGCAGGTCTGAAACATGTTTAAGGGCTACTTGAGTGGGTGGCACAAGCAGTGCTGCAGTCCTGATAACAACATTTAATTTACAGGACCTGGGCACATGTAGTGCACTTTACTAGATACTTCTAAGTAAATAATATATATATATAAAAGCGGTCTAAAAATAATTGTTTGTTGTGGGTACCGATGACGAAGGAGACCATCCTTGGTTTACATTAATATCAAAAATATTCACAGCACTCCAGGAGGTTTTTGAACACTCTATTTTATTGTTCCAGCAACCACAGGCGCGTTTCAACTTCTAACAAGTCTTGCTCACAGCAAGAAAATAGAGTGTTCAAAAACCTTCTGGAGTGCGGTGAATATTTTATATATATATATATATATACATATACGATAAATAACACTTGTAAATTATATGAGTGCATAATTTTGCACACTTTTGTTACTCCAAAGACTGTTTTAAAGATATTTCATAAAAGAGCTGAAATTTTGACTCAGAAGATATTTTCTCTGTGAACCAGTCTCCTCTAGATATCTTAAATGACCTATAAATGCAAGGAATTACATTGCATCCATTTTTCACATGAGATACCCTGAAGAGAATTTTTGAAACAAATGACATATGAATTTGTCAAAAATGTGCCTAGTGTTTTATTTAAACCTATGCAACCTTGCACACTTCTACCTAATATGGGTCCCATCCAAGGTTTCATAATCAAGTCTTTGTTTTTGTACAAACGGGGCACAAGGCTTGTAAATAAGCCTCAGGGTCTCTAGTTGGCAGAGGTTAGCACCCTGTCCAAGTGGGCATCACAACCATAAATGATCCTGTTCTCACTCTCTGGTAGCTTGGCACAGAGCAGTCAGGCTTAACTCACAACACCACAAATATACCCCACACCAGTTTAGAAAAATAATACTGGCCACAGAACCCACGCAGGGCCCGCTGAAAAGCAACTTGAATGGAGGGCTGTCTCAATGAGAAGGAGGCGATGTGTCGGTTCTGAACACCGCAGTCCAGAGGCTGCGTCATCGTCGAGCTGCACAGTTGTTGAAATGAGGTCCTCAAACTGCAGCTTCAAACCCTCTGTGATGAAGTTGAGGTGTCGCTGTCGAGCCGCACAGCAAAGGTGATGCAAAGTCTTTGGCTTCAGCAGCAGTAGTGATGCGTCATTATCGAGGGAGGATGTGCCAGTTATGATAGGCTTAACGGCATAGATGCATCAGTTTTTGCAGAGAAAACAGCTTCAGAGTCCCCTTTCAAGGCCAAGAACTGGATAGGTACCTCTTGGCAGGACAGAACTCACAGTTGGAAAAGTCCAACAGCTACAGCTGAGTTGAGGAAGTCTTTAATGGTCCTGAGACTTTAGAACAGGCGGCAAGCCAGCAAGCCCTTGGCGTCATTTGGTTCTCATGAGGATGTAGGGAGTCAAGTCCTTTTCACTCCCAGGTAAGAGTTAGTAGGCAGCAGACCAACAAAGCAAAGCAGTAAGCAGAGTGGTGGCAGTCCCTCCTGGCAGCACAGCAGTCCTCCTTCCTGGAAAAATGTCCTTAAATCCAGAAGTGTACTGATTTGATGGAGTTTGGGGCCTGTACCTATACCAGTTGTGCTTTTGAAGTGGGGGGACTTCAAAGAGAGGCCTTGGAAGTGCCGATCCCTGTCCTTCCTTCTCTGGATCCAGACACTCTATAGGGGATTATGCAGAGCACTTGCACTTTAACATTGGTTAGCAGTGGTAAAGTGCATAGCATACTAAAGCCAGCAAAATTGAAGTCAGAAGAACAGGAGGTTAGAAGGCACAAAGTTAGGGGACACCGCACCAAAAATGCTAGGTCTAACAGGGAGCTATGTTGGACTGCTGTGATCCTAAAACCGTTAACACTTTTTTCCATTTGACAAAATGTATGAGGCCATTTACATTAGGGACCACTATTGATAAGCTGGACCCCTGAGTCATCTGTAAGTAAACTGAAGTAGTGAGATTAAAATAAAATTATGCAGTAACTCTTCAGAAGACTAAAGTTCTTGAGTTTGTGATTACATACCTTACATCTATAATGAGTTGTTTGTGCTAATGAGGAAGTCTCTGTATGTAGTCCTTTAATTCTGCTCTAATCTGTAAACACACAGTAACATTGACTGACCAGATACTGGTTCCACCAGCCTCCAAACCTGCTTGGTCTACAAGATTTTGTACACACTTCTCAGAGCCTTAGTATGCTTTTTGTGGGTGTTGTGGTGTGGTTAGTTGATGTGGTAGTGTCATTGACCTACAGCCTCAAGCTAGGGTTTATATAATTTGTAAAGAAGTCTAGTTGATTGTTCTAGTGCCTATATATTAACATGTTATATTTTACCCCATCCACCTGTCTACCATGATAACTTGACATGTTGTCTACTTTTGTTAGTATTCACCATTTATCACCCCCCACACACATTTCTCCCCATACTGTTGTGAGACCCCAGTGGATGTCTATCCCTAGTAGTTGTAAAATGAACAAAGAATCATCATCAAGTAACACTCAGGCTCATCATAGTTAGTTATTACATACTTTCAACATGCTAAGTTCCCTGATGGAAAACCCATTTCCCCTTCCCAAGGTCAGTCTTATTAAACATTCTAGTCTTTCAGTGGAGATCTAGACTTAACTCTCAGTGCTGAGTGTCTCATATGCCTATTCCTGTCTCCATCCATTTCTGTGACACCTCTTTAAGTCACTCGCTGTCCTCCTCCTCCATCTGGATTTTTGTTGTTTGTTGTAAAGACCTCATCATTGTGCCAAGTCCTGAACACCATTCTGTGTTCATCATTACAGGATCTAAGGAGACTAAGAATCTTTCCAACTAATCCAGTTAGTCATTTTCCATACTGCATTCTTCAATTATGATCAGCATTGTAGCCGGTTGCAGGAGCTTGTATCTAATATACCATTTCCAAGTTTGGGTCTTAAAGTTGTGAAGTGTTTCCTCTTCAAATTTGTTTCAGGGAAGAATTCTGCACTAATGCATATTTGTTAGTTGCTATGGGCTGAGTTTTTTTGTCACCTGGATAATCTGGCATGCCTATTGGTGCCTTAAGATACCTGTCAGTATTTGTCTGGGGGGGCTTCAGATTTTAGTAAATGGAACTCAGCACTCTGCGTCTGCCAGATTCCTATGGTGGTTCAAACTAAATACCTGCCAGGGTTAATACGTTATTTCATATTGTCTTGTTCTTGCTGTTCTAGTATCTCTAAGATTCTTATAATTCTTTCCTACTACTATTTCCAAATCAATTACTTTTAAATATAGGGGGTTATTACAACTTTGGAGGAGGTGTTAATCCGTCCCAAAAGTGACGGTAAAATGACGGATATACCACCAGCCGTATTACGAGTCCATTATATCCTATGGAACTCGTAATACGGCTGGTGGTATATGCGTCACATTTGGGACGGATTAACACCTCCTCCAAAGTTGTAATAACCCCCTTAGTTTCCCCATTTCTGGGCCCAATTCTGCTAAAATGTCCAATCGTGCCTTCAGGTTCTTCCAGTTGGTCATCAAGTGTATTCTGCATCTTAGTTCTGGTTACAGTCACAGCTTTAGACTGGAATGGGTGCTGTCACTTCAGAGAACAACAGTTGCAGGACAGTTACTGTTTCGATGGGGTTAGTGCCAGGGGTTCACAAGTATCACAACTGTATATATGTCTGTTCATCGGGTCAATTGTTGTTACCCAGTTCTATTTTCCCCTCATTGTACTGTTGCTATTACTGATCCTTTCCACTGCAGCAATGCTTCGGAGTGTAGACTGGCCGCGTGAATGGGGAGGTCTATCTCACGTTTACTTATCTATTCAATAATGGTAACTATTTGGTTAGTGACTCTGAATTTGTCACTTTTCCGGCTTGTAAGAGTTGGCACCTCTATCAGGGCCCTCTACTTATTTGTATTCTCTTTAAACTGTGTAGAAGCTTGATTAGCCTATGTGAGGATAATGCAAGATATGCAACATAGATGTGGCCAGGGCAGTGTTATTTGCTTAATTAATACCACCACCTCCTAAAAAGATTACTTTGATAACATAAAGTGTAGCCAGTATGACGGGGTAATGAATAACAAGTTGCTCATATCGAAAATGGTTGCATACAAACTTTAGCAGCAGTCCCCTTTCTATTGCTCTTATAGGTGTTGTTCCTCTGGTCTGTGTTGCTATTTGGGCCCCGTTAAGGATCACTCTGCCTCTTTGGTGCATTTCTTTTCCCCACCTCCATTGTCATTATTGGGTTCTGGTGGAAGGTAGTCCATTATGCTGGTTAGTAGAGTTCAGAGGTAGTGTACCACTCTTTCTCACATTCTTCACTATAGCGTTTCAGACAGTGTCTCTCAGACCTAGCAAAATTGACGTTCTTTTGGATGCATTAAATTCCCAGTTGTTAGTTTTTTTAGCATATTTTGAGCACCAGTACTATTTTGCTGGTGATTTGAAGGTGGTGCTGCTCTTGAGCTCTACCAATGAGCAGTCATTTTCCTTCGCACCAAATCCCACTTGCTCTTCCTGCCATTTTAGGTTCCAGATTATTCTGAATAGCAAATGGCTAGAAATGTAGAGATTTTGACAGCTTTTGCATCATATATTTTTAAGGTGATATGCTAAATATAGATAGATATCTGTGCCAATAACAACAGATGTCACACAGTACTCAACTGGTCATGGTAGAAAGTCTACAGGGAGAATACTTGTTCAAAGACTGAAGCAACCACAGTACACACTCTTGCTACCTACAAGGGCAATGATGAGGTTACTCAAAACATAGCAACCACAATATCCTAAAACAATATATTGAAGCACACCAACAATTTCTTTAAAAAAGCACTTTTTGGAGACAAATTACCAGAAAAGTGAGCCCATAAGTCCAAGGTTATATGAAATATTTTCATTTCTTTATTGTGTTTACAGGCTTTCAACCAAGTTCGTGATCATCAGCCAACAAGTGTTTGCCTCCAATGGGACTTTATCAATGCTGTGTGTATTAAACTAATGAGACCAACCTAATGTATGAAATCTGAATCAAATGTATGAAATTTGTTCATTATATACATATATGAGGTATATAGATTATGCGCTGCCGATTTTACAAGCAGAGCTTAAAGGTAAATCACAGACATACCACCATAACAGACTTATAATGATCCTTACACATGCCATGTACTACTTGAGAGGGTAGCCAAAATGTAAAACTAAGAAAAGAAAAAGAAAAAAGACCATACTGTGTGTATAGGCCGGATCTGTAATAGGACGTGTTCTGGGGCACAAAGTGAACTGAAAATACTTAACATGCACTAGAGAGAAAAGGAAGTGTGACCCAAAGAGAATAGAATAGCCACCAACTCATAATGAATAAACCAATGAAAAGGAGACAAATGTGATTGTGACCTAAGTTTATTATGGTTCGAAATGGAAAATGGTTCACTAAATTTTAGAACATCATCTGGTGGAAAGAAATTTAGCTGAGCTGCCTGCTCATATGAAAAAAGAAAATGAATTAGTGTTTCATTAGTTGGAAATCCTTGCTAAAGCACTCACTGTGTAACTATAAACTATATTACTTAATTCTTTAACAATAATATGTGAATTAAGACAATATAGGTGTCAGAGTACAAGTTTCATCAAGGTGATCTGCAAAGAAAAAGAGGGGGGGTTTGGTGGTCATATCAATAAAATATGGGCAATACCGGCATAGAGAGCCTTGATTAGCTGTAGAATGAATTAGTAGTCACAAAATTGCAAACTTAAGACTCATTGTTGAAATGAGTAACATGTCACCATTTTGTCTGATAGAAACCATCCCACAAAGTTCTAACAAACTGAGGGGACGAGAGGAGAGGAGGTATAGGACTCATCCTCCCTTCAAAACATCTCTTACCTCAAGTGACCCATACCCATTGACCCATCACAGGGAGCTCTGTCCCAGTCAGGACATCAATCAGTGTTGTTTGTTTAAAAGACCCTCACACAACCTATTGGTGTCATGCTTCATCCTTGGGTCTCAACTTGGTCCCTAAAAACCATATCTCATGTAGCGCTTAGCATACTTTCTCCTACCAGGGTCTTTTGCTAAAAATACCTAGAAAGTGCCTAAGGTATCCCTTTTAATAGTGGTCTTTCTGGGAGTATGTGAAAGTTATGATCCTATCCCCTATCTATGCTATTTGACATGATTTAGCCCCTGTTCTCCTAGATCAAAGTGTCAAGAGCTTTCATCATGTCTATCAGGGAGTGTTTAAATGCCCCATGATAAGTATTTTTTCTATAGATGTCTGGATTCCAGACTCCTAAGTCAGAAACATGACACATAACATTTAAACATATAACATGTACTTTAGGGATAATTTTTGCCAATATTTTATTCAGGGTTTTCCACTTTGGTTGCCTTAAAAAAGAAAGGAAAGTAGACCAAAAAAAACACAATTATTTTACAAATATATTTGCTGTTAACTGCTCCACATATGCCATTCATTTTTGTGCTTATTCGTTATCCCATTGTCTACTCAACAAACTCTTGTTTCAGCGAAAAACTAAATATCATCTTGTGCAAACATGTATTCTGTATGCGCCCCTTAGCTTTTTCAACATATGCTAGTGTCAAAGTGTTAAGACGAGGACAACCGGGTGAGAGAAATACTTTATTTTCAATTAATGCACTGGTTCAATGCAGGAGCGATGTAAATCATCTGCTTCGCCCTTAACCGCCACCGCTTTGAATCCCCCTAGGCTCCCTTCCCCGCGACGTAGATTGATTGTGTCTCCATTCCACATTCGATCCATGCACCAAGCATCTTTCCCCTTACTAAACAAACAAAAGGAAAAAAAAAACACACCCCAATATATACATGTACACAGTTTCAATCTACAAAAAGTACCATAACCATTACTTATTTACTACCCATCGCGATCCAATATATACATGTACACAACTTCAATTTCCAAAAAGATGTACCATAACCATTACTTATTTACTACCCATGACAAACTCATTGAAATGCCTTGGTAATTTCCTTTCCCTCCGACTGTTCCAAATAGGTATCATACTATTCTCATGATCCCTAGATTCATTCCCTTCAAACTCACCAGAACGCACCTCCTCTGATCGCAATATGGAATCATCTCCCCATAAATATCCATTATCTTCATCCGAATCATTACACACCTTGCTTTCGTAAAATGTCACTTGCTTTAAGCAAACTCACATGCCGCAAATTGCGTATTCTTCCATCTTAAAGTTGAACAGCACCATCCAAAAACCTTGACAGGATGCGACCATCTACCATTCCCCTTATTTATCAATCCATGATTTTTCACTCGCACATACTGTCCTACCATCAACTTTGGCATTGTTTACCACTGTTAATTCTTCTCTGTACTTTATTTTGATACTCTTGCACACATTCCTTCACAGAGCTAAAATCATTCCTATCTAAATTCCTTTGTTTCCTGTTCCTTAACCACAAAGGATTTTATCTAGAAGATGGTTTCCGACCCTTCAACAATTCAAAAGGTGTTTTGCCAGTAACTGAATGTGATGCAATCCTGTAAGATAGCAACACATTTTGGATAGCTTCTTTCCAGGATGAATTAGAAGCAAAAGCTAATTGTATAGCCTCCTTAATTACTATATTAAATCTCTCGTCCTGGCCATTTCCCTCTGGATGATACAGTGTTACTCTCACATGATTTACACCACAATTTTTCAGAAACATTTGCATCTTATCAGAGGTAAGTTGCACCCCATTATCTGAAACAACAGTTTTAGGTATGCGTTCCCTCGCAAACACGTCCTTCAAAAACTCAATAACAGTATCAGTGGTTATATTGCCAACCATACGAACCTCTGGCCATTTGGAAAAATAATCAACAAGAACAATAGCATACGCTTCCTTAGCATGTAAAGTAATGAACAAGCCCATAAAATTAAATTGCAACTTTTCGCCAGGGACCATGTGGTAGTTCATCCATCTGTAATGGCACCACTAATAGTTTCACTGATTTATCACTCAATACACACTTGCTGCACTCTCTCACCCAATGGACCACCATGCCATTGAGAGAGCGTAGCTATATTAACATGAAATGTTTATGAACTATTACAAAATAATGCCGCATAGAAACTGTATTAACTTGTTTTGCTAAAACGTGCACTTGAAACGTGACCACGGAGAGTGGCCGCCAATATATACGGGGACTAATGAAACTGACTAATAATAGTGAAATGTTTATTAAAATTGTGATTTTACATTAATATTGAAAGACTAAGGTGGTCATTACAACATTGGCGGTAAAAGTCGCTTACCGCCGTGCAGAAGACCGCCAATACACTGCTGCAGCCGCGGAATTCCGCCACAGCTATTATGACACACATCTTGGAATCCGCCGAAATTCAGACACACACACAAGTCCGTCACACCAAAGGTCAGTGATAAACTGGCGAAAACAAATCCTCCACCGTCACGCTAACAGAAACACACCCATGCTATTACGACCCACAAATCCACACGGCGGTCTTTCAACCGCGGTATTCCATTGGCGGTACACACACTGCCGCGCTCAAAATACACACACATCTCCAAAACACCGCCACATTGGACAATTCAAAATACACACACCTGATACACATACAAACACCACTCCCACACACCCAACACAATATAAAACACACACCCACATCACCCACAAACCCCTACAACCAAAAATCAGACACAAAGGCGACAGAGAGAGCACAGCAATAGACAACCCCACCACACAGAGGCACACGACACCATAACCCACACAACATCCACGCACAAAACACCCCACACCACTACACATCACCACACTCATCACCACATACACCACCCCACACATCACCTACACCACCCAATGGCACGCCAAAGACACCCCAGGTTTTCAGAGGAGGAGCTCAGGGTCATTGTGGAGGAAATGGTACGGGTAGAGCCACAGCTATTTGGATCACTGGTGCAGCACACCTCTAAAGCTAGGAAGATGGAGCTATGGCGAAGAATCATGGACAGAGTCAACTCAGTGGGACAGCACCCATGAAATCGGAAGGACATCAGGAAGAGGTGGAACGACCTACGGGGGAAGGTGAGTTCCGTGGTCTCCAGGCACAACATCGCGGTTCAGTGGACTGGCGGCGGACCCCCACCTCCTCCCCCACAACTAACAACATGGGAGGAGCAGGTCTTGACCATTATGCATCCTAAGGGCCTCGGAGTCGGTGGAGGAATGGACACTGGTAAGTCAAATCTTAACTATCATATCCCCCACTCTACCTGCATGCTATCACACACCCCCACCCTCACCCCCTCCCCTATCACTCCAACTCCTCACTAATGTACTAATAACACAAACCACCCATCCCAACACCAAGCCCTGCATGACACAACAAAGCATGGACACCAATCACTAAAGCATGCCCACTGCACATACCCATAACAACCCCTAACCATCATCACACAAGCCCCCACACAGGAATGCTAGCACTGGGGTACACGCTCACCCACCCATTGCACACCATGACACACACAGATGCAATAATCATGCTTTCATACCCCTGCAGGACCACTACCTAACGTCACCAGACAGGAGGGTCCAGACATCTCTACCCCACCCACAGAAGAGGCCCACAGTGATGACAGCAGCTCTGGCCAACTGGATCCAGATGACCAGCCCGGACCATCGTGGGCCTCGGGACAGTCGGTTCCCTCGCACAGGCACAGACCAACACTGACCTTCCACCCTCTGGAAACACCAGTACAGCACCCACCCAGCGGGCCCATACCTCCGTCCCCAGGACATGTCAATCAGCTGTGTGTCCACCACTAGAGGGAACCCAGGATAACCCAGCACCCCAACAACAACAGGGACCTGGGGGCAGTGGTAGTAGGCACCCAGTCCAGGGGACGGAGGCCCAGGAACACAGTGGAACTGGGAGGGCTGCTGTGCGACAGGGGGCAGACAGGCCAAGGGAACCCACTCTCCACGAGGCCCTCTCCTCCATCATGGGAACATACCACCACTCCCAGGAGACGATGGCTACGGTACTGGCCAAGTTTCAGAAGACCCAGCGCCTGCAGGAGGAACAGTATTTGGGGTTCAGGGAGGAACTCAGAACCATCAGCTCCACCCTGGGCACCATCGTAGGGGTGCTGAAGGACATACAGAACACCATGAGGGACACCGTGGCACTCCAATGGGCCCCTGACGCTAGCCTGGACGATGAACTGCCCACCACCTCCGCCGGCGCTAGTGGACAGGACGCCCCGCCACAGGACCACCACACCAGCACCCCACTTCCTGCAGACAGAGAACCACCCCGCAAGCGGTCCCTGAGATCCAGGAACAGGACGGAGCACAATGGCAAGACCCCCGCCAAGAAATGAGACCACCCCGATTGTCATCCCACTGTCCCACTTTGTAACCCTGGCCATATTGGAACTGCCCCAGCTCCACTTCCTATGCCCATATGGGAAGTGCACCTGTGAGACTAATAGACTGGACTCTGCCATGGACATTCCTCCACCATCACCCATCACCATTTTACCACCCTCTCCAATAATTAGCACTTCAATAAACACCCTTGAACCACAAAACAATCTGGAGTCAGTCTGTGATTTTGAAAATGTGTATTAGCTATGACAATGACAAAATCTGTTCTCAATAGTAATGTCAACATACCTATGTCACACATCACAAGTCCATGAAGGATGCAAGCAGATGACACACTAGGTAACCACACCTGTGAAACCGTAATGGAAATGTACAACTCAGTTACCAAATACTGCTTGAAATTGACAGACAGGATAGAGGTAGAAGTGTGAAAGTAAATGTAAAAGTAAAGAAAGTGTTCTCACCTGTGTGTCACTGGAAATATTGCTGTATGACTGAGTCCCTGTTGTCAATGTCTTCTTCCTCTGCTTACTCCTCATCACTGTCCACAGGCTCCACAGCTGCCACAACACCATCATCTGGACCATCCTCCTGCAGAAAAGGCACCTGGCATCGCAAAGCAAGATTGTGAAGCATACAGCAGGCGATAATGATCTGGCACACCTTCCTTGGTGAGTAGAATAGGGAACCACCTGTCACATGGAGGCACCTGAACCTGGCCTTCAGGAGGCCGAAGGTCCGTTCGATCACCCTCCTAGTCCGCCCATGGGCCTCATTGTAGCGTTCCTCTGCCCTGGTCCTGGGATTCCTCACTGGGGTCAATAGCCATGACAGGTTGGGGTAACCAGAGTCCCCTAATAGCCACACCCGGTGCCTCTGGAGTTGACCCATCACATAAGGGATGCTGCTATTCCGTAGGATGTAGGCGTCATGCACTGAGCAAGGGAACATAGCATTTACCTGCGAGATGTACAGGTCTGCCAAATATACCATCTGTACATTAATCGAATGATAACTCTTCTGGTTCCTGTACACCTGTTTACTCCTGTGGGGAGGGGGGGAGCAGAGCTACATGGGTCCCATCAATGGCACCTATGATGTTAGGGATATGTCCCAGGGCATAGAAGTCACCTTTAACTGTAGCCAAATCCTCTACGTGAGGGAAAACGATGTAGCTCCTAATGTGTTTCAGCAGGGCAGACAAGACTCTGGACAACACGTTGGAAAACATAGCCTGGGACATCCCTGATGCCATGGCCACTGTTGTTTGAAATGACCCACTTGCTAGGAAATGGAGCACTGATAGCACCTGCACTTGAGGGGGGATTCCTGTGGGATAGCGGATTGGTGACATAAGGTCTGGCTCCAACTGGGTACACAGTTCCTGGATTGTGGCACAGTCAAACCTGTAGGTGATGATTAAATGTCGCTCCTCCATTGTCAACAGGTCCACCAGCGGTCGGTACACCGGAGGATTCCGCCATCTCCTCACATGTCCCAGCTGACGGTGCCTAGGAAGGACAACGGCGACCACAGAGTCAAACAATTCAGAGGTATGTACCCACAGCTACACAGAACACGAAACAAAATCCAAAAAGTTGTTTGTAAGTGTGTTGAGTCCAGGCCTAGGTATGTGTGACGCAGTTGAAAATGAAGCCATGTGGGCCCCTGAAATGGCGGATGCCTGACCTCTAAAGTGGGACAATGGGATGTGAGGTAACTGCACTGGCGTTGTACACCGACGCGGTAGGCGGTCGTAGACCTCGGCACAATGCTGCATTGGTTAACATTGGACCCTATGGGTCCCAGGAGCCAATGACGATGTGCGCCGGCGGTGATGATACGCACCGCCGTGGACGTGACCGCCATTTTCTATCTGTTCAATCACTCAATGCCTGATCTTCGACAGGAGAGGACCTACACTGCAAGTGCTGCTGTGACCTCGGTCTGAAAGAGACAATGGCACGTGCGTCTGGGGAAAGGGCCCCTGCCTGCACTGCACAGGAGTTGGAGAAGCTTGTGGACGGGGTCCTCCCCAGTACACGCTACTCTACAGTCCTCCAGACCAACAGGTGAGTACATAGGGTGCAAGTTGTGTGGGCTATGCCTGGGTGGAGAGGGCTGGATGTAAGAAGGAAGGGGGCAGAGTTCTGCGAGCATGAAGGAGTGTGAATGCATGTGCCACATGGCAAGGGCAGGGATGTGGGCCACTCACTTCGACGGTGCAGTTGGTAATGACTTCTCTTCTTCCCTTGTACATGTCATGTAGGTCAGCGCCCACCAGAAGAAGGATATTTGGCGTGCCATCGCCAAGGACGTCCGGACCCTGGGGGTCCACCAGAAACGGAGTACCCACTGCCGTAAAAGATGGGAGGACATTCGCCGCTGGAGCAAGAAGACGGCGGAGGCTCAGCTGGGGATGACCTCCCAACGTGGGAGGGGTGCCCGTCGCACCATGACCCCCCTGATGTTCCGGATCCTGGCGGTGGCCTACCCTGAGTTGGATGGGCGCATGAGGGCATCACAGCAGACACAAGGGGGTGAGTACACTCTCATTCTGCTGACTTTGAGGGCAGTGGAGGGGTCTGGGTGGGGGAGGAGAGCTGTGGGTTTCCCTAGGCCAGGTCGAGTTCTGTAGGCTAGGCCACTCCGTAATGCAGGCCATGTGCCACTCCACCCCACCTCTGTAGAGTGCCAAGTACAGGTATACACGCCCCTGTGTCATCTATGTGTGCAGATGTCCACCATAGCCATGTAGGCCATATCCCAGGAACTGCATCTGTAGAGCCTAAGAGCGTGGCGTCGTGCAGGGGGATGCTGTGTCTGTATTGTCTGCCAACGGTAGCGGTAAGCCATGCACTCAACCTGTCTTTCTTCTGTTTCCCCACCCCTTTTTGTGCTCTCCCTGTTCTTTTGTGCATCAGCATCATCAGGTGGAGGTACAGTGGCACCGGATCACGAGGGGGCTGCATCCCACGTGGACATGGAGGGCCACACCACGGACTCAGAATACACCAGTGGGACGGAGGGCGGGGAGAGCTTCACGGCGGTCACCGAATCAGAAACCAGCGACACAGACTCGTCCTCTGATGGGAGCTCCCTTGTGGTACAGCCGCCACCCCCACCTACCAGCACCGCCCTCCCAGCAGCCCCTCAGCCTTCGCCCCATGCCCGCTCACCCAGGACGGTGGCCATCACCTTCGCCCCAGGCACCTCAGCCCCTGCCCCTTTCATCCCTGCTGCCCTCAGTGAGGAGGCTATTGACCTCCTCAGGTCACTCACTGTTGGGCAGTCTACCATTGTGAATGCCATCCAGGGTGTAGAAAGGGAGTTGCAACACACTAATGCATTCCTGGAGGGCATTCATTCTGGTCAGGCTGACCATCATCGAACCTTGCAATCTCTGGCCTCAGAACTGATGGCAGCCATTGTCCCTGTGTCTAGCCTCCCCCCTCCAACTTCCTCCACCCAGACCCAATCCCCTGTACCTCTCCCTATCCCAAGCACACCATCAGACCAGCCTGCACACGCCTCAACACACAAGGGCAGCTCAGGCAAACATAGGCACCACACATCCCACAGGCACTCACACAAGCATCACCCACATACAGACACAGCAACATCCACTGCCTCCACTGTGTCCCCCTCCTCGTCGTCTCCCTCCTCCCTCCCAGTCTCGTCTACACTCTCACCTGCATGCACTACCACTACAGCCACTAGGACTTGCACCAGAACACCCAGCACCACACCCCGCTCACCTGCACTCACCACCCCCACTACCATTTACACGTCACCTGTGTCCTCTCCCAGTGTGTCTGTGACGCCCCCTCCCAAAGTACACAAACGCGGGCACACACACACCCAACATCCATCCACCTCACGACAGTCTCCAGAACATGCACCTGCACCCAAATCATCAAAAGTTACACCTCCTACAACCACCTCCTCTTCCTCCACTCCAGACCCCCTCCAGCTACCCGTTCCAGTGTTCGTCAGAAACTTTTCCTGAACAACGTTGACCTCTTTCCCACCACCCCCCCTCCAATTCATAGGTCCCGTAGTAGCACCTCAGCCCAAAATTGTCCGGTACCAGTGGTGCCTGTTAGAGGTATGTGGAGGGCACCAGGGCAGCCAGTGTGACATGGAGCCAAAGCACAGCCAGTCCCCCCCCTGTGAAGCACCAGAAGTTGGACAGTGCCCGACGGGAGAGGGTGAAGACTCCTGCTGGCAAAGACGCTCACAAGGGTCCCGGGGGGAGTGTTGAGTCAGCTGTGACTCCTCCCAAGGTGGGGAAGGGGCAGAAGAAAGCGCCAAAGTCTGGGAAGAGCAGCACGGTCGAGAAGGCCGCCATCATCCCCGCTGCCCAGGACGCCACCGCCAGCCCCATCGTCACTGGTCAGGAGACCACCGCCAGAGTCAGTGCCCAGGATGGCAGCACAATCGTCACTGGTCAGGAGACAACAGCCAGAGTCAGTGCCCAGGAGGGCAGCACAATCGTCACTGGTCAGGAGACCACCGCCAGAGTCAGTGCCCAGGAGGGCAGCACAATCGTCACTGGTCAGGAGACCACCGCCAGAGTCAGTGCCCAGGAGGGCCCCCGCAGCCACAGCCCCGCTGGGCAATGACGGACCGCCATGGCACACACCGCTGCACATGTCAGAGACAGCAAAGTCAAGCACCGCTAAACAGGGCAAAGATCTCCATGGCAAGCACCGCTGAACAGGTCAGAAACTGCAAGGTCAAGCACTGCTGAACAGGGCAAAGACCGCCATGGCAAGCACCGCTGAACAGGGAAAGCACTGCTGAACATGGCAAAGACCGCCATGACAAGCACCGCTGAACAGGGCAGAAACTGCAAAGTCAAGCACCGCTGAACAGGGCAAAGACCACCATGGCAAGCACCGCTGAACAGGGCAAGCACTGCTGAACAGGGCAAAGACCGCCATGGCAAGCACCGCTGAACAGGGCAAGCACCGCCAACTCAAGAATAGCTAGCCCATGTGCGGCAGGGGCAGTGACGGAACTGGGACCGTCACGGGGAGAGTGATGCACTCTGGGCACCAGTCCCCCTCCAGAACCAGTGGAGAACAGCATCCACTACCTGAGTCCTTAACAGGATGAAGCACTCTGGGCACCAGTCCCCCTCCAGAACCAGTGGAGAACAGCATCCACTACCTGAGTCCTTAACAGGATGAAGCACTCTGGGCACCAGTCCCCCTCCAGAACCAGTGGAGACTGTTATCCACTTGAGAGTCTGTGGCTTTGCACTCCCCAGGATGGTACAGTGGGCAAACCACCCACTACAAAGACTTGTGAGACGGTGGCTTTGCACTCCTCAGGATGGTACAGTGGGCAAACCACCCACTGCAAAGACTTGTGAGACGGTGGCTTTGCACTACTCAGGATGGTACAGTGGGCAAATCACCCACTGCAAAGACTTGTGAGACTGTGGCTTTGCACTCCCCAGGATGGTACAGTGGGCAAACCACCCACGCAAAGACTTGTGTGACTGTGGCTTTGCACTCCCCAGGATGGTACAGTGGGCAAACCACCCACTGCACAGACTTGTGAGACTGTGGCTTTGCACTCCCCAGGATACATCAATGGGCATGGAGCCCCGTCGTGGATCTGGTGTGGTGCTGTCATCCGGCTGAGGTGCCTCCCCTTCCCTTCCCCCTGAGGTGCCTGTTGTATTTCTATCTGATGCCCCTGCAGTGTTCTCTCCGTTTCTGGACAGGTATCGTGTGTGGGCCTCGCCTATGCATTTTGGGCCCAGTGGTCCACAGACATTGAATGGTGCATACCTGCACTACTAATCGTGATGTATATTTTTGGAATGTATATATATTTCTGTATATATTAGCTTACTGTATTTTGATACATTACAATGGTTGTACTCATTTCCTTTTGTCTTTGCATTCTTCCGGGGGGGTTAGGGGTTGTTACTGTGATGTTTGGAAATGCATTGGTGTGTGTGCTGTAGTGTGCGAGGGTCGGGGTGGGGATGGGGGTGTTGCGTGTGTGTCCCTGACTTTTGCCTCCCCCCTCCCCTATGTCGTAGGTGCAGTACTCACCGTTGTCTTCGGCGCCGGCATTGCTGATGTTCGTAGAGGAGCAGGAACACTATTGCAGGGAATATTTGGAGTTCCGGCTCCATGGTGCCCTCCTTTCTCGTGGAGTGTGTTAAGGTGAGCGTTTTCCCATTGAAATGGCTGTTTCCGCCATGTTTTTATCCACGGGAATCCACCCTGGAAAAGGTGGCGGATTGGCCTGTTGTAATACTGTGGGCGGTACTTTGTCTTCCGCCTGTCTGTTGGCGGTGACCGTCGCGCTGCTTGTCTCCACCGCCGTGGCGGTCGGAGTGTTAAAGTGGCTGTCTATGTTGGCAGTTTCCGCCACGGTCATAATTCCCTTTTTTTTCCCACCGGCCTGTTTGCGGTATTACTGCCGCTTTAACACCGTCTGCCAGGGTTGTAATGACCCCCTAAATGTATTAGATTCTTTCAAATAAAGCAGTAGGCCTTAGTTAGCATGAGTCGAGGCCTAGCTGCCTGACTCTCATATTAAATGTATTTTTCTATCGTGCAGTGTGCTGACTTGCTAAAGGACATAAACTCTTGTTTTTTCAAAAGTTAGAAGCTGAATGTAACTGTAGTGGATCCGTTCTCATGAAATTCACACTACCTATAGTAAAATTTGTAACCAAATGCAACAGTGTAGATTAACAAGGTCGCCTAAACCGGTACGGAAAATGAAGCCAATGACCGAAGATGTGCAAATGACCCCAAGACGATTAAATCATACCGGACACACCACCAACTAAAGACGTGAATCATAAGCACCAATAAAATAAGTGGGAAATGTTGTGGGGTGACAAATTTGATGACTTAATGTGATTTTAATTGGTTATAGATAGGGGGGTGCAACCCCTTGACCAATTAGATTTTAGGGGAATGTACAACGAAAAAGGGATAAAACCCCTTGACACACGGAAATTAATTAGGTAGTTAGGGAGATGCTGATGCGATTTGATGTGATCCAGAGACTTTGTCACTTTGCTTAGTGATTTTGCTGATTTTACTTAGAACCATCCTTGCCCTTAGATTACCCGTTTACACTTTACCTCCTTATGAGGGAAGTGCCCCTTTTCCTGCGAGCTGAGTTCCTGACTGATGGCGAAATAATTGATGTCCTGAAGACGAAGACAGAACCTGAGTGCTGACCCAAACTTGGAGGGTAACTATATGACAATAAAATTGTAATTGTCTGTTTGCTTTCCTTTCTAGGTACCAACTGCTTTTCTTTTGACAGGAGCCATAGTTAGATGTTTTCCAAATTGGTGTTACAGAATTGCTTTGCATGAAGCCCAACATGCCAATGCTAATTAGAGGTTAGGTGAGGGGTTCACTAAACTGACGCATATGGACAAATGACTGAATCTATGCTTTGTTGAACTATGCACTAATATACTCTGCTATTGATAGTTTATGTTCACGCCGTGCTATATTCTAATGTTTATGATTCTTGCCTTGATGAAATCTTATCAGAGTTGCCATATTGTGACTATGCTATTATGTTTCTTGGTTTTGAGACTAATAAGTTTGCTAGTAGTATTGTAACTAATAGGGAATGAATATCACTAAATTCATACTAAACTGGTATGGTTATTCATGACTATAAGGTCATGGTGGTGTCCTGAGTTTGATTAATGTCTTTGACTAAAGTGAAATGCATTATTATGATAAACATTGAACACATTATTGACGTATTAATTGACATGTTGATTAGCTATCTCGTCCGAAGGTGTCTCTCAACAAGGTCAAAAGATTCATTGGCCTAAAACGAGTCCCAATGTGTAATAATTTGTCATAAAGGGACGCGTTAACAGTTCTGGTAGCAGAGCGACGGTTTAGGCACGTTGGGGCCCTAGGATGGAGAATTATTGTTTAGATAGTTTTTCTGAGATAATGAATATTAGAGGTATGATGCGTTTCTAAATTCCCCACGACTTTCCGGGGATCTCGGAGCCTGCCTAAGTGAGTTGGGAATGTTCTCGGCGTTTTAGCATGTGTGGAAGAGAATTTGCACTTGCTCACCATATGCATTTTGCAGGTTATTTGTGAAGTTGTTTGTGTTTAGGCCAGGTAATGTTGTTTTAGTAGGAGTGGGTGTACTCTGCAGTATGAGAGTAGGGAAGTAGGCATACTTCATATGAGTGTGGCGCTTTGTGCTAAAAAATTATCCACGTGGTTGGTTGGTAATGTACGGACCCGGCGTGGTCTAAGACTCCGGAGTATATTGACAAGTGTAGGAGACACTTGGGTTTATGTTGTAAGTTGTGCGGTTTAATAGGTCAATCGGGCGTGGTTGACAAGTCGAGTTTGAGTCAAATTGTGTGTATGAAACCTTCAATGGAGATTTGGCAAGTTCTATAGTGCACTGGAACAAACCATTGACAAGTCGAGAGTAGGATTTGCGGGTCGAATTCTGCTTGCGTATGCGGGAACTGAGAAGGAGAAAGTAGCGGCTAAGGCTTCAAGTGAAATCTCTGTAAAGTTCTGAAGCGATTGTATACCCTTCCTGTAGTAAACTGGCAAATTTGAGTTGTTGATGTTGTTAAAGGTGCTCGCAATATATTGCATCAGTTTGGTGTGAATCCAGTGTAAGGAGGACAAGCCGCAAGACTTTGTCAGCTGCAGTGTGTGAGTGTGACATCAGTGGTGCCGTGCTGGGATAGGTCAGTTGCCGAGAGGGGTCGCGCACGAATTGGCAGCCGTCCGTGAGAGGCAATAGGTTGAGAAGAGGCGGGTGAAGAGTGTCCTGGGAATTAAAGTCACTTCCTGATTAGATTCAAAACTAAAATAAAGATGGAAAAATTAATTTTCTTAAAGCTTTGAGGAGCGCTCTGAAAGGAGATGCATACATTATGGCAAGTGAGGGGGAGCCTACACCGCCTGAGGGTGCTCCAGCTTATATAGTAATGGAGGAAAAGGGAGTCACGTCTTGCCTATGAATGAAACAGTGGTGCAAATTAACAGAGAAGGAGGGATGTTTGGTGTTTCTGGAACACGGAACGTTCAAGACAAGAATTTTAGAAAACTTGAGGTGGATGTTAAGTGTTCAGAAACCACCTCCGAGACTAGCCCAGTATGTGGCATTAGCAGTCTGGGATTTAATGGCCATACATCAGAGACTTATATATAACCACAGAGGGTAACCCCAATAAGCCCCTAAGGGGTATGGGTCTAACTGATTTCAAAACAAAACCCCTAGGCACACAAAATCACATATACATACACACCATTACCCTTCAAACTCTTTCCAAAAATTAATTTTTAATCATAATTTAGCACATAAATATATTCATTTAATACAATTCATAACTCTATCATAGAAAAAAGCGAAAGACCAGTGTAAAAGACATAAAGTGCTTGTGTGCAATAGTAAGAAAAGAAGAGGAAATGAAACCCTCAAACCATTCCAAGAAACAACTTTTTTTTAAAAAACACTTAAAAGACAAACAGCCTGTTAATAAATAGCCAATTCCTTCACACGTCCAATTGTAAAATTGGACGTGTGAAGGATTTGGCTATTTATTAATAAGGGTGGATAGTTTGAAAGAGCAGTGATAGCCTTTAAAAAGTGGAAAATGATTGAGAGAAGGATTATGGACAACACAAATATGGAAATGTGTCCTCCTTTTTGAATGGAGGATATTGAATCTTGGAAGTATTGTTCAGTCAAGAAGGAGATGAATATTTATGGTGTTTTTTGACTCCCCTGTCTATCAGTCCTGATGAAGACCCTAATGGAGCATTGAATTGGTCCAGGAGCGTTAAGGGGTCGAAACGTCGATGATACTGCTCTTGCCTGGATTGCTTTATATATAATTTTCGTGGAGAGAATTGAGAATGGGGGATGGGACTCCATGTTTGTAAAAAAGTTTGGTATTTGGAAGAAGTATTATGCTGATTCAGTATGGTGAAAAATGTAACCAACAGAGACAGCAGAAATTTGAGAGGAGAATGAAAAAGGCAGAGAAGACTTTAGCCGAGGCTAGATGGGACAACAAGAGCAAAATGTGGAGAAGGGGAATAATTGAAGGACTCAAATTGTTTCCAGCAATAACACAGGAAGATGAGACGCAGGGAAAGAAAGCCACTTGTAAAACAGATAAGGGCTCTAATAAGCCAAAAGAGACTAAGAGGTCTTGGATAGATGAAGATGATTCAGACGATGAAGAGTTTCTTAACCAATTGCTACATGATCGCCCGCCACCTTATGCAATAGATGACAATGCCCCGAGTACTAGTGCGGGTCCTGGGAACCAGACACAGAGTAAGGAAGTTACAAATACAGTGCAGACTAGTGATATGGGTTTGATACAGAATGGTGTCAGTGTACCCACTGCGCCAGACATGCAGATACAGTTGCAACCTCCACCACCGATACAGAGGATTTATCCAGACGTCCCAGTACTAGAGACTACTACGAGTCTGATGGTGCCGCCTGATCCGATATATACAAAATCAAGGTTGGTGCAGATTGAGCCAACTCAGCAGTTGCTGCCCCAGTCGCAGCAACAGCTGATTCAGAGTTACAGTCCAGCGGCAGGACCTCCGTTTGTACCTGCACCAGCTACAGTGAGTCAAGCTCTGGGAGTTACTGCTCCACTGGGTTTGGGACCAGGTCAGACACCAGCTGTCATATCACTACCAATTACAGTTGGTCCCCTGGTACCATTATATGCACAGAGTAAGCCTGGTATGTGTGATCAGGGAGTGATGACCCAAGAAACAATAAGAGGAGGGTCCATAGACACTCCCCAATTAATGGCACCAAGAGAGCAATCAGCTGAAGGACCCAGGTCCTTGATAGACCTTAGTCCGATCGAAGCACCTATAGAGGCAATGAGGCAAGCAGGGTTAGGTGTGCTGACCCCACAGACAATAAGTACAAACTCGTCACAGTCGCCAATGATGCATGCAGGGAATAGTTCACTGCAAGGGTTTTCCTTGCAACAATTGAATGAGTGGTTAGAAAAGACCTATGCTTCACAAAATATTGCAGTAACTGCAGAAAAACCAGAAAGGGAAGAATACCTCAATTTTGTGAGGCTGAGAGTAGAAGCTGCAGAACTAGTAGAAGGGACAATGGGGGTAAACCGATTAGAGTCATACACAGAAGCAGAATTGAGGTACCTGTGCCCCAAAATCACTAAAGAAGTAGGCAAGGTGCATCAGAGGTTGGCGAACCTGGCAGATAAATGCAATATAGACATTGAGAATACTAAACATTTGAAAAGAAGCTACAGATTAGACTTTGAGTCTAAAGATTTTGAGCACATGAGATCTACCAGAATGAAAGCGCATCTTAAAGAGATACTGCACAGTGCGCAGATCTGGGGTGCACTAGAAAAATGGGAAGGCAGATGGGCAAAGAAAAGAGATAAGGAGAAAGGTGATAGTCCAGAATCAAGTCAAGCTAAAGCTTCACCAGATACGGGATCAGTAAAAATGTTACCAATGAGAGAAACAGCTGGAGGGGTTCTAGTCCATGTACCGTGGTCTAGAGGAGACATTTTGTCATTTACAAATGATTATCCCAGGTTGAGGGAGAAACCGATAGAGTGGTATCAGCAGACAGGTTTGTGAAGCTTGCAAAGTGTCTCTGGGAGGACTTGAATACCCTGTTTGAGATCACTGTTCCACCTGACCTATGGCTTGAGTGCAAAAGGGGTGTGGACTGGCCAACGCAAGAACCAGCAAGGGATGAGCTGACTGGAGCACCATCTGAGGAGGTGATGAAGTACTATCATAAAGTGATTGAGTTATTGAAGCAGAAAGTGTTGCCGAAAGTGACTGATTGGCAGAAAATCGATCGGACCTCACAGGAGGTCAAAGAGTCAATCCATGCTTATTATGAGAGATTATTGAAAGCGTTCAAGCATTACAGTGGCACTGAAACTATTGAGCCGAAAGACATAAATCATCTTTTGTTTAGATTTGTTGAAGGACTGAGACCAGAGGTTAGCCAGATGATTAAGAATCGTTTGATCTGTTGCCAGGCAAAGCCGATTGATGAGGTGTTGCAGTATGCGAAATACTGCAGTGACAAGATTGAGTTAAAGCAGAGAAAGTTGAAAGAGAAAGTGATGGTGTTGCAGATTAAAGCAGCGCAGGCAGGTATGCAGGGAAATGGAATCCAGCAGATGGTACAGCAGAAATCGCAAGGGAA
Organism: Pleurodeles waltl; assembly: GCF_031143425.1. NCBI lineage: Eukaryota > Metazoa > Chordata > Amphibia > Caudata > Salamandridae > Pleurodeles > Pleurodeles waltl. The sequence goes on along the minus strand of NC_090444.1, from coordinate 1,218,450,173 downwards.
TGGCATGTTTCAGGCACAGCCGAGAGGCCGAGGTCGGGGTTTTGTGAATCGTGGTCCAGATTTGAATACTGTGGTGGTTCAAAATGATGCCCAGGGGATGAAAAAGATGTCACCATGTCACGCGTGCGGGTGCGTGTGGCATTGGAAGTGGGAATGCCCAAATGTGGTACATGATGGTATCATTCAACAAAGCACTGATGTTGGTACATTTCAAAATATGAGGGGTCCAAAATCGAGAGGTCAAAATCAGAACTTCCAGAATAACATGGTTCAGATGCAGGGGTTACAGCCCATGCAGAAAATACAAATGCCGCGTGTTCAAACAACACAAACGCAGCAGGTACAACAGCAGGTTCCAATGGTACCTAGACAGCAAATGCAACTACCATTATCTCCAATGGGACAGCAACAGGTGATGCTTCCCCAGCAGGTCACAGGCCAAATGATGAGTCAAAATAACACAGTGCAGCAATTCCCATTGCGTGGTGAGGATGGAATAAATGATGAATGGTTGGATGACAGTTCTGACAGTGAGGAGTGCAGGCTTGCAGCGTCCCTAGAAGTAGATCAGAGGGGACCCTATGTAGAGGGAAAAGTGATGGGTCACAAGGCTTCATTCCTAGTTGATACAGGAGCTACACGCTCTACAGTCAGAAGTACAGAGGTTCCGAAATTGCCACTTTCAGGGCGTACCATAAGAGTGGTAGGAGTAGCTAATCAGTATTTGACAAACCCGACCACAGGCCCAGTTTAAGTTGAGATTGGAAACTTTCAGGGACTGCATAAGTTTGTAGTCTGCAATTCTAGTCCTGTGTCCCTACTAGGAAGAGACTTACTGTGCAAAACAAAATGTTCGATTACCTGTTCTAATGAAGGGATTGGGGTGCAGACAAACAGTGATGATGAGGGGGATGATGGGCAGTTTTCAGAGTTGGAGACAGAGACTGTAAATGAGTAATACCCTTTGATAACCTTATTCCCAATGCTTACAGTGACTGACCTGCCAGTCGAGTTACAGGGAACAGTGACAGAGAAAGTGTGGGACCTTAAAGGAAAAAGTGGGACTGATAAAAGGAGTAGAACCAGTTAAAGTACAGGTAAAACCCAATGCAGTGTTTCCGCAGGTGCCGCAGTACCACATGGCACAAGATGTCCTCATCCAGTTATCACAGATAATTTCAGACTTTGTAAAACAAGGAGTTTTGAAAGAGGTATTAAGCAGCCCGTGTAATTCACCACTAATGGGTCTGAAAAAGCCTTGTGGAAAGGTCCGAATTGTGCAGGATTTGAGGAAAATAAATGATATTGTGGTGAAGTGTTGCCCCATAGTGCCAAACCCTGGGCCGCCCGCAAGCCCAGGGCAAATCCCAAAATACCCTCAGTGGTCTTTCGACCGCGGAGCGGTATTTTGGTGGGGGAACATTGGCGGGCGGCCTCCGCCGCCCGCCAAAGTTAGAATCACCCCCAGAGTGTCCCCAAAGAAGCTGCAGTACTGTCAGAAAGAGGTAAAGTACTTAGGGCACTTAATTGAGAAAGGGTCCAGGAGAATATCAAAAGAAAGATTGACAGCCATACTGCAGATGAATCCAACGACAACAAAGAGAGATGTCAGAATGTTTTTGGGAATGGTGGGATACTGTCGCCAGTGGATTCCCAACTTCTCGATTTTCTCTAAACCATTGATAAAACTGACAGGCAAGGAAGTTAAGGATGACCCGAGTACCATAATCTTGTCCGAGGAAGAGCTTGAGGCATTCATGGAATTGAGAGAGTGCATGTGTAGGGCGCCAGCTTTGGTTATGCCTGATTACATGAAGCCTTTTCTACTGTTTTGTCATGAACGTGATGCCTGTTTTTGTCTGTCTTAACACAGGTCCATGAAGGTGCAAACCGCCCCGTAGCATATTTTTCCGCTACTCTGGACCCAGTCGCAGTAGCCTTACCGGGTTGTTTGCGCGCAGTTGCAGCAGTTGGTCAGAGCCTCACACAATGTGAAGGAATAGTGATGGGACATCCCTTGACAGTAGTGGTTCCACATTCAGTTGAAATTCTGTTGACCCGAAATAAGACTCAGCATATGACAAATGCTAGGCTAACGAGATGTGAGACCATTATACTGGGGTCTCCTAATGTTTCTTCAAGAGGTGTACAATATTGAACCCGGAAACTCTACTTCCTATTGAAAATGCTGAGATTAGTAATTAAGAGGAAGTGGAACATGATTGTCTTGAGGTAACAGAATTATGCACCAAACCCAGACCTGACATCAAGGATACACAGTTAGAAGAAAATGACTACATTATGTTTGTTGATGGATCATGTTTAAGAGACTCAGTTGGAATACTGAGAGCTGGCTATGCTGTGTGTACAATCACCGGTATTCTAGAAGCTTCCTGGCTCGAAAGAGTGTACTCTGCACAAGTGGCTGAATTAATTGCCCTTGCTAAGCCATGCCACGCAGCTGTAAACCTGAAAGTCACTATCTATACTGGCAGCAGATACGGATTTGGAATTGTACATGATTTTGGGCAATTATGATCACAGAGGGGTTTCATGACCTCTTCTGGGTCACCAGTGAAAAATGGCGAACAAATTAAGGATTTTTTGCATGCGATTCAGTTACCTCTTGAAATTTGCATTAAGAGTGGTTGATACATTAGATGAGCTAAAATCACTGCAGGGCCGTGCTAGCAGAGAGGAAAAGCGCTCCTGGCAGAGAATGCAATGTGTACAGAACGATGACGACTTGTGGGTTTCAGAGGACGGGAAGTTGGTTTTGCCAAACAGTCTTTTGTCACAGTTTGCAAGGCTTTACCATGGTCAGGCTTACCTTGGAAGAGATGCAATGATCAGATTGTTAAAAATTGATTGGTTCAATCCAAAATTCAGACAAGCTGCAGAAGTTACCTGTCACTGGTGCATCATCTGTCAACAGATGAATGAAGGAAAAGGGACTGTGGTGACTTTGAGCCACATAGGGTGAGCTGGAGGTCCGTTTAGCAAGATGCAGATGGATTTCATTGAAATGCCTGTGTGTGGAGGCTTGAGGTATGTGTTGGTGATTGTGTGTGTTTTCAGTCACTGGATTGAAGCATACCCTACACGTAGGAATGACAATCTCACATTAGCAAAGTTGTTACTTAGGGAATTAATACCACGGTTTGGATTTCCGGTCTCTTTAGAATCAGATAGGGGCAGACACTTTGACAATGAGGTGATTAAGCTCTTGTGTGCTGCTTTGGACATTGAGCAGAAGCTGCATTGTAGCTACCGTCCTGAATCAGGATTAGTGGAACAGATGAATGGTACCTTGAAGTCAAGAATGGCAAAAATGTGCACAGCTACCAATATGAAGTGGCCAGATACATTGCCCTTAGTGCTGATGTCAATGAGAAACACACCTGATAAGAAGACAGGACTATCCGCCCATGAAATATTGATGGGTAGAGCTATGAGGTTGCCCGCAGTACCTGCAAATGCTCTTGTGAATATCACGGATGATATGGTGTTGGACTACTGCAAGGGTCTTACTGATGTGGTCCGCTCTTTTTCCCACCAGGTGGAGGCTAACACATTGCCACCGATCAGTGATCCAGGTCACACCCTGCAAGCCGGTGGCTGAGTGGTTGTCAAGAAACACGTGAGGAAGTCGTGTTTGGAGCCGCGTTGGAAGGGGCCATATCAAGTAATACTGACAATAACCACTGCTCTGAAATGTGCAGGCGTTCCAAACTGGATACATGCCAGTCACACAAAGAAGGTAACATGTCCGACTGATGAGGAACTTGAAGTTTCCGACTCAGCAATTCCAGACAAGGAAGTCTCAGGGATGAAGAATATTCAAAGGGGAGCTGAGACTGAAGGAGAGTCCACTGAGGACGGCTTAGTCCCTCAAACAGTAAACGAGTTCGAGAGAGGTGACAATGAGCCTATCTCAGTAGAGGCAGCAGGAGAACTAAGTCAAGGAGAGGTTCTCCCAGAAGTAGACGGATACAGGTTAGAACTTGAGCCCGTTACAGACCCTGAAGACATGGGAGAAAGAGCAGAGGGAGGTCAAAGTACATCAACTCCTCCTGAGCCACTTGCAGGTCCGTCAAGAGAAAACACCATAGCAACAAGAGGAGGGTGCTGTTCAGCGTGCTGAATAGCCAAGCGGGAAGAAAACTCATAAAAGTGATAACTGGCCAAAGAAACTAGCTGCAAGAGAAAAGGTCATCCCAGCTGAAACAATAGAGGAGGAAATTGATACAACCAGAAGGGAGGATCTTAGTGAAGGAGAGTTACAAAGCGACCGCAGACTGAAAAGAAAAAGAGTCGCGAACAGAAGGTACACAGGTCCTGAATGGGCATATGCGATGACATCTGAATGGCAACAAGAATTCCTAGCGTTCTGTTTTGATCGAGAGGTACCAGGTCAATATTACGGCACCTGAAATCAACCAAAGAAAGCGACTGTGTTAAAATTTAAATTGAAAGCTGAAAAACTGACTGAACATTACTAGATGTGACACTTATAACCTGAATTGACACTGAAACCGATTAAGACAAGCTGCTAACCTGATTTGACAAAAGGGTCCTGGAGTGATTGGAACGCTGTAAATACTCGCAGAAAGTAAGAGACTTGGAAGAAAAAAAAAAAAGAGAGCTTTAAAATCATCCTCAAGTTGATTGTTTGTCCTATATCTTCTGCTATCTGATTCTTGACAGATCATGGCTTACACTAGAGGTAGTAGCAAGAAGGGTAAAGTGTGTGGTTGGTTGAGTATTATATTAGGTATTGTGTGTGCAATAATAATTATAGGTGTGATTGTGGGAATGCCTTGGTTGGATAAAACTTCAAAACCTGAGACTGCTACACTAACACCGTGGGAAAAGTTTGAGCAGGATACAAAACACTTGCATGAGGGAACTAATTCAAAATGGGAACTTTCTACTAATGTTTTCTATCGCTTGATGAATGAGTATGTTGATACAATGGATGCAAGAAACTGTTACGTGTGCACCAAGATTCCTTCATCAGTACAAGGAGGGGTCACTTATCATAGTTTGCCTCTAACCTACGGGATAAGCTGTAGTTTGCTACTAACAAGATTCTATGACCAGGAACATGTGCAATATTTTTATTCAAATCTAGACGTAGTGTTTTCTTTTGTGCCTGTGATTGAGTTTCTAAACAAGTTAGCTAAAGAGCATAGCATAAAATTAGTTAGAGGTTTCTTTGAGCAGACACTAACCTTTGGCACAGCTTATGTGCATCACAATAATTTGACCTGCCTACTAACACCTGTAGAGAAGAGCTTCTTAGACCACACTGATGATAGACGCAAAGCACTGAAAGAAAGGCTAGAAAAAGGGTTAGAAAAACGCACATATGCAAATGATTATGCCTACACTGCAATAAAAATGCAGGGCAAATTAGCTATAGATGCATTACACGTAGGAAGGCTTTGTATATATAGACCGAAATCTGATCAAGACACTTTATTTGTGGGAACGAGTGAATGCAGGCATGTGTTTTTGTTTCCGAGTAAGTGGACATTCATGTTACATGGACAGGATCCAGCGATCCCTGGGATCTATTACATATGTGGACTTAATGCTTATTACCGTCTCCATAAGGGATGTATGGGACATGTTATTTGGGAATAGTTTTCCCAAAGATTTACCAGATTGATGACTTAAAACAAATACCTAAAATGTCTGAATTACAACATGCTAGACAAAAGAGAGAGACAGCGGCTGCTGTCGTTGGTGATATATTTGGAGCCATAATTCCTTCAGTAGGGGTTATCTTAAACTCCATAAAGATTCGAAAGTTGTCTACTATTGTGGATAACATGCTGACAAATTTCACAGGGGCTATACTCCTGATGGATACTGAACTTGCTGCGGAAAGAGCTATGACTCTTCAAAATCGGCTTGCTTTAGACATTCTTTTAGCAAAGAGCGGTGGAGTCTGTAAGATGCTTAACGAGCATCATTGCTGCTCGTTCATTCCTGATAATAGTAAAAAGATTAGATGTATGCTTACTAACCTAACTAGAGATAGTGCAGGTTTGAAGGAGCTGAAGGAACCTGGAGTTTGGGAGAAAGTTGGAAAGGGAATTGCCAGAGTAGGGAGTTGGTTTTGCAATATTTGGAATGGGGTACTTGCAAAAATATTAGTGGGTCTATTAATTTTCCTGATTTGTTTATTGGGTTTATGGGGAGCATGCAAAATTTATGAAAGAATTAGAAGAAATTGGACAAAACGAAACAAAAGAAATGAAGACAATGAGAGGGAGAAAATGTTTAATGAAATTTGGGAAAGTTCACACAAAGGACAAGATGTTGAAATGCGCATCATGCGCTAGGTGAAAAATTGAAAGTGAAAGGTTGAAAGGGAAAGGTGTATGTGATGACTAGGGTCATCAGAGGAGGGACTGAGAAAGCGTAGCTATATTAAGATGAAATGTTTATGAACTAATATAAAATAATGCCGCATAGAAACTGTATTAACATGTTTTTCTAAAACGTACACTTGAAATGTGACCACAGAGAGTGGCCGTCAATGTATACAGGGACTAATGAAACTGACTAATAGTGAAATGTTTATTAAAATTGTGATTTTTCATTAATATTGAAAGACTAAATGTATTAGATTCTTGCAAATAAAGCAGTAGGCCTTGGTTAGCATGAGTCGATGCCTAGCTGCCTGACTCTCATATTAAACGTATTTTTCTATCGTGCAGTGTGCTGACTTGCTAAAGGACATGAACTCTTGTTTTTTCAAAAGTTAGAAGCTGAATGTAACTGTAGTGGATCCGTTCTCATGAAATTCACCCTGCCTGTAGTAACATTTTTAACCAAATACAACAGTGTAGATTAACAAGGTCACCTAAACCGGTACGGACAATGGAGCCACTGACCGAAGATGTGCAAAGGACCCCAAGACGATGAAATCATATCGGACACACCACCCACTAAAGACGTCAATCATAAGCACCCATAAAATACGTGGTAAATGTTGTGGGTGACAAATTTGATGACTTAATGTGATTTTAATTGGTTATAGATGGGGGGAGCAACCCCTTGACCAATTAGATTTTAGGGGAATGTACAACGAAAAAGGGATTAAACCCCTTCACACACGGAAATGAGTTAGTTAGTTAGGGAGATGCTGATGCGATTTGATATGATCCAGAGACTTTGTCACTTTGCTTAGTGATTTGATGATTTTACTTAGAACCATCCTTGTCCTTAGATTACCCATTTACACTTTACCTCCTTATGAGGGAAGTGCCCCTTTTCCTGCGAGCTGAGTTTCTGACTGATGGCGAATTAATTGATGTCCTGAAGACGAAGACACAACCTGAGTGCTGACCCAAACTTGGAGGGTAACTGTATAACAATGAAATTGTAATTATCTGTTTGCTTTCCTTTCTAGGTACCAACTGCTTTTCTTTTGACAGGAGCCATAGTTAGATGTTTTCCAAATTGGTGTTACGAAATTGTTTTGCATGAAGCCCAACATGCCGATGCTAATTAGAGGCTAGGTGAGGGGTTCACTAAATTGACGCATATGGACAAATGACTGAATCTATGCTTTGTTGAACTATGCACTGATATACTCTGCTATTGATTGTTTATGTTCATGCTGTGCTATATTCTAATGTTTGTGATTCTTGCCTTGATGAAATCTTATCACAGTTGCCATATTGTGACTATGCTATTATGTTTCTTGGTTTTGAGACTAATAAATTTGCTAGTAGTATTGTAACTAATAGGTAATAAATATCACTAAATTCATACTAAACTGGTGTGGTTATTCATGACTGTAAGGTCATGGTGGTGTCCTGAGTTTGATTAATGTCTTTGACTAAAGTGAAATGCATTATTGTGATAAACATTGAAGACATTATTGACGTATTAATTGACATGTTAATTAGCTATCTCGTCGTAAGGTGTCTCTCAACAGGGCCAAAAGTTTAATTGACCTATAACGAGTCCCAATGTGTAATAATTTGTCATAAAGGGACGCGTTAACACCATCTCGACCTGGGCACCAAAAGACTTCTTTAATCTTCCTCCTGGTACTTGCCATGACACCATGGCCTTCATGCCCCAACCTGACAATAGTTTCAGGCACATAATAGGGAGGCACAATGTTATCACATCTCAAAATAATATCATTTGATATAAACAATTCCTCTTTAACCTTCCAAAATTTACTACACTCTGCAAACTCCGTTCCGATAGCCACACCTTCAAGATAAGATCCTTCACTTTCAACAAAACCTTATCTTTCTGCTATTTCCCTCACCCACACATATTCAGATATTCCACCATCCACATCCTCGTTTTGCAGAAACATCACATCATCATGAGTGAATGCAACATCACATTCACCATCGTCAACTTCTTCAACACTACCATGACATAGTGGTAAATGAGACAACCCGTCTGCCACACAATTACTCTTCCCCAGAAGATGAAAAATCTCAAAATGGCACATTTGTAATTTCGAAGCCAACCTTGCCAACCTAGGAGTAAGGTTCTTTCCCCCTCCCGTACTCAAAATGTTAACCAGAGGCTTGTGAGTCGTACAAATTTTGAATTTACGCCCCATATACATTCTAAATTGTTGTACAGCCCAAGTAGCAGCTAACAACTCTTTCTCAATTACAGAATAGTTCCTTTCTCCTTGAGACAAGGTACAAGAAGCATATGCGACCACCCACATGTTCCCTTACTTCCGTTGAGACAGTAATGCTCCAATACCATATCCTGAATCATCCACTGATATAATACATTCAGCAGTTTCATCGAACGATTTAAGGCAGGATGCGTTCACAATTTCCTCTTTTATAGATGCAAACTCCTTGGCATGTGTCTGATCCCAGCAAAATGTTGCATTATTCCTTAACAGGGCACGAAATTCTCCACTTTGGATGCAAAGTTTTCCACAAAATGAGAATAAAACTCTGCTAGTCCTAAAAATGATAGCAATTGTTCCTTGCATTTAGGTTCTGGAGCTTCACAAATAACCTTCACATGACTAATATTAGGCTGAATACCATCCTTAGAAATGATATGACCTAAAAATTCTACTCGACTTTCTCCAAATTTCCACTTCTGATCTTTAACAGTTAGATCATAGTCTCTCAATGCCAGCAATACTGCCTTTAAATGTCGGTCATGCTCATTTTTGCCCTTACCAGATACTAATATATCGTCCTGGAATACCTTTTCACCCTTAACATTTGAAAGTATCTTAGATAACTCCCTTTGGAAAACAGCAGACGCACTAGCCAAACCAAATGGCATTCTTTTATATTGAAACATTCCTTCTGGTGTAATAAATGTTGTACAATGTTTAGACTCCGGATTCAAATGTATTTGGTGATATTCACTCGCCAAATCAATAGTTGAAAATAATGTCGCATCTCCGATGGACAACATCAATTCTTGAAGATTCGGTAAAGGAAATGCATCTACCTAAATTCATCATTGAGTGCCCGCAGGTCAACACACAACCTGAGGTCCCCATTAGATTTTACTGAAATTACAATCGGAGAAACTCAATCCAAACATTCAGTAGGTTCAATACCATCCTTGTCACATAAATCCCTTAAAATTTCCTTCAATTTCCCTCTATAATTTAAGGGAACATTCCTCACCTTTTGTGTTACAAGAACAGCATTTTCCTTTAACACAATAGTAGGTTGGAAATTTTTCATACTCCCCAAACGATTGCTAAACACAATGGGAAGCATTCTCTTTACGTCATGGTACAAATTATTCTGCACATTATCCATATCTACAGTGTATACTGGTGGACTGGCACTAGGGTCCACTTTTAATCCCATTTCACATATATGCAGTCAACCAAAAATTGTCGTCCCACATTCTGCAATGAGAATTTCTCCCGAACACTTCTTCTCAGCAAATTCAATCACTGCCTGCATTTTTCCTACAATTGCAATTTTGTGCCCGGAATAGCTGCAGGGACTGGTTTTAGTGTTTTGTAATTTCCTTCCAGGCCATAATTGGTTAAACATGGTTTTGCCCATTATGGTGTACCATGCACACAAGTCCACCATAACTTCTACTTGTACGCCATTTATCTTCACGAAACACTTGGGAAATAAAAGGTCCACTTTCTTGGTGTTACAACTCTGAATGCTCAATACCATGTTCTGCATTTTCTCCTCAAATTCATTATCGCCCACACTCTCCACAATGCAACTCACCCTCTTTCCAAAACTTTTACAAACTTGCGCAAAGTGTTCCTTTTCTTGCACATACTACAAACTTTCCCAGCTGCCGGACATCCACTAAAATTTGCAAAATGCGAATTAGCACCACACCTAGGACACAATTTGCCTTTGTTATTAGTTCCAGATTTGTTATCCCCACCAACAGAACGTGATACTGCCCATTTCTTTTTTTCCTTACCATCTCTGTCACTTCCTACAGTACACACAGTGTCATTATCCTTAACTTCCTTCTTCATAGTTTGTATGCAATCCTCTGTACTTTCAATGCTCCTTGCCACCTCAACAGCTGTTTTTAAAGATATTTCTCCTGAAGACCTTAACTTTTCTTTACTTTTTTTTAGATTTTGTTTTCATTAACAACTGATCTCTTAAAACTTGATCATATGTCATACAATCAAAAGCGCGAGTAACAGCAAGGCCTCTCAGTATCGCCATATACTGGTCAATGGATTCATCCACCTTCTGTTCCCTTGAATAAAATGTATACCTTTCCATAACCACATTTATTTTTCAGCCATACTTGTCCTGTAACTGTTTTAGCGCACATTTGTACACATCTTTTCCATTCGCATTAACTATAGGTGGCAAATTTTAAAATTCTCTTAAACCAACAGCCCCAAGCAATGTTTAAGCAACAATAAATGAACATCAGGTGAACATTCACCTTCTTCCAATACATCCACACACACTTCAAATAGATCTAACCACAATTCCCACTGACTAGGTGGATCTCCTGGTTCATATAAACAAAAAGGGTGGAGGTTGAATACTAGACATTTTGCTGAACAAAATTTCAAAACAGAACATATATATATATATATATATATATATATATATATATATATATATGAAAACTACAAGGATCTAAGCAGAAGATTGCTAAAGTCATAAACGTATTTCATATATCCATGAGCCACATTGTAATTTACTGAAACCTGCAAAATGAGTCTTAAATGAGTCTTAAAAGAGATTTAAATATCAATAAACTACATAAATGTCTTTCAAATATCATTAAATTGCACCTATATTTGATGTTTAGTTGAAAATGGTACTTAAATAAACCAAAACAAATATATAGTTATATACAAAAAAATGTGCCTTTCACAGTTTCCAGCAGTATGTAGACAAAAAAAATAAATAAGTAAAATTCAAATCGCAGGCACAAGGTGTGCCTAACACCGTAGAATAAGGTTGGTAATGGGAAACCTTCCCAACATCCCAAGATGGCCGTCGCAGACTATGTAGTATGCTCTCTAGGGGAATTTGGGCACCCTCCTACCCACAATTCCAATCGTCGTTGCTGCATAGGATACAGCTGATTTGTCTCGCAGAAAACTCCACCTAAGCACCTCTTTTTGAATTGGCAGTCCTCCAAATGGTAGCACGCACAGAATCCTCACAGAGTTGAATCCACAGCAGACAGATCGGTGTCCAAATTGAACCTATTAACGTCGTTCCCCTCTGACGTCTGCCTTTCGCCTTGTTTCTGCAGGCGATTCTTGATGCGCTGATGTCAAAGATGCCCCAGCGGGGAAAATGAAACAATAGTAACGTTAATGCACGCCCCTAGGAAAGGGCTTGTGAGTTCATTTAAACAAAAGTATGTGAGCGTGCCAAGCCTCAACGACAACTGGTACCCAGTTCACACAAATTGTCAGTAGCACGTTGACACTGTCTATCAATAATATCTTTTTGCCGATTGTCTCCTGACACGCATGCTGCTCACTTGTGCCGTCCACGCTGCGCTTACGATTCCTTTGTTGCTCCACATCGCGCTCAGAAAATTCACCTCTAGAATCCATGGGGTATTTCAACTGTGCCAGGGATCTTCACCGAAATGGCCGAAACCACTCCTACATCACCCTGCTTGCCTGTCTCGTCGCCATTGTTACAACAAGGACAACCAGGTGAGAGAAATACTTTATTTTCAATAAATGCGCTGGTTCAATGCAGGAGCGATGTAAACCATCTGCTTCGCCTTTAACCGCCACTGCTTCAAATCCCCCTTGGTTCCCTTCCCAGCGACATAGATCGAATGTATCTTCATTCTACATTCGATCCATGCGCCACACAAAGTTATTTCTATTTGCCAATCTGTGAATGCATGCCACTACATCCATGCACTATGCCATAATTAAAACAAACTGCAGATGTCCAGACTGTATCCTACCCTTACTATGTACACTACTGGCTACATGGTAGCAGTGCAGGGCATGCCTCAGTAGACAAACACTTGTAATTGCAATCAGGCGTGGACAAGAAAACACAGCGTGCTACTGCATAAGGGAAGAAAAACAAAGGTATGCACATTATAAGTTAAATCTTCAAGTAACCCAACAACATTTTTTTGTTATCTCTAAAGCCCCTGTGCCTACTTGCATAATGGTAAACCCACTTACTTCTTTTATGGTAAAATGTCTCTTCTCAACCTACTTTGATCCCCTCCCTGAAGCTGCTGTATGGAGCCAGAGAGACTCCATTTCTACTTGCTTCCGCATTGCTTCCCCAAGGAAGCACTCCTGCATTGGTGTACTCTACATCATAGCATCATAGTGGAGAGCATATGGCACAGTGGGTGTAGGAAAATGTAGTTTCTAAAGAATGCAATTTTGTGTGAAGTCTGTGTATATACTGAACAAGAGATGACCACAGCACTCAGATGGTGTATAGCTCGGATGAATGTAGGTAAATGTTCAAGAGTAGCATTCCAGTAAGAAAATCAATCAAAGTCCTTCTTTGTTCCAGTAGGTCTTTTATTCGGATTGTAAATAGTACAGTCAAAACCGGCATAGCCAACACGTGTTTCGTCACAAATGTGACTTTATCAAGGCTAACAAAGCTGTATGTACAGATGGTACCTTCCTGGCGTAAATATGAGAAGGCCCTTAAAACTATAAGGATACTTTTTCTCACTTACAGACGAAGAACCTACGGACTTCATAACGGACTTACCAGGGTCCACTCCATTTCTTGGTTTCTTATGTTTGTACACAGAAGATTACTTTGAGGACTACCACCACAAATACTACGTAACTATATCGACGGACGTTTCTTAAATACTGACTTTCCTACCTGACACCTTCCCATACAGGCACTAGATAAGTGATGTGTACAAGAGAATTAAAAATATTTAGGCCCTCATCCTGACCTTGGCGGGCGGCGGAGGCCGCCCGCCAAAGTCCAGCCGTCAGGTTACCGTTCCGCGGTCGAAAGACCGCGGCGGTAATTCTGACATTCCCGCTGGGCTGGCGGGCGGCCGCCTTCAGGCCGCCCGCCAGCCCAGCGGGAAAGAGGCTTCCACGATGAAGCCGGCTCGGAATCGAGCTGGCGGAGTGGAAGCTGTGCGACGGGTGCAGTTGCACCCATCGCGTATGTCACTGTCTGCGCAGCAGACAGTGAAATACATTTAGGGGCCCTCTTACGGGGGCCCCTGCAGTGCCCATGCCCCAGGGGCCCCGTGACCCCCCCTACCGCCATCCGGTTCCCGGCGGGCGGACCGCCGGGAACTGGATGGCGGTAGGGGGGGTCGGAATCCCCTCGGCGGCGCAGCAAGCTGCGCCGCCTTGGAGGATTCCAAGGGGCAGCGAAAAACCGGCGGGAGACCGCCGGTTTTCCTGCACTGACCGCGGCCAAAGCGCCGCGGTCAGAATGCCCTGCGGGGCACCGCCGGTCTGTCGGCGGTGCTCCCGCCGACCCTGGCCCCGGCGGTCTAAGACCGCCGGGGTTAGAATCACCCCCTTAGTGCTTAGGTCCACTGTAGGTCTATGAGGAAAATGGACATGTACTCTCTTGGTTGTCTGTGCTCTTGTGCCATTAGTATCCTGCACATATTTCAGTTGAGAGATTTGTTTGGATGAAATACATGAAAAAATAATTTGGAGACTCCAATCTTATGGAAGAAGATATTACACTGAAGCTATGCAGTCTGCATGACTTACAAAATTAAATAATTAATCTTTTTTTAACCTGTGTCATCCAACTATAGGCACTTCTACACTAGCCTAGTTCAAAGATGTGTGTCACCGTGTGGGTATGGAGGAACCACTCCAGACTGCGTTATAGACCTAAAACGAAGGATTTTTTATTGATGATATGGTATATGGTGGAATACAGGTAGGTTTGTTTTCAGTCTTTGCGAAGCTGGGCTTTAATTGGTGGGGTGTTCTTGAGGTTCCGTTCCTTTACTCGTCTCTCTCTCTCTCTTGTTCACAGGTCTTTCCCCCGGAAGCGCATGTGGAGAGAAAAGAATAAGAGCCGTAAGTGATCTTTTAATGATGTCTTGTTTCTGATATAATGTCGCTACGATTCTTGTCTTTCTATGCTTGGTACTGTTAAGTTACTCTCCTTATCTCAGGTTAGCCCGTACTTGTCTGTTGTTTTCTTACTACTCTGTTTCCTAATCTTTCTTGTCTTTCTGGTTTTTCTCTAGTATACAGCTGTTTCTGTACTTGGGTTTCGGCTGGCTCATTACAGGTAACGGTAGTCTATGGTGCCTGTTGGTAAGTTCTCGTGTTTCTCCCTCCTCCTCCTTTGTTTCCCTCTTTTCCCTTCCTATGTCCCCAGTGCTCGTGCCTTTCAGTTTCCTCGGTGTTTGTCTATTCCCCCCTCCCCGTGTCCCCGTGCCCCCTCTTCACTCCACTCCGTTCTCTCTCTTATTTACAGTCTCTCAGGGACGTAGTCCCACGCACCTGAATGGCCACGCTTCTCCTGGAGCCTGGCGGGATGCTGCATTTCGTCCTCCCGGTCGCCTGGAACAGGGTCTTCTTGGAATCGCCTCTCAGTGTCTCTTCCGATACCTAGAGGGTACCTCCGGTGCTGGTTCACAGTCGAGCTCTGCTCCTCGTCTCTCTCCTCCCCACCACTGCCCCCCAAAAGTGCTGACACTGGTACCTTTGACCGACTGGCGTCCCACTGCTGCGGAACGATCGACAAATCAGAGGCAGCAGGACCAGGAAGCTGCTGGCCAGCAGTGGCAGAGTCAGCACAAGTGATAGCCATGTGCAGGCGGGTGTGCAGGCTCTAGCCCGTCACAGTGTGCTAGCACTTCCTGTCAATATTATTTAGCTGGCTATTGGAGAGACCTTCTCTTCAGTGTCTATGTAGTTACAGATGAAAGAACATCCAGATTATTGGAAATTGGGTTACTGGTTGTGGCTGCTGAAACTCTACTCAAGCAGCAACCACAGTTTCTGTCAGGGTGAAGTTATAAGCAAAGCCCAACTTAACATGTGCTTAACCCTCAGGTAGCTAGGCACAAGCAGTCAGGCATAACTTAGAGGCAATGTCTAAAGTATTTGTGCTGAACCTCAAACAGTGAAAACGTGAAAACACAACACAAGAAAATTCCCACACCAATTTATGATAAAATGTAATATACTAATTGATATCAACATGAGAACAATTCAATTAGTAGATCTGGAGATATGCAATTTAGAAAAATGTAAGTGAAAATGGTGCCTAGAAGCACAAAGCACTGACTATGATTATCTGGTCACACTGGACTAGGGCAAACTCACAAGTTCAGGCTGACTGACATGGAGTGTGGTCAGAATACAGGTAACAATTTAGGCCTGCTGAAAAAAGTACTATAAATCATTGTTGCAGAGCATTATGAGACCCAGCATTGAGGATTCATCGTGCAGCGGCAGTTCCAAGAAGTTTTTAAAGCTGCGATGCCAAGTCCTGCATTGTTATTGAGGATGTCATCGAAAAGGGGCTGGCGATGCAAGGGCCTCTGTCGAAGATACATCATGCAGTGGTGGTTTTGAGGAGGCTGCACGCTGCGATTCGTGTTGGGTGTTGGGGATGAGTCACACTTCATCCGTTTCAATGCAGCCTTGAGGAGATTCATTGTACTCCATTTGGTCTGCCTACATGACCACAGCTGGGCTGGCATAGCACCTTCAGGCCCACTTTCAAGTGTCCAGGACTGGAGTGGCACCACTTGGGGGCAGAACTCATGGTAGATAGAGTCCAGGTGCTGGGTTCAACTTTGTGGGAGTCTTTTCTGTCCCTGAGGCTGTGATCAGGAAACCAGCCAACCAGCCCATGAAATCACTCTGGTGGTCCTGGGATCAAGATGTGTGTCTAGTCCTTCTTACTCTGGCAGCAGGGCAACAGAGTAGCAGTAATTCTTGCAGAGCAGCACAGCAGTACTTCTGAGTCTTCTACTGGTCCAGAGGTGAACTGAAGAGTTGGGTTTGAAAGGCCATTATTTATGCCTGGTTTCCATTTTAAAGTGGGAGAAGGTTCTGGAGTTTTTCACCCAGAGGTGTTTGGTATTTCCTGCCTCCTTCTCCTGATCCCAGCTTGTCTGGGGTCACAATAGACCTGTGGCAGGCCCTTTGTGAGTGTGCCCAAGCAGAGCCCTTGTGATGTGCAAATGTGATAGGTGACAGCTCCCCCCTCATCAAGTCAGAAATGGCTCATCCTGCCAAAACTTGTGCTCCTTTGGCTCACTGTCTTTGAGCAATAAACAAAGACCAACTGTCAGATACACCTTGTCATGTATCCAAAAAAAGGCTGCAGGAACAGGAAAATGCCAATTTTCTAAAAGTGGCTTCTTCAGATTTGTGACTTAAAATATGACTTTGCCAAGTCAACATCCCTATCTGTTCTCAATCAAAGGTTATCACTTATTAAATCAAATAAATTAACCCAGTGCTATGCTAAGGGAAAGGAAGGCAATACAGGGGTGAAAAAAATAATTTAGGAGTTTTTTACTACTAGGACATGCAAAAGTTAAAAGTACACATCCAACTTTTTATATACACTATACCCTCCCTATGGGCTGTTTAGGGCCTATCCTACCTGTGACATATAGTATTAGAAAGCATGTTTTAGACCTGGCAAAAGGGTTATTTCGGCAAGATTGAAATGGAAGTTTAAACTGCACACACAGGCTGCAGTGGCAGGCCTGGGACTGGGACATGTTTAAAAGGCTGCTTAAGTGGGTGGCACAATCAGTGCCACAGGCCCATTAGTAGCATTTAATTTACAGGTCCTGGGTACACACAATACCACTTTACTAGGGACTTACAAGTAAATTTAATGTGGCAATTTTGTGTAAGCCAATTTCACCTTGTTCAAAGAAGAGATCACACACACATTAGCACTGGTTAGCAGTGGTAAAGTGCACAGAGTCCTAAAGCCAACGAAAACAAGATCATCATTAATGGAGGCGTAAGGCCAAAAGTTCGGAGGAAGACCACTCTGAGGCTGACAGGTCGGGGGCGTGGGCAAGATGGCGGCCGAATCGGATGCTTAAATTAGGAGCTCCGCTCTCGGCCCACCAAAATCTGCCATAATCCTGTTCCCTGCGATGCCCGACACTAATCCATGCAGTGGGAGAAGTCCCCTACACATGTAGGACTGCTGTAAGCCGTGGCGGAAAATAACGCTGACCGCACGGGATCGATGCAGCCGATGCAGGCGCTGGAGAGGCCTGGGCCGTGGGCCCCGACTGAGAGGTAGGCGCAGATTATCGCTGCACGCGGGCCCCCCGGGGCCCTGCCTGTACTCGCCCTCGCTACGTGAGGGGGCTGGATCGTGCCGGCGAGCCTTGTGTATCCGGCGCGGAGCCCCCCGAGGTGAAACGCCGCTCATACTGCAGCCTACCTGAATCCTCTGGTGTCGGGAGGGCCTGGTCTGCTCTGCCCGGAGCGGGGGCAGACGCTGCCGGTCCCCGACGCCACCTTCTGGCCCTCCCATCTGGGCCTGTTCTCGCCGCAGTGGCGAGCGGGATCGGGACTCTCGGGTCGCGGACACCCGAGCTTGGGCCTCCCAGGTACTCTGACGCGGAACCGGTGGCTCACCCCACGGTGAAGAACTGCGAACGTGCCACCCTCAGACAGGCAAAGGAATGGAGCGGGGGCCAGGAGCCCCTGAAGCACAACAACAAAATAATCATATAAAAAAAAAAAGGGGAGACAGAAACACACCATAAACCCAAGTGAAGCTACTAACCAAAACCCAGGTTTGAAATAAGCAGGATTCCATCCGTCCTCCCAGAGTCAATAATTCTCCAAATCGTAACAAGCTCTTTGTAATCTATAAGAGGGACATACTCAAGGAGGCACGCACAAACCTGCAAGGTAGTCCACACCTACGAATTCAATCAGAGTAAAACACCAGCACACCCTGCATTCTACAGGGAATTTTAACCGATACCAGCCTCAACGAGTAATCCAGCAGTGACCGCTGCCGCTGACCACAATGGTCAAGCCAAAACCCCCCCAAACCGGGGAGCCACATGGACAGTGGTAGCCCACCCTCTGCAAGCAAATCCAACACACAAATTGCAACACTTCATCAAGTGAACGAAACACTGCGTACTCATTCTCTGCACTTTGACAAACTTTTACAGGCAATAATGGACACCAAGTCCTCACTGGAGGGCGAAATTGACATGGCGGTCTTGGAGGTTACACTACTTCATGCAGACCATCGCAAACTATCAGACAGGGTCAACAACACAGAACCAGCACTAAAAACTGTCCAACCCGAGATTGCAGACATGAGAACTAAAATTCAGCAAATGGAAATGGAAATGTCACTACTACAACGCAAGACCGAGGAAGCGGAGGGCCGCTCCAGGCGTAATAACATCAGATTCCTCGGTATACCAGAGTGAAAAGAAACACCCAACGCTGAGGAATTTCTAGAGAACTGGCTGAAAAACATAATGGATGCACAGGACTCCACTAAAATACCAGTGATAGAAAGAGCACACAGAATCCCCAGCAGACCTCCGCGGCCAGGTGCTCCACCTCATCCTCTGATAGCGCATTTCCTAAATTACAGGGACAGAGACCATGTACTCCAACATTTTTGAACTACAGGTACAGTCAGCCTGGAGAATAGCAAAGTCACTGCCTACCCAGACGACACAATGGAAGTACAATGCAAAAGAGCATCATACATCAAAATCAACAAATATTGCGTGAGCACAAAATCACTTACTCACTTATGTTCCCAGCTCACCTCCGAATAATAATGGACGAAAAAACTCTTATGTTCCCAACCCCTGAAGACGCATGGACATGGTTACATGTTAAGGGCCTAGCCGAACCGTCCAACGAGGATACAGCAAAAGAGGAATGGATCACTCCAAGTTCTAAGAAAAAGAAAAGGAAAAGCACCACAGCACGTCCAACCAAATCACAAATCGTGGCTGAACAAGCGAAATTTGTGAGTGACACTAGCATATTTATGCGCCTATCACCAGACACTAAAGACAAAACAGATTTAAACGAAAGTGGCTTGTTGCGCAGTGGCTCCAGCTCCTCCCTCTCCCAGTTACTGGGTGGCCCTGACCTCACCCCACGCCTGGCAGACGAAATCTAAGATTTGCAGTAGTTGTATGGAAAGGACTCGCCAATCCTAGGACAATAGGGGCCGTACCCGCTCCCCTCCAACATGTGGGAGCGGACACACATGGGCATCCCACAATGTGGCCAGACCAGGCGCAGACCTCATAAGTCGCAAGAAACTAAAGCCAGAGGTCATGAACACATCCAGGGCTGCAGCAGTGGAAAGCAGCATTGTGAGGGTGGGCTGGCAAAGCGCCAGGCACCAGTTAATCCACGTCCCCACCACCTGGACGGTACCCGAATGGAACTGAACTGTACAGACTTAAGTTTAGGCACCAGTTGTGCCACTCCGTTTAAAGCTGGGCATCCGCCCAAATATCCTTTTATGTTGGTTTATTCACTCTCTTTTTTCTGTCTCTGGGTCTATCCCACCTCTTTAAGGTCAATATTATCTTGTGTTGGGATTGGTGTGGGAGGGGGCGGCTATGAGGGCAGGCTTCCGTGGTGGGTTCGCGGTAGGGACGGTGGGCACAGATCCTGGGCTTCTCCCGCAGTGTGGACATGCAATGATTACATTGTAATAAACAATGCACAAGGAGTCTATCTATAACATACTAACTTGGAATGTGAAGGGCACGGCGGGAATGTCCAAACACAATAGAGTGTACGTTCACTTAGAACGCCATCACATCCACATTGCCATATTGCAAGAAACGCATCTCACACCAGAAAACATTAAAGAAATAGTCAAGAAATGGGCGGGACTAATATATGGATCAGGAACATTCACTTTTGCAAGAGGAGTTCTGATTTGGATAGCCCCAGGGGTCCCATACACAGTAGAACACACCACAATGGATAAAGATGGCAGGTTTATACAAATAGTAGGCTCTTTAGATGGTGAAAAGCTAGTAATTAATGGAATATACGTCCCGAATATCAAACAGGGCGAGTTCCTACTAAACACGATCTCACATTTATCTAATGACTTGACCGCACCCAGCATATGGGGGGGGCATGAATTGCGTCCCACAAATAGATATGGATAGGTCACACCCCCACTGGTGGGCACCCCAGTAAGAAAAAACTCTGAGATGCTACAGTCATGGATAACAGACCGTCGCTTAATAGATGTATGGAGACATTTGCACCCCCGAGAAAGGGAATACTCGTACCACTCCCCCGTACACCTGTTATATACCCGTATAGATCTAATACTCAGTTCACAGGACTTAACTCACAGAATAACGAGCGCAGAATACACTGCAAGGGTTATCTCAGACCATAGCCCATTGGTCGTTCACATTAAATGGGGTAGACCACGTGCGTGTATCCCAACTTGACGTCTCCAACCACGATTGCTGTAGGACCCCCCCTTTTAGAAAAGATATAGCTACTCATATTGCCTCATATTTTATCCTAAACAATGGAACAACAAGCTCTAGAGCAAATGAAAGGGACGCACACAAGGTGGTCCTAAGGGGCGCATGTATATTGATGGCAGTGGGAATACGACAAACACTGATGCTGGAGCTCCGGCAGCTAGAGCGGGATGTCAGAACCGCAGAATGCAAACAAGCAGAGGACTCCACCATTGTGACAGATCTTAGTAGACTACGAACAGAATGGTGCAAGGCGGATTGGCACCTAAGGCAGTATGACTACCGTCATTATCTGGCTCGCGGGCACGCAGAAGGTGATAGACCTGGTAGATTATTGGCATGGCTGCTAAAGAACGAGAGTCGTAATTCCCCAATTGGAGCAATCCGCCTCGACCCAGGGATAATAGTAAATACCCAAGTGGAAATAAATAATGCCTTCAAGGAGTATTATAGCACACTATATAGGGCCCCACTCCCTCCATCAACATAACAGTTAAACGAGTTCTTCAATGGGATAGAATTAAATCGCTTAACCCCAGATCAGGTGGAGGATTTAGAAAAACCAATAGATCTGGCAGAGATACAGCTAGCCTTGCAACAACTAGCGCACGGTAAAGCACCAGGCAATGATGGCATTCCCATAGAGTACTATAGTACATTCTCTGCACAAACAATGACTCCATATCTGGGAATGCTGACTGAGGCCTTGAATCTCGGTCAGCTTCCTGTCACTTTAAGGGAGGCACTGATAGCGGTACTACCTTAGTCAGGTAGAGACCCATTAGATGTGCGCTCATACAGACCATTATCCCTGTTAAACACCGACTGTAAGTTGCTTGGTAAAATCCTGGCAAATCGGCTGCTCCCATGGGTGTCGGACCTGGTCCACCAAGATCAGTCCGGATTCATACCAGGCCGCAGTACTTTTACCAACATACGGAATCTACTGCAACTAATGGCAAATACCCCAGAGGGTGAATATAGCCAAGTAGCAGTATCATTAGATATTGAAAAAGCGGTTGACACTCTGGGACGGCCCTTCCTTATAGAAACTCTAAACCGCATGGGATTTGGTAAGACATATATAAGCTGGGTTAGGGTCTTGTATTCTAGCCCAACAGTGAGAGTCCAGACAGGCGATACAATATCCGAGAAGTTCCCCATAGAAAGAGGCACCAAACAGGGTTGCCCACTATCACCATTGCTGTTCGCCCTCGCCATCGAACCACTAGCCGCCCGGCTACGCTCACTGGCTCCAGTATGGGGCATCCTGGACGGACACACCCATCTTATAGTATCACTGTATGCAGACAACGCATTAATATTTTTACGAAATCACTCAGAGTCTCTGCCTGACTTGCTGGGGTTACTTCACAAATTCGGAGTGGTGTCTGGGTTAAAAGTAAATTGGTCAAAATCCTGCCTATTTCCTATGCGACCAGTACCCGAAATACACCGTTCGATTTCCAGCCCGGGGGACCTGAAATGGTGCTACACTACTTTTAAATACTTGGGAATACATGTATATCGTGAACCATCGGATCTGAAAGATGGAAACCTGGGTCAAGTGATACGCTCCGTTAGGGGCTCATTATCTTTCTGGTGCTCGCTCCCACTCTCTCCCATGGGCAGAGTTGCTATAGCAAAGATGTTGGTACTACCACGTCTGCTGTACTTCTTCATGGCGCTCCCATTGGTACTCCCCACTTTTTTTTAAAAATCACTGAACAGCATACTAACAGACCTAATATGGGGCAAGGGTCGTCGGTGCGTGGCGCTAACGAAAATATATCAACCACTCACAGCGGGAGGGCTAGGGGCACCAAGATTTGAATTATATTATGCTTCTTCCCAGCTACAATGGGTGTTTAAATGGCTTGGAAATCTCACAAATGCAGAAACACAGACAATACTCGTGGACCTAGGCCACACTAGTATACTACAATATCTGATGAACCGGGAAGGATCAACGCACACACAAAACATCCTACTAAATATCGCTCACTGGATATGGGGACGCTTCGCACTAGCTGGGGACAAAAAGCTGCAATACTCCCCCATGATCAGACTGCTGGCCATCCCAAAAATCGAAAACATAGCAGGAAAGGTAGGCCTGCACATTTGGCCAGAGAAGGGTATACAAACAGTGGGTGATATCTACAGCGAAGGACGCTTTTCAACATACGATGCACTGGCCAATGCCCATAACCTGGGGCAGAGAAGCGTCATAGCATACAGTGCATTACGACAATTAGCTCGCTCAACCTGGAACTGTGGGCAAAATGAACCAAAAATTGACCCTATATTACATGATTTGTTAGATAATATCACGATCCCAAAAAACGTATCCAGAATATATAAAATCTTGACAACACACACTGAACATGGACAGGAGCTAGCAAAAAACAAGTGAGATCAGGTACTATCAGAGCCGCTCCAGGCACAAGAATGGAACCAGGCTATGCAAATGATTTATGAAGTGTCACGTAATCCCTGATTCTACTATACTCTGTTTAATTATGTACATCAAGCATATTTGTCACCTCACCGACTAGCACGCATGTTCTCCCACACACCACAGAGTTGCCCTAGGTGCTGCACCGCAGAAGCTACCTTTTTCATATGACATGGGAATGTCCACCAATTCAGCACACATGGAATGATATAATAAATTTGTTGTCCGAATGTACTGATACCCCAATGTCCCCCAACCCCAAGCTATGTCTTCTGGGTATAGGGGTAAGATCTAAAAAGGCGGAAGCAGACACACAGATGCATAGCACTAGCACTAGTGATCAACAGACACCTGATAGCTATGCACTGGAAAGCACCCAGCGCGCCTAGCATACACCAATGGCAAAAGAAAGTTATTACGCTGGGCAAAGGCAGAAGAACATACACTGCAATCACTTCAGGACACGGGGATCCAGGTCAAGGGTGCAGAGTCCTGAAGTTCCTTTGTGACTCTTTTAGAAAGCAAAGATGACAAATTACCCCCATGAATAGACGTCATGAATAGGTAACAACTAACAATCATAGCACATACATGGAATGACGACACAATTAGCACACTAATAAATGTAGGGTGGAAGCCACACAGAACACAAGAACTGTAACTGCAGGAATCACAGGAAACACCCTGGTAGACACGCCGTGACACAAACGCATCTCGCAATATATTAGAACACATGGATTGAAGGACATAAATGCACCTCATATTGTTGCTGGCCCAGGTGTAGAGGCCCCAGGCCACAGATACGCTTGCCTCGTTGATATCGCCCCTGGTGCCTGCATGATCGCTGGACCCCCCATGTGTTTGGGCCCGAAATCATTCTAAGAACACATATCATCCCAGCTTGGAGGATGACGAAGGGTCTGCTCGAGCACGGCGTGTGCGCTGCTCTCCTCCTCCTCCTCCCCCCTTCATCCTCTCCTTTCGCGAATACACCCATCTTGACCTTTTTTGACCTCAACATCTCTTTTCTTCCTTCTCATCTTTAACCTGCTGTATTCACTTTGTATTCTCTTTGTTTTTTTTTTCTCTTTTCACATATGTTACGAGTCATACAATGATTATTACGTGCATAATGTTTCCAAACCCTTGCCTACATGCCAAATGGTAACTGTATTGTTAACATGTGAAACTAAGAGGGATAAATGTCGATACATGGAAATAACTGAGCAATTAAGCAAACTTGTACACAACTGTAACTTGCTTTTTTGGTAATGTTGGTATAATAACAATAAACATATTAAAAAAAAAAAAAAAGAGGCTGACAGGTCTAACACGTGTCCCCTTTAGATGAAAGTTGGGAGAACAACCCAACCTCCTGAAAGTTCTCATCACTGAGAAAGAAAAACCTGGGGAGATCATCAGCATTCGCATGGTCTGACCAAGGACAGTGTTCCGCTGTAAAATACATTCCTTGTAAGGGGATGGATTACCTCAACAACTTGGGATTTTCACCTGCATTTGAATGAGCTGTTCGCGGGGCCTGCAGTCTGTCTGAAACAGATATGATCTTAGTATCTGGAGTGCCCAAACCACAGAAAAGGGCTTACTCTCAATATCCCTCTACCCGTGTTCCCGGGGAAGTAACCTCCTGCTAATGAAGGCTACAGATTGAACTAGACCCTCCTTATTTAACTGTAAAAAGACAGTGATTCTGCTATGCTCTGAAGCATATTTCTGTGGAGCATTGCAAGATCTAGCGTAGAAGGTGCGTTGCACCAAGACAGTTCCGAGGAGCTTTGAGGATGTGTTGGACAGCAATACTTCTGAGGAACTGTGAGGATGTGATTGGAGTCCTGCATCGTCATTGAGAATGCGATTTATAAGGGACTGGTGATGAAAAGTCCTGTATCAAATATGTGTCATGCACTGGAAGTTCCAAAGAAGCTGAGAGGCTGTGATGTGGAGTCCTGCTTCATCATCCAGGACTTTGTAGATGAGGGGCTTGTGATGCGAAGGCCTGAATTAATGATGGATTGCACAGTTACAGTTCGGAGGAGACTATGGGCTGCAATGGGAAGTCCAATCTGGGGCATGTGTCATGTTGCAGCGGTTCCAATTTGAAGGTGATAAGATGGGGGTCAAGACTCGCCGCAGATAGAGTCCAGGTGCTGGATTCCAGTTGATTGGAGCCTTTTCTGTCCCTTTGACTCTGGTCAGGAGGATAGCCACCTAGCCCTTGGAGTTGCTCTGGTGGTTCTGGGGTCAAAATGCAAATCCAGCCCTTCTTACTCAGGCAGCAGAGCAACAGGGTAGCAGTACTTCCTGCAGAGCTGGACAGCAGTCCTTCTCAGTCTTTCACTGGTCCAGAGGTGTACTGAAGAGTTGGGTCTGAAGAGACATTATTTCTACCTGGTTTCCATTCTGATGTAGGAGAAGATTCTGGCGTTTTCAACCCCAGAGTTTTTTTAGAATTTCCTGCCTCCCTGTCCTGGTCCAAGTTTCTCTGGGGTCACAGTAGACCAGTCTCTAACCTTTTTAGAGTGTGCCTGGGCCAAGACTTTGTGAGGGCAAGTGTGGTAAGTGACCGGTCCTCTCCCTCATCAAGTCATAAATGGCCCATTCTGCCAAAAAATGCGCTCTTTTGGCTCACAGTCTGAGAGCAATACACAAATACCATCAACCAGCTACACCTTGTCATGTGACCCAGGAGAAGGCTGCAGGCACCAAATGGTTGGGAGAAGAAAATGCCAGCTTTCTAAAATGTAACACATTCAAAATTGTGACCGGACATCCATCTTCCCTATTAAATAGGGTTTTAAACTACAACTCATTCAACATCAATCTGGACATTCTTACCTGCTCCCAATTGAATGCTATCACTTATTAAATGTAATAAGTGAATCCAATGTTATCCAATAGGAGAGATAGGCCTTGCAGTAGTGGGAGACAAATGGTAAGAGTTTTCCAATACTAGGACATGTAAAAGTTAAAAGTACATGTCCAACGTTTTAAATACACTGCACTTTAGGGCCTACCCTAGGAATTACACATTAATTGAAAAGGAAGATTTAGGCCTGGCAAAACATTATTTTACCAGGCCAAAATGGCAGCTTTGAACCACAAACACAGGCTGCAGTGGCAGGTCTGAGACATATTTAAACGGCTATTTAAAAGGGTCGTATAATCAATGCTGCAGGCCCCCTATAAGCATTTAATTTACAGACCATGCGTACATGTAGTACCACTTTACTAGGGATGCACAGGTAAATTAATTGTAACAATTTGTTGTAAGCCAATTTCACCGTTCAGAAAGTGCATGCACTTTAGGATAGATAGATAGATAGATAGATAGATAGATAGATAGATAGATAGATAGATAGATAGATAGATAGATAGATGACCTACTGGTGGTCACCAGAAGGTAGCTATCTTTAGGACCAAGTTTACCTAGATAAAGCATGTTTTGTTTTGCTTATAACTTTGGCCCTGTTTGATAAATCTTCACAAACTTTTCATAACTGGTTTGCTACTCACTTCAGCTGCAGTTTGGGGGTGATTCATGAAGCAGAGGATGAGAAAAAGCGGGGTCCAAAAAAGCGTTTTCCCCATGCAATTTCACATATAGATTTTCAACATGACTACAACACGAACCACTGAACGGAATTACACCAAATTTGGCAGAAAGCTATATCTTGGTCCAGAAAGACCTCTTTTTATGATTTGTTGTAAATCCATTCAGTAGTTTGGGAGATATTAAAGGAAAAACAAATATGAATATCTAGGGATGCGGATCCTCCTTGGATCTGACAGAATTCATGGTGAAATCTGATTGACTGCCATCTTTTTCACACAGGAAACCAGCCAGGTCCCAAGAAAACAATACAAAAACAGGAGGTGCAGGGTAGGAATACTCTGACCTCCTAGACCTGGTAGTGAGGATCCCATAGGGACCCCAGCGGGGCTAAAATCATTTTTATAAAAAGGCTGTCACAGAATCGCAGTGAATCCATGAATACATGGAAAAAAATGTAAAGAAAGGCCTAGCTGTCCCTCTGCTGCAGCATCACGCTTGTACCTGTTTTCTCCTTGTTTTTTCTGCCATTTTTTGAGTGCCTTATCCTTGCTTTTCCCTTGTTCCCACTGCTTTTGTGTGCGCCCGCTCCTTGAGTCCCTCCTACTTGCCTTTCCCTTGTTTTCACTGCTTTCTCCTTGCTTTTTTCTCTGCTTTTTGGGTGCTTTCTCGTCATTTTCACTGCTTTTTCCTTGCTTTTTCCCTCATTCTTTATGTGCCCGCTCCTTGCTTTTTCCTTGTTCTCACTGCTTTCGTGTTGTTTTCCCCCAGTTTGTGTGTGCCCTCTCCTTATATTCCCCTTGTATTTACTGCTCTCTCTCTGCTTTTTCCCCCTTTTTGGAGTGCCTTCTCCTTGCTTTTCCCTTGTTCTCACTGTTTTCTCCTTGTTTTTTCCTCTGCTTTTTGTGTGCCTTCCCCTGGCTTTTTCCTAATTTTCACTGCTTTCTCCTTGATTTTCCCAGATTGTTTTTGGGCCTTCTCCTTGCTATTCCCTCTTTCTCACTGCTTTCCCCTTGCTTTTTGCCCAGTTTTTTGTGTGCCTTCTCCGTGCCTTTCCCTAGTTTTCGTTATTTTCTCCTTGCGTTTTCCTCTATTTTTTGAGTGCCTTCTCCTTGCTTTTCCCTCATTTTCCCCGCTTTCTCCTTGCTTTTTCCCCACTTTTTAGGGTGCCTTCTCCTTGCTTTTCCCTCACTTTCCCTGGTTTCTACTTACTTTTACTCCATTTTTATGTGCCTTCCCCTTGCTTTTCCCTCGTTTTTCACTGTTTTCTCCTTGCTTTTTCCCTCGTTTTATGTGTGCCTTTTCCTTGATTTCCCGTAATTTCACTGCTTTCTTCTGCAGTTTCTCCTGTTTTTTTGAGTGCCCTTTTCTTCCTTTTTGCTTGTGGCATAGAGTTGGATGCACACAGGGGTTTGGCAGGAATGCGTCACTCTGTGGAAAACAAAATCCTGTCTGCAACACAGTCCCCCTTGAACCATTGTGCAAGGGTTCCTGTGCAGGTGCTAGTGCAAAAATAGAGCAGGAATGTTCCATAACATGGCACATGCAGTGCATTCATGCCCTCTCCACTTACACAGCACAGCAAAGTGTATCAATTTCATGTGTTGCTCAGCGTCAAATTTTTATAAATCTGGCCCTTGGTTGAATATCAAAGCAACACATCATATCAATACTTTTCTAGCTCAGTACTGCAATATTAATCTAGCTGTTATTTGCCAAAAATGTATCTTCCTTCCTCATATTTGATTGTAGCCGTTTTTATCATTTTTCATTGCCAAAAAATAGTTCCTTTATTTGCCTCTTGAATGTAATTTGTCTTCTTCCTGTGGAGATTGGCCCTTAAACCCATGTTCCATTGAGTTCTAAAAATATCCTCCTTGTCCTGAAAAGGCATTCTCTGCGCTCCTTTTCAGTTCAAAGGCAACTATCACACCTCCCTTACAGTCTGCCTCAATCTATGAACGTTTTAAACACAAAAGTAGAATCTGACAAAGCTGGCCCAACTTGTTCCAGTGCATTTAGTAAATGTGTTGCCAAATCCAAATATAATCTGTCCTAGAAAATGTGTACACCAACAGCAAAAAGTGTTCAGATGTTGTAAGGCTCCACTGTTCATCTTTCTTCTTCCCTATGTCTGACTTATAAGAAAAAATATTCAACAACAATTGTAATCTGCCCTTCAATATACATTGAATGATAACAGTTCCAAAATGGTTTTGGGGGACCGTATCATAAATGTATCGTTGATCCACATATGAAGAACATATATTGGCTAGTGTGCAAAATTCTTTCTTAGTGCGCACTTTGATTATTATTAGTCTTCCCTCATCAATCTCTCTGATATTCAAAAGTTTCTTTCTTTCATTCTGTGACAACTAGGGCTCTCATTACAACCCTGGCAGTCGGTGTTAAAGCGGCGGTAATACCGCCAACAGGCCGATGGAAAAAAAATTGGATTACGACTGTGGCGGAAACCGCCAACATAGACAGCCACTTTAACACGCCGACTGCCAGGGCGGTAGAAACAAACAGCGTGGCGGACACCACCAACAGACAGGCGGGAGACAAAGCACTGCCCACTATATTACAAGAGGCCTATCTGCCACCTTTTCCGGGGTGGAAACAACGCGATCAAAAGCACGGCGGAAACAGTACACAGAAGGGAAAACACTCACCTCTCGACACCCAACAAGAAACCAGGACGCCATGGAGCCCGAACTTCATGTGTTATCCATGTTGGTTTACCTCCTCTTCTACCAGGAGTACGAACTGTGGCAGCAGCGACAACAGTGAGTACTGCACCTACAACACAGGGGGAGGAAAGAGAGTGACACACACACACAACACGCAACATCCCAACCCTCACCCTCACACAAAACAACATACACACAAATACATGCAGCAACCTTACATATGCACCCCTCTACCCCCTGGAAGAATGCAAGGACAAAAGGAAATTATTGTAACAATTGTAATCAAGAAAATCCATTAGTCAAAAGTCAAAATTCAGTATATACAAATATGTACACCAACTACACATCTCCAGATAGTGTACTAATCATTGTCCGTGGATCACTGGGCCCAAAATGCATGGGCGAGGCCCACACATGATACCTGACTAGAAACGGAGAGAACACTGCTGGGGCATCAGATCGAAAATAAACAGGCACCTCAGGGCGAATGGGAGGGGGGCATCTCAGCCTGATAAATGCACGACGCCACTGCTGCACGAGGGGGCACCATGCCCATTGATGTATCTTGGGGAGTGCAAAGCCACAGTCTCTCAAGTCTCTCCAGTGGGTGGTTTGCCCACTGCTTTATCCTGGGAGTGCAAAGCCACAGTCTCTCAAGTCTCTCCAGTGGGTGGTTTGCCCACTGCTTTATCCTGGGGAGTGCAAAGCCACAGTCTCTCAAGTCTCTCCAGTGGGTGGTTTACCCACCGCTTTATCCTGGGGAGTGCAAAGCCACAGTCTCTCAAGTGGATGCTTTTCTCCACTGGTTCTGGAGGGGGCTTTGTGCCCAGAATGCTTCATCCTGCCAAGGACTGAGGTAGTGGATATGATACTCTACTGGTTCTGGAGGGGGCTTTGTGCCCAGAGTGCTTCATCCTGCCAAGGACTGAGATAGTGGATGTGATACTCCACTGGTTCTGGAGGGGGCTTTGTGGCTAGAGGGCTCCACGTGGTGTGTGGCCGGTACAATTCTCTCACATGGGTGTGCGTGCCACGAGATATGCGAGGTTCAGGTAGCTTGATACGCCATGGAGGCAGCGACATAGCCCACACTGCTGCGGCTGCGCCTTCAACCTGCAGGTGCAAACAGTGATGGAGGAAATGCCTCATGGAAGCTGTCCAGGGTCCAGGAACTCTCCTCCAGCCTCAGACGACTGACCACTGGGGATGGTAGCCATGTCAGCGGTGGTGCCTGTGTCCGAGGATGCCGCGGGGCAGTGGCGGTGCTTGCGGCGGTGTCTGTTGCGGCAGTGCTGGCAATGGTGCATGGCTCAGCACCTGCTGAGGGACACAGCAGGACATCTCCTGCAGCCTCGGATGGCTGCCCACTGGGGAAGAGGCTGGAGACTGTCGTGGAGGCTGTAGACATGCTGGGGGCAGTGCAGGTGGAGGTGCTTGCGGTGGGGTCTGTCGTGGCTGTGCTTGCGGCGGTGTCTTTTGTGGTGGTGCTGGCAGCGGTGCATGGGTCAGCACCTGCTGAGGGACACAGCAGGATGTCTTCTGCAGCTTCAGACAACTGCCCACTGGGTAAGAGGCTGGGGACTGTCGTTGAGGCTGTAGACGTGCCGGGGTGGTGCAGGTGGCAGTGCAGGTGGCAGTTGTGATGGAGGGGCAGCTAGCGGTGTTCGCCGCCATACAGGTTGGCGTGGTCGTGGATAGAAAGTGTGACACTGGTCCCTCAGTCGGTGCCACCATGCCCTCTCCTGACCTGCTCTTCAGCTTTTGGCCCCTCCCTAGCTTTGATGGTGCTGCAGTTGTCTTGCCACTATCCCCTTTGTTTTTTGCTGAGCCCTTGGTGGCTGGTACTTTCGGCTTCTCCCTCTGGGATGTGGGCACCTTTTTCACCTTGGCAGATGTCCCTTGCTACGTGGCACACTGGCAGCCCTGATGGGTGGCTCACTCGATGACCCCACAGTTGCTGGCACCACCGTGCCTGGGGATTTGGTGGCTGAGGTGCTGGGCTGGGACCTGGAAAGCCTTGCCCTAGGGGAAGGCCGGGGGAGGGGAGGTGAAGGGAAGAGGTCAAGGTTTGTCAGGAATTTTTTTTTAGACACATTAGGAGGGGAAGATGGAGGGGGTTTGGGAGTGGAGGTAGAGGTAGTGGTTGTAGGAGGTGTACGTCTGCTGAATTTGGGAGAAGGTGCATTGGCCGAAGCTGTTGTGAGGTGGATGGCTGTGTGCCTGTGTTTGTGTACTTTGGGAGGAGGGCTCACTGACATTCTGGGAGAGGACACAGGGGATGTGTGAATGGTAGTGGTGTGGTGAGTGCACGTGAGCGGTGTGTGGTGATGGGCGTGCTGGTGATGGAGGCAGTGGCTGAGGATGTAGTGCATGCAGGTGTGAGTGGAGACGAGACAGGTAGGGAGGAGGAGGACATGGAGGAGGGGGACACAGTGGAGGCCGTGGATGTTGCTGTGTCTGCATGGGGATGGTGTTTGTGTGAGTGCCTGTGGGATGTGTGGTGCTTATGTTTGCCTGAGCAACTCTTGTGTGTTGATGAGTGTGCATGCTGGTCTGATGGTGTGCTTGGGATAGGCTGAGGTACAGGGGATTGGGTCTGGTTGGAGGAAGTTGGAGGGGGGAGGCTGGAAACAGGGACAATGGATGCCATCAGTGCTGAGGCCAGAGCCTGAAATACTCTCTGTTGGGCTGCCTGCCCAGAATGAATGCCCTCCAGGTATGCATTTGTTTGTTGCAAATGCCTCTGAACACCCTGGATGGCATTCACAATGGTAGATTGCCCAACAGTGAGGGATCTCAGGAGGTCAATAGCCTCCTCATTGAGGGCAGCAGGGCTGACTGGGGCAGGACCTGAGGTGCCAGGGGTGAAGGAGATGCACACCCTCCTGGGTGAGCGGGCACGGGACACATGCTGAGGGACTGCTGGGAGGGTGGTGCTGGTAGGGGGGGTGGCGGCTGTACCTGTTGATGCTGTGGGCACAGAGGTGCCTGCCACCGCAAGGGAGCTCCCATCAGAGGAGGAGTTGCTGTCACTGCTGTCTGCTCCTGTCCCCACCGTGGAGCACCCCTTGCCCTCCGTCCCACTGGTGGCTTCAGACTCCATTGTTTCGCCCTCCAGGGCCAAGTGGGTTGCAGCTCCCTCCTTCTCCAGTGCCAATACTCCTCTGCCTGATGATGCTATTGCACACAAGAACAGGGAGACCACAAAAAGGTGGGGGAAAGACAGAAGAAAGACATGTTCAGTGCATGCAACACCACTACTGTTGGCGGACACAACACACCGGGAGAAGCCCTCTGCACTACGCCATGCACTGACAGTTTCTGGAAATTTCAGCTGACCATGGGGTACGAGGCCTACGACCAATTGCTGCACACCTGGAAGTCACAGGAGTCTGACTAGGTGTCGATGGCTATTACCACTGGTGGGTTTCGAGTGCCACATGGCCTGCCTCACAAGGAACCTTGCCTACCAAGTTCACCCTGGCCTAGGGGAACCTGCTGACCACCTCCCCCACCCAGACACCTCGTAATGCACGCAGAGTCAGCTGAATGAGAGTGTACTCACCCCCTTGTGGCTGCTGTGATGCCCTCAAGCGCCCATCCAACTCCGGATCTGCCACCGCCAGGATCCGGAACATCAGGGGGGTCATGGTGCGACGGGCACCCCTCCCATGTTGGGAGGCCATCCCCAGCTGGGCCTCTGCCGTCTTCTTGCTCCAGCGGCGCAGGTCCTCCCATCTTTTCCGGCAGTGGGTGCTCTGTCTGTGGCAGACCCCCAGGGTCCGAATGTCCTTGGTGATGGCACACTAAATACCATTCTTCTGGTGGGCGCTGACCTAGAGGAATGATACAGGGAGAAAGGAAATCACTTACCCGTCCGGACCTTCATAGTAATTGCCCCCCAGTTCCCACCCTTGCACTGACGCACATGCACTCCCCATCCGCACATGCAGGCCTCAGCCCCCCCATGTATCTTCCATCCACACCACTCCAAACAGGCATTGCCCATGCAGCATGCTCACAGTGTACTCACCTGTTTGTCTGGAGGACCGTACAGTTGCGTGTACTGGGGGAGGACCCCATCCCATCCACCAGTTTCTCCAACTCCTCCGACGTGAAGGCAGGGGCCCTTTCGCCAGACACGTGAGCCATAGTCGCTTCCAGACACAGGTCACAGCAGCACTTGCAGTGGAGGTCCTCTCCTGTTGAGGTCAGGTATCAAGTGAGTGAACAGACAGAAAATGGCGGTCACATCCGCATCAGTGTGTACCGCCACCACCGGCAAGCATCGTCATTGGCTCCTGGGAACCATAGGGCCCAATGTTAACCAATGGAGAATTTCACCGCAGTCTTCGACCGACCGTATCGACGGTGTAGAACGCCAGCACAGTTACCTCAAATCCCCTTGTCCCACCTTACAGGTCAGGCAGCCGCCATTTCAGGAGGTCACATGGGATGGATGTTAACTGTGTCACATCTATCTAGTCCCGGAATATAGACAGATACTGGCACATTGCAGATTAATAACGTTTCTGCAAATACCACACTGTGATACCTCAGTGTTGGATGAATCTCTGCTCGCTGTTCTCCTCCATAGGGCACGTCCGCTGGGGCAGGTGATGAAATGGCGGCATCCTCCAGTGTACAGACCCCTGGTGGATCTGTCGACCATGGAAGAGAGACCCATCCTAGTCACCTACACACTTGATCGTGCAACAATCCAGGAACTGTGTGCCCAGTTGGAGCCGGACCTGATGTCAGCTATGCGCCATCCCATAGGAATCCCCCCTCCAGTGCAGGTCCTGTCTGTACTCATACCCAGTGGGTCTTTTCAAACAACAGTGGCTATGGCATCAGGGATGTCCCAGCCAATGTTCTCTAACATGTTGTCCAGAGTATTGACTGCCCTGCTGAAACACATGTGCAGCTACATCATGTTCCCTCAGGTGGAGGATTTGCCCACAGTGAAAGGTGACTTTTACGCCCTAGGCCATATCCCCAACATCATTGGTGCCATTGATGGTACACATGTGGCATTTGTCCCCCCCAGCAGGAATGAACAGGTATACAGAAACCAGAAGAGCTACCATTCTATGAATGTGCAGATGGTGTGTTCGGCAGACCAGTACATCTCCCATGTCAATGCCAAGTATCCTGGCTCAGTCTACGACGCTTACATTTTGAGGAATAGCAGCATCACTTGATGGGACAACTCCAGAGGCACTGTGTGTGGCTAATAGGTGAGCCTAAATTCCCCACAGAGTTTCATTTGCAGTCTGGGAATGGGGCTGTCCCTAAGGGTTAGTGTGTGTCTAACAGTTGTCCCTAAACATTTGCAGGTGACTCTGGTTACCCCAACCTGTCATGGCTACTCACCCCAGTAAGGAATCCCAGGAAAAGGGGATTGGAATGCTACAATGAGGCACATGGGCGAACTAGGAGGGGGATCGAACTCACCTTCGGCCTCCTGAAGGCCAGATTCCGGTGCCTCCATCTGACAGGTGGCTCCCTATACTACTCACCGAAGAAGGTGTGCCAGATAATCATGGCCTGCTGTATGCTGCACAACCTGGCTTTGCGATGCCAGGTGCCTTTTCTGAAGGAGGATGGGCCAGATGGTTGTCTTGTGGCAGCTGTGGAGCCTGTGGACAGTGAAGAAGGGGAGGCAGAAGAAGAGGATATCGACAACTGAAACAACATCATCATGCAATACTTCCAGTGAGACACAGGTAAGAAGATGCCACTGCTTCCCACATCTCATTCTATCGTTGGCACTAGCATAAGTCTGTCATTTTCATTTAGTGTATGGACCCTGACTTGTCACTTTGACTTTCCATTTCACAGATCTGGGTTCCACTTCGTGCCCTCTGCTATGTTTACTGCTGGCCTACAGCTGTGTTACATTGGTATCTGAACAAGTAAATTGACATTGCTGTATTCCATAATTATTGTAATTACACATTTGTGAAAGCACAGACTGACTCCAGATTGTTTTGTGATTGAAGTGTGTTTATTCCTGTGCTAATAAGTGGAGGGGGTTGTAAAATGGGCTTGAGGGATGGTGGATAAATGTCCATGGCAGAGTCCAGTCTATTTGTTTCACAGGTGCATTGTCCAAAGGGGCATAGGAAGTGGAGCAATAGCAGTTTAAGTATGGGCAGGGTGACATAGTGGGACAGAAGGGTGACATTCAGGGGGGTCTCATTTCCTGGTGGGGTCTTGGCCATGTTCTCTGTCTTGTTCCTGGATCTCAGAAACCATTTACGGGGTGGTTCTCCATCTGGGGGGTTGGGGTGCTGGAGTCCTGTTGTTCCTGTGGCGGTGCCTCCTGTCCACTAGCGCCGGAGGGGGTGGAGGGCTGTTCATCATCCAGGCTAGTGTCAGGGGCCCCTTGTTGTACCACTGTGTGCCTCCTGGTGTGACAAGGTCTGCCAGCACCCCTGCAATGGTGACCAGGGTGGTGTTAATGGACTTCAAGTCCTCCCTGATCCCAAGGTAGTGTTCCTCCTGCAGCCGCTGGGTCTCCTGAAACTTGGCCAGTACTGTTGCCATCATCTCCTGGAAATAATGGTACGCTCCCATGATGTTGGAGAGTTCCTCGTGGAGAGTGGGTTCCCCGGGCCTGTCCTCCCCCTGTCGGACAGCAGTCCTCCCAGTTTCCCTGTTATCCTGTGCCTCTGTCCCCTGAACCGTGTGCCCACTGCCACTGCCCCCAGGTCCCTGATTTTCTTGGGTTGGTGGGTTTGCCTGGGTTCCCTGTAGTGGTGGACACACTGCTGATTGATGTGTCCTGGGGACAGAGGGATGGGCCCGCTGGGTGGGTGCTGTGCTGGTGTTTCCGGAGTGGGGAGGCTCTGTGGTGGCTTGTGACAGTGTCAGGGGACCGACTGTCCCGAGGTCCCTGATGGGCCGGGCTGGTCATCTTGATCCAGTTGTGCAGAGCTGCTGTCATCACTGTGGGCCTCTTCTGTGGGGGGACTGGATATGTCTGGCACCTCCTGTCTGGTGACGTTGGGTAGGGGTCCTGTTGTGGTATAAATGCATTTTATTGTATCTGTGTGTGCCATCTTGTGCAATGGGCGGTTGAGCCTCTACTCCAGTGCTTGCATTATTTGCTTGGTCCTTGTGTGATTGGTGATTTTGGGGCATGAGTGAATCTCTGTAGTGGATATGCTTGGGTGATGGGTGTCCATGCATTGGTGTTACATGCAGGGCTTGGTTTTGGGATGTGTGGGTTGTGTTGGTGGGGTTTCTGTGGGTTGTTGGGTTGATGGGTGTGAGGGTAAGGGTGGGAGTATGTGATGGCATGCAGGTGGGGTGGGGGGATAAGGTAGTAAAGATTTGCCTTACCAGAGTCCAGTCCTCCTGCTACTCCTGCGAGGCTCCCAGGATGCAGTATTGCCAAGACTTACTCCTCCCATGTTGTTAGTTGTGGGGGAGGAGGTGGGGGTCCTCCACCAGTCCTCTGTACAGCAATCTGGTGTCTGGAGACCACGGAACACACCTTCCCTCATAGGTCGTTCCACCTCTTTCTGATGTCATCCCGTGTTCTTGGATGCTGTCCCACTACGTTGACCCTGTCGACAATTCTGCTCCATAGCTCCGTCTTCCTAGCAATGGATGTCTGCTGCACCTGTGATCCGAATAGCTGTGGCTCTACCCGAACGATTTCCTCCACCATAACCCTGAGCTCCTCCTCAGAGAACCTGGGGTGTTGTTGAGGTGCCAAGATGTGGTGTGGGTGATGTATGAGGTGGTGTCTGTTGTGATGTGTGAGAGGGTGTGTTGGTTTGTGTTGTTTGAAGTGTGTGGATGTTGTGTAAGTGATGTGTTGTGTGTCTGTGGATGCTGGTGTTGTTTTAGGTAGTGTCTCTCTGTGGCCTGCTTTTAAATTTCTGATAGTAAGGGTTTGTGGGTAATGCAGGTGTGTGCTTTATATTGGATTGAGTGTGTGGTGTGTTTATGTGTATCAGGTGTGTGTATTTCGAATTGTCCAATGTGGGTGTGTTTTGTATATCTGTGTGTATTTTGAGTGCGGCGGTTTGTACCGCCAATGGATTACCGCGGTTGAAAGACCGCCGTGTTGATTCGTGGGTCGTGATAGTGTGGGCGTATTCTTGTTAGCGTGACGGTGTCAGTTTTGTTATCGCCAGTTTATCACTGACTTTGGTGTGGCGGACGTGTGTGGGTGTCTGTATTGTGTCGGATTCCGTGTGGTGGGTCGTAATACCTGTAGTGGAATTCCACGGCCGCAGCAGTATGTTGGCGGTCTTCTGCACGGCTGTAAGCAGGATTTACTTCTCATGCTCTGTTGCTTAAGGTCCAAATGTCCAGTCACTCATTGGAAGCTGCTCTGCTTCCAGAAAACGTAAGAGGGGCGATAGTACTTTCGATTATCCTGAGTGGGCTGGTGTTCTCACACTTGAAATTATTGGGTGTAGGAATAACAGGTACAGTATCATATTTCTGCATCAAGTAATCCCACCAGAAGATTCACTGACATTTTCCACTTACTCAGAAGTAAAGGTCCCAAAATCAAGATTTCTCTTGCAGTGAAGAACCTGATGTTCCCAGATCTGCAAACTATTCCCTATTTCAGGGATCATAACTCAAGACATCCAAATTTAGTGGTAGAGACAATGGTCTGAATTATTAAGTTGATGCCCAGAATCTTAATGTTGAATGCCAGGTAGCTCATAACAATGCCTTACGGTTGACAATTGCATGCAGTTATGGTAAGATGCTTTGCTGGACAATTATTCTTTGAATATAACTCCTTTCTCCATGCACTGTATTTGATAGGACAGTCTTCGCCAGTATACAGCAGAAATGGGAAAATATAGTTTAGGGCATATTTATGGAAAAATCACCCAGCGCAGCAAGTCACCTTGCGCTGCGTGATAGGGAAAAGTGCAGGAACTTAAAATATTGTTTTCCTGCGCTTGCCCATAATGTGGTGCCTAGCACCAAAGCAGACACCCTTGAACTTTGTAAGAATTGTTGTTTTTGTGCAGGGAGGGACAACTTCCTGCACAAAAACAATCCTCTGATACATTTTTCTCTTTGTACGTAGAAAGAACAATTAAAATGGAGAAAAAAAATATTTCTCCTTGTTATGCCTCAATTTGGGACAATTAGCATTTTGACAAATTGCCAGGTCTACCAGTAATGGTAAATTTGAGAATGCTCCAATATCCATTGGTACATGTGTGGGAATAACAAAGATCCAGCCACCAAACTTCTTTCGAGGGCAGAGTAACCAAACGCAGCAATTTGCGCTCATTTGTGTTACTCTATATTTTTCAAGCCAAACAAGGTGGAGTTCAGTGGCTTACTAAATCTAACTAAGAGTTGTGTCACTCTTGCTCCCCATTGCATGGCACAAGAGCGGCAACTATTTCATAAATATGTACTATTATATTCTGCAAAATCTTTTCAAAGCTTTGCCAGCGTCCTCCCCTTAAAAATGGTTTCGAAAATTGCAAAGAAGTAAATATCACATGGGTAGGCTGTGATTACATTATTGCAGCAAAAATCAGGCTTCAAGCAAAAAAACTTTATTTTGTCAAATCCATCTGCAAAAACATGTATGCAACCATTTTAGAATTTTTTTCCGAGTCATGTAGTATACTGACGCCCTAAGAAATCGAGTGCAATGTAGGGTATGTTTTCTATGGTTTTGAAGATTGTAGCTGTCTCTGTGTTGTATGTTGAGGCTTTTTAGTTATGCTGGCAGAAGGAATCATATATAAGTGCATTGTGCACATTGTCTTCTTTTGAGCTGAAATATTAATACAATTTAAGCTGAAAAAACAGTTTATTTAATTCTTTACATTGATAAGGCTGCTAACCTAGAAGTGGATTCCTACCTTTCTCTCTTCGATTGAAACGGTAAGGAAACATCCTTTGTGCTTGCCTTTTTGTTGTACTTTTACTCTTTGAAATAATAACCATAAGTCTTGATTGATATGAAATTCTCCAGTCCATATTTTATATCCATATGCAGTCTGGTTTCATTATGGTCTGGTTGTGCAGAGCAATTGCGGCATGGCCGTTCACTACACTGCACATGGATATTTTAAAGAAAAGGTCTAAAAAATAAAATATACATAATTTACATA
The DNA here is from genome assembly GCF_031143425.1 of Pleurodeles waltl. Lineage (NCBI taxonomy): Eukaryota > Metazoa > Chordata > Amphibia > Caudata > Salamandridae > Pleurodeles > Pleurodeles waltl. Next base: position 1,218,410,381 of record NC_090444.1, on the reverse strand, counting down.
CAAACATGGACGTCATTTAGGAGTCACCAGGGGTTGGATATGGCTTGCTCTTTGCTACCACTGGCACAACCTTTGCGACCCCTGGCCTCAGAGGTGGCAAATTCAGTGCCAGAAGCACAGTGGCAGATCGTCCTTTTGGACGTCGGTTGGGGCTCCACTCTGTTAGACCTGGCATCCTTGGTGTGGTGTCCCCTAACATTTTGCCTATCATTCCCAGGTTGTTGTGTGTGCTGGACTCTGTCTTTGCTGTTTTTGTTACTCTGGGCACTTTACCATGGCTGACTGTGGCTGAAGTGCAAATGCTCCCTATGTGAAATATTTTTTTCCATTATTGGCATATTTGATTTACTAGTAAGTCCCTAGTAAAGTGCACTAGAGGTGCCTAGGGCCTGTAAATCAAATGCTACTGGCGGGCCTGCTGCACTGATTCTGCCACCCACATAAGTAGCGTTAAAAGCATGGCTAAAACCTGCCACTGAAGTGTCTGTGTGAGCAGTTTCAAACTTCCAATTCGACCGTACCCACTTGCCAGGCCCAAACCTTCCCTTTTTGTACATGTAAGACACCCCTAAGGTAGGTCCTAGGTAGCCCCATGGGCAGGATGCAGTGTATGTTAAAGGTAGGACATGTACTTGTGTGTTTTTACATGTCCTAACAGTGAAACACTGCCAAATTAGATTTTCACTGTCACAAATCCTATCCCGCTCATAGGTTAACATGGGAGCTGCCTCTAAATATCCTTAAAGTGCAGTTTCCCTTTGAGGGCAGATAGAAATATAGAGTTTTGGGTCTCTGAACTCACAATTTAAAAATACATCTGTTAGTGGAGTTGGTTTTTAGATTGTTAGTTTGAAAATGCCACTTTTAGAAAGTGAACATTTTCGTGCTTTAACCATTCTGTGACTCTGCCTGTTTGTGGATTCCCTGTCTGGGTCAGACTGACAGTTGGGCTGTTTGTAAATCTCCTCTAGACAGTGCTACAGAGGGAGCTGGGGTGTAGCCTGCATATTCTGGTGAGCCATCTGGGCTAGAGTGGACGGAGGAGTGGTCACTTATACCTGAATGGGCTGTGCCTGCCCACACAATGCAGTCCTCAACCCCCTGGTGTGTGTCTGGGGGTTGCCGGGGCAAGGCAGGATCCTTTAAACTAGAGACTTTCCTTTGAAGTTTGCCTACTTCAAAGGCAGAAAGGGGTATAAGTAGTGGACCCAAAACCCCAGACTTTAGATTTTTCAAGATCACTTCTGGATTCAAGAGGAACCTCTGCCAAGGAGAAGAGCTGAGTTGAAGGGCTGCCCCTGTCTCTGTCTGTGCTTTGTTGGGCTATCCTGCAGTTGCTGCTTCCACCTGTGAAAGTGGACAAAGAATGGACTTTGTTGTGTATTTCTGCTTGAGAAGAATCTCCAAGGGTTTGTTCTGGGCTTGCCTCCTGTTTTGAAGTCTCAGGGCCATCAAAGACTTCCTCTGTCAGCACCTGGACCCTCTGGTAACACTCCTGCCCTGCCAAGTGGTGCCCCATCTAGTCCCTGGGCCCTTGAAAGGTGAAGATGGCAGAACACGGACTGAAATCCAAGTACAGAACACTGTATGAGGAAATTTTCGATGCACCACCTGCAACACGGCAGAAAAACGACACGCCGCCCGCTTAGCGGCTTGAGTCGATGCGCCGCAGCTGAGAGATTAATACATTGCGGATGAAGAAACGATGCTACACCCGCTTGCGGCTGCAGATAGTGACACAAACTCTACGCAGCACGGTTTTCTAACACTGTGCGACTGGATTTCTCACGCTCATCGATGGACGTCAAAGTCATCATGAACCTGTGCGTATCTGAAGTGCCCTGTCTGGAAATCGACGTATCGCTCTCTTGCGAGGGAGAAAAATGATGCATCGCCTACCCAACTGGAGAAGAAACGACACACGGAATCACTTGCGGTTAAGGAATTAACGCATCGCTGACTTTTCTGACTCATGCTCGCCTGTGCAGCTTTATTTTTGACACAAACCAGGTACTTTGTGTAAAATCAATGTTTCCATTGTTTTCTATGGAGTAAGACTCTTTTTCATTTCAAAATTCATACCCTGATTTGTGTAAGTTGGATTTTTGTCATGTTGGTCTTGTTTGATTTAGATAGATATTACCTATTTTTCTAAAATGGTGTGGTGTCCATTTTGTAATGTTTTCGCTGTATTACTGTGTGTGTTGGTACAAATACTTTACACATTTCCTTTGAGATAAGCCTGACTGCTTGTGCCAAGCTACCAAGGGGTTGAGCAGGGGTTATCTTCAGTGTGTAACTTCATTGCCTTGACTAGTGTGAGGGTCCCTGCTTGGACAGAGTGCAAACTGACTGCCAACCAGAGACCACATTTCTAACACACTGTTTGTCTTCTGTTAATTTATTACACTAATAGTGGATAATAATATATCATTCATTATTAGTGCAATAAAATGCCGCATAATTAGCTGGACTATGCCCTTCCACGGCAGCTCACATAAGTAAAACATTTTTTTAAATGTGTGATGTATGTATGCTTGCGGGTGAGGGTTTGTTTATGAGAGAGAGCATATGTAAATGTGAATCTGAGGGCATGTATAAGTATGCGTGTCTGAATGAAAGTGGAGATAAAAGGGCACGTGATGTAATTTATCCTACCTCTCGTATTCCGGTGAATTGATGTCCCTGAAAGCTGCTACATTGTAAAAAATGTCTTTACCAAATAGTTTTGCATTATTTCTGTGTGAGGGAATTGAATTCTAATTGTAATATTGAGCATTTATAGTCGAGATGGATTTATAATGTCAGTAAATTGTTTTGTCGTCTGCATATAACTGCAGAAGATGGTTTATGGAGATGTCCTCTTTATTAACTGTTTTAAAAGGGGCCATATGCAGAGGATTCTAAGGCATCCAACTATCATCTAACCCCTTTTAAAACATAAATAACACATGTGGCGATGGAAATGTTTGAGCTAACACTTCTAACTTACTGATAGTGCTACTTTCATGTACCATTCCTTAGCTCGTCTGTGCAATAAAAGGCTACGGCAACTGTATGCTAATTGGTCTAATCATTTAATGTTATCACTTGTTAGTGTAAAACGAAGAGACACTTTCGCAAGAAATCCCACATGATAAATTTGTAAATCTTGCAAAGTAGTGTGAAATCAACAGGACACAATACAAATAGAGTTGTGAAGGAAGAGGTTTGCTTGCCATAGATGTGATAGATAATATTAGTCACTATTTTTGCAAAACGAAAGAAAGGTTTTGAGGATAAGAATATTATTTTTTTTTTAAACTATTGATTTTAGCATCTCGATATATATGTGATGGAAAAAATGGCCAGTGAAATCTTGTAAATTTCACTGAAACATTTTTTCAGGCTCCCTGACGCCGGCATAATGTGGTGCGAGGGTTTACTGTGACACTTTGTAAATATTCTGCCGCAGAAAAGCCACTTTAGCGCCATCTTAGTGTAAAAAAAAGACGCCATGGAGACGCTAAGGTGGCCAAGGAGCTTATAAATATGCCCCCCCACATGCAGCAGACATAATAAAGAGAAATTTGTATTATTGTATCAATTACATGAGAGAACTTGGCATACTGAGTTCTCTGTTTCAGTGAGTAAGTTATCCATAAATAGAAATGTGTTGAACTGATCTGCATCAATCTTTTTCTTTTTTTCCCCATATCACTTTTAAGACGGCTTCCCTTCATTATTAAACAAATGAGTCAAAACTCAGTAGATAATCTGTGACTGTTGTTGGAGGTGATGAGTACCAACATGTAGTTGGTGTGATATAATTTACATCAGCAGATATTGGCCCAGATCAAGAGGGAGAATGGTAGCTAAAGAAAATGATGGACAACTTTCCCTAAACATAGGGAAAGTTTGAGGAAAGGAGACAGATGGGATGAAATATAATTTCCAAGAATGAGATACGGAGGCAAGAAGAGTGCAGCGGTGCACCCATAAGTAAATAATATGGGCTGCTGCAGTTATTGCTACACAAAGTAAGCACTGGGCTGGCTTCATCCTTGCCTAGAAGACTTCTACTGTTCAGAGATGTCAAATGTGACAATTCCCGAATTACACAGCAGTCCATGGCTGTTTAACATTCTGATCTCTCCTTTAAATACTCAAAAGAAGCAAAACAATAAATGGTTGGAAGACTTCTGAAAGGAGGTAATCTATTGCTCTGTGTTGAGCACAGCACATTCTCGTATACCTCGGGCGATATTAATAAAATAGAACATGTTGGCTGTTTTGTATCTAGTGAATATGGCTCAGTGTTCCAGGAGCGAACCAGCACCATAGCCTGCGTTCATTCAAACAATTCAGCTTCTTCGCTTGAGAAAACATTTAGGGCCAGATTTAAAGAAAAGTGATGGTGCATGGTGCTGCGCCAAAATTAGCAGCGCTGCATCACTTTAGAAATGCAGGGATGCGCCGCATTTAAGGGAATACAGCGCACCCCTGCTTTCCCCCCTGCGCTGGTGCTAAATTAAGCTGCCCGCACCATCGTGCAAGGATGTCTGCGTTGATGAGTGTGTTTGTTTATGTGCGGGAAGGTGCCCATTCTCGCACATAAACAATCACCAATGATGCTTTGGCACTTCTTTGTGTGCCGCACAATGCAGCACAGACAGAAGTGCCAAAGTGTCATTTTGAAATGATTGTTTATGTGCAGGAAGGGGTACCTTTCCGCACCTAAACAATAATTTCAGGCATTTTGCTTTTTCTATGCATGGGCAGCATGCAGCACACATAGAAAAAGCAAAAAACGAGGAGGAATAAAAGTATTCCTCCCTGTTGCGCCTTGCTAATGCCACCCCTGGGGAGACTTCATAATTCTGAAGCAGCGTCAAAATGCAATGGGTGTTGGTGTGGATTAATGTCACCTAGTAAATATGGCGCTGTGCTTAGCACCACAGAAGTGTCACTAGAAGTGACGCTACTGTGGCGCTAAGGGCCTATAAATACGGCCCCTAGCCCATTCGCAGAAGTGTGCCTAACACAGAGACAAAAAGTGATGGGCCACCCAAGGACCACCCAACACTGTCTCTGTCAGCAGATTGCCCCCTTAATCCTTGCAGGGGACCTTTGAGACCACCTTGTTGGTGGATGTGGTCGAAGTCTAAACACACCCTCATTGGGGCATCACAACACTGTTCAAAAATAGTGTTCTAGATTGCCTCGTTATAACCTCAGTCCCTGATGAATTAGGCCAACTGTGTTTAAAGGTAAATGGGCTAACTAAGACCCTCCTGCCCCCCTGAAGATCTGTGAAGGATTGCCTTTTGGAAAGGAATCAGGGACCTTGGGATAGGGTGCAGTCTGTAAAGGGGGTCAATGAGGTACCTGGAACCTTTCAGCTGCCCCCAAATGGGCTCCAAATCAGCACACACTAAGGCCCTCATTATGACTTTCGTGGTCTTTTTCAAAGACTGCCAAAACACTGGGCGCCAGAAGACCACTAGTGCTGGCAGTTTTCTGCCCACCATATTATGAGTACTACAGGATTTCCACCACAGTTTGGGCGGAAATCCTGCAGAAGTCATGCTGGGTGGCGGAGGCACATGGGCAGGTCTGCCACCGGGCCCACCATGCCAGAAAGACTCCATCTGCTGTATTACGACCTGTAATACGGCCTGGTGGTGAACTGATGGTGGGGCTCTGCCGGCGGTGGAAGCACTCGTTCCAGTTCCCTGCCGGTTAACCTCCTCTCTGGATAAGGTAAGTCAGACATCTGGCAGGGGAGAAGGGTGGGAGGTCTTGTGTGTGCACGTGTAAGTGGGTGTTTGTATGCTTCTGTGTATGCATGTTTGCGTGTGTGTATGGGTGTGTACATGCGTCGTTGAATGCGAGTATGGAAGTTGAAGTAAATGCGACTATGGATGTTGAAGTGAATGCGTGTATGAGTGTTGCAGTGAATGCAAGTATGGATGCATGTGTATTTACAATACGGTGCTCCATGGCATAGGGTCCCAGGATGTATCACAAATACTGACACATCTGAAAGAAGGATGCCGGAAGACATCCAGTTAAAAACTGATGCATTGTTGAAGTTGGCATCAGAACTGATGCAACTTTAGCAATACGAAGGCGATGCATCACTACAGATTGATGCATTGAGTCTACTGTGTGAGGACCAATGTAAAAGGCTGCAAAATGGTGGAATATCATCATCTACACTTTCACATTGGTCCTGGATGCAGGAGGGAATGTATGAAGAATGGCTATGTGTCTCATGACAGTAGGTATAGTCTACTTATATGTATGCAGAGAGCTAAGTATGTGTGACATAGTGAGTGACAGTGTAATGTAAGTGAATATAAGTATATGTTGGAATTTGAAGTGGCAATACATGTATTATCTAACTTATGTGAGTACTTACCTGTTGTCCTTTGGAGTACACAGATCTGGACTTGGGGACCCATTCCTCCTTGGAGAAGTGACAATCCTGGCCTGTCACTGGCAAAAAGTACAGAACGTCACATTGCTTTGCTACAGTGGATGATGGGATCATAGGTTCCATGGTCCCAGGCTGTTCAAGGGGTCCTACAACATGATTGGCACATGTGTACACCTACTACAAACAGTGAGGAGGTGCAAAACAGAAATCCTCCAGGGTGTGAAGTGACTTCAAATGCCCAGATTACTGTTTTAAAGAACTGCGTCAGTCCTCATGACTGGGATTTGGTGGCATAGGAATTCTAAGGCATGGCAGGTTATGCATGATGCCTCTTGAAGAAGTGTCAAATGGGGAACATGTTGTAAATATGACTGCGTTAGTTGTAAGTCACTTTTTCCAACTCTGCACACATCAAAAACATTAAAAACTATGTGAGGCAGCTGGATCCAGCACAGTTTTTTCTGACGCAGTGCCAGGAAAAGTGATGCATTTGGCTAAATGTGTCACTTTGTAAATTTGGAGCTAGCACAGCTCTGCTGCAGTGTAGAAATAAATGCAACAGCTGTGCAAGCTCCTTGTAAATTAGTTCCCACTAAATAATTGATAGCCCGTTTTCAGAGCATTCCTTTTTGCCCATGTGCTTGGTTTAGTAATATTAAGCATGAGTATTGGCAAAGAGGTTGTCTCCTTTGCAGATAACAATCCACTCATGCAGTTGAGATCATATACCCTTGCCTCTGCCTGGGAACTAACTTGGCATCCACATAAACATATGTAGAGAAACAATTGTAGAAATAACTCCTGTTCCTTCTGCAATTCTGAATGACTTGGTGGAGGAGGCTGAGGTGCCACAGAAACTGCTGTAAATTATAGGATTAACTCTCAGTGGCTGAACATTTGTCCCGAGAAGTCTCTGGTTGTCCCTTTAATTGTTAGTTTCTTTGCTTTGGTGAAACACTGTGGCAAATATGTTATATTTGTTTTTGCAGCCAATTTGACCCCTACGTTATTGCCTGTTGTTGTTATGTAAGTATTGGATTCTGTTTCCCCCTTGCCCTTCACATATTCCCCATATCTAATACCTTCAGGCCCATGAAGTTATGCCTATGACTCTGGAAGGGGATTTTGAACTACATTGGTAGTTTCCATTTGGACTCACTGCCTCTGACATGTCATTTTATAGGACCACCTTTGTAGTTGTCCTTTTGAAAGAACTAGGGGCCTAATTTAGATCTGGACAGAACTAATGCCGTTTAACCCAGTTGGTGGTCCCAAGTACTCCGGCAAGTCAAAGGAGTTCTGACCACCGTATTTAGATGTACTGTGGCTGAGCCTCCCATTGCTGGCATGGCGGATTTCAATGCTAGTTAACATTACTCCGTCACCATAAGGAAGTTGGGTTACTCCGGACCATATTTAGGTTTCACAGTCGTACTGATGTTGTACTGGCTGAGGTGTCCTGAAGGAGAGGGTGCACAGTGGGTGGTGTTGAACATTAACCCATGCCTGTGGCTATGGAATGGATGCCAGGAGCACACACCTGAGGTCCTGTGGCCACAGCTGTCCACCTGCATACCACACCACACAATACACTCCATTCACACCATGTACCTTTGCTATTCAACCACAACACTTACCAGCAGGAAAATCATACAATGTAATACATCCTAAAAGACAACGTACACACACTATTGACATTACACCCATATACATCACAACCGCACCATGAACATTTCAAAATTGTTTCAAATTGTACAGAAGAGATGAATGCTTTTCCCATCTTTCCTGATGTTTCAGATGACTGTTATATGAGGGATTATGATTGGTCAATTAAACCTGTGGATTCATGTGGTGTGATGGATAGGAAAATCATCTTTCACTCAGGACTTTAATTTACTATTCCCTGTTGGATTGGGAGCAGAATTTCCTTGGAGGTTGAGAGGTACAGACCTCTTTGCCCTTGCCTTGCCCCACACCTTCCTAATGCCCACTGAGATGAGAAGCCTTAAACTTTCTCCTGACACATGAGAAGACTCGTGACCAAGCTTCTGAAAAGCTGACGCCTTCCATTTTTACTTACTTTTTGCCAACATTAGTTAGCTTTATCCTGCCCCAAATCTCATTTTCGAAAAAATCTTTGTCCTTTATTTCCTTTTTACTTTATGTCCACATGGTTTGTAGCCAAGCACATGCTAGTGATTTGTCATGTTCAAGGATTCCTTTGCTTAATCAACTATATTGCATTGCTTTAAATTGACTTCATGTTTAGAAAAACTGGTCAGTGTTTATTCTCACAACTTCAGGTTCTGGTGCTTATGTTTTGTATTGCATTAACAGAATGCTTAGCCTGATGGAAGTTAATCAAGCTTCGGTTGTTCTAACATCATGGACACCCATTGGTAATTCAGAATGTTTATATTCTTGTCTTGAGGATTGTCTATATTAACCAGAGTCTGATTTTGTAATAAAACTCTTAAACCTTATTTCTGACTTGGGTTGTCCTTGTGTGACCAAATTGGTCATACTGTTAAATATTATGTTAATCTGATTGTGGAGTTATCGATTTTTCTTTTACCTGACATGCTAGGGTGAAAGATCCATTGAGCTCATTCAGAGCATACCTGAAATGCTCCACCACACTCATTAACTTCTCCTTCATCACCTCATTTCTATCCTAATTCCTCCAATAACATGATAACATCCTTTAAAACAAGTGGGGGTCTAACCAAGCTAGGCAGTATATAAGTGGCATCATGGCAAATGACATTACTGTAGGTGACATCATGGCACTTTAAGTGGCATCACAGGAAGTGACATCACAGGAAGAGGCATCACTACTCATGACCTCACAGGAAGTGACTTCACAAGACATGACATCAGATCTTAACACCTCCCACATATGTTTAGCAGGTCTATCATGACTACGTTTGAGCATATTATGAGATTTAACAAATGGGATTTTGAGTCAGGGTGTGCCAAAAAAGTGACGCAACCACAACCCAGAAGCTGGACCTTAACCTATACATTAATATTTTTTAAACTCTACCAGAAAATAAATTGCAACAAAGAGAAATGTGGCAGTAAATCTGTTCTGTTAATTCTGCATTTTAAAATACCTTATGAGGTTAAGGCACCTGCTGCAGAGATCCTTGTGTGCTCAGTAAATCTCAGGAAATAATAATAATGACAAAATAATTCTGGAGGTTAACACATTTGCTGGAGAGAGCTGTCTTTGTCTAGCCCCAGTTTGGAATCAAAGTAGCATTGAGGGTTTATGTGTCCCCTGCAAAGCACATCATGCAACATACAGATGACAGATTATAATTTTATGTAGCCAGGCAAGTGAGTTACTGCTTTTAACACTGAGATCCTTTTGTTACTTGCAGTTAATAAATTATAATCCTACTAATACAGCACAGTGAGCTATGAAGAACATACGACTCCTACACGTTGTAATCCTCATTGTTTTATGTAACAAATTATGTACATTGATTTACACACATATGATGTATTGCCAATTTATAAAGCGTACATTTCATGTGAAGCACTCTGACACCCTAATTTGGGGTGAGTAGAGCTATAAATGAAATAAAACAAAACAGTGGTATTTAATTTGTTATTTGTATAAATACAGGGACAGACCAACATATCTGATATTCTTAAGGTGCATGCATATCTCTTATACACAGGGACCGAACAAAGCCAAAACCTTCCCTCTCTTAAGTACTTGTGAAGTAACAACAAGCTGTGTGCCTTTGTTTCCCATCCATTGCATTTAAATATAGGTGCTAGACTCCAGATAGCCAGGATACTCAATAAAAGGAGGCCTAATGCCCCATCAACACCAGCTGGAATTTAAAATAACAAAATCACTTTCCTACCTGCACCTTGCTGTGGGAACAAAAGTAGACAAGGTGCAGGCAGTGCTAAACGTGACGACTTCAACATATTTTAGAGGGGCTCAACTTATTGGCAGGGTGGACGGTATACTCCCTATAAAAATAGCGAGTGAACGCGTCGACGCACTGTACCCGCGACTTGTGCCCCACTTGTAGACCCTCTAATGGCTTTTCTTTCCTCACTCAGTTTTGTCTTCGAGCAGTTAGTGAACACAGGGTATATCTGTGCCCTACTCTCTCTGAACTCATGAAGAGGAGAATCCATTCACATAAATGTAACTTACTGAAAATGATAGCAAGATACTGAGAAAATGTATAAATAGCGAAGAATAAGTATACACTGGTGCAATTGGTTCTATTTTATTTTTTTCAGCAGCTAACAGACGCAAAGTAATTATAACTATGGCGTTTTAGATCATAACTTACAAAGGTGAGTTCCTTTTCTAAGTTACAGAGAATGCTGTCTTTTGAAAAGCACTGTGCTTTACATAATGGAATAAGTAATATGAATTCCCTTTATTTTTTCACCAACCCACGTAAACACACACGGTGGAAGAGCAATACCACACACTCGTTTTAAAAGAATAACAAGTGATAGAGCGTTCCGTACTAATAATTTACCTGTACTTGGACGCTCTCTCTCGGCCGATGAATCTTTTGGCTAAGTGGGACTCTCTTCACCCGAGATCAGTCAATTTAATCAAATCAATAATCAATAACGAACGTAAGCAATGCCCTGATCAACATAACACTTAACAATTAATCCAGAATACATTTCGGCGAACCATGACCTTCCGGTCATGAATAACCACACCAGTTTATTCAAAGTTAATTAATTTATTTCCCTATATTAACAAAGCTAGCACAATATAGATTTGTCTCAACACCAAATGATAAACGTAAATGAACATTAATAGCTGTCCATAATGACGAAACAGGTGCAATTTATGCAGCATTTGAATAACAAGGCATTCGATGATAGCAATGCAAATCACTAAAACTATAATCTGTAATGAGCTAATTGCATACATTTAGTCAGCATAACAAGGTCTCAAATTGCATCGTGCAACAAAAGGAATCCTCATCTAATCTCAAATTAGCATCGGCATGTGGGACTTCATGCAAAAACAGTTTAGCAACATTAATTTAGAAAAAAACTCCTAACTAGGGCTCTTATCAAAAATCAGCAGTTGGTTACCTAAAAGAAACACAATGCAATTGTACAATTTCCTTTCATATTTACCAATTACCATCAGCATTCAAGGAAGTCTTCGTCTCACAGGTACCGTTTCTCGATCAGCATGGGACGGGGCAAAGGGGCAGGGGTGGACGGGGCAGTTGCCTCACGGCGGCAAGATAAACTACTACTTCATGCAAAGGGACAAATCAAAGTTAAAATCTCTAGGGTAAGAATCATTTAAGTCTCTTTCTCTCGATTAGAGAAAGCATCAAAGTCTCTCAAAATGGCGTCGCAGCAAGTTGGACCATATTAGCTGCAAAATGGCGGTAACGGCAATAATGGCTGCAATGGCTACTTTCTTCTCGTGCACCTGGTTTAAATAGACAACAGTTCAAATCCAGTAGGGTCTTCCATTGGAGGGTTCATAGGTTGGTTTCAAATTATCCAATCAAAAACAACAGTTCTCCAGCTTTTACTTAAGCATACATTATCCTTGGAGACGGGTACGCAAGTTGCAACATTTTATACCAATTAACTCATTTTCAGAGCTTCCATTGTCCGCACCTGCAGATTGACCTTGGAGCAAAGAGAAAAATGCCAGGCTGGCACGAAACCTTAAGATAAGCATGTGAACGATCTCAGTGGAAAAGTACAGCTTCAAGCAGAAATACACGTTTATTAGCACATTGGAAAAATACGAGCATCTAAACCGTGAGACAAGGCAACTAGGCTGAAGCCTCCATTAAAGTAATGCTAAGCTAAAACATTTCAAACAAGCAAATCATAGCACACGTTTATGATTATGTCGGATTAGTGCACTTCTAATACATCACGTTACATAAAGCACGCTTATAAATGTTGGCAAACTACTCTGAGGGCACATTTTGTCCCCGTACAATCTTTATTAGTTCGGTTAAAGTCACTCTTGATTATTGCAGCACTACGTTTAAGCGTTAATAAATGTAAACCCTTTATTTCTGCGTCATCAATCCCTCCTCTGATGACTACTTGTCATCACACAAACTATTCCCACAAATGTTATTCCATTAAAATTCTGTCAGTTCTCTTTTCCTTTTAGTTCCCCTAGTTTTCGCTTTATATTCTTCTGCCATTCTTTTCATCATTTTCTCTTCCTTCCTTCTTTTAATTCTTTCCATAATCATTATTATTCCCCTTTTTATTCCCCAAATTCCAAATATACAAATCAGTACTATTAATATTCCCTGTATTATTTTTAGTAATATTCCATTCCAAATTCCACCAATCCAATTTCCCACTGAAGCAAGTCCTTTTCCAACCTTCTCCCACACTCCTGGCTCTTTCAATTCCTTCAAGTCTGCACTCTCTTTTGTTAGATTAGCAAGCATAGTGTTAATTTTCACACTGTTGTCTGGAATATACGTGCAACAGTGGCGCGCACCAAAGCATTTTGCAAACACCGCCATCCTTTGCTAAAAGAATGTCTAAGGCAAGCCTGTTTTGAAGAGTCATAGCTCTTTCCGCTGCAAGCTCAGCATCTATCAGGATTATAGCACCTGAAAACTTTGTCAACATGTTATCCACTATAGTAGACAACTTTCTTATTTTGATGGAATTCAACACAACTCCCAATGAAGGAATCATGGCTCCAAATATATCTGCAGCTGCGGTCTCTCTTTTCTGGATACGATGGGATCCAGATGTCTTTGGAATCATCGATAGGTCATCCAGTTGATAAACCTTTGGGAACACTATACCCAAATAACATCTTCCCCACCATCGGAAGACGATAATAGGCATTATACCCACAAATGTAATATACACCTGGTATGACAGGGTCAAGTCCGTTCATCATGAATGTCCATTTGGCCTTAAAGATAAACGTATGTTTACACTCACTCGCTCCTACGAAAATGTTATCATAATAAGATTCACCTCAATATATACAAAATTTCCCTACATGCCAAGCATCTAAAGCTATTCTCCCTTGTGTCTTTATTGCGGCAAAATCATAATGATCTACTGAAGTCCTCTTACTTAGCTCTTTTTCTAATTTCGCATTCATTTGTGCCCTTCTATCATCTGTGCGATCTAAAAAGCTTATTTCTACTGCAGAGAGCGAGCAGGTAAGGTTTTCCCTATGAGCGTGAGCCGTTTCAAAAGGTTGCATTGGCTCGAAAAATTCCCTCATTATTTTAGCATCCCAATCTTTAGCAATCTGGCTTAGCTGCGCTATTATAGGAACATATGCAAAGGTAACATCATAATTTGAGTAAAAATACTGTATGTTAGTTTGACCATAAAATCTAGAAGTTACTATACTACATGTAATCCCGTATGTAAGAGGCATGTGGTGATAAGTCACCCCTTCCTTTACTGATGTCGGTATCTGTGTACACACATAACAATCTTTTGCATCCATAGTCTCAACATATTCTGTTAGCAAGCGATAGAAAACATTATACGAAAGTTCTTTCTTATCATGCAAGTGTCTCTCATCTAATTCTAGTCTTCTCAATGCGGTTAGTTCAGTGACAGTAACAGGAGCAAAAGTAGAAGCATCAATTTTCTCATTCTCACCCTTACCATGCATTCCAAGCACGATTGCCATTATTATTAGTACACATGCAATTACCAAGCCTATACACGCATATTTACAATATTTCTTTCTACTGTTTTGTGTAGCCATGATCTGTATAGAATCAGAGAGCTAGAAGCACCTATAAAGAAACTATTTAGCAATTCAGTTACAAAGCTGAACGAGCGCAATGTTCACACAGTTTTCTTCAAGAGGCCAGTCACTTATCGGTTAGCAGCATTTGTCTCAATTCGGCAATAACTCAGTCTTTTATCAGTTCAGCAAGTGTCTTATCCGGTTTAGCAATGTCTCAGCTGGTTGTTTGTATCACGTTAGATTGTAGCAAGCAATGTCATTTATCACCCTTTCAATCAACAGTGTCCATAAAACTTTTCTTTTCTATTGGTATCTCTTCTTCTTCGTTCTCGAGGCTAAGAGATACAAATTCGTCAGTCCAATCGTCATTGACTACATATGCCCATTCTGGACCGGAATATCTCCTGTTTGGTATCCTTTTCCTTTTCAATTTTGCTTCTCTTTTCGATTCTGCCTCACTAGTACTTTCCTCTTTGGCCAAGTCTTTTCCTTCAGTTGAGGATGGTACCACGACAGTCACTTCCTTTCTTTTCTCTTTCACTTTTGGCCTTTCTCCGTCGTTCAAGTTTTCTTTAGTCCTTTGTTTTATTGGTGATATACTTAGTCTCCTCTTTGCACCGTGTCCATTTGATGGACCTGCGATCTTTTCTGTGGAAGCTTGAACTGTTTCGTTCTGTTCTGCCTTGTCCCCTCCTTCTGGGGAATCAATCACGTTCTCTTTTTCTGTATCGTCTGCTTCTGGGAAAGCCCTCCTCTGATCAGGCTCTCCTGCTTTTTCACCTCTTTCGAGCCCTTCGTCACCGTTACTTTCTTCAGACTCTTTATCACTTTCAGCTGCTTCAGGCTCTTTGTCACCTTCAGCTATTTCAGGCTCTTTGTTACCCTCAGCTGGTTCGTCGCTGTCTGAGGTTTCTCCTTGGTCTTCCCCAAGTGAGTCGGTCGTTTCGTCCTCAGAGAATATTTCTCTCTCTTCTGTTCCTGCCTGTTCGCTTTCAGTTCGGTTTTGCTCTGTCTCAGCGCTCAGCACTGTTTTATCAGGCACTGGCAGTTTCAGCGCTTCAACTTCCTCATCTGTGGGACACAACACTTTCTTTGTGTGACTGGCGTGAATCCAGTTGGGAACTCCCGCACACTTCACAGCGGTAGTGGTCGTCAGGATCACTTGGAAAGGGCCTTTCCAACGGGGTTCCAGACACGACTTTCTCACGTGCTTCTTTACCACGACCCAGTCACCTGCTTTCAGTGTGTGTCCTGGACCTTGGATCGGTGGCAAGGTGGTCGCTTCCACCTGGTGAGAGAAAGAGCGAACCACATCAGCCAGACCTTTGCAGTAGTCTAACACCATATCATCTGTAATATTCAAAAGCGCGTTTGCGGGAACTGCAGGAAGTCTCATAGCCCTGCCCATGAGAATTTCGTGCGGAGACAATCCAGTCTTTCTATCAGGGGTGTTTCTCATTGACATTAACACCAAGGGCAATGCGTCAGGCCATTTCAAATTTGTCGATGCACATATTTTCGCCATTCATGATTTCAATGTACCATTCATTTGTTCCACCAGTCCTGAGGCTTCAGGGCGATAGCTACAATGCAGTTTTTGCTCAATGTTCAGCGCTGCGCAAAGTAACTTTATCACCTCGTTATTGAAGTGACTTCCCCTATCTGATTCTAAAGAGATCGGGAATCCAAAACGTGGTATCAACTCCCTCAACAATAGTTTTGCAACTGTAAGGCTGTCATTTCTACGTGTGGGGTATGCCTCAATCCAGTGACTAAAAATGCACACAATCACCAACACATACTTCAGACCTCCATGCACAGGCATCTCAATGAAGTCCATCTGCATTCTACTAAACGGGCCGCTCGCCCTACCAATGTGGCTCGCGTTCACAACCGTTCCCTTCCCTGGGTTCATCTGCTGACAAATGACACATCGATGGCAAACTGCTTCTGCAGCTTGACGAAATCTGGGGTTAAACCAATCAGTTTTGAACAATCTTATCATGGCATCTCTCCCTAGGTGAGCCTGCCCATGATAGAACCGCGCTAGCTGCGATAAGAGACCATTTGGCAAATTTTTTTTCCCTCATTTGAAACCCATAACTCATCTGGTCTCTTTATACATTGTGACTTAATCCAGGAATCTCTTTCATCCTCCCTGACGTTATTCTGTAACGCTTTTAGTTCATCCATTGTATCTACGACCTTCAAGGCAAATGCTTCAGCTGGTTCGAGTTCTGGTTCACTTATCGAATTCCATTCATCTCTGAGTAATATACAGTTCAAGGCACAAAATCTTGCGACTTGATCTGCATATGCATTTCCCAGAGAAACATAGTCCTGTCCTTTTGTATGAGCACTACACTTTACCACTGCAACTTCGGCTGGCATTTGAATGGCGTGTAACAATTCCCTTATTCTCTCCCCGTTTTTCACTGGGGATCCTGAAGAAGTCAGGAAACCTCTCTGTGCCCATAGTTGTCCAAAGTCGTGCACAATTCCAAACCCGTACTGACTATCAGTGTAAATGGTGACTTTCATCAATGCAGACAGTTGACATGCTCTTGTAAGGGCTACAAGTTCTGCTACTTGTGCAGAATAGACTCCTTGAAGCCAGGACGCTTCCAAGACACCTGTTACAGTACATACAGCATATCCTGCTTTCAAAATTCCCATCCCATCTCTTAGACATGAACCATCAACGAAAACAATTTGGTCATTTTCATCAAGCTTAGTATCCTTAATGTCAGGTCGAGGTTTTGTGCAAAATTCAGTCACCTGAAGGCAGTCATGCTCGACGTCTTCAGCGTTCTCAACTTCAGCATTTTCACCGGGAAGCAAGGTTGCTGGATTCAGCGTAGTGCACCTTTTCAGCTGCACATTCGGTGAGCCCAGAATTATCGTTTCATACCTTGTGAGTCTTGCTCCAGTCATGTGTTGCGTTCGGGAGCGGGTCAAAAGTATCTCAACTGAGTGAGGGACCATGACTGTTACTGGGTGTCCCATCACTATTCCTTCACTCTGAGTGAGGCTGATACCAACTGCTGCTACGGCGCGCAAACACCCTGGAAGTCCTGCTGCGACCGGATCCAAAGTAGCTGAAAAATACGCTACTGGTCTGTTTATGCCACCATGGGCTTGAGTCAAGACAGACAAAGAACATGCATCACGTTCATGACAAAACAATGTGAAAAGCTTTGTGTAATCAGGCATACCTAAAGCTGGAGCCCTGCACATGCATTCTTTCAAATCGATAAAAGCATCCATCTCATCTCCTTTCAGCTCAATTTGATCCAAGGCATCCTTCTGGGTCAGCTTCAGTAAAGGCTTTGCTAGAGTTGAGAAGTTGGGAATCCACTGACGACAGTAGCTTACCATTCCCAAAAACTTCCTCACCTCCCTCCTTGTCTTTGGTGGACTCATTTGAAGTACACTCGTTATTCTTTCCTTCATTATTCTCCGTGACCCTTTCTCTATCTGGTGACCCAAGTATTTCACTTTCTTCTGACAGAACTGCAATTTGGAAGGAGACACCTTGTGTCCATTCCTTCCCAAATGGTTCAACAGAGCAATGGTATCCGCTGTGCAGCCACTTTCTGTCTTTGATGCAATCAGTAAGTCATCGATGTACTGTACTAGGGTTGACTCGAATGGCAACTCTAATGCTTCCAAGTCTTTCTTTAGAATCTGATTGAATATTGACGGTGACTCAGAAAACCCTTGAGGAATTCGACACCAACTGTACACTCTGTCTAAGAATTTGAAACAAAAGAGAAATTGACTGTCCTCATGAAGAGGCACCGAAAAGAATGCTTGTGACAAGTCGATGACTGAGAACCACTCGGCATCGCAAGGGACTTGAAACATTATCACAGCTGGATTTGGTACGACAGGGCAACATTTAATTATGATGTCATTTATTTTCCTCAAGTCCTGTACAATTCGGACCTTTCCACTCGGCTTTATTAGTCCCATGATTGGTGAATTACATGGACTGCTTAACACTTCTTTCAGTACTCCCTGCTTTACAAATTCGTCAATGAGTTGGGCAACTTTCATGAGGGTGTCTTGTGCCATGTGGTATTGTGGGGTCTGGGGAAAGGTTGCATTGGGCTTTACAGTCACTTTCACTGGTTCCACTCCTTTCATCAATCCCACCTCTTTCCCTGTCATATCCCACACTTCCTTTCCGACTGTTTCCCGTAATTCAGCTGGAATATCTTCTTCAGTTATCATCGGGAAAAGACAAATCAGAGGATACTCTTCATCGACAGTTTCCATCTCATCCCCCTCTACACTGTCCTCTTCTTCCCCATCACTGCTCGTCTGAATTTTGATTCCATTGTTCGAACACATAATCGAACAACCCAATTTGCACAATAGGTCTCTCCCTAACAGTGCTATCGGGCTTGAGTCACATACCACAAATTTATGTAACCCTTGATAGTTACCAATGCTGACTGGTACCGGATCTGTAATTGGGTTTGTCAGGTGCCTGTTTGCTACTCCCACCACTTGAACTGTTCTCCCTGAGAGTGGCAAATTTGGTACTTCAATGCTCTTAACAGTTGAACGTGTGGCTCCTGTGTCAACCAAGAATGAGACACGATGACCCATTACTCTTCCCTCCACGTACGGACCCTTTTGATCAACTTCCAAGGATGCTGCAAGCACACAATCTCCTTCCTCTCCTGAACTTTCACTCTCCCATACATTGTTTATTCCACTCTCACTGTGTAATGGGAACTGTTGTAAGGTGCCATTTGTATTCATTACCTGACCCGAGACCTGTGGAGGAACCATCACTTGCTGCTGACTCATTGGTGCCAAAGGTATTTGCATTTGCTGATTAGGTACCATGGGAAACTGCTGTTGCATTGGCTGCATTTGCGTCATCTGCATACGGGGCATCTGCATCTGCTGCGGCTGCATGGGCTGTAATCCCTGCAGCTGATTTATGGTCTGAAAATTTGGGTTTGGACCTCTCATTTTCGGTCCCCTCATTGTCTGAAATGCATTACATCATTGTTTTGCTGACCAACACCTGCACCTTCCTGCACCACCATCGGGCACTCGCGTTTCCAATGACCGACAATTCCGCACACGTGACACGGCATCACCTTTTTCAATGCCTGCACACCATTCGGAGTCACAACAGTGTTCAAATCCGGACCATTATTCACAAAACCTCCTCTGCCTCTGCCTCTCGCCTGTGGCTGAAACGTCATATTTCCCTGCAACTGCGGCTGCGGTTGCGGTACCTGTTGTTGGAACCCTTGCAACCCTTGCAACCCTTGCAGACCTGTCTGAGCTGCTTTAAGCTGCATCATCATCACTTTCTCTTTCAACCTTTTCTGTTTCACTTCAATTTCGTCGCTACAGTATTTCGCATAATTCAACACCTCATCAATAGGTTTCGACTGCCAACAAATCAAATGCGACTTTATCATCTGACTTATCTCTGGTCTCAGCCCTTCCACAAATCTAAACACAAAATGAAGCATGTCCTTCGCCTCTATTGTTTCCGTGCCACTGTAGTTCTTGAACGCCTTCAACAACCTCTCATAGTAACTATGAATCGACTCTTTAGCCTCTTGGGCAGTTCGATCGATCTTCTGCCAATCCACATTTTTCGCGGCAACCTTCGTCTTCAAATGCTCAATCACCTTATAGTACAGGCTCATCACCATAGGTGATGGTGCACCCGTATCCCTGTCTCTCTCTGGTTCACTTGTCGGCCAACCTACAGCTCTTTTGCAATCCTCCCACAAATCTGCCGGAACCACAATCTCAAAGAGAGTGTTCAGGTCTTCCCAGAGACATTTTGCAAGCTTCACAAACCTATCAGTCTGTTGATACCATTCAATCGGTTTCTCTCTCAGTTTGGGAAAATCATCCGTAAAAGACTGAATGTCGCTTCTGTGCCATGGTACATGTATTAATTTTCCCCCTGCTGTCTCCCTCATTGGTAACATGGTTACTGCATCACTACTCTGTGGTCTTTTCTCGTTGAGCTCTGGGACACTGTCTTTCCTCTTTTCCTTTCTCTTTACCCATCTGCTTTCCCATTTGTCTAAGCACCTCCACACTTGTGCACTCTGCAACAATTCTCTAAGGTGCGCCTTCATGCCTGCTGACCTCATGTGTTCATAATCTGTGGTCCCGAAATCCAACCTGTAGCTCCTGCTCAAGTGTTTCGTCTTGTCTATATCAACCCCGTTTTTGTCAGCTATTTCTTGCAAGCTTCTATGTACCTTGTTCACTTCTCTCGTAATCCTGGGACATAGATACCTCAGCTCTTCTTCCGAGTAGGACTCTAACCTATTCACACCCATAGTCCCTTCCACCAATTCTTGTGCTTCCATGTTCAACCTGACCCTATTCAGATAATCTTCTCCCTTCCCACTGGCTGAGCTTTGTGTGGAATTCAGACTGTTGAACCACTGTGTCAGCTGTTGCGCATTCAACCCCATCAGTGTAGCATTCACATCGACTGCCATTGATGGTTGCGGCAACTTTTCAGTGTTCGATGATAGCGGTATCATCAGTGGGGGACTCGACCTCACCAGTGTTGACTGAGCACATATGGGACTAAACTCCATCAAGGACCCAGATCCAGTTGGCTGAGCCGCTATCGGAGTTATCCCTGGAGTGTTTTCTATGCACCTCCTTTCTGTCCCATTCTGCAGCATTGATCCCTGACCGCTCATACCTAAGTTAGGCTGACTGTACAAAGGTACCGGTGGACCTACAGTAATGGGTAGTGATATCGCATCTGGGTTCTGTCCATTTCCCATGTTCTGAGACATGTTCATTCCCACACTATGGGTCATCATTGCCGGCATGCCCATCTGACTCCCCGTCATCTGAGCATGTGCGTTTCCCCCCTGCATCTGCTTTTGAGGCATCAAAAACTGGGTTGATTCAGCTTGTGCCAGTGTTGGGTTGTGACCATTCTGTCCTCCTATTACGGTTGGATCTAGAATCATTCCCGTACTGTTGTCACTGCTGTAGTACCTTGGGACCTGCGGCTGATAATTTTCTGCTGGTTTCAATATGGGCACATCTGGATATATTCTCCTAACCTGCGGTATCTGCGGGGTGAACAGTAAACTCGGGTCCTTAGATCCCGATGATGCTCCTGAACTCTGAGTTTCACTGTTCTGTACCGGTGCCGGAGGGGCAGAACTGGTACTTGGACCTTGTCCACTCTCTGCATAAGGTGGTGGACGGTCGTTCAGCAATTGCATTATTAACTCCTCATCCTCTAACTCCTCTTCTCTTCTCAACTTTTCCTCGTCCTCTCTATCCTTGGAACAGCTCCTGTTTGTCTTACAGGTAGCTTTCTTACCTGTCTCCTCTTCTTCCTTAGTAATTGCGGGAAACAATTTTATCCCCTGCAATACATCTGACCTCCACACCTTCTGTGCATTATCCCACCTAGCGTCCGCTAGTGTCTTTTCTACCTTCCTTATCCTAGTCTCGAACTTATTTTGCTGCTGCTGTCTAGCCATTAGTTCCCAAATCGCTAGAGCCTCAAACTGTGCTGGCCTTGGAGGTACCTTCATGTCGTACATCGCGAATCTCAAATTCTCTAGGATCCTTATATTGAATGTCCCATGGACCGGGAACGCTACGCTCCCATGTTTCTCTGTCAGCTTGTGCCATTGCTTTAGCCAAAGGCACGGAGCTACCCCCTTTTCCTCCATTACAATGTAAGCTGGTGTACCTTCAGGCGGCGTCTCCTCTCCTACGCTCGCTTTAATGTAAGACTACCCCTTCATCGCACTCTTTAATGCTTTAAAAAATTTAATTTTCTCATCTTTTATTTCACAAAGTTTGTAATCAATAAGTGACTTTTAATTCCCGGAATACTCTTCGCTTGCCTTTCCCCTTCCAATCGAGCCCCACGGACTGCGTCCAATCCGTGCACGACCCTTCTCTGCAACCAACCTATCCCAGCGCGGCTCCTAGTGACGTCACACTCACACACACTGCGGCTGACAAAGCCTCGCGGCTAGTCCTCCTTCACTCAGCTCCTCTCGTAACAACTTCTGGCATGTATCGCGAGCTACCAAAAATATAAAACAGATCTGTCGGTTTACTACAGGAGGGGTAACACAATCGCTTCAGGACCTTAGGGATTTTTCACTAGCCTCTGCAGTTATTCCATCTTTCTCGGTCCCCACTTTCGCAAGCAAATCTGACCCGCAGACTGCTCTCAACTTGTCAGTGATCTATTCTAGTGCACTTAGAATTTGTCAAAGCCCGAAGTCGAAGTTTCTTTCACTCCCTTAACACACGTACCGACTCGTTGACCACGCCCGGTCAACCTACTAAACTGACCAGACCACAACATAAACAAGTGTCTCATACACTTTTCAACATACTCCGGAGTCTCTTGACCTCGCAGGGCCCGTCTCAACAACAGCAACCACGTGGACCTTTTTATGCACGAAGCGCCACATGCACATGAAGTTCGACGACTTCCCTACTCTCACACTCGGAGTCGCACCTCCGCTATTTCTATGAAGTTCGACGACTTCCCTACTTCTACACTCGGAGTCGCACCTCCGCTATTCTCTAAAATCCTCGCAACCTTTTCACACAATCTGCGGCAATAAGCTGTGCAAGCGCAAAATCCTAACTTCACTCATACCATCACTAGTACCGCCAACGCTGATCTCACACCTCCATTCTCTTCATTCGCAAGCTCCGAGATCCCGGGAAAGTCGCGGTGGACTTAGCCCCTCATCATTTTCTCAATCTGTTTTACCCAAGAAAATCTAATTCAACTTCTCGAGTGGAATCTCAAAAGTCGAAACCGTTAATTCAACACCATGTATGTTTCGAGTGGGGTCCCAAAAGTCTAAACCGTCCTCTGCTACCATCTACTGATAGAGCGTTCCGTACTAATAATTTACCTGTACTTGGACGCTCTCTCTCGGCCGATGAATCTTTTGGCTAAGTGGGACTCTCTTCACCCGAGATCAGTCAATTTAATCAAATCAATAATCAATAACGAACGTAAGCAATGCCCTGATCAACATAACACTTAACAATTAATCCAGAATACATTTCGGCGAACCATGACCTTCCGGTCATGAATAACCACACCAGTTTATTCAAAGTTAATGAATTTATTTCCCTATATTAACAAAGCTAGCACAATATAGATGTGTCTCAACACCAAATGATAAACGTAAATGAACATTAATAGCTGTCCATAACGACGAAACAGGTGCAATCTATGCAGCATTTGAATAACAAGGCATTCGATGATAGCAATGCAAATCACTAAAACTATAATCTGTAATGAGCTAATTGCATACATTTAGTCAGCATAACAAGGTCTCAAATTGCATTGTGCAACAAAAGGAATCCTCATCTAATCTCAAATTAGCATCGGCATGTGGGACTTCATGCAAAAACAGTTTAGCAACATTAATTTAGAAAAAAACTCCTAACTAGGGCTCTTATCAAAAATCAGCAGTTGGTTACCTAAAAGAAACACAATGCAATTGTACAATTTCCTTTCATATTTACCAATTACCATCAGCATTCAAGGAAGTCTTCGTCTCACAGGTACCGTTTCTCGATCAGCATGGGACGGGGCAAAGGGGCAGGGGTGGACGGGGCAGTTGCCTCACGGCGGCAAGATAAACTACTACTTCATGCAAAGGGACAAATCAAAGTTAAAATCTCTAGGGTAAGAATCATTTAAGTCTCTTTCTCTCAATTAGAGAAAGCATCAAAGTCTCTCAAAATGGCGTCGCAGCAAGGTGGGCCATATTAGCTGCAAAATGGCGGATAACGGCAATAATGGCTGCAATGGCTACTTTCTTCTCGTGCACCTGGTTTAAATAGACAACAGTTCAAATCCAGTAGGGTCTTCCATTGGAGGGTTCATAGGTTGGTTTCAAATTATCCAATCAAAAACAACAGTTCTCAAGCTTTTACTTAAGCATACATTATCCTTGGAGACGGGTACGCAAGTTGCAACATTTTATACCAATTAACTCATTTTCAGAGCTTCCATTGTCCGCACCTGCAGATTGACCTTGGAGCAAAGAGAAAAATGCCAGGCTGGCACGAAACCTTAAGATAAGCATGTGAACGATCTCAGTGGAAAAGTACAGCTTCAAGCAGAAATACATGTTTATTAGCACATTGGAAAAATACGAGCATCTAAACCGTGAGACAAGGCAACTAGGCTGAAGCCTCCATTAAAGTAATGCTAAGCTAAAACATTTCAAACAAGCAAATCATAGCACACGTTTATGATTATGTCGGATTAGTGCACTTCTAATACATCACGTTACATAAAGCACGCTTATAAATGTTGGCAAACTACTCTGAGGGCACATTTTGTCCCCGTACAATCTTTATTAGTTCGGTTAAAGTCACTCTTGATTATTGCAGCACTACGTTTAAGCGTTAATAAATGTAAACCCTTTATTTCTGCGTCATCAATAGTAATACTGAAAACGCGCTGTGGGCAACAGTAAGCCGTTTTACAAAGATCTAATACTACAGACGTGAGGCGTCATTATACTCTCAATCATTTATTTGATGTTTTGCTACAGTGAAATATGGATACAAATGACTATTGGTAAACTGATCGATTCTGCCCTCTTCAAAAATATGTCATTATGAAAACTAATAGAGATATATGAATTCACGAATTTTCACACTTGACATTATTAATTATAACTCAAACACGTATAGAACTAAAGCCCCTCTTTTATTTACTTCACAATTCCCTAGACAAATGGCTGAAATTGTGATGAAAGCCGGTAATTAGACATTGTATTGACATGTCCTCGATAATCCCTGGTTGCAATTTGCTCTAGATGAAAATCTTTAAAATATGTCGAAGGATTTCCCATGAACACAAGTAAATGGCAACCTTGGATGAATCAGTGATTTTATGTGATAGTACTAATGATTTATTCTAAAAGTGCAAGTGTTTTCTAGGTCCCATGAGACACTTGTTGCATATTTTGTTTAGTTACCCTAGCCCTACTTCTAATTAGCCCCTTAACCATATAACACTGTCCTCATTGTTCCCTAACATGCCCACCCCTAATCTAATATAAGAAGCATGAGTTGTGGGGGGGGGGGGCTCTAGAGAACCTGGCAGCAAGATGGCTGTTGCTTATTAGTACTCGGCCAGCCGATAGTTTAATCCGGCATTTATCTGCGTCATTTGGACTCAATGGGTGATAAACTGCACTGTGTGCAAGCCTCATGAGGAGGTGAAACTGCTGATATTGCCATTGGGGCTCCCCTGCAGCTGAGACAGCAATGCACTAAGTGACTGCAGTGTGGACTGCACTGCAGCGTAGTGCGTGGACCACCTCGTGATCCTGCCAAGGGAAGCCTTCAACCTGGTGGCACGGAGATGGCAACACTGTCTGTCCTGCGTTACTTGGCAGCTCTTAGGTGCCCAGCCGAACATCCACTTTAGTGAAAAAGAGCTCCCCTGTGCCTCCGGGGAGTGGTGACCAAAAGATCGAAAGGTGGTGCCAAGTCTCCCAACAGTGACTGGTGATGCTGTGAGCGGGTGGCCGGAGCCATTGGAGCTGAGTTCCCCACCACAGCCCAGAGAGTGAAAGAGGGTTCACACCACACAACTCAGTGGGAGCTCTTGTATCCAAGGGGCTTCACTGGGCTGTGGCTTTGCTGGATGTGAGGCTGCCCTCTGACTGGATATACCACACAGTAGGCGCATACACTACTTGAGATACGATCCGGTACAGCCCGGTGTGCGTGAATCATGTACAACAACAGTGGCTAAAGATGAGGGCAGGAGGCGGCTGGAGAGACCGCTCTTAAGACCACTGCTAATGTAGGTGAGCCCTGCGAGCACCACTAGGCTGAACACAGACCTTTCCCCTCATATTGGAGAACTGGGCCCGTTCTCCCTGACTACAGGGAGAACACCCAAATAATTTACCACTGGGGGTGAGGATACCGTGGCACACCAGCCCACTGTCTTGTCATGTTGCACGAGTGGGCTGGGCTGCAAGGCTGTACTGGGTTTACATTTGGAGATTGTTCCATTTGGTTCAGAGACCCCCCCCCCTTCGAGGCCCAGCTGTTGTGCAGCCTGCTCAACTTTGAAGTGCTTATACCGGGATCCACGCTGCTTGAGCCCTCATTCCATCATTGGCCTGTTCATGCCCCCCACTGAAACTTTGTTGGTGTTGGGGTGTGGTGGGGCCAGGGTGCGCTGTTGACCTTTGTTGAGGCTTCTTTGTAGATCAGTCATTCGGCCAGACGGCACCCTAGGAGCAGAGCCTTCGGGCAAGATCCTGTTCTGGTGAAGTGGGCCCTTTGAGGGGAGCCCTAGCAAGTAGATCAACATGTGCTCCTGATCCCACCTGGTGTTACAATGCCAACTGGCAGTGGTACTGTCCGGCAACTGCTTGCTCTGCTGAGTTGCGAGAAATGGGATAGGGAAAAAAAATGCAAGCCAGTCAAAACTGTAATTTGAAGTGGCGTGGCAGATGCACCAAAATGAGCCAGAGAAGGCTACTAAGGAACTCCCCTGGGCAGTCCGATGTTGATTCCATTCAAGATTTTGACCTGAAGGAGATATTGCTGGACGTCAAGAATAGTTTGTGCACCATTGACACCAAGAATGACCTTCTCACTAGTTGCATTGATCGCATGAAAGAGCGAGTAGATAAGCACGAGGGCCAACTAGATCAGCTTGAAGCTTGCACATCTTATATGGAAGACTTTGCACATTGGCAAGGCCCTCAAGGTCATCAAACTCTCAAATGAAGACTTAGAAGTGCGATCCCGGTCTTTACATAATTGGAGTACCTGAATCCACAGCAATTGACTAAATGGAAGCTTTGGTTGAGAAAATATTGAGATCATTATTTGATGACCGTCAACCTGCTGTTTTCATTGTGGAGTGTGCTCACAGGTCACTAGGTCTGCGCCTTACTCCTGGTGCTCCAGCTTGACCTATAGTGTCTAGATATCTTAATTATAGAGATTGAGATTCTCTGGCTAGTTAATGAACGTATCTCATCCAACATCAGGGCAATACTGTTTCCTTCTAGTCTGATTTTACATTGGCAGTGGCCTAACATGAGTTCCTCTCGGCCAAACAGCTTCTTCAGAAGGCTGACATTGAATACTCCTTGCTCTACCCTGCCAAACTACAGATATACCATGAATGGAAACCTCACCACTTTTCAGATGCTGAAACTGCACTCAAATTCTCTTGCCAGGTTTTGACACAAAAAATAGCTCCTCTAGCCCCACCTTCACATCAGAATGATAGCCCCCATAGCGACAATGAATAACACTATGGGCGTACCACAGCTGCCACATACACCTCTTCTGTTCTTTCCCCTCACCATCACTCTACTTCCTCCTTTTATTTGTCTTCTCAAGTATTTTCATTCCCCACTAACCACCACTATTTATGGCCACCAACCAAAAAGCATTTACAGAAACATTACTAGGCAACATCTAAGACTTTACCTTAAGTCAGGGTTCTGCAAAGTCAGTCGTGGAGAGCCGGGTCCATGCCAGATTTTTAGCATATCCACATTTAGAAAAAATATGTTTCAGAAATCTACATTTTTCTAAATGTGGATATGCTAAAAATCTGGCATGGACCCGGCTCGCCAGGACCGACTTTGCAGGAAAAGTCATCGGAAACTGACCTCACTAAGGTGGTCATTACAACCCTGGTGCACGGTGTTAAAGCGGCGGTAAGACCGCCAAGAGGCCGGCGGTACAGATTTAGCAATTACGACCGTGGCGGAAACCGCCAACAAAGACAGCCACTATAACACTCCGACCGCCACTGTGGTACAAACAAACAGCGCGGCGGTCACCGCCAACAGGCAGGCGGAAGACAATGTACCCCCCACACTATTACAACCCACCAATCCGCCACCTTTTCAGGGGCGGATTCACCGTGGATAAAAACACGGCGGAAACAGGATTCCGAAGGGAAAATGCTCACCTCTACACACCCCACGAGGAACAAGGACACCATGGACCCGGAACTCCAAATTCTCCCTGCGATAGTCTTCCTGCTCCTCTACCAGGAGCACGAACGCCGGCGACGAAGACCACAGTGAGTACTGCACCTACGACACAGGGGAGGGGGGAGGGAAAAAACAGGGACACACACACGCAACACCCCCACCCTCACCCACTACAACACACACACTAATGCATATTTATACATCACAGTTACACCCCCCAAACGCCCCGGAAGAATGCAAAGACAATGTAATATATTAAAATCAAGTAGGCAAAAATATATATATACACCATGTACAAATTATATACCAAGCATAGTAGTCCAGGTAGTGCTCCAAGTAAGTCCGTGGAACACTGGGCCCACACGGTATGGGCGAGGCCCACACAAGATCCCCGACCATGACGGAGAGAACACTGCAGGGGCATCAGAGAGCAATAAAACAGGCACCTCAGAGAGGGAAAGGGGGGGCACCTCAGCCAGTTGAGTGCACGACGCCAAATCCACGAGTGGGCCATATGCCCACTGTTCTATCCTGGGGAGTGCAAAGCCACAGTCTCTCAAGTCTCTACAGTGGGTGGGTTGCCCACTGTTCAATCCTGGGGAGTGCAAAGCCACAGTCTCTCAAGTCTCTACAGTGGGTGGGTTGCCCACTGTTCAATCCTGTGGATAACAGTCTCCACTGGTTCTGGAGGGGGCATGGTGCCCAGAGTGCTTCATCCTGCTAAGGACAGAGGTAGTGGATGGATCTCTCCACTGGTTCTGGAGGGGGGATTGTGCCCAGAGTGCTTCATCCTGCTAAGGACAGAGGTAGTGGATGGATCTCTCCACTTGTTCTGGAGGGGGCATTGTGCCCAGAGTGCTTCATCCTGCTAATGACAGAGCTAGTGGATGGATCTCTCCACTGGTTCTGGAGGGGGCATGGTGCCCAGAAAGCTTCATTCTGCCCGTGACGGACTCAGTTGCGTCAGTGCCCTTGGCGCTCATGGGCCAGCGGTGCTTGAGGCGGCGGTGCCCTGTTCAGCGGTTCTTGAGGCTGCGGTGCCCTGTTCAGCGGTTCTTGAGGCGGCGGTGCCCTGTTCAGTTGTTCTTGAGGTGGCGGTGCCCTGTTCAGCGGTGCTTGAGGCGGTGGTGCACTGTTCAGCGGTTCTTGAGGTGGTGGTGCCCTGTTCAGCTGTTCTTGAGACGGCAGTGCCCTGTTCAGCGGTGCATGAGACGGCGGTGCCCTGTTCAGCGGTTCTTGAGGCGGCGGTGCACTGTTCAGTGGTTCTTGAGATGGCGGTGCCCTGTTCAGAGGTGCTTGGAGCGGCAGTCTCCATTGCAGTGACTCAGCTGCTGGCGGTCCGTCATGGCCCAGTGGGGCTTTTGCTGGCGGTCCTCCATGGTCCAACGGGCCTTTTGCTGGCGGTCCTTCATTGCCCAGCGGGGCTTTTGCTGTCGGTCCTTCATGGCCCAGCGGGGCTGGTGCTGGCGGTGGCCTCCTGGGCAGCTGGGCTGGTGCTGGCGGTGGCCTCCGGGGCAGCTGGGCAGGTGCTGGCAGTGGCCTCCTGGGCAGCTGGGCTGGTGCTGGCGGTGGCCTCCTGGGCAGCTGAGCTTGTGCTGGCGGTGGCCTCCTGGGCAGCTAGGCTGGTGCTGGCCTCCTGGGCAGCTGGGCTGGTGCTGGCGGTGGCCTCCTGGGCAGCTGGGCTGGTGCTGGCGGTGGCCTCCTGGGCAGCTGCGATGATGGCGGTCTTCTCCACCGTGCTGCTCTTCCCAGACTTGCAGACTTTCTTGTGCCCCTTCCCCACCTTGGAACGTGTCGCAGCTGACTCCACACTCCCACCTGTACCCCTGGGAGCGGCTTTGGTGGCTGGAGTCTTTCCCATCTCCCGCCGGGCACTGGTCAACTTCTGATGCTTCACAGGGGACTGTCTGTGCTGTGGCTCCGTGCCACACTGGCTGCCTTGGTGGCCGGTGCACTCCAGATTCCGGTGACTACAGGCACCACTGGTCCCGGAGATGTTGTGGCTGAGGTGCTAGTTCAGGACCTAGGAGATGGACGGGGTGGGAGAGGTGTGGGAAAGAGGTCAAGGTTGGACAGGAAAAGTTTTTGGGACACACTGGGACGGGTAGCTGGAGGGGGTTTGGGAGTGGAGGAAGAGGTTGTGGTTGTAGGAGGTGTTCGTTTACTGACTTTGGGTGAAGGTGCATGCGCTGGAGGCTGTCATGAGGTGGATGGCTGTTGGGTGGGTGTGTGCCTGCGTTTGTGTCACAGACACACTGGGAGAGGACACAGGGGACGTGTGAATGGTAGTGAGGGTGGTGACTGCACGTGAGCGGGGTGTGGTGGTGGGTGTGCTGGTGATGGTAGTAGTGGCTGTAGAGGTAGTGCATGCAGGTGTGAGTGTAGACGAGACTGGGAGGGAGGAGGAAGATGAGGAGGAGGGGGACACAGTGGAGGCAGTGGATGTTGGTGTGTCTGCATGTGTGTGATGCTTGCGTGAGTGCCTGTGGGATGTGTGGTGCTTATGTTTGCCTGAGCTTTCCTTGTGTGTTGACGTGTGTGCATGCTGGTCTGTAGGTGTGCTTGGGATAGGCTGAGGTACAGGGGATTGGGTCTGGGTGGAGGAGGTTAGAGGGGGGAGGCTAGACACAGGGACAATGGCTGCCATCAGTGCTGAGGCCAGAGTCTGAAAAGCTTGCTGAAGGGCCGCCTGACCAGAATAAATGCCCTCCAGGAATGCATTTGTTTGTTGCGACTGCCTTTCTACACCCTGGATGGCATTCAAAATGGTAGACTGCCCAACAGTAAGGGACCTGAGAAGGTCAATGGCCTCCTCACTGAGGGCAGCAGGGGTGACTGGGGCAGGGCGTGAGGTGCCTGGGGCGAAGGTGATGCGGGCACAGGGCGACGGCTGAGGGGCTGCTGGGAGGGCGGTGCTGGAAGGGAGCTCCCATCAGAGGACGAGTCCGTGTCACTGGTCTCAGCTCCTGTCCCGCCGTGGAGCTCCCTTCACCCTCCGTCCCACTGGTGAAGTCCAATTCCGTAGTGTGGCCCTCCATGGCCATGTGGGAGGCAGCCCCCTCGTGCTCCGGTGCCACTGCTCTTCTGCCTGATGATGCTAATGCACACAAGAACAGGGAGACCACAAAAAGGGGGGGACGACAGAAGAAAGACATGTTGAGTGCATGCATTACCGCTACAGTTGGCGAACACGACAGACACAGAAGCCCCCTGCACTACGCCGCGCTCTTGGGCTCCACTGTTCAATTCCTGGGAAATGGCCTACTAGGCTATGGACGACATCTGCACACATGGACGACACAGGGGCATGACTAGGTGTAGTTGGCACTCTACAGAGGTTCGGTGGGGTGCCACATGGCCTGCCTTATGGAGGGACATTGCCTACGGAACTCGCCCTGGCCTAGGGAAACCCACAGCCCACCTCCCCCACCCAGACATCTCCACTGCACGCAAAATCAGAAGAATGCGAGTGTACTCACCCCCTTGTGGCTGCTGTGATGCCCTCAGGCGCCCATCCAACTCCGGATACGCCACTGCCAGGATCCTGAACATCAGGGGGGTCATGGTGCGACGGGCACCCCTCCCACGTTGGGGGGCCATCCCCAGCTGAGCCTCCGCCGTCTTCTTGCTCCAGCGGCGAATGTCCTCCCATCTTTTCCGGCAGTGGGTGTTCCATCTGTGGTAGACCCCCAGGGTCCGGACGTCCTTGGCGATGGCAGGCCAAATATGTTTTTTCTGGTGGGCGCTGACCTACATGATTTGTACAGGGGGAAGAGAAAGTTATTACCAACTGCACCGTCAAAGTGATTGGCCCCATCCCTACCCTTGCCATGTGGCACATGCACTCACCGTCGTTTCATGCATGCTGCACTCTCCCCCCTTCCTTCTTACATCCACCCCTCTCCACACAGACATAGCCCATACAGCATGCTCCCAGTGTACTTACCTGTTTGTCTGGAGGACCGTAGAGTAGCGTGTACTCGGGGAGGACACCGTCCACGAGTTTCTCCAACTCCTCTGATGTGAAGGGAGGGGCACTTTCCCCTGACACTCGAGCCATTGTCTCTTCCAGACCGAGGTCACAGCAGCACTTGCAGTGTAGGTCCTCTCCTGTTGAAGATCAGGTATCGAGTGATTGAACAGATAGAAAATGGCGGCGTACATTGTCATTGGCTCCTGGGACCCATAGGGTCCAATGTTAACCAATGCAGTATTGCGCCGCGGTCTTCGGCCGCCTACCGCGACGGTGTACAACGCCCGCGCAGTTACCTCATATCCCATTGTCCCACTTTACAGGTCAGGCAGCTGCCATTTCAGGGGCCCACATGCCTACAATTTCAGCTGCATCACACATACCTAGGCCTAGACTCAACACACATACAGGCCACTTTTTAGCTTATGAATGGTGTTCTGTGTAAGCTGTGGGTACGTACCTCTGAGTTGTTTGACTCTGTGCTCGCTGTTGTCCTTCATAGGCGCCGTCCGCTGGGACATGTGAGGAGATGGCGGCATCCTCCGGTGTACCGACCGTTGGTGGACCTGTCGACAATGGAGGAAAGACATGTGATAATCACACACAGGCTTGACCATGCCACAATCCAGGAACTGTGTACCCAGTTGGAGCCAGACCTGATGTCAGCTATCCGCCATCCCACAAGAATCCCCCCTCAAGTGCAGGTGCTGTCAGTGCTCCATTTCCTTGCAAGTGGGTCATTTCAAACTACAGTGGCCATAGCATCAGGAATGTCACAGCCTATGTTTTCCAATGTGTCGTCCAGAGTGTTGTCTGCCCTACTGAAACACATGCAGAGCTACATCGTTTTCCCTCAGGTGGAGGATTTGCCTACAGTGAAAGGTGATTTCTATGCCCTGGGACATATCCCCAACATCATAGGTGCCATTGATGGGACACATGTGGCTTTGGTAACCCCCCCACAGGAGTTAACAGGTGTACAGAATCCGGAAGAGTTATCATTCAATGAATGTACAGATGGTATGTTTGGCAGACCAGTACATCTCCCATGTGAATGCCATGTTCCCTGGCTCAGTGCATGACGCCTACATCCTGCGGAATAGCAGCAACCCCTATGTGATGGGTCAACTCCAGAGGCACCGTGTGTGGCTATTAGGTGAGCACCTGGAAGCTAGTCAGTGGGAATGGTTGTGTGGGTGTAGGGATATCCGTCCAGGTTGGTGTGTGTCTAACAGTTGTCCCTCGCCATTTGCAGGTGACTGTGTTTACCCCAACCTGTCATGGCTACTGACCCCAGTGAGGAATCCCAGGACAAGGGGATTGGAACGCCACAATGAGGCAATGGGCGAACTAGGAGGGTGATCGAACGCACCTTCGGCCTCCTGAAGGCCAGATTCCGGTGCCTCCATCTGACAGGTGGCTCCCTATACTCAGTCATCCAGCAATATTTCCAGTGACACACAGATGAGAATACAGACCTGCCTACTACATGTACTTAAACACTACTGCCTCTCTACTGTCTGTCATTTTCACCGAGTGTATGGTCACTGAGTTGTCACTTTCCTTACGATTTCACAGATGTGGGTCCCACTGTGTGACATCTGCTTTGATTCCTCATGGACTAGAGCTGTGTGACATAGGTATGTTGACATTACCAATGAAAAAGCTTTTTGCCACAGTTATTGCTAATACAGTATTTCAAAATCACAGACAGACTCCAGATTTTTTTGTGCTTTAAGGGTGTTTATTTAAGTGCTCAAAATTGGAGGGGGTTGTAAAATGGTGAGGGGTGATGGCGGAGGAATGCCCATGGCAGAGTCCAGTCTATTATTCTCACAGGTGCATTGCCCATATGGGCATAGGAAGTGGAGCTGGGGCAGTTTAAGGATGGACAGGGTGACAAAGTGGGGCAGTAGGATGACAATTAGGGTGGTCTCATTTCTTGGCAGGGGTCTTGGCATCGTTCTCTGTCTTTGTCCTGGATCTCAGGAACCATTTGCGAGGTGGTTCTCCCTCTGCAGGGGTGGGGTGCTGGTATGGTGGTCCTGTGGCGGTGCCTCCTGTCCACTAGCGCCGGCGGAGGTGGTGGGCAGTTCATCGTCCAGGCTAGTGTCAGGGGCCCCTTGTAGTGCCACAGTGTCCCTCCTGGTGTTGAGTACTTCCTTCAGCACCCCTACAATGGTGCCCAGTGTGGAATTGATGGTTCTGAGTTCCTCTCTGAAGCCCATATACTGTTCCTCCTGCAGGCGCTGGGTCTCCTGAAACTTGGCCAGTACCATTGCCATAGTCTCCTGGGAGTGGTGGTAGGCTCCCATGATGGAGGAGAGGGCCTTGTGGCGAGTAGGTTCCCTGGGCCTGTCCGCCCCCTGCCGCACAGCAGCCCTCCCAGTTCCCCTGTTTTCCTGGGCCTCTGTCCCCTGGACTGTGTGCCCACTACCACTGCCCCCAGGTCCCTGTTGTTGTTGAGGTGGTGGGTTAGCCTGGGTTCCCTGTAGTGGTGGACACACAGCTGATTGACGTGTCCTGGGGACGGAGGTATGGGCCCGCTGGGTGGGTGGTGTGCTGGTGTTACCAGAGGGGGGAAGCTCTGTGGTGGCCTGTGAATGGGTGTGGGGAACCGACTGTCCCGAGGTCCCCGATGGGCCGGGCTGGTCATCTCGATCCAGTTGGACAGAGGTGCTGTCACGTGTGGACCCTCCTGTCTGGTGACGTTGGGTAGGGGTCCTGCAGGGGTATAAAAGGATGGTTATTACATCTGTGTGTGTCAAAGTGTGCAATGGGTGGGTGACCGTGTACCCCAGTGCTTGCATTCCTGTGTTGGACCTTGTGTGATGGTTTGGGGGGTGTATGGGTATGTGCAGTGGGCATGCTTTGGTGATGGGTGTCCATGCTTTGTTGTTGCATGCAGGGCTTGGTGTTAGGATGTGTGGTTTGTGATGTTGGGACATTTGTGAGGAGTTAGAGTGATGGGGGTGAGGGTGAGGGTATGTGATGGCATGCAGGGTGGGTGGGGGATGTAATAGTTAAGATTTGACTTACCAGAGTCCATTCCTCCACCTACTCCTTCGAGGCCCTCAGGATGCATAATCACCAAGACCTGCTCCTCCCAAGTTGTTAGTTGTGGGGGAGGAGGTGGGGGTCCACTGCCAGTCCGCTGAACCGCCAGGTCATGTCTTGAGATCACGGAACGCACCTTCCCCCGTAGGTCGTTCCACCTCTTACTGATGTCATCCCGATTTCTAGGGTGCTGTCCCTCTGCGTTGAGCCTGTCCACTATTCTTCGTCATAGCTCCATCTTCCTTGCAATGGAGGTGTACTGCACCTGTGCTCCGAATAGCTGTGGCTCTACTCGGACGATTTCCTCCACCATGACCCTGAGCTCCTCCTCCGAGAACCTGGGGTGTCTTTGCCGTGCCATGTGGTGGTGTAAGTGATGTGTGGGGTGGTGTGTGGGGTGATAAGTGTGCTGATATGTAGTGGTGTGTAGTGTGCGGTGTGTGGAAGTTATGTGGGTGATGGTGTTGTGTGCCTGTGGATGCTAGTGTTGTTGATGGTGGTGTCTCTCTCTGGCCTTTGTTTGTGATTTGTTGACGTAAGGGTTTGTGGGTGATGTGCGTGTGTTTTTTATATTGTATTGGGTGTGTGGTAGTGGTGTGTGTATGTGTATCAAGTGTGTGTATTTCGAATTGTCCAATGTGGCTGTGTTTTGTATGTGTGTGTGTATTCTGAGCGCGGCGGTGTGTACCGCCAATGGAATACCGTGGTTGAAAGACCGACACGTGGATTCGTGGGTCGTGATAGTGTGGGCGTATTTCTATTGGTGTGACGGTGGAGGTTTTGTTATCGCCAGTTTATCACTGACCTTTGGTGTGGCGGACTTGTGTGGGTGTCTGAATTTTGGCGGATTCCGAGCTGTCGGTCATAATAGCTGTGGTGGATTTCCACGGCCGCGGTGGTGTGTTGGCGGTCTTCTGCACGGCGGTACGCGCCTTTTACCGCCAATGTTGTAATGGCCGCCTAAGTCTATTACTCCGAATTCAAGCATCCAATCAAGGCCAGCTCATAACCAGACCTATGTTTCACACAATCTTTCAAAACTATTCTATACTCTATGACTTCTGCATCCTCTGTTAGTGCCATTGTCAACAACCCTAAAGTATGTAGCTGCTGCATAACCTTAGGAACTTCTACATACAACCACTCATGAAGAAGAAGGCTATAAATGAAAAAGAACCAGGCAGCAAGTTTCAAAGTCCTGTTTTAGACAAAATGATAGCAGGTGAAGTATTCTCTCATTCTTGGACAAAAACAACCGATTTCAGACTATGAAATTGGTGTCTGCTCTGCGGGAAGGAAACACCTATATATGCAAGCAAGAGACTGTTCCATGTAAAAAACTGAAAAATATTTAGAAGATCACTACAATTTTAATTGAGATTGATTGTGTATATAATTTATGTGTCAAGAGCTAATTTTTGAGCATGTATGTTTTGAAGCAAAAGTGTACAATATGAATGTACATAAGTGTTGTTAATAAAAAGTATTTGAATAGTATGGAATATGCAGTGGTAGTTTACATCCTTATAACCTATGGACATCCAACCTCACTACTTCAACAGCAGTACAAGATGGAAGATGAGAGAGGAGAGAGCATACCCAGCATCTCTTGCAACAAAGAAATGTAAAATTTCTTAAAAGTGGGTTCTATTCTAAATGTCAAACATTATGGCCCTCATTCAAGTCCCGCCGTCAGATTACCGTTCCGCGGTCGAAAGACCGCGGCGGTAATTCTGACTTTCCCGCTGGGCTGGCGGGCGGTCGCCTTCAGACCGCCCGCCAGCCCAGCGGGAAAGAGGCTTCCACGATGAAGCCGGCTCGGAATCGAGCCGGCGGAGTGGAAGCTGTGCGACGGGTGCAGTTGTACCCGTCGCGTATTTCACTGTCTGCGCAGCAGACAGTGAAATACATGAAGGGGCCCTCTTACGGGGGCCCCTGCAATGCCCATGCCAGTGGCATGGGCACTGCAGGGGCCCCCAGGGGCCCCGCGACCCCCCCTACCGCCATCCGGATCACGGCGGTCCGACCGCCGGGATCTGGATGGCGGTAGGGGGGGTCGGAATCCCCGCGGCGGTGCAGCAAGCTGCGCCGCCGCGGAGGATTCAATGGGGCGGCGGTACACTGGCGGGACCCCGCCAGTGGTGCCGGTCCGACCGCGGCTTTACCGCCGCGGTCGGAATCCCCATTGGAGCACCGCCGGCCTGTCGGCGGTGCTCCCGCGGTCCTCCGCCCTGGCGGTCAAAGACCGCCAGGGTCAGAATGACCACCTATGTCTACTTGCATAAGTTTACTGTAAGAATAATGTGTGGGCAATCTGTTGTAGTGATTATTATGTATATTTGAAGTGCCACCCCAGAGATGCACATGTAGCCCCTGTATGAGATGTTCTTACTTACCAATAACCCACAACATCAAAATCCCCAGCAAATATTGACATGCTAGGAGTGAGTGTCAAAAGATGTAGCTGTCATGTATGCTTTCAGGAAAGGCCTTGGGATCGCTGATTCAAACACAGAGACTGGCTTGCTCGTGAGATCTTTTTGTTGTCAGAACTAACCCTCTGAAAAGAACCAGTAGTCCTGAGATGTAGTGCATGTACTTTTCTTTCAAGTTTTATTTTAAATTATTTTTGACCTCACCTGGAGTGTAACTAGTATTTTGGCACAGGTAGAGATAGTCTGGAAGTAGGCAGTATGTGAATCAAACACCTGCTCCAAATTTGCAACAATGCTACGAGCATTACTTTAAGTACGAATTGGTATTTGGCAATGACCACTTAACGGGAAATCCCAAAGATATGGATCCTTTGCTTGTCAATCCTCTCTCTTCTCCTTAGACAACTATTCCTCAAAATGAGGGGGCAAATCAACAAACAAATTCACTGACAAAGCTGAGCCAGAAAACGTGTTTGATGTGTGAGTTAATTTCGGATGTAGTCAGAATGTATTTGATTGAATTATGATGAAATATGTTTTTACAGTAGTTGGGTGGTATTCTTTAGAAAAATCGCTCCTTGCTTAGCAGGTGTGTTGCAAGCAGTTGTAATCTTGTTAAAACATTGATCAAAATTATCTTTAAAAGAGAAAAAAACATTTGAATTCTAGAAAAATAAATTATAGAAACATTACACAGCATTTCTTAAAATAAAAAAAAAAATGGATCTTAAAAAAACTAAATAAAAAATGTACCCGATTTTTCAATAGATGTCTGTTGTTGGCATCTCTGTTATTTCCTATGGGAATAAGTTGCAGTATCAGCAGTTGGTCATCCATGGTTCCAGACTTACTCTAATGCCAAGGTACAGTGCATTTACTACTGTTTTTGTGTGCTTTTGGGCTCTGATAACTTTCAAAGCTCAATTTGTAAATAGCAATAGTCCTGGGGGCATTTTAATTAAAATCCACACAGCGCAGCAAGTCACCTTGATGCACTGTGCTGTGTGATAGGAAAAGGGTAGGAATGTGTTGTACTTAACATTGTATGGTGCATTCCTGTCTTTTCCCTGCACTGCCTAGTGCCAACGCAGGCATCCTTGCAGCACAGTGCAAGGATGCCTGTGTTGTAAGCAGAATTATTTTTGTGCAGGAAGGGGCACCTTCATGCACCAAAACAAAACAATCCTGAGAGGCATTTTCTTCTTTCTATGTTTGCTGAAGAATGCAGCACACATAGAAAGAGAAAGTAATGAGGAGAAATAAAAGATATTTCTCCTCATTAAGCCTCACCTAGGGAGGTGTAAGATTTTGACACATTCCGAGGTCTACTAGTGATGGTAAATCCGGGAAAGTATCAAAATCCAATGGTGGATGCATGAGAACGCCCACGCTCCACCCATGGAATGCCTTCCCAGGGCACAGTATTGCAACACAATGATTTGCACTGCATTGTGTTACTCCAGACTTACCAAGCCAGGCAAGGCCACGCAAGATGGCTTTGCCCGGCTTGGTAACTCTACCTCAATGCGTTGCTCTTGCGACCTTTTGCATGGCACAAGGGTGATGAAAGTCTTTAGTAAATATGCTCCTTACTCTTTTGTTGGTTTGTCTTCCATAAATCCATCCTTGTCCCTCTCTTAACCTTCTCATACCCTCCTTAAACCCCTCTTATTTAGTAGTGAGCATTCCCCATTGTCCAGCCACTTCCTCATACCTCCCACACTTACTACAAAAATGTGGGCATAAGTGTTTGGAGATCTCAGCAACTGGAGTAGAGGAATGAACATGTCAAATATTGAGACACAAAAGTTGTGAAAACAAGTTTTCATTAGAAAAAAGAGATATATCATAATTGTCAATATAATACCAAAGACAAATATCTCTATTTTATATACTTCTTAACTATGGCCCAGATTTTCAAAGAAATAATGCAAGGCAGCAAACAAGTAAAGTTGCTGAGCTGCGTGGCATTGACAAGAGAGAACAAAACAGCAGCATATCCACTAAGATGTAACACTGATCTGCTCTCTCCCTATGCTGATGCAATCCAAGCTGCCATGCACTAACATAGACACCCTTGTGCTATAGAGCAAGGATGTCTGCATACAGTAAGGATAGTTTTATGTACAGGAAATGGTCCTGTGGTAAAGCTATTCTTTAAGGGGTTTCCCTCTTTGGATTTGTGCTGTGGAATGGAGCGCACATGCAAAGAGAGAAACACAAGGAGGAATGAAAATATTTCTCATTGTTATGCCTGCCTCAGGGAGGTACAGGATTTTGGTGCAAATCTCTGTCTAAAATTCTTTGTAGATAGGAATTTGAGTTAACACCCATGGATAGGTACATAAGAATGCCCATGCTCCACCTATGTGATGCCTCTTTAACACAAAGTAATGCAGGGTACATCAATGTGCATCTTCCAT
Source organism: Pleurodeles waltl (assembly GCF_031143425.1). NCBI lineage: Eukaryota > Metazoa > Chordata > Amphibia > Caudata > Salamandridae > Pleurodeles > Pleurodeles waltl. Next base: position 1,218,370,319 of record NC_090444.1, on the reverse strand, counting down.
TATTTTTGTTACAATCCATGCAAAGTTTGATTTGCGCTGCATTGTAAATACCAACACAACAGTGTATATCTGGACCTATTTCTTATTGTACAGCTCCTAAATCTTTTTAAAAAAAAGCATGCAACTAAAGAGTAAACTGTACAGAAGGCTAAGGGATTGCAGAAAAATAGAAAATAGTTAAAATGTGGAGGGGTTGTGTTAGAAATGGGGTCTTACCATCACCCATCCCTGCCACTGCAAAGACTCCCTCTTCAGGTCCTGCATCAGTGCACTGATGCTGGCCTCAGCGCTGGTGGTCTGTGTGGCTAGAGAAAATATCACACATTTTAAATGCCACATACACCCCCCCCCCCTTTTTTAACCAAATAAAACCACAACACATGACTACAGTTGAGTTTGCAGTATCCCCTCTCCCATCTAAAGTATCACTTTGGGCATTTTGCTGGTCGACAATGTTAGAAAAGCCAGTAGTCAAGCAAACCGTAATGGAGGGACATAGATAGGATGATGACTGTGAGTCATTTGAAGTGCAATGAAGGAGTAGAATAAATTGCTCCATGAAGGACTTATGGTTTGGTTTTCATTGGCAAATTGCAAATGCTATGGGAGCATCCTCATACTACTTTACTGCCATGCTGCACTGTCATTGCAACCGCTAGGATACAACACAGCAATAGGGGGATCACCATAACCTTGACCACTCTCTTGTCATTTGAGCATGATTACAAAATAAAGGGCCATATGTATGAACACATTTTCCCATAGACATAAAATGGGTAAAACCCTTTGATACATCTGCCCCAAAAACGCTTCTCAACAAACAAGCTGTTAGAAGTGGGGTATTTGGTTGGCAGTCAGGTTACCCCCTGTCCAAGCAAGGACCCTCACTCTAGTCAGGGCAAAGGAGAAACACACCTAGTTAACCCCTACTTGTCCTCTTTGTAGCTTGGCATGAGCAGAAAGGCTTAACACAGAAGCCATGTGTAAAGTATTTGTACCAACACACACAGTAATACAGTGAAGACACTACAAAATGGACACTACACCAGTTTAGAAAAAGTGGCAATATTTATTTAAATCAAACAATGTGGAAACAACAAAAATCCAAAATACACAAGTCAAGATATGAATTTTCAAAAGAACAAGAGTCTTACTCCATAGAAAAAAATTGAAATGTTGATTTTACACAAAGTACCTGGTTTGCGTCAAAAATAAAGCCTCACATACGAGCGTGCATTGGAAAAGTCAGCAATGTGTGGATTCCTTACTCGCAAGTGAGTGGAGCATCGATTTTTGCAGCGAAGCGAGTGGCGCATCGCTTTTCAGCCACGTTGGAGGTGGTGCCTTGTAAACTTCCCCGCACTGTGTTCTTTGCGTGGATTTCAGTCCTTGTTCTGCCAACTTCACCTCTCAAGGGCCCAGGGACTGGATAAGGCACCAGTTGGCAGGGCAGGAGTCGCAGCAGAGAGACCAGGTGCTGGCAGAAGAAGACTTTGATGGCTCTGAGACTTCAAAACAGGAGGCAAACTCAATTCAAGCCCTTGGAGAGTCTTTTCAAGCAGGAGTGCACAACAACGTCCAGTCTTTGTCCTGTTTCAGGCAGAATCAGCAACTGCACGACAATCCAGCAAAGCACAGTCACAGGCAAAGGGCCAGTCCTCCTCCTCCGGCTCTTCAGCTCTTCTCATTGGCACAGGATTCTCTTGATCCCAGAAGTGATCTAAAAATATGGGGTTTTAGGTCCACAACTTATACCCCTTTCTGCCTTTGAAGCAGGCAAACTTCAAAGGAAAGTTTCAGTTGTTTACAGGACCTGCCTTGCCCAGGCCAGACACCAGACACACAGCAGGGGGTTGGAGACTGCATTGTGTGAGGGCAGGCACAGCCCATTCAGGTGTAACTGACCATTCCTCCCTCCACTCTAGCTCAGATGGCCCATCAGGGTATGCAGGCTACACCCCAGCTCCTTTTGTCTCCCTGTCTAGTGGGGATTCACAAACTGCCCAACTGCCAGTCTGACCCAGACAGGGAATCACAAACAGGCAGAGTCAGAGAATGGTTAAAGCACGAAAATGCCCACTTTCTAAAAGTGGCATTTTCAAACTGACAACTCAAAAACCAACTTTAACTAAAGATGTATTTTTAAATTGTGAGTTCAGAGACACTAAACTCCATATTTCCATTTCCTCCCAAAGGGAAATTACACTTAAAGGTTATTTAAAGGCAGTCACTGTGTAACCGGAATTGGGGTACTGTGTTATTACTTTGGTTGGACCTCTGACCTGGGACCTGTTGAGGAAGCATCACCTGCTGCTGTTCTATTGGGGCTTGAGGTATTTAAATTTGCTGTCTAGGTACCATGGGAACCTGCTGTTGCATTGGCTGCAACTGTGTAGCTTATACACGTGGCATTTGTACCTGCTACATGGGCTGAAAATTTTGCATTTGATTCACATTATTTTGGAAGTTCGGATTAGGACCTTTCATTCTCGGTCCTCTCATGTTTTTGAACAAATTGATGTCACCTGTTTGTTGAATGACACCTTCCTGCACCAACATCGGACACTCCCGTTTCCAATGTCTGACTGCTCTACAAGCGTGACAAGGCAACAATTTCTTAATTCCCTGCACATTATTTTGAACTACTACAGAGCCCAAATCAGGATCCTGGTTTACATTACCTCCGTGACCTCTACCTCTCATCTGATTTAAAAAAAAAACATTTCCCTGCTGCTGCTGCAGTATCTGTTGTGGAACATGTCTCTGCATCCCTGTTTGTGCTGATTTAATCTGCATCACCATTGCCTTTTCTTTCAGCTTTCTCTGCTTCAACTCAATCTCGTCACTACGGTACTTTGCATACTGCAACACCTTATCGATCGGCTTTGCTTGCCAGCAAATCAAATGACTCTTAATCATCTGGCTAATTTCAAGTCTCAAACCTTCCAGAAATCTGAACACAAAATGAATCATGTCTTTCGTCTCAATTGTCTCCGTACCACTGTAATGCTTGAACGCCTGCAACAATCTCTCATAGTACGGATGTATAGATTCCTTTGCTTCCTGAGCTCTCCTGTCTATTCTCTGCCAGTCAATGTTTTTTTGATGAAATTCTCGTCTTCGGGAATTCAATCACTTTATAGTAATACTTCATTACCTCAGGAGACGGCGCACGTGTAACCTGATCTCTTTTTGGTTCCTTTGTCAGCTAATCTATGCTCCTCTTGCACTCCATCCACAAATCAGCTGGAACTACTATCTCTAATAGAGTGTTCAAGTCTTCCCAAAGGCATTTTGCAAGTTTCACAAACCTGTCTGTCTGCTGATGCCATTCTACTGGCTTCTCTCTCAAACTAGGGTAATCATCTGTAAAGGCCAGAATGTCACTTCTGCTCCAAGGGACATGAACAAAATTCCCTCCTGGAATTTCTCTCATTGGTAAAATCTTCACCGGATCCTTATGCTGCTGCACAGTTGCAATCAGATCTGCAGAATCCCTTTTTCTGTTATCTCTTTTCTTTCTCCATCTATCTAATGCTCCCCAGGTCTGGGCATTCTTAAGTAACTCCCTAGGGTGTGCCTTCATTCCTACAGTTCTCATGTTCTCAAAGACTTTTGTGTCAAAGTCTAACCTGTAACTCCTTTTCAAATGTTTTGTTTTCTCTATTTCTATGCCATACTTCTCTGCCAAGTCTGCTAGCTTTTGATGCACATTGCTCACTTCCCTCGTAATCTTCGGGCACAGATATCTCAGTTCTGCTTCTGTGCAGGACTCCAATCTGTTCCCTCCCATAGTTCCTTCAACTAGCTCACCCGCTTCCATTCCCAGTCTGCTGTAGCTCAAGTACTCCTCTCCCCTAGGAGCGCTCTGGAGGGTATTCAGCTTGTGTAACCATTCAGTCAATTGCTGGGCAGTCAAATCTTGTAACAAAATATTGCTAACCTGGGCATGTGGTACTTGTTGCACCGCTGTATTTGAAGATTGCAGTGTCAATAATTTCAGGCTCTGACTAACATTCAACCCTATGAGCGTATCCGGAGGAGCTCCGAATGGGCTAAGGTCTAGCAATGATCTCAATCCATCAAAGGTCTTTCCCACAGGAGAGACTATTTGAATATTCTCGTTAAGTCCTCCCCTGTTGCATTCTGACTCCGTACTCCCTGTCAGGTGCACTGGGTTTCTCTTGAGCAAACAAAGGCACAATTGGACCAATGGTGAGAAGTACAGATACAGCATCTGGACTTAGTCTAACATTCAGGTTCAGTGGGAGTTTAATTCCTGCATTCTAGTTCATCAGTATAGACATATCTGACTGTGTCCCTGTTATCGGAGTGTACTTAGGCATCGTTTGTGACTGCATTTGAGGTAGTAAAATTGGAGTCGGTTCTGTCTGAAACAACGTCGGTCTTGGGAAAACCTGTCCTGTTGGCACTGCTAGGTTTGTGGCAGTTTCCACAATGGGCACATCAGGGTAAATTCTCTGGACATTCAACTGTGGTACCTGAATTTGGACTACTGGAGTGGTAGGTGTGTTAAGACTGCTCTACATTGGGCTCTGTGTTGGGCTAGGATTAACTTGCGCCGGACTCATTGTCACATTATCCTGTGTCGGAGCTGAGGGATTTACACTATTGCTTGCACACTCTCTTGTGTTGCATATGGCGGAGGATGATTTATCAATAACTGCAAGTTAAACTCATCATCGTTTGACTCTTCCTCATATGTCAATTGTCCCTTAGACTCCTTTGGTCTCTGCTCCCTTACTCTTGGAAGAGCTACTGTTTGTTTTTCTGGTAGCTTTCCTTCCTTCTCTCACTGTCCTGTGTGATCGCAGGAAACAACTTAATCCCCTGTAAGGTCTCGGTTCTCTCAAACTTTTGATAATTGTCCCATCTAACCTCCGCTAGTGTCTTTTCTGCCTTTCTCATTTGCCTCTCAAATTTCTGTTGCTGTCTGGCTAGAAATTCCCAGATTCCTAATGCCTCGAACTGTGGTGTTCTCGGAGGGAGTTCCAGATCACAGAGCACCCTCCTCAGATTCTTTAAACTCCTTAAATTAAATTGTTAGACTTTTCATCCTTGGCATGGTCTCCCTTATCTTTCTGCCTCTGTTCCCCAGGCTGTTGATGTGTGCTGGACTTGTTTACTGTTTTTGTTACTCTGGGCACTTTACCACTGCTAACCAGTTCTAAAGTGCAAGTGCTCCTTTACAAAATGTGTATGTCATTGGCTTATCCATGATTGGCATATTTGATTTATTAGTAAACCCCTTGTACAGTGCACTATAGATGCCAGGGCCTGTCAATCAAATGCTACTAGTGGGCATGCAGCATTAGTTGTGCCACCCACATAAGTAGCTCTGTAATCATGTTTTAGACCTGCCACTGCAGTGTCTGTGTGTTCAGTTTTAACTATAAATTTGACTTTGTAAGTGTACCCACTTGCCAGGCCTAAACCTTCCCTTTTCTTACATGCCAGACACCCCTAAGGTAGGCCCTAGGTAGCCCCAACGGCAGGGTGCAGTGTATGGTTAAGGTAGGACATATAGTAATGTGTTTTCTATGTCCTGACAGTGAAATATTGCTAAATGTGTTTTTCACTGTTGCAAGGCCTGTCCCTCTCATAGGTTAATATGAGGGCTACCTTTAAATCTGATTAAAGTGTAGATTCCCTTTGGGAGCGGGTGGACATGTGGAGTTTGGGGTCTCTGAGCTCACAATTTTAAAATCCATCTTTTAGTAAAGTTGATTTTAAGATTGTGTGTTTGAAAATGCCACTTTTAGAAAGTGAGCATTTTCTTGCTTATACCATTTCTGTGACTCTGCCTGTTTGGGGATTCCCTGTCTGGGTCAGTTTGACAGTTGGGCTGGTTGCACCTCTCACTAGACAGTGACACAAAAGGAGTTCCGGTGTAGTCTGCATTTCCTCATGAGCCATCTGAGCTAGGAGGGAGGGGAGCAGTGGTCACTTACACCTAAAAGGGCTGTGCCTGTCTGCACACAATGCATTCTTCAACCCCCTGGTGAGTGTCTGGGGCCTGGGCAAGGCAGGATTTCACATTCAAAAGAGACTTTACTTTGAAGTAGGCCTACTTCAAAGGAGAAATTGGGTATAAGAAGGGCACCCAAAACCACAGACTTTAGAGATACTTCTGGAAACAAGAGGGACCTCTTCCTGGAGAAGAGCTAAAGAACTGAGGAAGAAAAGCTGCCCTGCCTGTGACTCTGCTTTGTGGAGCTATCCTGCAGTTGCTGCTTCTGCCAGAGTAAGAGGGCAAATACTGGACTTTGTGTGCCTTCCATCTTGAGAAGAAATCTCCAAGGGTGTGATTTAGAGCTTGCGTCCTGTTGTTTGAAGTCTCAGGTACAGCAAAGACTTCTCTCTGCCAGCAACTGGAGCCTCTGGAGAGACTCCTACTCTGCCCTGTGGTACCCATCCAGTTCCTGGGACCCTGAAAGGAGAAGCTGGCAGCCTAAGAGGAAGAAATCCACGCACAGAACGATGTGTGGGGAAAAGATCGACACAACTCCGATCAGCGGCTGAAGACACGACACGCCACCAGCTCCGCTGCTGAAAATCGACACTTGCCAGAAACACAACCGAAGAATTGATGCATGGAGCAGCAGAAACGACGTGCAGCATCGCTGACGGAGGCTGGGAGATCGCATCATCATGGGGCTGGATTTCTGAAGCGGACCATCGTTTGCATGCAAAAACAACGCACCGCCTGTCTGGACCCCTGTGCGGACCAAATCGACGCATCACCCTCCCGCGGAGAGAAGAACAGATGCATGCTGACTCGACAGAAGGGGGAAACGACACACAGTCTCACTCGTAAGTGATATCAATGCATCACAAGCCCTTTTTGATGCACACCTGTGAGAAAACAGGGCTGATTGCAGAGGCCCCATAACTTTTTGCCCACATTTTCCTCTTTTTGCTGGTGTTTTCCTGACTTTGATGGTGCCCTGGGTACTGCTAACCAGTCCCAGGGCCTGTGCTCTGTGTAAAATCAATATGCAAATTAGGCTAATTATAATTGGCTAAGTTAACCTACCTATAAGTCCCTAGTATATGGTAGGGCATGTAGGTTTAGGGACCACAGCATAGGTGGTGCACACCTAGGTGCACTGCTGAGGTGCCCAGTGTCATTTTAAAGGCAGGCCTGCTTTGCTGGCTGCTTTTAAATTAAAGTTATATGCAAATTCGACTTTGGAATCAAAGGTACTTCCAAAGTCTTAAACTACCTTATTTTTACATATAAGTCACCCCTAAGGTGTGCCCTATGTGCCCCTAGGGCTGGGTGCCATGTAACTATAAGCAGGGACTTTATAAAAATAGATTTATAAGCCCTGGTGAGGTAAAAACAGCCAAATTAGTTTTTCCCTCATTGAAGTAAATGGCCTTCATAGGCTAGAATGGGCAGACTTTATTTTAAATTTTAAAGTCTCCTTAAATGTTACATACCAAGAATTTGGTATCAAATTAATTGTTGTAATAAATCCTACAACTTCCAGTTGTTGGATTTAATATAACTTGTCCAGGTAAAAAGTTTAGACTTTACCTAAAAAGTTGCCAATTTCAGCTCTGCATTGTTTTTGCTGCTGTGCTCTGATTGGCCAGCCTGCAGCAGCTTCTGCCAGGCTACCTTGATGAGGTGTGAAGTGGCCTGACTTCACACAAAGGAATGTGCTTGGGGGAGAGAATCTCCCCTCAGCAGATGGTGAGGCAGGAAGGGGGAGGGCTGCCAAACTGGTCTTCAAAGGCAGAGAAGGACATTTGCAGCACCCAGCAACACCCCCACATCCTGCAACCCCAGACAGCTAGGTGCCCCCTTGATTAGATTAGGAGAGGGCAGGAGAGGGGTGTGTTTATGATTTTTAGCCACACCAGTGGGTGGGCTCAGCCAGATGTAACCTCCAAAAATCAGATTCAGCCATGTTGGATTTTTGGAGACTGTTGCCTTTTGGGATGGATTTTTGCCACACTTCCCAGGAAGTGGTCATCACAGGGGGACGACCCTGTACCTGATTGGAGGACCAGGACCCCCCTGCTTTTCACCCAGGAGCAAGGATAAAACTGGCAGACCTGCACCCACGCCTCAGATCCCCACCAAATTTCAAGAAGAAGGAACTACAAGGAGAAGAAGGACTGCCCTGCTGGACCCCTGGCCTGCACCTGGACCCTGCACTCAGAAAGACTGCACCAGCTGCACACTTGGGCTTCACCACAAGAAGGACTTTGCCTGGCTTCCACTGGTTCAAGGAGGGACTCCCTGTTTGCTACAGGTGAAAAATTGCTATCCAGAGTCCCCTGCACCAACTCCTGAAAAAGTGACCAGCTGACCACTGTCCAGTGGCCAAAAAGGAGTTTGCGCCAGGTGCATTCTGGGAGTTGAAGTCCGCACCCCCCAAGGACCATCACAGAGCTTCTGGACCCTTGGGGTGAGCTGGGGACCCCAAAAGAACCTTAAAAGAACATCTGGGTGAAGCCCCAGAAGTTTGGAAAAGATTGGAGAATTTTTGAAAAAAAGCTCCATAAAGTGACCGACCCGACGCGGAAATTCTAGCCGGCTTGCCTCAACCGCGACCCGGCCTGACTTCGTGGTTCGTCCCGGTAAAGAAAAACATCCAAAAAAGAGACTAAGGGGGTTATTCTAACTTTGGAGGAGTGTTAATCCGTCCCAAAAGTGACGGTAAAGTGACAGATATACCACCAGCCGTATTACGAGTTCCATAGGATATAATGGACTCGTAATACGGCTGGTGGTAAATCCGTCACTTTTCCGTCACTTTTGGGACGGATTAACACCTCCTCCAAAGTTAGAATAACCCCCTAAGTCCGAACGTAAAAAGTTGACCGGGACCTTCCAGCCATCGTATCCGAGAAGGGCTCCACGGACGTCGGATCAAGATCCAGGTTTACCCCGGTCGAAGGATTTTTATCTCGAAAAAACGACTAAGTCCGAAGGTAAAAATCACCACCGAGGAAACCGACTTCGCGTATCCGGACAAGGGCTCCAGGAGGTCGGATCCAACTGGCAGGTTCGTCCCGGGGAAGAAAAACATCAAAAAAGAGACTAAGGGGGTTATTCTAACTTTGGAGGAGGTGTTAATCCGGCCCAAAAGTGACGGAAAAGTGACGGATTTACCACCAGCCGTATTACGAGTCCATTATATCCTATGGAACTCGTAATACGGCTGGTGGTATATCCGTCACTTTACCGTCACTTTTGGGACGGATTAACACTCCTCCAAAGTTAGAATAACCCCCAAAGTCAGAAGGTAACTTTTTAACCGAGGCCTCCCGCGACTTGTAGCCGAGCAGGGCTCCATCGCGGTCGGCCTGAAAGTTTGACTTTGCCCCGGTCCTGGTGCAACCAGATGACCCGATTGGCGCTTTTTGTTTCTAAGCGCTAGAAAATAATAATATTTTAAAAATTCATATCTCCGGTTCCCCTGAACCGATTTTAATCGTTTTTGTGTCATTTTAAAGATAAAAATATAAGCTATTTTTATAAATTGGTTTTGGATTTTTAAACTGTTTCCTGTGTTTTATTTAATTACTGTTTTGTGATGTTTGAATGCTTTACACTTTGTCTCCTAAGTTAAGCCTTGACGCTCGATGCCAAGCTACCAAGGGTAGAGCTGGGATTAATTTACTGAGACCTAACTGTACTTATGTGGAGGTTTGTGGCTTGTTGCTAGGTGTAGGTACCTACCTGCCCTACCAATAACCCATTTTCCAACATAATTGGAAGCAGCGACGGGATCCTGTACTTGTGTTCAATATCACGTTACAGTTTTGGGTAAAACAAATTAAAAATCCTTTAAATTGTCCTAGTGCAAAAATTGTTTTTAATTTCTAATTTGGATTAATTTCAATTATTGAATTTTTTTAATTTTTCTAAATTCTTGTTTCCAATTTTTGCAAAAAGTTTTTGTTGACACAAAACTAGGGAACCATGGAGCTTGACCTGGTTAGCCTACCCACACTGACAGTAGTCCAGCTTAGGGGGTTGTGTATTGAAAGAGGGTTGCCTGCAACCACTGATCTCAGGAAGCAAATCCTGATCACATCCCTGACAGCATGGGCTGAGGCCCAAGAGGTAGAGTCAGAAGAAGCTCCAGAGGAGGGAGAAAGAAGGGAGGATGCAAGCTCTAACCACTCAGGGGAGGGAAGGCATCTGAGCCCATGTGAGGATGAGGAAGAACGGTCCTCAGTAAACACAGTCACTAGGGGCAGATCCAAAGCTAGTGGTGGGAAGGGGGTCCTTTCAGGAGGAGAGAACCCATCCATCAGAGAAAGAGAGCTGGAGGCCCAGCTAGCATACATAGCTTTGGAAGCAGAGAAGCTGGCCCTAGAAAAGAAAAAGTGGGCATACAAAGAGAAAAGAGATGGAAGCAGCGATAAAGAAGCTGAGGTGTCCATGGGTGGGGGAGTTTGCCCCAGATTACCCAAAGGGGTGGTTCCTGCCTATGTAGAGGGGGATGACATAGATAAGTGGCTGGGGGCCTTTGAGAGGGCACTCCAAATGAGAAGGGTTAGGCCTCAATACTGGGGTTCCCTTTTGTGGGAGTTGGTCCCCAACTCAGGGAGGGATAGGCTTCTGACCTTAAGGGGGGAGGAGGCAGATTCATACCCTAGTATGAAGAGGTGCTTAGCCAAGAAGTTTGGTCTGACCCCAGAGCAATATAGAATGAAGTTCAGGGACACCCAGAAGGTCAGTACCCAGTCTTGGGTTGACTTTGTGGACATTTCACTAAAGGCACTAGACGGCTGGATTATTGGTAACAAAGTAGATACTTATGAGGGGTTATACAATCTGATCATGAGAGAGCACATCTTGACCAATTGTACCCAAGAAAGGTTACGCCAGCATCTAGTGGACTCTAAGCAGACCAACCCTAGAGAGCTAGGGGAGGCAGCTGATGAGTGGTTGAGAACCAGGGTGGTTGTCAAGTCCCAGGGGGGAGACTCCAAGAAGGGGGGGACAGGTCCCCAAAAACCTAAGGAGGGAGGTGGTAAGCCCACCACAGAGACTCACTCTGTACCCCAGAACCCTAAGAAGGAGGAGAGTAAATCCCACTCTGACCAGCAGAGACAGTTAGACCCAGGGTTAAAAAAGCTCTTGGACAGTAGGGCTTGCTTTGACTGTCAGCAGACAGGTCACTTCAGAGGAGATGCAGCCTGTCCAAAGAAGGTGGTTAGCACTGGGCTGTCCAGTGTAGCCATAGAGGAGGATTCCTCAGATGATGAAGTCCTCCTAGCATTGAGCTGGGAGACAGGACCAGATGGTAAGCTGGTGATCCCTGAGGGTGGGAGTAGGCACTTCCACCACATTCAAGTGAATGGGATCCCTACCACTGGCCTGAGAGACACCTGTGCCAGTCACACTATAGTGAGTGACCGGTTAGTGACCCCAGACATGTATGTCCCAGGAAAGACAAAGAAAGTCAGGATAGCCACAGGGGAGGTCACCTCCAAACCTGTAGCCATAGTGCCCCTAGAGAGGGAGGGTATTCTTGACTGGATTAGGGTGGTAGTCAGTGCTGACCTTCCCCTAGATTGTATCCTGGGCAATGACCTCCCAGAGGTGAGTCTGGTCCCAGATGGGGTGGTCGCCCAGTGCGCCCCCCCAACCCAAAGTCCTTGGGAGTCAGTCCCTACAGTTAGGAGACAGGGGTCCCCACGAAAAGGAAAGAAGAAAAGGAAGGGTAGGCCACTCTTAAAGAGAGTTCCAGGGAACCAAGGGCCTTCTGCCCCAGTAAGGGGGGAGCCCAGAGTTGGCACTGGTGAGGCCTCACCTGACCCCAAGGAAGTCCTGAGTAGTCAGGCAGCTGTCCAGATGCAAGGTGTTGCCCCTGCACTGACAGAAGGGAGAGTGGAAGGAGGGTGTCTGCCACAGGAGGTGGTAGCCCCCCACTCTAGACAGCAAGAGGGGTGCCAGGACCCCAAAGATACCCCTAAAGCAGCTCAGCCACCTGTCAGTGGAGAGCTTAGGGTGTGGTTCTGGGTACTGACAGCTGTCAGTAGCCTCTGCTGGGTGCTAGCCTTCCTGGCAGCACTGTACTTGGCCTGGGAGGCAGACCCCAAAGCCAATAGCAAAATAGGCCCCCTGACCCTATTGGTCATGGTGGGGTTGCTCAAGTGTTGGGTGACCTCTTTGGGTAAGCTAGGTGTTGCCCTAGCAAAGTTTGGAGTAGGGGAGGTGGGCACCTCACTACCCAAGTTGGCAGAGAGAAAGGAGGAAGACCCCCCTAGAGGAAAGTTTCAGTTTGAGTTGGGTCCTTTGACTGTTGGGATGGCTTCACTACCCATAGGGAGTGACCCTGACAGGAGGATATAAGGCAGAGTAGGCCCTGCAAAGGGACAGCCAGTTTTCTTCACTGTCTTCCTCGCCTAACAAGCCAGGAAGACTCTCCCAGGGTTGGGCTGAGTCTCCTGGGCGTGTGGGCTGGGGGTGGGTTGTGTGAGAAAACAGGGCTGATTGCAGAGGCCCCATAACTTTTTGCCCTCATTTTCCTCTTTTTGCTGGTGTTTTCCTGACTTTGATGGTGCCCTGGGTACTGCTAACCAGTCCCAGGGCCTGTGCTCTGTGTAAAATCAATATGCAAATTAGGCTAATTATAATTGGCTAAGTTAACCTACCTATAAGTCCCTAGTATATGGTAGGGCATGTAGGTTTAGGGACCACAGCATAGGTGGTGCACACCTAGGTGCACTGCTGAGGTGCCCAGTGTCATTTTAAAGGCAGGCCTGCTTTGCTGGCTGCTTTTAAATTAAAGTTATATGCAAATTCGACTTTGGAATCAAAGGTACTTCCAAAGTTTTAAACTACCTTATTTTTACATATAAGTCACCCCTAAGGTGTGCCCTATGTGCCCCTAGGGCTGGGTGCCATGTAACTATAAGCAGGGACTTTATAAAAATAGATTTATAAGCCCTGGTGAGGTAAAAACAGTCAAATTCGTTTTTCCCTCATTGAAGTAAATGGCCTTCATAGGCTAGAATGGGCAGACTTTATTTTAAATTTTAAAGTCTCCTTAAATGTGACATACCAAGAATTTGGTATCAAATTAATTGTTGTAATAAATCCTACAACTTCCAGTTGTTGGATTTAATATAACTTGTCCAGGTAAAAAGTTTAGACTTTACCTAAAAAGTTGCCAATTTCAGCTCTGCATTGTTTTTGCTGCTGTGCTCTGATTGGCCAGCCTGCAGCAGCTTCTGCCAGGCTACCTTGATGAGGTGTGAAGTGGCCTGACTTCACACAAAGGAATGTGATTGGGGGAGAGAATCTCCCCTCAGCAGATGGTGAGGCAGGAAGGGGGAGGGCTGCCAAACTGGTCTTCAAAGGCAGAGAAGGACATTTGCAGCACCCAGCAACACCCCCACATCCTGCAACCCCAGACAGCTAGGTGCCCCCTTGATTAGATTAGGAGAGGGCAGGAGAGGGGTGTGTTTATGATTTTTAGCCACACCAGTGGGTGGGCTCAGCCAGATATAACCTCCAAAAATCAGATTCAGCCATGTTGGATTTTTGGAGACTGTTGCCTTTTGGGATGGATTTTTGCCACACTTCCCAGGAAGTGGTCATCACAGGGGGACGACCCTGTACCTGATTGGAGGACCAGGACCCCCCTGCTTTTCACCCAGGAGCAAGGATAAAACTGGCAGACCTGCACCCACGCCTCAGATCCCCACCAAATTTCAAGAAGAAGGAACTACAAGGAGAAGAAGGACTGCCCTGCTGGACCCCTGGCCTGCACCTGGACCCTGCACTCAGAAAGACTGCACCAGCTGCACACTTGGGCTTCACCACAAGAAGGACTTTGCCTGGCTTCCACTGGTTCAAGGAGGGACTCCCTGTTTGCTACAGGTGAAAAATTGCTATCCAGAGTCCCCTGCACCAACTCCTGAAAAAGTGACCAGCTGACCACTGTCCAGTGGCCAAAAAGGAGTTTGCGCCAGGTGCATTCTGGGAGTTGAAGTCCGCACTTCCCAAGGACCATCACAGAACTTCTGGACCCTTGGGGTGAGCTGTGGACCCCAAAAGAACCTTAAAAGAACATCTGGGTGAAGCCCCAGAAGTTTGGAAAAGATTGGAGAATTTTTGAAAAAAAAGCTCCATAAAGTGACCGACCCGACGCGGAAATTCTAGCCGGCTTGCCTCAACCGCGACCCGGCCTGACTTCGTGGTTCGTCCCGGTAAACAAAAACATCCAAAAAAGAGACTAAGTCCGAACGTAAAAAGTTGACCGGGACCTTCCAGCCATCGTATCCGAGAAGGGCTCCACGGACGTCGGATCAAGATCCAGGTTTACCCCGGTCGAAGGATTTTTATCTCGAAAAAACGACTAAGTCCGAATGTAAAAATCACCACCGAGGAAACCGACTTCGCGTATCCGGACAAGGGCTCCAGGAGGTCAGATCCAACTGGCAGGTTCGTCCCGGGGAAGAAAAACATCAAAAAAGAGACTAAGTCAGAAGGTAACTTTTTAACCGAGGCCTCCCGCGACTTGTAGCCGAGCAGGGCTCCATCGTGGTCGGCCTGAAAGTTTGACTTTGCCCCGGTCCTGGTGAAACCAGATGACCCGATTGGCGCTTTTTGTTTCTAAGCGCTAGAAAATAATAATACTTTAAAAATTCATATCTCCGGTTCCCCTGAACCGATTTTAATCGTTTTTGTGTCATTTTAAAGATACAAATATAAGCTATTTTTATAAATTGGTTTTGGATTTTTAAACTGTTTCCTGTGTTTTATTTAATTACTGTTTTGTGATGTTTGAATGCTTTACACTTTGTCTCCTAAGTTAAGCCTTGACGCTCGATGCCAAGCTACCAAGGGTAGAGCTGGGATTAATTTACTGAGACCTAACTGTACTTATGTGGAGGTTTGTGGCTTGTTGCTAGGTGTAGGTACCTACCTGCCCTACCAATAACCCATTTTCCAACAACACCCATCCGTGCGAGGTTATTTTTTACACGCACCAGGTATATTTTCATGCTAGCAGTGCTAGTGTGTGTTTAAAACTACTTAAAGTCTCTTTTTGCATTTTTATTGATAACATGACTTGTGTATTGTGGATTTTTGTCCTTTGGACTTGTGTTGGTTAGATACATTTTTCCCATTTTTCTAAACCTGTGTTGTGTCATTTTGTAGTGTTTTCATTAAGTTACTGTGTGTGTTGGTACAAATACTTTACACCTAGCACTCTGAAGTTAAGCCTTCTGCTCTGCCAAGCTACCAATGGGGTAAGCAGGGGTTAGCTGAGGGCGATTCTCTTTTTCCCTGACTAGAGTGACGGTCCTTGCTTGAACAGGGGGTAACCTGACTGTCAACCAAAGATCCCATTTCTAACATCAATGTTCAGTTGATAGGAAACGCTGAGCTCCCATCTTTCTCTGTCACTTTCCAACATTGCTTTAGCAAAAGACATTGCCCGGTACCCTTTTCTTCAATTACAATGTAAGCTGGTGTACCTTCTGGGGGAGCAATATCCCCTATACTTGTGGTAATGTACACATCCCCCCTTGGAGCACTCTTTACAGCTTTGAAAGATTTCATTTTTGCGACCTTTATTTTTATTCTAAATCTAATCAGGAAGCAACTTTTAATCCCAGAGTTCTCTTCACCCACCTTCTCAACCAATTGCATTTCACAGACGGCTGCCAATCTGTATGCAACCCTTCTCACTAACCAACATATCCCAGCGCAACTCCAATGATGTCAAACTGATACGTACTGTGGCTGACAAAGTCTTGCAGCTTGTCCTCCCTAACTCAAATTCCCACCAAACTAATGCAATATATTGCGAGCATTAACCAGAATCAATACCAAATATGTCCGTTTACTACAGGTAAGGTGTCACAATCGCTTCAGAAATTTCACAGATTTTTCACTGAAAGAGTTTTGCTCTAGCAGCTACTCTTTCTTTCTCAGTTTCTCTGATTCGCAAGCAAAATTCAACCCGCAAATTTCACTCTCAACTGATCAGTGGGTCTGTCCTGGTGCACATAGGATTCGCCTGATCTCAGTCAAAAAATTAACTCACTTTGACTCACACTCTGACTTTTCGACCATAGCTGATAGACTTATTAAACCAGACAAGTTACAACAAAAAACAAGTGTCTCATACACTTTTCAATATGCACCGGAGTCTTAGACCACGCAGAGTCCAGATGCCAACAACCACGTGGACAATTTTTTAGCACAAAGCACACACATATGTGAAGTTCAACGACTTCCCTACTCTCTCACTTCGGAGTAAGCACACTCCTTTTACAACTTCATTTGGAGTACGCAAACTCCCTAAACCTTCACAAATTCCACAATTCACCTGCGATTTGCATAGGCTATGCAAGCGCAAAACCTACTTCATTTACTCTGTCACTAGAACGCTGAGAACATCCTCAAACAACCATTGGCAAGCTCCAAGGTTCTGGGAAAGTTATTTTAAGTACTTAGGGGCACATTTGTATCATAAATCCAAATTTCAGTGATTGATGGGCTCTTGAAAGACAAACCATGTACCGGTCTCTATGATAGGCTCTTAAGGAAACAAGGCACAAACAAAGAAAAGAGGGACCGGGAGTATTCTGGTCCAGTGTACAACCTCCCAACAGTAGTTATGAAAAAAGAGTACACTGTTCCAAGCAAAGCAATAACGCCAGGAGACCTGTGATCTCAGGAGCTAGAACCCTCAAGCATCACTTTGGATGGCTAGCATCATCATTGGGAAATGCTCCTCACTAGGCTGGCACTGCAATGCCTAGTGGGCACTCCAGTGCGTGGGTGCTCTCAGCCAAAATAACGTGATGCTCAAAGTCACCATCAAAAAAGTGCAAAAAGGTTAAAATTGGTTGCTCATCCATAAACCACCATCATTTAATCAGACTAAGATAACATGGATGGAGACCAAGATTAAAAAGTACAGAATCGAAAGAAAAATGAGGATAATGCTCAAAGTCTTTCTAAGTTGAATGGTCTAATCAAGGATCCTTAAAACTAAAAGGACCTCAATTTCACTGGTCGACATGTTTCGCATCTATTGGTCCAGCCGGATCCATTGACGCTTCATCAGGACCTATACAGTTCGTTAGTAGAAGTGAGTATCACAAACAAGGAAACACAAAATATATACGTGAACTTCAATTAAAGTTAACTGGATGTCACAGGTAACCAATCCCTAGTCGAGATCAGGCTCTAATGGGTGGTGCATTTCAAAGACTCAAGATGACGAAGTTCGTCCCTGGTTCATGTTTTTGAACCTATCTTTGAAGGCGCGCCATGTGGGGATCTAGCCAGTAGGCCCAGTACTAGCCATCAGTGCATAAAAGAAATGTTGCTGTGGTGCATGGTTTTAGAACGTCATTTAAGGCAGGGATGGTATTGGATTAAATTAAAAATATTAGCTATTGTTTGCATTTTTCAGCAAAAAGTGCATAAGCGGGGTAATATTTGATAGCTTAGAGGATGTGTGTTGTTGTAAAAGTTTTATAGCTCAGTTAATTTTCGAGTTTTGCATTGCTGAATTAATGTTAGTGTTTTTTTCAGTGTTACCACCATGCCTTCTTTTTCTGACCTGTGTGTGTGTCTGTCATTTGCCACCATAGGTCTTTGTTCTCCATGCTTTGTGACCAGGGGCCTTTTTGTGTACTTTAAGCCTATAGGACTGAATGTGTTCAAGTAGATCTTCCATGAGTTGGAGCAAATCAGGAGGTCGTGCTTCCTGATGAGCAAGAATCTCCTTTTTTAGACTCATTAGCTCCCAGATCTCCAGCAAGGAAACGGTAGGGAACTAATCCACCATCATCCCCAAGTACCACTTCAGATGATATTGATAGGGACATGAAGTTGCAGAGTCCGAGAGGCACCATGAGAGCCAAGAGAAATAAAAATTTCCTGAAAGCCTTAGAATCATGGAAGGAGATGATGAGGAGTCAATGGGGAAGATGGCACAGAGGAGTCCAACATTACTATTCAACCTATTTTGACTGATGTGGCACAGGTAGAATGGCAAGCTCCCATATTTGTAAGGCCCCAACTGAGACGTGCCCAAACCCCCAGACCTCAGTAGAAATATGCACTGCAGAGAGGCAAACAACACACCCACCTACCTCCCATTCTTCTTCAGGCATTGGCAGTGGCTAAGTAAGAAAGTACTTCTCCTCAGTTTGGGACTTTTTTACGTTTAGCAAATAGGAAGAGAACATTGCAATATGCTCCATTTGCCAGGCAAGTGTTCATCAAGGTGCGCTTGGTTCACATTATGGTACTTGAGTCAAGACAACCCATATGAAAAAAACATCATGCAATCCGGTGAGAGGATCACCTTAAAAAATAGCTGAATGTGGTTGTGATGGTGAAGATGAGGAGAGCCAGGAATCATCAGCTAAAACTAGTCAAATCATGGTGGAAGGTGAGTAAGAAGATGGTTATATCCTCAAGCAAGGAGGCCCTGTCACCAGCAATGAGCCAGAATCACTGAACATTAACAACCTCACAATGGCACCATAAGACTCAGAATCAGATGGACTCTGAACCATATGGAGATACCACAGCATACAGTGACTGCCCCACAATTCACATTGAGTCTACCACCACCTACTTCTTGAACATCGCCTGCATCAATGGCCCAAGAAAAAAAAGAAAATCCAGGCTCCTATTATGGGAATGTTTAAGCAGGAGGGGCCCTATTACTGCAACTACCTAACTGCATGTTTGTACAATGGGAAGCTGACAAAAATGTTAGCTCTGGACCTCCTACCTTTTTCTTTTGTGAAAGGAGTGGTATTTCAGTGATACATCACGATGTGCTGCAATGGTTGGACAAGCTTTGCAGCAAGTGCGATCCACACTATCCACCTAATGACAGACATGTGGACCAGTTATCAGTCAAATGACTGGGAGGCAGACTCAAAAAATTACGTTAACACCGATTTGCATCAAAATCTAATGCCTGGGTCAGGAAAGGTGTTAGTATGAAGCAAACACACCACTACTTGAGTAAAACACACAGAAGCTGCATTACAACCCACAGGACAAGATGGAGGTGATACTGATACAGCTTGCTAGACGGCGCAGAGGCCAGCAACAACTCCAGCAATCACCACCACTACAACGCAGCCCACAAAGCCAACGCAGAAGGAAGGAGATGCTCTTCAGAACCAGGACAACCCTCCTGGGCCTCAGGGACCTGGACATCATTAAGACCCATAGACTGAACCGGCAAGCTATACTACACCTGCTGCACCACATTGAGCCACAAATTGCTGCCAGACTGAAAACACCACAAAACCTATAACAAAGCCGCTTGCTGTCCTGCAAATGCTGGCAAGTGGCTCATTCCAAACAACAGGTGCACTGGTTGCTGGCATCTCACAGCCGTTGTTCTCTGCATTTCTCCCAAAGGTCTTAGACGCCATCATCTCCCTGACACCCTGCCACATCAGATTCCCCATCCCCAAGCAAATGCAGCAGGAGAACAAACAAGGGTTCTATCAAATCCATGGCTTCCTGCATGTGCCTCGGTGCAATGGACTGCACCCATGTCCGACTCGTACTACCTGCACAAACCGAGCACTCATATCGGAATCACAAGCACACTCATTCCATTAATGTGCAGGGCATAGTGGGCCACCACGGATTATTTATAAACATTTTGGCCAAGTATCCTGGGAGTGTCCATGACGCCTACATATTCTGGCACAGTACGATCAATGAACAGTTCCAGGATGGACAATTTGAAACTGCCCTACTTGATAACGCATATGTAACATGCTGCAGTACAGCACAATCAGTACACATGTCATATAAATTCCAAATAGGCACAGATGTCTCAAGTCATGTCATGCTAATCACTGACATAACAAATATCAAACACCACACAACTTGCGCCAATACCTACTGCATCTGATCAACACATACCAAACTTACCTGTAGTGTGCAGAGACATCTACCTGATGCAGCGGCTCACACACATAGGAATATAAGATCAATCACCAACACATACCATGTTCCAGATGTGTTAGAAGTGGAATCACAGTCACTGTGGTGCAACCTCACCTGCAACCCTCACTGACTTACAACACCATCATATATGTACCAGCTACAAGAAATAGCCAAACAGGGGCAGAGACACAGTCAGACAGTGCAGATCACGGATGTCATAGTGGGACCCAGTAGGAGACAACAGGACATCACTGACCTCACATGCACTGTGCCAAGGGACACATTTGCTTAGTAGCTGAGCTACATTCCATAGCCTGCACTGTGCATGTGTCGACAGTAGAAATGCACATTATTGTTTTGGAAGATAGGAGATGCACTGCTAGTTATGTTGATTATCCAGTGACAATGGGATACACCATTGGACACCTCATGGCTGACACAATTATTAGCTGCCACTCTGGAACACCAAGGAAACAATGTAAGAGCCCACAGTTCCTTAGTCATGGCCTGAACTGTATGTATATTGGCATATGACCACCTCTACATTACTTTAAGCCACATTCTAAATTGGCCACCCTCCCATGCTGCATGTAGCGTGGAAGGGGTGTGCAATGTTTCTCGCTGCAGTTCTGTCACTACAAGATACATAGCATGAAGGTGCAGACTCGCATGTTGCTGTCCCCTAAGACCTCCTAACAAAAAATACCACTCCAGTGGTGCAGTATGCAGTTTACAAATAGGAGGTAGACGGTGCTTTGAACTCAGATTAATGTGGCACAAATGCATGCTGCACATGGCTGCACACATAGAAAGAGCCAGTTGGCCATCAAAAAAGCATATGTCCAGGGTTGTGTACCGGACAGCACAGATACATCCATCTCCACATGGCAGATAGCCAAATACCCTGGTGTAGGGTAGGTAGCAATGCTCAACGGCTACACATGTGCAACTGGCACAGGGGACAACAAAGGGTTACCAAGTAACATGTCACACATGGGGCATCCTTTCATTGTTGAAATGTTGCAGGACACAGCAGCCAATTTAGGAGACACGTTGTGCATTCACACTAACCAATTTCATAGGCCCTAAGTGTCACACCCCATCTGCAATGATACGTGTCAAAAGGGATGGGATGTCAAGGCACTGTTGTGCTAACATGTTGCCACCCCATCGTGTTGTCAGGATGTGTCATGTCCCCTCTACTGATAGCACACTGACACAAAAGTGCACTACAAAATGCATGGTAGATACATATTGACTATCAGTGTGGAATCCAAATCAAGGGGGTCATTCTGACTCCCGCCGGGCGCGGTCACCGCACGCCCGGCGGGAGCCGCCAAAATACCGTACCGCTGTCGGAAGACCGCGGCGGGTATTTTGAGTTTTCCCCTGGGCTGGCGGGCGGCCTCCAAAAGGCCGCCCGCCAGCCCAGGGGAAAACGACCTTCCCACCATGAAGCCGGCTCGTAATCGAGCCGGCGGAGTGGGAAGGTGCGACGGGTGCTACTGCACCCGTCGCGTATTTCACTGTCTGCTATGCAGACAGTGAAATACAAGCGGGCCCTCTTACGGGGGCCCCTGCCGTGCCCATGCCATTGGCACCGCCAGGAACAGGATGGCGGTAGGGGGTGTCAGAATCCCCCATGGCGGCGCAGCAAGCTGCGCCGCCATGGGGGATTCTAAGGGCAGCGGTAAACTGGCGGGAGACCGCCGGTTTACCCTTTCTGACCGCGGCCAAACCGCCGCGGTCAGAATGCCCTGCGGGGCACCGCCGGTCTGTCGGCGGTGCTCCCGCCGACCCTGGCCCCGGCGGTCTGAGACCGCCGGGGTTAGAATGAGGGCCCAAGTGTTCTAGGTCCTTGACCAATACACAAGATTGTCATGTCCAACATCCTAGTGCTGAGGAAAGATCACACAAGGTCAGGAACTCACACCAAAACAGAAATACATATGAGCCACAACCAGTTCCTAATATCAACTGCCATGCTACATGACTTACATCTGTCAAGCCCTCACAATGATTTAGTCCTGTAATCTGTTGCAGCCGATATGGGTTATGGAAAGAGCCATGGATGATGACCCCATTTCAAACCCCAAGCAAAGCAGCAGAGCGTGCATATAATGAGGGACATTGGAGGACACTGACCATTGTGGAGAGGACATTTGGCATCCTGAAGTCCAGATTCAGGTGTCTGGACATAACAGGAGGAAGCCTCCTATATGGCCCAGAAATGGTCTGCAAGATCAGATCAGCTTGACTTGTGCCATCCTGCACAACATATGTGTACGGATGAACGTACCATTATATGAGCAGGTTGATGACCTGTCTGAGGAGGAGGAGGACGATGGTGGAGAAGTAAATGAGGGGGAAGACTACAACACATCTGTTGGTAGACTGCAAATTGTACAGAATGTCTTCAAATAATCATTGCGTAACTCACCTTGTAAATTTTGCCAATAAACATCTCACTCATCCACACAATCTGGCTTTGGTGTCTTCAATCTCTCCAACATATACGTTAGGATTATTAGTCTAACCTCAGGGAGCATGTCACAAATACAAATCTGAAGAGTACTGTGGCAACATCACATCTGAAGAGTAAGAGTGAACTGCTACCATCACACACATCACAATTAGCCCCATCACTTGAATGTGACAACTGAAGGACACAGATTATGGACCACAACATATACACATTGCCAACTGGTATAACAATACCACACACAACAACAGCATGTCTAAAAATGTCCTCAATAAAAGGTCCACACATGAGGCAGTGGATGTCAAAATATGGTGAGACTGTAATGTTTGATCAGACCACTAACACAACTCAGTGTGAGATTTACAATGGCTATATGGAGCATGTGTGACAAGGTGGGGACATCATTGGTGACAATGCCCAACATGATTAGCCCAGGTATGGCAAGCAATGGGAAAAATGGAGCATGCACAGTACATCCATGGAAATCATACCTGCCATTGCCATGGTGCCTAATCCTGTCACAGGGTACACACAACCTCATACTTTCCACGGACGTGTGTATTGAATGCACATCAGAATGGATGAGAACTGTTAGACCTGACAGCTTTAAGGTGGTCACCCCTAACTTTTAGCCTGCCTCCCTCCACTTTTTAGATACCGCTTTTGTCGGTTTTAAGACTCTGCACACTTTAACACTGCTAACCAGTGATAAAGTGCATATGCTCTCTCCCTTTAAACATGGTAACATTGGATCATACCCAATTGGACTATTTAATTTACTTATAAGTCCCTAGTAAAGTGCACTATATGTGCCCAGGGCCTGTAGATCAAATGTTACTAATGGGCCTGCAGCACTGATTGTGCCACCCACTTAAGTAGCACCTCAACCTTGTCTCAGGCCTGCCATTGCAAGGCCTGAGTGTGCAGTTTCACTGCCAATTCAACTTGGCATTGAAAAGTACTTGCCAAGTCTAAAACTCCCCTTTGTCTACATATAAGACACCCCTAAGGTATGCCCTAGGTAACCCATAGGGCAGGGTGCTGTGTAGGAAAAAGGCAGGACATGTACCCATGTAGTTTACATGTCCTGGTAGTGTAAAACTACTAAATTTGCTTCAAAACTGCTGTGAGGCCTGCTCCCTTCAAAGGCTAACATTGGGACTGCCCTCATACATTGTTTGAGTGGTAGCTGCTGATCTGAAAGGAGTAGGAAGGTCATATTTAGTATGGCCAGAATGGTGATACAAAATCCTGCTGACTGGTGAAGTTGGATTTAATATTACTATTTTAGAAATGCTACTTTTAGAAAGTGAGCATTTCTCTGCACTTAAATCTTTCTGTGCTTTACAATCCACGTCCGGCTGGGTTTAGTTGACAGCTCCTTGTGCATTCACCCCAAACACAGGATACTCAGCCTCACTTGCATACATCTGCATTTTGAATGGGTCTTCCTGGGCTGGGAGGGTGGAGGGCCTGACACTTACATGTCAAAGGACATTAGCCTGCCCTCACATAAAGGACTGCCACACCCCCTACTGTGACCCTGGCAGACAGGATTGAACTGAAAGGAGACCTTGCACACGTCTAAACCACTCTTTGAGCTCTCCCCCACTTCAAAGGCACATTTGGGTATAGGGCCTCTGCCCCTACCAACTCAAACACTTCCTGGAGAAAAAACTGGAACCAGAACCTGCATCCTGCCAAGAATAACTGCCTGGCTGCCCTAAGGACTCACCTGTCTGCTTTCTGTGAAGGACTGCTGCCTTGCTGCTCTCTGGCTGTGGTGAAGAAGTGCTCTCCAAGGGCTTGGATAGAGCTTGCCTCCTGTTCCCTGAAGGCTCAGGACCAAAAAGGCTTCATCTCTACAAGAAGGACTCCTTGTGCGATGAAATTCGATGCACAGCCTGCACCGCAGTGAAAATTTCACCGCACGCCGATCTGGAATGATGCAGCCTGACTTCGCAACGAGAAGATCGACTCAGCGGCAACGTAGCATCCGGAAATTTGATGCACGGCCCACTGGAGCAATGCACAGCCGAGCCGGAATGATGCAGCCCAAGTTCCAGAGAGGAATCGACACATCGTCTGCCATGTGGTAGAAAATTCGATGCAATGCGCACCGAATCGACACAGCTCCTGTGACTTCATCCTACCAGCGGAGGAAATCCACGCATCGTCCCTGGGGCGTCTGAAAACCCCACAGTCTGAAGAGGATCCATGACCGAGCGGCAAAATCAACGCTTAGCCGCCCCTGCATGAAAACTAAATGGCCCATCACCGTGTGCGGCCCAAGAAATCGACGCACACCTCCTTTGTTTCCACGCATCTCCTCCTCTACGGTTCTCTGCAGAGATTTTTCACGCGAACCAGGTACTTTGTGCTGGAAGAGACTTTGGGGGTCATTACAACCCTGGCGGTCGGTGTTAAAGCGGAGGGTAAGACCGCCAACAGGCCGGCGGTAAAAATTTTGCAATTATGACCGTGGCGGAAACCGCCAACAAAGACAGCCACTTTAACACTCCAACCGCCACGGCGGTACAAACAAACAGCGCGGCGGTCACCGCCAACATACAGGCAGAGGACAATGTACCGCCAAGACTATTATGACAGGCCAATCCGCCACCTTTTCCGGGGCAGATTCACTGCAGATAAAAACACGGCGGAAAAAGGAATTTCGAAGGGAAAACGCTCACCTCATCACACTCCACGAGGAAAGAGGACACCATGGACCCGGAACTCAATATCCTACCTGCGATAGTATTCCTGCTCCTGTACCAGGAGCACCAACGCCGGCGGCGAAGACCACAGTGAGTACTGCACCTACGACACAGGGGAGGGGGGAGGCAAAAAACAGGGACACACACACACAACACCCCCACCCCCACCCTCACCCACAACAACACACACACTAATACATATCTATACATTATAGTAACACCCCCCAAGCCCCCCCGGAAGAATGCAAAGACAAAAGGAAATGAGTGTAACCATTCTAATATATTAAAATCAAGTACGCAAAAATATACATATATACACTATTAACAAAATATACACCAAGAATAGCAGTCCAGGTATTGCACCATTTATAGTCCGTGGATCACTGGGCCCAAAATACATGGGTGAGGCCCACACTCGATACCAGATCAAAACAGAGAGAACACTGCAGGGGCATCAGATAGAAATACAACAGGCACCTCAAGGGGAAGGGGGGCACCTCAGCCGGATGAGTGCATGACGCCAGATCCACGAGGGGGCTCCATGCCCATTGATGTATCCTGGGGAGTGCAAAGCCACAGTCTCTCAAGTCTCTCCAGTGGGTGGGCTGCCCACTGTTCAATCCTGGGGAGTGCAAAGCCACAGTCTCTCAAGTCTATACAGTGGGTGGTTTGCCCACTGCATTATCCTGGGTAGTGCAAAGCCACAGTCTCTCAAGTCTATACAGTGGGTTGTTTGCCCACTGTTCAATTCTGGGGAGTGCAAAGCCACAGTCTCTCAAGTCCAAACAGTGGGTGGTTTTCCCACTGTTCAATCCTGGGGAGTGCAAAGCCACAGTCTCTCAAGTCCATACAGTGGGTGGTTTGCCCACTGTTCAATCCTGGGGAGTGCAAAGCCACAGTCTCTCAAGTCTATTCAGTGGGTGGTTTGCCCACTGCATTATCCTGGGGAGTGCAAAGCCACAGTCTCTCAAGTCTATACAGTGGGTGGTTTGCCCACTGTTCAATCCTAGGGAGTGCAAAGCCACAGTCTCTCAAGTCTCTAGAGTGGGTGGGTTGCCCATTGCATTATCCTGGGGAGTGCAAAGCCACAGTCTCTCAAGTGGATAACAGTCTCCACTGGTTCTGGAGGGGGACTGGTGCCCAGAGTGCTTCATCCTGTGAAGGACAGACGGAGTGAATGTAACTCTCCACTGGTTCTGGAGGGGGACTGGTGCCCAGAGTGCATCACGCACCCCGTGACGGTCCCAGTTGCGTCAGTGCCCCTGCCGCTCATGGGCTAGCGGTGCTTGAGTTGACGGTGCCCTGTTCAGCAGTGCTTGAGTTGGCGGTGCCTTGTTCAGCAGGGCTCGAGTTGGCGGTGCCCTGTTCAGCGGTGCTTGAGTTGGCAGTGCCCTGTTCAGCGGTGCTTGAGTTGCCGGTGCCCTGTTCAGCGGTGCATGAGTTTGCGGTGCCCTGTTCAGGGGTGCTTGAGTTGGCGGTCCTTCATTGCCCAGCTGGGCTGGGGATGGCGGTCCTTCATTGGGCAGCTGGGCTGTGGCTGGCGGGGCCCTCCTGGGCAGCGGGGATGATGGCGGTCTTCTCTGCCGTGCTGCTCCTCCCAGACTTGCCGGGTTTCTTGTGGCCCTTCCCCACCTTGGGAGGAGTCACAGCTGAGTCCACACTCCCACCGGGACCCGCGGAGCGGCTTGGGTGGCTGGAGTCTTCCCCCTCTCCCGCCGGGCACTGGCCAACTTCTGGTGCTTCACAGGGGGAGACTGGCTGTGCTGTGGCTCCATGCCACACTGGCTGTCCTGGTGGCTGGTGCACTCCACATAACTGTGACAACAGGCACCACTGGTCCCGGAGATGTTGTGGCTGAGGTGCTAGTTCGGGACCTATGAGTTGGACGGGTGGTTGGGAAATAGGTCAAGGCTGGACAGGAAAATGTTTTTGGACATACAGGGATGGGTAGCTGGAGGGGGTTTGGGAGTGGAGGAAGAGGTGGTGGTTGTAGGAGGTGTACGTTTGGTGGCTTTGGGTGCCGGTGCATGCGCTGGAGGCTGTCGTGAGGTGGATGGCTGTTGGGTGGTTGTGTGCCTGCGTTTGTGTATCTTCGGAGGGGGCGTCACAGACACAGTGGGAGAGGACACAGGGGACGTGGGTATGCTAGTTGGGGTGGTGACTGCATGTGAGCGGGGTGTGCTGGTAGGTGTGCTGGTGAGGGACGTAGTGGCTGTAGAGGCAGTGCATGCAGGTGTGAGTGTAGACGAGACTGGGAGGGAGGAGGGAGACGACAAGGAGGGGGACACAGTGGAGGCAGTGGATGTTGGTGTGTCTGTATGTGTGTGATGCTTGCGTGAGTGCCTGTGGGATGTGCGGTGCTTACGTTTGCCTGAGCTTCCCTTATGTGGTGAGGTGTGTGCAGACCAGTCTGATGGTGTGCTTGGGATAGGCAGAGGTACAGGGGATTGGGTCTGGGTGGAGGAAGTTGGAGGGGGGGAGGCTAGACACAGGGACAATGGCTGCCATCATTGCTGAGGCCAGAGTTTGAAAGGCTCGGTGAAGGGCCGCCTGACCAGAATGAATGCCCTCCAGGAATGCATTTGCTTGTTGCAACTGCCTTTCTACACCCTGGATGGCATTCAAAATGGTAGACTGCCCAACAGTGAGGGACCTGAGGAGGTCAATGGCCTCCTCACTGAGGGCAGCAGGGGTGACTGGGGCAGGGCCTGAGGTGCCTGGGGCGAAGGTGATGCCCACCCTCCTGGGTGAGTGGGCACGGGGCGAAGGCTGAGGGGCTGCTCGGAGGGCGGTGCTGGTAGGGGGGGTGGCGGCTGTGACTGTAGATGCGGGGGCACAGATGTTGCCGCCACCACAAGGGTGCTCCCATCAGAGGACGAGTCTGTGTCGCTGGTTTCAGCTCCTGTCCCCGCCATGGAGCTCCCCTCGCCCTCCGTCCCACTGGTGAATTCTAAGTCCGTAGTGGGGCCCTCCATGGCCAAGTGGGATGCAGCTCCCTCGTGCTCCGGTGCCACTGCTCCTCCGCCTGATGATGCGCACGCACACAAGAACAGGGAGACCACAAAAAAGGGGGGGGGGAACAGAAGAAAAACATGTTGAGTGCATGTATTACCGCTGCCGTTGGCAGACAAGACAGACACAGAAGCCCCCTGCACTACGTCGCGCTCTTCGGCTCTACAGTGCAATTCATGGAAAATGGCCTCCAAGGCTATGGACGACATCTGCACACATAGATGACACAGGTGCATGAATAGCTGTACTTGGCACTCTACAGAGGTGGGGTGGGGGGCCACAGGGCCATGCCTTACAGAGGGGCCTAGCCTACGGAACTCGCCCTGGCCTAGGGAAACCCACAGCCCTCCTCCCCCCCAGACAACTCTACTGCACGCAAAGTCAGCTGAATGAGAGTGTACTCACTCCCTTGTGTCTGCTGTGATGCCCTCAAGCGCCCATCCAACTCCGGGTAGGCCACCGCCAGGATCCTGAACATCAGGGGGGTCATGGTTCGACGGGCACCCCTCCCACGTTGGGAGGCCATCCCCAGCTGAGCCTCCGCCGTCTTCTTGCTCAAGCAGCGAATGTCCTCCCATTTTTTCCGGCAGTGGGTGCTCCATCTGTGGTGGTCCCCCAGGGTCCGGACGTCCTTGGCGATGGCACACCAAAGAAGAAGAGAAGTCATTACCAACTGCACCATCAAAGTGAGTGGCCCCCATCCCTACCCTTGCCATGTGGCACATGCACCCACCATCTCTCATGCATGCAGAAATCTGCCCCCTGCCTTCTTACAACCAGCCCTCTCCACACAGGCATAGCCCATACAACATGTTCCCTGTGTACTTACCTGTTGGTCTGGAGGACCTTAGAGTAGCGTGTACTGGGGGAGGACCCCATCTACGAGCTTCTCCAAATCCTCTGATGTGAAGGCAGGGGCCCTTTCCCCAGACGCACGAGCCATTGTCTCTTCCAGACCAAGGTCACAGCAGCACTTGCAGTGTAGGTCCTCTCCTGTCGAAGATCAGATATCAAGTGATTATACAAATAGGAAATAGCGGTCACGTCTGTGGCGGTCACGTCCGCGGCGGTGCGTACCATCACCGCCGGCGTACATCGTCATTGGCTCCTGGGACCCATAGGGTCCAATGTTAACCAATGCAGCATTGCGCTGCGATCTTCGACCGCCTACCGCAACGGTGTACAACGCCAGCACAGTTACCTCACATCCCATTGTCCAAGTTTAGAGGTCCGGCAGCCGCCATTTCAGGGGCCCACATGGCCTAATTTGCCAATGCGTCACACATACCTAGGCCTAGTCTCAACACACATACAGGCCACATTTTGTGTATGATTGGTGTTCTGTGTAGACTGTGGGTACATACCACTGAGTTTTTTTACTCTGTGCTCGCTGTTGTCCTTCATAGGCACCATCCGCTGGGACATGTGAGGAGATGGCGGAATCCTCCGGTGTACCGACCGCTGGAGGACCTGTCGACAATGGAGGAAAGAAAATTGATTATTACCTACAGGTTTGACTGTGCCACAATCCAGGAACTGTGTACACAGTTGGAGCCTGACCTGATGTCAGCAATCCGCCATCCCACAGGAATCCCCCCTCAAGTGCAGGTGCTATCAGTGCTCCATTTCCTTGCAGGTGGGTCTTTTCAAACAACTTTGGCCATGGCAACAGGGATGTCCCAGCCTATGTTTTCTAACGTATTGTCCAGAGTGTTGTCTGCCCTGCTGAAACACATGCGGAGCTACATCGTTTTCCCTCAGGAGGAGGATTTGCCTATAGTGAAAGGTGACTTCTGTGCTCTTGGACATATCCCCAACATCATAGGTGCCATTGATGGGACCCATGTGGCTTTGGTCCCCCCCCCACAGGAGTGAACAGGTGTACAGAAACCGGGAGAGTTATCATTCCATGAATGTACAGATGGTATGTTTGGCAGACCAGTACATCTCCCATGTGAATGCCATGTTCCCTGGCTCAGTGCATGACGCCTACATCCTGCGGAATAGCAGCATCCCTTATGTGATGGGCCAACTCCAGAGGCACCGTGTGTGGCTATTAGGTGACTCTGGTTACCCCAACCTGTCATGGCTACTGACCCCAGTGAGGAATCCCAGGACAAGGGCAGAGGAACGCTACAATGAGGCCCATGGGCGAACTAGGAGGGTGATCGAGTGGACCTTCGGCCTCCTGAAGGCCAGGTTCAGGTGTCTGCATATGACAGGTGGAACCCTATTCTACTCACCAAAGAAGGTGTGCCAGATCATCGTGGGCTGCTGTATGCTTCACAACTTGGCTTTGTGACGACAGGTGCCTTTTCAGCAGGAGGATGGTCCAGATGGCGGTGTCATGGCAGCTGTGGAGCCTGTGGACAGTGATGAGGATGAAGCAGAGGAAGAAGACATGCAGAACAGGAACTCAGTGATTCGGCAATATTTCCAGTGAAACACAGGTGAGAATACATTCCTGCCTACTACATGTACTTTTACACTTCTACCTCTATCCTGTCCGTCGTTTTCACCCAGTGAATGGTCACTGAGTTGTCACTTTCCCTTACGGTTTCACAGGTGTGGGTTCTAACGTGTCTCATCTGCTTAGATTCCTCATGCACTAGAGCTGTGTGACATAGGTATGTTGACGTTACTATTTCAAGAACATTTTGTCACTGTAATTGCAAATACACAATTTTGAAATCACAGACAGACTCCAGATCTTTTGGTGCTTTTGGTGTGTTTATTTAAATACAGAATATTGAAGGGGGAATTTGAATGGTGAGGGGTGATGGCGGAGGAGTGTCCATGGCAGAGTCCAGTCTATTAGTCTCACAGGTGCATTGCCCATATGGGCATAGGAAGTGGAGCTGCGGCAGTTTCAATATGGACAGGGTGACAAAGTGGCACAGTGGGATGACAATCAGGGTGGTCTCATTTCTTGGTGGGGGTCTTGGCATCGTGCTCTGTCTCAGGGACCGTTTGCGTGGTGGTTCTCCGTCTGCAGGGGGTGGGGTGCTGGTGTGGTGGTCCTGTGGCGGTGCCTCCTGTCCACTAGCGCCGGTGGAAGTGGTGGGCAGTTCATCGTCCATGCTAGTGTCAGTGCCTCGTGGAGAGTGGATTCCCTTGGCCTGTCCGCCCTCTGTCGTACAGCAGCCCTCCCAGTTCCCCTGTGTTCCTGGACCTCCGTCCCCTGGACCGTGTGCCCACTGCCACTGCACCCAGGTCCCTGATGTTGTTGGGGTGGTGGGTTATCCTGGGTTCCCTGTAGTGGTGGACACACAGCTGATTGACGTGTCCTGGGAATGGAGGTATGGGCCCGCTGGGTGGGTGCTGTGCTGGTGTTTCCTGAGGGGGAAGGTCTGTGGTGGCCTGTGCCCGTGTGAGGGGAACCAACTGTCCCGAGGTCCCCGATGGTCCGGGCTGGTCTTCTAGATCCAGGTGGACAGAGGTGCTGTCATCACTGTGGGCCTCTTCTGTGGGTGGAGTGGACACGTCAGGACCCTCCTGTCTGGTGACGTTGGGTAGTGGTCCTGCAGGGGTAGAAAGGCATGATTATTGCATCTGTGTGTGGCATGGTGTGCAATGGGTGGGTGACTGTGTACCCCAGTGCTGGCATTCCTGTGTGTGAGCTTGTGTGATGATGGTTTAGGGGGGTGTATGGGTATGTGCAGTGGGCATGCTTTAGTGATGGGTGTCCATGCGTTGTTGTTGCATGCAGGGCTTGGTGTTGGGATGTGTGGTTTGTGATATTGGTACATTTGTGAGGAGTTGGAGTGATAGGGGTGAGGGCGAGGGTGGGGGTATGTGATGGCATGCAGGTAGGGTGGGGGATGTAATAGTTAAGATTTGACTTACCAGAGTCCATTCCTCCACTGACTCCTGCGAGGCCCTCAGGATGCAGAATCGCCAAGACCTGCTCCTCCCATGTTGTTAGTTGTGGGTGGGGAGGTGGGGGTCCGCCACCAGTCCGCTGAACCGCCTGGTGGTGTCGTGAGACCACGGAATGCACTTTCCCCCATAGGTCGTTCAACCTTTTGCTGATGTCCTCCCGATTTCTTGGGTGTTGTCCCACTGCGTTGACCCT
Source organism: Pleurodeles waltl (assembly GCF_031143425.1). NCBI lineage: Eukaryota > Metazoa > Chordata > Amphibia > Caudata > Salamandridae > Pleurodeles > Pleurodeles waltl. Next base: position 1,218,338,076 of record NC_090444.1, on the reverse strand, counting down.
GTCGACTATTCTTCGCCATAGCTCCATCTTCCTTGCAATTGACGTGTGCTGCACCTGGGATCCAAATAGCTGCGGCTCTACCCGGACGATTTCCTCCACCATGACCGTGAGCTCCTCCTCCGAGAACCTGGGGTGTCTTTGCCGTGCTAAGGGGTGGTGTAGGTGATGTGTGGGGTGGTGTGTGTGGTGATAAGTGTGGTGATATGTAGTGGTGTGTTGTGTGAGGTGCGTGGAAGTTGTGTGGGTGATGGTATTGTGAGGCTGTGGATGTTAGTTTGTTGATGGTGGTGTCTCTCTCTGGCCTTCGGTCGTGAATTGTGGTCGTAGGGGTTTGTAGGTGATGTGGGTGTGTGTTTTATATTGTATTGGGTGTGTGGGAGTGGTGTGTGTATGTGTATCAGGTGTGTGTATTTCAAATCGTCCAATGTGGCTGTGTTTTGTAAGAGTGTGTATATTTTGAGCGCAGCAGTGTGTACCGCCAATGGAATACCACGGTTGAAAGACCGCTGCATGGATTCGTGTGTCGTGATAGTGTGGGAGTATTTCTGTTGGCTTGACGGTGTCGGTTTTGTTTTCGCCAGTTTATCACTGACCTTTGGTGTAGCGGACTTGTGTGGGTGTCTGAATTTTGGCAGATTCCGAGATGTGGGTCATAATAGCTGTGGCGGAATTCCGCGGCCGAGGCGGTATGTTGGCGGTCTTCTGCATGGCGGTAAGCGGCTTTTACCACCAATGTTGTAATGACCCCCTTTGTTTGCTTTTAAAAGAGTTAAGACATTTTATATCGCTTTTCAGTGATATCTCAACATTTACTTATTGAATCTTTTAGTGTTTGGACCAGCATTTATCCAGATAAATATTATATATTTTTCTAAACACTGTGTGGTGTAACTTTGTGTGCTATATGGTGTTATTGTATGATTTATTGCACAAATACTTTACACATTGCCTTCTTAGTTAAGCCTGACTGCTCAGTGCCAAGCTACCAGATGGAGGGCACAGGATAATTTGGATTGTGCGTGACTTACCCTGACTAGAGTAAGGGTCCTTGCTTAGACAGGGGGTAAACCTGACTACCAACCAAAGACCCCATTTCTAGCAACAACATATACAGCTATGGCTGTAGGTTTGCCACAAAGTAATTGTAATTACAAAGCAAACTGTCATGATTTTCAGCTGGTTATTGTGTTCAATACATGAAATAGTAGGAATGCAGGCAGAGTGTGTCAATCACAGTACGTAGCAAAGATGTACACATGTCAGACATATGTGTAGTCCACACACAAGTCATCCATACACTGAAGATCAACATATGGAGACATTTGTCGCATAACATTTGCCAATTTGCAAGCATCAGACATCATCAACAGTCCCTGAACTGTGAATGTCGCTTAAAATGTGATGCTCTGTAAGGCAACTGCACACAGCACATAACTGAACACAAATCACAATCACATACTATGACGTTTGCATAGTACTGACTGCAATACATATGTGGATACACTGTTGTCACACATCCAGACATATGCATGATGCTTATACATTTGCATGCTATTGATTCTGAAACACACACATTTGTGTAACCCAACAATCACACACAAATCACATTGTACAATAGACTACCACGTGTGGCCATACACAAAATGCCATACTGCAGCCCAGCACATCCAATTAGTATGTTGCTACAGGGTGCATACATCAACAAATCTCAAAATCACAAAATCACGATTAGAGTAAAAAAAAATGACACAAATGCGTTAAATATATCCGCATATGCAAACTACATGACCCACGGGCCCTTAGCATATTTTCCACCTTCGCACTCCTCGCAATGCTGATTTACTGTGAAATCGAGGAATAAGGGTAATGCGTCTATGTCAGAAATACTCACGCAAAAAATCAGATGCATCAAAAAAATACATGCATAACAGAAAACGTGACGCAAGGGCACAGGAAGTGATGTAATAAGATATCCTTATACAGGCATAGCACAGTGGCTGTTCTTTCACTTTCTCTTTACAGTCTGTGCTTCTTTTGACAGTGTGGTTGTGTTTTGGAGTAGGTGGTGTCTTCTTGCGATTTAGTCTATCTTGTGCTGTCCCTCCTGTTGTGTTTACTGTTGTATTTTATTGTCATTTGTCCCAGTGTCTGTGAATTTGTTGTGTTTAGTGTATTTTACCTTGTACTGGTGCTGTTGGGTGTCTGTCTGGGTTAGTACTATAGGTGGTATAGTTGGGATATTGAATTTTTGAGCGTTAAGTTTCCTCTCATTATTTCTGTTTCTCCATTGTACTGTATAAACTTTTTTGTACCTGTACCCCAGTGCAATGTCTGGCAGGGGAAGGCTGACCAGAATGGGGGAGGAGGAGCTAGGAGGCTTTATTTGGCTGGTAGCCCACTACCTCCCATTGATGCTAGAGATGAGTGGTGTGTGATCCAGGGCTACCGTATGGAGCAAAGGTGGCTGAGTTGGGGAAAGGTTCTCCACCACCTGAAGAGGGTGTAACACACCAGTCGCAATGACCATTAGCTGAAGCATCGTTGGGCTGACCTTGTGGGCAGGGAGCAGGATCTTCTGGACCATCTTGGTGTGGTGATTGGAAGGCCTGTTGGTGAGTACCCCATTGGCTAAGTAATTACTTTTCAAAGCACTTGAATGCCAGTAGCAGATGTGTTGGTGTGCTACATGCAATGCTTGTGGACAGGTTGCATGCACCCAGAATGAAGTGTCACTGTGCCAGTATAGGCATGGGCTTAACATATCCTAACATTTAACCAATGCAAGTCAGAAGTTCGGATAGTCATGCACATCCATCACTAAGTCACACATTTCATAGGCCATGGCAACATCTGTGCCCCAGCATTTTGTCATGTATGATAAGGTTAAACACTGCCAGCATACCATTTGTGAGTGGATTGTGATAACTAAGTAACCACAATCCATATATGTGCAATAATTTCAGAGTTTCACATACATCAGCCCTGCCATTATGTTTGCAAAGGGGGAGTACCCGACTTAGAGGGCACTGACAATGGGCCATTTGATGCCATCAGCAATTGTGATACATCAGTCATGGATTACTCAATGCATGCGAATTGAAGACTAACTATTTAGCCGCTTGTCCTCCACAAAGTTCCTCTGTGCCTTGCAGGACAAGCCAGAATACATGAATCAGTTGTCTTGCAGAGCACAAGGGTCGTGTCATTTATCTCTCACCCAACTCCCCTCATACCATAGAGCTCGATCTTCTACAGATTGGCCACACATGGTAGTTGCAGGTTGTATCACTGCAAGAGTCTCAGGCCCAGTGTAAGGGTGCAGATGTATGGCTCTCATACAACAGAGTGACAGTTTCTTTGTGAATATGCGGTGGTGTGTCTACTGCACTGTCCACAACCTGGATAAATACCTCACTCTTCTGAAACAGTACATACTGCCATATGTTGTTCACTAGTAGTTACAGTGATGCAATACTAACCATGGTTTTCCATCCATATATTTCATGTGGACCTCCCCGCTACACCATAGGTGAAGTGGCAAGATATGAGGACCCGGATGTATCCAGTAAGTGGAATTTTGTCTGTCCTGTGTAGTGTTGAAGTGTTTAGTGTGAGTGAGTCATGAGTTCAGCACCCAATGCTAAGAGTGATGAGCTGTTAAATTATCAGAAAACAGAGATGGATGGATGGTGATAATGTGTCACATTTAAGTGGTTCCCCATGCACGAGCAGAGAGTCATATCTTGTGAGGTTTCTGGCGCTCAATGGCCAGCATTGTGTAAACAAGGTGATGACAAGCCACATGTAACTTCTTATGTGACTTAGATGTGCACTGGTGTGTATGTAATAGCACTGGAATACACCGTCATTTACACAACACAGCGATGCACCATTTTCTTGACAAATTGGGGCATCCCTGAATTGTGATGAACATGGAGGAATGTGTGGGCATTTGTCCACCAGCATGGTGCCAATAATCTTGCAGTCCACCCACGTGACAACTAAATGGAATGTGATAGGCATGCATGCATGTCAAGTACAATCGTGTGCTGGCATGGTTATGGGTGTGTGAGGAATGGTATTGACTGATCAGGTATTGATGAGTGTCTACACCTGGACACATGAATGTAGAAATGAGAGACCTATGGATACCAGCTTCATATTTTGTCATCACCTAAATTATGGTCCACACCCTTACTCCTTGTATGAGTGGGCATGCATTGGTGGATGACCTGGACAGCTGAGATGTTGATCTGCATGGTCATACCCCCTGGGGCACAAGGAGTGGTATCCACAAATGTGTAGGTAGATGTGATGCTCCCTGTATAGGTGACAGTCCTTTTGATCAGGCTTGTATGTGTACCTATCAACACTGAACCCTTATGATAAACAACATCATCCCATACTCACAATAACAGCATCAAGTTTCAGGTGATGTATGTTTGAAAATGTAACACTTAGGAAGAGGAATAGTGGCCCTGATCAATGTGAATTTGACTCTGCCTTAGCATTGTCACACACGGTGCAAAGTCTAAGCACATCTGAATTTGTTTGTTACCTAAGCTTGTAGTGGATGGCTATGGTGTAAGGGAAATGGTGCTAAGGCAGCATAGTCATTTCATCCATCGGGGCCATTGCATCATCTGGATTTTGAGTAGGAGTGCATGTGGTATTTGATGTTGATAGTAAGCTGATTTACTATGCATACTCCACACAGTGTTGACACTGATGGTTGCCTGTCTTATTTTTACAACTTCCAACATGAACAGTGGCCAACTCTGTGTGTTTCAGAAGAGAGCAGTGCGCTATAGGCTCATTTTGGCAGTGGAATCTGGGTTCAGGAGGATGGCACGCCTCTATCACTCGGAGCGATACACTAGTGAGTTGCAGGTATTCAGCCAAGAGGGACCCACGCTGTCCACACAGGCTGAACCAAGCACAACTGCTATGCAGGGGCCCACATTAACATTGCTCCAGCTGCTGCACCCATAAGTACCATGACACAGCCAACCACATCAGCTGCCATCGACATGAGTGCCATACAAGATCTTCAGAGGGATATACAACTGTTCTCCAAAAGTTGGACTCCACTGAGCAGGAGGAGGGCAAGAAGAGCAAAGCCCTCAAGAATATTAATAATAGGCTCAAAAGGGCCAACCTCTGAATGATATTATGTCACTCCTCCCAACTTGACTCCCCTCCCTTCTCTTTTTCTACTTTTTTTGTGTGTTTTAGGGGGTTAGTTGTAGGTTAGAATAGGTTAGTGGGTTAGTTAGGATAAGTAGGTTTGGGGGTGGGTTTACTACTTTTTATATTTTACTGGGTGGGTGGGTGTGTGAGGGGTGATGTTGGGGCTTCTATATGTTTATACAAATATAAAAAAGAAAAATACAAAAAATATATATTTGTTTAGTTATTGTTGGTAAATGTGTAGTTTAGTGTATGTTGTTCTGCATGTGTCCTGTGATATGAGGGGAGGGAGGGTGAATGTTTAGAGCTTGTACTTAAATGTGTAAGGTAAGTGTGGCATAGAGAAGTTAGGGTCTGTTGTGGGTTATATATGGTTAGGATAGGTGTTAATTACTATTGTTTAATTGATTGATTTATCGTAATATATGTTATTGGGTACTCCCTTACTTCATGTGTCATATGCTTGGGTCTCAGGGTCTTCCCATGGATATACAGTGCAAATTGTGTGTTGTCCTGGGGACTCCGTCCTGCATCCAAATCCCTCTTTTAACATTTTTAACACCTCCTTATGACTGAGCTGTCATATTGGGAGCTACAAAACATCTACTTAGCTGTGTGCCTGCCATCCAGTGTTCCCACCACTTTGCAACATTTGTGTCTCTTTTTGATGCTATTGTGGGCAGAAATGGTGCATTTCCGCTTTGCGACGTGTTTCCTCCGTTAACGTCATTTTGCCTTATGAAAAGGCGCAATAATTAACGTGGAAAAAAATTACTCTAAACATTTTTTAGCGCCGCCCAGCGTCAAAGTATAAATTTGACGCCCGAGTGGTGTTAAAAAATGACACTAGTCAGCGCTAACCTTTTTGATGCAAAACTGAGTCTGAGTCTTCATGGCTTCTTGAATAATCAGCCCAAACATGTGCCAAAGAGTACAATTAGGAAGCGCTGACTGAGCACCTTGATAGCTCAGACTGGATAACATAATATTCATTGTAATATAAACTTAACTTACCTCGGAGAGTCAGCAGCACTGCTATTAAAATAAATCTTGCATTGTGGAACACACACAACAAATAAAGAACTGTTTACTCAACAAGCCCGACAGCTCAATGCACTTCAAGTCCTGCACGCTGTCCAGTGTGTCCACCCAACAGTGTGCCAACTGCTACGGAGTGTGCTGGACCCCAGTGTGCTGATGCACCAACTGGTGCATCCTCCCCTAAAGAAGTTAATGCTTCTGAAGGGTGTAACCACTCCCAGGCCTGCTGCCTGCTGCCAGCATGGAGGGGAGATGGTGCTGCACAAAAAAACAACAAAGGTTCTACCACCTCTGTCTCTGGAAAAATGGGGTGGGGCACTGACATCCACAAGGTAAGTGGCTAGCAGAAGCACCGGCGCTGCCACTCCCTCTGACACCCTGCTTTGCCATGGTGCTGGGTGGAAAAAAGAAATAGAAGGAAGGAAGAAAGAAAAAATAAAGAAGTAAAGGGAAAAGCTAAATAAAATAAAGCACTCAAAAAGTCAGGAAAACCCACACAAAATTACAGAAGCATAAAATACAAAAACACAAAAACACACACTGATGAAATAAAGGAAAATTAGGGGTGGATAATTTAGAAACTTATGGGATTTAAAAGATAGAGGGTGGATTAAAGTTATGTCCCCTACTTTGCTCAGAGAGACAGAGAAAACAAAATGCCAGTTCCATGTGAACCGCATGGTGCCATTCACGTGATATTTTCAATGCGAGAACACACATCGTGCCCCTGAATATGAAAAATGTAGCGTGAAATGGCGTGCTGAGCAATTACCCCTTCTGGTGGAATTCCACAGAGCTCATGAAGTTCTTTAACCACTTCCCCAGATTCCACGTAGTGGAACTCCTGGATCTCCGACCATTCCTCCCCAACACTAAACATATCATTTTAGTTTGTATATTTTCACACCAAAGTGTAGAACAAACTAAATACTGGTTTTGTGGACTTAAGGTGTACTTACATGCATGTAAAAAATTGCTGGCCTATACATAGCATATGCTGACATGGTCTGTCACTAACTGTGTAGCGCACTCAGGAGTGGTATTATTGAGCAGGTTATATTGTCCCCTATTGTTTTTGCTCTACTGGAATTCAAGAACCAAAAACTGATTGATGTAGTTGTGGGTTACAAAGCAATGGCAAAACTATAAAAGACTGGCAAAGACATACAGTAATGTCAGATTGCATTGAATCACTGCACAGTGCTAAAAAAGATTTATGTACTTTGTATTTTTAGTACTCTCTCAATTTTAAAATAGCTAAGATCTGTAAATATTAGCACAAAAGAGGAATCAAGAAAAAGATAATTCACTTTTCAGGAGCAGCGAGTAGCATAGTTGACTGATGTGTCGAACAGTAGAGGAAGATGTTATAGAGTGAAGTAGAGTGTTTTAGAATGGAATAAGGTAAAGTAGAGTTACATAGAGTGAAGTATCATCCAGTGGAGAGTCTTAGAGTGCAGTGGAGGAGAGTTTCATATAGTGGAGTGATGTATTGTAGAGAGAGGTTGAGGGGCATGTCCTCAAGTGCCATACAGTGCAGTACAGTGACATAAAGTAGATGCACATAGAGTGACGTAAAGTGGTATAGAGTGTAGTGCAGTGGGGTAGTGTGAAGTGGAGTAAAGTGTCATAAAGTGGAGTGGCATGTTGTAGACTATAGTGATGTGGAGTGCAGTAGAGTGGAGTGGTGTAGCATACAGTCATGTAAAGTGTCATAGATTGAATTACTAAGTTTTTCAGTAGAGTTTAGAAGAGGGCTGTACAGTATTGGAAAGTGATTTAGACTACAATAGTGTAGAGTGGTATACAATCTAGTTGTTTTTTGTAGAGTGGAATGGTGTATAGTACAGTACAGTGTTATAGAGTGTAGTTCAGTGGATTGGCATACAGTGTTATAGAGTGCAAGGCACTGAGTGACATAGAGTGCAGTGGCATAGAGTTAGTAGGGTAAAGTGGAGAACTGTTTCAGAGTAGAGTTGAGTAAAGTGTGCTCAGTGGTATACAAAGAGGCATGTACAGTGCTGTATTTATGGACTAGAGTATCACAGAGTAGAGTGGAGCAGAGTGTTGCACAGCGGCATAAAGTATAGTACAGAGTTGTACAGCAGAGTGAAGAGGTATAGACAGGACTAAATTGTAAAACAATGGCATACTGCATATTAGAGTGTTATGGAGTGTTGTTGCATAGAGTAAGATAGTGTGTGAAACAGTGGAGCTGCATAGCGTCAATTGTTGTTTAGTAAGGTAGATTGACGGAAAGTTGCATAGGGTGGAGTGGTGTAAAATAGTGGGGGGTAAATTACAGTAGAGTGCATTGGTGTGTCTTAATCTAGAGTGGCATGGAGTGGAATGTACTGGTGTAGTGTATGTATTAAAAATGTATAAATTGGAGTGGGGTCTCGTATAGTAGAGTAGGGTGCTGTGTTGTATAGAAAAGTGTCTTATAGTGGAACGCAGTGTTGTACACTGGAGTGTAAAGACTAGAGTGGAGTATAGAGTTGGACAGTGGAGTGTATAGGGATAAACTGGAGTATAATGCCATTGATTGCCAAGAAATATGGTAGACTTTTATAGAGTGAAGTTATATAGAGTAGAGAAGAGTGTCATACAATGGAGCGGCATAGAGTGGAGTGGCGTACACTGTAGTGGCATAGAATGGATTACGGTAAAGTGGAGTAGCATAAAATGGAATAGCATACAATGGAATATGGTACAGTGTAATGTAGAAGATAGAACTGGTATAGAGTGGAATGGAGTAGAGTGGAGTGGTGTACAATTGAACAGAGTAAAGTGGAGTACTGTACAGCTGATTAGCATAGGGTGGGGTGGCATACATTAAAGTGGCGTACCGGAGAATCATGGAATCTTATAAATTGGAGGTTGTCTCATACAGTACATTGGAGTGCTATGTCCTACAATGTTGGAAACTGTTGTAGAGTGGAGTAGAGTGTTGCACAACAGAGTGTACGAACATAGAGTCAAGTGCACATTTGAACAGTGAAGTGCTTGGAGATAGTCAAGTAGAGTGGCATACAGTGTTGTAGAGTTTTGTAGAGTAGAGTTATATAGAGTGGAGGAGAGTACACTGGAGTGGTATAGAGTGGAGAAGCATACACTAGATGTGGCATAAAGTGGAATAGCATAGAGTGGAGTAGCATAGACAGAAGTGGCATACAGTAGAGCGGCATAGAGTGTAATAGCTTGTAGTCTTGTAGTGTACAGTAGAGTGGTGTAAAGTGTAGTAGCATATAGTGTAGTAGCATTCATTGGAATAACATACAGCTGTGGTAAGGCATTCTTTAGCTAGTATATGAGCACATTATTTTAGCCTTTTTTATTTTAGGCCTGCAGCTTATGCCCTTTTACCTAGATACATGGCATTTTATTATTTTAGCAAAGGCTTTGTTTAGTGAAGACCTATTATTTTATCAGTTGTTCCTCCACGCAGAATTCTGTTATTCTTTTCTTGCACAAAATATTCACTCTGTGTATTCTCCAAGGTTGGGTATGATAAGCATATTAGTTATTGCCTGCACAAAGCATTCATCATGTCCCCAAACTTTATACACAAAAATATAAGTGTAATGCAAATGTTAAATACTGCCCCAGCAAGGGCTGCACCAGTGAAAACACATATGGTCGTGGCAGGCATTAATCCTGAAACAGTATATTGGATCATGGGTAAGGTATCCACCAAATGTTAACAAATTCCGTTTTGATTAGCACAAAAAATAAGCACTTTAGAAGCAGTGTTGCCCCATATGGAACCCGAGGAATAAACAGAGTTCTCACAATGTGCTTGCCATTTGGGATGGTTCCCTCAGTTGATAACTGCACCACATGGGGTTCAATATTTACTGCACGCTATACTACCACAAATGGTACACCAGCACTTGTGAATCTTCCAGAAGTGTTGAAACAAATTCAAGATGAATATGGGGCTGCCCCGGCCCTTGATTTGGGGATGCAATTAATGGGCAACTTTATTGCAGTATCTTTAATAATATTAAGTAACCTTAAAAGGGAAGCAGTAGCTCTGGCAGTCTGCATGTGGCTGTGGGATATTCCTGTACAGGGCCAGGAGTGCGAGCTGCTGAATATTTTCATTGAAACTTATTCAAGTAAATGTCGGGATAGTTTGGGGGCCAGGCCGAGTAAACCACAACTACAAGGTAAATCCAATAAAGATTCTGCCAAGCAAGCAGAGGGTTCTAAAAAAAACTGGGATAACTAAAAACAAATAAAGATAATGTGAAACAAAGAAGATAATCTCCACAGCACTCCGACGTCATCACCGACTAAGGTCCATTTTGCAGTTAGGTTTGACATTACAAGTCCTAAAATGTGGTTGCCGACCATGGTAATACGTTAGCTCAAAAGACCTGCTTGCCACATTTAATCTAACTCAACAGCAGCAAATAAAGGCTAAGAAAAAATAAACTTATGTCATGCTTAACATCAAAAAGTTGGAAAAGCTGTCTTTTACCATGGTGGAAATACCATCTGTTGTGTTGGTAATTCATGGGGTCATCAATCTGCTCTTTTCAACACTGCAATTCACATTGTGTTTGAAGCACATTCGAGTAGGCAGATATAAAAGTCTAGGAGATAATTGCTTCCACTAAGTTTGGGAGCTGCGCTTCTCGTTCAAATGTTTCAATGGCATGAAAGAGGTCTTTCTTAGCGGAAGCAAGTACGAGACTTCTGTGAGCCGTTCAATGATTTGTAAACAGCTGTCCTTGCACGGAGCAGGTAATGCTTCGGTTGCCAATTTAGCATGTCTTCTGAAGGGAGTTCCTGTCTCTCTAATTTGTCCAGCATTCCAGGTGCTCTTGAATGGGAGTTATGTGGTTCCGTACAAAGAGAACTATTGTGGAATGCGTGCCAGAATTGCCTACGTAGTTTTGGCCTACAAAATTGTCACCTGTTGCGATAATGTGCTTTTTCCCTCCATGGGACAGATGAAAGTAGCAGAAATTTGGCCTCATGTTACTACTTCTAATGTAAATTTTGCCAAACTAAACAGACTAAAGGCTCTTTTATTCCAAAAATACCTAGTGCTTACATCTTCCCGCAAGACCTATGGTCTTCAGGTGGCACGGTCATCTGCAAAGATACAGTTCCTTTTAATTACTAATTGTCCAAGACATTTCAGTGAATTAATTAGATACATTTTTACCACATACAACACAGCTGGGATTGTGTACTTATTAAAGGCTGTTGGTTCCGGTTTTGTCAGCACCTTCTCCTCTATATTTGGCATTATACATTCAGCCATACACTCTATTTTCACAGGTATTTTAGGGGCATTTCCTATGTCTTTGGCATTAATTGGTGGCATTATGCTGTTGCTATTCTTCTTTCACAATGGCTGTTGCATCTCAAGAAAGAGGACTAATGGCGCTTCCACCAGCCCAACTGTGTTGTGATTGCATGATGTAGTATTTTGGAGCACCACTCCTGGAAAAAACTGATGTTAACTGATCTCTCTGCTGAAGTGGGCCTTTCCTGGATTCCATTACCTTTGATGAAACTAGCGACTTTTTAAAAGACCATGATTATTTTTAAATTGCTGACGTTTGGCTTTATAAGTTTTTAAATTCTAAAATGACCAGTTTTCATTTGGCCTGCATTTTGGTCTGTTGCTTTGTCAACATAAACATTTCATTTTATAGTTTTTAGCTTGTTTTAAAATATGATCCATGCAAATACGATTATTCTGCTGTAGGCTTTATTAGGGACCTTTACACTTTTAAACATCAATAGGGAAGGGGTTGCAATGTTGCTTTAGCAGGTATGCAAGCACATTATTTTAGCCTTTTTTTAGCTAAGGCCTGCAGCTTGTGTCCTTTCATACAGTTACATGCCATTTTATTATTTTTGCAAAGGCTTCATTTAGTGGAGATGTTTTTATTATTTTATCAGTTGTTGCTCCACACAAAATTCTGTTATTCTTTTCTTGCATGCATATTCACTCTGTGCTTTCTCCAAGTCTGACTAGGATAAGCTTATTAGTTTTTGCCTGTGCAAAGCGTTTGTGTCCCTAACTTTTATACACAGAAATGTACACATATACACATGTTGTCACATCAGGGAAGTTTCTCACAACATCTGATCTTTTATTATAAAACACCTTACTGCCCCTTTACGTTAGAGGGGATTTCCAGCCAGTTACTACAATAGACTGCATGCCGACTATGCAGCATATGCCTAGATCTGATGCCTCCCCTACCTATATGTGGGAAGACTCTCAGTAGACCAGCAGACCTCTTCTTTACCTACAACCACAGGTATGGAGGATGGGTTCCTTCCAGGAGGCCTAATAGGCAGATTAGGGTTTACACTGCCATGCTCTTGTACAGAATATTAGTAGTGCAGGTAGGGATTCAAGAACCATTATTTTAACAGTGTGCTAGGACTTTTCATATGTTTCACTTTCCTTGTCACTGTTATGCTTCTATTATGTTTTATCATCTTCATAATTGCAATACATGCATTTTTACATAGAATGAAGTTGATTCAATAAAACTTATTGAACCTAGTCCTGCTTCTGTTTGTCCTTTGCCTGTATGGACGTGTGTAACTGAGAGAAAGGAGTATGATCAGTTCCACTGCAATTTCCCCAAGAAATCCAAGAAGTCTTGCAAAGGGCTGCCATAAATCACCTTTATTCTTGAGTACTGGTAAGGTGCTGCTAGCCAGCTGAAAGGGTTGGGCCATCAGTTATCTCATGGTGCAGGATCAGAATCAGTCCCCCGCGGTCAGTGGTGCTGCCGCCCAAATCCAGCAGTCTTGTTACCATAACAAGAGTCTCTCCACAACACAGCTAAGTGGTTTCGATTGGAATAGTGAGTTGTGGGGTAGGTTGGGGGGACCGGCATTCAGTGGAGTGGGGTTCAGTGGAAAACAGAACAGTAGAGAGGCAAAGACTGAAGTGGGGAACAGTGTAATAGTATATAATGGAGTGGCGTACAGTAGAATAGTGTAGACTGCAATAGTGTTGAGTAGAGTAGCGTACAGTACAGTGGCACACAGTGCAGTGGCATAGAGTGATGTAGTATAAAGTGGAGTGGCACAGAATAGAATGGTTTAGGGAGGAGTAGAGTCCAATGGACTAGTGTAGAATGAAGTGGAGTAGAGTGGAGTGGTGTACAATGGAGTAGCATAGAGTGTGGTAGCATATAGTAGAGTGGCATACAGTGGAATAGCGTAGTGTGGAGTGGGGCAGAGTGGAGAGGCATATACTGGAGTGGCGTAGATTAGAGTAGCATACAGTGGAGTAGCATACAGTGGAGTGGCATCCAGTGGAATAGCATACAGTGTAGTTGCATCAGTGAAATTGGGTAGAGTGGAAAATCATATACTGGAGTAGCATATATCAGAATGGCATAAGGTGCAGTGGTACACTGAAGAGGCATCGAGTGGAGTTGCATACAGTGTATTAAGGTAGAGTGGACTGGAAGAGCGTGGAGTTGTGTACAATGTAATACCGTAAAGTGGAGTGGCTTAGAGCAGAGTCTTGTACAGTACAGTGGGGTTGACTGTAATAGTGCTTAGTTGAGTATATTGAACCAGTGTATAATGGAGTGGTTTCGACAGGAGTGGCATACAGTGGTGGGGGTAGAGTATAATAGCAGACAGTGAAGTGGAATACATTGGATTGGAATCCAATCAAATAGTATACAATGAAGTGGTGTAGGGTAGAATACCACCCACTTCAGTGGCGTAGTGTGTAGAAGCTTCTGTGGAATGGTGTGCAGTGGACTAGCATACAGTGGAGTGTTGTAGAGTGGAGGGGCATACAGTGGAATAAAGTAGAATGGAGTGGCGTACAGTAGAATTCCATATAGTGGAACAGCATGCAGTGGAGTAGTATCCAGTGAAGTAGTGTGCTGTGGAGTAAGAGAGACAGGAGTGGCATACAGTGGCGTTGTATACAGAGTGGAGTGGTGTAGACTGGAGAAGCATATGGAGGAGTGGCTACAGTGACATGCAGGCAGATGAATGTGAAATTTAACAGCAAGGTACGCTATGGTGTGCAGCATAACTCAAAATAGTGACTTGTGCTGCCTTGCGTTTCTCAAGAATAACCAATCAATGCGAAGTCTCTTATGGTGGCCTTGCATTACTTTGTAAATCTGACTTAAATGTTGCATTGCACATGCAACACCATGAGTGATGCAAGAGTACCGCGATCCAATAATACATGTAGTCCTTAGTCATATTATGGGCCATAGTATACTGTGATACCTTTGTAGTAGACTGTGGTACACGACGATGAAAAGCCAGTATTTAATTGGGTAATGGATGTCTTTAGAAAATGAAAAGTCAGCTGTATTGTTTTTACTTCACTCTTTCAGTGTTCAGTGTTAGGGCCTTAGATTTATGTAAGTAGTAGGTCCCTAACTATTATCACTTTATTTGAGTGGTAATAGGAAGGGAAATTTAGTAATATTTTTATAAATATTTTAAAATAAGTTTACAGTCATGTACCATGGTAGTTTCACAAACCTTTGTGACATTCCGCAAAAGTACCACAGTGATAGATTCTTTAAGTTTAAATGCATTATTACTAAAAATAAACTTATCCTTCTTAACAGCAGTACAGAAAAAGCATCATCTCTGCACCATAATGTATAATCATGCCAACATTAATGTAAAGCCATTCAGGTGTTTCCATGCTATGTCATCCACAGTAGTGCACAGAAAATGCAATGGTGGAAAAACACATTTTGGGACCCCCTTTTATCTTTGCACTCTCTTGAGTATTCACCACAAATATTTACATCAAAAATTGTAGAAAATGCTATAGGTCTAGAAAGTTTTGTGGAGATTCGTCAAACAGGTAGAAATGTATGAGGGAGCTAATATCCGAGGAATTCCTATCTTTGGGAATACTAACTATAACTACAGAGTGACAATCAGATTTAATGTGATTTCATTCTTTTGTGTCTATTTATTTGTTATGTGCTTGTTAATTGGTTTACATGATCATGTGATCATAAATGTGTCTTTTAGTTGTTCATGTAGTAATTCTGAAATTTTACATCTATAGTCTAGTTTATTTTTGGGCTTCCTTGCTACTTTTAGTGGGATTGTGCTACTAATGAAGCCCAAAGTGAATCAAAGCCAATGATTGTTGTTATAAAAATGAAGACTCTTTTTTCCCTAATGGCGCGTTATCATGTCCTCCATATATTAGTTTAGGTAGTTCATTGCTAGGTCATTTTTTTATTTTGTTCCACAGGAGTATGCAAAGAAGATGTTTTTTGTTTGGCTTGTTAAGCACAGTTTTATTTTGTAAGCCAGAGTGCATGCAAAGAAAACTTATGTAGAGTATGATGTGTTCTATTTATTTGTTTGTTTATAGATTTCTATTAGCATGTGATCATAAATGGGTCTTTCAGTTGTTCATTTAGTGAATTTGAAACTTAACACATGTGGTGTAGTTCATTCTTCAGGCTGTCTTGCTACATTTAGTAGTATTGTGCTACATATGAAGGCCAAAGCAAATGAAAGGCAATCATTGTTACAGTTATAAAAAGTAATATTGTTATTTTTTTCCAAGTTGCCAATTAAATTGTTCTCCAAATAGTAGTTTGTGTGGCTCACTAATAAGGCAACATTTAATTTTATTGTACAGGAGTGCATAGAAATGATGGCTTTTGTTTGACTTGTTGGGTCAGTTTTATTTTGTGAGCCAGACAGCATGCAAAGAAAACTTATTTAGATCAAGATGTATTCAGTTGGTTAT
Organism: Pleurodeles waltl; assembly: GCF_031143425.1. Classification (NCBI taxonomy): domain Eukaryota; kingdom Metazoa; phylum Chordata; class Amphibia; order Caudata; family Salamandridae; genus Pleurodeles; species Pleurodeles waltl. The sequence goes on along the minus strand of NC_090444.1, from coordinate 1,218,322,091 downwards.
GTTTTTGTTTATAGCTTTCTATTATCATGTGACCATAAATGGTTCTCTTAGTTGTTAATGTAGCAAATCTAAAACTATACATAAGCAGTTTAATTTATGTTTTGGGCTTACTAGCTAATTTTAGTAGAATTGGGCTACAAGGTATTACTAAATTGAAAAATCTTATAACTTGAGAAATACTTATGCTACTTACCTGCAGTACCCAAAAGGACCATCTGTGCACCCTAATGTCTAGTGCTGCCAAATTTCAGCAAAATTAAACTGCCCACTTACTCACTACATGAAATATAACAGTCTATGTAAAATGCATTGGATTTCAATCCTGTTTTGGGACCCCCCTTTTTTTCACTATAACTTTAGAAGTTTTAAAGTTTGTGTAGTTTAAACTTGGTTTGTATAGGGAAAATATGTTTCTAAAGCATACCTAAGCTTTAACCTTCATTATTTTCATTGAATATTTGTGTGTGTGTGTGTGTGCGTGTGAGTGTCTGTGTATATATATATATATATATATATATATATATATATATATATATATATATATTTGTGTGTATGTGCCTGTATATGTAAATATATATGGGGTTCACTTACATGATATATACTGACCACTTCATTGCAAAGGCGTATGTGGTAAAGGCATATGCATGGTGAACGCTTGCATGATAAATGCAATGCATGGTTAAGGGAATGCGTGGTAAAGGCATGCATGGTAAAAGCATTAATTGCAACGTTATATATCCAAACTATCCATATTATACAAAATGTACTTGGCAGGTATTATACATGAGGATATGCCTTAAGGAACAAAGTGTGTAGACACAATGCACATCAGTTTCAATGCTCTGGCAAGACATATTTAGCTCATACTACTTTCCTATTAGCATACGCATGCATAAAACTGTAACCACTGAAACAAAATAAACTGTGAAGTATACAAAAGCCTATAGTGTGGAATTACGCAAGATTTCTTTCAGAAGCTGTTGCTGAGCAGATCAGCCTGGTGCCCATGAAGATAGCAGATCTTCTTTAGTGCTCAGCAGCATTCCATGTCTGAAGACCAACTGTAGCGCTCTCTGCAGTCACATAAAAGATCTATCAGCTTGGAGATAGCAGAGGAGGTGTAGTGGAAGCTGCAATCACCAACAGCATCAAATTGCAATATGGAGGCAGAAGAAGAGCCCTTGTTAGATGAAAAATCATGAAGGGTAAGCCCATGTTGCACTGGGTTCTGCCCCAGCAGTACACCTGAATTTTTTGCTTTTTTGGTCCCCCGGTTTGTGGACTTTTCTGTGTGGGTGAGCCTCACTACCGGTGCATCATCCACAGTAATCACCTGGCAAACTGACCGTGTGTGTTTTTGCCAATGCCTACCTTTTAAGAAATTACCACTGTGACACGGAAAGGGTAAAGGGCACTTGGCTGGGTACAGGTGAATGCATGTGCACACATGTGTGCACATATGTGCGGGCCGCCTGTGGAAGGCTACTGTTGTGTGTAGCCCGGTAACAGCTCACAGATTGCTTGGCACAATGTGGACTCTGCAGGTATAGGTATTTACCTGGCATAGGCCTCATGGGGACAGTGTACACTATTTGGGAAGGTCAGTATGCTTTACTGTTTTATCTATAGTGACACTCCATACACCTAGGGAGGGAACTGCCTTAGAGTGTAGTGTTCCTTCTCCTTGGCCTAGAGAGACCATTGACACCTTGAAGTAAAGTATAACCTGTGCAGGAAAATCAAAATTGCCACTTCCAAAATAATAACAGTACATCTTGTGGGCCATTCAGACTATTAGGGGCATATTTATACTCCGTTTGCGCCGGAATTGCGACTTTTATTTGATGCAATTCCGACGCAAAACTAACTCCATATTTATACTTTGGCGTTAGACGCGTCTAGCGCCAAAGTCCATGGAGTTTGCGTCATTTTTTAGCGTGGACACCTACTTTGCGTTACTGATATGCAAGGTAGGCGTTCACGTCTAAAAAAGTGACTCCGAGGCATGTGCGCCGTATTTACACTCCCGGGCAAAAATCACGCCCGGGAGTGGGCGGGTCAAAAAAAATGACGTACGGCCGCTTTTGTGCCGTTTTTTAGCGCCTGCAAAAGGCAGGCGTTAAGGGACCTGTGGGCTCTGAAGGAGCCCAGAGGTGCCCTCCCATGCCCCCAGGGACGCCCCCTGTCACCCTTGCCCACCCCAGGAGGACACCCAAGGCTGGAGGGACCCATCCCAGGGACATTAAGGTAAGTTCAGGTAAGTCTTTTTTATTTTTTTATTTTTGTGGCATAGGGGGGCCTGATTTGTGCCCTCCTACATGCCACTATGCTCAATGACCATGCCCAGGGGACAGAAGTCCCCTGGGCATGGCCATTGGGCAAGGGGGCATGACTCCTGTCTTTGCTAAGACAGGAGTCATTTCTATGGGGGTTGGGAGTGAAAAAAAATGGCGCAAATCGGGTTGAGGCGAAAAATTTGACTCAACCTTACTTGCCCCATTTCTTGACGCCCAAGCCCCATATCCCCCTACGCCGGCGCTGCCTGGTGTACGTCGTTTTTTTCCACGCACACCAGGCAGCGCCGGCGGCTAACGCTGGCTAACGTCATTGATTAAATACGGCGCCCGCATGGTGCTTCAGAATGGCGTTAGCCGGCGCAAATTTTTTTGACGCAAAACTGCGTTCGCGCAGTTTTGCGTCAAAAAGTATAAATATGGGCCTTAATGTTTTCCAGGTTCAGCTCAGGAGCAGAGCCCATGCCTGTCATCACCCTGATGTGTCCAATAATTTTCTCCAGCAGCAGGAACAAAGGCCGCCCCACACAAAAGGAGCAGTTAGCACTACTTCTCCTTGCTCCCGAGGAGGAAAAGCGATGGAGCAGAATGCTTTGTATGAATCACCCAGCTATCACACTGCACCAAGGATCGGCCTGCCCATGCCTCCTGAAAAAAGGAGAGTGCCCAGACAATTGGAGCCAAACCACTGGGGAGACACCTTTAAAATTCTAGTGTGTTGGTCCCTGGTAGTGTTCTCAGTGAGGGGTGGAACTTAGACCCCAGAAGCTGATGTGACCAGTGACTCCTTGTTGACACCATTTTGGAATGTCCTAACATGCTGTGCAGGAGGGTTGGGACGGGGTGGAGAGGTGATGTGACACCCCAGAATTGGTTGGGTAGCCTGCCTTTTGGAAACTTCCTCACACCCTTTATAAACTCTTGCACAAAAGGAAGTCTCTCTTACCTGCAAACATTCTGCCTGCTTCGCTGCTGGATCCTGGGACTGCCATGGAGAACTGGAACGAGGAACCCACAACCCCACTCAGGAACCAGGATTCTGTCACGTTGACCCCAGGATCTGTGGGTCTTACCCAGAGCAAGTGAAGCTGGCCCCATTTCTCCCCCTGAGGATCAGTTGGAGGAACCCCTGGACTTTTCTGCACCCACCAACAAAGCCCAAAGGAAAACTGCAGAGGAACCAGGGAGATCATGGTTTGGAAGACTACACTACTTTGGAGGTCAGAAGGGTTGCTGCAGCTGCCCTGGTGGATAGATCTCACCAATGGGAGTAAAATGAGCCCAGAACTGCCCAAATCAGCCCCAGTTATGACATTTTTATGTTTGGCGATTGTTAGACTTGACATCCTTGGCGTGGTTTCCCCTACCTTTTGTCTCTGTATCTAGGTTGTTGATGTGTGCTGGACTCTGTTTTTGCTGTTTTTGTTATTCTGGGCACTTTACCACTGCCCCCAAGTGACTAAAGTGCAAGTGTTCCTATGTAAAATATATGTGTAATTGGATTTAAATTATTAGCATATTTGATTTACTGGTAAGTCCCTAGTACAGTGCACTAGAGGTGTTCAGGGCCTGTAAATCAAATGCTACTAGTGGGCCTGCAGCACTGCTTGTGCCACCCACTGTAAAGATGGCTCAGACCTGCCACAGCAGTGTCTGTGTGTGCAGTTTTGAACTGCCAATTCAACATTCCACTTGCCAGGCCTAAACCTTCCCTTTTTTTACATGTAAAGCAGGCTCTAGGTAGCCCCATGGGCAGGTTGCAGTGTATGTTAAAAGTGGTACATGTAACTCTGTGTTTTCATATGTCCTGACAGTGAAATACTGCCAAATTCGTTTTTCACTGTTGCAAGGCCATTCTCTCTTAGGTTAACATGGGGGATACCTATAAATATGATTGAAGTGTGTATTCCCTTTGGGAGCAGATGGACATGTGGAGTTTGGGGTCTCTGAACTCACAATTTAAAAATACATCTTTTAGTAGCGTTGGTTTTGAGATTATGTGTTTGAAAATGCCACTTTTAGAAAGTAGGCATGTTCTTGCTTATACCATTCTGTGACTCTGCCTGTTTGTGGGTTCCCTGTCTGGGTTAGTTTGACAGTTGGGCTGTTTGCACCTTTCTCTAGACAGTGACACAAAGGGAGCTGTGGTGTCACCTGCATATCCTGATGAGCCATCTGTGGTAGAAGGGAGGGGAGGAGTGGTCACTTACACCTGAAAGGACTTTGCCTGCCCTCACACGATACAGTTTCCAACCCCCTGGTGTGTGACTGGGGCTTGGCCTGGGCAAGGCAGGATCTCACAAACAAGAGAGACTTTCCTTTGAAGTAGGCCTACTTCAAAGGCCAAAATGAGTATAAGAAGAGCACCCAACCCCCTGAAAGATTAGATCATTTCTGGAAATCAAGAGGAACCTCTGCCAATGAGAAGAGCTGAAGAGCTGAGGAGAAGTGCTGCCCTGCCTGTGACTGTGCTTTGTGGAGCTATCCTGCAGTTGCTGCTCCTGCCTGAGAAAGGGGACAAAGACTGGACTTTGTGGTGCATTCTTGCTTGTGAAGAAATCTCCAAGGGCTTGACCTGAGCTTGCCTCCTGTTGTTGAAGTCTCGGGGCCATCAAAGACTTCCCCTGCCAGCATCTGGACTCTCTGCTGAGACTCCTGCCCTGCCAAGTGGTGTCCTATCCAGTTCCTGAGCCCTTGAAAGGTGAAGCTGGCAGTCCAAGACTGAAAATCCATGCACTTTTTTCGACGCACCTTCCGAGATGCGGCTAACAAATGACGCGCCACCGGCTTTGCAGCTGAAATCTACACTCCACCTGCATCACGGCTGGAAGATCGATGCAACGCGGCTGGAGAAATGACGTGGAACACCTGCTAAAGGAGGCTGATAATGACGCAAACCCCACGCAGCACGGCTTTGTGATACCGTGCAACTGTTTTCTCAACGCAGCATCGCTGGACACGGAAAAAGAACGCAAAGCCTGCCCAGACCTGAGGGTGCCTTTCCCGATCGACGCATCACTCTCCTGCATAGTGGAAAAATGATGCACGCTAACCCGACCGGAGTAGGAACGACAAAAGGTCTAGCTTGTGAGTAAGAAATTGATGCCTTGCTGGCCTTTTCCGACGCACACTTTCCTGTGCGGTGTTATTTTGACACAACCTAGGTACTTTGTCACGCTAACATTGTTACCACTGTTTTCTAAAGGATTTAAGACTCTTTTTGCTTTTTAATTCATAACTTGACTTGTGTATGGTGGATTTTTGTTGTTTTGGTCTTGTTTAGTTTAGATAAATATTACCTATTTTTCTAAACCTGGGTTGTATCATTTTGTATTGTTTTCACTGAGTTGCTGTGTGTGGTGGTACAAATACTTTACACCTAGACTCTGAAGTTAAGCCTGCCTGCTTGTGCCAAGCTACCAAGGGGGTGAGTGGGGGCTAGCTAAAGTTGATTCTCCTTTACCCTGATTAGAGTGAGGGTCCTTGCTTGGACAGGGGTTAACCTGACTGCAAACCAAAGACTCCATTTCTAACAGCGATCTTTGACCTAATTCCTCCATCAAAGCACTTGGGGTTCTGCCACCATTTCAGCAATTTCCTCCGGGGTGGACCAGGGCCCGAGGGTCGGTGCAAGCAAGCTGTGGGCTAACTGTTGGGGTACAGGGCATGCATTGGGCCCCATCCCAGTGCTCGTATCCCGCCCGGGGACCCCATCCCCTGGGTGAAATTATTGTGTAGTATTTAGTAGAGTGTGAGTAATAAATGTACTTCTCCTTTTCTAAAGAAAAAGTACTAACTGGACAATCATTTATTGAGTATTATTAGGCGCACCAGTGATTGGTGATTCCTAGCCCACACCACCTCCATTGAGTAGGCATTAGACTGCTCTGCTTTGCTACTGTGTGAGAGTCAAGCACTACAATGGGGTGTTTGTTTCCTACTGAGGATAATTGAGGAACTATTACTTGTGCTGGTCACACAACTAATGACCCAGTTTCCAACAGCCCATGTCAACAAGAGATGATAGGAGAAGAGGTGAGGCCCCGGTCCAGGTAACCATGCTAGATGTAGTGAGGGAGTGACCAACCACCCTGGAGATCCTGTGAACATATGACAAAGAACTACATAAATGAGTCAGGTGGTGTTCATTTTAAGTCAATCCCACTGAATACTGATTTACATGGTAATCCAAGGCTGATTTTTTAAACTTTTATTTTATTCAGTATTTAAAAAATGCATATGGTTGTTGCATGTATTGCTGGATAATCAAATGCAGTCATCACACCGGTTGTTACAAGACAGCCAGAGATCATTAGCAGTTGGATTATAATACTGCAACATTGAGGAGGAACGCCACTTGCTGAAAACTTACACAGCAACAGAGTCAGGGTCGAGAAACACAACATCAATTATATGTATCTAAAAACATTTTAACATCTATATAAAATCATAATCCAACACACATTATGATTATGCCAAAGAAGAGGACTCCGGCGTCACCTAAGACTTGTTCTCTCGGCATGCCCCCTAGTAACCATGGGAAATGACTATACAGTACTGTAACCTCTTCTGTTGCGTCCTTTCTGCAGTTGTCGGGTTCTGTATTAGTGTGACTGTAACGGTAGGCTCTGTGTGGCCCCCAAACAGCATGTGGTGCACAGCACACAAGAAGCAGCTCCCTGTAAGTGTCCAAGTTTGTGTTGATCCAAGGCTGAATTAGAACCACACAGATCTAGCTCACTTAAACAAGTGGGTGAAACTGAGATCCAAAGGACAGGGGTATCAGTAGGGGGACTGCATAGAAAAAATGAAAGTGCCAAGCAATATCCAATTTCTAAAAGGTAAGAATGAGCTGGGGACAAGCACTCAAGAGAACTGAGACCTGGTTTTGATCACAACATGCACCAGTTTTCTGGCCAGTGAACAATGCTGATCACATCAGTATATCACACTTTATAAGATAGTTGTTGGAACTTACTAAGTGAGAGAATAATCCTTCTCTTCAAAATGTACAGTGGACACACAGACACTGGCCAGTGGCTCCTAAGAAGTAAAGAAGAACCCATATCCCTGAAATCTGTGACCAGCTCTCAACAAAGTATGAAACTAGACAGAGGGCGGACAACTCAACGAGCAGATCCAAATGGCACTGCATTCTTTCTACCAATGTATCAACAGCATGCAGAATGCGACAGACCTAGGACGAGACAACATAACTATTCAGCAGATTGACCGTAAAGCACCCAAATGCAATGGCAAAGTTAGCCATTCAATTTATTTTAATTGAAGCGATTTTGGGAAAACCTTCTAAGCTCACAGCTGACCCAGGTACTTCTTCCTAGGAGACTTATCGAAAAACCATATTGAATAAACTGGCACCCCTAAGATGTCAATGGCCACTTTGCAGATAACACCACAAAAAGGTCAATGGCTATCTTCTCCATCAGATCAGCTATCGCCTCCTTTCATAGGCACCTACAAGGGACTTGAGACAGGTGACTGAGGTTGAAGGGAAAATAGCAGCCTCACGTTACTGATAGCCAGATCATTGATACAGGGAAAAAAGATTGCAGAGATAGAACACAGAAATTGAAGAGTCAATGGTCACTTCTCTGGTACAACTGAAAAGCTAAAAGGTAATGACATAATACATTTTCTCACTCACCCTATTGCAGAAATTACAGACTTAACACTTGAACCCCCTTTAGAACTACAGCAGGCCCAGAGGCTCAGATTCAGATGTACGGCAGATAAAGAAAGACCCCTTCAAGTAAATGCCAGCATCCTAAGCTACCAACATACAGGCCAGATTATCACAGGGGCAAAAACAAAATGGCCATGTACGTACAGCGACCATTGTATGTATGTCTCACAAACCTTTTTACAAGAAACAGACCACAGAGGCAAAAACTCTTGATGCCAAAACCGTGCCTTAGCAAATTGGGTATCGGCTATGGCTTGCTGGGCCCTCTTTCAGTGCTAATTAACCATGCAAACAAAATTATAGAATGTGATGACCCAGGTCAACTGGAAAGCTTTCTAGATGTACTTTATAACTCTGACATGAACGTTACCTATGGGCAAGAAAACTTGGACCTCTTCACAGCCAAACAGGATGCCAAGTTCTGAAGCACGGGCAGAAGAGATTAAACAGCTCGAAAAAGTAACCAGGTAAGGGTTAGACAAACCGACATATAAATACTCAAGCAAACCTCCCTCAGTCAGAGACAAGTCAAGATCACAGTGGAAGCCTTTGTGGAGTCCAATCCACGTTGCCACACCTTGGTAGTCGTAACATGACATGAATGAAGACAACTGGTACTACATTCTACATAAAGTACCCCTCTAAAGCGGAACTCTTGCTACCATTATTTACAGCCGCATTTTCTTGAGCACCCTCATATGGGCCCAGGATCGATACTGTACACTAGATAAAAGTTGGGAAAGCCTCTAGAGGCAGATATCCATAATCCCCATTGAGCTGGAGAGTGTTTTGAAACCCAATATATGTCTGTTACTTTGGCTACATCCCTGCGGCCACCTCACACTTTCCCCAGAACCCAACAGGTATACTGTATGGAAGATTGATTACTCATCCAGCAACATGCGTATTAGGCAGGTAAGCGCTTCATTACCAACCTGGTATCACTGGAGGCAGGTGACTCTGATGACTGATAGGCCTCTTCACTTGAACCTGATTACTCTACGAGCCACATTATTTGAATACTTTATTTATGACAAAGAGTCCAGTTCACTCCTTACAACCACTCATAGGATGACTAGCCTTCTATAATGCCACCTACTTTGATTCTCTTTAGATCACTCCCCAGATTAACTACAACGTAAGCGCATAAACCCCTCTTGTGACTTATTAGTGGCTTACCTTAATGGGAATAGTGTAACCTACTATATAAAGAGGAGAAAAGTACTAAATTACCTTCATTCCCCTTCACATGATATAGCCCTCATCCAAAAGACTGACTTATCTGATTCAGAAATTCAAAAATTAAGACAAGTCTGAGTGAGATAAGATTTCCATGTCAATAAAAACAGCTCTGGCTTCCATGACAACCCTCCTAGACTTTACTTTAAGAGAGTTGCTTCTATTTTGATAAAATGCGAACATAAACCGGCCAACATGGGCACTTGGCTTTCATTAAAGCCACTCTGTCGATAAAAACATTACTCATAGGATCAATATACCCTTAAATAAGAGTAGAACCAAACTGCTCCTCAGACGAAATTATAACATAGGGCCAGATGTATCATCACGGCCCTTTGCGAGTTGGAAATATCGATTTTTAAGAAATCGCTACTTCTGACTCGCAAAGTGCCATGTATCACATTTCCGATTCGGTAATAGCAATTTCTTAAAAATCGGAAATGCTATTACCGAATCGCAAATTGCGATACCGGCCACATTCGCAGCTATAGGCCTGTTGGCCCATATCTGCGAATATTTTGCATTTCCAAAATTGTGATTTCTGAACCAGAAATTGCAATTTTGGAAATGTAAAACCCCAGGGTGCTGGGGGCCTGAGGCCCCCTCTGCTGCTCCACAAAAATGTTTTGGGGGACATGTAAGGTGCACACATGCCAAAAGGGCATGTGTGCTTTACATGTTCAATTTAAAAATGCATTTTAAATGCATTTTGAAATTTTGCACCAGGTTACCACCTGGTTTCATTTCGTGGTATTTTGCATGTGCAAAATGCCATTCTGCGAAAAATCGCAATTTGCGATTTTTTGCAGCATCGCCTTGTGATGTGGATTTTGCGAATCGCAAATTGCAACTCGCAAAACCAGGTCGTAACGCAAGAAATCGCAATTTTAGCGATTTCTTATTTGTGGTCTGCGAATGCCTTTCATGCATCGCAGACCACTTTTTTGCACGTTTGCAAGTGCAAAAAAATTTCATACATCTGGCCCATAGTTCTTGGCTAAATCATACCATCCATTGACACAACACCACAAAGACAGAGGCTTGTTGGGGGATTTATGACAGATTTTTCCTTAACATATCCTTGGAGATTTATGCAACTGACTTTGAGGACTGCACGTTTCCCTCCCGTGGCCCTATCACATGTACTAGTATAGTCTATTTCTTAACCCCAGCCCCACCTTTAAGCCGGTGACAGACACAACTATACATCTGAATAGTATATTAGACCATGATGCTATGGAGATATGGCTAGACCTTGAAATCATAAATCCTCTCATGGGGCAATAGAGGGGCAATAGAGGGTTAATATGTGCAGATTCAGACTTCAAAAAGACAAAAAAGGCACGTAAAGGCGTTTCTTCGTATTTTCCTGGAGAAGAATGGGGGCATGATACTTTCCACCTAAACGTGTCTCTCAGACAGGTAAGACATATATACCAGGGCAGATAATATGTCATTCCGCCAATCACAAACAGGAAGCGTTGATGACACAACGTAGTCTAGACCATGAGGTGAATGACTAAACTGCTCACAGAAAACACTTTCTTTGTTGCTTAAGGTGAAATAAAAGCTCAATAATGTATATACCTCAAAAACACAATTAGCTTTATTCTGCCTTAGACAAAGGCACTCTTAAATGGAAGAAAAGTCAGAACAATAGAATAGATAGAAAAAATTTGGAGACTTCTACTAAGTTTTGTACTCCTCAGACTGCCACAGTATTACATCACAGGCCGACAAATTCATGCCCACCATCCAGATGCCAAAACCGGTTCACAAACAGGCTCATAGGGCCTGATTTAGATTTCGGCAAACTTGTTACTCTGTCACAACAGGAACTAATAGAATTTACATTTCGGTTGACAGGATATCCGTCACTGTTGTGACAAAGCAGTGCTTAATTTGTGCTTATTGTTTCCAGTGCTGAACACCGGCACTTATTTTTGAGGGCCGGGGCTTACTCTCCTGCATCAAGCATTTGATGTGAGCAAAAGACACATGTGGGAAAGACGGGAGAAGAGAAAAACAAAAAAGCGTCACAAAGGGAGAAAGTAGAAATCTGCAAGAGTGAGCTGAAGGGGCAGGGAGTGGCTTTATATGAATTGAAGAGGCCCGAGATGGCTTCAGGATTACGCTGCCTCAGTATTCTGCGCTCGCACATTTAATTGCAATGGCCGAGTGTTTAAGACGAGGGCTTTGGGCACCAGCACATTTTTTTATTTACAAATTAAGCACTGTGACCTAGTAATCCATCCGCCGAAATCTAAATCAGGTTAATAGTCTGAATAGTAAATTGCAGAAGATCAAAACAGTAGTGACTGATGTCCTTCCTATAACAAAGCCAGTACCCCGGCTCTAGTCTCTACAGAATACCCCTAATCCAGTTCCCGAAATGGAAAAATAGAAGTGCAGGTACTCTGTAACAGAGTATCTTCTTATTTCTGAGAAGTGCCAGTACTTCCAATTAAAACTATTAAGTTTTTCTTGAGAAGTGCAGGAACTCTCCCTCTAGAAATAAAAGCAGTGCCAGTACTCCGTATCGGACAGCAACGCCTCATTTACAGCACTGTCTTGATCGTTAAACCTGATAAGGATGCAGTGAGTTGCACCAACTATCGATCAGTTTTCCTACTGAATGTAGATATTAAGGGTCATATTTACAAGAAAGTGGCGTATCGGTCCTGATGTGCCACTTTTCTTGTATCGCCCCTGCCCCACCTAATGGTAACATAATTGCACCGTATTTACCATACGGAGCACCATGGCGGTCATTAGGACAATATCATCAACATTTTTTACACTATTTTGCCGCTTTACTGCACTAACGTAAAAACTTTTTAATCTAGGGCAGCAAAGCACAGGGAAGCCCATTGATTGAAATGGGTGCGTCATTTTAATGCCTGCTCTGAACAGGCCTTAGAAATGATGGAAAGAAATGGAGCAGTGAAATGTTGTAAATGTCACTGTGACATTTTTTCAGGCCTGCTTTTGTCAGAACACCCCTTTACATATGTTATGCATGGTGCAGGCATAATGTGGTGCAAGGGTTTACAGAGTAGCGCAATGCAATCATTGCGCCATTTTGTAAATAGAACGCAGGAGAAAAGCGTCCTTAATTTGGCCTTAGCATGACAAAATGTGATGCTAGGGCAGCACAAGGTGGCACTAGGTGCTTGTAAATATGCCCCTCAAATTCTGGCTGAAGTCTTGGAAAACATAATGAAGATAGTATTACCCTCCCTAGTAACTAGGAATCAAGTGCGCTTCATCCCACAGCACTTCTCTGCACCCCATCTGCCAAAAAGGTAACAATGAAGATGAACAATTGTCATAGTTGGACACAAAGAAAGCCTTTGATGGGGTTGAGTGGTAGTACCTATTTTGTGCCATGGAAAGAAGGGGTTAGGAGAACAATTTATAGCATAATGAAATGCCTATACACAACACCGACTGCAGTGATTGCATGCAATGACCACATCTACCCAGAGTTTGAAGTCAAGAGATGCACCAGTGCATCAGTCAGAGATGCTTTTTTTCTGTTTGTACTAACATTAGAATCCTGGGTGATTTTCATCTGCCATACTAATTCAAGCAACATATTTGTGACTATCAAAGACTACTTCAGTCAAAACCTTCATGGATGTGATCTCAAACTTCTCAAATTACCTGGGTGTAGAATTGACTGGCAGAAATGTGAGGCACTTCCACTCACCAGACACACTTCTATTGCAGCAATGTGGGATTATCCTTTCCCCGTCCATTGCATACAGTTTAAAATATAATAAATTTGGATTGTATAACAGTCTGCAATATATGGCAATTACTTGTTATGATCATGATTCGATCATGATTCATTATTCAACTTGTCAATGTGGGGCAGGAGGACACTGATATTTCAAATAGACATGATGGTCCACTTAAATTACATCTTCTTCATGATCTCAGTATGCATTCCGACAATGGTGATGTCTGACATATCCAAATTACTGAAAACTTTCGTCTATGGAGAGTGAAAACTAAACAAACAAACATCAATGGGCTACGTCTGCTTCACATAGTGACCTATTAGCTGGATTTTCAGTTAGCACAAATATGATACATAACATATAACTAGATAGACACTCCCATGAGGGCTGAATTGGAGAAAGTCCTGTAAAGCAAAGTCAGAGGATTCAGAAAACTATACACTGGATACACCAGGCAACTGATAGTCTCTAACCACGTGCTCTCCACAATGACCTATGCCTGGCATAGAGCACACACCCTCACTGTGACAACAACAGATCACACAGGAACACACCTGTATGGTGCAACAATAATATACAAATAGGTTTGGTGCAGTACTGGGACAAATTTGATTCTATAGGTAAAAGGAACATACATAACGTTGTTGTTGATGACGATCTGAAAACATTTGCTGAGGCACAGGAGGAATTTGGTTGACAACCTTGTCAAGCCTCAAACTATCATCATCTCACTGACTGCGTTCTACAGTTACTAGGCCTGCCCACACATAGTCCCACAAGAATCTTCCATTGTTAAATACTTATGTGCCTAGGAAATGTACAAAGGGGTGGTATCTGAGCTCCTCCAAACTTTATTAGACTGCATCATCTCAGAGCTGGTATTCAACAGCTGAAAGAATGGTGGGCTATCCTACAGCAGTTAAATAACTCAAACATTGGTTATACTTCATAATGCAACTTTGACAGAATCATCAAGAAGCATGTCTGAAATTAGATTACTACAAGATATTACACACAATGCATTAGTCCCTCAAAAAACTAATTGATGTTGGGATACTGCCTGGGGCAATGTGCCGGGGAAGTAAATATCCAAAAAGTGAAATTGTACATCTACTCTGGGAATGACCCATTTTAAATCAGTACTGAACTGAAGTGTAGACGATTAAAAAACAATTGCTATTACAAGTATCTTGATGATTCAGTCCTGTTACATTATGTTGTTCTATACCAAAAGATCACATACCAACAAATGAGATGGTTTGCACTGTCCTTAGAAGCAGCCAGACTTTGCATCCTAAACCTAAGAAGAAGCATTTGCAGCCCTATCATACAAATCTGGCTGCAAGAGACATACACGACTGATTAGTATGAAACGTTAATATACAACCTAAATGACCAGTTAAAAAAATTCAAGAAATGTGGGGCACATTTACTAATGACATTCTGAATCTTTACACTGAAGCACTCATATGTCAAAATTAACTTATCTATTTTAACGGACTTAGGAAACTTTGATAGAAGCTAAAAAACATGAGCTGCCACTATTTTTATAGGGCCATGGAATTGTATACAACCTCTTTAGGAGGCACTATTCAATGTCAAAACCAAGTGTTTCTTGAGAGAGAGGAGGAAATATAACTCCAGCTACGTAATAGGATTCTCAAGAAGGATTTAGCTTAGAGCTAAATATAGAAAAACATATATAGTAATGGCTGTAGAAAATTCAGTTGCTAGCTCGGTGAGTCCCAGGGCTGTTGTACAACAACAGAAACAGGTCCTTTGGACTTTGTAGTGGGAGGGAAGAAAGGCAAAGATAAGAAGTGATGAATGAAGATTGTTATTGTTTGATATTGGAGGAATCATAGCCAATGTTCAACGTTCATGAGCTGCGACAATTTTAAAACCTAATAAAGAAATGTTAATATAGCAGAAGCTATTCCTGGAAGCCCTACTATATTTCAACATGGCTGAAGAGAGTGCCAGGTCAGCTTAAATGTGTGGCCTCACTAAATCCGTCCTTGGATCCCGTGCCTCTCCCCATTTCAAGAAAAACAACTCAAATTGGTAATCTACCTATTGTCACCCCTTGGAATGAGGTGCCAATGTGCCTCTGGGAAGGTTTGATACAAAGTATTTTTTTACTGAATACTGTCTTTGACAAGCATGTTATATTAAAAGAAGGTCAAGCTTGACTTTGTTTTTCCATCTAAAAACGTCTCCTTTCTTTCATAAGTATCTGCAAAATGTAGTTGCCGGCAATGTTGGTCCATGCAATGACACTTCCTTGCTGATCTTTGTCTCTAGCCAAAGCATTAATAATGAAATCACTTCACACCATCTCACACACCGTCCACACTGTCACTATACTGGAATGAACATAAATCTAATTATGGTAATTGAAAAAGTTTCTGGTCACAATCATTGGAAATGTTGGCTACAACAACAGCTCTAGGAATCATTTCTGTGACATTAGTACTAAAATCTTAGTTCACCACAGAATTAAATGTTCCCTACATGTAATAATGTATCTTGTCCTTATTCCAAGGGAAACCTACCATAGCCTAAGTAATAATGGCATGTTTGTTTTTATGGTGCCACTGAAGAATCCATGTAGTCATATCTTTCATGTTTCACTTTTTTTTTATCTAGATAGCATGATTACATAACTGCACATGAATAAGCCCAAAGACAAAATATTAAAGAAATACATTATTGAAATTCATAATACAGTTCTGATATACGTTCATTAAATATTGCCTATGTGATGCCTTCATTTCATAGATTCCAGATCAACACATGGAAAAGATCTCTTAATCAGAAAATAACTTAATTTACAAAGCATATCAGCCTGATTCAAGAAGACGATTCCATATTTCTGAATATATTTTTTGTGGAACCTACTGTTTCTATGAAAACCTTTGCCAGTTGTCCCACTTTGTACATCTTATAAAGATAATGTTCAAACAATGGAGCTTGCAATGATTTCCAGTGCTATGTAATTCCAGAGCTGTGCAATTAAATATCTTGCAATAAACATGCTAACAAAGCTACATTTACTTAATGAAAGAGCCAGCCATGGGATATGCAAATTAGATCCTTATATACAAACGACTGGGGCAGGATTTAAGGGAAGTAATATCTTACCTAAAAATCAAATATAGTTCTGCAGTATGTTGCCAACTTTGGGAAGCTCTAACCCATGTGCAGCCAATCTCTAATTTTTGCATTAAACACTTTGGGAAATATGAAGAAATATTAGCAGCCTAAACGTTTGCCATAACCACTCCCTGACTCATATTGCAGAACACCATTTGAGAGCAGCTTCATATTAGTTACCACATATCTCTTTCCCATTTTAACATTCTTCAATAACAAATAATTTGGTGAATACGTGTAACGGGTTTGTGTGAGTGCATGACTCCAATAATCTGTTGATGTACTACATAAAGCAAATGTACTATTGAGCACGTTACTCTTGATTTAATTTGCTTGAAATTAGTCGCTGGGTTCAAAAGCTCAATTAAGCCCCAGGCTTTTTCATTATGTACTAGACAAACATCAGCAAGAATTTCTATACTAAATATTGGTACTTTATAACAGTCTGATTGCCCAATAAAGTGCCAGTACAATATTGTATTCTGGTATGTTTGTTAATTACTGAATTGGAAAAAAATCCTCTTTTCCTTTGTTTTAGTGGATTTAAACTTATAGTAACCTTTTTGGGTGTATCAGGCACTTTAAGGAAATATGGGAGATCCGTGTGAAATTAATGTACTATTAAATGAGATAGAAATATCAAAACTCCCCTTATCTCTAGGAATATTCAATCTGCAATATTATTAGCAAAATAATGCAATCTGAATCTGCAATCTGAAGTCAAACCACATTTTTCTTTTTTACTTTCATCAAACATAAATAAAAGCATAAATCAGATGAGGTATCTCATCAATCCTTATAAAGGTTTGAACCATTCCCTCTGGCAGTTCAGAAAACCTTCTTTGTAATCTAACTGGTGCATTAGAAGTTAGGAATACTTAAAATAACAAGATTAACCCCAGAGCTGCTGAGGCTTTTCCACCCCTAGTGTTATGCCTTCATAACATTTTTCCACATAAGGTATCCATGCCACATTTGCATCCTTTTTTTCTAGCATCCTGGGATTACTAAGGGTATCCAGGGGTTGTTAATTCCCCAAGAGAAGACGTTGTCAAACATATTTTCTGTAAGCCCCAAAAGCTAAATGTTTTGAAGTTAGGCCTGCCTTGAAATCTTTATAGCAAGGATTGGTGGAGAAGCAGGGATAAGGCTCAGTGCAAGCTACAAGGCTTATGAGATCATTTAAGGTGCACTTTTTCTGTAGCTCATAATCCACACTGAATGTGAGACTTCAAAAACAGCAAATGCATCAAACAAAATCAGTAACTGACCCAAAAATAATGCTCACCATAATTGGGTTTTTGAGTCCCTCACACTCCTTGTCTGAAATACAATTGCACTAGCTGCACCAATGATAACGGAGGCCCAGAGTAGTAGGCTATCACCTCTGCCTCTTTTACTCCTTCTATGGGTGTGACTTTGTTTGATCTCACAGGATTTTTTTTACCCAGAAGCCCTTACAAACCTTTGCCACAAAAACACTAATTTTACTCACATTTTTGTAAGTAAAAGTTCCAGAGTCTGTAGGGTTCCACACTTTTCCTACCACCTAGCTTTCCCACATGTCTTCTGATAAAAATAGCAACTCACTTGCGTGGGTGGGCCAAGCGCCCACAACAAGAATGGATTAATCCAAGGAAAATGATTGTCTTTCACAAGCAGGAAGGTTTTAGGCAATATTTGAAATTTGTAAAGGTTTCTCTGTAAAATAAAACCTTGTGGGAACCATGCAAGTCAGACGACCTTGGACTCCCATGAAAGTCTAGTTTTCAAAAATGTCTATGTTTTAGAGGCATCCCTAAATGTTTTCTGTGCCTGGCCCAAGTACCAGAGCTATCCCATTGCCAAATCAGTCATATTTTGTCAGGAAGTGTTGATGTCTTAACATTTTGCTTTGGGGCCTTTCTAGGTCCACCCACAAAAATGGGATAGCGTTTTTATCTGGAGGCATGTGGGAATGCTTGGTGGAAGGACATTTTTGGATCCCTGCAGACTTCAGAACTAGGAAATGTGAGAAAACTGTGTATTTAGCCATGGTTTGAGGTTTGCTAGGGCTTCTGGGTAAAAAAATAACCTCATGTGAACCACCCAATTAACAATGCCCTGGAATCCCCTAGTTTTCAGAAATGTCTGGTTTAGATCGTTTTCCCTGGATACAAGCCAAGCCCAGGCACAAAATCCACAGTTATCCACGTTGCACAAAAAGGATAGGTTTTGAGTGGAACATTTTGAGCTGTGCGTTTTGGGTCTTTTTCTGTCACATGTAGGGTGGTAGAAAACTTTCTCTTACTGAAACATGAGGAAAATGCATGTTTTCAACAAAGTTCAAGCTTATCAAGGACTTCTGGGTAAAAAGATTCTTCGTGATATCCATGCAAAACACCCCACCCTCGATTCCCCTGGATATCAGGTTTTTTAGAAATGTCTTGGTTGGTAGGTTTCCTTGGGTGGTGGCTGAGCCCAGGCCCAAAATCCATAGCTTCCCCCAGTGTAAATGTCTCCAATTGCAATTTGGGACTGTGTTCCATGCACTAGGCTGAAATACACAGTGGGGTTGTATTTTTATAAAGAAAAGTGAGGAAACACTGGGTAGTAGTGATGTTGTGGATACCCTCAGATTCTGGGAGTTTCCATCACATAAATGTCTGTAAAATGTATGATTTTAGCAGTTTAGGCAAAGTTTGAAATTTGCAGGGCATTCGGTAAGAGGATGGAATCAATGGAGGTTTCACCTCCCTAAGCACAATATTTCAAACATGTGTTGACGTGTAATTGTAACTTCGCAGTCCATCCACTTCTAAAATGCAGACTCATGATGGTTGGCTTTAGCATTACCAGTAGTAAAAGGGTCGAAGAGTATATATGAATAATAGTATCGGAAGTTTGAAGCCATCACTTAGTTGTAGTGAGTTATAAACATGAACCACTTTATGTCCGCTCAAATGCTTTTCATCCCCACCACACAAACCATTCACACCACCAATCATGGGCCCAATACACACACTTTTCTTATCATCAAACCACCACCATTCCATGTCCCATCTCATTCACACACTCAAAGGACTGAAATACCCAATCTACTGCCTCTCAACCAGTCAACAGCCTCTGGCAAACCAATGCTCATATTCGAGCAGCCATCAGCAACACATACTGGCAACCCACACCCACAAATTCCACCAGCTAATAATCACACATTCTACCAACCAACAACCACTCTTGCCACCAGCCAATTGCCACAAATTCTACCAGCCAACTTCCACACAGTCCCCCACCCAACAGACACACCATTGCCAATACTCATATGCCGCCATACACTGTTGGGGGTTAATGCCCTAACCAGAGTTTCACTTCAACCTTGACCACCTGGCTGAGGGTGCACTTGGTGCCCATTTCTCAGATATTACGAACAAATCTATCTTTGAAAAGTGAGCTCAACATGTTGTGACAGACTCTATTAAGATGCCTAAAGATCATTTTTAGAACGACTTAGGGGCTTATTTACAAGCCCCGTGGCACAGGGTGGCGCAGCAGGTATCTTGCTGCACTGCCCTGTGCCACCGGGCAAGGGCAGAAATGTGCTCTATCCACATGATACAGCACATTTCTGTCCTCTCCCTCTGCACTGGTGCACAAATTGCTCCCTAGAGCCTATGTGGGCACTCTTGCACCGTGGTGCAAGGATGCCTGTGTTGTAGGGATGATTGTTTTTGTACAGGAAGGGACACTCTCCTGCACTAAAACAATCAAAACAGGTGTTTCCCCCTTCTGTGTGCTGAAGAATGCAGCACATATAGAAAGAGGAATAAACAGGGAGAAATAAAGATATTTTACCAATATTTCTCCCCGTTACATTACTTCTGTGCCACCTCTGAGGTGGAATAGGAGCCTGACGCATTTCCAGACTTGTAATTCCGAGAATGCGCCCGATTCCTTAACGTTCCATAGGTGTTGAGTGGGAACATCCACAGGAGCACCCATGGAATGTCTCGTTCACCCAGTTTTATGTGTGAAAGGGGCCCATATTCACAAGGCTATGAAAAGCCACACAAGGTGGCTTTACGTGGCCTTGTAAAATATGGGATAGCACACTGCACAACCGGAGCATAAAAAAAATGATGCTCCAGTGACGCAGTGTGCCGATAGGGCCTCTAAATGACTAAATTACTGTCTTCCTTCTACCTATACAATATCCCTATGAAAACAAGCCAAGGCTAAGCTTTTGCTACCTGTTTATGTTGGTCACTTACCTTGAGGTTTAATAACGCCATGGTGACATATGCACCTTTACTAACACCACCCTCTGGCAGCCTACTTAGGTCAAGGAAGATAGGTCTTTCAAGCACTTTCAGTGCACTCACTACACTAAATCCAACTTCTTCCAGGATGTAGAAGTTGGGGGTGTCTGAGAATGTACTTGGGGGCCCATTCATGGGGTGTCTGAGGATGCACTTGGTGACCATCCTTTGGACAGTGTAAACAAATCTACCATTCAAAATGAGGCTAAATGTGCAGAGGCAGACTCTGCTAAGTGCCCTAAAGAGCACTTCCGGAAGTCAGAGGGGCTTAGGATTTGGTGGATCGGTTAATCAGTCAAAACATGGCATGTGGTTTTATGCAGTACATTGTGTAACACACTTGTAATATGCAGACAGGACATCCACCATGTTTTGATGGCAGATGAAGGGGGCAAGCAGCAACAAGCAAGATCAATGTGTGCCTCTTTCTTGGAATCAATAACAACACAGGAGTTCAAATCTAATTTAGGTTAGCAAAGTGCAGATCTTGCACCCTTGCAACATCCTCCACAACAGATAAAGCGGAGGTTACTGCTTCTACAGCAGACAAACTTTCAATAGAAGCCCACTGAATGTTAATGAAGGGCACCAGTCTAACTGAGGTGGTTTGCTGACAGACAACATACATCCTGCATGTTGGCAACTAAATCAGGTAAGTAGCCAACTTCTAACATCAAGTGCAAGCTTTACAAACTGCATTATATGGTTGTTAAAATTAAGTATACTGGTGTGCTTATGGACTTCTGCCAGCTGATCACATATGCTTCCTGCCTGTTTAGGAATTTGACAGAGGGCTGTTCATTACAATGCAACACCCTGCTCTAGTCCTTTAGCAGATTCTTAAAACAAGCTTCAAAGGGAATTCTTTGTGGTTATTTCTAATTGTACTGCAAGAAACAGTGTCATCTTTATAAAGTTCACTAAACAGCTGCACTCTTGCATATAGGTTATCTACATAAACGTTATAAACCTTATGGAAGAGAGCTTGGGAAAGCTCTCACATCATTTCTCACCAACACCTAGTGTGGAAGGATTTATTGTGGGGATGTTCACTGCAAGTACTCTCAGGCTGTACACATAACCAGTAGAGTTCTCACACAATATGTACATATTGATGCTGTAATGACCTCTTTTACTTAATAGGTATTGTCTGAGCAGCAGATGCCCTTTGTAAAAGATCAAGGTCCTTTGTCTATTGGATGCTATCCTGAAGTATAAATCTCCAGAAACTTGATGGACAAATGTTCCAAGACCGGCCACAATTTAATTAATCTGCCATGGACTGAGTGGTCCGAGGGCAATACAGCACAATTATTATTGATGTGCAGCATAAACTACAAAATCAAAAACCCTTCTCTGTTGAGGACTGGTGCAAAATTGGGTGTTGTGCAAAATGTACAAGTAGACTAATTAGACTGTACAGTTGATTTGTGCACTATTCCTGTGGTCAGTGTTACTCTCAGAAACCCTTCAGAAACTGTTCAACACATACATTTGTTTCACACACAATTTGCTCAAGGAAGACTGCATTTAGAAAAAGATGGAAGTAGTCAATAGGCAGAAAATGGCAGTATTCACCTAATATCCAGCATCTGCATTGAATGGGAGAGTTTGTGGCTCAACTAAATTAGGAGTCTGCCATGTGAACACTCTGCCTGTGCTATGCTCTTGATTTGTATTGTCTACCTTGTCAATAGCTCTCCACTGCACAGATTATGAAGAACATCTCAACAGCCTTGGCCATGTTCCTCTAAATGTCTGTATGATGAGTTGTCATCGGAAGGAACTCCGACTGAAAACTCACTTCCAATTTTGCTCCCTGACTCTTTGCCTTTTATGCTATCTCAGTATCAGGCCGTAACTCAGACCTCTGCTCCATTATTTGAGTTAGAGCGTCAGAAGCAGTCATCTAATGAGATGCTCTCTTCATTTTTTATGTAAAACCTTCTGGTCTGCGTAGAATGCATTGGTGCTCATATAAATTAATGTTGTGTACGTATGTGTGTGTGTGCGCATGCTTGTGTGTGTGTGTTTGTGCTATGAACTAAAAGAATAGAATGTAATGCTCAGAGAATGTAGTAAAGTGTGACCACAACAATTTCAAAACTCAAAACTTATCTCACTCAATTAATGCTGTAAAAAATGTCTTCAAAGATTAACATTGCAAATAAATTCTCCAAAACAGGTAAGAGAAAAAGAAAATAAATAGTTTATGCCAGATTTGTCCCTTACGCCAGGAGAAACTTCTTTGTAAGACTTGCTCCTTGTGGAAGAGTAGAATTCGTGTGACTTACGATTAAGACTCACAGGTTGTAGTTTTTGTTGAATTTTACAGATAAATTCAGACACAAAACAATGTGTGTCCTGTCCGTAATAATATTTAAAAGTGGAAAAATGCTGAAAATCGAGCTTTTTGTGAGTGACTCGACATGCTGTCTTAATTGAATTCCAGTCCAAAAGTGGCACAGAAAAGCAGCATGGGGAGTTAAAAACAAGATGAGCACTCCATGAATATAAGCATACGTTAACTTATATATAATTTATAATGATAATATTTAACAGTGGGTGTAATGTTCTGTTATATTTGGTTGCTTAGTTTGCTAAAACGTGACAGGCATCAAAGTATGAGTGTATGTCATCAGTTTAATAAATGTGGACATGGATAAATACAGATGGAAATGTTGAAAAAAAAAATACCATAAAACAGGGAGCCCTACTTACAATGAAGTTAGCCAAGTGGGCCACAAGCACCTCTGCTTCCTCCTACCACAACATAGGACAATGTGCCTGCCCACGTCAGCCACTGATCAATTATTGTGCCATTCAGATTATAGTTCAATCCAGCACAGCACATATCTGTGAGGAGATGATTGAACAGATTTCAGCCACTGATCAGTTAATGTGCTGATCACATGCTAATGTAACCCTGCACGGCATAAATCTTGTGGCAATGGCTGAACCCTCTTTAGCCGTTAATGAATTATTCAGCTTTTGCCCACCACAGCAAAGGGGAATGTGTCAGCCCACTGTAACAATTGATCAGTTAATGAGCCATTCATATTTTAAGTCACCCACCACAACATAACTTGTGTAGAAATAGTTGAGCTCATTACAGTCAGTGAGCAGATATTGTGCAAGTCTTATTTTGCTTCCACCCCACATGACATTATTAACATGGCAATGGTTAAACCTAATTCAGTCACTGATCAGTTATTGAGCAATTCACATTTTATTTCCACCTATTCCAACATATATCTTGGAGGCAATGGGACAATGTTGGACTTTTTTGCTAATGCCTGGTGATCCCCAATCTTTTTGCCTCCTGCCTCCTATTTTTTCTGACCTGTTGCTGTTGGCTTTTGAACTCTGAGCACTTCACCACTGCTAACCAGTGCTAAAGTGCATATGCTCTCTGTAAAATTGTATGTAATTGGTTTATCCATGATTGTCATATTTGATTTACTAGTGAGTCCCTAGTAAAGTGCACTAGAGGTGCCAGGGTCTGTTAATCAAATGCTATTAGTGGGCCTGCAGCACTGGTTGTGCCACCCACATAAGTAGCTCTGTAATCATGTCTCAGACCTGCCACTGCAGTGTCTGTGTGTACAGTTTTAACTGTAAATTCGACTTGGCAAGTGTACCCACTTGCCGGGCCCAAACCTTCCCTTTTATTACATGTAAGGCACCCCTAAGGTAGGCCTTAGGTAGCCCCAAGGGCAGGGTGCAGTGCATGGTTAAGGTAGGACATATAGTAATGTGTTTTATATCTCCTGACAGTGAAATATTGCTAAATTTGTTTTTCACTGTTGCAAGGCCTGTCCCTCTCATAGGTTAACCTGGGGGCTACATTTAAATCTGATTAAAGTGTAGATTCCCTTTGGAAGCGGATGGACATGTGGAGTTTGGGGTCTCTGAGCTCACAATTTAAAAATACATCTTTTAGTAAAGTTGATTTTAAGATTGTGTGTTTGAAAATGCCACTTTTAGAAAGTGAGCATTTTTTTGCTTATACCATTTCTGTGACTCTGCCTGTTTGTGGATTCTCTATCTGGGTCAGTTGGGCTGGTTGCACCTCACACTAAACAGTGACACAAAAGGAGCTGGGTTGCAGTCTGCATTTCCTGATGAGCCATCTGTGCTAGGAGTGAGGGAGGAGTGGTCACTTACACCTGAAAGGGCTGTGCCTGTCCTCACACAATGCAGTCTCCGACCCCTTGGTGAGTGTCTGTGGCCTGGCCTGGGCAAGGCAGGATTTCACATTCAAAAGAGACTTTACTTTGAAGTAGGCCTACTTCAAAGGAGAAATTGGGTATAAGAAGGGCATCCAAAACCACAGACTTTAGATCAATTCTGGACAACAAGAGGAACCTCTGCCTGGAGAAGAGCTAAAGAGCTGAGGAAGAAGAGCTACCCTGCCTGTGACTGTGCCTTGTGGAGCTATCCTGCAGTTGCTGCTTCTGCCAGAGTAAGAGGGCAAAGACTGGACTTTGTGTGCGTTCCATCTTGTGAAGACATCTCCAAGGGCTTGATTTAGAGCTTGCCTCCTGTTGTTTGAAGTCTCAGGGACAGCAAAGACTTCTCTCTGCCAGCACCTGGAGTCTCTGGAGAGACTCCTGCTCTGACAAGTGGTGTCCAATCCAGTCCCTGGGCCCTTGAAAGGAAAGCTGGTGGAAATCCAAGGAATTCGACTTCGGACGACTTCGGACCGACGCCACTGCTGTATCGGGTGACGTCGCCTGCAACCGACTCCATGATCTTCGCTGGAATGCAATGACCTTCGCAGGCCCGACGCCACTGCAGTCCAGCTGAAGTCCGCGACTCCGTGGAAGTCGCCGCCCCACGTCCTGACTGACGCCGCTTGAAGTGCGCAGATTCAATGTTTCGCACAGACGCTGCGATCCCCGATTTCGCGCATCAACTTGTTTTCACTCTTCACCAAAGGTACTGTACTTGGGGGTCTACGCGACTCCGTGTCCAACGCCGCTGGTGTCGGCTTCGAGTGAACGACTCTGTCACGATGCCGTATTAACACCTCATCGAAGTATTTTGTGTTTCTAAGCGCTATTTTTGAGTTTAAGCTATAAAAATTAATAACCTGACTTGTGTATGTCAGAATTTTGTTGTTTTGGTCTTGTTTTGTTTAGATAAATATTTCTTATTTTTCTAAACCTGTGTTGTGTCATTTTGTAGTGATTTCATTAAGTTACTCTGTGTGTTGGTGCAAATAAGTTACACCTAGCACTCTGAAGTTAAGCCTACTGCTCTGCCAAGCTACCAAGGAGGTAAGCAGGGGTTAGCTGAGTGTGATTCTCTTTTACTGTGACTAGAGTGAGGGTCCTTGCTTGAACAGGGGGTGACCTGACTGTTAACCTAAGACCCCATTTCTAACAGACAATCAATAATTTGTATTATGATCCATTGCCACAATAATATCCTTTGCCGACCACAACCTGCTGTGCTGTAGGATGTCCCCCAACCATACAAAAAAAGAGCCTGATTACAAGTCTGGCAGTCTTAAGAATGCCAGACTTGTGGTGGTGGTCGAACCTTGCTGATCACAAGTTCTCTTTGTTACAGGCTATTCATGGCAGGGTTCCCGCCATGGAAAGACTGCCAGAAAGCCAGTGCTGGGGGCCACAGGTACCCCCCTGCCAGCACCATCGGAATGCGCACTGTCTGCACTGCAGACATTGAGCATTCCTACTGTGCTGGTGCTCCACAGCATTGGCCTTGGCTCCCTTAAGCCCAATGCCAAGGCCTTGTTTCTGGCAGTCTGACCGGCAGAAATGTTGTAGTACGATGTTTCTGCTGATCAGCCCGGTGGAAACAGTGCAATTAGACTGGGGGAAGGCTGCCAGTATGACGGCAGCCTCCTCCCCGTCGCTTTGGCGGTCTGCTCAGTCCAATCGCCAAACTCCTAATCAGACCCTAAATCCCTAGCTTGGAGGATCATGGTCCATCTGCAATCCATGGGCAGGGATGTTTGTCAAAAAGGCTTTACTGGAAAGGGGAGACTCGTCTCTTCCCAACAATGCGTTTTCAAAATTTGTGCTCCCCATAGTGCATGAAAGGTTCCAGATAGCAGAAAAAGAGATATATTGACTGCAGAATATCCATTCCCTGGTGAGGCCAGTTGCCCACCCCATCCTTGAGGAGGGGGTGATTAACCACCGCAGGGAAGGGAAAATCAATTTATCTATCTATGGCCCCAAGGTAGGGTTGATTCGTGAATCACAAAACTCAAATACATTGTGACAAGTGGTTACCTGCTCATGGACTGTGGTCATCCTGACATCCACAAGAAAGGAGGCAACTAGCCACTACAATTTACTAATAGAAAACTCTTTCTGTCAATAAAATGAAGACATACTAAGCCCACTAATGGATTATTTCTAAGAAACTTGGGTTAGCAGACTGCATCGCTCCAGACACAGACGCTAATCCAAATTCCTAATGCAATGTTAAAATATCTATCATGGCACCTTGGCACAGGAATCTAAATCAAACAACACAGTGGAAGAATTACACAATGTCTTCCAATCCACACAAGGCAGAACCTGACCTACACTCGATACATTTAAAGAAGCATTACAAAAAGAGCAAGGCTACTAACAATAACTATGAATTGAGCAATCTGTTAATCAAATTGCCCCTAAACTTAGCAAACAAACCAAAAGAATGCATGACATGCTAAAATTTAAACTCTTTATACATATCAAAGGAGTAGATTACCAAAGTCCCCAAAAATGACCACAAAATCTAAACCAACAAGTCAAATCATTTTCTAAAGTAATAAATAAAGTATATCTGTCTAATAAAATAATCAAATAAAAGTATAATGTTAATGAAGACTGAGATAATAAAATGATGCATAAATTATTTAAACAAAAATGTAATCACCACTAACTAAAAAACAAAAAAGCAAACTCAACCCATCACATAAAATAATTACAAACAAAAACCACACAATTCCAAATATCAATCACATAATATTTACACAAACAATAAAATATAATATTTCCCCCCTTAGAAGGAAATAAATAAATAAGACCTAGGGCCTGATTATGAGTTTGGCGGACTGGGGACCACCACAGCAACAGCGGCGGGCCAACTGCAGCTGTGTTGGTGGTCCAACCGCCATATTAGGATATCTGCGGGTACATAAATGAAAGACTTTCTCTGTTCCGCCCACACCGCCAGCAAATCTAGACTGCCGCATTAGCAAAATAGGCCAATGTGTTTATCGGAGGGCAGGCTGCCAGTTCAACTGCCATCCCAATTATGATGTTGCTTTCTACTGATGTGACTGTGGCGGTCCAACCACCACACATGAGTAGGTAGAAATTGAGGGATGTAAGGCATAACTCACCTGTAGGCAGTGTCACACATGCTGTGCCGCCCTGGGGCCAATCCTACAGGTCCTGCTGCAGCTTGTACTGCTCAATGGCACCCAAAATCAATGTTGTTGTGGACGCAACCAACAGTAAGCCGAACATCTACCCTTTTCCTCCAGCTCCCCAGTAATTCGACGGGCCACAACTGACCTTGTATGAGGCTGTGCTATGTGGCCCAAATATATGTCATGTGTCCTGGTTCGGAGTTGGAGACAATGTATGTCTCAATCACAGCCCCATGGTGCTCCCTTTGGCAAAGGCAATGACGCTGTACTGCCACATTCCACAAAACTTGATATGTGTGCATATCCCAATATAAGGGATGGTGATGTATTCATAACAGTGTGTCACACAACATCAAATCCTCATCAATATCACACCAAAAAATTGAAGTGACACCCATGGCCTATCGTGACAGAACATATACATCTGCATGGATATGTCAATGAACCCAAACACGCCTTTCCTGCAAAATCCTTGTAATGGACTCACACATATCACCTGCATTGAAAGGGAATGTAAGGTAAATGGGATGCAGATTAATGTGTGTGACAAACATCCAATGCACACAATGTAAACAAATCCTGCTGAATAGGTATGGCAGCATCAAGGGACCCCAGGAAGGCTGCTGCCCTGGGCCACCTTTCACTTTGCACATGCCTCAAAAATACCATTTGCACAGGAACTGTTGCCTGATGAATGACAGGGACAACCAATAGTATAACCAAGGTGCATGTCCATGTGGCAAATGTGTAAGTGCAAGTTTAGAAAGCAAATACACCAGTAACATCATGGGTCACACGTTTAGATAAAGTAGGTGTAAGTTACACACAATAAAATGGAAACATGTCCATTCAAATGTATAGGATGATACCCTACATATCTGGACAAAGAAATCTCTAGCTTGCACACATTAAACAAATGTCCAATCTACATCAGAAGGAGAAATTTAACTAAAGAGACATTTACATTGGCCAACCCAATAAGAAATACTTATCATATGAAACAACACTCAATGCCATGCCAACTCAATTGGATTACATCCCAGACATCTACCCAGGGAACATTTCCCCTTGTCCTGGGTAACTCCAACACTGGTTCCAAAGTGAGATCTTACCAATCATCTCAAATGGCTCATCAATCAGGGCAAAACAGATATAACTGTAGTCATACATCAGAAATTATTCATGAATATCTAAAAAGGAGAAACGTAATGGTAGGACGAATGTGTAGCAAACCAAGCAACTGGACTTTATTTATAACACTCCAAAAAATGGAGTAAAGGCCAATGACCAGTTTGTGGTAAAAAAAAATGTGCTGAGCACACTGCCCTGCCCCACAACTTGCCTCACAAATCACTGCCACAAGAACCTCCACAGGAAGGGGCATATAGTGACTATTACAGGCATCTCAATTATCACCCTTGTGTGGAGTGGGGTTTGGTTTTGGATGGGTGGGTTTGGTCTTGGGAGGAGTGGGCTTCACTTTGGGAGGGATCAGCTTCATTTTGGCTTTGGGTGGGGCATGGCTGGGCCCGGGGGCGGGGGGCAAGTGTCACAGGGGAGGACTTGGACATTGAAGGGATGGGTTGGAGTGTGTTTGGTGTCCTTTTTGTTTAGGAGGAGTGGGTTTCACAGGGGTAAGGGCAAGGCCAAACAGGAAAATGGGGAGGGTTCACAGGAGGGATAAGGGGTTTGGAGGTTGAAGAAGTGCTTGTGTCAGCTGTGGATTTGGGTGTTATTGGTTCTGGAGTATGTATTTCTGAAGTATGTTTGTGTTTTGTTGATGTCTGTTCCATGTGTGACTCTTGGTGGGCGGTGACGTGGATGTGATGGGTAAGGTGGAAGGGGTGGATGTGTCTGTGTGACGGGGTGGTGTCTGGAGGTATGGTGTGATTGGTATCTGTGGATACTTGTGTAGTGTCTGAGGGTATAGTGGATGTGGTAGCTGCGTCTGTGAGTGTTGGAGTGGGGAGAGTGACTGTTGAGTGCTTGTGTGCTTTTGCGTTTTGTGGTGTTTGTGTTTATGTGTGCTGCTTGTGGCTGTTGAGGTGTGTGAGCCTGAAAAGATCTCTGTAGGGCAGATATAGCACTGTGAATGCCTTCCAGGTATGAAACTACCTGCTGGACGTGGGTGCCCTGCATCTGGATATCATTCAGAATGGCAGTCTTCCCCATAGAGATACTCCTTAGGCAGTCAAAAGCCTCCTCACTCAGGGCAGCAAGGGTAACAGGGGCAGGGGGTGAGGTGCCTAGCACAATGGAGATGACCACCCTCTTTGGGGAGGGGGACCGGCCAACTTGGTGAGGAGCAACACTGAGAGTCTAGATTAAATTATGGGTGGTGGACAAGGATGGAGCAGGTGTAGGTCCTGAGTATTCTGCCACCACTAGGAAGTGTCTACTGGAGGTCGAATCAGAAGAAGATAATGGGGAGCTGGTCTTCTCCATGGTACTGCCCTCACTCTCTGGACCACTGGGTCCCTCCGTGTCTGATATTTCGTGACCGGCGGTACTGTGGCCAGCTGCTTCCCCATTAATGTTGGCCCTGTCTCCTCCGCTTGACTGTGAGGATGCTGGAATGACCAATACAAATAGCGGTAGTCCATGTGTCTGTACACACTTGAGTAACAGCTTGTACAAAATGTACAGTAGCCCCCAGCCACCAGTTCCTCCAATGTGCCTCGAACATTTGCAACGCCCCTTGCATGCCTGCTACATGAACTGTAAACATTTCATAAAATCAGAATCACAGACAGCCTCAAGTGCAGAGAAGTTGTCTAATCACAATACTCCTGGGACAAGTAGGATACCTTGTCACATTGAATGTTTTGGTTATTGTAGCACCCCTCACTAAACTGTTGGGATCAAATATAATTACAATGCCAAGGGCATTCTCACAGATTCCACTAAAGGTCCTGCAATGAACACATTTTAATGTATGTATTTATTTAAGAAGTTTATAGAGCACCAACAAGCACCAACAAAACCCATCAGGGTATCAGAGGGCTGTACAGAGAGGAGATGTATAAATAAGTATAGATGCAAATAGTAAATACTGTATGTGTAATGGCAATTTAAGTATACATGAATAAAAGAAAAAGGACCAGCACAGTATATACAAAGTAACAAAATTGCATAGTAAATAGAGTCCAGGGCTGTCTGCACAAAATGAAAATCAGTTTTGAGTGGTTTCATGACTATAGTTGCAAGTATTTATTCAGGAGCAGCCATTTTAATTATTTTTTGAATGAAGAAATCAAAAGGTCAGATCTGGTTTCAGGAGGAAGAGCATTCCATATTTTCGGGGCAAGACTGGAAAAGGAGCGGTCATAAAATCTCTTCTTTTTGAACTTGTGTGGTGTCAACAGAGTGTTAAAACTTCTTAGGGACATACTCCTACCAGATAGTTTGAGTTTTTTTGCCAGGTAAGTGACAGTGTTATAATGAAGAGTTTTGTGTGTCAAGCAGGCTATCTTGAGCCTCTATCCTTGCTTTGAGGGGGAACCACCTGAGTTGTTTTAGATCTGTGATGTTATCTCATTTTCAGTTCATTGTAGGCCTTAAAGGAGCTAGCCTATCTTTGGGTAATCCTGCCTGGGTTGCACTGACATAATCTAAACGGGAGATAACTAGAGATTTGACTGCTAGCAACAAGTCATTTGGAGGTAGAAACTGTTTGATTTTCCTTATTGTGTTGAGTTGGTGGTTGGCTCCTCTGGTGGTAGAACTGATGTAGTCTAATATGTTCAGGTATTTGTTCAACATAATTCCTAATGATCTAGTAGAGACAGCAGCATGTGGGGCACAGTTGAGTGCCTTTAGTTGTTAGAGCCAATCTTTTGTAGGGGCAGAGTGGTTCCTGGGGCAATCAGGAGAAATTCCATCAAGTGTGTTTAGCATAAGATGATTGCAAGATAACCAGTGTTGAGTTTTCAGTAGGGCACAATTAAGAGTTTTGATATCATCAACTAAGGATATTTTCATGTACAATTGAGTATAATCAGCGTACATGTGATAATGCATGTTAGAGTGATTTCGGATTTCGGTGAGTGGTTCAATGAATGAGTTCAAAAGCATGGGAGAGAGTGCTGATCCTTAGGAGGCTCCAGTGGGAACTGGCATACTGTTAGAATAGGATTGGTTGACTTTATTCTGTGCATTCTGTTATGAAAGAACGAGGTGAACCAACTTGAAACTGGACCAGATAACCCCATCCTTTTCTCAAGAAGATCAATCATGTTGTCATGTTTGATCATATCAAATGCCAAGGAGAGGTCAAGAAGTATTAGCAAGCAAGACTCATTCTCATCAAGTAGTCTCAAGGCATCATCCACAATCTCTGTTAGAGCCATTTCAGTGCTGTGACCTAATCTGAAGCGCGACTGGTACTGGTCAAGGAGCTGAAATTGCTCGATGTGGTCACAGAGTTGTATGTGTACACATTTCTCAAGTACTTTGGCTAGAGTCATGATGTTAGTGATTGGCCGTAAATTGTTGGGATCAGACAAGTGTGCATTTGATTTTTTTGAGATGGGGTGATGTGTCCTATTTTCAGGCAATCAGGATTCATGCCTGTGAGAGAGATTTATGGACAATCATAGACCAGAGAGAATGGAAGGTATAAGCTCTTTGAAGATCTTGCTGGGTAAAGGATCATTGAAGTGGTTCACGTGTTTTAATGATATTACTGTTTTTTTGTAGCTTGGCATAGTCTGGTAGTCTAA
Organism: Pleurodeles waltl; assembly: GCF_031143425.1. Taxonomy (NCBI): domain Eukaryota; kingdom Metazoa; phylum Chordata; class Amphibia; order Caudata; family Salamandridae; genus Pleurodeles; species Pleurodeles waltl. The sequence continues at coordinate 1,218,289,537 of NC_090444.1, read as the reverse complement.
AGTTATTCCATGTTGCAATATTTTTGTGGTATACCCCAAAGAACCCGAAAGAGAGAAACTCAGCAAGAGAAGCCATGGGATGGACTGGGTTGGGCCTGACTATGAGGATGTGAGGACGTGAGTTGCAATTCTAATTACATTTTCCTTGTCTTATCAAACAAGTGTGTGGAGAACTTATCTGCGCTAGGGAGTGAATCCTTGTTTGCAGAGTGGTGGTTAGTTGAGTAGTTAGGTTGTTGTTTTATGATATCAAATCGTTTTTTCAGTCTGTTTCTGGCATTGTCCAATTGTGCCCTAAAGTGGTTGGCTTTGCAGCTACGAATGAGTCTACTAGATGAGCTGTTTGTCATCCTCAAACTGTCTAAGGTGTGTTAAGGATGGATAATTTTTCCATGATCTCCCAGCAAGCCTTAGATTGAGTCATTCCTCATTAAGTAAACCATTAAACCAGGGTTGCTGGGCACTCTTTTGAGTTGCTTCTGAGAAATAGAGTTGCATAAGGAAGTTGTTGCTAATAAAAGTTATATCAGCAGTGTTGACATTTTTTCATATCTATAGATCATTGTTTGGTCTTACGAGGTGGGCCTTTGTCTAAACATCACCTTCTCCAAGATGAGAAAAGAGATTAGGTAGGAACCAGTAACAGGGTGATTTTTCTTCCAGTTGTATGATGTTATCCTTAGTGATTATGAGATTGAGGGTGGAGTTTTTGTTTTGGGTAGGTCCGTTTTAATACTGGGTAAGGAATAGTTCTGAGAGGAAGGCCTTAAAGGTGATCTATATGGGATTGTTAGCGTTATTCGAATGTAAGTTGAACTCACCAAGGAAGATTTGGTTAGGATGTTGTTCAGAGTTGGAGGATTTGGTCTCCATTATTTGTTCGCTGAAAGGAAGGTTATTTACTAGGGGGTGGTAGATCATGTATAGTTTACACATATACTTGTCATTGTTCCAAATTTCGATGCGAAGGTATTCAATGGAGGACATTGGGGCACTTTGTGCATTTCTCAGGGTAAGAATGGAGCGATATATGCATGCTCTGTCACCTCTATCTTTATCAGGTCATTCCATTCTGATGAAGGCATAGTTGTGAGGATCTTTAAGGTCCAGAATGGGTGAGGCGGTGTCTTTGAGCCATGTTTCAGTTAAGATCAGGAGGTCAAGTTTGTGCGTAAGAATGAGGTCGGCAATATCAGCTGTGTCTTACTATTGACCTGCAGTTACGATGCACAGATATGATTTAGTTACTACTTCATCTTGGAGTGATGTGGGGGCAAGTAATAGATTATCCTTGTTCATAGTTCTAAGATTGTGACTGGGTTTTCTAAACGGGTTAGAGGGAATAGTTTGGATATTGATCAGTGACGGTGATGTGACATTATGAGTTGAGTTGTATGATAGCCTAAGGTAGTGATTGTCAGCATCAAAAAGATGGTGAGTAACTCTTTTGGGTCTGGAGTAGTGATTGTGATGGGACCTCGTTCTCCATTCCATATACACAATACCACATCATGATGAAATGATGGGGAGTTAATCCAGCCGTTATGCATTTAGAAGTACAGTAGCCTGAAAAGGTGACATTGGAACACTCATGTCACACTGTAAAAACTCACCAAAGATAACTTCACAATATGTACCTTGTCTAAATAGTACATTTATATTAATTTGTTATGTTTTAAATAATAATATTATTACAGGGAGGGCAATTCAACATTTTGATAGCAGTGACTACTTTTTATTGTTAATGTTTTATTTTGAAAGTTTAGTAGAGGTTGTGTTCAGTTAAAACATGCAGTTTGATCCCCCAGCTAAATTCTTACAAAACAAGGAGAGACCAATAATACCATGGATAAGATGGAAGGAAGAATTTATAACTTATATGCCATAGATGGTGAGCGTATGAACACTGAAAGAACAAAAAGTATATTTTTGCATAGTGTTTTTTAGAACTTTACCTCAAGTGGAAAGTCAAGGAGACATTAATGTACGCCAAGAGGCACTGTTAAGAATGGAACTAAGATTTAACCTACCACTAATATTGATTTAAACAGATTCAGGTTTTACACTAGATCACAGGGAAGAAGAGTTATTTGATGAATTTCTCACTGCCTTAAGAGATCTTTTGATGATGTGCAGTTTTGGGCCTATGACTGATGAAATGATCAGAGATCAGATTGTAGTACATGTTAAAAGCAAAAAAAACACAAGTACAATTCTGGGTTATGGGGGATCTAAAATTTCAAGATGCCATTGCTACTGCAAAAGCTTTGGAACAATCAGAAAAATGGATGTCTTCAGCCTCTAAGAAAGTGGCCAACAATGAGGAAGTTTGCATTATTAATTAAATTGAGGAGAATGTGTGTGCAGTGAGTGCAGTGAACAATGCACGGTTACAGAGTATTAATAGATAAGGATTTGAATGTTATAGGTGTGGCAGTACCAATCATATTGCATCATTTTCCCAGTGTTCTGTAATTGGAAAAGAGTGTAGCAAATATGGCTGAATAGGACATTTTACCCGTGCGTATAAAGATTTTAAAAAAAAGTACTAACACACGTCTTGAGGGGAAAATAGCATATCATGCAGAAATAACATGTGAGGAGAAACATGAAAGTAAAGGTCAACCCAAGTATGTAGTGAAGATTCTAGATGTGAATCTTTAACTTATGGCTGATTCAGGTTTTCCATGGACAATCATTACTAGACATTATTTCAATGAGAAACTTGCTGAAGCAATAGACATATATCAGTTGAAGAAATATAGCCAAGAGTTTTGATGGGTCCACCATTAATATTATTGGATATGAACTGGTTGACTTATATTTTAATGAAAGAGTAGCTCAAGTCAAATTGTATACTGCTGAGAAAGGTGTGAATGTTTTGGCTGGAAGGATCAAAGGAAGTTGGGGATTATTCTTGATCCTAGAAGCCAAGAACCAGTCTCATTTGTGGCTGATAGTAAAGAAGGAGGAAGTATAATTTCAAGGTTTCCAAATGTTTTCACAGAAAAGTTGAGAAAATTCGAAGTTTATTCTCATAAAATTAAAACGAAAGAGGGAGCAATTCCAGTGAAGCAGAAAATAAGGAATGTTCTTTTAATGTAAGAGAAAAATTAAAAGGAAATTGTAACTCAAATGCAAAAAGAGGATATTATAGAGGAGATTGAATCTTCAGAGTGGGTGTCTCCAATAGTTTTGGAAAGGAAAGGAGACGACTCTTTGAGATTATGTGTTGGCTTAAGAGCTGTAAATGCGAATCTTATTGTAGATTGTCATCCTCTTATTATTATTAATGAAGTGGTAAGCATGCTAGAGGGAGCAGTGGTATTTTCCACCATGGATGTACGGTCAGCATACCACCAAATAGAACTGACAGAGGATTTCAAACACTACACTGCTTTTCTTACACCATTGGGCTTGTTCCAATTCAAGAGGATGCCTTTTGAGTTGGCCACAGTGGCACAGTATTCAAAAGGGCCGTGTATCATATATTTAAGGATGTGGACACATTTGTTAAATGTTTTCAGTATGATATCCTCTTATTTTTAAAGGATCATCAAGAACACTTGACTCATCTTAAGGAAATGTGAACAAGGTAAGAAAAGCATGATTTAACTGTGAAGAAAAGTAAATGTAAATTATTTTGTGATTCGGCGGAATATCTGTGACACACACTGTCTGATAATGGAGTAGTGCCTAAAAAGATGGTTGTTGATGTTGTTGCTAATGCTCCATCACCAGACAGCAGAGAAAAGTTGCCCTCATTTGCAGGCATGTGCAAATATTTCATTAAATTCATTAGAGATTTTGCGACAAAAATGGAACCATTACATGCCTTTGCAAGAACAAATGTGGAATTTAATTGGACAGACATACAACAGCATGCATTTGAAAGCATTAAAAAAGATATTATTGACATTCCGACCTTAAAACATTTCTTTGTAGGGAAGGAATGCATATTTACGTTGATGCTATTTTGCTTGGGGTGGGTGGAATATTACCTCAAAAATCTGGAAAGCACGAATAGAATGTGGATTTTGTAGCAAGGACTCTAAATGACACAGAGAGGAGGTATACTGTAATTGAAAAAGAATTACTGGCATGTGTTTGGGCTACTGAACACCTCCATAAATATGTCTGGGGGTCTCATTGTCAGGAATAAGGCTGTGCGCGGTCCAGGTCCCGCCCGAAACTCCGCTGTGCGGATTTGCAGCGCTTTATGCACACCACTTGTCATCCCCTCTTGTTCCAAAAGTGGCCATCAGCGTCATCTGGCCTGTGGTAAAGCTCAAGTAGCTGCAGGCTCAGGATATTGGTGGACAAGATGCACTTATCAGTGCTATTCTATGAAGGGTCTACAATTTCCATGTTTTTAGAAGCAGCAGCCATCTTGGGGTTTGGCAGGCCTATAAAGCCCAGCCACACCCAAGCACGTTGCTCACTATTTTGAAGACTTCGATGCAGTCAGACCTCGTGGGGGTTACTCTGAAGAAGAGCAGATTTCCTGTGTGGCAGGTGGACGGCAAATAGGAGTATCCTTGTTTCCATGGTGAATTCAGATACGAGTAAGTCGTACTCATAGCGGTAAGGTCTTGATGAGCCCAATCTTGAAGGGAGTTGTTACTTCCAAAAGGTAAAGCGCCCCTTAGCACAACGAGCAAAGCGTTTTCAGTTTTCAGAGTAAAGCAGCCTTGGAGCGACGACTAAGGCGCTTAGGAACACAGAAGTAAAGCACCCCTTAGCACAACGAGCAAAGCGCTTCAGGACACACATGTAAAGCGCCCTTGGCACAGCAATCAAAGTGCTTCAGTGTACATGAGGAAAGCGCCCTTGGCACGACAATCAAGCGCTTCAGTTCACATGAGTAAAGCGCCTTTGGCATGGCAATCAAAGTGCTAGAGTCCGCATGAGTAAGGCACTCTTGGCACAGCAATCAAAGCGCTTCAGTCCACATGAGGTAAGCGCCCTTGGCACGGTACTTAAGGTGCTTCAGTCCACATGAGTAAAGCGCCCTTGGCATGGCAATCAAAGCGCTTCAGTCCACATGAGTAAAGCGCCCTTGGCACGGCAAGCCAAGCGCTTCAGTCCACATGAGTAAAGCTCCCTTGGCGCGGCAATCAAAGCACTTCAGTCCACAGGCATAAAAAGCCCTTGGCACAGCAATCAAAGTGATTCAGGCCACATGAGTAAGGTGCTCCCTTAGCATAACGAGCGTAGTGCTTAAGATGAAACAAGTGAAAGCGCTATCTGGCATGAGGAACAAAGCATTTCAAGTTCATTGAGTAAAACTTTGTTGTGAATGTGAAAGCATTTTTTAAGATAAGCAAATTATAGTTTTCATTGTTTTTTGGAAAGCATAATATGTGAAAAGCATATATAATTCTTTGAGAATTTCTAGGCTATGATCAAAAGTTTATGTTATGAATGCATAGTTGTTACGGGATTGATATTCAGAGTATGACCATAGTCCAAAGCTCTTGCCATCTCTTGGTTCTGAGTTTGTAGTTTGTTCTTGTTCCATGATGCAAAGACGGGGCTTTGCCCCATTCAATCTGATATCACGGATACCCCTTTAGTCAAGAGTCTATTGATGAGTTATACTGCTATGAATGAGTATATGCATATTTGTTCTAACCTTTTCTTTTCAGAACTCTCTCCCTGCAGTTCCCTGCCCTAATTCCCTTCCCCCCACCTGGCTTCATCATAACTCTGTGCTGTAATAGCTTTCTGAGTTGGTGACGCCGGGAGGTGGGCCTTTTGTCCAGAAACATGCAGATCCAGAGGAAAGGACACTGTGACACTCATTTCATCCTTAGAATGGATCATAGGCCATTATTAAACATGTTATCACCAGTGGGAGGTTAGAATGCTACTGCACGGATTGCAAGACTGACCTTGAGGGTACAAGAGTATGAGTTTAAGGCAGAATATGTCCCAGTCAAAAAGAATGTAATGGCAGATTGCCTTTTCAGATTGCCATGTAGCGTGAATGAGGAAAAGGAGGTCACTGGAGAGCAGGAGATGATTGTTAACATTAAAGATGTTGTTGAGGGTGAATTTAATGGGATTGATGAGAAATTATGGACAGAATGTGAAGCCAATGATGTGTTACTGCAGGAAGTTAAGAAATACGTTGTGGAAGGTTGGCCTAGGAAAGATAAATTTGTCTCTGGAAATATTAACATTTTGGAATTTTCAGAAGATTTGTAGTTGCAGGGTAGAGTGCTTTAAAAAATAGCAAGTGTGTCCCACCTGCATCGATGCAAGAAGTGATTCAGAAATTGGCTCACAAGGAGCATTTAGACATGTCTTTCATGAAGAGGCTCATCAGAGAAATTCTTTGGCGGCCATGTTTGGATAGGCAATTTGACAGAATGGTGAGAGAATGCTATCATTGAATAAAGGGAGAAAGGTCACTTAATGTAAGTCCTGCTCCTCTGAAACTGGTGAAATGGACAGAATTTCCATGGCAAAAACTTGCATTGGATATTTCAAGACCATTTCATTCTTTGCCACAAGATGCTAGGTTTACATTGGTACTCATGGATTATCACTCTAAGTGGCCTGAAGTTACATTTCTGATTCAAATTAACATCACTGTTCTCATTGAGTTCCTGAAAGAGAGTTTTGCAAGAGAAGAATACCCTGAAGTGTTGATAACTGATAATGGTGTCCAGTTGAAATTTAGAGAAATGGAAGAATTTCCCACGAGGTGTAAAATACAACATTTCACCACAACCTTGTATGAACCTCAAAGGAGTGGGCAGGTGGAAAGATTCAACTGTGTACTAAAGGATTGGGTTGTGGATGCTAGAAAATATGGATGGGAATGGAAAAATGTGTTGAGAGAGAAATTATGGTTATATCGGATAACACCTCATACAGTCACAGAAGTCAGTCCGTTCCGATTGTTGTGAGGGAGAGAACTCATATCTCAGCTGTGCCCATGCTGGTTCAGGAAAGCGTAGGTGAAGAAGAATGGGGTAAGTGGCATTGAGGATGTGACCCGGAAGGTGGAGGACAAGCAAAACAAGATGAAGACATGGTATGACACTAAGTGGAAAGTGAAAGAGCCTAAGTTTGAGGTGAAGGACTGGGTGAGAATTTGGTTGCTGGGAATTTTAACCAAATATATACCGAAATATGGCAAAGCAATGAAAGTAATAAAGGTTAACGCTAAGATTGTAGTCACACAGGATGGCAAAGTATGGAACGTCAGATGAGTGGCAAAAATGAGAGAGATAATGAGTGATGGAAGTAAAGATTCAGAAGATAATTAATTCCTCAGAATTGACAAATCTGAATGGAACGACCGATGTACAGAAGAAAGGCAAGTTTTGGAAAATGCTGACTTTGTCATAAATGAAAAAAATAATTCCTATTTGTGACTCTGTGTCATCAAGACCTATAGAAACTAATCAATTGAGACAAGTATCTAAAAAAAATACAAAGTTTTTTTTTAATTAAATTACTAGGAGAAAGATGTGTGACATACATATAGATTTAAATATTAACGTTTTAGATCAAATAACTTGTGTACCTTTTCTTTGTCATATTTATGGTGAAGGTTATTATTCATTAATGTGTACCTAAGGAATGTGTTTTTACGTTGGGAGGACAGGCCCAGCTGGACCTCCGCAATCTTCCAGGCTCAGCGTCTCAAGTCCTCTCACCTTTTTTGACAGTCGACACTCCACTGGCGATAAACCCCCAGGGTCTGCACTTTCCAGGCCAAGGCTCTCCAGTTCCCTTGCTTCTGATGGGCGTTGACCTTTATGGATGTAAAAGACAAATGAGATCACAAATGCACTTTTTAAAGGGAACTGTTTATTTTACACACATTTAGGAAACACATACCACAAGCATTTTGTAATTGCTAACAGCCAACATATGTAAAGCTCACACAGTTATAAGTACAGAGACATAAATACACACTTTTGGAGTCATCTGCTGACCATCCACAAACCTGGTCATGGCCTACACTGACTAAGCATGACCACTGACATCATGTAGCCCAGGGCCAAGCAGCGTGTACTGGGATGTGAGCAACTAGGAAACACAGCACATCATTGTGACCTTCTGATGGGTAAACTACTTCTGCATGACTTTATAGACACATTTACAAACAGGCACATTGACTCACTTCATAGGGTCCATACAGGCAACTAACATGGTACAGACTACGCCATAAGACTGAGGTGGCAATGGAAGGGATTGCATGGGTGTCACTGAAAGCTTCTTCTCTGTGGATGTGTGGAAATGTGCTCTATCTAATGGAATCTCATTGTACTTCTGAGTGGGTTTGTGTGGTATGTACTGGTATCACAGGAAACATATCTTACCATCTGTGGCGCTCCTTAAATGATGACATTCATCATACCAAGGTGTGTTTGGTCTGATTGGTTGCATGTAACAAAGCCAGTGATTCACATGTCATGATTTGCTCTGCAATAACCAGCTATCTGCACTGTGGGTTTGTCACTTGTACAATAGGCCTTGTTGGAAAGTGGATTACTGGTAAGGGCAGGTAAGTACCTACACCTAGCAATAGGCCACTAACTCCCACTTAGGTCCAATTAGGTCTCAATAAATTAAACCCAGCTCAACCCTTGGTAGCTTGGCAACGAGGACAAGGCTTAACTTAGGAGAAAATTGTGTAAGGCATTCAAAAATCACAAAACAGTAAATATGTAAAACACAAAATACAATACAAACCCAATGCAAATTTATAAAAATAAATTATATTTATATCTTTAAAATGACACCAAAATGATAAGATAAGGGGAACCAGAGATATGAATTTTTAAAGAATTAATGTTTTCTAGCGCATAGAAGCAACTAGCACTCAAAGGGTTAAAAAAGGTCACACTAGAAAGGTACAAAGTCTAGAGTTCTGGCCACCCACAAGGTAACACTGTTACACTTACTTTCAGAATTGTTTTTTGATTCAGGAAAGTTGTCCACAACATCAGCCAAGATTTCAGAGGCTCTCCAAATTTCTGGGTCTTCTTCCAGAGTTTCTTTTTGGGTCCTTGAAGTGTCCACAACTTGATCCAAGGTGCCCGAAGCTCTGAGTTGCTCCTTGGGAGTTGGGACTACAATTCCCAAAATGCACCTGGTCAGAATCCTCAAATGGCCACTGGACGCTGGTCAGCTGGGATCTGATTGCAGGACTTGACCCAGGGGACTCTGGGCAGCTCCTCTGCACCTCTAGCTACCAGGGAGGCCATTCGTGAAGCAGTAGTAGACAGGCAAAGTCCTCTTAGTGGTGAAGCCCAAGTGTGCAGCTGGTGCAGTCCTTCAGAGTGCAGTGTCCAGGTCAGGGTTCCAGCAGGACAGCCCTTCTTCTTTGTCTGGTTCCTTGTATGGATCTGAGGTGTGGGTGCAGCTCTGCCATATTTATCCTTTCCTTGCTCTTGGGTGGAAAGCAGATGGGGCAGGTTATCCAATCACAGACAGGCTCCTTCCCCCTTTGATGACCATTTTCTGGGAAGTGTGGCAAAAATCAATCACAGGGAGCAACATTCATCAAAAATCAAACATAGCTGAAAGTGATTTTTGGAGGTTAGATCTGGCTGAGCCTATCCACTGGTGTGGCTAACAATCCTAACAACACCCCTCACCTAATCTAATCAAGAGGGCACTTCATTTTCTGGTGTTACAGGATGTGAGGGAGGGGCTGAGATGCTCCAAATGTCCTTCCCTGCCTTTGAAGACCAGTTTGGCCGCTCCCCCCCCATCCTGCTTCACCATCTGCTGAGGCAGATCTCCTCCCGCAAGCCCATCCTTTGTGTTCAGCTCAGGCCACTTCACACCTCATCAAGGCAGCCTGGCCAGTTTGCAAGAGGCTGGCCAATCAGAGAAAGGTACTATATAGCTGAAGTTAGCAACTTTCAGGTAGTGTTTTAGAACTCTTTTATCTGAACTAGTTATATTGAATCCAACAATTGCAAGCTGTGAGATTTATTATAACAATCATTTTTTTCCCAAACTCAAGGTATCTGGCACTTAAGGGGACTTTGTTAATTAAAATAAAGTCTCAAAATTTTAGCCTATGGAGGCCATTCACTACAGTAAGGAAAAAACAAATTTGGCTATTTTACTTCACCAGGGCTTTTAAACTATTTTATAAGGTCCCTGCTTATACGTACATGGCACCCAGCCCTAGAGGCACTTAGGGCACACCTTAGGGTGGCATATGTAAAGATAAGGCAGTTTAAGACTTTGGAAGTACTTTTAATTCCAAAGTCAAATTTGCATATAATGTTAGTTTAAAAGCAGCCAGCAAGACATGCATGCCTTCAAAATGACTCTGGGCACCTCAGCAGTGCACCTATGAGTGCACCACCCATGCTGGGATCCCTAAACCTTCATTCCCTACCATATAGTAGGGACTTACAGGTAGATTGACATAGCCAATTATAATTAGCCTAAATTGCATACTCATTTTACACAGAGCACAGGCCCTGGGAATGGTTACCAGAGTCAGGAAAACTCCAGCAAAAAGTGAAAAATGGGGCAAAAAGTTAGGGGGCCTTTGCAATCAGCCCTGTTTTCTCACAGGTCTGTACTGTACAAACATGACTTGCAGAAAGGTGATAACACACCTGTGGGAGTAAGGGGCCTGTCATTAGACAATGACCCACATCGACAATGAGTATCAATGGAAATAAGTACCAGGTCATGTGGTTATCTCAGTCCTCATTACTAATGTAGTCAATGTAAAAGCGTTCAGGTCAAATCTTACTTCAGAAGATGCAATTTGGCCACATCCAAGGATCAGAAGGTCTACAGGGAGTAGACCCAGTACCTCAGTTGCATAGCCACATTCACTGTGCACCAGCCTGGGCTATGTACCATACTGTGAAAATAATTTGACCAGCCTTGCTCCCTGCAGGCTGAGCATACAGAACCTATATGAACATCAGATTTACATCATTTCGTGCATGACAGTATATCCTGTGGCTATTTTATATGTGATATCAGGGTTGTGTGGCACTCTGAAGGGCTCAGTGATTTTTACATTGGTCTCATGCCACAGTTTGGCAAGTCCTGATCTGTGCTGAGCTATTTGTTGGACTTTACATCCTCAACTGACTCAAACAGTATACTTACACAGCTCATGCTGAAATGAACATACATTTACTGTGTTAGTTACCAAAATGAGATCATCAGATATATTATTGTTTGGCTGTAAAGTTTACTTGCGTAGATACATTAATGCAATACAAGGAGGATCTAGGGCTTATCACACAACCCAATGGTCATTTGAAATACTCACATTCCAGGGCTCCACAATCCACAACCTGTACATCCTATATATGGACCACAGATTGTGAAAACAGACACCCAAATAATTCACTGGTTCGCAGAGGCACAGTTTAGCCTGTGAGTAAGGAAAGGATGGTTTTGAACATAGTCAAATATATATGTAAGATATTTACCTATTTCTCTGGTGAGCCATAGAACTGATCATACAGGGGAAGGCCCGCTTCAACAAGTTTCGCCAGCTCTTCTGGAGAGCAGGCAGGGCCCCTTTCACCTTCTTGGCCTGGCATCATTGGCCCCAGAGGTGGCAGACAGCAGCTACAGCAGTGGAGGTATTGATGACAACAGTGTCAACAGGTGAGTTATTTTCCAAACTGGGGCATACATGAGCACCAGGTACACAGTCATCATAGTCAACAGGCACAGCCACTGGGCCATAACCATCACAGTCAACAACATTAACCTATGGCTGTGTCTGCCGCGGTTGGAACTGCCCACTGCGGGGTGGACTTTTTCCTGTGGCGGGAGATTCTTAAAGTCCAATGAACGAGGTCAGGCATCCGCCATTTTGGCAGTTGAAACTACAGTTTTGGTGACTGTTAAATGCTTCACACATCTATTAATGTGGATCAACATCTCCACAGATGTAAAGCTCCCTTGATTTTTAGATTCTCCTGCACAGTCATCAGTCTAGTGCTTTGCTGGTCATAGATGCCATACAACAGTGGTGAACTGTACCCTGCCGGTGACAGTATTTTTGGCAGTCGGAACACACTTTGCAATATCAAGGGACACAAGAGGAGCAGATATGTGTGATATGTATACATATATGTTGTAGACCCATCTAGACAACCATGAGGATCATAGCTGGACCTTGAGAAGAAGACTTTTTTTATGTGTAATGGGTGTAATGTATTTGCATATGTGGTCTTTCTCATCAGATATGTAGGTCTGGACACAGTGACTAATGCTCCAACTCATTTCATTCCACAAATTGGTACCCCGGGGGGAGGGAGGATACAACAACCTCCAGTCTTCCATCCATTTCAAGACCTCCAGACCATGGAAGAACATGGCCTAATAAAGCAGTTCTGTCTGAATAGGAAAACAATCCAAGATCTATGTCATCAGTTGGAGCTAGATCCCTTGCATCAAAACAGGAATCCAACATGTATATCACCCATTGTGAGACTCATGGCAGTATTAGACTTCCTAGCCACACAGTCATTTCAATATACTGTGGCTATATCTGATGGTATGTCACAACCTATGTTCAGTAGTGTTTTCAAAACCATGCTATCCACAACGATGAAGCACATTGATAGCTATATCAAGTTCCATAGACGGGAGGATTTAGCCAATGTGAAGTTGACTTCTATGGATTTGGTCACCTCCCACATGTTGTGGGGGCCATTGATAGCACCCACATTGCATTGGTACCACTGCATGGCAGTGAACAAGTCTATCACAACAGGAAGCACTTCCATTTGATCTATGTGCAAGTTGTCTGCTTGTCATATCTGTACATTTCAAACGTCTGTGTCCAATTCCCAGGTTCAGCCCATTATCCCTTTGTTATGCAGAAAAGCACTATACTCCAGCTTATGTCACAATTGCAACCCGGGAGGGACTGACTTGTTGATAAGTTACATCTGTCATGATCTTGTGGGTGCATTGTCAGGTGTAACTATCAGCAAGTGTGTGACTCATTGTGGCACTTATGTCTCATTACAAAACTGGAGACTTAGCATATCCTAACTGTCCTTAGTTGTGAACACTGCTGAGGAATCCAGCTACGCCAGGGGAAGTCCACTTCAATGAGGCCCATGGAAGAACACGCCAGCCAGTTGAGTTGGCTTTTGGACTCCTGTAGGCCAGATTTTGCTGTCGTACAAGACTAGGGGAGTACTCTGCTACTTACCCAGGAAGGTGTGTCAAATCGGCGTGGTGTGCTGCATGCTCCATAACATCGCCCTGCAAAGGAACATCCCTTAAATCCCAAATGAGGGGGAGCCTGCATTGCCACCGGGTGAGAATCCGGAAATGCCAAATGAATATGATAGTGGTGAAATGGAAGGAGCTGACTTGTGACAAGATCAACAACTTCTTCTCATGAGTGATGGTCATAAAATGTCATGACTTTGACTGCACAATGAACTGTTTTTGTGATGATGTGAGTAGTATACTTGTTGGAAAATTTCAGAAGCTGAAGCTCTGGCAAATTCTGGCAGTGTGTGTCGGATGAGAAAGCCTTTGACAAAATCACATTTTGGAGATATTGCTTTGTTTGTATGAGATTTATTACATGGACTGTGTTCTCCAGATGTTCGCTAGGTGAATTGTGTCATATGTTTGGTTTCATAACTACAGTCCTTGTTTTTGCATTTGTTCAGGTACCTTCACCATGACATCTTCATTGGGACATTTCCTAGTTCTGATATTGGCAGGTATATGATTCAGTTGGGACATGCACAGTGGACATGGATTGTGCCTGGGAACATAGGTCACAGACTTTGGGTGTACAAGACCTAGGTCAAGACAGCTTGCAGAGTGATAAGATGGAAGTTTCAAAGACTCCATTGGACTTCTTCCTTGTTGTGTGGTGGCCCTGATGCATGTGTGTCATCATGTGGTCAGAATATATGTGGTCCTAGGCTGAATTTGTGTTCGTTTCCCTTCACATTGGCGAAACACTCTTTGTATGCACTATATGTAGCTGTTGATGTGTTTCATCATTGTAGGCTAAAGTGCTTGAGAAACATCACTGACTTTTGTTCAGAAACTGTTGTACTGCCATCTTTCTGAATCTTGCATTATATGATGTTGGATTCCTTTTGTGAGGTAAGTGATACGGCTCCAGCATATGACATCAACAAATTTCATGTTTCCCTATTCTACAAGACAATGTTTGATATATCCCTTCCTTACATGGTATGGAGGTCTATACCTGTAATTTTGATCATTTACGGAGTATGATTCAATCATGTATGATTTGCTGTGTTTCAGACATATTGACAGCCTATGAGCTAAGCAATGAAATAGCATTTCTTCTTTGACAAGAAACTTGTATGTATGTGTTTGTGTAGAGTGATTGTAATCCTGAGCTTGACACTGTCCATGCAACTTGTCCCTGCTTCCACAAGTAGATTGTTTTTTCATTGTGTGGTTCCCATGTTCTTTCATATCTACATTGCTAAATGTGAAATTTAAGACAGCAGACAATAAGTTTGTGACTGGTGAGTTTATTACAGTGCTAAGGGTGAAAATAACTTGTGGCAAAAAGTTACATAAATTAAACTTGAAGGGATCAGTCATGGTGAATGAAATCATCAATGTAGATTTGACACCATCAGAAGTCCAAAGTCCAGAGTATTCCTCACGTCAGAAATATAATGGGGTTCAGGATCAGTCCACAGAGGGAATGCGTGACACACAAAGGAGGACCTTAAGGATGAGATTTAAGGTGTCTTGCTGGCAATGGTAGGTGCCTTGCCATCTACACCTCCTGGAGTTTTACGTGGAAGTCCCTGCTTGCAAGGGCGAGGGAGGTTCAGCTGCTGCAGAGGCAGGGGTGTCTGAAGATGATTGGTCCTCCGGCCGGGCCTCTCTTTCTGTGTCTGCCCCAGATGTGCTTTGGATTCATGTAGTTGGTCCACAGGAAGGTGTAGATATCGGGGGTAAAATCCCTGCTCAGGGTCATATGGATGTCCCTGAGCACCCCTGTTAGGGTGGCATGTTGAAATTATGGGCCTCCTTATGCTAGTTCATGTCCCTTTGCAGCTGCATGATTTTCCAGAGTTCGGTCAGCATATGACCCATCATGCCTCTGGACTCCTGATAGACCCCCAACACTTGGTTGATGGCATTCTGGTTGCGAGTTGCCTCAGTGGACTTATTCTGCTGGCCCACAGCATCCCTCCCATGGACCCTAGCCCCACAAGGCTGTACCCTTGGCACAGGGTGCCCTCTCCAACTGGATCCTGGACCGTCAGTGTGAGGATTGTTGATTTACACCTCAGGGTACAGGACTGGGGGGCACAAGATGTTAGCAACTCTGCTTGGTACAAAGGTTAGGGGACAGATTGTTATCCGTGATGCTGAAGCAACTTGGGTGAGAAGTGTTGTGGGCACAGTAAGACTTACTCTTGCCTTTTGATCCAGCTGCCCAGATGGGTCAGGAACATCATCCACGTCCACATGTTCAGAAGTGTCTCCATCACTGAGGTCTTCATCCAGAAGTGGGTTGGGAGTCTGCTCGGTGGACAATGTCTGGCCAGGTGTTATGGCAGCTTGGCCTGTTGAGAAATAGAGTACATTGTTATTGGTTGAAGTGTGGAATCTAAATCCAAGGATTTTTGTGTCACTGTAAGTACAGACCTTGGACAGTCTTAAGTGGTCAGTTTGCTGATTGTGCTATCTGACCATGGTATTGATGTTGTTGGCACGAAGCTCATTAGATGGGTTGATATGTTGCACTTCAGATGAGGGAATGAACATGACATCTTAGAAACAGTTAATCCAATACAGTAGAGAGGAAACGTGTGTTTGACCATTCCAAGGCCTAGCTGTGTGAGATACAGGGGAACACACACCTTTGTTTTGTATGTAGCTGTATGCATCATATGAGCAGTGCTGATTCATTGTGCTAACTACCACTACCAATCTGATGAAGCAGCTTAATGCCTTAGGAATAATTCATGTACATACTTGGTAAGGTGTCATTCCTGTCCTCAATAGTTTCATTTTGGGATATGAGGTAAAAAGCAAGCTAGGTAGACAGACACATCTCTGAATTGAGCATGATATGTAGATTGCTCACTCTCATGTGAGTCAACATCATTTGAGAGATGGCAAAGAGGTGTATTTGTACAAGTGCAGAAAGGCATATTGGTTTTACGTTATAGAAACAGCACCTCCTGGTAGAAGCAGTCATGTCACTTGCTGACTACCAACACTACCCAAATGCTAAACTCCCAGGGTAGGGTACATCATTTGAGAGATGGCACATAGGTGTATTTGGACAAGTGTAGAAAGGCCTGTTGGTTTGAGGTGCAGAAACAGGGCCTCGTGGTAGTTGTAGTCATAGCAGTTGCTGACTCCCCACATTACAAAAATGCAAAACTCCTAGGGCAGGGTACATCATTTCAAAAATGGCACACAGGTGTAATTGGGCAAGTGCAGAAAGGCCTGCTTGCATAAATTTCAGAAACAGAGCCTCCTGGTAGCTGTAGTCAGGTCAATTGCTGACTCCACACACTACATAAATGATAAACTCCCAGAGGAATGAACATCATTTCAGAAATGGCACACTGGTAAATTTGGGCAATTATAGAAAGGCCTGGTGGTTTGAGGTACAGAAACAGAGACTCGTGGTAGTTTTAGTCATTTCACTTGCTGACCCCCACACTACACAAATGCTAAACTCCCAGAGGAGGGCACATCATTTGAGAGATGACACACAGGCATATTTGGAAGAGTACAGAAAGGTCAGATGGTTTGAGTTACAGAAAGAGGGCCTCCTGGTATTTGTAGCCATGTCACTTGCTGACTTGCCACACTACCCAAATGCTAAACTCTCAGGGGAGGGTACATCAATTGAGAGATGACACACAGGTGTATGTGGACAAGTGCAGAAAGGCTTGTTGGTTTGAGGTTTAGATACAAGGCCTTGTGGTAGTTGTAGTCATGTCATTTGCTGACTGCCATACTTCAGAAATGCTAAACTCCAAGGGGAGGATGCATCACTTGAGACATGGGCATACAGGTGTATTCGTACAAGTGCAGAAAGGTCTGTTGGTTTGAGGCACAGAAACAGGGTCTACTGGTATTGTAATCATGTTACGCTCTGTACTTCCCAACACTTGACAACCGTTTAGTCTTACATTTCTGTTGCCACAGTGCATTTAGGTTGGACCATACATTTACATGTTGGCACATACCATGGGTCCTGGGATGATCTTTTGATACTGAAATACTTACAGACCCCATGCCAACATATGGCATGTAATGTAGTTTGATACATATGATGTTCTGTATGACAATGCACATTGACAAGCTTACATCTCTGCAACTCTGGGTATTGCATGTTAAGAAAGTAGATGGATAACACAGTGGCAAAAGGTGACATGTGAGCATAGCAGACACTGAAGATTTGTGACAGTTTTTGTGTTGTAACTTACCAGACTCTACTCCCTCAGCTATTGATATCAAGCCCTCATGATGCAGGATGGCCCAGACCTTCTCCTACCAGGCAAAGAGTTGTATTTGGGCACTAGGAGGGCTGCTCAGGTCTTCAGGGACTTCAGGTGATGCCTGGAGGCCAGGTAATGCACCTTCCCCTTCAGGTTGTTCCACCTCTTCCTAATATCCTCCTTTGTGCGAAGGGTGGTGCCTACAACATTCACTCTGTCGACTATCCCTTGCCACATTTCCATTTTCCTACTGAGAAGAGTAGGCTGGACTCGTGAGCCAAACAATTGTGGCTCTACTCTTATAATTTCATCCACCAGGACTCTCAACTCATCTTTAGAAAAGCAGGTATTTTTGAGATGTGACATGGATGTAAATTAAAGAGGGTGACAGGGACTTACTTAAAAAAAAAAGTGATATGAGGAGTAAATGGACAAAAGTGTGTGAAAGGTGTTTAATGGGATGGTAATAAAAGGGTGCCTTATCTATTAATGATATGAAAAATAGTGGACTCTGGTCTCTTTCTTGCAGTGAAGAGGCAAATGATCATGGTCTGGGAAGGGGGTGTTTTATGGTGTGATTTGCTGGTGTGTCCACTGGGCCAATGTATCTCAGCTGTGTTGTTTTTTACTCCATCCAACGGGCATTTGTCTGTTGCTTTCCGCAATGCGGACCATGGCAGCCGAGTGCCGTCAGCTGACTGCTGAAAGGAGACTGCCATGTCGACTGTGTTATTGTAGTTGGCTCAGCAGTTCCACGTGGCCATGTGGGCGAAGGAGTGCCCATTGCCAAGATTGCAGGCTGCTGCGCAGCTGGTAGTCATACATTTGTTTTGGTGGTTGGTGGTTCAGGCTGCAGACATCATAATATGGTAGTCTGGAAACCACCAGTGCAACGGTCTTTTAGGGACCACCACCGTCGTGGTCTGGCGTTATGACCTTAAAACTTGTAATCAGGCCCTGGATGTTGTGTACCTGCAAATCTTCCTCTGTATCCATGTAGTAAAAAATATTAGTCCACCAAAATTGGGAAAAATAAAATGAATCCAATAGAGATCCCTCAAAGCAATCCAAAGTATCAAGGAATCATCAAACACCCAAAAAAGGTGTTAAAAAAAGAAATGTTCTAGAAAACCCAAAAAAGTAAATCAAAGTAAAAAGCAATGGTTCATTATAAACCAAAATTGATTTATTTAAAAAAAATGGAAACCCTCAATGCCCATAGGGCATGTTGTTTACCTGTAAAATAAATAGGAAAACCCACCCACAAAACATATTACGTTGATAAAAATGCATATACATCACACTCAAACATAAATATATAAGTAACATAACACATTTTAACATAACATAACTGTACATTATTAAAACAGTGTACGAAAACCCCAAACTACAAACTAGTGAAAACCACCACTATTAATAAATCTAAGGGGCACATTTATGGAAAGTGGTGCTGCACCGAGTGCAGCACCACTTTCCCTGTGCCTCTTAGCAACCCCCTACCGCCACCATGTATGCACCATATTTAACATACGGCGCACCATGGCGCAGGGTGGGGGACAATAGCACCATCTTTCATGACGCTATAGATGTACTCTGCAGGAGTAGCACCAAAATATTGGTGTTACTCCTGCAGAGTACATAGGGCCCCATTCTAAAGAATGGAAGTCCCCTTTTAACGCCTGCTCTTGAGCAGACGTTAAAAGTGCCGTAAAAAATGTGGTAAGGAAATCTCATAGACTTCCTTATGCCATTGTTCCTGCTCCCCTAATGGGGGAACCCCCCTTTGCATGCATTGTGCCTGGTGCAGGCATAATGTAGCGCAAAGGGTTACAGGTTGGCGCAATGCATGCATTGCGCCACCCTGTAAATACGGTGTTAGGATTTTGGCCTCATTGGGCCACATTACGTCAGAATAAATTATGTTAATTTGGTGCAAGGTGGCGCTATGGGCCTATAAATATGCCCTAAATATATAACAGCACTACAACTACTTTCTAGACCTCCTTCCCAAGCCCCTCTACCCTCAAAACTATGAAAAATCCTTAAAAAACACTTACTTGTTATGATGAATTGAAGCAACTTTCCTCGACTGGGTCCCTGGAAAATAGACTGAAAATATAACAAATAGATTATAAAATAGAAGATAGCAAAACAATGTCCGCTAAAAGAAACTAAGAAAAAGACTATCTCCCCATAGAAATGAATGGGAACTAATTTAAAAATGTTGAATAAATTATTAGATATGTGAAGCATGTCAAGAAATGTTGTAAAAATGTTTGAAAAATTGTAAAGTCTAAAATAAATAATAGTATAAAACACATGCCATTATTTAATATTTACTAAACAATATGTTAAAGTGATGTGAAAAATGTGTATATAAAACAATTTAAGAAATGTTAAAAAAAGTTAATCAATGGAAATAAAGTGGAAAATGAACAACGTACTATAGTACTTACATATAATTTACATTTTTCATTTCATAATTAATAATCCTTAAACATGTTGTATTCATTTAACTATATATAAATGTTTATTTTTAGTGCAAATAAACATTTAAAAAAGTAAAAATATACATTAAATGAATTTTGAAAACATAACTAGAATGAGAAAATGTGTTACATGTCTTTATTATATAAAAATGTAATTAGCGACATTATAACCTACAAACACAACTATGTTTATTAGCATTTCCCTAACCACCAACAATACTAATTAAATAACACAAAATATTTCTAGTATATACAAATACAATTAAAACAAAGGATTTTAGACCAAAATTTTAAAATTAAATAATCACACTCCAACATAAATTATTTTAAAGAACGTTTTAGAAACTAAAGGGGTGATATGTACAATTCCCATTCCAATTTAAACCAATTTTGGGGACAATATTGGACTCTAAAGGGGTGACATTTACTATTCCTACTCTGATGTAAACCAATTTGGGAAAGTTGCGGAAACCAAAAGGGTATCATTTACTATACCCACTCTAAATTATACCAATGAACGTGTTGGACACTAAAAGGGAAACATTTACTATTTCCACTCCAATCTATATAAATTTAAAGAAGATGTTGGATACTAAAAGGGTGAAAAGTACTATTTCCATTACCTATAAACCACTTTGTGGAAGGTATTAGACAGCAAATGAATGCCATTTGTTGTTCCCACTCCAATTTATCCCTATTGGGGGAAGATGTTGGGCACTAAAGGGGTGAGAAATACTATTCCCACTCCTAAATAAACCATTGTGTGGAAGATATTGGAAAGCAAAGAAATTACATTTACTATTACCACACTAATTTAACCATATTAAGGAAAGTGTTACATACTGGCACTCTAATCTTATCATACTGCGGGAAGGTGTTGCACTCTAAAGGGGTGACATTTACTATTCCCACTCCAATCTAAGTCTATTTGAATAAGGTGTTGGATGCTAAAGAGGAGACATTCAGTATTCCTACTACAACCTGAAACATTTTATAGGAGGTAAAACAAATGAAACATTTTACAGACACAATCAATAATAATAATAATGTATTTTTGAAAATGAATAATGTAACAAAGTAAATGTATGACCTAAAAACCTAATATCATGCTCCTAAAAATATAAAACCATTATTTATGTACATTTATACACCTGAAAAAACACGTCATCATATTTCAACAATTTAATAACTAATAAATGATCTAATCAAAAAAACAATACAAAGATTAATAAATATATAGAATCAAACACACTACAATAATTTACGTCATAATTGACACAAACAAAATTATATACAATATTTTCTACATCAATATATTTACAACTGTATTAAGAATTATGTATTTTTGACATCCAAATATCCTGGGCACAATATTTTTGTATCACAATATTTGTTTACCAGTATTTTGTCCAAACACCTTAATAGTTGAGATGAACGGTAATCCACCACAAGTATTAATGGTACGATTGCTGTTACATCCACTACAGGTTTCAGTAGATTAAACCTGAGCTCGAGCCATGGTAGCTATGCACAAAACAGACAGACTTATGTTAAAGCAAATTATGAAATATTTGGAAGGACCAAAAAAGTTGCAATGGTGAAAACACAATGCAGAACAAGTATATGTTTATAACAATAGAGAATATTTTAATGAAAAAATATCCAAAAAGGGGACTGGAGATATGCATTTTTCTTTATAAATAACATCAAAAAGCCTAATTTGGCTGTGCTTGATTGGGCACCTAGGAGCAAGTTAAGACTGACTGCGATGGAGCGCTGGTCGGATACAGATACCAGGTTTGTCCTGGTTTGAAGTTTTATCTTCTGACTTAGGGCCTAATAGCGAGTGTGGTGCTTTGAGGACCGCCGCACTCCTGGTGACGGTTGGACTGCTGCACTCCAGGCTCCTGGGTCCTGTTGTGATGACAGTGGCCTGAATTGTGCTCAACCAGGACGGCGCTGAATGCAGCGCCTCCAGGCTGACTACAACTAAGCTTTCCGTCAGCCTTTCATGGCAGAGATCTCGCCGTGGAAAGGCTGGCAGAAAGCCACGGCTGGGGGCTTCCCTGCCCAGCACCGTCAGAATGAACTCTGTCTGCTTTGGTGCTAGAGTCAAGATAAATAACGTAGAACTGTTTCAACCGAGCAGCCCGGTGGAAACATTGTAGTATGCTCAGGGGTACCTCACCGCTATGGTGGTGGCCTCCTCCCCACGAGTTTGGAGGTCCTGCATTGGGACTGCCAAACTTATAATGAGGCCCTTAATTTCTGAAAATGGAAGTCAACATTTCTCAGTGTAAAAGGCCACAGGCTGTGGCTCAGATGGGCTCCACAAGGTTAAATAGCTGTTGGACACATTCCCTATGAAGCCAATGACTTCTGAAGAGAAATCTCTGAGTGGAAGTAATTAAATATTTGCATCTAAGGTACAGCCCTCACTGGCCTGATGCTTTTGGCACCTTCACCAAGTGAAAATTTCTATCTGTAGAATTGGTCACTTTCTTGGAGCTTGGATGCCTCCAGGGGGGCAAGGCTAAGTCCTGTAGCCAAACAAGGCTCCATGAGACCAGTTACCTTCTTTGAAACATCCCACTGAAATGGATTTGCTGCTGCAGAGCAAACTAAAACCTTGGTACAGCAGCAACGCACCTCAGAAAGGATTTACTTTGCAGGTTTTTCCCGTTCTTCAGTTTATTCTCCAGGCAAAAAGTATTCAAAAAATTTTGGAGTCTCAGATTATAGGATTAGTCAGGAGAAGTGCACTCTGACAACCGCCAAGCTTTCCAGGATCTCAGGAACAGTATTCACTCCACTCATTAACTCCAACAGAAGTAGTTGGAACTGCTCCACTGGACTTTTTCAAGAACGTGGGCTTCTTGCAGGCTTCATGCTCCTTCAGCTTAACAGGAAGCCAGCCACCTGGCCCTTGAGGCCCACTTCTTTGTCCTGGGTATACATTGGAGTAGGTCAAGCCTTGAGTATTCCACTTACAGGTCAAAACAGTAGGTGCATTCTTGCTTGTGACTTCCACAGGTTTAGTAGTGTTCTGAGGAGAGTGCCCATAGGTGTCATATTTATGCCT
The DNA here is from genome assembly GCF_031143425.1 of Pleurodeles waltl. NCBI lineage: Eukaryota > Metazoa > Chordata > Amphibia > Caudata > Salamandridae > Pleurodeles > Pleurodeles waltl. The sequence continues at coordinate 1,218,266,507 of NC_090444.1, read as the reverse complement.
AGCACTATCTTGTGGGTAGGAGAGGCTTCTGACACTTATTTGATCAGTAGGGAAAAAGTTGCCACGGGTAATCCTATCTACTTTTGCTGCGGTTCCTGTCTGCCCTGCTGTAAACAGTTCCACAGTGCCTCTCTCTGTCTAAATATAACTTTTCTTCCATGTGCAGAGCTCCTGTGCCCACCCTCTAGGTGTGGCCAGGGAAAAAAGAAAACCCTACCCTGTGGCCATTAAAAAACAGTTTTGGGGCAGCTGGTCTTCCATTTTTGATTGGTGCCTTGCTGGCTAGAAGAACAATTGAAGGGTTGTGCCAGGTGTTAAGTACATCTGCCCATGGCAGGGCAGGCCCCTTTGAAAATTAATAAGTTCCTGGGCACTGCCCACATGGTCATCCTGTCTGAGGAACAGAAGATATCCAAACACCCTTGAGTTTGGTTCAGGTCTGAAAGCAAGTTTAAACCTCACCAAGGAGCTATTCAGCTCCTTGATGGCTGTTTGAATCTCATGCCAATGGACTTTTAATGGTTTTAGTGAGGTAAAGGATGACTTTAAAAAAAATACTTTTTGTAAAATATTGATCACAAATCTGACATTACCAAGGAGTTGTGTTTGTAATATTTTTTTTTTAATGGATAAATAATAAATTTGATATGGTTCCTAGGCAGAGAAAACATTAATAAATGTTATCATTAACACCTGACACTTTTCTATGGAACAACTAACCCTGTTATAGTAAAAATAGTTTTTAGGGTTTTTCACTTTTACATGCCCTACTTGTGCATTCCATGTATCCTGCCTTACTGGCATTTACGGCTAACTTAGAGGTGACATTCATATTTAAAAGATAGTTTATACCTGTCAACAGGGTTTATTTTGACAGGTCAAATTTTCATTTTAAAGCTGCACATCCAGGTTACTGGCAGCAAGACTGCAGTCATATTTTGCATTGTCTATTTAGAGATGGGACAATATGTGCTACATTCCATTAACTACTTTCAGCTCTCACCTTGTACCATATTCTGGGAACTTACATGGTAAGTTAAACATGACAATTAGGAGTTTAGCTAATTTTTACATATTTTTAGGGTTACAAAGCACATATAACATTATATTATATTTTTAATTATTTATTATACTATCTTTATTTATATCTTGAATGTTTAAAAATAATTTAATTGAAAAATGCTTCCCATGGGGTTTTATTTTAATTCCCTTTCTTCCTTATTTTCAGTAGCCAAAGTTAGTAAACTTACTCATAAGTTTAAATTACTCCACGGATGTTTGGCTAGCCTCAGAATGAGATGAATACAGCTCCTTGAACTTCACAGCAGTAGCACTCCAAGAAAGGTGGCTTTGTTGAAGGACATTATGGGATTTCTTCCCGATACTGCTGCTCGGCTCTAAGATGGCACCCACTGTGAACTGGCTGAGGAGTTTGGCTAGCCTGCGAGGTTGACACCTAGTGAGCTGCATTTGGAGAGGGCACCTATATTCCCTCTTCCCCCTGCCTAATGGTGACCCATGGTGGCCCAAGAGGGCTTAGGAACTATTGCTTTGGGCATTGACATTGGAGACTTGGCTTTCAGAACAAAGAAACAGCCCGCAGAGTGAGTAGAAGAGTGGAGGCAGCTGTAGGTCATTGTTTACAATGGGGCCCAGAACCCCACTGAGACATCATCCAGGGCGGAAAGGATTGTGGCAAGGTGACAGCTGCAAAATATGAGGCTGACAGTGCCAAGATGTGACTGCCTGCTGTGGGCGAGCTAGGGAGCTTGGGTGTCTGGCCCTTATTGCACATGGCACTCTGTGGTTAAGGCGAGAGTGACAGTGCCTCAGTGAAACTCTTGGAGGATGCAGTGAGAGAACAACAGAGGCAAGCAACCATGTTTGCTGATAGACTGTTGTGGAATCTTAATGTGTGTCCATAGCGCTTGCTGCATGGTTGTGCTCATGTTTTGCCCAGGAGGACTGAATCATTGCAGGCACACATGCCACTACACTAACCAGAGTAGATTCAGTTGCAGAGCTCACACCAGTCCACACACAGGGGGTACAGCCAAGGAAGGACACAATCTCACCTGCCCCTCTGTGCTTATGTCAATTATTGATTATCAGTTACCCAAGTTGCCTGAGTAGTGAGCCTTCCAAATGGTATGGCCCTTTGAAACCAACAAGGAAGGTAGGACTTTATTGCTTGGGCTACTTTATTTGATATACCCTTACAAGGCAACAAAGTATCACAATTTGTCACCCCACAGGAGCCAGGGAAACAACAGGATGCAGAAGAACTGAACTAGACAGCATACTCCTGCGTGTGGAAGAGTCCCCCAAATTGTTTTCCTCGTCCACTGAACAGTTGGAAGACCATGTGCTCCTCTTCTAAATTGGTTAAGATTCTGGACGCCATCAACTGATTCTGTGAAGTTCTTGAAGTCAAAGTTGATAAGGTGACCAGTGACTTAGGTGTCTTGGATCATAAATTGGCTAACAAAGTAAAAACCAAGGAGATTGAGATTATCAACATGTGTCTGGAGATGAAGACTCTTAAAGGGCAAGACCAAGAACTCTCCAAAAAGACTGACCTACTATACCACAGAGCTGAGGACTCTGAAGGTCATAGCTATCTCAACAATATATGTGTTGCAGGACACCTGGAGAACTTTGAAAAGTCGAATATGGTAACTTTTGTAGAGAACTGACTATGAAAGAAGGTGGCCCCGTAGGGGCTTTTAAACATTTTAATGTTGGAAAGGGTGCATAAGTTGTTAGCAAGGCCACCTCCCTGTGGTGCCTTTCCACACCCTGTTGTGGAACACCTGCTACTTTTTCGAGACAGTCATCTCATACTACAGCATCCCAAATTGCAGGCCACTTCCATATTGGCACAGAAGCTGTGATGATATTCCCTGGCTATACGATGGAGGTGCAAAAACATAGGGCTTCCTTTATTGTTCATATTTCCAGCCATACTCAAACTCATGGTTCATGGTAACACACACTTCTTTAAGGATCTAAAGAGCTCCTTGGAATGGTTTGAGCATTACAAAGTAGGAACGAATGTAACAGAATGGAAGACGCAGCCACTTCCGAAGTGACAAAGATGAAGGTGACGCAACAGCTTTGATCCTAAGTACCTTTTCAGAACTCAAAAGGAAACAAGCTGAAGTGATTATGACAGTAACTAATTTTGCCACTCTGTCTCACCACATAATTATGGTTGAGTCACAAAATCAACGTCGGACAGTTCAGAATCTGGGAAACTACATATTGAAAACCCTCCATTGTCACGCATCAGAGCACAAGTGGTGGACGATCTCTGATGGCCTTGATTCTTAATCTTTTTTCTTTTTGGAGTTCTACACCTATTGCAATGGTAACTTTGATATTGGTGTCATATCTGTTGACCCATGCTTTGTGGCGGTAACAGACATGGATTTGCAGATCCCAGGACCTTCTGGATTATAAGTATCTTATTGTGAGGCCCGGGGTGGGATTGGGTGGGAAGAAAAAGGAGAAATCTCAGTTCACCCTCAGACTGCATTGGCTGTCAGCCACAGAAGTGAAGTTTGAACATTTGTTACACATTTGTTCTTTGTACTTGTTTCCCCCATCTTTTTTTATCTTACTTTTACCCCCAGTTTTTGCACTAGTTTTGGATGAATAGTTGTTGTCAGACTGCCCATGGATGTGGTAGTTGGGGAACGTTCTATGGTGTTTAATCAGGATACTGATATGCCCGAGCAATTATGCCCTCATGGGAACTCAATAATAGGTTGGGTGACCTGGCAACACTCCTATATGGCATATATCTCTATGTTCTTTATGTGGAATGTGAGGGGAATGAGTCTAAACAAAAATGCCACACAATGTGGTGTACCTTCAAGACCTTCAAGAGACACACCAGAGAGCGGGGATGTTGCAATACTCAAGCGGAGATGGAGGGGACAGAGTTTCACTATAACCCACTATGGCTCATATCGATACAGCTGGGTGTTATATGTTGTGAGAAATTTAGTTGTTGGTTGATGGGGTGTGAACCCTGGTCTAGCAACAGCCACAATCCCTTGCAGGGTAAACCACAAACAGTCACTAAATTAACCTGTGCTTAACCCTGGGTAGCTAGGCACAAAAGGCAGTCAGGCTTAATTTAGAGACAATGTGCTAAGTATTTATGCAGTACACAAACAGCAATACAGTGAAAGCACAACACCAAAAATACCAAACCAACTTAGAACAACAGAGAACATTTAAATACATTATTTGACTCCAAAACCGTAAAAATCCAATTCGTATAAACCAGAGTTCTGAATTTTTAAATTTTAAGGTTCAAAATAGCAATTCCTCAAGTTTAGAAAATTGCCACCTGGGTACCTTTTGCTCCAAAACCAAGGGTCCAGCAGTGGAGGGAGATCTCTTGGGGATGCAGATCTCAATCAGGCTGGGTCCAGGTGCAGGTTTATGTCCCTGTGGCTCAAAGCAGTATGCCAGCTGAACTAGTCCTGGAGTCACTACTGGAGTCCTAGGTGTAAGTGGTGATACGGGGCTCTGCAGCAGGGCTGGTCTTTGAAGGTCCCAAGCAAGCTCTAGGTAGCAAAGCAGTCCTTCTAGGTAGGGTAACAGTCTTGCAGACTGCATAGCAGATCACAGAAGCAGGCTTCCCTCTGAGAGTCCTTCCACAGGTCCAGTAATTAGCTGAGAAGTTGGTCTGGGAGCCCTTTTTTTATACCCTGGTGCCCTGCTCCTAGAAGCTGGGAGAAGTTTCAGAAAGGTTCTTTGAAATTCCTGGAATGTCCTGCCTCCCCCTACCTTGACTCCGAGCTGGATGGTTTATCATTACAAGCTCATAGGTACCAAACATGAGATATCTACCTCCTGCGGCTTAGGAATTACAATGTATTAATTCTAATACGGAATTCCTAATGTTACCATATGGGAATGGTAGGCCTCTCTAGTAGTGAGAAAACTATTCTGGGAGTTTTTCAAAACTAGGACTTGTACAACTAAAAGGTACATGTCCTTCCATTTAATTCCACAGCACCCTGCCCTATGAGCTACTTAGGGCCTACCTTAGGGGTAACTTATATGCAATAAAAGGGGAGTTTAAAGCTTGGCAAGGGGGTGTAAATGCCATGTCAACGTGTCAGTTGGACTCTGCATTCAGGCTGCAATGGCTTGCCTGGGAAAAGTGTTAAGGTGGCACTCATGTGGTTGGCACAATAAACACTGCAGCCCCAGTGATAGCATTCAATTTACAGGCCATAGGTATATTATATACCACTCTACAAAGGGCTTACATGTAAATTAGATATGCCAATCAGGTTATCGCGTAGGATCTCATTATTCTAATGAGACTACTGGATTTGGGTGCCAGAATCCCTTGCACTGTGGGGGACTGAGTTTAACCCACTACAGGTGACACCTATCAGCCTAATCCAGATTTTGCTCTGACTAACTAGCAGTGCCTCATCTCTACCCAAGAGCAGGGATGATTGGGCAGCCGAGCACATGACACAATTGATTCCTTATGGAAATCATGGTCACTCAGATCGCATCCGTTTCTCTCAGTTATTTTAGTCTCACATATACAAAGACAATCAGAGGCAGTATATACTTACATAAGGTGTTGATAAAACAACTGCATCTTAGATAACAAAGCATGTACTGCAATTACCAGGACGATAAAGCATGACAGGATTAAAACTGTGACAATTGTCATTAAAATCGTTAAAATAATTCCTACCTAGGCTATGTTAGAGCAGAGCATGTTAAGCTCTAGTTCTGCCCTTCAGATTCCCCTGGGAAGACATCATCCCTCATACCTGAGCAAGAGGCCTGTAGTCTACATTAACAGCTGTAGCAAAGCATTTCAGCAATCAGCATACAGTTGTGGTCAGCTGGCTGGAATCTCCCTCTAACGCGTATGGGACAGAGAAGTGTTTTTATAACAAAACAGCTGATGTTCTGAGAAAATGTGCCTACGTAATGATGTGTATGTTTCTATGAACACTAGAGACAAGCGTTACCACTTTTACCTGCAACCTATCTTTCTGCAGCCTTGAGAAAAGCACGGAGTGAAAGAAATGTCTTGTTTAATAACACAGTGCTGACCTAGAACAGCTAGATAGAGAGAAATAAAACAAGACTGCAAATAAGGCTATTGTTAAAATAATAAACTAAGCTGAATAAAATATATCGAAGTTAAAGTGCACAGCGGCAGGCCTAGTTCGCTAAAATAACGTGTGTGGAGCTATAACTAAAATGGCTACACAACAAGGTATTTGCCAATCAAACCATGTTTAGCAGTGTTAGCACTTGCGCTTTAGCACTGGTTAGCAGTGGTAAAGTGCACAGAGTCCTAGGGCATACAGAGCAAAAATCCAGACAACATAGAGCCAAGCAGTCAAAACATTTGTGGGAAGATCACCTAAGGCTGACAGGTCTAAAATACTCTATTGCAGGGTAGGCTGAATTGGGAACCAATTATTATTGGCAGTCTATATAACTCCAAAATGGGCCAGATGTAGTTTCTGGAGTCTCCCATCCCTAGACCTTGAGACCCCACTGATATAGGGTGGGGATTTTAATTGTGTGGCATATGTTAGCCTTGATAAGTCTATGCCTCTTCTAATATACAGTCTGATAGTTAAACTTTTAACTGACTCTACTTGATACTGTGGTCTAGAGAGGGAAAAATATGTGGCAATATCATAACAACTGAGAACTCTCACTTATCGTGAGCATTTAATGTAATCCGCACAGAGCGGGGTAAAGCGAACAGAATGATAGGTTGGCTGATACAGTGCACAGACAGATCTGGTTCAATCACCCAAGTTAAAACTGAGATATGTATTGTAATGTTTGCCTAACAACAACTACACTGTACAGAGGGGAAACCGTAACTCTGGTCTCTAAAATAGATGCATTACTAGAGAAGAGCATCATTCACTCAGCTATTGGATGATGGGTGTGGCATGCTCGATGGATCGCTTACAGAACCTAAGTTGAAAGGAGCTATCAAAGAACTGCTCTGTGTTAAAACACCAAGCACCAGTGGGCTGTCAGTTGACTTTTATCATGCTTATGTTGCCCAGCCATTGGCCAGGTTGGTTGAAGTTTACATGACAGCAATAGAACATGATTCCCTACCTGCTACTTTTAGAGAAGTGCTCATTGTCTCAATTTCTAAGCACAGAGCTGATGCATTGAGTGTGGCATTCTACAGACCGCTGCCCATGCTGAACATTGAAAATAAAATCTTTAGCTAGGTACTAGCGAAACACTTACAGTCTTACCTCCAGACCCTAGTGCACAAGGATCAGAGCAGTTTCATTCCCCAAGGTAGTACCTCTTTTAATACCAAGTGACTCTATGGAATCTTGGATGAGACACCGCTGACTCACCACCCGAAAATGGTGGTACTATCAGTAGAGCTGCACAAGGCATTTGACACTCTACATTGGACGTATCTCAGAGCTGTCATGAAACACATGACCTGTGACGTGAACCTGTGAAAGATAGGTGGCACTGTCCAATGTTGACACTTGAACAAGGGTGCCTGCATCAGCGAAGTATTTTTTGCTACCCGAGAGAACAGACAGGGCTGTCCACTGTTCCTGATGATCTTTGGCCTTGCGGCAAACCATTTGCTAGTGTATTGAGAAGAGAGGGTGGGGATAGGGACATCTTGCTGATGGATGACGTACATATGATATCACTATACACAGACGATATGCTCCTCTATCTAAAGAACACAGAAAGAGGGATCCCTTGGAGCATGGGACTGCTTGGGTGTTTGAGGAATGTATCTGGTTTGTATGCAAATTGAAATAACACCTCAGTGTTCCTAGTAATGCCTGACAACAGCAAGTACCAACAGGGCTGGTGCAGTTTGATATCACATGGGAATTCCAAATAATTAAATATCTAGGCGTCAAAGTCTATCACTTGGAAATGGATACTCAAGAGGGTAATTTGGGTGGTGAGCCACTGCCGCCCGTGGGGAGTGTGGCCTTTTGATGCACGTTGCAATTATCGTTGATGGCTAGAATTGCACTCTCCACGATGGAAATTCTCCACAGAATGCTGTACTTTTTTGCAAACCTCCCAGTTTTGATACCTCAGAGCTGGTTCAGGGCCTTTAATTGTCTCATTCTGGAGTTGATTTGGAATGGTGAATCCAGCGGGTTCCCTACACACCCTATGCTACCTAATCAGACGGGAAAGGATTGGGGATCCTGGATTATAAGTTTTACTGCCTGTCAGCCACCCATGCAATGGGTGGTGCATTAGCTAGCCAGGCTGGGCCTAGCTGACATTGGGTAGGTGGGAGCCCTGGAGCAAAAGGAAGCTCTGGTGACATTACTACTAGGACACAGTTGAAGTTCACATGTAAATCCAAACTTCCTATTGTAGCGATACGCTGATAGAAAGCAGTAATAAACAACCATTTTCAATGCAACGGGTCCCGCATTTTCTCGAGTTAGAGCTATTAACATTGTAAACTATTAACCGGAATTTTCTTGCAACAAAGATTTTAAGAAAAAAAATGTCGCACGATTGTGCTATGTAAACTACAGCGCGATCGCGCTGTTAGGAAAATAAACAGAAAAAAAGTCCAGAAACCAGGCTGAAAACATCGAGCCTTGTATGTTTTTAGTAGTTTACCGGTGCTGTGTAGGTGGGCTAAACACCGGAAAAGTCATGACGTCTGCATGCATTTCACGAATGAAAGCAAGCGGATTTTAAAAGGCAAGCTCATGAACCAATGAAAGTGACTGACATAACATTTATATGGTTGGAAGCCCAAAGAGAGATTACAGAATGGGACAGAGCGCTTTGCACTCGCCCGTAAAAAAAAACACAACATCCAATATATTTTTCAGCAATTCTCCTAGTGATACTACCCACCCCCAGAGTGGGTTTTCTGACAGCAAGGCATCCACTGGACTGGCAGACATTCAGCTTAGTGACTGCTGGTTATTGTTTCTCTGAGGGTACCACCCGAAAACTGATAGCTATGACTGAGGAAAATGAACTCTCTCTCTGGTAATCAGCCTCTAATGTGCTGCACAGTGATAAGGACACTGCAGGTCCCATAAGTTTCTGTTAGTACTGGTGACATTCAGCAAGAGTCACAAATCGGTTACTGGTTCTACAGGCCCCTACTAGATATGGTGACAAACAGATTTCTAAACCTGCGGAATAAGTGGGAGGAGACCGGTGAAGGAGTGGGACTAGGCACTGAAACATGTTCATACAGTGTCAAGAAACACCTGCTGCAAACATACGCAGTTTAATTACTTCCACAACACATATCATGCCCACAGACTCAATATAATGTTACGCACGGACACCATGAGTTGCCCTCTCGGCAATCTTGTAGAGACAGACTCCATTTACATGGTGTGGAGCTGAAAGGTGCTAACTTCATTTTGGGTCCAAGCCACAAGTGATCTTGAATGTCTATTGAATAGGATGGCATTGGTTACTTAAGAAATCTGCCTGTTGTGTGTGTACAGCAGGAAAGGGAAAGGAAAGCAGGTGATTTTTCCTGGAGATGGCCCTGGTTTTTGTCGGTATAGACATAGCCTTGCAATGGGGAGGCCCCAAGGGACCACCTCACAGCAGATGGAAAAAGGAGGCCAAAAAGTTGTTGATAGTGGAGGGAGTGACATTGCGTGCTGAGGAGGTCCAAGGCCTATGAGATTACCACTAGCAGATCTATTGATGGAAGTGATTTCTACCTTTCTGAGAACCAATGCCTGGGGATTCAAAATTAGATACTCTGCAATGCAGGCTGTTTTTTGCCCCCTACTCCCTCCTTCCCCACCTCTGATTCATATTAGATGTGTCACAAATGTTCATATGCTGTAGTTGACAGTACTGGGATTATCGATTTGTAAAACTAGGGAAGTTTTCTTGGCAGCTGTAGTAAACTTTTGGGGGAGAAGGTAATATGGCATCTGTCAAGCCGAGTGACACATCAATTTATTTCTTTTGATTTATTGTTTACTCAGGGTATTGGTTGCCAACTGTTTAAGATTTAGAACTGTAGTCAGAAGCTGGAACGTTAGAGTATATTCCCTTGTTTTGCCTATGGAATGTCTGCAAGTAACAAAATGTTTAATAAGAACATATTTTGAAAAAGTGGAAATTACTCAAAAGTGCCGGATTGGCCACTGTATTCCAGAGCCCCAAGTTATCCAATGAGGAATAGCACGATGGTGCAAGACCACCTTCTCTATGCCGTTCAACGCCGCCAGAGTTACCTCACTTCTACCTGTCCCTACATACAGGACAGGTGGTCGACATTTTATGGTGGTGGACAATATTCAGATAATCGAGAACTGCGTCATTTCCATGTTTTGCACATACATTGCCATTCCCATTGTCCCATCACGTTACTGCGCTGTGTACACTGAGGTGGTGGGTCCATTGTTTCAATTGTGACAGCCTACTCACTCTTGTGTCCCTTAGATACCTACCACTGCAGAAGAATCGGAGGATGAGACAAGCCCACATGTAGAGACCCCTTATGGACTTGGCTTCACTAAGGAGAGGCCTACAATACTCACCTATAGACTCGACAGGGCCACAATCACAGAGCTATGTGCTCAATTGAAGCCTGATTTGATATCAGCTATCCGTCATCCCACTGGGATCCCCCCTCTACTGTAGGTTCTATCAGTCCTCCATTTCCTGGCAACTGGTTCATTCCAAGTGACAGTGGGCTTGGCAGCAGGAATGTCACATCCAGTGTTCTCAATCGTGCTGGCAAGGGTTTTGTCTGCCCTGGTGAAATACATGTGCAGCTACACTGCTTTCCCCCAGGTGGAAGATTTGGCCAGGCAGGATTCTATGCAATGGGACATCTACCCAACATTATTGGGGAGATTGACGATACACATGTTGCGTTTGTCCCCCCGCCAGAATGAACAGGTGTTCAGGATCTGAAGAGCTTCCAATCACTCAATGTGCAAATGGTGTGCCTGGCTGACTAGTACATCACCCACGTCACTGCCAAGTATCCTGGGTCAGTGCATGACACCTACGTCCTGAGGAATAGCAGCATTCCACATGTGATGACACAACTACTGAGGCACAGGGTGTGGCTAATTGGTGAGGCTGAGTCCCCACCCTATGTATGTCAGTGTATGCCTTCTTGTGTTGACCCCATACCATTGTGTAAGGCTAATGTTTGTCCATCAATACTTGCAGCTGACTCTGGCTACCCAAACCTATTGTGGCTCCTGATCCCTGTGAGGAATGCCAGGACAGGGGCTGAGAATCATTGTAATGATGCACATGGGTGAACCAGGAGAATTATTGAGAGGACCTCCGGCCTCCTGAAGGGCAGGTTCAGATGCCTCCATCTTACCTGAGGATCCCTGTGCTACTCACCCGAGGAAGTCTGCCAGATAGTAGTGGCATGCTGCATGTTGCACATCCCGGCCCTCAGGCGACATATGCCTTATCTGCAGGAGGAGGAGACTGGAAATTCCCCTGTGGCAGCAGTGGACCCGGAGGACATTGAGGATGAGGAGGCAGAGGATGTGGACAACAGAACATCAGTTATACGTCAATACTTCCAGTGACACACAGGTGAGACAGTGGAACTGACCATTCCTCTGATTATTGATGTGTTCTTTGTGGCTGTAGCGGGATGGCATTCACTTCCTTTGCATCTCTACTTACTGTCATCTATGGCTCCTCATTTTGCAAATATTGGTGATATGACAACAGTGTACTGATGTGGTGTCTACAGACAGATACAGGTCTTAAAATGTATGCTATCACAGTGTTCAGATCATTTGCACAAGATGTCACATAAAACACTTTCACTTAGGTTGTATTCAAAGGTGTTTATTGTAGTGCAAATTATTGACGGAATAGTGGAATGGAATGGGGTGATGGTAGAGGTTAGTCCAGGGTATTGTTCCAGTCTGTTTGTAGCATAGGTCCAGTGTCCAACTAACCATAGGAAGGGGAACAAAGGCAGTTCAAAGGGGATAAGGTGGGGCACAAGGGGGACATTCAGGAGGGTCTCATTTCCTCGCTGTGGTCTTGGTCTTGGCAAGTGTCTCTGGCTTCTGTCTGGGTCGCAGGGAACGTTTGCAGAGTGGTTCACCTTCTGCAGGAGCAGGGGTGCTGGTGGCCTGTGGGTCCTCTGGCATGGCCTACTGCCCACTAGCTGCAGCGGGAAGTGGTGGGCTGGTCAGTAGACTGGCTAGTGGTAGGGGACCTCTACCGTGTTGTGCATTCCCTCATGATGTTGGCCATATCTGCCAGCACCCCTGCTATGGACACCATGGTGGTGTTGAGGGCCTGCAAATACTCCCTGATCTCCTGATGATGTACCCCTGCAGCCGTTTGTTCTCCTGCATGTTGGTAAGGATCTGGCCCATCTTGCCCTGGGATTGTTAGTAAGCCCCCAGGACATTGGTGAGTGCCTCCTAGAGAGTCGGTTCCCTGGGCTTGTGCTCCCCCTTGTGCACAGCGGTCCTCCCAGTGTCCCTGTTTCCCTGTGCTTCTATCCCCTGAACAGTGTGCCCACTGCCACTGAACCCAGGACCCTGATTGTCTTGGGTGTGAGATGTGGACTGGGGTCCCCGTACAGTTGGGCACACTGCTGATTGACGTGTCCTGGGGACAGAGGTATGTGGACATTGGATGGGTGCTGTGGTGTTGGTTACTGATGGGGGAGGCTCTGTGGTGGACTGTGAGCAGACTGGGGTGGCTGACTGACCAGTGGTCCCTGATTGGCCAGGTAGTTCATCCAGATCCTGAAGTCCAGAGATGCTGTCATCACTGGGGGAGTCTTCTGTTAGGGTACTGGTTAGTCGTGACACCTCCTCGCTGCTGAGATTGGCTGGGGCACCTGTGCGGATGTAAGGGATGTATTATACTTCATGTCTGTGACATATTGTACAACCCTTGCTTCCCCTCTATTGTTGCTGTTGCCCTGCCACCTTTGTTTGTGTATGGTGATGGATTGTGTGATTGTTAGTTCTCCATGCAGTGCATGCTTTAGTGATGGGTGTCCATGCAGGGCTGGGAGGGATGTCCACGCAGGGCATGGCATTGGGGTTAATCATATATGTAGGTGCAGTGTGTGGGATGGAGTAGAGCGATGGGAGTGACGGTGAGGGGGTGAGATGGCATGCAGATATGGAGGGTAATAAGTAGTAAATATTGACTCACCAAAGTCCAGTCCTCCGGCTACTCCAGTGAGTCCCTCAGGATACAGTATTGTTCATACCATGCTGTGAGCTGTGGGGGAGAAGGAGGGGGTCCACCGCCAGTCCTCTGGATGGCGAGCTGGTGCCTTGCTGCCATGGAGCATACCTTCCCTGTAGGTCGTTCTACTGCTTCCTGATGGAGTCCCTTGTTCTTGGGTGCTGTCCCACGGTGTTCACCCTGTCCACGATTCTCCACCATAGCTCCATCTTCCTGGCAATGGATATTTGTTGTACCTGTGCTCCAAACAGCTGTGGCTCTACCCTGACTATTTCCTCGACCATGACCTGCAACTCCTCATCTGTGAAACGGGGGTGCCTTTGTGGGGACATGGGTGTTGTGTGGGGTGTGTTGTACAGCGGGGGTTGAGTGATGTGGTGGGGTGTGGGATGTTGGGTGTGCGACGGATGTGTGGGTGTTTGTGGTGTGTGTGTGTAGTTGGCTCAGTGGTCTTCGTGTTAGTCTTGTGGCGCTTATTGGGCACGCCGGTGTCTACGCCAATGGTTTGCCACCATTGAATGTTCGCTGTGGTGATTCGTGGATCATAATGTGGTGGGTGTTGTTTTGTTGGCATAACGGTATGGGTGTTCATACAGACACTTTCGCACTGACCTTTGGGCTGGTGAATTTGTGTTTGTGGCAGTATTCTGTAGGTTTGGTGTGTGTGTGTTATAATATGGCGAATGGATATTCGCCACTGCTGCGGTATGTTTGTGGCCGTCACTGCAGCGGTAAGCGGGATTCAGGTCAGGGCCGTAGGCAGTGAACGCTGCCGTTTTAGGCCTCTTGTGCACTGGTCTGTCCTGTTTGCAGTTCACACAGGATAGGCAGGTGCATAAGAGCCCTGGCAGCTTTCACTGCCTACGGCCCTGGCCTGAATACAAGCCAGGGCCGTAGGCAGCAAAAGAAAGCTGCCTTTTCAGGCCCCTTGTGCACCTGGCTGGCCCATGTCCACTTCACACAGGACAGGCCGGCGCACAAGAGTCCTGAAACAGCAGCTACGACCCTTTCCTGAATGTGCCTGATCTCAGAAGTGCTAAGCAGGGTCGGACCTGGCTAACCAAGCCCGACCCTGCTTAGCACTTCCAAGATCTGGTACATTTAGGACTCTGCGAGTCACGGAACTCCACCTCCGCAGAATCCCACAGAGTTTTTAATCAACATCAGGGAATTTCGTGGAGTCAGACTCCGTCAACTCTGCCCAGGCCTAGTTTTTCAATGTCTTGTTTCACATTTACCCTTGTACCCAGCTACAGCTCTGTATCTCAGAGTTTACTTCCTGCACCTCTGGATGGAAACATGTTGAAAGTCTCCTGAACTTGTGCTGGTGTTGGTATGGTGTGCTGGAGTTTCGTCGTGCAGTACATTGTGCTTTTGCAATGCTATATTCTGGGTCATAGCAACACCACAAAATAAAATGATGGACCGAGTGTTACACTCACTCCTAGTCACAGTTCTGTGTTTAATCCATAGTTATTTTGCTCACCATGTCACACCAGGGTGGCCACAGCTGTATGCAAATCGGTCTTGACCCTGCTCTCCATGGGAACTGTCCAGCCCGAACTTCCAAGCCAGGTCCTCCCTGGACCAGAAACAAGCATCCTGGGACCTGTTTCAGGGTATCACCCCTCATCAGCCAGGCTAGCTTCAATCCAGTGGCACAGCGAACAAGGGACACGGGTCTGAGCATACTCTAGCCACTAAGGGCACACATAGCAACACCACAAAATAAAATGATGGATGGAGTGTTGAAACTTTTCAAACACTCACCCACAGTCATAGATCTGGATTTAATCTATTGTTTTTCAGCTTGGCATGTCACCCCAGGTTCGACCCAGCCATATGCAAATCAATCTTAACCCTGCTCCTCATGGGAACAGTCCTGTCGGAACTGCCAAGCCTCGTTCTCCCTGGACCTGAAAACAAGCATCCTGGGACCAGTTTGTGGTATCACCCATCAACAGCCAGGCTTCCTTGAATCTACTGGTGCAGCAAGCAAGGAACTGGCATCTGTACATATCCTAGTCACTAAGGGCACACATAGCAACACCACCAAATGAAATGATGGACAGAGTGTTGAAACCTTTCAAGCACTCCCCCACAGTCATAGACCTGGGTTTAATCCATACATTTTTTGTTCACCATGTCACCTAAGGGTGGACCCAGCCATAGGCAAATCAGTCTTTACCCTCCTTCCAATGGGGACAGTCCAATCTGAACTGCCAAGCCAGGTCCTACCTGGACTGGAAACAAGCATACTGGGACAGGTTTCAGGGCATCATCCCTCATCAGCCAGGCTAGCTTGAATCTAGTAGCGTGACAAGCAAGGAACCCATGCCTGGGCACACCCTGGCCACTAAGGGCCCACATAGCAGCACTACAAAATAAAATGATGGACGGAGAGGGTTGAAACTTTTCAAACACTCACCCCCGGTCACATATCTGGGATTAATCCATAGTTATTTTGCTCACCACATCACCCCAGGTTGTACCGAGCTATATGTAAATCTGTCTTGACCCTGCTCCCCATGGAAACTATCCAGCCCGAACTGCCAAACCAGGTCCTCCCTGGACTGGAAACAAGCATACTGGGACCGGCCTCAGGGAATCACCCCTCATCAGCTAGGCTAGCTTGAATCCAGGGGCGGAGCAAGCGGGAACCCATATCTGGGCTTAACCTAGTCACTAAGGGCCCACATAGCAACACCACAAAATAAAATGATGGATGGAGTGCTGAAACTTTTCAAACACTCACCCCCAGTCAGAGATCTAGGTTTCATCCATTGTTATTTTGCTCTCCACATCACCCCAGTTTGGATCCAGCCATATGCAAATCAGTCTTGACCCTGCTCCCCATGGGAACAGTCCAGCCCAAACTGACAAGCCAGGTCCTCCCTGGAAAGCAAACAAGCTTCCTGGGACCTGTTTCAGGTTATCATGCCTCATCAACCAGAACTGCTTGAATCCAGTGGTGCAGAAAGCAAGGGACCTATATCCAGGCATACCCTAGGCACTGAGGGAGCATATAGCAGCACCACAAAACAAAATAATGGTGGAGTGTTGAAACTTTTCAAACACTCATCCCAGTCACGGATCTGGGTTTCATCCATTGGCATTTTTCTCGTTACGTCACCACAGGTTGGACCTAGCCAGATTCAAATAGTCCTGATCATGCTCCAAATGGGAACAGTCCACCCCAAACGGCCAAGCCAGATCCTCCGTGGACTGGAAACAAGCATTGTGGGACCAGTTTCGGGGTATCACCCTTCACAGCCAGGCTAGCTTGAATCCAGTGGCTCAGTGAGCAAGGGACCCACATCTCATCCCCTAGTGACTAAGGGTCTACATAGCAACACTAAAAAACAAACTGATGTGTTGAAACTTTTCAAACACTCATCCAAGTTACAGAACTTGTCAGGGGAATTCTTCAGGGCCCAGTAGTAGGATAGAATGGGATTCACCCCACTTATGCACGGCTAGGGATCCTTGGCCCTGAAGAATGCCCCTGACCAGTTGTGGCTCAATGTGAGGGCAGAAACATGTTGGCTTTGTTTTACGATGGGGTGAGTCATTATACACACACACATACCAATCAATTCTTGTTTTAACCTCACCAACAGACACCCCTAATAAAGGTGCAGTAACACTAGTAGTCTGTTGGGATTTTTAAATGTGACTGGATCCCTGTTTCATCCAGAATAACTTCATCTAAGAACTCCCTTTGGGTGTATTTCACCACAAGGTTGAGTCTGCCCTTTTTGCATTGTCCTACCACGATGGGGACAGGTGGTCTATGATGAAGCATGACACTGTTAAGTGTGTCAGATCACATGTTCCATTAGGAGGAACTCTCAACACAAGTCCCAAAATCATAGTCTTTAACCAGAACCCCAGATAATACTGACAGGGTCATAACCAAAGTGGTTGCCGCTAACAGATTTAACTTATTTCCTCCACGCCCTTTGTGTATACTGCTGCAGGATAAATTCTGAAAGAACTGCTGGACTCGTATTCTGCATGACAATTCCTGCAAGTTTTTTGTATAGCAAGATTATGGCCGAGTCCTAATCCTCCATCTGCTAGCTTGTGGTGGAATAAATTTTCCGAAATAAGTGGGCTAGACATTGCTATCATTACAAGCAACCCAGATAGGAAACAACTCAGACAAACATGGCATCCTTTGATTGACTGGGTGCATTTGCAAGATTAGTATATTGCATTGTGATTATAATACTTGATTTTGAAAAGCCTTTCTTGTTATCTATCCCCTTGTAGCTTGTAGGGGCGGCTTCTCTGCAGTGGCTTAGGGGCGTCACCTGCCCTGGCTGAACCAGCAGACAAAAAATAAATGATAGCTTACTCTCGTTTTATTTTTCAGCACTTATCATCTGTTGGCTCAGCCAGCAAAGTGTACAAGGAGGGATGAGGCTGGGCCATGGTAGGTGGGAGGGGACAGGAGGGGAGAGTACATTAAGGCCCATATTTATACTTTTTTAGGCTGCATTTGCATCATTTAGGTAAGTGTACTCTTTTTAAAAAAATGTTGTTTCACCGATCCTCCCCCGTTATCCCCCCTCCCACCAGCCCCTTTGACATATGAGACGGCCACCGCTGGTATCTTGATATTTAGGTACTCTTGTACCAACTGCATATATTTATGATAATAACATTTTTTTTTAAGTCGAACATAAAATACGTTGGTAAACGCAGAGATATGAATTGAAGAAACAGTGAACTACAATCATGAGTATATGTTTACAACTAGGGTATGAGATTTCTCGTTACAACTGAATGATTTGAGAAGAAGAAAAATGCTGTTCTGTCTTGCATTGTATGAACTATTTTGTGACTACTTAGTCACCTTTGTTAAATAGACCAGCTTTGAGTTATGGAAAAGTATAGTAAATAATTATCTTTAGAAGTGCATGTATTTTGGTGTATTACTTTGAGATATATCTATGTTTCTTATTGTCAGACAATAAATCAAACCATTTCTATGTGGCTGTTTTATATATTTCAGGTACTATTTTTTATCAGTTATTCTTACCTTAATATTTGTCCATTCATACTGCTCCACCATTGTATATTTTATTAGGACTAATAATCTATTGTACTACAGAAATGCTTTTTATAAAGCATTCACACCACTGCTGTTTATCAACATTAACAGTGATGACATTTGTAGTGCATAGTTTGCAAGTTCCTACAGAATTACATATAATAACATTAAACAAAAACTTGTATGGATATTGTTTTTACTATAATCACTTCCCAAGTTACATAAACCCCATTCTTTCACAAATTAATCATTGTACTTGTACTGCACCTTTTGCATACAAACGTATGACCTAGCACCTGTAATCACAAAGAAATTAGTCCTTTATAGACTGATCCCTAAAAGATGCCCCTGGACAGCCAAGAGCAAATAATTAATTAATAAAATCAGGAATCCTGTAACACAAATAATCAAGACCGAAAATGCAGAAATAAATTGGGTATTTCTTAATCATTACAGGTGCATTCATGAGGAAGCTGAAGGGGGTTCTGGAGCAGTACCTAGAACAGTATTTTAATGGAATACAGCTTCCTCAAGTCTCAAGACACTCCAAAAACTGCAGTAAATATCAACATAGGATCTCAGGAGGTGGCCTTACCTTGAAAAAATATGACCAATGCTAAGGTGACCAGGAGCAATGGTATACCTGCAAAAGTATACAAGGCCTTTCTAGATTAGCTTCTCCCAATCCTATAAATCATTTTAATAGCATAAAGGAAGGAGATTAAGGGGGTCATTCTGACCTCGGCGGTAAAAGGCGCCTACCGCCGGTCAGAAATCCTCCATAATCCCGCCGCGGTCGCGGAAACCCGCCACGGTCATTCTGACCCGCAGAAGGCAAACCTCCGAAAATCCGACCGCCACAACAGACCGCCAGACCAGCGGTCGGCGGAAAGGTGGAGGTGACAAAACCTCCACCGTCACGCCAACAGAAATACGCCCATGCCATTACGACCCACGAATCCACGCGGCGGTCATTCAAACGCGGTATTCCATTGGCGGGACACACCGCCGCGGTCAGAATACACACAAACGAACAAAACTCAGCCACATTGGATGATTTGAATCCCACACACCTGATACACATACACACACCACTCCCACACACACAATACGATATAAAACACCCACCCACATCACCCACAAACCCCTACGCTAAAAAATTCGTAAAGAAGGCAAGAGCGAGACACCAGCATCCAAAAAATAACAGCCACAGCCACTCAACACCATCACCCACACACTATCCACACACAAAACAACACACACCACCACACTCAACTCACTTAAATACACATACTCCACCCCACACATCATACACACCACCCCATGGCACCCCAAAGACAACCCCGCTTCACAGACGAAGAACTCAGGGTCATGGTGGAGGAAATCGTTCGGGTAGAGCCCCAGCTGTTCGGCACACAGATACAATACACCAGCATTGCCCGGAGGACGGAGCTATGGCAGAGGATTGTCGACAGGGTGAACGCAGTGGGACAGCACCCCAGAAATCGGGAAGACATCAGGAAGCGATGGAACGACCTACGGGGGAAGGTGCGTTCCATGGTATCCAGGCACAACATCGCCGTGCAGAAGACTGGCGGAGGACCCCCACCTCAACCCCCACAATTCACATCATGGGAGGAGGAAGTCTTGAACATCCTGCATCCTGACGGCCTCGCAGGAGTCGGCGGAGGAATGGATACTGGTAAGTTGAAGCTTCAATACTGCTTCCCCCCCACCTGCATGCCAAATCAGACCCCAACCCTCACCCCCATCCTCGAACCCCACCCTCACCCCCACCCCCATCCTCACCCCCACCCTCACCCCCACCACCATCCTCACCCCCACCACCATCCTCACCCCCACCCCCAGCACACCTATTCCCCGCCAATGTCTCACCATCACAACCCACACATCCCAAAACCTAGGCCTGCATGCGTCCACTAAGCATGGACACCCATCACCAAAGCATGCCCAATGCATATACACATCCCCCCCACAAGCCACCCTCACCAAAGCCCCCACACACGAATGCCAGCACTTGGGGACACGAGAACCCACAGATACACCCATATGCCACACATTGAAACTATAACCATACCTCTATACCCCTGCAGGACCCGACCGTCAACACACCGCGGCGGAGGGGCCAGAATTCTCCACACCCCCCACCCAAGAGGCCGTCAGCGATGACAGCAGCTCTGTCGACCTGGACACCGATGACCAGCCCGGACCATCGGGGACCTCTGGACAGTCGGTTCCCCTCACACAGGCCCAGGCCACTACAGACCCAAACCCCTCTGGGAACACCAGCACAGCTCCCACCCAGCGGGCCCATGCCTCTGTCTCCAGGGCGCGTCAATCTGCGGTGTGTCTACCACTACAGGGCACCCAGGATAACCCACCACCCCAACAACAACAGGGACCTGGGGGCAGTGGTAGTGGGCACACCGGCCAGGGGGCAGAGGCCCAGGGAAACAGGGGAACTCGGAGGGCAGCTGTGCGACAGGGGGGGGAGGAGAGGCCCAGGGAACCCACTCTCCACGAGGTCCTCACCACCATCATGGGAGCATACAACCGCTCCCAGGAGACGATGGCGACGGTACTGGCCCGGTTCCAGGAGATCCAGGCGCTGCAGGAGGAACACTATCGGGGGTACAGGGAGGACATCAGAGCCATCAACACCACCCTGGTTACCATGGTAGGGCTGCTGCAGGACCTCGTCAACAACAGGGCGGACACTGAACAACACCCAAGGGCCCCTGCCACTAGCCTGGACCAAGAACAGCCAACCACCTCCGCCGGCGCTAGTGGACAGGAGGCCCCCGCACAGCAGCAGCCCACCAGACCCCCACCTCCTGCAGGAGAAGAACCACCCCGCAGGAGGGCCCTGAGATCTCGCAAGAAGACAGAGTAGGATGTCAAGACCCCCGCCAGCAATGGATACCACCTGATGTCATCCCACTGTCCCACATAGTCACCCTGTCCATCCTTGAACTGCCCATGCTCCATCTCTCCACAGGCCTCTGGACAATGCACCTGTGTGACTGTTACTCTGGACTCTGCCATGGACATTCCTTCACCATAGCCCCCACCCACTTGAAACCACCCATCCCATTTTGAGCACTTAAATAAACACCTATTTTGCACCAAAATATCAGGAGTCTGGCTGTGATTTCAATAGATTGTAATTGACATGACAGTGCAAATATGTCCTTGTACATGGTGAAGTCAACAAACAGCTGCCACAAAGCTGTAGTCCATGGGGAAACGAAGCACAGGACTCGTAGTGGGGACCCCAGATCTGAAATAGGGAGGGAAAAGCCAAAACTCAGTCATCATACACTGGGGCAAATAGACAGGCAGCAGAGATGCAGGAGAGTAGTTAACATTTACTAAATTATCTTTGAAATGTTACCTGTGTCCTATTGGAAGTACTGTTCAATGATTCTGTCCCTGTTGTCTGTTTCAGCCCCGTCGTCTTCCTCCTCGTCACTCTCCTCAGGTTCCACCGCTGCCACAACACCACCGTCTCGACCATCGTCCTGCAGGAAAGGCACCTGGCGGCGCAAAGCCAGGTTGTGAAGCATGCAGCAGGCCACGATGATGTGACACACCTTCTTAGGTGAGTACATTAGGGATCCACCTGTCATATGCAGGCAGCGAAACCTGGCCTTTAGGAGGCCAAAGGTGCGTTCGATCACCCTCCTAGTACGCCCATGGGCCTCATTGTACCGTTCCTCTGCCCTGGTCCGGGGATTCCTTACTGGGGTCAGTAGCCACGACAGGTTGGGGTACCCAGAGTCCCCCACTAGCCATACACGGTGTCTCTGTAGCTGTTCCATCACGTAAGGGATGCTGCTATTCCTCAGGATGTAGGCGTCATGCACTGACCCTGGGAATTTGGCATTTACATGCGAGATGTACTGGTCATCCAAACACACCACCTGGATGTTCATTGAATGGTAATTTTTTCTGTTCCTGTACACCTGCTCCCTGTCTCTTGGGGGAACCAAAGCCACATGGGTCCCATCAATGGCACCAATTACGTTGGGAATATGTCCAAGGGCATAGAAATCACCCTTCACTGTAGCCAATTCGCCCACCTCAGGGAAAATGATGTAGTTCCTCACGGATTTCATCAGGGCAGACAACACTCTGGATAACACCTTCGAAAACATGGGCTGAGACATCCCAGAAGCAATTCCCACGGTTGTCTGAAATGACCCACTTGCCAAGAAATGGAGTACTGACATGACCTGCACCAGAGGGGGAATCCCTGTGGGTTGGCGGATGGGGGACATCAGGTCGGGCTCCAGCTGGGCACACAGTTCATGGATAGTGGCACGGTTAAGACGGTAGGTCAGGATAATGTGGCGTTCTTCCATTGTCGACAGGTCCACCAGCGGTCGGTACACGGGAGGATTCATCCGTCTCCTCGCCCAACCCAGCGGACGGTGCCTAGGAAGGACAACATGGAGCACAGAGTCAAGCAACCCACAGGTACGTACTCAAAGCTAGCACAGTATACGATTCTCTATGCAGTGAATGGCGTGTCTGAGTGGCTATGCAAGGCCTAGGCCTGTGTGACGCAGTTGAAATTGAGCCATGTGGGCCCTGGAAATGGCGGCTGCCTGACCTGTGAAGTGTGACAATGGGATGTGAGGTCAATGCGCTGGCGTGGCACACCGCGGCGGGCGGCGGGCGAAGACCGCGGCGCGAAGCCGCATTGGTTAACATTGAAGCCTATGGGTTTCAGGAGCCAATGGCGAAGGGCGCCGGCGGTGGCGGGACGCACCGCCGCGGTACGCACCGCCGCGGACGTGACCGCCATTTTCTATCTACTTATCCACTTGCGACTTGAACTTTCACAGGAGAGGACCTATACTGCAAGTGTTGCTGTGACCTCGGTCTGGAAGGGACAATGGCTGCTGCGCCTGGGGAAAGGGCCCCTGCCTTCACTGGAGAGGAGTTGGAGAAACTTGTGGATGGGGTCCTCCCCCAGTATGCGCTACTCTACGGTCCTCCAGACCAACAAGTGAGTTTAATTCAATCTGGATTTGGGGCCACTGGCTGGCTTGGGGGCCTGGCGGGGGGCCTGGCGGGGATGGGGGGCATGTTGGGCCTGGCGGGGGGCATGGCGGGGGGCCTGGCGGGGATGGGGGGCATGTTGGGCCTGGCGGGGGGCCTGGCGGGGATGGGGGGCATGTTGGGCCTGGCGGGGGGCCTGGCGGGGATGGGGGGCATGTTGGGCCTGGCGGGGGGCATGGCGGGGGGCCTGGCGGGGATGGGGGTCATGTTGGGCCTGGCGGGGGGCCTGGCGGGGATGGGGGGCATGTTGGGCCAGGCGGGGGGCATGGCGGGGGGCCTGGCGGGGATGGGGGGCATGTTGGGCATCGCGGGGGGCATGGCGGGGGGCCTGGCGGGGATGGGGGGCATGTTGGGCATGGCGGGGGGCCTGGCGGGGATGGGGGGCATGTTGGGCCTGGCGGGGGCATGGCGGGGGGCCTGGCGGGGATGGGGGGCATGTTGGGCATGGCGGGGGGCATGGCGGGGGGCCTGGCGGGGATGGGGGGCGTTGGGCCACTGGAAAGGAAAATGCTGAGAAACTTGAACGTGGTATTTCTCCCTCCCTGTACGTGTCACATAGGTCCGCGCCCATGAGAAGATCGGGATTTGGCGTGCCATCGCCAAGGAAGTCCGGGCCCTGGGGGTCCACCATCGACGGGGCACCCACTGCCGCAAGAGGTGGGAGGACATCCGCCGCGGGACCAAGAAGACCGCCGAGTCTCTGCTGGGGATGGCCTCCCAACGTAGGCGGGGTGCCTGCCGTCAACTGAGCCCCCTGATGTTCCGGATCCTGGCGGTGGCCTACCCTGAATTGGATGGGCGCGTGAGGGCAGCACAGCAGACACAAGGGGGTGAGTACAAGCATTATCTACTCTGTTGTCGCGCAGTGGAGGTGTCTGGGTGGGGGAGGAGGGCTGGGGGTCCCCCTAGGCCAGGGTGATATCTGTAGGCTGGGCACCCCCGTAAGCCCCTGCGTCCCCAGCCACCACCCTCAGTAGTTTGTCAGTACAGCCATCCCTGGCCCGTGTCATCCATGGGTGCAGTTGTCAACTCTAGGCGTGTAGGGCATGTTCCACGGAATGCGTAGCGTACCCCAAGTGCGCAACTTAGTGCAGGGGGCATCTGTGTCTGTCATGTCCGCTAACTGTACCGGAGATCCATGTACTCAATATCCCTTTATTTCTCTCTCCCCCCCCCTTTTTGTTTGTCTTTCTGTGCTTGTGTGCATCAGCATCATCAGGCGGAGGAGAAGTGGCATCGGGGCAGGAGGGAGCTGCATCTCACATGGCCCAGGAGGGCCATGCCACAGAGTCAGACTGGACCAGTGAGACGGAGGGCGAGGGGAGCTCCACGACGGGGACGACTGGACCCTGCAGCGACACGGACACGTCCTCGGAAGGGGGCTCCCTTGCGGGGGTGGCACCATCCGTGCCCCCCGCCATTACAGGTACAGCCGCCACCGAGCGCACCATCTCCGCCCTCCCAGCAGCCCCTCAGCGTTCGCCCCGTGCCCGCTCTGCCAGGAAGCCGGGCATCTCCTTCGCCCCAGGCACCTCAGGCCCTGCCCCTGTTACCCCCGCTGCCCTCAGTGAGGAGGTCATTGACCTCCTCCGAACGCTCATTGTTGGGCAGACTACCCTTTTGAATGCCATCCAGGGTGTGGAGAGGGAGGTTCATCGCAGCAATGCGTACCTGGAGGACATTCATTCGGGTCAGGCTGCCCATCAGCGATCGTTCCAGGCTCTGGCCTCAGCACTGACGGCAGCCATTGTCCCTGTCTCCTGCCTGCCTCTACTAACTCCCTCCTCCCAGTCTCCTGTTCCTCTGCCTGTCCCACCCACACCATCAGACCAGCCTGCACACACCTCAACACCCAAGAGAAGCTCATCCAAACATAAGCACCACAGATCACGCAGACATTCACACACGCAACATTCCGATGCAGACATGCCAACAGTCACTACCACCTCTGTGACCCCCACCTCCTCGTCTCCCTCCTCCCTCCCTGTGACGTCTACACTCACACCTCCATTCACCTCACCATCAGCCAGTGTTTCCATCACCAGCACACCCTCCACTCCAGTCCGCACACGTGCAGTCACCACCCCCACTGCCATTTACACGTCCCCTGTGTGCTCTCCCACTGTGTCTGTCACCCCCTCTTCCACACCACACAAACGCAGCCACCCACCCACCCAACAGCCATCCACCTCACGACAGCCTATCCCTCCTGCACCTGCACCCAAAGACAGCAAACGTGACTCACCTACAACCACATCCTCTCCCTCCACTCCCATTCCCACTGTACCTACCACTCTCCATTGTCCCAAGAAGCTCTTCCTCGCCACTACTAACTTCTTTCCTGACCCTGAGCACCCCCCTCCTTCTCGTCGGGGTAAGAAGAGCACCTCAGCCACCACCAGCCCTGCAGCCCCCTTGACAAGGGTGCAGGGGTATTGGAGCCCGCCAGCCCGCATGTCTGGATCTTCGCCCAGCAGCAAGGGGACAGCCAGCCCACCCCCTGGGAAGAGGAGCAGAAGGCGGAAGGGTCGCCGCAGGAGCCCGCCTTCTACATCCCCCCCGGACACCACCCAGAGACAGTCACCAGCCACAGCTCCAAAGGGAGGAAAGGGCCACAGGCCCACGACTAAGGAGGGCAAGGGCAGCAAGTCGGAGAGGTCAGGCAGCAGGCCTGCTGCCCAGGAGGAGCCCACAACCCCCATAGCCGCTGCCCCGGGAGGAACCAGCACAGCTGCCCCGGGAGAGCCCACCACCCCCATAGCCGCTGCCCAGGGAGGACCCAGCCCAGCTGGCCAGGAGGGCCCCACCACCCACAGCCCAGGTGGGCAGTGAAGGAGCACCATCCCCGCTGCCCAGGAGGGCACCACCAGGCAATTAGCAGTTGGCCATAGACCGGCCGCCGTCTCAAGAACCGCTGAACTGGGCCCTTCAGGGCAAGGACCGCTGAACTGGGCCCCGCCGTCTCAAGAACCGCTGAACTGGGCCCTTCAGGGCAAGAACCGCTGAACTGGGCCCCGCCGTCTCAAGAACCGCTGAACTGGGCCCTTCAGGGCAAGAACCGCTGAACTGGGCCCCGCCGTCTCAAGAACCGCTGAACTGGGCCCTTCAGGGCAAGAACCGCTGAACTGGGCCCCGCCGTCTCAAGAACCGCTGAACTGGGCCCTTCAGGGCAAGAACCGCTGGCCCTTTGGCAGACGTGGCAGGGCAGGATCTATCTCGGGCAGGGCTGCAGGATGTCCTCTGGCCAACTTGCCTCCTCCAGTGGCAGTGGGGTCTGTTATGGACTGTATGGACTGTGGCTTTGCTCTCCCCAGGATGGCCCAGTGGGCAGGCCACCCACTGTATGGACTGTATGGACTGTGGCTTTGCTCTCCCCAGGATGGCCCAGTGGGCAGGCCACCCACTGTATGGACTGTATGGACTGTGGCTTTGCTCTCCCCAGGATGGCCCAGTGGGCAGGCCACCCACTGTATGGACTGTATGGACTGTGGCTTTGCTCTCCCCAGGATGGCCCAGTGGGCAGGCCACCCACTGTATGGACTGTATGGACTGTGGCTTTGCTCTCCCCAGGATGGCCCAGTGGGCAGGCCACCCACTGTATGGACTGTATGGACTGTGGCTTTGCTCTCCCCAGGATGGCCCAGTGGGCAGGCCACCCACTGTATGGACTGTTTGGACTGTGGCTTTGCTCTCCCCAGGATGGGCCAGTGGGCAGGCCACCCACTGTATGGACTGTTTGGACTGTGGCTTTGCTCTCCCCAGGATGGCCCAGTGGGCAGGCCACCCACTGTATGGCCTGTTTGGACTGTGGCTTTGCTCTCCCCAGGATGGCCCAGTGGGCAGGCCACCCACTGTATGGACTGTTTGGACTGTGGCTTTGCTCTCCCCAGGATGGGCCAGTGGTCATGGAGTCCCCTCGTGGATCTGGCGTCGTGTACTCAAGTGGCTGAGGTGCCCCCCCTTCCCTTCCCCCTGAGGTGCCTGTCCTATTTTCTTTCTGATGCCCCTGCAGTGTTCTCTCCGTGGAGTTCTTGTCGTGGGACTGGGCCTTGCCCCTTTGCACAGGACCCCTGTGATCCACGGACAGTGGTTGGACTACATTTAGTAGCTGTATATATTTTGTACATAGTTTATTTATTTATTGGGATTACTGGTGTCCATATTTCAATATATCTGCCCGTTTATGATCTCTTCTTTTGGTCTTTGCATTATTTCGGAGGGGGGTGGTTTGTGGGTTGTGACAGTAATCTGTGGGAATGCATTGATGTGTGTGTTGTAGTGGGTGTGGGTGGGTGGGTGTGTGCCGGTAATCTTTTCCCTCCCCTGTGTCGTAGGTGCAGTACTCACCGATGTCTTCCGCGCCGCCGGGCGTGCTCCTGGTATATGAGCAGGAATAGGAGTGCGGGGATGACCTGCAACTCTGGCTCCATACTGCCGGAATCTCGCGTGGAGTGCGTAGAGGTGAGCGTTTTCCCGTTCGTAGTCTGTTTCCGCCGTGTTCTTATCGGCGGTGCTCCCGCCCCGGAAAAGGTGGCAGATTGGTGGGTCGTAATAGGGTGGGCGGTACATTGTCTGCCGCCGGGCTGTTGGCGGGAACCGCCGCGCTGTTTGTTTGTACCGCTGTGGCGGTCGGAGTGTTAAGTTGGCGGGCTGTGTTGGCGGTTCCCGCCAGGGTCAGAATTGCATATTTTAGACCGCCGGCCTGTTGGCGGCTTGGCCGCCGCTTTATCACCGACCGCCAGGGTCAGAATGAGGGCCTAAATTCTTTAAAAAATCTAAAGAATCAGTTGTTGGTTTTAGCAAAGTAGATAAATATCCTTTCAACTCTGATTCATACCACCCGATAAGTTTATTGAATGTGGACTATAAATTGTACAGTAAGGTCTGGGTGGATAGTTTTTCTCTAAGTGCACAATCATTGATTCACTGGCTCAAAATGGCTCTCTGCCCAAAAGGTTGACAGCAGTCAGCACCTACCAAAGGATACAACTAATACAAGGCATGGATTATTTTACAGTTAATAAAGTGAAGGCGACAATCCTTATGATGGATGCAGAAAAGACTTTTGACCTTGTCAATTGGAAGGCCCTTTTCTTCGTCCTGGTCAAATTCGGCATCCCACTGGCAATATGAGATATGCTTAAGAAGCTATATCAGGGGGCCAAGTCTAGGATTATTATTTATTCCAATGAGGTGGAGTTAGTGAAAAATAATTGTGGCACTCGTCAGGGTTGCCCCCTCTCCCCTCTTTTTTTTGCTTTTTTATTGAACCCTTAGTAATATCTGATAACAGTGTTCCCATACATCGCTGTGTTTACTTGCTGAAGATGTACTGTTTTTCACTGTCTTGCTGATATTAACTTATAATGGATCTTGAGTGATATGTTGAACTGTTCTTTAATTTGCGGCTTCTGATTACCTGTCGGGAAATCGATTGTCACAATGCACTTTGTTGCCTTTACAATTGCATACCTTTGCACTCTAATATCTGCTGCTACATATATGTTATCAGGAATTGGTTTAGCTGACTGTACCACACTGATTCATCTTTAAGATTGCATACCTTCAAATTTTTAGTATCGTCTGCTATATATATGTAATTAGGGAGTGGTTTAGCCGATTATGTATTGCATTGATTTCCACAAGGCACTTTTGTCCATCATTATTATATGGTTCTGCACTTTAATACATTAATATTTGCCGCTAGCTATTTTCAATCTGGACTCTGCTTAGTCAAATTTGTAAATGCACTTCACCATATGTACACTTGATATTGCTGCTATGTTTCGTTATTTATATGGGAAGATGATAACATGTTATTGGTATTGTGCGAAGTTTATGTCTCATTGCATCCTGCTAAAAAAAGACAGAATTCAAAATGATAAATATGCAAATAAAGAATTTTATAAAATTCTCACTGAATCTCATAAGCTTAGCATAGAAGGAACTCATCTTTTTACTCAAGAATTTGCTGGCAAATCATTACACAATCAAATCAGACATGTTGGACTCCCATTTGAAACAAAGGAAAGCCACAAGCAACAACCCATTTCCAAAATTCCCCCGCCAAAGAAGGCTAACCCAGCCTCTGCATTCCTTCAAACAAATATCACAAAGTGAATTTATGGATCTAATCAAAGGAAGCAGGCCAGCCGGCTGCCCTTCTGACACTTGGCTTCCACAAATCTTCCAAAATATTATTTAATCTTCGTAGGCTGCCACACCAATAAGAAGAATCATGAATAATTCTGTAGTTATGGGATTCTTTCCTGAAGACCTAAAAAAGGCATATATAGCCCCACTTTTAAAGAAAACAAACCTGAACCTGCATTACCCCAAAACTACAGACTGATTACAAATGGACATTTCCTCAACAAAGTGATAGACAGAGCAGCATTTGCCCAGATGTTGCAATCATTGAAGGTAACTCCATACTGTCAGACTAACAAACATGATTCTGCCCAGGAAGTGGCAAAGAACCTGCTGCCATCACCATATTTAGACTGCAACCGTGGTCACTTCACTACTTCTGTTGGACCTCTCAGCTGCCTTCAACATAGTTCACAGTGACACTCTAATACAAAGTCTCTACGAAGCTAACATTCTAGGTAACTGGTCTTGACTGAATCACATCCTACCTTCAAAACAGAACAAATGTAATCTATACTACCACTTTCTTATCCAAACTGCACTTCCCAAAAGCTGAGATCCCTCAAGGCTCTATCATCTCACCCATGCTTTTCAACATCTACATGAAGTAATCGCTGACAATGATCAATGAAGTTCAGCTCATGGGCTATAACTATACGGATAACACACAAATACTCCTTAAACTGGAACACCCCAAAGACATCGAAAACCCCAAAATCTTCAGTTGCCTTAGATCCATTGATCAGTGGATGACACAAATACGTCTCAATTCAAATGCTTCCAAAACTGAAATACTCACATGTGGCTTTGGAAAAATTATGACTCACTCTGTGCCTGGCCTGACTATTTGGGACCACCTCCTAAAGTATCTAAAGAAGTAAGAAACATTGGAATTACCATTGGGTACCATGGACCCAAGGTTATCGATGAATGACAAAGTGGTCAAGTTAGCAAGATCAAGCTTCGTTGCCATGAAAACTCTGCAACGCATCTTACCTCACCGGGGATTTCCACACAAGGTCCAGGCTACAATCTCCTTTGTACTATCTAAACTCAATTAGGCTGATGATCTCTACAACTGATCTTCTTTATCAACTATGAAAAGAACTCAATGGAATCAGAACTCTGCTGCCAGACTACTTTTACATAAACAGCCACAAGCCCATATCTCCCCTGCCTTGAGGGCCCTACATTGGTCAGTTCTTGCCAGAAGATTCACCTTCAAACTGCTTTGTATCACTCACAAAGCAATACATGGATCATATCCACTTTTCATCAGGAATAAAATCACCAAGTACATTCAACGAAGAACCTCCACTCCAGATTGGCACCATGCCTCAAAATCCCACATACAAGAAAAGAACCATAGGTGGCACATCTTTCTCTGTTGAATCAACCCCATTATGGAATTAATTACCCCCAAACATAAGATCCACTGATAACTATCTTATCTTTAGAAGACTACTCTACAGTTGCCTCTACCCTACATACTCAAACACTAATGTACAGCATATCCCTGAGTATATAACATTTATAATTTTATTATATATATATATGTGTGTTTAGATATGTGTATTTCTTTGTACAAATATGTGTAATAATTATGGTTTGTAAAACATATTGATTTTCTTTAGGTCTGCTTAGCATATTACTTATGGTTAAAAATGTATATATTATTCTATGCTTCATGTATATAAGTCACTGCATAGTTTTCATCATATAGTATTTGATTAGATGCTAATGGGTCCCAGTTTTATTTATCTATCACAGTGTGTTATTATGTGTAATTATTATCATAATAATTTTTCTGCAAAGTGCATCACTATTGAAATATTGAGGAAAATATAAAAATCATGGTTATAAAAATACACAAATGAGCTTAAAGTACAGCAACACTTGAAACTCAGAGGGGCTTGTTTGCAAGCCCCCTGCGCAGGCGTTACATCACTTCTTGTGATGCACCAGCGGCGCATTGTGCAGGCCCATACCTTCAAGACCACGAAAAGCCACTTTGCTTGACTTTTCATGGCCTTGTAGATATGGTGTAAGGCAATCAGTGCAAGCCACTACATTGTCGTACACTGCATCTGGGAGGCACTCTATGGGCGTTGCGGTGGGTTTTCTCAAGCAACACCCATGGGTTTGGCGCATTCCCAGATTTCCAAGGCATCATAAACCTAGGG
This sequence comes from Pleurodeles waltl, assembly GCF_031143425.1. Classification (NCBI taxonomy): domain Eukaryota; kingdom Metazoa; phylum Chordata; class Amphibia; order Caudata; family Salamandridae; genus Pleurodeles; species Pleurodeles waltl. The sequence continues at coordinate 1,218,234,794 of NC_090444.1, read as the reverse complement.
ATTCATTAAAATTGTACACCTCCTTTGGGATGAGTTGTAGTTCTTTTGTCTTATTTTGGGTAGGCTCGCAGTGAGACGTCCCCTCCTTTGTTGGATTTTGATACACCCTACCTTTTGGGAAAAAGCAATGTTAGAGAAATCACATGTTTTGTCTAGGTGCAAAACCCCAATAAGGTTTTTGGGCCCTGAAGAATAAAATGTGATGTGGTCATTGCTAACATGCCCCTGCACCCCACAGACACCAGTTCTCCAGTGTCATCACATTCTGCCACTATCAACAAACAATGACACTAAGAAAAAAATGACCATCATATAGTGTACGGCCCAATACCTAGGAAACTATTCTATTTGTTTCCGAACAATGGGTGCTGCATCCGTGTCAATCTTTTCATTTTTAAGAGGGTCTTTAATTTGCTGACAGAATATCCAAATGGCCATCTATTGCATACAACATTTTGTTCTTTCAGGAGAATCTATTACAACTGCTGGAGGGAGTTTCTGTTTAATTACCCTAGTACGGGTTACATTCAGAGCTAAGATAGTTTATACAGATTTATTAGTAAAAACAAGAGGCTAAACCACATCATGTAATGTATATTTTTGGGAACAGCTGACAAAAAGACCCTCATTTGACTATGGCCTAGTACAATGCAATCAAAGTTTTTGGCTGCATGGCCCTTTATATTTGCTAAGTTCTTATTTGTAGATTTTACCATTAAGAGCTATTTATATAATATTTAACATTTAGGGTATTCTATGTGCCCCATTTGTCTCCTTCCACTTACTTTGGAGTGCTCGATGAAATTCAGATATTTGAAATACAGAAAGAGAGTAGTTCAATAATTGAAGGGAAGGCTCAGGTCCAATATTCTTCCACTACTAAAGCATAGGCTGTATTTGAAAACACATGGGTTCAGTTCAGTTTTCAGGCCTTTCATGAAATCATGGCAGTTTGTTTCCAACCTGAGGTTTAGGTTCAGGCAGTTCCATATTCTAGGCCCCTGGACTCTCCTGAGATCTGCCTCCTTGTTTATTCAATCTAAAAGTTTGAGATAGCATATGTTTTGCAAAAGTTGATGTGAGGTTTTATGTAGTGGGTGTGACTATTTTCGGCAGCTACCATGGCCCGCTACATCAGTGAGCCTTCTGCGTAGCACAAAGCACTTGCAACTTTATACTTGCATCTACTGAGAGTGAGAGGTGTATTTTTTAGGTTAGTTTTATGATTTTGAGCCACTGTAACTTCAAATATATTTTGTCCGCTTGGTTCTGGATGTGAAGCCTGTCATTAAGGGCCAGATTTAAGGAAAATGTGCCACTGCACCCAGTGCAGTGCCACTTTTCTTGCGCCCCTTAGAGCCTCCCTAATGCCACCATGTGTGTGCTGTATCTAAGAAATGGCACACCATGGTGGTAGTTAGGGAACTAGTTTTCTTGGACCTCTCAGCATTTCATAATTTTTTACGTTAGTTCGGCGCTTTGCAGGGTTAGCGTAAAAATTTTTGACGTTAATCCTGCAAAGCCCATTGAAGCCCACTTTAAACAATGGTGTGTCTCCTTTTAACGCCTGTTCTGAGCGGGAGCTAAAAGTGCTGAAATAAAATGACGCAAACAAACTGCTTAGATTTCCTTACGCCATTTCTTTTGCCTCCCCTCAACGGGGAACTCCCCCTTTATAAACATTATGCTTGGCACAGGCAAATTGTAGCACAAAGGGTTATATAGTGGCACAATGTAAATTTGGAGCTTTGATTTTGGCCTCATTGGGCCACATTAGCATAAAAGAAATGAAGCTAATGTAATGCAAGGAGGCGCTGGAGGGCTCTTAAATATGCCCCTAATTCTCTTTGGACACACAGTGCAAGCAATGTTTCAGAAGTCTACAAGAGTCATCACAAGAGCTCTTGTCAAATCCACCAAGTGGTTAGTTAGGAGGAAAAGCAGCATTCCCCAGTGGAGGGAACCATTAATGCACTTGGCTCCTGTGTTGATCTGGGAGAATAAAGGAGAGATCAGTGGGGAATGCGATTCCCAAAATCCCGACTTTCAGTGTGGTTGAAGTTAAAGCTTCTATATTGACAAGCTCATCGAGTGGCTCAGGTTGATTTATGGCCTTCCATAACTAGGATTTAGGTCTTTGCTCTGTTCCGGCAAAATACTTTCTGTGTCATTCAGTAGAATTAATGGTAGAGAGAGTAGGAGATGTTTGTCTGATTCACTAGCCTCTTTTCTAGCACAAAGAAGATCTGGGTTTCATTTGTGTACATTTGGAGCTAGGTGTTCATTATACGAGAGAGAGTTACTGTTTTGTCATTCAGGAGTCACAGCCTTTACAAATCCCGAATGAATGACTTATATAGCACACAAAGCAAGTTGAAACACCTATATTCTGAATAGCATAGTAGATACTTGATTTGAAGCACAAGAAGTATAATATGGTGACCCTGGTACTGCACTATTATATAAAATGAGGAAGCTGCAAATTACCACCTAGACCTCATCTTCTCCTAGCAGACAATCCCATTCAACAATGATTCCCTATGCCATAAATACAGTCTTCAATGCACTTCAATGCAAATTCGGGAACTTTTTTAGAAGATCACAGAAAGGAATTTCAAAAGTACAAGTCTTGTTTATATTTGTAAGTGATTTCCTGATAATATTCAATTTCTATCAAGCACAATGCATATCCTGGTCTCTCTACCACTGAACGTGCATACTCAGGTCATCAAAATCCAACTCCTTTTCGTAGTACCTTAACCAATGATGTTAGCCCAGCAACACAACCTTAGAAAACCATCACAATCCACTCAGTTAGGACATATCTCAACAGGCAATCTGATCACCACCTCCCAGTGTTCTTGGTTACTTTTTCTAAACAGCCCCTCTCACTCATGTCTGTGGCCGCCCCCAGCCTAAATGAATGTGTACCAAAGTCCAAACGTGGCAAGTGCAACCTCTCCAAAACCAACCCAATAACTCTCAAAATCTGAAAACTTGTCAGTGAGGACTCATTCCTGTGCTCAATCAATCAGCTCTTTATTCATAAGTGCCTATGACCTCCTTGTGGGCCCCACTGTAACACTAGACACTGTGGCACACATTCCTCCCTGCCAACCCCTTTCTGATCTGTCTTATCGTTTGATAACCACACATGTATACTAGCACACATATACTTGCTGTCTCTATTGCCTGAGTCCTTAGACCCACCACAGCTTCCCTCTGACCAGATCAGAAACCTCAAAATTCCTGAAAAACAGTCAAAATTCACCCTCTTACTCTCATCCATGCACACTGCCAGAAGATCTGACATCAACTTTGCCAACTGAGCTGCTGTAAAAGGCTGCTTTACTTGTTTCCTAACTCTACCCTTTCTAGTACAACTTTCCAATATATGCCTACCTATTTCACCACCTTCTGTAGGGCCATAATCCCAACTTAACTTGTGATACAACCCTTGGCAATTTTCCTGCAATATTCACTGTAGAAATGATATATGCACACCGGTACAGGTAAGTTATATGGGGGACAAGAGTACACGCCTGCCACACTTGATGAAACTCTTCCAACTCCCAACTGTCCTGTTCGTATTCTAGAATCTCATTCTCCTCTGCAGGAGAGTGCAGCTGGTATCCTAGATACCACATCTCTTCTCTTTCAACAAATAGGAATTAAGTTACAATCTATAGGTGAATTAAATAATATAATACAATATAATTAAGAATACTTAACATTTTCATATCTATATTTCATAAAGTTGAAAACAAATATTTTATTTAAACTACACTTCACTTCATTATATAGTCATTACCCATAACCGATCTGCCCATCCAAGTGAATCTGCCACTCCTATTATCTCTCGAACATTAATTTCAGATCCAAGAACATCGGCATCAACAACGCACTCTAGTACTTTATTACTATTGTTCATTTTAAAGCGTGAATTATGTATTTTGGATGTATTTTAATCATCTTCACACTCCTCCCAAATCCAATCATGGTTCAAATAAATATTTTCCTTCTTTCTATCTTGTTCCCAATTAAAAACCTTAATATAGCACAGCAGTCTACTAAAATGCCATACATTCTTAGCACTCAACAAAGCTGATCTTGCATATACTTCCTTGACCTGTAGTGGTTTAGAAAATGTACTATCACTTCTTTTTTACTTTACAACCTAGCTTCATCCTGACCTAATCACCAGGTTCTAATCGCACCTCCCTTAACCCATGTTTTTTATTATAAAATTCTTCTTGCATTTCTTGTGAGTTCTTCTTTACCACAGCAGAAGACCATTTGCTGCACAATTTCAAGTTCATCCACGCTTTATTATCTTTCGTAAAAGGTTCTTTTCCTCTTAAGATGTGGAAGGGACTGTACCCTGTAACCGTTGGTGTTATTCTATGAGCCCATATAGTTTTAGCCAGTTCCTTCTCCGAATCTTCACCTGCATTAATATTGAACCTTTCTACAACACCATTACCAGCTGGATGATAGTTAGGTGTGTGTTTGCCTTCAATTTCATTCCTAGTGAGAAAATCAAGAAACTTCTTTGCTCTGAATTGTGGTCCATTATTACTTAGAACTGACTTAGATATCCCTTCACGTAAAAATATTTTATCCAAACAAGAAACCAAAATGTTTGCCTCAATATTCCCCAAAACTTCATATTCTGGCCACTTAGAGTAATGGTCAATAACAACCAACACATATTTTGGCAACCCCACTAATCAAGAATAGGTCCCAATATGTCTACACTAAGGTCCTCTCAATGGTTTTCTGGACATATTCTTTCACTAATGGGGGACGAAACATGGATTGTGTTTTATGCGAATTTGCTCAAATTGTTCAATTTATTGCAAATGCCTCAGTATCTATATCAATACCTGGCCACCAATATAATGATTTCACTCTTTTCTTGAGTTTCACAATACCTAAAAGTCCTTCATGACTAATTTGAATCATCTCTCTTAATCCCTTGGGTGGTAGTACTGTGGTTCTAAAAATTCTGCCTCGAAATCGCCATTTTCGTCCTGCACTCGTGGCTCCCATTTTATACACGGCAGCCATTTTTAAAAGTTGCCCTCACATAGGCTTCTAATACAGTCAGATTTGATTCCAAGGACACGTACACCTTGATTGACTTTTCTCTGACCTGGGCAAGCTGGAACCATTGCCTCAGGCCAAACCTGTTTGGTCAGTCCCTCTCCCAGTGGCCGAATCAGATAGCATCAAGCCACACCATGCCATAAAATCCTTATTATCGCTCACACACCCTGCCTAATCTTGCTCACACCTGCACCTGCTCTTTTCTTCTTCTTACTTTACGAGGGGGAGGTGCCCGTTTTTATTGGGGGTCCACACTTATCTGATGTAAAATACTAGGCCTTGCCGGGTAATTTATTATGGGTTGGATGACATGAAATATGAGGTTTCATCATGACACTGTTTTTTCCTTTGTAGTGAAAACATGTGAATGACCAACCAAAATGTCAAGAATGTTTGCCTGAAGCTTAAAAAACTGTATATAAGGAAACCTGACTTTGCATTGACACACAGTCTCCTGAGAACATACAAACCGTGCTGTTGTACTTCTAGGACACTTGTTACTTGGTTGCAGCCAATAAATTCGATCTTTGACTTCACCTAGAAGACTCTGAGTTTCTGTGGTCTGAATCAGGAAAGTACCCGAGGTCTTTGGGTGTACCCTGGCACCACTGGGTTACCGGATCAGTACCGGTTCTGAAAAACCCAGTACCTCAGTTGGTGCCCAACGTGGGGCGATACCAGCGGTACCGGTCCAAGCCTGAGGTCCGTGAGGAGCTTCGTGTGAAAATTCTGGAGGAAGGCCGCCACTTCATCGACCCCTGCATGTCGACGTGGTCCGAAAGTCTTTGCTGCGAGGTTCCCCCCTTCCCGACGGCTACGAAGGACTGCTGCCCTGGCTATCGCCCTGATTTGGACCCTTGATGTTTGGTAGAGCGAAACGATAAGACGAGTCTTCTGGTGACGTCATCGATATTTTCAGTTAAGTATAAGTGGAGCGTCTCCCAGTCCTTAGTTGGACACTTGGTTTGGTCCTTAGTTGGACATTTGGTTTGGTATCCCTTCGGGATCACTTTGATTTGGAACTTGCAAGTACCAAAGCCGAAGGACTCGTGTATTCACGAGACTATCGTAAACGATAATCCTTTGAAGTTTGAAGCTAGACTAGTGAGCGAAGATGCCTGGTCTTAGCAGACTTGGAAATTTGTTTTGTCTTGGTTGTAAAAGGGACTCCCGGTTGGAGGACTCACGTCCGGTTCCTCCGATTGGAACTCCAACCTATGAACTATATGTGAAGCACGGAGTAGGCCCCATCACATATAATGAAGTATGGATCCGTTACACCAGAAAAGATGGTGTTTTAAAATGGCCCCAAAATAGTAGCTTTGACACAGAAATCTTAGATAACCTCGAAGTTAGACTTTTTAAGAAGAAAGCCCGGCCGGCAATGTTTGATTCTTTCCGCTTATGGCGTAAGGAAGCCAAGCAAAAGGAAATTAAATTAGCTAAGAAAAATAAGAGAGAAAAAGGTATTTCGATTATGCAAGCTGCTATACAGTTTAAAGATAACGAAGTAGAACAGTTGAACGAGCAGTTGCATAGGCGACATAAAATGACAGTAGATAAATGCTATCCAGTTTTGCCGCCTCTTCAGCAAGATGCAGCAAAAGACTCTGAAAAAGATCCCCTAATGTCGCATTTGCTAAGTTCGCCACCACCCTATGCGCAGAATGCCACGGCACCTCCGCAACCTCTAGTTGCACAACCAGTGGTTGCATTGCCTCCTGCTCCTCCACAGCACCCACCAGCTATTCTTCAGTTGGTTCCTATTCCTCCGGTGCAGCATCCTCAAGGGCCACCGGCTTTGACATCTGCTCTGCCTTTACTTCCTACAACTTTGACTACTAAAGCGACTACCACTCCTGGTATTGTTTCTGACACTGCTTCTGTCTCTGCCTTGTCTCATTCTGTTTTTCCTCCTGTTCATTTGTCAACCTCTCCCTCTATCCGTCAGAGAATGACAAACACCGTGACTAGTCTTTTATCCCCTCTCTTTGGGTCATTAGCTACGACCCCAGTTTCAGAGCGTAAACAATTGCATAGCCAATTGCCTGATGGTAGGGAGAAAGAGACACTGAATTATTTGGCGCATAAATGGGTTACTGAACCAGCGAGATATGAACTAGAGTCTGTTATGGATGTCTTCCATCAGTGGGAAGAACCGAAACAGAGATAAGTTTTTGAGAAAATGTGTACTTTTCTTTCTGAGGATTTAGAGGAAAATGGTTTGGAGCCCAATCCGCCTAAGTTGTGTTGTGTACGGTTCGATTTTGCGACAGGTTTGATTGTGGGTTCAGATGTCGAGAAAGCAGTTGCGATGTTATTGTCGTTTAGGACTGAAGGTGTTTCCAGGTTATTGTTTAAATATGATTCTTCTGCTAAAAAGAAAGGGAAACAGTACCCCATGAGAGAAGTTCCCCCACAATGGAGGGAAGGGGACCCAAATGCTAATCCACCTGTCCTGCCTCATTTCCAGCGTGTATGGGTACACGTTCCATGGAAGCGAGCTGAAGTTTTAGCCCTTAAGCAGACATTGCCTGATCCCCGTAAGAATCCTACAGGGTATTACAAGGAATTGTCACAGACTGCGGGGTCTTGCATTATGAATTTAGCTGACATAGACATGTTGTTTGGGAATGTTGTTCCACAGCCTTTATGGGGAAAGATTCGCCATACAGACCATGCTCAAGAGTTAGGTGACACATGGGCTAATATTGCTGCTGCAGATGCCCGACAAATTGGTGGTGCTAAACCTGAGCCTTTAGTGACAGAGCTTCCTGGTAGGATTATTGATTACATGAAAACTATAATGCCTGCGATGCGTGTAAACTGGGATAAATTGTCTGCATGTAAGCAAAAGAAAGAAGAAACGGTATCAAATTTCTTCACCAGGTTTGAAGAAACGTTTGTGGACCACAGTGGTCAAGATATGAGCACGGAAGGTGGTCAACGTTTGTTCGTCGATAAATTTGTGCATAATCTGTTTCCTGAGTTGTGTAAAAAGTTAAAAGATTCAGAAAGTTCTTGGGCAGTTTCCTCTTCAGCGCAGATATTGGCTACTGCACAGTACTACGAAAATAGAGATAAAGATGAGAGAGATAGAGTAGAGAAGAAAACTAAAGAATTTAAAACGAAGGTTCTGTTACAACAAGCGTACCCGCCATGTGGTGGTCAAAATAGTGGTGCACAGAACAACTATCAGAATAACTATCAGCCCCAACCGTTTCAGAGAAACTCGCAAAGAGCCCAGTATGCTCAACCACGTATCCCAGTAGGTCCCAATCAGTGTTCATATTGCAAGGAAGAGGGTCATTTCAAGTATAGTTGCCCTGCTTTGCTACAGCGCGCAAATGGTACTTCTGGTTTAAGAGGTCGAGGTGTTCCACAAGCACCTAGAGGAAGAGGACGTGGATAGGTTCCCCAGAGCACGCGCCCATTCCTCCCTCAAAACTCAATGAACAGATTTGATCAACAGGTTAATGCATCTGGTAGGACGGCTCAGTACTATACTGATGATTACTATACAGAGGATGAGCATTTGGACAGTAATGATTGCTAGGACAGCCATAGACAAAGAGAGGTAGTTCTTTCAGTTCCAGTAGATCAGAGTGGGCCTTATGTTAAGGTGATTGCATCAGGTGTGTCAGAACCTTTTCTGTTGGATACTGGTGCTACCAAGAGTTCTATTATGCACTCAAAACTCCCTAGCGCACCTTTGTCTGGCGAAACAAATGTATCAGTAGGGTTTTCCGGCACCCCAGTTAGAAATCCGATTTCTAACCCTATATCTCTTTCTGTTGGACCTTGTAAATTTGAAACACCCCTTATTTTGACGACAGGTTGTGGCGAGAACTTGTTAAGATTAGATCTGTTAAAGAGATTGTATGCGACATTGTATTGCTCTCCTTCTGGAGTGCAACTCACATTGGGTAAGAAAGTGGTTTCACCAATGTATTTGTCAAAGGACAGATTTCCACCAGAATTTTCGTCTCTTCCTAATACTCTTTGGGCTACTGGACCTAATGATGTAGGTCTTTTGGAAATTCAGCCATATGTGATAACATTAAAAGCCAATGTTAAAATGCCACGTATTCCCCAATACAAGATCTCTAGTGAAGGGGAAAAAGCGTTGTTAGCAATTATTTGTGATCTGATTGAGAAGGATGTAATTGAAGAGACAAGAGGCAACGTTTGCAATAGTCCTGTTTTGCCTGTCTTGAAGCATACTGACCCTACTCAGCCACATGTTTATAGGTTTGTAATTGATCTTAGAGAGGTGAACAAAATAGTTGTGCCACAGTTTCCAGTCATCCCCGATCTCACTGCATTGTTGACAATGATTCCAGCTTCAGCCACTTGGTTTTCAGTGATAGACCTGAAAAATGTATTCTTCAGCATCCCTATTGCAGAAGAGAGCAGGGACATTTTTGGCTTCAATTTGGGAGGACGAAGCTTCAGATTTAAGAGAGCTCCTCAAGGCTATTGTGAAAGTCCATCTATCTATAGTCAGGCTTTGAAAGCACAACTTGACACTCTTATGTTACCTGATGGCGCCACTCTCATTCAATATGTCGATGATTTGCTAGTTGCTGCAGATACTAAGGAGATCTGCAAAGAAGCAACATTGTCATTATTGCGTCATTTCTCTGATTTACACCACAAAGTGTCCCTTTCAAAGTTACAGTATTGTCAAAAAGAAGTGACCTATTTAGGTCATCTCTTTTCGAAGGAGGGAAGGCAACTGACCCCAGAGAGAATCAGGGCTGTTGCAGCAATGAGTGTGCCAAGAACACAGAGAGAAGTGCGTGCTTTCTTGGGTATTACATCATATTGCAGACAATGGATACCTAATTTTTCGTTAATAGCCAAACCCTTGGTGGCATTAACTTGTAAAGATACACCAAATCCTGTCCCATTGTCTGAAGATTGTCAGAAAAGTTTTGTCGAATTACGTGATGCATTATGTTCAGCTCCTGTGTTGGGTACCCCCAACTACAGCAAGCCTTTTACATTGTATGTCCATGAGAAAGAAGGTTGTGCGTTAGCAGTTTTGACACAACAGTTTGGAGATAGGGAGCGTCCATGCGCCTATTTCTCTTCAACCTTAGACCCAGTAGCTAAGGCACTACCAAGCTGCTTAAGAGCGGCAGCGGCAACTGCTGTTTCTATCCGACAGTCTGCTGGTTTAGTGATGAATAACACATTATTCGTAATGGTTCCACATGCAGTGGACACGTTGTTAAACAGAACCAAGACATAGCATTTAACTAGTGCTCGATTGTCAGGTTACGAGTTGACATTGTTAGCAAGCCATGTACATATAAAAAGATGCACTACACTTAACCCAGCTACGTTATTGCCAATTGTGACGGAGTTAGATACTTCTGAACAACATGATTGTCTCCATAGAACAGAAGAAGAAACAAAAGAGAGAATAGACCTTCTGGACACTCCCCTTGCAAAGAGTGATGGTACTTCGTGGGTGGATGGTTCATGCTTTAAGCTCACGAATGGTGACACGACTGCGGCGTATGCTGTGACAACTTTGTGTACGATTGTTGAAGCTGCACGTATCCCACACAATTCAGCCCAAGCAGCTGAGTTAATAGCCCTAACAAGAGCATGTACAGTATCAAAAGGAATGAAAGTGACTATCTATACCGATAGCCAATATGCGTTTGGTGTGGCCCATAGTTTTGGGCGTTTGTGGAAGGAACGTGGGTTCCTGACCTCGCATGGAACTAAAATACAGCATGGTCAGTTGGTAAATGAGCTCCTTGATTCACTTACTTTACCGTTGCGATTGTGAAGTGTAGCGCACATAAAAAGGTGACTGATGATGTTGGTCGTGGGAATGCATTTGCTGACGAGGTCGCAAAAGAAACGGCAAGGAATGTGATGAGCCGAATGTATGTCGCGGGCCCTGCAAGATGGATTGGTGATGTTGGAATGTGTGAAGACACGATAGAAAGCGTGAAATCGATTCAAGCTGAAGCCACAGAGAGAGAATTGAGTGTGTGGAGAGAAAGTACGGGTAAATTGGATGCGAATGGTTGTTGGGTCGAGTTGTCAGAACATCAAAGATGGTTGCTACCCGATGCGTATGTGCTTGCAGTAGTTACAATGGCTCATGGAATGGCTCACATCAGTGTGAAAGGGATTTGTAAGTTGTTGGCCCCAGTATGGCAAAATGCAGGAATTCCCAAGTGCGCAGAAAATGTGGTTAAAAATTGCATGGTATGACTGAAACACAACCCTGGTAGAGGAACCCCAACTCCAGCTGGTCATTTTGCACCTCCTACGTATCCGTTTGAGGTTTTGCAGCTAGATTTCATCCACATGGAGAGGTGCAACAACTTAAAATACGTACTCGTTGTTGTTTGTGCCTTTTCAAGATGGGTTGAAGCCTATCCCCTAAAAGACAATACTGCGCTATCCACAGCCAAAGCCCTTGTGAAAGAGTTCTTCCCTAGATTCGGAATGCCGAGAATGATCTGGAGTGACAATGGAAGTGAATTTGTGGGTCAAGTGATGAAGAAAGTATGCGAAGGGCTAGGCATAAACCAAAAGTTTCACGCTGCAAATCACCCCCAATCAGCTGGATTAGTGGAGTGCTATAATGGCACTCTAAAGCTAAAATTGGCCAAGATACAAGCGAGCTCTGGTCTTAAATGGCCTGACGCTCTACCCTTAGCACTCCTATCAACCAGAATGACTGTGCATTCACGAGTGAAACTTAGTCCTTATGAAATAGTCTTTGGCCGCCCAGCCAATATATGGGGAGTGCCCAGGCCCAAGAAGTTTAGCGAGATAGAGCATCCTGTTTTGCTTGACTATCTGTATGAATTGACGGCTAAATTGCGTGTTTTACATCAACAGGTCCACGACACCCTGCCTCCGGTCTCTGAATCTCCAGGTCATCCCATTGAGCCTGCATCCTGGGTTTTAATAAAGAACTTTCAGCGAACCAAAAACGAGCAGCCCAGGTGGACCGGACCGCACCTCGTTCTTCTCTCCACAAGATCAGCTGTTCGAGTAGAAGGGAAGAAACATTGGATCCATGGGACCCATTGCAAAAGGGTACCCCTACCTCTGCCATATGACCGGTGGGTTCAGGAAGGTGTCGCCGACTCAGAGACTGAAACCGTGCCACGTTTTCTGCCTTTCAGCGATGCACGAATAAAAGGAACACTCACTGAGAAAGAAAGTGATGACATTTTACAATCAGCAGTATCACCGTCAGTTCGATTGGACACTACAGAACCTGAACTCCTTTTTCAGGACCACACGATACCTGGGACTAACCGTTATAATCTACGACCAAGAATAAAGGACAAATAAAACAGTTTACTTTTCTTCCCTTTAGCAAAGTTCTCCAATATGGAAAATTATTTTTGAATGACTTTTTGTTTTTTTTGTGTTTTTCGAACCTCCATCCGGGTTCAGTTGTAGGATCGTGGCTGAAAAGACTTAGGGGGGTAGCCTGTGGATACAAGGTCTACAGGTCTGGTTTGTTCTAGGGCGGCCTGGAACATTCAGAACACTCCTAAGTGAAGTAAACCAACCGCCACGAACGGCAACGGTTAGAGGATGGAATCTTTCCAAAATGGAGAACATGTTGAAAGACTGAGTTTCAAGAAGAGAATATGTGAAACGATAACCAGGAAACGTTTTTTGCTGCTGTGCATTTTTATGTTATTTAGTATACTTATGTTTTTTATAGGATATGTTTTATTCTGTTTTAACGTGATATTGGCACCCACTACCTCGTCTACACCTCCTCCTTCCACTGTTTCCACACATTCTTTTCAACTCCTCCCTAAACATGAATCTGCTAGGAAACTAGAGTTCATTAATAACTCCTTCATCCAGCTTTTGCACCAACACCAACTGGTGATAAATACAACTAACTATTGGGTGTGTGGCCTTATGCCTCACACAGCAGATAAAGGTATCCCTTATCTGATCCTGCCTTTCAGCCACAATGGTTCCGTGTGGGCATTCAGAACGATATTCATCTATGCACACTACCCCCTACGTTTTGCGGAAGACAACCCTAAGAAAAATGCTTTAGTTAAAGGTATCATAGACATGATGAAGGACAATATCTTCTACGAGACTATCCCCAGAGATGAGACAATAGCATATATAGGATGGAACATGACCGGATATGAAGCCACAATGAGTGAGAAACAGCAAGCTAAGATATCTCCCCTGATTTGGGTTGTACCCCATCAGGGTCACCTGTGTCTGCAAGGTACTGGCAAGAATCCCAGAGCTCAGCTAGGGGAAAGCGTCTGCACTGAGACATATGTCTTCGCATCTCAGACCTCCCCTCCACTCTTGGCAGCAAAGGGTACCTATTTCATCTGCCATGATAGAGCCTTTACATGGTTGCCCCCTGACTTTTCGGGCACATGCTTCGTTTCGTTCCTGTTGCCCCCTACCTACACAGCAGCGGCAGATTACCACAAAACAAGGATAGTTAGAGGCGTCTTCAGTGAAGAAGACACTGCAGGACAAGAATTTGGGGACTTCGTAAAGGGTTTTCTGCCGTTCTGGGGACAAATAGGTAACAGCAGGAGCATAAGGCAATTGATAAGAGTGGTTTAATCCACCGTGGCTGAAACCGCTGGTGCCCTTGGTAACTTGACTGCTGAGCTCCAGTCGGATCGTCTTATGACCCTTCAGAACAGGGTCACATTAGATGTCATACTTGCAGACCGGGGTGGAGTATGTACATTGATCCAATCGAGTTGCTGTGTTTTTGTCCCAGATAACGCTCCAACAGTATACCAGGCCATCTCCAAACTGCATAGAATTTCTGAATCTATTCATTTAGATAGAGGAGATTGGTCATTAATGGGATGGTTCTGGGAACTGATATCAGCATGGGGATGGAAGATACTGATGGTCATTGGGATGATCTTGGCCATTCTTTTCCTGTTCTGTCTATGCGTGCAGTGTGCTCCTGCGATATGTGGCCTCTGTGTTACATCATGCATAAGGAAACCTGCACCAAGAGACGAGCTAAATACTAGGATGATGTTACAGCAACATCTCAACGACTTTAGAAACATAGACCTGGACTCAGATTAGCATGAGAATAGGTTTATTGCCTATGTAAGGGCAAAAGGAGGGTTTGTGGTTCTAAAAATTCTGGACCCATGTAATTTACTTTGCCACAGCAGTACGATTTTAGTATCAAAAGACCGATAATGACTAGTACACTAAGCATGAGCATTTTCGCTCAATTCCAGCAGCGTTTTCACCTCGAAATCACCATTTTCGTCCTGCACTCGTGGCTCCCATTTTATACACGGCAGCCATTTTTAAAAGTTGCCCTCACATAGGCTTATAATACAGTCAGATTTGATTCCAAGGACACGTACACCTTGATTGACTTTTCTCTGACCTGGGCAAGCTGGAACCATTGCCTCAGGCCAAACCTGTTTGGTCAGTCCCTCTCCCAGTGGCCGAATCAGATAGCATCAAGGCACACCATGCCATAAAACCCTTATTATCGCTCACACACCCTGCCTAATCTTGCTCACACCTGCACCTGCTCTTTTCTTCTTCTTACTTTACGAGGGGGAGGTGCCCGTTTTTATTGGGGGTCCACACTTATCTGATGTAAAATACTAGGCCTTGCCGGGTAATTTATTATGGGTTGGATGACATGAAATATGAGGTTTCATCATGACACTGTTTTTTCCTTTGTAGTGAAAACATGTGAATGACCAACCAAAATGTCAAGAATGTTTGCCTGAAGCTTAAAAAACTGTATATAAGGAAACCTGACTTTGCATTGATACACAGTCTCCTGAGAACATACAAACCGTGCTGTTGTACTTCTAGGACGCTTGTTACTTGGTTGCAGCCAATACATTCGATCTTTGACTTCACCTAGAAGACTCTGAGTTTCTGTGGTCTGAATCAGGAAAGTACCCGAGGTCTTTGGGTGTACCCTGGCACCACTGGGTTACCGGATCAGTACCGGTTCTGAAAAACCCAGTACCTCAGTTGGTGCCCAACGTGGGGCGATACCAGCGGTACCGGTCCAAGCCTGAGGTCCGTGAGGAGCTTCGTGTGAAAATTCTGGAGGAAGGCCGCCACTTCATCGACCCCTGCATGTCGACGTGGTCCGAAAGTCTTTGCTGCGAGGTTCCCCCCTTCCCGACGGCTACGAAGGACTGCTGCCCTGGCTATCGCCCTGATTTGGACCCTTGATGTTTGGTAGAGCGAAACGATAAGACGAGTCTTCTGGTGACGTCATCGATATTTTCAGTTAAGTATAAGTGGAGCGTCTCCCAGTCCTTAGTTGGACACTTGGTTTGGTCCTTAGTTGGACATTTGGTTTGGTATCCCTTCGGGATCACTTTGATTTGGAACTTGCAAGTACCAAAGCCGAAGGACTCGTGTATTCACGAGACTATCGTAAACGATAATCCTTTGAAGTTTGAAGCTAGACTAGTGAGCGAAGATGCCTGGTCTTAGCAGACTTGGAAATTTGTTTTGTCTTGGTTGTAAAAGGGACTCCCGGTTGGAGGACTCACGTCCGGTTCCTCCGATTGGAACTCCAACCTATGAATTATATGTGAAGCACGGAGTAGGCCCCATCACATATAATGAAGTATGGATCCATTACACCAGAAAAGATGGTGTTTTAAAATGGCCCCAAAATGGTAGCTTTGACACAGAAATCTTAGATAACCTCGAAGTTAGACTTTTTAAGAAGAAAGCCCGGCCGGCAATGTTTGATTCTTTCCGCTTATGGTGTAAGGAAGCCAAGCAAAAGGAAATTAAATTAGCTAAGAAAAATAAGAGAGAAAAAGGTATTTCGATTATGCAAGCTGCTATACAGTTTAAAGATAACGAAGTATAACAGTTGAATGAGCAGTTGCATAGGCGACATAAAATGACAGTAGATAAATGCTATCCAGTTTTGCCGCCTCTTCAGCAAGATGCAGCAAAAGACTCTGAAAAAGATCCCCTAATGTCGCATTTGCTAAGTTCGCCACCACCCTATGCGCAGAATGCCACGCCACCTCCGCAACCTCTAGTTGCACAACCAGTGGTTGCATTGCCTCCTGCTCCTCCACAGCACCCACCAGCTATTCTTCAGTTGGTTCCTATTCCTCCGGTGCAGCCTCCTCAAGGGCCACCGGCTTTGACATCTGCTCTGCCTTTACTTCCTACAACTTTGACTACTATAGCGACTACCACTCCTGGTATTGTTTCTGACACTGCTTCTGTCTCTGCCTTGTCTCATTCTGTTTTTCCTCCTGTTCATTTGTCAACCTCTCCCTCTATCCGTCAGAGAATGACAAACACTGTGACTAGTCTTTTATCCCCTCTCTTTGGGTCATTAGCTACGACCCCAGTTTCAGAGCGTAAACAATTGCATAGCCAATTGCCTGATGGTAGGGAGAAAGAGACACTGAATTATTTGGCGCATAAATGGGTTACTGAACCAGCGAGATATGAACTAGAGTCTGTTATGGATGTCTTCCATCAGTGGGAAGAACCGAAACAGAGATACGTTTTTGAGAAAATGTGTACTTTTCTTTCTGAGGATTTAGAGGAAAATGGTTTGGAGCCCAATCCGCCTAAGTTGTGTCGTGTACGGTTCGATTTTGCGACAGGTTTGATTGTGGGTTCAGATGTCGAGAAAGCAGTTGCGATGTTATTGTCGTTTAGGACTGAAGGTGTTTCCAGGTTATTGTTTAAATATGATTCTTCTGCTAAAAAGAAAGGGAAACAGTACCCCATGAGAGAAGTTCCCCCACAATGGAGGGAAGGGGACCCAAATGCTAATCCACCTGTCCTGCCTCATTTCCAGCGTGTATGGGTACACGTTCCATGGAAGCGAGCTGAAGTTTTAGCCCTTAAGCAGACATTGCCTGATCCCCGTAAGAATCCTACAGGGTATTACAAGGAATTGTCACAGACTGCGGGGTCTTGCATTATGAATTTAGCTGACATAGACATGTTGTTTGGGAATGTTGTTCCACAGCCTTTAAGGGGAAAGATTCGCCATACAGACCATGCTCAAGAGTTAGGTGACACATGGGCTAATATTGCTGCTGCAGATGCCCGACAAATTGGTGGTGCTAAACCTGAGCCTTTAGTGACAGAGCTTCCTGGTAGGATTATTGATTACATGAAAACTATAATGCCTGCGATGCGTGTAAACTGGGATAAATTGTCTGCATGTAAGCAAAAGAAAGAAGAAACGGTATCAAATTTCTTCACCAGGTTTGAAGAAACGTTTGTGGACCACAGTGGTCAAGATATGAGCACGGAAGGTGGTCAACGTTTGTTCGTCAATAAATTTGTGCATAATCTGTTTCCTGAGTTGTGTAAAAAGTTAAAAGATTCAGAAAGTTCTTGGGCAGTTTCCTCTTCAGCGCAGATATTGGCTACTGCACAGTACTACGAAAATAGAGATAAAGATGAGAGAGATAGAGTAGAGAAGAAAACTAAAGAATTGAAAACGAAGGTTCAGTTACAACAAGCGTACCCGCCATGTGGTGGTCAAAATAGTGGTGCACAGAACAACTATCAGAATAACTATCAGCCCCAACCGTTTCAGAGAAACTCGCAAAGAGCCGAGTATGCTCAACCACGTATCCCAGTAGGTCCCAATCAGTGTTCATATTGCAAGGAAGAGGGTCATTTCAAGTATAGTTGCCCTGCTTTGCTACAGCGCGCAAATGGTACTTCTGGTTTAAGAGGTCGAGGTGTTCCACAAGCACCTAGAGGAAGAGGACGTGGATATGTTCCCCAGAGCACGCGCCCATTCCTCCCTCAAAACTCAATGAACAGATTTGATCAACAGGTTAATGCATCTGGTAGGACGGCTCAGTACTATACTGATGATTACTATACAGAGGATGAGCATTTGGACAGTAATGATTGCTAGGACAGCCATAGACAAAGAGAGGTAGTTCTTTCAGTTCCAGTAGATCAGAGTGGGCCTTATGTTAAGGTGATTGCATCAGGTGTGTCAGAACCTTTTCTGTTGGATACTGGTGCTACCAAGAGTTCTATTATGCACTCAAAACTCCCTGGCGCACCTTTGTCTGGCGAAACAAATGTATCAGTAGGGTTTTCCGGCACCCCAGTTAGAAATCCGATTTCTAACCATATATCTCTTTCTGTTGGACCTTGTAAATTTGAAACACCCCTTATTTTGACGACAGGTTGTGGCGAGAACTTGTAAGGATTAGATCTGTTAAAGAGATTGTATGCGACATTGTATTGCTCTCCTTCTGGAGTGCAACTCACATTGGGTAAGAAAGTGGTTTCACCAATGTATTTGTCAAAGGACAGATTTCCACCAGAATTTTCGTCTCTTCCTAATACTCTTTGGGCTACTGGACCTAATGATGTAGGTCTTTTGGAAATTCAGCCATATGTGATAACATTAAAAGCCAATGTTAAAATGCCACGTATTCCCCAATACAAGATCTCTAGTGAAGGGGAAAAAGCGTTGTTAGCAATTATTTGTGATCTGATTGAGAAGGATGTAATTGAAGAGACAAGAGGCAACGTTTGCAATAGTCCTGTTTTGCCTGTCTTGAAGCATACTGACCCTACTCAGCCACATGTTTATAGGTTTGTAATTGATCTTAGAGAGGTGAACAAAATAGTTGTGCCACAGTTTCCAGTCATCCCCGATATCACTGCATTGTTGACAATGATTCCAGCTTCAGCCACTTGGTTTTCAGTGATAGACCTGAAAAATGCTTTCTTCAGCATCCCTATTGCAGAAGAGAGCAGGGACATTTTTGGCTTCAATTTGGGAGGACGAAGCTTCAGATTTAAGAGAGCTCCTCAAGGCTATTGTGAAAGTCCATCTATCTATAGTCAGGCTTTGAAAGCACAACTTGACACTCTTATGTTACCTGATGGCGCCACTCTCATTCAATATGTCAATGATTTGCTAGTTGCTGCAGATACTAAGGAGATCTGCAAAGAAGCAACATTGTCATTATTGCGTCATTTGTCTGATTTACACCACAAAGTGTCCCTTTCAAAGTTACAGTATTGTCAAAAAGAAGTGACCTATTTAGGTCATCTCTTTTCGAAGGAGGGAAGGCAACTGACCCCAGAGAGAATCAGGGCTGTTGCAGCAATGAGTGTGCCAAGAACACAGAGAGAAGTGCGTGCTTTCTTGGGTATTACATCATATTGCAGACAATGGATACCTAATTTTTCGTTAATAGCCAAACCCTTGGTGGCATTAACTTGTAAAGATACACCAAATCCCGTCCCATGGTCTGAAGATTGTCAGAAAAGTTTTGTCGAATTACGTGATGCATTATGTTCAGCTCCTGTGTTGGGTACCCCCAACTACAGCAAGCCTTTTACATTGTATGTCCATGAGAAAGAAGGTTGTGCGTTAGCAGTTTTGACACAACAGTTTGGAGACAGGGAGCGTCCATGCGCCTATTTCTCTTCAACCTTAGACCCAGTAGCTAAGGCACTACCAAGCTGCTTAAGAGCGGCAGCGGCAACTGCTGTTTCTATCCGACAGCCTGCTGGTTTAGTGATGAATAACACATTATTCGTAATGGTTCCACATGCAGTGGACACGTTGTTAAACAGAACCAAGACACAGCATTTAACTAGTGCTCGATTGTCAGGTTACGAGTTGACATTGTTAGCAAGCCATGTACATATAAAAAGATGCACTACACTTAACCCAGCTACGTTATTGCCAATTGTGACGGAGTTAGATACTTCTGAACAACATGATTGTCTCCATAGAACAGAAGAAGAAACAAAAGGGAGAATAGACCTTCTGGACACTCCCCTTGCAAAGAGTGATGGTACTTTGTGGGTGGATGGTTCATGCTTTAAGCTCACGAATGGTGACACGACTGCGGCGTATGCTGTGACAACTTTGTGTACGATTGTTGAAGCTGCACGTTTCCCACACAATTCAGCCCAAGCAGCTGAGTTAATAGCCCTAACAAGAGCATGTACATTATCAAAAGGAATGAAAGTGACTATCTATACCGATAGCCAATATGCGTTTGGTGTGGCCCATAGTTTTGGGCGTTTGTGGAAGGAACATGGGTTCCTGACCTCGCATGGAACTAAAATACAGCATGGTCAGTTGGTAAATGAGCTCCTTGATTCACTTACTTTACCGTTGCAAGTTGCGATTGTGAAGTGTAGCGCACATAAAAAGGTGACTGATGATGTTGGTCGTGGGAATGCATTTGCTGACGAGGTCGCAAAAGAAACGGCAAGGAATGTGATGAGCCGAATGTATGTCGCGGGCCCTGCAAGATGGATTGGTGATGTTGGAATGTGTGAAGACACGATAGAAAGCGTGAAATCGATTCAAGCTGAAGCCACAGAGAGAGAATTGAGTGTGTGGAGAGAAAGTACGGGTAAATTGGATGCGAATGGTTGTTGGGTCGAGTTGTCAGAACATCAAAGATGGTTGCTACCCGATGCGTATGTGCTTGCAGTAGTTACAATGGCTCATGGAATGGCTCACATCAGTGTGAAAGGGATTTGTAAGTTGTTGGCCCCAGTATGGCAAAATGCAGGAATTCCCAAGTGCGCAGAAAATGTGGTTAAAAATTGCATGGTATGACTGAAACACAACCCTGGTAGAGGAACCCCAACTCCAGCTGGTCATTTTGCACCTCCTACGTATCCGTTTGAGGTTTTGCAGCTAGATTTCATCCACATGGAGAGGTGCAACAACTTAAAATACGTACTCGTTGTTGTTTGTGCCTTTTCAAGATGGGTGGAAGCCTATCCCCTAAAAGACAATACTGCGCTATCCACAGCCAAAGCCCTTGTGAAAGAGTTCTTCCCTAGATTCGGAATGCCGAGAATGATCTGGAGTGACAATGGAAGTGAATTTGTGGGTCAAGTGATGAAGAAAGTATGCGAAGGGCTAGGCATAAACCAAAAGTTTCACGCTGCAAATCACCCCCAATCAGCTGGATTAGTGGAGTGCTATAATGGCACTCTAAAGCTAAAATTGGCCAAGATACAAGCGAGCTCTGGTCTTAAATGGCCTGACGCTCTACCCTTAGCACTCCTATCAACCAGAATGACTGTGCATTCACGAGTGAAACTTAGTCCTTATGAAATAGTCTTTGGCCGCCCAGCCAATATATGGGGAGTGCCCAGGCCCAAGAAGTTTAGCGAGATAGAGCATCCTGTTTTGCTTGACTATCTGTATGAATTGACGGCTAAATTGCGTGTTTTACATCAACAGGTCCACGACACCCTGCCTCCGGTCTCTGAATCTCCAGGTCATCCCATTGAGCCTGGATCCTGGGTTTTAATAAAGAACTTTCAGCGAACCAAAAACGAGCAGCCCAGGTGGACCGGACCGCACCTCGTTCTTCTCTCCACAAGATCAGCTGTTCGAGTAGAAGGGAAGAAACATTGGATCCATGGGACCCATTGCAAAAGGGTACCCCTACCTCTGCCATATGACCGGTGGGTTCAGGAAGGTGTCGCCGACTCAGAGACTGAAACCGTGCCACGTTTTCTGCCTTTCAGCGATGCACGAATAAAAGGAACACTCACTGAGAAAGAAAGTGATGACATTTTACAATCAGCAGTATCACCGTCAGTTCGATTGGACACTACAGAACCTGAACTCCTTTTTCAGGACCACACGATACCTGGGACTAACCGTTATAATCTACGACCAAGAATAAAGGACAAATAAAACAGTTTACTTTTCTTCCCTTTAGCAAAGTTCTCCAATATGGAAAATTATTTTTGAATGACTTTTTGTTTTTTTTGTGTTTTTCGAACCTCCATCCGGGTTCAGTTGTAGGATCGTGGCTGAAAAGACTTAGGGGGGTAGCCTGTGGACACAAGGTCTACAGGTCTGGTTTGTTCTAGGGCGGCCTGGAACATTCAGAACACTCCTAAGTGAAGTAAACCAACCGCCACGAACGGCAACGGTTAGAGGATGGAATCTTTCCAAAATGGAGAACATGTTGAAAGACTGAGTTTCAAGAAGAGAATATGTGAAACGATAACCAGGAAACGTTTTTTGCTGCTGTGCATTTTTATGTTATTTAGTATACTTATGTTTTTTATAGGATATGTTTTATTCTGTTTTAACGTGATATTGGCACCCACTACCTCGTCTACACCTCCTCCTTCCACTGTTTCCACACATTCTTTTCAACTCCTCCCTAAACATGAATCTGCTAGGAAACTAGAGTTAATTAATAACTCCTTCATCCAGCTTTTGCACCAACACCAACTGGTGATAAATACAACTAACTATTGGGTGTGTGGCCTTATGCCTCACACAGCAGATAAAGGTATCCCTTATCTGATCCTGCCTTTCAGCCACAATGGTTCCGTGTGGGCATTCAGAACGATATTCATCTATGCACACTACCCCCTACGTTTTGCGGAAGACAACCCTAAGAAAAATGCTTTAGTTAAAGGTATCATAGACATGATGAAGGACAATATCTTCTACGAGACTATCCCCAGAGATGAGACAATAGCATATATAGGATGGAACATGACCGGATATGAAGCCACAATGAGTGAGAAACAGCAAGCTAAGATATCTTCCCTGATTTGGGTTGTACCCCATCAGGGTCACCTGTGTCTGCAAGGTACTGGCAAGAATCCCAGAGCTCAGCTAGGGGAAAGCGTCTGCACTGAGACATATGTCTTCGCATCTCAGACCTCCCCTCCACTCTTGGCAGCAAAGGGTACCTATTTCATCTGCCATGATAGAGCCTTTACATGGTTGCCCCCTGACTTTTCGGGCACATGCTTCGTTTCGTTCCTGTTGCCCCCTACCTACACAGCAGCGGCAGATTACCACAAAACAAGGATAGTTAGAGGCGTCTTCAGTGAAGAAGACACTGCAGGACAAGAATTTGGGGACTTCGTAAAGGGTTTTCTGCCGTTCTGGGGACAAATAGGTAACAGCAGGAGCATAAGGCAATTGATAAGAGTGGTTTAATCCACCGTGGCTGAAACCGCTGGTGCCCTTGGTAACTTGACTGCTGAGCTCCAGTCAGATCGTCTTATGACCCTTCAGAACAGGGTCACATTAGATGTCATACTTGCAGACCGGGGTGGAGTATGTACATTGATCCAATCGAGTTGCTGTGTTTTTGTCCCAGATAACGCTCCAACAGTATACCAGGCCATCTCCAAACTGCATAGAATTTCTGAATCTATTCATTTAGATAGAGGAGATTGGTCATTAATGGGATGGTTCTGGGAACTGATATCAGCATGGGGATGGAAGATACTGATGGTCATTGGGATGATCTTGGCCATTCTTTTCCTGTTCTGTCTATGCGTGCAGTGTGCTCCTGCGATATGTGGCCTCTGTGTTACATCATGCATAAGGAAACCTGCACCAAGAGACGAGCTAAATACTAGGATGATGTTACAGCAACATCTCAACGACTTTAGAAACATAGACCTGGACTCAGATTAGCATGAGAATAGGTTTATTGCCTATGTAAGGGCAAAAGGAGGGTTTGTGGTTCTAAAAATTCTGGACCCATGTAATTTACTTTGCCACAGCAGTACGATTTTAGTATCAAAAGACCGATAATGACTAGTACACTAAGCATGAGCATTTTCGCTCAATTCCAGCAGCGTTTTCACCTCGAAATCGCCATTTTCGTCCTGCACTCGTGGCTCCCATTTTATACACGGCAGCCATTTTTAAAAGTTGCCCTCACATAGGCTTATAATACAGTCAGATTTGATTCCAAGGACACGTACACCTTGATTGACTTTTCTCTGACCTGGGCAAGCTGGAACCATTGCCTCAGGCCAAACCTGTTTGGTCAGTCCCTCTCCCAGTGGCCGAATCAGATAGCATCAAGGCACACCATGCCATAAAACCCTTATTATCGCTCACACACCCTGCCTAATCTTGCTCACACCTGCACCTGCTCTTTTCTTCTTCTTACTTTACGAGGGGGAGGTGCCCGTTTTTATTGGGGGTCCACACTTATCTGATGTAAAATACTAGGCCTTGCCGGGTAATTTATTATGGGTTGGATGACAAGAAATATGAGGTTTCATCATGACACTGTTTTTTCCTTTGTAGTGAAAACATGTGAATGACCAACCAAAATGTCAAGAATGTTTGCCTGAAGCTTAAAAAACTGTATATAAGGAAACCTGACTTTGCATTGATACACAGTCTCCTGAGAACATACAAACCGTGCTGTTGTACTTCTAGGACGCTTGTTACTTGGTTGCAGCCAATACATTCGATCTTTGACTTCACCTAGAAGACTCTGAGTTTCTGTGGTCTGAATCAGGAAAGTACCCGAGGTCTTTGGGTGTACCCTGGCACAACTGGGTTACCGGATCAGTACCGGTTCTGAAAAACCCAGTACCTCAGTTGGTGCCCAACGTGGGGCGATACCAGCGGTACCGGTCCAAGCCTGAGGTCCGTGAGGAGCTTCGTGTGAAAATTCTGGAGGAAGGCCGCCACTTCATCGACCCCTGCATGTCGACGTGGTCCGAAAGTCTTTGCTGCGAGGTTCCCCCCTTCCCGACGGCTACGAAGGACTGCTGCCCTGGCTATCGCCCTGATTTGGACCCTTGATGTTTGGTAGAGCGAAACGATAAGACGAGTCTTCTGGTGACGTCATCGATATTTTCAGTTAAGTATAAGTGGAGCGTCTCCCAGTCCTTAGTTGGACACTTGGTTTGGTCCTTAGTTGGACATTTGGTTTGGTATCCCTTCGGGATCACTTTGATTTGGAACTTGCAAGTACCAAAGCCGAAGGACTCGTGTATTCACGAGACTATCGTAAACGATAATCCTTTGAAGTTTGAAGCTAGACTAGTGAGCGAAGATGCCTGGTCTTAGCAGACTTGGAAATTTGTTTTGTCTTGGTTGTAAAAGGGACTCCCGGTTGGAGGACTCACGTCCGGTTCCTCCGATTGGAACTCCAACCTATGAATTATATGTGAAGCACGGAGTAGGCCCCATCACATATAATGAAGTATGGATCCGTTACACCAGAAAAGATGGTGTTTTAAAATGGCCCCAAAATGGTAGCTTTGACACAGAAATCTTAGATAACCTCGAAGTTAGACTTTTTAAGAAGAAAGCCCGGCCGGCAATGTTTGATTCTTTCCGCTTATGGTGTAAGGAAGCCAAGCAAAAGGAAATTAAATTAGCTAAGAAAAATAAGAGAGAAAAAGGTATTTCGATTATGCAAGCTGCTATACAGTTTAAAGATAACGAAGTATAACAGTTGAATGAGCAGTTGCATAGGCGACATAAAATGACAGTAGATAAATGCTATCCAGTTTTGCCGCCTCTTCAGCAAGATGCAGCAAAAGACTCTGAAAAAGATCCCCTAATGTCGCATTTGCTAAGTTCGCCACCACCCTATGCGCAGAATGCCACGGCACCTCCGCAACCTCTAGTTGCACAACCAGTGGTTGCATTGCCTCCTGCTCCTCCACAGCACCCACCAGCTATTCTTCAGTTGGTTCCTATTCCTCCGGTGCAGCCTCCTCAAGGGCCACCGGCTTTGACATCTGCTCTGCCTTTACTTCCTACAACTTTGACTACTATAGCGACTACCACTCCTGGTATTGTTTCTGACACTGCTTCTGTCTCTGCCTTGTCTCATTCTGTTTTTCCTCCTGTTCATTTGTCAACCTCTCCCTCTATCCGTCAGAGAATGACAAACACTGTGACTAGTCTTTTATCCCCTCTCTTTGGGTCATTAGCTACGACCCCAGTTTCAGAGCGTAAACAATTGCATAGCCAATTGCCTGATGGTAGGGAGAAAGAGACACTGAATTATTTGGCGCATAAATGGGTTACTGAACCAGCGAGATATGAACTAGAGTCTGTTATGGATGTCTTCCATCAGTGGGAAGAACCGAAACAGAGATACGTTTTTGAGAAAATGTGTACTTTTCTTTCTGAGGATTTAGAGGAAAATGGTTTGGAGCCCAATCCGCCTAAGTTGTGTCGTGTACGGTTCGATTTTGCGACAGGTTTGATTGTGGGTTCAGATGTCGAGAAAGCAGTTGCGATGTTATTGTCGTTTAGGACTGAAGGTGTTTCCAGGTTATTGTTTAAATATGATTCTTCTGCTAAAAAGAAAGGGAAACAGTACCCCATGAGAGAAGTTCCCCCACAATGGAGGGAAGGGGACCCAAATGCTAATCCACCTGTCCTGCCTCATTTCCAGCGTGTATGGGTACACGTTCCATGGAAGCGAGCTGAAGTTTTAGCCCTTAAGCAGACATTGCCTGATCCCCGTAAGAATCCTACAGGGTATTACAAGGAATTGTCACAGACTGCGGGGTCTTGCATTATGAATTTAGCTGACATAGACATGTTGTTTGGGAATGTTGTTCCACAGCCTTTAAGGGGAAAGATTCGCCATACAGACCATGCTCAAGAGTTAGGTGACACATGGGCTAATATTGCTGCTGCAGATGCCCGACAAATTGGTGGTGCTAAACCTGAGCCTTTAGTGACAGAGCTTCCTGGTAGGATTATTGATTACATGAAAACTATAATGCCTGCGATGCGTGTAAACTGGGATAAATTGTCTGCATGTAAGCAAAAGAAAGAAGAAACGGTATCAAATTTCTTCACCAGGTTTGAAGAAACGTTTGTGGACCACAGTGGTCAAGATATGAGCACGGAAGGTGGTCAACGTTTGTTCGTCAATAAATTTGTGCATAATCTGTTTCCTGAGTTGTGTAAAAAGTTAAAAGATTCAGAAAGTTCTTGGGCAGTTTCCTCTTCAGCGCAGATATTGGCTACTGCACAGTACTACGAAAATAGAGATAAAGATGAGAGAGATAGAGTAGAGAAGAAAACTAAAGAATTGAAAACGAAGGTTCTGTTACAACAAGCGTACCCGCCATGTGGTGGTCAAAATAGTGGTGCACAGAACAACTATCAGAATAACTATCAGCCCCAACCGTTTCAGAGAAACTCGCAAAGAGCCGAGTATGCTCAACCACGTATCCCAGTAGGTCCCAATCAGTGTTCATATTGCAAGGAAGAGGGTCATTTCAAGTATAGTTGCCCTGCTTTGCTACAGCGCGCAAATGGTACTTCTGGTTTAAGAGGTCGAGGTGTTCCACAAGCACCTAGAGGAAGAGGACGTGGATATGTTCCCCAGAGCACGCGCCCATTCCTCCCTCAAAACTCAATGAACAGATTTGATCAACAGGTTAATGCATCTGGTAGGACGGCTCAGTACTATACTGATGATTACTATACAGAGGATGAGCATTTGGACAGTAATGATTGCTAGGACAGCCATAGACAAAGAGAGGTAGTTCTTTCAGTTCCAGTAGATCAGAGTGGGCCTTATGTTAAGGTGATTGCATCAGGTGTGTCAGAACCTTTTCTGTTGGATACTGGTGCTACCAAGAGTTCTATTATGCACTCAAAACTCCCTGGCGCACCTTTGTCTGGCGAAACAAATGTATCAGTAGGGTTTTCCGGCACCCCAGTTAGAAATCCGATTTCTAACCATATATCTCTTTCTGTTGGACCTTGTAAATTTGAAACACCCCTTATTTTGACGACAGGTTGTGGCGAGAACTTGTAAGGATTAGATCTGTTAAAGAGATTGTATGCAACATTGTATTGCTCTCCTTCTGGAGTGCAACTCACATTGGGTAAGAAAGTGGTTTCACCAATGTATTTGTCAAAGGACAGATTTCCACCAGAATTTTCGTCTCTTCCTAATACTCTTTGGGCTACTGGACCTAATGATGTAGGTCTTTTGGAAATTCAGCCATATGTGATAACATTAAAAGCCAATGTTAAAATGCCACGTATTCCCCAATACAAGATCTCTAGTGAAGGGGAAAAAGCGTTGTTAGCAATTATTTGTGATCTGATTGAGAAGGATGTAATTGAAGAGACAAGAGGCAACGTTTGCAATAGTCCTGTTTTGCCTGTCTTGAAGCATACTGACCCTACTCAGCCACATGTTTATAGGTTTGTAATTGATCTTAGAGAGGTGAACAAAATAGTTGTGCCACAGTTTCCAGTCATCCCCGATATCACTGCATTGTTGACAATGATTCCAGCTTCAGCCACTTGGTTTTCAGTGATAGACCTGAAAAATGCTTTCTTCAGCATCCCTATTGCAGAAGAGAGCAGGGACATTTTTGGCTTCAATTTGGGAGGACGAAGCTTCAGATTTAAGAGAGCTCCTCAAGGCTATTGTGAAAGTCCATCTATCTATAGTCAGGCTTTGAAAGCACAACTTGACACTCTTATGTTACCTGATGGCGCCACTCTCATTCAATATGTCAATGATTTGCTAGTTGCTGCAGATACTAAGGAGATCTGCAAAGAAGCAACATTGTCATTATTGCGTCATTTGTCTGATTTACACCACAAAGTGTCCCTTTCAAAGTTACAGTATTGTCAAAAAGAAGTGACCTATTTAGGTCATCTCTTTTCGAAGGAGGGAAGGCAACTGACCCCAGAGAGAATCAGGGCTGTTGCAGCAATGAGTGTGCCAAGAACACAGAGAGAAGTGCGTGCTTTCTTGGGTATTACATCATATTGCAGACAATGGATACCTAATTTTTCGTTAATAGCCAAACCCTTGGTGGCATTAACTTGTAAAGATACACCAAATCCCGTCCCATGGTCTGAAGATTGTCAGAAAAGTTTTGTCGAATTACGTGATGCATTATGTTCAGCTCCTGTGTTGGGTACCCCCAACTACAGCAAGCCTTTTACATTGTATGTCCATGAGAAAGAAGGTTGTGCGTTAGCAGTTTTGACACAACAGTTTGGAGACAGGGAGCGTCCATGCTCCTATTTCTCTTCAACCTTAGACCCAGTAGCTAAGGCACTACCAAGCTGCTTAAGAGCGGCAGCGGCAACTGCTGTTTCTATCCGACAGCCTGCTGGTTTAGTGATGAATAACACATTATTCGTAATGGTTCCACATGCAGTGGACACGTTGTTAAACAGAACCAAGACACAGCATTTAACTAGTGCTCGATTGTCAGGTTACGAGTTGACATTGTTAGCAAGCCATGTACATATAAAAAGATGCACTACACTTAACCCAGCTACGTTATTGCCAATTGTGACGGAGTTAGATACTTCTGAACAACATGATTGTCTCCATAGAACAGAAGAAGAAACAAAAGGGAGAATAGACCTTCTGGACACTCCCCTTGCAAAGAGTGATGGTACTTTGTGGGTGGATGGTTCATGCTTTAAGCTCACGAATGGTGACACGACTGCGGCGTATGCTGTGACAACTTTGTGTACGATTGTTGAAGCTGCACGTTTCCCACACAATTCAGCCCAAGCAGCTGAGTTAATAGCCCTAACAAGAGCATGTACATTATCAAAAGGAATGAAAGTGACTATCTATACCGATAGCCAATATGCGTTTGGTGTGGCCCATAGTTTTGGGCGTTTGTGGAAGGAACATGGGTTCCTGACCTCGCATGGAACTAAAATACAGCATGGTCAGTTGGTAAATGAGCTCCTTGATTCACTTACTTTACCGTTGCAAGTTGCGATTGTGAAGTGTAGCGCACATAAAAAGGTGACTGATGATGTTGGTCGTGGGAATGCATTTGCTGACGAGGTCGCAAAAGAAACGGCAAGGAATGTGATGAGCCGAATGTATGTCGCGGGCCCTGCAAGATGGATTGGTGATGTTGGAATGTGTGAAGACACGATAGAAAGCGTGAAATCGATTCAAGCTGAAGCCACAGAGAGAGAATTGAGTGTGTGGAGAGAAAGTACTGGTAAATTGGATGCGAATGGTTGTTGGGTCGAGTTGTCAGAACATCAAAGATGGTTGCTACCCGATGCGTATGTGCTTGCAGTAGTTACAATGGCTCATGGAATGGCTCACATCAGTGTGAAAGGGATTTGTAAGTTGTTGGCCCCAGTATGGCAAAATGCAGGAATTCCCAAGTGCGCAGAAAATGTGGTTAAAAATTGCATGGTATGACTGAAACACAACCCTGGTAGAGGAACCCCAACTCCAGCTGGTCATTTTGCACCTCCTACGTATCCGTTTGAGGTTTTGCAGCTAGATTTCATCCACATGGAGAGGTGCAACAACTTAAAATACGTACTCGTTGTTGTTTGTGCCTTTTCAAGATGGGTGGAAGCCTATCCCCTAAAAGACAATACTGCGCTATCCACAGCCAAAGCCCTTGTGAAAGAGTTCTTCCCTAGATTCGGAATGCCGAGAATGATCTGGAGTGACAATGGAAGTGGATTTGTGGGTCAAGTGATGAAGAAAGTATGCGAAGGGCTAGGCATAAACCAAAAGTTTCACGCTGCAAATCACCCCCAATCAGCTGGATTAGTGGAGTGCTATAATGGCACTCTAAAGCTAAAATTGGCCAAGATACAAGCGAGCTCTGGTCTTAAATGGCCTGACGCTCTACCCTTAGCACTCCTATCAACCAGAATGACTGTGCATTCACAAGTGAAACTTAGTCCTTATGAAATAGTCTTTGGCCGCCCAGCCAATATATGGGGAGTGCCCAGGCCCAAGAAGTTTAGCGAGATAGAGCATCCTGTTTTGCTTGACTATCTGTATGAATTGACGGCTAAATTGCGTGTTTTACATCAACAGGTCCACGACACCCTGCCTCCGGTCTCTGAATCTCCAGGTCATCCCATTGAGCCTGGATCCTGGGTTTTAATAAAGAACTTTCAGCGAACCAAAAACGAGCAGCCCAGGTGGACCGGACCGCACCTCGTTCTTCTCTCCACAAGATCAGCTGTTCGAGTAGAAGGGAAGAAACATTGGATCCATGGGACCCATTGCAAAAGGGTACCCCTACCTCTGCCATATGACCGGTGGGTTCAGGAAGGTGTCGCCGACTCAGAGACTGAAACCGTGCCACGTTTTCTGCCTTTCAGCGATGCACGAATAAAAGGAACACTCACTGAGAAAGAAAGTGATGACATTTTACAATCAGCAGTATCACCGTCAGTTCGATTGGACACTACAGAACCTGAACTCCTTTTTCAGGACCACACGATACCTGGGACTAACCGTTATAATCTACGACCAAGAATAAAGGACAAATAAAACAGTTTACTTTTCTTCCCTTTAGCAAAGTTCTCCAATATGGAAAATTATTTTTGAATGACTTTTTGTTTTTTTTGTGTTTTTCGAACCTCCATCCGGGTTCAGCTGTAGGATCGTGGCTGAAAAGACTTAGGGGGGTAGCCTGTGGACACAAGGTCTACAGGTCTGGTTTGTTCTAGGGCGGCCTGGAACATTCAGAACACTCCTAAGTGAAGTAAACCAACCGCCACGAACGGCAACGGTTAGAGGATGGAATCTTTCCAAAATGGAGAACATGTTGAAAGACTGAGTTTCAAGAAGAGAATATGTGAAACGATAACCAGGAAACGTTTTTTGCTGCTGTGCATTTTTATGTTATTTAGTATACTTATGTTTTTTATAGGATATGTTTTATTCTGTTTTAACGTGATATTGGCACCCACTACCTCGTCTACACCTCCTCCTTCCACTGTTTCCACACATTCTTTTCAACTCCTCCCTAAACATGAACCTGCTAGGAAACTAGAGTTCATTAATAACTCCTTCATCCAGCTTTTGCACCAACACCAACTGGTGATAAATACAACTAACTATTGGGTGTGTGGCCTTATGCCTCACACAGCAGATAAAGGTATCCCTTATCTGATCCTGCCTTTCAGCCACAATGGTTCCGTGTGGGCATTCAGAACGATATTCATCTATGCACACTACCCCCTACGTTTTGCGGAAGACAACCCTAAGAAAAATGCTTTAGTTAAAGGTATCATAGACATGATGAAGGACAATATCTTCTACGAGACTATCCCCAGAGATGAGACAATAGCATATATAGGATGGAACATGACCGGATATGAAGCCACAATGAGTGAGAAACAGCAAGCTAAGATATCTTCCCTGATTTGGGTTGTACCCCATCAGGGTCACCTGTGTCTGCAAGGTACTGGCAAGAATCCCAGAGCTCAGCTAGGGGAAAGCGTCTGCACTGAGACATATGTCTTCGCATCTCAGACCTCTTGGCAGCAAAGGGTACCTATTTCATCTGCCATGATAGAGCCTTTACATGGTTGCCCCCTGACTTTTCGGGCACATGCTTCGTTTCGTTCCTGTTGCCCCCTACCTACACAGCAGCGGCAGATTACCACAAAACAAGGATAGTTAGAGGCGTCTTCAGTGAAGAAGACACTGCAGGACAAGAATTTGGGGACTTCGTAAAGGGTTTTCTGCCGTTCTGGGGACAAATAGGTAACAGCAGGAGCATAAGGCAATTGATAAGAGTGGTTGAATCCACCGTGGCTGAAACCGCTGGTGCCCTTGGTAACTTGACTGCTGAGCTCCAATCGGATCGTCTTATGACCCTTCAGAACAGGGTCGCATTAGATGTCATACTTGCAGACCGGGGTGGAGTATGTACATTGATCCAATCGAGTTGCTGTGTTTTTGTCCCAGATAACGATCCAACAGTATACCAGGCCATCTCCAAACTGCATAGAATTTCTGAATCTATTCATTTAGATAGAGGAGATTGGTCATTAATGGGATGGTTCTGGGAACTGATATCAGCATGGGGATGGAAGATACTGATGGTCATTGGGATGATCTTGGCCATTCTTTTCCTGTTCTGTCTATGCGTGCAGTGTGCTCCTGCGATATGTGGCCTCTGTGTTACATCATGCATAAGGAAACCTGCACCAAGAGACGAGCTAAATACTAGGATGATGTTACAGCAACATCTCAACGACTTTAGAAACATAGACCTGAACTCAGATTAGCATGAGAATAGGTTTATTGCCTATGTAAGGGCAAAAGGAGGGTTTGTGGTTCTAAAAATTCTGGACCCATGTAATTTACTTTGCCGCAGCAGTACGATTTTAGTATCAAAAGACCGATAATGACTAGTACACTAAGCATGAGCATTTTCGCTCAATTCCAGCAGCGTTTTCATCTCGAAATCGCCATTTTCGTCCTGCACTCGTGGCTCCCATTTTATACACGGCAGCCATTTTTAAAAGTTGCCCTCACATAGGCTTATAATACAGTCAGATTTGATTCCAAGGACACGTACACCTTGAATGACTTTTCTCTGACCTGGGCAAGCTGGAACCATTGCCTCAGGCCAAACCTGTTTGGTCAGTCCCTCTCCCAGTGGCCGAATCAGATAGCATCAAGGCACACCATGCCATAAAACCCTTATTATCGCTCACACACCCTGCCTAATCTTGCTCACACCTGCACCTGCTCTTTTCTTTTTCTTACTTTACGAGGGGGAGGTGCCCGTTTTTATTGGGGGTCCACACTTATCTGATGTAAAATACTAGGCCTTGCCGGGTAATTTATTATGGGTTGGATGACATGAAATATGAGGTTTCATCATGACACTGTTTTTTCCTTTGTAGTGAAAACATGTGAATGACCAACCAAAATGTCAAGAATGTTTGCCTGAAGCTTAAAAAACTGTATATAAGGAAACCTGACTTTGCATTGACACACAGTCTCCTGAGAACATACAAACCGTGCTGTTGTACTTCTAGGACGCTTGTTACTTGGTTGCAGCCAATAAATTCGATCTTTGACTTCACCTAGAAGACTCTGAGTTTCTGTGGTCTGAATCAGGAAAGTACCCGAGGTCTTTGGGTGTACCCTGGCACCACTGGGTTACCGGATCAGTACCGGTTCTGAAAAACCCAGTACCTCAGTACTCTTTCACCCCTAAGAATGTGACCTGTATCACTAGAGATAATTGTTCCCTTATCTCCCACAGCTTCCTACACTCTTCCCTCAATTTTCTTTTCTTCAGCCAACCTTTAACAATGTACACTTTAGTCACACATAAATCTGCACCCTACCTGTATTTGGTCTCCCAATCCTCTTTTTTTATTCTAGGATCTCCTCTCCTCTCCATTGTGCTTTGCATGCATGGGTTCAGATCCCATCCTCACTGCCAAACAGTAGAAACGATATCTGCACATCGGTACAGGTAACTTATATGTTTATTGTGGAACAGGAGTACACATCTGCCACACTTGATTAAATCCTTCCAACTCCCAACCATCCTGTTATTTTTTAAGAATCTCATTCTCCTCTGCAGAAGCGTGCAGCTGCTATCTTAGATACCACAGTCATGGCAAACAAACCTTTGCCAATCATATCCATTATAAATTTCACCAATTCCTCACACTGCTCCTCCTGCCCACCCTCATCATTATTTCTCCAATGTGCCCCTGATCCCAAAAACGTAATCCATTCTTGCAGTTAAACACTTCTTGTAACACTGCAAGTGAGTATTCAGTCAGTCAACAGAACAGAACCTTGACCACTGAAAATGAGACAATGAGTAAAATATGTAATGTCAGCATTAATACTCTATTACAAACAACTGAAAAAAAACCCTCAGCGGTTTCAGCACTTTCACATCACACAACTGTCTGTTGACAATAGAAATCACTTAAAAATTTCTAACATTGAAAGTCAATTTTTGGTTCTTGAATTGCCCCATAACACCAGGACCACCACCCATAAAAAGGACCCCAAAAAGGCAATACTTCTGTCTTTCAAGCATCCACTGGCAAGGTTGCCTTACCTTAAGCTTGGGGAGCATCAATCTGGAGTCTTGCACATGGTGTTTAGGGGTGGGTGCAAAAACTAAAGAAGGACTCTCCCGCTGACCTGGTCGTGTGAGAGTATGCGGCCATGATGGAGCAGGAAACTATTTAGATGCACTCGGCAGAAGCGCAGTGCTTGGTGTTCCAGTGTTCCTAGCCTTGCATATTCGACTCACCTGTGCTTTTTTGACACTTGGCATCCTTTGAGTCCTCAGCGGTTGACTTCAGTTCCTCTGGAGTTGTGTCTTCATATTCCTGATGTTCCTGGTTGGTGTCAGGTTTACGGACTACTACTCTTCAGCGTTTATCTGCAAAACAAAGAAAAGGAACCAAAACGGCACTTTCAGGTGGTAACAGCGTGCACTCTTGCCTTATATGTGTTACTTATCTTCACATTTTGAGCATCACAAACTGTATTCCTCTGGAGTTTGCGACTTGATTCTGCATAGCTCTGCAAACCATAAAAGATAAGAAGTATTATTTTGGAAATTTTGTTTTTGTTTGAACCATTGTAATAACTGGACATTTCCTTATGTGATATTGATATAATTAGAAGAGAGTTTGAGGGTACTTGGACTCTAGTTGTGTCACTCACTTAAACTCATTATGCATCCTTTATAAGTTCTTAGAGTAGGTATTTGTTTATGTCTACTCTGAGGCTTTATTGTAAACTTTGTATGATTCAAAATAATCCCTCAGTCAGTGAGAAGAATGCTGTTGCATGACATTGATGTTTGCTTGAAACTATGACTCCAATACTTATCAGTAATTTTTGTACCAGGTTTGTCAATTCATGATTTGGGAATTTGATTTTTTAATTATCCATTTAAGTGGGGGAGAGGGAATCAACAGGTAGTGCCTTTATTATTGGGGTCATTAAGGGTACCTTGTCCTGTGCTTAGGACAAACCCAATCTGTATTTCCTGACAGGAACCAGGGGTACAGCTTTACCATTGTTGTTGCCGAAGCTCAAAATCAAGATCAATGTCTTTTTTCTTTCATCCATTTCCCTATTCCCCTGCAGGGCAGAAGTCACCTAGACTTAAGAAAATCCAGCGGCTGGTACTTAGTGAGGGAGTTGGGACCTTGCTGAGTAATTCTTAGCTCACTCCTGCAGGAACCCGAGGTGAGTGCTTGACATCCACTCACCACCTCTGGGAACACTACCTTCAATGCCAGTACAGACAAAACCTACACCTGCCTGCTGCATCAGAAGCAGTCTGAGTGTTCTACTCATCTGGATCACCAAAACTCTGCAATTGAATGCTATTAAAATGCCTCAAAAATGCTAGCCAAACCTTTAAATCCTCTTTAACTCCTACTATCACCTGCACTCCGTAATAGAGCAAAGTGCACCCTGACAAAGATCGTCCCATCCCCCTACGAAAGGTCCTGTCAGACTCCTCTATTTGGCATGAAATATTGAAATGTTCTAACAAAAACTGTATTGTCTTCACCTCAACTTTCTTTTTCTATAGGACTATTGTGATCAATTTCTCTTAGGGCCATATAATGCCAAATATAGAGACTCAGGTGGTCATTCTGACTGCGGCGGTCTTCACCGAAGACACCCGTGTAAGCGGGTGCCAAAATACTGCCAGTAATGGCGGTCTGAAGACCACCGTATTACGAGCAACCAACACAACACTGCCAAAAAATACCCCAAAAAATGAGACCGTTGGCCTGAACGACGGTGTGAAAGAGGCATCTGCAACACCAGCACTGCTACGCCAACAACATCCCGCCCTCCAAATCACAAATCATAAATCAGCACCGCGGTTTTAGCACGGCAGCAATCCATTTGCAGTCCGAACCGCCATGGGTAAAAAAGCACCTCCAGCAGAACACTACGGGGGTCATTACGAACCCCGGAGGTCCAGCCCACCATGCTGGTGGCGGCTGAAAAGCCCACCAGCAGCATGGCGGGCTGAACCTCCAGGCAGCCTGATGGTGGAAGGCATCATTATCCGACAGGGCGGTGCTGCTGCCCTTCGGTTAATGATCCCTTCTGTCCCCAGCCTTTCCCTGGCAGGTTCCCCCGCCAACAAAAGGCTGGCGGAAGGGGTGCTCTAGGCCCCCCTGGGGGCCCCTGCACTGCCCATGCACTTGGAATGGGCAGTGCAGGGGCCCCTGTGCAGTGCCCCATCATGCAGGTCACTGCCCGATTTATAGGCAGTGATCTGCGTGACAGGTACAGCTGCACCCGCCGCACAGACGCATTGACGGCGGCTCCCTGTGGAGTCGCCAGCTATGTCCCGGCCAGGCATTCTGCTGGGCCGGTGGGCGGAAACACGCCGGCCCAGCAAAATGTTTATTATGCTGCCGGCAGGATCCCAGGGGGGCTGACGGTCAGTAGAATGTCCGCGGGCCTGAACACTGCGGTGAAAACCGCTGTGTTCATAATGAGGGCCTACATCACATTACCAATACCCCACATCTGGTACACATACACAAACACCTGACAATAGCACTACAAAACACACACCCACATATACACAGAACCCTTTGCACTCAGAAAGTTTGACATAGCGAGGCAAGAGCACACTGAAATAAGGCACTGCACCTAGATATCACAGGCCCCATCACACTGAACATGCATCACAAAACACACAAAATCTATAGAAACACAACATGCACATCACCACTGCACACAAACACCACAAATCACACGCACATCCTATCACCCAAACTCACACCAACAAACAGCACACCCAGCATCCCTACACAACACACACTCCACCACCGACAACACAACCACCATGGCACAACAAAAAACCCACGATTTACAGATGAGGAGCTGAGGGTCATGGTTGACAAAATCGTCAGAGTGGAGCCATAACTGTTTGGAGCACAGGTCCAGCAGACATCCATAGCCCAGAAATCAGACTTATGACAGAGGATCGTCATCAGGGTGAATACAGTGAGAACCCATCCACGCACAAGGGACGACATTTGGAAGAGGTGGAATGACCTACGGAGGAAGTTACGTGCCATGGCATCACAATACCAAAACGCCGTCATGAGGACTGGTGGTGGGCCAACACCACCTCCCCCAGAATTATCATCGTGGGAGGAGAAGATCTTGGCCATCCTACACTCAGAGGGGCTGACAGGAATGTCTAGTGGACTGGACACTGGTAAGTCAACTACACTTCCCGGCCAACATGTACCCTGCACAGCATGTACCCCCAGCACCCTCTCACACCACCATAACGTGCACAAACTCACCATGGACCTGAGAGAGCGTAGTTTAAATAATCTATATTAACATGAAATGTTTATGAATTAAGATGTGATACTGCCGCATGGAAACTATAGTAATAGCAATTTTGCTTAGACGTGCGCTTGAATTGTGACCACGAAGAGTGGCCACCAATGTATACGCAAAGTAAAAATGATGATCAAAATGCTTATGTTACGTTCAAATGAGCTTATATTAACATTTGCGTTATTAAATCTGTATTGAAAACCTCATAGGCTTTAAGTCAGCATGAGCTGCAGCTTAGCTGTTTGGCTCTCATATTAAATGCATTTTTCTATTTTTCAGTGTGCTGACTCACAAGGGGCCATGACCCTGTTTGTTCTTTTTCTTCAAACTTGGAAGATGAATGTAACCATGTAGATCAGTTTCCCACTGCTTCTCATCGTCGTGAAAACTAAATGTTATAAATGAATTGAAACAGTGTAGAT
Organism: Pleurodeles waltl; assembly: GCF_031143425.1. Classification (NCBI taxonomy): domain Eukaryota; kingdom Metazoa; phylum Chordata; class Amphibia; order Caudata; family Salamandridae; genus Pleurodeles; species Pleurodeles waltl. The sequence continues at coordinate 1,218,196,333 of NC_090444.1, read as the reverse complement.
TAATGTAATGTACAAGGTCATTCAAACCGGTGAAGACAATGGAACTGCTGACCAAAAGACGTGCAAAGAATTACAAAGGGATGAAGTCACACCGGACGTACCACCTCTGAAGACGTCAATTATGAAGACCAATCAAAGACTTGTAAACCAATATGGGGTGAAGATTAGGATTACCTAATGTTTAATTTGATAGGTTAAAGATAGTGGGGTATAGCAAATGTCCAAAAGAATTTTGTGGGAATGTACTACGAAAAAGGGATAAAAACCCACGTCACAGGGAGGTCATTTAGGTGGGTTAGGGAACGCTATTGATTTTATCCAGAAACTCTGTCAATCTGTTTGGTGACTTGGTGGTTTACTTAAACCATCCTCGCCCTTAGATTGCCTATTTACACTTTACCTCCTTGTGAGGGAAGTGCCCTTTTCCCCAGAAGCTGAGTTCTGACTGATGGCGATTTGACTGATGTCCTGAAGACGAAGACTGAACCTGTGCGCTGACCTAATCCTTGGAGGGTAATTATGACAACGCATTTGTAACTTGTCTGTTTGCTTTTCCTTTCTAGATACCAACTGCTTGCTTTCGACAGAGACCATAGCTAGATGTTTTCCAAATTAGTGTTTAAGTTGTTTTGCATGAAGCCCAACATGCTAATGCCAATCAGTGGTTAGGACAGGTGTTCACCTAAACTGACGCAAATAGACAAACGACTGAGACTATGCTTTGTTGAACTGACGCAACATTTACACTCTGCTAAACTTGATCTATGTTCATGCCGTGTTATGTTTTGATGTTTGTGATTCTTGCTTTAATGAAATCTTATCACAGTTGCCATATTGTGACTATGCTATTATGTTTCTTGGTGTTGAGATTAACGCATTTGCTCTTAGATTGTAACTAATAGGGAATAAAACTCATAAAATTCTACTAAACTGGTGTGGTTATTCATGGCTGCAAGGTCATGGTAGCATCTTTTGAATTGATTAATGACTTTGACTAAAGTGAAATGCATTGTCGTGATAAATATTGATGACATTATTGATGTATTGATTGATATATTGATTAGCTATCTTGTCCTATGGTGTCTCTCAACTGGGTCAAAAGATTCATTGGTCTAAAACGTGTCCTGAAGTGTAATAAGATATCATAAAGGGACACGTTAGCAGTTCTGGTAGCAGAACGACGGTTTGGCCCTTTGGGGCCCTAGGACGGAGAATCATTGTTTAAATAGTTTTTCTGAGATAATGCAAATTGGAGGTATGATGTGTTTCTAATTTCACCATGACTTTCCCAGGATCTCCGAGCCTACTTAAGTGAGTTGGGAATGTTCTCGGCGTCATAGTGTGTGGTATAGGGATTTGCGCTTGCTCAGCTTATGCAGTTTTGCAGGTGATTTCTGAAGTTTGTGTGTATTTAGGCCAGGTAAACGTTGTTTTAGTAGGAGTGGGCGTACTCTGTAGTATGAGAGCAGGAAAGTCGGCGTACTTCATATGAGTGTGGCGCTTTGTACTCAAAATTATCCACATGATTGGTTGTTCATGTACAGACTCGTCGTGGTCTAAGACTCCAGAGTATATTGACAAGTGTAGGAGACACTTGGGTTTATGTTGTAATCTGTGCGGTTTAATAGGTCAATCGGGTGTGGTTGACAAGTCGAGTTTGAGTTGAAATGTATGTGTGAAACCTTCGATGGAGATTTGGCAAGTTCTAAAGTGCACTAGGACGAACCATTGACAAGTTGAGAGTAGGATTTGCGGGTCGAATTCTGCTTGCGTATACAGGAATTGAGAAGGAGAGAGTAGCAGCAGAGGCTTCAAGTGAAATCTCTGTAAAGTTCCTGTAGTAAACCAGCAGATTTGTGTTGTTGTTAAGGTGCTCGCAGTAAAATTTTGCATTAGTTTGGTGTGGGGGCGGACGAGCTGCAAGACTCTGTCAGCTGCAGTGTGTGAGTGTGACGTCAGTGGTGCTGCGCTAAGATGGGTCAGTTGTCGAGAGGGGTCGCGTACGGATTGGCTGCCGTCCGTGAGGGGCAATAGGTTGAGAAAGGTGAGTGAAGAGTGTCCTGGGAATTAAAGTCACTTTCTGATTAAATACAAACAAGAAGAAAAGACGCAGAGATGAATTTTGTCAAAGCTTTTAAAAGTGCTCTGAAAGGAGATGCATTCATTATGGCAAGTGAAGGGGAGCCTACACCAACTGAGGGTACTCCAGCTTACATAGTTATGGAGGAGAAAGGTGTTGTGCCTTGTTTATGGATGAAACAGTGGCGCAAATTAACAGAGAAAAAAGGATGTTTGGCGTTCCCAGAACATGGGACGTTCAATACGAGGTGCTAGAGAATTTGAGGTGGATGTTAAGCGTACAAAAACCACCTCCGAGACCAGCTCAGTATGAGGCTTTAGCGATTTGGGATCTAATGGCTCTTAAACAGAGACAAGAAAAATTCCAAAGAAGAATAAAAAGGGCAGAAAAAACTTCTGCACAAGCTAGGTGGGAGAACATGAGCAAAATGTGGAGACGGGGAATAGTTGATGGATTGAAATTGTTCCCAGCAATTACACAGGGAGAAGAGACGCAGGGAAAGAAAGCCACCTGTAAAACAGACAAAGACTCTAGTAAGCCTAAAGAAACTAAAAGACCTTGGGAAGAGGGAGACGACTCAGACGATGAAGAATTCATGGATCGGATATTACATGATCGCCCGCCACCTTATGCGGCGAGTGACAGTGTCTCGAGCACTAGCACGGGTCCTGGGAACCAGACACAGGAGAAGGGAGTTATTGATATGGTACAGACTAGTGATACGGGTTCGATACAGAATGGTGTCAGTGTACCCACTGCGCCAGACATGCAGATACAGTTGCAACCTCTACAGCAGATACAGAGAATCTATCCAAACGTCCCAGTGCTAGAGACTACTACAAACCTGATAGTGCCGCCAGACCCGATATATACAAAATCGAGGTTAGTGCAGATTGAGCCAACTCCGCAATTGCTGCCCCAGCCACAGCCACAACTGATACCAGGATATAACCCAGCAGCAGGTCCTCCATTAATACCTGCCCCGGCTTCAGAGGATCATTTTGGAGCAGCAGCACCAAGAAGTTTATGACCAGGTCAAACACCTGCTGCAATATCGTTACCAATTACTGTTGGTCCACTGGTGCCATTGTATGCACAACGGAAATCTGGCGTATGTGATCAGGGAGTGATGACCCAAGATGCAATAAGAGGAGGGTTCATAGGAACTCCCCAGTTAATGGCCCCAGGAGAGCAAGCAATTGAAAAACCGAGGTCCTTGTTAAACCTTAGCCCAGCTGAAGCACCGTTGGAGGGAATGAGACAGGCAGGGCTAGGAGTGCTAACCCCACAGACGATAAGTACGAATGCTTCACAATCGCCAATGATGCATGCAGGGAACATTTCACTGCAAGGTTTTACAGTACAACATTTGAATGAGTGGTTAGAGAAGACCTATGCTTTACAGAAGACTACAGTGAGACATCCTATCTTTTACAAATGATTATCCCAGATTGAGGGAGAAACCAATCGAGTGGTATCAACAAACAGATAGGTTTGTGAAGCTTGCAAAGTGTCTCTGGGAAGACTTGAATACCTTGTTTGAGATCATTGTTCCTCCTGATTTGTGGCTGGAGTGCAAGAGATGGGTAGACTGGCCGACGAAGGAGCAGGCAAGGGATAAGGTGACCGGAGCTCCCTCTGAGGAGGAGATGAAGTACTATCATAAAGTGATTGAGTTTTTGAAGCAGAAAGTGTCGCCGAAGGTGACTGATTGGCAGAAAATCGACCGGACCTCGCAAGAGGTTAAAGAATCAATTCATGCTTATTATGAGAGATTGTTGAAGGCATTTAAACATTACAGTGGTACTGAGACCATTGAGCCGAAAGACATGAACCATCCCGTGTTCAGATTTGTTGAAGGGCTGAGAGCAGAGGTTACCCAGATGATTAAGAATCATCTTATTTGTTGGCAAGCGAAGCCGATTGATGAGGTGTTGCAGTATGCGAAATACTGTAGTGACGAAATTGAGCTGAAGCAGAAAAAGTTAAAAGAGAAAGTGATGGTGATGCAGATAAGGGCAGCGCAGGCTGGTATACAGGGAAATGGAGTTCAACAGATGATACAACAGCAACCGCAAGTGAATGGTGTGTTTCAGGCAAAACCGAGAGGTCGAGGTTTTGTGAATCGCAGTCCAGACTTGAATACTGTTGTGGTTCAAAATGATGCACAAGGGATGAAAAGGATGTCCCCATGTCACGCGTGCGGGGGCGTGGGGCATTGGAAGCGGGAATGCCCAAATGTGGTGCAGGATGGTGTTGTTCAACAAAGCACTAATATCGGTACATTGCTAAATATGAAAAGTCCAAAACTGAGAAATCAAAACCCGAACTTCCAAAATAACTTGATTCAGATGCAAGGGTTACAGCGCATGGAGCAAATGCAAATGCCGTGCGTTCAACCAGCACAAATGCAACAAGTACAACAGCAGATTCCCATGGTACCCAGAAAGCAAATACAATTACCAATGGCTCCGATGGGACAGCAACAGGTGATGCTTCCTCAGCAGGTCACAGGTCAGGTGATGAGTCAAAATAATACAGTACAGCAATTCCCATCGCGTGGTGAAGATGGAATGAATGAGGAGTGGTCGGATGACAGCTCATATAGCGAAGAGTGCAGGCTTGCAGCGTCCCTAGAGGTAGATCAGAGGGGACCCTACGTAGAGGGAAAGGTAATGGGTCACAAAGTTTCATTCTTGGTTGATACCGGAGCTACACGCTCTACAGTTAGAAGTGCAGAGGTTCCGAAATTACCACTTTCGGGGCATACCATAAGGGTGGTCGGAGTAGCAAACCAGTACCTGACAAATCCAATTACAGATCCAGTGCAGGTTGAGATTGGCAACTTCCAGGGACTGCATCAGTTTGTAGTCTGCGATTCGAGTCCGGTATCCCTACTGGGAAGAGACTTACTGTGCAAGACAAAATGTTCGATTATCTGTTCCAATGATGGAATCGAAGTACAGACAAACAGTGATGACGAAGGGGATGATGGTCAGTTCTCAGAGTTAGAGACAGGAACTGCAAATGAAGATTACCCTTTGATTACATTACTCCCTATGCTTACAGTAATCGACTTACCTGCTGAATTGCAAGGGACAGTGACAGAGAAAGTGTGGAATTTGACAGGAAAAGAAGTGGTCTTGATAAAAGGTGTGGAACCAGTTAGAGTACAAGTGAAGCCAAATGCAGTATTTCCCAAGGTGCCACAATATCACATGGCACAGGATGTTCTTATTCAAGTGTCACAAATAATTGCAGATTTTGTGAAACAGGGAGTCCTGAAGGAAGTGTTGAGCAGCCCATGTAATTCACCGATAATGGGTCTGAAAAAGCCTTGTGGAAAGGTTCAAATTGTGCAAGACTAAAGAAAAATAAACGAGATTGTGGTAAAATGTTGCCCCATCGTACGCAATCCAGCAGTGATTATGTTTCAAGTCCCGTGTGATGCTGAATGGTTCACCGTTGTAGACCTGTCACAAGCTTTCTTTTCGATACCTTTCACGAGGACAGTCAGTTTTTATTCAGTTTCAAATTCCTGGACAAGGTGTACAGTTGGTGCAGAATTCCTCAGGGTTTTCTGAGTCACGTCCATCTTCAATAAAATATTGAAAAAGGACTTAGAATCCTTAGTACTGCCTTTTAACTCGACCCTAGTGCAGTACATTGACGACTTGCTGATTACATCCAGGACAAGGGATGACTGTAGGTATGACACAATTGCTTTACTGAATCATTTGGGAAAGAATGGACATAAAGTGTCACCCAAGAAGCTGCAGTACTGCCAGAAAGAAGTGAAGTACTTAGGACACCTAATTGAAAGAGGGTCTAGGAGAATATCGAAAGAAAGAATAACAGCCATTTTGCAAATGAACCCCCCAACAACAAAGAGAGATGTCAGGATGTTTTTGGGAATGGTGGGCTACTGCCGCCAGTGGATACCCAACTTCTCGAATATCTCAAAACCATTGATAAAGCTGACAGGCAAAGAGATCAAGGATGAGCCGTATATCATAGCTTTTTTCAAGGAAGAGCTTGAGTCATTCATGGAATTGAGAGAGTGCTTATGCAGGGCACCAGCGTTGGGTATGCCTGATTACACAAAGCCTTTTCTACTGTTTTGTCATGAACGTGATGCTTGTTCTTTGTCTATCTTGACACAGGTCCATGGAGGTGCAAATCGCACTGTAGCATATTTTTCAGCTACCTTGGACCCAGTCGCAGCAGCCTTACCGGGTTGTTTGCGCGCAGTTGCAGCAGTTGGTCAGAGCCTCACGCAGTGTGAAGGCATAGTAATGGGATACCCCCAACAGTAATGGTTATGCATTCAGTTGAAACTTTGTTGACTCGAACCAAAACTTAGCACATGACAAATGCTTGTCTTACCAAATATGAGACAATTATACTGGGGTCACCTAATGTTTCATTGAAACGATGCACTGTGTTGAACCCGGCAACTCTACTTCCTGCTGAGAATACTGAAGTTAATAATGAAGAGGAAGTTGAGCATGATTGTCTTGAGGTAACAGAACTATGGACCAAGCCACGACCTGATATTCAAGATACCCAGTTAAAAGAAAATGACTGTATTATGTTTGTTGATGGATCCTGTTTGAGAGACTCAGTCGGAATGCTGAGAGCCGGTTACGCTGTATGTACCATAGCTGGTATCATTGAAGCTTCCTGGCTCGGGAGAGTGTATTCCGCACAAGCGACAGAGCTAATTGCCCTTAATAAGGCATGCCACGCAGCTGAAAATTTAAGAGTCACTATCTATACTGACAGCAGATACAGATTTGGAATTGTACATGATTTTGGCCAATTGTGGTCACAGAGAGGTTTCATGACCTCTTCTGGTTCTCCCGTGAAAAATGGTGAACAAATTAAGGATTTGTTACATGCGATTCAGTTACCTCTTGAAATTGCTGTTGTGAAATGCAATGCTCACGTTAAGTCACAAGACTTTGTGTCCATGGGAAACGGTTATGCAGATCAAGTCGCAAGGTTTTGCGCATTGAACTGTATATCATTTAAGGATCAGTGGGAATTGATGCTGCAAACTGAAAATGACACATGCTTGAACCTTGCATTAAGGGTGGTCAATACACTAGATGAACTAAAGACACTACAGGGTCGTGCTAGCAAAGAGGAAAAACGCTCCTGGCAAAGAATGCAATGTGTACAGAGGGCTGACAACTTGTGGGTCTCAGAGGAGGGGAAATTAGTTTTGCCAAACAGTCTTCTGTCACAATTCGCTAGGATCTACCATGGACAGGCTCACCTCGAGCAAGATGCGATGATCAGGTCATTCAAAATCGATTGGTTTAATCCAAAGTTCAGACATGCCGCAGAGGTTACCTGTCATTGGTGCATCATCGGTCAACAGATGAATGTCGGGAAAGGGACTGTGGTAACTTTGAACCACATTGGGAGAGCTGGCGGTCCATTTAGCAAGATGCAAATGGATTTCATTGAAATGTCTGTTTGTGGAGGATTAAAATACGTGTTGGTGATTGTGTGTGTTTTCAGCCATTGGATTGAAGCTTACCCCACACGTAGAAATGACAGTCTCACAGTTGCAAAGCTGTTGCTTAGGGAACTAATACCCAGGTTCGGGTTTCCGGTCTCTATAGAATCAGATAAGGGCAGACACTTTGACAATGAGGTGATTAAACTCTTCTGTGCGGCATTAGATATTGAACAGAAGCTGCACTGTAGCTACCACCCTGAAGCATCAGGATTAGTAGAGCAAATGAATGGTACCTTGAAATCAAGAATGGCAAAGATGTGCACAGCTACCAATATGAAATGGCCAGATGCATTACCCTTAGTGCTGATGTCAATGAGGAACACCTCTGATAAGAAGACAGGGCTATCACCCCATGAGATCCTCATGGGCAGAGCTATGAGGCTACCCGCAGTACCTGCGAATGCTCTAGTGAATATCACGGATGATATAGTGTTGGACTACTGCAAAGGCTTGTCTGATGTGATTCGCTCTTTCTCTCACCAGGTAGAAGCTAACACATTGCCACCGATCGGTGATCCAGGTCACACCCTACAAGCCGGTGACTGGGTGGTTGTCAAGAAGCACGCAAGAAAGTCGTGTCTGGAGCCACGCTAGAAGGGGCCATATCAAGTTTGATATGGCCCCTTCTAGCGCGGCTTGACAACAACCACTGCTGTGAAATGTGCAGGAGTTCCAAATTGGATACGTGCCATTCACACGAAAAAGGTAACGTGTCCAACTGATGAGGAACTTGAAGTTTCCGGCACAACAGTTCCAGAGAGGGAAGTCTCAGGGCCAGAAAACAGCCAAGAGGGAACTGAGACTGCAGGAGAGCCCATTGAGTACAGCCTAGTCCCTCAAACAGTGAACGAGTTCGAGAGAGGTCACAGTGTGCCTATCTCAGTAGAGGCAGCAGGAGAACTAAATCAAGGAGAGGTTCTCCCAGAAATAGACGGATATGGGTTAGAACTTGAACCCGTTACAGATCCAGAAGAAGAAGAAGGGGAAATAATTGAAAGAGACCGCAGTACTCCGGCATCCCCTGAGCCAGTTGCAGGTCCATCAAGAGAAAACACCATATTACAAGAGGAGGGTGCTGTTCAGTGTCCTGAAAAGACAAACTGGAAGAAGACGCATAAGGGAGACAACTTGTAGGAAGTTGACTCTGTATGCACTATTTCAAAGTAAGGAATAGTATGCACAGAGTCCAAGGGTTCCCGTTAGAGGTAAGATAGTGGCAAAAAGAGATAATACTAATGCTCTATTTTGTGGTAGTGTGGTTGAGCAGTAGGCTTATCAAAGGAGTAGTGTTAAGCATTTGTTGTACATACACAAGCAATAAATGAGGAACACACACTCAAAGACAATTCCAGGCCAATAGGTTTTTGTATAGAAAAATATATTTTCTTAGTTTATTTTAAGAACCACAGGTTAACATTTTACATGTAATACTTCAAATGAAAGGTATTGCAGGTAGGTACTTTAGGAACTTTGAATTAGCAAAATAGCATATACAGTTTTCACATAAATCACATATAGCTATTTTAAAACTAGACACAGTGCAATTTTCAACAGTTCCTAGGGGGAGTAAGAGTTTGTTAGTTTTTGCAGGTAAGTAAAGCACATACGGGGTTCAAGTTTGGGTCCAAGGTAGCCCACCGTTGGGGGTTCAGAGCAACCCCAGAGTTACCACACCAGCAGCTCAAGGCCAGTCCGGTGCAGAGGTCAAAGTGGTGCCCAAAACGCTTAGGCTTCAATGGAGAAGGGGGTGCCCCGGTTCCAGTCTGCCAGCAGGTAAGTACCCGCGTCTTCGGAGGGCAGACCAGGGGGGTTTTGTAGGGCACCGGGGGGGACACAAGTCAACACAGAAAGTACACCCTCAGCAGCACGGGCGGCCGGGTGCAGTGTGCAAACACGCGTCGGGTTCTCAATAGGTTTCAATGGGAGACCAAGGGGTCTCTTCAGCGATGCAGGCAGGCAAGGGGGGGGCTCCTCGGGGTAGCCACCACCTGGGCAAGGGAGAGGGCCACCTGGGGGTCGCTCCTGCACTGGAGGTCGGATCCTTCAGGCCCTGAGGGCTGCGGGTGCAGAGTCTTTACCAGGCGTCGGATCTTAAAAGCAGGCAGTCGCGGTCAGGGGGAGCCTTGGGATTCCCTCTGCAGGCGTCGCTGTGGGGGCTCAGGGGGGGGCAACTCTGGCTACTCACGGTCTCGCAGTCGCCGGGGAGTCCTCCCTGAAGTGATTGTTCTCCACAAGTCGAGCCGGTGACGTCGGGTGCAGAGTGTCAAGTCTCACGCTTCTGGCGTGAAACGCACGTTGTTTTAAAGTTGCTCCTTTGTTACAAAGTTGCAGTCTTGGGTGAACAGAGCCGCTGTCCTCAGGAGTTCTTGGTCCTTCTAGATGCAGGGCAGTCCTCTGAGGCTTCAGAGGTCGCTGGTCCCTGGGGAGAGCGTCGCTGGAGCAGTGTCTTTAGAAGTGGGGAGACAGGCCGGTAGAGCTGGGGCCAAAGCAGTTGGTGTCTCCGTCTTCTCTGCAGGGTTTTTCAGCTTAGCAGTCCTCTTCTTCTTAGGTTGCAGGAATCTGAGTTCCTAGGTTCTGGGGAGCCCTTAAATACTAAACTTAAGGGCGTGTTTAGGTCGGGGGTTAGTAGCCAATGGCTACTAGCCCTAAGGGTGGGTACACCCTCTTTGTGCCTCCTCCCTGAGGGGAGGGGGGCACATCCCTAATGCTACTGGGGAAATCCTCCATCTGCAAGATGGAGGATTTCTAAATGTTAGAGTCACCTCAGCTCAGGACACCTTAGGGGCTGTCCTGACTGGCCAGTGACTCCTCCTTGTTTTTTCTCATTATCTCCTCCGGCCTTGCCACCAAAAGTGGGGCCGTGGCCGGAGGGGGCGGGCAACTCCACTAGCTGGAGTGCCCTGTGGTGCTGTAACAAAGGGGGTGAGCCTTTGAGGCTCACCGCCAGGTGTTACAGTTCCTGCAGGGGGAGGTGTGAAGCACCTCCACCCAGTACAGGCTTTGTCACTAGCCACAGAGTGACAAAGGCACTCTCCCCATGTGGCCAGCAACATGACTGGTGTGTGGCAGGCTGCTAGAACTAGTCAGCCTACATGGATAGTCGGTTAAGGTTTCAGGGGGCACCTCTAAGGTGCCCTCTGGGGTGTATGTTACAATAAAATGTACACTGGCATCAGTGTGCATTTATTGTGCTGAGAAGTTTGATACCAAACTTCACAGTTTTCAGTGTAGCCATTATGGTGCTGTGGAGTTCGTGCATGACAGACTCCCAGACCATATACTCTCACGGCTACCCTGCACTTACAATGTCTAAGGTTTTGATTAGACACTGTAGGGGCACAGTGCTCATGCACTTGTGCCCTCACCTATGGTATAGTGCACCCTGCCTTAGGGCTGTAAGGCATGACTTATCTATACTGCATAGGCAGTGTGAGGTTGGCATGGCACCCTGAGGGGAGTGCCATGTCGACTTAGTCGTTTTGTCCTCACTAGCACACACAAGCTGGCAAGCAGTGTGTCTGTGCTGAGTGAGGGGTCCCCAGGGTGGCATAAGACATGCTGCAGCCCTTAGAGACCTTCCCTGGCATCAGGGCCCTTGGTACCAGGGGTACCAGTTACAAGGGACTTACCTGAATGCCAGGGTGTGCCAATTGTGGAAACACAAGTACAGGTTAGGGAAAGAACACTGGTGCTGGGGCCTGGTTAGTAGGCCTCAGCACACTTTCAAATCAAAACTTAGCATCAGCAAAGGCAAAAAGTCAGGGGGTAACCATGCCAAGGAGGCATTTCCTTACACACCCCCCCCCAAACGAAAGAGGATGAGACTAACCTTTCTCAAGAGAGTCTTCATTTTCTATGTGGAAGAACCTGGAAAGGCCATCTGCATTGGCAAGGGCAGTCCCAGGTCTGTGTTCCACTATAAAGTCCATTCCATGTAGGGAGATGGACCACCTCAACAGTTTTGGATTTTCACCTTTCATTTGCATCAGCCATCTGAGAGGTCTGTGGTCAGTCTGAACTACAAAGTGAGTACCAAAGAGGTATGGTCTCAGCTTCTTCAGGGACCAAACCACAGCAAAGGCCTCCCTCTCAATGGCACTCCAAAGCTGCTCCCTGGGGAGTAACCTCCTGCTAATGAAAGCAACAGGCTGGTCAAGGCCATCATCATTTGTTTGGGACAAAACTGCCCCTATCCCATGTTCAGAGGCATCTGTCTGCACCATGAACTGCTTGGAGTAATCTGGAGCTTTTACAACTGGTGCTGTGCACATTGCTTGTTTACGGGTGTCAAAGGCTTGTTGGCCTTCTACAGTCCAGTTTACTTTCTTGGGCATTTTCTTGGAGGTTAGTTCTGTGAGGGCTGTCACTATGGATCCATATCCCTTCACAAACCTCCTGTAGTACCCAGTCAAGCCAAGGAATGCCCTGACTTGAGTCTGGGATTTTGGAGCTGCCCAGTCCAGAAAAGTCTGGATCTTAGGCTGGAGTGGCTGAACTTGGCCTCCACCTACAAGGTATCCCAAGTAAACCACAGTTCCCTGCCCTATCTGGCATTTGGATGCCTTGATAGAGAGGCCTGCTGATTGCAGAGCCTTCAAAACCTTCTTCAGGTGGACCAGGTGATCCTGCCAGCTGGAGCTAAAGACAACAATATCGTCAAGATAAGCTGCACTAAAGGACTCCAAGCCAGCAAGGACTTGATTCACCAACCTCTAGAAGGTGGCAGGGGCATTCTTTAAACCAAAGGGCATAACAGTAAACTGATAATGCCCATCAGGTGTGGAGAATGCTGTCTTTTCTTTTGCTCCTGGAGCCATTTTGATTTGCCAGTACCCTGCTGTTAAGTCAAAGGTACATAAGAATTTGGCAGCACCTAATTTGTCAATCAGTTCATCGGCCCTTGGAATGGGATGGGCATCTGTCTTGGTGACAGAATTAAGTCCTCTGTAGTCCACACAGAACCTCATCTCTCTCTTTCCATCTTTGGTGTGAGGTTTGGGGACTAAGACCAATGGGCTAGCCCAGGGGCTGTCAGAGTGCTCAATGACTCCCAATTCCAGCATCTTGTGGACTTCCACCTTGATGCTTTTCTTAACTTGATCAGACTGTCTGAATATTTTGTTTTTGACAGGCATGCTGTCTCCTGTGTCCACATCATGGGTACACAGGTGTGTCTGACCAGGGGTTAGGGAAAAGAGCTCAACAAACTGTTGCAGGACTTTCCTACAGTCAGCTTGCTGTTGGCCAGAGAGGGTGTCTGAATAGATCACTCCATCCACTGAGCCATCTTTAGGTCTGTTGAGAGGAGATCAGGGAGAGGTTAACTCTCAGCTTCCTGATCCTCACCTGTTACCATCAACAGATTCACATCAGCCCTGTCATGGAAGAGTTTAAGGCGGTTCACATGGATCACCCTCTGGGGGGTCCTGCTAGTGCCTAGGTCCACCAGTTAGGTGACCTGACACTTCTTTTCTAGCACTGGGTAAGGGCCACTCCATCTGTCCTGAAGTGCCCTGGGAGCCACAGGTTCCAAAAACCAGACTTTCTGCCCTGGTTGAAATTCAACCATTGCAGCCTTTTGGTCATACCAAAACTTCTGGAGCTGTTGGCTGGCCTCAAGGTTTTTGCTTGCCTTTTCCATGTACTCTGCCATCCTTAAACGTAGGCCAAGTACATAGTCCACTATATCTTGCTTAGGCTCATGAAGAGGTCTCTCCCAGCCTTCTTTCACAAGAGCTGGTGGTCCCCTTACAGGGTGGCCAGACAGAAGTTCAAAGGGTGAAAACCCTACACCCTTCTGAGGCACCTCTCTGTAAGCGAAAAGCAGACATGGCAAGAGGACATCCCATCTCCTTTTGAGTTTTTCAGGGAGCCCCATGATCATGCCTTTCAATGTTTTGTTGAATCTCTCAACAAGACCATTGGTTTGTGGATGGTATGGTGTTCTGAATTTGTAAGTCACCGCACACTCATTCCATATGTGTTTCAGGTATGCTGACATAAAGTTGGTACCTCTGTCAGACACCACCTCCTTAGGAAAACCCACTCTGGTAAAAATACCAATGAGTGCCTTGGCTACTGCAGGGGCAGTAGTCGACCTAAGGGGATTTGCTTCAGGGTATCTAGTAGCATGATCCACTACTACTAGTATGTATAGGTTCCCTGAGGCTGTGGGAGGTTCAAGTGGAGCCACTATGTCCACACCCACTCTTTCAAAGGGGACCCCCACCACTGGAAGTGGAATGAGGGGGGCCTTTGGGTACCCACCTGTCTTACCACTGGCTTGACAGGTGGCACAGGAGACACAAAACTCCTTGACTTTCTCGGACATGTTGGGCCAATAGAAGTGGTTGACTAGTCTCTCCCACGTCTTGGTCTGTCCCAAATGCCCAGCAAGAGGAATATCATGGGCTAAGGTCAGTATGAACTCCCTAAACTCCTGAGGCACTACCACTCTCCTAGTGCACCAGGTTTGGGATCTCTTCCCTCAGTGTAAAGGAGTCCATCTTCCCAATAGACCCTATGTGTTCCTGTTTTCTTTCCATTGGACTCTTCAGCAGCTTGCTGCCTAAGGCCTTCAAGAGAGGGACAGGTTTCTTGCCCCTTACACAACTGCTCCCTTGAGGGTCCCAATGGGCCTAGGAGCTCAACCTGATAAGTTCCTAACACCCTAGGCTCAGTTCCCTCACAGGGCAGAACTTCTTCCTGAGGAGAGAGGTTCTCTTTTTCTTGTTGTGTTGCAACTGGTTCCGTAGTTGTCTTTCCTTTTCTCTTGGTAGGTTGGGCCCTTTTTCCAGGCTCCAACACCACTGTTTCACCCTGAGCCTTGCACTGTGCCCTTGTCTTGACACACACCAGTTCAGGGATACCCAGCATGGCTGCATGGGTTTTCAGTTCTACCTCAGCCCATGCTGAGGACTCCAGGTCATTTCCAAGCAAACAGTCTACAGGGATATTTGAGAAGACCACCACCTGTTTCAGGCCATTGACCCCTCCCCACTCCAAAGTTACCATAGCCATGGGATGTACTTTAATCTGATTGTCAGCGTTGGTGACTGGATAAGTTTGTCCAGCCAGGTATTGACCAGGGGAAACCAGTTTCTCTGTCACCATGGTGACACTGGCACCTGTATCCCTCAGGCCTTCTACACTTGTCCCAATAATTAAGAGCTGCTGCCTGTATTTTTGCATGTTAGGGGGCCAGGCAGCCAGTGTGGCTAAATCCACCCCATCCTCAGAGACTAATGTAGCTTCAGTGTGACACCTGATTTGCTCTGGGCACACTGTTGATCCCACTTGGAGACTGGCAATTCCAGTGTTAGCTGGAGTGGAGTTAGAAGTGGTACTTTTCTTGGGACAGGCCTTGTCTCCAGTTTGGTGTCCAGGCTGATTACAGCTACGACACCAGGCCTTTTTGGGATCAAAGTTTTTAACCCTGTACCCAAAATTGGATTGTGAAGAGGCTCTGGGCCTACCCTCCTGAGCAGGTTTTTGGGGGCCTGAAGAAGACTCTTTACTATTTTTCCCTTTGGATGTCTCAACCCCTTTCTTTTGGTCACCCCCTGTGGAAGTCTTGGTCACCCTAGTCTTGACCCAATGGTCCGCCTTCTTTCCCAATTCTTGGGGAGAAATTGGTCCTAGGTCTACCAGATGCTGATGCAGTTTATCATTTGAACAATTACTCAATAGGTGTTCTTTCACAAATAAAGTGTATAGCCCATCATAATCATTTACACCACTGCCTTGAATCCAACCATCCAGTGTTTTCACTGAGTAGTCTACAAAATCAACCCAGGCCTGGCTCGAGTATTTTTGAGCACCCCTGAACCTAATTCTATACTCCTCAGTGGAGAATCCAAAGGGTAGCCTTCATGAGGTCATAGGATTCTGCATCTTTTCCAGAGAGTATGAGGAGTCTATCCCTACACTTTCCAGTGAACATTTCCCAAAGGAGAGCACCCCAGTGAGATCTGTTTACTTTTCTGGTTGCACAAGCCCTCTCAAAAGCTGTGAACCATTTGGTGATGTCATCACTATCTTCATATTTAGTTACAATCCCTTTAGGGATTTTCAACATGTCAGGAGAATCTCTGACCCTATTTATGTTGCTGCCACCATGGATGGGACCAAAACCCATCTCTTGTCTTTCCCTTTCTATGGCTAGGAGCTGTCTCTCTAAAGCCAATCTTTTGGCCATCCTGGCTAGCAGGAGGTCATCTTCACTGAGGCTATCCTCAGTGATTGCAGAGGTGCTGGCCCTACCTGTGAGGGAAACAGCATCTCTGACTAACACAGTTGGAGACAGGGCTTGAGGGGCCCTGTTCTCCCTAACTAGGACTGGAGGTGGGATTTCCTCCACGTCACTAGTGTCTTCCTCTAGGAGGTCATCCTCAGAGGGGTTGGCTTTGGCAAAATATGCCAACAGCTCCTGGAGCTGTATTTTGGAAGGGTTTAAACCAGCTTTAATATTTTTTAATTTGCAGAGAGACCTTAACTCCCTCATTCTAAGATGGAGGTAAGGTGTGAGGTCGAGTTCCATCACTGTCTCTGCTGCATTAGACATTATGGGGGTCATCATGACCCTGGCGGTATAAGGCGCTTACCGCCGTGCAGAA
The DNA here is from genome assembly GCF_031143425.1 of Pleurodeles waltl. Lineage (NCBI taxonomy): Eukaryota > Metazoa > Chordata > Amphibia > Caudata > Salamandridae > Pleurodeles > Pleurodeles waltl. The sequence continues at coordinate 1,218,180,108 of NC_090444.1, read as the reverse complement.
GACAGCCAATACACCGCCGCTGCGGCGGTAGACCGCCACAGCTATTATGACACACATCACGGAATCTGCCGAAATTCAGACACCCACACAATACCGCCACACCAAAGGTCAGCGATAAACTGGCGGAAACACATCCTCCACCTCCACGCCAACAGAAACACGCCCATGCTATTACGACCCACGAATCCACGTGGCGGTCTTTCAACCGTGGTATTCCATTGGCGGTACACACCGCCGCGCTCAAAATACACACACATCTCCAAAACACCGCCACATTAGACATTTCGAAATACACACACCTGAGACACATACACACACCACTCCCACACACCCAACACAATATAAAACACACACCCACATCACCCACAAACCCCTACAACCAGAAATTCTGAGAGAAGGCGAGAGAGAGAGCACAGAATAGACAACCCCATCACACAGAGGCACACAACACCATCACCCACACAACATCCAAGCACAAGACACCAGATACCACTACACTCACCACACTCATCACCACATACACCACCCCACACATCACACACACCATGCCATGTCACACCAAAGTATCCTCCGCTTCTCCGAGGAGGAGCTCAGGGTCATGGTGGAGGAAATCCTAAGGGTAGAGCCACAGCTATTTGGCTCACAGGTACAGCACACACCAATTGCAAGGAAGATGGAGCTATGGCAAAGAATAGTGGACAGGGTCAATGCAGTGGGACAGCACCCAAGAAATAGGGAGGACATCAGGAAGAGGTGGAACGACCTACGGGGGAAGGTGCGTTCAACGGTATCCAGGCACCACATCGCGGTACAGCGGACTGGCGGCGGACCCCCACCTCCTCCCCCTCAACTAACAACATGGGAGGAGCAAGTTTTGACCATCTTGCATCCTGAGGGCCTCAGAGGAGTCGTTGGAGGAACGGACACTGGTAAGTCAAATCTTAACTATCACATCCCCCACCCTACCTGCATGCTATCACACACCCCCATCCTCACACCCTCCCCTATCACCCAAACTCCTCACTAATGTACTAATAACACCGACTACACATCCCAACCCCAAGACCTGCATGACACAACTAACCGTGGACACTCATCACTAAAGCATGCCCACTGCACATACCCAGAACACCCCCCAACCATCAGCATACAACCCCACACACAGGAATGCCTGCACTGGGGTTCACGCACACCCAACCATTGCACACCATTACACACACACATGCAATAATCATTTACTTATTCCCCCGCAGGAACCCGAAGGAACGTCACCACACCAGAGGGTCCAGACAACACCACTCCACCCCCAGAAGAGGCCCACAGTGACGACAGCAGCTCTGCCCTACTGGATCTTGATGACCAGCCCGGACCACCGTGGGCCTCAGGACAGTCGGTTCCCCTCGCACAGGCACAGCCCAACACTGACCTTCCACCCTCTGGTAACACCAGCACAGCACCCACCCAGCGGGCCCTAACCTCTCTACCCAGGACAGGTCAATCAGCGGTGTGTCCACCACTACAGGGCACCCAGGTTAACCCACCACCCCAACAACAACAGGGACCTGGGGGCAGTGGTAGTGGGCACGTAGTCCAGGGGACGGAGGCACAGGAACACAGGGGAACTGGGAGGGCTGCTGTGCGACAGAGGGAGGAAAGGCCAAGGGAACCAACTCTCCACAAGGCCCTCTCCTCCATCATGGGAGCATACCACCACTCCCAGGAGATGATGGCCACGGTCCTGGAAAAGTTGCAGGAGACCCTGCGTCTGCAGGAGGAGCAGTATTTGGAGTACAAGGAGGAGCTCAGGACCATTGGCTCTGCCCTGGGCACAATCGTAGGGGTGCTGAAGGACATTCAAAAGACCTCGAGGGACACCATGGCACTCCAAGGGGCCCCTGACACTAGCCACGACGATGAACTGCCTACCACCTCCGCTGGAGCTAGTGGACAGGACGCCCCGCCACAGGACCAGCACACCAGCACCCCATACCCTGCAGACGGACAACCACCACGCAAGCGGGCCCTGAGATCCAGGAACAGGACAGAGCAAGATGGCAAGACCCTTGCCAGGAAATAAGACCACCCTGATTGTCTCCCCACTGTCCCACTTTGTTACCCTGTCCAAATCGGAACTGCCCCAGCTCCACTTCCAATGGGCAGATGTGCAATGTACCTGTGAGACTAATAGACTGGACTCTGCCATGGACATTCCTCCACCATCACCCGTTACCATTTTACAAACGCCCTTCATTTTTAGCACTTAAATAAACACCCTTGAAACACTAAAAAAAACTGGAGTCAGTCTATGATTTGTATTTTTCTATTAAAAATGACAGTGTCATAATGGGTTACCCATTGAAGGCTAACATACCAATGTCACACATCACAAGCCCTTCAAGGATGCAAGCAGTTGACACGTAGGTTACCACATTTGTGAAACTGGAATGGAAGGGGACAACTCAGTTAACAAATAGTGAGTGAAATGTCGGTACAGGATAGAGGTAGACGTGTGAACGTTAATGTAATGTTACACCGGAAAATGTACTCACCTGAGTTTCACTGGAAATATTGCTGTATGACTGACTCCCTGTTGTCGTTTTCTTCTTCCTCAACTTCATCCTCATCACTGTCCACAGGCTCCACAGACTCCACAGCTGCAGCAACACCGTCATCTGGATCATCCTCCTGCAGAAAAGGCACCTGGCGTCGCAAAGCTAAATTATGGAGCATGGAGCAGGCGATGATGATGTCGCACACCTTCTTCGGTGAGTAGAATAGGGACCCACCTGTCATATGGAGGCACCTGAACCTGGCCTTAAGAAGGCCAAAGGTGCGTTCGATAACCCTCCTAGTCCGCCCATGGGCATCATTGTAGTGTTCCTCTGCCCTGGTCCTGGGATTCCTCACTGGGGTCAATAGCCAGGAAAAGTTGGGGTAACCAGAGTCCCCCAATAGCCATACACGGTGCCTCTGGAGTTGACCCATCATATCAGGGATGCTGCTATTGTGCAGAATATAGGCGTCATGCACAGAGCCAGGGAACAGAGCATTTACCTGCGAGATGTACTGGTCTGCCAAACAGACCATCTGGACATTCATCGAATGATAACTCTTCCGATTCCTGTGCACCTGTTCACTCCTGCGGGGGGGACCAGAGCTACATGGGTCCCATCAATGGCACCTATGACGTTCGGGATATGTCCAAGGGCATAGAAGTCACCTTTCACTGTAGGCAAATCCTCCACCTCAGGAAAAATGGTGTATCTCCTTACGTGTTTCAGCAGGGCAGAAAACACTCTGGACAACACGTTTGAAAACACTGTTGTCTGAAAAGACCCACTTGCAAGGAAATGGAGCACTGACAGCACCTGCACGTCAGGGGGGATTCCAGTCGGATGGCGGATTGGTGACATCAGGTCTGGCTTCAACTGGGTACATAGTTCCTGGATTGTGGCACGGTCAAACCTGTAGGTGACAATTAAATGTCTCTCTTCCATTGTCAACAGGTCCACCAGCGGTCGGTACACCGGAGGATTCCGCCATCTTCTCACATGTCCCAGCTGACGGTGCCTACGAAGGACAACAGCGAATAACCAGTCAATATTCCTCCAGGTAGGTTTCCACAGTCACACACAAGACTACACCAGACAATGAACCCTTCCTGTATGTGTGTTGAGTGTAGGCCTCGGTATGTGTGACGCAGTTGAAAAAGAATCCATGTGGGCCCCTGAAATGGCGGCTGCCTGACCTCTAAACTGGGACAATGGGATTGTGGGGAAACAGCGCTGGCGTTGCACACCGTCGCGGTAGGCGGTCGTAGACCGCTGCGCAATGCTGCATTGGTTAACATTGGACCCTATGGGTCCCAGGAGCCAATGAACAGGTGCGCTGGCGGTGATGATGCACACCGCCACGGACGTCACCGCATTTTCTATCTGTTAAATCACTAGATACCTGACCATCGACACGAGAGGACCTACACTGCTAGTGCTGCTGTGATCTCGGTCTGGAAGCGACGATGGCTGCTGCGTCTGGGGAAAGGGCCCCTGCCTTCACTGCACAGGAGTTGGAGAAACTTGTGGATGGGGTCCTCCCCCAGTACATGCTACTCTACGGTCCTCCAGACCAACAGGTTAGTACACAGGGAGCACGTTGTATGGGCTAGGCCTGGGTGGACAGGGCTGGGGGGAAGAGTGAAGGGGGCAGAGTTCATACTACAGTAAAGAATGGGAATAAATGGGCCACATGGTCAGAGTAGGGAGGGGGCCACTCACATTGATGGTGCAGTTGGTAATGACTGTTCCTCTTCCCTTGTGCATGTCATGTAGATCAGCGCCCACCAGAAGAGGGACATTTGGCGTGCCATCGCCAAGGAGGTCCGGACCCTGGGGGCCCACCAGGGACGGGGCACCCACTGCCGGAAGAGATGGGAGGACATTCGCCGATGCAGCAAGAAGACGGCGGAGGCTCAGCTGGGGATGGCCTCCCAACGTGGGAGGGGTGCCTGTCGCACCATGACCCCCCTGATGTTCCGGATCCTGGCGGTGGCCTACCCGGAGTTGGATGGGCGCTTGAGGACATCACAGCAGACACAAGGGAGTGAGTACAACCTCATTCTGCGGACTTTGCGTGCAGTGGAGGGGTCTGGGTGGGGGAGGTGGGCTGTGGGTGTCCCTAGCCCAGGGCGAATTCGGTAGGCAAGGCCCCTCCGTAATGTAGGCCATGTGGCACTCTACCCCACCTCAGAAGAGTGCCAAGTTGAGGTATAGTTGCCCCTGTGGCATCCATGTGCGCAGATGTCCACCATTGCCATGTAGGCCATATCCCAGAAATTGCATGTGCAGAGGCCAGGAGCACGGCGTAATGCATGGGGCTGCTGCGTCTGTCTTGTCCGCCAACGGTAGCGGTATGCCATGCACTAAAACTCTCTTACTTCTGTCTCCCCCCCTTTTTCTGCTCTCCCTGTCCTTTTGTACATCAGCATCATCAGGCGGAGGGACAGTGGCACCGGAGCACGAGGGAGCTGCATCCCACATGGCCATGGAGGGCCACACCACAGACTCTGAATGCACCAGTGGGACGGAGGGCGAGGGGAGCTTCACGTCGGCCACCGGATCAGCAACCAGCGACACGGACTCGTCCGACGATGGGATCTCCCTTGTGGTGGCAGCACCATCTGTGCCCCCCACTTCTACAGGTACAGCCGACACCTCCCCTACCAGCACCGCCCTCCCAGCAGCCATTCAGCGTTCGCCCCGTGCCCGCTCACCCAGGAGGGTGGGCATCACCTTCGCCCCAGGCACCTCAGGCCCTGCCCCAGTCACCCCTGCTGCCCTCAGTGAGGAGCCCATTGACCTCCTCAGGTCACTCACTGTTGGGCAGTCTACCATTGTGAATGCCATCCAGGGTGTAGAACGAGAGTTGCAACACGGTAATGCATTCCTGGAGGGCATTCATTCTGGTCAGGCTGTCCTTCAGCGAACCCTGCAATCTCTGGCCTCAGCACTGATGGCAGCCATTGTCCCTGTGTCTAGCCTCCCCCCTCCAACTTCCTCCACCCAGACCCAATCCCCTGTACCACAGCCCATCCCAAGCACACCTACAGGCAAGCATGCACACAAGTCAACACACACAAGTAGCTCAAGCAAACATAGGCACCACAGGCACTCACACAAGCATCACACACATACGGATACAGCAACATCCACTGTCTCCACTGTGTCCCCCTCCTCTTCTTCTCCCTCCTCCCTCCCAGTCTCGTCTACACACACACCTGCATGAACCACATCTACAGGCACTAGGACTCGCACCAGGACACCCAGCACCACAAGCCGCTCACCTGCACTCACCACCTCCACTGCCATTTACACGTCCCCTGTGTCCTCTCTCAGTGTGTCTGTAACGCCCCCTCCCAAAGTACCCAAACGCCGGCAATCATTCAACCAACATCCATCGACCTCATGACATCCTCCAGTACCTGCACCTGCACCCAAAACAGCTAAAGTGACACCTCCTACAACCACCTCCTCTTCCTCCACTCCCAGACCCCCTCCAGCTACCCATCCCAGTGTCCGTCAGAAACTGTCCCTCTGTCAAATTGACCTTTTTGCCCCCCCCCCTCCAATTCATCAGTCCCGTCGTAGCGCCTCAGCCAAAAAGTCTCCAGGACCAGTGGTGCGTGTTCCAGGTTTTTGGAGTGCACCGTCCACCAGGGCAGGCAGTAGGACCCGGAGCCAAGGCACTGGCAGCCCACCCCCTGTAAAGGCTCCAAAACTGGAGAGTGGACGACAGGACTGTGTCAAGACTCCTGGTGGGACAACAAGTGAAATGGGATCGAAGGCGATTGGTGAGTCAGCTGTAACTCCAAAAAAGGTGGGGAAGGTCCAGAGGAAGTATGCCCAGCCTGTTGTGAGTGTCACGGCGGAGAAGTGCGCCATCTTTTCCGGCGGTCCAGACACAACCGCCAGCACCGTCGTCACTGGTCCAGAGACCACCGCCAGAGTCACAGCCCAGGAGGGCCCAAGTATCGTCACTGGTCCAGAGACCACCACCAGAGTCACAGCCCAGGAGGGCCCAAGTATCGTCACTGATCCAGAGACCACCGCCAGAGTCACAGCCCAGGAGGGCACAAGTATCGTCACTGGTCCAGAGACCACCACCAGAGTCACAGCCCAGGAGGGCACAAGTATCGTCACTGGTCCAGAGACCACCGCCAGAGTCACAGCCAAGGAGGGCACAAGTATCGTCACTGGTCCAGAGACCACCGCCAGAGTCACAGCCCAGGAGGGGACAGGATGCCACAGCCCGCTGGCCAATGATGGAACGTCATGCCACACACCAATGTCCAGTGTGAAGATCGTCATGCCACACACCAATGCCCTGTGTAGAGATCGTCATGCCACACACCAATGTCAGTATCAGGACCGCCATGGCAAAACACCACTGAACAGGGCAAAGACCGCCATGGTAAAGCACCGCTGAACAGGGCAAAGACCGCCATGGTAAAGCACAGCTGAACAGGGCAAAGACCGCCATGTCAAAGCACCACTGAACAGGGAAAAGACCGCCATGGCAAAGCACCGCTGAACAGTCATGAACCTCAATAGCAAAGCACCGCTGAACAGGGCAAAGACCACCATGGTAAAGCACCGCTGAACAGAGCAAAGACCGCCATGGTAAAGCACCGCTGAACAGGGCAAAGACCGCCATGTCAAAGCACCGCTGAACAGGACAAAGACTGCCATGGCAAAGCACTGCTGAACAGTCATGAACCTCAATGGCAAAGCACCGCTGAACAGGGCAAAGACCGCCATGGTAAAGCACTGCTGAACAGGGCAAAGACCGCCATGTCAAAGCACCGCTGAACAGGGCAAAGACCGCCATGGCAAAGCACCGCTGAACTGTCATGAACCTCAATGGCAAAGCACCGCTGAACAGGGCAAAGACCGCCATGTCAAAGCACCGCTGAACAGGGCAAAGACCGCCATGTCAAAGCACCGCTGAACAGGGCAAAGACAGCCATGGCAAAGCACCGCTGAACAGTCATGAACCTCAATGGCAAAGCACCGCTGAACAGGGCAAATACCGCCATGTCAAAGCACCGCTGAATAGGGCAAAGACCGCCATGGCAAAGCACCGCTGAACAGGGCAAAGACCGCCATGGTAAAGCACCGCTGAACAGGGCATGGACCGTGTAGGAATGAATGGACCGCCACATCAGGCATCCTTATCCCATGTGCAGCTGGGACAGTGACAGGACAGGAACTTTCACGGGGAGACGCATCCAGTCTGGGCACCAGTCCCCCTCCAGAACAAGTGGAGACCTGCATCTACTTGAGAGACTGTGGCTTTGCACTCCCCAGGATGGCACAGTGGGCAAACCACCCACTGTAGAGACTTGAGAGACTGTGGCTTTGCACTCCCCAGGATGGCACAGTGGGCAAAACACCCACTGTAGAGACTTGAGAGACTGTGGCTTTGCACTCCCCAGGATGGCACAGTGGGCAACCCACCCACTGTAGAGACTTGAGAGACTGTGGCTTTGCACTCCCCAGGATACATAAATGGGCATGGGGCCCCATCGTGGATCTGGCTTCGCATTCATCTGGCTGAGGTGCCCCTCCCCTTTCATTCCCCCTGAAGTGCCTGTTTTCTTTCTATCTGATGCCCCGGCAGTGTTCTCTCCGATTTTGGTCAGGTATCTATTGTGGGCCCCGCCCATGCATTTTTGGACTGTTGGTGCACAGACATTGTTGTGTACATATCTGCACTACTTCTTGTATTGTATATATAATTATGAGTGATTTAGACATATATATCTGTATATTTTTGTATGACATGTATATTGGCACATTACAATGCTTGACCGAAATTCGCTTTGTCTTCGGATTCTTCCGGGGGGATTGTGGGTTGTTAATGTGATATTTTTGACTGCATTGGTGTGTATGTTGTAATATGCGAGGGTGGGGGTGGGGGTGTTTGGTGGGTGTCCCCCTAACTTTTACCTCCCCCTCCCCCGTGTCGTAGGTGCAGTACTCACTGGTATCTTCTGCGCCTTCTTCGCTGTTAGTCGTAAAGGAGCAGAAAGACAAGGGCAGGTAGTATTTGGAGTTCGGGGTCCATGGAGTTGCGTTCCTCGTGGGATATGTTAAGGTGAGCGTTTTCCCATAGCACAAGCTCTTTCCGCCGTGTTTTTATCCACGGTGAATCCGCCCCGGAAAAGGTGGCGGATTGGCGGGTTGTAATAGTGTGGGCGGTACATTGTCTCCCGCCTGTCAGTTGGCGGTGACCGCCACGATGCTTGTCTGTGGCGGGCGGTGTGTTAAAGTGGCTGTCTTTGTTGGCGGTTTCCGCCAGGGTCATAATTCCCTTTTTTTGTCTGTCGGCCAGTTTGCGGTATTACCGCACCTTTTACACCGTCCGCCAGGGTCGTAATGACCCCCAAAGTTTCTAAAAGTTGGAATACTTTTTAAGAATCTAAAACTATCTCTAGAACTTAATTCAAACTTTCACAAAACTTTTAAACTCTAAAAGAAATGCTAACAGGGACTAACACAAGGCCCTAGCAGGACTTTTAACAATTTAGAAAAATAGCTAAAATTTCAAAAATCAGTTTCTAATGACAGTTTTTGGAATTTAGTCGTGTGATCAGGTATTGGCTGAGTAGCCCAGCAAATGCAAAGTCTTGTATCCCACCGCTGATCCACCAATGTAGGAAGTTGGCTCTGTATGCACTATTTCAAAGTAAGGAATAGTATGCACAGAGTCCAAGGGTTCCCCTTAGAGGTAAGATAGTGGCAAAAAGAGATAATACTAATGCTCTATTTTGTGGTAGTGTGGTCGAGCAGTAGGCTTATCAAAGAAGTAGTGTTAAGTATCTGTTGTACATACACAAGCAATAAATGAGGAACACACACTCAAAGACAATTCCAGGCCAATAGGTTTTTGTATAGAAAAATATCTTTTCTTAGTTTATTTTAAGAAGCACAGGTTCAAATTTTACATGTAATACTTCAAATGAAAGGTATTGCAGGTAGGTACTTTAGGAACTTTGAATTAGCAAAATAGCATATACAGTTTTCACATAAATCACATATAGCTATTTTAAAACTAGACACAGTGCAATTTTCAACAGTTCCTGGGGGGAGTAAGAGTTTGTTAGTTTTTGCAGGTAAGTAAACCACCTACGGGGTTCAAGTTTGGGTCCAAGGTAGCCCACCGTTGGGGGTTCAGAGCAACCCCAAAGTTACCACACCAGCAGCTCAGGGCCGGTCCGGTACAGAGGTCAAAGTGGTGCCCAAAACGCATAGGCTTCAATGGAGAAGGGGGTGCCCCGGTTCCAGTCTGCCAGCAGGTAAGTACCCTCGTCTTCGGAGGGCAGACCAGGGGGGTTTTGTAGGGCACCGGGGGGGACGCAAGTCAACACAGAAAGTACACCCTCTGCAGCACGGGGGCGGCCGGGTGCAGTGTGCAAACACGCGTCGGGTTCTCAATAGGTTTCAATGGGAGACCAAGGGGTCTCTTCAGCGATGCAGGCAGGCAAGGGGGGGGGCTCGTCGGGGTAGCCACCACCTGGGCAAGGGAGAGGGCCACCTGGGGGTCGCTTCAGGCCCTGGGGGCTGCGGGTGCAGAGTCTTTACCAGGCGGCGGATCTTAGAAGCAGGCAGTCGCGGTCAGGGGGAGCCTCGGGATTCCCTCTGCAGGCGTCGCTGTGGGGGCTCAGAGGGGGCAACTCTGACTACTCACAGTCTCGCAGTCGCCCGTGCGTCCTCCCTGAAGTGATTGTTCTCCACAAGTCGAGCCAGGGGCGTTGGGTGCAGAGTGTCAAGTCTCACGCTTCCGGCGGGAAACGCAACTTGTTTTAAAGTTGCTAATTTGTTACAAAGTTGCAGTCTTGGGTGAACAGAGCCGCTGTCCTCGGGAGTTCTTGGTACTTCTAGATGCAGGGCAGTCCTCTGAGGCTTCAGAGGTCGCTGGTCCCTGGGGAGAGCGTCGCTGGAGCAGTGTCTTTAGAAGTGGGGAGACAGGCCGGTAGAGCTGGGGCCAAAGCAGTTGGTGTCTCCGTCTTCTCTGCAGGGTTTTTCAGCTTAGCAGTTCTCTTCTTCTTTGGTTGCAGGAATCTGAGTTCCTAGGTTCTGGGGAGCCCTTAAATACTAAACTTAAGGGCGTGTTTAGATCTGGGGGTTAGTAGCCAATGGCCACTAGCCCTAAGGGCGGGTACACCCTCTTTGTGCCTCCTGCCTCAGGGGAGGGGGGCACATCCCTAATCCTATTGGGGGAATCCTCCATCTGCAAGATGGAGGATTTCTAAAAGTTAGAGTCACCTCAGCTCAGGATACCTTAGGGGCTGTCCTGACTGGCCAGTGACTCCTCCTTGTTTTTCTCATTATCTCCTCCGGCCTTACTGCCAAAAGTGGGGCCGTGGCCGGAGGGGGCGGGCAACTCCAGTAGCTGGAGTACCCTGTGGTGCTGTAACAAAGGGGGTGAGCCTTTGAGGCTCACCGCCAGGTGTTACAGTTCCTGCAGGGGGAGGTGTGAAGCACCTCCACACAGTACAGGCTTTGTTACTAGCCACAGAGTGACAAAGGCACTCTCCCCATGTGGCCAGCAACATGTCTGGTGTGTGGCAGGCTGCTAGAACTGGTCAGCCTACACGGATAGTCGGTTAAGGTTTCAGGGGGCACCTCTAAGGTGCCCTCTGGGGTACATGTTACAATAAAATGTACACTGGCATCAGTGTGCATTTATTGTGCTGAGAAGTTTGATACCAAACTTCACAGTTTTCAATGTAGCCATTATGGTGCTGTGGAGTTCGTGCATGACAGACTCCCAGACCATATACTCTTATGGTTACCCTGCACTTACAATGTCTAAGATTTTGATTAGACACTGTAGGGGCACAGTGCTCATGCACTTGTGCCCTCACCTATGGTATAGTGCACCCTGCTTTAGGGCTGTAAGGCCTGCTAGAGGGGGGACTTATCTATACTGCATAGGCAGTGTGAGGTTGGCATAGCACCCTGAGGGGAGTGCCATGTCGACTTAGTCGTTTTGTCCTCACTAGCACACACAAGCTGGCAACAGTGTGTCTGTGCTGAGTGAGAGGTCCCCAGGGTGGCATAAGACATGCTGCAGCCCTTAGAGACCTTCCCTGGCATCAGGGCCCTTGTACCAGGGGCACCAGTTACAAGGGACTTACCTGGATGCCAGGGTGTGCCAATTGTGGAAACAAAAGTACAGGTTAGGGAAGGAACACTGGTGCTGGGGCCTGGTTAGCAGGCCTCAGCACACTTTCAAATCAAAACTTAGCATCAGCAAAGGCAAAATTCAGGGAGTAACCATGCCAAGGAGGCATTTCCTTACATAACTGGCCAGAGAAACAGGCTGCAAAAGCAAGAAGCGTACCAGGTGAAACAATAACAGAAGAGACTGATACATCCCGAGTAGAAGATCTGAGTGAAGGAGAATTGCAAGGTGAACGCAGACTGAAAAGAAAGAGAACCGCAAATAGAAGTTACGCAGGTCCTGAATGGGCATATGCAACAACATCTGAATGGCAACAAGAAATCTTAGCGTTCTGTTTTGATCGAGAAGTACCAGGCCAATACTACGGTACCTGAAGTAACTCAAGAAAAAGACTTTGTTAAAATCGAAAACTGGAAAAAACTAAAGAAAAGAGACTTATAAATTACCGGATGAGGCACTGATAACCTAATTTGACTTTGAGAAACCTGAATATGACAAACTGCTAACCTGATTTGACAAGCGTGTCCTGGAGTGAGTGAAACGCTGTAAATATACGCAGAGAGAAAGAGACTTTTGCATCAAAGAAAAAAAAAAAAAGAAGGGAAAAGAAAAAAGTTTTATATCGTCCTCAAGTTGATTATTATTCTGCTATCTGATTCTTTACAGACATGGCTTATAATCGAGATAGTAACAAGAAGGGTAAGGTGTGTGGTTGGTTGAGTATTATATTAGGTATTGTGTGTGCAATAATGATTGTGGGAGTGATTGTGGGAATGTCGTGGTTGGATAAGAAAGCAACTAACACTGCTTCAAAACCTGAGACTACAACATTAACACCATGGGAAAAGTTTGGACAGGATGCAAAGCACTTGCAAGAGGGAACTAATTCAATGGGGGAACTTTCCACTAATATCTTCTATCGCTTACTGAATTAGTATGTTGAAACCTTGGATGCGAAAAACTGTTATGTGTGTACAAAGATTCCTTCATCAGTTCAAGAAGGGGTCACCTATCATAGCTTGCCGTTAACTTATGGTATAAGCTGTAGCTTGCTATTAACAAGATTTTATAATCAAGAGCATGTGCAATACTTCTCTTCAAATCTGGATGTTGTGTTTTCTTTTGTGCCTGTGATTGAGTTTTTGAACAAGTTAGCTAAAAAGCATAGTATAAAATTAGTAAGGGGCTTCTTTGAACCGACGCTTACATTTGGGACAGCTTATGCACATCGCAACAATCTGACCTGCTTATTGACACCTGTAGAGAAAAGCTTCTTAGATCATACTGATGATAGACGCAAAGCATTGAAGGAAAGATTAGAAAAGGGGCTAGAAAAACGCACATATGCAAATGATTATGCTTGCACTGAAATAAAGACGCAAGGCAAACTAGCTATAGATGCTCTACATGTAGGGAGGCTTTGTATATATAGGCCAAAATCCGAGCATGACACTTTATTTGTGGGAACGGGTGAATGCAGACATGTGTTTTTGTTTCAGAGTAAATGGACTTTCATGTTAAATGGACAGGATCCAGCGATCCCTGGGATCTATTACATCTGTGGACTTAATGCTTATTACTGAACAAATACCTAAAACGTCTGAATTACAACATGATAGACAAAAACGAGAGACAGCGGCTGCTGTCTGGGAGACATATTTGGAGCCATAATTCCTTCAGTAGGGGTTATCTTAAACTCCATAAAGATTCAAAAGTTGTCTACTATTGTGGATAACATGCTGACAAATTTTACAGGGGCTATCCTCCTGATGGATACTGAACTTGCTGCAGAAAGAGCTATGACTCTTCAAAATCGGCTTGCTTTAGACATTCTTTTAGCAAAGAGTGGCGGAGTCTGCAAGATGCTCAATGAGCGTCATTGTTGCTCATTTATACCAGATAATAGTAAAAAGATTAAAGGTATGCTTACTAACTTAACTAAGGATAGCGCAGATTTGAAGGACTTGAAGGAACCTGGAGTGTGGGAGAAATTTGGAAAGGGAATTGCCAGAGTAGGAAGCTGGTTTAGCAATATTTGGAATGGGGTACTTGCAAAAATATTAGGGGGTCTATTAATCGTTATGGCCTGTCTATTAGGATTATGGGGAACATGCAAACTTAATGATGCAATTAAAAGAAATTGGACAAAGAGAACCAGGAAGAATGGAGAAAATGTTTAATGAAATTTGGGAAAGTTCACATAAGGGACAAGATGTTGAAATGCGCATTATGCGGGAGATGAAAAATTAAAGTGAAAGGTCAAAGGGAAAAGTTTGTGTGATGACAAACGTCATCAGAGTAGGGACTGAGAGAGCGTAGTTTATATAATCTATATTAACATGAAATGTTTATGAATTAAGATGTGATACTGCCGCATAGAAACTATAGAAATAGCAATTTTGCTTAGACGTGCGCTTGAATTGTGACCACAAAGAGTGGCCACCAAGTATATGCAAACTAATACTGATGATAAAAATGCTTATGTTACGTTCAAATGAGCTTATATTAACATTTACATTATTAAATCTGTATTGAAAACCTCATAGGCTTTAAGTTAGCATGAGCTGCAGCTTAGCTGTTTGGCTCTCATATTAAATGCATTTTTCTATTTTTCAGTGTGCTGACTCACAAGGGGCCATGACCATGTTTGTTCTTTTTCTTCAAACTTGGAAGATGAATGTAACCATGTAGATCCGTTTCCCACTGCTTCTCATCGTCGTGAAAACTAAATGTTATAAATGAATTGAAACAGTGTAGATTAATGTAATGTACAAGGTCATTCAAACTGGTGAAGGCAATGGAACTGCTGACCAAAAGATGTGCAAAGAATTACAAAGGGATGAAGTTACACCGGAAGTACCACCTCTGAAGACGCCAATTATGAAGACCAATCAAAGACTTGTAATCCAATATGGGGTGAAGATTAGGATAACCTAATGTTTAATTTGATAGGTTAAAGATAGTGGGGTATAGCGAATGTCCAATAGAATTTTGTGGGAATGTACTACGAAAAAGGGATAAAAACCCATGTCACAGGGAGGTCATTTAGGTGGGTTAGGGAATGCTATTGATTTTATCCAGAAACTCTGTCACTCTGGTGACTTGGTGGTTTACTTAAACCATCCTCGCCCTTAGATTGCCCATTTACACTTTACCTCCTTGTGAGGGAAGTGCCCTTTTCCCCAGAAGCTGAGTTCTGACTGATGGCGATTTGACTGATGTCCTGAAGACGAAGACTGAACCTGTGCGCTGACCTAATCCTTGGAGGGTAATTATGACAATGCATTTGTAACTTGTCTGTTTGCATTTCCTTTCTAGGTACCAACTGCTTGCTTTTGACAGAGACCATAGCTAGATGTTTTCCAAATTGGTGTTTAAATTGTTTTGCATGAAGCCCAACATGCTAATGCCAATCAGTGGTTAGGACAGGTGTTCACCTAAACTGACGCAAATAGACAAACGACTGAGACTATGCTTTGTTGAACTGACGCGATATTGACACTTTGCTAAACTTGATCTATGTTCACGCCCGTGTTATGTTTTGATGTTTGTGATTCTTGCTTCAATGAAATCTTATCACAGTTGCCATATTGTGACTATGCTATTATGTTTCTTGGTGTTGAGATTAACGCATTTGCTCTTAGATTGTAACTAATAGGGAATAAAACTCATAAAATTCTACTAAACTGGTGTGGTTATTCATGGCTGCAAGGTCATGGTAGCATCTTTTGAATTGATTAATGACTTTGACTAAAGTGAAATGCATTGTCGTGATAAATATTGATGACTTTATTGATGTATTGATTGATGTATTGATGAGCTATCTCGTCCTATGGTGTCTCTCAACTGGGTCAAAAGATTCATTCGCCTAAAACGAGTCCTGATGTGTAATAAGATATCATAAAGGGACGTGTTAGCAGTTCTGGTAGCAGAGCAACGGTTTGGCCCTTTGGGGCCCTAGGACGGAGAATCATTGTTTAAATTGTTTTTCTGAGATAATGTAAATTGGAGGTATGATGTGTTTCTAAATTCACCATGACTTTCCCGGGATCTCAGAGCCTACCTAAGTGAGTTGGGAATGTTCTTGGCGTCACAGTGCGTGGTATAGGGGTTTGTGCTTGCTCAGCTTATGCAGTTTTGCAGGTGATTTCTGAAGTTTGTGTGTATTTAGGCCAGGTAAATGTTGTTTTAGTAGGAGTGGGCGTACTCCGTAGTATGAGAGGAGGGAAGTCGGCGTACTTCATATGAGTGTGGCGCTTTGTGGTCAAAATTATCCACGTGGTTGGTTGTTCATGTACGGACCCGTCGTGGTCTAAGACTCCGGAGTATATTGACAAGTGTAGGAGACACTTGGGTTTATGTTGTAATCTGAGCGGTTTAATAGGTCAATCGGGCGTGGTTGACAAGTCGAGTTTGAGTCAAAATGTATGTGTAAAACCTTCGATGGAGATTTGGCAAGTTCTAAAGTGCACTAGTATGAACCATTGACAAGTCGAGAGTAGGATTTGCGGGTCAAATTCTGCTTGCGTGTGCGGGAATTGAGAAGGAGAGAGTAGCGGCCGAGGCTTCAAGTGAAATCTCTGTAATGTTCTGAAGCGAATGTGTTACCCTTCCTGTAGTAAACCGGCAGATTTGTGTTGTTGTTAAGGTGCTCGCAGTAAAATTTTGCATTAGTTTGGTGTGAATCCAGTGAGGGGCGGACGAGCCGCAAGACTTTGTCAGCTGCAGTGTGTGAGTGTGACATCAGTGGTGCCGCGCTGAGATAGGTCAGTTGTCGAGAGGGGTCGCACTCGGATTGGCTGCCGTCCGGGAGGGGCAATAGGTTGAGAAAGGTGGGTGAAGAGTGTCCTGGGAATTAAAGTCACTTTCTGATTAAATACAAACAAGAAGAAACGACGCAGAGATGAATTTTGTCAAAGCTTTCAAAAGTGCTCTGAAAGGAGATGCATACATTATGGCAAGTGAAGGGGAGCCTACACCGCCTGAGGGTACTCCAGCTTACATAGTTATGGAGGAGGAAGGTGTCGCGCCTTGTCTATGGATGAAACAGTGGCGCAAATTAACAGAGAAAGAGGAATGTTTGGCGTTCCCAGAACATGGGACGTTCAATACGAGGGTGCCAGAGAATTTGAGGTGGATGTTAAGAGTACAAAAACCACCTTCGAGGCCAGCTCAGTATGGGGCTTTAGCGATTTGGGATCTAATGGCTCTTAAACAGAGACAAGAAAAATTCCAGAGAAGAATAAAAAGGGCAGAAAAGACTTATGCAGAAGCTAGGTGGGATAATGAGAGCAAACTGTGGAGTCGAGGAATAGTTGATGGATTGAAATTGTTCCCAGCAATTACACAGGGAGAAGAGACGCAGGGAAAGAAAGCCACCTGTAAAACAGACAAAGACTCTAGTAAGCCTAAAGAAACTAAGAGACCTTGGGAAGAGGAAGACGACTCAGATGATGAAGAATTCATGGATCAGATATTACATGATCGCCCGCCACCTTATGCAGCGAGTGACAGTGTCCCGAGCACTAGTACGGGTCCTGGGAACCAGACACAGGAGAAGGGAGTTACTGATACGGTACAGACTAGTGATACGGGTTCGATACAGAATGGTGTCAGTGTACCCACTGCGCCAGACATGCAGATACAGTTGCAACCTCCACCGCAGATACAGAGAATCTATCCAGACGTCCCAGTGCTAGAGACTACTACAAACCTGATAGTGCCGCCAGACCCGATATATACAAAATCGAGGTTAGTGCAGATTGAGCCAACTCTGCAATTGCTGCCCCAGCCGCAGCCACAACTGATACCAGGATATAACCCAGCAGCAGGTCCTCCATTAATACCTGCCCCGGCTTCAGAGGATCATTTTGGAGCAGCAGCTCCAAGAAGTTTGAGAACACCTGCTGCAATATCGTTACCAATTACTGTTGGTCCACTGGTGCCATTGTATGCACAAGGGATATCTGGCGTACGTGATCAGGGATTGATGACCCAAGACACAATAAGAGGAGGGTTCATAGGACCTCCCCAGTTAATGGCCCCAGGAGAGCAAGCAATTGAAAAACCGAGGTCCTTGTTAAACCTTAGCCCAGCTGAAGCACCGTTGGAGGCAATGAGACAGGCAGGGCTAGGAGTGCTAATCCCACAGATGATAAGTACGAATGCTTCACAATCGCCAATGATGCATGCAGGGAACATTTCACTGCAAGGTTTCACAGTACAACAGTTGAATGAGTGGTTAAAGAAGACCTATGCTTTACAGAAGACTACAGTGACTGCAGTAGATCCGGAAAGGATAGGGAGAGATGAGTACCTGAATTTTGTAAGACTAGGTGAGGAACCTGCCGAACTAGTGGACGGAACACTGGGGTAAACAGATTAGAGTCATATACAGAAGCAGGATTAAGATACTTGTGCCCTAAGATTACTAAAGAGGTCGGTAAGGTACATCAGAGATTAGCAAACCTGGCAGACAAGTACAACATTGATATTGAGAACACTAAACATTTGAAAAGAAGTTACAGGTTAGACTTTGATTCAAAAGACTTTGAGCATATGAGGTCTGCTGGAATGAAAGCACATTTAAAAGAAATACTGCAAAGTGCGCAAATCTGGGGAGCGTTAGAAAAGTGGGAAGGCAGATGGGCAAAGAAACGAGATAAGGAGAAAGGTGACAGTCCGGGGTCGAGTCAGGCTAAAGCTTCACCCGATACGGAATCGGTAAAAATACTACCCATGAGAGAAACAACTGGTGGAGTTTTAATTCATGTGCCGTGGTCCAGAGGAGACATCCTATCATTTACAAATGATTATCCCAGATTGAGGGAGAAACCAATCGAGTGGTATCAACAAACAGATAGGTTTGTGAAGCTTGCAAAGTGTCTCTGGGAAGACTTGAATACCTTGTTTGAGATCATTGTTCCGCCTGATTTGTGGCTCGAGTGCAAGAGAGGGGTAGACTGGCCAACGAAGGAGCCGGCAAGGGATAAGGTGACCGGAGCTCCCTCTGAGGAGGTGATAAAGTACTATCATAAAGTGAATGAGTTTTTGAAGCAGAAAGTGTCGCCGAAGGTGACTGATTGGCAGAAAATCGACCGGACCTCGCAAGAGGTTAAAGAATCAATTCATGCTTATTATGAGAGATTGTTGAAGGCATTTAAACATTACAGTGGTACTGAGACCATTGAGCCGAAAGACATGAACCATCTCGTGTTCAGATTTGTTGAAGGGCTGAGACCAGAGGTTAGCCAGATGATTAAGAACCATCTTATTTGTTGGCAAGCGAAGCCGATTGATGAGGCGTTGCAGTATGCAAAATACTGTAGTGACGAAATTGAGCTGAAGCAGAAAAAGTGAAAAGGGAAAGTAATGGTGATGCAGATAAGGGCAGCGCAGGCTGGTATACAGGGAAATGGAGTTCAACAGATGATACAACAGCAACCGCAAGTGAATCGTGTCTTTCAGGCACAACCGAGAGGTCGAGGTTTTGTGAATCGCGGTCCAGACTTCAATACTGTTGTGGTTCAAAATGATGCACAAGGGATGAAAATGATGTCCCCATGTCACGCGTGCGGGGGCGTGGGGCATTGGAAGCGGGAATGCCCAAATGTGGTGCAGGATGGTGTCGATCAACAAAGCACTAATATCGGTACATTGCTAAATATGAAAGGTCCAAAACTGAGAAATCAAAACCCGAACTTCCAAAATAACATGATTCAGATGCAAGGGTTACAGCCCATGCAGCAGATGCAAATGCCGTGCGTTCAACCAGCGCAAATGCAACAAGTACAACAGCAGGTTCCCATGGTACCTAGACAGCAAATGCAATTACCAATTGCTCCGATGGGACAGCAGCAGGTGATGTTTCCTCAGCAGGTCACATGTCAGGTGATGAGTCAAAATAATACAGTACAGCAATTCCCATTGCGTGGTGAAGATGGAATGAATGAGGAGTGGTCGGATAACAGCTCAGATAGCGAAGAGTGCAGGCTTGCAGCGTCCCTAGAGGTAGATCAGAGGGGACCCTATGTAGAGGGAAAGGTAATTGGTCACAAAGTTTCATTCTTGGTTGATACCGGAGCTACACGCTCTACAGTTAGAATTGCAGAGGTTCCGAAATTACCACTTTCGGGCGTACCATAAGGGTGGTCGGAGTAGCAAACCAATACCTGACAAATCCAATTACAGATCCAGTGCAGGTTGAGATCGGCAACTTCCAGGGACTGCATAAGTTTGTAGTCTGCGATTCGAGTCTGGTATCCCTACTGGGAAGAGTCTTACTGTGCAAGACAAAATGTTCGATTACCTGTTCCAATGATGGACTCGAAGTACAGACAAACAGTGATGATGAAGGGGATGATGGTCAGTTCTCAGAGTTAGAGACAGGAACTGCAAATTAAGATTACCCTTTGATTACATTATTCCCGATGCTTACAGTAATCGACTTACCTGCTGAATTGCAAGGGACAGTGACAGAGAAAGTGTGGGATTTGACAGGAAAAGAAGTGGGCTTGATAAAAGGTGTGGAACCAGTTAGAGTACAAGTGAAGCCAAATGCAGTGTTTCCCCAGGTGCCACAATATCACATGGCTCAGGATGTTCTTATTCAAGTGTCACAAATAATTGCAGATTTTGTGAAACAGGGAGTCCTGAAGGAAGTGTTGAGCAGCCCATGTAATTCACAGAGAATGGGTCTGAAAAAGCCTTGTGGGAAGGTTCGAATTGTGCAAGACGTAAGAAAAATAAACAAGATTGTGGTAAAATGTTGCCCCATCATACGCAATCCAGCAGTGATTATGTTTCAGGTCCAGTGTGATGCTGAATGGTTCACCGTTGTAGACCTGTCACAAGCTTTCTTTTCGATACCTCTTCACGAGGACAGTCAGTTTTTATTCAGTTTCAAATTCCTGGACAAGGTGTACAGTTGGTGCAGAATTCCTCAAGGGTTTTCGGAGTCACCGTCCATCTTCAATCAAATATTGAAAAAGGACTTAGAATCCTTAGTACTTCCTTTTAACTCGACTCTAGTGCAATACATTGACGACTTGCTGATTGCATCCAGGACAAGGGATGACTGTAGGTATGACACAATTGCTTTACTGAATCATTTGGGAAAGAATGGACATAAAGTGTCACCCAAGAAGCTGCAGTACTGCCAGAAAGAAGTGAAGTACTTAGGACACTTAATTGAAAGAGGGTCTAGAAGAATATCGAAAGAAAGAATAACAGCCATTTTGCAAATGAACCCCCCAACAACAAAGAGAGATGTCAGGATGTTTTTGGGAATGGTGGGCTACTGCCGCCAGTGGATACCCAACTTCTCGATTATCTCAAAACCATTGATAAAGCTGACAGGCAAAGAGATCAAGGATGAGCTGTATACCATAGCTTTGTCCAAGGAAGAGCATGAGTCATTCATGGAATCGAAAGAGTGCATGTGCAGGGCACCAGCGTTGGGTATGCCTGATTACACAAAGTCTTTTCTACTGTTTTGTCATGAACGTGATGCTTGTTCTTTGTCTGTCTTGACACAGGTCCATGGAGTTGCAAATCGTCCTGTAGCATATTTTTCAGCTACCTTGGACCCCGTCGCAGCAGCCTTACCGGGTTGTTTGCGCGCAGTTGCAGCAGTTGGTTAGAGCCTCATGCAGTGTGAAGGCATAGTAATGGTATACCCCCAACAGTAATGGTTCCGCATTCAGTTGAAATGTTGTTGACTCGAACCAAAACTTAGCACATGACAAATGCTTGTCTTACCAAATATGAGACAATTATACTGGGGTCACCTAATGTTTCATTGAAACGATGTACTGTGTTGAACCCGGCAACTCTACTTCCTGCTGAGAATACTGAAGTTAATAATGAAGAGGAAGTTGAGCACGATTGTCTTGAGGTAACAGAACTATGTACCAAGCCACGACCTGATATTCAAGATACCCAGTTAAAAGAAAATGACTGTATTATGTTTGTTGATGGATCCTGTTTGAGAGACTCAGTCAGAATGCTGAGAGCCGGTTACGCTGTATGTACCATAGCTGGTATCATTGAAGCTTCCTGGCTCGAGAGAGTGTATTCCGCACAAGCGGCAGAGCTAATTGCCCTTACTAAGGTATGCCAAGCAGCTGAAAATCTAAGAGTCACTATCTATACTGACAGCAGATATGGATTTGGAATTGTACATGATTTTGGCCAATTGTGGTCACAGAGAGGTGTCATGACCTCTTCTGGTTCTCCTGTGAAAAATGGTGAACAAATTAAGGATTTGTTACATGCAATTCAGTTACCTCTTGAAATTGCTGTTGTAAAATGCAATGCTCACGTTAAGTCACAAGACTTTGTGTTCATGGGAAACGGTTATGCAGATCAAGTCGCAAGGTTTTGCGCATTGAACTGTATATCATTTAAGGATCAGTGGGAATTGATGCTGCAAACTGAAAATTACACATGCTTGAACCTTGCATTAAGGGTGGTCGATACACTAGATGAACTAAAGACACTACAGGGTTGTGCTAGCAAAGAGGAGATAGCTCCTGGCAAAGAATGCAATGTGTACAGAGGGCTGACGACTTGTGGGTCTCAGAGGAGGGGAAATTAGTTTTGCCAAACAGTCTTCTGTCACAATTGGCTAGGCTCTACCATGGACAGGCTCACCTCGGGCGAGATGTGATGATCAGGTCATTCAAAATCAATTGGTTTAATCCAAAGTTCAGACATTCCGCAGAGGTTATCTGTCACAGGTGCATCATCTGTCAACAGATGAATGCCGGGAAAGGGACTGTGGTATCTTTGAGCTACATTGGCAGAGCTGGCGGTCCATTTAGTAAGATGCAAATGGATTTCATTGAAATGCCTGTTTGTGGAGGATTAAAATACGTGTTGGTGATTGTGTGTGTTTTCAGCCATTGGATTGAAGCTTACCCCACACGTAGAAATGACAGTCTCACAATTGCAAAGCTGTTGATTAGGTAACTAATACCCAGGTTCGGGTTTCCGGTCTCTATAGAATCAGATAGGGGCAGACACTTTGACAATGAGGTTATTAAACTCTTGTGTGCCGCATTAGATATTGAACAGAAGCTGCACTTTAGCTCCCGCCCTGAAGCATCAGGATTAGTAGAGCAAATGAATGGTACCTTGAAATCAAGAATGGCAAAGATTTGCGCAGCTACCAATATGAAATGGCCAGATGCATTAGCCTTAGTGCTGATGTCAATGAGGAACACCCCTGATAAGAAGACAGGACTATCACCCCATGAGATCCTCATGGGCAGAGCTATGAGGTTACCCGCAGTACCTGCAAATGCTCTAGTAAATATCACGAATGATATGGTGTTGGACTACTGCAAAGGCTTGGCTGATGTGATTCGCTCTTTCTCTCACCAGGTAGAAGCTAACACATTGCCACTAATCGGTGATCCAGGTCACACCCTACAAGCCGGTGACTGGGTGGTTGTCAAGAAGCACGTGAGAAAGTCGTGTCTGGAGCCGCGCTGGAAGGGGCCATATCAAGTAATCTTGGCAACAACCACTGCTGTAAAATGTGCAGGAGTTCCAAATTGGATACATGCCAGTCACACGAAAAAGGTAAGGTGTCCAACTGATGAGGAACTTGAAGTTTCCGGCACAACAGTTCCAGAGAGGGAAGTCTCAGGGCCAGAAAACAGCCAAGAGGGAACTGAGACTGCAGGAGAGCCCACTGAGAACAGCCTTGTCCCTCAAACATTGAACGAGTTCGAGAGAGGTCACAGTGTGCCTATCTCAGTAGTGGCAGCAGGAGAACTAAATCAAGGAGAGGTTCTCCCAGAAATAGACAGATACGGGTTAGAACTTGAACCCATTACAGATCCCGAAGAAGAAGAAGAAAGGGAAATAATAGAAAGAGACCGCAGTCCTCTGGCATCCCCTGAGCCAGTTGCAGATCCATCAAGAGAAAACACCATATTACACGAGGAGGGCGCTGTTCAGCGTCCTGAAAAGACAAACCGGAAGAAGACACATAAGGGAGATAACTGGCCAGAGAAACAGGCTGCAAAAGCAAGAAGCGTACCAGATGAAAGAATTACAGAATAGACTGATACATCCCGAGTAGAAGATCTGAGTGAAGGAGAATTGCAAGGTGAACGCAGACTGAAAAGAAAGAGAACCGCAAATAGAAGGTACGCAGGTCCTGAATGGGCATATGCAACAACATATGAATGGCAACAAGAATTCTTAGTGTTCTGTTTTGATCGAGAAGTACCAGGCCAATACTACGGTACCGGAAGTAACTCAAGAAAAAGACTTTGTTAAAATCGAAAACTGAAAAAAACTAAAGAAAAGAGACTTATAAATTACCGGATGAGACACTGATAACCTGATTTGACTTTGAGAAACCTGATTATGAAAAACTGCTAACCTGATTTGACAAAGGGGTCCTGGAGGGAGTGAAACGCTGTAAATATAAGCAGAGAGAAAGAGACTTTTGCATCAAAGAAAAAAAAAAAGAAGGGAAAAGAAAAAAGTTTTATATCGTCCTCAAGTTGATTATTATTCTGCTATCAGATTCTTTACAGGCATGGCTTACAATAGAGGTAGTAACAAGAAGGGTAAGGTGTGTGGTTGGTTGAGTATTATATTAGGTATTGTGTGTGCAATAATAATTGTGGGAGTGATTGTGGGAATGCCGTGGTTGGATGAGAATCAACTAACAGTGCTTCAAAACCTGCAACATTAACACTGTGGGAAAAGTTTGAACAGGATGCAAAGCACTTGCATGAGGGAACTAATTCAAAGGGGGAACTTTCTACTAATGTGTTCTATCGCTTACTGAATGAGTATGTTGAGGCCATGGATGAGAAAAACTGTTATGTGTGTACAAAGATTCCTTCGTCAGTACAAGAAGGGGTCACCTATCATAGCTTGCCGTTAAATTATGGGATAAGCCGTAGCTTGCTATTAAAAAGATTTTATAATCAAGAGCATGTGCAATACTTCTATTCAAATCTGGATGTTGTGTTTTCTTTTGTGCCTGTGACTGAGTTTTTGAACAAGTTAGCTAAAGAGCATAGTATAAAATTAGTTAGGGGCTTCTTTGAACCGACGCTTACATTTGGGACAGCTTATGCACACGGCAACAATCTGACCTGATTATTGACACCTGTAGAGAAAAGCTTCTTAGATCATACTGATGATAGACGCAAGGCATTGAAGGAAAGATTAGAAAAGAGGCTAGAAAAACACACATATGCAAATGATTATGCTTACACTGCAATAAAGACGCAAGGCAAACTAGCTATAGATGCTCTACATGTAGGGAGGCTTTGTATATATAGGTCAAAATCCGAGCATGACACTTTATTTGTGGGAACAAGTGAATGCAGACATGTGTTTTTGTTTCAGAGTAAATGGACTTTCATGTTAAATGGACAGGATCCAGCGATCCCTGGGATCTATTACATCTGTGGACTTAATGCTTATTACCGTCTCCCTAAGGAATGGTATGGGACATGTTATTTGGGAATAGTTTTCCCAAAGATTTACCAGATTGATGACTTAAAGCAAATACCTGAAACGCCTGAATTACAACATGCTAGACAAAAACGAGAGACAGCGCTGCTGTCGTTGGAGACATATTTGGAGCCATAATTTCTTCAGTAGGGGTTATCTTAAACTCCATAAAGATTCAAAAGTTGTCTATTATTGTGGATAACATGCTGACAAATTTTACAGGGGCTATACTCCTGATGGATACCGAACTTGCTGCAGAAAGAGCCATGACTCTTCAAAATCGGCTTGCTTTAGACATTCTTTTAGCAAAGAGTGGTGGAGTCTGCTAGATGCTCAATGAGCGTCATTGTTGCCCATTTATACCAGATAATAGTAAAAAGATTAGAGGTATGCTTACTAACTTAACTAAGGATAGTGCAGATTTGAAGGACTTGAAGGAACCTGGAGTGTGGGAGAAATTTGGAAAGGGAATTGCCAGAGTAGGAAGCTGGTTTAGCAATATTTGGAATGTGGTACTTGCAAAAATATTAGGGGGTCTATTAATCGTTATGGCCTGTCTATTAGGATTATGGGGAACATGCAAAATTAATGATAAAATTAAAAGAAATTGGACAAAGAGAACCAGGAAGAATGAAGAAAATGAAAGGGAGAAAATGTTTAATGAAATTTGGGAAAGTTCACATAAGGGACAAGATGTTGAAATGCGCATTATTCAGAAGGTGAAAAATGAAAGTGAAAGGTCAAAGGGAAAAGTTTGCGTGATGACGAACGTCATCAGAGGAGGGACTGAGAGAGCGTAGCTTATATAATCTATATTAACATGAAATGTTTATGAATTAAGATGTGATACTGCCACATAGAAACTATAGTAATAGCAATTTTGCTTAGACGTGCACTTGAATTGTTACCACGAACAGTGGCCACCAATGTATACGCAAACTAATAATGATGATCAAAATGCTTATGTTATGTTCAAATGAGCTTATATTAACATTTTGGTTATTAAATCGGTATTGAAAACCTCATAGGCTTTAAGTTAGCATGAGCTGCAGCTTAGCTGTTTGGCTCTCATATTAAATGCATTTTTCTATTTTTCAGTGTGCTGACTCACAAGGGGCCATGACCCTGTTTGTTCTTTCTTGTAACCATGTAGATCCATTTCCCACTGCTTCTCATCGTCGTGAAAACTAAATGTTATAAATGAATTGAAACAGTGTAGATTAATGTAATGTACAAGGTCATTCAAACCGGTGAAGACAATAGAACTGCTGACCAAAAGATGTGCAAAGAATTACAAAGGGATGAAGTCACACCGGACGTACCACCTCTGAAGACGTCAATTATGAAGACTAATCAAAGACTTGTAAACCAATATGGAGTGAAGATTAGGATTACCTAATGTTTAATTTGATAGGTTAAAGATAGTGGAGTATAGCGAATGTCCAATAGACTTTTGTGGGAATGTACTACGAAAAAGGGATAAAAACCCATGTCACAGGGAGGTCATTTAGGTGGGTTAGGGAATGCTCTTGATTTTATCCAGAAACTCTGTCACTCTGTTTGGTGACTTGGTGGTTTACTTAAACCATCCTCGCCCTTAGATTGCCTATTTACACTTTACCTCCTTGTGAGGGAAGTGCCCTTTTCCCCAGAAGCTGAGTTCTGACTGATGGCGATTTGACTGATGTCCTGAAGACGAAGACTGAACCTGTGCGCTGACCTAATTCTTGGAGGGTAATTATGACAACGCATTTGTAACTTGTCTGTTTGCTTTTCCTTTCTAGATACCAACTGCTTGCTTTTGACAGAGACCATAGCTAGATGTTTTCCAAATTGGTGTTTAAATTGTTTTGCATGAAGCCCAAAATGCTAATGCCAATCAGTGGTTAGGACAGGTGTTCACCTAAACTGACACAAATAGACAAACGACTGAGACTATGCTTTGTTGAACTGACGCGATATTGACACTCTGCTAAACTTGATCTATGTTCACGCCGTGTTATGTTTTGATGTTTGTGATTCTTGCTTTAATGAAATCTTATCACAGTTGCCATATTGTGACTATGCTATTATGTTTTTTTGGTGTTGAGATTAAAGCATTTGCTCTTAGATTGTAACTAATAGGGAATAAAACTCATAAAATTCTACTAAACTGGTGTGGTTATTCATGGCTGCAAGGTCATGGTAGCATCTTTTGAATTGATTAATGACTTTGACTAAAGTGAAATGCATTGTCGTGATAAATATTGATGACATTACTGATGTATTGATTGATATATTGATTAGCTATCTCGTCCTACGGTGTCTCTCAACTGGGTCAAAAGATTCATTGGCCCAAAACGAGTCCTGATGTGTAATAAGATATCATAAAGGGATGCGTTAACAGTTCCAATACCCACCCTTGCATGCCACAGCTTCCTACTAATACCATTCCCTCACAAGCTCATAGTGCATGGATACCCCCACACTGCAGAAAGTACTACAACTACCACAATGCAAACCTTGCATGACTGCTAAATCCACTTCACATTTGTGCACCTGCACGTAAAACCATGTCACCTCCTTCAACAAGTAACTGGAATGCACATCAGTACATGGCAATGACAGTAGCAAGACCAGTCCCAACTATTGATCAAAATAGGTCCATTACAACATTCTACTGATGCAAATGCAAGCAGTAGTCTAGTAACTGTTAATGCCATTACTGCCCTGCAAATCCAGACAATGATGGCATACAACCATGTATATCACTTGTACTATAATATCATGTTACATACTACCTCTCATTCAACAGGTCTCCCACGTACTGCCATAAAACAGAGGATGCCAGTGACAGAAAGTCCAGCCCTGGAAGCAGGTCCAATAAAGGAGGAATCCCCTGGATGTCTGGATAGGGATAATGTACCTGGCCCATCAGGTATGAGAGGTCAGTCCACCACCACCAGCCGTACCCTGCCCACAACTGAAACCATCTCCACTGGGCATCTATTGCACAGCAGAGCCCACCTTCCCAAATCTGTGTCCCAAAGTCACATTAAACATCAGTGTGCCCCACAGTACAGAGGCATGAGTCAACAATACAATCCCAAGGCAGTGACGGTCCTGGTGTCAGTGGGACACAGGCACAGGGGGCAAGGGCCAGTGGGAGGGCAATCGTGGGCCAAAGTACAAGGCAGCAACAGGACACAACTGTCCAGGAGGCCGTCTCCAGAGCCCTGAGAGCCTACCAGCAATTCCAAGACAAGATGGGCATATACTCACCACCTTGCAGGAGGATGCAGGGAGAATACCACCAGGAGGCTATGCAGCAGTGGCAGGTACTCAATGCCACCATGGTCTCAATGTTAGAGGAGTTCAAGGAACTCAAAACCATCCTGCATACATCCTTCACCCAACAGAAGGCCCCATCCAGTAATCACACAACACCACTGCCATCTACATCAGCACCTGCTACTCGAATGGAGCCCAGCAGGAAGACCCACAGGCCACCAGCACTCCTAATCCTACAGCTGAGGGACCCCCAGTAAAATAGGTCAGCCATCCAGACATCCTCCAGGACATGAGGCAAAGAGCAATGCCCCCACCAAGAAGTTTTCCCTCTCCTGAACTGTCACCCTTGTGTGCCACTGTTACATCCTGTTGGCTGTCCAATGCCAAGTTCCCATCATCCCAAAGCTAATGGATACAGGACCTGTGAAACATAGAGCTGGACTGCCCACTCTGATATTCACCTAAACCAAATCCCCCCTCCTCTGGAATGTGATGTAAAACACTCAATAAACACCAATTAGGTGCATGTGTCTTCATTGTCTAAAGTGACATTCTGTCAAATACACATATCGGCACTACAAGATTGTCAAAGCGACAGATGTAATAGGAATCTCCAGCAGGTGTGTAAGAACATCCATGTTGTAGTATCACCCAGTGTCAAGGGTGCCAACAGGCATATCAGTAATCAGCTTGCAAATAGACAGGTGGCCTGAAGAGGGAAAAATTTATGGAATAAGGCTCAATGTTGTAAGGCATGTAGTCCATATCCATACATCACCAGCAGTAGAACATAAACATAGGATGTTTGCCTCAGCAGCTATGCTACCACATACGTAAAGGCCTGCATTGTCACTCACACGTATGTATAGTAAAGATTTCACATAGGCAACATCCTCTACCGATCACCTCCTTGCGTAGTCAGGAACAGGTAGTTGCCACACAACAGCTGACAGTGCAGCATTATAGGGCCTACACAGCAGGACAAGACTGATAAGTCCCCCTTACATTTACCCAAACAGTCAGACTGAGGATCTAAAACCTTTGGTACAACCATAAGGATGTTTCATTATAGCACCAGCATTTCACACGTCATTGGCAACAATGTATTTTCACTACCCCTCATGGTAAGTCAGCTACCTTTCAGGGTCGGAAACCAAGATGGAAGGCACTAGTCTCCACACACACCTTGATGCATGCAAAACCTGAGTACAGACTAACTTTACAAATACACAGTCCAAATGCACATAACATCTAAATCACACATACCTGTTTATCATTGAAAGTAGTGACAAATCAGGTCAGTCCTGTTGTCATGTGCCTCATCCTCGTCTGCTTCCTCCTCAGTATCAGAGTCACCAGCCTCAACCACTGCTCCAGCATCAACGTCCGTTCCTCCAACAGTGGGATGTGCCTTCCGAGGTCCAGATTATGGCGCATGCAGCATGCAACCACGATCTTGCAGACTTTCCCTGGTCGTATTGTAGGGCACCACCTGACACATGGAGGCAATGAAATCTAGCTTTCGAGAGGCCGAAGGTCTTCTCAATCACCCACCTCATCTGACCAGGTGCCTCATTGTACCTCTTCTCCCCTCCTGGAGTTGGTTGTTTAACAGGTGTCAGGAGCCAGGGCAGGTTGGGGTATCCGGAGTCACCTTGTGGAAAAGAAGATATGACGATTGGTAGCAATGCTAGGCATAGTGCAGACTGTGCAGGGAGGGATATCAAACGTCTGACATGGAGAGCAGTACACATACCTATTAGCCAGGCCCTTTCTCCCTGTAGCTGTAACATCAATGCAGGGAAACTGCTGCGCCTCTGGCGTAGGAATCATGTACCAAACCAGTGAATTTTTCTGTCACATGTTATGTACTCACCTGTGAGACACACCACTTGTACATTGAGTGAACATGTACTCTTCCGGTTTCTGTAGACCTGTTCATTGGCCCTCGGAGTTACCAATGTGATGAGGGTTTCATCAATGGCCCGTATTACATGTGGGACATGTGATGTAGTGTAGAAGGCTGCTTTAACTGTGTGCAATTCAGCACTTTGTGGGAACCTTATGTACCTGTTCACATGCTTCAGTAGGGCATCCAGCGCATCCTATAACACTTTGCTGAACTTGGGCTGTGACATCCCTGCAGCCAGTCCCACAGTCACCTGAAATGAGCCACAGGCCAGAAAATGCAGGACTTACAACATTTGGACTGTTGGAGGGATGTCATGGGGGACTTCTCAAAGCCGGCAGGAGGTCTGGCTCCATCTGGGCAACAAATTCCCTAATGGACACACGGTTCAGTCGGTAGGTCATGATGATGTGGCACTCTTCCATGGTTTCAAGATCTACTATCATCCCGTACACTGGTGCATTCCTCTTCACTCCATTTTGGCGGTATCTAGGCAGGGAGATAAACAACAATCTGGGCACATCTCACAATGTTGTGAACCAAGTATGACATACGACAATAATGAGGTATTGGTCATGTAAGTTGGCTGTCATGTTGTGGAGGGACACATTACTCCACACTTCATTCCTACCCAGACAATGCCACATAATGCCATACCTGTGACAAGGGGCGTATACAGGGCATGTAAACATACACCTTCCATGTGTTCCACCATACCGATTATCAATACAGACATTTGTAGTGACAAGTGTGGTGATGTCACCTTACACTCACCACATGTGTGATTATCCACAAAATGTAACCTACATGAATCAATTTGTGACAATATGCAGGTAATGACGCAGTGTGAAGCCAGGGCAGTCATGTAACATTCTAAAATGGCATCCGCCTGTCCTGCATGCTTTGGACAGATGGAAGTGACCACATTCCACCGGCACCAGTCATCATGGCAGAAGGCGCTTAGAACCGCTGAGCAACTCCTATTTGGTTAACATTGACGTATATGGGAAACGGGGACCAATTATGATCACCGCCGGCTCTGATTGTCATGACCGCTGCTGTTGTGACTGCCATTTTGTATGGGCAAGCTCACTTGACTTCTGCCATTTTGGCAAGGAAGACCTCCGATTCATGTGCAGCTGTGTCCTGAATCTTAGAGCAATGATGGCACGCACTGCAGGGGATAGGGCCCCAGACTTCACAGCTGATGAGCTGGATAAACTGTTGGAAGGGGTCCTACCCCTGTATGGGCAGTTGTTTGGGGCTCCAAGGCAACAGGTCAGTACAACGTCCTTTGTCCCACATTTCAGGTGGTGTTTGACAATGAATGTATGTGCACATTGACATGTGATGACTGATTTGGGGTTTTTCATGCACATGATGTGTGTGGTGTGTGGTATATTGGCAATATCCGTGGGCTGTGAATGTTTTGTGTAGCCAAAGGTTGCAGCTGTATTGGTATCATTTACAACATGTTCTCCATTTTCTGAATGTTTCCTGTGCAGGACAGCGCCCACCAGAAAAAAGGGTTGTGGAGAGCCATCGCCAAGGAAGTCTGGACCCTGGGAGTCCATAGCCGGCAGAGTACCCACTGCAGGAAGTGGTGGGAGGACCTGAGGCGCTGGGCCCGTAAGACCACAGAGGCCCAGCTGGGGACAGCCTCCCTATGTGGAAGGGGTGCCGTTCGGACCCTGAGCCCTCTAATGTCCCGCATACTGGCAGAGACCTACCCAGAGTTGGATGGGCGCTTGAGGGCAGCACATCAGCCACAAGGGGGCAAGTGTAGACTGTTCGGTGACTTCTGCATGGTTGTCTTCTGTGACCTTCACTGGACTTGGGATTTACTTGGTCAGATGAAATTTGGGGAGTGTTCAGTCCTGGTTGTCGCACAAATCATGTTGGAGTGTGATACGTTAGCTATGTAAAGCCATGCAGGAATAGAAGTGGTGGTCCTGTAACACACATTCTACTGTACATATGGGTTAGTCAAAAGTTCACTCATGTTACTGGCTTCATACTCCATCTCTATGAATACTGTAGTAGTCCAAAGTGATCTTGTTGTCACTGTATTTGAGTATTGACAAGTATGTTTAGTTAACATTGCAATTATATTAATTTCAATGTCAATGGACATCTGTACCGAATGTAATCCACACATACCAGTCATTTAGTTTGTGTGCACAGTTCCTTTGTGGTCAGATTTGTTTTATCCTGTCATGACTGACATGTAGTTGGGTATGTTAATGGAATAAATTGTTGGATTTGTCAGTTAGCCAGTTGACAGGCACGTAGGGCTTTTCAATCAGGTGTCTAGACTGCAGGGATGAGGTAATTGGTGATAAGTTTGGATATGGCTTGCAGGACTCTATTGTTCATGACTGCAAGATGGGCTCTTGTTTACCCAACAGGGGCAAATGTGTGTATTGTTTGTCTGTGAAGTGAATGTGTGGGTATTTACCATTTCCTCCCTTTATTTTGCTCCCACCCTCCTTCTCTGTCCACCTCTGTCTATGTGTGCATTAGCATCATCTGGTGAAGGAGGAAGGACACTGGTGAGTGGGGATGCAGCATCCCACAGGACCTAGGAGCCTGCCACCAGCAAAGCTGAGGGGCCCAGTGGGACGGAGGGTGAGGGGAGAACCACAGGGGAGACTGGAGCTACCACAACATCTGATTCATATTCCTCCTCCGATGGTGGCTCCCTGGAGGACCCATCTGGGACCAGCCCAGCACCATCCTTGTCTGCCACCCCTCTTACCAGCACCACCCTCCCTGTAGCTCCCCCCCAAGTTGCCCGTGCCTGCTCAACCAAGAGGGGGGGCATCTCTTTCGCCACAGTCACCTCTGCCCCTGCCCCAGTCAGCCCTGCTGCCCTCAATGAGAAGGCTATTGATCTCCTGAGGTCCAACTCTGTGGGGGAGACAACCATTGTGAATGTCATCCAGCGACTGGCATCCCAGATGCTGCAGTGCAATGCCTACCTGGAAGGCATTCACGGTGCCCTGTCTGGCCTACAGAGATCGTTTTTGACTCTGGCCTCCTCATTAATGGCAGCCTGTGTCCCTTCACCTCCCTCCCCCCTCTAGTTGCCTTTTCCCAATGCACAACCCCCCTCCCTTCACCCATCCAGGGCACACCTACAACAGACAAGGTGCACAAAGCCAGACATAAGCATCACAAACGAACCCACAGGCATGCACACACACAACACACATCTGCATACACAACAACAGACACTTCCCCCACCACCTCCTCCCTTACAGTCACATCACCACTCACACCTTCCAGCACTGCCTCATCACACACTGGTCCTGATAGCATTCCAGTCATACCCTCAATCACCACAACAGCAGACTCACAGACACCCACCCCACAAATCACATCCGCACTCACCACAACTACTTTCTCTGCCACCTGCAGCACATCCACCTCACTTGCACACACCAACATTCACTCACACATCTCACAGTCCCTCTCCCTGCATCTCTACCCCACTCCTCTAATAAGGAGCAAGACACTGAACAACCCATGAGTAATGCTTTGTCACCATAGAAACATCAATCAAATTGTATACCCAACAGTTCAAAATCATCTGGTTGAACGGAGCAAGCAGCAAGCTGAGTCAATATCGCACTTCACTATACAGGCCCCCTGTTCCACTCCCTTAACCAATTCAACAGCATCATCCACTGACGCATAGTGTGCTGCTGTCAAACCCTGAGAAATTAAATAATTTGTAGAAACCCCTTATGAACACAACAAATGTTGTAGCATCCTAAATTGGCACTTCTCTTTTTTCAACACCAGCCTAACAGGGGAAACCAGTAAGTTCTTCCTTGGTGAATCTCCAAATGGCTTATGGCTTATCATTTTTCCTTCAGCTACTATTTTGTCAAATTTATTGCTTACCACCTCCTAACTCTAGGGCCTTCATAACCCAGAAGAAAACCTTCTCCACAACTTGGCAACTTGTTGGCAACATTAAACCATTGGTAGAACAGCAACCAAAAACTTGAAACATTAACTTTAACTTTTGAATGTATTTTTTCCCATCAGCCCCTATGCCCTCTCTCTCATTCCTGTGGCATTTGAGTCTGTCTCCCATGAGTTCCCTGCACTTCCAAAGGTCCATGACCAATGAACGCTGTGACTGGGTGTCTTGCCTTGCATCTATAGCACTCATGTCTAAACTTGAAAAACTTCCTGTTGTAATAACCTCTGTTGTAAGTCCAACATCTTCCACCTTGTGCACTTTGGCCTTTGCCAGTGCCTTCCACCCATCCCTTGGTGGAATGTCCCTGAAAGGGGTGGTAGACGTTTGGCAGGGCACTATCTATATACGTTGCGGGAGCCTGCTTCATATGCAACATTCATTGCGGCCAAACATCTTAGTCCAATTTTCCCCATTCACCTTCTGTATTTTGGCCAAACAAGCCCTGAATTTCTCCACATAACTGACCCAGGCCAGTTCACCAAAACATACCTGCACTTTTCTGATAACGACAATATATTTGAATAAGTTAACATTATTCTCTGGGAATTTTCACCACAGACACTGGCGTAGATAAAAAAAAAGCTGCCATTCATTTTTCCAATCTAAATTGCATTTTTGACATCCTGAACAACTCTTATTCTTCCTCTTTTGACCTCTCTTTTGCTCAAACCTTCTTGAGTAATACTTTAAACACCTCCACTTACTCTCCTTTTCAAATCTTTTCCTGTGTAGATATCATCACATGTGCGCACAGAGGCTTTCCCACTCCTATATACTCTCCTTTTTGTCCTCCCCAGACTTACACTTCAGTGTCTTTGCTTCCTCATGTACTACCAGCACATCCGCTGTGGTGATGCTTTTGTTCACAACATAATTCCCTTTCCTCCATTTGCCTTTCAAAGCACTCACCCTACTTGTTTTGCCAATGGATCTCAACTGGGGCGGATCAACATGCCTAACTTTTTATAATGTCCAGGTCTGCACTGAAACCATCTGTCCTTGCTACCCTTTCTGCTACCAACAACCGTCTCCTCAGATCCAGCATCTGTAAGACAGCAACTGTATCTGCACTTTAATCTCCCCAAAGTCACCTCTGGCTTGACTTTGTTTCTGACCACTCTGCTTTAGACTTCTACTTTTCTCTTGCATACTCCACAATGTCTTCTTTTATTCCTCATCCTCATCATCCTCATAGTCAACTGCATCTCTTCTAGAGAAGGCATACCTTACCACCACAATTTTGCCCCACTCGCACTACGAACTATACTATCACCATTACCCCATCCCAACATTTCACATCCACTGGAATAATTTAAACAATAGTCTTCTCCTGAGAGGTTATCCAAGGCCCATTCCCTCTATGTTCTGGATGGTCTGTCGATAGCTTCAGATTGGATGAACTGGACTAACCTTCCCTTCACTACGGGATACGTGAGCCACATTGGACTCTCCTGGATACTTCTGTCACAGCATCAGATCTCTTTCATCTTCTTTGCTTTCATTTCACTGGTCCAAGCGGTAAACTGCTTGTCTAGTCTTACCTCTCCTTTCACCTCTTCCTTCACCCACACCCACGTCTCCCTGGCTCAGATGTACCTGCTAAGCACCCATTCCTACTTTCCTGCTGAAAATCACTCTTTGCCCTTCTTTGCCACCTGACTTTTCTCCTCTATAATTCTCACCCCCTCATTCAAAGTCTGCCCTTTCTCCTATCACAGAGGAATCCAGTCCTCCTCAGTCGCTTGTGGGCATTTCAGTGGGGAATCCTTCCTAGCCTTGCCACTCCTTTCCTGAAACCTACCTAGACTCCTTTAGTCTAAACCCACTTTCTCCCCACTACCCACCTCACTAGCACACGCCTATACACTTGTCCAACATCTCTCATGGATGCAACTACCTCAGAGCCCCAGCCAGCTTTGTTATCTTTTATGACCAGCAAAATGCTCTTTGTTCCTGCCTCACTAATCCTGAATGCATGGTAGACATTTGCAAGTGCCTCCGTATTTTCCTCCTGTTGAGCATGAAGCATGTTCCTCATGCTTGGTGTCATATTCCTACCCCATCCTTCTGATCTTTGTGCTGCTATTGCACTGAGTACTTTTTGTGGGCCCGGGAAACCACTGCTCTATGTCCTTTCCGAGCATATGATAGTGCCAGAATACCCTTGGCCAATCCTGACTCCACAGAAAAACCTGTAGCTCCATACTGCGCTATTGCCTTCTACGTGACCGCTCTAGGCTCCCTCCACAGATGCTCTCCAAGCATCAGCCAGGCATCACTCCTTGCCCATTGCATCACTGCCCCTCTGTGGCAACCACCCTCTGACCCTCAGGTCTTAGAGAAATGCATGCACACCCCACATACCATATTAGGGATCAGGCTCTCTTCAGAACCCAGGCTAGCTCAGAAATGCAGCGCTCCATAAGGTCTTCCCTCCCATTATCCTGTAGCACTGCTCTCTCCCTTTCCTTCTCCATACCTCAGCCTATGTAGCACATGCACAAGAAGTACACTACTGCACCCACACCTACAAAACTACCTACCTACTCCACACTGTGTCTAAAAACCCAGTTATCAAATAGCTATCAAACTCGCAAAAGCTACTCACAAAAACACCTACCTGCTCTAAGCCTGGGTTCTACCAGAAAAATCTTTTAGTATGCATGTTGTTCATACAACTGTACTACTAAATATCGATATGAACAATATTGTCGCATAGTCATATCAAGGACAGAATATCAAAGGGGAAAATATTGAAAAGTAAGCGCATAAAGGGAAGTATAAATTTACTATTCTTAACTTCTCATCTATGTAACTTGAAGGTATATGTGCCACATAGGTACATATGTGGAGATTAGGGGCTTGAAGTGAGGAAGAAGTCTGTCCCAAGTCTTGCTTTGCCTAAGTTGTCCTGCAATGGGTATGTCATGTACTAGAGTCAATAGAAACTCCCCAAACGTCTGAGAAAAACCAATGTGCTGGTAGCACCGGTCTTGATGTCTCTAGCCTCAGAGTATAGGAGACTCTCTTCCCAGTAAATCCTATGGGATCCACCAAAATCCCCTGCCTCTTCTGCAACATCTTGCTGCCTGAGACCTTCAAGAGAGGGGCAGGATTTCTGCCTCAGACTCTTCTCTTCCCTGGAGGGTCCCTCTGCCCCCAAAAGCTCTGCCGTGTTAGGCCAAAGCCCCTCTGGGACAGTGCCCTCACAGGGGGCAAGATCATAGCCCTGAGGAGACTGATCTTGACTTGAGGTCTTGGAGGAGGATAACCTTTTACCCTTCATACTGCTCTTCTTGGGAGTTGCATAGGCCATTGTTCCAGGCTCTGCTTTTCCTTGCTCCTCCTAAAGTCTAAACTTAGACCAAAAGTCCAACTTTACTATGAGTAAAGTTAGACTTTTGGTCCAAACTTAGACTGAAAGTCTAAATTTACCAAGAGTAAAGTTAGAATTTAGTTCTAAACTTAGACTTTTTGTCTAAGTTTACCTTTGTGAATTGGGCCCTAGGCATAGAAAATGTGGAGATGTGGAGATGTGTGCAGATGTGGAGTTAGGTATAGAAAATCTAGGGCAAGATTTACAAGGCCCTGGAGTCTCCTTTCACCAAATTAGCATCATTTGTTTTATGCTAATGTGGCTCAACAAGGCAAAAAACGTCACACCATATTTACAAAGTGTTGCAATGCATGAATTTCGCCATTTGGGACCCCTTCTGCCACATTGGGCCTGCGCCAGCATAATGTATGCAAGGGGTGTTCTGGTGTTAGGAGGCCTGCAAAAATGGCACAATTAAATTTACAAGATTTAATTACACCATTTGTGGTGTCATTTGTAATGCCTGCTCAAAGCAGGCGTTAAAAGGATGCACCCATTAAAATCAATGATCCTCCTTGCACTTTGCACCACTACATCAAAACTTTTGACGCTATTAGAGCAAAGCGCCACAATAGCAGCAAAACTTTTGACGCTAGTGGCCTAACGTGCACCATGGAGCGCCATATTGTAAATATGATGCACCCATGGTGTTATTAGGTGGCGGGGCGCAAGATATTTGGGCCCGTATTTATACTTTTTTTGCGCCGCATTTGCGTCGTTTTTTGACGCAAAAAACGGCGCAAACTTGCAAAATGCCATTGTATTTTGTAGGTTTGCGCCGTTTTGCGTCAAAAAGCGGCGCAAATGCGGCGCTAAAAAAAGTATAAATACGGGCCTTGATGCATCAATACTGATGCGCCAGATTTTAAATCTGGGCCCTAATCTTTCTTTGATATTTTATTTTCGATATTCTGTCCCATAGATAATGTTGATTCGATATCCAGAGGACACACCTATGGATCGTGCCCATCAAACCAGAAAATGTAAATCACAGCAACAAGATGGCTGTTTGAGCTAAATGTGTACCTCTGATGTTTGCAGTGAATAAAGCTGCAAGGCCAACTCCGTTTTCCATACTAGGTGTACTGTGACATTTAAAATTCGGTAAAGGGAACATCTATTGTTTAAAGAAATTAGAGATTGCAAAAATGGGCTATAAGAACAGGATAGCAAATGTATATTCACTATACACTGACTTTAAAACCTTTCTATAGTTACAGTAGCTGTTATAAACTACTAAGACTCAATAAGGAAAGTGAAAAAGTGCATGGCATTTGGTAAATGAAGCCGAAGCATTACTATTAAAATGTCATCAAAATAACGGGTCTAGATTGACAGCCAAGTTGTAAACATTATGGAAATGTTCAGTCTAAAGACAGGAGAGTTGTTAATCTGTTTAATTCCATTGAGTCCACTGCAACCCTGACAAAAATACAAAGAGATGGTAACTTGTAGAACGAACTGGATTGTCTTGAGGGACCGATGGCGACGCCAAAAATATCAAAACACTTTATGAAGGTGATTTATATCGTAGGAAAGAATCATAATGATTAAAGAGTCACTTGTGGGATAACACTTCTGACAGAACGCTACAGACTGGGCTCTAAGGGCAGACAAAGCAATATGCCAAAAGCGTGTCTAGACTCTTTTTTCACCATCTCTGTGCATGTTCATTAGCTGCTAATGGATGCTGCTTGGCACTTACTTGAAAGTATCAGCAGCCATTTTAGGTGTTATGAAATCATAGTATAGCCGCACACCATGGCAAGGCTCCGAGCTCACCACAGGTCCATTTATAGTTGGAAAGGAATACGCGAGGAGTTAAATGCGCACACACATTATTCACATAGCCTACAGAATGCTTAAGTGTTCGCTAATCAGGAAATGCTTGTTGGTCACGGCACCTTCCAAGTTTAACAACATTGGAACAGTCACCACCCGCAGCCAGACAAAGGACAGGGGGATGAAAGGAAATCTTTAGAAAGCTTTGAAAAACTTTCATTAAGCCAGACACACATACTGGCAAATATGGATCGATCTCATTAAGGGAAAAGGTGGTACTTCAATTGTACCAGCAGCAGGGCTCCCAGTATCCTAATTAAGCAGGGCCGCTATTTCAAACAGGAGACATCACATGGATTTGAAGCTAGTCGCAGTGAGGGCGAGAAATTGAAAGATGCGGGACAAAAAATGTCAGTAGGCGAGGTAAATGGCTTTAAAGGGAAAAATTTGGGTGATGGGAGAATTACAGGGATGGCAAAGTGAGTTTTGTAATAGGACAGGGCAGGGATCTGGAAAGGAGTGAGAGAGCGTAGCTTATAGAATCTATATTAACATGAAATGTTTATGAACTAATGTGTGGTAATGCCATATAGAAGATGTATTAACTTCTTTTACTATAATGTGCACTTGAAATGTGATCACGGGGAGTGGCTGCCAATGTATAAGTGGATTAATAAAAATGACTAATGCCTATGAATATTCAAATTAATGAATGATTTGCACTAATTAATAATGATTATGCTATTAAAGTTATGTTAAATAAATCTTGTAGGCCTTGTAGGCCTTAAGTTAGCATGAGCTGAAGCTTAGCTGCCTGGCTCTCATATTAAAATGTGTTTCTCTAACCTGCAGTGTGCTGACTCGCAAAAGGACATGACCTCTTGTTTTCTTCAAACTAGAAGCTGAATGTAACCATAATGAAATTCATACTGCTTGTGGAAATGTTAAAAGGAAATGCAACAGTGTAGACTAATATAATGTACAAGGGGCCAGATGTAGCAAACGATTGCGACTCGCAAACGGGCCGATTCGCAATTTACGACAGTGCAAAATCGGAAATGGGATGCAAAAAGCCCATT
The DNA here is from genome assembly GCF_031143425.1 of Pleurodeles waltl. Classification (NCBI taxonomy): domain Eukaryota; kingdom Metazoa; phylum Chordata; class Amphibia; order Caudata; family Salamandridae; genus Pleurodeles; species Pleurodeles waltl. The sequence goes on along the minus strand of NC_090444.1, from coordinate 1,218,139,465 downwards.
TCCGACTCGCAAAAAGCGATGGGACCCGTTTGCGAGTCGCATCCGGTGCGACCCCATTTTGCGACCCGCAAATTGCAACTAGTCGCAAAAAGGCCAGTTTGCATGTCCCATTTACCACTAACTCAGAGCAGGTGGTAACCATTACCAAAGTATAAAAGGGGACCCAGAAGGCATCTGGGTTACTCAAGATGGCAGAGATATACCTGATAGCAGTGAGGAGGAGAGTCTACGCAGCCCAGCAGAGGAGGAGGAGGGGCCACAGACAGGAGAAGATATATAGAACCAGGCAGACTCTTTTTCAGCAAACTGAAGCGGAGATCTATGACAGCCATTCTAGAATTAATAGATTTACTGAAACCACAGCTAGAACACAAGACTCTGCGTGGCTGCGCCATCCCTACGCATGTGCAAGTACTATGCGCACTGCACCTCTTGGCCTCAGGGAGCTATCAGGGGGTCATTGCCGTGGCAGGTGGGGTATCCCAAAGTGCAGTGTCAAGGTTCCTCAGGGCATTCCTAGATGCCTTAGTCACGCACATGTCTCACTTCATATACTTACCAAGGAATGAGGCAGAAATTAACAGCACCAAGCTGGACTTTTACCGCATTGCCCACTTTCCTCATGTCATAGGGTGTGTAGATGGGACACACATTCAAATATGCCCCCCTGCTAATCTGGAACACATTTTCCGCAACAGGAAGTGTACCCACTCACTCAACATACAGGTTGTTTGTGATGCCCATTATGTCATCACGGACATCGTAGCTAAGTTTCCTGGCAGTACCCATGACTCATACATATTTAGGCATAGTGGGATACATCAACGCCTGGAACGTGGGGAATTTGGAGACGGTTACCTCCTAGGTAGAGCCACAGACACTTGCAGACATACACACAGGTCACTGTGCACGACAATCTGGACTTCCTAACCGTGTACTTTTGTGCCCAACAGGTGACAGTGCATATGCTCTCAGGCCTTGGATCATGACTCCGTTTTTAACACCCAGAACTGAATCAGAGAGGCAATACAACAGTGCGCATAAGAGGACCAGGAACCTGATCGAGCGCACCTTCGGACTGCTGAAGGCAAGATTCAGATGCCTCCACCGCAGTGGAGGCGCCCTCCAATACACCCCCATTACCGCTTTCAAAATTGTAGTCGCATGTGCCATCCTCCACAACATAGCCAGCCGACGTGGGCTACCTCTCACCCCTGCAGACCCAGATCCTGATGATGAAGAGCAAGAACAACCACATCGCCATCATGGGGATAGGAGTCTAGCTAATCAAGGCAGACTGAGACGGGACCACATTGCAACGTAATATTTTGGACGGTACGTGTCAACTCCCACCATACTCACTTATTAACCATTTGTTAAGTGGAACAAAAATAACTGTTTTATTAATGTCATGAAGAAACTATATACAAGTTGAAATTGTCCATGGGCAGGAAAATGCCAACCAGTCATGTGGCACATTAACGCCATGTGCCACATTAATCTGTCCTGGCTGTTATCTATGATCTCCTGCCCCTCCTGCCAGCCTGGCTGGTCCCTGCTGCGTCCATGGTACTGTGCCTACCACTCCTCAGCACCCTACTGTGAGTGGCAGAGACACTGCTCACTGTTGAGCCCTCCTCCCAGGTGTATTTGTTAACTTCCTGGCTGTGATGCCATCATCATGTGCCAGGAAGTGTTTCCAGAGTGTTCTGGTATGCTTTCTGGAGTGTTCTGCTGCATCTGCAAGCAATTTTGAAGGTATTCGCAATTTGCGACACCCACTCGCTAATTGCGAGTTCGTTTTTGCACACTCGCAAACAGCGACCTCGCAAACTGCGGACTCGCACACAGCGTTGCGAGTCCGGCTGCGAGTCGCAAAATCGGATCGCTTTTTTTTCTGGCATTCCAATTTGCGACTCGCATTTTGCGAGTCGCATCAACTCGCAAAATGCGAGTCGCAATTTTTATTTTTGCTACATCTGGCCCAAGGTTGTTTAAACCGGTGAAGACAATGGAGCTACTGACCAAAAGATGTGCAAAGAATTACAGAAGGATGAAATCATACAGGACTGAAGTGCTACCTCTGAAGACGTCAATCAAATGGACCAATAAAATGTCTGTAAACTAATATGGGGTGAAAGATTAATGACATAATCTGTTTTCTATTAGGGTAAAGATAGTGGGGTATAACCAAGGACCAATGAGACTTTAGGGGAATGTACTACGAAAAAGGGATAAAAACCCATGACATGGGGAACCTGAGAGAGGTGTTTGGGAATGCTATTGATTTTATCCAGAAACTTTGTCACTCTGCTTGGTGACTTATTGGTTTACTCAAACCATCCTCTTCTTTAGATTGTCCATTTTTACACTTTGCCTCCTTGTGAGGGAAGTGCCCTTTTGCCCAGAGCTGAGTTTTGACTGATGGCGAATCGACTGATGTCCTGAAGACGAAGACTGAACCTGAGTGCTGACCTAAACCTTGGACGGTACCTATGACAATGAAATTGTGATTTGTCTGTTTGCTTTTCCTTTCTAGGTACCAACTGCTTACTTTTGGCAGAGACCATAGTTAAATGTTTTCCAAATTGGTGTTCTAAATTGTTTTGCATGAAGCCCAACATGCCAATGCTAATCAGTGGTTAGGACAGGTGTTCACTAAACTGACGCAAATAGACAAACGACTGAATCTATGTTTTGTTGAACCGACGCACTAATGACACTCTGCTAAAGTTGATCTATGTTCACGCCGTGTTATGTTTTGATGTTTGTGATTTTTGCTTTGATGAAATCCTATCAGAGTTGCCAAACTGTGACTATGCTACTTTGCTTCTTGGTTTCAAGATTAACATATTTGCTCTTAGAATTTTAACTAATAGGGAATAAAACTCATAAAATTCTACTAAACTGGTGTCGTTATTCATGACTGCCAGGTCATGGTGGTGTCTTGAATTGATTGATGTCTTTGACTAAAGTGAAATGCATTGTTGTGATAAATATTGATGACATTATTGACGTAGTGATTGACATATTGATTAGCTATCTCGTCCCAAGGTGTCTCTCAACTGGGTCAAAAGATTCATTGGCCTAAAACGAGTCCTGATGTGTAATAAAATATCATAAAGTGACGCATTAACAGTTCTGGTAGTAGAGCGACGGTTTAGGCCCTTTGGGGCCCTAGGACGGAGAATCATTGTTTAGATTGTTTTTCTGAGATAATGCAAATTGGAGATATGATGTGTTTAAAAATTCCCCATGACTTTCCCGGGATCTCGGAACCTGCCTAAGTGAGTTGGGAATGTTCTCGGCGTCTTAGCATGTGTGGTGTAGGATTTGCGCTTGCTCAGCTTATGCATTTTGCGGGTGATTTGTGAAAATTATGTGTGTTTAGGCCAGGTAAATGTTGTTTTAGTAGGAGTGGGCGTACTCCACAGTATGAGAGTAGGGAAGTCGGTGTACTTCATATGAGTCTATCCACATGGTTGGTTGTTAATGTACGGACCTGTCGTGGTCTAAAACTCTGGAGTATATTGCTGAAGTGTAGGAGACACTTGGGTTTATGTTGTAATTTGTGCGGTTTAATAGGTCAATCGGGCGTGGTTGACAAGTCGAGTTTGAGTCTAAATGTGTGAATGAAACCTTCGATGGAGATTAGGTCAAGTTCTAAAGTGCACTAGAATGAACCATTGACAAGTCGAGAGTAGGATTCGCAGGTCGAGTTCTGCTTGCGTATACAGGAACTGAGAAAGAGAGAGTAGCGGCAGAGGCTTCAAGTGAAATCTCTGTAAAGTTCGAAAGCGATTGTGTACCCTTCCTATAGTAAACCGGCAAATTTGAGTTGTTGTTGTTAAAAGTGCTCGCAGTAATTTTGCATTAGTTTGGTGTGAATCCAGTGAGGGGCGGACAAGCCGCAAGAATTCGTCAGCTGCAGTGTGTGAGTGTGACGTCAGTGGTGCCGCGCTGGGATAGGTCAGTTGCTGAGAGGGGTCGCATACGGATTGGCTGCCGTCCGTAAGAGGCAAAAGGTTGAGAAAGGTGGGGGAAGAGTGTCATGGGAATTAAAGTCACTTCCTGATTAAATGCAAATAAGAGAAAAGACTCAAAAGATCAATTTTATCAAAGCTTTTAGGGGCGCTCTGAAAGGAGACGCATACATTATGGCGAGTGAAGGGGAGCCTACACCGTCTGAGGGTACTCCAGCTTATATAGTCATGGAGGAAAAGGGTGTCACGCCTTGCTTATGGATAAAACAGTGGCGCAAATTGACAGAAAAGGAGGGATGTTTGGCGTTTCTGGAACACGGAACGTTCAATACAAGGATTTTAGAGAATTTGAGATGGATGTTAAGTGTACAAAAGCCGCCTCCAAGGCCAGCTCAGTACGAGGTATTAGCAGTCTGGGATTTAATGGCTATTAAACAAAGACAGCAGAGATTTGAGAGGAGAATGAAAAGGGCAGAAAAGACTCGCTGAGGCTAGATGGGACAATGAGAGCAAAATGTGGAGACGGGGAATAGTTGACGGACTTTAATTGTTCCCAGCAATAACACAGGGAGACGAAACACAGGGAAAGAAAGCCACCTGTAAGACAGACACGGACTCTAGTAAGCCTAAAAACACTAAGAGATCTTGGATAGAAGAAGATGATTCAGACGATGAAGAGTTTCTTAATCAGTTGCCACATGATCGCCCACCACCTTATGCAGTAGACGATAATGCCCCGAGCACTAGTGTGGGTCCTGGGAACCAGACGCAGGAGAAGGGAGTTACTGATACAGTGCAGACTAGTGATACGGATTTGACACAAAGTGGTGTCAGTGTACCCACTGCGCCAGACATGCAGATACAGTTGCAACCTCCACCTCAGATACAGAGAATCTATCCAGACGTCCCAGTACTAGAGACTACTACAAATCTGAGAGTGCCGCCTGACCCGATATATACAAAATCGAGGTTAGTGCAGATTGAGCCAACTCCACAATTGCTGCCCCAGCCGCAGAAACAGCTGATACCAGGGAATAGTCCAGCAGCAGGACCTCCATTAGTACCTGCCCCGGCTTCAATGAGTCAATCTCTGGGAGTTACTGCTCCGCGGGGTTTGGGACCAGGTCAGACGCCAGCTGCCATTTCATTACCAATTACTGTCGGTCCACCGGTGCCATTAATGCACAAGGAAAGCCTGTTATGTGTGATCAGGGAATAACGACACAAGATGCAATAAGAGGAGGGTCCGTAGGAACTCCCCAGTTAATGGCCCCAGGAGACAAATCAGTTGAAAGACCAAGGTCCTTGCTAGACCATAGCCCGGTTGAAGCACCTTGGGAGGCATTGAGACAGGCAGGGTTAGGTGTGCTAACCCCACAGACAATAAGTACGAATGCTTCACAGTCGCCAATGATGCATGCAGGGAATATTTCACTGCAAGGTTTTACGGTGCAACACTTAAAAGAGTGGCTAGAAAAGACTTATGCTTCACAGAAGACTGCAGTAACTGCGGAGAAGTCAGAAAGGTCAGAGAAAGATGAGTGCCTGAACTTTGTGAGACTGGGTGTGGAAGCTGCTGAACTAGTTGAAGGGACAATAGGGGATTAGAGTCATACACAGAAGCAGAGTTAAGGTATCTGTGCCCCAAGATTACTAAAGAAGTGGGTAAGGTGCATCAAAAGTTGGCGAACCTGGCAGACAAATACAATATTGACATTGAGAATACTAAACATTTGAAAAGAAGTTACAGACTAGACTTCGACTCTAAAGACTTTGATCACATGAGGTCAGCTGGAATAAAAGCGCATCTTAAAGAAATATTGCAAAGTGCGCAGATCTGGGGAGCCTTAGAAAAGTGGGAAGGCAGATGGGCAAAGAAGAGAGATAAGGAGAAAAGCTTCACCAAACACCGACACAGTAAAGATACCACCAATGAGAGAAACAGCTGGAGGGGTTCTACTCCATGTGCCGTGGACTAGGGGAGACATTCTGTTATTCACAAATGATTATCCAAGGTTTAGGGAGAAGCCAATAGAGTAGTATCAGCATACAGACAGGTTTGTGAAGCTTGCAAAGTGTCTTTGGGAAGACTTGAATACCTTGTTTGAGATTATTGCTCCGCTTGACTTATGGCTTGAGTGCAAGAGAGGTGTAGACTGGCCCACACAGGAGCCGGCAAGGGATAAGGTGACTGGAGCACCATCTGAGGAGGTGATGAAGTACTATCATAAAGTGATTACGTTTTTGAAACAGAAGGTGTAGCCGAAAGTTACTGATTGGCAGAAAATCGACCGGACCTCACAGGAGGTTAAAGAGTCAATCCATGCTTACTACGAGAGGTTATTGAAAGCGTTCAAACATTACAGTGGCACTGAGACTATTGAGCCGAAAGACATGAACCATCTTGTGTTTAGATTCGTTGAAGGGCTGAGGCAGAGGTTAGCCAGATGATTACGGATAATTTGATCTGTTGGAGAGCGAAGTCAATTGATGAGGTGTTTCAGTAAGCGAAATACTGTAGTGACGAGATTGAGCTGAAGCAGAGAAAGTTGAAGAAGAAAGTGATGGTGGTGCAGATAAGGGCAGCACAGGCAGGTATGCAAGGGAATGGAATTCAGCAGATGATACAACAGCAACCGCAAGGGAATAGTGTGTTTCAGGCACAACCGAGGGGTCGAGGTTGAGGGTTTGTGAATCGCGGTCCAGACTTGAATAATGTTGTGGTCCAAGATGATGGACGGGATTAAAAAGATGTCCCCATGTCACGCGTGCGGGGGCGTGGGGCATTGGAAGCAGGAATGCCCAAATGTGGTGCATGATGGTGTTGTTCAACAAAGCACTGATGTCGGTACATTTCAAAATGTGAGAGGTCCAAAAATTAGAGGTCAAAATCAGAAATTCCAAATAACATGGTTCAGATGCAGGGGCTACAGCCCATGCAGCAAATGCAAATGCCGAGTGTTCAACCAGCACAAATCCAGCATGTACAACAGCAGGTTCCCATGGTACCTAGACAGCAAATGCAATTACCATTGGCTCCAATGGGACAGCAACAGGTGATGCTTCCTCAGCAGGTCACAGGTCAAGTAGTGAGCCAAAATAATACAGTACAGCAATTCCCATTGCGTGGTGAAGATGGAATGAATAATGAATGGTCGGATGACAGTTCAGACAGTGAGGAATGCAGGCTTGCAGCGTCCCTAGAAGTAGATCAGAGAGGACCCTAAGTAGAGGGAAAGGTGATGGGTCACAAGGTTTTGTTCCTAGTTGATACAGGAGCTACACTTTCTACAGTCAGAAGTACAGAAGTTCCAAAATTACCACTATCAGGACGTTCCTTAAGAGTGGTAGGAGTAGCAAACCAGTACCTGACAAATCCGATTACTGACCCAGTTCAAGTTGAGATCGGCAACTTCCAGGGATTGCATAAATTTGGAGTCTGTGATTCAAGTCCCGTGTCCTTATTAGGAAGAGACTTACTGTGCAAAACAAAATGTTGGATTACCTGTTCTTATGATGGAATTGAAGTACAGACAAATAGTGATGATGGGGGAGATGAGGGGCAATTTACAGAATCAGATATGGAGACTACAAATGACAATTACCCTTTGATAACCTTATTCCCGATGCTTACAGTGACTCACTTACCAGCTGAACTGCAGGGAACTGTGACAGAGAAAGTGTGGTACCTGACAGGAAAAGAAGTGGGGCTGATAAAAGGAGTAGAACCGGTTAAAGTACAGGTGAAGCCAAATGCAGTGTTTCCCTAGGTGCCGCAGTGCCACATGGCACAAGATGTCCTTATCCAGGTGTCGCAGATAATTGCAGACTTTGTAAAGCAAGGAGTCCTGAAGGAAGTATTGAGCAGTCCATGTAATTCACCAATAATGGGTCTGAAAAAGCCTTGTGGGAAAGTTCAAATTGTGCAGGATTTGAGGAAAATAAACGAGATTGTGGTAAAATGTTGCCCTATAGTGCCAAACTCAGCAGTGATTATGTTCCAGGTTCCGTGTGATGCAGAATGGTTCACCGTTGTTGACTTGTCACAAGCATTCTTCTTGGTACCTCTTCACGAGGACAGCCAATTTTTGTTCAGTTTCAAATTCTTGGACAAGGTGTACAGTTGGTGCAGAATTCCTCAAGGGTTTTCAGAGTCACCTTCCATCTTTAATCAAATATTAAAGAAAGATTTGGAGTCGCTGGAATTACCTTTTAGTTCGACTCTAGTGCAGTATATTGACGTCTTGCTGATTGCATACAGGACAAGGGATGACTGTAGGTATGACACAATTGCTTTACTGAATCATTTGGGAAAGAATGGACATAAAGGGGGTCATTACAACCCTGGCAGTCGGTGTTAAAGCGGCGGTAACACTGCAACAGGCCGGCGGTAAACATTTTGCAATTACGACCGTGGCTGAAACTGCCAACAAAGACAGCCACTTTAAGACTCCGACCGCCACGGCAGTACCAACAAACAGCTTGGCGGTTACTGCCAACAGACAGGCGGAAAACAATGTACCGCCCACAGTATCACAACCTACCAATCCGCCACCTTTTCCAGGGCGGATTCAGCGCAGATAATAACACGGCAGAAACAGGATTCCGAAGGGAAAACGCTCACCTCTACACACCCCACGAGGAATCAGGACACCAAGGAGCCGGAACTCCAAATTCTCCCTGCAATAGTCTTCCTGCTCCTCTACCAGGAGCACGAAGGCCAGCGGCGAAGACCACGGTGAGTACTGCACCTACGACACAGGGGAGGGGGAGGGAAAAAACAGGGACACACACACGCAACACCCCCACCCTCACCCACGACAACACACACACTAATACAGCATGATACATTATAGTTACCCCCCCAACCCCCACTGAAGAATGCAAAGACAAAAGGAAATGAGTGGAACCATTGTAATATATTAAAAGCAAGTAGGCAAAAATATATATATACACCATTAACAAAATATACACCAAGCATAGTAGTCCAGGTAGTGCTCCAATTAAGTCTGTGGAACACCTGGCCCACACAGTATGGACGAGGCCCACACAAGATCCCCGACCATGACGGAGAGAACACTGCAGGGGCATCAGAGAGCGCAACTAAACAGGCACCTTAGGGGGAGGGAAAGGAGGGCACCTCAGCCGGTTGAGTGCACAATGCCAAATCCACGAGAGGGCCACATGACCACTGTGTTACGACTCTGTCCCCCCATTTCTAAGGGGGGCTGTAAGGGGACTGTCGGAAGCCTGGTAATCTCCTTAAACACTTATCTAGAGTCCCTTGCTGACTTCTGTTTGTTTCTCTTTTCTCCATGGTACACTTGTGTAGTACTACATTTGCTTACTGGGACTGTAAATCCCATAATGCACAGCCTGGTAGTCAGGAAAGCCCGGATTCTGTTTCCTATTGTTTTCTATGGGAGAAGTCCATTTGCCCTTTTTCACCGGATCCTCTCCTCCAGGACTTGCAAGTGTCTGAAACTACACACATCGGAGATATCTCCTGTGCAGCCCAGCTTGGAACTGCTTATAAGGAGCCATTTCCTCAAGATTCCCGTTGTGCATTGGAGTTCGATTCCTTTGTGTTACAGACCCTTTGTCGGATGGTGTTCCAGTTTTGTTCCTGTTCTGTTCCAGCTTGATCCTGTTTCCTGTTTCTCTGCCCTGCTCCTGATTGTTCCAGTCAGAGTCTGCTCCCTATCTCTTAGCCTTGTACCTGTTTGTTTCTTCCAGAGCCTGCTCCCTGTTTCTCTGCCCTGCTCCTGCCTTGTTTCAGCCTGAACCTTCTTTCTCTTTCCTAGTCCTGTTTACTGCTCATTTCCTACTCCCTGTATTCCAGCCCTGTACTTGCCTGTTCCAGCCAGAGCCTGCTCTCAGTTTCCCAGTCCTGTCTCTGTTTGTCCCAGCCAGAAGTTTGCACCCTGTTTTCAAGTCCTAGTCCCGCCTTTGCTTCAGCCTGAGCCTGTTCCTAGTTCTTGCCTCTGCCTCTTGATTTGTTCCCTTCTGTTTCTGTTTCTTCTTGGTTATTTGTGTCTGGTAAGTGTTCTACCAGTCTTCACCAGTATATAAGTGTCCTCCTTTGTTCTGGGGTTGGCTCCTGGTTTCCAGGAGGCAATTCCAGCCCCCATCCTTGTCCAATGTTATACGTTGTCTTTTGTGCCTAACAGTGTGCTATTGCTGTTTTCTCAGGAATCTCCACTGTGTTTCCAGCTGGACCCACAAGTACATGTCTTGTGTATGTAAGTGCTTTCCTTGTCTGTGCTCTAGGGTCCAGAGACAGAATCACTTCTGCTGCTTTCTTTCTTTGGGGCTGGCAGGGAGACTATCTGTAAGAGCAAACTACACAGAGGCATCGACATTCCCTGTCACTGTGGGAGGTTCTGCGCCTTACTTTGTGTACAACCCCAGCGTGTTTGTCCATTAGTAATCTGTTTCCTGTTTATTCACACAAGGGTTGCTCTGCTTTTACTTTCCTGTGCCTGTTCATAGCTGTCCTTTCCGTGTATGCCTTTAGCTGCTCTTCTTCCCCAGTATACTACCTCTTTAGGATATTCGGTGACCTCAAGGGGTGTCCCAACCAGAGTCCTGATCAGACCCGCCCGAAACCGTGACAGAATGCTCGACCCAAAAATGTCAAGCTCCCTAGGCAGTAAAGGCACACACAGACCTAAAATGCTTTCCTGTCATGTTAAGACACCCCTTTCTAAACCTGGACATTCTCTGAAGACCTCTAAAAAAGGCCTTAGTTTAAATGCTAGACTTGTTAAAGAAAATCAAAGATTGCAAATGCAGTACTACATTGCGTGGCTTGCTGATCCATCAATGTTGAACTATTATAATATCTGTGATTATGACCCCCAATCCCTGTCTGTCGAAGAATTACAAAGTAATAATGAGTTTTTGGAGGTTCTATTACCTCAAACAGGGGAGAATGTTCCTAACAGTGAAAGTGCTTTTGCTACTTCTGCACAAGACATTTACTCTCAAGAAAACCTGGTTAATTCCTTGCCTCATGCTAGTGCATCCCAAATTCACTTCCAGGACTCTGTCAAAACAAAGGAAACCCTGACACTGTTCAAGAAGCCACACTAGGGATTCCCTTGTTTTCTGTTGAGTGCTTCAGCCTATCTAGGCCAGTTTCTCAGAATTCAAAGTGCAGTGCTGACTCTTATAAAGACCTTTCAGTCCCTCAGAGCTTTCAAGTCAGCAGGCTAGACCCTGTATGTAAGGGATCAGTAAAAACTGTGGGATTCCTTAGTTCAACTCAAATGGCTTGTGCTCCTCCCAAATTGGATGACAGTACATCAGTCACAATTCCTAAGTGTTGTGCTGACTCGTGTAAGGATCTACCAGTCCCTCAGTGCTTTCAAGTCAGCAGGATAGAACCTGTTTCAAAGGGATCAGTAAAGACTGTGGGATTCCTTAGTTCAACTCAAAAGGCTTGTACTCTTCCCAAACTGGATGATAATACACCATTCTCAATCCCTAAAAGCTCTGCTAAACCCTTTTCTATTCTGAGTGGGTTTGATAACAATATGGACATATACACACTAAAAGAGCAGATTTGGCAGATTAAAAGGCAGATATTGGACTTCTATGATGAATATGTTGTAACATACACAAGATATCGTGCACGTGGGCTCTTTTCCTCAATGCATATTTCACTGTTGCCAGAACCAGACATTCTGTTTATCTGTAAGGTAGAAGAAGTAACAGAGCAGCTGATGGAAACTACTGCAAGGCAATTTGAAAACCTGAAAAAAGAAAATGATCACCAGCTTTGGCTTAAAGAACAGTATGCTACTTTGTGTGCCTCTCCAAAGACTTCTATAGAGCAGATTGTCCCTTCTATTAATGACTGTCAAAAGACGGCTACAGTTATAAATATATCAGCCTCTTCTTCAGACTCTCTCTCAGCCTGTAGTTCTTTAGTGAAAATTCCTGTAAAGTTGACTGAATCTCTGACATCTCTGAGAGATTTGACACCTCTTGATTCAAAGGATGGATTAGAGTCTTCAGAAGAAAGTGTCTCAGCCCCTCTATCAGAACAAATAAAGCCAAAGGAAAAATAGAGTTCTGATGCAGACTCCAATAGCTGCACCTTAAGAAACCAAGATATGACTTTACTGGAGATTAATGGAAAGTTGTGCAACAGTGTTGAAGAATCTGAATCTAGTGATGACAGTGGTTCCTGCCTTGCCGTGAACAAATCTGCAGATAGTGCTGTTCAAATGGCGCACACCCCAGAATTTTCAGATTGTGTGGATACTCCTGCCCTTTCAAACAATATCATAGAATTTTCAGATAATAAAGAGAGAATTCCTGTTTCAAGTGAACTAATGGATTTTTCTGACCATGAAGAAATACCCGCAATTACTAAGAATGTAATGGACTTCTCAGAAAGTTTAAAAATCTCTTCTGTGTCAAAGCAAACCGTGGAGATTTCAGACAAGGAAGAAAGCCAGAAATCTGAAACTAAACAGTCTGTTATCAGAAATGAGAGCCTTCTCCTAGAACTGGACACAGTTGCAGCCTCAACCACTGATCCTGACTTACTGTCCCTGGCCACTGTGTATCCTGTTTCCAGCTCAACAGTTACTGAAGAACAGATCTTTGATCAACCGGTATCTGATCTTGATGTAAAACCAGCCACACCAATGTCACCTGCTGTGTCCCTGAAATTAAAGACTCCTGAAAACCAACAATCTGAAACCAAAGCTCAAGTACTGAAAGATGTAATATTTCCCACTAAAACTAAAGACTTGAATTTGAATCTTGTATTCAAAGATCTGATGATAAGTACTGTTCTTAGTGTTTTATTGGAAGAAACCATCATCAATTCAAAGGCTAGAGCTGAAAATGTAGGTAACAGTGTAAAGGTGATTTCTGAAGAGATTCCAGTTCTATTTCTTTCCAAAGAGCAACCTTTCAATGTTAACAGAGTTGAAGATCAACTACCTGTAGTAGAAACGCCTTGCAAAGAAACCATTTCTGATACCACGAACACACCACAGAGCACTTGCAATGAAGAAATCCCAGTCTTGTCCGAAGATCACCCTAAAGAATTAGTTTGTGGAACTTCTACATTTTCAGATGTTAATCCAGTTTCTAAAGACATGAAAACTCTTGTTGCTCCTGAATTTGATACTCCAAAGTCATCGAAGATGAAAGAAAATTCGGACTTTTTCATGTTTACCTTGAGAACACCAGTTACCCACGTCTCCCAAGTCTCTATGCTTTGCAAGCCTCAGACCACAACCATTGCAAATACTGCTGCAGAAACTGACATATCCTGCTTGTCAGAAGGTGTTACAGACCTGACAGTTACTAATACGCCAATTATCTCCTCCAAAGAAGAAAGTATTGAACAGGAAACTAATGTCATAAAGAATACTGCCCAGAATGCCATTCCAGATCTTCTTGCTCCTGAATCCACTTCACCAGAAACCAACTCCATGCACTCCTCCCATATCACTCGAACAATAAAGAGGAAAGACATCGGAGCCCATATGGGTATTAATACATGCTTTGCTCATTGGAAGATTCACCTATGGCAGGACTGTAAACTTATCCACCAAGGTTGGTGTTGGATTTTCTTGCTGTGGCTTTTCCTCTTCAACTTTTTTCAGCCAAAGGATCACCTTCTCTTCTTGAGCAGACTGGTGGGAGGGGGTATACTGTTACAACTCTGTCCCCCCATTTATAGGGGGTGCTGTAAAGGGACTGTCGGAAGCCTGGGAATCACCTTAAACACTTATCTAGAGTCCCTTGCTGACTCCTGTTTGTTTCTCTTTTCTCCATGGTACACTTGTGTAGTACTACATTTGCTTCCTGGGACTGCAAATCCCATAATGCACAGCCTGGTAGTCAGGAAAGCCCAGATTCTGTTTCATATTGTTTTCTATGGGAGAAGTCCACCTGCCCCTTTTCACCTGATCCTCTCCTCCAGGACTTGCAAGTGTCTGAAACTATACACCCCTGAGACCTCTCCTGTGCAGCCCAGCTTGGAACTGCTTATAAGCAGCCATTTCCTCAAGATTCCCGTTGTGCATTGGAGTTCGATTCCTTTGTGTTACAGACCCTTTGTCGGATGGTGTTCCAGTTTTGTTCCTGTTCTGTTCCAGCTTGATCCTGTTTCCTGTTTCTCTGCCCAGCTCCTGATTGTTCCAGCCAGAGTCTGCTCCCTATCTCTTAGCCTTGTACCTGTTTGTTTCTTCCAGAGCCTGCTCCCTGTTTCTCTGCCCTGCTCCTGCCTTGTTTCAGCCTGAACCTTCTCTCTGTTTCCCAGTCCTGTTTACTGCTCATTTCCTACTCCCTGTATTCCAGCCTTGTCCTTGCCTGTTCCAGCCAGAGCCTGCTCTCAGTTTCCCAGTCCTGTCTCTGTTTGTCCCAGCCAGAAGTTTGCGCCCTGTTTTCAAGTCCTAGTCCTGCCTTTGCTTCAGCCTGAGCCTGTTCCTAGTTCTTGCCTCTGCCTCTTAGTTTGTATCCCTTCTGTTTCTGTTTCCTCTTGGTTATTTGTGTCTGGTAAGTGTTCTATCAGTCTTCACCAGTGTATAAGTGTCCTTCTTTGTTCTGGGGTTGGCTCCTGGTTTCCAGGAGGCAATTCCAGCCCCCATCCTTGTCCAGTGTTATACGTTGTCTTTCGTGCCTAACAGTGTGCCATTGCTGTTTTCTCAGGAATCACCACTGTGTTTCCAGCTGGACCCACAAGAGCGTGTCTTGTGTATGTAAGTACTTTCCTTGTCTGTGCTCTAGGGTCCAGAGACAGAATCACTTCTGCTGCTTCCTTTCTATGGGGCTGCAGGGTGACTATCTGTAAGAGCAAACTGCACAGAGGCATCGGCATTCCCTGTCACTGTGGGAGGTTCTGCGCCTTACTCTGTGTACAACCCCAGCATGTTTGTCCATTAGTAATCTGTTTCCTGTTTGTTCACACAAGGGTTGCTGTGCTTTTACTTTCCTGTGCCTGTTCATAGCTGTCCTTTCCGTGTATGCCTTTAGCTGCTCCTCTTCCCCAGTATACTACCTCTTTACGATATTCGGTGATCTCAAGGGGTGTCCCAACCAGAGTCCTCATCAGACCCACCCGAAACCGTGGCACACTGTTCCATCCTGGGGAGTGCAAAGCCACAGTCTCTCAAGTCTCTACAGTGGGTGGGTTGCCCACTGTTCCATCCTGGGGAGTGCAAAGCCACAGTCTCTCAAGTCTATGCAGTGGGTGGGTTGCCCACTGTTCCATCCTGGGGAGTGCAAAGCCACAGTCTGTCAAGTCTCTACAGTGGGTGGGTTGCCCAGTGCCATATTCTGGGGAGTGCAAAGCCACAGTTTCTCAAGTCTCTACAGTGGGTGGGTTGCCCACTGTTCCATCCTGGGGAGTGCAAAGCCACAGTCTCTCAAGTGGATAACAGTCTCCACTGGTTCTGGAGGGGGCATGGTGCCCAGAGTGCATCATACTGCTAAGGACAGAGGTAGTGGAGGGATCTCTCCACTGGTTCTGGAGGAGGCATGGTGCCCAGAGTGCATCATCCTGCTAAGGACAGAGGTAGTGGATTGATCTCTCAACTGGTTCTGGAGGGAGCATAGTGCCCAGAGTGCATCATTCTGCCTGTGACGGACTCAGTAGCGTCAGTGCCCTTGGCGCTCATGGGCCATCGGTGCTTGAGACGGCGGTGCCCTGTTCAGTGGTGCTTGAGACGGTGGTGTCCTGTTCAGCGGTGCTTGAGATGGCGGTGCCCTGTTCAGCAGTGTTTGAGATGGCAGTGCCCTGTTCAGCGGTGTTTGAGACGGCGGTGCCCTGTTCAGCGGTGCTTGAGACGGCGGTGTCCTGTTCAGCGATGCTTGGAGCGGCGGGCTCCTTTGCAGTGAGTAAGCTGCTGGCAGTCCTTCATGGCCCAGCGGGGCTTGTGCTGGCGGTCCTCTCTAGCCCAGCGGGGCTTGTGCTGGCGGTCCTCTGTGTCCCAGCGGGGATGACGCCTGTGGCCTCCTGGGCAGCAGGGCTGGTGCTGGCGGTGGCCTTTTGGGCAGCTGGGCTGGTGCTGGCGGTGGCCTCCTGGGCAGCAGGGCTGGTGCTGGCGGTGGCCTCCTGGGCAGCAGGGCTGGTGCTGGCGGTGGCCTCCTGGGCAGCTGGGCTGGTGCTGTCGGTGGCCTCCTGGGCAGCGGGGATGATGGCGGTCTTCTCCGTCGTGCTGCTCTTCCCAGACTTGCTGAGTTTCTTGTGCCCCTTCCCCACCTTGGAAGGTGTCGCAGCTGACTCCACACTCCCCCCTGTGCCCCTGGGAGCAGCTTTGGTGGCTGGAGTCTTCCCCCTATCCCGCGGGCCAACTTTGATGCTTGACAGGTGGGGGACTGTCCGTGCTGTGGCTCCGTGCCACACTGGCTGCCCTGCTGCCCGGTGCACTCCAGATTCCGGTGACTACAGGCACCACTGGTCCCGGAGATGTTGTGTCTGAGGTATGAGTTCGGGACCTAGGAGACGGACGGGGTGGGGGAGGTGTGGGAAGGAGGTCAAGGTTGGACAGGAAAAGTTTTTGGGAGACATTGGGACGGGTAGCTGGAGGGGGTTTGGGAGTGGAGGAAGAAGTTGTGGTTGTAGGAGGTGTTCGTCTGCTGACTTTGGGTGAAGGTGCATGCGCTGGAGGCTGTCGTGAGGTGGATGGCTGTTGGGTGGGTGTGTGCCTGCGTTTGTGTATCTTGGGAGGGGGCGTCACAGACACTCTGGGAGAGGACACCGGGGTCGTGTGAATGGTAGTGGGGGTGGTGACTGCACGTGAGCGGGGTGTGGTGGTGGGTGTGCTGGTGATGGTAGTAGTGGCTGTAGAGGTAGTGCATGCAGGTGTGAGTTTAGACGAGACTGGGAGGGAGGAGGGAAATGAGGAGGAGGGGGACACAGTGGAGGCAGTGGATGTTGCTGTGTCTGCATGTGTGTGATGCTTGCGTGAGTGCCTGTGTGATGTGTGGTGCTTATGTTTACCATGTCCACTCCTGTGTGTTGATGTGTGTGCATGCTGGTCTAGAGGTGTGCTTGGGAGAGGCTGGGGTGCAGGGGATTGGGTCTGGGTGGATGAAGTTGGAGGGGGGAGGCTAGAGACAGGGAAAATTGGCTGCCATCAGTACTGAGGCCAGAGTCTGAAAAGCTCGCTGAAGGGCCGCCTGACCAGAATGAATGCCCTCTGGGAATGCATTAGTTTGTTGCAACTGCCTTTCTACACCCTGGATAGCATTCAAAATGGTAGACTGCCCAACAGTGAGGGACCTGAGGAGGTCAATGGCCTCCTCACTGAGGGCAGCAGGGGTGACTGGGGCAGGGCCTGAGGTGTCTGGGGCGAAGGTGATGCCCACCCTCCCGGGTGAGTGGGCACGGGGCAAAGGCTGAGGGGCTGCCGGGAGGGCGGTGCTGGGAGTGGGGGTGGCAGCTGTACCTGTAGATGGGGGGGCACAGATGTTGCCGCCACCACAAGGGAGCTTCCATCAGAGGACGAGTCTGTGTCACTGGTCTCAGCTCCTGTCCCCACCGTGGAGCTCCCCTCACCCTCCATCCCACTGGTGAAGTCCGATTCCGTAGTGTGGCCCTCCATGGCCATGTGGGATGCAGCCCCCTCGTGCTCCGGTGCCACTGCTCCTCCGCCTGATGATGCTAATGCACACAAGAACAGAGAGACCACAAAAAGGGGGGGACGACAGAAGAAAGACATGTTCAGTGCATGCATTACCGCTACCGTTGGCGGACACGACAGACACACAAGCCCCCTGCACTATGCCGCGCTCTTGAGCTCTACTGTTCAATCCCTGGGAAATGGCCTACTAGGCTATGGATGACATCTGCACACATGGATGACACAGGGGCATGACTAGGTGTAGTTGGCACTCTACAGAGGTGCGGTGGGGTGCCACATGGCCTGCCTTATGGAGGGACCTTGCCTACGGAACTCGCCCTGTCGCCCTGGCCTAGGGAAACCCACAGCCCAACTCCCCCACCCAGACACCTCCACTGCGCACAAAATCAGCAGAATGAGAGTGTACTCACCCCCTTGTGGCTGCTGTGATGCCCTCAAGCGCCCATCCAACTCCGGGTACGCCACCGCCAGGGTCCTGAACATCAGGGGGGTCATGGTGCGACTGGAACCCCTCCCACGTTGGGGGGCCATCCCCAGCTGGGCCTCCGCCGTCTTCTTGCTCCAGCGGCGAATGTCATCCCATCTTTTCCGGCAGTGGGTGCTCCGTCTGTGGTAGACCCCCAGGGTCCGGACGTCCTTGGTAATGGCATGCCAAATATATTTTTTCTGGTGGGCGCTGACCTACAGAAATTGTACAGGGGGAAGAGAAACTTATTACCAACTGCACCATCACAGTCATTGACCCCCATCCCTACCCTTGCCATGTGGCACATGCACTCACTGTCGTTTCATGCACGCCTCAATCTCTCCATCTTTCATCCACCCCACTCCAAGCAGGTATAGCCCATACAGCATGCTCCCAGAGTACTTACCTGTTTGTATGGAGGACCATAGAGTAGCGTGTACTGGGGGAGGACCCCATCCACGAGTTTCTCCAACTCCTCCGATGTGAAGGCAGGGGCCCTTTCCCCAGACACTCGAGCCATTGTTTCTTCCAGACCGAGGTCACAGCAGCACTTGCAGTGTAGGTCCTCTCCTGTCGAAGATCAGGTATCGAGTGATTGAAGTGATAGAAAATTGTGGTCACTTCGGCGGCGGTGCGTACCGTCACCGCCGGCGTACATTTTCATTGGCTCCTGGTACCCATAGGGTCCAATGTTAACCAATGCAGCATTGCGCCGCGGTCTTCAACCGCCTATCGCAACGGTGTACAACGCCAGCGCAGTTACCTCACATCCCATTGTCCCACTTTACAGGTCAGGCAACTGCCATTTCAGGGGCCCACATGGCTTAATTTTCAAGTGCGTCACACATACCTAGGCATAAACTCAACACACATACAGGCCACTTTTTAGATTATGATTGGTGTTCTGTGTAAGCTGTGGGTACGTACCACTGAGTTGTTTGAATCTGTGCTCGCTGTTTTCCTTCATAGGCACCGTCCGCTGGGACATGTGAGGAGATGGCGGTAAACTCCGGTGTACCGACCGTTGGTGGACCTGTTGACAATGGAGGAAAGACATGTGATCATCACATACAGGCTTGACCGTGCCACAATCCAGGAACTGTGTACCCAGTTGGAGCCAGACCTGATGTCAGCTATCCGCCATCCTACAGGAATCCCCCCTCAAGTGCAGGTGCTGTTAGTGCTCCATTTCCTTGCAAGTGGGTCATTTCAAAGTACAGTGGCCATAGCATCAGGGATGTCCTAGCCTATGTTTTCCAATGTGTTGTCCAGAGTGTTGTCTGCCCTGCTGAAACACATGCGGAGCTACATCGTTTTCCCTTAGGTGGAGGATTTGCCTACAGTGAAAGGTGATTTCTATGCCCTTGGACATATCCCCAACATCATAGGTGCCATTGATGGGACCCATGTGGCTTTGGTCCCCCCACCACAGGAGTGAACAGGTGTACGGAAAGTGGAAGAGTTATCATTCGATGAATGTACAGATGGTATGTTTGGCAGACCAGTATATCTCCCATGTGAATGCCAAGTTCCCTGGCTCAGTGCATGACGCCTACATCCTGCGGAATAGCAGCATCCCTTATGTGATGGGCCAATTCCAGAGGCACCGTGTGTGGCTATTAGGTGAGCACCTGGAAGCAAGTCAGTGGGAATGGTTGTCTGGGTCTGGGGATATCCCTACAGGTTAGTGTGTGTCTAACAGTTGTCCCTCGCCATTTGCAGGTGACTCTGGTTACCCCAACCTGTCATGGCTTCTGACCCCGGTGAGGAATCCCAGGACTAGGGCAGAGGAACGCTACAATGAGGCCCATGGGTGAACTAGGAGGGTGATCGAGCGGACCTTCGGCCTCCTGAAGGCCAGGTTCAGGTGCCTCCATATGACAGGTGGATCCCTATTCTACTCACCAAAGAAGGTTTGCCAGATCATCGTGGCCTGCTGTATGCTTCACAACTTGGCTTTGCGATGGCAGGTGCCTTTTCTGCAGGAGGATGGTCCAGATGGCGGTGTTGTTGCAGCTGTGGAGCCTGTGGACAGTGAAGACGAGGAAGCAGAAGAAGAAGACATGGACAACAGGGACTCAGTGATCCAGCAATATTTCCAGTGAAACACAGGTAAGAATACAAACCAGCCTACTACATGTACTTTAACACTACTACCTCTCTACTGTCTGTCGTTTTCACCCAGTGTATGGTCACTGAGTTGTCACTTTCCCTTATGATTTCACAGATGTGGGTCCCACAGTGTGACATCTGCTTTGATTCCTCATGGACTAGAGCTGTGTGACATAGGGTAGCAAAATGGTGAGGGGTGATGGCGGAGGAATGTCCATGGCGGAGTCCAGTCTATTAGTCTCACAGGTGCATTGCCCAAATGGGCATAGGAAGTGAAGCTGGGGCAGTTTATGGATGGACAGGGTGACAAAGTGGGACAGTAGGATGACAATCAGGGTGGTCTCATTTCTTGGTGGGCGTCTTGGCATCGTTCTCTGTCTTTGTCCTGGATCTCAGGGACCGTTTGCAAGGGGGTTCTCCCTCTGAAGGGGGTGGGGTGCTGATGTGGTGGTCCTGTGGCGGTGACTCCTGTCCACTAGCGCCGGCGGAGGTGGAGGGCAGTTCATCGTCCAGGCTAGAGTCAGGGGCCCCTTGTTGTGCCACAGTGTCCGTCCTGGTGTTGAGTACTTCCTTCAGCACCCCTACGATGGTGCCCAGGGTGGAATTGATGGCTCTGAGTTCCTCCCTGAAGCCAAATACTGATCCTCCTGCAGGCGCTGGGTCTCCTGAAACTTGGCCAGTACCGTTGCCATCGTCTCCTGGGAGTGTTTGTAGGCTCCCATGATGTTGGAGAGGGCCTCGTGGAGAGTGGGTTCCCTGGGCCTGTCCGCCCCCTGTCGCACAGCAGCCCTCCCAGTTCCCCTGTGTTCCTGGACCTCTGTCCCCTGGACCGTGTGCCCACTACCACAGCCCCCAGGTCCCTGTTGTTGTTAGGGTGGTGGGGTTAGTCTGTGTTCCCTGTAGTGGTGGACACACTGCTGATTGACTTGTCCTCGGGACGGAGGTATGGGCCCGCTGGTTGAGTGCTGTGCTGGTGTTTCCAGAGGGGGGAAGCTCTGTGGTGGCCTGTGACTGGGTGAGGGGAACTGACTGTCCCGAGGTCCCCGATGGGCCGGGCTGGTCATCTAGATCCAGTTGGACAGAGCTGCTGTCATCACTGTGGGCCTCTTCTGTTGGTGGTGTAGACATGTGTGGACCCTCCTGTCCGGTGACGTTGGGTAGGGTTCCTGCAGGGGCATAAAAGGATGTTTATTACATCTGTGTGTGGCATGGTGTGCAACAGGTGGGTGACCGTGTGCCCCAGTGCTTGCATTCCTGTGTGGGACCTTGTGTGATGATGTTTTAGAGGGGTGTGTGGATATGTGCAGTGGCCATGCTTTAGTGATGGGTGTCCATGCTTTGTTGTTGCAGGCAGCGCTTGGGGTTAGGATGTGTGCTTTGTGAGGTTGGGACATTTGTGAGGAGTTGGAGTGATGGGGGTGAGGGTGAGTGTGAGGGTGGGGGTATGTGCTGGCATGCAGGTAGGGTGGGGGATGTAATAGTTAATATTTGACTTACCAGAGTCCATTGCTCCACCTACTCCTGCGAGGCCCTCAGGATGCAGAATCACCAAGACCTTCTCCTCCCATGTTGTTAGTTGTGGGGGAGGAGGTGGGGGTCCGCCGCCAGTCCACTGAACTGCAAGGTGGTGTCTTGAGACATGGAACGCACCTTCCCCCATAGGTCGTTCCACCTCTTCCTGATGTCCTCCTGATTTCTTGGGTGCTGTCCCACTGCGTTGACCCTGTCCACTCTTCTTTGCCATAGCTCCATCTTCCTTGCAATTGAGGTATGCTGCACCTGTAATCCGAATAGCTGTGGCTCTACCCGGACGATTTCCTCCACCATGACCGTGAGCTCCTCCTCCGAGAACCTGGGGTGTCTTTGCCGTGCCATGGGGTGGTGTAGGTGGTGTGTGGGGTGATAAGTGTGCTGATATGTAGTGGTGTGTAGTGTGAGGTGCTGGAAATTATGTGGGTGATGGTGTTGTGTGCCTGTGGATGCTAGTATTGTTGATGGTGGTGTCTCTCTCTGGCCTTCGTTCGTGATTTTTGGTCGTAGGGGTTTGTGGGTGATGTGGGTGTGTGTTTTATATTGTAATGGGTGTGTAGGAGTGGTGTGTGTATGTGTATCAGGTGTGTGTATTTTGAATTGTCCAATGTGGCTGTGTTTTGTATGTGTGTGTGTATTTTGAGTGCAGCAGTGTGTACCGCCAATGGAATACCGCGGTTGAAAGACCGCCGCGTGGATCAGTGTGTCGTGATGGTGTGGGCGTATTTCTGTTGGCGTGACGGTGGAGGATTTGTTTTCGGACAGTTTATCACTGACCTTTGGTGTGGCGGACTTGTGTGGGGGTCTGACTGTTGGCGGATTCCGTGCTGTGGGTCATAATAGCTGTGGCGGTTTTCCGCGGCTGCAGCGGTGTGTTGACAGTCTTCTGCACGGCAGTATGCGGCTTTTACCGCCAATGTTGTAATGACCGCCAAAGTGTCTCCAAAGAATCTACAGTACTGTCAAAAAGAGGTGAAATACTTAGGACACTTAATTGAGAGAGGGTCCAGGAGAATATCAAAAGAAAGGGTGACAGCCATACTGCATATGAACCCCCCGACAACAAAAAGAGATGTTAGGATATTTTTGGGAATGGTGGGCTACTGCCGTCAGTGGATTCCCAACTTTTCGATTATCTCTAAACCATTGATAAAACTGACAGGCAAGGAAACTAAGGATGACCCGTATACCATAACCTTATCTGAGGAAGAGC
The DNA here is from genome assembly GCF_031143425.1 of Pleurodeles waltl. NCBI lineage: Eukaryota > Metazoa > Chordata > Amphibia > Caudata > Salamandridae > Pleurodeles > Pleurodeles waltl. Next base: position 1,218,116,545 of record NC_090444.1, on the reverse strand, counting down.
TTGAGTCATTCATGGAATTAAGAGAGTGTATGTGCAGGGCACCAGCTTTAGGTATGCCTGATTATACGAAGCCTTTTCTACTGTTTTGTCATGAATGTGATGCTTGTTCTCTGTCTGTCTTAACACAGGTCCATGGAGGTGTAAACCGCCCTGTAGCATATTTTTCAGCTACCTTGGACCCCGTCGCAGCAGCCTTACCGGGTTGTTTGAGTGCAGTTGCAGCAGTTGGTCGAAGCCTCACACAGTGTAAAGGCATAGTGATGGGACATCCCCTAACAGTAATGGTTCCCCATTCGGTTGAAATTCTGTTGACTCGAACTAAAACCCAGCACATGACAAATGCCCGACTTACCAGATATGAGACAATTATTTTGGGGTCACCAAATGTCTCCTTAAAGAGATGTACTGTATTGAACCTGGCAACTCTACTTCCTGTCGAAAATACTGAGATTAATAATGAAGAGGAAGTGGAGCATGACTGTCTTGAGGTAACAGAACTATGTACCAAACCCCGACCTGACATTCATGATACGCAGTTAAGAGAAAATGACTGCATTATGTTTGTTGATGGATCCTGTTTGAGAGACTCAGTTGGAATACTGAGAGACGGTTATGCAGTGTGTACAATAGCTGGCATTATAGAAGCTTCCTGGCTCGAAAGAGTGTATTCTGCACAAGTGGCTGAATTAATTGCCCTTACTAAGGCATGCCATGCAGCTGAAAATCTGAAAGTCACTATTTATACTGACAGCAGATACGGATTTGGCATTGGACATGATTTTGACCAATTATGGTCAGAGAGAGGTTTCATGACCTCTTCTGGTTCTCCAGTGAAAAATGGAGAACAAATTAAGGATTTGTTACATGCGATTCAGTTACCTCTTGAAATTGAAGTGGTGAAATGCAATGCTCACGTAAAGTCACAAGACTTTGTGTCAATGGGAAATGGCTATGCAGATCAAGTCGCAAGGTTTTGCGCATTGAACTGTATATCGTTCAAGGATCAGTGGGAATTGTTCCCGCAAACTGAAAATGAAACATGTTTGAATTTTACATTAAGAGTGGTTGATACTTTAGATGAGCTAAAATCACTGCAGGGCCGTGCAAGCAGAGAGGAAAAACGCTCTTGGAAGAGAATGCAATGCATACAAAGAGCTGAAGACTTGCGGGTCTCAGAGAAGGGGAAACTGGTTTTGCCAAACAGCCTTTTGTCACAGTTTGCAAGGCTTTACCATGGGCAGGCACATCTTGGGAGATATGCAATGATCAGATTATTCAAAACTGATTGGTTCAATCTGAAATTCAGACAAGCCGCAGAGGTTACCTGTCACAGGTGCATCATCTGTCAACAGATGAATGCCGGAAAAGGGATTGTGGTAACTTTGAGCCACATAGGGAGAGCTGGAGGTCCGTTTAGCAAGATCCAAATGGATTTCATTGAAATGCCAATGTGTGAAGGGTTGAAGCCAGTAATTGTGTGTGTTTTCAGCCATTGGATTGAAGCTTACCCCACACGTAGGAATGACAGTCTCACAGTTGTAAAGCTGTTGCTTAGAGAGCTAATACCCAGGTTCGGTTTTCTGGTCTCTTTAGAATCAGATAGGAGCAGACACTTCGACAATGAGGTGATCAAGCTCTTGTGTGCTGCATTAGACATTGAACAAAAGCTGCATTGTAGTTACCGCCCTGAAGCATCAGGACTAGTAGAGCAGATGAATGGTACCTTGAAGTCGTGAATGGCAAAAATATGCACAGCTACCAATAAGAAATGGCCAGATGCATTGCCCTTAGTGCTGATGTCGATGAGAAACACCCCTGATAAGAAGACAGGACTATCACCCCAAAAGATCCTCATGGGCAGAGCCAATAGGCTGCTGCAGTACCCGCAAATGCTCTTGTGAATATCACGGATGATATGGTGTTGGACTACTGCAAAGGTTTGGCTGATGTGATCCGCTCTTTTTCCCACCAGGTGGAGGCCAACACATTGACACCGATCAGTGATCCAGGTCACAACCTGCAAACCGGTGACTGGGTGGTTGTCAAGAAGCACGTGAGAAAGTCGTGTTTGGAGCCGCATTGGAAGGGACCATATCAAGTAATACTGAGAACAACCACTGCTGTGAAATGTGCAGGCATTCCAAACTGGATACATGCCACTCACACAAAGAAGGTAAAATGTCAGTCTGATGAGGAACTTGAAGTTTCCGACTCAGCAATTCCAGAGAAGGAAGTCTCAGGGCCAGAGAACGGTCAAAGGGGAACTGAGACTGCAGGAGAGCCCACTGAGGACGGCCTAGTCCCTCAAACTGCAAACGAGTTTGAGAGAGGTGACAGTGAGCCTATCTTAGTAGAGGCAGCAGGAGAACTAAATCAAGGAGAGATTCTCCCAGAAGTAGACGGATACGGGTTAGAGCTTGAACCTGTTACAGACCCAGAAGAAGAAGAAGGGGAAATAGTAAAGAGAGGTCAAAGCACACCGGCATCCCCTGAGCCAGTTGCAGGTCCGTCAAGAGAAAACACCATAGCACAAGAAGAGGGTGCTGTTCAGCGTCCTGAAAGGACGAGCAGGAAGAAAACGCATAAGGGTGATAACTGGCCAAAGAAACAAGTTGCCAAAGAAAAGGTTGTGCCAGGTGAAACAATAGCGGAAGAAATCGATACAACCAGGATAGAGGATTTGAGTGAAGGAGAATTGCAAAGTGAATGTAGGCTGAAAAGAAAGAGTCGCAAATAGAAGGTACGCAGGTCTTGAATGGGCATATGCAACAACATCTGAATGGCAACAAGAATTCTTAGCGTTCTGTTTTGATCGAGAAGTACCAGGTCAATACTACGGTACCTGAAATCAATCAGAGAAAAAGACTGTGTTAAAGTTGAAATTGAAAGCTGGAAAGCTGAGAAAAGAGACTTATAAATTACCAGATGTGGCACTGATAACCTGAATTGACTTTGAAACCCGATTATGACAAGCTGCTAACCTAATTTGACAAAAGGATCCTGGAGTGAGTGAAACGCTGTAAATACACGCAGAAAGAGAAAGAGAGACTTTTAAATCATCCTCAAGTTGTTTGTTTGTTTGGGTTATTCTGCTATCTGATTCTTTACAGACCATGGCTTATAATAGGGGTAGTAGCAAGAAGGGTAAAGTGTGTGGTTGGTTAAGCCTTATATTAGGTATTGTGTGTGCAATAATAATTGTAGGTGTGATTGTGGGAATGCCGTGGTTGGATAAGAAAGCGACTAACAATGCTTCAAAACCTGAGACTACAACACTAACACTGTGGGAAAAGTTTGAGCAAGATACAAAACTCTTGCATGAGGGAACTAATTCAAAAGGGGAACTCTCCACTAACGTTTTCTATCGCTTGCTGAATGAGTATGTTGAAACCATGGATGCAAGAAATTGTTATGTGTGCACAAAGATTCCTTCATCAGTACAAGAAGGGGTCACCTATCATAGTCTTCCCTTAACTTACGGGATAAGTTGTAGTTTGCTACTAAAAAGATTTAATGACTAGGAGCATGTGCAATATTTTTACTCAAATTTGGATGTGGTGTTTTCTTTTGTGCCTGTGATTGAGTTTCTGAACAAATTAGCTAAGGAACATAGTATAAAAATAGTTAGAGGTTTCTTTGAACCAACACTTACATTTGGGACAGCTTATACACACCACAACAATCTGACTTGCTTATTAACATCTGTAGAGAAGAGCTTCTTAGATCACACTAATGATAGACGCAAAGCACTGAAGGAGAGACTAGAAAAGGGGCTAGAGAAACGCACACATGCAGATGATTATGCTTACACCGCAATAAAGACGCATGGCAAATTAGCTATAGATGCATTACATGTAGGAAGGCTTTGTATATATAGGCCAAAATCTGAACATGACACTTTATTTGTGGGAACGAGTGAATGCAGGCATGTGTTTTTGTTTCAGAGTAAATGGACATTCATGTTAAATGGACAGGATCCAGCGATCCCTGGGATCTATTATATTTGTGGACTTAATGCTTATTACTGTATCCCTAAGGGATGGTTTGGGACATGTTATTTGGGGATAGTTTTCCCAAAGATTTACCAGATTGATGACTTAAAGCAAATACCTAAAGACTCTGAATTACAACATGCTAGACAAAAACGAGAGACAGCGGCTGCTGTCGTTGGTGACATATTTGGAGCTATAATTCCTTCAGTAGGGGTTATGTTAAACTCCGTAAAGATTCAAAAGTTGTCTACTATTGTGGATAACATGCTGACAAACTTCACAGGGGCCATACTCCTGATGGATACTGAACTTGCTGCGGAAAGAGCTATGACTCTTCAAAATGGGCTTGCTTTAGACATTCTTTTAGCAAAGAGCGGCGAAGTCTGCAAGATGCTCAACGAACGTCATTGTTGCTCATTTATACCGGATAATAGTAAAAAGATTAGAGGTATGCTTACTCACCTAACTAGAGATAGTGCAGATTTGAAGGAACCTGGAGTGTGGGAGAAAGTGGGAAAAGGGATTGCCAGAGTAGGAAGCTGGTTTAGCAACATTTGGAATGGGGTTATTGCAAAAATATTAGGGGGTCTACTAATTGTTCTGGTCTGTTTATTGGGTCTATGGGGAGCATGCAAAATTAATGAGAAAATTAAAAGAAATTGGACCAAAAGGAATAGAAGAAACGAGTAAAGTGAAAGGGAAAAAATGTTTAATGAAATTTGGGAAAGTTCACACAAAGGACAGGGTGTTGAAATGCGCATTATGCTCAAGGTGAAAAATTAAAAAGTGAAAGGTTAAAAAGGGAAAGGTTTGTGTGATGACGAATGTCATCAGAGGAGGGAGTGAGAGAGCGTAGCTTATAGAATCTATATTAACATGAAATGTTTATGAACTAATGAGTGGTAATGCCATATAGAAGATGTATTAACTTGTTTTACTATAATGTGCACTTGAAATATGACCACGGGGAGTGGCTGCCAATGTATACGTGGATTAATAAAAATGACTAATGCCTATGAATATTCAAATTAATGAATGATTTGCATTAATTATTAATGATTATGCTATTAAAGTTATGCTAAATACATCTTGTAGGCCTTAAGTTAGCATGAGCCGAAGCTTAGCTGCCTGGCTCTCATATTAAAATGTGTTTCTGTAACGTGCATTGTGCTGACTCGCAAAAGGACATGACCTCTTGTTTTCTTCAAACTAGAAGCTGAATGTAACCATAATGGATCCGTTCTCATGAAATTCATACTACTTGTAGAAATGTTAAAATGAAATGCAACAGTGTAGGCTAATATAATGTAAAAGGTTGTTTAAACCGGTGAAGACAATGGAGCTTCTGACCAAAAGATGTGCAAAGAATTACAGACGGATCAAATCATACTGGACGTGCTACCTCTGAAGACGTCAATCATATGGACCAATAAAATGTCTGTAAACTAATATGGGGTGAAAGATTAATGACATAATCTGTTTTCTAACAGGGTACAGATAGTGGGGTATAGCCAAGGACCAATGAGACTTTAGGGGAATGTACTACGAAAAAGGGATAGAAACCCATGACTCTGGGAACCTGAGAGAGGTGTTAGGGAATGCTATGATTTTATCCAGAAACTTTGTCACTCTGTTTGGTGACTTATTGGTTTACTCAAACCATCCACTTCTTTAGATTGCCCATTTTTACACTTTGCCTCCTTATGAGGGAAGTGCCCTTTTGCCCAGAGCTAAGTTTTAACTGATGGCGAATCGACTGATGTCCTGAAGACGAAGACTGAACCTGAGTGCTGACCTAAACCTTGGAGGGTAACTATGACAATGAAATTGTGATGAGTCTGTTTGCTTTTCCTTTCTAGGTACCAACTGCTTACTTTTGGCAGAGACCATAGTTAAATGTTTTCCAAATTGGTGCTCTAAATTGTTTTGCATGAAGCCCAACATGCCAGTGCTAATCAGTGGTTCGGACAGGTGTCGACTGAATCTATGTTTTGTTGAACCGACGCACTGACACTCTGCTAAAGTTGATCTGTGTTTACGCCGTGTTATGTTCTGATGTTCTTGACTTTTGCTTTGATGAAATCCTATCAGAGTTGCCATATTGTGACTATGCTACTTTGCTTCTTGGTTTTAAGATTAACATATTTGCTCTTAGAATTGTAACTAATAGGGAACAAAACTCATAAAATTCTACTAAACTGGTGTGGTTATTCATGACTGCCAGGTCATGGTGGTGTCTTGAATTGATTGATGTCTTTGACTACAGTGAAATGCATTGTTGTGATAAATATTGATGACATTATTCATCAATTAATTGACATATTGATTAGCTATCTCGTCCTAAGGTGTCTCTCAACTGGGTCAAAAGTTCAGTGGCCTAAAACGAGTCCTGATGTGTAATAAAATATCATAAAGGGACGTGTTAACGGGAGGAATATAGTAACAACAGAAGAAGAGGAAAGTATTGGTGGGCGGTGACATAGCAGGATGGAATAGGTGGGTGAAGGGGACAGGAGAAAAGGAAAAAAACACAGGACAAAGGAAAAGAAAAACAACCTAGAAATTCAACCTCCACACCAGGGGCCGTATCATTAAAGTGCTCGCTTGCACAGGGCTTGGCTGCAGGTCTGTTTTTATGTGACTGCACATTCTAAGGCACACACATTTAACTGGAAAATTCTCCGAGTACATGTGTACCCTGCTGATTGAACAGCTTGGTAATGGTGAGCAGAGATTGCCTCGCTCTGTTTCCAGCTGTGTTGTCTGCATAACAAGCATTAACACATCTCCAGGAATACACACCTTCTTGATACTGGACCTCGGCTGTGACCAAAAAGCCTTGAGCACTGATTCTCAAACACTGGTGTGTAAGTAACTGTGACTAACTCTTGTACTGCCCCTGGCTTACCTATGAATTTTAGGAGTAAGCCAGGAGTGCTCTTTTTTGGCTTACTCTTGGAATTCAGGAGTACTACAAGGTGCAGCAGAATTGTAATGAATAAGGCTTCATTTAAGCAACACAGAGCATGAATAGTTCTTCTTAACTGCAACAAAAGCAGACCATTTGGGTTGAAATATTTTACTTGTACTGGTGCAGTTTTGAATGGCTGTTGCACTGCCCGGCAAATGCAGAAACACAATTTACGTTGACCATGTCAGTACAATTATCAGTATTAATCATGCAATCAATATAATCCGAAAATATTTTCTGAAAGTTGTGCCCGCGCTCGGGCAGTGTATGGAATCTGTCCACAATGGTTATATCTCAATAATTTATTTTCTTCAACCGCTCAATACGCATATTTATTGTAACAACCTCCTAGAGGCTTAAAGGATGTATATTTATTAAATGAGTTCTGAGTTCTTCATCTTAGTCTTTAGTAACAAACGTATGTCTACCTCATCCAGCAGGCACCCAGATGCAAAAACCAAAACAATCTAAAAAACATACCTTCCCCTGAATGAGCTTCCTTCTTTCTGGAAGGAGCTAAAGAACGTCACACTTTTAAACATACTCCTTTATAAGACAAGCTAACCTGGGATCAAGGATTTTAAGCCTTCTGACGTGTCATAGGGATTGAGACATCCAAGGGCGGAATAGAGTACTAAAGATCTTCTTTCCTTCTTTCTTCTGACTCTTACTTCATGAAAAAATACCAAAAGGGAATGTTTCCATCTCTATCTTCACTGACCAGGCAATGAACCTGCCTTTGTCTCCAAGACATTCCAAGACATTCCGCCATACTAAAAGTAATGCTCTCCCACTCAGGAAGGACTGAGAACCACTAGCTCCACATGACGAAATAAGATGTGGCCTCGAGTTCAGCCGAGTCCCAAAATTAAACTTAAAAAGTAAAGAAAAGGGGTCAGGGTAGGAACACCCTGACCTCCTTGGCCTATTGCTTGGGTCCTCCAGGGACCCTTCCTGGGCCAAAGAACATTTTCCTTTTAGTTTTTGTGACGTAATTCGCGAAGGATCTGCAAATCCATCTGGAAAGTACTCCTGTTGGGAGCAAAAATTGTGCAGAACTGTGGTCTATTGTTGGATAAATAAGGAGATTAGGATTAATTCCGGCACCATTGCTATGTCACGGAAATTAAACCTTCAATAGGAAACACTTACAAATATAAACATATCAGGTACCCCGGTTGGAGTGCTACTTCTGTAAAGGACACATTTTCCCAACTCATTACACTTATCCAAGGCAAACTAAAGGTTTTTCTCTGCAATTCTATGTTGAAAAATGCTCTGAAATACTCGATGGAGGTGGATGCATCCTTGTTCACCTCAGGGTCCATAAATGTACACACTGGGTGCAATAGGTGTGGCCCAGTCCTTGCACCTGATCCCCACTGTGCACGGCTGAATGCCATGTGTGGTGAGTAGCTGGATGCCTATGGGGGTTATCCACAGGGCCTGACTGCAGGGCAAGCCCTTTGGCCAACCCCTGCTGCCCACGGTCAAAGGTTGTGAGTGGTGTGGGGGTGGATGGCCACTGGGGTTGACCAGCCAACCCTGCTGTCCACGGTTGAAGGCTGTGAGTGGTGTAGGGTTGGTTGGCCACCGGGGGTTTGCCACAGGGACAGGCTCTGCAACCAAACCCTGCTTCACATGGCCGAAGGTCATGTGTGGCCCAGGGTTGGAAGCCTAGGGAGGTTGGCCACAGGGCCTAGAAACAGATCTGGCACTGCAGCCAACACCTGCCACAGACTGCTGAAGCCATGCATGCAAGAGGTTACATGCCTAGGGAGGTTTGCTGTAGGGCCTAGCAGCTGGCCAAGCCCAGCAGCCAAACCCCACTGCGCATGGCCAAAAGACATGAGTGGTGCAGGGTGGGAAGCTTGGAGGGATTTGCCACAAGGTTTGGCTGCACGCCAGGTCCTGCCACTAACCTTCACATTGCATGGCTGAAGGCCATACGTGGAGCTGGGTTGGATGCTAGGGGGGCTGGCCACAGTTCCTGTCCAGAGACCAGACCCTACAGCCAACCCTGCCATGCACAGGTGAAGGCACTGGTTGGTCTGGGGTTGGATGCCTGGGGGGTTGGCCCCACTGACTGGCCTGCAGCCAGACCCTGGCCAAACCCCACCACGCAAGGCTGAAGCCAGTGCATGGCATGGGGTTGAATGCTTAGTGGGGATGGCTGGGGGGCCTTATCTCAAGAAACTATAACTCATTTCCTGAGGTAACTATAATCACACCCTCTCCATGCACTGCTAATTACCCCACATATTACATCACTCATGAAATCTCCTATGACAACATTGATAATATCACTGCAACGTTTGCAGTGAAATTATTGATGAGTAGACTATGAATGGTGGGAGCACAAGTTATAGTTACCTTTGGGCACTGGTTATAGTTTCTTGAGATAAGTATTACTATAACTGTTGAATTTCAATTGTTTTATGCGTATAAAATCTAAACCTTTATCTATAACGCCCCTTTAACACTTGTTTTTTTCCATGATATTTTAATGTTTTTTCAATTCTACTTCCTACTTATAGCACTATAACATCCCTGTATTCTTTGTTTTTGTTAGTTAAGGCATTTTTAACGTAAAGTCATACTAAATTATCTTATATTGATGAAGCCCATATATACATATATATATATCTATATATATATATATATATATATATATATATATATATATATATATACATATATATATATATCTATATATATTTTATTTTTCACAACCGGTCCACTTAAGGCGCACTCTTTTTGCCGGTGCCGACGTCAGGGAAGGACCATTTCCCTATATTAAACACCACACAATTTTGACACTAGGTCAATGACACAACACTCACAGGATTCTTGATTACTTCTTGTAATGTGCAACGTAATAACTCCAACACCAACACCAACGTGTTTCAACCCACAAGCTCTTGATCATGGTGATTAAGGGATCCATTCTCAACTATATATACTTTTCGTCCCAACATGCCTTTATGTGGCATTCTGGGACATGTAGTCCAAAGAGTTTCAACTTGTGATTTAAAGCACCCTCCAAATCAAAAACAGAGACTCAAGTGTACATTACATGCCTCTTATCTACATTTGAAAAAAGGGGGAAAAAAGGGTGAAGAAAGGGGGTGGAAAAATAAACCTTCTTATTGATTCTTTTAGTCATCACATCAACGTAAATACTAACATCTAAGCTCACAACACATATAAATCCATAATGCCACATTATTCATCTGTTTCATACCCATTATTCTAATATTATATTTTAGTAGATTCACATTATGGTCTCGTACCACATTATTATACAGCAAGATAACTTATCCTGTGTTGTAAGCAAGGTACCCCTATCCTAAACTATTAGTGCAATTAATTCTTATTCTAAGAAATCTATCACTTTACTATTTACTATACATATTTACAGGTGACAATACAATTCCTCATCACCATTTACCCAAACGGGATCTTTGTCTTTAATCTGATGATGTACCTCGACTTTAAACGCCTCAGTTTCTGAACTCTGTCCCCTCCTCTTTCTTGTTTCTTTACAGTTGCAATACCATAATATCTCATATGCAACCAATCTGACTTTTGATGGCTTTTCAGATGTTTCGTCATAGCATAGTTGTTATCATCATTTTGTACCACCCAAATATGCTCCAAGATATGCTTCTTTAAGGGACAAATGGTACTGCCTACATATCTTAGACTGCAAATACATTCTATGACATACACAACAAATGTGGTTTCACATGTGATTCTATCTTTAATCGGGATCTCCTTACCCCAATAGTCTGTCACCACTTTCTTATTGCAACCAATTTTACATGCTTTGCACTTGTTACAGCAATAGAAACCCTTATTACCATCTACTAACCAATTGGAAACTGCTGGAATCTCAAAATGACTATTCACTAACATATCTTTTAACAATTGTACTTTCCTGTGTGTAACTGATGGACGAGTGCCAATTTGTAGTCCAATATCACCATTCTTTTTAATCATATTCCAGTGTCTATTTAAGATGTTCAATATCTGTTGGTTCTCTTTACTATAATCCAATATAAGTCTTATTTTGTTAGTTTCTGTCTGTTTCTCATCCTGCTTACTTTTCACCATTACCTGTGCTCGTGTTTTTGATCTTGCCTTAACCTCACTTTGTTTCACCTCTCTCAGTCTGTATCCTCTTCTCAAAAATCTCTGCTCAGTTTCCCTGAATTTAGTATCCATATCTTATTCATTTGAGCATTTTCTTTTAATTCAAATAAATTCCCCATATGGAATACTTTTTATAAGTAATTTGGGGTGAAAGCTTGATCCATGTAGGTTACTATTGGTTGCCGTAGGTTTTCTATGTAATGCTGTCTGTAACACATTATCTTCTACGTAGACCATTACATTTAAGAATTCTATAGTGGCCTTACTTGTTTTGCATGTAAACTGTAATCCAGCATTATTTGTGTTTAGTCCAATGAAAATTTCCTTGAACAGTTCTTCAGTACCATTCCAGATAAAAAATAAGCCATCTATATACCGTAGCCACATCACCACTTTCTCCATGTATTTCTCATTTTCCTGTCCCCAAGCTATGCACTTTTCCCACCAACCCATCATCAGGTTCGCATTGCCTGGAGAAAAGGAAACTCCCACGGCTGTCCCACAAATCTGCTTGTAAATCTGATAGTTAAATATGCATACATTATTCCTTAGACATAATTCTGTCATTTCTAATAACAGCTCAGAATGTTTTAGAAAATGGATACTTCTTTGTTCTAAAAAGAATTTCACAGCATTTATACCCAATTCATGCAAGATTGAGGTATATAGAGTAGCAACATCTATAGTAACCAACATATGATAAGACTGCCATGCCACTCCATCTAATAATCTGAGAAAGTCTCCTGTGTCTTGTATATATGAATTCAAACTTTTACCATGGGTGCCAAAAAATAGTCCACATACTTGGAAACCCCCTCATATAATGATCCACAACTTGTGATAATTGGTGTCCCTGGGTTTTCTTTTAGAGTCTTGTGAATTTTCGGTAAAAAAATATATGGTCGGCATATTTGGATTTTCATTCATCATAAATGTTCTTTCATCAAAGCTTATCAACCCATCTGAATACCATGTTTCCAATCTCTCATTCAGATCCAATACCAACTCATTCATAGGATTTTTGGTTAATTTGCAATAATTCAGCTCTATATCCAATTGATTATATGCTTCAACCATGTAATCATCTCTTCCCTAGATTACTATATTCCCTCCTTTTTCCACCGGTTTGATCACTATTGATTGATTTTCCATCAGATCTTGAGTGCATCTCTTTGGATTTTAGTTAAATTCTCTTTGATTCCTTTTCTATGGACCCGTATCTTTTCCAAATCGTTAATGACCAGATCATGGAACACATCTATTTTGTTACCTGGTGACAGAAATGGACAGAACTTGGATTTGGGTTAAAATTTGGTATATTCTTTTTGTCCTGTATCTATTCCTAAGGAAGATAATATTTGCGTTTCCTTCATTTGGTCATCTTCCAAATCATGAGTCAGGTCATACAGTGTTTTCATATCAGCACTTTGTTCTATCGTCAATTTTAAGTCATAGGTCATCTGGACCTCTTCTAATGTTCTTGTACGTCCCAATCTCGAAAAGTATTTAGCTAGTTTTAATTTTCGTACAAATTTATATATGTAAATCCTAGTTTGTACAAAGTCCTGATGTTTCTGTGGGCAAAAACGAAGGCCTTTCTGCAAGACACTCTCTTCCACCTTCGTTGATTTATAACTTGACAAGTTCACAATTAGATTGTCTGTTTTCTCTAATTGTGTACCAATGTCTATTGTTTCATCCGACTGGGTAACATGTAATCTTTTCCTTTTTCGTCTTCTCGTCTTCCTAATCCTTTGGCTCTTTCCCAACCTCGGCCTCTGCCCCTTCCTCTGTTTCTTGGTGTCACTTGGTCCAGGTATACTAGCTTCATCTCGTCTAAAAAAGTGTTTTTTCTTACATTATTGCTGGTTCCTTCCCCTTCGCTGGGATCTGTCTCTGACCCGCTAGTTTCTATGCTTTGTATCTGTTCTAGATCCATATTTCCAGTGCGAAATTGTTGTTTCAAGATATCACATCTCTTGGCGAAGGTTAGAATATGCCCTGTCTCATAATCTTGTGCATCCCTTATAAATGTACTCTTTTTTCCGTTCCTCTACTTGATTCTCACATTTGTCCCAAAAAAATATTCATTGTTTTTTTGCATTTCTTTTTTTCATCTTCCTGATCCTGCTCTCCAAGTCTTTTATGCTCTCTCTTAACTTCTCAATGTCTTTCTTAGTGTACTTAATAATAATCTCTATCATATGTTTTGAGCACTCCATGATATTCAATCCCCATTCTTCCAGCATTTCTGGACTCATATCAGGATGATTCGGCAGGGTAAAAATTCTCAACCCTCTTGGAACTTGTATATATTTCTGTAATGTGATCACTTCCCAACTTTTCGAGATTTCCTTTTTCATTAACCGCTCTAATTGTATATAGAGTTTTTTTATATTGTCTTTGGGTGCTGTTCCTAAGTTTCCCTTGGACCCACCATTATGTTGCATGTCACCTGTAACACAAAAGACTGATTCCACTCGCTGTGTACGCTTGGCCAAACATTTCTCCATGTTACCACTTAATAATTGCACCTTAAATGACTAAAAAGTTCTTGAAACAATAATCACAAGTTATTTACAAATGAATCCACTATGTTGGGTATCACTTGTTGCCTTTCAAATTTCCTTATTTCACCTAATCCTGGGTAGATACTGAGCCCTTTTATTCCTCTCGCCTTGTAACTACCACTGAGAAGCAAACTTTGTTCCAATTCATGCACTTACCTGAGTAGAAGTCTTAAGCCATTCTTATGGCGTCCTCCAACCCCACCCGTTCGGAGCTTCAACTCAGGCAAGAATTCCAAGATTTCAATTATGCACACTTTTAATTCTGGCTGCGGCGAAATATCTATGTAGGTTTTTGTTGTTATCTTCTTATTTCTTTCCTTACTGATGTATCTGTCCTCGACTTCTCCCTGGTATCATATTATTTGCTCAAAGTCATTTAATGACTGGCGTGACTTGCTTCCAGTTATATTCGCGCTTAGTCTATTAAACGCGAGTCACGCGTGCAGGTCAATCCTCTTTGGGTTATTTGAAATGGCAAGGCTGTTATATTTAGTATTCAGCTATGCGCTCCTCTGATGAGCCAGTTTAAAGCAGCCCACTTTCCCTGATACTTGCTCAGGTAAGGTTTCCAATTATTCCGGCAACTTTGTTGTCATCCCGCTGCACTCGTGCCTCTCAATCTTGCCTCGATATGCGCATCTCGGAAATACGTGCTTATACGACGGACGTCGTTATCTGTAAAGTATGTTTATTTGTTCAAGCCGCCTTCGGGACATAATAGTCGACACTCACTTATTAGTGTAAAAGGCCATTTATTAGGACAGGATTGCAAACATAACATAACATTGATATACACTGTAACATTAACTTATCGACCTTTCAACCTCCCCCTTTGAACTCTCCCCATTCTTCCTTTTTACTTCATTCCTCCAATCTTGCCTCTGTTCCAGCATCCACATGCATTCCCCCACAAATCCCTCTTTTCCTTCCGTCCCCTGCCTGTCTCGGGCATCCCCCACTCTGTCATCCTTCACCTGTTTCTTCTTCTCCCCGTGGAAGGGTGGCCAGGCCCGCATCTGGCTCTCCACCCTCCCCCATCTACTGCTACCACTGTGCAAACCTGCCCCAACTCTGGCATGCTCCCCCTTTTGCTCTTGCCCCATCCCCTAGCCCCAATTCACTTTACCTTATTCCCTATGTAGGGCGGGTGGGTGGCCAACTTCATGACAGCGCGGCAGGCTGTCGTGGAAGAGGCCGTCCCCCTAATCCCATTCCTCCTATATACTCCCACCCTTAGACCCTCCCCCCACCTAGCCCCAGCCAATCCCTGTCCTGGTGTGTCACTTCCTCTGTCCCGAATGCCCCCGTGGAGAGACTAGACTGCGTCTGCTCTCCACGGGTCCCTACATCGGGACATAATAGTCGACACTCACTTATTAGTGTAAAAGGCCATTTATTAGGACAGGATTGCAAACATAACATAACATTGATATACACTGTAACATTAACTTATCGACCTTTCAACCTGCCCCTTTGAACTCTCCCCATTCTTCCTTTTTACTTCATTCCTCCAATCTTGCCTCCGTTCCAGCATCCACATGCATTCCCCCACAAATCCCTCTTTTCCTTCCGTCCCCTGCCTGTCTCGGGCATCCCCCACTCTGTCATCCTTCACCTGTTTCTTCTTCTCCCCGTGGAAGGGTGGCCAGGCCCGCATCTGGCTCTCCACCCTCCCCCATCTACTGCCACCCAGCAGAAACCCCCTTGGGCGTTTTGCTGCCCCACCAGCGAACCCACAGCAACACTGCAACCTTAAGCCGTTCAGCTCATCGTTTTTTTTTTTTTTTCTTTTTTTTTTAACAGTACCATAATGTAAAATGCATCCCCCGCTTCCTTCACCATAAATGCCCTCGCATTCCATCACTCATGTAATGAATCCCAACCAAAAACCTTCATAGCCAGATTGATCTTCCTCAAAACCCCTTTCAAGGGTATGTTTCATTGCCCCTCACCATCTTCTTTTGAGGACCGCTTAGTCCAAACAACACAAATTCCATGCCCATTCTGGGCAACAGACGCCATGCCCTGTTGCATGTGTTGCCGTAGGGTGAGCCCCAGGGAGCCGTACCAGGCCATTCTCCCCAGGTGTAACCAAATTGTCCAAACAGCCCCATGTTAGCCTAATAGGCATCACAGAAATGCAAGCTTCCCCATTCCATGTTGCTCTTTCCTCCCACAAAAATGGTGTGATGGCCACCCCAAAGGTCCAGCAAACCTCTGTAAATTTGCCCCTCTGCATATATCCCCTCTCGCACATGACTGATGATGCTCAACGTAATGGAACCACGTCCTCTTACCCGGGGCCACTTATGCATCCTGCAAAGAAAACATAGTTTAATGGTGGACTAATCTGCAAAGAAGCACCATAGTTTAAAGGTAGACTATCACAACCCCCCCCTTCTGCTTCCGCTACCATGCCCTTATACCTCTTGCCCTGACTCTCACTGCTCATGCCCCCACCTGACGGACACTGCGTTTTTCCACCACCCCCAACACACCAGAAGGAAAACCAGCTCCAACCTACACTGTCTGCCACCGTGGCTGCTCCACATAAATGAAAAACACGCAGACAATTGGCCTACTGCCTAACCCAGACAATGCCACCCTCAAAACTGCCATCAAATGGAAATGCATAAGATATTTCCCCTTTTGCCCGACAAACAGCTTCCTTCCCTCACGTCACCCCGTGCGTCCCGAAACTGTCCCCCATTCACATACCAGCCATGCTGCTGCAACTCCCTCTGTGCTCCCCATGTCTGCTTCCCTGGTCCCCCATTTTTTTTTTTTTTTTTTTTAAATATATATATACATATACACACATACACATATATATATATATATATATACACATACATACACACACATATACATACCAAAAATACCAATTATACCAATTATCCCTCCAACAGCCACCCAACTGACCCCCCCCACACCTGCTAACCGACTTCCCTCCAATAGCCAACTCCTAAACTCCCAGATGAGCCCCAAACCTATCTACCCTGCCGAAGCTGACCGTGCCACTTCAAGTGCACCCAACCAGCATATTGGCAATACATTCAATTTCAAACCGGTGGACGAACGCAATAAACCTTGTTCACCGCTGTTCCCTACCCCAGGGCCCTCTTTTTTTTTTTTTAAACCCCCATCAACCTTTCCACAATATCGTTCTCAACGGGATAGCATTGTAAACAAAATGCCCATAGAAAACACCTGCCCACTTGTCCACCCTTGTGACATGCGGGAAACCCTTCCAACCCCCAAAACAAAACCACGTAAACCCTCCCTTTCCATAGTACGGCTCAGCAGTCCCCAAATTGCCCCGTCACAAACCTACCAAATCTGAAAAACCAACCGTGTCAAGCGGGAAACTTCTCTGCATGGGTGGGGCTAACGACCCTTCGGCCCGTTTAATGACCATCCACGCCCCTGTTCCCAAAAATTCCTCCAGAAACCTTGACCTGCCTTCGTTCTTGCTTGAGCCAGGCTTCCAAAATTATTACCACCTTCAACGATCCAGGGCATCGGCAGCTAAACGCGCGCTGCCTTGAAAATTTTGTGGAGCAAAGCCCTGAAGCATGCAGAAAATTCCTCCGCAGATGCAGCGCCCTAAAGTCCCTTGCCCTCTGTCAGTTCAACAAAAACACTACCTTCAGACTCCACACATGTGAAAACTGATGGTTCGAGTGGCCAACCTCTCTCCCCACTCTGTCCAAACCACAAGCAGTGGAAAAACCTCTAGTACACCATACTCCCGTCTTAACAAATTTGGTTCCAGCCGTATTGCCGTGCTGTACCGTCCATCCCCAAAATTGGCCAACACCCCAGCAGCCCCTGTTGCATCAGGCAATATCCGCACCTGCCATACAGTACCTGTTTTCGCCAAAAACCCTGTATACCCTGTGTAAAACCATGCTAGAAACGTGTTCCACACCCGTATACCCATCTTCCGGCCCCTCAGGAAATTAAAAGTATGCACCCGGCATCTCAACAAATCCCACCCGGCTGCCACGTACCTTGTCCCCCCCATGTGCATATAAATTTGATCGCAGTAATTCCTTCCACCGCATAGTGCCCAGAAAAATCCCTGCCATGCCTCGTGGCGTCTTGCCGTGAAGGCCACCGTGTCCAGTTTGATTCTCCATTGTCAGTACCCCCCCGGTACCCTTTGTCAGCCCAGCGTCAAAAACTCGGGCCCCAGTGACCCAAACTGAAATGATGTTGATGACCCCCCTTCAGCTAGTGAGCCAGGACCATACCCATGCATCCATTTTTATATATATAATTGTTATTTTAATTGTTCAATTTAATTTTTTTTTTTTTTTTTTTTTTGGAAGCAGTCTGAACGTCGACGCCTTCCTGCTTCCCCACATCCTTTTTAGTTTACTCCGCACATGAAAAACTAAAAGCCTTGTCCAACCCATGCGCACGGCTTAAACTTGTAACCCCCTCTGTCTCCTTACCCTCGGTCTCCCATATTTATATCGTCTCTCCCCACTCAGACCTTTTGACTCTTGATCCACTACCCACCTCCTTGCGCTCTGCCTGTGTTGCACCTGTACCAGGCACTCCATGTATGGAGTAATCCCCCAACCCAAGAATATGCCATGGCACCGTAGCCACCCAGTAAAATATCACACTGGACCACTAGATCACCAAATACCTGGCACCACTGTGTGCATGCTCCTGCGTCCACCATGGACTTTGGACTGCGAGTCTCTTGTGAAAATTCCCTGTTTCCATCTTGGAATTCTGCCACACCTTAACTGAAAAAGGGGGGGGGGGCACGCCGCACCTGCGCCCCTTCCCCTTCCCGCTTCCAAATCACCACGTGCTCGTGGCTCTCCCTTTCCTCACAACATCCAAAACCACCTCCTAATTGAAATTGCCCCCATCCTCATCTTCCCCCACATGCGTCCTTAGCACCTTCAGAAAGCATCACATCACGCCCTTCTCAGCTCCTTACCCCTCATGGTGTGTGCCATTTGTGTGGTAACCACGTTCCCACGTTGTAGAGAAGGCCGCCGGAGACCCCTCTAGTGCTTCGGGCCAACGTCCAAGGGACGTATTGCGCCCCGTTGGTTTCACTACCTTTCTGCCAGCCTCCACTGCTGCCTTCGACTCTCCGCGATTTGCTTGGCCGTGTGCGCCATGCACTCCCCGTGCTCTGACTGCCCCCTAGGCCGCACCAGCCTCCTGCCCCTTCCCGAGATAATCTTGCGGCACCCCCACCTACTACTGACTAGACTCAGGCCCTCTTGACCCGGACGCACCTTCGCCCCCGTTTCCCGACCTGACCACTTGCCCCCTGCTGCCCCGTCTATCTGGGCCCACCTCCCTACAGTCTCCGATGTCCCCTAACAGCTCCGCCAATCATTGCTTTTGCCCCACCGTATGGGGCCTAAGCTCCCCAGTTGCTGCTGTCCACCCCACCGGCGTTCTCCCCCCAGCCGTTGACATGTTCAGCCCGGGGAAGCCCTGCACAGATGCGCACCTGAACCCCATTGTTTTGCCTCACTTTTGGGGGCTCCCAACCCCCACCATGCCTCACCTCCCTGCCTGCCCCATGCCTTTATAACCTGTATACTAACGTGTAACCTCTCCCCTCTGCACCCCCCCCACCAGCAAAAATTTTGAAACTGGGCAGAGCCCCCCCATCTCTCCCCTCCTCTGCTCCCACCCTCTGGGCCCCTCACAGCTGGTGTGTGCTATCCAAGCCGTGGAAAAAAACCCTGCCCAGGCCAGCATGCTTGGCCAGGAAAAAGGAAAAACGAACATGCAGCGTGCCGCCCTCTGCGGGGGCCGTATTTGTGCAAAACCAGGTGGGGGGGCTGGACATTGCAAACCCCCCACCAAAAATCCTCCGTTCACCGCGCATTCGCGGCAGCCTGCATGCGGCTGCAGCCGCCTCTTTGCTTTGCACCGCACAAATGTCTCTGGCGCACCCTGCCCCCCGAGGCTCGGTCTCGCGCAACGGACCTGGGCAAATCTGCCTGCCCAAAACACGCCGACATCGCGAGGCACGGCCCGCACTCCCGCGAGTTCCCCAAACCCAGGAACCCACCCCCTACCTTCCAACATTAAAGCCGCCCCCCACGGCCAACTTCATGACAGCGCGGCAGGCTGTCGTGGAAGAGGCCGTCCCCCTAATCCCATTCCTCCTATATACTCCCACCCTTAGACCCTCCCCCCACCTAGCCCCAGCCAATCCCTGTCCTGGTGTGTCACTTCCTCTGTCCCGAATGCCCCCGTGGAGAGACTAGACTGCGTCTGCTCTCCACGGGTCCCTACAGAGTTGAAAACACGGTGCTCCAATTACTTCGCAACAGAGCTACCGCTAACATACCAGGCTATTGTTAATTTCTCGGCTAATTAACGCCAGGGAAGGACCTTTTCCCTATATTAAACACCACACAATTCTGACACTAGGTCAATGACGCAGTGTCATTCTCAACTATATATATATATATATATATATATATATATACATATATATATATATATATATATATATATATATATATATATATATATATATCCATTCATGCAAACCAAAGTTTGGTGTAATTCCTTTCAGTCGTTTTTTTCTATAATAAGGATCATTCATTCAAACAAAAAGTTTGAAGGAATGCAAAATGTCACTTTTTGGTTTCCAATGTGTTTTTTTGCCCCACTTTTTGACAGATCTGTACAGTTTCCAAGAGTTTTCCAAATAGAATGGAATTAATTCTCAACAGGCTGCTCCATTGTTTTGAGACACATAATAAGAAATAAAAAACAATAATCCCTTTTCAACAGAAAGGCTCCTGTGTTTTTGAGAATAATTTATAAGAGGTATATTATTGCTATATTTGACTCTCATCCTGTTTTGTCCGGTGCTATTAACATGATTAAACACTCTCAATCAGCTGTGAGGTGGGAATTCCGACCAAACTGAAAAGCTGGCATGACTGACAATTAAAAAGAGAAGCCTATGAAAATACATTTTTTTTCCTGTAACATGCATATTGCCTATTTTATAAGAATAATGTCAAAATTGTGGAAAAAATGAACAAGATCATGTCTCAAGTAAAAAAATAAACATGCAAGATATCCATATATGTCATCTTTTCATAGCGAACCTATGTGGGGCACAAGGCAGATATTTTCTTGTTTTAGGGAGAGGCTGATGTTATACCTACGGCTGCTACAAGTGCCTCCAGCGGGTCTGTGAGTAGGTGCATGAGTGTCTGAGGCTGTCTGTGAGTGGGTGTGTAAGTGTCTGAGTGGGTGTGAAGTGAGAAAATTGACTTGAAAGAGAGAGCGAGAGAGAGAGAGAAAGAAGGAGTGAGGGAGAGATTTTTTTATGGCTTTGATGTCTGATATACTTAGAATGAGTTATTTGTCTCCAATTTAAAATAAAAAAGTATTCATTAAAAAATATAGATCATTTGTTTTTGTTAAAAAAAATGAAAATTCCGTTTTTTTGTCCTGAAGCTTGCCCTTGTTCTTGGTTTTTGCCCTATACACCCTTACTACACTTTATCTTGTATGCCTCATAATGTGCAGGTTCCCATTTTTCCCAATATATTTTGTCCTTTTGTGGCAGGTTTGTCATTTAAAATGTGTATTTTTACTATGTTTTTACTTAATGTTTTATAGCTTGGTAAATTAAGGCCAAGGTTTGGAAAAACACCTCAAATCATGTAGCAACTTCTCAGCAGTGAACGCTGATGTTTTCCAAACTTTTGCCAACGTTAAAGAGTTGTGCAGCTGTCAAAGTATTTAAAACATGACAAGAGGCACACAAATGTGCAAAATGTGTCATTTTGCCCTCTGCCACTCAGGATTGAGACCTCCAATCATTGGGCATCGCCAGCTGCATTTCACTGCATTTCACTGATTTCCTGTGTGCCACCCACTAGGCAAGTGAAGATGCTTCGAATTTCTCTGCTGCTATAGGAATTCTGGTAGGGACACTGGGAATTATAAAGTATTGCACTTGTTATACAATATTGAAGGCACTTCCACTCAGGGCTATAAGGGGCAGTCCTGAATGGCATGGGGAAAACCACCATGGAACTTCAAGTGCCCAGGGATGGTCAGCTGCAAACTAATTTGAGGTACAGAGTATAACAGAATTTTGCATATCCATTGTGAAGGGCTACGTTTTGCGGCTTTGCTGATACCCTTGCTGTATGATAGTTTCATTTAAGCAGGATCCACCAACTAGGTACCGGGAAGGGGGTAGTGTCCCCTTGGGCAAGGGTTTTTGCTTCCCCTGAAATGTTTGGACATATTCAGTCTTTCTGCCCACCCCGGGGGGCAGAAATCCCACTAGGATGCCAGGGATTTATTTGTTTAGTTAGTGTGGGGATGGAATTAGGTCATGATGGCCCTATCAATGCCCCCACCCCCAAAAAAATAGGTACAGGATTTCTGTCCCCCCTGTGGAGCAGATGGGGGCAGTAGCCCCCATCTGCTCTCTGGGAGGATGGAGTATAAGCCCACTAGCACACCAGGGATGTTTGTTATTATTATTGCAGGGGTGGGGGCTGGCCATCATGGTCTTGTCAATGCCGCTACCTCAGAAAAAGGGGCAACAGTCTTTCTGCTCCCCCGGGGACAGAAAGCCCATTAGGACACCAGGTATTTTTTATATTTAACTAGTGTAGGGGTGGGGGAGGGCCATGAGGGCCCTGCCAATGCCCCCAGCCCAAAGAAAATGGGTACCGTCATTCTGTCCACCCCGGGTGGCAGAATGTCCACTAGCACACCAGGAAAATTCTGTCACACTGGTGTGGCTGGGCTAGTGCCTGTAACAGGAACAAATCTAACTGAGGCCAATTTAGGTGTCTCCATGCAAATGTTCCTATTATCCTTCATTTCATTAGTTCCTTTGGTGGGACTAGGCCCAGCAACACAGGTGTGGCAGCATTTGTATTGGCACAGGTGGGACAATGCTGGGTAGTAGGAATTTTGTGGATTCCTGCAGATGTTTTCATCACAGAAACTGGGTGCTTTCAGGAAAATTGTGAGGTTCGCAGGGCATTGTGTGTAAGAAACCCTAATGTGATCCACAAAGTCACACCATCCTAGATTCCCCTAGGTGTCTAGATTTTAAAAATGTACAGGTTTGCTAGATTTCCCTAGGTGATGGCTAAGTTAGAGGCCAAAATCCACAGCTAGGCACTTTGCAAAAAACAAATCAGTTTTCAGTTTAAAAAGGTGATGTGTCCATGTTGCATTTTGGGGCGTTTCCTGTTGCGGGTACTAGGTCTACCCACACAAGTGAGGTACCATTTTTATCAGGAGACCTGGGGAAATACATAATAGTAGAATTTTTTTTTATTACCTATTGTCTTTGTCTATATCTGTGCCTTCCAAATGTGAGACAGTGTGTATGAAAGAAGTCATTTTGAGAAATGACCTGTAATTCACATGCTAGTATGGGTACCCCCAATTTCACAGATATGCAAGTAACCACTTCTTCTAACATCCATATCTTGTGCCCATTTCGGAAATACAAAGGTTTCCTTGATACCTATTTTTCACTCTTGCCAATTTTCAAATGATTTGTTATGTGCCTTGTACAGAATGAAAAACCATTGCAAGGTGCACTTCAGTTATTGTCTCTTTTAACATTGGGTTCTTGGGGAACCTACGCGCCCTATCTATCCCCACAACCAGAAGGGTCCAGCAGACACAACTTTATATTGCTTTTGAAATTCTGCTGTAGGTAGAAATTACAGATGAAAGCTATGCAAATAGCTGTTTTTTTCTCACCCTTTTCAATATATTTTTTGTATTTTAATAGTTTGCCCACTTTTCATAAATGTATAACATTCTGGGATCCACTATTGGTTTCATACCCATTTCTACCACTAACTGTGAGGTGGTTGAAAGCACAAAAAATAGGAAAAATTTAGTATGTCCTAGTAAAATGACAAAATTGTGTTGAAACATCTGATTTTCTGATTAAAGTCTGCCTGTTCCTGAAAGCTGGGATGATGGTGATTTTAGCACCATAAACCCTTCATTGATACCATATTCAGGGGAAAAAAACAGATACTTTCTTTTGCAGCACTTTTTTCCAATTTGTCACAAAATCCCTTAAATTTTAGCTGTATTTTGGCTAATTTCTCAGTTCCCTCCAGGATAATCCGCAAACCCTGGATATCTTTAGAATTCTCAGGATGTTGGAAAAAAGGACTCAAGTTTGGCATGGACAGTTTATGTGGACAAAAAGTTAAGGGGGCCAAAGTGCGAACTACCTCAAATAGCCCAAAAAAGGCTTACCACAGAAGGGGGAAAAGGCTTATCACCGTAGTGGTTAATAGGTGAGCCTAACCCTTAACAATCCATGTAATTACACATAGAGACATAAATAACAGTTTAATTTCAACTTAAAAAAGTCTGCAAAGTTAACTTTCTATCTATATATATTTACATGTATATAAGTTAGCAAAATAGCAGAATTAACAG
Source organism: Pleurodeles waltl (assembly GCF_031143425.1). Taxonomy (NCBI): domain Eukaryota; kingdom Metazoa; phylum Chordata; class Amphibia; order Caudata; family Salamandridae; genus Pleurodeles; species Pleurodeles waltl. The sequence goes on along the minus strand of NC_090444.1, from coordinate 1,218,092,396 downwards.
TAGAAAAAAGAAAAGATATAGAGAAATATATGTAAAATGTCCATTAAGTAGTAATAATTAAAAATATGAGAACATATAGGAATATAAGAACAGTTCTCTTTAGCCATTGTCAGCCACAGCTCACCATCTCCTTATGTGTTGCTCTCCTGATGACTACTGACGAGTTGTACATTCCAATACCTCTGTTGCTATAGAAATTCTGGCAGCAGGTGGTGGAGAATTGGAGTAGGTTGCTTGCAGTGGTAGCATATGTGTTTTCTCGCTGTGGATGTGTTTCACATCTAATAGTTAATAGGCTAAGAGCAGAAAACAGTGGTGAAAACAATTCCCTGCAACCTGAAGTCCCACTGTGAAACTTTAGCTGAAGCAAAAGGAGCAGGAATTCATGTGCTACATACATTTGTCTCAGGTGCAGTATAGCCCAGACATGCTATCCCTTCTTTATAAACAGCCACGTTTTGCAACATTGAAGGTACCCCAGTAGGTATCCAGTCTATTCATCCAGGCTTTCTTATAGTAGAATATATGTTTTAGTAACAGCTTTTATAATTTGTTGCAATTTATGTATAATGTTGTGGTTGTGTCTCAGAGGCCTAATAGAACGACTACACATGGTAACAGGTTCAAATCCCCATGGATTGTCTTAGCCTGTCATCATTCCTGACATGCTAAAATGAGTACCAGACAGTTGGATGACAATAAACATCCAATATCTGTCAGTAGCTCCAAATGATCCTTTAGGGTGAGCATTTGCTGTACAAATATAACTTTCTTATGTTCACTTAATTTTTATCTTGCTATACGAAGGTGCTGGCATGGCGGCATTCACACATAGCTTTCTGATGCAAGACTGATGTATAACTGATTCTGTCCTTTCTGTTGCAGTCCTGAAACATGACTGACTGTACACAGCCAAAGTAAACAGAATTCTTAAAGTTATACACAAATTAAATTTTTGAGCACTGCATTTCCATGTTGAGATCCATGAAAAAATGAACTCATAAGTAGGTCATGAACAATTGACTCTCAAAGGGTCTATGCCCGCAGAAACAATACATGTTGATGAATGTACTGCCACTTTCTAGAAGGCTGCTCCTGCTGTGTGATAGTGTAAATATATGAGGAAGGAGTTGTACTATAGGTACAGTTATAGAACCAGCAGATTTGTTTACAGGTTTTTTTTATAGGGATAGGACCAACATAGATCACTGCCCTGTTGTAGCAGATGAGCACTGTTGTCAAGGGTAGTAAGCCATGTTTACTGTTGTTGGATTTTGTAATTATTAATAAATGTCTTCATTTAAATTTAGATAACATTCTTCAGTAGCTAAAACACATGCTTTGAAACTTCATAATTTAATTTGAAAAAATTGATCATATTCACAGTCGTGCTTAGAATCAAATAATAAAACAAGCATTTGCAAAGCAGCGGGTCTCGCGTTTGTTCATGTTAGAGCTATTAGCGTTGTAAACTCCCAACCGGACTTCTCTTGCCACATAAGCTAATAATGAAAAGTAAAACAGTTTCACATATGTGAGCCGATGGTCGCCATGAGCGTGAAGGAGACACAGAAAAGGAAACAGATGTTCGCTCGCAGTGAAACTTATTGGCAAAAGTGCAATTATCCATGTAATGGCAAAAGTGGCAAAAGTGCAATTATCCATGTAACCAGCAAAAGATCAATTATCCATGTAACAGGATCGATGTCATGCAAATTGCTCGACTTCTGCCCAGTGAGATTGCGCTGCACAGAAAATGAAAAGATAAAGTAGTCCAGAAACCAGCTGAAAACACAGAGCCGCATATGTTTTCAGTAGTTTACCGGTGTGCTCGAGGAGGGCTAAACACTGGTAAAGGCATTACGTATGCATGCCTTTAACTAAAGAAATCAAACTATTTTTAAAAGGCAAGCCCACAAACTAATGAAAGTGATGGGCGGGACATGGGCATGGTTAGAAGCCCACAGAGAGATTACAGCATCGTCTAGAGCGCTTGTGCTCACTTGACCCTAGAAAAGACAGCAAAAAGCTCCAGAATGTGAAAGCAAAATAATTCCCTACAGCCTGATTGCATTGCAGGATATCAGGCTGCAGGGGCATGTTACAATTCATGTATGTTTTGTTTGTATAGTATACACTGCAAAACCTAATGGCTTCTAGGCACCAATATAGTGAGTAGGATGGTAATGCACTTGCATTTTTACATTTCAAGAGTGCCATTCAAATTCTGTCTTTTATCCCTTATCAGTTGAAGTGCATGGCTTATGTGATAAGTAATTAGGAGACCCCATGAAGGGTTGAAGCTGTTATGCTGAATTCCAGTGAGACATGTGTAGGTACATTCTTGGTGTTACCCTTTGTTGGCCAGAGTGGTGATTCTAGTCTAGGTGGAGACGCATGCAATTTACATTTGTTTTTGTGTTGTATTTTTTTTATTGTTAATTGCATCATATTACATAGTATAGTGAACAGTCTGTTAACCTAAGCCATTTCTGTTTCCAATCAGGTTTTCTCATAGGGAAGATAACAAGTACAGTTTTACATTCTATGAGTCATTATCAATACACATGTCTGTTTTTTCTAGGCATCATACATGTACAATTGTTATTTTATATCTCTCTTGTCTATTGCTATGCCATTTGCCATAGTGGCTTTTTGTCTTATAATAATGCATATACAATCAGAGATATGGTAAATTATTCAATGAAACCAACTTATAAAAGAAGAGGGAGAGAACAAAAGAAACAAGGATCCATTTGCTCCATGATGTCCTCGTTATACAATTCTACTGTAATAACAGTCATGGTCAATACTAACCAGGTGTCCCATTTGCCATCTCCTTGAGTCTCCCTGGAATATGCTGCTAGTCCATTTAAAGAGTGTGAGTCATAATGTTTTGTGATAAGGGTGGGATACGGTCAAGGGTAGTGGGGGACTATTAGGAGTGTATTGAGGGATATAAAGAAAAGTAGTGATTAGTGTGGGTTATGAGAACGGGGGGAGGAAGGGGGTGTGGCGGGTGAGGGGAAGAGGTGTCTGGGTAGGAATCTAAGTGTATAGAAAATGTAGAGTAGGGAGGGAGGGTATGGAAGGGGTAAGGGGAGAGAGGGCGTATATATGGATTGTCTTAGTGTCCATGGTATCTAATAGGCAGAAGAAGAATAAGGAAGTGGCAACGATAGTAACAATAAAAATCACTGTAATAATAATGATGTTAACATTAGTAGTGATATTAGTAGTGATAGTGATAGCGATAGTGACCAAGGGGAGGGGGCCGTGTGAATTCAAAAGGCAAATCATTATAGTGGCTGCTTCCATATGAAGAGAAAAATAGAGCCAGACTATAAAGTGTTATAAGATGTTTTGGGGCAGGGGGGTGTGGTGGGGGGGGGAATGGATCGGGGAATGACACGGTGATATGAACATCAATAGTATGTATAAGGATTGGGATATGAATAACGGAATAGGTTATGCCAAAAAGGTCAATGAATAGTGGATGGTGAGCAGCAGTTTTTATCATAGGTTATACAGTAGCTTTCTACCTTTCTACCGGGGGGGTGGAGGGGGTCATCTGAGTCCAGGAGGGGAGGGATGGTATGTTAGGTGTGGGTGGATGTACCTGCATGGGTATGATAGCAGGAATGGTATATTCCCACTACGTGGTATTTTGTTGAGTTCTCTAGGGGTAATCTGGTCCTAGTGTCCGGAGATGAAGGGTGACCAGGTCTGGTGAAACACCTCCGTTCTGTCCTGTAAACTGTAGATAAGTCGTTCGTGTGTGGCTACTTGGTACATTGTTGTCAACCATTCATCATGGGAGGGGACGGTCGGTGCACGCCAGTGTCTAAGGATGCATAATTTGGCCGTTGCTAGCGCGGTGTGTAGGAGTCTACTTTGAGTTTGTGTGATCTTATGGAGTTCTCCCATGTCGTGTAGCAATAGAAGAGATGGGGTGAGGAGTGGTGGGAGGGGTAGGGATTCTCGGAGGGTGTTTCCCACTGTTCTCCAAAAAGGTTGTACGGCTGCGCAATCGTGTAGGATATGGAGTAAGTCGCAGTGTGTGTGTGGGCACCTCCAGCAGTTTGCATGGGGGAGAAGTCTTGCCATATGTAATTTTTGTGGGGTCCAATACCAATCATGTAGTGTCTTAAAGAGGCAGAATTTCAGACGAGCCTCGCGTGCTCCGCGGTCCCTGGCTTCGATCAGGTCAGTCCAGTCCTCCAGGTCATATTCAGTTTGTAGGTGCGTCTGCCATTTGTTTTTGAGGGAAGTCAGGAGTGGGAGTGAGAAGAGGTGGCGATTCAGCAATGCCTGGAGTCCCGATATCGCACCCTTCATCTTCCCCCATGTCTCTAGATAGTGTAGTATAGGAGAGCGCGGGAGCTGTCGGGGAAGGGCACCTAGTCTCAGTTTAAGACAATGTCTGAGTTGGAGGTAACGCCATGAGTGGTATTCCGGGAGGTTGAATTTCACCTGTAGGTCCCTAAAAGTTTTCCAGGTTTCCCCTGATATAAGTTGGTCCACTCGTCTGATGCCTCGTTGACCCCAATCCTTCCAGGTAATAGTTTTCCCTCCGATTTGGAACCCTTTGTTGTCCCATAACGGAGCCCTGTCATGTAAGTGGGGGTCTATCTTAAGGAGCCGATGTACCCGCTGCCAGGTTTTCTTCATGGCTCCTATCATAGGATTGGTGGGTCTGGGGTATTTTTGGCTCGTATCGTATAATAGCTGGAGACCGTAGGGGGCCCCTGTAAGGGCTCATTCTACGTCCACCCTTAGCGGCGGGGTTATTACAGTCGGGAGTAGGAGGGCCATTTGTGAAAGATGTAACGCGTACGAATAGTGTTCGATCGAGGGAAGGCTTAGTCCACCTCATTCCCGACGGGCTATCAAGGTGGTTTTGGGTAGTCGTGGGCGCATGGATCCCCAAGCAAAGGAGCGGATACAGCGGTCTATCTCTCTTAATACAGGTAAGGGGATCTGTAAGGGGAGCATGCCTATGACATATAGGAACCTCGGCAAGGTTACCATCCGCACCGCCTGTACTCTGCCCCACATGGAGAGGTTCAGTTGGCCCCATTTCTCAAAGTCCCGTTTCATGGTATTGATCAGTGGGTCTATATTGTCTGACACCACATTGACCAACCCTGTATTTACGTCAATTCCTAGATATCTTAGTCGGGAGTGTTTCCATTTAATCGGTAAGCCTTGTATGGAGGCACTCACTGTGAATGGGGAAAGTGGTAGAGCTTCGCACTTGTCCCAATTGATTCGATATCCTGATATGCATTCAAATTCCGTTAGAATCTCCCTCAGGGCAGTGATGGAAGTGGGCAGGTCAGTGAGGGTAAGTAAGATATCATCTGCGTATAAATATATGTCAGATTTTCCGCCTGGTAGCGGGATTCCTGATATGAGGTTGGAACTACGGATGGCTGCCGCCAGAGGCTCCACCGCGAGTAGAAATAGGAGGGGTGATAGTGGGCATCCTTGACGTGTCCCTCTCCGGATCTCAAAAGTGTCCGACAGGAACCCCCCACAGTTTACCTGTGCTGTCGGGGAGCCATATAGGAGGCGCACCTTGTTAATGAAGCCTTCTCCTAACCCGAATCGTTTCAAGATTTCGAAGAGGTACCACCATTCTATTCGGTCGAACACTTTCTCGGCATCCAACGAGAGGGCTAGAGCTTCTTCTCGTGTATCGCGGGTGGCCCAAATGGCATGGAAAAGTGTGCGGAGGTGATTCCTGGAGTAGCGGCCCGGTACAAAGCCTACTTGGGAGTGATGGATTAACGAGGGGATAACTTTTTTAAGGCGAGTGGCCAGTATTCCCGCTAATATTTTAATATCTCCATTCAATAAGGAGATAGGGCGATAGCTTCCGCTAAGAAGTGGGTCTTTTCCGGGTTTCCGCAAGACTGTGATAGTGGCTTTATTAGACATAGGATGTATGGAGCCTTCCCTTTCGGCCCCTTGAAATGCCTCGTATAAGACATCTACAGTGTCGGTTCCCGTCCATTTCTAGAATTCAGATGTAAACCCATCCTCCCCCGGTGCTTTGTGATATGATAGATTAGCTATTGCTTGTTGTATCTCTTCCTTACTAATATCCCCTTCTAGAAGAGCCCTGCCTTCATCTGTAAGATGGGGGATGTGCGTCCTCTGCAGGAATGCGTCTAAGCGGGCAGTGTCTTCCGATGTTTCTGAGGAATATAAAGTTTGGCAGTACCGGCCAAATTCTTCTGCAATCGCCTGGGGGTGTGTAATGAGTAAGTTATCCTGGGTGCGTAGTGCCGGTATAGCAAGTGCTGTTTCCCGTTGGCGTAGTTGGGCAGCCAGTAAGCGGCCCGCTTTCTCTCCGTGCTCATAGTGGCGTCCCTTCAGCCGTTGTAGGGCATATTCTGCCTGTGAGGTGTAGAGGGTGTTAAGCTCCATTTTAGCCTGTTCTAGGGAGCGGCGATTGGAGGGGGTGGGTTGTTGTGTGTATTTCCTCATGGCCTGTGTTATTGTGTCTTCTAGCGTGTGTTGTCGGGCCCGTCTATGGGCATTGGAGATAGCTGCATCTCTCATTAATTGCCCTCTGATAGTTGATTTCGCCGCAGCCCAGAGAAGTTGTGGTGAGGTCACTGAGCCTTTATTGTCCTTCAAGTATGTGGCCATAGGGGTCTTAAGTTGTTCCTTCCCAGTTGGGGATCGGTATCTAGTGTTAGGGAGGCGCCAGGGTTTACGGCCGGGTGTAATCATTCCGAGTTCCAGGGTTATTACTACCGGAGAATGGTCTGATAGTGCGGCTACCAGTATTTCTATTGACTTAACCGCTTGTAGTATTCTATGATTAAGTAAGAAATAGTCTAGCCGTGACTGGGTCCCGTGGACCGAAGAGACAAAAGTATATTCCCTATTGGAAGGGTGGGAGAGACGCCAACAATCTATTAGGCCATGATCTGAGAGGATGTCTTTGAAAACGGCTCTATCTGCATTGTTACCCGCGTCAAGACCAATTGATCGGTCTAGAATGGCATCTTGGACTATGTTCCAGTCCCCCCCAAGAATATATTGTGAGGCACCTATCTGTGTCAGAAGACGGTTGAGGGAGAGGAAAAAGGTGCGCTTCGAGCCGGTGGGGGCGTATATGGAGCCTATGCATATTGTGGAGGATCCCACCACTAGCTTAGCCAGTACGTAGCGTCCCTCTGGGTCATGCCATGTTTTAATTAGTTGGAATTGCAGGGAGCGACGCAGGAGTATTGCCACTCCACATTTTCTTCCCGTTCCTTGTGTACCTGCCAACATGGGTGGTGTTCCGCTGTATATTACTTTTCCCACCCAATCTCTACGTAATTTCTCTGATTCCATCGAGGAGAGATGTGTTTCCTGTAGTAGAGCAATGTCGGTATGTTTGGAGCGGAGATAGGACAGTATCTTCTGTCGTTTAATATAATGGGTCATGCCGTGTACATTCTAGGACAGTGCCGTAAGTGGGGTTGTCGATCCCGAGGGCGCCGGATGTGTCATGGTTTATGGTGTATTGAATATGTTATGGTCCGTGTGGTGGGACCAGGAAGTAAGTAAGGACTGGGCTGAGAGGCAAGGAATATGGATTTCTTGTTCAGTTAGGCCTTGGGAGGTTGGGAGAGTTCCCCTTGGTCACAATACGAAAAATATAGAAGAGAAGGGAAAAGAAAAGAAAGGTAGGGAGGGGGATGGAGAGGAATAGCGTGGAATGTGCAGAGAGAGACGGACAACGATTAAGAATAATTGATAAAAGTGATAAAGAATAAATAGGAAAAGGAAAAAGGAATAGCAAATGGAAATTGGTCAGAGGATGAAAACACACACTACTGTCTAAAACCTTCTAATCTGCGGGTCTAACCTGTAAGGCCCGCACGCCGGTAGGGTATTATATCAATGGGGCATGATAAGGGAATAGATGCTTCGTTCCTGGTATCATGGGACCTCCCAGGGGGGTGATGGGGGGGGGGCCTCAGTCGTGTGGGTGCATAAATGGGTGCATGAAGTGCCGGGATGGGCTGGGCACGGGCCCGGAGTAGATGTTATGGTCCAAGAACGAGGAGGGAGGGGGGAGGGGGAGAGGGACAGGCCCGGGGCCATGTGCCACAGGACCTCCCGCTACACGTTCTGTGCTTATCATCTGTTAAGACATCTTAGAATATGAGAATTCTTAGGCCCGTATTTATACTTTTTGACGCTAAACTGCGCTAACGCAGTTTAGCGTCAAAAATGTTTGCGCCGGGTAACGCCATTCTGAAGCGCCATGCGGGCGCCGTATTTATTGAATGGCGTTAGCCGGCGCAAGCAGACCGGCGCTGCCTGGTGTGCGTGGAAAAAAAACACGTACACCAGGCAGCGCCGGCATAGGGAAAAATGGCGTTAGGGCGTCTTAAAAATGGTGCAAGTCAGGTTGACGCTAAAAAATCGCCTCCACCCGATTTGCGCCATTTTTAACGACGCCCAGATGCCATTTACATGACTCCTGTCTTAGTAAAGACAGGAGTCATGCCCCCTTGCCCAATGGCCATGCCCAGGGGACATCTGTCCCCTGGGCATGGTCATTGGGCATTGTGGCATGTAGGGGGGCACAAATCAGGCCCCCCTATGCCACAAAAAAAATATAAAAATAAAAAAATGTATACTTACCTGAACTTACCTGAATGTCCCTGGGGTGGGTCCCTCCGTCCTTGGGTGTCCTCCTGGGGTGGGCAAGGGTGGCAGGGGGGGTCCCTGGGGGCATGGGAGGGCAGCTGTGGGCTCATTTTGAGCCCACAGGTCCCTTAACGCCTGCCCTGACCCAGGCGTTAAAAAGCGGCGCAAATGCGGTTTTTTTTGACCCGCCCACTCCCGGGCGTGATTTTTGCCCGGGAGTATAAATACGACGCATTTGCGGCGCAGTCATTTTTTTGGACGGGAACGCCTACCTTGCATCTCATTAACGCAAGGAAGGCGTTCACGCAAAAAAATGACGCTCTTTACTCCTACTTTGGCGCTAGACGCGTCTAACGCCAAAGTATAAATATGGCGTTAATTTTGCGCAAACGGAGTATAAATATGCCCCTTAGTATCTTATGATGGCCTGCGGTGTTGCATTTTGAGTGTTCGTCCGGGAGCATGCCACTTGTGGTAGTCTTGGAGCCGCCATGACCCCGAGTTGTGTTAGTCTGATTACTCTCTTCAGTGCAATTGTTATATGCCTGAGAGTTAACTGTGCTGTTCTACAAGTATGCCTATGTGTTACATTGTGGCAATCAGTATTTGATAAATGTGTTTTTAGTAGGTCCCCACTCCCCTATTGGGTGAGCAGCAGATGTGGTGAATGGGTATGTCACTTATCTGTCCCAAGGTGTTCTAGAAGCAGGTCCGGATCTCCAGGGCAGCTGTCCTACTGTGGGTTTAGTGTTCAGCATGCTGATCTTCTGATGTTGGTATCAGGGGGGAGCGGGATTTGTCGCTGCCCGTGTCTTGAGTGTGATCAATCACTGCTTGCAGGATGTGCTCCCGGGATTCCTGTGTCTTTGGTGACCGATCATGTCCTCGGCCTCTTTTTTGCGAAGGGGGACGGTGAGTCTGGGGCCATGGAGTTGACAGACTAATAGCAGTTTCTGTATGCGCCGCTGGGGAGTCCGGACGGCCGGGGGCGGTGTCCATAGATTGCAGGGTCACACTATGTAGATAAGCGCTGAGGTCCTCGGGGTCAATGAAGTCTCTGGATGTGCCGTGGTGTGTGATCCACATACGTGCTGGTTCAAAAAGACCATACTTGATGTCTAGAGATCTTAGTTGCGGACGTAGGGCAAGAAATGCTCTTCTTCTGTCATTCGTTAACCTCGAGAAGTCTGCTGCCACTCTGTTTTTGTGTCCATCCAGTGATATCGGTTGTCGTGCTTTAGCTGTTGAGCTGACCTGGCGGGTTTGTTCATGGCGCAGGAAGCATGCGATGATAGGGCGCGGTTTATTTGCAGACGCTTTGTGTGAAGGACCAATTCTGTGCACCCTCTGAAATTCTGGGGGTGGTGAAAACTCTATGCCGAAGTGGTTGGTCAGCAGTGAGCTAAGAAAGGTTTTGATATCAGATCCTTCTTTTTGTTCCGGTATACCAAAAAAGCGTACATTGTCTCTACGACTTCGGTCCTCCAGTTCAGTAAGTTTAGCTCTGAGCGACTTTAGTTCTTCTTCCTGATCAGGGGTTGTCGCTATATGGTCTTCTACTGCCGACAGGCGCTGATCTAGGTTATTTGCTGTTTCTCTGAAGCCTGCTATATCAGCGTGGATTGAGGAGGATGCTAAAGTTAAGTCTGTTATTTTTAAGTCCATTGCCTCCAAGCGTCGTCCAACTGAGGCAATCTCTTGCAGTATACGGTCTGTGGCGTCTAGTGTGGGTTGATCTACCGGGGGAGATGTATGCCCCTGTGATGCCGTTAGTGCCGTCATAGCTTTGGGTTGTGCAATGGCTTCCGAGAATAGCAGTTGACGAGAATGTTTACTTGCGGTCTTGTCGTTGGGCTTTGTTCTCAAGGGGTGGAAATCAATTAGGAGATATTATTTTAAGATCTAGCACTTGTAGATCCACAGAAAGTTTCCTCGACTTCCAAGGATGGGTCAGACCTTGGAATATAGGATCTGCTGTGGTCTGCTAAGCTTTAGAGCGTGATCTATAGAGGATTAGAATATGCTCAGTTTCTGATAGAGGTCCATTGATATAAAGCTGAAGAGAGATCAATGAATTTTGAGTGTGATGCAGCGTGCAATAGGGGGGGGTATCTTGTCTATCTTTTATTTTAGATCAGTCTCTTATTGTTTAGTTGGAGGGTCAGGTTACGTAGTGCGACACGTGTTGTTCTACTCTTCTTTCTTCTTCCTATTCTGGTTTTCCTCCCCCTTCTTTGCTTCTTTATCGTTCCTTATGTGAGAAATCTTTGTCCCTCTGTTGCTCTTTGAGATCCTTTCTCTGTCTCCCTTTTGTCTTCCTTCCCCCTTTTCCTCTGCCTCCCCTCTGGGTGTCGTGGAGATTCTTATTCTTTGCGCGCTAGGTCATAAACGAGGGGGTGGGGGAGTATGTCCTTTATTTGCTGCTGGTGGTGTCGCTAGATAATGTTGTTTGAGGGGTCTCACCGTCTCAGCGTGCGGTCTCCTTCAGGCACTATTTAGTCCTCGTGTGATATTGCTTCTTTTCCTTTCCGCCGTGGTCGTCGTGGTCGTCCTCAGGCCTAGGTTCCTCAGTGATCCATCCTCCTCGGGGTCCCCTCTCCCTCCATCCGCATGAGGGGGCAGTGCAGTGCTCCAGCGCCCGGGGAGCCAAGGCGGAAGAGGGCCGATCCGGGCGCCTCCCTCGCGACGTGTCCCGGGCCCGTGTGGCACCGCACCTTAGTCCGCGGCTCCGCGGAAGCTCGGAGGCCGCATTTGCTCTCGTGTCTGCCGCCGCTCTGGTCCCACAACTTTGCCCCTCCGGAAGCCCCCTCCCTCCGCCAGCCGGGAGGCCACACTAGGGGTCAGGATCGCAGGGGGAAGACCCTCTGTTTGCCAGCTTGACCTGCCTGGCGCGCGGAGATCTTTTCTCAGGCGGCCATTTTCTTTGACGGCCAGACCACGCCCCCCGCAATTTACATTTTATTGTTGCCTGTCTACTTTTGTTGCTGTGATCATATAGCTTCACTTATACATGGTAGATTGAGATAATTCAATTAGTTGGATTTTGTATTAGGAGAAGCAGATTGGATAAACGCATATATCCAGGTTACTTGCTCCACTGCCATAATGGGGCAGTGAACAAGATCAAATAGAAATATAAATGTTTTGGCTAATAAATATGTAAATAGAAAATTCTAAAATAAATAGAGCAAAGTACATTTTTACCATTATATTTCTAAATTGTTCAGAAACACTCTCAAACTAAACTGACTAATTCTGCTTGTCCCTCCAGCTAACATGTTTTCTCTCTCAAACTTTGCCATGTTACAGTGCAAGGCTAGAAACACTCTAATAGTGCTTCTCATGGTATCTCATGTCATGCTTTCCCTAATTGCCACCTTTTATTAAACCATCCTTCACACCATCAATAACACCGTCTATTACTCCAGCCCTAACACAATCTAAACTTTCTTACCTCATTCACTCGCTGAGCCATACCATGTCCTTTATTGTAAAACTAACACTTAGTCCAACCATAATGATATAAAACCTTCACTCACGTAATCTGTTACTAATTCAAATTATCACCAAAGTAAACCTACAAAACCCTATGCCGGGAATAACATTAAACAACACAAAAAGAGTGAGCCTAAACAAGGTGCAAAAATATTATTGATAATCTGCCTATTCCTTTTGTCATAGTTGTAAAGGGATGATCAAATGTCCCTCTTATGCAAAAAGCATTGACTGGGATGATGAGTAGCTGCTTAGGTTATCATAGCTTCTGTTTGCTGAAATGCGTAGGTGGACTCCTATCCTGTCATTCACAAGCACTTGTGGATCCATTTAGTGATGGGAAACAGAGATGTGAAAAATGGTTGCATATACTTACCATATTTAACTTAACATACTTACCATTTCCAGATTACTGATTAAAAAATAACAATAATCCTTGATGGTGCAAGTAAGGTGTAGTGTGGGGTTGCAGCCTGGTCTGTTGGTTCTAAAATTGCAGAAAGAAGCTCCAATCCTCTGAAAGTAGTCCAGATGTGGAAGACACAGTTATTGTGATGCTGCTAGAGCCACAGCAAATCTCTGCAAAGGTTGGTGAAGACAGCACGCCTGTTGACACTATTTGCTATAAATTGAACATAACAATAACATATGTATGTACTGTGCATCCAGGGCAATGACATACATTTACTCTTGGTGGGATATTATCTCTTCTTGCAGTCTGTTTTTGGTCTGCAGGCGAAAGAGTAAGCTGTTAACAAGACAAGCATATTCATTGTCCATGCCAGCTTGAAGCACTTTTTCTAGTTTATGTAACCCAGAATGTAGCAAGTAACCATCAAATACCCACTGTACTTCTAACAGGACCCTGTGCTCTGCATTACCATATTTTATTAACCGAGGAGCATTCAATTAGATAAGCCATGGGGGTAGAACAGTAGGAGTCTACAAACCTCAAATATGGAACATCTGAGGTCATAGCCTAACTACATGAGTTTCAGAGAAGGTCTGAAAACTGAATGTTCCTGATTTCCTTTCAAATGAACCTCCTGTACTTAGTAACATCAATGGAGAATGTCGGCTGGCTTCCCTTGACTATGCGGACTCTAACTACCCCATGTTCATACTCTAGTAGCGCTCTGAAATAAGCAAAAGGTGACATACAACAACTTGCAAAATTTCTTATTATAGGCACAAACACATGAATAAATAAACAAACCCATAAACAAATAATAACAACTAGCAGTACTATCAGGTTATCCTTAACATTGTCTCTCATGAGAACATGCCTTTTTTGACTCAGCTAAGTCATTGTCAGAAAGAACTACAGTCATCATTATTCATTAATGCAAAATTATACAAAAAACATACATGACTTATGTAGGTCAACCTCAGTTGTCTTCATATTTTCTCCCTATTCTTGCGTTTGTCTCATCCGGAAGTATTTCAGTCTTACAGTGGAGTGACTGGATGAATTGGATCCTGCAATGGCATACTTGAGAAGACTTGTTTATTGTTTACTATTCAGAACTCCATGGGAGTGTAGGTTTCCTTGCGCTCTCACTTTTTTCCCCTTTATTCCATCCCACCTATTTACTCTCTTTTCCCTGCTCTTCCCCAGTGCTTTAACTCTCACTCACCATCCTGCTGGCATTTTTTTTTATGACCTGGCAACAACAAAGTGCTGCCTGAATGCTCATCCAGTTGCTTGTGCTTTGTGCACACATATTCCCTTTCTTTTCAGTTTTTAGGGGAACGTTCTAACATAGAAATTTGCCATGCTAGAACTGTAAATTTAAAATCATTCAAATACACAAAAGCTGATGGACGGATGCTTGCAATACTCCTCCCCACTGGCACTTGCTTGGGGTATCATTCCAATCCATCGTTCTTTTGCCCTCCTTGCCACCTCAGACTAAACCCAGGTACATGTAATGCACATCAGTCTTGAACCTTGCACCGATAGGAACAGGCCATCCCGAACTGCCAGCCCAGGCCCTCTCTGAACCGGAACACAAGCAACCCAGACCGATTTTACTCTGATTGGGGGTCTGTTCCTTCCTAAGGAAGCAGGGTCTGGACTGATTTGTATGTCGCTGGGTCTAATTTGATTTTGCAAAGGAACGATGGGTTGGAATACTATTCCATGAACATATATTACGTCAACCCGTTTTGAAATAACATTTTAATCCTCTCATGTAAGTTTCATTTACTGTGGAAACTGACTCTTGTTTAAACTTACTAAAGCATTTTACCTGGAATATACTTTTCTGTTAAAAATAGTATATTAATCTATGCTGCACTCTGTCTACATAATATCATTTTCCACTTAATATAGGTTTGGTGTAATCATTTTAATTTAAACATGATTTTGTCTAAGGGAATATTTACATGTTAGGTTCTTACACGTAGCGATTATTTTAACCAATGTAGTTGCGGATTTTCTTTGTACATTTCCTTTGGCATTAATCTCCTGTCCAATTGCTTTCATATTTGAATTTAAAAGAAAACAGTTCAAAAGCAGAATGTAAATACTTGAATGTGCAAAATGACACATTTTTCACTGGTTACATAGCATATTTAGTGATAGAACCCAGTGTCGTTCCTAAATATGAAAAAAACAATGTTGTCACGTTAATTTATATATTTGCATTTAATTGTGTGAGGCAGGTGTTCTGAGTGGAAGATTCAGAATAAGGTGAGCTGCTGAAATTTACTTATATTGTCTACAGGCGTGAAAAAAAACATTTGGAAGGCCTAAGTACAGGCGTAGCCATAGGCCAGTCAGGGTATCAGTTTGGCTAAACTACTGTTTCGTGACAGAAAATAGCAAGCAAAGTGAGAATTTCCTTAGAATTCTAAGGATTAGAAAGCAGACCACATAAATGGTGGTGACCTCGTTAGTGGAGGATGGACCTTGACCTATAATGAACCTAGGGTTTTGTCTGAGGTAACAGGAGTAGGGCATGTACCATTTTCCATAGACCAAGAGGCTGAGAATTAAGGTGAAGATGTATTTTAGAAAATGAGAATCCATCTCTTTGGTTTAAAGGCAATATATTACCTACACTGAATTTGTGTTTTTGATATAGTAATGATGATTTGAAGATCATCAGCATAGAATACCATTTCAAACCCAAAGGAGAGTACTAACGGACCAACGGGTAAACATAAACTTTAAATTAGGTAGGGCTCAAGGAGGAGCCCTGATATTCAGAATGCCTAGCAAAGGTCTACAATTCAGAGGCTAACCTATTTTTTTTAAATCTTTCTCTAACTGTACTACACATTACCTATGAACATCTTGCTGATATCCTGACCATTTCAGAAACATAGGACCATATTTATCAAAGAGTTGCATCTTTCATGCACCACGCAACATTAGATTTATGAAGACAGGCAAGGCCACCCTTGTGTGGCCTTGCCTGGCTTGATAAACATAGGGTAGTACAAAGCAGGGCAAATCGCTGCATTGGATTACTCTGCTCTTGCAAGGCATTCCATGGGTGGAGTCTGGGTGTTCCGATGCATTCACCCATGGATTTTGGCACATTCCCAGATTTACCATTACTGTCAGATAAGGCAATGTGTCAAAAATCCACTTCTCCCTAGGTGAGACGTAACAAGAAAACTTGTACTTCCTCTTTCTGCAGCACACATAGAAACAGGAAAATGTCTCTCCGGATTGATAGAAAGAGGAAAATGCCTCTCAGGATTGGTTTTGTGCAGAGAGGTGTCCCTTCCTGCACAAAATTCTCCTGCTTACAATGCAGGCCCCCGTGCATTATGGTGCAGGGGTGTCTGCATTAGCGGTAGGTAGCACATTGTGCTCCAGCCCAGGGAAAAGCCAGGAATGCATTGTACAATGTTAAGTACCGCACATTACTGTCTTTTCCATACCACACAGAGCAGCAAGGTGACATGCTGTAATGCGCTGCATGATTTATGGATATATGTGCCCCATAATGTTTATGGAGGGCCTTTGAATTATGCCAGTGATCTGAATGTTATTTTATTATTTAGAACCTTTGTTTGACCACAAAGAAATACAAATAGTACAATAATAGAGGAAATATATACTTAAAGCAAAATGAATAAAGGGAATGTACAACTAGGCCCTTCGTTAGAGTTTAGTGGAGTGAGAGTATTCCTGTAAATTGGCAGTGGACATACCCCCCCAACTCATGGTTCCTCTGTTCTCTTTAGAGTTGGAGGAAGCACTGCATTTACACCAGTCGATCAATATTAACCTCTGATATAGCTGCCCCTCCTTCAAAAAAGTGCCAGATCACAGCGACAGTCATTCCACACTAAATAAATTTTCCTTTCTTGTGTTTGCCATGTGAAGGGTGCCAACATGGTCAGGAAAAATTTAAAATGACCCTGATGCACAGATAGAAAGCCCCCTGTGCATTAGGGCCATTTACTGTATTGAGACTCCTTCTTTCATCATTCATTTTCTCAATACAAAAAAGCTTTAAAGATTGTGACCTGATGGACCAACCTTCAGTGCTTAGAAGGGAGAGGCCACAGTGGCAATTCACTTTACAGTACAAGGATCCCTGCCAGGAAGATGGCAATCTGTAAACAAGGTGGGCTGTCTGCCGCTAGGTAGGCAGAGGCCATTACTTCCATCCTCCCACTTGGCATACCATCCACCAGGGTCTTAATGAGCCCCTGGTGATCTTTAAATGCACACTATACAAAACTAACCTCCTGATTTAAATGTTGGCAGAGGGTAATACGTCGTCACAAATGTGACGGATATCCCACCTCCTGGATAACCTATGGGAATCATAATACGATTGACGGGATACCCATCACGTTTTAACCAAAGTATTCCCTCCACCAACATCTAAATCAGGCCATACATGATTTAATACTGGATTAGTAAGCTTGCATCATCATTAATTTTATTTGTTATAGTTTACCATCTTATTATCAGGATATATTCATTCAGAATATAGAAATATATGGAAGCATGGTATTTGGATCAACAGTGATCATGTTACAAAATGAAAAAGGACCATAAAAAAAGAAAATGGAAATTACATACTGTATTCAAAATCAATTGTTTAAATCTTTAGAAAGCCATGCAATATTCTTCAACAGTTGTAAAAACAATGCTAATCCTAAAACTATCCTCACTGTTCCATCTTAAAGTCAATAGTTAAAATAATTTTCCTAGGCATTATACTAGCTTGGTTGAAAGGAAAGCTTTCATTTTTTGCTTTCAATTTTGTTTCGTATACTTTGGCAAATTAAAAGCAGATTTGTGAGTTTATTTTGTGCTTTCATAAGAGGAGGTTAGACATGCTATATTTTGTGTACCATTTTTTACATTAAGTAAAATGCCTGGGGTCATTTCACAAAACCCATTTAACTGGCAGTATTTTATGTCCTTGGCAAAAGGGTAAGGCGGTACTTGTCCGAAATACCCTTTATTATGCTATAAGGATTATAGATGTAATAATTTGTGGCAAGAACATTTGCTGTGTGGCATTTTGCTGTGGGGGTGATGTGTTCTGTTTGTTTTTCTGTTGTTGTATATTTATGATGCACTAATGCAATGTGACTTTGTTGTGTTGTAGTGTAGTTGAGATCTGTTTTGACTGCTTCATTGTGTTGTTTTTTTTAATGTGCCCTGTAATGTTTTCTCTGTTCTGTTATATTGCTTTCTGTATGATACGGTGCTATTTACTGCAGTTTCTTTTTGATATGTTAAAAAAAAAAAATTTATTTGCAGCCAAAGCTGCATGGGCTTTCAAAGTTCCTGTGACAAGCAACAATTTACCATTGTCTAAGTTGATAAAACAGCACTGCTTCAGCTCCTAAACTATTTAGGATACAAGCTAGCTCAAAATTGTGGCAGAAACTGTGGCACAGATTTACTAACATTGTGTGCCATATTTATGTCACAAGTGAGTAATTTTGTGCTACTTTGCATCAAGGAGATGGTTCGCAGGATGGTGCACACCATGGATGATGCACAAGCCTTATGTCAAAACGTTATGCGTCTTCGATGCAGCAATAATATTAGAGAAAAGTGTTTTTCTCCAAACTTTTCCAACTTTGTTTGCATTCTGTACAGTACAGCATACATAGAAAGTGAGAAAAGTGTTAAACTCTTTCAAAGCATAGCTGTTTTTACTGGATGATTACCCTTCCAGTACAAAACCTAAGATTAACATCAGGCACACACCCTTACACTGTCTTATAGGAGTATTGCAATCTAAAGTGAATCAGCTCTAGAGGAGAGAGCAACAATGCTATATCTTAGATGTGATGCTGTTCTACTCTCTCCCTTTCCTGAAGGGCAGTGCAGCAACTTTGGTTCCTATGCTACATCACAAGAAAAAGTAATAACTCTCTGCATGCCTTAACTTAGCTCTCACTGTGCTCACTTTTTTGGATACGGCCCTCGATCTCATGAGAAATAAACATCTTTCTGTTATAGGGAAAGGGACATTTTTTCAAGTAAACTCTTAGCCCTGATCATAGATTTTATGTTAGTACAAATTTTGTTGTGAACTTTCGCTAGAACAGTGGTGGATCCTCCATTTGGGCTGAGGAGCGCAGGTCCCGCCCGCCAGCAGCGGCAGCTGCAAAACCTTTTAACCCCTTCATTGCCAGGCCTTTTCCCCCTCAGGTGCCAAGCCTTTTTTGGGCTATTTGGGGCAGTTTGTGCTTAGGCCCTCATAACTTTTTGTCCACATAAGCTATCCATGCCAAATTTGCGTCCTTTTTTTCCAACATCCTAGGAACTTTAGAGGTATCCAGACTTTGTGGGTTCCCCTGAAGGAGACCAAGAAGTTAGCCAAAATATGGCAAAAGCTTTTTTTTTAAATAAATGGGAAAAAAGGGCTGCAGAAGAAGGCTTGTGGTTTTTTCCCTGAACATGGCATCAACAAAGGGTTTGCGGTCCTAAAATCACCATCTTCCCAGCTTTTAGGAACAGGCAGAGTTGAATCAGAAAACCCAATTTTCCCACACAATTTTGGGATCTTACTGGGACATACCCCATTTTGATTATTTTTTGTGCTTTCGGCCTCCTTCCACTTAGTGACAGAAATGGGTGTGAAACCAATGCTGGATCCCAGAAATCTAAACATTTCTGAAAAGTAGACAAAATGCTGAATTCAGAAAGGGGTAATTTGTGTAGATCCTACAAGTGTTTCCTACAGAAAATAACAGCTGAAATAAAAAAATATTGAAATAGAGGTGAAAAAAACAGCCACTTTCGCATCACGATCGGGCCGCAGAAATGCTTGCAGAGACATTAAAGGAAAGGCCTTTCCTTTCCTTTCATGCCTCTGCTGGCCCCCTCCTCCCGAGCGGAAGAGAAATGCTTTTGCATTTCTCTTACACATCGCGCTGGAAGCATACTTCCAGCGCGATGGGAGCTGACCTCTGATGAGTTCAGCACGCAATTGCATGCTGACGTTATCAGACATCACTGGGGGGATTTGGGAGGGGGGGTCGGGGGTGGAAGGGGAAGCGATTCCCCTTCCAGCCCTAACCTGGGGGGTGGGGGGTGGCCCTCGGGGGAGCGCTACCACTTCCCCAAGGACCAGTAACTGGACTTAATGGTTACGTCTGTGGCTCCTGAGAGGCACTGCTACGGACATAACCATTACGTATGTGGCAGGCAAGAGGTTAAAGAAAATGATAATAAACCATGTTTATTATCGTTTTCTTTGAAAGGGGCAGGGCCATGGAGGTGATGTGCACTGATGGGGCGTGCTCAGCACTCCCCCTTCACAGTGCATGTGTGTTTGGACATCCGTCTCGGGCCGGCCAAGCACACGTGCTGTAGGCTCTCTCCAGCCCAGCAACACAGTTGCCGGGCTGGAGAGAGCCTGCAGAGGCTTTTAATCTGCCTGGGAGCACCCTGGCTGGGTGCTCCCAGCCAATCCTGATGCTGCTGTGAGCAGCGTTAGGATTGGCGCAGGGCAGGCTGGGAATCTGTGCCTGAAGCGAGGAGCTTCAAGGAACAGAGGAGTGGCAGAGGAGGTAAGTGATTTAAAAAAAAATGTAATTTAATGTTTATTCCCACTCCACCTCCTGCTCCTCCCCGGCACCGCCCCTTCCATGGCCAGGGGACCGCTACTGCAGAAGAACTATGCTGAATGTTGCTAGCAAAAGATATCTCATCAACCTGTGCCTTTAACTATCTTTTAACAGCTATTGCAAATTCACAAGTCGAAGCATAAATAAAAAAATATAGTTTTTGAATGATTAGGAATACTAACCCTTAGCCAATAAACAATCAAATGTTTACTCATAAAAATCTTGTTCAGGCATATGGCTGCTGCAGAAAGGCTCATTCAACAGCTTGATCGAAAATTTTACTCTAAGAATGTCATCTTCAACCTGAAAAGTCCTGTTTTGGTTCTGACAGCTTTCATCCCTAAAAGAGTTAGGTAGGCTGAGTACTTTTTTTTAGTAACTGTGAAACCTTTTTTAGTGGATGGCCCGTGGTACCACCAAGGTGACAGAGTAAATTATTCCGTCATCCTAGTGGAGGGGCCACTTGTCAAATTTATAAATGACTATCGAGCTGGTGGTCATTTACAAAGCATTGTCAGGAACTGCCATTAGAGAAGTTCCTATCAATGCCTCTGGTTGTCTGGTGCAGGGCTACGTCAACATGACAAAGCCCTGTTCCAAATAGTTTTCTTTATTTTCAAAAGGAAAATCCCAAAAAATTATTTTCTTTTGAAAATAAAAAATATAATTTTCCTTTCACCATGGTAGCCCTCTCCCATGATGAGGGGTGCATTTAATATTCCACACGGCTATAGGAGGTGTTCAGCCATATCAGAGACAAAATAGTCTCCACCATGACTGAGTCTATGGTCCAGCCACATCTAAACTGGGCAGGTGGCCCATTATCTTGGCAGTATAGATACTCCATCGCCATTGCAACAGAGTGCCTATACCATCAAAATGTAAATCGGTTCCTTTTGTCTCAAGAAATGTATAATCAAAAGTGTCATAAAGTACTGTATCAGTGGTCCGTTGTGTAATCATTCATAAAAACATTTGCTTGTATGCTTGCAACATTGGAATACCTGAAAGAGCTCCATATTTATAATTATATTGTGCCTAACCACCCATTACCCTCTAAACATGTGCTAGTACCCCTTGTTATATTCCTTATAATTTAACTTGTCATCAGTCACCACTTGGAGATACCTGTAAGATTGCCCACTCTAATTTGGTCTTACCAATATACTATTCATAGTGAAATTAGTTATTACCAAAAAACATAGTTGTGGTTTTATGAAGATTAAGGGCCTTATTACGAGTTCGGTGAACAGTTTAGGCCATCTGCTGAACTTCAGATGGGGAGGTTGCTGCCATAGTGACTGCCTCCCCACTGGGCCCATTAAGAGAGTCCTGCTAGGTCAGTGGGCAGAAATGTGAGTTTCCGCCCTCTGGCCAAGTGGGAAACACCCTTCAGCATTGTCTCCGGCTCATAATCGGGCCGGCGACAATGCTGTAGGATGCAGGGTGCACCAGCACCCTCTCAATATCTACTGTCTGCAAAGCAAAGCAGACAGTGAACATTGTGATGGTGCTGGCCAGGGGGACCCCTGCACTGCCCATGGCATGGGCAGTGGAGGGGCCTCCCTGGGGCCCCCTGCACCCGTTCTCTGCTAGCCTTTTCATGGCAGTGGTACCGCCATGACCTCGCTGGTGGAGGACAAGGTCATAATCCCTAGGGCAGCGCTGCAAGGACCGCCGCAACTGCTAGACAGCCAGGATCTCTGATCCTGGTGGTGTGAGGAGTCTGACCACAGGAGGACCGCCGTGGTCATGATATGGCGCTTGGACCACTGCATTGGCGGCAATCCAACTGCCACCATGAGTCTGGTGATCAAGTGTCCGCCAGACATGTGATGTGGCCCTAAGTGTTAACACACTTGCGCAAGTAATTACCCAAAGGTTAACGTCACCTCTTCAAGCTTGTAGGTTTGTTGTCCATGTCAATAAGGTCATCTGCATAACGCGAAAAGCTAGTTTTGGATCTTCAATTTTTGAATGGTATTATCTTCTTCAAAGCCTCAGGCAAGACAGGCTGAATTAAAAAAATAGTAGCTGATCTAGAACACACCTGCTTGTGACCATTAAAAATGGGAATCTTTTTAATGAGCTCATCATTTATCCCAAGTTGTACCTTTGATCAAGTGTTACAGAGAAGAGCAATAATGATTGAAAAGACTATGAGCCTGATCACAATCTTAGCGAATGAATTATTCCGTCACAAACATGACGGATATCCCTTCCATCGTATTATGATTCCATTAGATCCTATGGGGATCGTAATATCTGTCACGTTTGTGACAGAATATTCTATCTGCCAAAACCGTAATCAGGCCCCACGTGGGATATCGAGTGCATCTAGTTTTTCCCAAGGACATTTTTTAGTACATTCTAGACTTTGAGTGTAACATATATTGTGGGGTTCCATGAGCTATAGCTAAGACTAAGGGGGTCATTATGAGTTTGGCGGAAGGAAAATGCTGTCTGCCAAACTCCCGAGGTCAGGTTACTGCCAGTGTGGCCACTTTCCCACAGGCCCCATTAGGAGTTTCCCACTGGCCCAGCAGGAAACAGCCTACAACATTGACGCTGGCTCATAATTGAGCCGGTTGCAATGCTGCAATGAGTAGGGTGCATCAGCACCCATTGTGCTGTTCACCTTGTCCATCCGAACATTTGGAGAGACTAAATAACATTTGTACTGAAAATAATGAGGTATCCTTAGTCAACGAACCTCCTGTTAAAAAGAAAAAAGGGGGCACTACAGTGAAAAAGGAGGTAACAAGGTCTAAAGCCAGTAATATTAAACGCGTCCCAGGGTGTGGGAACTGATTCAGTTCACTCCGACAAAATATGAACTAGATTTGAGGCTATCCTACAAGTTCATCTTCAGCCTCTGCTTGTTTGACTTGATAGAACAGAAACCAGTATGGCTAATTTAATTCAAATAAGGAGTTCTAGCATATCTGGTGCCTTTTCTTCAGCTAACCCCTACTTTGCTAACAATATGGTTTATGATGTTAATAATGTTTCAGCTGTATCTGTAGGCCCACAAACTAAGGATATAGTTAATTCCAATTTTCTACTTCTTCCAAGTCTGCCCTTGTATGGTCCTGTATGCTCCCCAATTCCACCTCCCCCACAGCCGCACATGACTAATTAACCTGATCCCACTGTTTCTAATGAATGTGTCTTGTCTACTCAGATAGATCAGTTGGAAATGTGTGAGTTGAAAGGGATGTCTGACTGAATCTGCCCCCTACCGTCTGTCCATATGTTTTAATTTTGGCTACGGTCCCTAAACTTAAATTGTTCCGGGGGAGTCAACATCTCAGCTGATTCACAGGGTTCTTCATTGTCTAAATAAGCACATGGGATTTAATCCCTTACCATTAGCTCATATACTTATGGCTAGGAGGGTTGAATGCATTGGGCCTTCCTCCAAAGTATTATCTGGTGAATGTATAGAGAATTTCAGGGAACGTGATATTGTAGGCAGTCTTCCATCCCAGCCTAGTTTTTCTCTTCCCGGTCACTCACAAATACTCCTTCTTCCACTGGGCAACTTTTACAAACCTCCACCTGTTAGGTTCCCTTATGCCTCTGGCCCAGTCTTACCTGTGTCTCTAGTCCAAATATAATGCACTTTAAACCATGTTACATGGGACTGCCTCTTACCAATAGATTTGCAGCCTTGGAGGACATGTGGAGGTGTGATTGACTTATGAATGCACCTGTTGTTAAATATATGTATAGCCATGATGGACAGTATATCCTTCCACCAGAGGTCTCTAGTAATGAGATCTTTTGTTTCATGAATAGTATAGATATTCCACATAACCGTCCATCATAAATTGTCACTTCATTTAGAAATGTGGTTGTCCCACTTGCACAGATAGGTAACCTTGTGATGAGGGCAAGTGGTAATTTAACTGATTTCAGCTTTTTGTCTTGAAACATTGCAGGAATTAATGGTAATCTGTACTTGAAGGTTTGGATGGCCATGATTGATCAGTTTGACTTTGTTTTTGTACCCAACCCACTTTAATTCTTGAGTTGTTAAGTGAAATCAAATCCTGATATTATTTTGGCCTGTCTGTCGGAGATTCCCACTGGGTAAAAGCATAAGCAAAGTTACTCAAGATATTTCCCACGCTAATTCCATTGCTATAATGGTTTTGCCGTATATTGATGATGCATTGCTTTTAGGATGGACCACAAATGCTTTGAAGTGCTCAGTCCGAGCCTTTTCTGAATATACGTATGATTTAGGCTTGCCAACTAATAAACCAAGTCTCAAATGGCATGTGATCCTAAGCACTGTCAGCTATGTATCTTATAAGTCAATGAGAACAGCCTAGAGAGTGTCTCTTTTTTTCCCTATTTAGGATTAGTTTTTGATGCCAGTGGCTCTAGGGTAGAGAATATTAGCTTTAGGAATACTAAATTTGAGCAAAGCTTATGCTCTTCATTTAATGTATGTTAGTCAGTGAGCCAATTTTGTCTCTTAGTGAAATATATTCTAAATAATGTGTAGCCATTGCCAGTTATGGCAGTGGAATTTGGAGATATGGAGAGTGTTTTGCATTGCAGGTATAGGAGAATCGCTTTTGAAGGCATCTCCTCTCTCTGCCCCTTTTCACCCCCTACTATTTTTGCCACGTAGAATAATTGTCTCCATCATAACTTGAGGACTCCATTTAGCTAGGTCCTCTTATGTTGTGACTCTCTATATGGAACAATCGTTAAAGCTCCTTTTAGTCATAATATAATTAATGATTGCATTTGGGTTGTCCGGGGTCTGGAATTCCCTGGCTCAATTACGTCAAACGGAATCTTACGACCTTTGATAGATCAGCCTTGTTTGATAAACCTACATCAATATGTAAAGCCGATAGGGCTGCAGTGAAGTGTCTATTTCTGGAAAGTTGCCGTGCTAAAAGGGATAGTCTCGAATCAAGCAAACAGTGGATTTGTCTTCACCTGAAGAATTATCTTCACCTTAAAATCAACCCCGGACCTGAACCTTATCTTCTGTATTTGTCTAACAACTGCGAAAGAGCCTTATTGTCTAAATCAGAACTGACAGTATATGTTTTATGTTATATTTATCACAGGGTTACTATGGGAATTTGGATGAGGAAAAGTGTGTTTGTGACAATGCATCTTATTCATCTTCCCAATCTCCATTGCACTTTATGGTATTTTGCAAACTGTTTAATACACTTAGAGCACACTGTTTATTACCTCTTTTTAACATTCCCAAAATTAAATATTGCAGTACATCTCTTCGGCTGTACAAACATAACTTTCTTATGTTCACTTAATTTTTATCTTGCTATACAAAGGTGCTGGCATGGGGTCATTCGCACGTAGCTTTCTGATGCAAGACTGATGTATAACTGATTCTGTCCTTTCTGTTGCAATCCTGAAACATGACTGACTGTACACAGCCAAAGTAAACACAATTGTTAAAGTTATACACAGATTACATTTTTGAGCACTGCATTTCCATGTTGAGATCCATGAAAAAATGAACTCATAAGTTGGTCACGAACAATTGACTCTCAAAGGGTCTATGCCCGCAGACACAATACATGTTGATGAATGTACTGCCACTTTCTAGAAGGCCTGCTCCTGCTGTGTGATTGTGTAAATGTATGAGGAAGGCAGTGTACTATAGGTACAGTTATAGAACCAGCAGATTTGTTTACGGCTATTTGTCTGCGGTGTTTTTTTTTTTTTTTTTTTTTTATAGGGATAGGATCAACATAGATCACTGCCCTGTTGTAGCAGATGAGCACTGTTATTGAGGGTGGTAAGCCATGTTTACTCTTGTTGGATTTTGTAATTATTAATAAATGTCTCCATTTAAATTTGGATAACTTTCTCTGTTTTTTAGTAGCTGAAACACATGCTTTGAAACTTCATAATTTAACTTGAAAACATTGGTCATATTCAGAGTTGTGTTTAGAATCACACAATTAAACAAGCATTTGCAATGCAACAGGTCTCGCGTTTGTTCACGTTAGAGCTATTAGCGTTGTAAACCCCCAACCGGACTTCTCTTGCCACATAAGCTAATAAGGAAAAGTAAAACAGTTTCACATATGCGAGCCGATATTCGCCATGAGCGTGAAGGAGACACAGAAAAGAAAACAGAAGTTCGCTTGCAGTGAAACTTATTGGCAAAAGTGCAATTATCCATGTACTGGCAAAAGTGGCAAAAGTGCAATTATCCATGTAACCAGCAAAATATCAATTATCCATGTTAGAGGATCGATGTCATGCAAATTGCTTGACTTCTGCCCAGCGAGATTGGGCTGCTCAGGGAATGAAAAGATAAAGCAGTCCAGAAACCAGCTGAAAACACAGAGCCGCATATGTTTTTAGTAGTTTACCGGTACGCTCGAGGAGGGCTAAACACTGGTAAAGGGATTATGTATGCATGCCTTTAACTAATGAAATCAAACAATTTTTTTAAAAGGCAAGCCCACAAACTAATGAAAGTGACGGGCGTGACATGGGCGTGGTTAGAAGCCCACAGAGAGATTACAGCAATGTCCAGAGCGATTGCGCCCACTTGACCCTAGAAAAGACAGCAAAAAGCTCCAGAATGTGAAAGCAAAAAAATTCCCTACAGCCTGATATTGCATTGCAGGATATCAGGATGCAGGGGTATGTTACAATTCATGTATATTTTGTTTGTCTATTATACACTGCAAAACCTAATGGCTTCTAAGCACCAATATATAATGAGTAGGATGGTAATGTACTTGAATTTTTGCATTTGAAGAGTGCCATCCAAATTCTGTCTTTTACCCCTTATCAGTTGAAGTGCATGGCTTATGTGCTATGTAATTAGGAGACTCCATGAAGGGTTGAATCTGTTATGCTGAATTCCAGTGAGACATGTGTAGGTACATTCTTGGTGCTACCCTTTGTTGGCCAGAGTGGTGATTCTAGTCTAGGTGAAGACGCATGCAATTTACATTTTATTGTTGCCTGTCTACTTGTGTTGCTGGGATCATATAGCTTCACTTATACATGGTAGATGGAGATAATTCAATTAGTTGGATTTTGTATTAGGAGAAGCAGATTGGGTAAACGTATATATCCAGGTTACTTGCTCCACTGCCATAATGGGGCAATGAACAAGATCAAATATAAATATAAATGTTTTGGCTAATACATATGTAAATAGAAAATTCAAAAATAAATAGAGCAAAGTACATTTTTACCATTACATTTCTAAATTGTTCACAAACACTCTCAAACTAAACTGACTCATTCTCCTTGTCCCTCAAGCTAACATTTTTTTCTGTGCAGTGTCTCAGTATTTGCCATGTTACAGTACAAGGCTAGAAACACTTTAATACTGCTTTTCATGGTATCTCATGTTATTCTCATGCTTTCCCTAATTGCCACCTTTTATTAAACCATCCTTCACACCATCAATAACACCATCTATTACTCCAGCCCTAACACAATCTAAACTTTCTTACCTCATTCACTTGCTGAGCCATACCATGTCCTTTATTGTAAAACTAACACTTAGTCCAACCACAATGATATAAAACCTTCACTTACGTAACCTGTTAATAATTCAAATGATCACCAAAGTAAACCTACAAAACCCTATCCCGGGAATTACATTAAACAACACAAAAAGGGTAAGCCTAAGCAAGGTGCAAAAATGTTATTGATAATCTGCTTATTCCTTTTGTCATAGTTGTAAAGGGATGATCAAATGTCCCTATTATGCAAAAAGCATTGACTGGGATGATCAGTAGCTGCTTAGTTTATCATAGCTTCTGTTTGCTGAAATGCATAGGTGGACTCCTATCCTGTCACTCACAAGCACTTGTAGCTCCATTTAGTGATGGGAAACAGAGATGTGAAAAATGGTTGCATATACTTACCATATTTAACTTAATGTACTTAACTTACTTACCATTTCCAGGTTACTGACTACAAATTAATAATAATCCTTGATGGTGCCAGTAAGGTGTAGTGTAGGGTTGGAACCTGGTCTGTTGGTTCTAAAATTGCAGAAAGAAGCTCCAATCCTCTAAAAGTAGCCCAGATGCGGAAGACACAGTTATTGTGATGCTGCTAGAGCCACAACAAATCTCTGCAAAGGTTGGTGAAGACAGCACGTCTGTTGACATTATGTGCTATAAATTGAACATAACAATAACATATGTATGTACTGTGCATCCAGAGCAATGACATACATTTACTCTTGGTGGGATGTTATCTCTTCTTGCAGTCTGTTATTGGCCTGCAGGCGAAAGAGTAAGCTGTTAACAAGACAAGCAGATTCTTTGTCCATGCCAGCTTTAAGCACTTTTTCTAGTTTATGTAGCCCAGTATGTAGCAAGTAAACACCCACTGTACTTCTAACAGGACTCTGTGCTCTGCATTACCATATCTTGTTAACTAAAGAGCATTCAATTAGATCAGCCATGGGGGTAGAACAGTGGGATTCTACAAACCTCAAATATGGAACATCTGAGGTCAAGGCCTAACTACATGAGTTTCAGAGAAGGTCTGAAAACTGAATGTTCCTGATTTCCTTTCAAATGATCCTCCTGTACTTAGTAACATCAGTGGAGAATGTCAGCTGGCTTCCCTTGACTGTGCGGACTCTAACTACCCCATATTCATACTCTATTAGCACTCTGAAATAAGCAAAAGGTGACATGCAGCAACTTGCAATATTCCTTATTATAGGCACAAATAAATACATTAAAAAAAAAACTCATAAACAAATAATAACTAGCGGTACTATCAGGTTATCCTTAACATTGTCTCTCATGAGAAGATGCCTTTTTTGACTCAGCTAAGTCATTGTCAGAAAGAACTACAGTCATCATTATTCATTAATGCAAACTTACACAAACAACATACATGACTTATGTAGGTCTCGGTCACTGACAGCATTAGATGAGAGCAGGCAGAATGCTGTTTCAAATACATAACATATGCGTAGAGTGGTGTCTGGGTCAGTTCCTTGCTCTTGATCGGACAGCTTTGTTGTCTACCTCAGTTGTCTTCATATTTTCTCCCTATTCTTGCGTTTGTCTCATTCTGAAGTATTTCAGTCTTACAGTGGAGTGACTGGATGAGTTGGATCCTTCAATGGCATACTTGAGAAGACTTGTTTATTGTTTACTATTCAGCACTCCATCGGAGTGCACGTTTCCTTGCGCTCTCACTTTGTTCCTCTTTATTTCATCCCACCAATTTACTCTCTTTTCCTTTTTCCCTGCTCTTCCCCAGTGCCTCAACTCTCACTCACCATCCTGCTGGTATGTTTTTTTATGACCTGGCAACAACAAAGTGCTGCCTGAATGCTCATCCAGTTTCTTGTGCTTTGTGCACACATATTCCCTTTCTTTTCAGTTTTTAGAGGGACGTTCTAACTTAGAAATTTGCCATGCTAGAACTGTAAATTTCAAATCATTCAAACACACAAAAGCTGATGGGCGGATGCTTGCAATACGCCTCCCCACTGGCACTTGCTTGGGGTATCATTCCAATCCATTGTTCTTTTGCCCTCCTTGCCACCTCAGACTAAATCCAGGTATATGTAATGCAAATCAGTCTTGAACCTTGCATCGATAGGAACAGGCCATCCCGAACTGCCAGGCCAGCCCCTCTCTGAACCGGAACACAAGCAACCCAGACTGATTTTACTCTGATTGGGGGGTCTGTTCCTTCCTACTGAAGCAGGGTCTAGACTGATTTGAATGTAGCTGGGTCTAATTTGATTTTGCGAAGGAACAATGGGTTGGATTACTATTGTATGAACTTATATTATGTCAACCCATTTTGAAATAACATTTGAATCCTCTCATATTAGTTTCATTTACTGTGGAAACTGACTCTTGTTTAAACTTACTAAAGCATTTTACCTGGAGTATACTTTTCTGTTAAAAGTAGTATATTAATCTATGCTGCACTCTGTCTACATAATATCACTTTCCACTTAATATAGGTTTGGTGTAATCATTTTAATTTAAACATGATTTTGTCTAAGGGAATATTTACATGTCAGGTTCTGACAGTAGCGATTGTTTTAACCAATTAAGTTGCGGCTTTTCTTTGTACATTTCATATGGCATAATCCCCTGCCCAATTGCTTTTTTAATTTAAAAGAAAACAATTGAAAAATAGAATGTGAATACTTGAATGTGCAAAATCACACATTTTTCACTGGTTACATAGCATATTTAGTGATAGAACCCAGTGTTGTTTCTAAATATGAAAAAAACAATGTTGTCACGTTAATTTATGTATTTGCATTTAATTGTGTGATGCAGTTGTTCTGAGTGGAAGATTCAGAATAAGGTGAGCTGCTGCAATTTACTTATATTGTCTACAGGCGGTGAAAAAAAAAAACATTTGGAAGGCCTAAGTACAGGTGTAGCCATATGCCAGTCAGGAGATAATTTTGGCTAAACTACTCTTTAGTGAAAGAAAATAGCAAGCAAAGTGAGAATTTTCCTTCGAGTTCTAAGGATTAGAAAGCAGACCACAAAAATGGTGGTGACCTCGTTAGTGGAGGATGGACCGTGACCTGTAATGAACCTAGGGTTTTGTCTGAGGTAACATGATTAGGGCATGTACCGTTTTCCATAGACCAAGAGGCTGAGAATCAAGGTGAAGATGTATTTTCGAAAATGAGAATCCATCTCTTTGATTTAAGGGCAATACATTGCCTACACTGAATTTGTGTTTTTGATATAGTAATGATGATTTGAAGATCATCAGCATAGAATACCATTTCAAACCCAAAGGAGAGTACTAATGGACCAAAGGGGTAAACATACACTTTAAATTAGGTAGGGCTCAAGGAGGAACCCTGATATTTAAAATGCCTAGCAAAGGTCTACAATTCTGTGGCTAACCTATGTTGTAAATCTTTCTCTGACTGTACTACACATTACCTATGAACATCTTGCTGATATCCCGACCATTGCAGAAACATAGGACCATATTTATCAAAGAGTTGCATCTTTCATGCACCACGCAACATTAGATTTATGAAGCTAGGTAATCATCTCAGTGAGATGAATGTTATTTTATTATGTAGAATCTTTGATTGACCACAAAGAAATGCAAATAGTACAATAATAGAAGAAATATATACTCAAAACAAAATGAATAAAGGGAATGTACAACTAGGCCCTTATTTAGAGTTTAGTGGAGTGAGTGTTTTCCTGTAGATTGGCAGTGGACACACCCCGCAACTCATGGTTCCTCTGTTCTCCTGCATTTACACCATTTGATCCTCAACTGGCTTCGTCAATATTAACCTCTGATATGGCTGCCCCTCCTTCAAAAAAGTGTCAGATCACAGCGACAGTCATTCCACACTAAATTAATTTTCCTTTCTTGTGTTTGCCATGTTAAGGGTGCCAACCTGGACAGGAAAAATGTAAAATGACCCTGATGCACAGACAGAAAGACCCCTGTGCATTAGGGCCATTTACTGTATTGAGACTCGTTCTTTGATCATTCATTTTCTCAATACAAAAAAGCTTTAAACATTGTGACCTGATGGACCAACCTTCAGTGCTGAGAAGGGAGAGACCACAGTGGCAATTCACTTTACAGTACAAGAATCCCTGCCAGGCAGATGGCAATCTGTAAACATGGTGGGCTGTCTGCCGCTAGGTGGGCAGAGGCCATTACTTCCATCCTCCCACTTGGCATACCATCCACCAGGGTCTTAATGACCCCCTGGTGATGTATAAATACACACTATACAAAACTAACCTCCTGATTTAAATGTTGGCAGAGGGGAATACGTCGTCACAAATGTGACGGATATCCCGCCCCCTGGATAACCTATGGGAATCATAATACGATTGGCGGTATACCCATCACATTTGAACCAAAGTATTCCCTCCACCAACATCTAAATCAGGCCCTACATGATTTAATACTGGATGAGTAAACTTGCATCATCATTAATTTTATTTGTTATAGTTTAACATCTTAGTATCAGGATATATTCATTTAAAATATAGAAATATATGAAAGCATGGTATTTGGATCAACAGTGATCATGTTACAAAATGAAAAATGACCATAAAAAAGAAAATGGCAATTAAATACTGTATTCAAAATCAGTTGTTTGAATCTTTATAAGGCCATGCAATCTTCTTCAACAGTTGTAAAAACAATTCTAATCCTAAAACTATCCTCACTGTTCCATCTTAAAGTAAATAGTTAAAATAACTTTTCTAGGCATTATACTATCTTGGTTGAAAAGAAAGCTTTCCTTTTTTTGCTTTCATTTTTTTTTCTTTATACTTTGGCAAATTAAAAGCAGATTTGTGAGTTTATTTTGTGCTTTCATAAGAGGAGGTTAGACATGCTATATTTTGTGTACCATTTTTTACATCAAGTAAAATGCCTGGGGTCATTTCACAAAACCCATTTAACTGGCAGTATTTTATGTCCTTGGCAACAGGGTAAGGCAGTACTGGTCCTAAATACCCTTTATTATGCTATAAGGATTATAGATGTAATAATTTGTGGCGAGAATATTTGTTGTGTGGCATTTTGCTGTGGGCGTGATATATTCTGTTTGTTTTTCTGTTGTTGTATATTTATGATGTACTAATGCAATGTGACTTTGTTGTGTTGTAGTGTAGTTGAGATCTGTTTTGACTGCTTCGTTGTGGGTTTTTTTATGTGCCCTGTTATGTTTTCTCTGTTCTGTTATATTGCTTTCTGTATGATACAGTGCTATTTTCTGCTGTTTCTTTTTGATATGTTAAAAAATGTTTTTTTATTTGCAGCCAAAGCTGCGCGGGCTTTGAAAGTTCCTGTGACAAGCAACAATTTACCAATGTCTAAGTTGGTAAAACACAGTGGCGGCCGGCAGCTTTAGGAGGGAGGGGGGCGGGCGGGATACACACACACGTTCTTTCACACACAGACACGCACGCACATCCGTTAACAACACTCATACCATTCAAACATGCACGCACGCACCATACATTCATTTTAAAATATCGCACACACTCATTCTTTCACACACACACGCATGCACATCCATTAACCACACTCATAACACTCAAACATGCACACGTGCACCAAACATTCAATTTAAAACATGACACACATACACACACACACTTACCTTCAGCCTCCAAGTCCCAGGAGGGTTGGGATTGCTGCCTTCCCTCATTGGCTGACCCGCCTTCAGCCAATGAGGAAAGGCAGCAGTCCCAGCCTCGTCACAGAGTGGGATGGGGTCAGTGAGACTGCTGACCCCACCCCACTCTGTGACGAAGTGTCACTGATTGACACTCGCCCTGGGCACTTCAGGGCTTAAACCTAAAGCGCTCAGGGAGAGTGTCAATTGGTGACGCTTTCCTTGTCACCCAGGGGAGGGCCTTGAGGCACCTTTGGTGAGCCGAGGAGGTCACGCCCATAGGAGCTGTGACCTCCTCAGCCCAGCAAAGTTCAGCTCAGGGAGCCAGGAGTGTGCGAAAATCGCGCATGTCTGCTCCTGGCTACCTGAGCTGAACATGGAGAGTGACTGTCAGGCTGACCTTTGTTCAGCCTGACAGACACTCTTCATGAGGGGCAAAAGGTGGGGGGCGTGGCCCCTCCGCCCTAAAGGACGGGCCGCCACTGGTAAAACAGCACTGCTTCAGCTCCTAAACTATTTAGGATACAAGCTAGCTCTAAATTGTGGCAGAAACTGTGGCACAGATTTACTAACATTGTGTGCCATGTTTATGTCACAAGTGGGTAATTTTGTGCTACTTTGCGTCAAGGAGATGGTTCACAGGATGGTGCACACCATGAATGATGCACAAGCATTATGTCACAACGTTATGGCTCTTCGATGCAGCAATAAGATTAGAGGAAAGTGTTTTTCTCCAAACGTTTCCAACTTTGTATGCGTTCTGTATAGTACAGCATACATAGAAAGTGAGAAAAGTGTTAAACTTTTTCAAAGCGTAGCTGTTTTTACTGGATGATTACCCTTCCAGTACAAAACCTAAGATCAACATCAGGCACGCACCCTTACGCTATTTTATAGGAGTATTGCAATCTAAAGTGAATCAGCTCTAGAGGAGAGAGCAACAATGCTATATCTTAGTAGAAATGTTGCTGTTCTACTCTCTCCCTTTCCTGAAAGGCAGTGCACCAACTTTGGTTCCTATGCTACATCACAAGAAAACGTAGTAAATCTCTGCATGCCTTAACTTAGCTCTCACTGTGCTCACTTTTTTGGATACGGCCCTCGATCTCATGAGAAATAAATATCTTCCTGTTACAGGGAAAGGGACATTTTTTCAAGTAAACTCTTAGCCCTGATCATACATTTTATGTTAGTACAAATTTTGTTGTGAAATTTTGCTAGAACAGTGGTGGCTCCTCCATTTGGGCTGAGGAGCGTAGGTCCCCCCCCCCCGCCAGCAGCTGCAAAACCTTTTAACCCCTTCGCTGCCAGACCTTTTCCCACTCAGTTGCCAAGCCTTTTTTTGGCTATTTGGGGCAGTTCGTGCTCAGGCCCTGATAACTTTTCGTCCACATAAGCTATCCATGCCAAATTTGCGTCCTTTTTCCAAAATCCTATGGACTTTAGAGGAACCCAGACTTTGTGGGTTCCCCTGAAGAAGACCAAGAAATTAACCAAAATATGGCAACATTTTTGTTTTGTTTTGAATAAATGGGAAAAAAGGGCTGCAGAAGAAGGCTTGTGTTTTTTTCCCTGAACATGGCATCAACAAAGGGTTTGCGGTCCTAAAATAACCATCTTATCTTCCCAGCTTTCAGGAACAGGCAGACTGGAATCAGAAAACCCAATTTTTCCACACAATTTTGGGATTTTACTGGGACATACCCCATTTTTATAATTTTTTGTGCTTTCGGCCTCAGTCCACTTAGTGACAGAAATGGGTGTGAAACCAATGCTGGATCCCAGAAAGCTAAACATTTCTGAAAAGTAGAAAGAATTCTGAATTCAGAAAGGTGTAATTTGTGTAGATCCTACAAGTGTTTCCTACAGAAAATAACAGCTGAAATAAAAAAATATTTCTCCACGTTTTACTCTGTAATATTTTCCTGTGATATCAGATTTTTTAAAGCAATATACCGTTACATCTGCTGGACTCTTCTGGTTGCGGGAATGTATAGGGCTTGTAGGTTCATCAAGAACCCTAGGTACCCAGAGCCAATAAATGTGCTGCACCTTGCAATGGGTTGTCATTCAATGCCGGTTATACAGCAATTTATTTGTTGAAATATAAAAAGTGAAAAATAGTTATCAAGAAAACCTTTGAATTTACAAAATGGGCACAAGATAAGGTGATGAGAAGCAGTGGTTATTTGCACATCTCTGAATTCCATGGCACCCATACTAGCATGTGAATTACAGGGCATTTCTCAAACAGACGTCTTTATTACACACTGTCTTACATTTGGAAGGAAAAAATGTAGAGAAAGACAAGGGCAATAACATTTGTTTTGCTATTCTGCGTTCCCCCAAGTCTCCCAATAAAAATTGTACCCCACTTGTGTGGGTAGGCCTAATGCTTGTGACAGGAAACACAACATGGACACATTCTTACCTTGAAATCTGACATGTTTTGTACAAAGTGCCTAGCTGTGGATTTTTGCCTCTAGCTCAGCCGGTACCTAGAGAAACCTACCAAACCTGCACATTTTTTAAAACTAGACACCTAGGGGGAATCCAATATGGGGTGACATGTGGGGCTCTGACCAGATTCTGTTACCCAGAATCCTTTGCAAATCTCACAATTTTGCCAAAAAACACTTTTTCCTCTCATTTCGGTGACAGAAAGATCTGGAATCTGAGAGGAGCCACAAATTTCCTTCTACCCAGTATTCCCCCAAGTCTCCCGATAAAAATGGTACCTCACTTGTGTGGGTAGGCCTAGTGCCCGCGACAGGAATTGCCCCAAAACACAACGTGGACGCATCATATTTTCTCAAAGAAAACAGAGCTGTTTTTTGCAAAGTGACTAACTGTGGATTTTGGTCTCTAGCTCAGCCGGCACCTAGGGAAACCTAGCAAACCTGCACATTTTTTTAAACTAGACACCTAGGGGAATCCAAGATGGGGTGACTTGTGGGGTGACGGGGAGCAGAAATGGCTTAATTATTTCGCCCCCTGGAGGGTGGCCATTGCCCAAGGGGCCGCTCCCCTCATTTCCATATCACAAAAAACAACATTTCCTGGTGTCTAGTGGGCATTTCTGTGGCCCGATCGCATCTCGATCGGGCAGCAGAAATGCTTGCAGAGACATTCAAGGAAAGGCCTTTCCTTTCCTTTCATGCCTCTGCTGGCCCCCTCCTCCCGAGCGGAAGAGAAATGTTTTTGCATTTCTCTTTCACATCGTGCTGGAAGCATGCTTCCAGAGCGATGGGAGCTGACCTCTGATGAGGTCAGCACGCAATTGCATGCTGATGTCACCAGACATCACTGGGGGGACACGGGGGGTTCAGGGGTGGAAGGGGAAGCGATTCTCCTTCCAGCCCTGACCTGGGGGGAGGGGGGGCGGCCCTCGTGGGGAGCGCTAGCATCACATGCTTCCAGCGCGATGGGAGCTGACCTCTGATGAGGTCAGCACGCAATTGCATGCTGATGTCATCAGACATCACTGGGGGAACTCGGGGGGTCGGGGTGGAAGGCGAAGCGATTCCCCTTCCAGCCCTGAACTGGGGGGGGTGGGGGGTGGCCCTCGGGGGGAGCGCCAGCACTTCCCAGAAGGACCAGTAACTGGACTTAATGGTTACGTCTGTGGCGCCTGAGAGGCGCTGCTACGGACATAACCATTACGTACGTGGCAGGCATGGGGTTAAAGAAAATGATAATAAACCATGTTTATTATTGTTTTCTTTGAAAGGGGCAGCGCCATGGGGGTGAAGTGCACTGATGGGGAGTGCTCAGCACTACTCCTTCACAGCGCATGTGTGTTTGGCCAAGTCAAAGCATAAATAAAAATATATATTTTTTAAATTATTAGCAATACTAACCCTTAGCCAATAAACAATCATATGTTTACTCATAAAAATCTTGTTCAGGCATATGGCTGCTCCAGAAAGGCTATTCAACAGCTTGATCGAAAATTTTACTCTAAGAATGTCATCTTCAACCTGAAAAGTCCTGTTTTGGTTCTGACAGCTTTCATCCCTAAAAAAGTTAGGTAGGCTGAGTGCTTTTTTTTAGTAACTGAGAAACCTGTTCTAGTGGATGGCCCATTGTACCACCAAGGTGACAGAGTAAATTACTCCGTCATCCTGGTGGAGGGGCCACTCGCCAAATTTATAAATGACTATCGAGCTGGTGGTCATTTACAAAGCATTGTCAGGAACTGCCATTAGAGACGTTCCTATCAATGCATCTGGTTGTCTGGTGCAGGGCTACGTCAACATGACAAAGCCCTGTACCAAATAGTTTTCTTTATTTTCAAAAGAAAAATCCCCAAAATTGATTTATCTTTTAAAAATAAAAAATATAATTTTCCTTTCACCATGGTAGTCCTCTCCCATGATGAGGGGAGCATTTAATATTCCACACGGCTATAGGAGGTGTTCAGCCATATCAGAGACAAAATAGTCTCCACCATGACTGAGTCTATGGTCCAGCCACATCTAAACTGGGCAGGTGGCCCATTATCTTGGCAGTATTGATACTCCATCGCCATTGCAACAGAGTGTCCATACCATCAAAATGTAAATCGGTTCCTTTTGTCTCAAGAAATGTATTATCAAAAGTGTCATAAATTACTGTATCAGTGGTCCGTTGTGTAATCATTCATAAAATCATTTGCTTGTATGCTTGCAACATTGGAATACCTGAAAGAGCTCCATATTTATAATTATATTGTGCCTAACCACCCATTACCCTCTAAACACTTGCTAGTACCCCTTGTTATATTCCTTATAATTTAACTTGTCATCAGTCACCATTTGGAGATACCTGTAAGATTGCCCACTCTAATTTGGTCTTACCAATATACTATTCATAGTGAAATTAGTTTTTACCAAAAAACATAGCTGTGGTTTTATGAAGATTAAGGGCCTTATTACGAGTTCGGTGAACAGTTTAGGCCATCTGCTGAACTTCAGACGGGGAGGTTGCTGCCATAATGGCTACCTCCCCGCCAGGCCCATTAAGAGAGTCCTGCTAGCTCAGGGGGCGGAAATGTGAGTTTCTGCCCACTGGCCAAGTGGGAAACACCCTTCAGCATTGTCTCCGGCTCATAATCGAGCCAGCGACAATGCTGTAGGATTCAGGGTGCACCAGCACCCTCTCAATATCTACTGTCTGCAAAGCAGAGCAGACAGTGAACATTGCAATGGTGCTGGCCAGGGGGACCCCTGCACTGCCCATGGCATGGGCAGTGGAGGGGCCTCCGTGGGGCCCTCTGCACCTGTTCTCTGCCAGCCTTTTCATGGCAGTGCTACCGCCATGACCTCGCTGGTGGAGCAAAAGGTCGTAATCCCTAGGGCAGCGCTGCAAGGACCGCCGCAACTGCCAGACAGCCAGGATCTCTGATCCTGGTGGTATGAAGAGTCTGACCACGGGAGGACCGCCGTGGTCATGATATGGCGCTTGGAGCACTGCATTGGCGACAATCTAACTGCCACAATGAGTCTGGTGATGAAGTGTCCGCCAGACATGTGATGTGGCCCTAAGTGTTAACAAACTTGCTCAATTAATTACCCAAAGGTTAACGTCACCTCTTCAAGCTTGTAGGTTTGTTATCCATGTCAATAAGGTCATCTACATAAAGCGAAAAGCTACTTTTGGACCTTTCATTTTTTGAATGGTATTATCTTCTTCAAAGCCTCAGGCAAGTCAGGCTGAAATAAAAAAAACAGTAGCTGATCAAGAACACACCTGCTTGTGACCTTTGAAAATGGGAATCTTTTTAATGAGGTCATCATTTATCCCAAGTTGTACCTTTGATAAAGTGTTACAGAGAAGAGCAATAATGATTGAAAAGACTATGAGCCTGATCACAATCTTAGCGAATGGATTATTCCGTCACAAACATGACGGATATCCCGTCTATTGTATTATGATTCCATTAGATCCTATGGGGATCGTAATATCTGTCACGTTTGTGACAGAATATTCTATCTGCCAAAACCGTAATCAGGCCCTACGTGGGATATCGAGTGCATCTAGTTTTTCCCAAGGAAATCTTTTAGTACATTATTATTGAAGGTGGTCTCGAAACCAACATCCTTGAGTGTAACATATATTGTTGGGGTTCCATGAGTTATAGCTAAGACTAAGGGTGTCCTTATGAGTTTGGCAGATAGAAAAGGCTGTCTGCCAAACTCCCGGGGTCAGGTTACTGCCAGTGTGGCCACTTTCCCACGGGCCCCATTAGAAGTTTCCCACTGGCCCAGCAGAAAACAGCCTACAACATTGACGTTGGCTCATAATTGAGCTGGTTGCAATTCTGCAGTGAGTAGGGTGCATCAGCATACATTGCGCTGTTCACCTTGTCCATTCGAACATTTGGAGAGACTGAGGGGCATATTTATACTCCGTTTGCGCCAAATTTGCGTCGTTTTTTTCGACGCAAATTCGGCGCAAAATTAACGCCATATTTATACTTTGGCGTTAGACGCGTCTAGCGCCAAAGTAGGAGTAAAGAGCGTAATTTTTTCGCGTGAACGCCTTCCTTGCGTTAATGAGATGCAAGGTAGGCGTTCCCGTCCAAAAAAATGACTGCGCCGCAAATGCGTCGTATTTATACTCCCGGGCAAAAATCACGCCCGGGAGTGGGCGGGTCAAAAAAACCCGCATTTGCGCCACTTTTTAACGCCTGGGTCAGGGCAGGCGTTAAGGGACCTGTGGGCTCAAAATGAGCCCACAGCTGCCCTCCCATGCCCCCAGGGACCCCCCCTGCCACCCTTGCCCACCCCAGGAGGACACCCAAGGATGGAGGGACCCACCCCAGGGACATTCAGGTAAGTTCAGGTAAGTATACATTTTTTTATTTTTATATTTTTTTTGTGGCATAGGGGGGCCTGATTTGTGCCCCCCTACATGCCACAATGCCCAATGACCATGCCCAGGGGACAGAAGTCCCCTGGGCATGGCCATTGGGCAAGGGGGCATGACTCCTGTCTTTACTAAGACAGGAGTCATGTATATGGCGTCTGGGCATCGTTAAAAATGGCGCAAATCGGGTGGAGGCGATTTTTTAGCGTCAACCTGACTTGCACCATTTTTAAGACGCCCTAACGCCATTTTTCCCTACGCCGGCGCTGCCTGGTGTACGTGGTTTTTTTCCACGCACACCAGGCAGCGCCGGTCTGCTTGCGCCGGCTAACGCCATTCAATAAATACGGCGCCCGCATGGTGCTTCAGAATGGCGTTAGCCGGCGCAAACATTTTTGACGCTAAACTGCGTTAGCGCAGTTTAGCGTCAAAAAGTATAAATACGGGCCTGAATAACATTTGTACTGATATTAATGAGTTATCCTTAGTCAAGGAACCTCCTGTTAAAAAGAAAAAAGGGAGTGCTGCAGTGAAAAAGGAGGTAACAAGGTCTAAAGCCAGTAATATTAAACGTGTCCCAGGGTGTGGGAACTGATTCAGTTCACTCCGACAAAATATGAACTAGATTTGAGGCTATCCTACAAGTTCATCCTAAGCCTCTGCTAGATCGACTTGATAGAACAGAAACCAGTATTGCTAATTTAATTCAAATAAGGAGTTCTAGCATATCTGGTGCCTTTTCTTTAGCTACCCCCTTCTTTGCTAACAACATGATTTATGATGTTAATAATGTTTCAACTGTATCTGTAGGCCAACAAACTAAGGATATAGTTAATTCCAATTTTCTACTTCTTCCAAGTCAGCCCTTGTTTGGTCCTGTATGCTCCCCAATTCCACTTCCCCACAGCCGCACATGACTAATTAACCTGATCCCACTGTTTCTAACGAATGTGTCTTGCCTACTCAGATAGATCAGTTGGATGTGTGTCAGTTGAGAGGGATGTCTGACTGAATCTGCCCCCTACCTTCGGTCCATATGTTTTAATTTTGGCTAAGGTCCCTAAACCTAAATTATTCCAGGGGAAGTCAACATCTCAGCTGATTCACAGGGTTCTTCATTGGCTAAATAAGCACATGGGATTTAATCCCTTACCATTAGCTCATATACTTATGGCTAGGAGGGTTGAATGCATTGGGCCTTCCTCCAAAGTATTATCTGGTAAATGTATAGTTGTGAGCTTCAGGGAACGTGATATTGTAGGCAGTCTTCTAGCCCAGCCTAGTTTTTCTCTTCCCGGTCACTCACAAATACTCCTTCTTGCACTGGGCAACTTTTACAAACCTCCCCCTGTTAGGTTGCCTTATACCTCTGGCCCAGTCTTACCTGTGTCTCTAGTCCAAATGTAATGCACTTTAAACCACGTTACATGGGACTGCCTCTTACCAATAGATTTGCAGCCTTGGAGGACATGTGGAGGTGTGATTGACTTATGAATGCACCTGTTGTTAAATATATGTATAGCCATGATGGGCAGTATATCCTTCCACCAGAGTTCTCTAGTAATGATGTCTTTTGTTTCATGAACAGTATAGATATTCCACATAACCGTCCATCATAAATTGTCACTTCCTTTGGAAATGTGGTTGTCCCAGTTGCACAGATAGGCAACCTTGTGATAAGGCCAGGGGTAATTTAACTGATTTCAGCTTTGTTTCTTGAAACATTGCAGGAATTCATGGTAATCTGTACTTGAAGGTTTGGATGGCCATGCTTTATCAGTTTGACTTTGTTTTTCTACCCAACCCATTTGAATTTTTGAGTTGTTAAGTGAAATCAAATCCTGATATTATTTTGGCCTGTCTGTCGGAGAGTCCCGCTGGGTAAAACTTAGTCAGCCAATGCAAAGATATATGCAATTTAATACATAATTTTCTGCTTAAGCCTGTAGCCAGAACCAATTCCTCAATCAGTTGGTGGTTTGATAGATCTGGTTCCCTAGCGCACAGGAAACGAAGGCTAGTCTTGGCAGCCATTCCTAGAAATCCAATTGCAATTGCTCAAGCTAGGGCACATTATAAAGAGGCCTTGGGGACTAGGAAGCATGAAATACAAAACACTACTGGGACTGTCTGTCTTGCGCAGCTGCTCTCAGGAATTTGAGTGAATTCTGTAGAGTGGTTAGTGAATTCAGAGTACAAAAGGCATCACTCCCCTTGTTGAGCAGTCATTTCATGTGTGAGCAGTGGGTAGCACATTTTAATCATATATACTGCGAAACGTCTGATGGTATCGATTTTGATGATTTACCATTTTTAGATAATAATATCAGTAGATTTGACTGTAGATGAGGAGACCATTGACAGTAGCAGCTCCTCCTCTAAAGCTCTAGACAGTATGGAGTTACTACTAATAATCTCAAATGTAAAATAGATTTCTGGGCACCTCTTCTTACAAACGTTTTTATATACTTATTTGTAAAGGCTTTTCCATTAACTAGGTCTAGCTCTATTATAGTTCTGGTTTTTAAGAAGGTCTGCTGCACAGATACAAAGGTGGTCATTACAACCCTGGCGGTCGGTGTTAAAGCGGCGGTAAGACCGCCAACAGGCCAGCGGACAAAAAAAGAGAATTATGACCGTGGCGGAAACCGCCAACAAAGACAGCCACTTTAACACTTCGACCGCCACGGCGGTACAGACAAGCAGTGCGGCGGTAACCGCCAACAGACAGGCGGCAGACAATGTACCGGCCACAGTATCACAACCCGCCAATCCGCCACATTTTCCGGGGCAGATTCACCGTGGATAAAAACACAGCGGAAACTGCTTTTGCAATGGGAAAACGCTCCCCTTAACACATCCCACGAGGAAGGAGGACACCATGGAGCCAGAATTACAAATGCTCCCTGCCCTTGTCTTCCTACCCATCTACGAACACCAGCGCCTGCGGCGGCGAAGACAATGGTGAGTACTGCACCTACGACATAAGGGAGGGGGGAGGAAAAAGTCAGGGACACACACACGCAACACCCCCACCCCGACCCTCGCAGATTACAACACACACACCAATGCATTTCCAAACATCACAGTAACAAGACACAACCCCCCCGGAAGAATGCTAAGACAAAACAAAATCAGTTCAAACATTGTAAAGTATCAAAATACATGTACCAAATATATACAGATAGATATAAACACATTCAAAAGTATATACATTACGAGAAGGAGTGCAGATATGCACATCTCAATGTCCGTGCACCACTGGGCCAAAAATGCATGGGCGAGGCCCACACAAGATACCTGTCCACAAACGGAGAGAACACTGCCGGGGCATCAGAGAGAAATACAACAGGCACCTCAGGGGGAAGGGAAGGGGGGCACCTTAGCCGGATAACAGCACCACGCCACATCCACGACGGGGCTCCATGCCCATTGATGTATCCTGGGGAGTGCAAAGCCACAGTCTCTCAAGTCTCTACAGTGGTTGGTTTGCCCACTGCATTATCCTGGGGAGTGCAAAGCCACAGTCTCTCAAGTCTCTACAGTGGGTGGGTTGCCCACTGCTGCATGCTGGGGAGTGCAAAGCCACAGTCTCTCAAGTCTCTACAGTGGGTGGCTTGCCCACTGCTGCATCCTGGGGAGTGCAAAGCCACAGTCTCTCAAGTCTCTACAGTGGGTGGGTTGCCCACTGCATTATCCTGGGGAGTGCAAAGCCACAGTCTCTCAAGTCTCTACAGTGGTTGGTTTGCCCACTGCATTATCCTGGGGAGTGCAAAGCCTCAGTCTCTCAAGTCTCTACAGTTGGTGGCTTGCCCACTGCCATATCCTGGGGAGTGCAAAGCCACAGTCTCTCAAGTCTCTACAGTGGGTGGGTTGCCCACTGCAGTATCCTGAGGAGTGCAAAGCCACAGTCTCTCAAGTGGATAACAGCCTCCACTGGTTCTGGAGGGGGACTGGTGCCCAGAGTGCTTCATTCTGTTAAGGACAGAGGTAGTGGATGAATCTCTCTACTGGTTCTGTAGGGGGAATGGTGCCTAGACTGGATTAGGCTCCCCGTGACAGTTCCTGTCCCGTCACTGTCCCAGCTGTAAATGGGATAACGATGCT
Source organism: Pleurodeles waltl (assembly GCF_031143425.1). Lineage (NCBI taxonomy): Eukaryota > Metazoa > Chordata > Amphibia > Caudata > Salamandridae > Pleurodeles > Pleurodeles waltl. The sequence goes on along the minus strand of NC_090444.1, from coordinate 1,218,048,058 downwards.
TGATGTGGTGGTCTTTTCCTTCTGCAGCGGTGCTCTGCCCTGTTCAGCGGTGCTTGCCCTGTTCAGCGGTGCTTTGCCATGGCGGTCTCTGGCCTGTTCAGCGGTGCTCTGCCCTGTTCAGCGGTGCTTTGCCATGGCGGTCTCTGGCCTGTTCAGCGGTGCTCTGCCCTGTTCAGTGTTTTTTTTCCATGGCGGTCTCTTGCCTGTTCAGCGGTGCTTTGCCATGGCGGTCTCTGGCCTGTTCAGCGGTGCTTGCCCTGTTCAGCGGTGCTTTGCTATGGCGGTCTCTGGCCTGTTCAGCGGTGCTCTGCCCTGCTCAGCGGTGCTTTGCCATGGCGGTCTCTGGCCTGTTCAGTTGTGCTCTGCCCTGTTCAGCGGTGCTTTGCCATGGCGGTCTCTGACCTGTGCATTGGTGTGTGGCATGACGGTACCTCAGTGCCCAACGGCGCTGTGGCAGCCGGGGCCCTCCTGGGCACTGTCTCCGGCGGTGGTCTCCTGACCAGTGACGATACTTGTGCCCTCCTGGGAACTGACTCCGGCGGTGGCAGTGGTCTCCTGACCAGTGACGATACTTGTGCCCTCCTGGGCACTGACTCCGGCGGTGGCGGTGGTCTCCTGACCAGTGACGATACTTGTGCCCTCCTGGGCACTGACTCCGGCGGTGGTCTCCGGACCAGTGACGACTGTGCTGGCGGTGGCGTCCCGGCCGCCGGGAAGGATGCCGCCCTTCTCCGCCGTGCTGCTCACACCTGGCTGTACAGACTTCTTCTGGCCCTTCCCCACCTTTGGAGGAGTCACAGCTGACTCTGCAATCCCCCTGGCACCCTTGTGAGTAGTTTTGCCTCCAGGAGTCTTCACCCGGTCCCGTCTGACACTTTCCAACTTGAGATGCTTTACAGGGGGTGGACTGGCAGTGCCTTGGCATCATGTCACACTGCCTGCCCTGGTGGCCGGTGCACTCCACACACCTGTAACACACACCACAGGTACTGGAGTCTTTTTGGCTGAGGCGCTACGACGGGACTGATGAATTGGAGGGGTGGGGGCAAAGAGGTCAAAGTTGCAGAGGGACAGTTTCTGACGAACACTGGGATGGTTAGCTGGAGGGGTCTGGGAGTGGAGGAAGAGGAGGTGGTTGTAGGAGGTGTCACTTTAGGTGTTTTGGGTGCAGGTGCAGGTACTGGAGGCTGTTGTGAGGAGGATGGATGTTGGGTGTGTGGGTGCCCGTGTTTGTGTACTTTGGGAGGGGGCGTCACAGACACACTGGGAGAGGACACAGGGGACGTGTAAATGGGAGTAGGGGTGGTGAGTGCAGGTGAGCGGGGTGTGGTGCTGGGTGTTCTGGTGCGAGTCCTAGTGCCTGTAGATGTAGTGCATGCAGGTGAGAGTATAGACGATACTGGGAGGGAGAAGGGAGACGACGAGGAGGGGGACACAGTGGAGGCAGTGGATGTTGTTGTGTCTGCATGTGGGTGCTGCTTGTGTGAGTGCCTGTGGGTTGTGTGGTGCCTATGTTTTCCTGAGCTACTTTTGTGTGTTGAGGTGTATGCATGCTTGTCTGATGGTGTGCTTGGGACAGGCTGGGGTACAGGGGATTGGGTCTGGGTGGAGGAAGTTGGAAGGGGAAGGCTAGAGACAGGGACAATGGCTGCCATCAGTGCTGAGGCCAGAGATTGCAGGGTTCAGTGATGGGCAGCCTGACCAGAATGAATGCCCTCCAGGAATGCATTAGTGTGTTGCAACTCCCTTTCTACACCCTGGATGGCATTCACAATGGTAGACTGCCCAACAGTGAGTGACCTGAGGAGGTCAATGGCCTCCTCACTGAGGGCAGTTTGGGTGACTGGGGCAGGGCCTGAGGTACCTGGGGCGAAGGTGATGCCCACCCTCCTGGGTGAGCGGGCACAGGGCGAACGCTGAGGGGCTGCTGGGAGGGCGGTGCTGGTAGGGGAGGTGGCGGCTGTACCTGTAGAAATGGGGGGCACAGATGGTGCCGCCACCACAAGGGAGCTCCCATCGACGGACGAGTCTGTGTCGCTGGTTGGTGATCCGGTGACCGACGTGTAGCTCCCCTCGCCCTCCGTCCCACTGGTGCATTCTGAGTCCGTGGTGTGGCCCTCCATGGCCATGTGGGATGCAGCTCTCTCGTGCCCCGGTGCCACTGTACCTCCGCCTGATGATGCTGATGCACAAAAGAACAGGGAGAGCAGAAAAAGGGGGAGGGGACGACAGAAGAAAGACAGGTTGAGTGCATGGCTTACCACTACCGTTGGCGGACAATACAGACACAGCAGCCCCCTGCACTGCGCCGTACTCTTGGCCTCTACAGATGCAATTGCTGGGATATGGCCTACGTGGCTATGGTGGACATCTGCACACATGGATGCCACAGGGGCATCTATACCTGTACTTGGCCCACTACTGAGGTGGGGTGGAGTGCCACATGCCCTGCATTACGGAGGGGCCTAGCCTACGTATTTCTGCCTGGCCTAGGTACACCCACAGCCCTCCTCCCCCACCCAGACCCCTCAACTGCGCGCCAAGTCCCCAGAATGAGAGTGTATTCACCCCCTTGTGTCTGCTGTGATGGCCTCAAGCGCCCATTCAACTCCGGGTAGGCCACCGCCAGGATCCGGAACATCAGGGGGGTCATGGTGCGACGGGCACCCCTCCCACGTTGGGAGGCCATCCCCAGCTGAGCCTCCGCCGTCTTCTTGCTCCAGCGGCGAATGTCCTCCCATCTTTTCCGGCAGTGGGTGCCCCGTCTCTGGTGGACCCCGAGGGTCCGGACTTCCTTGGCGATGGCACGCCAAATGTCCTTCTTCTGGTGGGCGCTGACCTACATGACATGCACAAGAGAAGAAGAGAAGTCATTACCAACTGCACTGCCGATGTGAGTGGCCCCCATCCCTACCCTTGCCATGTGGCACATGTATTCATCTTCCCTGAACTCTGCCCCCTTCCCTCTTACAACCAGCCCTCTCCACCCAGGCATAGCCCATACAACGTGCTCCCTGTGTACTTACCTGTTGGTCTGGAAGACCGTAGAGTAGCGTGTACTGGGGGAGGACCCCGTCTACTAGCTTCTCCAACTCCTGAGCAGTGAAGGCAGGGGCCCTTTCCCCAGACGCAGCAGCCATTGTCTCTTCCAGACTGAGGTCACAGCAGCACTTGCAGTGTAGGTCCTCTCCTGTCGAAGATCAGTTATCGAGTGATTGAACAGATAGAAAATGGCGGTGACGTCTGCGGCGGTGACGTCCGCGGCGGTGCGTATCATCACCACCGGTGCACTTCGTCATTGGCTCCTGGGACCCATAGGGTCCAATGTTAACCAATGCAGCATTGCGCCGTGGTCTACGACCGCCTACCACGACGGGGTACAACACCAGCGCAGTGACCTCACATTCCCATTGTCCCAGTTTAGAGGTCAGGCAACCGCCATTTCAGGGGCCCACATGGCTTCATTTACTACTGCGTCACACATAGCTAGGCCTACACTCAACACACATACAGGAAGGATTTTGTATTTGGTGTCGTGTTCTGTGTATCTGTGGGTACATACCCAGGAATTTGTTGACATTTGAGAAGATGGCAGAATCCTCCGGTGTACCTACCGCTGGTAGACCTGTTGACAATGGAGGAGCGACATTTAATCGTCACCTACAGGTTTGACCGTGCCACTATCCAGGAACTATGTACCCAGTTGGAGCCAGACCTGATGTCACCAATCCGCCATCCCACTCGAATCCCCCCTGACATGCAGGTGCTGTCAGTGCTCCATTTCCTTGCTAGTGGGTCTTTTCAGACAACAGTGGCCATGGCATCAGGGATGTCCCAGCCTATGTTTTCCAACGTGTTGTCCAGAGTTTTGTCTGCCCTGCTGAAACACGTAAGGAGATACATCGTTTTCCCTGAGGTGGAGGATTTGCCCACAGTGAAAGGTGACTTCTATGCCCTTGGACATATCCCCAACATCATAGGTACTATTGATGGGACCCATGTAGCTCTGGTCCCCCCCCACAGGAGTGAACAGGTGCACAGGAACCGGAAGAGTTATCATTCCATGAATGTACAGATGGTCTGTTTGGCAGACCAGTACATCTCCCAGGTAAATGCTATGTTCCCTGGCTCAGTGCATGACGCCTACATCCTGCGGAATAGCAGCATCCCTTATATGATGGGTCAACTCCAGAGGCACCGTGTGTGGCTATTAGGGGACTCTGGTTACCCCAACCTGTCATGGCTATTGACCCCAGTGAGGAATCCCAGGGCAAAGGAACGCTACAATGAGGCCGATGGGCGGACTAGGATGGTGATTGAACGCACCTTCGGCCTCCTGAAGGCCAGGTTCAGGTGCCTCCATATGACAGGTGGTTCCCTATTCTACTCACCGAAGAAGGTGTGCCAGATCATCATCGCCTGCTCGATGCTTCACAATCTTGCTTTGCGACGCCAGGTGCCTTTTCTGCAGGAGAATGGTCCAGATGGCGGTGTTGTGGCAGCTGTGGAGCCTGTGGACAGTGATGAGTAGGAAGCTGAGGAAGAAGACATAGACAACAGGGAGTCAGTCATACAGCAATATTTCCAGTGACACACAGGTGAGAAAAACTTTTTTTCACATTACATTCACTTTCACACTTCTACCTCTATCCTGTCTGTTATGTAATAGCAGTATTTGGTCACTGAGTTGTACCTTTCCATTACGGTTTCACAGGTGTGGTTACCAACGTGTGTCATCTGCTTGCATCCTTCATGTACTTGTGATGTGTGACATAGGTATGTTGGCTTTACTATTGGGAACGCATTTTGACACTGTCATTGATAATACAAATTGACCAAATCACAGACTGACTCCAGATTGTTTTGTGGTTCGAGGGTGTTTATTTAAGTGCTAAAAAATGGAGGGGGGTTGTAAAATGGTGATGGGGGACGGTGGAGGAATGTCCATGGCAGAGTCCAGTCTATTGGTCACACAGGTGCACTGCCCATATGGGCATAAGAAGTGGAGCTGGGGCAGTTAAAGTATGGACAGGGTAACAAAGTGGCACAGTGGGAGGACAATCAGGGTGGTCTCATTTCCTGGCGGGGGTCTTGCCATCTTGCTCTGTCCTATTCCTGGATCTCAGGGACCGCTTGCGTGGTGGTTGTCCGTCTGCAGGGTGTGGGGTACTGGTGTGGTGGTCCTGTGGCGGGGCGTCCTGTCCACTAGCGCCGGCGGAGGTGGTGGGCAGTTCATCGTCCATGCTAGTGTCAGGGCTCCCTTGGAGTGCCACGGTGTCCCTCATGGTTTTTTGTATGTCCTTCAGCACCCCTACGATGGTGCCCAGGGCGGAGCTGATGGTCCAGAGCTCTTCCCTGAACCCCAAATACTGTTCCTCCTGCAGGCGCTGGGTCTCCTGAAACTTGGCCAGGACCGTTGCCATCATCTCCTGGGAGTGGTGGTATGCTCCCATGATGGAGGAGAGGGCCTCGTGGAGGGTGGGTTCACTTGGCCTGTCCGCCCCCTGTCGCACAGCAGCCCTCCCAGTTCCCCTGTGTTCCTGGGCCTCCGTCCCCTGGACCGTGTGCCCACTACCACTGCCCCCAGATCCCTGTTGTTGTTGGGGTGGTGGGTTCTCCTGGGTTCCCTGTAGTGGTGGACACACCGCTGATTGACGTGTCCTAGGTACGGAGGTATGGGCCCGCTGGGTGGGTGCTGTGCTGGTGTTACCAGAGGGGGGAAGGTCGTTGTTGGGCTGTGCCTGTGCAAGGGGAACCGACTGTCCCGAGGCCCATGATGGTCCGGGCTGGTCATCAGGATCCAGTAGGGCAGAGCTGCTGTCGTCACTGTGGGCCTCTTCTGTGGGTGGAGTGGAGATGTCTGGACCCTCCTGTGTGGTGATGTTCCTTAGTGGTCATGCAGGGATATAAGAGCATGATTATTGCATGTGTGTGTGTAATGGTGTGCAATGGGTGGCTGTTTGTGTACCCCAGTGCAAGCATTCCTGTGTGTGGGTTTGTGTGATGATGGTTAGGGGGTTGTTATGGGTATGTGCAGTGAGCATGCTTTGGTGAGGGGTGACCATGCTTAGTTGTGTCATGCAGGGATTGGTGTTGGGATGTGTGGTTTGTGTTATTAGTACATATGTGAGGATTTGGAGAGATAGGGGAGGGGGTGAGGGTGGGTGTGTGTGATAGCATGCAGGTAGGGTGGGGGATATGATAGTTAAGATTTGACTTACCAGTGTCCATTCCTCCACCGACTCCTCCGAGGCCCTCTGGATGCATGATGGTCAAGACTTGCTCCTCCCATGTTGTTAGTTGTGGGGGAGGAGGTGGGGGTCCGCTGCCAGTCCGCTGAACCGCAATGTTGTGCCTGGAGACCACTGAACGCACCTTCCCCCGTAGGTCGTTCCACCTCTTCTGATGTCCTCCCGATTTCTTGGATGCTGTCCCACTGCGTTGACCCTGTCCACTATTCTGCGCCACAGCTCCATCTTCCTGCCTATGGATGTGTGCTGCACCTGTGAGCCAAATAGCTGTGGCTCTACCCGTAGGATTTCCTCCACCATGACCCTGAGCTCTTCCTCGGAAAACCGGGGGTGTCTTTGGCGTGACATGGGGTGGTTTGGGTGATGTGTGGGGTGGTGTCAGTGCTGATGTGTGTGGTAATGTGTAGTGGTGTGTGGTGTATTGTGCGTGTAATGTTGTATGGGTGATGGTGTTGTGTGCCTCTGTGTGGTGGGGTTCTCAGTTGCTGTGCTCTCTGTCTCTCTCGCCTTCGTCTATAATTTTTGGTCGTAGGGGTTTGTGGGTGATGTGGGTGTGTGGGAGTGGTGTGTGTATGTGTATCAGGTGTGTGTATTTGGAATTGTCCAATGTGGCGGTGTTTTGGATATGTGTGTGTATTTTGAGCGTGGCGGTGTATACCGCCAATGGAATACCGCGTTTGAAAGACCGCCGCGTGGTCAGAGACAACTTGATCAGTGACAGGCGTCAGTCGTAATAGCATGGGTGTGTTTCGGTTGGCGTGGAGGTGGAGGCTTTATTTTCGCCAGTTTTCCACTGACCTTTGGTGTGGCGGACTTGTGTGGGTGTCTGAATTTCGGCGGATTCCGAGATGTGTGTCATAATAGCTGTGGTGGAATTCCACGGCCGCTGCGGTGTATTGGCGGTCTTCTGCACGGCGGTAAGCGGCTTTCACCGCCAATGTTGTAATGACCCCCAAAGTGTGTTGGGACCATATCCTTAATCAACTTCACCATTAAAATAATGGGTAGAGTCTTTTTCAGCAGGCTAAGGGATTGGTGCAAAGTCAATTGTGCTTTATCTCCCTGTCAATACGGGTTCAGGGAAAGCATAGGAACAATGGAGCAGTGCTTGAATCTTAATTTACTGTTGGGGAAGTACACTGTGTCTAAAAAGACCCTCTATACCTCGCCTTCATGGGTTTATCGCCTGTCTCTGATAAAGTTAATTGCAATAAGTTGTGGGCTATCTTATTGGAGTTAGGTATTGATTCTGCAAACGTTCACTTTTTCTCCTATTTACACCGAAACCTTACTGCTAGAATCAGTTTTGGTCCAAACAGTGAGCTAGCTGAGCCTTTTATCTTCCAGGATGGTGTTAGGCAAAGGGGTGTTTTTGGCCCCACTTTCATTTATTTAATGTATTAATAAACTTAATTATTTTCTAAGCAAAGTTACTTAAGATGTTTCCCACGCTAATTCCATTGCTATATTGGTATTGCCCTATACTGATGATGCATTGCTTTTAGGATAGACCACAAATGCTTTGAGGTGCTCAGTACGAGCCTTTTCTGAATGTACATATGATTTAGGCTTGCCAACTAATTAAACCAAGTCTCAACTAGCATGAGATCCTAAGCAATGTCAGCTATGCTTCTTATAAGTCAATGAGAACAGCCTAGAGAGTGTCTCTTTTTTTCCCTATTTAGGATTAGTTTTTGATGCCAGTGGCTCTAGGGTAGAGAATATTAACTTTAGGAATACTAAATTTAAGCAAGGCTTTTGCTCTTTATTTAATGTATGTAAGTCAGTGAGCCAATATTGTCTCTTAGTGAAATATTTTCCAAATAATGTGTAACCATTGCCAGTTATGGCAGTGGAATTTGGAGATATGGAGAGTGTTGTGCATTGCAGGTATAGGAGATTCGCTTTTGAAGGCATCTCCTCTCTTCCTCTTTTCACCCCCACTATTTTTGCCACGTAGAAATGTATTTGTCATAACTTGAGGACTCCATTTAGATAGGTCCTCTTATGTTGTGGCTCGCTATATGGAACAATCTTAAAGCTCCTTTTAGTCATAATATAATTAATGATTGTATTTGGTGTGTCCGGGTCTGGACATTCCCTGGCTCAATTACGTCAAACAGAATCTTACGACCTTTGGTAGATAAGCCTTGTTTGATAAACCTACATTAATATGTAAAGCTGATAGGGCTGCAGTGAAGTGTCTATTTCTGGAAAGATGCCGTGCTAAAAGAGATAGTCTGGAATCAAGCAAACAATTAGTGTGGATTTATCTTCACCTGAGGAATTATCTTCACCTTAAAATCAACCCCGGACCTGAACCTTATCTGCTGTATTTATCTAACAACTGCAAAGAGCCTTATTGTCTAAATCAGAACTGGCAGTATATGTTTTATGTTATATTTATCACAGTGTTACTATGGGAATTTGGAAGAGGAAAAGTGTGTTTGTGACAATGCATCTTATTCATCTTCCCAATCTCCATTGCACTTTATGGTATTTTGCAAACTGTTTAATACACTTAGAGCACACTGTTTATTACCTCTTTTTAACGTCCACAAAATTAAATATTGCAGTACATCTCTTCGGTTTTTACAATTGTTACCCAGCACCAACATATGTTTTAAAATGGGTAGGTTTCTTAATGCAGCTGTGTCAATGCAAAAGTTTGGATTTTTACATTATGATATTTTTGTTTTGCCACTCTGACCCCTATCACATGATTTTATATTAATTGTGTGTCTCTTTTGCGAATGTCTTTGACACTCAAATAAAGGTTTTGATTGATTGATTGAAGTGCTTCGAATCTTTCTCATTTGTAGCAAAATCCATTTCAGCCTTGGTTTTCAACAGCACATAAATTTTTCCTCTGAGCATTGTTTTCAGCTTGGTTTTATGCAATGCCATAATCTCACAGGAAAGGCTTCTCAAAATAACTAGTGCTTTTATGAGAGCTTCTCTTCTGGTGCTACTCATGATCAAACCAGGTGCCACAGTAGAGCCCTCTCTGATTCATTTTGGTTAGCTGGCTCAAGACAGAAGCCATTAGTTCTAGGAACCACCAAATATTATTGAACGTGCTCTTCATAAGGACTTGTTTATTCTCTGCTGTTTGTTTGTTACTTTGTCCTCGCACTTGGATTATATCTCTTCATTAAAACAGATCTTGCCAACTCACTCCTTCATTTCTTCAGTTATTTATGTTCGATCCCAGACAAAAAACCGAGTCACAATCGGTACTTGGTCAATCCCTAGCCACGAGAGTAGTGAAAGGTCTATACATACGTTATAGGATAATGCCTGTTGTGGCACATAAGTATAGTCTATCAGGGGTTTATTTCCTACATATGTTTGCCTTGATAGATCATCTTTAACAAGTCTTCCATTTATCTTTCAACCGTTGTGGTTAAGAGTTGCCTTATAGTTTTCCCTTCTGCACTTTGTTAATATTGTAATATACTCGTGTCCCAATTGCTTGTCCTGACTCTCTGTCATGCAACTCATTCTCAATTGTTTGCTTCTTAGAATCTGCCCCCATGAAAGTGAGTGATGTAGGTAATATACAAATTATATTATACACCTCTTTTTTATTAAATACATTTATTATTACTACTGTATTAGCATCTTTCTTTTTCAAATCTTTTTGACTTGGTTAATATTTTATTGCTATTCATTGGAACGATGGATGAGGGAATATCAATTTAGGATTGACAAAAATTGAAAGTACCCCCATAGGTCCATCTTTCTTCACAAGAGTTGCTGGGCTACTAAAAGTTTTAAAAAATCAGTATTGGAGAAATAGGCTGCTGTGTTTCTTGAACTACAACCTCATTCAGCCAACTCTTAATCCCCCCCAAAAATTAAGGCATGATTACAGAATTGGTTTTATTTCTAATATTTTATGAGTATTTAATTTCTCCCAGACTGTTACTTCTTTCAAATGTCCCAAAACATTGATAAATTCTAAAATATTGACCACAGCAATGTTATTTAACTACTTGGTTATCACCAGTTTTAACCTTCATGTTAATGCTTAGCAAAATGATGGCTTTTGATTTGTCAGGCTTTCCAGTTTTTGTCATCTTTTCACGAAAGAAGCCAGAAAACCTCTACATTTGCTATTTCTGTAAAATGCTAGATGAGGTTTATGGACAGGCCAAAGCAGTGGTTTGTTTCCTAATATTTTAATATATGGCCATTAATACGCCAACGGAATTAATATCTCTAAATTCCCATGTTATCTGCCAATTAATTGAATGTGGTCTTTGTCCAAATTCTACTGACAGCAGCTCCAGAATGCTACCAAAGTATGGTGGTTTAGAGATCTTGTGACAAGACTTAAGGAGTGCTGATGTAATTAGAGGGGAGTTGAACATTATCTTTGACCAAAAGGTCCTGCCACCCTGTTTGAGCAAATGGCTGAAAATCTTAAATGCAATTAATCTGGTACTGATTTATCATATTTTAAACACTATAACGGACTTTGATCACTTGTGCAATCCGATCATTATGCAAATAATTATACAAATACTATCAATAAATATAAAGTAATGACATAGTTTCAGTTACGAGATCACATAATGAAAAGGGTTCATATGAAATGTATTTGTGTATTAGTGTTTGAGCTCAGATTTCTGAGCCATAAATCAATACATTTTCATTTGAAAGCAGGCAGCACCAATCCCCAATCAAAATGTGTATCTCTTCGATTAGCTCAGTATACGACATCTACCTAAAATATGGATACAAACTTGAATCATTCCTGTAAAGATTCTAATCCTTGACATACACAAGCAAGCGATAATGGAGCCAAAGTATTCTAGATGAGCTAGGATTCACACAAAACTCTTGCTCCCCAATGCTCCTGCAGTTTTAGCAAAGGTCAAAGCGTATTCAGGTTACAAATATGGACAGGTATAACAATTTTGGGAAGAGCATGTAAAATAGATTTAGGAATATAAGACTTTGAATGGCCTTAACGGAAATGAGTGCTAAATGAAAATATTCTCTGATGTCTGGAAAATATTGGCTATATTAAAATTTAACAAAACTTTCTTTGATGAATTTGCACCAGACAAAAACAGGAAAAATACAATTGATGAATAAAAACAATTGATGGTTTAGGAGCAAATCATTAACAGCATGTCAAACAGATGAGATGTGTCTTAAAAACTGCACCGGGCTCTTAGGAATTGATCTTTTAACTCTCAGGAATGATTATAAGAATGCTCTTCTTAAGACTAAAAAAATATTTTTTAATCAGAAGAACAAAGAACCATCTAACTTGGTGAAAAAACATTTTTAAAGCTGGAAAAATATTGCAGAACATAATTTGGAACCAGCAATAACATTAAATTGCATGAATGGTTTGGTTCAGTTATAAATTTCCTCAAAAACAAAATCGCAGTATGTAAGGATCTTGTCTATCGCTAGAGCCTTCGACATTTATGTACGTTCATATCATGATGTAGCAGGCAAGAGAGGTATTCTGAAGATATATAGATAGTCACTCATCTCATGCACAGAATCTGGAAAAGATAAAAAATGTGTTGATGAAATCCTTCCTAACATTTAACAATGTGCAGATACACGGTGGCTGAACCTTTATGAAATATTCTCCTCAATGGCTGTGATGTGACTTTAGAAACTATAATCATTTTTTTGGTAATTTCTTGCCAGCACCTTTTAATATGGAAAAATACACAGAGGGTGGCCTTTTGGTGAACCCCCTTTATTCATTGCTTGTTTCAGTCAGCTTCTCCTAGTAATTTCTTTCTGACAGTTGTTCAATCCTTGAATCTGCCCAAAGAAGTATTTTTTGTCTTATCCGTATACCATTGGCTACTGGGTATACTATTGTATCTCCTGGAGACTGGTTCCATTGCAATGTATGAGGTGCATTTTATTCTGTACTTGGAATGAGATATTTACTGAACAACGTCATTACCTTAAAAAGTAGGCTTCCCTCACATAAAGCAGTAGGTTCTGCATGATAACAAAAGGCTTATTCGAAATATGATCTTAATTGGTACGTAACACTCTTATAATTTTTTTTTGTTATTTTTCAACAAAAATATCTTATGTTTGAGCTAAAGAATGCTGCATCAAAAACAGTTTTATTTGTTGAAACATATTTGTATTATTTTACATTTAAATACATATCCAGTTATGGGAAGTCTACATTTCTAATGTATATTTCATGCTTCTCTTTTCTTTGTCACACCCACAGCAAGCAGTCACATTAAAATTCTCCACCTCCAGTTTAGCTTGTGTACATTTTTGTGTTACAGATTTCACAACTTTCTGTAGCAGCAGGGAGAGCTGTAGCTTCACACACACACACACACACACTGGAAAAGTGCAGAGAAGGTTATGGAGAGTCACTGGATAAAGGAGTTTACTCGCCAAAACTTTGATGAACTAAACACATCTGAATTGCAATGGAAGGATAGTGGAGTTGCATAATAAAACCTGATTTCCATTCATTCTTTTAAGACAAGTGGAGAATAGTGAAAAGATATATCACAGGTATAACATACACATTTCTTTATTGTTCAGATAGGAATGAAAAAACAACAATTACATTAAAAACTAGTGAGAATTTTTAACACAAAAAATAGAAAATCGTTTGTAATGGCTGCATTTACTTTGCAATGATTTGGTAAGAACTCTATAAAGATGACCACTGTGTTAGTTTTTTAGTGGTGATCTGAATTAACATACTATTTTTTCAGTCATTTTAATGCCTCTAGATCAGTGATTCTTAACCTGTGGTCTAGGGACTCCTGCTGGCCACAATGCCTAATCAGGGAGTCCATGACTACTTAAAAAATGTAATAATTTTTATTGATTAATCAACTATATATAAGTAACGTGGCAAAATGTAAAAGTGAACATTTTAAAACATTCTGTAAATGCAAACACAGGGCTAAAAATTAAGGCCTAGCTTTATTAAGCATATGTGTTGTGCTTGCATCCCCAAGGGAACGCAAGGTCAAGGCAAAATCTTCAGTAATATTTGCAAAGCCATGTAAGGGGTAATTTGAGCTACCTTACCTGGCTTTGTAAAGAAATGTAACTTAACGCAGCTGCTTGTGCTGTGTTATCTCACATTTCAAGTTGGAAGGCAGTCCCTGGATGGAGCAGGTGCAGTCCTGTGCATCCACCCATGGATTGTGGTGCACTCCCTGATATACAAAAGCTAGTAAACTTGGGAATGCATCAAAATGCTATACCTTTATCAGTGAGGCATAACAAGGAGAAATATGCTTATGCTCACTTTTTCCACTTTCCACATGTAGTGCATTCAACAGCACACATATAAAGGGTTAAAATGGCTCTGAGGATTGTTTTTGTGCATGGAGGAGTCCCTTTCTGCACAAATACAATCCTGCCTGTAATGTGTGCACTTTTGTGCTATGGCACATGCATGTCTGTGTTGGTGCTAGGCTGCACACAGTCCACCGGCACAAGGAGAGAGCAGAAATGCTCTATGTCTTTGTTAATGTGGACCATTTCTGCACTCACCATTTCATGTAATGCAGTATAGCCACTTAGCTTGCTTCCCTATGTTGTGCGAACGATTAGCAAATGTGCTCCTATGTTCCTGTCCTCAGGTTGTTTTGTGAGAGTAGTGCAAATGCATCAGACAGAATATAGTATGGGCAATGGGTGGCCTAATTTGCATTTAGAAAAAACACAACCTACTCATAAAAATTAAAATTTATATTTCTTTATATTTGTAAGTTAAATAATCTTTTCCTAATTTTGTATTTGCTTGTTGAATCTTGGTACTGTATTTGTGTGTATTGTTTAGAGGTTCAAAACATTGAAATTGTTTTAGCAAAGGTCCCTAGTTTCCAGTAATGAGTTGGTGAGGGACCACCCGATTCCAGAAATGATTCAGAAGGGGTCCTCGGTTTCCAGCAATGATTAAGTAGAATTCACAGAAGTATAAAGTTTAAGAAACACTGCTCTAGGTTTTAATTCATAACCTCGACTTGCACAGCTTGTCAATTGGCCAAGCTATCCTTAGCTCGTCCGTCATGCTTTTTGAAATTTATAGAGAAGTATGATCAAGTCATCTGTGTTTCATATGTCCTCTTTTCATGATATGACCTCATAATTGAAGCTATGTCATCATATTATATTTATTGATGGTATCTATATAATTGTTTTTGTAATAATCAAACTGCACATGCAATTTGAGAGGTATTCACTCATTTGATTAATGGCATGTTGTCAGAAATCTTATATTTTTGAATTCATCTTTTTTGGTCTGTGATCTAATCTGTAGTCTCCATGTAACTGAGCTATTTTATAGAGCACAAAGCAACTGGCACTGCTGATTATGGACTGATTTTTCATGTGAAAATGTCCTTGAGCTCTCACTTCCGTTCACAAACTTTAAGACCCCAAGGACTGCAGGACTGATTCACAAAGGCATTAATGAGCATGTGAAATAGTAACAGAGGAGTACTACATCATGTAGTCATAAGTGCTGTTGAGAAGTGGCCACGGGTGGTCTGCTGTCATGGGCTTTGGGGTTCCATCCCCTTTTCACCCCCATGGCTGACGATTCTTTAAAGTAAAATAAAGCTGCATTGAAATCATGGCCTGTGCTCCATGCATATGCATAGACTGTCACTTGACATCTACCTGCAGAAACATTTGCCGGGCTGCCAATCTCACAGCCCTGGGGCTTGTGATCTCATCAGCTCAGCAAAGCCATAGCCTCAAGGACCAATATCCACCCTCTGATGACAATGTGGTGAAGTTAGCCTCAAGCACTTCAGGCTCAAGGTCTGTAGTGCCAGGTCTTCATGTCAATCAGGGAGTAAAGAGCACTGTGACTCCACCCTTTCACAACTCATCTCAGGGTTGGCTGGAGTCAGTAAATCATCACTGACCCCCACCCTGTGATGAGCTAGGAGAGTTTGGAATAGAGGTCCCAGACAAGAAGCAGATTAATCAAATCTGTGCAGTAGATCACACATTTTGAAGAGACACAGAGCAGGCTTGAAGTTTCTGCTTCCCACATTGTTTTTTTATGAGAAATGTCACATCATCGCTGCATCAAACTTCTGGAGATTCCATTGGATGCTTGAGCACACTGTAATGGATGATGATATCCCCAATGCTGCCTGACTGTAACTTTTCGGCCAGACAATGCTTCCCTGTGTGCCTCTCCCTGTGCAGCCACAACTAGCAGAGCAGCAGGTGAAAAACTGTAATACAGATCAGGAGCCAACAAGAAAACAAGTGACATGAGCTAGTCTTGATTATCTCTCCAGCCATCATTGCAATGCTTATAAATGTTACTATGAGTTGGTGTGAGGCAGACACTGTTCACCTAATAATTTATTCTTAGTAAAGTGAAAATAATCACATGACATGAGTAGCTCTCTGGAATAGCCTTGAAATGCCTCACCACACTGCATTCCTTTAATTTTAAACACAACATTCCAAGCTTTGCTGGTGCAGACTATGACTGAATATTGAAATATGAGAATGTTTCAGTGATTTTTTTTTTTTTTAATCATAAATATTTTCTTTATTAATGCATTATGTGCCTGCTCCCAGGGAGATGTATTGCATTTTCTGTGTAGAATATTGCCAACACTTTATTCTACAGGGCAGGCAGCAAAATGGCAACTAGAACAAAAATAGGGGCCAGTGGATAACTAAATGAAGAGTAATTACTTAGGCATTAGAGACTGGGGCCCTCATTTCGACTTTGGCAGTCCTTTGCCAAGACTGCCGTTGAAGCAGGTGCCAAAAGACCGCCAGTGTAGGCGGTCTGAAGACAGCCGTATTACAAGGCACCAACAGATATCCGCCCATAAACAAGCAGAAAACTTACACTATCAGACTGTCAGACAGCAGGTGAAAGGTGGTTCCACCGCCAGCACTGCCACGCTGGAAGGACTCCACCCGCCATATTACGAGCAATATGGCATGGCAGTCCTTGCATGTGGTGCAGCATTGCACAACCACCTTGACGTGGGCTGCTGTGTGTCACAGACAGATAAGTGGACCGACCTGAAGTGAGGTATGGTGTGTGGTAGGTGCATGTGTGTGGTGTGTGCATTTATGTGTGCGAGCATGTGTGTGTATGTTGGAATGAGTGTGTGTGTGTGTGTTTGTGTTTGACTGTATGTGTGCATGGTGGTGAGGGTGTGAATGTATGCGGAGGGTGTGTGTTTGAATGTATGCGGAGTGTGTGTGTGTGCATGAATGTGGATGGGCTGTGGTGTGTGTGAATGTATGCAGCTGGGGTGGGAGTGTGTATGAATACAGAGGGGTTTTGGGTTGTGTATGAATGCAGAGGGGGTGTATATGAATGCAGAGGGGGGTGCGTATGCATGAAAGCAAGTGGGGGTGCAAGTGTGTTTGTGTTCGGTTGGGTGGGGGTGCATGTATGTTTGTGTTTGCTTGAGTGGGGCTGCAAGTATGTTTGTGTTTGGTTGGGTGGAGATGCATGTGTGTTTGTGTTCAGTTGGATGTGGATGCATGTATGTTTGTGTTTGGTTGGGTGGGGTGCAGGTATGTTTGTGTTTGGTTGGGTGGGGGTGTGTGTATGTTTTTGTTCGGTTGGGTTGGGGTGCGTGCATTTTTGTGTTTGGCTGGGTGGGGGTGCATGTATATTTGTGTTCGGTTGGGTGAGGGTGTTTGGATTTATGCGTGCAATTGGGTGGGGGTGTTTGGATGTGTGCGTGCGTTTGGGTGGAGGTGTTTCAGGAAGAGTGGGAGTGTGTGTCTGCAAGTGTGTGGACATGAGAAGATGCGTGTGCCGGCGAAAGGAATCCCCATTACCGCCATGGTTTTCATGGTGGGGCGACCGCTGTGAAAAACCTGGTGGTTTGCTGTCTCGTAATATGGCTTCGGCCAAACATCCAAACTCGTAATGCAGCAGCCTTTACTGCTAGGCCTGTGATGGTAAGACCGCCACACTCGTAATGAGGGCCTTGGTGTTCCAATGAAGAAGAAAGAAAAAAGGGAAAGCACAATCAAGATCTGGGAGATGGGGTGGTGAGCGGTCCTTGGAATGTTCTTTGTAGCTGCATGCTACAGTGAAGTGGTCTGATTTAGCATGTGACTAATCAGGATTCAGAATGGAATGCAAGGCCATTTGCAGAAAGGTTATAGAATATCAATGCATAAGAGTCACAAAAAGAATAACATTGACAAAAATAAAGCGAGATATTTATGAAAAGTGGTGCATCATACCATGATGTGCCACTTTTTTTTTGCACCCCATTGTGTCCGCCGAACGCCACCATGTGTGTGCAATATTTATGATACAGTGCTCCATGGCACACGTTAAAGAACTAGCACCAAAAACTTTGACTCAAGTTTGGTGCTTTGCAGGATTAGTGCCAAACATTTTTACGCTAATCCTGCAAAGTGAAAGGAGGTCCATTGAAAACAATAAGATCATAATTTTAATGCCTGCCTTAGGCAGGTGTTAAAAATGATTTTAAAAAGGAGAATCTCACAGATTCCACTGCAACATTTTTCTGGCCCTCCTAACTCTGGAACGGCCCCTTTGCATACATTATACCTGGCACAGGCATAATGTGGCACAAGGGTTTGCAAAGTTGCGCAATGCACTCATTGCACCACCTTGTAAATATGACGCAGTGTTTTTGCCAACCTAATGCCACATTAGCATAAAAAATGACGCTAATTTGGCACAAGGTGGCACAAGGGGCTGATAAATATGACCCATAGAATTCTAACGTAAACAGCAAATGACGCAGTCTGGCACAGAACATTTCTTCACAGAAGTTATATGGAATAGGGCGTTGAAACCTATAACATTTGGGGGGCGTGGCTAAGGTGGCTGCCGGAGCGGATGCTTAACTGAGGAGCTCCGCTCACGGCCCACCAACGAACTAAGATCCTGTGCCCTGCCATATCCCAAATTGTGTCAGACGGGAGTAGAGACCTCGCCTAACACTGGTGGACAAGTTAGGGGAGCTTCGGACCGACGGGTGCGGCACACACGGAGGAGCCAGAAACGTGGGGACGGCGCCGCCGCCATTACCCGTAGCCGCGGGCCTCGCCTAAACACGTCGAACTGGGGCAGGAGCGAGTGGACGCCCGGACCCCTGGGCCCCCTGCTGACGCTCCTCGGCTTGTTGCGGGAGCCACGGCGCGGGTGTACTCCATACCGGCCGAGCCCGGCCGGGCGACCCAGATGAGCGACTGACTGTCGCGGGCGGCCGCGCACGGTGACCAAGGCCCGTCTGCTGGCCCCGTCTGATGGATCAGTGAATCCATGTGACAGGCGCGGAGGAACCCCGGACCCGGGGCCCGCTGAAGATTTGTTGACGCAGGGGGGGAAGCAACATCGCGGCCCTGTTGTGGAGCCACGGGCCTTACCTGATTGTGCCGTGCGGGCTCGCTGCGGTTCCCCTCGGCCTCCCAGACCTCCCACTGGGACCTTCATTGATCGAAGCTACGGGATCGCTGGGGAGCCTGAACCTCAGGTGTTCCCCCCCCCCCGGAGAGGTGTACTACGCGTCGTACCCGATCCACTCGGGTCCTGCTTGGCGAGCCGTGCGATAGCTGGAGCGGGGTAGGGGGCGCCTGGGAACCGGACAAGGCCTATGCCCGCTAGAACGGAGTGATTTTGGGGGAGCTATGTGAACACCTTTAACGGAATGAGACGCGACCCCTCCCTGATCCACAATTTGAGAGTACCTGAGGACACACTGGGATGAATTCGGGGGACCTAGTGGGTGATATTCCCCACCACGGCACGGAGTGCATCAGTTGCAATGGTACACCAATTGCATAAGTGAACCATCTCACCACCAAGCTCGGAAGCGATTCAATCCCAACAGGAGATAATAATAAAAGAAATAAGGAGGGGAAAGGGAGGACACCCCCAGTAAATACCCGGCTATCAACCCCAACAGTACGAACAGGGCGGATCCCCAAGAAGAACATGGTCAAACCAAAACACCCCAAAATGGGGACTCTGGGAGATGGAGACCCTCCTTCGCTAACGGGTCATGTGGACATGCAATCGACCACACTTCTCCAGCTGAACGAAACGTTACGTGCGCATTCCCTCCAGTTTGATAAAATCATGCAAGCAATAACGGACACTAAATCATCACTGGAAGGGAAAATTGACGCAGCGGTATTGGAAGTCTCATTGCTGCGCGCTGACCATCGTAAACTAACTGAAAGGGTACACAATACTGAAACAACACTAAAAATGGTCCAGCCAGAAGTAGCAGACATGAGAACTAAAATGCAACAAATGGAACTGGACATAGCTCAACTGCAACGCAGGGCTGAAGACGCTGAAGGGCGGTCCAGACGTAACAACATCAGATTCCTCGGCATCCCAGAGCGAATTGAATCCCCCAAAGCAGAGGTGTTCATAGAGACCTGGCTGAAAAACACACTTAAAGAACAAGACCCTGTTACAACTCCAGTGATAGAAAGGGCACACAGAATCCCGAGCAGACCACCTCGCCCTGGAGCGCCACCCCGCCCGCTAGTAGCACGTTTCCTAAACTACAGGGACAGAGACTTGGTCCTCCAATACTTTAGAACATCTAACCATATCACTCTGGAAAACAGCAGGATAACGGCCTACCCAGACTATGTGATGGAGGTACAGCGTAGGAGAGTTGCTTATGTCAAGATCAAACAATTGCTACAAGAAAATGGCATCACTTACTCTCTCATGTTCCCAGCACGCCTGCGGATAGTCATGGATGAAAAGACCCTAATGTTTCCCACACCTGAAGATGCATGGACATGGATCCATGCTAAAGGATTTGTCGACCCTGCCAAGGAAGACACACTAACCGAAGAATGGTCTACCGCTACCTCCAGAAAGAAGAAGAAATCTAAAACCTCCTTCCGCCCCACAAAGGCATAAATGGTAATGGATCAAGCACAAATCTTAAAAGATACCAATTCATTTGCTCGTGCATTGCTGGACGCCAGGAGTGAAACGGATACTAATGACACCGCCTCACATGAGCGAGACTCAAGCCCATCCCCCTCCCCGTTGCTGGTGGGGCCGGACCTCACACAGCGAACGGAGGACGAACTTTAGATGATTATGACTGGCACCCGTGGCGCCACCACTGGTCGCCGCGGCAGCTGGGGCGTGGCTGTCCCTCTACCTCGGGGTTTTCTTTCCGAAGTCTACAATGGATATCAGAGAGGAAGAAGTTGCCATCAACATCGGAAATGACGGCTGAATCTTTGAACACTGAACCAACACACATGGGATCGCAGAGGCAATGAAACATCCTGAAGGTGGCCCACCCAAGGGCCCGACCTTGATTAATCCACGTCCCCCTACACCTGAACGGTATCCGAATGGAACTGACTTCCCTGGATGCCACTTTAGGCACCGGTTGTGCCACTTTGTTTAACAAACGGACACTGTCCGGAATATCCTTTTGGTTGTTATATCTTCCTTTTTCCTCTCTTCTTCAAACCCACTATGGGCTTTCTCTTTCCCCTTTCGGTGCGGGGGTTGCTGGTGGGTGGGTGGGGGGGGTCCGTGATGGGCTGGCGGGGCCGTGGCGGTGGGGGTACGGGGACACGGACTGGTAATGCGGGAATTGCTCAGATAGCTCCTTATGGCACTACACAACACAATGAATAAGGAACCCATATATAATATAATAACTTGGAATGTGAAGGGTATGGCCAGAACTAATAAATGCAATAGAATACATGCACACTTAAAGCGCCACCATATACACATAGCAATACTCCAGGAAACACACATTACACCTGCAGACATTGCTCGGTTGGAAAAGTGCTGGGCGGGTTCAATACATAGCTCTGGTGACTCGTCCTTTGCCAGAGGGGTGCTGATCTGGATAGGTCCGGGTGTCCCTTACACAGTACAAAACAGCATAAAAGACAAGGATGGTAGGTTTGTACAACCAAAGGGACTGTTGGATGGGGAGGAGCTCGTGATAAACGGGCTATATGTTCCAAACATTAAACAATGTGAATTTTTACAAAAAAAGGTATTGCAATTAACCAATGACCTAACTACACCCTGTATATGGGGTGGGGACATGAATTGTGTCCCGCATGTAGATAAGGATAGATCGCACCCCCCACTTGTGGCCGCCCCAACAGCGAAAAATTCTCAGATGTTAGGCATATGGATGGAAGAGCAACGCCTGACTGATATATTAAGGCACATGCACCCACATGAAAGAGAATACTCCTACTATTCCCCAGTACATCTACTACATACCCAAATTGACCTCATCCTCACCTCACAAAACCTAACACATAAAATAATGAGCGCAGAGTACTCTGCCAAAGTAATCTCAGATCATTGCCCACTTATAGCACAAATAAGATGGGGCAAGCCCCGCTCCTGTATTCCAACCTGGCGACTGCAGACTCAATTATTACAAGACCCCCCTTTCAGGAAAGACATAGCCACGCACATCTCAGCATATTTCACGTCAAACGCTGGGACAACTAGCTCCAGGGCCATTGAATGGGATGCATACAAGTCAGTTATAAGGGGGGTATGTTTATCAACGACTGTAGGAGTACGTCAAACATTAATGCGCAAACTCTGAGTGTTAGAACAAGAAATCCACTCCTCCGAACGCGAATTCGCAAAAGGCAAGATAACACAAGCGAAGCTCACTAGTATACGCTCCAAATGGACCGAGACAGACAACTGACTCAGACATTTTGACTACCGACATTACATGGCCCGCACACATGCAGAAGGCGATAGATCCGGTAAATTATTAGCATGGCTCACAAATAATGAACGTCGGAACCCTCCCATAGGCGCTATTCAGCTGGAAACAGGACTGATAGTTAATACACAGGCGGAGATAAATAATGCTTTTAGACAGTACTACAGCTCATTATACGAGGCACGACCTCCACCCACTAGCGCCCAACTAAATGACTTCTTCCACGGCATCACCCTGAACCGCCTAACTGCCTCACAGGTGACAGAGCTAGATAGACCGATAGACATAACTGAAATCCAACGAGCACTGCAGCAATTAACACATGGCAAAGCACCCGGCAGTGATGGTATACCCATCGAATACTACAGCACGTTTCCATCCCAGACATTAGCCCAATACCTAGCAATGCTAAAGGAAGCTCTAGAACGGGGCCGGCTCCCTGATACATGCCACGAGGCGTTGATAGCAGTACTGCCGAAAGCAGGCCGTGACCCATTGGACGTTCGCTCGTATAGGCCATTATCATTGATAAATACAGATTGCAAACTACTCGGCAAAATACTAGCCGACCGCCTGCTCCCATGTGTCTCGGAGTTGGTACATCAAGACCAATCGGGCTTCATCCCTGGTCGCAGCACGTTTAGTAACATCAGGAACTTACTGCGCCTGATGGGAACTTTTCCTGAAGACGATTGGCACCAAGTAGCAGTTTCATTAGATATAGAAAAAGCGTTTGATACGCTGGGATGGCCGTTCCTAACATAAACACTTAGTCGTATGGGCTTCAGGCAAACTTATATTGGCTGGGTGAGAGTGTTATACTCTGGCCCAACGGCTAGAGTTAAGATGGGCGACACGATCTCCGAAACATTCAACATAGGAAGAGGCACCAGACAGGGATGCCCGCTATCCCCGCTCTTATTTGCACTAGCTATCGAACCACTGGCCGCACGTCTCCGCACAATGGCCCCTGCCTGGGGCGTCCTGGATGGCCGGACACATCGGATAGTCTCCTTATATGCTGACGATGCGCTGATTTTTCTTCGAGATCATGCTGTGGCCCTCCCGGGCATATTGGATCTCTTACAAAAATTTGGCTCGGTGGCCGGGTTAACGGTGAATTGGGCAAAATCATGCATATTCCCTATGCGCCCGGTCCCCGAAGTACTCAGAACGCTATCAAGCACGGGTGATCTGAAATGGTGCTATACCACATTTAAATATCTGGGTATAAATATATACCACGATAGTCGTGATTTAAGAGATGGTAACCTCGGCCAAGTACTTAGATCAACTAGGGGCTCCCTGCCCTTCTGGTGCTCACTCACACTTTCCCCAATGGGAAGAGTAGCCATAGCAAAGATGATAGTACTGCCGCGCCTCCTCTATTTCTTCATGGTACTGCCGCTGGTATTGCCTGGCTCCTTTTTTAAACAATTGAACAGTTTACTAACGGATTTAATATGGGGCAATGGCCGTAGATGGGTCGCGTTAACTAAAGTGCTTTAACCGCTTAAATTGGGGGGACTGGGGGCCCCCAAATTCAAAGCCTACTATGCAGCTGCCCAGATACAATGGATATCTAATTGGATTGGAAACCCCACCGGTGCGGAAGCACAGCGGGTGTTACTGGATCTCAGCGGTACTGAGGTTCTACAATACCTCATGAACCGCGTCGTCCCCAGACACACATGTAACATGCTGCTGACCACCGCGCATTGGGCCTGGGGCCGATATGCACTGCTACGCGATAAAAACCCACAATACTCCCCGAGGATCCCACTGTTGGCTCAACCGACATTGGCGAAAATAGCGACCAAGGTGGGTCTGAACGCATGGGGAAGCAGAGGCATACACACATTTGGGGACATCTACCAAGATGGGCAACTCCAAACATATGAGGCATTAGCTGACAAACATGCGTTGGGTCAAGGGGGATTCATAGCTTACAGAGCAATCCGACAGGCAATGCGATCGTGGTGGAAAAGCGGCAATTTAGAACCTTATGTCTCCCCTTTGCTCCACGAGCTGTTGGGGAGCATCACCGTCCCAACAAGCATATCGAATATATTTAACATCCTTGCTGCCCAGACCGAACACAAACAGGAACAGGCAAAAAATAGATGGGATTGCGTGTTACCTGAACCCCTAACACTAAACTCATGGGAACAGGCTATGAAAATGACTTACGAGGTTTCACGCAACCCCCGCTTCCGGTACATGCCGTTTAATTACGTGCATCAGACTTACTTATCAACGCATCGCATAACGCGTATGTTTCCCCGACCCCCGCAGACAGGTCCCAGATGCGGCACAGAGGAGGTTTATGACATGGGAATGTCTCCCAATTCGAAACACATGGATTGATATAATAGCGTTACTTGCTGACTGGACAGACACTACACTATCCCCCAGCCCTGACTTATGCCTACTGGGCATAGCACCTTGCCCTAAAAAACGCAAACAAACATATCAGTGTATCGCCCTGGCATTGGTGCTGTACATTCGCCTCATAGCTATGCAGTGTAAAGCACCGGGTGCCCCCAGCGTCGCCCAATGGCGGGAGGAACTGATACGGTGGGCTAAAGCAGAAGCGCAGACTCTGCAGAACTCATTGGATAAAGGTATCCTAGTTAAAGGCCTAGAGACATGGAATACGTTTGTGATGGCGGCAGAAAACAAAGATGATGAACGCCTCCCTAAATCAACTAGCAAGAGACATTACCTGACACTTCAGTAGTAAATCTAAAACACTATTATAGATGCTCACCGATACAAATAGGATAGGATGTAAACCAACATAAACATTCTAATATGCCTTGTGGGAATGCCCAGATGCATCGCTGGGGGGCTGGAATGTGCGGGCACGAGATGGACCCTGAAGGTACGGGGTGTTGCTGATCTCCCCCTTTTGATCCGCTGTTCCTGCGCTGTCGCCCTCATCTCGAACGTGGGCTGGACCCCTGCTATTTCCAAGTAATCCTGTTGAGCGAGGGAGCGGCAGCGTCACTAGGATTGGAATGTGGGCTTGTCGCGAGACTGGAGATGGTGGCCGTGCTCCACCTGGCACCTGGCTCCTCTCCGCCCCCCACCTCTGCCTGCGCTCGCCTGAACCGCTCTAGCTCTTATCTTTAGATCTTCTCTCTATATCTCTTGGTTTCTTTAATAACCTTGCACATGGCGAACCAACTGCGTACCGTAAAAGTATACTCGGTCGTACCCCCGTTGGGAGACAGGATACTTGCATAGGACTTGTAGAATGTGCAAACAGAACAATTACTATGTAAATGTACGCTGAAACACAATGTAACCACCTGTACTTTACTTGAATGTTGCCAATTGGCTGATAAAGCAATAAAAACATATTAAAAAAAAAAAAAAAGAAACCTATAATATTCAAC
This sequence comes from Pleurodeles waltl, assembly GCF_031143425.1. Lineage (NCBI taxonomy): Eukaryota > Metazoa > Chordata > Amphibia > Caudata > Salamandridae > Pleurodeles > Pleurodeles waltl. The sequence goes on along the minus strand of NC_090444.1, from coordinate 1,218,022,684 downwards.
CACAAACCACTTCGCTTTTCAGATCAATTATTAAACTAGACAAACCAGAGGAAAGTACTTCATGTCTACACTGAATAAATAAATATTTAGGCACTTTGAAATATATTTACTTGATATATACACTGTTTTATAGTCAGCTCATCATAGAAACAGTCATAAGTACAACATTTAGGCGGTCATTCTGACCGCGGCGGTCACCGCCATCAGGAGACTGCGGATGCCATTCTGGCTTTCCAGCTGGGCCGGCGGGCGACTACCAAAAGGCCGCCCGCCGGCCCAGCGGGAAAGCCCCTGCAACGAGGAAGCCGGCTCCGAATGGAGCCGGCGGAGTTGCAGGGGTGCGACGGGTGCAGTGGCACCCGTCGCGATTTTCACTGTCTGCAAAGCAGACAGTAAAAATCTGTATAGGGCCCTGTTAGGGGGCCCCTGCACTGCCCATGCCAGTGGGATGGGCAGTGCAGGGGCCCCCAGGGGCCCCACGACACCCGTTTCCGCCATCCTGGTTCTGGCGGTGAAAACCGCCAGAAACAGGCTGGCGGGAAGGGGGTCGGAATCCCCATGGTGGCGCTGCAAGCAGCGCCGCCATGGAGGATTCCCTGGGCCAGGGGAAAACCGTCGGGAAACCGCTGGTTCCCCTTTTCTGACCGCAGCTTTACCGCCGCGGTCAGAATAGCCCTGGAAGCACCGCCAGCCTGTTCGCGGTGCTTCCGCTGCCCTCCGCCCTGGCGGTCAGAGACCGCCAGGGTTGGAATGAGGGCCTTAGTACCTAATGCATCTCAACATAGTGCAAACCCATTAATTACGAAATTATCCAATGAATTGTAATTGTCTCACTGATGTGATATGATCAGTGAAAATTAAATAAGTCAAGTCAAAGATCTTTATTGCCAAACCTTTTAAAAAAACGTCCTCCAAATGAATTTTAGTGCAAAATTGATGGCAACAGCATTAAAAATTGAGTTGGTACAATGCCTGTGGACATCGAAACTTGGATCAGTCATCACTCACTTCCAGATTCACTAAGTTGAAAGTCATTTCTCAGTGTGTTGATCAGCTGCCCACTACTTTCCTGAGCTTCGATGGCAGTGGTTTGTGATCCCTAAATGGATAATGAGTGTGATGATTTGTTAGCCTCATCATCAGAATCACTGGAACTGTCTTTGCTGATTGAAGGGAACTTTTGAAATCTGATGAACTACCTGAATGGTCAGATGTATGTCCATTTCATTTTGCGAGTCTCTAATTGTGACTCGCAAGATGAAATGTACAATATGTCTCAGACACACTTAGTGATTCCCTGTGGGGTCGCAAAGACCTACCTCATCAATATTCATGAGGTAGGTCGCAATTTGCGACCCCATAGGGAATGACCGCACTTACAGGGATTGTGGCTTTCTGGGCACAGCAGGCCACCATGCCACCATGTCTATGACTGCTTTTAACGAAAACAGTTTTTAAAGAAAAACAGGATGCATTTCAGACAAAAAAATTGATGTTTTCTTTTCATTTTTTCAGAGTAGGCAGTGGTCCGTGGGACCGCTAACTGCTCTGAAAAAATATTTACGCTTCCATTCATAAAGGGGAACGGGTCCCTGTGGATCGCTCTCCCATTTGTGTATGGGTCACCACCAACTTAATTGATAAGGATCATGGAGTGCTGTTGGTTGAAAGAGACAGGCCGGTGGGGACTCCTGTACTATTAACTTAAGTAGAGCGAAGCATGGTCTCCCTTTTACCTGAAATAAATAAAAATGTGTTCAGTTGATTAACTGCTAATTCGAAAAGCTGCTTGGCTGTGGCGACACTGAGGGGCATATTTATACTCCATATTTATATTTTGACCCATCTAGCGTCAAAATATTGCAGTTAAGGTAAAAAAATTTACAGTGGAAACCCACCTTGCGTCAATGAGATGCAAGGTAGGTATTCCCTGGCAAAAAATGACTCTAATGCCCTAGAGCTCTATTTATCCTCCTGTGCAAAAATCATGCACATGGGGGAGGGGTCAAAAAATGGGGCAAAGCTTGCTTTGCACCATTTTTTATCGGCTGAGTCAGGCCAGGAGTTAGGGGACCTGTGGGCCTATTTCCATGGTGGAACACCATAAAAAATCCCAAAGGTGGCCTCCCCAGGCCCAGGGACACCCAACCCACAGAGGGACAGCGGAGGATGGGGGACCCCATCCCAGGTAAGCATAGGTAAGTACAGGTACGTTTTTTTTTAAGTGCATTGGGGGCCCTGAAACTGCCCCCTACATGGCACTGGGTGCAATGGCCATGCCCAGGGGACCCTGGTCCCCTGTGCTGGCCAATGGGGTGGTGGGCATGACTCCTGTCTTTTCTAAGACAGGAGTCATGTGGTATGGATGGTTTTGCGTCAGAAACTGACTCTAGGCAGATGAGAGTCTTTTTTTTTTGGTTACTCTAACCTGCCTAACATCATTTTTTGGTGCAAAACCTCCTTCTTCCATACCGCCAGCCCCACCCAGGTAATGCCATTTTTTTAAGCTAGCCTAACCTTTGCATCAGCTTGCACCATTCCATAAATATGGTGCCCGGCTGGTGCTCAGAAAAGGTGCAAGCCGGTGCTAAACGTTTTGGTGCAAAACAGTATCGGTGTAGTTTTGCACCAAAATGTATAAATCAGGTCCTATATCCCTTGAATCAATTAGGTCATTTAAGGCTTCATCGTTTAAAGCAGAAAATGTGTCACCAGATAAGTTTCGAAGTGCTTCATTCTCAAATTTTGGACTGAGTACATCTGGTTGCATTTTATTATTAATATAGGTTTTGAAAGCACTTTTTTTTATCTCAAATGCTGAATATATTTGCACATTTTTGCAGCTTATGATTGTAATAACTTTTTTAAAATAATGACTTACATAATTGCAGTACTTTCAGTCGCTGGCTGAGCACTTGTCAGTATTCTTTTACTGTGCCAACCAACCAGCTCTAGACTCTGTTTACACAAAGTTATCTGTGGTGATCACATTAACCAAATGAGTGTAAATAAGTGCATTTGCAACTGATTACTTTCACTTGCATTTTTTTTTATCAAAGTGTGCAATTTCAATTTATATGCTATTACATGTGAGTTGAAAAGCCAAGAGAGCAGGTAGGGTTAGAGTAGTTTGTTATCAGACAAATCTAGAACCCCACCTATATCGTACTCGCAATACTTTTGAATGTCCTTCAACCACTGGTTTTTAAAGGAATCTGCAGTACACTCAACCATCCAGGACCTCTGCAAAGCCTCTCATCTGGGGTCTTTAAAAGTTAAGTAGGGTGGGCAACACAGTCTGTCACGTCTCAAGTAACCACTTGTTGCATGACTGACTCTTCTTCAGTCCCACAATCTATTCAGCAGCACTGATCTATCAGATTTCTTTCTGACAGCTCACGTTTACTTCATGGTTTATATCACTGACTTGTTCGCTTAGATATTAAATCGCCTAGAACCTTGAATGATCATTGATGAGCAGCTTTATGAAAAGAGATTTCCATATTTTTTTATTCAGGTTGTGGATGCAGTGATTACACGCCCCTTGTCGTTTTGCTCCATTTTATGGTAATTGCAATGCTGTATTCCATTAAATATCAAGGACTCAGAAATGTACAACAAAAAGAACAGGAATATTTGAACACCTAACATAAGACAAGTAGACAGCTCCCTGAGTATTTGTGCACTGGGAAGCAAGAGAAATCTCACTAAAATCATAGGAATATTTCAAATCCTTCCTTTCACTTTGTACTTCTGCAGCTCTCAAGTTAAATTAATTGGGCTGTATCTTTAGTATGTAATTCAGTTGGGATCACTTGCTAAGTCAAACTCACCCCCAACGTTTACACCCCACCACTTCGAAAAGTCACCACCTGCCACTGGAAGTGACCCTTAAAAGCCTTTGTTGTGCATTCCTGCTTGAGAAGAATCTCCCAGGGCTTGAACTGAGCTTGCCTTCTGTTGTTGAAAATCAGATTACTTCTGGAACCAAGAGGAATCTCTGCCAAGGAGAAGAGCTGGAGAGATGGAGGAGGAGTACTGCCCCTTTGCCTGTGACTGTGTTTTGCTGGGTTGGCCTGCAGTTGCTGCTTCTGACTGAGAGAGGACAAAGACTGACTTTTGTGTGACTTCCCACTGGTGAAGAATCTCCAAGGGCTTGATCTGAGCTTGCCTCCCATTGTTGATGTCTCAGGGACATCAAAGACTTCTCTCTGCCAGCGCCTGGACCCTCTGCTGAGAGTAGTACCCTGCCAAGTGGCACCCTAACCTATCTCTGGGCCCTTGAAAGGTGAAACTGGTGGAAAAGGACAGAAATCCCCTCAAAGACTGCCATGCAGGGAAGCTTTCGACAGACCATCCGCCACGTGGCTGATAAATGACACGGCACTGGCCTCGCAGCTAAAATCGGCGCTCCACCTGCATTGCGGCTAGAGAAACAACGAGCAACACCTGCTATCGGCTACTGCTAATGACGCAAGCCCAACGCAGTGAGGTTTCCTGACATCATGAGACTGGATTTCAACGCAACATTGCAGGGCGTGAAGAATCAATGCAAACCCTGCCAGGCCCCAAGGTGCCCATCTGGGGATCGACGCCTCGTTCTTTTGTGGGAGAGAAGAAATGACATGCACCGACACGACCAGAGAAGGAACGACGCATGGTGTTGCTTGTGAGTGAGAAAGCGACGCATCACTGGCCTTTTTCGGCACACACTCACCCGTGTAGCTTTATTTTTTATGCTAACCAGGTTAGGTCTAAACTGGTGTGGTGTTCATTTTGTAGTGTTTTCACTGTATTACTGTGTTTTGGTACAAATACTTGAAAGATAGCTTCTGAAGTTAAGCCTGCCTGCTCGTGCCAAGCTACCAAGGGGGCGAGAGGGGGTTAACTGCGGGTGCTTCTCCTTTACCCTGACTAAAGTGAGGATCCTTGCTTGGATAGGGGGTAACCTGACTGCCAACCAAAGACCCCATTTCTAACAGCTGATATTTGCACTCTCAGTCTATAAAGATTTTGTAATGCTTTCTAATGTAAATCAGTTGACAGGCCCGACCTTCCCCATATAGTCACCTCAGCGAGACTCAAATATTGTGACTTAATCACGCATGATACTCCATTATGTAAAAAAGGCATTTATTAGGACAGGATTGCAACCCTTTAAAGCATTTCAACATTTTGCAACAGTAAACATCTTTAACATACACCCCTCTTTTAATCCACGTACCATTCTTTCTTCACCCTGAGCATTTTCCCCAGCACACCACATTGTTTCACCTTTCTCTCCATAACCTCTTCCCATACCCAGTTTCTATCTTACTTTCTTTACCCAAGTATCCTCTGATGAATCCTCCTAGCCCTGTCTCAGGAACCAACACCTCGTGTTCCTTCACCCACGCTCCATTTGTCCCCCCTGAGGGGTGAATACTCCTGCATCTGACTCTCCACCCCCACCCAACTACCAAACCTAATATGCCCTTGAAACTTTTACTATCAGGACAACCTGTTAATGCATGAAACACACCCTGGCTCCACCCAAAAAACCATGAATACCTGTAAGGTAGGTGGGCTGACAAACTTCTTCCCCCCTTGGTAATGCATGAAGAGGCAGGTGAACACCCCCTGCCTGAACTCTTATATCGGACAACTAACCCCCCCATGTAGACTACCAATCCCTATTCTGCCTCTGTCATTTCCCCTCACAAAACTTCCTTGGGGAATACTAGGCTGCTCCTCTGCCTCCCCTGGGACCCTCCATCATGAGGTAACCACTGATGACATTCCATTATGTGAAATGGTCATTTATTAGGACAGGATTGCAAACCTTTAAAGCACTACAACATTTTGCAACATTAAACATCTTTAACGTAAACCCCCTTTCCATCCACTCCGCCATTGTTTCTTCACCCTGAGCATTCTCTACAGCACACCACATTACTTCACTCTTCCCCTCACCTTTCTCTCCATAACCTTGTTCCGTACTCAGCCTCCATTTCACTTCTTTTACTCAAGCATCCTCCACTGAATCCTCCTTGCCTTGCCCCAGGCATCTCACACCTGGTCTTACTTCGCCTATGCTCCCTTCGCCACACTCCAAGGGGTGGATACCCCTGCATCTGACTCTCCACCCCCTCCAATTACTGCCACCCAGGAAAAACCAGAGGAAATGTCACTGCCCCCTCCCACAGACCCACTGCAACACATCAACTCATTCATCCCTTTTCGTGCATCATACCTGTTCTCTCCACAAGTCACCAAGCAAGTCCCTCAACTCCAGCAAGTAGAAAACATTGCTTAGAGAGATGTACTCCATCAGAACAAAACAAGCCCGCATCTTCCTCCTTGATCCCCCCAAGTTTCACCACCTTAATGTTGTTTGACATGCAAAAATCCCTGTTTGCATGATTCAGTTTCCTCCTGGCTTTATCGATCACCACAGGCTTAATCGCCTCTTTCTACATGGCACAAACTCAGTCCAAACAATGCACGTTCCAGTCAAATTGCATTATAAAAAGAAGTCCCATTGCATGTATTGCAGTAGGGTGAACCGTGACAGTTGAACCAAATCATTCTTTCCTATTGTGTAGGACAAGCATGTCTGGACAGTACCAATATAGAACCCTGGTCACTAGGAATGGCAACATGTTGCCCCGCCTCATCCTGCTCTTTCTGCACCCTATCCCCTTATGCCCTCTGCTGGGCAAACCCAAATTCCCTCCATATATCTGTTGCTTTGCATATTTAGATGCCCAGTGGATAAAAGAATGTCTCTCCATCTACATCACCATTTTGTGATTTCTAGGGCTGTTCACCTACCCTATGAGAAAGAGAAAAAATTAGTGTGCAACCAATATCTACCATCCCTTATCCTGAGTACCACAACCCCTGCACATATTACTCACACAATTTTGACCGCAATCTCTCGAACCTGCAAATCTGTGACCAACTCCAACTCAGATGTGCATCCTCATTTGCTGCCCCAATACAGAGACAAGTCCCACAAACAGCAGGATTCTGTCCAAATTTTGCTAAAACTATCCACAGCACTGCCAGCAACTGAAAAAGCCATAACCCTGTTGCCTCCCTCGTGGCAGAATATCTCTTCTTTCCTACAACCTGGCCACTCCTGAAATCTTCTCCAATCATTCACTGGGCATGCCTCCTCACTCCCTCCCTCTTACACCTCCCTGCTTTTTGGACTTGCATAGCCAAATTCCCAGTTGTCCCCATTAGTATCTCACTGTGCAGCACCCTGCCCTACCCCCAGCAGTTCAGACACTGAAATATCATGAATAATCGGGACAACGCCGACTCAAACTTGTCAGAACAACACTCTGGCAAACACTGAGGAATTTCCAATAACAAGTCAAACATTATGGGCTTCCTTAACACCCTCCCCCCCTTTACCCTTGCCTTACCCTATTCTTTCAACATCTTCCCCAAAATCTAATCTCTTGTTGGGTCAAACCACCCATCAACTTCCTATAAAAAGACAAACCCGCTAACTTTCCAACTATAGTCACAGACGACAAGCCTCTATCCATTGAGGACAGAACAAAAACGTATAACTCGGCCTTCCCTATCACTGTGACTCTGATTCAATGTCTCTCCCTTCTCCCCTTCAAAGGACTCAAATTCGCTCCAAGCCATGTAGTAACTTCTCTTGGTAGACTCTGCTAAGGACATCTCTACAAGCCTATTAACTCTCAAACCCCTCATTATAAGATCTCTGTAGGATGGCTGTTTTGGTCTCCTTTCTTCCTGATGCCAGAGTGCAAAAACAGTGCCAATGTGAATGAGATAATGAATCAACTATGGAGTTGTTCACCCGGGCTATGCTCCTTCCCTGTTACAACCAGTGGGTAGGCCATCTTTCCACACACCAGTGCCATGCCCAGAACAGGTCAAAACCCTAAGCACCTGAAGCTTCAGAAAAAAATAGCGGCTGCCACACTGTATTCTCCTCTTGAAACATCATAGACACCCTGTTGAACTTCTCCAGAAAAGACCTCCACACACACAGATCAGCCCTCACTGCCATGGAGATACGAATTCTATGGTGGGGCAAAACTTCACCTGACATGGTCATACCCAACCTCCTGCAAAATGTCTTGCCACCAGGCACCACTCTGCAAGCAAAATTCAAAAACACTAACAACTTTAGTACTTTTCTGAGTTCCAGTCTCCGCTCTCCAATCATGTCCTCCAAAAATGTTTCACTTTGAGCATTAATGCCTGAATTTCTTGGATATCTGGAGCAGAAACCTTTATTGAAACTCAACAGGCTCCAGCCTGAGGGCTTGGACTGACTACCCACCCCCTGCTGAGCAGGACGAGGTGAAAAGGCCTATACATGATAGGAAGGCCACTCGCCATATGGGTCAAGGCCATGGACTGGGACGAAGACATCCATGGCATCCAGAGTTCGGAATCAACATCCCTCCACGGTTTGTCAGGATTTATATTCACCGTTGACCTAAATCCCTCGTCTTAGCTAAGCCTGGCATAGCTCACGAAATGCATTTGAGGCTTCCTTATACTATCCATTGATTTAAATAATGCAATGGGTCTGTCTGCATACTTCCCACAGTATATGGTAGCATAGACCAAAGAGGCCAACATCCAGTTCTCCATGGTAATGGGAACTCTGGATCACCAAGCCAACTCCCACTCTTCTTCTTTTGACCCTTCTTTGGCTTGAATGTCCCTATGTAAAAGATTGAAAACATCCATGTACTTGTTCTTCCATATCCTAGTCTTTGTGTTGTTCCTGTGCCCTTCCCCTTCTTTACTGTTCTTCATGTCTTGTGTTTGCTACTGAGCCCCTCCGAGACCTTCATTTACGCCCCAGCTTCCTCTATGAGCCCGCCCCTCACACCTATAGACTTGCTCGTTTTAGCCCCATTGCCACCCTCCTGTGTATTCCACGCCAACTACTGGCCCTTCTTACCTGCAGGTACCTCTCCTGCTTCCCTTCTCACTCTGCGACCTCCTCTGCAAAACTCATTCCGCTGCCCAGAGGTGTCTCTGTCGCCTACACTTGATGTCTGCTAAACACCAACTGACCTTTCCATTGCACCACTCCTTCTCATGGACTACTGTGCCGGCTGTCTCTTCAGCGTCTCCTTACACACTACACCTTATTCCGACTCATCACTTCATTCATCATAATCCAAGCTCCTGTTCCTCTGCACTCACTTCCAACACCAATTGTACCGACACATCTGCACTCTGCACACCAGACACCATACTTTACAATGAAGTGTGTATTGGAGTTTGGGTATGACTTGGCCACTCCCTCTGTGTAGCGAAGGCTGTTGAGGACCCTCCTATTGCTTCCAAACATCATCCTGGGGCCACCATGTGCCCCTCTGATACCTCCAACTGTCTGTCAACCTCTCCCATTGACATTTTCACTCCACCAACCTGCTGCTCTGCATGAAACGGGAGGGTCCTTCGCATTACCAAGCCAACGAACTGCGCTAGCTCCTTTGAACTCCACCCATACCTGGTCCCCATCTGGTACCCAGAACCAGCCCCCAACACACCTGGACTACCCGTGGTGGCATGAGCACTCCCAGAGCCATACACACCCTTAACCTTATTCACCTGCCGCATCTGGTCAGCCACCCTCTCTCTTTCACTGCAAGGTCGCTCCCAGTGCTTCTCGTCTCCTGAACCATTTTGCCTATTCTCTTATGCATACCTCCAGGTCAATCTTCTGCCACCTGTTACCCTGACCACCCCCAGGTCCTCCTGCCTGCATACAACTCTGTAATCAGAAGTGTTCAAAGCCTTGCCTGCGTACCACCAGTGTACCCTGCCACCTGTACACCCTCACCTGCACCTGCTTCTGTCAAAGCTAGCCCTACACTGTCACCCCGCAATCTCTTCTTGCTGGACAGGCCTTGAGCCAAATTCCCCAGCTTGCCCTTGCCCCCAGAGGCCACCATCCTCAATAAATCTATGGGCCCCTCCTGTAAAGAGAGCCCACACCCTGGTTGTGCCTCAGCCTCACTCCTCGTTGCTTTGTTATTATCAGCATTGCTAGGTCCTGCCCCCCACCAAGGAATCGATCTGCCGGTCCGCTTTTGAATGTAGCATGACGAGTTCAAGCACTGAGGCTCTACTGTTCCCCTGCTGCTTTACTTTTGGAATCAAAAGGCATGCTGTGGACCCGCCCGGCCCCACCCATTTTACTTGCTGTCTTGCAGAGCGGAGAGAAACATGCCCAACCAAGCCTCCTCCAGGACACCAGCCTGGAGGAAATCAGCGCACCCTGCTGCAGCAAGGGTGCACAGGGCATTCTTTACAGCCTCTGCCTGCTCCCGTCTGACAGCGCAGCAATGGTGAATCAAGGAATGACAACCAGTGTGAGAAGGGGCATAACTCCTAAGTCTCACAAACTTCTTCCCCTTTTTGGTAATGTACGAAGAGTCAGGAAGAGACTGATCACCCCTTATCTGAACTCTTGCTTCAGACACCTAAAACCTCACCCCGCCAATAGACAACCAATCCCTGTCCTGGCTATGTAGTTTTAACTCACAAAACTTCCCGGGGGAAGACTAGCTGCACCTCGGCTTTCGAGGGACCCTCCAAACCAAGCTACGTTTAGCATGCCCTAAACCGCTATCCTTAAATTGTCATTTGTGCTAGCGCAGGTGTTTTAATAAAAATTATTAATGAGTATTCATGTATTCTGAATAATGGATTTGTGTAGAAAATATAATAACGTAGAAAATAATGCACGCATCTGAAAATGTGATTAAGATGAGTGGCCGCCAATGTTCACAAAGTGTAATTTTTAATATTCTAATACTGTGAAATGTTGAATATATGTTTGACTAATGTAGGAATATGTCATATTAAGGGTTATGCATTATGTATTAGCTTTATTAATAGCAGACCTTAACTTAGCGAAGGTCTTGGCCTACGTGTCAGGCCTCATGTCAAGCTGTATTTCTTAACATTTAATAAATGGCTATGTTAGGGAGTTAAATTGTGATTTTCAATTTGCATTGTTTAAATGTGCTCATAGCTGAAACGTTTTCTTATGGGAACCAACTGCTAGAAGATGCTGTTCTTGCTAATGTAACATTTTGTGTAATGTGTATGAGACTGACTTTCTCAGGAGGAGAACAATGAAGACACTGACTGGAGTTGAAGCTGCAACATTATTGTTACCTGACAAACCGGATGATGAGGACATTGCAGGACAACCAATCAATGACATTTGAAGGGAATAATGGTAGAATTCATAGATTTGGAGTCTTAGGCACATATTTATACTTTTTTTGCGCCGCGTTTGTGTAATTTTTTTAAGCAAAAGCGGTGCAAACATACAAAATATAATTGTATTTTGTAAGTTTGCACCACTTTTGCTTCAAGAAATGACGCAAATGCAGTGCAAAAAAAGTATAATTATGGGCATTAGTTTTATTGGACAAAGTGTGAACATGCAATTCATTGACCAATGGGGATTTGAGACAAGTTTTAATTTAATGAGACTGCATTGAGGAAAGACAGGTTCATTGCCCATTTTCTTGCTGGCCAAAAGGTCAATATTTCTTGTGCGTCTTGACAAGAGACATACTTAACTTTATTGCTTAGGAACTTTGCGTTTTCGGAACTTTGGTGCTGAACCCTGATGCCTTGCTGATCGACTCATGTCCTTAGGATGAAGAGTGACTCTCCTTGCTGATCCACACTGAGGATAGGTATTATGAATTAGAATATTGATTATCATGCATATTTGTGCTTTCTTTCTAGGCACCAACTGCACTGTTTTGATAGGGCCATAGTTAGATGTTTTTCCAAATTCATGTTATTAAATTGTTTTGCATGAAGCCCAACATGCTGATGCTAATCTGATGTTAGTTAAGGATCCTCACTAATGAAATTCAGCTAATAGGGAATAATGCCGGATGAATTTCTCTGCTGAACTCGAATGTATGTAATCACCTCTGACGCAGTTGACTTTGTTATTAATTTGCACCATAACCTTAGAATGTGTCGTAGTTAAAGCTTTCATTAGATTATGTTTCTTCTGCCTCTTTGGACAACCAGTATTGTTTCTGTAAGTGTTTCATTTGATATTGAGATTAATCTACATGACCTCAGCATTGTTAATATAGGAAAATAAATATTCTAACTTTATTTAAAGGTGTGGTTATTCATAACTGAAAGATCATGGTGTGTGACAATTACTGACTCTATTGATTACTGATGTTATTGATTACTGGTGATTATTGATATTGTGTATTGGTTATTGATCATTGTTTTGTATGTACCGGAGTTATGGTAAGAACATCTTAATTGCGAGTCAAATGGTTCATCGAGCTATTCACGTCCCCTTGTAAGTTTACTTATGAAGGTCAGACGCGCTAACAGAGATGGTAGCAGACTGATGGTTCATCTCCTTAAGAGCTTTTCATAGACCCGGTACAGAGTAACAGGTGTTAACAGTGTTGGTAAAGAAAGATGAAGGTTCATTACTACTGAGATTTGGATTTTATTTTTCAGTGATGCAAATTGGAGAGAAAATGTTTCCCTAAAGTCCAGAAATGACTTTCCCAGAATCTCAGATCCTGCCAATGGTTGTTTGAGGATGTTCTCAGCGTTCTAGTGACAGTGTGAATGAAATAGGTTGCACTTGCACAACTTATGCAAATCACAGGTGAATTGTGAGGTTTGGGAGTTGACGTGCTCCAAATGAAGTTGTAGAAGGAGTGTGCGTACTCCGCAGTGTGAGAGTAGGGAAGTTGACAAACTTCATATGTGTGTGGTGCTTTGTACTCAAATATTTGTCCACATGGTTGTTGATGTATGGACCCTGCGTGGTCTAAGACTCCAGAGTATATTGAAAAATGTATAAGACACTTGGGGCCATATTTATACTTTTGACGCAAAACTGCGCTAACGCAGTTTTGCGCCAAAAAAATTAGCGCCGGCTAACGCCATTCTGAAGCGCCATGCGGGCGCCGTATTTATTGAATGGCGTTAGCCGGCGTTAGCCGACCAGCGCTGCCTGGTGTGCGTGAAAAAAAACCACGTACACCAGGCAGCGCCGGCGTAGGGCAAAATGGCGTTTGGGCGTCCAAAAATGGGGCAAGTCAGGCTGAGGCAAAAAAATCATCTTAACCCGATTTGCGCCATTTTTTTGGGGCGCCCAGACGCCATTAACATGACAAAGACAGGAGTCATGCCCCCTTGCCCAATGGCCATGCCCAGGGGACTTATGTCCCCTGGGCATAGTCATTGGGCATAGTGGCATGTAGGGGGGCACAAATCAGGCCCCCCTATGCCACAAAAAAAAAAAAAAATACTTACCTGGACTTACCTTAATGTTCCTGGGGTGGGTCCCTCCAGCCTTGGGTGTCCTCCTGGGGTGGGCAAGGGTGGCAGGGGGTGTCCCTGGGGGCAGGGAAGGGCACCTCTGGGCTCATTCTGAGCCCACAGGTCCCTTAACACCTGCCCTGACCCAGGCGCTAAAATCCGGCGCAAATGCGGGTTTTTTAGACCCGCCCACTCCCGGGCGTCATTTTTGCCCGGGAGTATAAATCCGACGCATATGCATCGGAGTAATTTTTTAAGACGGGAACGCCTACCTTGCATCTCATTAACGCAAGGAAGGTGTTCACGCAACAAAAATGACGCTAATTCCATGAACTTTGGCGCTAGACGCGTCTAACGCCAAAGTATAAATATGGAGTTAGTTTTGCGTCGAATTTGCGTCGAAAAAAACGACGCAAATTCGGCGCAAACGGAGTATAAATATGCCCCTTGGGTTTTATGTTGTAATCGGTCTGGTTTAATAGGTCGATGGGGCGTGGTCGACAAGTCAGAGTGTGAGTCAAAGTAAGTGAAACAAAATTTTGACTGAGATTTGGCGAGTCCTATGTGCACCAGGACAGACCCACTGATCAGTTGAGAGTAAAATTTGCGGGTCAAATTTTGCTTGTGAATCTGGGAGACCGAGAAAGAAGGAGCAGCTGTTAGAGCGAGAGCTGTCAGTATAAAATTTGTAAGGTTTCTGAAGCAATTGTGTTACCCTTCCTGTAGTAAACCAGCAGAATTGTTTTTTGTTTTTTGATTTGTGCTTGCGATTTTTGCATTAGTTTGTGTGAATCGGAGTTTGGGAGGACAAGCCGCAAGACTTTGTCAGCTGCAGTACGTGTGAGTGTGACGCCATTGGACCCGCGCTGAGATAGGTCGGTTAGTGAGAAGGGTCGTGCACGATTGGAAGCCGTCCGTGAGAGGCAATTAGGTGAGAGAGTAGGTGAAAGGAATTCCAGGATTAAAAGTCACTTCCTGATTTGATTTTGGATAACAAAAAGGTCAAAAAGATTACATTTTTCAAAGCTTTAAAGAGTGTTTTAAGGGGAGATACGTATATTACATGGGCGAGGTTACACCGCCAAAAGGTACACCAGCTTACATTGCAATGGAAGAGAAGGGTGTCGGCGCATGTCTTTGGCTAAAGCAATGGTGCAAAGTGACAGAGAAGGATGGGAACTTAGCATTTCCTACAAATGGGACATTCATTTTGAGGGTTTTGGAGCATTTAAAGATGATTCTATATGAATCGGAGCCCTTCAGAGACCAGCACAGTTTGAGGCATTAGCATTTTCGGAGCTAGTAGCCAGACAGCAACATCAACAGAAATTCAAGAGGAGGATGAGAAAGGCGGAAAAGATTTTAACAGAGGCTAGCTGGGACAGTGATCAGAGAGTTTGGAGGATGGAGACTTTGCATGGAATTAAGTTGTTTCCGGCAATTACACAGGACAATGAGAAGGAAGGAAGGAAAGCCACTAGGAAAACTAACAGAAGTCCGTCTGAAAGTAAGGAGACTAGAAAGTCATCAACAGTGGAGGAGGAATCAGATGATGAGTTTATCACGCAGGTACTGAGAAATCACCCACTACCATATAGAGCACATGAGAGTGGTCCAAGTACCAGTGATGATCCAAGAGCTCTGACACAGGTTAATGGAACAATGAGTCCGATGCAGGCTGATGCTAGCCTGACACAGAATGCGATACAGAGTGGTCTTAATGTGCCTATTACTCATGTAGTACAAAATCAGCTGCAACCGCTGCAGCTTCAGAGAATTTATCCTGATGTGCCCATTATGGAAACGACTTCGAACTTAATGGTGCCTACGGAACAGTTTTACCCGAAACCGATGTTGGTTCAGACTGAACCATCTCCACTTTTACTGCCCCAAGTGCAACTACAGGTAATGCCTCGATTTACTCCAGCAACAGGGACACAGTCAGATATGACTCCGATGATGAATCAAAATATTTGAGTTACTCTCCCACAAAGCGTAATTGCCAGACCAACCCCAGATGCTATATCACTACCTATCAATGTTGGTCCCGCCGTACCGTTATTTGCACTGAAGACACCTACTATAGGTGAACGGCGAGCAATGTCTCAGAGTAAAATGAGGGGAGGACATCATGAAAATGCTCGAGTATTCTCTCCTGTGGGACAGACTTTTGACGGATCAAGATCATTGTTAGAGTTCAGTCCATTCATAGCAATTCCAGATACTATGGTAGGGTCAAACGATAGCCAGACTTTGAAATTGTTGACACCGCAGACCCCGAATGCAGTTGCACAGCAAGTGCCACCAGTCCAAGCAAGTAACATTTCATTGCAAGGATGGACAGCTCAGCAGTTGACCGAATGGTTAGACAAGCTGAACACCTCACAGAGTGCTCCTAAGGGAGGGAGTGTTTGAGTTATGCCATGCTAAGCATGGAAGCTGGTGAACTCATTGAGGGAATTATGGGTGTGAACAGGTTAGAATCCTACACAGAGACAGAGTTGGGATATTTGTACCCGAAGATTACAAGGGAAGTGAGCAATATGCATCAGAGACTAGCAGACCTGGCAGATAAGTACGGCGTAGAAATAGAGAAGACAAAGCATTTGAAAAGGAGTTACAGATTAGACTTTGAGACTAAAGATTTTGAACACATGAGATCCGCCGGAATGAAGGCACACCTTAAGGAATTGCTTCAAAGTGCCCAGACTTGGGGAGCATTAGACAAATGGGAAGGCAGATGGGTAAAGAAAAGAGACAAAAGAAAAAGGGATTCTCTGGAGCTGACTGCAAATGTGCAGCAGGGTCAAGATCCAGTGAAAATTTTACCAATGAGAGAGATTCCCAGGGGGAACTTTGTTCATGTCCCTTGGAGCAGAAGTGACATTCTATTGTTTACAAATCATTATCCAAGATTAAGAGAGAAGCCAGTAGAGTGGTATCAGCAGACAGACTGGTTTGTGAAACTTGAGAAGTGCCTGCGGGAAGACTTGAACACATTTCTAGAGATAGTGGTTCCAGCTGATCTGTGGATTGAGTGTAAGAGGAGTGTAGATTGGCAAACAAGCAAACCAGAGAAAGACAAGAATACAGGTGCACCATCTCCTGAATTAATAAAATATTACTATAGGTTGACTGAATTCTTGAAAATGAGACTTTTGCCCAAGAATATTGATTGGCAGAGAACTGACAGGACAGCTCAGCAAGCAAAGGAGTCGATACATGCATATTATGAGAGATTGTTGCAGGCGTTCAAGCATTACAGTGGGAAAGAGACCATTGAGGAGAGATGATTCATTTTGTGTTCAGATTTGCGGAAGGGTTGAGACCTGAAATTAGCCAGATGATTAACAGTCATTTTATTTGCTGGCAAGCAAAGCCGATTGATGAGGTGTTGCAGTATGCAAAATACTGTAGTGATGAGATTGAGTTGAAGCAGAAAAAGTTGAAAGAGAAGGTGATGGTGATGCAGATTAAAGCAGCTCAGATGGGAATTCAAGGTAATTTTCTGCAACAGTTACCGCAGCAGCAGCAGGGAAACATGATGTTTCATCCCCAGATGAGAGGTAGAGGTCGTGGAGGTAATGTAAATCGAGGTCCAGACTTTGGTACTGTAGGGGTTCAGAATGATGTGCAGAGAATGAAGAAATTATTGCCATGTCATGTTTGCGGAATCGTTGGACATTGGAAGCGGGAGTGTCCGATGATGCTGCAGGAAGGTGTCATTCAGCAAAGTAATGACATAAATTCATTCCAGAACATGAGAGGGTCAAAAGTGAGAGGTCCTAATCCAAATTTTCAAAATAATGTGATTCAAATGCAGAATTTTCAGCCTGTGCAGCAGGTGCAAATGCCACGTGTACAAATGGCACAGTTGCAGCCAATGCAACAGCAGGTTCTCATCGTACCCTGACAGCAAATTCAACTACCTCAAACCCCAATGGAACAGCAACAATTGATGCTTTCTCAACAGGTCACAAGTCAGAAGCTTAACCAAAGGAATAACACAGTGCACCAATTCCCGTAACACAGTGAGAATGGAATAAATGATGATTGGATAAGCAACAGTACAGATGAGGAGCCATGCATGCTTGAAACTTCCTCAGAAGTAGATCAACGAGGTCCCTATGTGAAGGGAAAGGTTATGGGTCAGAGTTTCATTCTTGGTTGACCCAGGGGATACACACTCTACAGTGAGAAGTGCAGAGGTTCCAAATGTGCCCCTTTCAGGTAGAACAGTTCAGATTGTAGGAGTGGTGAATCAGTATTTGACCAATCCAATTACAGAACCAGTTCAGGTTAAAATTGGCAACTTTCAGGGATTGCACAAGTTTGTAGTCTGCAATTCAAGTCCGGTATCCCTAATGGGAAGAGACTTGCTGTGTAAAACGAAATGTTCAATTACTTGTTCAAATGATGGAACTGAGATGCAGACGAATAGTGATGATGAAGATGACCAAGCCCCAGAGTTAGAAAGTGAAACTACAAATGAGGAGTGCCCTCTGATTGAATTTTTCCTGATGTTCACTGTGAAAGAGCTTCATCCTGATTTGCAGGGAACGGTTAAGAAGAAAATGTGGGATTTGACAGGAAAAGAAGTAGGTCTGATAAAGGGAGTTGAGCCAGTTAAAGTTACTGTAAAGCCGAATGCAGTTTTCCTCAACTTCTGTAGTACCACATGCCGCAAGATGTCCTTATGAAAGTTGCCCAGATAATTGCAGACTTTGTAAAGCAAGGGGTCTTGAAGAAAGTATTGAGAAATCCATGTAATTCACCGATAATGGGTTTGCAAAAGCCCTGTGGGAAAGTTTGAATTGTCCAGGATTTGAGACAAATAAATAAGATTGTGGTCAAATCCAGCTGTGATAATGTTTCAGATTCCATGTGATGCTGAGTGCTTCACTGTCACTGATTTGTCACAACCCTTCTTTTCTGTGCCTCTTCATGAGGATAGCCAATTTCTCTTTTGTTTCAAATTTCTGGATCGAGTTTACTGTTGGTGTAGAATTCCTCAAGGGTTTTCAGAGTCATCTTCCATATTCAATCAGATCTTGAAAAATAATTTGGAGTCCTTGGAATTGCCTTTCCAATCGACCTTGGTGCAGTACATTGATGACTTGCTGATTGCGTCTAAAACAAAAGATGAGTGCAAGTATTATACGATTGCCTTATTGAACCATTTGGGAAAGAATAGTCACAAAGTGTCTCCGCTTAAATTGCAATACTGTCAAAACGTTGTGAAATACTTGGGTCACCAGATTGAGCGGGGTTCAAGAAAGATATCCAGAGAAAGGATTACAGCCACATTACAATTAAATCCCCCAACACAAATAGTGGTCAGGATGTTTTTAGGGATGGTAGGCTACTATCGCCAAGGGATTCCAAATTTTTCACTCATTTTGAGACCATTGCAGAAGCTGACTCATAAGGAAATTACTGATCCCATAGTGTTAGACCAGTCTGGAATGAAAGCGTTCACTGAATTGAGAAAGAGTCTGTGCAAGGCTCCAGTGTAGAGTATGCCTGACTACACAAAACCTTTCACATTGTTTTGTCATGAGCGTGATGCATGTTCTTTGTCTGTCTTGACACAGGTTCTTGGAGGTGTAAATTGCCCAGTAGCATATTTTTCAGCTACTTTGGACCCAGTTGCAGCAGCCTTACCAGGTTGTTTGTGCACAGTTACAGCAGCTGGGCAAAGCCTTACAGAGTGTGAAGGCATTGTGATGGGACATCCCCTGACCATAATGGTCCCTCACTCTATTGAGATTCTACTTACAAGGACGAAAACTCAATATTTGGTGCAAGGTTGACCAGATATGAAACGAGTATTCTAGGGTCACCAAATGTGTCATTGAAAAGATGTACAGTGCTGAACCCAGCAACCTTACTCCCAAATTAAAATGTTCAAATTGAGCAAGTGGAAGAAGTTGAGCATGATTGCCTTGAAGGAACAGATTTGTGCACAAAACCGAAACCTGACATTAGAGACACTCGAATGGAAGAAAACAACCAAATTATCTTTGTTGTTGGTTCCTGTCTGAGAGACAATGCAGGGACACTGAGAGCAGGATATGATGTATGCACAATTACTGGGATTTTGGAAGCTTCTTGGCTTTGAGGAGTTTATTCGGCCCAGGTTGCAAAACTAGTAGCCCTTACTAGAGCGTGCCATGTTTCTGCTCAGCTGAAAGTTACAGTCTATACGGATAGCCAGTATGGATTTGGAATAGTCCATGATTCTGGCCAGTGGTGGTCGCAGAGACATTTCATGACCTCTTCTGGTTCACCAGTGAGAAATGGTGAAAGGATTAAAGAACTGTTACATGCTATTTATTTGCCTGAAAAGAGTGCCGTGGTAAAATGCAGTGCACATCTGAAGTTGCAGGACTTTGTATCATTGGGAAATGGATATGCAGATCAAGTCACAAGGTTTTGTGCATTGAACTGTATATTGTTCAAGGATAAGTGGGAACTGTTACCTGAAGAAGACGAACCATGCCCAAGTTTTGCATTGAAACTAACTGAGACCTTGGAGGAATTGAAAATGTTGCAGAAAAATATTGACAGGGCAGAAAAACGTTCATGGAGCAAGATGAAATGTGTTCAAAGACAAGATGAATTTTGAGTTTCAGAAAAGGGTCAATTGGTTTTTCCAAATAGTATGTTGTCTCAAATGGCTAGGTACTATCATGGTCAAGCACTTATTGGGAGGGATGCCATGATTTGGTTGTTTAAACATGATTGGTTCAACCCAAGATTTTGCTGAAGCAGTTTGCTATTGTTGTGTTATTTGCCAACAGTTGAATGCAGGGTAAAGGGACAGTGGTTAATTTGAGCCACATTGGAAGAGCAGGAGGTCCATTCAGCAGAATGCAAATGGATATTATTGAAATGCCTGTGTGTGGAGGTTTGAGATATGTGTTGGTGATTGTTTGCATTTTTAGTTACTGGATTCAAGCTTAACCTACACAAAGAAATGATAGTCTCACAGTAGCAAAACTACTGCTTAGGGAACTGATACCGTATTTTGGATTTCCGATCTTTTTAGAATCGGATAGGGAAAGTCACTTCAACAATAAAGTCATTAAATTACTGTGTGCAGCCTTGAACATTGAGCAGAAGTTGCATTGTAGTTACCGCCCTGAAGCATCAGGACTATTGGAACAGATGAATGGTACCTTAAAGTCAACAATTGCAAAGTTGTGTGCATCCACGATTTTGAAATTGCCTGACGCATTACCTTTAGTTTTGATGTCAATGAGAAACACATCCAACAGGAAGACAACATTGTCGCCGCATGAGATTCTTATGGGCCGAGCCATGAGCAAATGCACTTGTCAACATTAGAGATGATATGGTGTTGGACTACTGCAAATGTCTGGCTGATGTGGTTTGCTTTTTTCTCAGCAGGTGGAAGCTACCATACTGCCACCGATCCATGACCCATGGCACAACCTGAGAGCCAAAGACTGGGTTGTGGTCTTGAAACATGTGAGGAAACGTGTTTGGAGACTCGTTGGAAAGGACCTTTCCAGGTAGTTCTGACAACTTCCACAGATGTTAAGTGCTCTGGAATTCTGAATTGGATACATGCCAGTCACACGAAGAAAGTGGCATGTCCACTGGATCATGAAGAAGAAGAGTTGTTGAGAGTACCAACAACAGCAAAACAAGTCTCAGGGACGGAAAGTGAACAAAGAGGAACTGAGACCGGAGCTGAGCCCATTGAGGACAGTTTAGTCACTCCTGTGAGAGACGAAGGAGATGACATCCAGGAGGATGATGGAGAGCCTATCTCAATTGAGGCAGCAGGAGAGCCTAGTCAGGGGAGGGCTTTCCCAGAAGCAGATGACCTTGAGAGATAAACAGAGCAACTGTCAGACCCAGAGGGGAAAGGAGTTGAGGTGGATCAAAATCACTATCATTTGACTCCTCCTGAACCGATTACAGGTCCATCAAGAGAAAACACCAAAGAACAATGAGAAGGTTCAAGTTCAACTCTGAAGAGAACACTGACAAAAGATCTACTGAAACGAGATAAGTGTCCGGAGTCGCAAGGAAAAGGAAAGGAAGTGGTTGTTGAGGCAACAATTGAGGAAGAAGTAATGACAACAAGGAGAGAAGATCTAAGTGAAGGAGAATTGAATGGTGATTGAAAGTTGAAAAGAAAGAGAATAGTAAGTCGAAGATACGCAGGTCCTGAATGGGCGTATGCATCTACAAGTGAGTGGCAGCAAAACATTACAACTTTGGAGGAGGTGTTAATCGGTCCCAAATGTGACGGATATACCACCAGCCGTATTACGAGTTCCATAGGATATAATGGACTCGTAATACGGCTGGTGGTAAATCCGTCACTTTACCGTCACTTTTGGGACGAATTAACACCTCCTCCAAAGTTGTAATCAGGCCCTTTGTCTTTTTGTTTTGATAGAGACATTCTGGGTCAGTATTTTGGCCCAGGAAGCTGACGAACTGAACTGTTGAAGCAATTTGAGAAAACATTTTGAAGAGAGACTGTTGAAAGTAACCGGGAGAGGCATTGATAACATGATTTGAATTTTGAAACCTGATTTTGACAAGCTGCTTACTGATTTTGACAAGGGATCCTGGAAGTGAGACTGGAAGCTGTAAATAACTGCTGAAAGAAGAGTTGTTTGTTTTTTAATTTTGCTGCAGTTTTTCTAAACAAATGTCTGCTTTCTGATTCTTTACAGATCATGAATAACATTAGCCAGCAGAGTAGGGATAGCAGGCACTGTAAATATATGAGTATTGGTTTGGCTATTATGTGTGGGATATTGTTTGTGGTATTGGTTGTGGGTATATCTGTTCCTTTTTTATTGTTGTATTGAGCAGATGCAAATCTTAAGGACAGCACAGAAATCAAGACATATTATTACACTTCATCATCCAGAACTTCCTTGATACCTGATTAACTACAGATGATGATTACAATAACACTTTTAGTAACACATCACATTCAAGATACATCCTCTACCTCGAAAGTTGGTCCCCAATATCCTTAAACTTGCGACCTGCACCTATTCTTTGTGCATAAAGCGTTTCCTTCGCACGTACCACCTTCATCTTTACCTCCCAAGCTTCGAATGTAGGAGGAAGGGGTGATTTCCAAGCTTGTAAAATCAGTGATTTTGCAATCAATGAGGCTATAAAAAACAACTGCTTTGCCCACAACCTTAAGTCCTTAAGTCATGATGATCCGAAATATCTGGAATAAGTACACATCGTAGCTTCCTGCTAATCCACTGAAAGACTTTAACCTAAAAATCCATAAGCTTGGGACAGGTAAAACACATATGGAGCCAGTCCCCTTGATTGACATTACACCGCGGACAAGAGCCTGAAACAGTCAGGCATGTTTTTTTTTTATTTAGGCTGGAGTGAGATAAACCATCCATTTTGTGAAAAAAAGCCATTCTTTGTAAATTAGCCCCCTAATCGCCTTATGAGATGTGCTATTGAAATACCTCCATGTTTTCAACTCGATTTTACACCCAGTGGACTTTTCAATTTTTGTTAAAAAACAGGAAAGTACTTGCGTTGATCCCTGGGGGTTGAGGATCCGGTACCAATTACCTAACCCCCTCTGGTTCCCATAGAATACCTGAGAGATAAGAGAGGGAGGTTGGTCTACTTAGGAAGCAAAAAATGCTGAATCTGAAAATAAGAATATTTTAAAAAGTCAGGGATAGGTGCCCCAGCCTGACATTGATCCAAGGTCTTGACTTGGTTGCCTACTAAGAAATCGGAAAAGCTGGTAAACCCAGAATTTAACCATTGATTTAAATGTGCAGGAATTTAAGCCCATCATCAGTGACTGGGTAAAAAGACATTTTTGGATAAAACTCAGGAAGTTTATATTTTTCTCAAAATTGAAAAAGCCTAGCATAAATTATGGTAGGGACTTTGTATCTAGTGCGTTTGGGTTGCCGCGGAAACTTGAGAAAAGAAACTAACTGGCAACCAATCTCAACTAGCATAGTATTGAAATAGAAGCTAGAGTTAGGGGATGTGATTGCTATAGAGACCCAATCCGTAAATGCAGAATCATAATATTTCCTAAAGTTTGGAAGGGCCAGTCCTCCATCTTCAACTGCAAGGGATAGAGTCTCCAACTGAGCCCTGGTTTCTTTATTGGCCCATACAAACTGTTGTAATTCCACATCAAGGCGGTCATTCTGACCGCGGCGGGCGGCAGTCGCCGCCCGCCATGCGGTTACCGCCGAATGACTGCCCCGCTGTCAAAAGACCGCGACGGCCATTCCAACTTTCCCGCTGGGCCGGCCGGCGACCGCCAAAAGGCCGCCCGCCGGCCCAGAGGGAAAGCCCCTGAAACGAGGAAGCCGGCTCCGAATTGAGCCGGCGTATTTGCAGGGGTGCGATGGGTGCAGTGGCACCCGTTGCGATTTTCACTGTCTGCTAAGCAGACAGTGAAAATCTGTATGGGGCCCTATGAGGGGGCCCCTGCACTGCCCATGCCAGTGGCATGGGCAGTGCAGGGGCCCCCAGGGGCCCCACGACACCCGTTCCCGCCATCCTGGTTCTGGCGGTGACAACCGCCAGAAACAGGCTGGCGGGAAGGGGGTCGGAATCCCCGTGGCGGTGCTGCAAGCAGCGCCGCCATGGAGGATTCCCTGGGCCAGGGGAAAACCGGCTGGAAACCGCTGGTTCCCCTTTTCTGACCGCGGCTTTACCCCCGCGGTCAGAATGGCCCTGGAAGCACCGCCAGACTGTTGGCGGTGCTTCCGCTGCCCTCCGCCATGGCGGTCATGGACCGCCAGGGTCGAAATGACCCCCCAAGTTCTTTAAAACAAAATTGATGAATTTTGATGATCACGCTAGAAAAAATGAACAAAAGTAGAGGAAGGATCATAATTTTTACCAGAGCTACAGGTCCAATCATTGGTAGCGGAGAAGCTTGCCAGTTTTGTAGTAGGTGTTGAACCTTCTTAAAACTAGGGACATAATTTAGGCCAAAAAGCTCAGAAAAATCGTGGGAGACTTAGATACTCAGATATATTATGAGGCGACAAAGACGATACTGGTCCTGCATCTCAAATAGAAGAAAATTCTCGGTGGTATTAAACAATAGGGCTTCTGATTTAGAGTGATTGATCCTATACCCCCCAACTCTGTAAAGGCCATTATTTTGGCAAAAGTCCTAGCAATATTCGAAGATTCTGCTGCCAGATAGTGAATCATGTTGTCAGCAAATAGTTTTCGTTTCGGGGCCTGGGTCATAGGAGAAAGAATAGAAGCATCTTGACGCATTGACGCCACTAAGGGTTCAATGAACAGCGTGAAGAGCACAGGAAAAGGGGGCATCCTTGACGCGTACCCCGCTGGACTTGAAGAGTTCCTGCTATACGTGAATTGATAAGGATTTTTATTTGAGCTTTAGAATACAGATTTCGCTGGTGGGAAAGGGAGTTGCGTGGCCCCTGGGGGCCCCTGCACTGCCCATACACTTGGCATGGGCAGTGCAGGGGCCCCCAGGCACAGCCCCATCCTGCTTTTCACTGTCTGAAAAGCGCGATGGGTGCAGCTGCACCTGTCGCACGGCCGCAACACCACCGGCTCCATTAGGAACCGGCTGCAATGTTACAGCCGACATCCCCGCCGGCCCAGCGGGGATGTTGTAATGTGGCCACTGATTAAATTCCTCTAATAGGGAATAATGCTGGATGAATTTTTCTGCTGAACTCGAATGTATGTAATCACTCTGACGCAGTTGACTTTGTTATTCATTTGCCCCATAACCTTAGAATGTGTCATAATTCAAGCTTTGATTAGATTCAGGGGGTCATTCTGACCCTGGCGGTCGAATGACGGAAGCAGCGCCAACAGGCTGGCGGTGCTTCCATGCCCATTCTGACCGCGGCGGTAAAGCCGCGGTCAGAAAACCGGGACCAGCGGTTTCCCGGCGGTTTTCCCCCGGCTGGGCGAATCCGCCAGGGCAGCGCTGCAAGCAGCACTGCCATGGGGATTCTGGCCCCCTTCCCGTCAGCCTGTTTCTGGCGGTTGTCACCGCCAGGAAGAGGCTGGCGGGAACGGGTGTCTTGGGGCCCCTTGGGGCCCCTGCACTGCCCATGCCACAGGCATGGGCAGTGCAGGAGCCCCCTAACAGGGCCCCATGATGCTTTTCACTGTCTGCCGAGCAGACAGTGAAAAGCGCGACGGTTGCAACTGCACCCGTCGCACCGCCGCAACACCGCCGGCTCCATTCGGAGCCGGCTCCTGTGTTGCGGCCCCCATTCCCGCTGGGCCGGCCGGCGCTAACTTGGTTAGCGCCGGCCGGCCCAGCGGGAATGTCCGAATGCGGGAAGCGGTATTTTGGCTGCAGTCGGAATGAGGGCCTAAGTTTCTTCCGCCGCTTTGGACAGCCAGTATTATTTCTGTATGTGTTGCATTTGAAATTGAGATTAATCTACATGACCTTAGCATTGTTAATATACAAAAATAAATATTCTAACTTTATTAAAAGGTGTGGTTGTTCATGACTGAAAGGTCATGGTGTGTGACTATTACTGACTCTATTGATTACTGATGTTATTGATTATTGGTGCTTATTGATATTGTGTATTGGTTATTGATCATTGTTTTGTATGTACCGGAGTTATGGTGAGAACATCTTAATTGCGAGTCAAAAGGTTCATCAACCTATTTGCGTCCCCTTGTAAGTTTGCTGATTAAGGTCAGATGCGCTAACATTTGCAAGTTACTCTAAAAATGTCATGTGAAGCAGTCCTACTGCTGATAAATTAGCACTGTTAACAAAATGGCCCACAGAAAGTTCAACAGAAAATTTCCTTCTTTAGCTAAGCCAATCTCTAACTAAACATCTACCAGACTGAGTGATGTTGGTGTAGCAATTACTCTCCAGAGAACAAACTGCTTTACAAACTGAAGTTAGACACATAAAAAGCAACCCTTTGACACACAGGCTAGCTGCTATAATAATGAGATTAAAACACCCTTCAAGCACAAAAAGAAACACTTAAATAATGATGAATTATCTGCTACTGCAGTAGTGCATTTGTATACATAACAATTTTGTTACAACTTGGCCCAATTCTTTTAGTTGGGAAAATCAATACTTTATGTAATTTTATTCAGTTCCAGTTTGTGTCAGTTGACCTGCAGCTTTCCTTTGGGGTTTTTACCTTCAATGAAGCACAAAAATCCAGTCTTTCTTATCAGCAATGTATTGTTATTTACTTTTGTCAACTAGATCCGGATGATTGTTTATTCAGAAATTTAAATCTCATACGCCCATAGATGATATTAGTCAAATTGTTAATTTTCCACTCAGTAATGGTTCAGTTCTCAACGAAGTAAAAAAAGATGTGGTCAGGCAAATTCTATGAAAATATAATCTCAATCCTGAACATATGCCAACTACCATCCTATAATCCTATTACCAACAAATGCAAAAATACTTGTAAGGGTACTTGAACAACAACTATCTACTATTTCGAAATCAAACAATCTCTTTAATGACTCCCAGGTGAGCTTCTGGCCGATACAGAAGTACCAATCCACTTTTGTCTCCCTCATGGACCACATGAGAATAGGTGCAACCAGTAACATCACTCCTGCTCTTAGCTTGCTGGATCGTTCTCTAGCTTTTAACAGTGTGGATCCAACAATCTTGCTATCCAGTTAAAGTGCAGTGTCAAAAACGGTGTAGTAGACTCAATGTTTTCTTCATTCTCGGAAAGGAGATCCTGAAAAGGTTTGCTTGATACCTTCTGTTCTAAATCCTCCTCTGTCACAATAGGGATTCCACAGGGCTCCACCATCTACCTGTTGTTTTTTAACATCTACATGCTTCGGCTCATGATCAATTCTTTTGACTATGTACATATACTGACAATATTCAACAAATTTTCCAGCTGGGTACTTTGACGCCATCTATCCCTCTCAATGAATGTCTTTGCTGGGATAAAACCTTGAAGGACCAAACCTGGCTGAAAATGAACCAAGACAAAACAGAGATTCTTATTATTGGTGAGAATCCATTTCTATGGTCCCCTTCATTGAAGGCTGTCCGTCACTCCTTTTCTCTCTCCTAAGAATTCTGTTGAAAATAAGTACATTAAACTGTACTGTTATCTAACTATGGAGAGTCAAAAATTGGCATTTGTCTCATCACACACATTCTGTGTGTGCAAATTCAGGCCAATAGTGCCTCTTACTCTGGGCACCAGTAAAACTGTAACTGTTGTTATTGGTCCAGATCAGACGAATGCAATTTCCTTTAAATCGGGATATCTAAATACTTCCTCTATGGGATTCAACCAATTCAAAATCAGAGAGCTAGATTGGTTATGTTTTCACTCCATTTCTCCCTGGCAAGTCATTTATTAGCTGCCCTTCAGTGGCTGCTCGCTGAAAGTCATATATCTTTCAAGACACTGGGGCAGCTTTATGAAAATGTCACAGCACACAACACAGTAAGACAACTTGCTGCTCTACACTGCATGACAAAGAGAAACTAGGAATGTGCTATATGACATTCCTTCTCTCTCCCTGAGCCAGCACACTTACACCATGGTTACAAGGCAGGATCGTTTTGTGCAGGAAGGGTCACCTTTCTACACAAAAATAATGGTTAGAGGCATTTTCTTCTTTCTCTGTGTTCTGCAGAGTGCAGGCTACCTAGAAAGAGGAAATAGAAAAAGAAATTAAGATATTTATCCTCATTTCGCCTCTGTTGGGAAGGTGTACAATTTTTATGCAGTTCCAGGTTGACTTCCCTTAGCAAATCTGGAGTTGCATCAAAATCCATGGGTGAATGCATCAGAACACCCATGCTCCACCCATGGAACATCTTCTCAATGAAGGGTAATGCAAGGAAGTAATTTGTGCTAGCTTGCCTCAGTCTGGATTTCCTAAGCCACCCACAGCCAAGAAAGATGGTTAGTAAATCTCACTTAAGCACTTGCATTGCTTTGTGTCACCTTGCATGATGCAAGAGCAACAGAGGGGCTTAGTGAATTTGGCCCATTATGTTGATTACACAAATGCACATTGTTAGTCCTGTCAGTCTTAGGATGGTCTTCCTCCAAACCTTTTGCCTTCATCCTCCTAGTTTGATGAATTTATTTTTGTTGACTCTGTGCATTTGTATCTCTGCTAACCAATACTAAAGTGTTTGGACTAACTCCCTAAAACTTACTTATAATTCCCTAATGTTAGAAATTGGGTCTTTGGTTGGCAGTCAGGTAACCCCCTGTCCAAGCGAGGACCCTCACTCTAGTCAGGGGAAAGGAGAATCACCCTCAGTTAACCCCCACTCACGCCCTTGGTAGGTTGGCATGAGTTGGCAGCCTTAATTTCAGAAGTAATGTCTAAAGTATTTGTACCAACACACACAGTAATACAGTGAACCACTACAAAATGACACAACACAGGTTAAGAGAAATAGGTAGTATTTATCTAAACAAAACAAGACCAAAACAACAAAAATCCAAAATACACAAGTTAAGATATGAATTTTCAAAAGAATAAGAGTCTTAATCCTTAGAAAACAGTGAGAATACTGTTGTTACACAAAGTACCTGGCTAGCGTAAAAAATAAAGCCGCACAGGCGAGCATGCATCAGAAAAGGGTAGCGATGCGTTGATTCCTTACTCGCAAGTGAGGCCGTGCGTTGTTTCCTTCTCCATTTGGGTCAGCGATGCGTTGTTTTTCTCCCCATAAGAGAGCGATGCGGCGATTTCCAGACGGGGCACCTCGGATCCGCGCAGATTCAGGTTGACTTGGACTCCCTGGGACGATGGCTCGAAAATCCGTTTGTATGGTGTTAGAAAACCATACCACGTGGGGTTTGCGCCGTTTTCAGCCTCCGTAAGTGGGAGTTGTGCGTAGTTTCTCCAGCCGCATTTGTCGATCTCCCAGCTGGGATGCAGGTGAAGCGTCAATTTCAGACGGCAGTGCGTCGTTGAGCAGCCGAGTTATGGAATGTGCATCGAAAATTTACCCGCACAGTGTTCTGTGTGTGGATTTCCACTTCTTGTCTGCCAGCTTCACCTTTCAGGGGTCCAGGGACTGGATAGGGTACCACTTGGCAGGGCAAGAGTGTCAGCAGAGAGTCCAGGTGCTGGCAGGGGAAGTCTTTCATGGCCCTGAGACTTCAACAACAGGAGGCAAGCTCAGTTTAAGCCATTGGAGATTCTTCTCAAGCAGGAATGCACAACCAAGTCCAGTCTTTGTCCCATTTCACAGGCAGAAGCAGCAACTAGAGGTTAGCCCAACAAAGCACAGTCACAGGCAAGAAAGCCCTTCTCCTCAGCTCTTCAGCTCTTTTCCTTGGCCGAAGTTCCTCTTGATTCCAGAAGTGATCTTGAAGTATTCTAATTTTCAGGGGGTTTTGGGTTCACTACTTATACCCCTTTCTGCCTTTGAGGTAGCCAAACTTCAAAGGAAAGTCTCTCTTGTTTGTAAGATCATGTCTTGCCCAATGCCAGGCCCCAGACACACACCAGGGGGTTGGAGACGGCATTGTGTGAGGGCATTCACTGCCCATTCCGATGTAAGTTAATCCCCCCAGCACAGATGGTTCATCAGTATATACAGGATACATCACAGCTCCCTTTGTGTCACTGTCTAGAGGAGAGGTGCAAACAGCCCAACTGTCAAACTAACCCAGACAGGGAATCCACAAAGAGGCTGAGTCACAGAATGGTTTAAGCAAGAAAGTGCCTACTTTCTAAAAGTGGCATTTTCAAACATACAATCTAAAAACAAACTTTACTAAAATATGGATTTTTAAATTGTGAGTTCATGGACCCTAAACTCCACATTTCCATTTGCTCCCAAAGGAAATCTGCACTTTAATAATATTTAAAGGCAGCCCCCATGTTAACCTATGAGAGAGATAGGCCTTGCACAGTGAAAACCAAATTTGTCAGTATTTCACTATCAAGACATGTAAAGCACATTAGTATATGTCCTATCTTAAACATACACTGCTCCCTGCTCATGGGGATACCTAGGGCCTACCTTAGGGGTGCCTTACATGCAAGAAAAGGGAAGGTTAAGGCCTGACAAGTGGGTACACTTGCCAAGTCGAATTGTCAGTTTAAAACTGCATTAGCAGACACTGCAGTGGCAGGTCTGAGCCATGTTTACAGGGCTGTACATGTGGGTGGCACAACCAGTGTTGCAGACCCACTATTAGCATTTGATTTACAGGTCCTGAGCACCTTTAATGCACTTTACTAGGGACTTACTAGTAAACCTGATATGGCAATCAGGAATAAACCAATCATCAATACAATTTACATAGAGACCATATGCATTTTAGCACTGGTTAGAAGTGGTAAAATGCCTAGAGTCCTAGAGCCAACAAAAACAGTTCAGAAAAAATAGGAGGAAGTGGGCAAAAAGATTGGGGCGACCCTGCAAAAAGGGCCAAGTCCAACACCTAATAAAAAGGTTTACCATGCACCACTACATTGTATATTCAGCCGGGCTGCAGCCAGGGCAAGGAAGTTAGGAAACTCCAAGCTCTTAAAAGGAAGTTCTCTAGAAGATTCTCCTACTTCAAAGAATGCCTGAGGGGGGCGTGTCCAAGATGGTGCCTAAGGGCTAACAAGCCTAAGGAGTTCTTCCACTTGTCTCACACCAAACAGCAGAAGAGGTGCCCGAGCTTCCACTACCCTCTACAAGATCACAGGGGACTCCCAGGAAGCTGGGGACGGACTTGCTGACAGGTTCATGCAGATTCCACGACAGGTTAGTTACAAAACCACCCTGGGGCCTGACCTACATGCATCCAAGATGGCGACTACTTGGGCGTGATCGGCTGTGGGGTCTAAATTGCAGCGGACCGTGATGCATGCCCATACCTAGTAGGTGGCATGGCTGAACCAGCGGCATAGCCCTGACACCCACCATCATGCACCAGCATGCTTATCCAGAGCCTGAATAATATGGATACTTGAGCAGAAGCGCCACCACCCTTGTTGCATGCACACAGTGAGCAGATAGGGCAGCAGATTTAGCCAGCAGTGGAGCAGCTCTCAGTGGCCCCAGCACAGCCCAACGTTTGGACTGGCATGGGGCTCCTTTGACATTCGATGCTGGCCCTGTGCTGGGCGGTGCAGCTGGAGTAGGCCACCCACCAGTGTTGGGCCTGCTGCGCTTGTACACCCTCTGCTACATGACACACAGGAGTGGAGCTGAGCCCCAAGCCGATCCGCAGCTATGGAACTGTGTACCTGTCTAGCTCCTGACGTGACCCAGAGTGGTTGGCTTAACAGACCAGCAATGGGATGATCAGCTGTAAAACTGAAGTGAGCCAGTGGTATCCCTCTTTGACCCTCCTCACAGCCACCTCACTACATGGCCTTTATCATCCTCTTGGACTGTTGGCCTTGACCTTCCATCTGCCTACCGCACTAGCCTCACCTTCCCACCTCTGGGGTATGCTATAGCATCATTAGACGCCGGAAGCTCCCCTTCATCAAGCATCTTTGTTACAGTACTCTTGATGAACAATGCCCTCTCCCACATCGATTGTGCTTCCTGATATTTGACGCCCTTCCTCAGCTTCTTGGGAGCTGGATCACCCCCTTTACTTGTGGTGGATCTCATGGGGGTCCTACTGTACGATGCGGGGTGCATTCTCCAACCTTCCCTGACAAGACTCTTGCACCTTAGCAAGTCGAAACCCCCTCCTATTCGGTATTGTTTTCTTGACCCTCCCACAGCTGGTTGGGGCAATCATGGTTGCCCCTCATTCTAACAAGGAAAACAACTCCATCAAGGACCTACTCATTAAGCCCAGGAGCAAAAAGGCAGAGCACCCCAGAGAGACATCTCCACTGCCTCAGTGCTGGATGACAACACCCCTGACCATGAGGTTGAGGATGCACTAGTCACCCGGGCTTTCTTAGAAACTCTTTTTGGCACTCTATGAGCTGACATTGTATCCCTTAAGCTGAAAATGAAGATGGATATCAAAGACCTTGAGAGAGATAAGTGAGCTGGGTCAGAGGGTAATCGCACTTCAACATAATAGTGACTCCCATGAAGATGTATTCAATACACACCCTTGTGAACTGCTGGAGCTACAAGATAGAAACACTGAACTATGCTTCCAGTTGAAGGAATTATGACTTCGATGTATTTCCCAGAAGACCGCCAAAGCCACAGGAGCCAGAAGACTGCCAGTGCTGGTGGTCTTCCGACCACCGTATTACAAGTACTGAAGGATTTCTACCAGAATTTGGGCGGCAATCCTCCAGTAGTCATGCTGGCAGTCGGAGGCATATGGGCGGTTTCACCACTGCCCCCCCGGAACTCCACCAGCCATATTACAACCTGTCATTTGGCCTGGCTGTGTCCTTATGGCAGGGCATTGCCGGCGGTGAAAGCGCATGTTCCCATTCCCTGGTGGAGACCTCTTCGCCGGACAAGGTAAGTCGATCGTCCGATAGGGTGGGGTGTTGGGAGGGTGGGGGTTTTGTGTGTCCGTGTGTGAGTGAGTGTTGTCTGCCTGTGTGAATGTAAGTGTGCATGCATGTGTGCATGGGTGTTTGAATGCATGTCTGAATGTGTGTATGTATGGGTGTCTGAATGTGTGTTTGATTGTTGAAGTGAGTGCGTGTGTGGAATGTTTGTGTGAATGCAAGTATGGATGAGTGCGAGTGAATGTGTGTATGGATGTGTGTGAGAGAATGCGTGTATGTAAATATTGGTCAATGAGTGTATGCGGGGTACGTGTTGGTGTGTGTGCGTGAGCATGTATGTAGGGAGGAGGATGGGTAGGGGAGGGGGATGCTGTACTGGAAGGGGGTGGGGGAGGGTGCTGTACTGGAAAGGGTGTAGGAGGAGGAAGGTTCTGTATTGGAAGAGGTTGGGAGGAGGGGGTGTTGTACTGGAAGGGGGTAGGGGGTGCTGTAATCGAATGGGGGTGGGGGTGCTTTTCTAGAAGGGGGTTGAAGGGCCCTGGTATGTAAGGGAGGTGTGGGGGTATTGGGATTGCAGGGGGGTTGGGATTGCAGGGGGTTGGGGGAGTCGTGTGCCGGTGGCAGGAAAGAAATTTCCTGTCACTGGTAGCCTTTCTGCCAGGGTTTTCGTGGCAGTGTTACCGCCGCGGAAACCCTGGTGGAAAGCCGACTCCTGATACTGCCAACGGTCTTCAGTGGACCGCTGAATCGGAGATGATAATCCAACCACCCTGGCGGTACAGGCGGGGATGTGGTGGGTTGCCAGAGGTCAACCCGCCACACTCATAATGAGGCGGTTGGCAGTGAGACCACCACCATGGCTCTGGTGGTCCAAAGACTTCCAGGGTCAAAATGAGGGTCTATGTCTGGAAGCTTTTTCATCATATGGTGCCAGATCTCGCTCAACAAAATATACTGGATCACACACACGCAGGGCAGGCCATCCTACTAAATCCCTGGGCATGCCCCAAGACATCCTGACCTGCCTGCATTATTGCAAACAGAAGGAGACAAAAATGGCGGTTGTACGAGATTGCAATGCAGTCAAATGTGAGGGCAACAAAGTTTGGCTATCCCCCATTTCCTTGCAATGTCGTCATCTACCAAAGCCTGTTACAGAAATTTTGCAGGAATGGGGGATCCGATACTGTTGGGGGCACCCATTTCACCTTACATTCATCTGGAATAATGAGACACAGAACATAGGCGCCTTAGCGGAAAGTAAGCCATTGTTGGACATAGACAAGCCACAAGATGCTGATGTACTCGGTCCCCCACTGTGGACCTCCCTCACTTATCATTAGGCTCAAGATAATCTACAAGACTGAAGATGAAAGGATTGTCCAAACCTACAGAATTAGAGAACCGCAAAGAGAGAGCGGCCCTCCTTCAACTTCAGCACCAGGAGACCACTTCAGAACTTGAAAATGATTAAAGGATGATATCTCTGTGGGACTGCTGTCATAAGCTCCCCCACAGCATAAACAAGATTGGGCACTCCCCTGCTGCAACGTGCAACATATTCGGAACCCCACTCCACCATACAGGGTGGTATTCTCCCAGCAGCGGGGCTCCCTAACCATGCAGACCGATGCAAGGCAGAACTTGGCAGCCATGACATGGACCTCACCTACACTTCACATTACGATCCCAGGAAGGGACCGCTTCAGTTATGTAGTTCTTTGTTGTTTCTTCTACTGCTTTTCCAACCCTTTTGCTGTCCATTAGCTATCCACCGCTATGCACACAGATGCACCTCCACACATTTGCTCCATGCATCTTACCACCACAGACTTACAGCAGATATACTACATACGGGTCTCACACATGCATGCACCCCTAAGTGCTACAGATGGCTAGAATCATTAGTTACAATGTTAGGGGCCTCACCATTCCATCGAAGCACTTAGCGTTCTTGTCTATGCTAAGGAAAGCTAAATGTGATATTTGCCTAATTTAAGAAACACACCTTCTTAAGGTGGATTGGAGGTGCTTGTGATCTCGCTGGTTCGATCACCAGTACTTCTCATCTGGCAAGGAAGCACAGGTGGTGATTTTACTGACCTCACACTTCTCTGGTAGGGTGGTTCAGACACAAGCTGAAATTCCTGTCAGACTTCTGTCTCTTCGCATCACCATGAACACATACTTGTTTACATTTGCCAATTTTTAGGCCCTGAATAAGCACCAGGAGGTCTTTATTCATGGCGCACTGGTGCAAGTGTTGGCCACTACTAATACTGATGTTCTGATTGGAGGGGACTACAACCTGGTCTCCTGTGTCAGCCTAGACAGGTCAGTTCAGAGGGTGAGACAAGCAGTGAGACAAACGGGTGCACTTGCACCCCAGGGTCACCAACAACTAGATGACTAAGGGCTACGCATGTGGGACATAAGTGCCCCCCCACAGAGAAGGATTACTCCTTCTTCTTGGTAGCTCATCAGACATAAGCAAGGATTGACTACTTCCTTACAACCCCACGCCTATTAACATCCACCACAGCAGTCGATATCTGGGTAGCAGCCCTCTCAGACCACTCCTCAATTAGCATAGCTGTACACCTACCTGACCTCACCCCCAATATCGCACCTGGTGCCTCAACCACAAACTTGTAGCTCATGAGGCAACCGTCACAGAGATCGTAGATATAATTATTGACTTTTTGGAGACCAATGATACACCTGATGTACCCGTAGCACTTCTATGGGATGCTTTAAATGCCATGATTAGGGGCTGAGCCCTAACCACTCACCCTAATTGGGATAGCTTAAAGGGGCTGGTAAAGGAGCTGGAAGAGGCACACTATCGTTCGAGCTCATACAAAATGCGCTGTCAGCTCAACAAGGCATGCAAGCCCTAAATATAGACAGGGCAGAGTATGCCCACCTATTCACCAAGCAGAAATAGTATACAGGGGCAACAAAGCAGGGTGCCATTTGGCACACCACTTACAAGCCCAGGCCATTAAACAAATGGTGACTGAAATCGAGAAGCCGCAGGGCACTGGGCTAATTCAGGATGAACAGATCGCTCAGGCCTTCAATCGCTACTATGCTACTCTTTACTCAACTGAGACATTAGAGGAAGAGGATGCTACCTCTTACCTAGGACAGACCCCATTAAATCATCTAGCACCACAAGATGCTTCGCACCTCGATCGTGACATCCAGACACATGAAGTAATAGTACTGATTTTCTCCTCACAGTCATGCAAGGCACTGGGAAAAGATTGTTATAATCTGATTTTTACAATGTATTTGCGGTTTCGCTAGCCCCCATCCTCACCCCTCCGTACAACTTGTTAAGCACCACTGTCTCACTTACAGACACCATGAAAATGACTACTATTACAGTCCTGCCCAAGCCTGAACTGCTCCTCATATCGACCAATTTTGTTACTAAACATCGATGCTAAAAGGTTTTACTTCTATATTAGCTGCTCGATTTGCCCCTCATATGGAGAGGTTGGTGGACCCAGACCAAGCAGGGGTTATACCTGAGAGGGGTTGCAGTGATAACACAAAATGTCTTTGTCACCTTCTAAATAAAACTCAACTCTCCCAAATACCTACACTTTATTGTTAGTCAATGGCAACAAGGCGCTTGACTGGGTATGTTGGCCCTATTTGCAATTGATATTTGAAAAGGAGGACCTTGGCCAAAAGGTTAGATGCTGGATTTGATGTAGCTATATGTGTCCCTGAGTGGCTGTTCGTGTTAATGGCTTGCCCTCTTCATGATTTTACATTGCACGGGGCACTCAGCAAGGTGGCCCCTTGTTGCTGCTCCTTTTTACCCTATATATGGAGCCCTTCGCAGAGCGAACTCGCAGAAACCCCACAATAACATGTGTCACTATGGGAGTGAGGGACAAATTTGCTCTTTATGCAGATGACGTTATGGTAGCTCTAACACAACCACTCAAGTCCCTACCTCCACTTATGAGTGAACTAAAGGCCTTTGGGAAAGCCTCAGGGTTCGAAGTTTACCCCCAGAAATTTCAGATACACAATCTCACGGTCCCAAAGGCTGACCTTCACATGGGCTACTCAGGGAGTTGTATATCTGGGCCTCCATCTAAATTTTCCACACTATTCACACCAATGTGGACTGCAGAATGTAACTATGACACTCTTCTCACAAACGCGCAGTCAGATTTATAATTCTGGAAAAGCTACACTCTCTCATGGCTGGGGCACCTTGCAGCAGTCAAAATTACATTACTGCCTAAAATACATTATGCAAACATTACCTTTGCAATCCCTGCAACAGGTATTCAGCAAATTGCAGCACCTTTAAGAAGATTATATCTGGGCAGGCAAGAAAGCCTATATAGCTAAAAAAAAAAAAAAAGACATATTTGTCACCGGCAGAGGGTGGACTTGGTATTCCCCCATCTCACACATTAATATTAAGCTGCACAGCTTCATTACTTGGTAGAATGGGCCAGGGCTTATGGACTTCTCCCACATAGCACGATTATGACATACCCTGAACAGCTCATTGGCAGTATGTTGATATCCGCCACTAGGTTGCACAGCCTTCCATTCAACTCAATGCTAGCTGCCCACTATTGCCCTTTGAAAAATGGCTTATAACCTGACACACATACAAACGCTTACTCTCTGACATCTATACCTTTCTCAATGCATTGCAGGCCCTTATCAAGTTGAAGGTGCAGCTATGCTGGGGAAAGGAATGCAAGCATTCTTTTACCCCTAAAGAATGGTCAGACATCAAGAAATGAGCCAACACCTTAGCCTGCAGTGCCTCAGGCAAATTATTGGTATTACACCCCAGCATGAATGGTTCAGTTGAAATGGGATTAGGATGCTCATTTCTGAAGGGGCTGCGGGGAAGTGGGGACTCTGACCCATCTTCTTTGGCAGTGTCCTAGGATCCATTAATATTGGGTTTAAGTTCTAGCAGCCATTGATCGAATGTACGACACCAGTCTTCCTAGATTCCCGAGCTATATTCTGCTGGGTCACCCAAACACACTGACCTATCCCCTGAAATCTACAAAGATCCATCCCTCCAGCCTTATGTGCTGCCAAACAAGACTTATTAGCATGCTGGGGCACTGCCAAAATGCCCTCTCAACTAGACTGGCTCTACAAACTTTGGGATGGAAAGGTTGATGGCCGCTTTCGAACATGGACTGCCCTAATTCCACTAGACTTGATGACCCTGTCTATGGTTCCTCTCACTGGAATTCAGGGAATTCACCTCACCTGCGTACCTTTGCATACTTCATCTCAAACATGCAGAACATAACAATGACTGAGCCCTTTAGAAAAGATGGTGCGCACGCACCTAAACCACGACCTTGTAAACATAATGGGCACACTCATTGGAGGCTACTACCACAACCAGATAGATTAACTGTATCCACCCTTCTTCCCTGGGGTGCTTTTTCGTCTATCTCCTGTTAGTTTCTCTCTTATCTCTCCCTCATCTACTATTGTTCCTCACCGGCTGGTGGATGTAGGTGAGATGTTCCTATATTGTTCTCTTTCAATATTAAAACCAATAAAACAGATTTAAAACTAAAAATGGAATCCTCAGACCCACTCTTCATCAGGACCTGCGGAAGGACTCTCAGAGGACTGTCTGCTGTTGTGCTTGCCATGTACTGTAGAAGACTGTTTTGCTACACCTGGAAGAAGGACTCTGTGTCCTGAAGCCTACCTTAGACCCCTAGAGGCCTGCGCTGCTACTTGAGTCCTGTTCTATCTTTTCAAACTGGGCCTACAGAGTGACTCCACAGGCTAGTTGGCTGGGCACTTGATCAGCTATTCAGGGACAGAAAAGGCTCCTGCTATCTTGAACCCATATCTGGACCCAATCTTAGTGAGTCTAAACCCTTCAAGTAGTGCCCTTCCAGTCTTGGACCCTTAGAAGGAGTGGCAAATGTGGCTAAAAAGCCAAAATCCCAAACTTGGAAAAAATGTGGTTAAAAGCTACTCTGAGAACCGAGAAGAGACTGGGATGAACATGCTCATCAATCAGCCCAAGATGCATCGCTGAAAAGCCTGACTTTGCAGCAGTTCCCGCTAGGCTCTTCTCTGCAGCAGCAAATCTTGTTCAGCTGTCCTTCGAAGAACGGGTGTCCAGCATCATGAAGCCCTTGTTAGCTACAGCCTCCAGCCTCATCCGGCTGAAGATTTTCAACTTTCTAAAAACAGACATAGGGCTTGATTTGGAGTTTGGTGGATAGGGTTACTCTGTCACAAACCTGATGGAGTACCCTATCTGCCAAACTCTAAATCAGGCCCAAAGTCTGAACATGGAAATCTTCCAGTGTCCAGTGGCTCCCTCTATAAAACACCTTCTCCTCAGACACCGACTGCAGCCCTGCCCCACTGAACTTCGACTTTCTCAGAATATCTTTTTTTAATTTTCTTCTAAATTGGAAGGTACGTGCCGACTGGGCCCAATCCACTTTTTGTATCCGACTTGAGCTCCATGACTTTCAGCCACACTTCTTGACTTTGACCCAGTTTCGTGTGACTATATGTCTGTGGTTGGTGCTTTGATCTTCTGGGTTCTAATTTTTACTTTAAACGTTAAAAATTCATAACTCTGGTGTTAGTCTTTGGGTCTCTAGTTGGCAGAGGTATGCACCTTATCCAAATCCTAATCAGGGTAAGTCAGTTGTATTCCCTAAATTAACCTGTGCTTACCCTCTGTTAGCTTGGCACAGAGCATTCAGGCTTAAATTACAAGGCAATTTGTAAAGTATTTGTGCATCACTTAAGTACAGTATCACAGTGAAAGACACCACAAAAAGACTCCACATCAGTTTATAAAAATAGAACCCATTTATCTGAATACATGGAGACCAAAAAACAGAAATCTAATCAATAATTTTTAACTTGTAGAGTTTTCAAGTATGCATCTAATATCACAGTGCTGAAGAAATGTGTTCATTACTGCCAGGGCTAGAAAAGCACTCATGATTACTGAGGTGTTGCGGTCTCACTTAGACCAGAGTGACTAACAGGGATCCCCAATGGGAGATCAACAGGTAGGTGCATGGTAGTTAAACAATGCTTGTCTGGTGCACCCAAATGAACCACAAGTTCCTCTGGACCGTCAGAGAAAAGTTACTTAGCTGCCAGCACCGGATGAACACAGAGGACCTTGCAGATCCCGTCCCTGAACACAGTACATCTCGGTGCAGGAGCTGTCCTGCTAAGGCAAGAGGTGCGGAAGCGTGCCACACGAGCTTATCTTTGGCAGACAATGCAGGGTTGGTGAGTTCATACCACTCCGCGGCATGCAATACAGCCTCAGCTGACGTGTCATCACAGGAGAAGCCCGGTTGTTATGGTAATGCTGGACATGCTGGGAGACTTCCTCAGTCCTGTGGCATCGGCCTGGGCCAAAGGCAGTGATTTTAATCAGCAAGTGTTGCTGACCTAGGTTGCAATTTAGACAGTGAATGCTGGCTTCGGTGTGAGATAAGCACTCAATCCTTTTGGCAAAGCCTTTCCTTGTGCAGGGCGACACACTGGGGATGCGCTGGTGTTCATAAAATGGCTCCTACAGCAGAGTAAAACAAATTGGGTGCAAAGTCTTTGATGACCCTGAGACTTTTGGAACAGGGGGCAAGCCAACAAGCCCTTGGAGTTACTTGGGGTTCAAAGGCTGTAGAATAGGGTTCAGTCCTTCTCACTACCAGAGGTAGCAGGCCAACACAGCAGATCTGGTTACAAAGTGCCAGTTCCTCCTGCCAGCAGAGCACTTAGCAGGTAGCAAGCCAACAGAGCAAAGCAAATAGCAAAGTGGCAGTCCCTCTTGGCAGCATGGCTCCTCTTTTTGGTAGAGTCTCCTCAGGACCCCAAAGTGATCTAACTTGGTGTGGTTTGGGGCCCAGTACATATAACAAAATGTGCCTTTAAAATGGGGGAGACTTCAGAGAGGCCTTTGAAGATTATAAGGTCTCTGCCCTTCCTTCCCTGGCTCCAGACACTCTACGGAGGGTGTGGAGCCCTTTGTGTGAGGAGAGGCACATCCCTATTCAGGTGTTGGTGTCAGCTCCTCCCTTCCATCTAGCACAGGAAGACCCATCAGCCTGGTGATGGACCATCAGGATGCAAATGTCACAACTAAGCTTCCTTTTGTGTGTGACTATCTAGAGGGAATGCACAAAACCAAACTGTCATCTACGTCAGGTGTTTATATAGAGACAGGCAGAAGCAGAGTATGGTTAAAGTAATAAAATGTCAACTTTCTATAAGTGGCATTTTTAGACCCGCAATTTAAAAACAATCTTTACTAAGAGATGTGTTTTTAGATTGTTAGTCCAGAGATACCAAACATCAAGTTTCTATTTGCCCCCAATGGGAAGTTGCCTTAAAGGGTGTTTTCGGCAACCCCCCTGTCAACCTATGGAAGAGATTGGTCTTGCAGTAGTGAAGATGGATTTAGTAGTTTTTCACGACCTTGACATGTTAAACCTAAAATTACTTTTTAAATGTACTGCTCCCTGCCCTTGGGCTAACCTGGACCTTCCTTAGGGGTGACATATGTAATAAAAGGAAGGTTTGGGCTTGACAAGCGAGTATACTTGCAAACGTTGAAATGGCAATTTAAATCTACCCTGCAGTAGCAGGCCTGAGAGATGTTGGAAAGGCTACTGTAGTAGGTGGCACAATCAGTGATGCAGGCCCACCAGTTACATTTAATTTACAGTCCCTGGACACATACAGTGCACTTTACAAGGGACGTACAAGTCAACTAAATATGCCAAAGGTGGCTAAGCCAATGTGAACATGTGCTAGAGTACAGAGAACCTACACTATAGCACTGGGTAGCAGTGGTAAAGTGCACAGAATCCTAAAAGTCAACAAAATCTCAGAAAAATAGGTCAGAGGCAATACATTTGGTGAAGTACTCAAAGGA
This sequence comes from Pleurodeles waltl, assembly GCF_031143425.1. Taxonomy (NCBI): domain Eukaryota; kingdom Metazoa; phylum Chordata; class Amphibia; order Caudata; family Salamandridae; genus Pleurodeles; species Pleurodeles waltl. The sequence goes on along the minus strand of NC_090444.1, from coordinate 1,217,980,953 downwards.
TGCCAGGTCTAACATCCTGTTCTACTAATTGGATTTTTGATGACAAATAATTTATTAAAAATTATTTTATTTTTCTAAATTGATGTGTGATTTTTCTTCTGTTGCGTTTTCACTTTATTGCTTTTTGTGTGTTACACACATACTTAACACATTGCCTCTAAGTGAATCCAACTGCTTTTGTGCCAGCTACCAGAAAGTTAAGCACAGGTTCATTTAGTGACTTTTCTGGATCACCCTAATGGGGACTGTGGCTGTTGCTTGAGCAGAGTCAACACTCCACTCAACCAACAACACATATGCAGTGAGGTCCCAGAACTTCCAGATTTTTTAAAATGTAAACTTCACTTTTAAAAGCCTTCACTCACTTTTATATTTTCACCACCTTTGCTAATGAATCAACTCTCGTTCAAAAAAGGTGGCTGTTAGAAATTGGGTCTCTACTTGGCAGAGGCATGCACCCTGTCTAAGTAGTGACCACAATCCTAGTCAGGATAAACCTAAATTATCCTATGCTCACACTCCGGTAGATTGACACAGAGCAGGCAGGCTTAACTTAGAAGGCAATGTGTATAGTATTTGTGCAATAACTCACACAGTAATACAATGAAAACCCCAAGAAAAGTACTCCATACCAGTTTTGGAAAGTAGATAATATGTATCAGAATAATATAAGACCTAAACGACAAAAAACTAATATGTACAAGTTAAGATATCACTTTTTTATGGTTTAAATGAGTCTCAATCTTTAAGAATGAGTGGTTATATCCTATTAACAGACAGTACCTGGGAAGCTTAAAAAATAATGATGCAGAGGGGCTGCAGAGGAGGAGATGCGTTGAAAAGTAAAGCAATGCATCAATCTTCCAGGCACGGCAAAGGTGATGCGTTGTTTCTTTCAACGCTGCAAGTCGATATGTTGGTTTCCAAGAGCACAGCCTTGGTTCCTCATTGTGATGCAGGGATATTTTGGTGCCCAGGGACAATGCATGGAAAACCCAGAATGCGTTGAGCAGAGGCAATAGGCGCTGCGTCGATCCGGCAGGTGAGGCTGTGATTTTTCAGCTGTGAGGCAGGTGCTGCATTGATCTGGCATGGGTTGTGTCAAATTTTTCAGGCGTTGCGTCAACTTTCTAATGCACTGGATTTGCTTCTCTTTGGCGATGTCTTTGATAGCCCTGAGACCTCAGAACAGGAGGCAAGTTCAATCCAAGCCCTTGGAAAGCACTTGAGGAGGAAGGCAGAGTCCTTCCAGCAGAGTCATGGGTCTGCAGGCAGCATGGCAACAAGCAAGCCAGCAGTCCTTCCAGAAAAGCAGTTGAGATGAGTTCTTTGGACAGCCAGGAAGTCCCTCTGATAGATTCATGTTATAGCTCCATAAGTGTTTGACTTGGTGGGGTCACAGACCCAGTATATGTACCCAAAAGTGCCTTTGAAGTGGCCGAAACTTCAAAGAAAGGTTTTGAAGTGCACACATTCCCCTTTCAAACCAGCCCTGTCTGCCAGGAGCATTGTGGGGGTTTATCAGTCATTTGGGTGAGGGAGGGTCACTGGTCTTTGGAGTATAAGAGAGAGCCCCTCCACCCGTCCTGCCCAGGGAAACACATCTGTAGGCAGATGCAGCTGAGTTTATGGCTGTCTGGGTAGAATGCACAAGGGGAGCTGTCATCCAACACAGACAAGACATGGATTGGAGACAGGCTGTAAGGCACAGATGGCAGTAAGTGCAGGAAAATGCCTACTCTCAAAAGTGGCATTTCTGAAATAGAAATTTAAAATCCAACTTCTCCAGTAAGTAGGATTTCTTACTACGATTCCATCCATACCAAATATGACAAGTCTATTTATCTCAGATCAGAAATTACCACTTAAAAGAATATAAGGGAATCTCCAATGCTGGCTCATGAGAGGAGCAGGCTTCACGGTAGTGACAAATGGCTTGACTGGTTTTCCACTACCAGGACATGTAAAACTTGTATGTAATGTCCTGCCTTTTAATTCCATAGCCCCCTGCCCTATAGGTAACCTAGGACTTACCTTAGAGGTGTCTTATATGGAAAAAAAAGGGGAATTCACAGCTTGGCAAGTAGTTATAAATGCCAAGTCGAAGTGGCAGTGAACACACACAGGCCTAGCAATGGCAGAACTGAGACATGGTTAAGGGGTTTCTTCTGTGGGTGGCACAATCAGTGCTGAGGGCCCACTAGTAGCATTTAATTTACAGGCCATGGGCACATCTAGTGCACTTTACTAGGGATTTAAAACTAAATTAAATATGTCAATTGTGTTTGAGGAGATATTACCATGTTTATTGGAGAGAACATGAGCACTTTAGCACTGGTCAGCACTAGTAAAGTGCACAGAGCTCTAAAACCAGAAAGAAAAGAGATCAGCAAAATAGAGGGAGGAAGGCAACAAGTTGAGGGGAAGACCACCCTAAGGCTTCCAGGTCTAACAGTGGCAAAGTATTTTCAGTTTTGTCCCCCACATCTAGAATAAGACCTAAGGAAAACTGTCACACCTGTCAGTATTAGGGTAGTCTTCATCCAAACATTTTGATTACTTACCTCCATTTTGGTGCTGAAATTAATTTTTACTGGCCTTATGACTTTGTGCACTTTACCACTGCTAACCAGTGATAAAGTGCTTGTGGTCATACCCCAAACATGGTTTGATTGTCTAACACTTGATTGACGTGTTTAAATTGCCTATAAGTCCTTTGTAGAGTAGTATGCTATGTACCCATGGCCTCTAAATTAAATGGTACTAGTTGACATGCAGCACTCAGTGTGCTACCCACTTAAGTAGTACCAAAAAACCTGTCCCTGGCCTGCCACTGCAGCCTGAATGTAGGGGTGGGCGAAGAATTCTGCTCCGCAAGTGGGGTTCATGTCGTTTTCCCCAGCACGGAGTTCCTAAAAACTCTGCAAAGTGACACAGAGCAGAGTTTTTTTCCCTCGCTTGTGCTAACGAATGTTAAGTTGCCAAGCGTGAGCAAGATAAAGAGCTAAGATGCTGAGTGAGATTTCAGAACTCAAGTGCTCATGGTAGGCTGTGAGCGCTCGCAAGCTGCCGCTTGCGTTGAGGAAGCTACCACTAGAGTAGAAAATCTACTCGAGTGGCAGAAAAAAAGTAGTGCCTTCTGGTGCTCCGCGTGATGCCTTTCGTACTGATTTTACAGTGCAGGAGACACTCTTGGCTCTGCAAGTCAACACGAACAGTGTGACTTACCTTAACTCCACTGCTCATGCTCTGCTTAGTGCTGTACAGTTTTTTGGGCAATTCGTGGAGCACTACATAGCAGAACTCCGCCCAGGCTTACCTGAATGCAGTTTTAAACTGCCAATTTGGTTTGACAATATAACCATGTTGCCAAACCTTAAACTTGCCTTTTACTGTTTATAAGTCACCCTTAAGATAGACTTTAGGAAGCCCAATGGGCATAGTTCATTGTAAGTAAAAGGTTGGACATGTACTTTTAAGTTTTACATGTCCTGATACAGAAAAACTCCTACATTTGTTTTTCACTACTCTGAGACCTACCTGTCCCATATGATAACACTTGAATGTCTTATTACATTTACTAAGTGCTATGTTCTGATTAAGACCAGGTAGCCAGGTCATTTTTGGCATTTATTAAATTGTTATGAAAAATCCCATTTAAGAGATAAAGTCAAATTTTTTATTTGAGAAAGCTGGCATTTTTCCTGCCATTTGCTCTTTTGTGCCTGCAGCCTGTGTTGGATCACATAACTGGATCTAACTGACAGGTTTTGTGAATTCCTTTCAGACAGTCCCAAAAGAAAGGGATTATGTGTCCCTGAATTGGCCAACTGCTGGCAGTATGGGGGGCGGAGCTCAACATGGCCCCACTTGCAACTAAATGGGGTATGCTTTGCCAACACACAAAGGACTTATCACCTCCACATTGTCACTGCAGCCAGCTTGGAACCAGGGAAGGGGAGTTGGGAAATTTCATGCACTTCAAAGAACATTTCTAGAAGCTTCTTGCACCTTCATGACGAAGGGCACAAGGGTATAAAAATAGGACCATTAGACCCTCCCTTCAGTTTACTCCTGCACCTGCACATTGTCTCTCATAGACTTCTTGCTTCAAGTACCTACTGTCTACTCTGCAAGACTGCTTTGCTGTACATGGATGGGATGCTTTGCTGCCTGGAGCCTGCCTTCAACCATCACAGGCCAACTGTGCTGTTGAGCCCTGCTTCTTCACCTGAACCCAGGATTACCAGAGTGACTCCAGGGCCAACTTGCTGGCCTCCTGTTCAGAGACAGGGACACAAAAGCCTCTCCACCATCTTGAACCAGAACCTGGACCCAGCCTGAGTGAGTCCTGAACCCAAGTGTTCTCCGACTCGTCCTGAACCCTTGGCTGTGGTGCTAAATGTGCCCAGATGGCCAAACCCCCAAACTCTGAGACAAAGTCTGAACATAGAAATCTTCACTGCAGCTTTGACCCAAGGCTCCACGACGATGACACTCTCTCTTCGGACATCGCCTTCAGCCTTGCCTGGCTGAACTTTATCTACTCAGAGTATTTTTCTTAGAATTTCTTCTAAGTCTGAAGGTAAGCGTTGTGTGAGGGCAGGCCACTGTCCTTTGAAATGTAAGTGTCAGGCTCTCCACCCTTGCAGTCCAGGAAGACCCATTCAGTATGCAGATGTGTGCAGGTGTGACTGAGCATCCTGTGTTTGTGGATGTCTGGGTGAAATGCACAAGGGAGCTGCCAACCAGCCCAGACGTGGATTGGAGACATGCTGTAAGGTACAGAAGGATTTAAGTTCAGAGAAATGCAGTAGCATTTCTAAAATAGTAATATAAAATCCAAGCTCATCAGTCAGCAGGATTTTGTATTACCATTCTGGCCATACTACAGATGATCTGTTTACTCCTTTCTAATCAGAATCTACCACTCAAGCAGTTTATGAGCATAACCTTAATGTTAGCATATGAAAGGAGCAGGCCTCACAGCAGTGGAAAATTAATTTAGGAGTTTTCCACTACCAGTACATATAAAACACACAGATATGCGTCCTGCCTTTTACTCACACAGCACCCTGCCCTCTGGGTTACCTACGGCCTACCTTAGCAGTGACTTTTATATAGATAAAGGGGAGTTTTAAGTTTGGCAAGTACTTTTAAATGCCATTTCGAAGTGGCAGTGAAACTTCACACACAGGCCTTGCAATGGCAGGCCTGAGACATGGTTAAGGGTCTACTTATGTGGGTGGCACAATCAGTGCTGCAGACCATCAGTCGCTTTTAATTTACAGACCATGGGCACATGCAGTGCACTTTACTAGGGACTTATAAATAAATTAAATATGGCAATTGGGTATGAGCCAATGTCACCATGTTTAAAGGGAGAGAGCATATGCATTTTAGCAATGGTTAGCAGTGGTAAAGTACGCAGAGTACTAAAACCAGCAACAACAGTCTCAAAAAAGGTGGAGGGAGGCAGGCACAAAGTTGGGGGTGACCACCCTAAGCCTGTCAGGTCTAACACTAATGATATGTTGATGTGAGATGTATGTTGGTTTTCCACTGCTAAGACAGCCCTGATGTAGTAGTGTAATGTGTTGTCAGTGCCAATGCATTGCTGTAGTGCCATTTCTGCATATTTTAATGTATTGAGCCCCAGTGATGTGCGGAAGCAGGACTTAGGTACAGGTATTCACTAATGAGGAATGGTGTGATTAAGGATGGTGTTCTGATGCTGTAAATTCCTACTGGTGGAAATGCATGTGTGGTGGTTTTCTCTGTTCATCAGTCGTGACACTTCACTCTGTGAATTGGTATATATGTGTTATATGTGCTATATGGGCCATTGTAGATGCACCTAAACGTATGGTTAGTGGTGATAGATATGCAATTGTTGTTTGGAGATCTTCCTCTGTGATTGGTTTAGATCAATCACATGTCATGAATTGTAATGTATCCATTACATGTCTCCTGTAAGGATGTCCCACTTGTACTGGCTCAATCAGTCATTAGTGAAAAATTACCAATATTGTACAGAGTGTTATATCAGCCATGTAATGTGACAGTCAGATGCTGTGTGGTTTGTTAGTGAAGTGGTATTAGCTGTCATGGATATATCACAAAAATAATAGCTGTTGTAACTGTACAGGTCTGATGTGTTAGGTTAATTCAACTGCAATTCTAATAGGTGATAGGCGTATGGTGAACCCTTATGTGAATTCAGGTATATATTAGTATTTTACCCAAGGTATGATGTACATGCAGATATGGCTATGGTGGTGTTCATGTGGATGACTCCAGTGGTGCAGACTTACTTGGATGTTTATGTGGGTGTGAGGGTTGGCACACAGTGGTGAGTTTTGGTGACATATTGTGAAATGATGTAGGACATGTGTGTTGGCACCTGAGATTGACTAGGCAGGACATGTATAGTGACAGATGTGCTTGCTTACAAGTGTGTATGTGAGGTATGTGTTAACCCTCTCTCTCCCTCTCTCTCTCCCTCCTTCCTTTTCTCTCTCTATTTGTGTGCATCAGCATCAGCAGGTGAAGGAGAAGGGGCACATGCAAGTGGGGTTGCCGCAGGCCACAGGACCTGGAGTGCTGCTACCAGTGACAGCGAGGGGCCCAGTGGCAAGGAGGGCGAGGGGAGTGCCACAGGGATGACTGGATCTTCACTGTCTTACTTGGAATCCTCCTCCAGTGGGCACTCCCTGGTGGTGCAGACCATTCTGGGACCACCCCAGCACCATCATTGTCCGCCACCCTCCTTACTACCACTGCCCTCCCTGTACAACCCCACCCAGTTGCCCGTGTCCATTCCCTCAAGAGGGTGGGCATCTCCTTCACCGCAAGCACCTCTGTCTCTGCCCAGTCAGCCCTGCTGCCCTCATTGAGGAGGCTATTGACCTCCTGATGTTGATATCCGTGGGTCAGTCGACCATTGTGAATGGCATCCAGGGACTGGCAGCTCCAGTCCCGCAGACTAATGCGTTCCTGGAGGGCATTCATGGCGCACTGGCTGGCCTACAGAAATCCTTTCAGGCTCTGACCTCCACACTGACAGCAGCCAGTCACCCTTTGTCTACCACCCCCCCTCCACCTACTTCTACCCAAACCCCTCCTCCCAAACCCAGTCAGAGCACACAAACACACATGCATGCATCCACCTCAACAGCCAAAAGTACCACTGACAAACACAAGCACCACAAGACCCACCACTGGCATGCACACAAAGCACACCCACCAGCAGACGCACCACCATCTACTACCTGCACTGACTCTCCTACCACCCCCTCCTTCACAGACACTACACCAGACACATCTGGACCCACCACACCAACTTTGACAGATCCAGCCAGAACTCCTATTGCAGCACAATAGCAGACCCGCAGACATCCGACCCCAGTCATCACATCTACAGCCACCACAGCCACCGACACACCCCATGCAGCACATCTACCATACCATAGTCACCACCCCAACAGACAGTCACCCATCTAGAATGGCATCTATCAGCACATCCTCCCTCCTCCTCCCAAAACACATAAATGCCCATACTCACCAACCCAACAGACACCCACCACCAAAGCATTCATTGCACACACTTGCATCCAAGAGATCCACACCTACACCTCCTACAACCATTCCCTCTACCTCCACTCCCAAACCTTTGTACCGTGGCCATCCGCGTGTGTCAAAAAAGCATTTCCTCGTGTAGTTTTCCCTCTTTCCTACTCCTCTCCCAACCTGTGATACCCCCAAATGTTCTATGTCCCTCCACAAGTTCAGCCCTTCCACCGCCAAATCCTCCCCTGCCCCCTGCTAGTTCACATGCCCTCCCTCTGCCAAGAAGTTGATCCCTCCCAAACCCAAGCCCAAGCCCAAGCCCAAGGACCCCACCTCCCAAGCCCTGCTAAAATCCAAAGACCCTCCTCCCAAACCCAAACCCTTCTCTCTGCACCCCCTTAATCCCTGAGGTGCCTGCCTGCCCCTTGATGCCCCTACCCTGTTGAGGTCATTTGGCAGTCAAGAGGCAAGTTGGTTTACACAGAGGTGCCATTTGTTCCTTTTGGTACATTGACCTGCCCAATGGGCTGAGATATGTAAACAGTTGTATATATTATTTTTAACAAATAGAACATTATTTTAATACATCTGGCCCAAACTTTTGTTGGCTTGGATGGTAACGTACTTGTCCCACCTTTCTTTCAACATGGCTGTATGGAGTTTGGCACCTTTGGTTTGTTTCTGTGTAATGTGTGTGTGGGGGGGTTGTGCTAGCTGTAGTGTCTGGCCTGCATGTGTGTGTGGCCCTCGCTTTTGTGCTTCTGTTGGGGAGATCGCCATGGTCATAATTTGGTGGTCTTCTCCGCCAGCCTGTCCACCGACATTGTGGTCCTGGAACCTCCAAACTCACATAGACCCCCAATATCTAAAGCCACATGGTTAACATTGCTAGCCCATTGCATGCAGACGTGAGATTAGGCAAACAGAAAAACACTAAGCATGCCTCAGGAAGTGCCTGTGTCAACATTCATTTATTTTTCTTTAGTTTGCTTCCCCCCTCTGTTGACAACAATAGTGTGATTCAAATGATAGCCGTCTAGATTATTTGAAAAAGATATTGTCAGTGTATCAGCCAGAAAGATAAATAAGATCTAGCTATGCATCTCATTAGCCTGTCTGTGATTAAAATAGCTGTCCGAGAGTCAGATCTTTTACTATGCAGACAAGCAGATCCAATAAGAGCTAAGAAATATCTGATTGCTTTCTTAAAGAGTAATAGCTGTGTGGCTGATTGAAGGCCTCTAAAGCATTTATATATCTACTGGGTTAGTTCACTAGATAGATAGATAGATAGATAGATAGATAGATAGATAGATAGATAGATAGATAGATAGATAGATAGATAGATAGATAGATAGATAGATAGATAGATAGATAGATAGATAGATAGATAGATAGAGGTTAGGGCAGAGAATTGCTTTCTGAGTTGATTGCTTCTCCTTAGCTCAGGGACTCCTATGGAGGCGTTGAGGCATGAGTTGGGTTGTGAAATCCAATGTTGGGTAACAATCTGGTCAAAACCAGAGTTGAAACCTTTTCTGGATATTATGCAAGAGGATTGGCTGCCAAATGAGTAAAATTACTCTGATTGAGTCACGTGGCGAATATCTTGCAGACCACAGAATGTGCTGATTGCCGGCTTCAACCAGGAAAAATGATAATGGATTCCAGAAAGGTCGTAAAGCAAAGGTTTTGGCAATATATTTCCATCAATCTGTCAGGTTAGAAGACAGACGAGCTTCCGACATTTAAAGCTCACTTGCACTTTTGAACCACAACTGGACATGCTCAACCACCTCCCCACCTTAAAGATCTCTCTATAATAATTTCAGGCTTATACTTTGCTGGTGAACGAGTACATTAGCTTATAAAACAAAAGTGTGGAAATTGTTCATGTATTTGTGGATGTGAATTTGGGGGGGACAGAATATGTAATCCGCTTTAGTTTATTTTGTATTTTTACCTTAAAAGCCAGAAGAGACTATTTCTGCCCATTTTTTATTGCACATACGACAGGAAAATGTAAGGATGCCTTGACTGTATGTGCGCCCTGATTCTGAACAAATTTTTAATTGTGTATCTGCATATGTAAATGTGGTTTGGAGATCAACTAGACAACTGCATTAACTATACTAATTAAGGAGTTTTAATGAAATTTCTTATTTACCTATTTTAATTATGTGGACTATTGTCTGTATCGCAGTTGCCAGCTTTTCTATCAAATGTCTTTCTGGTCAGCTTTAACTAACGCATTTTTCTAAGTTGTAACACTACAGAGCCGGTCGATGGCTATGCACTAGCACTTCTTTATAGTGGTAAGGCCATTTCAAGATGCATTTTATTAGTGATTTCATTTGCTTTAAATGATTCTTACATTTTCTATGCGGCTCTATAATTGATGTCATTTATGGTGATCTGTAGCTAATGCTTTGTTGTGAGTACTTACACTTTACAACCCGGCCACTGGATATGCACTAGCACTTTTTGTAGTGGCACCGACATTTTGAGATGCCCTTTATAAGTGATTCAATTTGTTTTGGATGATTTTGAAAGTATCTATGCAGCTCTAAAATTGATGTCACTTCGTCCCGTTATAACAATGCATTTTTGCAAGGACTAGCACTTTAAAGCCGACTAACGGCCATGCATAAGCAGGTTTTTTTTTTTAAATGTTAATTTACAAAAGTATGTTACTAAATATTTAATTTGGTATATCTTGTACTGTATATTGTATGGCCTGTCCCTGGCAGGCTGGCACAATAAAGTAATACTACTACATTCTGCATCTCCACTTTTAAACCCCTGCATAGAAAAGCAACTTTGAGAAGAATAGAACCACAAAAGCGGAAAGGCAACATAGCCACAGCATCATGGTGCCTTGTCTGGAGTGATTGGACCCACTCTGTATTTGTATCCCTGGACTCTAATGGACTCCAGGGTAAGTGGCATAGGTTTTGCTGATCGCTCTGGGGGACAGTAGAGGGTGGGGACCATGAAGGAAGGGAGTCTTCTGAGAAATCTATAAACTAGTTCTGAATGACAGTGCCCTGGAAAGGGATAATCAGGACTCCTGTAAGAGGCACATATGCCAAGTGGCCTGAAAGCCTTGGACCTCAAAAGAGTATGCATGAAGTCTATTAAGAGCTATGGAGTACTGCTGATGGACAAGCCCAGGCCAGGACACTACCATGAACTGGGGACCAGAAGGCAGCTCCCCAAAGCTCTTTTTCAACACTGTAAGAGCATTCTCAACACAGCTCTAGGACCCTATTTCAATTTAGAGGTGAGACGGTCCTAACTGAGCCCTCTTGATAGCGTGCCACCAGGAATTACATACCAAAAAGAGAAAACATTTAATGGGGCCCATCGAGGCTGGATAAATTTAGTTGTGAATAGCCCTCTTGTTCTCAGGCTGTTCAGCGAATATAATGAGGCCTTTGAGCTGAGAAAATCTTAACTGTGCCCTGAGATTTCCTCAGATAACATTAGGGGATCCAATGACCGGTTGTGTCCCCTGGAGAACTAGTCAGAAAAAAGCGCTGTCTTGCTGTGTTCGCATTTTTCCCAATCAAGAGTTGGAGAAGCTACCTACTGCCACCTTACTTCCAGGGGAGCCCCACGTCCTATCTGATATTGTCCCTTGAGGAGGTGTATCCCCTGGCAGTCAAGGTGCCATCTATGCTTTCGCCCTTGCTGCCCACATCTGGAGGATAAAGCATTGGAAGTGGGGGAGAAGGATGGCAGGGGAGCCATCTTTACCACCCAGTACCTCAAAGTCAATGTCAGATGAGAGCAGGAGACAGCAAGATCAAGCACTCAACAGAGGAGCCTCTCCTGACCCCTGCAGCAGAAGCACCGATGCCTCCATAAAGAGGTAGTGGCCCTCACTGTGGAGTACATACCAAGGTGAGTGCATTAAAAACAAAACAAGATAGGCACTAAATAAGAGAAAAAGCAAAAGTAAATATTTACTTGCTGTATCGGTGGCCAGTGCAACAAAAAGACTCTTGCCGGACTCCTTAAAAATATATTTAGGTTTCTGCAGTGCTTATGGAGTGAGTGTACACCACAGAAAGAATATATTGCATTCTAAGGGCCGAGAGGAAAGCATCAGCCCCTCAAAGGAACTCCATCTTCAACTATTGTTTTGGAACCCTAGGTCTCACAGGTTACTAAATGCATGCCCCTGAGAGACGTTTTCCAAGGTTCGTGAGCACCTTTGAAGGTAGAGATTTTGCTTGGGGATTGTGATGTGTTTTGAACTTTGTGTTTGGTTCTCCGTTGTTACTAAGCAACTTTGTTGAAGGTAGAAGTAAGATACTTCACAATCTGTACATCATCTGTGGCAAAGGAATTTACATCTGTTAGTGCGCAGGTAGGTATAACTGCAATCTCTTAGTAAAGTCATCAAAGATTTTTTCTAATTGGATTCATGGACTTTGTAAGTTGACATTAAGCATTGAAAGGAAGCAGATATCAAAGATACATTTCTATCTTGTGAAGCCAATGTGACTCCACAGTAAGGACCAGGAATCAATAACTATGATTAGTAAGGACTTATTTCAGATTGTTGATCAATCCAGTTTATAGACATGCCAGAAATATATCCAAAAGATACTGTAACACAGCTGGCAAGCTGAAATATCTCAAAACGTTTAGCCACAACAAAAACGAGGTACAGAATGGTTACAGCCACAGCAATACCGAAACTGTAATAATAATTCTAGTAGGGTTGCTCCAAACATTTTGTATTCCTCCTCATCCTTTTGTGACCTTGATTTAGTTGTCTTTAGGATTCTGAGCATTTTAAAACTGCTAACCAGTGCTAAAGTACATGTGCTCTTTTCTATAAATATGGCAATGTTGGTTTATAACTGTTTGACACATTTAATTTACTTGTAAGTCTTTTGTAAAGTGGTATACCATATACCCAGGGCCTGTAAATTAAATGCCACTATCGGGCCTTCAACACTGTTTGTGCCACTTACTTCTGTTACCCTTATGCATGACTGAGGCCTGCCATTGCAGAGACAATGTGTGCAGTTTCACTGCCACTTCGACTTGGCATTTAAAACCCTTTGCCAAACCTTACACTCCCCTTTCATTGCATATAAGTCACCCCTAAAGTAGGCCCTAGGTAGTCCATATGGTAGGGTGCTATGTAAATAAAAGGTAGGAGATGTACTTTCAAGTTTTACATGTCCTGTTAGTGAAAAATTCCCAAAGTTATTTTTCACTACTGTGAGGCTTATTCCTCTCAGAGGCCAGCACTGATAATTCCTTAATACACTTTTAAGCTATAATTCTTGATCAGAAAGGAGTAGCTGTATCATGTTGCATATCATGGTAATGGTAATGATGAATCCTGTTTACTGGTAAAGCCAGATTTAACATCGCTATTTAAGAAATGCCACTTTCATAAAGTGGGCATTTCTCTTCTCTTACTGCTATGTATGCCTTGCAGCCTGTCTCCAATATGCATCTGGGGAAGGCAACAGCTACACTTTGTGCATTCACTCTATATAATGACATACACAGGAATGGTGGGTATGACAGAGATCTCATCTGCATTCTAATAGTTCTTCCTTGGCAGGAAGAGGGGGGGCGCTGGCACACCTCAACAGGCAGTGTCCTCTGTCCCACGCAATTGGCTGATTACCCCCTACTGGTAGTCTGGTGCCAGGGCAGTGGTGAAAGGGGGACCTGTGCAATTCAAGGAGCTACTTTGATGCTACCCCCACTTCAAAGGCACCTTTGGGTATAAGTACTCAGGCTCTGACTTTACCACGAAAATACACTGCTGGATCTTGGAAGAACTCTGCTGGAGCAAGGATTGCAGTGCTACAAGGATTGCTACTCTGCATGACTTAATATTCTGAGGAACTGTTTCACTGCTTTGCTGAGCTGCCCTTCTGCCTGCCGATCTCTGCGGCTGGTCGGTGAAGTAAGCCTCACCGATTTGCTGGTTCTTGCTGGTTTCTCTTGGTTCTTGAGTGGTGCCTCCAGTAGGAAGGGAGATCTCGGACTACTGGTGAAGCCAGGAGGTCCTCTATGTCTTTTAAGGTCGATCTAGTTTTCAGCGCTCTGCAGCGGCGATTGTCAGGACTCTGGTGCAGCAAGCAGGGGTCTTGGAGCCTCTTCTGGTGCAGCAGGTCCTCTGTTCTCATTCTGTCGGGTTCTTTGGTGCTGTCTTATTTTGTTACTGGTGAATCTGATTTCTTGGTCTAGGGGAGCCCACTAAATAGTGATCCCTCCATGAAGTTCAGCACCAGGGGAATGCACATTCCAGAGTGAGGGGGTGTTAGCTCCTCCACTCAGGAAGGGCATTGTCTAACATACCAGAGTGACATGGCTCTCCACCAAGGTTTGTATATTGGCTGTCTGGAGGTGGCATGCTGGATGGAACCAGTCAGCAACCATGCCACTTAGGTTAGCTTTTTCAGGGGGCACCTCTAAGGTGACCCCTGGGTACATTTAGGGATAAAGCCAATACTTGTACCAGTTTAGATTTATCATCCTGAGTTGTTTGATACCAAACAACCCAGGGTGTAGAGTAGCCATCATGTAGCTGGGGAACATGTGTTTGACCAGTGTCCAGCACATGTATGTAAAATGGCTGTTCCGTCCACACACTATGTCCCAGGTTGAGCAAGGACAAGGGGGGCCATATTGCTCATGCAGCTATGCCCACACATATAGTATGGTGCACCCTGCCTTAGGGCTGGAAGGCCTGCTAGAGGTGTAACTTACCCATAACTTATGCAGTGTAGGGTGGACAGGGCACATAGGGAGTGTGTCATGTCGAATTTATCTGTTTAGGTTTGCCCCAGAACACTCAGCCTGCAATGGCAGTGCTGGGTGCATCTGGATGCAGGGCCCTAGAGGATGGCACAATCAGTACTGTTGCCCTCAAGGACCAACCCCAATATCCTATGCTCTGGGTACAGGTGTACCCATTTACTAGGGACCTACAGTGATATCTAAGAGTGTATCAAATTGTGCCAAGCATCACAACAGATTCATGGGAAGAGCTCTAGCCCAGGGGACCTGGTTAACAGAGGCCCTGGGCACTACCATTAACCACTTCTAGGACAAATCAACATCAGGCAAAAAGTGGGGGGCTAACCATGCAAAAAGAGGCCTCCCCTCACACCTGGAACTGTATCTGACCCGTACCCCATTGCAGTTGGCTTGACTTTGTGGATTTGACTGGTCCAGTGTGATCAGATAGCAGTTGCTGGCATTTTTTTATTCTAAGCACTCATTTTAGTTTATTATTTAAAAATTCACATCTCAACCGCTACTCATTGAATGTTTGTCATTTTGGTCTTGTCTTACTCAGGTAAATATTCTCTATTTTTCTAAAATGTGTGAAGTCTTTTAGTGGTGTTTTCACTCTATTACTGTAATTTAAGTGCTGCAGAAATACTTTACACATTGTCCCTTAAGTTAAGCCTGACTGCTCTGGGCCAATCTACCAGAGGATGAGCACAGGATAATTTAAAGTGTGTATCTGACTTACCCTGACAAAAGGCCCGATTCACAAAGGTAAACGTAGTCCTTTGGTGTAAACATAGACCAAACATCTAGGTTTATGACTTTGGGAATTAACAAAGGGCATTTATGAGCACTATTTTTATGTCCCGACTCGGGGAAGAGAGCTGCCCTGAGTACAGACCTAAAGATAGTACTCGTAAATGCCCTTTGTGAATTCCCAAAGTCGTAAACTTTGATGTTTGGTGTTGGAAGCTGGCCGTGTGTGTGGTTGACACCTATGGTGTTACACCTTATACTGGGTCCATTGAACTCTGATTAGAAAGTGTTACAGTGTCTAAGCAGCCAGAGCTCACTAGGGTAGCTGTGGTAAGCAGCCAAGACTTATCTAGAATGCATGTGAAGCACTTGCAGTAAGACAGTGGTCAAACAGTAACTTATCACACATGAAAGGAACCACACATTGTTGCAAAACTAAAGATACTTTATTATAGGCATGCCAAAGAGACTACCATTGGTATACCTCCCTCTGGAGGTATGAACACACTAGTAAGCATTCAGGAAAAGCATAAATTAGCACGGGCCCTATGGGGAGGGGCCAAACCATATACTAAAAAAATGGAATGTGAAAGGGTGCCCCCCCCCAGAGTGTATGGAGTAGTTAGTCAATGGCAGAGAAAGTGAGGAACACCAAATGGTAAGTACCTAGAAGATTACCAGCAGCCGGGTACAGAGAGGTAAGATACCTGGTTGTTCCATAGGCTATCATAGGAATGTTGTGGTGGGGAAAATGCAGAAACAGGACCAGGCTGGTGGAACCCAGGGGTGGATTCAGGGCAGGGAGGACCTGCAAAAGAAGGGACCAAGTCCAGTCCACGCAGGCATGTACTGGTGGGGAAGGAGGCAATGGCCCCCATCAGTAGCTGAAGATCCAGGTCGTTGGTGAAGGATGAAGTACAGCTGCGGGGTCTAGGAGCTGCAGAGGAGTCCCTAAAGTCACCTACAGACTGTTTCTCGCTGGTCGCCCATTTGCTGACAGGTCAATGGTCAGGAGGGCCACTAGCAGCACAAGCAAATGCAAAAGAGGTGGGAGGTTTTGCTGAGCTGTGGAGGACCAGCAAGGTCCTGGGGACTCGACTGTTGGAGGAGAGTCCAGACTGACCTCAGGATGCAGTAGAGCCGGAGGAAGTAGTCGGAGCCCCCACAAGCAATCCACTGGCAGCAGGAATAGTAAGTTACAGTTAGGCACAGAAAGCACACCTGAAGAGGAGTCTCACATCGCTGGAGCTGCAGAGCGGAGACTGTCCTTGTAGAGGGAGAGTGCTAAGGCCTCGTGCTACTTGGAGCCTGAAGATTCCATGGAGCAGGACTCAACAAACCTTAGATGGTGCAACTGTTGCGGTGCTCAGGGGTTCTGTCCCAGTGGCAGAGACAAGGGCACACCAAATCCCACATTGGGCAGAAGGCAGAGAGGACCAAGGGGATGCCTCAGAACCACCACCTGTGTTGGAGAATCTTTGCAGATCTGATGGACAGAAGATCACACCAGCCAGATGTTGTTGCCTTAGATGCCTGCTGATGCAGGGGAGTGACTCCTTCACTTCAAGCACTGGTTTTCAATCTTTTCAAAGCTGCACCCCCCCAGAGGGAAAAATAAATCATTGGGCCCCCCTCAGAATTTTTCACAATAATTCTGTTAAGTTGGCAATGTTTAAATATGTCTAGACATATTAAACATTTCAGTTAAGTTCTGGTACCTTTTTAATAATGCAATAAATTATTTTCTACTTAAAACACAAGCACTGTTATATGCATAATGCTTCTTTTGACCAGAGCCTGGTGCCCCCTCCCGGGATCACTTGAGACCCCCCTGAAGGGGCCCACCCCCCAGATGGAATACCCCTGATTGCTTCCTGGGTAGTCAAAGCTTTGCCGACCCCAGAGAATGCACAGCCTTGGAGATGTCGCAGAATGCTGACAGGAGGCGCAGAAACAATGTTGCAAAGAGAAGTCTTCTCAGGCAGTGCAGTCTTGTCTGGTTCCTGTGCAGCCCCAGCACGGGTTCCAGAAGCCAGAAGCAGGAGATGTCTTGCAGAGAGTTCCTTGCAGTATTTGTACGATGAATCTCAGGACCCACCCACAAGGGTCACTACCTATCTCCAGCTACAGAATGGTAACTCCTGACGATGTGGACTGAAGTGGTCCTGATGGTCCTGACGTCGTACTGTCCAACTTTGGTGGAGATAAGAGCTTGCCTCCCCACACAAGACAGCACCCCCATGCACCACATGTTTTGCAGTTGCCAATGCTAGTTGGCATTCTTCCATGAAGCTCTTTGTGCACCGTGCAGCTCTTGCCCCAGCACTCCTTCATGTGACGCACAGTATCCTGTGTGGTTCTCCGGCAGCGTGGGGTCCTTTGTTGGAGTGCTGCATGGGCCTCCTTTTGCACCGTATTTGTCCCCGTGCTGTGGGACTCCTATCCATGCTGCCTGGTCTTCTGAAGGCTCTCTGAGTTGCTGAGAGCCCCCTTTGACTCCTCCTCCTGGATAAAGTCCACCAGGTCCTCCTGGTCCTGGGTACTGCCATTTTGTGCTAACTGCAAGCTTTGCATGTGCCAAGGCTTGTTGATGGAGTCCAGCAACACAAACCAGACCTCAATCATCCATCATCCATCTGGCGTGGGACATCATCTGCACTAATTAGGAACCCGCATCCATCTTCTTGGGTGCAGTACTGACTGTTGTTCTTCACCTGTGGTTCTTCTTTTGCACCTTCATCCGGGTTGGCAGGCGCTCCTGTTCTCCTTGGTCCCTTCAGTGCTTCTTTCACTTGGTCCCCTTCTTCCACAGATCTTCAGGTCCAGGAATCCATCGTTGGTGTCTTGCAGTGTCTTCTGGTTCTTGCATTATCTTCTTTCTCATATTCTTGTGTGTTCTAGGAAAGTTACTGTGATTTACTCCTGCTTTCCTGGGCTCTAGGGTGGATTCTATTACTTATCTTTTGTGTTTTATAATACTCCCAGCGCCCCTCTACACATTACACATGGCTAGGTGGGAAATCGACTCCACTTTCTTAGTATGTGGTTTGCGTTCCCCCTAGGCCCATTTCCAACTATTGTGATTTTCTCTATTTGCACTCTTTTTCTAACAGTTTTTACAGCTATTTCTGCATGCCAGTGTATATAATTTGTGTATTACCTACCTCAAAAGGGAGTATAGTCTCTATGTTTTTTTTGGCATTTGTGTCACCAAAATAAAGTCCCTTTATTTTTGTAACACTGAGTATTTTCTTTCATATGTGTGAGTGATGTGTGGCTAAAGTGGTATTGCATGAGCTTTGTATGTCTCCTAGTTAGGCCTTGGCTGCTCATCCACACTACCCATAGAGAACATGGCTTCTAGACACTGTCTACATTTCACTAATAAAGGATAACTGGACATGGTATAAGGAGTAAGTACCTTAGGTACCTACTACAAACCAGGCCAGCCTCGTACAACAGTTAAAACAAAAGGAGCTTAACCCCTTATCTTCCCACGCCATCAGCAACCAATCATTTGGTTTCCAAGCCCATTGAAACTTAGACAATAACTGCAACCTTGAAGATCTCTCATTCCGGTACACGATGAACAGGATGATTCTTCTGACCATTAGTCTCCATGCTCTTTGCCAAGTTCTGTTCTTGAAGCCTCACTATCAGCAGCCTAATATAAACAATACTCCCTTCTCTAGCTAATGAAAATCATGGTAAAACTCTTGCAAAGAAAAAGAGAAAGCTCTGGGAAAGTAAAATCGTAGGCCTCAACTGTAATACATTTACCTAAATGAAACTAGCATTTAATATATACTTGAATATATGTTTATGCACACACAAATCTAACTTTCAAAATAAATGCAAAACGAATAAAAGAGCTCATGTTGCATATGCAAATATAACTTGAGATGTTAGTGTAAAATGTGAATAATAGATACATGTAAGTATATTTCAACTTAACGTTAGTACACTTGTGTATAAGTCTCCTAGGGCCTGATTTAGAACTCAGCAGACAGGTTACTCCATCACAATGGTGATGGATATCTCGTCTGCCGAAATCTAAATCTTATAAAATATAATGGAATTTAGATTTTGGGGGACAGGATATCCATCACCGCTGTGACGTAGTAACCCATCCGCCGAGTTCATAACAGGACCTTATTCCCTACATTGATTACATTTCATGAATGCTCTTAAATGGTTTACACACATTAATGCGATTAAGGCACACAGTGAATAAGATGTCAAATGTAAATGTTTAATTGTAATGATGATGTGTAAAGGATGGAGTCTAAATTGTGCTACTCAAATTCCCCCTCTGCTGGAGATGTTGGCTATCACATTAACACACATGAATCTTCGCAGATGAGATCAAATCAAAACCTTGACATTTTCAACAATTTTTATCTGGTATTTTCTAAATGCTTCATTTCGTCATAAAATCTGCCCTGAATTTCCTCTAATTCTACATCCATTGTAGTTTGCTTTCATCCCTTTGCATGTTGCTCTTTTTTCCTTGCCCTTTTTACACTTGTACCTCTTAAACTGTAAACAGGCATATCATACACATGGCAATGATGATGAGAGGTCTCAAAATGGACTATTCCACTTCCCAGGTTTCCAAACCATTTGCCAACTTTAGCAAATCAATTTTAATAGCTTTCCAAGCACCTGCAGTTTCCAACGCCTTTAAATCTCCCTTTAAGTCAGTAATGTTCTTAATGTATTTCTTTATCTTCTCAATCATGTCAGGCATGTAGGTACAGCATTGCTGAACCTTCATCTTCTTAACGACTCTGCCCTGCTTTGTGAGAAGGATGTCTAATGCAAAGGGGTCAGCATTACCATGGATCCTATAGCTATCATTTCAGTGTCAACAACTAACAATGAATTAGCTGTACTAGTTTGTAACTTATCAACTATGGCGGACAACTTTGAATTTTGAGATCATTCAAAACCACTCTGTTGGAAAATGGGTAATTGGTAAGGGCAGGTAAGTACCTACACTTAGCCATAGGCCACTAACCTCCACTTAGGTCCAGTTAGGTCTCAGTAAATTAAACCTACCTCAACCCTTGGTAGCTTGGCACCTAATTGTCTGAGTTTACAGGATGTAGGGGTGTTCTTGGGTTGCTCCAAATGTCCTTCTCTGCCTTTGAAGACCAGTTTGGCAGCCCTCCCCCTTCCTGCCTCACCATCTGCTGAGGGGGGATCTCCTCCCCCAGGCACATCTTTTGGTGTGGAGCCAGGCCACTTCACACCTCATCAAGGCTGCCAGAGGCTGGTAAATCAGAGCACAGCAGCAAAAACACTGCAGGGCTGAAGTTGGCAACTTTTCAGGTAAAGTTTAAAACTCTTTACCTGATCAAGTTATATTAAATTCCACAACTGGAAGTTGTGGGATTTATTATAACAATGAATTTGATACCAAACCTATTGTATCTGTTACTTAAGGGGACTTTTAAAATTAAAATAAAGTCTCCCCATTCTAGCCTAAGGAGGCCATTCACTACAATGAGGGAAAAACTAATTTGGCTGTTTTACCCCACCAGGGATTATAAAACTATTTTTATAAGGTCCCTGCTTATAGTTACATGGCACCCAGCCCTAGGGGCACATAGGGCACACTTAAGGGGTGTCTTATATGCAGAAATAAGGTAGTTTAAGACTTTGGAACTACTTTTAATTCCAAAGTCGAATTTGCATGTAACTTTAAATTAAAAGCAGCCAGCAAGGCAGGCCTGCCTTTAAAATGATACTGGGCACCTCAGCAGTGCACCTACCTATGCTGGGGTCCCTAAACCTACATGCCCTACCATATTCTAGGGACTTATACTGTAGGTAAGTTGACTTAGCCAATTATAATTAGCCTAATTTGCATACTGATTTTACCCAGAGCAGAGGCCCTGGGACTGGTTAGCAGTACCCAGGGCACCATCAGAGTCAGCAAAACATCAGCAAAAAGTGGAAAATGGGGACACAAAGTTAGGGGGCCTCTGCAATCAGCCCTGTTCTCTCACACACTCCAACAGATGGAACCATTGCACCAAATATGTCTCCCACTGTTTCAGCACAGCTACTACTTTGTTTAGTCCTACCTAATTATTTTCACAAAGGATCATTTAAATGCTTCAAATGATAAATCTTTGGGAAAGATGCTAAAAACTACACGTCCTATACCATCCCTGGAGCAATGTAAAATATGTATGATCCCGACAAACATAATAAACACAAGAAATAACAGGACGGATCTTGTCCCCAATGAATAAAGACAAATTTACTCCATATTCACAAATGTGATCCCAATCACTTCTACCCATGTTTTAAGCGTGAACAACAGCTTTGACCCTTTGCACACATAGTTGTCCCTTGTGTTGCCAATCTAAAAGTAGTGCAAGATAACCACTTGCTCTCTTTGTTTTGATTCTTCTTTTGCCCACTTTTCATTTTATCTTTGAGCCTATCCCATTTTCTCTTGTGCATCTACGGCTCTCTTCCTGTCTTCTACTGTGTCTAAAACTTTCTTATAAACCTCAGTTAAGTAAGAAGTCAAATTGAGACTATGCTCATAAGCTGTGTCTAGTGTAATCATAGGTTTAAATAAACTTTCAGATGTTTCCATTGTTTTAGCATTGGGATGGCAATTCAAATGCTTAAACGCAGAAAACTCAGAAAGCATTAAATTGTAATTCAAGAGATAATATTGAAAATAACCTTGTCCATATAAAAGGCTCAATAAAATACTGCACGCAACACCTTATGTAAGAGGAATACGGTGATAGATGATTCCCTCTGAGGATGATGCAATTAGCTGTGTGCAGACATATTAATTCTTAGCATCCATAGTCTCATTATATTCATAAAGCAATTTGAATTAAGCATTTGAGGAAAAATCCCCTCCCAATGAATCTACTTGCAATGCCTTATAATAAAACGTATGCAAACTATCATCTAAGGAATATGAGGTCTTAGGGGTAACATTAGGCTCAAGCTCAGCTAATGTCGATAATATAGGTGAAGAAGATATCCTAAAAGCTACATCATCAATACTATAACTATAGTGAATATTACTATCACTAATAAAAACTACATCTACTACTGTCATTAGTTTCCATAACTTCTCTATAATCATGCCTTTGAGTAGAAATTAGCAACAGATAAAGGCCTTGATTTAGAGTTTGATGGATGAGTTTCTCTTTCACAAACCTGATGGTTATTCTGTCTGCTGTAATACAATTCCCATAGGATATAATAGAATTGTAATAAGGCTGATGGGATATCTGTCATGTTTGTGACAGAGAAGCCCCATCCGTCAAACTTTAAATCAGGCCCAGAGTCTTCTTTGTCCATTTCTACTGGAGCAAATGGCAAAACAAAGTTTATGTATATACAATGAAACGAATTACAAAGCCATCATTATGAACACGGCGTGTTCATGCTGGCGGGCTGAACATAGACCGCCAGCCTGTTGAGGACCCCGTGGCCGTATAATCAACATTCCGCTGGGCCGGTGGGCGGAAACAGTGTTTCTGGCAGCCGGCCTGGACATTGCGACGGCTCCACATGGCCAAGTGCATGGGCAGTGCAGAGGCCCCCAGGTGGGCTCCGGAGCACCCCTTCCGCTATCCTTTCACTGGCGGGGGAATCTTCCAGTGAAGGCTGGAAGAACAAGGGTTCTCTATCCGGAGGGCAGCGCTGCCCTGTTGGATAGAGAAATCCGCCATCGTCCAGGCTGCCTGTCGGCAGAAGCCTGGCTGTGGCAGAGGGCCGCCTGTGGCAGTCTTCCCTTGTTCATTATATGGTGTCCAGACCACCATGCTGGTAATTTCCGCAGCCTCCGGCATGGTGGTCTGGACCGCCATGTTCATAATGGGCCCCAAAGTCTTCAGAAGTCTTCCCTAGCACTCCTCTGTATTCTTCTAAATGACAACCTTAAACTCTTTCTGCAGTTGGTAACTTTTCTGCTATTGTGCACAACTTCTGAATTTTGAGATCATTCAAAACCAATCCAACAGATGGAACCATTGCAACAAATATGTCTCCCACTATTTCAGCACACCTACTACTTTTTTTAATCCTTTAAACAAATCCATTCTCTCTAATGAAAACACAATCAAAGTTCAATAAAAAAAAATAATGTCAATAGCAACTCAGATCAATTAATTCCATGGGTAAGCGATTTAAAGCACAGTTCAGCATCAAACTCATATTTCACGGAGGATCAACTGAGATCTCACTATTGTCCTCCAAATCACAAGTTCCCCTTTCTCTGTCATTTGCTGCAGAGGACATGTACCTTCAAAAGGGCACTCTAGCTCTGCTCGAGTCAATATGGTAATTAGAAAATTATTAATGATTGTTTATGTGTTTAATCAATGAAAAGCTCATAGAGAATCTAATCATAGAGAAAATAAGATGCACGTTTGAAAATTTGCGCACGGGGCATGTTAGCCACTTATACGAGATTGTACTAATATAACTGAAATTGTGTGAATTAATGAAAATATATAAAAATAATGTAGTAATATGTCATATCGAAATGTATAACTTATGTTTTATATTGATTTGTAGAGTTAACTTAGACATGGATAAGGCCTATCCTTTTTCCAGGCCTCACAAGAAAGGCTGAGTCACTAACGCACTGTAGAGAAGCAAATGCATGGCTTGACCCTGAACTACCCAATGTTAAAGTTGCTTAGCTAGAATATTCTGCAATGTACCGCTGGACAGGAGATGATGAAGACAATTTGATACAATTACGTGTAGAGTAGGCTAAATGTACTTTCCCAGGACTTGAACAATGGAAGCAGTGACTGAAGAGGAACATGCAACATTTTAGATACCTGAAGACATCGTATTGTGGACCAATACGCGTCTTGTGAAAGGACTAATATTAATGTTCTAGGTACCAACTGCACTGTTTTATAGATTTGCACTTAGAAAGATGTTTTCCAAATTCATGTTTTCCTAAATTGTTTTGCATAAAGCCCCACATTCTAATGCTAATTTTGGTTAGGTAGGTTTCCGAGGGTTGACGTTTGACTGACAAACTATCTGCTGAACTCATCTATAGATGCTGCAAAATCTTTTATTGGCTTAGGTTGGAGTATTCAAGCATATGTTTTTTAAAGCTTTGATTTGATTATGTTATTGATGTTTCCTTAATAAACTGATACTGAGCTGATTGAATAAAGTTTGATCTAACTAGATGATTTAGTATTGTAACCAAAAGAGAAATAAAATTGTTTAACTCTTTACTTAGTTGTGGTTATTCATGAATATATGGTTTTAGATGTTGTCAATTAAATATTAATGGTTGGTTATGCTGATTATTGATGTCAGTAATCACTACATGATTAGGATATTCCATGCAATCCAAAAGGTTCATCGACCTATAAGCGTCCCCTTGTAAGTTTACTTACTAAGGAGCAGGCACGCTAAACAGTTTTTAGTAGCATCTTGATGTTGGTTTCCTTGAAAAACTGGTTATGTGGTGACTACTAGTTATGGTGGTGGTTTAAGTTAGGGTTAGTTGTTTGTATTTTATGAGGTTTTAATTTGTTTTTCTGAAATGGCAATTGTAGCAAAGATGATGTCCCCTTAAGCACAGAAATGACTTTCCCAGATCCTCGATCCCGCTATTAAAGATGAGTATGTTCTCGGCATTCTTGTGATAGTATGAAAGTGGTAGGTTGCGTTTGCAGAGGCTTAAGCAAATTGCAGGTGAATTGTGATGTATGCGAGGTAAATTTGGGAGTTGCATACTCCAGTTGAAGTTTAGTAGGAGTTTGCGTATTCCGTAGTATGAGAGTAGGGAAGTCATCGAAATTCATATGTGTGTGGCACTTTGTGCTCAAAAAGTGTTCATATGGTTGTTGGTGATGTACGGACCCTGCGTGGTCTAAGACTCCGGAGTATATTGACAAGTATAGGAGACACTTGGTTTTATGTTGTAACCTGCCTGATTTAGTAGGTTGATCGGCCGTGGTCAACAAGTCGGTGTGTGAGTTAAATGAGTAAGAGGAATTTTTGACTGCGATTTGGCGAGTCCTATGTGCACCAGGATAGACCCATTTATCAGTTGACAATGAAATTCACGGGTCAAATTTTGCTTGAGAATGTGGGAGACTGAAAACGAGTGAAAGGGCCATTATTGAAAATCCGTAAGGTCTCTGAAGTGACTGATAACCAGCAGGTTTGTTTTGGTTATTTGTTTTTGGTTAGTGCTCGCAATGTTTCGAATTAGTTTTGTGTTAGTTGAAGTCTAGGAGGATGTATTGCTACATACACTACGTAAATGTATTGCTACATACACTACGTGCATGCGGCAGCACTACGTGCAAGGTAAACAGTGGTGCAGAGTGTGGACCATTGGCCTCTGCTTTCATTGGCCTTCGCTTCCATTTTGGTTCACGACTCCATTTTGTCGAGTCTGGTTCGGTGCGTAAGGCACTGTTCTGTGTTTTTCCACAAGCTTCGGCAAGCTGAAGGATGGGGTGTTTTTCTGCTCAACTTCGCTCCATCTGCCTGGTACGAAGGGCGCTATTTACATTCCACGAGCTATCAGTTAGATCAACAGGGGGATGCGCCTGTACACAAGGAGGAATGCAAGCTTCACCTTGGAGTCCTCTCCTGGGAACTTGGCCCGTTCTGAGGAGACGTCTCGAAGGGTGAACAAGGTACCGCCGATTGCACAATTTGTAAAGGAGGGGGTCTTTTTCTAGAAAAGACTCCTGGGCGTTAGTAAATACTATAAAAGTTGGGGGCCTAGATGGGCTGGGGTAGGAACTCTCTTCTGGGTTGGACGCAACGCCAGGAGGACTGATTGTCCCGAACAGAGGCTCCCTGTGTCAGCTGATTTGGGTTCCCCAGCTTTGTGTACGGCGGAGGGATGCAGACGCTCTTTTCGGTGAAGCTTTTCAATTTATTAAGTGTACTGTGTGTGCGCGCGTAATGTGTACTTATTCTTGCAGTCATTTTCATGCTATTGAGCATTGAAGTATATTGTGTGTGCGCGCGTAATATGCACTTATTCTTGCAGTCATTTTCATGCTATTGAGCATTGAGGTATATTGTGTGTGCTTGTATTATATGCACTTACTCTTGCAATTATTCACCGAGTGCTTATATCTTTATCATTATTCTCATGTTATTCTCCTGATGTATATATATATATATATATTAGTGTGGTTTAGTTTTGCTAGCTGAGAACTTGCCCCTTAAATAAACTTGATTATTCTACTTACGAAGGTGTTTGAGAGTGATTGCTTTACATTGTGCCTTAAAATATCCTGAAGTGCATAGTTTTGATATTCTGAAGAGTAAAGCAGCACAAATTGGCGTAGTCGTTTGCAGGATTCGAAAAAAAAAAAAAAGGGAAAATGCTTAATAAGATCAAAGCGAGCTCAAAAGCAGGTTCTCAGGTAGCAAATCCAGACATAGAGATACCGGGGTGGGAAACCGCTCCGTATAAACTATTAGCTCAGGAATGGTCACGTTGTGCTGGTTTGTGTGAAAATTGGAATGCGTGTATGTTAAATGTGGAACCTGAAGATCTTCTCATTTGTTTACGGAAAGTTTCGATTGACAAGGGAAGGGAGGTTTGTGCGTTGGGGAGACGAGGCTGGATCTTGCTTTCTGCGTACCGAAAGTTGTATGAAAAATGTTTACAGTTACAAAAAGACCACGAGCAGCTGGAGAAGGAGTTAGTGGAAGCCCGAAATTCCTCTACCATGCTAGTTTGTCAAAATAAATTATTAAGTGATAAGTTGTAAATGTACCAACTGGTTGCAGAGAGAACGGCTGTTAGCGTAGCTAAATATAAACACAAGAAACGAAGAGGGAAAGTTAATAAAAAGAAGGTGCATTTAGCTATCTCTCAGGCAGGATTAGCCTTTGACCCTGAATTTTGGGATGGAAACATCTGGGATACATCTGATTTTTCAGATGGGTCCGGGGGCGATGACTGCCAAGATGTTAGACAGGAGAAGACAGAGCGCAGGAATGTTGTCCGTGCGCAGCCCATATATCGGCGAAAGTTACAGCATAGCCCAGCTAATCCTGGAGGGGTGATGTTGGATGCCCTGGAGGATTATACACAGCAAGAACTAAGTGATGTGATAGACAGATTTCGACAGAGGTCTGGGGAAACATTGCTTACGTGGTTGGTGCGGGTGCACGATATGGGGGGCCAGGGGGTCCAATTGGATCACGGCGACGCCCCGAGGCTTTGTATGTTAAGTACA
This sequence comes from Pleurodeles waltl, assembly GCF_031143425.1. Lineage (NCBI taxonomy): Eukaryota > Metazoa > Chordata > Amphibia > Caudata > Salamandridae > Pleurodeles > Pleurodeles waltl. The sequence goes on along the minus strand of NC_090444.1, from coordinate 1,217,953,612 downwards.
GACCCGGTTATTCAAAATGAGTTTAGAACCTATCCAGGGAATGGTCCCATGACCAATTTGTTAGAGCTAGCGGCGCAAGGGTGTGCTCAGAAGTATCCGACAGAGTCAGACTGGCCGCCTAATGATAAACCTTGGTATACTTTGAGAGATGCAGTACAGAGATTGAAGGAAGAAGGGATGAAAACAGCTATCTTTATGGGTAATGCCCATGATTTGATGAATGGAATTTTAAGTGTGTCTGTGCGAAACCGGCTGATTAGGGCCGCTCCTCCTGCATATAAGCATGTCATCATGACTTTGTTAATTAATCAGACGGGTAACCCATTGTCTCAGGTGGTAGAAGCAGTGCGTGAGTTAAGTGATTTAGGAGAATGGGCTAAGCCAGAGAGGAATTCACGGTCTGAGAATCGTACTAATAACAACAGGGTGACAAGGCGAGACATGTTTCAGGCCTTGATGCGAGATGGGGTGACCAGGAATGAAATTGATGGGATAAGCACCAAGGACATGTGGGAAATGTACCGCAAACGCGGTTTGGATAAAAAGGAGGGGAGTAGGAAAGGGAACAAGAAGGATAACAAAGTGGTGAACCAGAGAAAGGCAGGAGGGGAGGAGCGTGAGAGTGAAAAGGGGGAGAGAGGGAGAAAACCCCACAGTAGAGAGAGATCCCCAGAGGACGGAAATTGAGAGGAAGAGCACCGAAGCGCAGAGGGAACCCGGAGCAGGGAGAGAGACCGTGAACTGACAGGTTCTGGGAAAACTCGAGGAAGAGAGTGGGAGAGGGAGCTGGTAAACTCAGAGAGGTTGCGAAGCAGAGACAGGGAGGAGGAGTTCCCTGAGAATTACCGCAAACTGTATCCAGATTTGACTTGGGCAGACTCTAATGTGCGCAGAGTGAAAATAGATTAGGAAACAGGCCAAACTCCGGTGCAGGGATGGGCTCGCAAAGATAACAGACCTCATGTCAAAGTAGAAATTTATTGGAAACGTGGGAATGTTCAAAAAGTTCGAGCCCTCGTTGACACCGGAGCGGAGGCCACCTTGATTCATGGCAATCCAAGAAAATTCAGGGGACAGTACTTTACCATTACGGGATTGGGCAGAAAAGAAACCCCAGCAGTGCAGATAGTGGTTCCCATGAAAATAGGGGCACTTCCAAAGAGAGAATACACTGTCCTGATTGTGCCCATTCCCGAATACATTATTGGAATTGACATTTTGAAAGGGATGACCCTACATTTGGAAGATGGATGTTATCAATTTGGTTCCAAAAGATTTATATCAATAGCCGCCGCAAGGGTGGGGCTGTTGAAGATTCCTCCGGTAACACTTCCCCAAGCTACTAAAGTGATTCAAATGAAACAGTACAGAATACCGGGAGGACATGAGGAGATTAGCCAGACTATACATGATTTACTAGAGGCCGGGGTAATAATTCCCATCACCACTGCGTGGAATAATGCCCTCTGGCCTGTTCGTAAAAGTGATAACAGTTGGAGGATTTGCATTGATTATCGCCAATTGAATAAACATACACCTCCTCTGACTGCAGCGGTCCCAGACACCATTACCTTGATTGAGAACATACAGAAACACAGTGGGACTTGGTATGCAACCATTGACATTGCCAATGCCTTCTTTACGATACCAATAGCTACTGAGAGCCAGCCTCAGCTGGCATTCCAATGGGCGGGGCGTCAGTACACCTTCTGTAGATTACCCATGGGGTATTTACATAGCCCCACTATCTGCCACCGGCTGGTGGCAGAGCATTTGGATGAAGTACCAGTGGTTCCTGGAGTGCAAATTTCCCACTATATAGATGACGTGATGATGCAGGGAGAGATGCAAGAACAGGTGCAAATTCAGCTAGACAGGGTGGTGGAACATTTGCAGAATCAAGGGTGGGAGATTAACCCCGAGAAAGTGCAGGGACCGTCTCAGAGCGTGAAATTTTTGGGCATTCAGTGGAATCAGGGACACAGAGAAGTGTTGCCAAAAGTGAAACAAAAGATTAAGGAATTCGCAGTACCGCGAAATCGGAAGGAAGCCCAGAGTTTTATAGGACTATTCGGGTATTGGAGACAACATATACCCCATTTGTCTCAAATTTTGGCCCCATTGTACAAAGTTACACGAAAGAAAAATGCGTTTGAATGGGGAGAGCAGGAGCAGCGCGCGTTTGAATTGGCGAAAGACGCCATTCAGCATGCTTTGGATTTGTGGCCGATTCGAGAGGGAGACATTGAGTTGAATGTGACAGTCCAGGGGCAGTATGCCAATTGGAGTTTATGGCAAAAACAAGGAAGAAAGAGGGTGCCCCTGGGATTTTGGACAAAGAAGTTACCTGAGGCAGGAGAGCGGTATACTCCCTTTGAGAAGCAGCTGCTGGCCTGCTATTGGGCCCTGGTTGATACTGAGCAAATTACACTGGGACACAATGTGATTTTAAGGCCTGAAATTCCCATCATGCAGTGGGTGATGAGTTCCCCAAAAACTCATAGAATTGGACATGCGCAAGAAGCCAGCATTATAAAATGGAAATGGTATGTCCAGGACAGGGCACGAGCGGGTCCAAAAGGGACCGCCGTTTTGCATGAGCAGGTAGCGCAGGCTCCAGTGGAGAATTCCGAAATGTTGCATGATGTACCTTCAGTGTGTGAATCCCCAGTAGGGTGGGGCCAGCCGTTCGCAGACTTGTCTGCAGATGACAAAAAACATGTGTGGTTCACAGATGGTTCAGCAAAATATGTTGGAGCGAAAAGGCACTGGAAGGCAGTGTCCTATAATCCTGTTACCAAGAAGCTTTTGACAACTACAGGACAGGGAAAAAGTAGCCAGTATGCAGAGCTTTATGCCGTGTATCAGGCTTTAAAACAGGAGCTACCCGGAAAATGTCACATTTATACAGATTCCTGGTCTACCGCCAATGGGTTAGCTACTTGGCTTCCCACGTGGCATGCACATCAGTACAAAATCCATAACAAAGAGGTATGGGGGAAGGAGTTATGGCAGGAGATCTGGGAAATGTTACCTCAAAGCACCGTGACTGTCTATCATGTGGACGCTCACTGTCCAACTGATTCATTAGACCGATGGTTCAATTGTCTTGCAGACGATCGAGCCAAGATTCAAGAGGCTGAAGTGGAGGCGCAGAGTTCTGATTTGGTGGGAATGGCTAAATGGGCACACCAGAAATGCGGACATCTTGGAGAAAAGGCTACTCACAGGTGGGCTGAGATTAGAGGGATGCATCTTCCCCTAGATTTGATTAAAACAGCGATCATTGAATGTCCCATTTGTCAGCATGCACAGCACAGACCAGTCCCACAGGTGGTGAGAGGCCAGCTAGGTAGAGGTAAGTTGCCAGGACAGATTTGGCAGATTGATTACATTGGACCAATGCCAGTGAGCAGAGGGTGTCAGTATGCCTGCACTGTGGTAGACACTTACTCTGGTTATCTCATAGCCTTTCCCTGCAAGCGCGCAACTCAACAGAGCACCCTGAAAACACTAGATCTGTTGATTCTGTACTATGGAGTGCCACTCCAGATTCAAAGTGATAACGCCAGCCACTTCAAGGGCAGACTAGTGCAGGACTATTGTGCACAACGCAATATTGAGTGGATTTTTCACATACCTTACTACCCACAAGCAGCGGGACTGATTGAGAGAATGAATGGGTTGCTGAAAGAACAATTGCGTAAACTGAATGATGGGACACTGAAGGGGTGGAGAGATAATTTGTATGATGCTTTGCAAATTTTGAACAACCGACCCCTTACAAATGCTGAGACACCTCTCATGAGGATGCTCACACCTGCTTTACAGATTAATCCGTTTACAACGAGCAATACCATTATGTATTGGGAAACAGCTCCAGGAGCTTTGGCCCCATATCGAGCTACACCAGAATCTGCAGGACTTGACTTACATGCTTTACACATGCATCGATTGAAACCTAGAGACATCACTCTGATTGAAACTGGGGTGGGAATTCAGATTCCCCCTGAGCATTACGGTCTGATCGCCCCTCGATCTGGGCTTGCCTTGAGGGGCATCCAAGTTTTAGGAGGCGTGATAGATGCAGACTACCAAGGCGAGTTGAAAGTCATTCTCTTGAACAGTGGTGACACAGACCTAGTGGTGCAACCTGGTGATCGCGTTGCCCAAATTGTCATCATGCCGGTTTATGGAGGTGTTGTTAAGAAGGGGAGCGCCCCAGCTCTTCTCACTGTGAGAGGCAAAGGAGGGTTCGGATCTACTGACAAGAACCCAGGGGCCAAAGTGTGGATTGAATCCCCAAATAACCCTCCTCAACCCGCTGATGTCATCGCCACTGGACCAGACAATGTCCTGGTAGTTATGCGACCTGGTCAAGACAAATGGGAACATGTTCCCGCTGACAAATGCTATCTGCGAGAATGATAATACGTGTTTTGTCCTTTGTTCTTTTCAGATCATCCTGTGGAGTGCCTGTGCCATGAGTGTGGTGTATGGAGCCCGTTCGGGAGACTCCACCGGGGAGCGGGAGGGGCTCATAGCCCAAAAATTCAACCGTCAGCCGCAGATGCCAACGCTGTTGCATCAACCGAACAATGTTTGGATTCATCTAGCGCAGGAAGTGCTGAATATATCTCACTTCTGTATGAGTAACATGCAAAGCGTTCAAGATTTGATTACCACTTGTCTAGTGGCAGTGCCCACTCCTGCTGCTGTATTATTACACATCTTTAACAATACAAACCAGGATGGAATGGTGGATGTGAGTGACGTCCGCTCCCATCTGTCACTCTATGAGTACTGCCGTCATTGCCTGGAGGTGGGCAGGCGGTTGTGGAGGAACATGACATCTATACTCACGTTTAACATCTCAAGTGGGGATGTGTGCTATTCATTGACCTGTGATCCTATGAAAATAGGTAAATGTGCTCAGCTCAAATTGGAGAAAAGAGACAAAAACTTAACTGCTGCACAACGGACGTTGTGCCACTCACGGACTGACCTAACCTGTTTGAATGTAAATAATTCAATGTTTTGCCAACATGTGGTGCCTGCTGCCAGCCACATTCAAAATGTTAAGTTGCCTAAAGGTTGGCTCTTTTCTTGTGGTAATCTTTCTTTTACTTATATTCCAGCCAATCTAACCGGAGGGCCTTGTGCCTGGTCACGCTTAGGTTTTCTCATGTTTCCCATGGATACTGCTCTACACCCTCGCTATACCAGAGACACTATTCAATTACCTACGGACTGTGATTCTGAAATTTCATTGCTGTCCAAAACAGAATATGTTAGTTTAGCTAGTTCTATCGTAGGGGTGCCAGGACTTGCAGTATATAATACCAGAGTTATTAATAAACTTGCATGTTTAGTAGTCAAGAATATTAACTATACATCAGCTGCCTTAGCTGAGCTGTTATTAGATGTACAGGGAATTAGAAGAGCTGCTTTGCAGAATCGCGCTGCTATTGATTATTTACTGCTTAAACACAACCATGGCTGCAGTGATTTTGAAGGATTATGTTGCTTCAATTTATCCGACCACTCCATATCAATCAACTCCCACATAGAGGCCCTGCATAAGTTGGTGAAGGGGGTGCAGCAGGATGTTGACAAGGGGTGGTGGGATTGGGCTTTTGGATGGCTGCCTAATTTAGGCCAACTGCGTTATATCTTTGGTGTAATCATTATCATAACAGTTATTTTAATTTCATTATGTTGTTGTATTCAGTGTGTGCCTAATCTTCTATCTCAGTTTCGCCCAAGAGCATTGCCATTTCAGCTTATAGGATATACTTAGTTGTAAGTTGGCCAAATGGTCCAAGGGTGGAGATGTATTGCTACATACACTACGTAAATGTATTGCTACATACACTACGTGCATGCGGCAGCACTACGTGCAAGGTAAACAGTGGTGCAGAGTGTGGACCATTGGCCTCTGCTTTCATTGGCCTTCGCTTCCATTTTGGTTCACGACTCCATTTTGTCGAGTCTGGTTCGGTGCGTAAGGCACTGTTCTGTGTTTTTCCACAAGCTTCGGCAAGCTGAAGGGTGGGGTGTTTTTCTGCTCAACTTCGCTCCATCTGCCTGGTACGAAGGGCGCTATTTACATTCCACGAGCTATCAGTTAGAACAACAGGGGGATGCGCCTGTACACAAGGAGGAATGCAAGCTTCACCTTGGAGTCCTCTCCTGGGAACTTGGCCCGTTCTGAGGAGACGTCTCGAAGGGTGAACAAGGTACCGCCGATTGCACAATTTGTAAAGGAGGGGGTCTTTTTCTAGAAAAGACTCCTGGGCGTTAGTAAATACTATAAAAGTTGGGGGCCTAGATGGGCTGGGGTAGGAACTCTCTTCTGGGTTGGACGCAACGCCAGGAGGACTGATTGTCCCGAACAGAGGCTCCCTGTGTCAGCTGATTTGGGTTCCCCAGCTTTGTGTACGGCGGAGGGATGCAGACGCTCTTTTCGGTGAAGCTTTTCAATTTATTAAGTGTACTGTGTGTGCGCGCGTAATGTGTACTTATTCTTGCAGTCATTTTCATGCTATTGAGCATTGAAGTATATTGTGTGTGCGCGCGTAATATGCACTTATTCTTGCAGTCATTTTCATGCTATTGAGCATTGAGGTATATTGTGTGTGCTTGTATTATATGCACTTACTCTTGCAATTATTCACAGAGTGCTTATATCTTTATCATTATTCTCATGTTATTCTCCTGATGTATATATATATATATATATATTAGTGTGGTTTAGTTTTGCTAGCTGAGAACTTGCCCCTTAAATAAACTTGATTATTCTACTTACGAAGGTGTTTGAGAGTGATTGCTTTACATTGTGCCTTAAAATATCCTGAAGTGCATAGTTTTGATATTCTGAAGAGTAAAGCAGCACAGAGGACAAGCCACAAGACTTTGTCAGCTGCAGTGTGTGAGTGTGACTCCAGAGTGTGCCACGCTGGGATAGGTTGGTTAGTAAGAAGAGTGGCCAGTGGATTTCGCAGCAGTCGGCAAGAGGCAATTGGTTGAGCAAGCTGGTGAAAGGAATCTTGGGAGTAGAAGTCATTTCATTATTGAATAGAAACAAAAGCAATAGAGAAAATGAAGTTTTTCAAGGCGTTTAGAAGAGCCATGAAGGGTGATTCTTACATTAAGACGTCAGTGGGGGAGCCAACCCCACCGGAAAATTCACCTGCATATATTGTAATGGAGGAGCGAGGTGTTGCACCATGTCTTTGGTTAAAACAATGGTGCAAAATGACAAAGAAATTGGTAGCTTTAGCATTTCCAGAGCATGGAACATTTAATTTGAGAATTTTGGACGAATTGCGAATGACATTATATGAGACAAAGCCATTACCGAGGCCAGCACAGTTTGAGGCATTAGCGGTTTGGGAGCTAGTGGCCAGACAGCAACAAGAGTTGAAATTTCAGAGGAGAATAAAGAAGGTGGAAAAAATCTTTGGCCGAAGCAAGGTGGGATTGGGCACAGAAAAGGTGGAGAACAGAGATATTACAGGGAATTAAATTATTTGCTGCAATTACAGAAGAAGATGAGTCAGATAAAGAAGACACTGCTAAGGGTGATGAGAGGTCAGGGACAAAGAAAACGACCTATTAAGAAGATGAAGATTCAGATTTTGAGGATCTTATTACACAGTTGTTGAGGAATCGACCTCCGCCATATGCGTCACATGTAGGGGGTCCAAGTACTAGTTCTGCCCCAACTGCTCCAGCACGAGCAACAGGACAGTGGGACCAGAGCAGACAGACAGTGGACAGGTACAAAGGGTAGTACAGAGTGCTCCTAAAGCACTTCAGAGGTCCAAGCACAAATTCATCCACCATTGATACAGAGAATCTATCCAGATGTACCAGTTCTGGAGACGACTTAGTGGTACAGAGGCCAATGCTAGATCAGACTGAGCCGACTCCAATGTTATTGCCTCCGGCACAACCACAGGGTTTGCTAAAGTTTACACCAATAACAGGGACACAGTCAGATGTCAAACTAGTGATTAATCAGGCTTTGGGGGTGACTTTTCCACAAGGTGCGAGTGTCAGGGCAGCTCTAGATGCAATATCGCTACCGATTACTGTTGGTCCAGTGGTACCATTATACGTGAAAAAGAAAATAGGTTCAGGAGATCAGAGTGAAATGTCACAGAGCTTCGTGAGAAGGGGAGTGAGTGATCATGTGCAGATGGTGTCATCTATGGGTCAGACCTTTATGGATCTAGACCGTTAATGGATCTTAGTCCACTTGTAGCACTTCCAGTTGCAGTAAATGGCCTGAGTGGGAGTCAAAGTTTGAAACTTTTGACACCACAAACTCCAGGTGCAGCGATGCAACAGGTACCAGTGCCAAATGCAAGAAACATCTCGTTACAGGGATTGACAGCTCAGCAATTGAGTGAATGGATGGATAGTTTAAACACACTTCCAAATATATCCAAGGGTGAAGAGCAGATAAATTGTGTAAGGTTAACTACAGAAGTAACCAAGCTAGTTGAGGGAACGATGGGAGTGAACAGGTTAGAATCCTTCACAGAAGAAGAGCTGAGGTACTTGTGTCTAAGAATTATAAGGGAAGTGAGTAAGATGCATCAGAAATTGGCAGAGCTGGCAGAAAAACATGATATTGAGATTGACAAAACAAAACATTTGAAACTAAGTTACAGGTTAGGTTTTGAGGCAAAGGATTTTGAGCACATGAGGTCAGCAGGAATGAAGGCTCACTTAAAATAATTGTTGCAGAGTGCTCAGGTTTGGGGAGCATTCGAAAAATGGAAAGGTAGATGGGTGAAGAAGAAAGATAAATGGAAACGAGATTCACAATAAGGGTCTGAAAGTGTTCAGAAAGAAAATGATCCAGTAAAAATGTTGCCAATGAGAGAAATTCCAGGAGGACAGTTTGCTCATGTCCCATGGAACAGAAGTGATATATTGTCATTCACAAATAATTACCCAAAACTGAGAGAGAAAGCGGTTGAGTGGTATCAGCAGACAGACAGGTTTGTGAAACTTTCTAAATGTCTGAGGGAAGACTTGAATACATTGTTGGAAATAGTGGTCCCGGCTGATTTGTGGGTTGAATGCAAGAGGTCAGTGGATTGGCCGACAAGTGAACCGGAAAGGGATAGAGTTACAGGTGCACCATCACCTGAGGTGATTAAATTAGTACAAGGTGATTGAGTTCCTGAAGATGAGAATTTCTCCTAAAAATATTGATTGGCAGAGAATTGACAGGACAGTGCAAGAAACTATAGGAGTCGATACATACCTACTTTGAGAGATTGCTGAAAGCATTTAAAGAGTACAGTAGTAAGGAAGCAATTGAGCTGAAAGACATGTCGCATTTTGTGTTCAGGTTCATCGAAGGGTTGAGACCAGAGCTAGGACAGATGATTAAAACTCATTTGATTTGTTGGCAAGTGAAGCCGATTGATGAGGTGTTGTAGTATGCAAAATACTGTAGCGATGAGATTGAATTGAAGCAGAAAAAGCTGAAGGAAAAAGCAATGGTGATGCAAATAAAGGCAGCTCAGACAGGAGTCCAAGGAACTTTAGTACAACCGATGCCGCTGCAGCAGAGAACTATCATGTTCCAGCCTCAGATGAGAGGTAGAGGTTATGGAATCGATAATGCATGTGGTCCGGATTTGGGTACTGTAGTAGTTCAGAATGACATGCAGGAAATGAAAAAAAAATTACTGTGTCATTTGTGCGGAAACGTGAGACACTGGAAGCGGGAGTGTCCGTGGATGGTGCAGGATGGTGTTGTTCAGCAAGGTGGTGATGTCAGTACATTTCAAACTGTGAAAGTCCCAAAAGTGAGAGGATTTAATCTGAATGTTCGGAACCGAGTGCAGAGTATTCAATCCATGCAGCAGGTGCAAATGCCACATGCACAACTGACACAGTTACAACTAATACAGCAGCAGGTTCCCATGGTACCTAGACAGCAAATGCAGATACCACAAGCCCCAATGGAACAGCAACAGATGATGCTTACTCAGCAGGTCACAGGTCAGAGACAAGACAGAAATAATGACACAGTACACCAATTCCCATTTCATTGTGAGGATGAAATTAACAAAGAATGTATGAGTGACAGTTCAGATGAAGGACCGTATATGCTTGCAGCATCCTTATAGGTATATCAGAGGGGACCTTTTGTGAAAGGAAAGGTGATGGGTTACAAGGTCTCATTTTTAGTGAATACAGGAGCTACACGCTCTACAGTGAGAAGTGGAGAAGTTCCAAACTTATCTCTTTCAGGTAGAACAGTTCAAGTTGTGGGAATGGAAAACAGACAATTGACAAATCCAATCACAGATCCAATGCAGGTTGAGACTGGTAACTTCCAGGGACAGCACAGGTTTGTAGTCTGTGACTCAAGTCCAGTATCCCTACTGGGAAGGGACTTAGGGCCATATGTACAAACACATTTTCCCATTGACACGGAATGGGAAAAACCCTTTGGTACATCTGGCCCTTACTGTGCAAGACAAAATGCTCCATTAGTTGTTCAAACACTGGGATAGAGGTCCAAACTAATAGTGATGATGAAGAAGAACAGGTTTCTGAGACTATGGTTACCAACGGTAATGAGGAATACCCATTGACTGAGTTTTTCCCGATGTTTACTGTGAACGAATTGCATGCAGATTTACAATGAACAGTACAGGAATATGTGTGGGACCTGACAGGTAAAGAAGTGGGTTTGATCAAGGCAGTGGAGCCAATTAAGATCACTTTGAAGCAAAACACAGTATTCCTGCAGCTTCCACTGTATAATGTGGCACAAGATGTCCTAGTGAAAGTGGCGCACATAATTGGAGATTTTCTGAAACAAGGAGTTTTGAAAGAAGTGTTGAGCAGTCCATGTAATTCACCAATAATGGGCTTAAAGAAGCTGTGTGGGAAAGTGTGCATTGTGCAGGACTTGCGAAAAGTGAACGACATGGTGGTCAAGTGTTGTCCAGTAGTGCCAAATCCAGCAGTGATACTGTTTCAGATTCCTTGCAATGCAGAGTGGTTCACAGTGGTTGACTTGTCACAAGCTTTCTTTTCTGTGCCTCTTGATGAGGATAGTCAGTTTCCTTTTAGTTTCAAATTCCTTGACAGAGTCTGCAGCTGATGCAGGCTTCCACCAGGTATACGGAACCACCATCACTGTTTAATCAAATCCTGAAAAAGAATCTGGAGTCATTGCAGTTACCATACCAATCGACTCCAGTGCAATACATTGATGATTTGCTGATTGCATCCAGGACAAGGGACGAGTGTAAGTACGACTTGATTGCCTTGTTAAATCATTTGGGAAAATTCGGACATAAGGTGTCACCTTCGAAACTGCAGTATTGTCAGAAATCAGTGAAATACCTGGGATACCAGATTGAGAAAGGGTCAAGGAGAATCTCCAGGGAGAGAATTACCATGGTTTTGCAGAGAAATCCCCCAACTTCACAAAGAGATGTCAGAATGTTTCTGGGAATGGTAGGGTATTGTCGACAGTGGATTCTAAATTTTTCTGAGATTGCTAAACCATTACAGCAATTGACACATAAGGAGGTTACAGACCCCAATACCCTAGATGAAGCTCAGATGAAAGTGTTCACTGAATTGAGAGAGAGTTTGTGCAAAGCTCCAGCATTGGGAATGCCTGATTACACAAAGCCATTCACATTGTTTTGTCATGAACGTGATGCTTGTTCTTTATCTGTTTTGACACAGGTCCATGGAGGTGCTTATCGCCCAGTAGCCTATTTTTTCAGGTACCTTGGAACCAGTCGCAGCAGCTTTACCAGGTTGTCTGCACGCAGTAGCCGTAATTGGTCAAAGTCTTTACCAATGTGAGGGAGTAGTGATGAGATACCCTTTGACGGTAATGGTACCACACTCTGTTGAGATTTTACTGACAAGAACAAAGACACAGTATTTTACTGGTGCAAGACTGACAAGGTATGAGACAAGCATATTGGGTGCTCCAAATGTAACATTGAAAAGATGTACAGTGTTGAATCCAGCAACACAGCCTCCAAGTAATACTGTTGAAATTGAAAAAGAGGAATACATCGAGCATGATTGTCTTGAGGTAACTGAACTGTGTACAAAACCGAGGCCTGATATCAGAGATACACAATTGGAAGAAAATGACCAAATTGTCTTTGTTGATGGTTCATGTCTCAGAGATGGGACAGGGACATTGAGAGCAGGATATGCAGTATGTACAATCACAGGCACTTTAGAAGCTTCCTGGCTTTGAGGTGTATATTCTGCACAAGTGGCGGAATTGGTAGCTCTTACCAGGGCATGCCATGTTTTTTTGCGAGCCTGAGAGTTACAATCTATACTGACAGCCAATATGGATTTGGAATTATTCATGATTTGGTCAATTATGGTCGCAAAGAGGTTTCCTGACCTCTACTGGTACAACAGTGAGAAATGGCGACAAAATAAAAGAGCTGTTGTGAGCAATACAGTTACCTGAAGAAATTGCCATGGTAAAATGCAGTGCACATCAAAAGGAACAGGATTACATCTCATTGTGAAATGGTTATGCGGATCAAGTCGCAAGGTTTTGCGCATTGAACTGTATATCGCTTAAAGATAAGTGGGAATTGAGGCCTGAAGAAGATGGTACTTGCACACGTTTTGCATTAAAAGTGATTGATACTTTGGAAGAATTGAAAACATTGCAGGATAATGCAGACAAAGAAGAAAACTGACTTTGGTTTAATTAAAATGTGTCCAAAGACCTGATGAAATTTGGATTTCTGAGGAGGGTCAGATGTTCTTTCCCAATAGTTTATTGTCACAAATGGCCCTTTACTACCATGGTCAAACACATATTGGAAGGGACGCCATGGTCAAATTGTTCAGGATTGACTGATTTAATCCTAAATTCAGGCAAGCAGCAGAGGCAGTATGTCATTGATGTACAGTTTGTCAGCAAATGAACGTGGGAAAAGGGACAGTGGTGAATTTGAGCCACATTGGAAGAGCAGGAGGTCCATTCAGCAGAATGCAATTGGATTTCATTGAAATGCCTGCGTGTGGAGGTTTGAAGTACGTGTTGGTGATTGTGTGTGTCTTCAGTCAATGGATTGAAGTGTACCCCACAAGGAGAAATGATAGTCTCACAGTAGCAAAGCTATTGCTTAGGGAGTTAATATCACGTTTTGGCTTTCCGATCTCTTTAGAATCAGATAGGGGAACACACGTCAGTAATGAGATGATTAAACTCTTATATGCAGCACTAAACATCGAGTAAAAGTTGAGTTGTAGATATCGCCCTGAAGCATCAGGACTAGTGGAACAGATGAGAGGTACTTTGAAACAAGAATTGCCAAGATTTATGCAGCTACAATCTGAAATGGCCAGATACATTACCTTTGGTGTTGATGTCAATGAGAAACACACCTAACAGGAAGACAGGGCTGTTACCCCATGAAATCCTCATGGACAGAGCAATGAGGTTGCCAGCAGTTCCAGCTAATGCACTTGTCAATATTACAGATGGTATGGTGTTGGACTACTGTAAGGGTCTGTCTGATGTGGTTTGCTCTTTCTCTCAGCAGGTGCAGGCCACCACCCTGCCACCCATCCATGACCTAGGTCACAATCTGAGAGCCGTAGACTGGGTCATCATCAAAACGCCTGCCAACAAGACCTTTTTGGAACCACGTTGGAAGGGTCCCTACAAGGTGGTGCTAACAACTACGACAGCTGTGAAGTGTGCAGGACTCCCGAACTGCATACACGCAAGCCATACAAAGAGAGTGGTGTGTCCACAAGAGCATGAAGAAGTGTTGTTGAGAGCACCAACAATAGCGAAACAGGTTGCCATACTTGAGCCAGAACAAGAGCCAACTGAACCTGAAATTGAACCAGAACTTGTGGAAGATGGGTCTATCATCACCCCTGTTAGAGACAAAGGTGAAGAATTACAGGAGGGTGTCAAGAGCCTAATCTAACAGATACAGCAGGAGAGCCTAGCACAGCAGAGGTTCTCCCAGAAGCAGACGGTGCTAAAAAGCAGACAGAGCAAGTGTCAGACCAAGAGGGTGAAAGAGTTGAGACAGATCAAAGTCAAGGTGATTTGACTCCTCCTGAGCCCGTTGCAGGTCCATCAAGAGAAAACACCATAGAGAAAGAGAAAGAGAAGAGTCCAATCTTGAGAAGAATATTGACAAAGGGAACAAGAAGAGGAGACAACTAGCCTGAATCACAGATTGGAAAGAAAAAGGAATTGGTCATGAATGAAACAATAGAAGAAGAAGTGGATACTATGAGAAAGAAGAACTGAGTGAAGGGGAATTAGGTGGTAAACGAAGGTTGAAAAGAAAGAGAATAGCAAGTCGAAGATATGCAGGTCCTGAGTGGGCATATGCAGCTACCAATGAATGGCAACACAAATTTATGTCTTTTTGTTTTGATAGAGAAGTTCTGAGTCAGTATTTTGATGTAACCTGAAGGTGATTGAAGATCTGAATTGTTGAGCTGATCTGAGAAACTTAGGGAAGAGACTGTTGAAATAAAACTGAAAGAGACATTGATAACCTGATATGACAATTGAAAACCGGATGTGACAAGCTGCTAATCGATTTTTTCAAAGGGAAAGGGTTCCTCGATGTGAAACTGAACTGCGAGAAATAATTTTTCTTCATTTTCAAATTGTTACTGCACTTATCTAAGAGTTACGTCTGCTTTCTGATTCTTTATAGATCATGGCTGAGCCAAATAACCAAGTTAGAAATATTAGGTATTGTAGATTGGCAGTTATGTCTGGAATAATGTTTATAATAATGACTGTGGGGATGTCTATTCATGATATGAAAAAGGCTACTATTGCTTCAGTTTCTGAAACTACTACCCTAACAGATTTAGTACCAGATGTATGAAATCAGTTTGCATTTGCAAACGGCGTGAATGCCCGTTGGCGAATGCAAAATGCCATTTCAGAATGTATGAAATACATTCTGAACGCAATTTTAAGGAATCGCTAAAATAACGATTCCTTAAAATTGCGACCCTGTTTACAGAGTCGCAAATTGCGACTCTCTAAATTAGAAATCGCAAATAAGGATTCCTTATTTGCGATTTCTTAGTACATGTATGAAGCCATTCCTAAATGTGATTTTGGCATTTAGGAATCGTTAATTACCACCAAGTTGAACTTGGTGGTAACCATGTGCAAAATTAAAAAATGCATTTAAAATGCATTTTTAAATTGTACATGTAAAGCACATGTTCCCTTTTGACATGTGTGCACCTTATATGTTCCCCCCAAACAAATTGGGGTGCAGCAGAGGGGGCCTTAGCCCCCCAGCACCCTGTTTTGCATTTCCAAAATCGCAATTTTGGAAATGCAAAAAATTCGCAGATATTGGCCAACAGGCCCATAGCTGCGAATGGGGCCGGTATCGCAATTTGCGAATCAGTAATATAATTTGCGATTTTTAAGAAATCGCTATTACCGATTCGCAAATGTGATACATGGCACTTTGCAAGTCGGAAATAGCGATTTCTTAAAAATCGCTATTTCCGAATCGCAAAGGGCCGTGATGATACATCTGGCCCTTAGAGAGGTTTAAGTTAGATGAGAAATACTTGCATGATTATGCTAATGCTCAAGGAGAGCTTTCTTCTAATGTTTTCTATCGCTTCTTGAGTGAGTATGTTGAGACGATGGATGCGAGGAATTGTTTTGTGTGTACTCAAATTCCTTCATCAGTAGAGGAAGGGGTTGCGTACCATAGTCTTCCTTTAACTTATGGCATAAGCTGCAGTTTGCTACTAACAAGATTCTATAACCAAGAGTACATACAATACTTTTATTCGAACTATGATCTAGTGTTTTCATTTGCTCCTATTATTAGATATCTGAGTAAAGTAGCTAAAGAACATGATATAGTACTAGTTAGAGGTTTCTTTTAACCAACATTAACTGTTGGAACCGCATACGTGCACAGGAACAATCTAACATGCTTGCTGACACCTTTAGAAAAGAGCTTTATAAGGTGTACTGGTGATAGGAGAAAGGCATTGAAGGAGAAATTAGAGAAAGGATTAGAGAAAAGAACTTATAAGAATGATTATGCTTACACCGCTATTAAAACGCAAGGGAAGTTAGCACTAGATGCATTACATAAGGGAAGCTTTGTATATATAGGCCAAAATCACACACTGACACTTTATTTGTTGGAACGAGTGAATGTAGGCATGTGCTTTTGTTTCAGAGTAAATGGACTTTTATGCTAAATGGTCAGGATCCTGTGATTCCTGGGATTTATTATATTTGCAGACTAAATGCTTATTACCGTCTTCCTAGAGGATGGTATGGGACATGCTATTTGAGGATAGTTTTCCCTAAAATCTATCAGATCAATGACTTAAAGAAGTTTCCGAAAATGACTGAACTACATCATAAGCGACAGAGGAGGGAAACCTCTTCTGCAATTGTGGGATATATTTTTGGTGCAGTAATTCCTTCTGTGGGAGTTATTTTAAATGCAATCAAGATAGGGAAGTTGCCTATTATTGTGGATAACATGCTGACAAATTTTACATGGGCAATACTCCTGTTAGATTCTGAATTAGCTGCGGATAGAGCCATGACGCTTCAATATAGGCTTGCTTTAGACATACTTTTGGCGAAAGACAGCGGAGTCTGTAGGATGATTAATGCTAGGCATTGTTGTTCATTCATACCTATTAATAGTAAAGAGATAAGGGACTTACTCAATAACTTAAGTAATTCCAGTAAGGATTTCAAGGAATTGAATGAACCAGGTGTTTGGAAAAAGTTGGAAAAGGATTTGCTTAAGTGGGCAATTGGCTTAGTCAAATTTGGAATGGGGTATTATTAAAAAGTTTACAGGGAATATTAATTGCATATTAGGATTATGGGGTATGTTCAAAGTATGTCAAAAGATAAAATTGAAGAGATCTAAAAATAATCAAAGGAGGGAAAACAACCCAGCGGAAGAATCTATAGGGGAAATTTGAGAAGAAGACAAAATACAGCTGAGACAGAATTGTAAACACAGGTAGAAGAAAGGTGTGATGACCCATTTAGTCATCAGAGGGACTGCTGGAGCCAATATGCTAATTAGAAAATTATTAATGATTGTTTATGTGTTTAATCAATGAAAAGCTCATAGAGAATCTAATCGTAGAGAAAATAAGATGCACGTTTGAAAATGTGCCCACGGGGCATGTTAGCCACTTACACGAGATTGTACTAACATAACTGAAATTGTGTGAATTAATGAAAATATATAAAAATAATGTAGTAATATGCCATATCGAAATGTATAACCATTGTTTTATATTGATTTGTAGAGTTAACTTAGACATGGATATGGCCTAGCCTTTTTCCAGGCCTCACAAGAAAGGCTGAATCACTAACGCACTGTAGAGAAGCAAATGCATGGTTTGACCCTGAACTACCCAATGTTAAAGTTGCTTACCTAGAATTTTCTGCAATGTACCGATGGACAGGAGATGATGAAGACAATTTGATACAATTATGTGTAGAGTAGGTTTAATGTACTTTCCCAGGACTTGAACAATGGAAGCACTGACTGAAGAGGAAAATGCAACATTTTCGATACCTGAAGAGACGGATAATGAGGACATCGTATAGTGGACCAATCCGCGTCTTGTGAAAGGCTAATATTAAAATGTATAGATTTGGTAAACAAATATTATAGGTTAAAGTCATATCTGCTGACTGACTGACCAATTGGGAATTAAGGGGATGGACTGGGAGACCCTAATAAAAAGTCTTGACAAGGGGCTAAGAATTCAGAATTTAGGAGAGGCAAGGAGAGAATTGATGACGTCAGGAGATGCTGTTCGAGATTCTGTTGTTGGGCCCATACGCTTGAGAGCCTGATGTGTAGCTGATCTATTGATGACCTGAAGACGAAGACTGACTTTGTTGCTGATCCGTTCTATGGATAGGTAGCTATGGAAATGTGAATGACTAACTTGTGCCTTTTCTTCTAGGTACCAACTATGCTGTTTTATAGATTTTCACTTAGAAAGATGTTTTCCAAATTAATGTTTTCCTAAATTATTTTGCATGAAGCCCCACATGCTAATGCTGATTTCGGTTAGGTAGGTTTCCGAGGGTTGATGTTTGACAGTGACAAATGACTGACAAACTATCTGCTGAACTCATCTATAGATGCTGCGAAATCTTTTATTGGCTTAGGTAAGAGTATTCAAGCATATGTTTCTTCAAGCTTTGATTTGATTATGTTATTGATGTTTCCTCAATAAACTGATACTGAGTTGATTGAATAAAGTTTGATCTAACTAGATGATTTAGTACTGTGACCAATAGGAAAATAAAATTGTTTAATTCTTTATCGAGTTGTGTTTATTCATGAATAGATGGTTTTAGATGTTGTCAATTAAATATTAATGGTTGGTTATGCTGATTATTGATGTTAGTAATCACTACATGATTAGGATATTCCATGCGATTCAAAAGGTTCATCGACCTATACGCGTCCCCTTGTAAGTTTACTTACTAAGGACCAGGTGCGCTCATCTTCACTGTCACTCAGACCAGAGTCCTCAGGATCCTCTGGGAAAGTACTCAGTACATGTTCTGTAGGCAGACTTAGGCCCGTATTTATACTCCGTTTGCGCCGAATTAGCGTTGTTTTTTTCGACGCAAATTCGGCGCAAAACTAACGCCATAGTTATACTTTGGCGTTAGACGCGTCTAGCGCCAAAGTATGGGCAAATAGCGTCATTTTTTTGCGTGAACGCCTTCCTTGCGTTAATGAGATGCAAGGAAGGCGTTCCCGTCTAAAAAAATGACGGCGACGCAAATGCGTCGTATTTATACTCCCGGGCAAAAATCACGCCCGGGAGGTGGCAGGTCAAAAAACCCCGCATTTGCGCCACTATTTAACGCCTGGGTCAGGGTAGGCGTTAAGGGGCCTGTGGGCTCAAAATGAGCCCACAGCTGCCCTCCCCTGCCCCCAGGGACCCCCCCTGCCACCCCTGCCCACCCCAGGAGGACACCCAAGGATGGAGGGACCCACCCCAGGGACATTCAGGTAAGTTCAGGTAAGTATAATTTTTTATATTTTTTTGGGGTGGCATAGGGGGGCCTTATTTGTGCCCCCCTACATGCCACTATGCCCAATGACCATGCCCAGGGGACACAAGTCCCCTGGGCATGGCCATTGGGCAAGGGGGCATGACTCCTGTCTTTACTAAGACAGGAGTCATGAAATGGCGTCTGGGCGTCGTAAAAAAATGGCGCAAATCGGGTTGAGGCGATTTTTTTGCCTCAACCTGACTTGCCCCATTTTAAGACGCCCTAACGTCATTTTTTCCCAACGCCGGCGCTGCCTGGTCTACGTGGTTTTTTTCCACGCACACCAGGCAGCGCCGGTCTGCTTGCGCCGGCTAACGCCATTCCATAAATACGGCGCCCGCATGGTGCTTCAGAATGGCGTTAGACGGCGCTAAATTTTTTGACGCTAAACTGCGTTAGCGCAGTTTAGCGTCAAAAAGTATAAATATGGGCCTTAATATCTCTCTTGCCTTCTAGGTCAGTTGTTTCCTGCCTCTATTCGGATTGATGCAGCACTAGGTCTTTCATCAGGGTCTGAGACTAGATCAGGTTGCAGTTCAGGCCAGGACTCTTCAAATATCAGTTCATCAAGACCCCCCTCAGGCTGAGGATGTGTTGTTACAGGTTGTTGCTGAGTCTCTGTACTTTGTGAAACCCCTTCTCTCTGTCTTTGAGCTGCGAGCTGCACATCTGGGAAAGGTACCATCAAATCATCAAGAGGACACTCCACTCGATGATTGTGAGCAGCAAGAATCAAGTTGGGAAGACACCCACACTTAGCTGCAGTGTTCATGATGAGGATGACCTGGTACAGCCCCTTCCATCGAGCTTCCAGGACCGCCTTCCGAATATGTTTTTTCACCAAGACCCAGTCTTGACTGAGGTCATAGCACTGCTCTAAATGTCGAGAGGCAGTAGCAGCTTCAAACGGGCCACATCAGCTACTCCCTTGCAATAGTCAAGAACCACGTCATCCATAATGTTCACAAGCGCATTTGCAGGCACTGCGAGCAGCCTCATTGCTTTCCCCCTTAATTGCCTTATGTAGGGGCATTTACGTTCTCCAAATAGGTATGCTACAAAGGCTCAGCAACACAAGGTGCAAAGCATCAGGCGATTTCAAATGTGTTGACACACAAACCTTGGTCAATCTGGATTTCAATGTGTTGCTCACCTGCTTGGTGATGCTTGATGCTTTAGGCCAGCCTTTGCTCCACTTCCAATGCAGCACACAGCATTTTCAGGAACTCATTATTGAAATTAGTTCCTCGGTCTGACTTCAGTGAAACCAAATCTCAGAATGAGTTTCCTCAACAGGAAGCTTAACTACTCTGAGACTGCTGTTTCTCCTGGTTGGGTAGGCTTTGACCAAACATGAAAAGATGTGCACAATAACCGGTACAAATCTCAGCCCGTTACACACAGACATCTCAATGAAGTCCAGTTGCTTCCTTTTAAATGGCCCTCCTGAGGATGGCTCTATCTCACTAGGGTTTTCTTCCTTATGTGCATCTGTTGATGTACAAAATATCTGTGACATAGTGTTTCAGTAACCAGTCTAAATTGAGGGTTGAACCAATGTTGTCTGAATAACCTGACCATTGCTTCCCTCCCAACATGTGCTGATCCATAGAAATGTCTAGCAGAGCCCTACATATCATTATTTCTCTTCACACAACCTGCTCTGATCCAAATCTACTCTTCTGCCTTTGGCAGTTCTTCTGGAAATCTCTTTACTTCTACCTAAGTATCAGATGTTGACAATAAAAGGTTGTAGTTGGTCTCATCTTCAGATTCATTTACATATCCATTTAAATGTTCGGGACCCAAGAGCACAATGTTGTGCAACCTTATCAGCTTATCTGTTTCCAACTGTTACAGAGCCATCTCCACTTTGACAGGCCAAACACTTCACAATTGCAATTATTGCAGGCAACTGTAATGCCTCAAGCAATCTTGTGACATGTTCCCATTTCTGATGGGTGATCTGGATGCCATCATGAAGCCTTTCTGTGACCATAACTGTCTGAAATCATGAACAGCACCAAAGCCATACTGACTATCCATAAATATAATCACTCTCAACTGTTCAGAAACACAGCAGGCTCTAGTAGGAGCAATCAATTGAGCCACTTGTGCAGAAAACACTCCTCAAAGTCAAGAATGTTTGACTACTCCTATATCTGTACAGACTGCATATTCAGCTCTCACGGTTCTTTCACTGTCTCTGAGTCAAGACCCATCTACAAACAGTATGTAATCAGACTATACTAGTTACTGAACTTGTACATCTGGTCACTGCTCAGTGCATAGTTCTGTGACATTGAGAGAGCCATGCTCTATCTCCCCATCATCATTTTTATTCTCAGAGAGAGGCATCACAGTAGCAGGATTCAATAAATCACTCCTATTCAGGGTGACATTTTAAGCAGCAAGTATGATATTTCCATATTTGGGCAAACAACTGTTTGTCAAGTGCTGACTGTGTGTATATGTCTACCGTATTTCAACTGAGTGGGGAACATGAACAGTTAGGGGATGTCCCATCACAGTACTCTTATACATTTTTATGCTGCTACCTACTGCCGCTACAGCCTGCGGCTACAGGATCAAGGGTAGCAGATAAGTCACAGGTCTACAAGCATTTACATGCATCTGTGTAAGCACTGAGAGAGTGCAGCCCTCCTTCTCATTGCAGAAAAGAGGATAACTTTATTGTAATCAGGCATTCCCAGTGCCTAGGCATAACAGAGACTTTCTCTCAACTCTAGAAAGGCAATCAAGTAATCGTTATCCAATGGTATAGGATCAGAGACATTGTTGTCTCAGCCTCTATAACGGCTTGGCCACTAAGGAAAAGTTAGGAATACACTGACAACATTAGCCAACCATTCCCAAGAACATCCTGACTTCTCTGTAGTTGCTTGGTGATTCATCTTAAGAGTTGCTTCTATTCTCTCTTGCAACTTCTTCCTCACTCCTTTCTCAATGTGAAGTCCAAGAAACAGAACTTTTCTCTGACAATACTGCAACTTACTCAGGGGCACTTTATGTCCATTCTCTGCCAGTGGTTTTACAATTCAATAGTGTCTAGCTTACAAGCTTCCTAGGTATCTGATGCCACTAATATATCATTTATATAATAGATCAGTACACAGTTACAGGACACTGTCAGGGACTCAAGGTTCTTTTTAAAGATGTGATTAAAGATTGAGGGACTTTCTGTATATCTCTGTGGGACCAGGCACTGTGCCAGAATGCAGTTCTGGAACCAAAGGGTGAAAGATACTGACTGTCCTCATGCAAACATATAGAGATAAAGGCTTGGCACAGATCAGTTATAGTAAATCACTCAGCCCATCATAAAATCTTAAACAAAATCACAGCTGGATTCAGTACCAAAGGACAACAGGGAACAAGCCTGTCAATAATCTTTCTCAGGTCCTGCACTATGCAATACTTATCGCTAGGCTTCTGCAGGCCCATGATGGGTGAGTTATATGCCATCCCTACTACCTGCTTCAAAATGCCTTCTATCACTGACTCAATCTCCAGAGTAATCTCAGAAATCATTTTAGAGGGATTGTACTGAGAAGTTCTTGGATATTCAGAACTAGGTTTAACTTTTATACAGACAGGCTCAACTCCTTTTGTGAGACTTATGTCCTTTCTTGAAAGGTCCCACACTTCAGGCTTTACTTTGTCTTTAAGATCCGGGGATAAATCCTCAGTGGTCATCACAGGGTATTGGAGGCAGCACCTTCTGATTGGCTGAGGCGAGGCCTTAGCCAGGTAGGACCTACCACTCCAGTAAGAGGTCGTGATTATTCTGACTTTATAACCTGTGCTCACCGTTGAGTAGCTTGGCACAGAGCAGTCATGCTTATCACAAGGGAAATGTATAAAGCATTGTCACAGCACTACCACAACAATTACACTAAGCTCAACAAAAGAGACTTCACACGAGGTACATGTAAATAAAGTTTGTATTCAACACACACATCAGTCAACACAACATGAACATCATGTAAATCTAGGCATAAATCAATTTAGCAAAATCACTAGCAGTACTAGGCCCAATTGTTTTAAAACGACATTAGCAGTATTTACATGTGAGAAAAATAATACTTACCCTCCCTGCACCCAAAATGTTGTCAGCCTGAAATCCCACCTAGCAATTACCCCAGCTCAATATCACATAGTTATAGGTTGCACCCTGGTTCACAATGATAGCAGAAATGTGTACATACAGAGAAAAGCAGCACTTTGAAATAGCTCCGTGGCCTAGGCAGCACAAGCAAAACCCAATGTCGACCATAATAGTCCTATGACAAAGAAACAACGTGTACGGCACACTGCTGAACGGTGTAATCAGTCACAGGCAATCACTCCCACTCACTCGTTCCACACTGCTACATGATGCCACAGATATCAGGCAAGCTAATATAACACACACTCTCACACACTCGCTCCCAGCACCCTCCTGTGGTGTACTGATATCCAGAAGGCTAGGGGTCACTGCACTCGCAGACCCTCCCAGGGTCCAAACCTCCAACCAGTTCCTAGTACCCAGCCCCCCATGAGCTGGAGATGAAAGGACCCTTTCTCCGGATACTAGGCTACTAGCAGCCGAAATTACACTTATTCAGGATCCAGGAGCAAAAGTGGGTGGGAGGGAGATAACAGCTGGCCAGGCAACAGTCGACAAATGGAGGTCTGGCCACCACTTGGGAAGTTCACTCAGGGGTCGACACACTGTGCCTTTCGGTGCAGGCCCTGGTCTGCAAAGCATGGGGGTAGGGTCACTTTGGGACACACTCTGTTCACAGTGGCATCTAGCCAAGCTGTGCACTTCAGTTCACAAATAGGTGCCAAATCCTGCACCTCTCTGGTATGCGGCACAACGCCTGGGGCACAATAACTGGAGTCGCCCCAGACAGTCCTGGTTGCCCATGAAGAGTTGCCAAATCCACACCTCCCTGGAAGGAAGCACACCATCTGGTGCATGATGACTTGAGTCGCACCAGACCATTCTGATTACCCATAAAGAGTTACCAATTTCCGTGTCTTCTTGGAAAGGGGCACAATGTCTGGTACACAATGACTTGGATCACACTAGACAGTTCTGTTTGCACATGCAAGGGGAACAATGATGCAGCTCCCTGGAATGAGGCACAACGTCTGGTGCACAATGCCTTGAGTCGCACCAGAAAATTCCGGACACACCTGACGAGTTCCAATCCTGTACCTCCGAGGAATGAGGCACAACATCTGTTGCACGATGACTTCTGCCACAACAGACAATTCTGAACCCACATGAACAGTTCCAACCAGTGCCTCACTAGAATGAGACACAGCATCTGGTGCACGATCAGTTGAGCCGCACCTGACAAATCCTGTCACATACACACAGACGCAAGTTCAGTGGTGTCACACGAGGTAAAATGCGACAGTGCTCTGGGAATGCCCCACCTCTGAGGGGCGCAACCAGTGAATCAGATACCACACACAATGAGCTTGCAGTTTGGTGCTTTCATGAAAAAAATATGGCACACTCAACAAAGGCGAGCCATGCACTAGTGAATCTGCTCACTACCAATAAGACAATTTTACGTGTTGTGGCCCCACGATGAAGCACAATACTGTACTCCTTGTATGCAGGCAGTACTTTGAAGGCTCCACCCCAGGCAAATTCAGTCTCCAGACATAGAACTTAGTTCCACGCCTGCACCGCTGCTACCAGGTGATGGTCAGCAGACTTAAGAGGGCACCACTCCAGAAGACACAGATAGAAGATGTAGGTCCCTCACAGTCTTCGATGTCCCTGAGACCTCCACAAAAGAACAAAGGGAAAACTGACAAGCCCTTGAATAACACACTTCAGAGTGACACACAACAGCAACCAGTTTGACCAGACCAGCAACGATGCAGGAAGGGTGAGCCCTCCCTTCCTAGGGCAGTAATTACTCCTTGTGCACAACAGATCCTTCTGGCAGTCTGCACCATGTTCCTGCAACTGTATCTCTACTTTGCGGCAGTGTGGCACCACTAGGTATACTGTAGCGTGCCTTTGAAGTTGGGGAGGTTCAGAGGGTTCCCCTTTGAACCAAAGATGTCTCCCATAAATTTCAGTCTTGTCTACCACAGGGCTGTGGCATGCAGATCTTAATCTTTAGTGGGGCCATGATTTGGCCCCAAGATGCCGTGTCAGAATCTTTCCCTCCAATCTATCCAGCCATGCCCACAAATGTCTTTGATCCAGTTGTGTGCCCAAGTTTAATAGCTGTTGCTGGGGAATGCACAGATGTGCTCCTCCATCCCCCTTGAGTTGAATTAAAAGGCACACAAAGTGTTTTAGTCAGAGAAATTTCCTCTTTCTAGAAGTGCCATTTCTCCATGATTATTGACAAACGTAACTTTACCATAGAAGGGGGTTTGTCAAGACAAATTCAATGATAGTAAACAATATTAAGCTGCTCTCTTTCAATCCACTGTTGCAGCTATGAGTAACTGTAACACCTCCTCCATCTTAACGTGCGGACAGAGCAACTCTCCTATGCAGTGAAAATACACATGGGTATCCTTCACTTTCTAGGTATACATGCCTTTGTGCACACACAAGCCTGCATCGGCAGGGTGGACGCAGGTTTAAAAGCACCGTAGATGCAAGTGCACACACAGGCCAGCTCCACTTTCCAACATATGTGGTAAGGCTCATGTGCGATTTCACAATGTACTTTAAGTGGGAAAGTGCCCAGGGTCATAAGGCTACTAATGTGGAATCAGTGTGCCAGGTCTAACACAGCATTTAATCAAACATTTGGCTCCTGACTCATCTATTTGAAATCAACATCCTCATCATGAGTCTGAAACTCAACACCCTTTGGTGTGCAATATATAATGCAATTTAAATTGCACAATACACCTCATTCCAAAAGATTCACAAGACTAGAATCACACACCACATACTGGTGATTCTCCTCAAAAGACCCTGTTTTCATTGGTACTTCTTTTGTTGCAGGTTTTGTCATTTGCCTATTTGCAACTCCTACAACTTGGATTATTTTCCCAAGAAGGGTAGGTTTGGAACTTCTACATTTTTATCAGTTGAACAAGTACCACCAGTATCGATGAAAAATGAAACAGAGTAGCCAGTCATCTAATCCTTCCACGAATGGACCACTCTGGTCTACCTCTAAGACTGTACAAAGTGCTGAATCTTCCTCTCCCGTCAGGCACTGTCATTGTGATAGATCTGAGCTGTACCCATCAAATGTGCAAAACATGGTAAATGGCTGAAACAGATTTTGATTTTGAAATGAATTCTGATTAAAATTCAGGGCTTGCTTAGAATTAAATCTGGCACCATTTACATTTTACAGAGGCATTGGGGCTCGTGAGACCTGCATCACTGGAGTTTGTGGCACATTAGGACTTTGCATTCTCAATCTCGGCACACTCTGTGGCTGTATCAGAATCTTAACATAGGGCTGTGTGAATTTTGAACCTGGCTCTCATTCATTACTCTGTTGGGATTAAGACACCATCCCTCCTTCCAATGCCCTAACATGTTACAATAATGACATGGATTCTATCTCTTCAATATTGATACATCGGTCCCAGTACTTGGGTCAATCAGAACACCTCAACCCCTAACTTGTTGTAGGTAACCATTTTCCACCTTGCATCACAGAAGCTTGCTGCTAATACATACCTTGTATAACACCAACTTTTACTTCATAAGAGGCATTCTGACTTTCTCTCTGTGCTGCCTTCATTTGAGTCAATATGAGCTTCTTCTTCAATTGCCCCCGTTTCACTTCCCTTTCATCACTACAATATTTTGCATACCTCAAGACCTCATCAACGGATTTGTTCTCCCAACAAATCAAATACTGCTGAATCATCAAACTAGTCTGAGGTCCCAAGCATGTCAAAACCAATACACAAAATGTCCCATATCTTTGGCTTTCAAGACTCTCCATTCCATTGTGATGTTTAATCACTTGTAGCAAACTCTCATAAAAAGCAGGTACAGACTCTTTAGGTTCCTGGGGCATTCTGTCCATCTTGAGCCAATCAAGGCCTTTCACTGGTATCTTCCCTTTCAGAAAGGTTATCCATTGCTGGTACTTTTACATCTCCAAAGATGACGGGGTATGAGATATCGGATTTCCTTATGGCTCTTTCCCCGGCCAATTTATAGCCACTTTACACTCTTACCACAAGTCACCAGCGGCAGTGCCTCCATGAGGACAGAGGGGCGCCGCCCCTAAGCTGGAGAGCAGGAACCATGAAAAATAAAATGGTAACAAAACAGATTTATTACCATTTTATTTTTCTTGTTGACAGCAGCAGCCAAGTCTGAGGACAAGGCAGCAGCAGGGATAAAAACAGTGTGCACTTCAGTTTAAAGTGCGCATGTAACTTTGGCCGGCTGTCTTGTGAAGTCCAGCCTCACATGCACACTTTAAACACTCCAACCCTACCTGTCTTAGACAGCTGGGTATAGAGCAAGCACAGACCCCCAGTGCTTAAAGGAGCATCTCACTAGTGCGCACCAGCCAATCCTGGTGCTTCTCTCATGCTGCCTGAGCAGCATGAGTGAAGCATCTGGATTGGTAGAGGGGAGATGCTGGCTGCGGCTCTGGGAACCTGTGCTGCCGAGATGAAGAGGAGCACAGAGCATGATGAAATAGGTAAGTCAATCTTTTTATTTTTTTAAACTTCATTTAACTTACTGACAGGCACTGTGAGAAACTCGCAGTGCCTTCAGTCTGAACTCCAGAGCTCTAAATTATGGCCAACTATAAACACTGTTTAGAATGGACTACGATTGAGAGCTTTGGCTTTGAGCCTGTCAAGCACTAATCTGTTCGTCCCACTGAGACACAATGTTTACCAAGCTGCTTGTTCTCAATTCTACCTAAACTTTGCGTGCCTCCCACTTAAATGCACCACAATTCACCAGGAGAAAGGGGATGGATGAGAGTAGGAGAGAGACACTGGAGTTGCAGACTTTCCTATGATAGATTACACATCAGTCAAATAACTAAAATCTCATAAATCATGTATACTCTACTGTTAAACTATGATGTGCAAGCAACATGTACCTATTGGGGTCCCCTTTCCCACTTTTGATGACTCTTCCTCCCTCTAGGAATTTTACCTGTAATTAAATAATAGCCTCGATCCTCCTATACTGTCTATAACTACTCCCACTGTGATTCCCAGATTAGTTCCTCTTTGCCTCAATTAAGCCTACCTAGATATTCCTTGACATTCAGTGACAATCTTGCATGTTTCACCTTGATGAGATTTCCCAAGATGCTGACTCACTCGATTTATAGACATTTACATAGGCAACAATAATAAGAACAAACTCTCAGGGAATTAGATTCTCCAGATATTCATGGGTTAATCATTGTACTGTGCTAGTATTATGAGGAATGTAATTGAGTGTTTAAATCACACTGAAAACATAGGGTTAATATCAAGGATTACGGTTCACATTGTATTACTATGAAAACATAGGGTTAATCAATAGCGTTCAGGTTCATGATTATCACTGTTATATCACATAGTAATTTTGAGAATGGCAAAGATAAGCTTCAACTTCGTTTTAAACACGGAATGATCCGCATCACTAGCAACAATTTGAAATAATACAAATGTCACTTTGAACTCAGCAATAATAACTGTATTCACAGGCCATCATATCCCTAACAAAAATAGTAATGCCACATTAAAATCTGCGATAATAAACATATTCACAGTATACCGTTTTCATAATAATTGATCAATAGAAACTCCTTTCTGTGGTATAATGCAAGCAAATATAATAAGCATGACAACGTGATAAGCGGCGAACATCTCAATGACCTTAAAACCTAAAGATGTGCCCTTTTAGGTGCATTGCATCCTGGAACATTCACTTATCAAGTTTCAAGTCAGCAAGTATCAGGTTTTAGCAATAAATGTTCTTAGACACACACAGCGGGGTACTGCCTTTTTAAGGGTTCATTTCGTCAGCATCTTCTTCTTCCAGGAGCGGCCTCCAAGATGCTGGACCGAACAGACCATTAAGAACAAAAGTGGAGGAGCAGAGATTGCTTCTCTGCAGCCAGTGACCTTTACAGCAAGCAATTCACTCAGGCGTGGTGTTGTTTAAATACCTACTGCATCCAGCCACACCCAGTCTGAGTGATAGGGAGCCACACCCAGTCTGAGTTATAGGGACACTCAAGGCTGTTGCAACACATGTTCCCAAACAAGCATTTGTCTCTAACATGCATTATTTCCAATAAGCATTGATCTCTGCAAACAAGCATTATTCGCTGTAAACAAGCATTGGTCTCTGCAAAGGCAAATTATCAACTCAGAAGTTTTTTAATGGGGCATATCTGGGTTTGCAGGCCTGACGGAGTTTAAGCACTCTGCTGGTTTTTATTAGTGCCTTTCAGTGGGTTACATATTCTCCCGTCATTCCATCTGTTTTGTTTTCCATTGGCCGCCACTGCAAATCGCTCTATACCACAATGTTGAAAAGGTAATCAAATCCACAGACAATACATGTGAAATCTTCAGAAACCAATCAACATGGATATACCATTCCATTGGTTTCTCTCTCGATTTTGGGAAATCATTTGTGAATGATGCAAGATCACTCTTACTCCATTGCCCATGAACATAACCTTCACCATGCATTTCTCTCAATGGAAAATTCAAAACCCCTTCTCCATCCTTTGAAGACAGAGGTGGCTCCCCTTTTGCCTTCATTAGATCTTTCTCCTTAGCCCATCTGGCTTCCCACTTCTCCAGTTCCAGTACCAATTAATTCCCTAATTTGTGTTTGTCCACTGGAGTTAGCCCTTGGAACACTTGACTCTCTCAACCCTTAATGCACGTATTGCTAAAAGGAAATCCTCATTAGTCAAGAGGTTTTAATGTGCAATGGTGATGCCACATATTTGCTGAATGTCTCAGTTTTATATTTTATGAGAAACAACTATGATGCCAGTATGCATCAATACTGCAGGTGCCAAACTACACACTGATTTTTCAGTATGAATTAATACTGTGGGCGCATGCTTTTGTAATGAAAGCAGTATGACGAAATAATGTGATATTTATTAATCAATGTGTGAGAAGTGTTAGACAAAACTGTATCTTCTACCATTTATGAAGATTCTTGCAGGCTGTGATTTACATTGTGTTTGTGTATTTGTACACTAAGTTATAACATTCCTGGCAGCCCCAAACCTCTCAGCAAAGGTATTGAAAAGCCATTACCGGATTCTTAGGTAGGTGGTTTCAGCTAGGGTGGGAGGTATTCTTGATAATCACAATAAGTGACACTGTTTCTTTTTACAGAGTAACATGGCGTCTGTTGATTAGGATAAGGGATTGAGAGAGCATCTGAAACCGGAAAGGGGATCTATTCAGGTAATAGAATTCATAGTTTGCTAGGTTAACAAGATACTAAGGGACATATTTATAATGCCCTAGTGCCAACTTGCGCCACATTAACATCATTATTTTTATGTTAATGTGGCCCAACAAGGCCAAAATCCCAGTGCCGTATTTACAGAGTGGCGTAATGCACGCATTGCACCACTCTGTAATCCTTTGCGCTACATTATGCCGGTGCCAGGCATAATGTATGTAAAGGGAGCTTTCCTCACTTAGGGGAGCCGGAAGAATGGCGTAAGGAAATCTATGACATTTCCTTGCACCATTTGTTTACAGCACTTTTAATGCCTGCTCAAGGGCAGACGTTAAAAAGGAGCATCTATTCTTTAGAATGCGGCCGATGTACTCTGCAGTAGTAGCGCCAATATTCTGATGGTACTCCTGGAGAGTACATCAATAGCGTCATGAGAAATAACGCTATTGCTCCCTACCCTACGCCATGGTGCACGGTATTTTAAATACGCCGCAAACATGGTAGCGGTAGGGGGTGCTAAGGGGCACAGGGAAAGTGGCCCTGCACTTTCCATAAGTTTGCCCCCAAGTATACTACCGGGGTTACCAAATACTTACTGAGACATATGTTACACAGAACATCTAAGACTACAAGAACTGGACCGATTTCCGGAGGTGCCCATCTACAATCAGGAGTGACAGCCACTTCTCTCTCTCTCTTCTCCTAGTCCCTTTTCCCCCGGTATGCCTCACTACTAGTCATGTGAATTCCGTGATTAGGACTCTCGTGTCCAGAAGGAATTGGGAATCAGCAACCTGAGTCGACATTGTGGCTCCGTAGGGAAATCCAGCCAGAGCTTGACAATGAGTGGGTGAACTGCTCTGCGTCAATCAGAAAGCTGTCATCTTGTGCAAGGAAGAGAGCCTGCCCCAGGCGACGCAACAAAGGAGGGAGTCCAGACCTCTGGTGCCAACCAGGAGGAGGACTCCTTTGAAGATTTGCTGGGAAGGCCCTGGCAGTGATGTCAGTGAGGGGTGGAGATGAGACCCCCAGAGCGCATGTAGCAAGTTACCCCTGGGTGATGCTATTTGGATCTATGTCAGAAGACTGTGGGGGAGGCTGGGACAGGCCACAGAGATGACACTGCTGGGCACTCCTGCCCCCACTTAAAAGGCCCTGTTCAGGGGAGAGAGCTCTTTTGGTTGTGCTTTTCTGCATGAATACTGGAGGCAGTTGCCATGGACAGCTGGAAGGAGGAACCCACTGACTGCCATCTGGCCCCAGGACTCGAACTGCGATTGACCCCAGGACCAGAGAGGTACCTCCGAGGAACAGGGAAGCTGGTCCCCTTACATCCCCTGAGGACTAGTTGTGGGAAAAACTGGGCTTCTTGGCAAGCATGGAGCGAAGCCGGGAGATACAACAAAGTGAAAGGCAAGCACAAACCTGTTCCCTACAAAGTTGATCCCTTGGAGTCCAGGAGGCCTGAACAATTTCTCCCAGTGGTTAGGGCTTGCCACCAGGAGCAAAACTAGACTGAAATCATCAAGATCAGCACATCAGGGCCGGAGTCATGGGAGTTTAAAGTTTGGATGACCTTTTTTTTGCAAATTTGGAGTGCATGAAGGCTCTGCTCCCTGGTCCATTTAAACCCCTGGGGCAGGCCAGAGTCTGGGGGTTGTATCCATGAGTAGTAATGGAGGGGAAGCACCATCGCGGGAGCAGAAGAGGCCCAGAACCCCATCCCTTGACCTTAGCGGGAAGACAGGTGCGAGGGAGCACAATCACACTCCTTTGATTCAGAGCAGAGGCGCCCAAGCCCCATTCATGAGCCTCAAGAAGTGGAGCGAGAGGACTGTTGTGCTCCCCACGAAGGAGGGAGGGGGCCCAGCACACTATCTCTGGGCCCCGTCAGAAACAGTAATGTGGGGAGCACCATCACGCTATCCCACTATCCTGCGATGGTGACCAGGACCCCATCCCTGGACCTCATGAGTATATGAAGAGGAGAGGAAGGGCTGCTTCACTCCCCCCCATGGCTAGACCACCCAAGCAAGGCCATCTAACACCAACGCACCTCTCCCCTGGAGCAGTCAGACCAAATGAGCTCCCTGTGCTGCCTTCCCACTAGTTGCAGCATGTGGGTTGTTTAGGTGGCACCGAGCACCCTGAGGCTCAAAGTGCGGCACGGGCCGCTTAAAGAGAAAAAAAAAAACACAAAAGGAAATCTGGAGCGTCTCTCTCCAGTGCAGCGGGACCGCTGCTGCTCACATATTCATCAAGGGCATGAGGAGCGCCGTATAATCTCCTGTGGAGCTCACCTGCATTTTATTTGAAAAATCACTTATGTTGGATTTCTGGTGGCCCCAGGAGAACGGGGTTACAACCAAAATGATCTGCAAGTGTGAGGGGAGCTGAAGGAGCAGAACAGCCCCCCAAATGTATTAAAAACTCCCCACCCTAAGTGTGGTGGGTTGTAAACTGAATAACCTCCTGAGGATTTCTTGGCATTTTCAAAAACTCCCCAGACTGGACTGGAGCTTTTGCTCTGCAGAAGGGAGTGCCCTCTAGGAGCAAAGACTATGGCTGCAGTCCTTGTGGCCTGAAGTGGTTTCATGTGAGTTTCAATGGTTGCAGGCATCCACTGGAGGTTGAAAGTTGGTAATTGCGTATTGTGCTGTGATTACAAATGTGATGCCTCTTAGGGGTGTGTTAAATTCCCTTGTAAGATGTTGAAGGTTATTAAAAGTGCATGTTGAAACACCCCCTATGGGTGAAGTGTAATAGTTGAACAAGTTGTGATTATAAATATGAAATTTGAATTGTGTTTTTATTAAAAAAGATTTGTAAAGTAATGTTGCATTTAACAATCAACCAGACATGCATAGACCCTTGTATGCAATTCCCATTTTGGTAATAAGTCTGCATGTTTAGGATGGCAACACCACCGCACGCCACTTGGTAACTGTTGACCTAACTCCTGGCTAGCTCACAGTGCCTCACAGTGCCTCACCCAAATCTCCAAAACTGTTGGAGTAAAGGGTGATTAAGGCAACCTAAACATGATACTCTGACGCCTCAGGGAAGTCGTGGAAACAGATCGCACCCCTTTCGCTTAGTTACTCACGCACGCTAAGGCGAGACACAAGATGCAAAATAAGTTTTCAATATATTTATTGAAACAAACGCATTCTGGTATGAAAAGCATGTGCTGAGATAATTAGGCAGATGAAACAGAGCAAGGTGGCCATCATTACAGATAAACAACCCCACCATATTGCGCGCTTCTAGCTAGTGTAGAGGTTTCTAACAAACCCTATGTCTAGATCTGAGAGCATAGTGGTTGTGACTCTCTCCCTAGCCCTACTTAAGAGATTAGTCCTGGCCCCATACCTCAATCGAATAGCAGGGGTCTGCCTGTTGTGAGAATGGCAATCCTCTCGGGATGATGGGAACTTAGCGCCAGCATAAGTAAAGCTGTCTGACGTGTAGTATGGGTCCCCGATCATGACTGGAATGCACTCTGCCCTCCTTGGGCCTAAGAGTAGCTTATATATCGCTCATATATCATTTGGACAACAGTTCTGATATAATACTGTGTCTCTCAGATAGAAGCTGACTCCTGAACTGGAAACACGAGTTAGCATATCATACTGTATGTAACAGCCTTGGACAAGGAGTACCGATTACACGTGGCACAAAGGCTGATTAAATGTGCAGCTTAAACCTTGTCTTCCTAGAGGAAACAACTGATGAAATCTGTAAAAAGCAAATGCTAAAAACCAGCTCACTAAAATATGAATAAAAATGTGCAAAAAGATAAACCAAGGCGCAAGGCATGCAACTAAGCTAAGACAGGTATGGTCAACCCAAGTTCCATAAGGGTCCTCAAAACACTTCCCGTGTGAATGTTTTAATGAAGACACTGACACTCATTCATGTTTCAAAGAAGCATGTTTATTGGCAATGTTAAGTTATTCCCTTCAAATTGATATTCTATCATGGTGATTGTTGAACCAAACCTCCCTTTTAGTAGGGGCAAGAGTGATTACGCGAAGTCTCCAAGAAGCATTTGCTTCCGCTGATGTATATTTGTAGTTTGCTGCACAGTGTTGAATAGTGTGCATGTAATAAATGTACTTTTTCCTTTTTCAAAAGGAAAAGCACAGACTGGACAATCATTTATTGTGTGTTAGTGTTGCGTATCTGTGAACAGGGACTGCTAGCCCACACCACATCCCTTCAAGTAGGCCTTGGACTGCTCTGCTTCACTACCCTGTGAGAGTCAAGCGCTCCAATTGAGTGTTTGGCTCCCAGTGGAGGACAAATGTGGACCCATTACTTATGCAAATTACACAAAAGGTGACCCATTTTCTTCCAAATACCTATCAGTCACCCTTAAGGTAGGCCCTAGATAGCCCCAAGGGCAGGGGCAGTTTATTTAAAAAGGTTTTCAAAACTTTAAATGTCCAAGGAGTGAAAAACTCCTAAATTCATTTTTCACTACTGCAAGGCCTATCTCTCCCATAGCTTATTATTGGCATTGCCCTATTAGATTTTATAAACGTAATTTCCAATTGAAAAGAGATGGAACCCCCAAGTCTGGTGTCTCTGGAATCACAATTTTAAAAAGCACAAACTCATGGTGAAGCCAGATTTTAAATTGTAATTCTGAAAATGCTACTTTTAGAAAATTTGCATGTTCTTATCTTAACTCGTCCAGTGCTTCTGACTGGCTTTGAATACATGTGTGGGTGGGTGACAGCTGGGCTCTTGTACATTATCTGTGACAGTCACACACAAAGGGAGCTTAGGTGTCACTGAGTGACCATTTCCTTGTTGATGGCCCATCCTGGGCAGGTTGGGAGGGAGGAGCTGACACACTTGCATGGGCTGGGTTCTGAGCCCTCACAAATGGCTGCATTTCCCCCCTTTAGTGTGTCTGTAGCAGGAAGGGAAGGGACTCTGTGCCCTTCAAAGGCCTCTGTTTCAAGTCTCCCCCACTTTAGAGGCACTACTGGGTATAAGAACTGGACATATGACCCTAACGAATCAGTACACTTCTCAGCCTTTGTCAGGAAGAAGGACTGCTGTGCTGTCACTCTGTTGGAACTCTGCTGGACTTTGTTACTTTGCTGGACTCTTGCTTTGCTGTGCCTGGCTTGCTGCCTGCTACCCTTCTTGACTGGGAGTGAGAAGGACTGCACTTGCATCTCTATCACCCCAGAACCAAAGTCACTCCAAGGGCTTGCTGTCTGCCTCCTATTTTGAAGCATAAGGGACATCAAAGACTTCACTCAACTCTTCCACAGCTTCTGGACTCTGTCATCTGTGAATCCTACCCTGCCAGGTGGTGGCAATCCAGTCCTGGGCCCTTGAAATTGGGTTCTGCCGGTGCTTGTACAGAAATCCACACATCACTAACACTGTGCCAATCAGAACTGCAGCATCTCTCCTTGAAGCCAATGAACTGCTGCTGAAGACAAAGACATCATAGCACCCATTGGGTGACTTGAAACTGGTGCATCGCCATCCTTTCCCACACATCACCTACGCATATCCAGCTGCACAGCTTGACAATGATGCATTGCGATCATCGCAAAGATTTAGACGTATCATTGCTGTTCAAGGACATCGCATCGATGACTGCATGGCTCGATGATGAAGCATCCTTGACTGAGCAGATCGGAACTGATGCATCACCTTCGCATCATCCCCTCTGCTGCTTTCAGTAGATCTTTGATGTTGATGAAACCCTCCACACAGGGTACTTTTTCAGCAAGACAAGGTTGGTCCTTATAGCTGGCCACTGCTCCATCACGGTCGGCCTGAACCTCTGGAGTTACCCCGCTCTAGTGCAACCAGACAGCCCCAGTTGGCACTTGAAGTGTCTAAGCACTATATTTGCAGATATTCTTTCAAAATTCATATCTTAACTTCTAGGTATTGGAATTTTGACATTTTAGTCTTGCTTTGTTCATTAAATTGAGATATTTGTTTCTAATTTGGAGTGAAATTTTGTTGTGCTGTTTTCATATGTTTTAAGTGTTGCACAAATACTTTACGCGTTGCCTCTTAAGCCTGACTGCTCTGAGCCAAGGTACCTGAGGGGGAGCACAGGTTACCTTTTAGTGTGTATCTGACTTACTCTAACTAGGATTGTGGTTCCTACTTGGACATACCTCAGCCGTCCTGAAACCCAATTTCTAACAAGTGGCATTCCAGAACACCAGAGGAAAGCAACTCCATTGATAATCAATTTGGGCCCAGTATCTTCTAACTGCCCTGGGACTCTTTGAAAACTATGAATTACTCTCACAATTATAAATCACTCACAGAATGATGAAATACTTCAGGGGAGTCAACGGTCTAGTGTGCAAATCAGTGGTGCTTTTGTGATGATCTATCTTTTGACCTCACATGAGCAGCAGAAAACCAGGTTACAAATATGAAGAAGTTGAATCCTCAAGACCGAGCTTTACACATTCACTATCATTCAAAGTGAGTTACTCTTGGAATCCTGTAATGAATTGCGAGTTATCGTGTACGATATCTTACAGACATAAATGTTTCAAGTTCAAGAACTGTTATAGAAAAGGCAGAGCCTCATTCAATGAAAACATTTCCTAAGAAATTCGGGGTAGAAACAGATCCCTCACACAATGATGCAACTTTGTCAACTATTTGTTGTGTATACAGAAGGAGGCGGAAATAGGCTCGCACATTATAAACGATAAAATATTCACTTATTTTACATCTTAAAGGGCACTGCAAGTCACGGAGGACCTCTGCGACCAAGAAAGTCATTCGGCCTGCAGCTTCGTGCCTCTAAAACTAGAGAACTCCTCGGTGACTTGCAGCATGCATATACTGCAGAAAATGGAGTACTTTATCTTATTTAAATAGTTCAATCGCGCGTATCAATGCAACATGGGTTTTGATAAGGGGAAATCGTAACTGCCAGCCAGGTGTTATTTGTTCAAATCAAAAATGTACACTGGAAAGGTGCAGAAAACTTTTCTCGCGCACCACAATATGGTTTTGTGCCGTGAAATACTGAATAAATTCATTATGGGGCCTACTAACAATATTGTAAACTTTTCTGTCAAGATTTAGATGTGTATTGTTGAATCTGATCGTGGTAACTCAAAATTATTTGTTATACGGAGACATCTTTAAGAATACCTTTTCATTCTATTTCGACTTTTAGTTCCCAGATGTAAATTGTGACGATGGATAGTAACTTACGGAACATGTAACAGATTCATGTTAATTAAATCAGACAAGTGTTGCTACTGTTATTTGCGAAACAGGAAACAGATAGCTGCCACCAACACAATGGGAGGGCGGTTCTGCCTTAGTTCTATGAAAACAATAGCATTCAAGAAGCATCATCAAAAAGATCAACAAAAAGAACGCACCATGGCTTAGGGCATTAGGGGGCATATTTATACTCCGTTTCGCCGAATTTGCGTCGTTTTTTTCGCCGCAAATTCGACGCAAAACTAACTCCATATTTATACTTTGGCGTTAGACGCGTCTAGCGCCAAAGTTCATGGAGTTAGCGTCATTTTTTGGCGTGAACACCTTCCTTGCGTTAATGAGATGCAAGGTAGGCGTTCCCGTCTTAAAAAATGACTCCCAGGCATGTGCGTGGTATTTATACTCCCGGGCATAAATGACGCCCGGGAGTGGGCGGGGCAAAAAAACCCGCATTTGCGCCTCTTTTTAACACCTGGGTCAGGGCAGGCGTTAAGGGACCTGTGGGCTCAGAATGAGCCCAGAGGTGCCCTCCCCTGCCCCCAGGGACACCCCCTGCCACCCTTGCCCACCCCAGGAGGACACCCAAGGATGGAGGGACCCATCCCAGGGAAGAAAAGGTAAGTTGTGGTAAGTATTTTTGTAAAAAAATTTTGTGGCATAGGGGGGCCTGATTTGTGCCCCCCTACATGCCACTATGCCCAATGACCATGCCCAGGGGACATAAGTCACCTGGGCATGGCCATTGGGCAAGGGGGCATGACTCCTGTCTTTGCTAAGACAGGAGTCATGTTAATGGCGTCTGGGCGCCCCAAAAAAATGGCGCAAATCGGGTTAAGACGATTTTTTTGCCTCAGCCTGACTTGCCCCATTTTGGGACGCCCAAACGACATTTTTCCCTACGCCGGCGCTGCCTGGTGTACGTCGTTTTTTTTCACGCACACCTGGCAGCGCCGGTCGGCTAACGCCGGCTAACGGCATTCAATAAATACGGCGCCCGCATGGCGCTTCAGAATGGAGTTAGCCGGCGCTATTTTTTTTGGCGCAAAACTGCGTTAGCGCAGTTTTGCGTCAAAAAGTATAAATATGGCCCTAGATTGCTTTTTTGTGCCTGGGACGTCTTGGTCTTTTATGGGGCTCAGATGCACACGTCTGTAATCCAGGTAGGAGTCACAGGTGTTTTGACTTTTTCTTCACCTCTTCACCTAGGAAAACAATTCAAACAGTGTGTGTCACCTTGCTAGGGCACAGATACACATCTTCTTGTTTCAGAAAGGAGTCAGATGCTTATTGGATTTTCTTTAGGCAAAGTATTCAAATGGCTTCTGATTCCCTGGCAGGCTACAGAACTGAGCAACTGTTCTCCAGCAAGGATCCGATCCTGTTTGATTTGTTTTTACTTAGCCTGATTAAAATTCTATAACTTCTTGGGCATACAAACATATATATCTCACAAGCACTCTGATGCCTTTATTCAGACTATCTTTAATTAGGTTTTATTTAGTCATGCAATCTATTTAGACAGGATTTTCTTCTAGTCAAATAAATCTCTGTTTTTAAAAAAAAATCTGGACTCTCACTCACTATTATACATTATGAACCCAATTCACAAAGGTAAACTTAGACCTGAAGTCCAAAAGACTTGAAGCTGTTGTTTAGATCTAAGGCCTATCTTTAGACCTGACGTCTAAGTTTAGACTTGAAGTCTAACTTTAGACCTGAAGCCTAGGATTAGACTTCAGGTATAAAATTAGACTTCATATCTAAACTTAGACTTCAAGATTTTAAAAATGTGGTACAATCTATAGTAAAACTTAGATTTGACCAAGGTAATGTGCTACTCAATGGAATCCGTAAAAGGCACCTAGCTCCATTGATCTCTAGAGTAAAGCACTTCAATCACATTATTGCAGTACTCATCACTCTCAATTAGCTCCTGATTGAAGCGAGGTGCATTTTCAGAGTACACTGCATATAACACAAAGGCTTGCACTGTGACACCCAGAAATACCTGGCTCAAAAATGTACCCTATCCATAGGAAGACACTCTCTGTGTAAGCCTGGATCTTCACTTCTAGAACCTCTGAGGTTCAAGAAACAAAGAACCAGCTTATGATGCTTCTTTGGAAGTACACCTACAATATGGAACTAAAGCCCACCAACAATAAACATAAACCCCTTGATTGATGCTTTCTAGAATAAATTACCACTTACAATGATTGTTTTGTAAATATACTCTGGCCTTCTCCCCTCTTGCTGTTTTAGATTTAAGATTGTCCTAGCAACTCTAATAATCCTATTCACTATCTAGTGTAATTTCCCCATTGATGTTGTAAAGCACTCTGGCACTGCACTTCTACTACACTCTATATAAAGCTAAATAAATAGATTACGTTAATAAGTATCAGGGAATCCTGTATTTGGATATTATGACCCTATGTGGTCTCTTGGATTAACAAAATAGGAATAGGGCTAGTGAGTGATCATCACTAAGTACAGGGTAGATCTGAAGAACTACCTTCCTGTATCTAGGATGAAAGTAGCATAGAAGATTGGAGTCAATAGACCAATAATGTATGATTAAACGTTGTATGTTTCTGTAGACAGTAGATTTGTGGATGTAGGATTCCAATTGCATTTGTTCTGATAAATTCCCTGGGCTAATGTTTGGCTACATAACATGAGGCAAAACAATGCTGACTTTATAGTTTAGCTCATGTGGTGTCTCATATCCCTCTGTATATCTTTCTGATTTTTTTTTATCTTATGATAGGAAAATAGCAAATAATAAAATATGACTTCTTCCATTGTACAATGTTACCTTGCTCCCTCAGTGTGGATTTATTCCATATAATTATAATTGTTCTAAAATATAATTTACATCTCTCCCAGGACACTTTTCCCTAGGCTAGGGGTGAGCTTGATAATGAATTATACCACATAATAGTTAGTGAGAGCCTAGCTTCCTATTAAACAAGTGACGCACCATAGGAGAAAGCCTTGCCTGGATAGCATGAATAGAATTTGAACATTGATTAGTGGGATTGGAGTGCCCGTGTTAAAGAACTTTAAAGATGGGGCAATGCACTTATGGTTTGTGCTTAAGAAAAGTTAGTTACGACTTGCTCTCACTTCTTCTAATTAGAAGAACATAAACACATGTTTGTGCCCAGCAAGGAGTCGGTTACTGTTTGAATATTTTTATGTAGTGGATCTGTTCTTGCTCTTTGCTTGTGTTAACACGTCCTTTTCTAGTTATTTTACTCACTCCTGGACTCATTTTAGGCCAGTGAATCTTTTGACCCTGATTGAAGACACCTTAGGACGAGATAACTGATCAACATGTCAATCATTATGTCAATAACATCATCAATAAGACTCAGAAACCACCATGACTTTTCAGTCATGAATAACCACACCAGTTTAGTACAATTTTGTGATATTTATTCCCTATTGATTACAATTCTACTAGCAAGTTTATTAGTCTCATAACCATGAAACCCATCAGCATTGTCATAATATGGCAACTTGAATAAGATTTAATCAAAGCCAAAATCACAAACATTAGAACATAGCATGACGTCAACATAGGTTAACCTCAGCAGAGTATCATTAGCACATTATTCAACAAAGCAGTGGATCAGTCATTTGTCTATTTGCGTCTGTTAAGTGAACCCCTCAACTAACCTCGAATTAGCATTGGCACGTTGGGCATGTTGGGCTTCATGCAAAATAATTTGGTAACACCAATTTAGGAAACATCTAGCTATGGTCTCTGTCAAAAAAAGAAGCAGTTGGTACCTAGAAAGGAAAGGCAAAAATTACAATTTCATCATCATATAGTTACCCTCCATATTGGGTCAGCATACAGATTCAGTCTTCGTCCTCAGGACATCAGATGATTCGCCATCAGACAGGGAATTCAGCAAAACGCGTAAGAAGGGACACTTCCCTCATAAGGAGGAAAAGTATATAACGGGCAAAATAAGGACACGGATGGTTTGAAGAACCAAACAGCAAAGTCTCAATGCAGAGTGACAAAGTGTTTGGGTCATAGCAAAAGTTAGCAAAGGCATCTCCTAATGGCTCCTTGTGTCATAGGTTTTTATCCCTTTTCTGTTGTACAGTCCCCTAATTCTTGATTGGTTGGGGTTGGTACCCCACTATCTTCATCCAATGGGGTTGGAATGATTTCATCAAATTTGTCACCCCATAACAATTCTCACGTAGTTTATTGTTTCTTATGATTGACGTCTCCAGCGTCAGAATGTCCGGTATGATTTCATACTCTTGTGGTCCTCTCGCATCTTCAGTCAGT
Source organism: Pleurodeles waltl (assembly GCF_031143425.1). Taxonomy (NCBI): domain Eukaryota; kingdom Metazoa; phylum Chordata; class Amphibia; order Caudata; family Salamandridae; genus Pleurodeles; species Pleurodeles waltl. The sequence goes on along the minus strand of NC_090444.1, from coordinate 1,217,911,498 downwards.
AGGTCCATTGTTTGTACCAGTTTAGGCGACCTTGTACCTGTCCTAGTCTACAGTGTTGCATTCGGCAAAAATGTTTCTTTGAGCAAGTCGAATTTCATGGGAACGGATCTGCTACGGTTACATTCAGCTTCTAGTTTTTGAAAAAGTTCGAGTAAATGTCCTTCAGCAAGTCAGCACACTACACTTTAGAAAAACACATTTAATATGAAAAGCAGGCAGCTAGGCCTCGACTCATGCTAACCAAAGTCTAATGATTTATTAGCAAAACCTTAACATGTAATTCTTAATATTAGTGCAAAACTATATTTTAACATGTCATTTTTCATTATTACTCAGTTTCATTAGTCATTGTATATATTGGCGGCCACTCCCGTGGGTACATTTCAAGCCCACGTTTAGCAAAAACTCATTAATTACTTTTTCTATGCGGCATTATTACCCATTAGTTCATAAACATTTCATGTTAATTTTGGGTATAAGTGTTACGCTCTCTCACTTGCACATAGGCTCATAGTTCTATGCCGAGTGATGAACCACATGTGGGTGGATTATTTCATAAGTGAAACAAATCCAAATAGTGTCTGACTTCTTCCTGGAGCAGAGAAACACAAAACTGGGCCAGGGGTCATCTGACCCCAATTATTTCAGATCACTAGGCACCAGGAGGAGTCCTGGGTAATGTGATTTGAATAGTTACCACCACTTTATCTTACCCCAAATTCCCTGCCAATGTCAAAAATTGGTTAAAAAATATAATTTCCTCACAGTTCTGTGGCAGAAAGTTCTAAAACGTGTGGGCAGTTGCAAAACCCCAACCTCTCTCAAACAAAATTTAGACCTTAGACAATAAATGAAGAAGAATTTTAATTTAGGGTCAGATTTAAGAAAAGTGGTGCTGCACCCTTTGCAAGGCCACTTTTCTTTCGCCCCTTACAACCCCCTAATGCCACAATGTGTGCACCGTATCTAAGATACGACATACCATAGCAGTAGTTATGAAACTAGCATCAGAATTTTTGATGCTAGTTCGGAGCTTTGTAGGATTAGCGTAAAAAATGTTAAAGCTAATCCTGCAAAGCCCATTGAGGCACATTGTAGACAATTGCGTACCTCCTTTTAATGCTTGCTCTGAGCAGGCGTTAAAAGTGTTGAAAAAATTGGCGCAAAGAAATCTCCTAAACTTCTTTGCGCCATTGTTTCGGCCCTCCTAAGGGAGGTGCCTCCTTTTAATGCCTGCTCTAAGCAGGCATTAAAAGTGCCAAAAGAAATGCCCCAAAGAAATCTAAGAGATTTCTTTGAGCCATTTTTTCAGCCCTACTACTGGGGGCACGTCCCCTTTGCATACATTATGCCTGGTGCAGGAAAAAATGTAGCACGAAGGGTTACAAAGTGGCGCAATGCGCGCATTTGGTGGAGCAATTTTGGCCTCGTTGGGCCACATTAGGAGGTGCTGGGGGCTCTTATATCTGCCCCTTTTTGTTTAACATATCCAAATGTGCCATGGCAAATGAACAAATGTGGGTTCTGAACAAAGGTCTACATTTTGGTCCTTCACAGCACATTGACCTTTTTGTTTTTAAAATTGATTTATTTGCGTGTTTCATTAGGAAATCAAAGCTGAAAAAATACTTTGAATCAGCTCCTCCTAAAAACAGATCTGACTGTAACTTTTTATGACCCATGATCCAATCCATCAATTATTTGAAAAATATTAAAACTTTAATGTCAGTATCAGATCCTACTCCGTGAGCTTGAGATGATACCAAAGGATCTGGACTTGTTTATGACCAACCTTTAGATAGTGTCTTGAAACCTAAGTCAAAAATCTTTTGGAAATGAATCAATGGGGAAAATGTTGATGTTTGTGAACAGTGAGTCTTGAGAGATATCACTATAATGGAATTTAATCACATACCTTTGACTATGAGTAAAAAGAAGAGGGGAGCTCCAGAATCCTTACATAATAATAATATCATTACATGTAAAGCTGATAAAGTGGGCTCAATTCTGATAATCAATTATGTTGATTATAACAAAGATGCCAATAGACAACTGTGAAATGTCAGTGTTATGAAACAACTACCTTGACCATAGCAAAACAGCTGAAAATGAGCTGACCTTTTTTTACAAAGATGGAGGAAACTAGGAAGTTTAACATATGAAGGTTACAGCTACCTCAATATTGTTTTCCTAAAATACCACTCATCTATTTTTTTTCTACCAAAAATAAAAAAAAGTGCAATTCACCCACAAGGCACATCCATAGTCTCATGTAATAGTTCACTTACAGAAAGACTATCAGAATTCATTGATTTATTCATAACACTGTGTGTAACACTCTTGGCATTCTACATTAGAAATACTACAGATGTACCTAAGAATAATAGACAATATACCATGGGAGGATGATATGCATTTTGTAACCATGAATGTTAAATCACTTTATACTTCTGTCAATCACGATGGTAGTTTGTTAAGCATGCAACATTTCTTGAACAGTAGACCAACTAATTTGTTCTCTCATTGTGGGATGTTGTTGGGAATGGCAAATTTTGTCCTTAAGAATAACTTATTTTACTATGAAGATACATTGTATCATCAGATACACAGGACTGTGATAGGTTCAAGCCTTCCTGCTCCTTGCTGTTCATGGGTTAAAATTGAAAATGGCATCACAGTAGGAAAGATGTTACTGAAATTTGAGAAAAATGTTCTGTTTTGGCTGAGGTTCATTGACGATATTTTTAGCATTTGAAAGAGTGATTAAATTTAAAAAGTTTTAATTCTGTCTTAAATCAGAACTTTATGAACATGGAATTGACTTTAGAGGTCAGTGACCATATGTTTCACTTTCTGGACTGTGTTTTAGACATTGAAAAAACAGGATTATGAGCAAAACTCACAGAAAACCTACATCTGTAAATAGCACTCTTCATTTCAGTCCAAATAACTCCTCTGACCAAAAGAATAACATCCCATTTGGAGAATTATTGATTGCATGCAGAATATTAAGCAAAGATTGTAACTTTCAGAAGGAAGTTATTCATAGTGAACAAAGCTTCTTACAGGTTATTCCAGCCAGACTACACAGAGAGTTGCTAAGAAGGTGAGCATTTATTCTAGAAATGAGTTGCTTCATAAACATCATATGGAGGGAGTAAGTGACACCAAAAAAGGTACAAACACCATATGGTTCATAACCAAATATAATCATGAAAGTGCTGACGTACACAATATATTCAATAAGCATTGGCATCTGCTGTTAGTTGACAAATAACTACATAAACATGTTAGTGATAACCCAGATATTACTTGTAAATGAGGCAAATCATTAAACTATATCTGATGCCCGAGTGACATTATCACATTCTCTAAAAAGGAGAACAGAAAGGAAACAATTGCTAATGTAGTTGAATTTTACAAACGTTGTAATTGCCATTGTTGCCAGTTCACTAATGACAAACGAGTTTCCACAATTATGAAGATAATTTTTTTTATCCCCTGACACAATTTCCTAGTTGTAACACTGTTAGCCCGTTTGACCTTATTTGGTCTTTTGTAATTTATTCATAAGGGACGTGGTAGAGGTTCGATAGATCTTTTGACCTCGCTTAGAGGAATCTCACATCACCTTTCTCAGTTTATTCACAACCAAATAGAGTGACATTAATGTATGCAACAATCAATCCATCAGACATCTTGAGTAAGTAAACTTCACGCATCATGACCCATGTGGTCATGAATGACCACACAATTGGTAAAGTTAGAAACTTGATTTCTGAATAATAACAATGCCAACATCACGTATATTAGCCTCAATACCAAATGATAAACATATAAGAATAACGCTGGCTGACCAAATCTTCTAAAGAATCTCAATTTAACCAATGCATTTGCAATTAAGTATTCAAGAGTCATAGTATATATTAATAGCAACAATAACTGAGCAATAGAAATGACATATATCTAAATTCAGCAGGTGAAAAAGATCAATCCTTAGTTAGTAACATTTGTCAACACTGGACTTACTAACGAATCCTCGAATAAGAATAGCATGTTTGTATTGCATGCAAAAGTAATTTAGTCAAAAGTTAATTTGGAAAACATCTAACTAGGGCTCAATCAAAATAGCAGTTGGTACCTAGAAAGCAAAGAACAAACACCCACAGCAAAAACAATAGCATTTTGTTATACCTCTTCTCAATGAATCAGCAAGCTGTGATTCTCTTCTTCAGTTGGACATCCCTCTGGTCAGCTTCAGCAATGGGAGAGTGAAAGGGAATCACTCAGACACGGTGGGCTCTAAGCTATCTGACCTGTTTAAGAAACAAATTTCTAAGGGATCAGCATCCACCACTAGCAAACTAAGCAATAAAACTAAAGTTAGAAATAAAAGTCATCAGGAACTGTTCAGCTGCTCAATCGAACCACTATTGGAATAATGAAGTGAGTAAAAGAAGAATGATACTAAACTAACTCTCTCTCTGTGTGGTCAAGCTAAGTTAAAGAAAACTCCCTAAACAATCCTCCCACATCGTCATTGGTCAAGAAATTGTATGTTTACAGTTGGCCCAATAAAAACTAAAACTCAAATCTAAGATATTACTAGACTGTCTTTCACATGTCGATGATTGGTTCCTCTTCTTCTGTTCCCATCGTCAGGCCCATCAGGTAACTCTTTTGTTGCAATCCATACTCCAGTCAGTTCATCTATTGTTGGTTCCTTGGAATATCACTTTCTCATGCATCAAGTTTACTTTGTTGCATTTTATAGTACAGCATAATTTTACAAGCAGTTCTCATGAGAAAGTAAAAGACATCTGCAAATCATTTGGTCAGCACAGTGTGAACAATAAAAGCATTAATTTCTCTAGGCATACAATACATTTCCCACCATTTATTAAACATTGCAGCTGAACATGAGGTTTTGCATAATAGGCCCAAACCGTGCCAATTTTTGGCCTAAAGTTATCAAAACAAATACATAGCATGAAATCATTAATATGATATACTAATACATTTTTCTCAACACATACACAATAACTAATAATAATATGAATTCACTAAAAGCATTACATATTTAATGACGACCACTCAAGTGGGCACATTTTCCAAGTCCCATATTATTTTCTATGTTAGCCTAATTCTATGCAAATTATTAACCCATAATAAATGCAAAATCATTAGAAATTAATTCAGCTTTCACAATCCCTCCTCTGATGATTAAATATGTCATCACACCTCACATCATTCTATATGAATTTTTGTTTACCTAAAATTTGGATTCACTATAACTTTTAATTATTTTTCAGTTTTTTGAATTTTCTCTAAAGTACTTCTCCTTTTTAATTTCTTCCCTCCTCTGATCATTTTTCAACTTCTTCATTTTAATCACAATATAATTTACAAATTCCCCATGCTTCAGTTATGCAAATCATTACTATTTGTTTTATTTTCAAAATTATACCTTTCCCTAGGTTGCCCAGCCAATTTCCCACGGAAGCAAAACCTTGGCCAACCTTCTCCCAAACTCTGGGTTCTTTCAATTCTGTTAAATCAGAGCTGCTATAGGTCAAATTGTAAATAAGGCTTCTAATTTTCTTACTATTGCCTGGAACAAAACTACAACGGTGTTGCGATTGTACCAATTTACAAACTCCGCCCTACTTTGCTAAAAGGATATCTAACGCAAGACTCTTCTGAAAAGTCATAGAACTTACTGCAGCCATTTCTGTATTTATTAGGATCATGGCTCCTAAAAAACTAGTCAGCATGTTGTTCACAATAGTAGACAAATTTCACATTTTCACTGAATCAAGAATAACTCCCACTGAGGGAATCATTGTTCCAAATATATTTCCAACTATGCCAGAAGAAGATTCTCTCTATATTCTAACATGATGTAATCCTTTCAGGTTCTCAGGTTGATAAGGCTTTGGGAAAACTATTTCCAAGTAACATGTGCCATACCATCCTCTTGGAAGTCAGTAATACTCATTTGGTCCACAGATGTAATAAACTCCTGGAATTACTGGGTCTTGCCCATTTAACATAAAAGTCCATTTACTCTAGAAAAGAAACACATGTCTACATTCACTCGTTCCCACAAACAATGTGTCAGTTCTAGATTTAGGCCTATAAGCACAAAGCTTCCCTACGTGTTGAACATTTAAAGCTAATTTCCATTGTGTTTTGATTTCACTAAGTGCATAGTCTAACTTCTCCTTCAGTGCCTTTCTCATGTTAGCAGTCTGCTTTAAGAAGCTCTATTGGTGTTAACAAACATGTCAAATTGTTCCTGTGTACGTAAGCTGTCCCAAATTGTAATGTATGTTTCCAAGAAACCTCTCACTAATTCTGTACTATTTTCTTTAATACTCTTCTCAAACACTTAATCATATAAACAAATGAAAACACTACATCATGATTCTAATAGAAATACTGAGATTATAGAATCTTGTTAGTAAAAGATTGCATCTAATCCCTCCACTGATGAAGGAATTTGCGTGCATACATAACATTCTCTCGCAGTCATTGTCTCAACATGCTCATCCAACAAGCGATATAAGACAATAGAAGAAAAAGCTTTATTTGCATGTAAATATCTCTCATCCCTCTTGAACTTCTCTAATTTTTAAATGTAAAAGTTGTCTCTAAAGGAGAAGCATTATTAGCCGTAGTCCTTTCATAAGACACACTGACAATCAGTATCAAGCATTCTATCAAGCACAAAATTGCTAAGCCAATACCTATGAATTGACAATTCCTACTCTTTCTAATTTGCTTTTTAGGGTTACTCCTGGTCTGTAAAGAATTAGAAAGTAGAGAAAAACAAACATTATAGCTATGCAGCAAAACAAAATGTTATTTTACAAATATTTACAGCTTTCAGTCTCTCTTCCATGACTTTTGTCAAAAATAAGTAACTTGTCAAAATCGGCAAATGGTGTCACAAATCAGTTTAGCATCTTGTCAAATCAGTTACTCAAAATGTCTCTTGCAATTCATTTCAATTGTCTCTTTTCACTTTTCTTGGATTTCACAACTTTTATAAAGTTCAGTTCATTAATACTTCATGTGCCAAAATATTGACCTGGAATTTCACAATCAAAACAGAAAGACAAAAATTCACTCTGCCATTCACTTGTCGTTGCATACACTCATCCAGGACCTGTGCCCCATCTGCTTGCAATTTGCTTTCTTTTCAATCTTCGATCTCCATTTAACTCGCCATCACTCAAATCTTCTTTTCTTGTTGTGTCTATTTCTTCTTCAATTGTCAACACTGTAAGTGATTCTTTTCTCTTGGCTTGTGATTTTGGCTACTTATCTTCTTTCAGTGGACCCTTAGTTAATGTCCTTTTCAGGGTTGAACTTTTAGCTTCTTCTAGTTCTGCATGATTTTGATTTGATGTACCTGCGACTTTTGTCAGAGGAGTCAGCTTGTTTTGACTTTGATCTGCCTCAACTCCTTCCACGTCAGGGTCTGTGGCTTGCTCTCTTTGTCCTTCAAGACCGTCTGCATCTGGGAGAGCCCTCCTCTGACTAGACTCTCCTGTTGTCTCATATGAGGTTGATTGGCTGTTACCCTCCTGTATGACTCCCACTTCATCTCTCACAGGGTTGCCTGAAACACCTTCGGTCTGCTCGGATTCAGTCTCTGATTCTCCAGTTTCCTTCTCCTTTTCTGGAGATTGTCCAGAAGTTGTTGGTACCCTTAACTCGTCTTCATTGTCCAGAGGACAGGGTCCTTACTGAGTATGACTGCCATGAATCCAGTTCGGGACTCCTGCACACTTCACAGCTGTAGTAGTAACCAATACTACTTGATATAAGTTTTTCCACAGAGGCTCCAAGCAAGACTTCACACGTGTTTTCTGATCATAACCCAGTTTCCAGCTTTCAGGTTGTGGCTTTGATCTTGGGATGGTTACACAGCGGTGGCTTCCAACTGATGAGAGAAAGAGCGAACCACATCAGCCAGACCCTTGCAGTAGTCCAACACCGTGTCATCTTTTATATTCACAAGAGCATTCTCAGGAACCGCCAGCAACCTCATTGCTCTGCCCATGAGGATTTCATGTGGCAAAAATCCAGTCTTCCTTTTGGGTGTGTTTCTCATACTCACCAGAACTAGCGGTCGGGCGTCTGGCCATTTCAGATTCTTTGATGCACACATCTTTGCATGTTTTTACTTTAACATACCATTCATTTTCTCAACAAGTTCTGATGCTTCAGGGCGGTAGTTACAATGCAACTTATGCTCAATGTTTAATGCTGAACATAGCAATTTAATTACTTCATTGTTGAAGTGACTTCCTCTATCTGATTCTAAAGAGACCGAAAACCAAAAACGATGTATAAATTCCCTAAGCAGTAGTTTTGCTACAGTAAGACTATCATTTCTTCACGTGGGGTAAGCCTCAATCCAGTGACTAAAACTGCACACAGTCACCAGCATGTATCTCAATCCTCCACATACAGGCATCTTAATAAAATCCATCTGCATTCTGCTAAATGGACCTCCCTCTCTTCCAATGTGGCTCAAATTGACCACAGTCCTCTTTTCCACGTTCTTCTGCTGACAGATAATGTAAAGGTGGCAAACTGCTTTGGCAACCTGTCTAAATTTTGGATTGAACCAACACTGTGTGAAGGTGCGAATCATGGCATCCCTCCCAACATGTGCTTGACCATGATAGTATCTAGCTATTTGAGTCAACAAATTATTTGATAAAACCACTTGTCCCTCCCCGGACACCCAAACATCTTCTTCTTTCTGAACACATCTCAGTTTTACATCTGTTTTCTTTTCCTCTTTGTCAACATTATCCTGAAGTGCTTGCAATTCTTCCCAAGTGTCAATCTCATTTAGGGCATAATTGGTACCTATTTCTTCCTCCGGTAACAATTCCCATTTGTTCTTAAAGGATTTATAATTCAGGGTACAAAATCTTGCGACTTGCTCCACATATCCATTTCCCATTTATACAAAATCTTGTTGTTTCAGGTGTGCATTTCACCACAGCAATCTTTACAGGCATTTGAAAAGCCTGTAGCAAATCATGTATTCTTTCCCCATTTCAAACTGGTGAACCAGGAGAGGTCAGGAAACCTCTCTGTGACCATAGCCGGCCAAAGTCAGGGACTATTCCAAATCCATGCTGACTATCAATATAAATGGTAGCTAAGCTGTGCAGAAACATGGCATGCTCTAGTAAGAGCCATTAACTCAGCCACCTGTGTGGAGTACACTCCTTGAAGCTAGGATGCTTTGAGTATACCAGAAATGGTGCACACAGCATATCCTGCTCTCAGTACTTACATGTTATCTCTTAAACAGGAACCATCACCAAAAATGATTCTTCCAATCGAGAATCCTTAATGTCAGGTCTCAGTTTTGTGCACAGATCAGTTACTTCCAGGCAGGCATGTTCAACCTCCTTCAATTTACCAGTTTCAACATTTTCTTTTGGCAGCAAGGTTGCTGGGCTAAGCACTGTACACCTTTTCAGAGTAACATTCGGAGAATCCAAAATTATAGTTTCGTATCTGGTCAGTCTAGCATTAGTAAGATATTAGGTCTTGGTTCGGGTAAGCATAACTTCAATGGAGTGACGGACCATAACAGTTAAAGGATGTCCCATCACAATGCTCTCACTCTGAGTGAGGCTCAATCCAACCGCTGCTACTGTGCACAAACAGCCAGGTAGTGCTGCTGCAACTGGGTCCAAAGTAGCTGAAAAATATTCTACTGGGTGGTTTACACCACCATGGACTTGAGTCAAAACAGAAAAATAACATGCATCACGCTCATGCCAAAACAACTTAAAGGGCTTTGTGTAGTCAGGCATTCCCAAAGCTGGGACTTTTGTACAGACTCTCTCTCAATTCAGTAAAGGCTTTCATACAGGCTTGGTCTAACACTACCGGATCAGCAACTTCTTTGTGAGTCAGCTTCTGCAATGGCTTTGAAATAATTAAAAAGTTGGGAATCTACTGGCAATAGTAACTCACCATTCACAAAACATTCTGACATCTCTTTGTGTGACTGGGGGATTCATCTGTAATATAGCTGTAATCCTCTTCCCTAGAAATTGTCCTAGCTCCCTTTTCAATTTGGTGTCCCAAATACTTTACTTCTTTCTGACAGTACTGTAATTTAGCCAACTACCCTTTATGTCAATTCTTTCCCAAGTGATTTAAGAGGGCAATAGTATTGTACGTGCATGCTTCTCTTGTCTTTGAAGCAATTAATAAATCATTAATGTACTGTACCAAAGTCGATTGGAAAGGCAATTCCAATGACTCCAGATTCTTCTTCAATATCTGATTGAAAATGACAGTGAGTATGAAAATCCTTATGGAATTCTGCACCAACCATAGACTCTGTCGATAAATTTAAAGCAAAAGAGAAACTGGCTATCTTCATGAGAAGCACAGAAAAGAATGCTTGTGAGAGATCCACTACAGTGATCCATTCAGCATCGCCTGGGACCTGAAACAATTTCACTGCTGGATTTGGCACCATGGGATATCATTTAGGCCCTCATTACAACTCTGGTGGTAAGTGCCTCCTACCGCCATGCTGATTGCCGCCAACATACCGTGACCGCAGTGGTATACCGCTACGGGTATTATGACCCACACAGAGAAATCCACCACTATACAGACACCCACACAAGTCCACCAGCCCAAAGGTCAGTGATAAACTGGCGGTACCAAAACCCACACCGTTACCCCAACAGAAACACGCCCACAGCATCATGACCCACGAATCACCACTGCAGTCATTCAACCGTGGTAAACCAGGGCAGTACACACCGCTGTGCTCAAAATACACACACACTAACAAAACAACATGACATTGGACAATTCACCTGCACACATACACACACCACACCCACACACCCACACCAATATAAAACACATGCCTACGTTACCCACTACCCTTTACGACTCAAACATTTTGACAAGTGAGAGAGAGACAAGCCAGGAGCACCCACTGAATCTGAGACAGAAAACACCATCACCCATACACCATCCACGCACCTCACATCACACACCCCAACACATCACCCCACGCACCCTCACACATACCACTCACACTACACCCATGGCACCACAAAGACACCCCAGGTTCTCAGAGGAGGAGCTAAGGGTCATGGTGGAGGAAATCATCCGGGTAGAGCCACAGCTATTCGGATCACAGGTGCAGCAGACGTCCATTGCAAGGAAGATGGAGCTGTGGCGGAGAGTCGAGGACAGGGTCAACGCCGTGGGACAGCACACCAGAACAAGGGATGACATCAGGAAGAGGTGCAACGGCCTACGGGGGAAGTTGCGTTCTGTGGTAGCAAGACACCAGGTAGCTGTACAGAGGACTGGCGGTGGACCCCCACCTCCTCCCCCAGAACTAACAACATGGGAGGAGCAAGTCTTGGTGATCATGCATCCTGAGGGCCTCACAGGAGTAGCAGGAGGACTGGACTCTGGTAAGGCAAATCTTTAGTACTTTATCCCCCACCATACCTGCATGCCATCACATACCCCCGCTCTTGCCCTCACTCCCAACACTCCATCATCTCACATTTACCCCACCATCACAACCCACCCATCCCAATACCAAGCCCTGCATGCAACACCAATGCATGGACCTCCATCACAGACCTGCATGGACACCTATCACCACAGCATGCACACTAGTGACAATCACTTAGCCAAACCAAGCACAACTCACACAAGCCAAAGCTGCCTTGCTAATAACAACCATAGAGGGAAACATATCCATGCACAAGATGGCACACGCAGATACAATAACATTTACATTCCCACAGGACCCCCCACTCAACGTCACCGGAGAGGAGGTGCCAGCAACATCCAGTCCCCCCCGAAGAGGCCCACAGTGATGACAGCAGCTCTGCACGCCTGGATCACGATGACGAACCTGGCCCATCAGGGACCTCTGGATAGTCGGTTACCCAGCCACAGTCCCAAACCACCACAGAGCCTCCCCCCTCAGGAAACACCAGCACAGCACCCATCCAGCAGGCCCATCCCACCCAAGGAAACGTCAATTAGCAGTGTGTCCACCACTACAGGGACCTCAGGCAACCGCACAAACACAGGACGATCAGGGACCTGAGGTAAGTGTCAGTGGACACACGGTTCAGGGGACAGAGGCACAGGGCAACAGGGAAGCTGAGAGGACTGCTGTGCGACAGGGGGAGGACAGGCCCAGTGAACCGACTCTCTACGAGGCACTCACCAACATCCTAGGAGCATACCACCATTGCCAGGAGATCATGGGCCAGATACTGGCCAAGCTGCAGGACACCCAGCGGCTGCAGGAGGGACAGTACCTGGGGATCAGGGAGGACCTGAGGGACATCCACACCACCCTGGTCACCATTGCAGGGGTGCTGGCTGACATGGCCAACAGCATGAGGAAGGCAGCGGCACACCAAAGGGCCACTGACACTAGCCAAACTGAAGAACAGCCCTCCACCTCCGCCGGTGCTAGTAGACAGGAGGCCCTGCCACAGGAACAACTGGCCACTAGCACCCCATCCCCTGCAGTAGGAGAACCACCACACAAATGGTCCCTGCAATCTAGGTAGAAGCCAGAGAACATTGCCAAGACTCCCACCAGGAAATAAGACAATCCTGATTGTCACCCTCTGTCCCACTCCGTAACCCTGTCCACCTTGAACTGCCATTGCTCCACTTCCTATGCCCCCTTGGACAATGCACCTGGGATACACATAGAATGGACTCTACCGTGGACTTTCCTCCATCAGCAACCCAGCCCATTTCAATACCCCCTACCCTTATCAGCACATAAATAAACTGTCACGACTGTCAGGCTTGAGCCTGGAGTCCGCTGAACGAGTGACGAGGTTCTTGTTCTTGAACGTTCTGCCTTGGCCCAGGTAGGGGCAACTCTTTCTGGTAGCCACGGTGCAGCAGGCGATAGGAACGCCAAGGGCAGTCTGTGTCCTTCAGAAGTAGTGCCAGAGGGAAAAAACACCAAAAAAGGGGAAAAAACCTCAAAAAGGAAATTCCTGGAACAAAAGCAAAAATCAATACGTAGGATACAAGACTAAAAATGAACAGCAAAATACACTGGAACGAAGCGTAACCAGTATCTCACACAAGGGAGAAGGAGCGAAGACACCATCCAAACAGAAAGTGTTGCAGCGCAAGGAGAACAAGAATCACAGCCCTTATATACCCATAAAACAGGAAGCGACCAGCAGGAAGTGTAAGGACACCATATTGGATAGGGAAAGATACAAAGAAAGTAATGAACAAGGGACCATAGTAAGTCGGGAACCAATGTATGCTGGGAAGAGAGGGGACTAATGGGAAAAAGGAAAAAACATAATGGGAAGAACAAATGAGGGCGACAGAAAAGAAGGACAAAAATAGCATGTGAGTGGGGGAGAGGTTATGTGTGTTTGGAGGCGCGCTGCGCTAAAAAGAAACGAGACCCCATGCCCAATTTGGGGCCTCGGACAGTGCAGAGGAGACAGGGGGCGCGGCACGTCTGAGTGCCACGCGCCGTGGCCCAAGCCGAATGTTCGGCTTGCGCCGTGCGCCGTAACGCAACAGTAGGTCCCCCCCACTGGAGCCCCAGGTTTGTGTGGAAATAAGCGGTAAAAATGATGAATCAGAAAAGGGGGTTGAACATAAACACCCTTGGAACAAAATCAAGTATTAAGTCTGTGAATTTTATGACAAACGTGTTACCTTCACAAAGTGTAAACATTGCAAATCTAATGTACTGTTATATTTACATAGGTATGACCTGTAGTGAGCACCATTAAAAACACCAGGAGCCAGAGTAGGGCACAGAGATCTGAAAATAGAGATGCCAAAGGGTACAGTAAGTGGCATAGAAATAGGGAAATCAGGCTGCCATGTTCAATGTCAAACACAAAACTGCAGTGGAAGGTGAAGTTACAGTGTCTTACCTGTGTGTCACTGGAAGTACTGTTGAATGAGTGTACTTCTGTTGTCCAAATCTTCTTCCTCTGCTTCCTCTTCGTCACTCTCCACATGACCATCCCCAGGCTCATCCTCCTGCAGAAAAGGCAACTGGCGTCTCAAGGCCAGGTTGTGCAACATGCAACATGCAACGATGATCTGGCACACCTTCTTGGGTTAGTAGTACAAGATCCCCATGTCAGATGGAGGCACCAGAATCCAGCCTTCAGGAAGCCAAACTTCTCTCAATGATCCTCATTGTTTGCACATGTGCCTCACTGCAACATTCCTGTGCCCTTGTCCTGGCATTCCTCACTGGGGTCAGTAGCCATGAGAGGTTGCGGTAACTAGAGTCATCAGCAAATATTCGAGGGATACCTGTTAGCCACACACTCACCCTTAGGGCCAAACCCACACCCATATACCTACATCAACTGGGTGGGGACCATGGACACACCTACTAGCCACACCCTGTGCCTCCAGAGTTGAGACATCACATATGGAATGCTGCTATTCCTCACAATAAAGGCATCATGCACAGAGCAAGGCTACTTGGCATTGACATGGGAGATGTACTGGTCCGCCAAACACACCATCTGCAAATTCAGAGAGTGAAAGCTTTTCCTATTTCTAAACACTTGTTCATTTCTCCATGGGGGGACAAATGTAATATGTGTATCATCAATGGCACCAATGATGTTGGAGATATGTCCCAGTGCATAGAAGTCAGCCTTCACTGTGGCCAAATCATCCACCTGGGGGAATACAATGTAGCTACGCATGGGTTTCAGCAGGGCAGACAACACTCTGGTCAGCACGTTTGAGAACCTTGGATGAGACATTCCTGATGCCATGACCACTGTCGCTTGGAAGGAACCACTTCCAAGGAAATGGAGCACTGACAGGACCTGCACTAGAGGGGGGATACTTGTGGTCTGGCAGATAGCTGAAATCAGGTCTGGCTCCAATTGGGCACACAGGTCTTGGCTTGTGACCCTTTCAAGTCTGTAGGTCAGGATAATGTACCTGTCCTCCATTGTCGCCAGGTCCACCAGGGGTCTGTACACAGGGGGATGTCTCCATCCTCTATTCATCCTCAGCGATTGAACTCTAGGGGGAAAAACTGTGAGCAGAGGGTCATATTCACACATATGTCAATATTAATAATCATTTCTTCATTTATAGAAACAGTATGTGAACTTGAGAGTTAGTTGATGTGCCAATGTCTGCTGTGACGCAGTTAGGTGCCATGGCCTGTGCCACCCTGAAATGGCGGCTGCCTGACCTGTAAGGAGGGACAAAAGGAAATTAAATAATTCCAATGGCATTGTCCGCCATTGCGGTCGGCAGTCAATGACCGTCGCGCAACATCGCATTAGTTATCATTGGGACCTATGGCTTCCAGGAGCCAATTTTGATGTACGCCGGCGGTGACAGTATGCACCGCCGCGGACGTTACCATCATTTTCTATCAGTTCACTCACTTGCTACCTGACCTTCAACAGGAGAGGACCTACACTCCAAGTGCTGCTGTGACCTGTGTCTGGAAGCAACAATGGCTTGAGTTTCTTCACTTCGGAGGAGTTGGAGAGACTAGTGGATGGGGTCCTACCCCAGTACACTTTACTCTATGGTCCTCCAGACAAACAGGTGAGTACACTGTGAGCATGATGCGTGGGCCATGAATGTATGGATTGCTGTGTGTGTGTAAGACCCATGTAGGGGTGGGTCTTTGGGGTCCTGGCCAGAGTGCTGAATGTATTATCGGGAATGTATGTGCTTAAGGGGATGGGAGGGATATGGTTGGCCATGAGTTAGAAAGTCCAGACGGTATGACTAATCCCTTTTATGCTGTATTTTTTCTGCAGGTCAGCACCCATAAGAAAAAGGATATTTGGTGTGCCACCGCCAAGGAGCTGCGAACCCTGGGGGTCTTTGACAGGCAGAGCACCCACTGCAGCAAACGGTGGGAGGACCTGCACCACTGGGCAAGGAAGACAGCGGAGGCCCAGCTGGGGCTGGCCTCCCAACGAGGAAGGGGTGCCTGTTGTACCCTGACCCCCTGATGTTCCGCATCCTGGCGATGGCCTATCCGGAGTTGGATGGGTACTTGAAGGCATCACAGCAGCCACAAGGGGGTGAGTACAGAATCAGAATCATGACTTTGTGCCCGTAAAGGTTTTACCTGGGTAGGGGATGTGGGTTGTGGGGGTATGTTCAATAATGGGCAAGATCAGATACACTCCAAACCCAATAGTGTTAGTGGGCATCTACTACTGGGCAGGGTCCTGTTGATTTCATGTGTGCAGCTAATGGCGTTAGGCATTAGACCTGATGGGCTGGTGACTAGAATTGTAACTGGTAGTGCATGGCCTAGTGCATAGGGCTGATCCCTGTGTGTTGTGTATGCCAACGGTAGTGTTGTTGCTGGCATTGACCAAGTGTATGCTCTGTCTCCCCCCCCTTCGTATATTGTCACCCTGTCCTCATGTGCATTAGCATCATCTGGCAGAGGAGCAGAGGCACAGGCAACAGAGGGAGCTGCATCCCACATGGGCCTCGAAGCTGAATCCACCGACAGTGAGGGCACCAGTGGGACGGAGGGCGAGGGGAGCACCACGACGGAGACAGGAGGAGATACTACCGACAGCGACTCCTCCTCCGATTGAAGCTCCCTGGTGGTGGCGGACACCTCTGTGCCCACCCCAACAACAGGTACAGCCGCAACACCCGTACCAGCACTGCCCTCCCAGCAGCACCTCAGCGTGTTTCCCGTGCCTGCTCACCCAGCAGGGTGGGCATCTCCTTCGTCCCAGGCACCTCAGGCCCTGCCCCAGTCAGCCCTACTGCCGTCAGTGAGGAGGCTATTGACCTCCTGAGATCCCTCTCTGTTGGGCAGTCAACTGTACTGAATGCCATACAGGGTGTAGCAGGGCATTTGCAACAAACAAATGCATACCTGGAAGGCATTCACTCTGGTGTGGCCGCCCCACAGAGAGCATTCCAGGCTCTGGCCTCCGCACTGATGGCTGCCATTGTCCCTGTATCCAGCCTCCCCCCTCCACCTTCCTCTACCCAGTCCTAATCTCCTCAACACCAGCCTATCCGAAGCACACCTTCAGACCAGCAATCACCCAAATCAACACACAGAAGTGGCTCAGGCAAACACAAGCACCACACTTCATCTCACAGGCACTCACACAAGCACCATCCCAATGCAGACACACTCAGTATGTCAATCTGAGACATAGGCATTTGAATGGCAGAAGTGGTAGGAACATTTTGGTGAACCTGTTTCTGTCTCTGCGCAGTTTCAATAGGCATCAGAGCTGTAGGGTCTGCACTAGTGTTTGAACCTGACTCATGTGCTGCATATGGTGGGGGACGATTCCTCAATAATTGCAAAATAAACTTGTCATCATCTGAGTCCTCATCAAAAGTCAAATTCTTTTTAGACTCGGTTGGTCTCTGCTCTTTGTCATCAGAAGGATGTGAATCCCTCTTCTTAGTACTCTTTCTGTCCTCAATCTTATTCTCTTATATAATTACAAGAAACAACTTAATTACCTGTAAAGGCTCAGTTCTCCAAAATGTCTGCTGAGTATCCCATCTTGCCTCAGCTAAAGTTTTCTCAGTTTGTCTCATTTTCCTGTCAAATTTCTGTTGTTGTTGCTGTCTGGCCACTAATTCCCAAATAGCTAATGATTCAAATTGTGCAGGTTTCAGAGGAGGTTCCGAATCATACTGTACTGTCCTCAAATTCTCTAAAATTCTCAAATTAAATGTTCCATGGGCAGAGAATGCTAAGATCCTGTATCTCTCTTTGCACCATTGTTTCAACCAAAGTTGTGGCGCAGCACCTTGTTCTTCGAATACAATATAGGTGGGTGTACTTTCTGGCTGGGTAAATTCTCCTATTCTAGCTGGAATTAATGCATCTCCGCTTAGGGCGCTCTTTAAAGCTTTGAAAAATTTCATTTTCTGTAATTTATGCTAGTTTAATTGAATTAGGAAAAATATTTAATTCCCAAAATCCTTTTCATCTGCCTTCTCAACCAATTCACAGTTGCCCACCAATCCATTTGTGAACTTTCTCACTAACCGACCTACTGCAGCGCAGCTCTAGTGACGTCACACTCGCACGTACAGAGGCTGACAAAGCGCGAAACCTATTTCATTCATACTCTCACTGGAATGCCGAGAACATCTTCAAACAAGCATTTGCACATTCCAAGGTTTCGGGAAAATCATGATAGGCTCATAAGGAGAATTTATGGCTTGATTTATACTTTTTTAGTGCCGAATTTGCATCATTTTTTGATGCAAAAGCGATGCAAATTTACAAAATTCAATTATATTTTGTAAGTTTGCATCAAAAAATTACGCAAATACGGCACTAAAAAAGTATAAATCAGGCCCATAATCTTTTTGTTTCCTTTACCAAATCTGAAATATTATAGCTGCTGTATCTGGGGAATCATAAGGGTCTCTATTGAAACACAACACTCCGGTATTGCTACCACAATCTGAAAAGGAGACAAACCATCTGACTGGTACCATAAATTGTGAGTGCGACTGACCTTATTTGGTCATTTGTAATTTATTCATAGGGGGACCCAAGAGAGGTTCAATAGATGTTTTGACAGCTTTTTTTAAAGGAATCTCACCCTCACCTTTCTCAGTTTATTCATAACCAAATAGTGTGACATTAACGTATGCAACAATCAGTCCATCAGAAATCATGAGTCAGTAAACTTCACACACCATGGCCCATGTGGCCATGAATAACCACACAGTTAGTAAAGTTAGAAAGTGTATTTCCCTATATTAACAATGCTAACATCACATATACTAGTTTCAATACCAAATGATAAACATTCAGCAGGTGAACAATATAAATCCTTTTTTACTAGCATTTGTCAATATTGGACTTACTAACTAACCCTCCAAATAGAATAGCATGTTTGGACTTCATGCAAAAGTAATTTAGTAAAAAGTGAATTTGGAAAACATCTAACTAGGGCTTTATCAAAACAGTGGTTGGTACATAGAAAGCAAACAACAAACAGCAAAGACAATAGCATTTTGTTACACCTCTCCTCCATGGAATCGGCCAGCTGCGATTCTCTTTATCAGTTGGACATCCTTCTCGTCAGCTTCACCAATGGAACAGTAAAAGGGAATTGCTCAGACACGGTGGGCCCTAAGCTATCTGAACCATTTAAGAAACTAATTTCTAAGGGAACAGCATCCACCATTAACAAACTAAGCAATAAAACTAAAGTTAGAAATAAAAGCTATCAGGAACTGTTCAGCTCCTCAATCGAACCACTATTGGAATAATAAAGTGAGCAAAAGAAGAATGACACTGAACTAACTGTCTCTCGGTGTGGTCAAGCTAAGTTAAAGAAAACTCCCTAAACAATCCTCCCACATTGTCATTGGTCAGGAAATCGTACGTTTGCAGTTGGCCCAATAAAAACTAAAACTCAGGTCTAAGATATGACTAAACTGTCTTTCACATGTTGATGATTGGCTGCTCCTCTTCTGCTCCCGTCGTCAGGCCCATCAGGTAACTCTTGTGTTGCAATCCATTCTCCGATCAGTGCATCCATTGTTGGTTCCTTGGAACATCACTGTCTCACGCATCAAGTTTAATTTGTTGCATTTTATAGTACATCATAATTCTACAAGCACTTCTCATGAGAAAGTAAAAGACATCTGCAAATCTTTTGGTCAGCACAGTGTGAACAATGAAAGCATTAATTTCTCTAGGCTTACAATACATTTTCCACCATTTATTAAACATTGCAGCTTGACATGAGATTTTGCAAACTAGGCCCAAACCATGGCAATTTATGGCCTAAGTTTATCAAAACAAGTACATACAATGAAAGCATTAATATGATATACTAATACATTTTTCTCTATACATGCACAATAACTAATAATAATATGAATTCACTAAAATCATTACGTATTTAATGATAACCACTCAAGTGGGCACATTTTTCAAGTTGCACATTATTTTAAATGTTAGCCTAATTCCATGCAAATTCTTAACTCATAATAAATGCAAAATCATTAGTAATTAATTCAGCTTTCACAACAGCAAATAATGTATTTACATGATTACATGTGTGCGCTTTAAAATTTAAGTTTGATCTACTATCCGCCCTGTGAAAGACAGATGGCTGGAACACATATGGGAATTCCGGAATCCCAGTGATACTACATCTCAAGAACTCAGATTGTGGTGGTAAACTAAGTGAAATACGCTTTGTAGTGATAGAAACTGTGAAACAGTATAGAAGGGGAGGTGATCATACTCAGAAATTATGAGAGAGAGAGAGCTTTCAAATTAATAAGCTGAGAGACTTTGAACTGGGTTTTAAAAAGGGAGATGAACTGGATTATTTACTATAATATTACTCTAAATTGTTCCACCTGTAGCGTAGATTGACTACTTGTCACAACAAGATTGGAATATATCTGCTGTAGGGATATATGCACATAGAGTTGTAGCATACTCCCCAGACTGGGTACCCAGCAATGAATACACCATACACAGAGCTGTTTTTTACACATTTGTAGTCTTCTGTGAACATTCTAAACCAAGCTTTCATTGCATTCTGCTCTAACAACTATGTTACACTTCTACAGTGTACATTCAGAGCTAAAAGGGTTCCGTCAGAAAACACGCAAGACACTACATCTCCCCCTCAGTTAAATAAAAAAATACAAAAATATATTTTTTTCACAAAATCTGTATACATATATATATGCACAGTTTTTTTGTCAAAAATGTTACTGAAAGTGTTACATTGATATCAATGATGTTAAAAAAGATGTCAGGATTGTCATAATTAATAGGGTAATTAGCAATGTATGGCAAGGGCGTGAGTTATAGTTACCTTAGGGAATGAGTTATAGTTACTTGAGATAACTCTAACTATAACAGGTGAATTTCTATGGTTTTGTACTTTTAAATGAGAGCCTAACTATAATGTCCCTGTAACGTTTGTTGTTTTACGTGAATTTCAGTTTTAACAAATATTTTCTAATTATAACATCCCTATCACCTTTGTTTTTTGCCACTACTAAACATTAATCCAACCACCGCTGCGCATGGCCAAGACCAGGCCCTGCGACCAAACCTCTATAACCACCCAACCTTGCGCCTCCTACAGGAGTTGGCCACAGAGCCATGCCTCTGGGGCCCACTACAATTTTATGGCAGGGGCCACGCCGCCCCTTCCCCAGTACCATCTCGGATCCTGGGACCACATCCCTGGTTCCGCCCTTCTAAAATATTTGTTTTTGTCGGGGGAAGGAGGTTGCGTTGCCCCCATTGCCTGGCCGATTTTAGCCCTGGGGGCGCCAAAGCCCTGGGTTCCAGTCTTAGAAAATATTTTTGGGGAGGAAGGGGACCGCATAACCCCCCCTCCCAAGGCTGATAACGGCTCTGGGGACTCCATCCCTGGGGTCCAGTTTTCTAAAAAAACATTTTTGGATGTGGAGTGGGGCCCTCCCCTGGCCGATTTTGGACCTAGAACCCCATACCCCTGTGCCTGCCATCAACATATATATTTTAGGGGGGGAGAACAGCCATGCGGCACCCCTCCCCGGGCCAATTTCAGCTCCAGGGACCTCCATCCCTATGGCTCAGTCGTCTGTGCTGGGTGTCCCCCTCGGGCAGCCAGTGTGCACTGGGACCACAGAGGCAGCCTAAAGGCCCCCATGGTCCCAGCTGGCTCCCTGCCTTCTGTGGGAGCTGGCATTGCTGTCAAAGAGAAGGAACTGCTAAAGATGCAGCTCCCTCTCTGTGAGAGCAATAGTTCCTCTGTTTCTCTGCCCACATTTCTGTTGGCAGGGAAACAGAGGAAACCTTCACTCGCAGCAAGTGAGAGCTGTTTGACAGCTTTCACTTGCTGTGAGCTGAGTGCTTGCTCTGACTTGGCAGGAGCTGTCAAAGCTCCCACCAAATCAAAGCAAACTGCTATTTCCTGGGGGTAGTCCCCAGGGAGATAACAGGAGCTGGCCCTCGGGGGTAACAGTCCCCAGGGCCATCTATGGATCCTTTGTGGGGGGCTGCATGACCCCCCTTTAACTTAAACACCCCTGGGGGGTGGTGGTTCCCAGGCCCGGTGTCTGTGAAGGACCCCCTTCATTATTTAAATTCAGCCTCAGGGAGGTGGCAGTCCCCAGGGCTTTAGGGGGCCACATGTCTGTAGAAAGCTGGCTCTCTATGTAGTATGCACACTGTGCAGAGAGTCTGGGCAACCACATGTTAGTAAAACTAGACCACCTAATACTGTCATTTTTATGGTAGCTTGGTCGAGAAGTTAGGCCAAACTTGGAGAAGTGCAAAGCATTTGTTGTACCCACAGTATCAATAAAGCAAGACACACACTCAAAGGAATAACATTGAGATTAATTTACAAAAATATTTTGGATTTCTATAGCATTTTTAAGATCAAGATCATCAAAATTGGATAAGTACTTTTTAAGTTATGATTTTCCAAAGTTGAACAAAATTTGTATTTTGTTTGTGATTACACACCATAGGAATCAATGGGGCCTCCTCCTGGTCCTTCCGGAGTCCATTGTGGACTTTTCCTCTTGTTTTCTGACTTTGAGTGACCAGTACCCCGGCTATTGCACTGTTCAGCCAATGGAGGTCACAGTGCAACCAAATCTGGCACACTTGCAGGGTTTGTTCTTTGAGTCCATTGGGTGAAATTTAGTCTGGCTGCAGCATCCTGTTCCTTGGTCAGTAGCCCGTCAGTAAACTAGATTGGTTTTCCGGTGTGTGTTGCAAAAGAGTGATGCCTTCACTCTAGCGGGAGATCATCCACGATTTTCAGAAGAGTCGAGGTCCTCTGGGGATTTTAAAGTCTGTCCTATGTCCGAGCAAACCATCAGTGGCGATTGTTGAGTCCTGGGTGCAGCAGTCAGGGTTTGGTGCCTTTTCCTTTGTGCAGCAGGAGTGCTCTTCTCAAGCCTTGGTTATTCATTGTTGCAGGTCTTCTTGAGTCCTTGGAATCTGATCTGCAGGTCTACAGGTGCTCACGAAATACTGCATTTAGTGGGTGTTTAGGGGAGTACCTAGTAGTGATCAATGGGTCATATACCTTAGGGTGGCTACACCCACTATGTGACCACTTCCTGTGGGCAGAGGCCACTTCCCTATCTCCTCTAGGCTATTTTCATACCATGCAAGATAGAGGAAAATGAAATTGAGAGGTCACCTTAGGAATGGTGCAAGCTGGGGGTGGCCACTCCTACTGTCCTTTGTGCATTTTCTGCTATTGCTCCCACCAAACGTAGGGGGTTGTAATGGGGGCAGCTACCTGCTGCTAACAGCAGAGCTGGGGGTCGAGTTTCAAGGGAGGTAAGCCCTTTGAAGCTCATAGGCAAGGCTGTGCACATTCCTGGGGGAGGAGGTATAACACCTCTGTCGAGGAAGGGGTTTGTTTTCTGGACTCACAGAGCACAGGTTCTCACCCCAGGGTTCCAGAATCTTGCCTGGTGGTGGCAGGCTGGTTGTGACAGGCCAGCAACCATTCCAGAGTAGTTAGCTTTTTCAGGGGGCACCTCTAAGGTGGCCACTGGGTACATTTTGCAATAAATCCAATACTGGTACCAGGTTAGATTTATCATTCTAAGTTGTTTGATACCAACAACCCAGGGTGCAGAGTAACCATCATGTAGCTGTGAAACCAGTGTCCAGCATATGCATGTAAAACTGCTTCTCTTTTCACTTACTATGTCCCAGGTTTTTCAGGGACATGGCAGGGGCATATTGCTCATGCATCCGTGCCGACACAGGCATTATAGTGCACCCTGCCTTAGAGCTGGAAGGCCTGCCAGAGGGGTGACCAGCCTATATTGCATGCAGTGTGCAGTGGACAGAGCCCATAGGCTGTGTGCCATGTCAGTTTACAACTTTAGGATTGCACCAGGACACTCAGGGGGTTATTACAACTTTGGAGGAGGTGTTAATCCGTCCCAAAAGTGACGGATATACCACCAGCCGTATTACGAGTCCATTATATCCTATGGAACTCGTAATATGACTGGTGGTATATCCGTCACTTTACCGTCACTTTTGGGACGGATTAACACCTCCTCCAAAGTTGTAATAACCCCCTCAGTCTGCAAAGGCAGTGGTAGGTGCACTTGGATGTCTGGTCCCTGAGGGTGGCATAATCCTTGCTGCTGCCATCAGGGGTCTACCCTTAGTACATCATGCCATGGGTATCTTACGATTCTTACTAGGGACTTATAGTGGCACCTAAAAGTGTTTCCAATTTTGACAATATTTTGATCCATTTTAGGGAAAGAACACTGGCACTGGGGACCTGGCTAGCAGGTACCTGGTGAAGTTCAGCCCAAGTTGCATTCAGAGACAAGGCAAAAAGTGTGTGGGGGTTCTGCAACAAGGGACAGTTTCCTATAAAACCACCCCTAGCCCACAGGTCAGGAGACTCAGCCAATATCTGTCAGACGAGGAAGAGTAGGAAAAACAGGCTGGTTTGTTGCAGGGCGTTATCTAAGCCAGGGGAACCCTTACTTTACCTAAATAGGCCATCCATAACTTGAGGAGCCCCAAAATGACCAATAGTGTCAAGGGGTCTAATTTTCTATTTGGTATGGGGTCAGACCACCATTCCAAGGACAGTGCAGCCATTAAGGCTAACACCCAGCAGAAGCCACTGGCAGCTGGCAGTGCCCAGAACCACGCATTTAGGGCTTCACTCATAGAGGACAGGGCTACCTCACAGACTTCTTTGGGTTCAGTGTACCTGTCTGCTATTATGGAGTGGGGGTTCTACACATCCTGCAGAGAACAACCTTCTTTCACTCTCTCTTATTCCAGCTAAGGAGAAAACAACTCAGGCTTAACAGCTGCCTTACTAGCCAGGTCTTCCTGGGGGTCAAGTTGGGCTTCACCAGTTCCAACAGTGGGGTTCTCCCCTAATGGAGCAGAAACTCCTTGGCCTTCTGGTGCCTTAGTTAAGTGTTGCCTACCTTTCCACTTCTTTTTCTTTTTCTTCTGGGGCCTACTTGTACTCACTGCAGGGGCAGCACCTCCAGACTCCTTGGTAGAGAACTGGCGCAGGACCAGTTATTTTTTTGGGCACTGGCCAAACTCTGGGTGGTCATTTCTGAGTAAACAATCACAGGGTAGGTCTGTACTGGCTACCACCCTTCTCAAGCTAAGGAATCCATCTATTTCTAGGGGAACTATAGCTACAGGCCTATCAGTGACCATCCTTGGGATAGTTCCTACCCTTTCAATTTTTCCTGGGATGTACTGGTTTGTGAGTATCAGCCTGTCATGTCCAACTGTGTGACTGGCGCAGGTGTCTTTCAGGACAGTGGTTGGGATTCCATTCACCAGTAGGTGGTGGAAGTGTCTACTCCCCACTGGAATCTCCAACTCAACTGTGGGGTTCACTTTCCATTTAAAGGCTAGAAGGACTTCCTCACCTGAGAATTCATCTACTATGGCTACACTGGCTACCCATGGGGGTTTACTAGTGGGTTTGTTTTTGGGACAAGAAGTGACCTTGGTGTGGTGCTCTGTCTGGTTACAGTTATGTCACCATGCCTTAGTGGCATGCCAGATTTTACCCTTGTACCCTCTTCTGATTTCTGAAGTGCCTTTGGACCCACCGTCTTAGACAGAGTTTCGGGGGCTAAGGACTCCTTTTCTTTATTTCATGGGTGATCCCTATTTTTCTCTGGGACTGGGGGTCGCTGAATCCTTCTTATGGTCACCCCCTACAGTTCTAGTTTCGGACACACTAGTTCTTCCCCAATGATCAGTCTTCCTCCCAAATTCTTGGAGGGAGACTGGTCCCTAATCTACTAGGTACTGGTGCAACTTTTCATGGACACAATTACTCAAGAATTATTCTTTCATTATAAGATTGTACAGCCCTTCATAATCATGTACCTTGTTGCCCTCTAACTAACCAACCACCTAGCATATTTACTGAGATGTCCACAAATTCTACCCAGGATTGACACTGGGATTGTTGAGTCCCTCTGAATTTTATGCGGTATTCCTCAGTGGCCAATCCAAAGCCCTCAATTACGGTACCCTTATTGAGTTCTTAGGATTTAGGCCCATATTTATACTTTTTAGCTCCGCAATTGCATCACTTTTGCATCAAAATATGGGCCTTAATATCTGTTTCACTCAGTGTCAGAAGCCTATCCCTGCACTTGCCTGAGAATAATTCCCATAACAGAGTGTACCAGTGCTTCTTTTGGATGTCCTTCCCAATGCAGGCTCTTTCAAAGGCAACAAACCACTTCATGATATCATCTACTTTTTGGTAAGGGGTAACAGCTCCTTTTAGGGAGTTTTAGGTTGAAAGATCTACCTTCATCCCTAGTTTAGTGATATGCTACCACCAGAGATGGGGGCTAAGCCCAACTCTTTTCTTTTCACTTCATTTTCGAAAAGCTGAGTCTCTAAGGCTAGTCTTTTGGTCAGACTGGCTAAGGTCAGGTCTTCCTCTGTGGGTGCACTAATGCTAAAGGAAGAGGAGCTACCCTCATCCCCATTGTCCACAGGGTTTCCTCCACATCAGGGACTTCACCATCTGCTCCTTCTGTGGAGTAGGCTTTTTCATGTTGAGCTACCAGGAATCTACGCTGGTCAACTTTAGCATGATTGTCAATAGGAATTCTGCACAGCTTTCAGAGCTTCCTCAACTGTGCATAGATATATGCCATGGAAAGGGCCAGGTTGAGCTCCTGGCTCTGGGTGTCTGCATCTGACATGTTTATACTACTAAAGTTGTGATCTATTTGTACATTTGTAACCCCTTTTGGGTGGGTTCAACTAAAGTAAGGACTTTTTAACTCTAACTGTTGTTGTAGGGACCAATCCAGGGCCCTAGCAGCTAGTTTAACATTTTGCAAAAATTGTTGCCAATTGAAAAAAAATCAATTAAGCTAAAGACAATTTGGAGAGTTATTCATATGCTCACAAATTGACAAACTGATATCAGCAAATGCAAAGTCTTTATCCAACTGCTGAGACACCAAATGTAGGAGGCTGGCTTTCTATGTAGTGTGCAAACCCAGTCACACTGTGCAGAGAGTACGGGCAACCACACATTGGTTTACAGAGGTAAAAACTAGACCACCTAATGCTCTAATTTTTGTGGTAGCTTGGTCGAGAGGTTAGGCCAATCTTAGAGAAATGCACATCTTTGTTGTACTCACAGTATCAATACAACAAGTCACACACTCACAGAAATAACTTGAGACCAAGTTACAAGCATTCTTCAGATTTTCATAAAAATGTTAAGATCAAGATCACCAAAATTGGATAAGTACTTTTTAAGTTATGTTAGTTTTTCAAAGTTAAGCAAAAATAGTATTTTTCTGTGCAACTAAGCAATGCAGGAATCAATGGGAGAATAAAAAGTAAAACTTCATATAGAATTAGGCAACATGTTAACCAATGTCTCCTTTTGCATGTAGGTTGAGGTAATCAAGAAGTCCTGTGAGCCAGCCAGTTTTGGCAAGAAGAGCTGCTGAAAAGTCTTTAAAGCTGGTGCATGCCCACTGCGAGGGACCACTTCGAAAAGCAACGCACAGACAGACTTCAAGGTGAGTCCGGTGTCCCCTTGCGGTGTAGAGGTTGCAAGTGTTGGAGGACACTTAGAACACAGCTGGTTCTCTGGTACAGCGCCCAGGGTGGTCTGGTGCAGAGCAGATGGATCAGCCAAGAGCTGTGCGCAAAGGTGCCCGTTAAAGCCGGATGGAGGTCACTTGGAGGGTCGCTTGCAGGTCAGGAGGGCCACTCTGGAGTGTGGTACTGGTGTTTTCTGTTGTACCTTGACTAGAGCTTCTTCCTGGTCCTTTTGAAGTCCATGTGGACTTTTGTTCTTAGTATTCAACGTTGAGTGATCAGTATCTCAGGCTATCTCACGGATCAGCCACTGGAGGTCGCAGTGCCACTAAATTTGGCACACTTGCAGGGTTGGTCCTCCAGATCCATTGGGTGAAATTTGGTCCAGCTGCAGCATCAGATGCCTTGGTCAGCAGCCGGTAAGTGAAATGGACTTCACTTGTCTTTGTGTCTTCACTCTGGAGAGAGATCTTCAGAGATTTTCAGAAGAGTGGAAGCCCTGTGAGGATTTTTAGAGTCTGTCTGAGTGCTGAGCAACCCCTCAGTGGCGATTGTCCAATCCTGGATGCAGCTGGAAGGGCTCTGTGCCTTTTTCTTTGTGCAGCAGGAATTCAGTTCTTGAGATTTGGATACGCTTCGGCAACCTTACCTTCAGCAGGAATAGCCTTTCATCTTATTTTTTATTAATCTATGTTGCCTCTTGATGTATCTTCTCTCGCTGGTTTATATCGGCCTCATCCTCCAGAGTCACTGCTATCTTCTTGATGAGCCTTCATATATGTCTTGCAGTTTGCGACCTCCTCACTCAGTAATTTTTCGCCTCCTTTCAATAACCGGAGAACACATCAGATTTAATTTTCAAGACCTTCCCACACACGACTTCCTGAACTTCTCTTCCGATGGGGCACCCAGTGTTAAACCTTTTGGCAACCTTCCTCTTGGGATGCTTTAAATGTAGAAGGGCCACCTAAAAAGCCTTACTTATTGAATTCAAATTAGAGTAAAGCCAACTTTCATCGTCAATAGCTAAGCACATGTTGAGGAGAAGAGAAGCCAAGTTAATAGCCACAAAAGAGAGAAGAGAAACTAAGTTCATAACCGCACAAGAATTTTGAAGATTCTCTAATTCTAGTAAAATAATTCTATGATGGTAATGATATATAGATAAAGTTAGAGCTTATAGTAGATTACCTATTGATATATGATACAGGATTTTAAAGTATGTGGTAATGAGGATATGAATGTGGTTTCAGTGTATATATGGAGTGCAGTTAGATAATGCATGTGGTTCTTACAAAATACATCTTTTTTATGCTATCTGTTCTTGTGTATTTTTTAGAACAGTACAACATTGAAAGTATAGATATTGTGTGTATATTTTGAAGGTTTAGAGTAGATTCATATATGTTTTATCTGTATTGACTGAATCAAAAATTGTCAGCTACCGAAATCATAATAAAAAAGTAATTATTATCCAACTTCCTTTAATTTTACCATATATTTCTTATGAGTGCAGACCTGAGATGTTCGCTAATACATGGTTTAAGGTAGCCTGGGGTGATGTTTTTGCATGTTGGTTGTCTGACTCTTGCCCATGACTCTTCTTTTCAAACAGCAAATCGCCTTTTCAGAGTTCTTGAGTCTTGGGTCTTCTTTGTTACTGCAGTTAGTGGGCATTTAGGGGAGTACCTAATAGTGACCAATAGGTCATCTACCTTACGGTGGCTACACCCATTATGTGACCACTTCCTGTGGACAGAGGTCACTTCCTTATACCTGATAGGCTATTTTCCTACCATGCAATGAAATTTAGAGGTCACCTTGCATGCAACACCTTGAGGTTGGTGCAAGCTGGGGGTGGCCACTCCTCCTGTCCTTTGTGCATTTTCCCACTGTTGCTCCTGCCAAAAGTGGCGGTTTGCAATAAAGGCGGCCATCTGCTGCTAGCAGCAGAGCTGGGGGGTCGAGTTTCAAGGGAGGTAAGCCCTTTGAAGCTCATAGGCAAGGCTGTGCACATTCCTGGGGGAGGAAGTGTAACACCTCTGCCCAGGAAGGGCTTTGTTCTCTGGACCCAGAGAGCACAGGCTCTCACCCCAGAGTTCTAGAATCTTGTCTGGTGGTGGCAGGCTGGTTGTGACCGGCCAGCAACTATGCCAGGGTAGTTAGATTTTGCATGGGGGACCTCTACGGCGGCCCTTGGTACATTTATAAATCCAATAGTGGTCCCACTTTCAATTTATCATTCTGAATTGTTTGATACCAAACAACCCAGGGTGTCAAGTGGCCATCATGTAGCTGTGAAACTTGTATTGATCAGTGTCCAGAACATGCATGTAAAATGGCTGCTATGTTCATTTACTATGTCCCAGGGTTGGTGCATATTGCTCATGCATCTCTGCCCACACAGGCAGTATAGTGCACCCAGCCTTAGGGCTGGAAGGCCTGCCAGAGGGGTGACTTTACTATATTGCGTGCGTAGTGGACAGGGCACGCAGCCAGTGTGTCATGTTAGTTTTGCACTTTATGAGTGCACCAGGATACTAAGCCTGCAATGGCAGTGGTGGATGCACTTGGATGCATGGTTTCTGAGGTTGGCACAATCTGTTCTGCTGCCCTCAGGGGCCTGGGTATCTTAGTACCATTTACTAGGGATATATAGTGGCACCTAAATGTGTTCCGATTGTGACAATTCTTTCATCCATTTTAGGGGAAGAACACTGGCACTGGGGACCTGGTTAACAGGTACCTAGTGCACTCCAGTCAAGGTTGCATTCAGAGACAAAGCAGAAAGAGGGGTAATGCTGCAAAAAGGGGCAAGTTTCTCACAGTGCCCCCTACATTGGTCATATCTTACGGTCCAGAGTGGTAGCAGTCCCTGAGGCTGCAGATGGGCCATGTGGACCCCCCTGCATTCATCATTTCATTAGCTTTGGGGAGGTGGTGGTCCCCGGGTCTGTGGGGGGGCGCAGCCCCCTGCATATATTGTGAATTAAACCTGGGGGAGGTGGTGGTCCGCAGGGCACAGGCTGGCCAAGTGAGCCCATCCTCATAATAATAATAAGCACTGGGGAGGTGGTGGTCCTTGGGGCATAAAAATGCCCTAGGAGGAGTGGAGGCTGTGCAACCCTCTCCTTTATTTTAGCATTCCGTTGGGACCTGGCCCACCTGGGGGCTTTATAAAAACGAGCGTGGGAGACCACACTTACTATTTTTTTTGCCATGGATTCACAACCCTGTCGTGAATTTGTGGCAAACATTGTTTTTTAAATTTAAATGCTTGTTTGCCCTGGGGAGACTCTCAGGGATGCCAGCACCAAAGCTAAGGGGTCAGGATGTCCCTACCCGGTCCCCGTCTCTTATTTGCTTGCTTTTTTCCTGGATTTGACTGTTGCCTGGTCCCAGGTTGGATGCCAACATTTCCTTCTTGAAGTGTTGGCAGCCAATCAGATCTCAGCACGAGATTGGGAGGGTCCACAGAGCCTTTGCTTCCCTATATAAACAACTTGTTTTTTCTTTAGTATTTAAAAAACCACTAAATGGATTCACACCAAAGAACAAAAATGATTCTTTCTGGACCAAGAGCTAGCTTTCTGACAAATTTGGTGTAAATCCATCCAGTATTTCGGCTACTATTCCTGTTCAAAATTCTTATGGAATTAACATGGAGAAAGCACGTTTTGGGACCCTTTTTTTTCTTCGCCCCTGCTTGACTGATCACCCTGAAACTTTCAAGACAGCAGCTGAAGGCGAGTGTCACATTTTTTGGGAAAAAACTAAAAACTATTTTTCTATAGAAACTAGGTAGTTACTATAACTACCTAGTGATGTCTGTGTATGTATATATATATATATATATATATATATATATATATGATGTTATTTTTTACTGAATAAGAGATTGATGAATATCATATATATATATAGTGAATGTAATATATGTATTCAGATTTGAAGAACATCAAGGTATTTAAGCTGGGCAATAGCAGCGGAAGACTGTGAGTAAACAGAGGGAGTGTCACTTAAATTTTTGATCTTTTGATTTTAGACTTACTGGCATATAGCAATATGGCTTCTGATAGAAATGTTTCACGACTGGTGGCAGCTGAGGCATTATTTAATGCAATTAATAATAAAAATTTGGATACGGGAAGCAATGGAGGAGGTGTTAAAAATCAGCAAATTTTATGGAATAACCTGTGGAAAAACTCCAAAAAAGAACAGTCCAAATGGTGGGAGGCCGTAACTCTGCAGAAATATATAGACTCTGAAAGAATCCCTAGGGGTTTGAGGATCTTCATTATACCAACCTTTGATAATCCTGACCCTGAATTGGTCGTGGAATGGATGGAGAATAATCATCAGTGCAGCATGAACATGTTAAAAATACTTGTTAAATATGCATGGAAGGACCAAGCGAAATTGAGTGAAAAGCTTGAAGAAACAACCAAGGAATTGAAGGACATGTGTACTGCAGAAGAATTTGAAAGGGAAATGGAAAAGTGTAATGATAAATTACGTAAGACTAAGGATTTATTAAAGGCAAAGAAACAACAGACATTTTTAAGGGATCTTAATGACTATAAGAAAGGACAGATTCTCACCTTTGGAAAAAAATATGAAATGATTAGGAATAGGTCTAGAGAAGGCTTTTGGAATATGAGAACAGGGAGTGATAAGAACTTGACATCAGAAGAGGAAACAACTAAAACACAACCAGAAGTGAGTAGAGTAATACAGGACAGTGAAGAAAGTGAGAGTGATATTTCCTCTCAATCTGATAGTTGTGGAGTAAAAGACAATGTTTTAAAGGAATTCGACCTGATAGCCCAGGGAAGATCCATGGGCCAAGTGGGGAGAGGCAGAGGAGTACACGCAGGGCGAGCAAGAGGAGGAAGACCAAGAAGAGGCTTCAGAGACTCAAAGGAAGGTTCAACAGGAGTACAGACGAGTGGCCAATCATCAATGAAGTAATGCAA
Organism: Pleurodeles waltl; assembly: GCF_031143425.1. NCBI lineage: Eukaryota > Metazoa > Chordata > Amphibia > Caudata > Salamandridae > Pleurodeles > Pleurodeles waltl. Next base: position 1,217,878,873 of record NC_090444.1, on the reverse strand, counting down.
AAAAAGACAGTGGTTAACCTTTCTACAAGAATAATCTCTGATACGGAACGTGAAGTATTAGCATTAGGTTTATCATTTTGTCCGGTTTTGCAATTTGATTATACACAAAGTCGTATAGATTTTTTTCATTTTGTGAGGAAGTTAAAATTGAAAAAATGATTTGAAACCAAAGCGAAGGATGGTAATACAAATAGTAATAATAGGCCATCAATTTTGGAAATTGGAGATATTGATCTATTGCATACTTTGTGTGAACTCGATGAGAGTACTGTAGCGGAACAAGATCCGATTTTAAATTGATCTCAGATGGGAATTGATATTGATGAAAGATGTCCCAGTAATTTCAAATCTAAATCAACTTTTTTACCACTAGTTCATTGTGAAGCAATCAATGTTTTTGAGAGAGGTGTAATTGGATGTTTGAAATCTCTCAGATACACAAAGAGACCCAGATCTGATAATTTATCAATGGAACATAGAAAGCAATTCAGTCTCTTCAGAGTGATAAAAGTAAAGTGATTAAACAATCCGACAAGGGTGGAAATGTTGTAATTCTATCTAGAGACAATTATTTCAAGGAAGGGTTAAGACAACTACAAGACCGAGAAAGCTCTTTAGTAGTTGATAGAAATGAAATGGGGAGACCCATTGTATCATCTATGGGCAGTCTGTTGGAGAATGTTTTGAAATATGTAGACTTTTTCCTGCACCCTTTTGTGGAGTCTCTTCCCTCCTATATCAAAGATACTAGAGATTTTTTACGGATTATTGAAGGAATTGGGTGGGAAGATGACTATATCCTCCTTAACTTAGATGTCAATAGTCTATATACATGCATCCCACATGAAAAGGGTATTGAGGCAGTGAGACATTTTTTGCGGGCCAGATCATTGTCATATCTTTTACACACCGAAATGTTACTTGACATGATACGAATGTGTTTGACCAACAACTTTTTCATTTTTGACAATACATTATACCGACAACGCCAGGGGACTGCAATGGAGACCTGTTTCGCCCCCAGCTATGCAGGTTTATACCTAGGTTGGTGGGAGGAACAGGTGGTCTGGAACATCACTGGTTATGAGGACCGGGCAGTCCTTTGGGTGAGGTATATTGATAAAAAAAATTGTATTTGGAGAGGTAGCAAAGCATCAGCTCTTCATTTTGTCGAGGAATTGCACAATAACCAATTAAATTTAAAGTTCAGCTGTACATTGAATTCAGCTGAGCTGGAATTTTTGGATGTGAAAATTAAAGTAGTTAAGGACAAATTAGAATGTGAACTCTTTAGGAAAAACACAGCGGGTAACAGTATCCTCCATGCAACCAGTAGCCATCCCAAAATTTTTATTTATAGCATCCCGTATGGAGAACTATTACGGGCTAGAAGGAACTGTAGTTTAGATACTACATTTGAGAATGAGGTTGGAGTGATGGTCAACAGATTTCGGGAAAGAGGTTATCCACAGACAGTCATTAACAAAGCACTAAGTAGGGTCCGAAAAATTAAAAGGGAGGATCTTCTGGTTGCAAAGCTGGATAATACTAAAAATGAGAATATCAAGATAAGATTTATAACCTCTTACCACAATAGGGTTAATGATATCAAAAAGGCCTTTTCACGATTCTGTCCGGCCCTTAGAACAGATGAGAATATAGGCAAACTATTAGATGACTACCCAGCCTTTACCTTTAAAAGAAGTCGCTCTCTGAAAGATGTGTTAAGCCATAGTTTGATATCGAGAAATGAACAAACAAAATCTAATCAAGGAATTTATACCTGTGGTAAATGCAGAGCGTGCAAGTATAGTTCTAATTGTAAGGAGGTGAAGTTTCCGGGGACGAAAAAATCTTTTACAATAAGGAAACATCTTTCTTGAATATCGGATTATTGTATTTATGCTTTAAAATGTCCATGTAATAAATTCTACATAGGTAGCACGATACATATGGCAAAAAACGTATCCTGGAGCATATGAGAGCAATTAAGAACGAAGACAAGTCTTATCCTGTGGCAAGGCATTTTAAGGAATATCATAACAAAAATGTAAACAAACTACAGTTTATGGTTCTTGATAGGATCCCAATGAAAGTAAGAGGTGGAAATAGGACCTTGGATTTGAGGAAATTAGAATCCAGGCTGATTATTAAATGCAATACGATGGACCCTATAGGGATGAATAAGGACGAAGAATTATCTGTACATTTGCACTAACCAGTCGTGATTCTAGTATTATTTATTTTCTGATATGATTACTTAGATTCAGTATTAGTAATTTCATTGTATGAATTTTTGATTCTCCCTTTTTTTTATTTGATATTATTAATGTTTCCCCATTTCTCTCTCTTGACAGGAATTTATATTGAGCATGTAAAAGCAAAAGAGCTATTATATCAATTTAATCCAACGAAGGGTATGGCTTTGAGAATGTCTATCAATTAAAAGAGGTATGATAATTTAGATGATACATTTTGGAACTGATGTACTTAGAACATGAAGTAATGTTCGGGGAATATATAAAAAGTTAAATGTTACAGATACACAATAAGTGAAAAATGTGTATATATAAGTGAATTACAATTATATGGAATATTCAGTGAATTAGGTTGATTTTTATGTTTAATTGTGGTTATGTTTATGGTACCAGTAGTACATTTAAATATGACAGCCATCAATGTATGAAAGAAATTTAGTCCGTTTTTTATGTTAATGATTTAGGAAGTATGTAAAATAGAGAGGGAAATGGGGCTGAAAATATCTCTGTGAACAAGGGAGCCTTGCCTCCTGAAACGCGTTAGAGTTTTGTTAGCTGTTTTGTTAGCTGTTTTGCTGTTTTTGCCACATTAAATTTACTTTTAGTGACACGAGTGGCTGTAACTTTCTCTTCTTTCAGAAGTAATTTGTTATTTGTTGTTGAATTTACAGGGTTCGCGACCCTGTTACAGCCTGCCGTGTTTGGGGCTGACTTATTCGCGTTTTCTCTATGTATATATATATATATGTTTAACTAAATCTCTTTGATCAATCTTCTTGGCACTTTGATCAGTCGACCTTATATGGTAACTGGAAGCAGAGAACTGTTGTCTTCAGTGTCAGGGATGTTTGAAGATAGAGAAGAGGTAACAGGAGTCACTAATTTCTCAGGTTCAGTCTTTCCTTCACCATCTCAATTTGAAGACTGATAAATAAAAGTAAGAAGAGTCTTTGGTAACAGACTTTCCAGGGCACTGGGCAGTCCCCATGTGTCCCTTGGTAGACACTATGTGGATAAGTTCAGCATCAAAGTCGCAGTACATTCTGCTGTGGTCGAGTTACATCCTCTACTCCTTTCTTCAGGATACTCATAAAATGCTCAATGAGTCCTTTGGCCTGTATCTACAACGGTGTACACTTTTGATGCATTATATTCAGATGCTCCAGAAGCTCTTTAAATTTTTGACTTCTGAAAGGTGGGCTATTATCAGTCTTCAAAATGGCTAGAAAGCCCCAGGTCGCACACATTCCATCTAATCTCTCAATGACTCATTTGTGACTTGTGGATGAAAGATATTCAACTAATGGAAAGTGCGAGAATTCATCCACAGTCACCAGTATGTGATGTCTAATATTGAGTGGAACGAAAAAGTCGATGGCTATTCTCTCCTGTGCATGCTTAGGGAGTTCTGACATGTTTAGAGTATGTTGAGTAACACTTGTAGAAAGGCAGTTGCTTAGATGAAAGGCCTTGTGTTCTTTATAGACACTTTCATCTAAATATGGAAAGCAAACTCGATCTTGGAGAGCCCTTTTTATGGCAACAATACACAGCGTCCTTTGTGGGCCACTTCAATTATTTTCTGTCACTGACTCTCCGAGATCAGGATTTTCAACGCTCGCAGTATAACTTCCTCCTGAGTTATGGATGGTTCATCTTTGACATCTCTATAATTTTTACATCATTGGTGAGAGGCTGTGTGTGTCAGTTCCATGACTGATGTGTAATTATGTCTTTTAACTACAGCATGTCACTATCGTGGCTCCTGGTAGTAATAATCTAGACTAATGAGATAGCAGTGGCTTATTTCATTTTATAATGGAATTAATGTAGACTTCAGCTGTCTTGGATTGAGTACCTTGACTTTGCATGGGCTCTCTGGAAAAGTAGTCAGCAGGGGTTTGATCCTTCCATGTACGATGCACAATAGTATAATTGTACTCTTGCAATCGTAGTCCCCATTGTTCAAAGCAAGGAAGTATCTTAACTCTTGGATTGTCAAACATAGTCAGTAAAACTTGATGATCAGTTACCAGCGTCAAAAGACTTTCCTTACAGGAATACATAGTAATATTCACAATCCCATACTATTAGACCTGTCAGCTCTTGGGGTGGTTATCACTGTCTTTTTGGCTTGTTACCTCCTGTTTTTGATCCTGTGCTGAAGTTTGTTTTTGCTGGCATTACTACTGTGGGCATATTACCACTGCTGACAAGTGCTAAAATTGAGGTTTCGATGGGGTAGTAGTAATCTCTGAATCTCAATTAGAACTCACAGGGCAGCAATGAAGGACACATTGCACCCCTGCAACCCTAGGAGTTTCCAAGGGAAGGGGGGGGGAGAGAGAAAAAGAGAGAAATACCAGGACTTCTGCATATTCCGATTTCTCTACTCTGTGTACTGCTTGGCTCAAGGATTCAGGATACTGGCATACCAGGATCAGATTCTGATCAAGAAAACACGGATTGAAAACCAACTATGAGCACAAGACCAAGGAGGGCACAGCTATTACAAGAAATACAACTTTTCTCTAGTGTCTTTACAGTCATGAGATTGATCCAAATATTATTGCGGGCTGTAGATAGGTTTGATGACTCAGAGCTGCTTAAAGTCCCAAATTAAACAGAAAAACATGTGTTATCTTATTTGGGATGACTCGTGTCTTTTTGCTAGTGCAAGAAAGGGTGATGCAAGAGATGAATTGCAAGCTGCCTGTCTTTTACAGGTACTGTGGTAACTGTGGAGAAGATCGGAAATACTAGGTCTGACCTCAGAAGTGGGTCGCTGTGAGGAGAAGCCTGTCACTGTGAAGGTATGGATGCCAATGAGAAGAGAGGACTGCCACTGCAAAGGAAAGGCTGCCAAAGACCTTAGACAGGTAAGGTTCACTTCCAAGTTAAACCAGGCTAATCAGGATTTAGTCTCAAATGCCGGCTTTTATATCGGTGCAAGGCAACACATGGGGAAAACAGAAGAACTCGTTAGTCATTATTGATCAGGTGGATCAATTAAAGAACTGGCAGTTGCCAACAGTTGACATGTGCGTCCTGGATTACCTGGGTGAGGCCCAGGTGGTCAGAAATTATCTTGACAACAAGCATTGATCTAGATCTGCTTTAAACATTGCCATTATGGTAATAACTGAGTAGCTAAGTTACACAAGGTTTCAAAGGCATAAATATTCAACCTGGTACTGTGATGAAAAAACAAAAACATTTCTGGTATCATTCATAATGGAGAGAATAAGGCACAACCAGCCCTGCTCACAGCTGGGACCATGACAGTTGCCCCTCCAATAGATTGACCAATAGGTCGAAGTTTACTGGGGTTTAGAGCATAAAAACATTGGATCAGACGAGGGACGTGGACAAAGGAGGCTGGTTCCTCAGAGCGTTCAGAAGGGGGGTAACTCTTCCAATCAATCAAAAAAAAATGTTTTCCTCAAATGTGTTTTGCGTCTAGAATATGTTGCACTTCATATTCTTAATGATCTCCTACCACTACTAGGGGAGGAGGTATATCCTTTTGTATGTGTGGATGACTTGGTTTAAGAAGAGAAACGTGAAACACTGGATGTATAGCATATTCATCTGGTAAGTGTAAACATACTGTGACAGGTGTCAGAATACCAGTAATCAGAAAATGACCTATGAATCGTGGTTGAAGTTTCCTTGGGCCCTCATGTTTGATATTATGAGTGGAGAACCCCACCATGTCTCCTTTCGTATATTTAGGTTCAGGAGTTCTGCGATTAGTTGCTTGTGCTTTCATGACTAGTTTGTTTTGTGCTAAACATTTATGGTTTTGTTCTTTTGTGTCTTTCAATGTCAGTAACCTTTCAGAGATTGAAGGCATTATATCTGGGTGTTGGGTAACATCAGTTGCAGGTACTGTGTATGATAACAGGTGAGGAAAAAAAAAAGAAGATCACCCCAAGGCTGAACACTATTATTATATGAGAATTCGGCCAAAGGTAGGGCCTGGTCCTACTGACTAGTAAAAAAGTAGTTGACTCTCTTTGTTTAATCATCTGTTTGGGGATGATAGGATGTTGAAAGAGCCTACTCAGTTCCTTAAATAATACATAGGACTTTCCAGAATTTGTATGTGAATTGTGAACAAAGATCTGAAATAATCTCAGTTGGTAATCCATGTAACCTAACAAATTGTTGTCAGAATATATCAGTAAATTCCATGGCTGAGGGTTTCTTTCAGATCACAATGAAGAGGGACATTTTGGATAACCTATCTACCACTACCAGAATGGTGGTAAATTTGTTAGATTGTGGTAAATCAGTGACAAAATCCAAACTGATCACATGGCACGGAGCTGATGGAATGGGTAATGGCTGCAGAAGACCCAAGGTGCTAACTTTTGAGATTTATCACAAGCACATACAGGGTAAGAATTTAAGTAAGTCAGAACCTCTTTTCGTATATTTTCCAACCAGAAATTTCTTAAAATTCTCTCAAGGGTCTTCTGGATACCCTGGTGCCCAGCTAAGGCTGAGTCATGGTGCCATTTTATGATTTGGTGTTTCGGATCTACTTGTAGTATCAACATCTTTTCATCATGAAAAAAGTAACCTTCTTTTCTACTGTGTTTTGGGTTAGGCAACCAATCCCTGGTCGTAACTGTTTGTAGTGCCTTCTTAACAGTCAAGAAAGAATTGGCTATTGTCACTGGCACACACTTTTCAGATGTGTAATACTAGGAATGGGTGCAGACTTCTCCTTGTCTTCTTTTGCCCTAACTTAGACAAAATGTCTGATTGTAATTCCTTTGTTCCATGATGATGAATGACAAAGAAATCAAATTCACAAAAAAATTGTAGCCAACTCATTTGGCGAGTTGTGAAAGCTTTTATAGAAGTAAAGAACTGTAAGTTCTTATAATTGAGAATTGTAATGGTGTGTTTTGCCTCCCGTAGGTGATGATACCATTCTGCAAAAACTGCCTTGATGGCCAATAACTCCCTCTCTGCCACTGTGTAGTTTGGTTGAGCAGGAATTAGTCTTCAAGAATAATACGCTAAATGGTGCAGATGGCTGGTCTTGGGATTTCTCTGAGATAACGTTTTACCAATAGCTTTTCGTGAAGCGTTTGTCTCAACAAAGAGTGGCTGATCAGATCTGGATGTGACAGAAGGGAGCTGTTGTGAATTTCTGCTTTAAGGTTTGAAAGGCCTGTTCAGCTGCTTCTGGTCATAAGAATGTTTGTCCTTTCTTTAATAACTGAGTAGTTGGTACCACAATAACCCAAAATTCCACTGACCTGGAGTGAAATGTACATTTATCTAGTTTAGTGTACAGAGAATGCTCTCTCAAGCACTGAAGAATAGCATTTATGTGCACGACATGATCCTGCTCAGTCTTAGAGAAAATCAAAATATTGTCTATGTAGACAATTACACAAGCATCCAAGAAGTCACGGAGTCCTTTGCTGACAAAATAGTGAAATGTCGTTATGGCATTACAGAGACCAAAAGGCATTACAGTATACTAAAATAGGCCAAATTGTGTTCTGAAAGACGTTTTGTATTTGTATTTGTATTTGTAGAGTGCATTCTGTCCATAGCATCAAAGCGCTAACCAGTGAGAGAAGCAGAACAAAGCAATAAGATACAATGGGGCAGGTTATTGGGCAAAGAGACAGGTTTTAAGCTGCTTTCAAAATTACAAAAAAGATTCCAGCTTTCTAATATATAAAGAAAGAAAATTCCACACCTTAGCTGCTGCAATAGAAAATGCCTTGTCTCCTCATTTGGCTTTCAAACAGCGAGAAATATGGGCCTTGTAAAGGCCGGCTGATCTCCAATGGCGGCTAGGCGTAGTGTGGAGCAAAGATATTCAGATACCTGGGAATTCAGAGCCTTGTAAGTAATACAAAGAGCCTTAAAAGAAATATGTTTTCCAATGGGCAGCCAGTGTAGCTGTATGAGGCTCTCACTTGCAGATGCCACCCTTGGGAGACCCAGCACCAGGCAAGCTGCAGTGCTCTGTATGAGCTGTAGCTTGTGTAGAGAGCCTCAATGAATATTCAGCAATAATGCATTGCAATAACAGAGCCTGCACATAACCAAAGCCAGTACAACAGAAATCCTAAGATCCTTTGGGAGAAAGGGTAGAACTTTCTTTAAGAATCATCCAGAAACAGGTGTTCATGGTTTGATTAACCTGTAAATCAAAGGTCAAAGAGATATCAAACAAGATCCCTAGGTTTTTGGCTACTGGTAATTTAGATGGCAATACACCACAGGGTTCAGGCCTCCAGAGAGTGCCCCATAATGACCTAGCGGTGCCAAAGATCAATATCTTGGTCTTCTACTCATTCATTCTCAGCAAGTTTCGGCTCATCGAGTTGTTTACCTCGCTCATACAATTATGGAACCTATCTGCCTCCTCTTCCCAGTTCTTATCCAACGAGCTAATGAGCTGAGTATCATCCACGTATGAGGAGACTTGGAAACCAAAGGAGTAGACCAGTTTGGCCTGAGGAGCCACAAACAAGTTAAACAGAGTAGGACTAAACGATGATCCCTGAGGGACACCGCAAGGGAGTCGAAACCCACAGCCCCCACAGCTCACAATAGTGGATCTCCCACTCAGAAAGGAATGCATTATTCCAAGTGCGGCATGCTACACCCCTCCATGATGCAAGCGTTGCATCATCAACTGAGGAGAGATAGTATCAAATGCTGTTGAGAGATTCAATAATAGGAAGAAAGCTGCCCCTCCTTGGTGTACTTGTCAGCGTATAGAATCAGAGGTGGCAATCAAGGCTGACTCTGGCTGTGAGACTTCCGAAACTCATGCTGGGAAGCATCTAAGCATCCTTTCTCCTGGAAAAAAATTCCAGTGCAATATTAAGATGTTTTTCCAATATCTTAGTGGGAGTAGGCAATCCGGAGGTTGGGTGCTGATTCTTCAGGTCTCCAGGGTCGCCCTTATTTTTTTTCAGGTGGCGTGGCAATAGCCTCTTTCCAGAAGGAAGGGAAAACCTTGGTATTCAACACCTCCAAAAAGGCCATTTCCAGGACCTTAGAAATAAGATCAGGTGCCAGCTGTGAAACCCTAAGGGGGCAAGGATCGTCTGGGGATCCTGACCCAATCCCTGCCAGAAGCAACTTGATTCAGTCAGCCGAGAGCGGGGGGATCTAGTTAGTGAAGATTTACTCATTGTTCCCACGCCAACCACAGGCCTATTATTAACAACATCTGGAGGACGCTGAGCAAAATTAGCATGGATCTGTAAGACTTTGTTTTTAAAAAAGTCTGCTACCTTACCAAAGAATGCTTGGGAATTCTCTAAATCAGGAGAGGTACCAGTAGAGGGAAGAGAATGGACCACCTTAAAGAGTTCTTTAGGTAAATTAACTGCTTCCTTAATCTTAAGAGCAGAAAAATCAGTTTTAGCTTTCCGAATAGCCTGTTTGTAATCACCAAGCAGCACCCTGAGTTTAGATCTCTCTTCCAAATCATGCTCTACTTTCCATTTATGCTCCTGGCGTCTATACAATCTTTGGAGTTCCTTGAGTTCCTTAGTGTACCATGGAGTCGAGGCTCTCCTACTGACCGCCAATCTATCCTCACTCATCTCCAGCTTTCACATGTAGGAGGTAGTAAACACTGCTTAGATCAAACTTTATATAGAGCCACATACTTGATCGAATAGCACTGGAGTGAGCGGTGATGGGTAACAATTTGTAATCGTGAACCTGTTAGCAGTGTGATAGTATATGCAGGCCCGTAATTCCCTATTCTGTTTTTAGATGAAAAAGAGGCGTGAGGAAACGGGTGAGATGGAATGTCTTATGAATCCTGTTTCTAGCATTTCGTCCGAATATTTGCGTAAATGGGTTTCTGGCTTGGTAAGAGGATAAATTCTTCAGCATGGGAGTACTGCCCCAGGAATAAGATCGATTCTACAATCATACACCCTGTGTGGTGGTTATTGGGGAGCTTCGATAGAATCAAAGACGTCTTAAATGTCATGATATTCCTGTGGTAATATGTTAGGATGAGAACGATGTGCAGCCACACAATGAATTGGTGTGACTGGTTTCTGAAATGTTTGATAACATGTCTTACAAAAGGGGAAACCAAGGTAATAGTTCTCAGGACCCAATCTATCTTTGGGTTGTGATGCTCTAACCAGAGGATGCATAGAATCACACTAAAAGTTGTTGGGTCAACAAGATCAAAGATTGCATTTTCTGTGTGACCGTTATCCCCAACCATGGTCAGTGGTGTGGTATTAAACCTTATCAGTCCGCAGGAGAGAGCTGAACCATCAACTGCTCTCACAGTTTCTGGTTCTGATTCTGTCACTCGGTAGATACAAACATTTTTAGCCAGGGAGAGATCAAGGAAATTTCCAATGGCCCTAGAGTCAATGAGAATAGGAAGATTATGGCCCTCATTATGACATTGGCGGTAAGTGCCACTTACCGCCTTACTGACTGCTGCCAACATACTGCGACCGCAGCGGTATACCACTAAGTATATTATGACCCACAACTAGAAATCCGAAACTGTACAGACACACACACAAGTCCGCCAGCCCAAAGGTCAGTGATAAACTGGTGGCACCAAAACCCACACCGTTACGCCAACAGAAATACGCCCACAGCATTATGACCCACGAATCACCGTGGCGGTCATTCAACCACGGTAAACCATTGGCGGTACAGACCGCCGCACTCAAAATACACACACACACATACAAAACACCACATTGGACAATTCAAACTACACACACCTGACACACATACACATACACCACACCCACTCACCCACACCACTATAAAACACACACTACCCACAACCCTTTACGAAAAAAAGAATTGACAACTGAGAGAGAGACATGCCAGAAGCACCCACTGAATCAGAGCCACAGAACACCATCACCCATACACCATCCACACACCTCACAGCACACACCCCAACACATCACCCCACACACCCTCACACACACCACACACACTACACCCCCTACACCCCTAGTACCCTGTACCCTGGGTACCAGGTTCTCAGAGGAGGAGCTAAGGGTCATGGTGGAGGAAATCATCCGGGTAGAGGCACAGCTATTTGGATCACAGGTGCAGCAGACGTCCATGGTAGCAAGACACCAGAAAGCTGTACACATGACTGATGGTGGACCCCACCTCCTCCCCCACAACTAACAACATGGGAGGAGCAAGTCTTGGCGATCATGCATCCTGAGGGCCTAGCAGGAGTAGCAGGAGGACTGGACTCTGGTAAGTCATATCTTTCCTACTTTCACCCCCCCACCTGCATGCCATCACAAACTCCTACCCCTACCCTCACCCCATCACTCCACCACCTCACATATACCCCACCATCACAACCCACCCATCCCAATACCAATCCCTGCATTCAACACCAATGCATGGACCCCCATCACAGACCTGCATGAACACCCATACCTAGCTTGCACACTAGTGAAAATTACTTAGCCAACCAAATCACAACTCACACAAGCCAAAGCTGCCTTGGTAATAACAACCATAGAGGGGAACATACCCATACACAAGATGTCACACGCAGTAACAATAACACTGCATTTCCATCCCCACAGGACCCCCACACCACGTCACCGGAGAGGAGGTGCCAGCAACACACAGTTCCCCACCAGAAGAGGCCCACAGTGATGACAGCAGCTCTTCATGCCTGGCCCATCAGGGACCTCTGGAATTTTGGTGACCCAGCCACAGTCCCAAACCACCACAGAGCCTCCCCCCTCAAGAAACACCACCACAGCACCCACCCAGTGGGCCCATCCCTCTGTCCCCAGTACACTTCAATCAGCAGTGTGTCCACCACCAAAGGGACACCAGGCAATACCACAAACACAGGCCGATCAGGGACCTGGGGTCAGTGGGCACACGGTTCAGGGGACAGCAGCACAGAACAACAGGGAAGCTGGGAGGACTGCTGTGTGACGGGGGAGGACAGGCCAAGGAAACTGACTCTCCACGAGGAACTCACCAACATCCTGGAAGCATACCACCATTCAAAGGACACCATGGGCCAGATACTGGCCAAGCTCCAGGAGACCCAGCGGCTGCAGGAGGGACAGTACCTGGGGATCAGGGAGGACCTGAGAGACATCCACACCACCCTGGTCACCATTGCAGGGGTGCGGGCAGACATGGAAAACACCATGAGGGAGACACTGGCACACCAATGGGCTCCTGACACTAGCCACACCGATGAACAGCCATCCACCTCCGCTGACGCTAGTGGACAGGAGGCCCTGCAACTGGAACAACATGCCACCAGCACCCCTCCCCCTGCAGAAGTAGAACCACCACGCAAAAGGTCCCTGCGATCCAGGCAGAAGCCAGAGAAAATTGCCAAGACCCCCGCCAGGAAATAAGACTACCCTGAATGTCACCCTGTCGACCTTGAACTGCTATTGCCCCATTCCCTATGCCCCCTTTGGACAATGTATCTGTGATACCAATAGACTGGACTCTATCCTGGACATTCCTCCACCATCCACCCAGCCCATTGCAATACCCCCTACACCTATTATCACAGAAATATACAACCTTGGAACAAATACAAGTATGGAGTCGGTCAATTAATTGAAATATGTATTAGTTTAACAAGCTGTAAACATTGCAATTCAAATGTACAGTTATATATACCTAGGTATGACCTGTAGTGGGCAGCAGTAAACACACCTGGAGCCAAAGTGGGGCACAGATATCTAAAAATAGAGATGCCAAAGGGTACAGTAAGTGGCCATAGAAATAGAAAAATCAGGCTACCATTTACAATGTCCAACACAAAACTGCAAAGGAAGGCGAAGTTACTTTGTCCTACCTGTGTGTCACTGGAAGTCTTGTTGAATTATAGTAGTTCTGTTTTCCACATCCTCTTCCTCTGCCTCCTCTTTGTCTCTGTCCACAGGCTCCACCACTGACACACGACCATCTCCAGCCCCATCCTCCTGCTGAAAAGGCACCTGGCGTCTCAAGGCCAGGTTGTGCAACATGCAACATGGAACGGTGATCTGGCACACCTTCTTGGGTGAGTAGTACAAGGATCCACCTGTCAGATGGAGACACCAAAATCTGGCCTTCAGGAGGCCAAAGGTGTGCTTAATCGTCCTCCTTGTACGTCCATGTGCCTCATTGTAACGTTCCTCTGCCCTTGTCCGGGGATTCCTCACTGGGGTCAGTAGCGATGCTGAAAATATCGAGGGATACAACCCCACACCCATATACCTACATCAACTGGGTGAGGACCATGCACTCACCTATTAGCCACGCTCTGTGCCTCTGGAGTTGAGACATTACATATGGGATGCTGCTATTCCTCAAGATAAATGTATCATGACTAGAGCCAGGATACTTTGCATTGACATGAGAGATGTCCTTGTCCGCCAAACACACCATCTTCACATTCAGAGAGTGAAAGCTCTTTCAATTTCTGAACACCTGTTCATTTCTCCGGGGTGGGACATAGGTAATACGTGTACCATCAATAGTACCAATGATGTTGGGGATATGTTCCATTGCATAGAAGTCAGCCTTCACTGTGGCCAAATCCTCCACCTGGGGAAATATGATATAGCTGCAAATGTGTTTCATCAGGGCAGACAACACTATGGTCAGCACATTTGAGAACATAGTCTATGACATCCCTGATGCCATGGCTACTGTCGCTTGGAAGGAACCACTTGCCAAGAAATGGAGCACTGATAGGACCTGCACTAGAGGGGGGATACCTGTGGGGTGACGGATAGCTGAAATCAGGTCTGGTTCCAATTAGGCACACAGCTCATGGATTGTGGCCCTATCAATTCTGTAGGTTAGGATAATGTGCCTGTCCTCCATTGTCACCAGATCCACCAGGGGTATGTACAAGGGGGTATATCTCCATCTCCTATTAAACCTCAGCGCTTGAATTCTAAGGTGAAAAATGGTGAGCAGATGGTCATATTCAAACATATACTCAGATTAATATGCCTTTCTTTTTTTACATAAACAGTATATGAACGTGTAGGTCCGCTGATGCTCCTATGTCTGCTGTGACGCAGTTAGGTACCATGGCCTGTGGCCCCCTGAAATGGCGGCCACCTGACCTGTGAGGAGGGACAAGTAGAAATGAGCTAATTCCACTGGCGTTGTGCGCTGTTGCAGGAGGCATCCGATACCGCCGTGCAACACATCATTGGTTGTCATTGGGGCCTACAGGTTCCAGGAGCCAATGGTGATGTACGCCGGCGGTGACGGTACGCACCGCCATGGATATGACCGCCATTTTCTATCTGTTCACTCACTTGCTACCTGACCTTCAACAGGAGAGGACCTACACTGCAAGTGCTGCTGTGACCTGTGTCTGGAAGCGATCATGACTCGAGTGTCTGGGGAAAGGGCCCCTGCCTTCACTTCTGAGGAGTTGGAGAGACTAGTGGATGGGGTCCTACCTCAGTACCCTTTACTTTATGTCCCTCCAGACAAACAGGTGAGTAAACTGTGAGCATGATGCGTGGGGAATGAATGTATGGAGTGCTGTGTGTATAAGCTTTGTGTAGAGGAGGGGCTGAGGGGTCCTGGGCAGAGTGCTGCATGTTCGGTGGGCAATGTCTGTGCGTAGGGGATGGGAGGGATATGGTGGGCCATGAGTATAACTGTCCAGACGGTATGAATAATACCTGTCCTGCTGTATCTTGTTCTGCAGGTCAGCACCCATCAGAAAAAGGGCATTTGGCATGCCATCGCCAAGGAGGTGCAGACCCTGGGTGTCTTTGACAGGCGGAGCACTGGTTGTCAGCCACCGCGCCTGCAGATTCCTCCGACTGGCGCTGTTTGCGCGCGTCGGAGGAAGGCGTCTCCCGTTCCCATGGCGACATGGGGCCGGAACCAGACCCCCGGATTTCCGGGTCCCGGACGAAGTAAAGAGTGACGACGGACACCGAAGGAGCGCAAAGGAGTCTTCGGACGCGACGGACGCCAGAAGAAGATCCAAGGAGCCGGAGGACGCGGTTCCAGCACTCCGAGGAGACGAGACTGGGAAGTCAGAGCTTCCCAGAGCGAGAACGGGGCCCGCGGAGAGGTCCAGCCATCAGGAGACAAGCGATCACCGCCACGTCCCAGGAGGGACGTGGCTATACAAGGTACAGTCCTTGTTTCAAGGACAAACTAAACAAGTAGAAACAGGGGACAGAGGAGAGGAGAGTGGGGACGGAGGGGGAAGTGGTTGAGAGGGGAACAGGGGAGAGGGGTTAGAAGGGAATAGCCGTGCAAGTACATAGAGACACGGAAAAGACTTTAAGTCTCTAAACAAGATTACTGTCAAGAACCTACAGGGGAGCACTGAGGGTGTCTGAGTGAAGCACACGTGTTTCTGCCACTCCCACACACACAACCGGGTCTCTCTCTCTCTCCCACTATCTCTTCCAATCTCACTCTTACGATAGAGGTATCCCTGCACCCGACTTACCTTCCCTTTCGCTCCTTTGTTTTGCGGTACACTTGGGGAGTCCACCTCGATTCAGCGCCAGTCAAGAGGGGAACCTGTAAAGAACAACGAGAGGGACATTAAAGAAGAGAAGCACACCAAGACATCAAACAACGTTTTGCAAGAATTTTTAAATAAATATCACCTGCACCTATTATAGTCTCAAAGTCCTTCGTACCACCTAACCCGCCCCGTAACAGTGGTGTCAGAAGTGGGATGTTTAAATAGGTGGTTCGAAGAAGCCAGTGAACATGGGGGAAAAGCCAACACTGGAGGACATGATTCAGCAACTAGCTGAGGGTCAAAGGCACCTTCAGCTCATATGGGAGGCACATCAGAGAGAGGCAAAAGAAGACCGGGACGCCTTGCAAACCGCACTAAAAAGCCAAGCCACCATCATGGCTAATAATCAATTGGTACACAAAACCGCATTACAGAAATGAACAGATACCATCGCAGCGAGTAAAGTACATCCGAACGTCCCGAGTTCTGTCCTGCAGAAATTTCAAGAGGGGGAAAACCCCGACGCGTTCTTCACGAACTTCTAACGCGTGGCCTCCTCGGCCCAGTGGCCCGAAGAGCGCTGGGGTCAATACATTGCCCCGCTCTTAACAGGCATTTTACAAACAGCATACCAAGGTGCCAACCCAGGAGGTACAACACCCTATAAGGACATCAAGAGCAGTATATTAGAAAGGGTAGGTCATGACTCCGAGTATTATAGAATGAGGTTTCGGAAGATCAGGTGGGGTCAGAGTGAGGATCCCAGAACCTTCTATTTTAAAGTTAAAGACCTCGGGTTAAAATGGTTGGGTCCCCTGGGGACAGAAAGGGAGGATGTAATTAAGGAGTTTATACTGGAGCAATATTTAGACTCGCTTCCCGGCTCTACTAGGAGTTGGATAAGGCAACACCCAAAAGTCGACACTGAAATGGCGGTAGATCTAGCCTGTGCCTATCATAGATCTGCTGAGTTTAAGAATCCGGGGACCAAAGTAATAACCAAACCACCTGTGGTACCGTTCAAATACCTACCACGACAAATACAGGAAGAACCAGGACCGAGTCGGATTGGAGAGGTTTCCCCCATGCAACAACCACAATGTTACAGCTGTGGGGAGTGGGGCCACATCGCCAGAATGTACCCGAGGAAAGGTGACAGGGCAGAGCCCATGGAAATCGGGGTCACTAGGGGTAGAGTGTTGTGCACCGGTAAGGGAAACCTCAGGTTCAAACAAACCATCAAAATAAATGGGAAACCCATACAGGCTCTTATAGACTCGGGGTGCAGTCAGTCGGTGATACGAGGAGACCTATTAAGCTGTATGGACCAAACTTCCAACCAAAGGGTTTCCATCTGCTGCTTCCACGGGGACAAAGCTAACTACCCTTTGGCACTGTTACAAATAGAGTGGGAAGAGCATCAGGATTTTAGTAGGAGTCATGGATCGGTTAGTAGAAGACTGTGTCATAGGTACAGACTATATAAGATTCTCCGAACTGTTAGACAAGGTGAGGTCTCCCATAATTTCCCCAGACTGGTGGACTGAAGCACCCTTTCATAGCAGCCATATTGAGAAACCACCAGCCTGTGTAAAACTGACTAGCCGGGAAAAAAGACAAGTGAAACAAAACTATCAAGTCTCAAGACTCGGACAGATCCCCGAGAAAATGGTAGCCAGCACAAATAATCCTTCTCTCTCTTTTCGAGCTAGTCAGCGAGAAGACCCCACACTATGTCACGCGTGGAGAAGTGCAAAATCCGAATCCACAAACGAGGTGGGTCCCTATTTCTTAATCCAAAAGAACCTTCTATATAGGGTCATCAACGCCACCCACGGGGAAAAGAAACAGCTCGTAGTACCCGAACCCTATCGTACCCAAGTCCTATTCCTGGCACACAACCAACCAGGGGGTGGGCATTACGGTAGGGAGAAGACAGAGGAATACCTAGTAAGACGATTTTTCTGGCCCGGGGTTTACGCCCAACTCAGAAAGTATTGTGCCCAGTGCCCTCGGTGTCAAATGATAGACCCAGGACCTCTGAGGAAAGCCCCCTTACAGCCACTCCCCATTATCGATATTCCATTTTCTCGAATTGGTATGGATCTGGTCAGACCCCTTTTACCCTCCACAAAGGGGTACACATATATATTAGTCTTAGTAGACTACGCTACAAGATACCCGGAAGCGATTCCTCTCTCTAGTATGACCACGAAGGCAGTAGCCCAGGCCATGATCACCTTCTTTTCTAGAGTGGGGTTCCCACAGGAAATACTGACGGATCAGGGAACACCTTTTATGTCCGCCCTCATGAAACAGATCTGTAAAGTCCTGGGGATCAGGCAGTTAAGAACCTCGATCTATCATCCCCAAACTGACGGTTTAGTTGAACGCTACAACCGTACTATTAAGACTTTGCTTAGAAAAACGGTCGAGGACTCAGGGAGGGACTGGGACCAGAAACTACCTTTAGTCCTCTATGCAATACAGACCCATGAGCAAGCATCTACCGGACATAGCCCCTTTGAGGTAGTGTTTGGGAGACAGCCACGAAACTTACTCGACATGGCCGCAGAGTTGTGGGAAGAAGAGGGAGAAGAAGAAAAACCCCTGTTAGAATATGTCAATAAATTAAAAACCCAACTACAGTTTGTGTGGGACGATGTCCGGAAACATCTAGAGAAAGCTCAGAGAAATCAAAAGACTTATTATGATCAAGGGACCAGAATTAGTTCATTCCAACCGAATGACCGAGTCCTAATATTACGACCCTCATCCGAAAACAAACTCTTAGCCAGGTTGCAGGGACCCTATAAGGTCTTAAAGTCCGTTTCCCCAGTCACATATCTGGTCGAATTATCCCAACACCCTAAAAGGACACAAATATATCATGTCAACCTATAAAAAAATGGGAAGAACCAGAAGAAACTACAACACACACCGCTACTGGATTTTTAGTAACCCCGGCGACAGCTTTAGGGATGGACCTGTTCCCTACAACCAGGGAAGAGGCAGGGGAAGGCCCACATATTAATAGCGCTCTTACAGAGAAAGAAAGATCCCAACTTACAGCCCTCTTAAACGTACATTCACAGTTTTTTTCAGGGACCCCGGGAAGAACCAATCTAATTCAACACCACATTAGAACCCCTGAGGGCAAAACCGTCCAGTTACGACCCTACCGGATTCCGGAAGTTCAGAGACACCTCATTGAAGAGGAAGTACAAAAGATGCTAACCCTCAACGTTATTGAACCATCAACTAGCCCATGGTGCTCTCCTGTGGTCATAGTGCCAAAACCAGACGGTTCCATCCGGTTTTGCATTGACTTCCGCAAACTAAACGAAATATCCCTCTTTGACACATATCCCATTCCGCGGGGTTGACGATTTACTTGAGAAATTAGGGAAAGCCCGGTATATGTCGACCTTAGACCTGACAAAGGGATACTGGTAAATTCCACTCGCTCCTGCAGACAGAGAGAAAACAGCATTTTCCACACAGTCAGGGCTCTACCATTTTACAATTCTTCCCTTTGTTCTACATGGGGCTCCAGCCACGTTCCAACGCTTAATGGATCATCTCTTAAACCCGTTCCAAGCGTTTGCCATGGCATATTTAGATGATATCGTAATCTTCAGTAATACCTGGGAAGAACATCTACAACATCTACATAAAATATTCCACGCCTTGTATGAGGCAGGCCTCACGGCCAACCCAAAGAAATGCAAACTAGGAAACAACCACATTGCGTATCTCGGATACTTTCTGGGAGAGGGTTTACTACAACCCCAAAAAAATAAAGTGGAGGCTATCTTGCAGGTATCTGTCCCCACGACCAAAAGAGAACTCCGCTCCTTTTTGGGTCTTGTGGGGTACTATCGCTGGTTTATTTCCCAATACTCCACGCTAGCTGCTCCCCTCACTGATCTCCTTAAAAAGCATTACCCCTGTTCTCGGACTCACAATTGTCTTGTTTTCACCGCCTGAAACAGTCCCTTACTGCAGAACTGGTTCTGAGATGTCCCGATTTCTCCAGGACATTCCATCTGTATACCGATGCTTCTAATGTAGGGTTGGGGGCTGTTCTTACTCAACCTGACGCTGAGGGCCAGGACCATCCTATTGTATATATTAGTAGGAAATTACTTCCCCGGGAATGCAATTATCCGGTTATCGAAAGAGAATGCTTGGCTATTAAGTGGGCTATTGAAAATCTGCAGTATTATCTGTTGGGCCGTCCTTTTGTCCTATTCACCGACCATGCCCCTTTAACCTGGTTGGCTTCGCATAAGGACTCTAATGCTCGGGTGCTACGATGGTTTCTGGAACTCCAACCCTTTACCTTTCAGATCCGGCATATCCCTGGTGCTCAGCAAGGTCCGGCCGACTTCCTGTTCCGTTTACCCGATTCTACGGTACTCTATCAGTTCCGATCATGGGATGGGGTATGTAGCCGGTTGTCAGCCACCGCGCCTGCAGATTCCTCCGACTGGCGCTGTTCGTGCGCGTCGGAGGATGGCGTCTCCCGTTCCCATGGCGACATGGGGGCAGAACCAGACGCCCGGAGCCCGGATTTCCGGGTCCCGGACGAAGTAAAGAGTGACAACGGACACCGAAGGAGCGTGAAGGAGTCTTCGGACGCGACGGACTCCAGAAGAAGATCCAAGGAACCGGAGGACGCGGTTCCTGCACTCCGAGGAGACGAGACTGGGAAGTCGGAGCTTCCCAGAGCGAGAACGGGGCCCGCGGTGAGGTCCAGCAATCAGGAGACGAGCGATCACTGCCACGTCCCAGGAGGGACGTGGCTATACAAGGTACGGTCCTTGTTTCAAGGACAAACTAAACAAGTAGAAACAGGGGACAGAGGAGAGGAGAGTGGGGACGGAGGGGGAAGTGGTTGAGAGGGGAACAGGGGAGAGGGGTTAGAAGGGAATAGCCGTGCAAGTACATAGAGACACGGAAAAGACTTTAAATCTCTAAACAGGATTACTGTCAAGAACCTACAGGGGAGCACTGAGGGTGTCTGAGTGAAGCACACGTGTTTCTGCCACTCCCACACACAACCGGGTCTCTCTCTCTCTCTCTCTCTCTCTCTCTCTCCCACTATCTCTTCCAATCTCACTCTTACGATAGAGGTATCCCTGCGCCCGACTTACCTTCCCTTTCGCTCCTTTGTTTTCCGGTACACTTGGGGAGTCCACCTCAATTCAGCACCAGTCAAGAGGGGATCCTGTAAAGAACAACGAGAGAGACATTAAAGAAGAGAAGCACACCAAGACATCAAACAACGTTTTGCAAGAATTCTTAAATAAATATCACCTGCACCTATTATAGTCTCAAAGTCCTTCGTACCACCTAACCCGCCCCGTAACAAGCACCCACTGTCAAAAACGGTTTGAGGACCTGCGCCACTGGGCAAGGAAGATGGCGGAGGCCAGGCTGGGGCTGGCCTCCCAACGAGGAAGGGGTGCCTGTCGTACCCTGACCCCCCTGATGTTCCGCATCCTGGAGGTGGCCTATCCAGAGTTGGATGGGCTCTTGAAGGCATCACAGCAGCCACAAGGGGGTGAGTACAGATTCAGAATCATGATTTTGCATGCGTTAAGGTGTTACCTGGGTGGGGGATGTGGGTCTGTGGGTGCCCCTAGGCGAGGACGAACATGGTAGGGTAAGTTCCATGATGGGCAAGCTCAGATGCACTCCAACCCCAATAATGATAGTGGGCATCCACTACTGGGCAGGATCCTGTGAGTTACAGGTGTGCAGCTAATGGCGTTAGGATTTGTACCCCATGGCCTAGTGACTAGCATTGTAACGGGTAGTGCATGGCCTAGTGCATAGGGCTGTTCCCTGTGAGTTGTGTACGCAAACGGTAGTGTTGTTACTGGCATTGACCAAGTGTATCCTCTGTCTCTTCCCCCCTCATTTTAGTTTTGTCACCCTGTCCTGGTGTGCATTAGCATCATCTGGTGGAGGAGCAGAGGCACCGGCGATGGCGGGAGCTGCATCCCACA
The DNA here is from genome assembly GCF_031143425.1 of Pleurodeles waltl. Classification (NCBI taxonomy): domain Eukaryota; kingdom Metazoa; phylum Chordata; class Amphibia; order Caudata; family Salamandridae; genus Pleurodeles; species Pleurodeles waltl. The sequence continues at coordinate 1,217,857,097 of NC_090444.1, read as the reverse complement.
TGGGCCTGGAGGCCGAATCCACCGACAGTGAGGACACCAGTGGGACGCAGGGCGAGGGGAGCACCACGACGAAGACAGGAGGGGACAGTTCTGACAGTGATACCTCCTCCGATGGAAGCTACCTGGTGGTGGCCCCAGCTGGCAAAAGCAAGGAGACACATCTGGGGGGCAGGAAGGGGACAACAGCTGCCAAGGCCAATGTAAAAGGAACTGATGCCACAGGCAGGATGTATCTGGTGCCTGGGGCTGGAGCAGCATCTGGGCAAATAACACCAGCCAAGCACTTCAGCCGTCCGAAGCTGCAGGGGAAGGGCTGGAGCCTCCCCCCACTGCCGGCAGCACCACCACCTGCACTGCCAGCAGCACTGCCACCTGCACCACCGCCAACACCCCCACCTGCACCGCCAGCAGCACCACTGCAAGCAGCAGCAGCCCCAGTGGGCAGCCGTCCGAGGCTGCAGGTGAAGGGCTGGAGCCTCCCCCCACCGCCGGCAGCACCACCACCTGCACTGCCGCCAGCACTGCCACCTGCACTGCCAGCAGCACCATTGCCAGCAGCAGCAGCCCCAGTGGGCAGCCGTCCTAGGCTGCAGGGGAAGGGCTGGAACTTCTCCCCACCACTGACAGCACCGCCACATGCAGCGCAACTGCCATCCACTGAGCAGCCATCACAGTTGGCGAGCAGTGTGTAGTCGTGCCTACATGGGTTGTAGTGCATCCAGGCCCCTGCAACACCTGTAGGTGTGACACCCAGATGAGAGACTGTGACTTGCACCATCCAGGATCATCATCACAGGGCACAAAGCCCCCTCCAGAACCAGTGGAAGAAGGCATCCACTTACCCCTTCCTTGGCAGGATGAAGCACACTGGGCACAAAGCCCCCTCAAGAACCAGTGGAAGAAGGCATCCACTCACCCCCTCCATGGCAGGATGAAGCAAACTGGGTGGAAAGACCCCTCCAGAACCAGTGGAGAAGCCACTCACTAGAGAAACTGTGGCTTTGCACTCCCCAGGACCAAGCAGTGGACAAACCACCCACTAGAGAGACTGGCTTTGCACTCCCCAGGACCAAGCAGTAGGCAAATCACCCACTTGAGAGACTGTGGCTTTGCACTCCCCAGGACATCGCAGAGGGCATGTAGCCACCTCCAGGAGCAGTGCCGTTGTACCATTATCTGGCTGAAGTGCCCCCATCCCCCTGAGGTGCATGTGTGTTTTTGACCTGACCCCCCAGCAGTATTCTCTCCGTATTGAGGCAGGAGTTAAGTGTGGCCTTGGCCTATGTGTAATGGCCCTGTGGGCCACGGACATTTTGGATTGGGCATTGTCCCCCCATCTGTATATATTGTACATACTGTTTATTGCTTGAAGGACGTATATATCTAAATTTGAAATATTACACTCACTTTAATTAATTCCTTTTGTCCTTGCGTTATTCCTGAGGGTTACGGGGTGTATATGTGATGCTGTTGCATCTGTTTGTGTGTATGGTGTTGGGGGGGGGGGTGTTGTGTGTTGAGTGTGTGTGTCACTCTCTTTTTCCTCCCCCCTACCTTGTGTGCTAGGTGCAGTACTTACTGTGGTCGTCTTCGCCCCGTTCGTGTTTGTGGTGTAGGAGGAGGTAGATCAACATTGGAAATATTTGCAGTTCGGGCTCCATGGCATTGTGGTTCTTCCTTGTGTGTCGAGAGGTGAGTCGTTTCCCTTCTGTGTACTGTTTCGGCTGTGCTTTTGATAGCGTTGGTACCGCCCCGGAAAAGGTGGCAGATTGGTGTGTTATAATAGTGTGGGCGGTACATTGTCTTCCGCCTGGCTGTTGGCGGATACCGCTGCAGTGTTTGTTACTACCGCCATGGCGGTCGGAGTGTTAAAGTGGCTGTATGTGTTGGCGGTTTCCGCTGTGGTCATAATTAAATTTTTCTTACCGCCGGCCTGTTGGCGGTATTGCCGCCACTTTATTACCGACTTCCAGGGTTGTAATGAGGGCCTATGTCTTTTTTGTAGAGAGAGAATGAAAGTCATTCCAATGGTTATCTGTCTTGGGACTCGATTAGTCACATTGCAAAATCTTTGGAACTATAACTTTCGAAGAGGCGATCTCATCATTCTTGAAGAATGTTAGTTTTCCTGCACTGTGTTATCAGTATCTATGGAAACTACTGTCATTTTCTTACTGGGCTTGGCAATACAATCTTGGGCAAAATGACCAGGCTTGGCACAATAAAGACAAAGATTAGCCTTTACTCATCTGTCCTTCTCTTCTGATAAAGGTCCCTTGATACCTCCAATTTGCAGAGGTTCTGATTCAGATGCCTTACCATCCTGGTCTTTTCTTTCTTCTTTATGACTACTACTCTTGTTTTATTTTGTGTCTGCTCCCTTCTACATTCATCTAGTCTTTGATCCAGTTTAACAACCAGATCAATGAATTCTGTGCAGTTCTCAGGTAAATCTCCAATACGTGCCAGTTAGTTTTTTAAATCGTCCTTAAGACCTCTAAAAAAAATAAGGATGTAGGTTTCCTCTCAGGCCTATGTGTTTCAGAAATATTGTGATTAAATTGAATATTGTAGGTTAAAAGAGCTTTAGAGTCCTGTTACTAATTTAATAGCTCTTTGTTGCTGGACTGAATGAAAACATGTTGCACAAAGATGTTATTCATCGCTGCTTTAAAGGCTCTGAAATTGTATAGGATAGGGTCATTAGATTCTATAAACAGAACAGCCAAATTAGTGGCCACACCACCCAGATAAGAACTAATGCAGGCAACTTTGTCTGCATCAGAGTTAAAATCCTGGGGCTGTCAAATCAAACAAAATTGGCAGTGACTCATAAATACTGTGAATCATGCGGTATCTCCATTAAATCTTTCTGGGTTAGCCAGAGGAACCGGACTAGGAGTCATGACTGTAAGTTTTGGTCTGGGTAAGATCAGGGCGGGGGTGCCATAGAGGGATTGTAGGTATCAGCAAACGTAGGTGGGTTTAAGACTGGGCGACTCCCTTTATGTGAAATATCCCTCCACTGTGTGAATTCAGTTTTGCTTCTGGTTAACTCCTCTCTTAAACTTGCATTTTCTTCTTTTAGGTGTTGTGCTTCTATCTGAAATGTGTGCAATATAGCAGTTATCTAGGTAGTCTCAGAATGGGGTGCTGCTGAGGCTTGAAGTAAGGTGTCCATGGTGATGTCATCATCCAAAGGGAAGACTGTTTTTTGTGGCTTAGCCTTCGGTTGGGGACAACTCACCTGAACCCCAGGTGGTTCTGATCGGGTGACGATAATCCCTGAAACCTAATGAGAACAGACAGGACAGCAACAAAGGACAATACTGCAACCCTAGGAGTTTCCATGGGGAAGTGGGGGTAGGATGAGAGAGAAAGAAAGAAATACCAGGACTTCTGCATATTCCAATTTCTCTACTCCAGGTATTGCTGGGCTTAAGGATATCTGGATTCCGTTTCTTGATTCAGGATTCTGGCAATCAGGATTATTCAGATACAAGGGTCCAGACTCAAATGTCCCAGTGATGAAACCACACTTTAAAACAGGAAAACCTAAACAGATCTTTGGAATTTACTAATGTCAAATCAACATGCCAATAATTCACACTAAAAACATTCACCAGTGTGATTCAAGAATTATCCAGGAATTATCATGAACTGGAATTATCATGAACAAGGATTTCCACTGCAAGAAAATAACTGGGTAAATCACAACAAAACTTCTTGTCAGAGTCACCAGATCCTCGGGGTCTGTACACGTTCCCAACACGTCCACCACTGAACAGCTCCAAGACTCTGATAGATAAATCACAAAGACTGAGAGAGTTCAAGAGGGGAAGAGGGGATTAGGAAGGGAACAGCTGGGAAGGAGACCTGTAGTAAGAAAAAGGTTAGAACACACAATATGAAAATTATATCTCCTGAAATCAATACTAGACTATGATTCTAAGCCTAGTCACTCTGAAAACATGAACAATCTAAGAGTTAAGTTTAAAATGAAACGTGTTGTGCATCTTGCCAATTTGTAAACCATCATGTAAATGTCAAGAAATAGTAGCGCGCAATGGACAACAATGTTTAAATACCATAAAACGAATCGCTTGTCTTGCCTATTTGTAAACTACCATATAAATGTCAAGAAATGGTAGCGCGCAAGTAATCTGTTACTCATTTAATAATTTAAACCAAGAATAAGAAAATTCTAAATAACGGTGTCGGGACAGTCCAACCACTGTCTTACCGCCTGCAACAATGATCACCAATGAAGGATTAGGGCAGAAGACTGGAAGATCCAAATAGGCCACCGGGACAGGAGCTGAGGAAGAAGCTGCTGCTCTGCACCGGGACCTCTGAATAGTGAGCACTGGGAGTTAGGTTGGCTCTCTTTTATAGAGTCTTGGCCCAGCCCAGAACCACGCCCAGGCATGTTGCAGGGAAAGTCTCTGGAAGGCCCTGGAAAGGGACCACACCATAACACACTCTGAAAACCTGCAGCAATACATTGCAAAGGAACAGTATTTGTAAGCATATTAAAAATACGTTTTCAGGATTGAACTCTGCAAAGCAAAAGGTTAAACCACAACATATCAGCACAATGCATAAATTACTTTGTTTTGAGAGTGCTGGGTATTTGCATTTTTGTCGCCAATAGAGCGCGTACTGCTCTGGTGTTGACAGTACTCCCCTCTCCCAGACGCGCTCTAGGGCCTGGTTTGCTTGGATTAAGACGATGAAAGCGTCTCACAAGTACTGGAGCATGAACATCAGATGCAGAAACCCATGAGTTACTTTCAGGACCATAACCTTTCCATGAGATTAAGTACCATAGATTACTCCCTCTCAGTTTAGAATCCAACACTTTCTTGACTTTGTATTCTTCTTCCCCTTGTACTAGAACAGGAGCTGGATGAGGGTGGACCTTTTGGACTGCCTTTTTCAAGAGGGAAGTGTGGAACACTGGATGAATCCGTAAGGATCTGGTCAATTGTAGTTTATAGGTCACCGGATTGATTTGCTGAAGGACAGTATAAGGACCTATGAATTTAGGGTTAAACATGTGCATCTTCTTGAAGTCTATATGTTTTGTGGAAAGCCACACTTTGTCACCTGGTTGATATTGCGGTCCCTCACAATGTTTCTTATCATAATGCCTTTTATATTTTTGTTTGGCTTTTTCTAAATGCTGTTGAATCAGTTTCTGGGTTTGATGTAAATGCTGAACGGTTTCTGACACAGCTGTAGTAAGAGAACTTTCTTGAGGAATTGTGATGGGCAAGGTGTCAGGATGATAGCCAAATAAACCAAAAAAGGGTGTAACGCCAATAGAAGTGTGGAATGAGTTATTGTAAGCTAACTCAGCTAAACAGAGCATAGATGTCCAAGAATGAAGTGCCTTTTCAGCGTAGGCACGTAGGTATTGTTTCAAAGTCTGATTTAGTCTCTCCGTTTGACCATCTGTTTGAGGATGGTGACTAATAGATAGCGTAGATGTCACTTGGAGTGTTTTACACCATGTCTTCCAGAAATTGGAGGAAAACTGTGACCCTCGATCAGAGAGGATAACCTTTGGCAGTCCATGATAACGAACCACTCTGTTCAGTAAAATAGTTGCCAATTCACTAGAAGTGGGCAATTTTTTACAGGCGATGAAATGTCCATATTTTGTGAGACTATCTACTACCACCAGAATTACTGAATGCTGTTGAACCACTGGCAGACCGGTAATAAAGTCTAAAGAAATGTGCTCTCATGGACGACTTGGGGTTGGAAGTGGATGTAACAACCCTTTTGGTTTTGAATGACTTGTTTTAATGCGAGCACAAACTTCACAGTTGTTTACCATTGCTTTTACATCTTTTGTTAGGGTAGGCCACCAAAAATAGCGTTGGATCAGTTCAAGAGTTTTAGGAGTACATGGGTGACCTGTCGTAGGTATAACATGCAACCAATGAAACACTATCTTGTGCAGTTTGGTAGTGGGTACGAACAAACGAGCGTCATAAAAGGGTAAACCTTGCTTGATTGACTTTTCGGGATCTGCTTAGGCCCATGTTTGCCATTTTTCCACAGTGTTTGAACATTTTTCTTCAAAGAAATCTTCAGTTTTTATGATACATAGAACCTTGTCAGGAGCAATGATAGCTCTGGAGGCTTGAAATGCAGGCAACGTGGTAGACTCTTGACGGGACAAGGCATCAGCCTTGCGATTATCTTTACCAGGCCGGAAGGTTACGACAAAATCAAATTCGGCAAAAAAAAGCATCCAGCGTAATTGCCGAGGGGTCAATAGTCTGGCGGAACTCATGAATTGAAGGTTACGATGATCAGTATATACTGTAACAGTGTATTTGGCACCCAACAAATGATGTCTCCATTCTTTAAAGGCGTCATGAATCGGCAGAAGCTCTTTTTCAGCGATGACATAGTTCTGTTTGGCTTCGTTCAACTTCCGAGACATATAAGCTACAGGATGAAGTTGACCAGTGTCTTTATCTCGTTGTGATAAGATGGCTCCTATTGCTTCATTTGAAGCATCAGCTTCCACTATGAAAGGTTGATTCGTATCAGGATGAGTCAAGACTGGGGCAGTGGAGAAAGCTTCCTTCAAAGTCAAGAAGGCTTGATCAGCTTCTGGGGACCATACAAACTTTTATTTCTTTCTTAGTAGCTTAGTGATTGGAGCCACTGTCTGGGAGAAATGATTTATGAACCTCCGGTAACAATTTGCAAACCCCAGGAAACATTGTACATCACGAACAGTCTTTGGGGTGGGCCAATCAGATATGGCTTTTACTTTCTTTTCTGCAATCACCATACCTTGAGGGGTAAGAATGACCCCTAAAAACTCAACTGTGGTCACATGAAACTCACACTTGGTTAGTTTGCAATATAAATGGTGTTTTCGAAGGGCTGCAAGAATTTTCTTGACATGTTGGACATGTTCGTTTTCATTGTCTGAGTAGATCAAAATGTCATCGATGTAGACTATGGCAAATATGTTGAGGTACTCTCTAAGAACGTCATTCAAGAAAAATTTAAATGCTGCTGGAGCATTGCACAGACCAAAAGGCATGACAGTGTATTCAAAAAGGCCATATCTTGTCTTGAACGCTGTTTTCCATTCGTCACCCTCTCTCATTCTGACCAAATGATAAGCACCTCGAAGGTCAAGCTTTGTGTAGATTTTTCCTTTCTTTACTTGTTCCAATAAGACCGGAATTAGGGGCAAAGGATATTTATTCTTGATGGTGACTTTGTTCAAACCCCTATAGTTGATGCAAGTTCGAAGTTCTCCATGAGCTTTTGGAACAAAAAACAAAGGCGAAGCTGCAGGAGACTTAGAGGGGCGAATGAAGCCATTCTCCAAAAATTGATCTAGGTATTTTCGTAAATGTTGATTTTCATGTTCTGACAGGGCATATACACGACAGTTGGGAAGTATTGCACCTGGGGCTAGATCAATTTGACAGTCATAAGATCTATGAGGAGGTAGAGTCTCTACTCCTTTCTCATCAAATACATCTTTGTAAGATGAATACTGTTTGGGCAGCTGAATTTCTTTCTCCGCGGCAGTAGCTATGTAAGAGTTGCAAACTTTTGGTACTTGAATCTTTTGGAGACATTGTTCGTTACATAGCGCAGATGAGAACATGATTTTTCGTTCTGCCCAATTGATTTCCGGATTGTGATGAGTAAACCATGGAAAGCCGAGGATAATCCCATATTGGGGAGCATGGATCAAGTCAAAGATGATTTTCTCTTTATGTTTCTTTCTTTGAATCTTATCTTCACAAATCATTGACAAGCGAATAGTCTGAAAAGTTACCGGACCTCCAGTCAAGAGTTTTGCATCGACTGCCTGGATGATTTCTGGGGTCTTTTTTTCAATACATGGGATCCCCCATGCACGAACCAATTGGACATCAACAAAATTCCCGGTAGCCCCAGAATCGACTAGAGCTTTTTTTAAATAGATCTTTTTCTTGACCTGAACTCTTATTTCCAGTTTAAGATGTCTAGATTGTGAAGGGTCCACAGTGACACCCAAGAGAAACCCTTCTCTGCATCTCGGATGTTTTAGTTTTCCAACTCGACTGGTTCATTGGCTGCGACCTTCTGAACTGGACCTTGCTTGTTCTTTGATTTGATTGGACAATCTTTAGCAAAATGACCTTTCGCCCACAATAAAGATATTGTCCATTTTTCTGCGGAGGTCCTTTTCATCTGTGGTCAAAGGTCTTCTGATTCCAATTTCCATCGGTTCCGGCGTTCTTTCTTTCGGAGTTCTTGAGTCTCTGTTATCATGAATGTGCCATGAATATTTTTCAATCTTTTTGTGCGTTCCTTTACGTTCTGCTAAACGATGATCAAGTCTCAAGACAAGATTTATTAATTCTTGACAGTCTGTAGGTTGTGGATCGATTTGCGCTAAGATATCTTTTAATTCCTCTTTGAGTCCCTTGTAAAACAAGACTGCTTGTTTTTCTTCAGGCCAGGATGTCTGAGCAACCAGCCGGTTAAATTTGCTAAATACGACACTAGGTCTTGATTTCCTTGGCGTAAATCTAATAATTTACGATCTGCTGACTGTGTTACAGTTCTACGATCAAAAACTCTCTCAAATTCACGAACAAAATTTCTCCAGTTATACAACAAGGGACTATTTTTACGCCCAAGAGGAATTGCCCAAGTAGCTGCATCCCCAGCCAGATATGATAAGAAGAAAGTTACTTTGGACTGGGCATCGGGAAAAGTATTTGGTCTGCAGGTGAAGTGTAGTTCCACTTGAACCAGGAAAGATTGTGCTTTCAAAGGGTCACCTGAGAAACGTTCTGGGGGAGCTAAAGGAATTGCAGAAGGAACATTTAGGGAAATCGGATTACTTCCAGAAGCCTGAGAAGAAGTACCTGGCCAAGACACACCTGTGGGACTTTGTTCCTTCTTCTCTACCTTATCTTGCAACTGACTCACTCTCTCTGCTATGCTAGTTGTCAATTCTTTGAATGATACCACCTCTGCTTGGAGCTGGGTGATAGCCTTGACTAACTCGTCTAGCGTGGCCATGCTGAGAACATACACAAGCCAGGAGGATAATAATTCATGGGCTCACTATTCTGTCAGAGTCACCAGATCCTCGGGGTCTGTGCACGTTCTCAACACGTCCACCACTGAACAGCTCCAAGACTCTGATAGATAAGTCACAGAGACTGAGAGAGTTCAAGAGGGAAAGAGGGGATTAGGAAGGGAACAGCTGGGAAGGAGACCTGTAGTAAGAAAAAGGTTGGAACACACAATATGAAAATTATATCTCCTGAAATCAATACTAGACTATGATTCTAAGCCTAGTCACTCTGAAAACATGAACAATCTAAGAGTTAAGTTTAAAATGACTACGTTTCAAGATGGCCGGATACCTGTAGGGGAATCAAAATGAATTAAATGAAAACTTTCTTATTCAAGTACTTTCCTTTACATGAGAATCAGAAAAAACTATCTGACTAAATTTTAAACCAGTCATATAAATCCTGTTTTGAGAATGTATACTAGGACCATACAATATTGCATCTAGAAACTCTGGCCTTCTGTGTACTCTTAAAATGTTTCAACACAAATTGCACATATTGCAGTTATATATAGGTATATATATATAGTAAACACCATAAAAGGATTGTGCACCATGAATAACACAATATGGATTCAGGAAACAAATCACATAACTTGTCAACTCGAATATTACATAATAAATATCTTAGAATAGTAGCATACAATAAACAACATGAATTAAACTCGAGGAGAGAATCGTGCGTCTTGCCAATTTGAGTGTACCATGTAAAATACCAAGAAATGGTAGCACGCAATGAATATCAAAGTCAAATCATCATTAATCGAATCGAGCGTCTTGCCGATTCGTAAAACACGATGTAAATGTCAAGGAATAACAGCTCACAATAAATAACAAAATCAAAGTACAATGAAACGAATCATGCTTCTTTTGCCGATTCTTAAGCCACCATGTAAAATGTCAAGAAATGGTAGTGCGCGATGAACAACAAAGTTAAATGCTCATGAAACGAGTTGTGCGTCTTGCCAATTCGTAAAACATCATGTAAATGTCAAGAAATAGTAGCGCGCAATGGACAACAATGTCTAAACACCATAAAACGAATCGTGTGTCTTGCCGATTCTTAAGCCACCATGTGAATGTCAAGAAATGGTAGCGCGCAATGAATAACAAAGTCAAACCTTTATGAAATAAATTGCGCGTCTTGCCTATTTGTAAACTACCATATAAATGTCAAGAAATGTTAGCGCTCAAGTAATCTGTTACTCATTTAAGAATTTAAACCAAGAATATGAAAATTCTAAATAACAGTGTCGGGACAGTCCAACCACCGTCTTACCACCTGGAACAATGATCACCAATGAAGGATTAGGGCAGAAGACTGGAAGATCCAAATAGGCCGCCGGGACAGGAGCTCAGGAAGAAGCTGCTGCTCTGCACCGGGACCTCTGAATAGTGAGCACTGGGAGTTGGGCTTGCTCTCTTTTATAGAGTCTTGGCCCAGCCCAGAACCACGCCCAGGCATGTTGCAGGGAAAGTCTCTGGAAGGCCCTGGAAAGGGGCCACACCCTAACACTCTGAAAACCTGCAGCAGTACATTGCAAAGGAACAGTATTTGTAAGCATATTAAAAAGAAGTTTTCAGGACTGAACTCTGCAATGCAAAAGGTTAAACAACAACATATCAGCACAATGCATAAATTACTTTGTTTTGAGAGTGCTGGGTTATTGCATTTTTGTTGCCAATAGAGCGCGTACTACTCTGGTGTTGACACTTCTTCAAATTCTTCAGAAGTTTAAGAGCCTCAAGAGTTAAAGGTTAATATGCAAATTTGCAATGGCAACCATATTATAGTTCTTAATGGTCCCAAAAGTCTTTAGAACACCAGCATCAGATTTTGATTGAGAAAATGCGGATTGAAAAGCAACTATGAGCACAAAACCCTGAAAGGCACAGCTATTACAATTTTTGTCATTTTTATCTTGTTTTACTCAGCTAAATATTAGCGTGGAGTCCTTTTGTGGTGTTTTCACCATGTTACTGTGTGTGTGTATATATATACAAATACTTTGCACGTTGCCTCTAAGATAAGCCTGACTGCTCATACCAAGCTACCAAAGGTGTGAGCAGGGGTTATCTTAACTGTATGACTCACTTACCGTGACTAGAGTGACAATCTCTACTTGGACAGAGTGCAAACCATTGCCAATTAGAGACCCCATTTCTTACATTGGTGATCAGCGGTGATGACAGGACTTGTATTTGTACTTTACAGACAATGACTGCTGTACACTACTTTCATTTTGCAGACCATCACACCCCAAAGGGCTAGTTTCATTATTCTCTTTTTGCAACTTTGATTCACAATCATGCCTCAGTCTGGTGAGCCATCAGTTGGAGCTGGAGAGTTGGTGTTTGAGCAGTAGAGATTTGAGACTGTTAGAAATGGGGTTTCTGGTTGGCTAGGGTATGCACCTCAGCCAGGCAGAACTTACCCACTCTAGTCAGGGCAAGGGAGTTACACGTCCAAGATAACCCCTGCTCACCTCCTTGGTAGCTTGGCACGCGCAGTCAGGCTTAACCCGGAGGCAATGTGTAGTGTTTGCACAACACACACACACATGTGACGCAATATCCCCACCACAAAGGAAACACAACACCTGATTATATGAAAATATACTGTATTGTACACAACGCAATTATCAGACCAAACATCACATATCAGTACTATCCTGCTACCTTAGCAGTTGTCAGAACGTTACACATTAGTTACTCTGCAAACTAGCAGTAGTCACACATAACACACAGGTTACTTAGTATTCTGCAACATAAGCAGTAGTCAGGAAACATGTTATCACATTAGAACACTTGTCATAAGAATGTCATAAAACACCCATAGTAGGAACATTAGAAAACATATGGCAAGTTAGGGAAACATATTAGCAAGTCATGCCCATAAAAGGAACATTTGCAGATGTATATGACACACCATCAAAAACAGGTAGGCAATATATAAATCAGGAGAAGTCTCTAATAAGAACTTATGTTCTATATATTGTTCCTTTAACAGTACCTGGCTTGATGAAGGCACCTCCAGTGCCTAGAGGATGAACAATGGGGCCCCCGGTGCTCCTATGCGCAAAATGGGGGCCTCTGACATCCTTTTGTGGAGAAGAGGGCGGCACGCACCTCCTCTATATTATTGACGGGCCCCTCTAGGGACCGGGATTACTGGGGGCCATCCAGGAAGCGCTTTTCAAAGGGCTAAGGACATACTTATAGCCCGGGTTGCGGCGGTGATTCCAGCATGAAACAGGTGCCTCGAAGTGCCTGAGGGCACGGAAGAGCACTCTCTCAGCGCAAAGGGGATATCAAGGCAGCACTCCTTGTGCAGGGAAAAGTTACAGGGGTCAGGGGCCACGGCACCCTGCCCCTGGGAACAATGAAGCAGGAAGGAGCACAAGGATGGTGGGTCCAGCTACAGGCCAGCACAAGGGGTGCAGATGATGGCAGTTCCTCCTAGTGAACACGCAGGTCACAGGTTAGCACAGCAGCAGCAGTCCAAGGCGGTTTCCTGGTGAGTCCATTCAGCAGCGTCTTGTGTCCAGGTTCAATTTCCAAGAGTGTTCAAATTGTGGGGAAAATTCCCCTGTACTTATAGTCAGTTCTTACAGTGTTTCACAATGGTTGGGAGAGGAGGTTCTAGCCAGTTACAACTGGTTGTGGGAGTACCCCCTCTCTCCTTTCAGCACAGGCTCCAAACATCAGTGAGGGGGTTAACGACCCTATTGTGTGAGGTCAGGGCACATCCTTTACAAATGTAGGTGTGACCCGCCTCTCCCTTCTCTCAGCCCAGGAAGAATATTCAGTATGCAGATGCACCTCTGTGACACCTCCACCCTCCCTGTTACAGGCTGTCTGAAAAGTATGCACAAAGCCCCAACTGTCACTCTGCCCAGACGTGGATTGGAGTCAAGCTGCAAAACACCAGAGTCATGAGCACAGATAAATGCGCACTTTCTAGAAGTGGCATTTCTGTGATAGTACTAAAAAATACACCCATACCAGTAAGCAGTATTTATTATCACCATCACAACCATACCAAACACGCCTACGCTACCCCTCATAAATCAGACAATACCCCTTACACATATGGCAGGGCATTTCTAATGCAATCCTATGAGAAGGCAGCACTCACAGCAGTGAGACACCAAGTTAGGCTGTTTGTCACTACCAGGGCAGGCCATGCAATATGGCACATGTCCTGCCTTTCTACATACATGGCACCCTGCCCATAAGGCTAGCTAGAGCGTACCTTAGGGGTGACTTACATGTAGTAAAAGGGGAGTTCTGGGCCTGGCAAGTACGTTTAGATGCCAGGTCCCTGTGGCAGAAAACTGCGCACACAGGCCCTGCGCTAGCAGGCCTGAGACAGGTTTAAAAGTCTACTTCAGTGGGTGGCACAAGCAGCGCTGCAGGCCCACTAGTAGTATTTAATTAACAGGCCCTGGGTATAGCGATACCACTGTACAAGGGACTTATAGGTAAATTAAATATGCCAATTAGATATATGCCAATCATACCAACTTTAGATGGGAGAGCACCTGCACTTTAGCACTGGTCAGCAGTGATGAAGTGCTCAGAGTCCTAGAGCCAACAGCGAGAGGTCAGAAAAACCAGGAGGAAGGAGGCAAAAAGACTGGGGATGACCCTGCGTAAGGCAAAAAGTCCAACAGAGACCTATTCGGTGCTTCAGCTCAAAAAGTTCTACAAGGAACTCGAATGTCCTATTAAAGGCCTCACTAAAAAGGAGGAGTTGCAAAAGGCGCTGAGGGCCTGATTGGCAGCAAAGGAGGCTGATGAGCAAAGAGGGGAGGAGAATGCTATTGCAGAGGGAGAGGAGTAGGACCTGCATGATTATTTCTAGAAGAATCAGGATTTGCCTGGGGGAAGGCACCTTCCAGGGCAAGCATCATTGTTTCCTCAAGAAATCTGACCCCAAAGGAGCTGGGACAAGCATGAAGTGCAGGTTAAGTTGGAACTAGCCAAGTTCAAAGAGAGGCAAAGAAAAAGAAAATCACCATGGAAGAAAATAAAGTGCTTTTAGCTCAAGAGCTGAGCTTGAAGGAGATGGATTTCAAGAGCAGGACCAGCACAGATGGTGGCAGCAGTTCTCCAGTGCAGTTTGAGGGGAAAGTACATTTACTCAAGGATGTGGTGAAGGATTTTTTATGAGGGGATGATATAGAGCAGTGGTTTAAGGGTTATAAGTGTCAGGACCCAACAACTCTGGCTATTTTTTCAAAATCCTCAAGGGTGTTGTTTTAATCATGTGAGTGTAGCACCACTGGATTGCTTGTAACGTCATTGTAATGTCTGCATTACAGGATAGATATTGCCAATGTTTGATATGCTCTTGATGTTGCCAATGCTTGTTCCACTATACAGTTGTTTTCACCAATGCTTGTTGAACACACTTGACTGTGTTATGTCCTCATGCTTCTAAATGTGTCAGGTTCACTTGTTTATTGGTTGCCAGGCAACCACCACACCCACAAGGTCTCCAGGGAGCAGCTGCCTCCTGTTTTCAAAGATATGAGTCATGCTGGCTATAAATACTCTTGCTGTGTCTATGACTCTGCTTGGCTTGCTTCCTGTCTGGCAAGGAAAGTCCTCTGCACTCTGGAATTCCCTCTAGGCCCCACCCACTGCCCTCTTGACTCAGCTGGCAGCAAAGAGCCTCAGCAGAGACGTTCTGGAAAAAACACACTTCTGTCAGCTAAGTGGAACATGCTGTCTGGAATCTGTATGTGTAGAATTTTATTATGGTCGCATTGTTTTTTGGTGAAAGCTGAAAACTGAGACTGATTGCACTCTAGCCTTCTTGAGACTTTGAAAGGCCTCTTCTAAGGACATAGACATGATTTATGAGTGGGGCCTTGATGAGGGTTGAATAGCAGATTTAGAGTGGGGCCTTGACAACTTTTGTTTTGTGACTTAGAACTGTGACAGAACTTCACTATCCTCCACTTGTTTATTTTTGTACTAATAGTGATTCCGCAATTCAGTTCTAGGATTATTTTAAGTGTGAGTTTACTTGCTTTTGGTATTGCAATTCATGTTATGTTAATTGTGATTATGCAATTCAGTGCTAGGAATACTCTACTTGTGAGTTTTTTTGCTTTTGGTATTGTAACTCATTTTATGTTGTAGTTTTACCATAGAAAACCTAATGTGAAAGTGCAGATCCATTAAAGAGACTTGCCGAACTTCCTAATCCGTGAGAAGAGAGAAAGGGCCAGGTTACTGATTTTACCAGGTGAATGTGCTGTGATAACCAAACTAGACAAATTAAATGAGATCAGTGCATGCCTTTTTTAATGTTTTTTAATGAGACCAGTGCATGCTTTATTGAATGCTGTGAAACAGGTTCTTAATAGCACATAGCTTCACCAATAACATAATTCATCACAGAAAGGCAGCTTCCAGGGGCTCTACTGCCAGTCCTCAATAACCTGAAGAGCCGCACCCAGCTGGACCTGGTAATGAGGAGTGCAGTGTTTCTTTTTCTCTTTTTCCAAATCCCCTTTCCTTTTGGGGCAGGCCTCCTGGTACAATCAGCGGCACCAAGAGGTGCCTCAGGAGGTTGGGAGAACAGTCTTTTGTCCTGCAGACAGCCTGGTTTTCAGTAGAGTGGCTGAGCCCCAACATAAAAGCCAACCCACAACATTCAGGACTGCCTGGGAAATGGAATCCCTGGATGAATCTTCCGAAGCCTTTAAGCATGCATTGCCACCTGACAAGGACTCTCCTTCTTTGGCAGCTATCACAAGTACCCTACAGGGCTTACAGCAGGAGGTGGCAGCCCTTCGACTTGAAAATACTTAAATGCTTTACAAGTTACGTACACAAAAGCACCAGGATTTTTCATTGGAAGATACTAGATACAAGCCAAGAACCACCATTGTACATCCACCATGTTTTCAATATACTGACTTCGGCCATAGTACTAACCCAAGTTTATCTTTCCCTACACAACCCATACAGGTCAATGTCACATACCTACCCAGTTCCCTTAGCTCTCCCTGAGTGTTTTTTTGATGACAGTGCCAAATACCAAACTTTTATGAACCAATGTCACCTACAATTTCTCTGCCGTCCAATGGCCTTCCCAAATGATGCCGCCAAGGTGGCATTTCTAATATGTTATCTAGGAGGAAATGCCGTAACCTCGTCTGTTCCCCTAGTGGAACGGAACAACCCATTGCTCTATGACTTTGCCCGCTTTAAGGAATCCATGCGTAGACTTTTTGCTAAACATTTGTTTATTCAAACCAGCGACAATGAGTTGCTGAGTCTACGTCAGAGAAATAAAGATTTTTTAACCTACATCACCTCTTTTAATAGCCTGGTTGCTGAGTCTGAGTGGCCTGAAGAAAAATGTACCTCTATCTTCTACAGAGGCCCTCGTGACGAACTTAAGGATGTTCTAGCCCAGAAAGCTGACCCGCCCAGTGTGTGCTCACAGTTTATTGTCCTGGTGGTTCATTTAGATAACCATTTGGCAGAAAGAAGAGGTGAGAAATCACGGGGTGAAACTCGAACAGTGGTGGTTAAGCGAGAAAGGAAACAACCAACCACTTCTAATCATGACTCCTCAGAACTCATGCGAATTGTAGGAGTGAGAGTAACCTTGTCCAAGGAAGAGAAGGAGTGAAGAAGTAAGTTGAATTTATGTCTGTACTGTGGCAAACCTGGGCATTTTTTGCAAGAATGTATAAATGAATCCACTTCTTCTGAGAAAGCAATGTTGGGGGCGAAGCTTGCCAAGCCTCAAAATGGGCACGCTGTGAGAGTGCTCCGTCAGCCACCCTACAATCCGTTCATAATCCTGCATAACGAGCGAGCTACAGAATCTGCCTAGGTACGGCATTTCTCGGTGTCAGTGTCCCGGTGATGGAAATTGAAGCAGCTGCTGGGGCGATCGCCTGCGCCTGCGGTGGTTGGCACTGAGGCCTAGAAAGACCTGCGGGATGGCGTGCTTGGAAGAGGTCCCGGCTGGTCGGCTCCTCCTCTGGCCGCAGGTTGAACTGGGGTGGCGTCCTGTAGAGGTGCGGGAGAGCTGCGGACGAAAACAGCGGTAGTTGCGGCTTGGACGTCGGCTGGAGCTGGATGCCACGTTTCGGATTGCCCCGAGGCGACAGCAGCGCCGAGAGGTGCGGCAGCTGGGGGCTGAGCTGGGGTGCGGCAGTGGGGGGTCATGCTGTTGGAACATGGGAGTGGACCTACGCTATGGAGCCTAATGGGGAGTCTCATGCGGCTGCCTGTCCTGGGGTGTGCCAGCACTGTTCCACACTCGTGAGATTGGCCCCCGCCCCGACTATTATTGAACTCCGACTCCTGGAGATGGCTGCCCTGGGGCGGTCCACTGAGGATCCCACAGACTAAAAAGCAATAACATTGGGGGTGCTCCTTGGGCAACTGGTGAGGTGACACATCGGCCCAGATTGGGTCCCTACTGGGGCAGAGCGGTGTGGCTAGTGGTCTGTGGGACAGAGCGGTCGGAGAGAAACAGTGCAGTACTGTGCAGAGTGCAATTGGTGCCCACAGGTCGAGGCACGTGGCATTGCAGTGGCGTGGAGAGTTTTGACTGAAACTACGTGCCCTCCGAGAGCTACACTATGGGCAAGTCAGACAAAACCCAAGCCAAGCTGCAATTTGAGTGGCGTAAAACAGGTGGCCCCCCTAGTGAAGATGCAGGACCTGGCCAGGCAGGAGGATCGGGTGTGCCAGCAGGTGAGGAACAGGACCTGAGACAAATCCTGGTGGCAATGCAGCACAGCTAAACCAAATCGATAGGAAGATTGATTCCCTCTCCTACAGCATGGACAGAATGACTGAATGCTTAGACAAACATGCAGAGAGATTGGATCAGTCGGAAAGGCGTGTATCAGAGGTGGAGGATGGTCAGATGGAATTGAACGCTGGGCAGACCAAACTGAGTAAAAGTGTGAGCTACTTCCAGGCCAAAGTGGACGACTTGGAGGCCAGATCCAGGAGAAAGAATTCACGCATAGTTGGTATAGCGGAGTCCACTGCGATTGATAACATTACAAGCAAAAGGTAAAGTCCCACTCAAAGAATCTTAAAATTGAATCCAGCAGATATAGGAAAACCCATGGTTAAGCAACTCAAGTTAGTATTTATTTCATTGTAGTACAGTTGTTTTGAATCCATATATCAAAGAGTCATTTCATTTTCAAGAAAAAAACAGAATATAAATTGGTGACAAGAAAGGTCAGCCAACACGTGTTTCGCACCCTCTGGCTATTTAGCCGGGGCTTTCTCAAGGCTGAAAAAGAAGGAAAGGATCAGATTCTAGAACAAAGTTAATCTTGTGAGGAAAGGAAAGATAAGATACCATCAGGCACCACCGAGTAGTGAACAAAAGCTGATTACGTGAGGTCTGATTTCTTCTAATATTCTATTCCAGGAATTGGAAGATCCTTGAACCCAGACGTAGTAAAGATTGGAAGGGATTATGGTAGTATTAAGGGCTACAAAAACTACACAAAAGTCAAAGAGAAGGAAAGATCAGCAAGGAATTAAGCGTGCTGCAAAATCTGTGATGTTAAAAAGAAAATGTAAAGTTCAATCGGAAACCAAGATGGTCACTAGATTAGTTTTGTGGTCACACAGATATGAAAAGAAATTTGAAAGAAATACATTTTTGGTAGTTTAAAACTCCGAAATGTAGTGCCCAGGTCCGGAAAAACCGGAAGATGCCCTAAAAACATTGCTTAAAGGTAAGAGCAAATATAAGAGCGAGTAATAAAAGAATATGAAATATAAACAGACATACTGTGCAAAGTCAAATAAGTGAAACAATCATTATGGTTTAGATATTGAGTAGATCATATTCTGTAAAAAGAACAATGGTCAAATATGAGGTAAACTAAACTTTAGAAGAGAGTATGAGAGAGCAGATATACTGATAATAACAGCTTTGATGTAGATTGTTAGCTAGCTTGAATGTTACATGCAAGTTAAATTTTACAGTTAAAAGGTCAATTGATTTTCTAGAAGTTCATAAGTCAGAGAGGCCACCTTTAAAAAGGAAATGTGTTGGAAAATTGAGATAAAACCCTGGTTGGGAACTGTATAGGGTAAGAGGAGGCTCGGTATATTCGTAAAGTTCTCACCTGTGGAATGCTCGAAAAATCGGGGGGCCGCGAATAGGCAGCAAAATTAGAAAACGTGACGGGCGCGAGAGCGCCGGGGTCTCGTTTAAATACCTGGTGCGGAAGGGGTAGTCCTACCTCGTCTTCGTTTTTAGGGTGAAAGCAAAAACTGACTATTTGTATATGCTGATATATGTTAAGTCCTAGATTTTGGCTGTTTCTTTGAGATGTATCTGTCAGTGTCATGTTTGATGTATCTCTGGTGCTAGTGACATCACTGCTTCCAATCTCTTCATTTCAGCTTTTTTGTTTTTTCATTTGTTTTTTCTTTTTTCATTTGTCAGTGGCCTTCTATTTGTCCTTTTCCTTTTTCAACCTATTTTTTATCTTTCACTTCCCCCCCCAAAAAAATGTTTTTTCAGTTCTTTATTAATTTCTTTCTCCCCTTTTCCCAGCCTCTCTTCTATGTACTTTATCCCACTTTCTCTTCAACCTACTTCCCTCTTAATAGTGCCCTGCTAATTTCCTTTCTTTCGATTATTATGAGTATTACACCACTCTAAAATCGCAGCACTCTTCTGCCGGGTCCCCAAAGATGGCGCTTTCCATCCTAGTGACCGGCAGTCCGTTTTTGCTTTCACCCTAAAAACGAAGACGAGGTAGGACTACCCCTTCCGCACCAGTTATTTAAACGAGACCCAGGCGCTCTCGCGCCCGTCCCGTTTTCTAATTTTGCTGCCTATTCACGGCATCCTGATTTTTCGAGCATTCCACAGGTGAGAACTGTAGCACGATTGTCACATTTATATTCTTTACGAATATACCGAGCCTCCTCTTACCCTATACAGTTCCCAACCAGGGTTTTAACTCAATTTTCCAACACATTTCCTTTTTAAAGGTGGCCTCTCTGACTTATGAACCTCTAGAAAATCACTTGACCTTTTAACTGTAAAATTTAACTCGCATGTAACATTCAAGCTAGCGAACAATCTACATCAAAGCTGTTATTATCAGTATATCTGCTCTCTCATACTCTCTTCTAAGGTTTAGTTTGCCTCATATTTGACCATTGTTTTTTTTACAGAATATGATCTACTCAATATCTAAACCATAATGATTGTTTCACTTATTTGACTTTACACGGTATGTCTGTTTATATTTCATATTCTTTTATTACTCGCTCTTATATTTGCTCTTACCTTTAAGCAATGTTTTTGGGGCATCTTCCGTTTTTTCCGGACCTGGGCACTACATTTCGGAGTTTTAAACTACCAAAAATGTATTTCTTTCAAATTTCTTTTCATATCTGTGTGACCACAAAACTAATCTAGTGACCATCTTGGTTTCCGATTGAACTTCACATTTTCTTTTTAACATCACAGATTTTGCAGCACGCTTAGTTCCTTGCTGATCTTTCCTTCTCTTTGACTTTTGTGGAGTTTTTGTAGCCCTTAATACTACCATAATCCCTTCCAATCTTTACTACGTCTGGGTTCAAGGATCTCCCAATTCCTGGAATAGAATATTAGAAGAAATCATTCCTCACGTAATCAGCTTTTGTTCACTACTTGGTGGTGCCTGATGGTATCTTATCTTTCCTTTCCTCACAAGATTAACTTTGTTCTAGAATCTGATCTTTTTCTTCTTTTTCAGCCTTGAGAAAGCCCCGGCTAAATAGCCAGAGGGGGCGAAACACGTGTTGGCTGACCTTTCTTGTTACCAATTTGGATTCTGTTTTTGTCTTGGAAAAGAAATGACTCTTTGATTTATGGATTCAAAACGCCTGTACTACAATGAAATAAATTCTAACTTGAGTTGCTTAACCACGAGTTTTCGTATATCTACTGGATTCAACTTTAAGATTCTTTGAGTGGGACTTTACCTTTTGCTTGTATTGTATATCCCCTTTTGAGGACGTGGGTCCTTGTCCTCTGGCTAAGTCCCCCAACTCATCTCATGAACTAGGCATTTCATACAGGGGAATAGTGCCTTTGGACCCTCTCCATCTCTGGAGATTGTTTTGCGATTGATAACATGGAAAGTGTTATTGAACGCTTGTCAGTCCAGCTGCTGGGACGCACCACCTTTTCTGACTTGATGGTAGTTGAAAGGGCCCACAACTCATTGGCGACCCACCTGCCTCCGCATGCCCCTCCACGCCCTATAATAGTGAGATTACTGAACTACAGGGACCGGGACGCGGCTTTGCGCTGAGCCAGGGAACTGAAGACACTGCATCATGAAGGCATGACTATCCAGCTATACCGGGATTTCACATTGCCAGTGCAGGAGGCAAAACAACAGTTTATTGCTGGGAAAAAAACAACTTAGAGCCCTACAACTGGAATATCGTATGCTTTACCCAGCTAAGTTACGTGTGGAGGTGGACAGGAAGCCGCTGTTTTTCACAGATCACAAAAAACTCGCTCAATTTATTAAGTGTAGAGCGGCGAGTAATGGGGACTGTGGTAGTGACGACACTGATTCCCATGCAGCTGAAGATTGAATTGTCCATTCCTGGAGTGTGCCCGCGGGGGTATTGATGGCACCATGGTGTTGTGTACAATACTGTTATAATTTAGGACTTTTGCTGTCCTCAGGTGGTCAGTTGTGGGACTCCGGCTCTGCTGGTTACCATGGGTGCAGTTGGTATTTTTGTGCTCCTTGATAATAATGGAGGAGCCTTTTTGATCCTAACTTACCATCTTTTTCGGAATATGAATCAATCTACCGCTTGCTGGTTTGTTTGTTATAACTGTTGGTGGCTGACGTATAAGTGCAGTACGAAGCGGCTGGGTAACATCCACCTAAGCGTGTACCACACTTATGGAAGGGAACAGGGGTAGTTTTCTCTGGTGAGGGGGTTGTTGTGTGTTTAATGTCAGCTAGTCGAGTTGGGGCAGTGCCTGCTGTGGGATGGGGGTGGGAGTTGAGGGTTATTTTGTACTTTCACTGCAGATATTGTACTGTATGTATCCAATCAAGCGATTGCAGACATATGAATGGGACGGGACTGGCAGGCTATTGTGATCACTATGCATACAATGTCACATGATCCTTGGTACCCGGATCACGCGAGGACCCCGGGCTGGCTTAAACTGGTTACGTGGAATGTAAGAGGCTTAAATGATGCTCGAAAAGTCTGTAAGGTGGTAGCCTACTTACACAGGCACAAAGTTGATCTTGCTCTTCAGCAAGAGACACATTTAGCACTGGGCAGCCCCATGCTCAACCCTAGACGCTTACAAGAACAATTTGTGGTGGCAGGTTTCACTACTCATGCATGGGTGTAATGATCTGGGCTTCACGGCACTCGGTGTGGACCTCACGGAGGTTGTGGCGGATCCAGGAGGGAGGTATGTAGTAGCATGATGTGATGGGAGTGTTGCTCCTTTTTTGCTGGTGGGGATCTATGGCCCAAATTTTGATAATCCTCACTTTTCTTACAAGTTGGCTGCTGGGGTGGGCTCATGGGGGGGTTTCCGCAGATCTGGGGGGGAGACTTCAACTATACGCTAGACCCCATGCTTGACAGATCGGGTGGGGGCGACCGTAGGCTGGCAGCAGCAGCTAGAGCAGTGATGAAAGTGGCATTTGATCTGGGGCTGGTGGATGTGTAGCGAGATAGGCATTCAGACAGAGGCGGGTATACACACTACTCTGCTGCACATAATCTACAGACGCCCATAGATTTGTGGCTAGTTGCCAGGAGCCTCTTGGGCGGCGCACACCCGGGGGCTCTGTGGCCGAGGACATATTCTGACCATTCCCGGGTCCCATTGAGTGTGGCTGTGGGTGTGCGGGTGCCCCCCCCTTCTCATGGCACTTCCCTCCCTATTCGCTGTTAGATTCAGTTTTCCGGAAAGAGCTAGCCACGGCGATTAAATACTTTTTCCAACTTAATAAGGGTTTGGTGGCTAGTATGGGCACAGTGTGGGGAACATTCAAGGTGTATATCAAAGGGGGTCACAATCTCTAAGCCTGCTCGAGTTTTGCGGTCGATCAGGGGGCACCTATGCACACTAGAACCGGAGCTGGCGCAGTTAGAGCAGGAACAGGTGCTCAGCACTAATGACCGGACTCTGGGCAGCATACGTGCTAAATTGACTGAGTTTAAAGACACTGCGATGGCTGAGGTTCAGCACATGGGGAAACATTCTATGGCTCGGGTGTATGGAGAGGGGGAGAGACCGGGATCGACTTTGGAGAAGGTCATTCATCCAACAAAGATAACAACTTGATTACAGTAATACAGGCAGAAGATGGTAGCGAAATCCAGGAGCCGGAGTTAATACCCAATAGATTTCATAAGTACTATGAATCTCTTTACTCCTCTAGGGTTGTTCAGGATTCAGAGGGTTTGCTTGATTACTTAATGCATATTGAGATGTCGAGAATGGCAGCCGTAGATGGAGAGTCTCTCAGCGCACTTCTGATATTAGAAGAAATGAACAAAGCGATAGGTGGCATTGCAGAGGGAAAGGCCCCGGGCCCTGATGGGCTCACTGTAAAGTTTTATAAAGCCTACAAAAACCTACTATTTCCTAATCTCAAAGAGGTTTTTGAGGAGATGGCAGAGAACGGTCTTATGCCCCCTTCCATGCATGAGGCAATGCTGATCACGCTAATTAAGCTGGGTAAGCCCCGGGTGCAGTGCTCATCTTATCACCCGCTATCTTTATTGAATGCGGATGTTAAAATATATGCCAAGATATTGGCGGATCGGTTAGCCAAGCTGCTACCAAAAATGGTGCGGCCGGAGCAATCGGGATTCGTGCCGGGCCACAGTCTTACTATGAGCCTCCGAACACTGTTTGGTGCATGCAGAATATAAACCCAGAACTGAAGGCTGTGGCACTGTTTTTAGACGCTGAAAAGGCATTCGACTCTGTGAAATGGTGTTTTATGAAGGCGGTTCTGCGGCAGTTTGGAGTGGGGGATATATTTAAACATCTGGTGTCCATGCTATACGGGGAACCACTAGCCAGAGTGAAAATAAATAGTTACTGATGCATTCCCTATCACCAGAGGCACCAGGCAGGGAAGCCCACTGTCCCCTCTCCTATACGCAATTGTTGCTGAGTCTTTGGCTTGTTCCTTACAGGAATACCACGGTCATCGGGGTCTCTGCTTCTCCGGCTGCACCCTCTGCTTTCGGCCTATGCAGATGACACGTTATTATACATCAAAAACCCACAACGTAATGTTGCTCCGGTCCTGTGAGAGATAGCGTGGTATGGTACCTTTTCCGGCCTTAAAGTAAACTGGGGCAAATCCATTATGTTCCCCCTGACGCCAGCGATATCACAGGTAGATGTGGGATTCCCTCTCATGTGGGAGGCGGGCTCGGTCAGATACCTGGGCATCGAAGTCCATACGGACCCAAAGGTGGTGTTGACAGATAACTACATGACCGCTCTTGAGACACTAGCAGGTGATATTGAGAGGTGGATTAGACTCCCGCACTCATTGATGATCCACGTAGCACTTATGAAAATGGTATTGCTCCCTCGATTTCTGTTCCTATTTCAGAATATCCATATGTCATTACTGAAACATACTTTGCAGCTTTGAAAGGGTTACTTATCAGACTAGCATGGGTGGGTAAACTGCCGCGAGTCAGGTGGCATACCCTGATGCTCCCATACGGGTGGCCTGGGAGCCCCAGATCTGGAACCCTACCATATGATTGCGCATGCTGCGGCCGCTCATGTTTGGATCCATGGGTCCGATGATGTCCCTTTTTTGCCAATGGAACGTGAGCTGGAATCCCTGTTGCCGTTGCAAAGTAAGTTATTCCATACTCCAGATAGACGTTGCAGCGAGCTGGCATCTCTGAATTCTGTTATGCGTGCTTGGCATAGATTATTACATAGGCAGGGTTTAGCTCTACTATACTCCCCACATGTGCCCTTGGGGTGGTGTGCTTGGTTTGCGTTGTGGTGAGATAAGAGTTTAATACAGGCCATGGGCACCTTAGAAATCACCACTATAGGGGATCTTTTTGAGGACGGTGTTATGAGAGCATGGGAGGTGCTGCATGGGCAGGTCGCAGGACTGACTACACTGCTCCAATATCAATATTTTAGGGCAAGACATGCTATGGCAGCTCACTTAGGGGAGGATATGCGAGAGCCTCCAGATATGTTGGCCTTATCCACAGTGCTGGTGAATGACCAACCCAGAGATTGATATCATGTTCATACACACACATGCAGAAGATGCGTCTAAATGATTTAAATAAAGCACGACTCACATGGCAGAGGGATTTGGGGGTGCAGCTCACTGATGAGCAGTGGCGTTACTGTTACTTATTGACTCGTACTGTCTCCCTGAACGGTCGACATCGCCTGATCCATTTTAAATACCTTAATTGAGTATACTACTCTCCCCTTAAACTTTATGGCTATGGCTTGCCCACAAGTGCGGTGTGTCCCAGGTGTAGTGCAGACCACCTGGACTTTCTTCACATGTCCTGGGCATGTGCGGGGGTGCAGCGATTCTGGGGGTCGGTTTTCAGAGAGCTGGAGGTGATATGCGAACAAAGGTTTAGTTGTGAGCCTGTTTTGGCGCTTCTGGGGTGGGGCGTAGATATACCAAAATCAACTGGTGGCCATTGGCCTACTGTTAGCCAAGCATTGAATTGCTGTGCGGTGGGATCGTGGCCCAGTGCTGACAGTTGAAGACTGGCACAGAGATATGGTATACTGTCATACACAAACAGATGTATATAGTGAACTACTTCCACCAACCAACAAACCAGCAAAATATTGGGACATCTACAAACAATATTAAATAGGTATAGAAATGGGTGAATCAGAGGGCGCATGCAGTGGCACTCAAAAGGAGAGTGGGGATGGATCGGGGATGGTGTCAGATTAGATATGGATATTAATAGTGGTATGTAAGCCACCTGCCAGACTTGCCTAGATGATGTTGAGACAGTCAAATTCTGCATAATTGGCCACTATACTGTGAATGGATGCAATTGTCTCTTCTTTTACTGCGTGTACTGTATGTGAAAGTGTGTAAAAGTTTAAATAAAATGTAAATAATAAAAAAATAAAGCAGTGGTCACAGTAACTATGTCAGATTCAGGAACTTCTGAGCAGGTGGAAAACTAACAGGCTCAGTTTTTACCTGTGACTGTCTTATCGAGCAGCCCTATAAGTAAGGTCTCACATTTCCTAGTTAATACCATGACTCAGGTAACTCGTCACCTTACCCTAATAGTCACCTTGATTTTGTCTGCCCAAATACGAAAGGTCCTTCCAATATTACTTGAGCCACTGGGAATTTCTTGGATATAGGTCTGCTAAGACCCCCTAAGTGTCCTTCATGTCAACCACCTCAAATTCCACTTTGAAAGACCTGTGGTCACCATGCTCTTGGTGGCAGACGATGGGGAGGAAGAGGAGAGTGAACCTCTCACTGATCTCTTAGCCTCCAAAGAGAAGTGTGGGTCAGTGGAAGGTGTCAACCTTTCCCCTGCCCTGTCTTCAGACCAGCAGAGGGTGCCACCACTTGCTGGGGCAGTTTTTAGTTTTTCCTCACTCATGGGAGCTACACACCTGTCTACCCATCTTATTGATGGAAGAGACTGCCACCCTTTCAAAGACATATAAAGGCTGTCTGACAAAGTGAGGGCCAGCATCAAGGAGAAAGTCTCCAAGATGTTGGAGGTAGGGATGAGTAAGCCCTCCTGTAGCCCCTGGTCCAACCCTGTTGTGCTAATACTAAAAGCAGCCCCACCGGATACTACTTCAGAACTTGGGTTCTGTGTGGATTACAGGGGTCTCAACTCAGTCACCAAGAGTGATGCACATCTCATTCCACAGGCTGATAAGCTGATTGACAGGTTATGGACTGCCTAGCTCCTGTGTACATGTGATGTGACATCAGGGTACTGGCTGATCGCTCTAACTGAAGAAGCTAAGGAGAGGGTTGCCTTCTCCACTCCGGATGGTCTCTACCAATTCAGGGAGATGATCTTTGGATTAAATAATGCCTCTGCCATCTTCCTGCATCTGTTGAACCAATTCTTGGCTAATATGGTGGCTTTCATTGCTGCTTAATTGGATGACAAAGCTATCTTCAGCAGCAGCTGGAAGAACCACCTGTTTCACTTGCAGAAAGTGTTTCAGGTTCTAAAAATGCAGGCCTGACTATCAAGGTCATTATGTGCCAGATATGACAAAGGCCTCTGAGTTACTTGAGACACCTGGTGGATGGGGGTAAGATGTAGCCCTTCCAGGCCAAGATAGTGACTATCAATGCCTGGGAGCCCCCTAAAACTCAAAGTTTCTGGGGCTCACCGGATACTACAGGAGGTTTGTCAATGTATATGGCACCATCATTGCCCCCTTGACTTACATAACTTCTAAAATGTAGCCCAGAAAAGTGATTTGGACTGAAGCTTGCCAGAAATAATTTAGGGACAGATGTATCAAGTGTTTTTGCAGTCGCAAATGGTGCGAATCGCTAAAACTGGTCTTGCGATGGTGGGATGTCGTTGGTGCTGCAGCTGGGGTTGGAGAGTTCCTTCATGATGTTGAAGAGCTCCTTGCTGTTGTGTGCGTTGTTGTCAAGGCAGTCTTTGAAGGAGGTTTTCTTGGTAGATCTGATGAGGTGATGGTGTTTGTGTTTGTGGATGGTGTTTTTGAAGGCAGCATGGTTGTCCGGTGTCTGTTCGTGGAACCATTTTCTCTCCAATTTCCGGTAGGTTTGCTTGGAGTCTCGGAGGTCCGAGGTGAACCAGCTGGTTCTCCTGCTGGCACCTCTGTTGGAGGGTTTATTGAGTGGGGCGAGAGTGTTGGGCCAGTCGTCGATCCAGCGCCAGAGGTTGCAGGCTGTGAGGTCAAAGAGACAATTTGCACACATCCTTTCTATTAATACAATTAGTGATTTTTAACATGTAACTATTGAGAAAACACAGTGTTTGCACCATGTATCCTGCCCCATACTTCACATCACATTCACTGATCACCACCTAGGTTCTGCTGTATGTATAGTTGGACACATACTCTCAGACCCACATTGTTGGTAACCCACTGTCATTTCTTTTCCTCGACCCCTACAGTCAGAGGCGCAACCTACAAATATTAATAATGAGATTCCAGGATTTCTCCACTATCCAGTAAAAGAGTAATCAGTCTTCAACTCAAAGTTGTCACATGAGGCTCATTGACATTTCAGGCAGTGTGGTAACAGCCAAAATCTAGACCAGTGAATATGGCATGAAACAAAAGAGAAGATGGAAGTTCAACAGTTTCAAACCAAATCCTGCCAACTTTCTAGACACTTCATGGTGTCGAACTAATGAACACAAGACATTTTAAGAGAAAGAACAATAGAGGGTGCCTGTAAAGAAAGGAACTAGGATTCTTCACAAAATAAAAAGTCTCAGCATCCAGTGTTGAGAACTATGTGAATCCAGGATGACATGCTTAGACTAAGGGTTAGCCACGTCCGTAGACCTGTAAATATGTTAGAACTTGTGGGTTCACTTGACTCTGGGCCAGTGCTTGCACACTGACATGGCCCAGCCTCTATATTGATGGAGCAAAAAGTTTGCCTTTGTGAGACTGACTTAGCATTCCTGCTCTCTCCAGTGTTTCTCAATGAGGCTAGTGTTGGGCCAGTGCTTGACAAGGTAGAGCTCGGGGTATTAAAAAATAAAAGCTTATACTGGGAAGTAGTATGCTTGCCACTCATCTTGCTTGTGCTTTTAAAATTTATTTTTCTAGACTGATCTTCTTCAGTCTCTGGAGAGGTTTAGATAGATTATCTAGGTGTTTTGTCTCTATGGATTCTTTGATCTTGCTGGTGGCTTCCACTAAGCCAAGGTCAGCAGCAGGGCAGGCAAAAAGAGCTTCAGCAGTGCATCAGTCATAGACCTAGCCTCTAGGAATTGAACAGTACACATCCAGTACCACACTCAGAAACCAGCACAGAACGATTCAAATAGGTTTATGTCTTCAGTGTAGGCCTTCAAATGCCTTGAGTGCAGCCATCCAATTATTTTTCCAGGTCTTGACAGCAGCCTGGTGCCAATGAGTTCAATGCTTCCTTGGAGTTCAAAATCCCATCATCACATGCTTCCACTTCTGCGGGGCTTCCTAGACAGGCATGCCATTCTTCAGAACTGACTAGTAGGGTTTATTAGGGTTTAGGGTCTATTTAACACAAGCATGTATATTCTCTGAGGAATTGCTCTGGAAGGGCAGCCTTGTGAATCCTCTCAGGCTGGAGCTGAAGATAAAGGAGATAAAAAGATGGAACAGTCTTCATTTTTTGTGCACAGCAGCCATACTCCATCTCACATTCAACGTTTCATGCTAAAAAGATGCTCATGTTCATATGTGGTTAATCCTAATGACAGGTGCACCAAATGTTATCACAATCAACTTCCCTGTTCACACAGGTTGCAATGTTTGTGATCCATACTTCAAGAACATTCACCTAGTATTAGCAAATATTCACGTTTTAAGAAAGTGAAAATAAAGGAGCCATCTGTCACAGCTTATTAAACATATTTTCAGAGGAAAAAATGCCAATAATGTAGCATGTGTGCAGCTTCCATGCCCCAAAACTATGAACTGGGGCAAGTAACCATGACATGGTCAAATCATTGGTGTGGCTCTATCCCCTTTAGACTACAATAAAGGGGAACCAATTTAGGGTCTCCTGAATATCTGCACGCAGTAGGGCCTAATTCACAAAGGTAAACTTACACTTTTGGGTAAATGTACTATTTTTTGGCATACACAAACAACAAGTTTACTTTATTAACATTAACAGTTTTGTTATGACTGCGAAGACTCTGCAGTCGGGGCAGACAACTCTGCTAATAAAAATAAAGGCCTGTCCTTTCTTTTTATGTGCAGAGTCTCCGCCAAAAGTAAGGTGTTTCTGCAGTAATAAAATTACTATTAGTAAAATTAAATGTATAGTTTGTGAATACCTAAAAAGTATTAAAGGTTGTGACTCAGGCCCTGAGTTCGTCTCTAAGAAGCGCAAGTCTGAGGGATTCCCATGGGATTAGGGGACCATTGAATTGCGTTGAGCAAAATACCAGGGACACTACGGGACAAAGACAGGTGAGTAGATGGACAGGAACTCCTCGTTCCGCCACGGATTAAGATTTTGTTTGCCCTTGATAGAAGTAAACATACCAAATTATTCAGAGTAGGAATATAAAACACCCACAAACTCATAACTGTGCAGGCATACGCCGCCCTTGTAAGGCAGATCGACCCTTCACTCCCACTTTCATCCCTGAAAGCAGAGTCAAATTCAGTAGTACCTTTGCCTTTATGAATTAGACCTTAGTAACTAGTGGGAAGAGGAACAGGGTGTGTATTTAACCTTTTTCATATTGATACGTTGTTTGAACAATTTAAAAAAAAAGCATATTAATGAATCATTATGTGGAGAGAATGGCTCAAATTAAAACATGCACTTGCTAACTTTTTCGACAGGATTTTTGACACTTCAACACTAATGACAGACATAACGCTTAATTGATTGACACACTTGATTGATTAAAAAAACGCATATAACACGTCGCAGCGTCCCTAGGCAACAAATTACACAGTTAAACTTGATGTGCATGGCATGGTATTAATGGTCTGAATTCGCGTTACTCATAAGATGTCAACATCGTTTTTTCTCAAATTATTGTGGTTTATATCTTTGTGATTTGTTCCCTATGAATGGAAATGTGACTGCTCGTCATCTTTACACATTTTGGCTCTGAATACTAGTTAGGTGGAGCAAAATCGACGCCTGTTTTCGTGAGTTAATTTTGCTCTTTCCAATTACACGGTTGCTGTATAAGTTTTTTTTTCGCATGTAACTTTACCGTGTGGTAAAACAGCACGTGAACAAATCAGATGGGTAAAAACTGCATACGATTTACGGCAGCGAAAACGTTGTATGAGAATAAAGCAGTTTGTGATTTTAGAGCACGGTAAATCCGTGTACGGCAAATTAATACCGCATAAAAGCTTTTAAACATGAGATGCTAACGCCTACATGTGCTACCTGCCCTGATCAGTTGTAATGCAGTGTAAAGTAATTTAAATACTGAAAAACTATGGGGAAGCTTAGAAAATGTTAAATTATGACTTTTTTTTACCGAGCATTTACTATACTAAATTATACTAAAATAACTATTTTTAATATATTCAACCATGGGCTAAATGTGAAATAAATATAGTGTTATTGGATATTTCTGTCACCCCTTAGCTGCCAGGCCTTTTCCCCCTCAGGTGCCAGGTCTTTTTTAGGCTATTTGGGGCAGTTGCACTTAGGTCCTCATAACTTTTTGTACACATAAGCTACCAACACCAAATGTGAGTCCTTTTTTAACAACATCCTAGGGATTCTAGAGGTATCCAGGGTTTGTGGGTTCCCCTGGAGGAGACCAAGAAATTAGCCAAAATACAGCATTTTATTTTAAATGGGAAAAAGGGCTGCAGAAAAAGGCTTGTGGGTTTTACCCTGAAAATGGCATCAACAAAGCGTTTGCGGTGCTAAAATCCTGAATCAGAAAACCACATTTTCAACATAATTTTACTGGGACATACCCCAATTTTACTTTTTTTGTGCTTTTAGCCTCCTTCCAGTTAGTGACAGATAAGGGTGTGAAACCAATGCTGGATCCCGGACAGCTAAACATTTCAGAAAAGTAGACAAAATTCTGAATGCACCAAGGGGTCATTTGTGTAGATCCTACAAGGTTTTCCTAGAGAAAATAACAGCTGAAATAAAAAAAATATTGAAAGTGAGGCAAAAAAAGCAATCTTTCTCCACATTTTACTCTGTAACTTTTTTCTACTATGTCAAAAGTAATATACCGTTACGTCTGCTGACTCTTCTGGTTGCAGGGATATATGGGACTTGTAGGTTCGTCAAGAGCCCTAGGTTCCAAAAGCCAATAAAGGAGCTGCACCTTGCAATGGGTTTTCCTTGTATACCTGGCATACAGCAATTCATTTGGTGAAATTTAAAGAGTGAAAAATAGTTATCAAGGAAACCTTTCTGTTTCCAGAATGGACACAAGATAAGGTGCTAAAAAGCAGTGGTCATTTGCACATCTATGAATTCCAGGGTGCCCATACTAGCATGTGAATTACAGGGCATTTCTGAAATAGACATCTTTTTTACACACTGTCTTACATTTTGAAGGAAAAAATGTAGAAAAAGGAAAGGGGTAATAAAACTTGTTCTGCTATTCTGTATTCCCCCTAGTCTCCTGATAACAATGGTACCTCACTTGTGTGGATAGGTCTAATGCCCGGGACAGGATACGCAACATGGACACATCACATTTTTACATTGAAAACAGACGTGTTTTTTGGAAAGTGCCTACCTGTTTATTTTGATCTCTAGCTCAGCTGGCACCTAGGAAAACCCACCAAACCTGTGCATTTTTTAAAACTAGACACCTAGGGGAATCCAAGATGGGGTGAATTGTGGGGCTCTCACCAGGTTCTGTTATCGAGGATCCTCTGCAAACCTCACAATTTGGCCAAGAAAACACTTTTTCCTCACATTTCGGTGACAGAAAGTTCTGGAATCTGAGAGGAGCCACAAATTTCCTCCCACCCAGCGTTCCCCCAAGTTTCCCGATGAAAATGGTACCTCACTTGTGTGGGTAGGCCTTGTGCCTGCAACAGGAAATGCCCCAAAACACAACGTGGACACTTCACATTTTCCAAAAGAAAACAGAGCTGTTTTTTGCAAAGTGCTAGCTGTGGATTTTGGCGTCTAGCTCAGCCAGCATCTTGGGAAACCTACCAAAGCTGTGCATGTTCTAAAACTAGACACCTAGAGGAATCCAAGATTGGGTGACTTGTGGGACTCTCATCAGGTTCTTTTACCCAGCAAACCTCAAATTTGGCCAAAAAACACTTTTTCCTCACATTTTGGTGACAAAAAGTTCTGGTCTTCTGTGTCCTTCGCTTCTGTTCTTCTGTGTTCTTCTGTTCTTCTGTGTTCTTCGGTTCCTCTGTGTTCTTCCGGTCCTCTGTGTTCTTCCGGTCTTCTGTGTCCTTCGCTTCTGTTCTTCTGTGTTCTTCTGTTCTTCTGGGTTCTTTCGGTCTTCTGTGTTCTTTGGTTCTTCTGTTCTTCGGTCCTCTCCGACTCCTGTCTCTTCCCGCCCCTGTCTCTGCCCTCCTGCTCCTGCCTCACCCCCCTCTATCTCTCCACCTATCTCTCACTATCACCCACATCTACCCTTTCGCTACCTGCCTCCCTCACTCCTCTACCTATCTCTCCACCTAACTCCCTCACTCACCCCCTCCTCCTATCTACCTATTTTTCTATCTCTCCACCTATCTCTTCATCTATCTATTTCCCTATCTCTTCCCCCCGTCCCGACACCCCCTCTGTTACCTATCTCCCTATCCTCTCACTCTACCTCTCATCCTCACCCACCTCTACCACCCCCCTCCCCTATCTTTTCAACCCTACTCCTATCTATCTCCCTATTCTCCTAAAACTCTAACACTCACCCCCCTCCACCCTTAAACCCCCCTCCCCCAGCTCTTCTCACTCTACCTGTACCCCCCTCCCTCGCGCTTTCCCGCCACGACCTCCTGCACGCCCCCGCCCCCCAGCACCCATTCGCCCCCAGCTGACCCCTCCCCCCCTCCTCCCTCTTATGGTGCCCGCTGCGCGACTGCGCAGCGGGCGCGCCGCTGGCGCGCCGGAGGCGTGCCAGAGGCAAGCCTGTCTGTGCCCGTCCGCGCCTGGCCCGCGCCCAGCGTCACGACCCCTGGTCCCCAGCCCTCCCCTACCCCGCTGACCCGATACGACCCCACCACCCTCCACGCCCTCAACCCCAGGCGCTCCAACACCTGCTTCCAAGCCCACCCCAAGCGCACCCATGGACCCTTCGCCTGTAACTCCTGCAAACGCATATTCCACCACGCAACTACCACGACCACCAGCCCACGCGCCATCAACCACCTCAAGTACATCCTGGTCAATGCTCGCTCTGTCCACAAGCACGCCGTTGAACTCTGGGACCTCCTGGACTTCACAGCTCCGGACGTCGCCTTCATCGCGGAAACCTGGATGAACGCCTCATCAGCTCCAGACATCGCCACTGCCATCCCCGAAGGCTACAAGATCTCCAGAAAAGACCGCACCAACCAAGTAGGAGGAGGCATCGCCATCGTCTTCAAAGACTCCATCAGCGTCACCACCTCCACCGAAGACACCCCTCTCGCCGCTGAACATCTGCATTTTCAAATTCGCACCGACCCCAGGACCACCCTCAGAGGATCCCTCGTCTACCGTCCCCCCGGACCGCGCGCCCTTTTCAGCAACGCCATCGCCGACTTCATCTCCCCGCACGCCCTCGCCTCGCCGGACTACATCCTCCTAGGCGACCTCAACTTCCATCTGGAACAGAACAACGACCCCAACACCACCGCCCTCCTCGACAACCTCGCCAACCTCGGCCTCAAGCAACTGGTGAACACCGCCACCCACATCGCCGGACACACGCTCGACCCTATCTTCTCCGCCAGCAAACACCTCTTCTTCAGCCACACCTCCGCTCTACACTGGACCGACCACAGATGTGTCCACTTCACATTCCGACGCGAGACCGGCCACCTCCGCACTCAACCCATCCCTCGTCGACAGTGGAACAAGATCCCCGAAGAGCAACTCCTCTCCGCACTCGCCGCCAACCAACCCACCCTCACCACCGACCCCAACGACGCAGCCCTCAGCCTCACAAACTGGATCTCCAACTGCGCAGACAACCTTGCTCCCCTCAAACGCACGCATCAACAGACCAACACCAAAAAACCTCTCTGGTTCTCTGACACCCTCAAAGAATCAAAGAAAACTTGTCGCACCCTCGAGAAGGCCTGGCGCAAGGACCACACTGCTGACAACATGACCGCCCTCAAGAACGCTACCCGCGAACACCACCACCTGATCCGCGCTGCCAAAAGGGACTTTTTCACCGACAGACTAGACAAAAACAGCCACAACAGCAGAGAACTTTTCAGCATCGTCAAGGAGTTCTCCAACCCCAACGCAAACGCCGTCACGCCCTCACAGGATTTGTGCGAATCCCTCGCCACCTTCTTCCACCGCAAGATCAGCGACCTCCACGACAGCTTCGGACACCAGACCCAACCTAACATCACCGAACCCGCACCCCCGGCCTTCACCCTCAACAACTGGACCCACATCAACACTGAAGAAACCAAATCCATCATGAACTCTATCCATTCCGGCGCCCCTTCGGATCCCTGCCCTCACTTCATCTTTAATAAAGCCGACGACATCATCGCCCCGCACCTCCAGGCCGTCATCAACTCTTCTTTTTCTTCTGCTACCTTCCCCGAATGCTGGAAACACGCCGAAGTCAACGCCCTCCTAAAGACACCTACGGCTGACCCGAGCGACCTGAAAAACTTCCGCCCCATCTCTCTCCTGCCTTTCCCTGCCAAGGTAATAGAAAAGACCGTCAACAAACAGCTGACCACCTTCCTGGAAAACAACAACCTGCTCGACCATTGACAAACCGGATTCCGAACCAACCACAGCACGGACACCGCCCTCATCTCAGTCACAGACGACATCAGAACCCTAATGGACAACAGTGAAACAGTCGCCCTCATCCTCCTCGACCTCTCGGCGGCCTTCGACACCGTCTGTCACCGCACCCTAATCACCCGTCTCCGCTCCACCGGGATCCAAGGCCAGGCCCCGGACTGGATCGCCTCCTTCCTCTCAAACCACTCCCAAAGAGTTTACCTCCCACCGTTTCACTCAGACCCCACCGAGATCATCTGCGGCGTACCTCAAGGCTCATCGGCGGGTGGGAGGTCTTTCTCCTTCCTGGCAGCCAAGACCTGGAACTTCCTCCCCACCAGCCTCAGGACCACCCAGGACCACTCCGCTTTCCGGAGACTCCTAAAAACCTGGCTTTTCGAGCAGCAGTAACCCCCCCCTTTCCCCTAGCGCCTTGAGACCCGCACGGGTGAGTAGCGCGCTTTATAAATGTTAATGATTTGATTTGATTTGGAATCTGAGTGGAGCCACAAACTATCTTCCACCCAGTGATCCCCCAAGTCTCCTGATAAAAATGGTACTTCACCTGTTTGAGTATGCCTAAGACTCGCAACAGGAAATTGCCCAAAACACAACGTGGACCCATCTCATTTTCCAAAAGAAAACAGCTATTTTTTTGCAAAGTGCCTAGCTGTGGAGTTTGGCCTCTAGCTCAGCTGGCACCCAGGGAAACCAACCAAACCTCTGCATTTGTGAAAACTAGACAACAAGGGGAATCCAAGATGGGGTAACTTGTGGGGCTCTCACCAGGTTCTGTTACCCAGAATCCTTTCCAAACCTCAAAATGTGGCCAAAAAAACAATTTTCTTCACATTTTGGTGACAGAAAGTTCTGGAATCTGAGAGGAGCTACACATTTCCTTCTACCCACCATTCCCCCAAGTCTCCTGAAAAGAATGGTACCTCACTTGTGTGGGAAAAGCTAGTGCCCGCGACAGGAAATGCCCAAAAACACAACATGGACACATCACATTTTCCCAAACAAAACAGAGCTGTTTTTTGCAAAGTGCCTAGCTGTGGATTTTGGCCTCTAGCTTAGCCGGCACCTAGTGAACTAGACTTTTTATCCTTGGCGTGGTCCCCCTTAACTTTGTGCCTCTGTTTCCCAGGTTGTTGATGTCTGCTGGGCTCTGTTTTTGTTACTCTGGGCACTTTACCACTGCTAACCAGGGCCTGATTGTGCAGTTTTAAACTGTAAATTCGACTTGGCAAGTGTACCCACTTGCCAGGCCTAAACCTTCCCTTTTCTTACATGCAAGGCACCCCTAGGGTAGGCTCTAGGAAGCTCCAAGGGCTTGGTATGGTATGGTTAAGGTAGGACATACAGTATAATAATGTGTTTTATATGTCCTAACAGTGAAATATTGTTAAATTTGTTTTTCACTGTTGCGAGGCCTGTCCCTCTCATAGGTTAACATGGGGGATACCTTTAAGACTGATTAAAGTGTAAATTCCCTTTGGGAGCAGATGGACATGTGGAGTTTGGGGTCTCTGAGCTCACAATTAAAAAATAAATCTTTTAGTAAAGTTGATTTTGAGATTGTGTGTTTGAAAATGCCACTTTTAGAAAGTGAGCATTTTCTTGCTTATACCATTTCTGTGACTCTGCCTGTTTGTGGATTCCCTGTCTGGGTCAGTTTGACAGTTGGGCTAGTTGCACTTCACACTAGACAGTGACACAAAGGGAGATGGGGTGTAGTCTGCATTTCCTGATGAGCCATCTGTGCTAGGAGGAAGGGGAGGAGTGGTCACTCACACCTGAAAGGGCTGTGCCTGCCCTCAGACAATGCAATCTCCAACCCCCTGGTGAGTGTCTGGGGCCTGGCCTGGGCAAGGCAGGATTTCACATTCAAGAGAGACTTTGCTTTGAAGTTGGCCTACTTCAAAGGAGAAATTGGGTATAAGAAGGGCACCCAAAACCACAGACTTTAGAACACTTCTGGAAACCAAGAGGAACCTCTGCCTGGAGAAGAGCTGAAGAGTTTAGGAAGAAGAGCTGCCCTGCCTGTGACTGTGCTTTCTGGAGGTATCCTGCAGTTGCTGCTTCTGCCAGAGTAAGAGGGAAAAGACTGGACTTTGTGTACCTTCCATCTTGTGAAGATCTCCAAGGGCTTGATTTAGAGCTTGCCTCCTGTTGTTTGAAGTCTCAGGGACAGCAGAGATTTCTCTCTGCCAGCACCTGGAGTCTCTGGAGAGACTCCTACTCTGCCCTGTGGTGCCCATCAGTTCCTGGAACCCTGAACGGAGAAGCTGGCAGCCTAAGAGGAAGAAATCCACGCACAGAACGCCGGGCGGGGAAAAGATCGACGCAACTTCGATCTGCGGCTGGAAAATTGACGCACCACCGGCTTCGCGACTAAAAATCGATGCTCGCCTGCAACGCGACTGAAGAATCAACGCACAGAGCTGGAGAAATGACGCGCAGCATCGCTGACGGAGGCTGGTGAGATCGCAACCCCTGCTGCGTGGTTTTCGGATCATCATGCGTCTGGATTTCCGACACAAGCACCACTGGGCGTGTAAAAACAATGCAAGGCTTGCCCGGACCCGAGAGTGCTGACAGGACCGACGCATCGCTCTTCTGTGGAGAAAAGAAAAGACGCGCCCGACCCAACGAAAGGAGAAACGATGCAAGGTCTCGCTCGTGAGTGAAATCGATGCATCGCAGGCCCTTTTTGACACACACGCGCCTGTGCGGGGTTATTTTTGATGCACCCAAGGTACTTTTTCACACTAACAGTTTTAGTGTATGTTTAAAACTACATGAAGACTGGTTTTGCTTTTTAATTGATAACTTGACTTGTGGATTGTGGATTTTTGTCTTTTTGGTCTTGTTTTGTTTAGATAAATATTCTCTGTTTGTCTAAACCTGTGTTGTGTCATTTTGTAGTGTTTTCAATAAGTTACTGTGTGTGTTGGTACAAATACTTTACACCTAGCAAGCTGAAGTTTAGCCTACCGCTCGTGCCAAGCTACCAGGGGGGATCAGGGGTTAGCTGAGGGTGATTCTTTTTTACCCTGACTAGAGTGAGGGTCCTTGCTTGGACAGGGGGTAACCTGACTGCCAACTAAAGACCCCATTTCTAACATTGGTGATCAGCGGTTGGGAGTTGGACTTGTATTTGTACTTGACATACCCTGATTAAGTGTACACTACTGTTTTGAGTGCAGACCACTACGTGACCACATACAACTTGTTTGGTGATCTTTGATTTTTCTCTTTTGCTTGGATTTGTCCCTACATCCATTTGTGTGGTAATCTTTGATTGACTTCTGAACTTCATTTGGGAACTTGTTTTCTGCTTTTTGGAACTTTGCACTTTTGATGACTTTTCATCATGTCCTAATCTGGAGCTGCATCAGTTGGAGCTGATTTTGACCTGGAGAAATTAGATAGCTATACCAAGGCGCAGTTAAAGCAGTTCTGTAAAAGCTTTGACTGTCCCATTAAGAGCTCATCCAAGAAGGAGGAGCTGCAAAAGGCGCTGAGGCCTGGGTGACAGCCAAGAGAACTGAAGGGCACACAGAGAATGAGAAGGATGAGGAGGATGAGGAGGATTCCATGCACAATGGTATTGTGGGTGGGCCTGTTATACCCAGGGAGAGGGTCTCCAGGGCAGGTAGCAGTGTCTCATTTAAGGGTCTGACCCCTGAAGAATTGCAGGGCAAACAGGCAGAGCGGGAGCACCAGAGGGAGTTGGAGAAAATTTAGATTGCGCTAGAGGAGAAAATGATTTTGTTGGCTCATGAGCGTAGCTTAAGAGAGCTGGATCAGAGGAGCCAGTAGAGTAGGGATGGTGGCAGCCACATCACAGTGCAGCCTGAAAGGAGGGTACACATTCCTAAAGATCTTGTGAAGGATTATAAGAGGGTGGACAACATATACTTGTGGTTTAAGGGGTATGGGTCTGCTCTCCATATGAATCTGGTCCCTGAAGCTCATTGGGGGGGCGGGTCTGTGGAAGCACTTTGAGGTAGAGGGGAGGGACACACTGACAGCCCTAGGGGATTCTCATAATCGTACCTACTCTAGCATGAAGGATGCCCTACTCACAAGGTATGGTCTCACCCCTGAGCAGTACAAGAATAAGTTTAGATACTACAAGAAGAAGGAATCCCAAACATGGTTGGAAAGTATTGATTTTATATTGCAGGTCACTGAATGGTTGGGTGAAGGGCAGTAAGGTAACTACGTATGAGGGGCTTTACAATCTGATTGCTTGGGAGCACTTGTACAGTTTATGTTTTCCAGAGCTGCACCAGCACCTGATGGAGAAAGCTGACTGATCCCAGGAAGCTTGCGCAGGAAGCAGACGGCTGGGAGAGCACCAGGGTCCAAAAGAGGTATGGGGGAGACCACGCCAAGGGTGGGCAGGGTCCCTCTCATAAGAAAGGGGGGGTAAGGGTAAACAGGGGGAGTTCTCTAAATGGCCCCAAACTGATTCCCAGGGTGAGGATTCCTAACCCCCAGTGAGAAAAAGCCATGGTTCTCCAAAGGGAAGCCAGCGGCAGGTGGTCCCTCACGTAAGTGCTATGCGTGTGACCAGGTGGGTCATGTGAAGGGGGACCCCAAATGCCCCAAAAGTACACCAGCACCCACTGGTGCGACATTGCAGGGTTTGCCCACTGTAGCGCTTGGGGAGGAGTTGGTTCCAGGTGGGTGGAAGCCAGCTGAGATGACCCTTGTCTCACAAGGGGACAGTGAGATGGTCCAGAGAACCCTCATGCCTGAGAATACTAAGAAGTAAAGGCAGTGGGTGACCATCAATGGACAGAGGGTGGAGGCTCTGAGAGACACAGGAGCCAGTGTGGCTACAGTGAGGAGTCACCTGGTGTCTGAAGAGCAGATTGATACCGGGGTACTTCACCGAGTAGTTGCAGTGGACAGTGAGAGTGCCTGTGCAGAGTGGCACTGGTTCCCTTTGAATGGAGAGAGGGGTCTCAGGTTCCTAGAAGGTTGCTGTGAGTCCAACCATGCCTGTTGATTGTTTGCTAGGCAATGACCTGGAGGATTCCCCTTGGAAGGAGGTGGAACACAGGTCTCACTTGGAGATGTTAGGTCTGGCTGGGTGGGTATGCGTATCCACCCGGTCAATGGCAGCCCGTCAGGGTAATCAAGAGCCCGTGGAACCTGAAACAGTGCCACATGGGACCACCAAGAAGAGGAAGGGCAGGAGGAGTGGGAAACCAGCCCTGGAAGTTCTCACGATCCAGGAGGAGGAAGAGCCTGAGGGTGACACCCCGGAGCATACAGGGGAACAGGTGGCTGAACTGGGAGAGGTCCCTGAGCTGTCACAGTGGCAGAAGGAAGGGGGGCCCACGGAAGCATTCTGTGCAGCACAGAAGTCATGCCCTACTCTGGAGGTTTGCGGCAGCAGCCTGCAGACCAGGTGGCTGGCAAGGAGCCAGGATCACACCTGATTTATTGGGAGGATGACCTCCTGTATAGCGAGCCTAAGGTTCCTGAGCCTGGGTCAGCCCGTGTGCTGGTGGTATCCCAGTGCTTCAGGGCCTTCCTACTGGGGTTGGCTCATGATGTGCCTTTAGCTGGACATTTGGGGCAGGGCAAGACCTTTGAGAGGCCACCACTTTTACTGGCCCCTAATGCGCAGGCACTCCGATGCGCATTGCAGGTCCTGTCAGACTTGTCAGGCAAGTGGCAAGAGTGGGGGGAAATGTAATGCTCCCCTCCAACCTTCACCTGTGGTTAGTACTTACTTTGAGAGGGTAGGTATTGACATTGTGGGGCCTCTGGACCCCAAGACAGCCTTGGGCAACAGGTTCATCCTTGTCTTGGTGGACCATGCCACCTGGTACCCAGAAGCCATTCCTCTGAGGTCAGTCACTTCCCCTGTGGTGGGTTGTGCACTGATGGGGGTCTTTACCCGCATGGGGTCCCCCAAGGAAGTGGTATCTGATAGTGGGACCAACTTCATATCCACGTATATGAAGTCTCTGTGGAAAGTGTGTGGGGTGACCTACAAGTTCACCACACCTTACCACCCCCAAAGTAATGGTCTGGTTGAGAGATCCAACCGAAGGCATGATTCAGGGCCTGTCAGAGCCCTTGAGATGGAAGTGGGACGTCCTCTTGCCATGCCTTCTGTTCGATTTCAGGGAGGTACCTCAAAAGGGACTTGGGTTTAGACCCTTTGAGCTGATGTATGGCCACCCTGTGAGGGGACCCTTGAGTCTTGTGAAGGAGGCTTTGGAGAAAGCTCCTAGGAAACCCCCCCCCAGGATGTATTTAGCTACATGCTGGCTTTAAGAAGCCAGACTGCACGCTTCAGGAGTCTCGCACAGGAGAACCTGGAAGCAAACCAGGAGGATATGAAATGGTGGTACAACCGGAATGCCACTCTCGTCGAGTTTCAACCTGGTCAGAAAGTGTGGGCGATGGTGGCAGTGGAGCCTAGGGTGCTCCAGGATATGTGGACTGGGCCATTTGAGGTGGTGGAGCGTAAGAGAGAAGTCACCTACCTGGTGGACTTGCAGTCTCCAAGGAACCTTTTAAGGGTCCTGCATGTCAACTGCCTCAATCCTCACTTCGAGCGGACTGAACTGTCCATGCTCCTTGCGACAGATGATGGGGTAGAGGAGGAGAGTAAGCCTCTTCCTGACCTCCTGTCTGCAGGAGAAAAAGGAGGGTCAAAGGAGGGAGTTATCCTCTACCCCTCCCGGACTGAAGAGCAGCAGGGTGACTGTCACCACGTGTTGGGACAGTTTGCCTCACTGTTTTCCCTGATCCCAGGAGTCACACACTTGTGCACACATGATGTGGACATTGGGGACAGTACACCTTTTAAACAAAAAGTTTACAGGGTGACTGACAGGGTCAGGGCTTGCATTAAGGATGGAGTATCCAAAATGCTAGCCCTAGGGGTTATTGAGCACTCCAGCAGTCCTTGGGCCAGCCCCGTGGTATTGGTCCCCAAGGCTGCTGCACCTGGTGCCACTCCAGAACTCCGGTTCTGTGTGGACTACCGGGGACTCAATGCAGTCAGCAAGACTGACGCACACCCCATCCCCTGAGATGATGAGCTCATTGACCGGTTAGTAGCTGCCAAGTACCTCAGTATGTTTGACTTAACATCTGGGTACTGGCAGATTGCCTTAACTGAGGGGGCCAAGGAGAGATCAACATTCTCTACCCCAGTTGGACACTTTCAATTTAAAGTCATGCCATTTGGGATGAAGAATGCCCCTGCTACCTTTCAGAGGTTGGCCAAGCAGGTGTTGGCTGAGCTGGCTGAGTTCAGTGCCGCCTACCTGGATGACATTGCTGTGTTTAGTTCAACATGGGAGGCACACCTGCAACCCCTCTGGAGAGTGTTAGAGGCCCTGCAGAAGTCAGGCCTCACTATTAAGGTGAGCAAGTGACAAATAGGGCAGGGTTCAGTGGTGTACTTAGGACACCAGGTGGGGAGTGGCCAGGTGGCACCCCCAGCCTAAGATTGACACAATTCTGGCTTGGGAGCCTCCCAAGACCCAGACTGAAGTGAGAGCCTTCTTAGGTCTCACAGGATACTACAAGAGGTTTGACAAGGGGTATGGTACCATTGTTACTCCCTTGACTGAGTTGAGTTCGAAGAAGCAACCCAGGAAAGTGATATGGACATAAGCTTGCCAGAACGCTTTTGATTCCCTGAAGGCTGCCATGTGCACAGCACCTTTGCTGAAGGCACCTGACGACTCCAAGGAGTTTGTTGTGCAAATAGACTCCTGAGAGCATGGTATTGGAGCAGTACTCTCACACCTTAATGAAGAGGGCCTAGTCAACCCCTAGCCTTCATTAGCAGGAGGTTACTACCCAGGCAACGTAGGTGGAGTGCCATAGAATGTGAAGGGTTTGATGTGGTTTGGGCATTGAAGAAGCTAAGACCCTACTTGTTTGGGACTCACTTCCGAGTTCAGACCGACCACAGGCCCCTCAGATGGTTAATGCAGATGAGGGGTGAGAATCCAAAACTGTTGAGGTGGTCCATTTCCCTACAGGGGATGGACTTTATGGTAGAACACCGTCCTGGTACAGAACATGCCAATGCTGATGGTCTGTCCAGGTTCTTCCGCCTTAGTGATGAGAACTCCCATGATGTTGGGTAGTTGCTCCCCACTTTCAGCTGGGGGGGACACATGTTAGACTTTTCATCCTTGGCGTGGTCACACTTAACTTCTTGACTCTGTTTCTCAGGTAGTTGATGTGTGCTGGACTCTGTCTTTGCTGTTTTTGTTATTCTGGGCGCTTTGCCACTGCTAACCAATGCTAAAGTGCAAGTGCTCCTTTAGAAAATGTGTATTTAATTGGTTTATCCATGATTGGCATATTTGATTTATTAGTAAGTCCCTACTACAGTGCACTAGAGGTGCCCAGGGCCTGTAAATCAAATTATACTAGTGGACCTGCAGCACTCGTTGTGCCACCCACATAAGTAGCTCTGTAATCATGTCTCAGACCTGCCTCTACAGTGTCTGATTGTGCAGTTTTAAACTGTAAATTCGACTAGGCAAGTGTAGCCACTTGCCAGGCCTAACGCTTCCCTTTTCTTACATGTAAGGCACCCCTAAGGTAGGCCCTAGGTAGCCCCAAGGGCAGGGTGCAGTGTATGGTTAAGGTAGGACATATAGGGGCTCT
The DNA here is from genome assembly GCF_031143425.1 of Pleurodeles waltl. Taxonomy (NCBI): domain Eukaryota; kingdom Metazoa; phylum Chordata; class Amphibia; order Caudata; family Salamandridae; genus Pleurodeles; species Pleurodeles waltl. Next base: position 1,217,812,616 of record NC_090444.1, on the reverse strand, counting down.
TACCGCCTGTCAGAAGACCGCCATTTTACCGCCGCGGCTGCCGTAAACCGCCACGGTCATTCTGACCCACAGCTGCCAAACCGCCAAAAACCCGACATCCACGGAAGGCCGCCTCATCAGCGGTCAGCGATAAACTGGAGATGACCAAACCTCCACCGTCACGCCAACACAAACACGCCCATGCCATTACGACCCACGAATCCACGCGGCGGTCATTTAACCGCGGTATTCCATTGGCGGTACACACCACCGCGGTCAAAATACACACCCAGCTCCAAAACACTGCCACATTGGACAATTTGAAATACACACACCTGATACACATACAAACACCACTCCCACACATCCAATCAACTATAAAACACACACCCACATCACCCACAAACCCCCACTACTAGAAATTCGGAGAGAAGGCGAGAGAGAGAGAGAGAGAGAGAGCACAGCTATCGAAAAGCCCAACACACAGAGGAACACAACATCATCACCCACACTACATCCACGCACAAAACACCACACACCACCACACACACCACACTCATCACCACAAACACCACCCCACACCACCCCATGGCACCCCAAAGACACCCCAGGTTCTCGGACCAAGAACTCAGGGTCATGGTGGAGGAAATAATTAGGGTAGAGCCCCAGCTATTCGGCACACAGGTGCAGCACACCACAATAGCCAGGAAGGCAGAGCTATGGCAAAGGATCGTCGACAGGGTCAACGCTGTGGGACAGCATCCCCGAAACCGGGAAGACATCCGAAAGAGCTGGAACGACCTACGGGGGAAGGTGCGGTCGATGGTGTCAAGACACAACATCGCTGTGCAGAAGACTGGCGGCGGACCCCCACCCACTCCACCCGAATTCACAGCATGGGAGCAAGAGGTCTTGAACATCCTGCATCCTGAGGGCCTCGCTGGAGTAGGCGGAGGAATGGACTCTGGTAAGTCTAATCCCTACTACTTCACCCCCCCCCAACCACCAGCATGCCAAACCACACACCCACCCTCACCCCCAACCCCCCAGCACACATCCTCCCTGCCAATGTCTCACCAGCACAACCCACCCAACACAACACCAATCCCTGAATGCCAACACAAACCATGGACACCCATCACCTAAGCATGACCACTGCACATACCCATCCCCCCCACAAACCACCCTCACAACTCCTCCCACAAGGAAATGCCAGCACTGGGGGACAAGGGCACCCACAAATCGCACGCCATGGCACACACAGAAGCAATAACCATACTCTTTTACCCCTGCAGGGCCCGAACGCCAACACACCGGGCAGGAGGGTCCAGATTTGTCCATCCCGCCCCCAGAACAGGCCCCCAGTGATGACAGCAGCTCTGTCGACCTAGAACCTGATGACCAGCCCGGACCATCGGGGACCTCTGGACAGTCGGTTCCCCACACACAGACACAGGCCACAGCAGACCCAACCCCCTCTGGGAATACCAGCACAGCTCCCATCCAGCGGGCCCATGCCTCTGTCTCCAGGACGCGTCAATCAGCGGTGTGTCTGCCACTACAGGGCACCCAGGCTGACCCACCACCCCAACAACAACAGGGACCTGGGGGCAGTGGTAGTGGGCACACCGTCCAGGGGACAGAGGCCCGGGGAAACAGGGGAACTGGGAGGGCTGCTGTGCGAGAAGGGGTTGACCGGCCCAGGGAACCCACTCTCCAAGAGGCCGTCACCACCATCATGGGAGCATACCACCACTCCCAGGAGACGATGGCGACGGTACTGGCCAGGTTCCAGGAGATCCAGGCAAAGCAGGAGGAACGGTACATGGGGTTCAGAGACGAACTCAGGAACATCAGTACCGCAATGGGGACCAATCTCCTGGCCCTCAACCAGATAGTCGTCACATTGCGGGACCATGTGGCACCCCAAAGGGCCCCTGTCACTAGCCCGGACGACGAACAGCCTACCACCTCCGCCGGCGCTAGTGGACAGGAGGCCCCCACACCACGACAGGCCACCAGAACCCCACCTCCTGCTGAAGATCAACCACCCCGCAAGCGGAACCTGAGATCACAAAAGAAGACATAGTAGGATGCCAAGACCCCCGCCAGAATAAGATACCCCCTGATGTCATCCCACTGTCCCACATTGTCACCCTGTCCAACCTTGAACTGCCCCTGCTCCATCCTTCCACAGGCATATGGACAATGAACCTGTGCGACTGAGAACTGGACTCTGCCATGGATATTACTCCACCCCCACCCATCACCGTTTTACTATCATGGACCTATATGCAGCACTTAAAATAAATCACCAATTGCACTTCAAATTTCAGGAGTCTGCTTGTATTCTTTACAAATGTATTACACATAACGGTGCAATAATGTTCAGTTACATTGTGATGACAACATACCAATGACAATAAGCATTAGTCCATGGGCAAACAAAGCAGAAGTCACGCTGTGGGTCATACAGCTCTGAAAAGGGAAGGGAAAGTCAAAAATCAGTTAAATGGAACTGGGGGGGAAACACAGAAAGTAGAGATGCAGGAGGCCAGAAGTAAATGTAAAATGGCGTGGGTGATTCTTACCTGTGTGCTACTGAAAATACTGTTGTATAACTGCGTCCCTGTTGTCCGTGTCGTCCCCGTCATCTTCCTCCTCTTCACTCTCCACAGGCTCCACAGCTGCTACAACACCACCATCTGGACCATCCTCCTGCAGGAAAGGCACCTGGCGTCTCAATGCAAGATTGTGAAGCATACAGCAGGCCACGATGATATGACACACCTTCTTTGGTGAGTACATTAGGGATCCACCTGTCATATGCAGGCACCTAAACCTGGCCTTCAGGACCCCGAAGGTCCGTTCTATAATCCTCCTAGTTCGCCCATGTGCCTCATTGTACCGTTCCTCTGCCCTGGTCTGGGGATTCCTTACTGGGGTCAATAGCCAAGGCAGGTTGGGGTAACCAGAGTCACCTATTAGCCACACACGGTGTCTCTGTAGCTGTTCCATCACATAAGGGATGCTGCTATTTCGCATGACATACGCGTCATGCACTGACCCAGGGAACTTGGCATTTAGATGGGAGATGTACTGGTCAGCCAAACAGACCACCTGGACATTCATCGAATGGTAATTATTTCTATTTCTGTACACCTGCTCATTGTCTTTTGGGGGTACTAAAGCCACATGGGTCCCATCAATGGCACCAATGATGTTGGGGATATGTCCAAGGGCATAGAAATCACCCTTCACAGTGGCCAAATCACCCTCCTCAGGGAAAACAATGTACCTCTGCATGTATTTCATCAGGACAGACAACACTCTGGACAAAACCTTAGAAAACATAGGCTGAGACATCCCTGATGACATGGCCACTGTTGTCTGAAAAGACCCACTTGCCAAAAAATGGAGTACTGACAGAACCTGCACCAGAGGGGGAATCCCTGTGGGTTGGCGGATGGGGGACATCAGGTCTGGCTCCAGCTGGGCACACAGTTCATGTATAGTGGCTCGGTCAAGTCGGTATCTAAGTATAATATGTCGTTCTTCCATTGTCGACAGGTCCACCAGTGGTCGGTACACGGGAGGATTCATCCTTCTCCTCGCAAGTCCCAGCGGACGGTGCCTAGGAAGGACAACATGGAGCACAGAGTCAAGCAACCCACAGGTTCGTGCACACAGCTTGCACAGTACACGATTCGTTATGCATGGAACGGCTTGTATGAGTGGCAATGCAAGGCCTAGGCCTGTGTGACGCAGTAGAAATCATGCCATGTGGGCCCTTGAAATGGCGGCTGCCTGACCTGTGAAGTGTGACAGTGGGATGTGAGGTCCCTGCGCTGGCGTGGCACACCGTGGCGGTAGGCGGTCGAAGACCGCGGCGCAAAGCAGCATTGGTTAACATTGAACCCTATGGGTCTCAGGAGCCAATGACGATGTGCGCCGGCGGTCGCGGGACGCACCGCCGCGGTACGCACCGCCGCGGGCGTGACCGCCATTTTCTATCTGATTAATCACTCGAGACCTGATCATCCACAGGAGAGGACCTATACTGCAAGTGCTGCTGTGACCTCGGTCTGGAAGAGACAATGGCTGCTGCGACTGGGGAAAGGGCCCCTGCCTTCACTTCAGAAGAGTTGGAGAAACTTGTGGATGGGGTCCTGCCCCAGTATGCGCTACTCTACGGTCCTCCAGACCAACAGGTAAGTACACTGGGTGCACGTTGAATGGGCTATGCCTGGGTTGTGTATGGTGGATGTAAGATGGTGGGGTGGGGAGCGAATGAGGAGTGCAAGGCACGACAGATGAGAGCATGTGCCACATGGAAGGGTTGGGGAGGGGGGGCAATCACATCTAACATGCAGAAAAATGTTGAAATTTCCTTTCCCACCCTGTACATGTCAAATAGGTCAGCGCCCATCAGAAAGTCGACATTTGGCGTGCCATCGCCAAGGAAGTCAGGGACCTGGGGGTCCACAACAGACGGGGCACCCACTGCCGAAAGAGGTGGGAGGACATCCGCCGCGGGACCAGGAAGACCGCCGAGTCACTGCTGTGGATGGCCTCCCAACGTAGGAGGGGTGCCAGTCGTACCTTGACCCCCCTGATGTCCCGGATCCTGGCGGAGGCCTACCCCGATTTGGATGGGCGCGTGAGGACATCACAGCAGACACAAGGGGGTGAGTACCAGCACATTCTGCTATCTTTACGCGCAGTGGAGGTGCCTGGGTGGGGGAGGAGGGCTGTGGGTGACATTAGGCCAGGGCGCTTTCTGTAGTGTAGTCCCCTCCTTTAGGCATGGCCCTGTGCCCCACCCCCCACCTCTGGAGGGTGCCAAGTACAGCAATCCATGGTCCAGCATCACCCATGTGTGCATTTGTTGTCCATAGACCTGTAGGCCTAGTCACAAGTACTGAGTAGTGTACCCCGATTGCGCGGCGTAGTGCTGGAGGCTCCTGTGTCTGTCCTCTCCGACAACGGTGTTTACAATGCATGCACTCAACCTGTTTTATTTCTCCCCCCACCCTTTTTCTTTATCTTCTTGTGCATGTGTGCATTAGCATCATCAGGTGGAGGAGAATTGGCATCGGAGCACGAGGGAGCTGCAACTCACAAGGCCCCGGTGGGCCATGGTACAGACACCAAGGTCACCAGTGATACGGAGGGCGAGGGGAGCACCACAACGGGGACACGTGGTGACACCAGCGACACCGACACGTCCTCGGAAGGGAGCTCCCTAGCGGTGGCGGCAACATCCGGGTCCCCCGCCTCTACAGGTACAGCCTCCACCCAGCGCACCAGCTCCGCCCTCCCAGCAGCCCCTCAGCCTTCGCTCCGTGCCCGCTCGCCCAAGAAGGCGGGCATCTCCTTCGCCCCAGGCACCTCAGGCCCTGCCCCTGTTACCCCTGCTGCCCTCAGTGAGGAGGTCATTGACCTCCTACAGACCATCATTGTTGGGCAGTATACCCTTTTGAATGCCATCCAGGGGGTAGAGAGGGAGGTGCATCGGAGCAATGCATACCTGGAGGGCATTCATTCGGGTCAGGCTGCCCATCAACGATCGTTCAATGCTCTGGCCTCAGCACTGACGGCAGCCATTGTCCCTGTTTCCAGCCTCCCTGTTCTAACTGCCTCCACCCTGTCTCTGTCTCCTGTTCCTCAGCCTATCCCATCCACACCATCAGACCAGCCTGCACACACCTCAACACCCAAGGGCAGCTCATCCAGACATAAGCACCACAGATCACACAAGCATTCACCCAAGCAACACCCAGATGCAGACATGCCAACAGTCACTACCACCTCTGTGTCCCCCTCCTCCTCGTCTCCCTCCTCCCTCCCTGTGACGTCTCCACTCACACCTGCATGCACACCACCATCAGCCAGTACTTCCATCACCAGCACACCCTCCAGTACAGTCCGCACACGTGCAGTCACCACCCCCACTGCCATTTACACGTCCCCTGTGTCCTCTCCCAGTGTGTCTGTCACCCCCTCTTCCAAGACACACAAACGCAGGCAGCCACCCACCCAACAGACATCCACCTCACGACAGCCTACGTCACAAGCACCTGCACCCAAAGACAGCACACCTGACTCTCCTACAACCACATCCTCTTCCTCCACTCCCATACCCACTACACCTACCCTTTACATTGGTCCTAAAAAACTTTACCTCTCCAAACTTAACCTCTTTGCCCCACCTGACCCACCCCACCCATCTGCTAAGAGTCCCAAGAGCACCTCAGCCACCACCAGCCCTGCTTCAAGTGTCACCATTGTGCATGGGATTTGGAGTCCACCCTTTCCCAGCACTGATACATCGGCCAGCAGCAAGGGGACAGCCAGCCCCCCCCCCCCTGGAAAGAGGACCCGTAAAATCAAGGGCCGCCGCGAGAAGACTGACACGGCTGCCCCCAAGGAGCAAAGTCCTGGGCCGTCACCTGCCACAACATCCAGGGGAGGCAAGGGCCAGAGAGCCTCATCGAAGGAGGGCAAGGGCAGCAGGGCGGAGAAGTCAGCCAGCAGGGGCGCGGACCAGGAGGGCCCCACAAGCCCCATCCCGGGTGTGAGAGAGGACACCCACAGGCCCAGGACTCCGTCACAGAAGGGTCCAGCAACTGCACGGTCGGAGGGCGACTAAGCAGGGAGTCCTGGCCAGGTCTGGCTCCCTTAAATGACTGGACAAGCACCGCTGAAGAGGGCCCCGCCGTGCAGAAAGGCACCGCTAAAGAGGGCCCCGCCGTTCAGAAAGGCACCGCTGAAGAGGGCCCCGCCGTGCAGAAAGGCACCACTGAAGAGGGCCCCGCCGTGCAGAAAGGCACTGCTGAAGAGGGCCCCGCTGTGCAGAAAGGCACCGCTCCGCTGGGCCCCGCCGTCTCAAGCACCGCTCCGCTGGGCCCTTCCTGTCAAGCACCGCTCCGCTGGGCCCCGCCGTCTCAAGCAACGCTCCGCTGAGCCCTTCCTGTCAAGCACCTCTCCGCTGGGCCCCGCCGTCTCAAGCACCGCTCCGCTGGGCCCTTCCTGTCAAGCACCGCTCCGCTGGGCCCCGCCGTCTCAAGCACCGCTCCGCTGGGCCCTTCCTGTCAAGCACCGCTCCGCTGGGCCCCGCCGTCTCAAGCAACGCTCCGCTGGGCCCTTCCTGTCAAGCACCGCTCCGCTGGGCCCCGCCGTCTCAAGCACCGCTCCGCTGGGCCCTTCCTGTCAAGCACCGCTCCGCTGGGCCCCGCCGTCTCAAGCAACGCTCCGCTGGGCCCTTCCTGTCAAGCACTGCTCCGCTGGGCCCCGCCGTCTCAAGCACCGCTCCGCTGGGCCCTTCCTGTCAAGCACCGCTCCGCTGGGCCCCGCCGTCTCAAGCACCGCTCCGCTGGGCCCCGCCGTCTCAAGCACCGCTCCGCTGGGCCCTTCCTGTCAAGCACCGCTCCGCTGGGCCCTTCCTGTCAAGCACCGCTCCGCTGGGCCCCGCCGTCTCAAGCACCGCTCCGCGGGGCCCTTCCTGTCAAGCACCGCTCCGCTGGGCCCTGCCGTCTCAAGCACCGCTCCGCTGGGCCCCGCCGTCTCAAGCACCGCTCCGCTGGGCCCTTCCTGTCAAGCACCGCTCCGCTGGGCCCCGCCGTCTCAAGCACCGCTCCGCTGGGCCCTTCCTGTCAAGCACCGCTCCGCTGGGCCCTTCCTGTCATGCACCGCTGGCCCATTGACAGTGCCGGTTCTGTGTCGAGCTAGTGTTCACGCTGCACTCGGGGCACCCTGCCTCCTCCATTACCTGTGGAGTCTGTAATCCACCTGATGGCCTGTGTCTCTGCACTCCCCAGGATGGCACAGTGGGCAGACCACCCACTGTAGAGACTTGTGAGACTGTGGCTTTGCACTCCCCAGGATGGCACAGTGGGCAGACCACCCACTGTAGAGACTTGTGAGACTGTGGCTTTGCACTCCCCAGGATGGCACAGTGGGCAGACCACCCACTGTAGAGACTTGTGAGACTGTGGCTTTGCACTCCCCAGGATGGCACAGTGGGCATGGTGGACCCTTCGTAGATCTGGCGTCGCGGACTCATGTGGCTGAGGTGCCCCCCCTTCCCTTCCCCCTGAGGTGCCTGTAGTTATGTCATCTGATGCCCCAGCAGTGTTCTCTCCAACGGACTCAGGTCTCCTGTGTGGGCTTTGCCCATGTGTTGATACACTTTGGCCCACGGACAGTGGAAATTTAAGTGACTGTGCAGGACTTATTGCCTATGTTTATCAGTTTCGCAATGTTCTTACTTGATTTTTTACAATTCATATTGCTATTTTACCATGACTTCAAAGAACCTCTTTTATACATAAATTTTTATTCTCACTTTAATTATGTCTTTGCATTATTCCAGGGGGTTTGGGTGGTGTCACTGTGACTTGGTGCTCTGCATTGGTGTGTAGATAGTTGGGGGGGGGGGCGCATATGTGTGTGCCCGTAAGCTTTCCTCCTCCCCCCTCCCCTGTGTCGTAGGTTCAGTACTCACCGTTGTCGTCTGCGCCGGCGTTCGTACTCGTGGTAGATGAGCAGGTAGACAATAGCTGGTAGGATGTTTAATTTGGGTTCCATGCTGTTCTCCGTCCTCGTGGAGTGTGTATAGGTGAGAGTTTTCCCGTTCATAGTCTGTTTCCGCCGTGTTTTTATCGGCGGGGCTCCCGCCCCGGAAAAGGTGGCGGATTGGTGAGTTGTGATAGTGTGGGAGGTACATTGTCTGCCGCCTGCCTGTTGGCGGTGACCGCTGCGCTGTTTGTGTGTCCCGCCGTGGCGGTCGGAGTGTTAAGGTGGCGGGCTGTGTTGGCGGTTCCCGCCAGGGTCAGAATTCCATTTTTGGACCGCCTGCCTGTTGGCGGGTTGGCCGCCGCTTTATCACCGACCGCCAGGGTCAGAATGACCGCCATAGTATTGTGTTTCATATGTCCAAACAGTGAAATTTTGTTAAATTCATTTTTCACTGTTGCAAGGCCTGTCCCTCTCACAGGTTAACATGGGGGCTACCTTTAGATCTGATTAAAGTGTAGACTCCCCTTGGGAGCAGATGGACATGTGGAGTTTTAGTAAAGTTTATCTTGAGATTGTGTGTTTGAAAATGCCACTTTTAGAAAGTGAGCATTTTCTTGTTTATACCATTTCTGTGACTCTGCCTGTTTGTGGATTCCCTGTCTGGGTCAGTTTGACAGTTGGGCTGGTTGCACCTCACACTAGACAGTGACACAAAGGGAGCTGGGGTGTAGTCTGCATTTCCGGAAGAGCCAACTGTGCTAGGAGAGAGGGGAGGAGTGATCACTCACACCTGAAAGGGCTGTGCCTGCCCTCACACAATGCAGTCACCAACCCCCTGGTGAGTGTCTGGGGCCTGGCCTGGGCAAGACAGGATTTTGCATTCAAGAGAGACTTTGCTTTGAAGTAGGCCTACATCAAAGAAGAAATTGGGTATAAAAAGGGCACCCAAAGCCACAGAATTTAGAACACTTCTGGAAACCAAGAGGAACCTCTGCCTTGAGAAGAGCTGAAGAGCTGAGGAAGAAGAGCTGCCCTGCCTGTGACTGTGCTTTGTGGAGCTATCCTGCAGTTGCTGCTTCTGCCAGAGTAAGAGGGCAAAGACTGGACTTTGTGTGCATTCCATCTTGTGAAGATCTCCAAGGGCTTGATTTAGAGCTTGCCTCCTGTTGTTTGAAGTCTCAGGGACAGCAAAGACTTCTCTCTGCCAGCACCTGGAGTCTCTGGAGAGACTCCTACTCTGACCTGTGGTGCCTATCCAGTTCCTGGGACCCGGAAAGGAGAAGCTAGCAGCCTAAGAGGAAGAAATGCACGCACAGAATGCCGTGCAGGTAAAAGATTGACGCAACTCCAATCTGCGGCTGGAAAATCGACACGCTGCCAGCTTCGCAGCTGAAAATGGACGCTCGCCTGCAACGCAACAGAAGAATCGACGCACGGAGCTGGAGAAATGAAGCGCAGCATTGCTGATGGAGGCTGGTGAGATGACAACCCGCGCTGCGTAGTTTTCAGATCATCGTGCGGTTGGATTTCCTAATGCAAGCACAGCTGGGCATGTAAAAACAACACAAGGCCTGCCCGGACCTGAGAGTGCAGACGGGATTGACGCATCGCTCTCCTGCAGAGAGAAGAAACGACGTGCCCGACCCAACAAAAGGAGAAACGATGCAAGATCTCGCTCGTGAATGCAATCAACGCATCGCAAGCCCTTTTTAATACACACTCGCCCGCGCTGGGTTATTTTTGACGCACCCAAGATACATTTTCATGCTAACAGTGTTAGTGTGTGTTTAAAACTACATGAAGACCCTTTTTGCTTTTTAATTGATAACTTGACTTGTGTATTGTGGATTTTTGTTGTTTTGGTCTTGTTTTGTTTAGATAAATATTCTCTATTTTTCTAAACCTGTGTTGTGTCATTTTGTAGAGTTTTCATTAAGTTACTGTGTGTGCTGGTATAAATACTTTACACCTTGCACTCTGAAGTTAAGCCTACTGCTCGTGCCAAGCTACAAGGTGATAAACAGGGGTTTGCTGAGGGTGATTCTCTTTTACTCTGACTAGAGTGAGGGTCCTTGCTCGAACAGGGGGTAATCTGACTGCAAACTAAAGACCCCATTTCTAACAGGAAGCCTAACAAAACTATGCTTTGTGAAATTTAGACACCTTGGGGAATACAAGATGGGGTGACTTGTGGGGCTCTCACCAGCTTCAGTTACCCAGACTCATTTCCAAACCTCAAAATATGGCCAAAAATTACTTTTTCTTCACATTTTTGTGATAGAAAGCTCTGGAATCTGAGAGGAGCCACAAATTTCCTTCTACCCAATGTTCACCCAAATCTCCAGATCAAAATGATACCTCACTTGTGTGGGAAGGCCTAGTGCTCGCGACAGGAAATGCCCCAAAACACAATGTGGACACATCACATTTCCCCAAAGAAAACAGAGCTGTTTGTTGCAAAGTGCCCAGCTGTGCATTTTGACCTCTAGCTCAACCGACATATAGGAAAACCTACCAAAACTGTGCATTTTTCAAAACCAGACACATAGGGGAATACATGATGGCGTGACTCGTGAGGCTCTCACCAGGTTCTGTTACCCAGAATCCTTTGCAAACCTCAAAGGTTGACCAAAAAACACTTTTTCCTCACATTTTGGTGACAGAAAGTTCTGGAATCTGAGAGGAGCCACAAATGTCCTTCCACCCAGCGTTCCCCCAAGTCTTCTGATAAAAATGGTCCCTCACTTGTGTGGTTGGGCCTAGTGCCCGCATCAGGAAATGCCCCAAAACACAATGTGAACACATCACATTTTCCCAAAGAAAACAGATCTGTTTTTTGCAAAGTGCATAGCTGTGGAATTTAGCCTCTAGTTCAGCCAGCACCTAGGGAAACCTACCAAACCTGTGCATTTTTGAAAACTAGAAATCTAAGGGAATCCATGATGGGGTGACTTGTGGGGCTCTCACCAGATTCTGTTACCCAGAATCCTTTGCAAGCCTCAAAATTTGTCCCAAAAAAAAACATTTTCCTTACATTCCGGTGACAGAAAGTTCTGGAATCTGAGAAGAGCCACAAATTATCTACCACCAAGCGTTCCCCCAAGTCTCCCGATAAAAATGGTACCTCACTTGTGTGGGTAAACCTAGTGCCCGCAACAGGAAATGCCCAAAAATACAACGCGGATACATCACATTTTCCAAAAGAAAACAGAGCTGTTTTTTGCAAAGTGGCTAGCGGTAGATTTTGGCCTCTCGCTCTGCTGGCACCTAGGGAAGCCTACCAAAGCTATGGATTTGTGAAAACTAGACACCTAGGGGAAAACAAGATAGAGTGGCTTGTTGGGCTCTCACCAGCTTCAGTTACCCCAAATCCTTTCCAAAACTCAAAATATGGCAAAAAAATACTTTTTCTTCAAATTTTGGGGACAGAAAGTTCTGGAATCTGAGCGGATCCACAAATGTCCTTCCACTCTACGTTCCCCCAAGTCTCCTGATCAAAATGGTACCTCACTTGTGTGGGTAAACCTAGTGCCCGCGACAGGAAATGCCCAAAAACACAACATGGACACATCACATTTTCCCAAAGAAAACTGAGCTGTTTTTTGCAAAGTGCCCAGCTGTGCATTTTGGCTTCTAACTCAGCCAGCATATAAGGAAACCTGTCAAACCTGTACATTTTTCAAAACCAGACATCCAAGCAGAATACATGATGGCATGACTTGTGAGGCACTCACCAGGTTCTCTTACCCAGAATCCTTTCCAAAACTCAAAATTTGGCCAAAAAAACACTTTTTCTTCACATTTTGGTGACAGAATGTTCTGGAATCTGAGAGGACACACAGGTTTCCTTTCACCCACTATTCCCCCACATCTCTGCCCTGGACAGGAAATGCCCCAAAACTCAACGTGGACACATCACATTTTCCCAAAGAAAACAGAGCTGTTTTTTGCAAAGTGCCTAGCTGTGGGTTTTGGCCTTTAGCTCAGCCGGCACCTAGGAAAGCCTACCAAAACTATGCATTTGTGAAAACTAGACACCTAGGAGAATTTAAGATGGGGTGGCTTGTTGGGCTCTCACCAGCTTCAGTTACCCGGACTCCTTTCCAAACCTCAAAATATGGCAAAAAAATACTTTTTCTTCACATTTTGGCAACAGAACGTTCTGGAATCTGAGAGGAGCCACACATTTTCTTCCACTCAACTTTTCCCCAAGTCTCCCGATCAAAATGGTACCTGACTTGTGTGGGTAGGCCTAATGCTCGCGATAGGAAATGCCCCAAAACACAATGTGGACACATCAAATTTTCCCAAATAAAACAGAGCTGTTGTTTGCAAAGTGCCCAGCTGTGCATTTTGGCCTCTAGCTCAGCCGGCATATAGAGAAACCTACCAAACCTGTGCATTTTTCAAAACCAGACACCTAGGGGAATACCTGATGGCGTGACTTGTGAGACTATCACCAGGTTCTGTTGCCCAGAATCGTCAATAGTTGGTCAAAAAAACACCTTTTCCTCACATTTTGGTGACAGAAATTTCTGGAATCTGAGAGGAGCCACAAATTTCCTTCCACCCAGCATTCGCTCAAGTCTCCTGATAACAAATGTCCCTCACTTGTGTGGCTAGGCCTAGAACCCGGAACAGGAAATGACCCAAAACACAACGTGGACACATCATATTTTCCCAAAGAAAACAGAGCTGTTTTTTGCAAAGTGCCCAGCTGTGCATTTTGGCCTCTAGCTCACCTAACATATAGGGAAATCTACCAAACCTGTGCATTTTTCAAACCCAGACACCTAGGGGAATACATGATGGCGTGACTTGTGAGGCTCTCACTAGGTTCTTTTACCCAGAATCCTTTGCAAACCTCAAAATATGGCCCAAAAACATTTTTTCTTAACATTTTGGTGCCAGAAAGTTCTGGAATGTGAGAGGAGCCACAAATTTCCATCCACCCAGCATTCCCCCAAGTCTTCTGATAAAAATAATACTTCACCTGTATGGGTATGCCTAGTGCTCATGACAGGAAATTGCCCAAAACACAACGTGGACACATCACATTTTGCAAAAGAAAACAGCTGTTTTTTTGCAAAGTGCCTAGCTGTGGAGTTTGGCCTCTAGCTCAGCCAGCACCTAGGGAAACCTACCAAACCTGTGCATATTTTAAAACTAAGATGGGCTAACTTGTGGAGCTCTCAACAGGTGCTGTTACCCAGACTCCTTTCCAAACCTCAATATTTGGCCAAAAAAACCTTTTTCTTCAACTTTTGGTGACAGAAAGTTCTGGAATCTGAGAGAAGCCACAAATGTCCTTCCACCCAGCGTTCCCCCAAGTCTCCTCATAAAAATGGTCTCTCACTTGTGTGGTTAGGCCTAGTGCCCGCTATAGGAAATACCCCAAAACACAACATGGACACATCACATTTTCCCAAAGAAAATAGATGTTTTTTGCAAAGTGCCTAGTTGTGGATTTTGGTCTCTAGCTCAGCCAGCACCTAGGGAACCCTACCAAACCTGTGCATTGTTTTAAACTAGACACGTAGGGTTATCCAAGATGGGGTGACTTGTGGGGCTGTCACCAGGTTCTGATACCCAGAATACTTTCCAAATCTCACAATTTGGCCCAAAAAACATTTTTCCTCACATTTCGGGGACAGATGATTCTGGAATCTGAGAGGAGCCACAAATCTCCTCCATCCAGCGGTCGCCCAAGTCTCCCGATAAAAATGGTACCTCACCTGTTTGGGTAGGCCCAGTGCCTGCGACAGGAAATGCCCCAAAACACAACGTAGACAAATCACATTTTCCGAAAGAAAAGAGAGCTGTTTTTTGCAAGGTGCCTAGCTGTGGATTTTGGCCTCCAGTTCAGCCGGCACATAGGGAAACCTACCAAACCTGTTCATTTTTTAAAGATGGACACCTAGAGGAATCCAAGATAAGGTGACTTGTGGGGCTCTCTTCAGGTTCTATTACCCAGAATCCTTTGGAAACCTTAAAATTTGGCAAAAAATACACTTTTTCATTATATTTTGGTGACAGAAATTTCTGGAATCTGAGAGGAGCCACAAATTTCTTTACACCCAGCGTTCCCCCAAGTCTCCCAATAAAAATTGTACCTCACTTGTGTAGTTAGGCCTAGTGCCCACAACAGAGAAATCCTCCAAAAACACAACATGGACACACCACATTTTCCCAAAGAAAACAGAGCTGTTTTTGCAAAGTGCCTAGCTGTGGATTTTGGCCTCTAGCTCAGCCGGCACCAGGAAAACCTACCAAACCTGTGCTTTTTTGCAAACTAGACACATGGGGGAATATACGATGGGGTGACTTGTGAGGCTCTCTCCAGGTTCTGTTACCCATAATCCTTTGCAAACATCAAAAGTTGGCCAAAAAAACACTTTTTCCTCACATTTCAGTGACAGAAAGTTCTGAAATCTGACAGGAGTCACAAATTTCCTTCCACCCAGTGTTTCCCAAAGTCTCCCGATAAAATTGGCACCTCAGTTGTGTGGGTGGGCCTAGTACCCACGACAGGAAATGCATCAAAACACAACATGGATACATCACATTTTCCCATAGAAAACAGAGCTGTTTTTTTCAAAGTGCATAGCTGTGGATTTTGGCCTCTTGTGGTGCTGCGCCTCACCTTGGCGTCTCTTTCTCCGACCGCGGTCGGATCGCGCATCCAATTTTTGGAGCGTCGTCCTCTGTGTTTTTTCCCCGTTTTGGCGACGTGTTCTAGGAAGCATGTTGTGTGCTCCCGGTCACGTCACCCTTACCTATTTTAGGGCATCCTTTATTTTTTGTCGGTAGTGGTCTCTTTTTTTCCTTTCTTCTTGGTTTCTGTGCACTTCATTTTATCTACATTCCTGCTGGTCTCCATGTTGTCTTCTTCCTGTTTCTATTTCCCAGCAGGCCCTTTTCTTTTATTCTACAAACTTTTTCCTATTCTTTTCTATGGGCTTTTCCCAATTCAAGATGGTGTTGTTTCACTTTCCTTTGATGTCACTTCCTGTTTTCCAGTATATAAGTCACTCAGTCTTGCTCTGCCTTGCGTTGCAAACACTTCCCTTCGGTGGTGCTCTTCGCTCCTGTTCGTCGTTCCTGTTTCAGTGTTCGTGATTTTTGCCTTTTGTCCTGTTTTCAAGTCCTGTATTTTCCCCATTTCATGGGGTTTTTCCTCTGTGACTCTTTCTGGAGGGTACAGTGCCTGCAGCAGGAAATGCCCCAAAACACAACACGGACACATCACATTTTGACAAAGAAAACAAAGCTGTTTTTGCAAAGTGCCTAGCTGTGGATTTTGGTCTCTAGTTCAGTCGACACCTAAGGAAACCTACCAGACCTGTGCATTTTTGAAAGCTAGACATCTAGAGCAATCCATGATGGGGTGAATTGTCGGGCTCACACCAGGTTCTGGTACCCAGAATCCTTTGCAAACCTCAAAATTTGGCAAAACAAATTTCTGGAATCTGCAAAGAGCCACAAATTTCCTTCCACCCAGCATTTCCCCAAGTCTCCCGACAAAAATTGTACCTCACTTGTATAGGTAGGCCTAGTGCCCGCGACAGGAAATGCCCCAAAACACAACATGGACACATCACATTTTCCCAAAGAAAACAGAGCTGTTATTTGCAAAGTGTCTAGCTGTGGATTTTGGCCTCTGGCTCAGGCAGCACCTAGAGAGACCTACTAAACCTGTGCATTTTTTAAAACTAGACGGCGAGGGGAATCCACAATGGTGTGACTTCTGGTGCTCTCTCCAGGTTCTGTTACCCAGAATCTTTTGGAAACCTTAAAATGTGGCCAAAAAACACTTTTTCCTCACATTTTGATGACAGAAAGTTCTGTTATTTGAGAGGAGCCACAAATTTCCTCCCACCCAGCATTTCCCCAAGTCTCCAGATGAAAATGGTACCTCAGTTGTGTTGTTGGGCCTAGTGCCCGCAGCAGGAAATGCCCTAAAACTCAACGTGGACACATCAAATTTTTCCAAAGAAAACAGAGCTGTTTTTTGCAAAGTGCCTAGCTGTGGATTTTGGCCTCAAGCTCAGCTGGCACCTAGGGAAACCTACCAAACCTATGCATGTTCAAAAACTAGACACATACAGGAATCCAAGATGGGGTGATTTGTGGGACTCTCACCAGGTTCTGTTACCCAGAATGCTTTGCAAACATCAACATTTGGCAAAAAAACACTTTTTCCTCATATTTTGGTGACAGAAATTTCTGGAATCTGAGAGGAGCCACAAATTTCCTTCCACCCAGCGTTTCCTCACGTCTCCTGATAAAAATGGTACCTCACTTATGTGGGTAAGCCTAGTGTCCGCAACAGGAAATGCCCCAAAACACAACGTGGACACATCACATTTTCCTCAAAAAAACAGAGCTGTTTTTTGCAAAGTGCCTACCTGTGGAATTTGGCCTCTAGCTGAGCCAGCACCTAGGAAAACCAACCACACCTGTGCAGTTTTGAAAACTAGACCAAGATGGGTTGACTTGTGGGGTTCTCACCAGGTTCTGTTACCCAGAATCCTTTGCAAACCTCGAAATTTGGCATAAAAATACTTTTTCTGCACAATTTGGTGATGGAAAGTCCTGGAATCTAAGAGAAGCCACAAATTTCCTTCCATCCAGCGTTCCCCCAAGTCTCTCGTAAAAATGATACTTCACTTGTGTAGGTGGCCTAGGTGCCTCCAACAGAAAAATGCCAAAAACCTGTAGAGATTGATGGGATAGCACAGCGAGTTGATAAGCACATATTTTTTTCTTTTATACATCTTTAAGCTGACTCTGCTTTGGGGACCCACACAAGTGAAGTATCATTTTACTTGGGAGGCTGAGGGGAATGCTGAGTGGAAGGAAATTTGTGCCGGAGCGGTGATCCTACAAAGAAAAGTGAAAAAAATATGCTTTTTTTAAAGCAAATTTTGAGGTTTGCAGATGAGTCTGGGTGAGAAAATGTTGGGGGATCCACGCAAGCCACACCTCCCTGGACTCCTCCGGGTGTCTAGTTTTCAAAAATGTCTGGGTTTGGTAGGTTTCTCTAGATGAAGGCCGCATCCGGGACCGCAATCATAGGTGCCCCCCCCCCAAACACAGGTAGTTTTGTAATAGATCATTTTGATGTGTCAACGTACTTCTGTGATGTTCCAAACACTAAGATTGTGAAAAGAACTGCACTTAGGTTATATTAAAAAGAGCCCTCACTCACCAACCAAGTTGGTGGCATGCTTCATCATCGGGGTCCCACCCGAGACACCTAGGGAGTCACGCATGTGCTGCGACGGCTGATTGAAGCGGAGCAGGTTTTATCATTTTTACCACACATACTGGTTGGATTTAGCACAAGGGTGAGTGATGGTTCAGTGGATAAAATTTTATTAACAAGAGATTTCACAAAAATGAAATGCACTCTTAATAACTGAAAGGCCAAAAAACTGAACCAATGAATTACATCTCGTGAGCTGTAAAGCCGCAGCAAGGCACACACCGCTTTGCAGTCCATGCCCACACCTTTCATACATGACATACACAAGACCATTCATGCAGCCAGCCACAGGTCCAGCACATTACAACACTCCCATCAACAGACAGCGCCACTCAAGGGTCCATCACTTTCATACACCCACATGCCTGATACAGCAATCAAACCAGCTAAAGAGAGTGTGTGGACTTCTGTTTGGCTGGCACTACCAGCCAAGCGCCACTCTACGCACACCGCCAGCCAAGCGCCACCCCACACACACTACCAGCCAAGCGCCACTCTACACACACCGCCAGCCAAGCGCCACCCCACGCACACCGCCAGCCAAGCGCCACTTCAGGCTCCCCACCATGCTCCCCACCATCACTTTTTTTGTTCTTAAGAAACAAAGAAACCACTAACTAATTATAAATAAGTGAAAAACTACAAACATAAAAGCTCTAACTGAATACATGACAGTAATGCCAATTGTGAAACTGAACATATGAAAATATAAAACAACTGTTTACGCTCACAGTAGTTCCCAGTAATTCTTCTGTGTGCGGTAACTCCTAAAACAGCCAGCCACACACAGCCCAGGCTTTGAAGGACATTCCGGGCAGTGCATCTTGCTCTCCCTCCAGATACCTCTTTGGGCACAGACTCTACATTTCTTAGTGGGCAAGTCTTCTTTGGGACTGGGAGGAATGTGATCAGGAAAGTGGTGATCTTTCAATCTAGCCACATCCTCCACCACTGCTACTCTAGGAACTCTTGCCTGTTCCAACGCAATAAAGCTCTCTATCACTGACTCCTGAAATTTAACAAATTTCATCCTTGACCCAGGGGAACAATCCTTGAACACAACTTTTTATAACACATGTAATACTTACAAAGAGCAGTGTAAGGATGCAACCTCTGACCTACGCTATCAACACCATCCATGTGCTTATTGTAGTCCAAAATGCACACAGGTTTGTGCACTTCCACAACCTGACCCCAAACAGTCACAGGGGAAGTACTCTCATCATGGATGGTAGTTAGCATGGACGCGCTCATCCTGTCTGCAAATGTCAGAGCTAGCAGCTCATTATTATCCAAGGCACTGCACTGTCCCTCCTCAAGTTGTTTACAGACAAGCTCCCTTGGATAGCCTTTCGAATTAGAATGGATTGTGCCTCAAGCAACAGTGTCCACTCTGAACAATTCCTTGAACAACTGCACTCCAGTGTAGAAGTTATCTACGTACAAATGGTGACCTTTGTTAAACAGTCATCTACCAAGTTCCCACATAATTTTCTCACTAACTCCAAAGGTAGTCAGACAACCAGGGGGGTCAATGCTGGAATCCCTACTAGTGTAGACCCCGGAAATTATACTCATATCTTGTACTACTTTCTGACAGCATATACAATTTAATTCCATACTGTACCCTCTTGCTAGGAATGCAGTGCTTAGAAACCAAACACCCCTTGAACAGGTCCAAAGACTCGTCCACACTTATTTCTTTACCTGGAACACACACTTCTAAAAACCGATCTACAAAATGATCAAGGACATGTCTTATTTTAAATAGACTGTGACAATCAGTGTGATCTCATGGCAGGGATTAAGGGGCATATTTATACTCAGTTTGCGCCAGAATTGCGTCGTTTTTTTTGACGCAATTTCGACGCAAAACTAACTCCATGTTTATACTTTGGCGTTAGACGCGTCTAGCGCCAAAGTCCATGGAGTTAGCGTAATTTTTTAGCGTGGACACCTACTTTGCGTTAATGAGATGCAAGGTAGGCGTTCACGTCTAAAAAATCGACTCCGAGGCATGTGCGGCGGATTTATACTCCTGGGCAAAAATGACGCCCGGGAGTGGGCGGGTCAAAAAAAATGACGTACGGCCGCTTTTGCGCCGTTTTTTAGCGCCTGTAAAAGGCAGGCGTTAAGGGACCTGTGGGCTCTGAAGGAGCCCAGAGGTGCCCTCCCATGCCCCCAGGGACCCCCCCTGTCACCCTTGCCCACCCCAGGAGGACACCCAAGGCTGGAGGGACCCATCCCAGGGACATTAAGGTAAGTTCAGGTAATTTATTTATTTTTTTTTTTTGTGGCATAGGGGGGCCTGATTTGTGCCCCCCTACACGCCACTATGCCCAATGACCATGCCCAGGGGACAGAAGTCCCCTGGGCATGGCCATTGGGCAAGGGGGCATGACTCCTGTCTTTGCTAAGACAGGAGTCATTTCTATGGGGGTTGGGAGTGAAAAAAAAATGGCGCAAATCGGGTTGAGGCGCAAAAATTGCCTCAACCTGACTTGCCCCATTTCTTGACGCCCAAGCTCCTTTTTCCCCTACGCCGGCGCTGCCTGGTGTACGTCGTTTTTTTTAACGCACACCAGATGGCGCCGGCGGCTAACGCCGGCTACCGTCATTCAATAAATACGGCGCCCGCATGGCGCTTCAGAATGGCGTTAGCCGGCGCTAATTTTTTTGACGCAAAACTGCGTTAGCGCAGTTTTGCGTCAAAAAGTATAAATATGGGCCTAAGCATTGTCAACAAAATGCAGCATCTGAAGAAGAAGCAAATACTGATTACGAGTCATGGTTGCAGGAAATATAGCCGTTGCCATCAAGGGACTAGTAGACCAATAAGAAGCTAGTGATGGCTTCCTTATCAAACCAATAAAAAAAAATCAAACCCAATAACTTTTTAATCTCTTCCAAATTTGTGGGAATCCAGCGGGTAACTGTAGACTGAGGCCTAAATCTGGCAGCGTTGTCCCTTAAATACTGCTGTGCATACAAATTAGTCTGCTTGACAATCTCTTCCAAAAATACATCGTCTATAAACAACTCAAAGAAATTGACAGGCAAAAAGTTTTCGTATTTACTCTACACCCTGGGAGACCAGTAAAGACAGGCAACTGTGGCTGCTCCATGTTTGGGGCAACCCAGGTGTCAGGTCTTCCAATGGGAAACCTTTCAGCCAAAGGCTGCTGCACTATTGGCACATCAGTGTCCTCCTCTAAAACAGGCCCTTCATCTACACTTAGACTGGCTTCCTCATCAGAAGATTCCTCTCGGACAGAAAACTCACTGCCAGAATCTCTAACTTCCTCCTCTGCCTCAGATGCAGAGTCAGTCTCATAGTCATGTCCGAGAAAAACTCAAAAAGCATGCCAACAACCTGCTGAACGGTCACTCTGCTGCTAGCCATGATCCTTTCTAAGAAGTGGAACTTGACAAATGCGCCAACAATAACCAGCACTGCCTAAAATAAGTAATAAGCAAAGGGTGGCAAAAGAGTTATGTACTTAAAAGTTATAACAGTCATTTTCCTGAAAAAAGCTAGACTCACCTGCCTTGGGGGCAGATGGGCCTAAAAATATAGGCCGATCTGCTCCCAAAGGGGGCAAAAATGGCAATCAGTTCTGTGCCCCCTTTGGGGGGTGACCCTTGGTGAAGGGAGTGCATCCCTAACACAAAAACATAAAGGAAAAAAAAACCCTGGCGTCTTGGTAGCTTCTGCCCCCTTTGTGGGCAGATAGGCCTAAAAAAAGAAAAATTAGCCCAATTCGCCCCCAAGGGGGGCAGAAATGGCCAACACTAATGTACCCCTTTTGGGGGGTGACCCTTGACCAAGGGGTGCCTCCCCAGACATAAAAAACACACACACACAACAGAATCCCTGGGGCCTAGTGAGTTTGGACCCCCCCCAGGGGGCGAGATCGGCCAAAAATGTGTCCGATCAAGCCCCAAGGGGGCCAAAACATATAAAAAAATACTGCCCCCAGGGCAGCGACCCTTGCCTAAGGGGTCGCTGCCCTAAAAATTCATCATGAATATGATCCCTTGTGTCTAGCGGGTTTCGAATCCTCCTGGGGGCAGATCGGCTGAAAAAAACAACTGATCTGCCCCCGGGGGGCCGAAACACGGATATATTTTTGCCCCCAGGGGAGCGAGCCTTGCCCAAGGGGTCGCTCCCCGAAATAAACAAAGAAAGCATCCCTGCTGTCTAGTGGTGGATTCCTGCTCCATGGTCGTGGGCATCACCCGCGATCGTGGAGCAGGAATCCATTGAAACCAGTCACGGGGGAAAGCAAAAACTCTTTCCTTTCCCTCTGTGTCTGTTTTTCACCCTCAACCACCCCCAGGAGAAGGACTCACCTCTTTTTGGTCCTCTCTCCTAACGCGCTGGAAGAAAATGGCTTCCAGTGCGTCCCCGGCAGCATTTGATGATGTCTGCGACCGTAGCTGAGGGTGAGACCAGCTCGTCAGGGCACCCGAGAGGTTAAACATTCTATTGCTAACAATAAGTTTTACGACAACATAACATTGTTCATTTTAGATATGTGTTTGCGGTGCAGTAAAATTTTTACATCCATGACCAACCTGTACAACATCATCTTGAGTTTCAAAGTTGCATAAACCACATAATTAGCAGGCTGCCAGTGTACGTTACTTAAATAATTTTACATAATGAGGTTGAATGCAATTTATTTAGTGTCCCCATTATAAATAACTTCAATAAAATAATATGTTTTTGCAAAGTTTTGAAAAAAAGAGAAACTCATCTTAAATGTCAAAATAGTTTATTTCTAACCACATTAAGAAAGTAGTTTCTGTAAACAAAAATGAAGAACAATTTGTTTGCATGGTGTAAATAATAAAAGAAATCTATCAAGATATGTCCATTAAGGTGTGGTTTTAATGAGTAGAACAGGGCAACAACGTGTGTACTACAAGCAGACCTCATTCTTGTACATACTGGAGACACATGTTGAGATGAGGTAGAACTGCTAGAAAGTGGACGGGAGTGACTGTTGAAAGAACTGGGAGGTGGGCCCATTTGAGCAGTAGCAAATGGTCTGAGTAGTACTTGCAGACATGCATGAGGTTTTGGCATCTGTTAGCCTTTTCAATGATAACTGTCCCTCCATAAATGTGATGGTGAAATCTACTACTACTTGTGTCAATCGATAGATGGATATACTGTTCTCTCTTTGTTCTTCTAAGTCTATCTGATGCTTTCTTTGTGCAGCCTGCGTGTCTCTTTGCATCTGTATATGATCCAGAACAGAAGAATGCTGTTCTTGCTGCAAAACCATAACCAGCTGCCCT
The DNA here is from genome assembly GCF_031143425.1 of Pleurodeles waltl. Taxonomy (NCBI): domain Eukaryota; kingdom Metazoa; phylum Chordata; class Amphibia; order Caudata; family Salamandridae; genus Pleurodeles; species Pleurodeles waltl. The sequence goes on along the minus strand of NC_090444.1, from coordinate 1,217,789,542 downwards.
ATGGAATCTGCCACCTGTTGACAATGGAACTCCAGGTTTTTCACAGCAGTCATAAAATCTCTTGACTGTACCTGTTTGGCTAAATGACCTGATTTCATCCCAGTCACTCTCCTTGAAACAGTTTCTAGAGTCTATATGAAAAAACTACTAGTGGTTGGAACAGACAGTTGTGGAGGGACGGGATGTTGTACATCTTCTGTAAAAAGAGTCCATTCAATATTAGGCCTATGTACTGTCATGAGCACACTTCCTCCCTCTTCTTCCATGCCCACCTCAGTCATTTACACTAAACATTGGCAGATTGGAGCAGATATTTGAGCTCTGTTCAATTGAGAGGTTGCAGTTCTAGCAGCTCTACAGGAACCCTCTGATATTCCTTTGATGGGTTGGGTTTGACGTCTCCTCACACACACTGGATTGACAATGCTTCTGTTTGTTGATGTCACTAAAATAAAGACTGGCTGTGGACTTGAAGAAGGTGGTACTATAGATATGGAAGACCCTGCAGTAGAATTTGTGGTTGCTGGAACCACACTTGTAGTGGTAACATTAATTGTGGGTGTCAGAATTGCTTTGTGGCAGTAGTTGAATCTGCTTTTCAGTATGTTGTACTCTAGGGAATTTTTCTGGTGGAGCATGGCTTGTTGAATGCTGCTCATGTTCCTCCTTCTCCTCCTCCATCATTGCTGTCACTCCTATGAAGAAAATCCTATAAAATGTGAAATGTATAACTTAATTGTATAACTGTAATAATATTTTTGAGACATTTTGTTTTACAGTGATATTAATGAGGAATATTTTTGGCAAAAAATGTTTCTATATTCTTTCCCAGTTCAATTAAATTCCTAAGTAAATCTTACATTACATTTACCAGGTCCTCTACTTCTTCAACTTCACCCTCAATGTCTATAAGGATAGCAATGTTTATTATGGACCTTCTAAGGTGGTAATGTGAGTTCTGGAGGGTTGTGGCATGATCTTAGGGTCCACCTATAGATGAAGGAGTCGAATTTCCAAACCACTAATGCAAGGACCTAGCTCAATGCACCAACAGTAATTATAAATCCAGTTGAATTGTGACCTGTACAAAAATACTAAGCAATTCTTTGTGGGTGATGTTTTCTGGTCATGATTAGTCCCCCCACACACTCAAAAGAGCAAGGAAGACACAGAAGGATAAAACTTTAAAATGTTTATTTTTAAAACTCAAGTCTAGTGCATAACATGTAAATGGTAACCACACAGAATCTGAAACTGAATTGGGAAATGCATGACATGGACAGTCAAAACAACAAATATGAACATTCCTAACATGGTTAGCAAGTTCCTGCATCATAACACATTATTGCTATTTGTAAACGCTATGCTAAAATTTAGTGGAAGCAAAAAAGAGCAGGATTATGAATCGTGTTTCTTAAAAGGGATCACACAGCATACCTTTTTATCGGTAAGAAGTAGCTGTTTAGCTATTTTCTGTCACATCCCATGCCCAGGAATAATAAGCATTGCAAGACTGAAGGCCATTTCTCTGTGCTGCCATCAAAGTCTTGGGGCAACCCCCATCTGGAGATGGATTGTTGCAGCAAACCGCTGTCACATCTGGCTTGATATTTCCATCACAAGGCATCTCCAGCTATTGGTCAGATACGTGAGTTTTTATAGTATCTTATAACTGACTTTATCCCATGTTTATATGTCTGGAGACACTACAGTCCCAACAAGACACAGTAAGTATGGCAGTAAATGTGTCATCTTGATTCTCATTTAGACATTTTAGTCGTCACTGTAAGGTTCCATATTACCATGGCAGGGTGTATATTATAAACTGTGAAATATTGTCAGCCTAGTTAGGAGGCTAACATGATGCTAATACTTCTGTGCATGTCTCAATGCCATACTGTCTAATATAGCGAGATAAAATGATATGCAGGCAATCATACAATATAAATAGAAGAGCCTTAAAGGGGTCAAATCCCAGTGTTCATGACAGTTGTCCTGTGGTTGCCATGTTCTCTCTTTACAGTTTGTCCAGAAGGCCCTGAACCCAACACTTTTAATGCTGGGATAGTTACCTACAGTTATCCACTGTTCTTCAATGGGGGAAGAGGTCTCATTCAGTTTGGCTGCTACCATCTTCCAAATGCTTTCTTATTGTATTAGCACTTGTTTTGTGAATTGTGTCCTATCAGATGGACTTTTTCTTTAACAACTTCCTCTGCCAGAACTTGTAATTCAGATCCACTAAATTTCTATTGTTTTAATCTTTCTGGAGCCTTATTATGTATTATAGAAAGTTGCAAACAGTTACTAGTGGTTGTCCCAGATGAAATTGAACTGAAATGTCTCAAAATGGCTGACACTCATTTTGTTTACCACAGTAGCCCAATTCACAAGTAGCAAGGTGCTATTTCCTGTTGTAGCTTAGACAAAAGGGGTGTTCACTAATGTTGTTGTTCTGTCACATTTTCTGATTGTTGATGTAATTTCCTGTCTGAGAAGTTTTCCTGTACTTCTTCCTATTGGTTTTACCAACCAGAAAAGCTACATGCAGTTAAATAAAACAAATCGAGGGTGGTACAATCCCATACCGTGAAACTTTTTGCTGAGCAATTCTTAATCAGGGCCTTTGTGTAGTTTTACAGGATAACACGTGTTCAACCATGAGCTCTCTTCATCTACATCATGTTCCTAAGAAGGAGAATTTAAATTTTTATGGTAACTGAGTTCTCTGTAAAAACTGCTGTGTGCTAGATGATCAAACAAACATTTTTACTTTCCTCATTGTGAAATCAGGCAGTGCTTTTCTTTACAGCTTTGCGGCAATGGAACGAGCTCTTGTGCCATAAACTCTTATGCCCTTGACAGTAGTTCACAGCACGAATGCGCACGCTGCGTAGAACCTGTGTTTATGTATTTATCGATTCTTGTTTTTCTGCTGGTTAATGTTTCTTTTTCATCTTTTTAGACAGATGTGTAAGAAACCAAAAGGTTATCAAGTTGTGGATTTGTAATCCAGTGTTATTTCTTGAACACGATGTTGGGTAATTATTGGAAATAAATGAAGATTCGTTTCTGAGTGCACTGTACCAGAACAGTGTCTAGGATGTTGGGCTCCCTAAGGAAATTAACACATAGGGTTCCTCTAATTTGTTTATGGGGGTACACCACAGGAATTGACATAACATGAAATGCCGTTAACTCACAAGTGATCATATGGAGTTGTTGAAGTGAGATTGCAAGAGGGAATGTCCCTTGTACCAATAACAGAAAAATGACAAAAAGTGAATAATAAGATACAGTGTCCCGTGACAATACAGTGGGCCTTCAGTGACCCGCCACACCTCCCTTTATGTCAGGCAGGGTAAGACACTAGGGCACACATCTAGGAAACAATTGACTGCATTATGTGGAAGAGAGAGAGCAGAACAGCGCCTAAGATATGACGCTGTTTTCCTCTCTCTCTGTGCAGGCACACTATAGGTTGCCTTATGTCACAGCAAACACACTTGCACCATAGTACAAGTGTGTGTGTTCTGGAAGATATAGTTTGGGCGACCATGCCAGTTTTAAAACACTTTAAAACGTTTCTTGCTTTGTACGTGTGCTGTACAATGCATCAAGCATTGCAAAGTAGGAAAATGAGGCGAAACTTCTCTCCTTGTTATGTCTGCCTCAAGAGGGGCAACATGTTGGTGCAAATCCCTGTCTGCAACTGTTTGTAGAAGAGGATTTGTGTGAATATCTATAAGTCATAACATGGGACTGTCCATGTACCATCAATGGAACACCGCCTTCATTCAAAGTAAAACAAAGGAGCCCATAACACAACTTTGCATTACTTTTGGAAACTATCCAATGTAAATCTTGATTTGCTTGTGATAGTAAATCCCCACATAATGCTTTGCATTGGGAACGCAAACCCAGCACAAAGCACTACTAAATCTAGGCCTCGATCTGTGGCAGGCATTGCAAATCAGTCCAAATGTATAATTCCTGAAAATGCTGTGTTGTGTAGAGGAAGTACAGGTTGAAAAAATAAGAGGAGGAGACCACAGATGTCATGAACAAGTGCGGTGGCAAAATTAATGACAGGCAAAATGACCAAAGGCTTGACCCCCACATCCATGTGTGGAACCCATGAACATAGTAAGTAATATTAAACTCTATAAGAGGTGCAAAGAGTTGAATTAAGCAAGAATAAAAAGGAGAGATGGGTTTAAAGGGATAATTTGTCACCAGGGAAATGATCTGCCAAAAGGTACACTGAGCCAGTCACTGAAAAGACACATAGCAATTAAAAGCAACTAAACAAAGATATATTTACAGTATACTACTCTATTTACTACTACTATTACTACTACTTTCTACTACTTTCTACTACTTTCTACTTTATATTTACTCTGTGAAGCTAACATTTATAAGAAACGGAAATACAGCAAGATGGGATAGGTAGCTTAGGGGATGTGTTGGCTTGCAAAGTAGAGTTACCAAATTCCCAGTAATGTAAATTAAAAATAAAATCAAGCCACAGGTCCATATCATTTGAGGAGATGCTTGCTAAATTGCAGAATCTAATTCCATGTTGCTCGAACCACATCTATTTGAACTTGCCTGTCCCTTGGTAAATTCAGTGGTTTCTGGTTAATGGGAGAATAGAATGTAATATTCTTGAAGGACATGATTTGGAATATCTTTCCATTCCATGAAGTATGCTACAAAAAGACCCCTCCAACATCTTTGACACTTCAAAAAGATATACAAATTTCTGGAGAGGCTTGAAAACTCAATTGTTCCTCTAGGACCCTGGTACTAATCCAATGCATAATTAGCAAAAAAATAAATGAAGGGTTCTGAAGAGTGTCTTAAAAGGCCACCGGCAGCAGTGCTAAATGCTGGGGGCACCGAATACCACAGCTGGTGCATCTTAATCACACTTCATGACTCTTTTTTCAACACCACTACACCTCATGGGGTCTGTTCAAAGACAGCGGGCACAATTCACAAAGGTAAACTTAGACCAAAAGTGTAAGTTTAGACCTAAAGTCTAACTTTACTCATAGTAAAGTTAGACTTTTGGTCTAAGTTTACACTTTTGGTCTAAGTTTAGACTTAAAGTATAAACTTAGACCCAAAGCCTAAGTAAAGCCAAAATAAAGTTAGACTGTTCGTCTAAATTTACACTTTTGGTTTAAGTTTAGACGAAAAGTGTAAAGTTAGACCAAAAGTCTAACTTTACTATGTGTAAAGTTAGATTTTTGGTCCTAGTTTACACTTTTGGTCGAAACGTAGACTTTTGGTCTAAATTCACCTTTGTGAATCAGGCCCAGCATTTATATAGTCTGTAAAGCAGTACTACTTGTGTATTACAAAATGCTCCCTTTCCATTGCTTCTATTTTTGCTGTGTGGAGCTCTTCGCCCAGGAAGCAGAGATCACCACACACATACCTGTGCAAATTTATAGCAAATGGTAAAGGGACAAGTAAGGATATCAAGAAAATGGAAAATACTTACATCTATATGGGAGAGGTTTAGTGAAATCTAAGGGGGGTTTAGGGAGGGACATGGTAATACAAAAGGACTCACGCAAAAGAGTAAAGCCATTGTTATTTATTAACTCACTTCTTAATGTATTACACCCGTAAAGATTTAAAAAATACAGCATATGATGTACTCCAGCCCATACTTGGAGTAAGCAGACCACCACTCATGGCCACTCACACATATTACGGCACACTCCCTTAGGGAACAATAAAGACAGGGAAATAAAATAACACTCCATAACAACTGCTGCTAAATTAATGAATTTGGGCATTTATAGAGCTAAACACAAATGAGATTGGCTATGCTGTATGTTCGCACATCCCAACAGCAAAGCATATGGGGGTAACAGTAGTCCACACAATGGGTGAATGAGTCACAAAAAAGACAATCCAGACAGCTTTTTCAGAAGGTACAGTAGCACACACTATTAAGTGCTTCCATAAACTCCTTGGTAAATAAGTACACATAGTCATAGTGTCATGTTGCTCAACTCCAGTCTTCTGTTATAATACACATAGCATTCTCCATAGAATCAGCCAACACATGTTTCATCCACAGAACTTTTTCAAGGCTGCAAAAATGTATGAAACAAATTCACCAAATGGTTTGGGTAATCTGAATCCCAGAAAGTCTGACACCAAGTGGTTTACACTAATGTCAAGTGTGCGAAGAAGTGAGAGCACATGTGGAGGACACCTTGAGAAACAGTGCAAAGGGAAAAAGTAAAGTCATCATAGAAAGATCCAAGCAGAAGAAGGATCTTGCCATATTCTAAGAGTTAGACGTGTTCAAAAAACATCAACCACAGTGTGAGAGAAACTGACAGAAATGTGACACAAGTACTATGTATGCGCACAAGAAAGTTGTATCTCATAATAATAATATACCCCCTCCACCCATGACGTGGGACAACCCAGTATCAGACCAAAGAGAACTGTATAAGCATGGCAATAAAATGTGACAAAGTTACCTAATGATGCTACAGTTTCCAGTGCAAAACAAGTTGGAGAACCACCATTTGAAAGGCTTCAATAATATCTTGAGGTCATGGACCAGGGCAGGCTAAGCATTATTCTACATGGTGCACAAAGTCACTGCCACAACCCCAGCCCTCGCAAAAGCTGTAAAAAATGGTAACTGTTTAAAAAACCATGAACTAAAAACCTAGAAAGGTGAAGAAGAAGGAAGAAAAACACAAAACCCCAGGTCTCATTGCAAAGAAGTATTAAAAAAAAAAACAAGCCACATAAATAAAAACCAAAACTTGGTGAAGGACAACTATGGCATATGCCAGGTATATGCCATGAGAATGACCCGAATTTTGAAGAACAGTGGAACTCAAAAAATGAGCCAAATAGATGGAAACTGAATTGTGGGGGTAGGTAATGATAGAGCTGAAGTAAGTCAGTGCTCTACCAAAGTACCGGGTGTAAGTCGAAGATGTAAAATTTTTAAAACAACCGTAAAAATTATGCAAGGGGGGGGAAGGTTTCAAGCTAACAATAGACTGAAGGTAGCCAAAAGCCCCAGTAAACAATAAGCGGTAGGACCAAACATGCACAGTGTCCAACAAAAAGTATATAACCCAGCATAAAAGCTTCCTGTTATCAGAAAATGGCAGTGTACACAAGCTTATTGGTGCAGAGGTCCCAGTAAAGAATAAGCAGTGTGGCCAAACGTGCACACTAAGCACGAAAATATAAACCAGCGTAAAAGCTTACCGTTATCAGAAAATGGCCGTATACAGTGGCGTATCAGTGCAGAAGAGTGTGAGATAAATATGGACCATGATAAGCCTGTAACCAAAGTCCAAATGAAATATAAGAAATGACCAAGTCAAAATACAAAAAGTCGGCCTAATAATCGATGCAAGTGTGAAAAAAAACACCATAGCTCGCCAAGAGTACCAGCGATGGCAATAGTTTGAACAACAGCGCAAATTTAAAGTCATGAAGTATATGCACATGGAAAAAAAAGAGGACAGGGCTTGATTGTCCATTAGGTGCATGGGCGCCATTTTATTATTTTTATTTTTTTAGTCCTCATAAGAGACAAGAGGTACCTAGGCTTTAATGGTATGACCGGGTCGTTTTCTGTACACGGTCCCGCTCTCCCATCAGGCCTCTTTCAAAATATTGGGGTTTCCAGAGTTACACTCCGTACTCCTTTCCAAGTTACTTTGTCTTTAATCCTTGGACCTCTATTCCAGGAAGTATTTTTTACAGCAATCACACGTCCTTATTCTCTTCTGTGACCGGTCTACACATTCCAATTTACGAGTACATCTTGCTGACCTGACTCACTATAGCGCATTTGGTGCCTCAAGGGATAGCCAGTAATCTCCCCACATGCAGCCAACACCAGGATACAAATAAAGGGGCATATTTATAAGCCCCTAGCACCACCTTGCGCCACATTAGCCTCATTTTGTTATGCTATCGTGGCCCAACAAGGCCAAAATCCTAACGCCACATTTACAAAGTAGCTCAATGCATGCATTGTGCCACTTTGTAACCCTTTGTGCTACATTATGCCTACGCCAGGCATAATGTATTCAAAGGGGGTGTTCCCCCGTTAAGGGGGCCGAAAAAAAGGCGTAAGGAAATTTAAGAGATTTCCTTGCATCATTTTTTATTGTACATTTAACGCTTGCTCAGAGCAGGCATCAAATGGGGGCTTCCATTATTTATAATAGGCCCCTATGCACTTTATTTTAAATATGGAACACATATGGCGGCAGTAAGGGGGCGGTCAAGGGCGGAAGAAAAGTTTTCTTAAATATGCCCGGGCACTTTTCTTAAATATGTCCCTAACTGTGACTGGTACTAACCCAATTTAGTGCACGGCCCTTCACCATTCAAGAAAGCAAATATGGCCAAAGCCAGGCTTAGCTTAAGCTCCCTCTAGAATATGCCTGATGAGATCTTACCCACTTCTTGCCAGAAGAGTTAGACTTTTGGACACTGCCAGTGTAGATGAACATCATCAGCCTCTTCTAGCCCACACTTAAGACAGCACCTTCTTCTTGAGCTTCCTAGCTTCATCAGTCTCTTCGGAGACCAATATGCTATGTGGGCTGTAAATTGTGGTTTCTCCTTAGGGAGGCGGATCTGACCACATGCCAAAATGTAGACATTGATACTTGCCAGAGGTTCGCTAGCTCCAACTCTGGCAGGTCTGACTTCCACTTCTCCTCTGGCAATGTTAGTGGTCCATCTTCCTCCTGCACCAACATCCAGTACTACTTAGACACTTCCTTCTTCTGTGAGAATGGCCCCAATAGCTTCCTTTCTCCTTCAACTTCCCCAGCTCCAAAGTCTCTTTTTACTCCTGCCCAGCTAACTAGCTGGTAATATTTAAACTTCAATATCATATTTCCGTAAGTTGGTAAAGTACATACCAGGTTATCAGCGCCCCTCTTCTTGCAACTGTCCCAGCATCTTTCAAAGGAAGCGCTAAAGCATCCTGTAACCACTCTGGTGTACTGGTGAATTCCATATTGGGCAAACTGGCTATAATATGGAATTTTTAAAATCCTCCTGACATGCATCCATATTTTACAAGCAGCTTTCAGTGTCTTTAGCCTAATCTTCCTGAAAAATTTAAGGTGGCTGAATTTAAATAAAAATTATGCACCTCCTTCCTCCTGGCTTTCAGTTAATGCTTCATACGGGGGGGGTCTGCTGGATATCACCTCATAACAATAATCTTACATGTTTTAATTGAAAGGCCCAGTTGTGGACTTGAAAGTCTGGTAACGCAATATCCCCAGAAACCTTTTCCCTGCATAGACTTTTCCACGCGATGCACACCCCTGTATGGGCTCATACAAAACTGCTTAGTTCTGCTTGAAGCTTATTAAACCATTGTATTTTAAACTCGAGTTGGATAGTGTTAAAAATGAATGTAAACTTAGGTAGTATCATCATTTTGACTATATTACACCTTCCAATAAATGGCAGTGGAAGATAGGCCCAGGAATCCAAGAGCCTCTTTGTTTCTACAAGAAGCTTACTAAAATTGATTTGCGACATCTGATTAAGATCCTTACCCACTTGTACCCTTAGATATCCGATTTCATTTTTCTCCAAAGTGCTAAAAGATTCAGTGCTCCAAGACATCAATTCAGTTTTCTGCTGGTACCCAGATAATTTTCCAAACTCAGTCATAATCCCTGTTATTACCTAGCGGAGCCTCTACAGTTCTGTGTGTGGATCATCAGGTCATCTACAGATAATGCCACCTTCTTTATCATATCCCGGTATCTAAATGAGATAATCTTCTGCTCCTCCCCCAGCCGAAATCGCTAAGTATTCAATATAAAAATTAAAAAGTAAAGGTGATAAAGGGCACCCCTGCCGTGTTCCTCTCTTTATTTGAATTTTGTTGATAAGGTTACCACTAATCAAAACTCTTGCCCCTGGTTGCCTGTAAATTTCCTTGATCGCATTAAGAAAGCGACCACCTAGCCAGCAATGTTTGATCACTGCATACAGGAAGGGCCATACTCTGTCAAAAGCTTTCGCAGCATCAAAAGCCACTATAGTCAAAGGTAAGCTTCTGTCACAGTGTCCTTTCCTAAGGATCTGCACATCGCTGAACAAAAGGCCCACATTCCGGCATCACAAACTCAAAAAGCTATTATAGCACAGAGTTATGATGAAACCAGTCGGGGAAGGGTATTCGGGTAGGTAAGAGCAGGAAGAGAGATCTGAAAAGAAAAGGTTAGAACAAATATGCATTTACTCATTCATAGAAATGTAACTCATCAATAGACTTGTGATTAAATGCGTCTCTGAGATGTCAGATGGAGACCCCTTTTGAAATGAGGGCAAAGCCTCTTCTTTGAAACATGGAACACGAGTAAACTACGACCTCAGAATCAAGAGATGGCAAGAGCTTTGGACTATGATTATACTCAGAATATCAATTCTGTAACATCTATGCATTCACAACATAAACCTTTGATCATGACCTAGAAAATCTCAAAGAATTAAATATGCTTTTCACATCTTAAGCTTTTCAAAGAACAATGAAAACTATAATTTGCTTATCTCCAAAAATACTTTCACATTCACAACTATAAAGGCCGAAAAGTTTTTACTCATTGAACTTGAAGCGCTTTACTTATAATACCAGGAAGCGCTTTTACTTGTCTTGCCTTAAAGCGCTATGCTCATTATGCTAAGGGGGTGCTTTTACTCAAGTGGCCTGAATCACTTTGATTGTTGCGCCAAGAACCTTTTACTCCTGTGAATTGAAGCACTTTGATTTTCATGCCAAGAGCGCTGAACACCTGTGAACTGAAGCGCTTGAATTGTTGAGCCAAGAGCGCTTTACATCTGTGAACTGAAGTGCTTGAATTGTCGTGCCAAGAGCGCTTTACATCTGTGAACTGAAGCGCTTGAATTGCCGTGCCAAGAGCGCTTTACATCTGTGAACTGAAACACTTGAATTTCTGTGCAAAGAGCGCTTTACACCTGTGCTCTGAAACTCCTTTGATCGTTGCGCAAAGGCCGCTGTACTTCTGGAAACTGAAAATGCTTTGCTCGTTGTGCTAAGGGGCGCTTTACTTTTGGAAGTAACGACCTCCTCCAAAATGGGATTCATCAAGGCCTTACCACTACGAGTATGACCTACTCGTTTTTGAATGCACCATGGAAACAAGGATTGGATGTCACTCTACCATTCAGGAACTCTGCTCTTCTTCAGAGAAACCCCCATGAGGTCTGACTGCATCGAAGTCTTCAAAATAGTGAGCAAAGTGCTTGGGTGTGGCTGGGCTTTATAGGCCTGCCACACCCCAAGATGACTGCTACCTCTAAAAACATGGGAATTGTAGTCCCTTCATGGAATAGCACTGATAAGTGCATCTTGCCCACCAATATCCTGAACCTGAAGCTCTATGAGCTTTGCCACAGGGCAAAAGACGCTGATGGCCACCTTTGGAAAAAGAGTGGATGACAAGTGGTGCACATAAAGCACCTGGACCGCGCATGACCTTATTCCTGACAGCTTCCTTCTGTTACCACATCTGTAGCTGATACTAGAACATGAGTCAAGTCTTGCAGCTGTCTCCCTTCATGAAACCTTTCTGATCTACATGTACCAAGCTCCCCAACACTTTCTCCAACCTTCTAGCCAAACCTGTGTGTACATTTTATAATTGTTGTTTAACAAAGAGATAAGCCTATATGACTTATAGGCTTTAGGAACTTTTCCAGGCATCAAAAGTATATTAATTACTGTGTTGTCCCATGAAATTGGTTGGGCACAATTCTCCTTATAGATAGCGTTCAGCAGCCTAGTCATAACCGGTGCTAGCTTCTCCCTTTATTTCATGTAATGTTCACTCGGTAGGGAGTCTGGTCCTGAGGCCTTCCTCTTTTTCAACCCCTTAATAACTTTATTTACTTCCTCCGGACTTATCCTTTGATTTAGACCCTGCTGTTGATCTGGCTTTAAAGCGGGGAGGTTTATTTCCCGCAGTCAACTAGCTGTCTGCTGTTCTGAGATGGAGTTCTCATCTGAATACAAGGACACACACAAAATTAACAAAAGCCTGTTCTTTACTTTGATCATCTGAGCAGCGCTCCCCCTTCTCCTTCATAACTGTCTCTGAAATCACATTCTTTGACCTTTCTGCCCTTATTTTCTAAGCCAGAAACCTTCCATATCCCTCCCCGTACTCATAATGAGCCAACTTGCTCGCCTCCCATTTGTGTTTTGCACAAGCCTCCAAGTAATCAGTCAATTACTCTCTTGCCTGCCTCTTTAAGTTTATTGGTACAGTTAACTTGTGCCTGATTATGGCAAAATTTCAGTTCCCTTTGACATGCTTTTATCCTGTATTCTAATGCCATTACTTTAGACTTCTGATTCTTCCTACTAAAAGCTGCACAACTGATTATCCTGCCTCTGATAAAAACTTTGTAGGTGTCCCAGATCACACTGATTGGGTGGACCCTTCATTCACCAGAAAATACTCTAATGTATCCTCCTTGAGTTGACTAACTACAACTGGATCATTTAACAGTGACCTATCAACAGTCCACATACCCTGATCTATTCCTCCTTCCAAAACGATCTCAAGTTCTACCACCAAATGGTCGGAGAGGTGTTCAGGTGAGTGGGCCACCTTTTTTACTTTGGGGGCCAAATTACCACTTATCAAGAAGAAATGCATTCGAGAAGAGTGCCCAAATGTGTTATTGTGATATGTGTAACCCTTCTCTTGGCCTGATCTCTGCCTCCTAATATCAGAGAGTGTACATCACCTGATAAGGTATCTGGGTTTAATATCTATTAAACCCAGATACCTTATCAGGCGATGGACACCCTCCCTCATCTTAGGGGAACACCTACCAGTCTTGATGTAGATTTAGCTCAAACAGGGTCCGGTAGAACATTAAAGTCCCCACCAATCACTAGGTGTCTCCCCATCACTTTTTATTTGTCCATACAGTTCCGGAAGAGAAGTTGAGTCATTGCATCATTGGGTTGTGTATGCAAACTGACTAGTCCATTTCTGATGTTTTAAAATCTTGCTCTAATATCCCTGATGTAAGTGCATTTCCTGCAGTATTATAACATTATAACCAGAGTATTTTAAATATTCTACTATTTTTCTACTCCTACCCTAAGCCTGTTTACGTTCCATGACAGAACCCTTAACCTCAGTTTATTTATCACATTAACCCTATATCCCCTGCCTTTCTAGTCTTTTTCTCATATGAGGAAAGCTTGTTTCATTTTATTCCACATGCTCCCCACCTAGTGCAACAAACCTTCCCCCGAACCTATCCAAGTATGACCCATCCTCCACCCTTCCTAACCTCCCTCTTACCCACCCAGGGGAACCCTCCACTCCTCCTTTATTGGGTATCTCAGATACCACTGGGCTCCATCTGCTTGGTAGCTACCCTCAGCTCCCTTTCATTTGCTGACTCAAGCTCTGAACCTCAGTAGGCTCCCATATGTTGTACATTTTATTGTTCCACATAATCTTGAGGACTGCTGGAAATTTCAGACTGACAACAGCCAGAGTGATCTGAGCTCCTGTATAAATTGACCTAATTCCCATTGACGATCCTGTGTCATTTTTTAAATGTCTGATCTAATCCAAAATGATATCTCACCCTTCTTAACACACAAGTTACTCCTAAAGCTTTCACGAGAATCTGCTCCTTTATGGAATTAGTCTTAAAATTAACCAGAATCTTCCTCGGTTTTTCCCTGCTCAGATTTCTCTTAAAGGGGTCTCAATGAGTCTCTGGATTTTTGCTCCCAGGTCACTGATGCTATTGATGAGATGCATTCCTTTATCAGATCAACCACAAATCCTTTCAAATCTCCTCCTTCCATTCCTTCCGGGACATTCAATATTCGAATATTATTCCTCCTCTCATTGTTTCCCAATGTCTCTATTTTATCACTTAACTTTTTTTCACTGAATTTTAATGCTTGGATCTCCCCACGATTGAGGTCAATCTCTTTACCCAAACCTTCAAAGGAGGCTTCCATCTTACACATCCTCTCTGAAAGTTTGCCAATTGTAGCTTCCAAAATCTCACAAGTCCCCAGAATTTTTTCCTGGGTCTTCTCTGAAATCACAAACTATTGTTTTACTATCACTGAAAGTGCTGCCAATAGTGACTCTATTTTAGAACAATTTCCTGTATCTAGTTTCTGAATACAGGATTCCAGTGGTGACTGCTCTTGGGACTCTTGGGATTCTCGGGATTGCTCGGGGGTACCCTGCCTCAAGACTTAAACTTCTTTGTGAGTGTGAGCATTGAACTAACTGAAACCAGTGTACCAGGGGAGGTTGACATGTTTGGCAAATTTCTCAGAGGTGAAGTGTTCTGTCCCCCCCTCTGTTGCTTGCTTGCACTTTAAAGAAAGAATGAAAAGAGGGGGTAATTTTCATTCTATCCCCTGGATTTACTGTGGTGCTCCATTTCTCTTTATTTATTGCTTTTTAGTAGGTTGAACTCCGAACACTGGATGGGCCACCTCCTTTTCCAGACCTTGTAACGAACCCCCAGAAGGCACAGAATATGTTATTGTCAAATGTACCTGTTTATTTTCCTAACAATCCCTCTCCTCAATCAGGTGTTTCCTTTCCCTTCTATTCCTCAGAGCATAGCCAGTTCCCGTTCCACTCTCACAGCATAGCCAGGTCCCTTTACACTCTCACTCCGCTTAACATCACGATTCCTTAAACCGGTCCTTGTTACCTTATTCTTTTTATGTTTCCTTGGAGAATGTAATGCCTCAATCAAGAGTGGCCAGTCTCTGCAGGCCCGCCTCAATTTGCCTCCTGTGGGACATAGAATTATGCCCGGAGCTCTCCTGTTCAATGTGCTTCTCGCTTGTCCAACAGCCTGTTCTGCCTGTAATGCACCACATGCACAACAGAGGTGCAGCATGCCGCTCTTTGTCGATCCCCCAAGCCACACGTCCCCAGGGTTATACACAACCAGGAGTGCCTCTCCCAGCTTTTCTCCCGCCACCTTCACCTCCCTGCTGCCGGATCATTCAGCAATCCTCAAGGCTCACCACTGGCATGCCCACATCCAGGTAAGTGAGAAAGAAATAAAATTATTTATGATTCAGCCTTCCAACCATGTTTGCTCTCCCACTGTAGCTACTGGATCAGCCTGCGGCCAGCTCCTTAGCTATCCGCCATGTTCCCCCCGCTCATCATGTCTTGTAAAAGACATTAACAAAGAGAAACAATGAAAGAGAGGAGAGGTCTCAGTTGTATGTAAGTTATGCGAGCACCATGTTTGAAAGGGAAAGATGTAAATAAACTCAACAAGAAGGACCAAAAAAAGGTCATGACGTGAATGTAAACAGAAAGGTTGCTATAGGGTAGAATGATAATCAAGTATGCAGAGAGGTGAGGGTATGCAAATGCATGCAGGTGGCGTGGTAATATAAGTAAGACATACAACTGGTACAGAACCACAAATTGTGCATGGCGAGAGGAAGAGTGATAGTTTGTGACTAGGAACAAAAGTTTGGCAATAATCTCAGCATACTGTCAAAAGTCTACACCTAATTTAAAGACACAGGAGCAAGGTCACATAGGTAGGGCTAAAACTCTTTAAGGGTATGAATATAAGCAAGGATGTAAAACTGAGTAGTCCATTGCTCACTAGGTAGGAGTATGTAGAAATCATGATGAAAAGGCCACAGAGTACATGGTTGTGCACATATACAACATAAAACACAGATAACTATTATAAAATAAGTGTGTAGTTGCAAAGGGGGCATTCAATCATTTTTCAGAATCAGCAATATTTCAGAGTGAAAAAGGTGGCTAGTCAAACCATCACTGCACCAAGAGTTAAAAAGTTCCACAGTAAGCAATGCAACTAAAAAGAAAATACAGGCAATCCATCAATGCAATTCCATGTCAATTCAATAATTCAAAGAGTGAAGCCAACTTGAGACACACATTGGCCCTCATTACAACCCTGGGGGTCAGTGTTAAAGCGTCGGTAATACCGGCAACAGGCCGGCGGCAAAAAAAATGGGATCACGACCACGGCGGAAACCACCAACACAGACAGCCACTTTAACACTCCGACCGTCATGGCGGTAGCAACAAACACCGCGACGGTCACCACCAACAGACAGGCGGAAGACAATGTACCATCCACCCCATCACAACCCACCAATCTGCCAGCTTTTCCGGGGCGGTACCAATGCCATCAAAAGCATGGCTGAAACAGTGTTTGGAAGGAAGACCACTCACCACTCGACACTCAACGAATGGCCAGGACGCCATGGAGCCCAAGTTACAGGTCCTGCCCATGATGGTCTACCTCCTCATCTACCAAAAATACGAAAGACGGCAGCGACGACCGCGGTGAGTCTTGCATCTAGTACACAGGGGGGGAGGAAAAAGAGAGTGATACACACACAAAACACGCAACACCCCCACCCTCACCTACAACACCATACACACAAACACATGCAGCAACAGTACATTTACACCCAGTTACCCCCTGGAAGAAGGCAAGGACAAAAAGAATAGAGTTGAATCAGTGTAATCTTAGAAATAGGCAGATCTACGTAACGATTATAAAAGCAGTATCTACAAAAATATACAATATCTACATAAGGCCATACATTGTCCCTGGGCCACTGGCCAAAAATCATGGGCCAAGCCCACACTTGACTCCTGCCTCAATATGGAGAGAACACTGCAGGGGCATCAGGTTGAAAACACACAGGCACCTCAGGGGGAGAGGGTAAGGGGGACACCTCAGCCAGAAGATGGAATACGGCCACTGCTCCTCGAGGGGGCTCCATGCCCACAGTGATGTCCTGGGGAGTGCAAGGCCACAGTCTCTCAAGTGGGGGGTTTGCCCACTGCTTGGTCCTGGGAAGTGCAAAAACAGTCTCTCAAGTGGATGCCTTCCTCCACTGGTTCTGGAGGGGGCCTTGTGCCCAGTCTGCTTCCTCCTGCCAAGGATAGGGTGAGTGGATGCCTTTCTCCACTGGTTCTGGAGGGGGCCTTGTGTGCAGTCTGCTTCATCCTGCCAAGGATTGGGTGAGTGGATGCCTTTCTCCACTGGTTTTGGAGGGGGCCTTGTGTCCAGTCTGCTCCATTCTGCCAAGGATTGGGTGAGTGGATGTCTTTCTCTTCTGGTTCTGGAGGGGGCCTTGTGCCCAGTCTGCTTTATTCTGCCAAGGATAGGGTGAGTGGATGACTTTCTCCACTGGTTCTGGAGGGGGCCTTGTGCCAAGTGATGCAGCACTTGGGTTGTGGCAGTTCACATTCCCTCACCTGGGTGTCTGAGGCATGAGATTTCCAGGGACCAGGTTGCATGATAGTCCATGGAGGCAGGGCTAGACTCCATGCTGCAGCGCCTAAGGCTGCAAACTGGTGGTGTTGCCGGTGCTGGTGGGGTTGCTGCCAGTGGTGTTGGGAAGCTCCAGCCAGTCTCCTGCAACCTTGGACGGCCGCCCACTGGGGCTGCTGGTGCTGGTAGTGGTCCTACTGTCAGGGGTGCAGGTGACAGGAGGTGTCTGTCTGCTGAGTTTGGGTGAAGGTGCATGGGCTGGATGCTGTTGTGAGGTGGATGACTGTTGGGTGGGTGAGTGCTTGCGTTTGTGCACTTTGGGACGAGGGGTCACAGACACTAGGAGAGGAAACAGGGGAAGTGTGAATGGATGTGGGGGTGGTGACTGCCAGTGAGGGGTGAGCAGTGATGAGCGTGCTGGTGATGGAGGTAGTGGATGACGATGTAGTGCATGCAGGTGTGAGTGGAGACGATACTGGGAGGGAGGTGGACGACGAGGAGGAGGGGGACACAGTGGAGGCAGTGGATGTTGGTGTGTCTGCATGGGTATGGTGCTTGTGTGAGCGCCTGTGGGACAATGTGGGTGCTTGTGTTTCCCTGAGCCACTTCTGTGTGTTGATTTGGGTGAATGCTGATCTAAAGGTGTGCTTGGGATAGGCTGGGGTTGAGGGGATTGAGACTGGGTAGAGGAAGTTGAAGGGGGGAGGCTATACACAGGGACAATGGCTGCCAGCAGTGCGGAGGCCAGAGCCTGAAATGCTCTCTGTTGGGCCACCACGCCAGAGTGAATGCCCTCCATGTATGCATTTGTTTGTTGCAAATGCCCTGCTACACCCTGGATGGCATTCAGTATGGTTGACTGAACACAGAGGGATCTCAGGAGGTCAATAGCCTCCTCACTGAGGGCAGCAGGTCTGACTGGGGCAGGGCCTGAGGTGCCTGGGGCAAAGGAGATGCCCGATCTCCTGGGTGAGCGGGCACGGGAAAGAACACTGAGAGGCTGCTGGGAGGGCGGTGCTGGTATGGGGGGTGGCGGTTGTACCTGTTGTTGGGGTGGGCAGAGAGGTGTCCACCACCTGGAAGGGAGCTTTCATCTGAGGAGGAGTTGCTGTCTGTGGTGTCCCCTCCTGTCCCCGTCATGGTGCTCCCCTCGCCCTCCGTCCCACTGGTGCCCTCACCTTCAGTGGATTCAACCTCCAGGCCCATGTGGGATGCAGTTCCTTCTGTCGCCAGTCCCTCTGTTCCTCCGCCAGATGATGCTAATGCACACAAGGACAGGGTGGCAAAACAAAAAGGGGGGAAGAGACAGAGAATACACTTGGTCAATGCCAGCAACACCACTACCGTTGGTGGACACAACACACAGGGAGCAGCTCTATGCACTAGGCCATGCCCAACCAGTTACTAAGATAGTCACCGGCCCATGGGGTACAATGCCTAACACCATCAGCTGCACATCAGAAACCCACAGGACCCTGACCAGTAGTAGATGCCCACTAACACTATTGGGGAAGGAGTGCTTCAGATCCTGCCCAACAAGGGACCTACCCTGCCATTTCACCCTGGCCTAGGGGCACCCATAGCCCTCATCCCCCACCCAGGTACCTCTTAACACGCGCAAAGTCAAGAGTCAGATTCTGTACTCACCTCCTTGTGGCTGCTGTGATGCCTTCAAGCGTCCATCGAACTCCGGATAGGCCACCCCCAGGATGCGGAACATCAGGGGGATCATGGTGCGACGGGCACCCCTTCCTCGTTGGGAGGCCAGCCCCAGCAGGGCCTCAGCTGTCTTCTTTGCTCAGCGGCGCAGGTCCTCCCACCTCCTGCGGCAGTGGGTGCTCCGCCTGTCAAAGACCCCCAGGGTCTTCAGCTCCTTGGCGATGGCACGCCAAATCCCCTTCTTCTGGTGGGTGCTGACCTGCAGGGAAAAGACAGCAGATAAAGGAATTAGTCAACCATCTGGTCCGTCAGACTCATGGCCCACCAGATCCCTCCCATCCCCTGATGCACATACATTGTCCACCTTACATGCTGCATTCTGGCCAGGATGCCTCTGCCCCCCCTATATGTGGCTTACATACACAGCACTCCATACATTCATGGCCCACGCATCATGCTCACAGTGTACTCACCTGTTTGTCTGGAGGACCGTAGAGTAACATGTACTGGGGTAGGACCCCCTCCACCAGTTTCTCCAACTCCTCTGCAGTGAAGGCAGGGGCCCTTTCCCCAGACACATGTGCCATTGTTGCTTCCAGACACAGGTCACAGCAGCACTTGCAGTGTAGGTCCTCTCCTGTTGAAGGTCAGGTAGCAAGTGAGTGGATAGATAGCGAATGGTGGTCACGTCCACGGCGGTGCGTACAGTCACCGCCGGCATACATCACCATTGGCTCCTGGAACCCATAGGGCCCAATGATAACCAATGCGAAGTTGCGCCGTGGTCATCGACCACCTACCTCGAAAGCACACAACGCCAGCGTAATTACCTCATTTCCACTTGCCCCTCCTCACAGGTCAGGCATCCGCCTTTTTAGGGGGGCACAGGGCATGGCACCTAACTGTGTCACAGCAGACATTGGAACAGCAACTGGCAGTCGGGTTAAAATTTTAGTTCTGTAAAGTAAACAAATCATAATTAGTGCAATAGATGATGGAATATGACTCTCTGCTCACCGTTCTCTTCCATAGGCTTCAACCGCTGAGGCTGAATATGAGATGGTGGCATCCCCCAGTGTACAGACCCCTGGTGGACCTTGCGACAATGGAGTACAGACACATTTTCACTACATACAGACTTGATTGGGCCACAATCCAAGAACTGTGTGCCCAATTGGAGCCAGACCTGGTGTCAGCTGTCCGCCAGCCCACAGGTATCCCCACTCTAGTGCAGGTCCTGTCAGTGCTCCATTTCCTGGCAAGTGGTTCATTCCAAGCAACAGTGGCCATGGCATCAGGGATCTCTCAGCCAATGTTCTCAAACGTGTTGACCAGAGTGTTGCCTGCCTTGCTGAAGCACTTGCAAAGCTACATCGTGTTCCGCCAGATGGAGGATTTGTCCACAGTGAAAGCTGACTTTTATGCCCTGGGTCATATCCCCAACATCATTTGTGCCATTGATGGTACACATGTGGCATTTGTCCCACCCCAGAGAAATGAACAAGTTTTCAGGAATAGAAAAAGCTATCATTCTATGAATGTGCAGATGGTGTGTTTGGCGGACCAGTACATCTCCCATGTGAATGCAAAATATCCTGGCTCTGTGCATGACGCCTTTATCTTGAGGAATAGCAGCATCCCATATGTAATGGGCCTTCTCCAGAGGCACCGGGTGTGGCTAATAGGTGAGCCAAAGGTCCCTATCCAGTATAAGTTGGTGTCTGGGTATGGGGTTGTCCCTAAGGGTTAGTGTGTGTCTAACAGTTGTCCCTTGATATTTGCAGGTGACTCTGGTTACCCCAACCTCTCATGGCTACTGACCCCAGTGAGGAATGCCAGGACAAGGGCAGAGAAACGTTATAATGAGGCACATGGGTGTACAAGGAGGATTATTGAAAGGACCTTCGGCCTCCTGAAGGCCAGGTTCCGGTGCCTCCATCTGACAGGTGGCTCCCTGTACTACTCACCAAAGAAGGTGTGCCAGATCATCATTGCATGTTGCACAACCAGGCGTTGAGATGCCAGGAGCCTTTTCTGTAGGAGGATGTGGCTGGAGATGGTCTTGTGGAAGCAGTGGAGCCTGTGGACAGTGAGGAAGAGGAGGCAGAGGAAGAAGACATTGACAACAGAATCAATATTATTCAGCAGTACTTCCAGTGACACATAGGTAATAAGACACTGTAGGTTCACTTTACATTTCAGTTTTCTGTTGGACATTGTACATGGCAGCCTGATTTCCCTATGTGTATGACCACTTACTGTACCCTTTGGCATCTCAATTTTCAGATCTCTGTGCCCCATATTGGCTCCTGCTATGTGTACTGCTGCCCACCAAAGGTCATTCCAAAGTATATTTCACTGTACATTTGAGTTGCAATGCTTTGATAATGTTGTACAAGTACATTTGTGAATCATTTGACAGGCTCCAGTTTAGTATTTGTTCCAAGGGCATTTATTCAGGTGCATAGGTAGAGGGGGATGTGCAATGGGCTGGGCTGATGGTGAAGGAAAGTCCAGGGTAGAGTCCAGTCTCTTGGTATCACAGGTGCATTGTCCAATGGGGCATAGGAAGGGGAGTAATGGCAGTTCAAGGTGGGCAGGGTGACAGAGTGGGACAGAAGGGTGGCAATCAGGGGAGTCCTATTTCCTGGGGGGGGGGGCTTGGAAATGTTCTCTGGCTTCTGCCCGGATTGCAGGGACTGTTTGCAGGGTGGTTCTCCTTCTGCTGGGGGTGGGGTGATGGTGGCCTGTTGGTCCTGTGGCAGGGCCTCCTCTCCACTAGCCCCGGCGGAGGTGGAAGGCTGTTCATCGGTTTGGCTAGTGTCAGGCGCCTGTTGTTGTGCCACTGCCTCCTTCATAGTCTTGGCCATGTCAGCCAGCACCCCTGCAATGGTGACCAGGATGGTGAAGATGTTAGTTAGGTCATCCCTGATCCCCAGGTACTGTCCCTCCTGCAGCCACTGGGTCTCCTGCAATATGGCCCGTCTCTGGCCCATCGTCTGCTGGGGATGGTGGCATGCTCCCAGGATGTTGGAAAGTGGGTTCCCTGGGCCTGTCCTCCCCCTGTCACACAGCAGTCCTCCCAGCTTCCCTGTTGTCCTGTGCCTCTGTCCCTTGAACCGTGTGCCCACTGCCACTGACCCCAGGTCCCTGATCATCCTGGGTTTGTGGTGTTGCCTGGGGTCCCTGTAGTGGTGGACACACTGCTGATTGACATGTCCTGGGGACAGTGGCATGGGCCGGCTGGGTAGGTGCTGTGCTGGTGTTTCATGAGGGGGGAGGCTCTGTGGTGGGTTGGGACTGTGGCTGGGTCCCCGACTGTCCATAGGTCCCTGATGGGCCAGGTTGGTCATCCTGATCCAGGTGTGCAGAGCTGCTGTCATCACTGTGGGCCTCTTCAAGGGGGGACTGGATGCAGCTGGCACCTCCTCTCCGGTGACATTGAGTATGGGTCCTGTGGGGATGCAAATGCAGTGTTAATGTATCTGCGTGTGCCATCTTGTGCCTGGGTGTGTTTTCCCTGTATGGTTGTGATTGCCCTGTCAGCTTTGCCTTGAGTGAGTGGTGATTTTGTGTGCTGGGTGAGTCTCTCTACTGGGCATGCTGTGGTGATGGGTGTCCATGCAGGTCTGTGTTGGGGGTCCATGCTTTGATGTTGCATGCAGGGCTTGGTATTGGGATGGGGATGGGTGGGTTGCGGTATATGTGAGGTGGTGGAGTGATGGGTGTAAGGGTAGCGGTAGGAGTTTGTGATGGCATGCAGGTAGGGGGGGTGAAAGTAGTAAAGATTTGATTTGACTTACCAGAGTCCAGTCCTCCTGCGACTTCTGCAAGGCTCTCAGGATGCAGTATTGCCAAGACTTGCTCCTCCCATGTTGGTAGTTATGGGGGAAGAGGTGGAGGTCCACCGCCAGTCCTCTGTACTGCTACCTGGTTTCTTGCAACCACGGAACGCACCTTCCCCGCACCTTCCCCTGCAGGTCATTCCACCTCTTCCTGATGTTATCCTTGGTTCTTGGGTGCTGTCCCACGGCTTTGACCCTCTCCACGATTCTCCACCATAGCTCCATCATCCTTGCAATGGACATCTGCTGCACATGTGATTCGAATAGCTGTGGCTCTACCTGGATGATTTCCTCCACCATGACCCTTAGCTCCTCCTCAGAAAACCTGGGGTGTCTTTGGGGTGCCATGGATGTGGTGTGTGCGATATGTGTGAGGATGTGTGGGATGATGTGTGGGGTGATGTGTTGGGTAGTATGCTGTGAGGTGCGTGGATGGTGATGGTGTTCTGTGGCTCTGATTGAGTGGGTGCTCCTGGCTTGTGTCTCTCTGTGTTGGCAATCTTTTTTTTTTTTTTAAAGGGTTGTGGGTAATGTGGGTGTGTGTTTTATAGTAGTGTGAGTATGTGAGTGTGGTGTGTGTATGTGTGTCAGATGTGTGTAGTTTGAATTGTAGGCATATTCCTGTTGGCATAACAGTGTGGGTTCGGCTATCACCAGTTTATCACTGACATTTGGTCTGGCGGACTTGTGGGGCTGTCTGTATTGTGGCGGATTTCTCAGTGTGGGTCATAATACCCGTAGCGGAATACCGCCGCGCGCACGGTATGTTGGCGGCCGTCGGCACGGTGGTACGTGGCATTTACCGCCACGGTTGTGATGAGGGCCATAATATTCACAACTGTAATGGTATGGGCATAAAAGGCTTGGATATTTTTTAGTTATCTTTTAAAACTATTTTAAAATAAGCAAACATATTTAATTATATTAATTATTGAATGCACATATAATTTGATGAGTTATTGTGCTGTAAGATTTTATTTAATTTGTTCTATGTCTAAGCTAATAATTAATATTTTATTTTTTTTACATTTAGATTATACAGTAAAACATGTTCCTACTTTTTTTAAATAATAATAAATGTACCTATACTTTAACATAGAGAGATCTTTGCCATGGTGAATAGATTTTCACTTACGTTTGAAAAGCTACTAATGATGACTTTACATTGGTTTACACTGTTGTAGGAGGCTCAATTCCCTGATTTTAGTGGGGGGAGGCATGCACATTTACACCTAGATGTAAATCTGTACTTGCAAATGGTGAATTTAAAAAGTGTAGAGTTACACTTAGGTGCAGTATTAATTTTACACATGTATTCTTTCCTTTTTTAGTAGACCCGAATGTCTCTTTATCACCCTATGTTACCTTATCCTATTTTCTCTTCTTCCTCTCTCCCTTTACTGCTCTCCTCTTCCTTGCTCAGGTTCATTTGCTGATATTGAGAAAAAAGTCCTGATTCCCAAAAATGAGTATCAGTGGCCACCACTTGCAGTCGCCAGCACAAATTGAGCATTGACTGGGTCCCATCAAAAGTGGCTAAATCGGGACATTCATGGCCTGCAGCAAAAGCTGATGTAGATCACCAATTCTCTCTGCACTGTCTGAGAAATGCGTTTAATTGATTATTGGTAATCAGAGGCCCCTCATTTATTCAGTTCCCTTCCAAATGTACATGTCCAAGGAGAATTCCAATCAAGGATACTGATACTGCACAGTCCAAAACACATTGCAATAGCCTCATGGGGTAAGCAGCTAGTCAGTATTTTACCAGCAATGCCGGTAAAAAAATACAGGGAGAATCACCTAAAACTAGTATGTTTTTCCTTTGAAGTGTAAGTTGCTGCTATATTATTTTCTTATTTGTAAATTTGACGTCCGTGTAGAGCTGGATACAAATTGTCAATAGCACTGTCAATATTTTCACACATGTCCATAATTTAAAATACCATTTGAAAAGAAGAAAGCACCCATTCTTGGGGCCTTATTTCAGGGTGAGGACAAGTTTTTCTTGAAATTCACATGAAGGACCTTTCTTTCCTTAGTAGATGATCACTTAAAGATGAAAAGAAGTGGTTTGAGTATCCTAAATGTACACATGTGTGGCCTGTGGAACCCGGGGCCAGTGATACTAAGGGGTCTTTAGAGAGCAGTTTTACTGAGCCCCTGTGCTGCACATGTGTATTGCAGAGGGAACTGTGCAGGTATTGCTTTGCCCTGTACTTCTGTTTGATGGTCAGCTTGTGCTGGCCCTTCCCAGGTGAGCAATGCTCAGAGGCTGTACAGAACAGGCTTGCCTGTGTTCTACACAACTGCATGGCAGGCTTCACTGCACCTTGTGCAGGTGCATGACAGCCAGTACTGTGCAGAGCTTGCTGAGTCCTATGCCTGTCGATGTCAGACAGTACTGCAGATGCCACAGACTTCGGTAGAGTTCTGTAAATGGTGCAGTTGCTTTTGAAATGATGTCACTATACTTCCACCTCTATGACAGACACGGACAGCAGAGTGCAGTTCTCACTAAGTGAAATACAGATTGTCATGCACTGCAGAAATTATCAGCCCTGCCAAGTGTCACTCATCAAAGGTTAAACTAACTCTATTTTGATAATTTTCCTGCATTCCTGCACTGAAATTGTCACACACAATGACAGAGTTCTGTCTTATCAATTCAACACACTTCGGCCCTGATTTACTTTTTGACTCAAACCTGTATCAAAAAGTTTACCGCCGGCTAATGCCATTCCTGGATGCCAGCCAGGCGTCATATTTAAGGAATGACGCCAGCCAGAGGTAAGGCCCGGTTAGCGTCAAAATAAATGATGCAAACCGGGTGAGGGAGGCGGAGGGGAAACAGGAGGCTGTCCATCAAAGAATGGCGCTAGTCAGGTTAGAGTCACGAAAAATGACACTAACCTGACTAGCGTCATTTTTTGAAGCACAACCCCCATGGATATGACTCCTGTCTTAGTAAAGACGTTCTATGGTCTTCAACCATGGAAATTAGCCCACAGGTCCCCTAAAGCCTGCCCTGACCCTGGCGTTAAATAATGTCCCTAAACAGGCTTACTGCCATTATTTAAGACCCTCCTCCTCCCGCACAGAAGGCTAAATAAGGCGCAAAAGCCTTAGAGTCATTTTTTCCCGGGAACGCCTAACTTGTTTCTCATTGACACAAGGTAGGTTTCCACTGTAAAAAAAATGACGTTAACTCCAATATTTTGAAGCTAGACGAGTCGAGCGCTAAAATATAAATATGGAGTTACGTTTGCACCAGATTTACGTAAAAAACAAAAAATGAAGAAAATCCGGTGCAAACAGAGTATAAATATGCCCCTTTGAGTCACAAACGTACTCCCAGACCCTCATGGGTTAAATGCATCAAGTACTCACTCTATACTAGCATATAGCCGCTGCATGGGGTCCAGCAGAAGTGGTTTCTAGGATTATAACGAAGAGCAAAGCAATCTTTAAAAACTGAAAGCAGGAGGAAAGAGTGGGCAGAGCTTGGTATCGATTTCTTTTGAGAAGGGAAAACTAGAAGCCTGTGCATACATTTTGCTGCCATCACAAGACAGTTTTTTTGGATTAGGTCCTGGCTGTCAACAATAGAAGTGCCACACCTCTCACCCCAGCAGTCAGTAAGGCATTAATCCACGAGACAGCCAGAGGTTCTACATGCTGCTGAGGAAGTGAAGCCCACTAAGCTGTTCTTTAGGCTCCTATAAGTCTTTCTTATTAGTGTTACTTAAATTAACACTTTTTTGGCTTACTTCCCACTTTTCCTTACAGCATGTCCCCAGGGGAAGGGTGAAACTAACCACACACATAGGGCCAGAAGTAGCAAACTTTTGCGAGTCGCAAATGGCCCGAATCGCAATTTGCGAGCCCGCAAAATCAGAAATGGGATGCAAAAATCCCATTTCCGAATCGTAAATTGCGACGCGAGCCATTACTGACTTGCAAAAATAGCGACTCCATTTTGCGACCCGCAAATAGGAAGTTGCAATTTGCGAGTCGCAAACCATATGAAATAGCCACTCGCAAATTGCGACTAGTCGCAAAAAGCCCATTTTGCACTTCCAATTTACCACTAACTCAGAGCAGGTGGTAACCAGAACCAAAGTATAAAAGGAGACCCAGAAGGCACCTGGGTTACTCAAGATGGCGGAGATATATGTGATAGCAAGGAGGAGGAGAGCCCACGCCGCACAGCAGATGAGGAGGAGGAGCCAGAGACAGGAGAAGATATACAGAACCAGACAGACACTTTTCCAACAAACTGAGGAGGAGATATATGATAAATACAGACTTAGCAGTGCAGATATATTAGAATAAATATGCCCTCCTGCAAATCTGGAATATCTGTTCCGCAACCGGAAGTGTACCCACTCACTGAACATCCAGGTGGTATGTGACGCCCATTATGTCATCACTGACATGGTAGCCAAATTTCCAGGGAGTACACATGACTCCTACATTTTCAGGCACAGTGGGATACACCAACGCCTAGAACGTGGGGAGTTTGGAGACGGATACCTCCTAGATATAGCTGAATACACCTTGCAGACATACACACAGGTCAATGTGGAACCCATCTGTGCCCAGCTAACATTGTACATTTTGTGCCAAACAGGTGACAGTGCATATGCACTACGACCATGGATACTTACCCCGTACTTAACACCCAGCAATGAGACAGAGAGGCGATACAACAGTGCACATAGGAGGACCCGAAATGTTACAGAGAGGACCTTTGGTCTGTTGAAGGCAAGATTCAGATGCCTCCACAGAAGTGGAGGTGCCCTCCAGTATGCCCCATTAACAGCATTCAAGATAGTTGGGGCATACGCTATACTGCACAACATTGCCACCAGACGTGGGCTACATCTCACCCCAGAAGACCCAGATTCTGAGGATGACGAGCAAGAGGTACCACATCGCCATCATGGGGATGGAAGCAGTGCAAATCAAGGCAGACAGAGACGGGACCACATTGCAAACCAATACTTTGGAAGGTACGTGGTAACTGTCACCACACACACGAATGTCACACACAAAGAGCCCAGGTGTGAAGTGGAACAAACAAGAACTTTAATGATGTGAACCAATAAACTATTTACAGAAACTATTGATCAGGGGCTGTAAAAGTCCACCTGCTATGAGGACACATTAACCTCATGTGCCCCCATTGTATGTCAGTATGTAGCTCACACCCTACGTCTGGGACGCCCAGCATGGCTGGTTCCTGGAGCGTCTGCTGTGCCCTGCCATGCACTTCCACTACGCAACACCCTGGTGTCTGTGGCAGATGCACTACTTATAGTAGAGACCTCCTCACTGTCTTGCGGTGTGTCTGCCGCGCCCCTGGCCACCTGTTGTGCCTCCATCATGTTGACTGCGTGGCTTATGCGTCCCAGCCCACGAGCCATATTGCTGGCAAAGTGGCCCATGTCCACCTGTAGGCTGACTGTGCAACGTGACAGCCCAGTGGTATTTACCGCCAGGCGGACGATGGAGGAAACCATGCGGTCTAGGCGGTGGATTAGCTGCCGGTCACGGCGCCTTGCACCCTCTCTCTCCGTGACAAGTTCAGCCACTACTTGTTTGATTGAGAGCGCAATGTCACCTACATTGCTGTTCAGGTGTTGTAGCTCTGTGTGGACCTGTTGCAGCCCAGTTGTTTGATTTCTTTCCATGCGCCGCATGGCCCCTGAAATCAGTCTCATTTGCCTTGTCTGCAGGTGCTGACCATGGATGAGTGCAGCCTCGGCAGCAGAAATGGAGGCGTCCCCTACTTCTCCCTGTGACACTGGAGGGACATTGACACGTCGCCTGCGACGCAGTGGTGGATCTGTGTCCTGTACGCTGGCACTGTGGCTGGGACCGGGTGCTGCCTCAATCTCCAGTATGCCCACTGGTGCATCCGGAGGGGACTGTGGTTGGTTGGTCCAGGTCCCAGTGGTGGCTGCTCCTGGGTCGTGTGCTGCCTGGTGGCTGACCTCTGGCCCCTGGACGGTGTGGCTGGAGGTGGTGTCTTGTGGGAGACCTGTGGGACATAGGGAACACACTGTCAGTATCTACCATCTGTTGTATGCTTCCTAATAAACTGTTACCTATCATCTGCCTACTTGACTACATTGCCCATAATGCACCATGCTGGCGGTTGCTACTCTGAACTGGAGCTATTTTGGTTGTGCATGCTGCTGTGTACTAGGTGGGTGGGGGTATGGCAGATATGGGTGTTCATGCATGTTTCATGGTACTCACTGGTTGATGGTCCTGGCGCTGACGTGTCCAGCTCTCCTATTCCAGACACTGCCTCTGGCTCCAGGGTCTCTTCCACTCTTTCCTCCAAAGATGTGGGTGGTGGTATGGTAGATGGTCCTCCTCCAGTCCCCCTCATCTCCCGGAGGCGCTCTGCCACCCTCTCCTTGGTCCAGGAGCGCAGGTCACACCACCTTTTTTTCAGTTCCTCAATGCTCCTGTGGCTCACACCCATGGAATTTACTTTGTCTTGGATTTCAGTCCAAATCCTCCTTTTTTCCAGCTCTGGCACACTGAAGGCTGCTCTCCCAAAGAGTTGATCATGGTGCTGGCAGCATTCATCCGTCAGCACCTCCAGTTCTTTTTCTGAAAATGTTATCTTTCTCTTTCTGGCTGTCTCCTCCATTGTACCTGCTGTTGGCTGTTCAGCAGTTGGAAATGAGTGTGGTCCTCCCTCCTCCCATGTATATTAGTAAAATTCCTGGATGTCATTATCAATAGCCAGGAAGTGTTTTCCAGAGTGTTCTGCTGCACCTGCATGCAATTTGCGGCACAGTCGCAATTTGCGACACCCACTCGCAATTTGCGTGTTCGTTTTTAGCGAGGTCGAAAACAGCGACTTCGCAAACAGCGGGCTCGCAATCTGCGGTGCGACTTCATTTGCGAGTCGCAAAATGAAGTCGCTTTTTCTTGTTGGATACCATTTTGCGAGTCGGAAATTGCGAGTCGCAATTTCCGACTTGCAATTTTATGTCTACCTACATCTGGCCCATAATTACCTGTTTAAGTCTGGTTGCTCAGACTTCATAGCATGCGATAATGTATTCTCCTTTAATTCATATGCTTAAATTAAGAAATGGGGATATTGGTTGGGGGTTGTGAAACCCTACTCAAGCTGCAACCACAATTCTTTTCATGGTAAAATACAAGCAACTCTAAAATAGCCTGTGCTCAACCCTCTGGTCTCTTGGCACTAAAGCAGTAAGGCTTAACTTAGAGGCAAAGTGTAAAGAATTTATGCAACACATCAAACAGTAATAACGTGAAAACACAACTCAGACAAATTCTACACCACTTTAGAAAAATAGAGTAATACGTAATACATTATTTGTGACCAGAATGATGAAAATCCAATCAGTAGAACCGGAGGTATGCAATTGAAAAGATTTAGGGGGAAAATTGTGTCTAAAAGCACAGAGGGCGAACTGTAGTTTTCTGGTTGCTCTGGACTGGAACAAAGTCACAAGTTTAGGCTGACCACGATGGAGTGTGGTCCGGTTATGGAGACCAAGTTAGGCCCGCTGAACAAAGTACCTTAAATTCTAGTGTTGGAGCGTTGTGAGATCCTGTGTTGAGGATGCTCCACGCAGCAGTGGTTTCGAGGAGGCTGTGGGGCTACAATGTGAAGTCCTGCATTGTTGTCCAGGATGCTATTGACGAGGATCTTGTGCTGAAAAAACCCTGGGTCTAGGATGAGTCGCTCAATTTGAAGTTGCAATGTGAAGCTATGCGTCATTGTCGACGATGCCCCGGGGTGAGTCTTGCAATGTGAAGGCCTGCGTGGACAATATGTTGCAAAGCGGCGTTTCTGAGGAAGCTGTGGGCTGCGATGCTAATTCCTGCATTGGTGATGCATCACAGAGTGATGGAGCTACAAGGAGATGCATTGCACTGTGTTGATTCTGCTCACAGGACCACAGCTGGGCTGGCAGAGCACATTCAGGCCCACTCTCAAGGGTCCAATACTAAGTAACATCACTAGGGGGACAAGACTCACAGCAAGTAGGGTCCTGGTGCTGGGTTCAAGGTGGTTGGAGCCTTTTCTGTCCCTTAGGCCCTGATGAGGATGGTAGCCAACTAGCCCGTGGAGTCACTCTTGTGGTCCTGGGTTTAATTTCAGTCCTTCTCACTCAGGCACCAGGGCAGCTGAGTAGCAGTCCTTCTTGCGGAGCAGCACAGCAGTCTTTCTGAGTCTTCCAGAGGTACAGAGGTGTTCTGAAGAGTTGTATCTAAGGGTACAATAATTATTCCTAGGGCCCACTTTGAAGTTGGAGAAGTTTCTAGAGGCTTCCACTCTCAGGGGCACTTGGAATTATCCCCCCTTCCTGCCCTGGTCCCAGGTTGTCTGGGGTCAGAAAAGACTAGTGTCAAAATCTTCGGATTGTGCTCAGCTAGAGTCTTTGTGATGTGTAAGGTGTGATAGGTGATAGCTCCTCCCATCAAGTCAGAGATGCCCATCCTTCCAACACCTATTCCCCTCTGTCTCACTATTAGACCTGTCAGCCTTAGGGTGATCTTACCCCCAACCTTTTGCCTTTCTTCTCTATTTTTCTGATCTTGTTTTTGCGCTTGTATTAGGGCTCTGCACACTTTACCATTGCTAACCAGTGCTAAAGTGCTTGGGCTCTCTCCTCTAAAACATGGTCATATTGGCTTATCCCTGCTTACCAGAGGTAACATGCGCAGAGTCCTATGGACAATAAAAATGAGCTCATCAAAAATGGAGCAAAATGTTTGGGGGAAGACCCACCCGAAGTCTAACAGGTCTAACACAACACATTGCATGTGAAGCCTGCTGTGGCATTTCAATTCAATATGACCTCCCCTGCATACACTGTGTGCCGTGATGATGTCTGCAGAGACCCTACCGCCAGGGATGCTTTCTGGTTGTGAAGTGCATATCAGCCAGGGTGGTATTCAAGAAACTCCATGCATGGAATTCCAAAATATTTTCTTGCATTGATTGGGTCAGTGACATGTGCAAAGGCATTCAGCAGTGTGAGGACCAATAACTACCAATAACAAGTAGTACATTTAATTAATGCTGGATAAATTTTTGGTCAGCAAACCTGCTGCTATTATCCATCAAACTGATGATTTGTAAGCGTAATCCTTTATTCAAATGTACAGTGCATAGCATATTGCACCCCCCACAATGGCATCTGCTACTTATCCTCAAACTAAAGCAAAAGAAGATTTATTTAGCATAGACTGACCTGTCACAGGTATGATCATCAACAAACTCTGTCGTTTTAGTCTATGGCGCTGAAAAAATTTGAAACTACACACTAGGGACTTGATTGTGATATTGGCTAGAATGAGTTACCTACAAGAACATTTTGCAAACCATAGGACTGGCTTTGGCTACTTGCAGTAAAAGTGAGCCTTACATGTCATGACTTGCGGTGGCATCACACTAAGTGTAAAAAACTAATTTGACAGGGGGGGAATGATGCATTGTTGTTTGCACTCCAATAGCTTTTAAACCATAGAAGATAAAGTAGAATATTTGAGTATCCTTCAGTGTGGAGATTGGAAGACTTGATCAATGTGAATTATTGTTTATGGTATGTTGTATGTCAGGGTGTGGCACAGTGAGCCCATTAAGTGGGGGTGTCTTATTTAACCAAAACCTGTCCTGACTTTTTAACAAAATCAGTTTGCATTTTGGGGCTTATGATTGCACATTTCTCAACGATGAACAGGCCCATAAACTACAGCTGGCTGCAATAAAAACATCACTAAATATAAATGTTTCCAAAGTTAGAATATGCTCTGCAGCTTCTCATTGGCTTACTTTACTGACATTTTCCAATGTAAACAAGAATGTCCACTCACTCACAGGTGCTTGTAAGCTTGCTGGTACTATCCCACTGCACCCTATGGCCTTTACCATTATATCATGAAGAAGCATTGGCATAGCCAATAAGTCTCGCTTTTGGGACCTTGACTAAGTGTTTTGCCAGAGCTATTGGCTTTGCCAATGTCTTTAAGCTATGTTGTAGTGCAGCATGGCTGCTGTTCAGCATGTTGAAAAGTTATAATAAAAAAGTGTTATAAGCATTTTTGTTACCTTATGTGTAACCAAGAAAACATTATGTACAACTGAACCAAATGTCTTCTAGTTTTTTTGTCCTTGCAATGCTGGCAACATCTTACTGCCTGTTCTAATGCTTGTTCGTTATAGCATTTTTTTTGTTTGGGGAGATATAAACAATGGGAGAGTGGGCATTGGAAAATAGTACCTGAATTATAAACACAAGCAGCGCACGGACACTAGGGGAGAATCAACAGATATCAGACTCTGAGGGCAGACTACACTTATGGCAATGGATAGAGTCTGAAATCAGTTTAATATAATAAATATAGAAGTATTGAGGCCAGAGACAGAGAATGAAACACGAGGTAAGATGGTGTGTGTGTGTGTAGGGGGAAGAAATAAACAGACTGAGTTAGCATGAGAGGAGAGCAATAAAATATAATGAATGGTACTCCTCTGATAGAATGGAAATAGAAAAGAAAGAGGCGACTCCTCTGACCTCCTGGTCAGTGTCTGTTGCCCTCCCACTGCTGATGCCTCTGCTTTGGATGAACTGAGAGCCTGCTTGGCTCTCATTTCGAGGCTCTCCTCCACCTGCAGGCTCCTGCCTGCACCTCATCCCCGGTGGCCCAGTGGCCATCTGCAAGTAAGCATCCTATGTTTCTCTCTGTTTCTATTTACTCCTGCCTTTTACTTCTGCCTTTCTTCTGTTCTTACTTTGTTTTTTGTTTTTTGTCTCTCTTTCTTTTTCCCCTCTTCCCTCTTGCCTCTTCTCCCTCCCTCGGTTTCCAAGTGGCTGCTGCCCCTGCGGCCTGCCCATGCAAAGCGCATTTCCAATCCTCCCGCCTACCAACTGACTGTTCCCCCTGCTTTCCTCCCCTCTTAATGGTGGCTGCATGCAGCGGGTGCACCGCTGGCACTCTGAAGGCAGGCCAAAGGCAAGTCCATCTGTGCCTATCTGCACCTGGACCGTGCCCAGTGCCACAGTTCCTGGTTCTCGCCCCGTCTACCGGTTCAACGCAGCACTCTATGCACCGTCAACCATGGACGATCATCAGCCTGCCACCAAGCCAACCCCAGGAACACCCATGGACTGTTTTTCTTGTCACGTCTGCTCTAGCACCCTCCAAGGACCACTCCATGATCCCACACCAAGCATGAACAGCCACCTCAAGTGCATACTCCTTAACACACACTCCCTCCTCAAACATGCAGTAGAAGTCTGGGACCTCCCGACTCACCAGCCCTGGATGTCACCTTCTTCACGGAGACTTGGATCATCCCCACCGCACCCCCAGACATCACCATGGCCATCCCGGACAACTACAAAATCATCCACAAAGACAGAGCCTACCGACCTTGGAGGAGGCATTGCCATAATCTACAGGAACTACCTCCCCTGACTACCACCATCAAGTCGAAGTCTCAGTCAAAGCACCAGCACCTACGCTTCCAGATCCAGACCAACCCAAACACCTTTCTGCATGGCAACCTCATTTATAGGCCACCCGGACGCTGACTCCAGTTCTGTGAAAACATCGCCGACCTTGTCGCCCCCCAAGCTCTCATCTCCTCCGACTACATCCTACTCGGTGACCTCAATTTTCACCTTGATACCCTAGATGACTCCAACATCTCAAACCTCCTGGACAACCTTACAACTCTCAGCCTCAAACAACTCATCAACATCCCTACCCACAGAGCTGGACACATTCTCAACCCCGTCTTCTCAGCAGGGGACAACATCACCATCTCTCACACCTCCTAACACCAATGGACAGACCACAAGTGCATCCACTTTACCTACACACAGAACTTCGCATGTCACCACACCCCCTGTACCCCTGGCAGACGCTGGGGAAAAGTCACAGAAGCACAACTCACCAATGCTCTCAACCACTCCCTCCTACTGGACCCAACAGAAGCTAATAAAGCTACAAGCAACCTACACTGCTGGCTCTCAGACTGGGCTGACAACATAGCCCCCTTAAGGAAATCAGCAGGAAATCATCAGAGCAAAACTCCCCCGTGGTTTATACCAGCACTCACAACAGCAAAGAGCTCTTCGCCATCGTCAAAGAGTTCACAAACCCCATGGCAGACACCCCATCCATCTCTCCCTCCAAACACCTCTGCAATGACCTTGCCACCTTCTTTCACCGTAAGATCCAGGAAATCTACGAAGGCTTCAGGAACCAAAGTCCGCCAGCACTTCTCACTACCAGGGACCTAGCACCCAACCAGATATTGAACTCCTGGACCCCCATCACCACAGAGGACACCCACAGACTGATGAACTCCATGCACTCTGGAGAACACTCAGATCCATTCCCTCATCATTTCCTAGCCTTGGCCAGTGCCAAAATAGCACCAGAGCTCTGCTGAATCATCAACCTATCCTTTAAGACCACCACATTCCCCTCAGACTGGAAACACACCAAAATCAGCCCGCTACTCAAGAAACCTACCTCTGACCCTAGGGAGCTGAAAAACTAGAGACCCATCTCTCTGCTCCCTTTCCCAGCCAAAGTAACAGAGAAAGCTGTCAACCAGCAACTCACCAAGTTCCTCAAGAGACACCGTATCCTAGACCCTTCCCAGTCCGGATTCAGAAGCAACCACAGCACCGAAAATGCACTCTTAACAGCCACCGAGTGGACTCATCCTCCTTGGCCTCTCGGCTGCATTTGACACAGTTTCCCATTCCACCCTCTGCGACAGACTACACAACGTCGGCAGCCCTGAACTGGATCAGGTCGTTCCTCACCAGAAGAACACAGAAGGTCAGGCTACCACCGTTCATATCAGAACCTAAAGACTCTTGCTGCGGAGTACCACAAGGATTCTCAGTCAGCCTGATGCTACCTAAGACTACCAAACAACACAAGCTAAACATAGTCTCCTATGCCGACGATACCCATCTGATTCTCTCCCTGTCTGAGTACTCTGTGCAAGCCAAGAGAAATTTCCACATTGGGATGAGAGCAGTCGCCACCTGGATGGAGGCTAGCTGCATCAAGCTCAACTCAGACAAGACAGAGATCCTCGTGATCAGCTCCACCCCTTCTACCTGGAACAACTCCTGGTGGCCCACCACTCTGGGTAACGCCCCCGCAAAAGAAAACGTTTTCTGTGCACATGAGGATGAGACCCTAAATTTATTAGGGTCTCTGAATGGTAAGGTCATGTTTGTTTTCTGTGTGATAAAGATTAGCTTGGGAGAGCACAAACAGTTGCTCTTTAGTTCTCTCTCCTTCCCTTCAATCCCATTGAATTGAAAGGGGTTTTTCTGTGTATGATAATGCATCTTCAGATTTACCGTTAGTGGTACATCAAAAACCTACAACTCCCCAGGAGAGGCATAACAAGGAGAGATATCTTGATTTCCCCTCGTTTTATCCACTTTCTATGTGTGCTGCATTCTGCAGCACATATAGAGAGAGGAAGATGCCTCTCAAGATAGTTTTTTTGTGGGAAGGTGCTCATTCTTGCAATAAAACAATCCTGTCTTCAATGCAGGCACCCATACAACATGACACAAGGGTGCCTGCATTGGTACTAGGCAGCTAAAAGTGCACCAGAACCAGTAAAGGACAAGAATGCACCATATAATGTTAAATACGGCACATTCCTGTCCTTTCTGCTTCACACAGTGCAGTGCACCAAGGTGCGATGCAGTGTTGTGCTCCATGAAAGATTGATAAATATGTCACTAATATTTTACCAACTGTACAATGTTGGTGGTAACCCATTCATAATTAGAAAGAGGTACTTAAGGGATACCTTCCCCTTTGTGAATGTTGAAAAAAACATTTTAAGAGGTAGGACGTGGTTGATGAAACCACGCCTTACTCCCAAAAAAAGTTTGGGAAACATTTCATTTGTTTAAAGGCTTTCTGGTTTCCTTTATTTAAAAGCAACCACAGACATATTGGTCTGCTGAACCAACAAACCACCATCCCTATGATGGCAGAAAATCCTAGTAAGTTGGAATTTACAACCTACCTCAGCAAAATGCATGATGTCAGTTAGATTTCGACCTACTACAATTTAGATGTTTAAAAATCAGCATATAGAATAGGCCAGTTCTTAAAAATCTTAACCTTTCACAAAAATACTAGTCTTAAATTACAATCAGTATTTTTCAATCATATATTAGTACATATGGTCCTAAATGACTTGGGCCCATATTTAAGAAAAAGTGGCGCATCAGTCTTTATCTGCACCCCCCCCACGACACCTTACGACGCAATGGTTGCACCGTATTTATAATACGGTGCACCATGGCGGTTGTTAGCACAATAGCGTCAAATTTATTTACTATATTGTGGCGCTTTGCTACACTAGCATCAAAAATGTTGACGCTAGTGTAGCAAAGTGCAAGGAGTCCCATAGGTTTCAATGGGAGCGTCATTTGAATGCCTGCTCTGAGCAGGCGTTAAAAATTATGCCAAAAATGGCACAGTGGAATCTGTTAAATTTCACTGCGCCAGGCATAATGTGACACAAGGGATTACAAAGTGGTGCAATGCATGCCCACTTTGTAAATATGGTGCGGGGAAAACGCCACTTTAGTGGCGCCTTAGCACCGAAAAAATGACCCTAAGGCGGCACTAAGGTGGTGCTAGGGGCTCTTAAATATTCCCCTTGGTATCTAATTCCAAAATTACAACTTTACCAAACTAGGCTGGTATTAAACACTGAATTAAAAAGGATTCCAAGGGCACAACCACAAACCCTCGAAAATGAACAGTAAGCAAAGGCAAAGTTAATGGGTGCACAACACTCAAAATTTACCCAGATGTTTACAGATCATATATGTACTCTGTC
This sequence comes from Pleurodeles waltl, assembly GCF_031143425.1. Taxonomy (NCBI): domain Eukaryota; kingdom Metazoa; phylum Chordata; class Amphibia; order Caudata; family Salamandridae; genus Pleurodeles; species Pleurodeles waltl. Next base: position 1,217,751,763 of record NC_090444.1, on the reverse strand, counting down.
AGACTCCTTTTCAGAGGCCCATGGGACATGCAGGGGCTACTGGGTCCAACTGTGGTGGCTGAGGCCTTCTAATCCTCATGTGCCAGGGCCCAACCTACTATGGGTTCTGAGCAACTGAGCCAAGTACCCTGTAGCGAAAATGAGGGGCATTAATGACGCAGGAGTCGGTCTTCAGCAAGATAAGTGGTATTTATTGGATAATAATTGAAATTGTGCCTTTGTGATTGGTGTTTTCTCCGCTTTGCTTCTTCTTGGCTTTGTTTGATGGTGCTATGCAGGATCCTGGCGCTTACTCTTCTCCTTGTTTCCCTCCGTCTCGTAGGTCCCCCAGGAAGCGCATGCGAAGAGAAAAAAAGAGAGCTCGGTAAGTGGTTTATTTCACTCTTTTTTGTGTTTTCCCCTTCTCTATCTCCTTCTGACTTTCCTTCTTCTGGTTTGTTTTTTCTTTCCTGGTGTCTTTCCGTTCTTATGTTATGTTTTCTTGGTCTGCTGGGTTTTTCTTTTCTCTTTCCCCTTCTGCCAGTGATTCTGTCTCAATCTTTTCCTGTCTTCCTCTTTCTGGTCTCTTTTCTTGCTTCTGGGGTTCTGTTTTTCTAAAGGTGTACTTTCTCCTACCCTTAACTCGCGACCTTGTTATTCTGTTACTAATTTAGGTGCCTTATCTTATGCAGTGCCTTTTTTCCCCCACCCCACCTTTTCCAGTGATATCAGCCAGTACTTCCCCAGTGCTGTATCTTATGTGCCCTTCCGTCTTTCACCCTCCCGTCCTCCCTTCCCTCAAGGCAGTTTTCCCACACACCTGGATATGCCACGCTTCTCCAGAAGCGTGGCGGGGTCCTGCGCTCCGTCTTCCCGGGCTGCCGCGGTGTTCATACCTCCGTCTGCCGCTATGTTGACCTCTCCTCTTCGGTTGGGAAGGAACCACTCTCCCGACATCAAAATCCTCACGTCTCGATGGGTCTCCTCGTCCTCCGTCTCGTCCTTCTTCTTCTCCGTTCTCTCTCGCACCGTCTTCCTCCTCGCTTTCCTCTGCTGATGCCGACCCTCTTATCCCTCCTCCTTCCCGCGTTGCTCCTGAAGCACGCGGCTCATGGGTGGTTGCACTGGGACGTTTAAGTGCAGCACAGGCAGCGGCAGCACAAGTCAGTCTTGTGTGCGGGGAGGTTCCGGTCAGCCCGTCACATACCCCTTCTGCACTTGACTTTCAGTGATAGCTGTGGACAAGCAGTCAAAGGCTCCATCTAGTGACAAGTGTAGATACAAGTAAGTGAACACGATTCATAACTCAAAGTGCACACAGTACTGTCAGTAAATCAATGTCCAGTCAAATATTTGCTTTTTATAAGAAAAGGAAGTATTTTATTTCTAAGTCTACAAATTCAAAGATATAACAACATTCATAAGCAACAGACAATTGGCAGAAACTGGCCAAGGTCCCGTATCAGCTGCTCCTATGATAGTGACAACTAAAAATGACTTTTAAATGTTGGATGCAAAGAGACCTGGGAGGTCAGCCAGTTCCCCCTTCCTTCCGAAACCTTCATTCCACTCATTCAACTAAACATAGATCCAGCACTCAAAAAGTTTGTGTCAATATTAATTATCCACAGGGAACAAAACACTGTCAATTCTACTGCTTTTCAAATAACATCTTTATCAGGTTTACAGTTTAAAAAAATGTATTTTATTGCTAGAAGAATTTAATTCATTCAGATGGAATAACACAATCCCCTAGCAGGCAGGGCTCTAATGTTTGCAGGCAAATTCCAGACCCACTCTCATCCTTGTAATGTGGTTGCAGTTATTTCCCATTCGCTCCAGGGAATGTTCACTAATAGGCTGTGTTGGACTTTTTTGCTTATGCAGGGTCATCCCCAATCTTTTTGCCTCCTGCCTCCTATTTTATCTGACCTGTTGTTGTTGGCATCAGAACTCTGAGCACTTTACCACTGCTACCCAGTGCTAAAGTGCATATGCTCCCTGTGTAAATTGTATGGTTAATTGGTTTATCTATGATTGGCAGATTTGACTTACTAGCAAGACCCTAGTAAAGTGCACTAGAGGTGCCAAGGGCCTGTACATCAAATACTACTAGTGAGCCTGCAGCACTGGTTGTGCACCCACATAATTAGCTCTGTAATCATGTCTCAGACCTGCCACTGCAGTGTCTGTGTGTGCAGTTTTTACCTGTAAATTCGACTTGGCAAGTGTACCCACTTGCCAGGCCTAAACCTTCCCTTTTCTTACATGTAAGACACCCCTAAGTTAGGCCCTAGGTAGCCCCAAGGGCGGGGTTGGGTTTATGGTTAAGGTAGGACATATAGTAATGTGCTTGATATGTCCTGACAGTGAAATATTGCTAAATTTGTTTTTCACTTTTGCAAGGCCTGTCCCTCTCGTAGGTTAACATGGGGACTACCATTAAATATGATTAAAGTGTAGATTCCCTTTGGGAGTGGATGTACATTTGGAGTTTGGGGTTTCTGAGCTCACAATTTAAAAATACATCTTTTAGTAAAGTTGATTTTAATATTGTGTGTTTGAAAATGCCACTTTTCGAAAGTGAGCATTTTCTTGCTTAAACCATTTTTGTGACTCTGCCTGTTTGTGGATTATCTGTCTGGGTCAGTTTGACAGTTGGGCTGGTTGCACCTCTCACTAGACAGTGACACAAAGGGAGCTGGGGTGTAGTCTGAATTTCCTGATGAGTCATCTGTGCTAGGAGCGAGGGGAGGAGTGGTCACTCACACCTAAAAGTGCTGTGCCTGCCCTCACACAATGCAGTCTCCAACCCCCTGGTGTGTGTCTGGGGGCTGGCTGGGGCAAGGCAGGATTTCACAATCAAGAGAGACTTTCCTTTGAAGTAGGTCTACATCAAAGGGCAAGCACCCTCTAAACAACAGAGACTTTTCTTTGAAGTTGGGCAACTTCAAAAGCAGAAAGGAGTGTAAGTATTGGACCCAAAACCCCAGACTTTAGATTACTTCAAGGATTTAAGAGGAACCACTGCCAGGAGAAGACCTGTAGAGCTGAGGAGAGGTGCTGCTCCTGCCTGTGACTGCGCTTTGTTGGGCTGTCCTGCAGTTGGTGCTTCTGCCTTTGAAAGGGGACAAGGACTGAACGTTGTTGCGCATTCCTGCTTGAGCGGTATCTCCAAGGGTTTGGACTGAGCTTGCCTCTTGTTTTGGAAGCATCAGGGACGGCAAAGTCTTCACCAACCAGTCTCTGAGTCTGCATGCAGTCAACTGTAGCTTGCCAGAGGGTGCCATTCCAGTTCCTGAGGCACCTGGAAGTGAATTTCTGGTTAAAATCCTGTGAAACGATGCCAGATGACTCTGTGCGACTTCGCTAAGAACGCAGCTGCATGAAGCCCACAAAGCCGCCTACACCTGGATCCGTGGACCTCGCCGAGGTGCAATGACCCCACCGTCAACGTAGGCCCAACACCGCTGCAGCCTCTGATGTCCGCACAAACTCATGAGTTGGAGTGTCGTACACCAGACGATTGTGACACCCGGCCCCGTTGCAGCACCTGTGACCCTGTGATGTGATCACAACCCTGTGAGGTTGCCTCGCAGCCTTGTGACTTCGCTGGACTTCAACTTTGGCAAGGGACTGACTCCTCGCAACCGACGCCACCTCACCTCGACCGCTCTGCAGCAAGGACCCGCCTCCTCTTTGTGATGTCTCCGCTCTCTCACCCTGCAGCACCGGAACCAATGCCGCATCCGATCCAGCAATGCCTCACTTCCCGACACATTTTGCCAAGCTACTGTACCTGGGGGTCTGTGTGACTCCGTAAACATGCCAGTGGCGTTGCATTGTGGGAAACAACTCCATCTCGATGCCGCTTCAACATCAGAGTGCAGCATTTGTGCTTCTAGGCACTATTTTTGTGTTTTTAATTGCTAAAGTCATATTTGTACTTGTTTATGGTGGAATTTTATTGTATTTGGTCTTGTTTGATCCAGATAAATATTGCCTATTTTTCTAAATTAGTGTGGTGTCGGTTTTGAAGTATTTTCACTTTATCATTGTGTGTGTTGGTACAAACACTATACACATTGCCTTTGAGATAAGCCCTACTGCTTGTGCTAAGCTACCAAGGGGGTGAGCAGGGGTTGTCTCAGGAGTGTAACTCCCTTATCCTGACTAGAGTGAGGGTCCCTGCTTAGACAGACCATAAACTGGCTGTCAACTAGAGACCCTATTTCTAACAATGGACGTATCATTTTTATGCTTTAATTTCATAATTGTTTCAGAAACTCAGATCTCCATTGAATATACGAATAGTCCTCTTCAGTAAATGTTTTCCTTTTTTTGCATTCAAACCTATGTGAAAGCAGTTCTTCATCTTTTTAAAATTTGACCTGATAAAAATATACTTCTTATCATGGAATATAACTGGAGTGGCACATCAGAAGTACAGCCAATTTGCCACTGAAGAACTGAAAACAGTGCAAGAAAAAAACACATCTAGAATTGTGTGCCATTAATCTGGGGGACCACACATATCGTCCTCATGAATAAATGGAGCAAGATATGTCAGTTCATGAAAAGTGCTTTGTACTAAATTGGATAAGAGGTGAAAACTAATAGCAAATACAACATATTCATCCAAAGCAGTCACTCTTTACAGGTATCTGAACTGTATGTAATTCACCTTGTGAGGTGCAGAAGTACACTATGCGGTGAAAGTGGTATTATATTGTGCTTTGCTAGCATGGTTTAAAAATTGCAAAACATCTCTCTTTTAACAGTGCAGTACAAATACCATGTGAATAGTACATCAAGGTAAGTTTGAAAAGGTTTGTCTCTCTAAAAAGGCAGATCAAGTAAGGATACAGCTATATATTGTCATCCTCTATTGGAAGAATGAAGACTATAAAGTGTACAGAAATGTAGAAGTTTATCTTCCTGTGGTGTGCTTGATAACTGCATTTAGTTGCAAAGCAAACCCAAACACAAAATGAAGTAACACTCCACTGGTTCCTAATAGATCTTTTTCAAAACTGATAATTAAACAACACACACTAGGGAAGCGATTAAGGTGGGAAGCAGAGAATTGTACTAAGGCAGCATGTTTTTGTACCAGTTTTAAGAGAGTTTCAAAATTTCAAGTGGAGATGTCTTTGTTTTCCTCTTCTATCCAGAGAAAGAAATTGGACCTCAACTCAAGTAGAGACGAATTATTTGAAAATTTGACTGCAGTTAATATTACTAAAAGGCTGAGAATAATTTTTCGAAAGCAGACTAAAAACTCACTTTGTAGCTTATTCTTCCACTGCAAAGACTTTGCAATACAAGTATTATGTCTCATGAAGTGGAAATAGCATTTCATCTTGGAAAAATGTATGTGGAATATTCTGTTACTCATCAGTGAAATGCAAATGGAATGGAAGTCTGAAACCACTCCAAAAAAGTACTTAAAATGATTTAGGCCCTCACTACAACTTTGATGGTCTTTTACAAGACTGCCGCATTACGACTGCTGTCAGATTTCCACCTGAAATCGGGCGTAAATCAGACATGAGTCATGCTGGCGGTCGGTGGGGAATAGGTGGTTGCACCGCCGGCACTGCCACACCAAAAGGACCCTACATGCCATATTACAACCCGTGGAAGTGCCGGGACCTGTCCCCTCCCAGACGGCCTCCTCGATGGATGAGGTAAGTGATCGTCTGACCGGGGGGGTGTGTGTGTGTGTGCGTGTGTGAGTGTCATGAATGCAGGGGGAGGTGGGTGCATGTACGTTGGTGAATGCAGATGGATGGTGCGTGTGTGCGGTGCAGAAGGGGGAGTGAATGGGTCTATATGTTGCAAAGGGGGCGTGAATGGATACATGTGTGTGAGGGGGCGTGAATGTGGGTATGCGCTGAAGGGGGGTAGTGAATGTGTGCGTTTCAGCTGTGTTTGTGTATGTATGTCAGTGTGAATGGCTGTGTTTGTGTATGTATGTCAGTGTAAATGACTGTGTATGTCACGTTTGTGTGGGTGAATGTGGGGTGTGTTTGTATGTAGAATTGTGTGAGTGCATGTGTGCAGGTATGTGGAAGTGTGTCTGAGTGTATCCTGGCGACTGGAATGCAAGACTGCCAGATTATTCTGGTGGTGCGACTGCAGAACATGCTGGCGGTCTTCTGTGTTGTAATACCACTAGCCGTATTACGGCGTCTGCTGTGCTTGAGGTGCTCACCACGGAAAAGCGGTGGGCAAAAACTGCCAAACTCTCAATTTGGCAGTCTTCACCGCTGACCCGCTGGCGGTGAGACTACCACCGCAGCACTGGCGGTCTCTGGACCGCTAGGGTCGTAATGAGGGCCTTAGTCTGTAAGGAACCATGGAGGCTTAATTTCTTCTGGCATACATAATGAGTGGAATAGGTGTGAAAGGAAAATCCAAACACAAATTGTAATTAAGCCTTATTTACAAACACATCTGTTTTGAGTTTACACTACGTGGAAGCCCTTGGCTATACTTTTTGGAAACTGTACAAAGGTAGGCAGCAGTTAAGTCTACCAAATGAGTGAGTATCACCTTTAAAGAGAGCACTGAAAACTCATTTTACACCTTCTTCATTCTTTGAACATGACTGTTGTATACAAGTACTGTAGGAGGAGAAAGAGCTGTTTAACTGAGGGAAAAGTACATAAAACACTCCATTAAAATCCCATGGAGACTTGAAAGAAAGTCAGAAAGTTAGACCTCAAACATATGAGAGTCACTTGACAGTCACTATTGTTGAATGGAGATGAAATATTGCTGATACCTGTAGTTTAACATGTGGACTACTGAGGTCAATAACTAAGACCAGGAGAGAGGTGCGCAAAAGCACTGTAATTTCACTGATGTTTCAGGGTCCATCTAAAGAAAATGCTGACATGTTATAAAACAAAAAAAACACACCATAGTAAAGGCAAAAGCACACAGATGAATCCTTTCTTAAGCACTGCTAAAAAAAAAAAATATATATGGTTAGGTACTTGTTAGCTTTTTGAAAAATAGTGAAACTGAATCTGTCAGAGAAGGATTTGCGGGCTACTGTTAAAATTCCTGTACTTTTATATTTGAATTGTGGTAATGCTATGCACCTTGCCTTCTAACAAATCCTCCACAGTGCTACCTCTTAAGGGCATCATACTTACCACAGTGCTTCTCCTCCAAGGCATGAAGAAATAAGTTTAAAACTCCAGTGACACCTGTTGCCAGTCTGCACAATCTTCAAAACCAGCTTCATCATTTATAAAGACATCACAACCAGCAGCCCACCATATCTTGCAGACAAGCTCAGCATCTCTGGCAGTTCTCAGTACATCTGCAGCAAGAACACCATCAGGCTGCAGACTAAAAATAAAACATCAAGGCAGCAGACCTTTTCCACCTATGCATACAGGATCTGGAATGACAGCGAGGTATACATCAGGAGCACACCAACACCGCTTCACAACGAGCACAGCAAGTCCTGCTCCAGAGTTGAACAGTCACCTCTTTAAAGAAGACTACATCACTATGCATTAACTTCTTATAATGCAACTACCACGCCTATCTGTTGTTGATACATCATTTTTAAGTGTGGTGAAACAGTAAAAAGCTGAAAAACATAATGAAGCCACCGATTTACAATCAGTAATACATCTAGTATTGTGATCCTTAACCTGTGGTCCTGGGACCACTGGTGTCTGCAAAGCTGACTCAGGTGGTCCGCGACTGCTTAGAAAATTAGGAAATATCAACAGATTAATAAAGTGTATTTAAATAAAGATCAAAATTGAAAAGTGAAGATTTTAAATTGACTTGCCAATGTGAAGGAATTTGAAACTGGAGGCTTTCAAATTTCTTAGACGTGCTTTTGAATTGATTACAATATTTCATATTTTGTGTATTTGTTTGATGAATGCTTAATTCTTTTAGTGTGATTTTTGCAGTTCACATACTGGGGGTCCCTGGATTCCAATAATGATTCCGTGGGGGGTCTCCAGATTACAGTACACTAAATGAGCTGACCTAGAAAAGAGTTGCCAAAATGGGGTTTGTTTTGGTATTACAATAGCCAAAAAAAGCTCACAAAATAAATATAAAAATATAAAACTGGGCCAGTTTGAAGTATTATTCAAGGTGTAATATGTTATGTTTGACAAACCATTTACTAGTGAAGAAAGATATATATATAATATATATATACTAGTAAATAGTTTTGTCAAACATAACATACTTTAAAAAAACAAAGCACTTTTCTTAATGTTGGATAAACTAATACATAATGTTCCTACATTTCACTTTTCAATGAAGAGAGGATATATATATATATATATATATATATATATATATATATACATATATATATATGTATATATATATAAATATATATACATATGATAGTATGATTTTAAGAAACTACTCTGTGTAATATTGTATTAAAATATGTTGTTAGATGCTCACATGAAATACATTTAAAATGCTGTGAATTTTCAGTTGTAGCATACAGGGAATCTGTTGTGCTATGATAGTAAGCATCAGCCTTTGCTGCAATAGTTAGGGCTTTGCTATTAACGGACACTGAACAATGGCCACAGTAAGTTCAATTGTTGATGTTCTCTGTAAATTTTTTAAACAAACTTTACTCTAATTGGGTGTGACCCCTAAGCCTCGGGGGATATGTATTTGCCATACAAACCCCTTGCAAACTGAACTTGTTGCTGCCAGACGTGGAGGTGTCAACTGAACTCTCTTGCTGGCTCTGACCCACAGAACTGACATTGTGTTTTAGGTGTGCTACCCAGCACTATAATAGCCTTATTTCTACATACACCTTCTTGTACAAGTTAGCAGAACTAAACATTCTATTAATATGGTGTGTCTGCAGTTAAGAGATAATTAATTAGTCCATTTTTATTTAAAAAAGATCATACAATTATGTATATGTTTACAGTATGCCTTTTATTGTTCAGAATTGTTCGGTAACTGCCTATAAATGAGTGTCCTTTAATGTATCTGGGTTGATATGTGTATAAAAGATGTAGAAATGAATGTATTTAAGAAATTATATTATGTAGTGTTATTTTTAATTTTGCATTTACAAGTGGCAAAGTGCCCATTCTAATTGTGTTTCTGCAAAGTACAGGTATGCTTTCTTTGAATGGTTATTTAAATGGAATTTGGGTGCAGTGCTCATCGTTTATTTTACATTCCAATCACTATGGTAAAAGTATTATCCTCCTCTTATAGTACTATGGTAATAGTGATAGTTGGCTTGATAATATGGGCATTACTCCAGTTTTAGTCCAATAATTGCATTTTTCATGGTGGCTAAACAGTTTAAAGTTACAGAGGTTCGTTAGTAGTGTCTTCGATAATAAGAAGGCAAGTAATAGCAGGATGTTGTCAATGCAGGTGCAAAAGAAGGTAAGAAAAAGTGATTTGGCTATTTGTAAGAGGATGCTTGCATGGCATCTTGAATGATTTGAACAACCCAAACTATTATATAGTGCCAAGACACTGGGAAGTATACAAAACGATATTAAAAGGGTGAAGTGTTTAAAGAGTGCCCTGTGATACTATACATAATTTACTTATGCTATAATCTTTAATACAGAATGTTTGTAATTACCCTAGCACGTCTTGCACATTTAATACTATTGAATAACTTTATTTCAGCAGTCTGTGCTATAAAAGTGTTAGTCAAATGATACAATAAAGAATTGTCTAAAATAGGCATATAGATCACAGTAACATTTGGTAAATATTCCATCTAAGAATGAATCATCGTACAAAATTTCCTTGCCAAAGTTAAGTAGTTGAGCAGCATTAGAGTTTGTACATAATAAAGTACTAATGTAGTAGCAAAATTTAAGCTCGATCATAAGGTGCTACCAAAGGTGCTGGTTCAATATTACAGCCTGCCAAAGATTCAAATTGAGACACACATATCAATATTTAAAAGTCATAGCAATGCAACCTATTTGGTGTTACAAGATGATAAAAGGCCAGCCCTTATGAGGAACTGTGGCATACAGAATTGTCAATCCACCATACAGTAGTAGTACTATCGTCACTAATACATACTCCAACAATGAAATTCATATAGTACAAGCTAAGAGTACCCCCTGTCATTAAATATTCCAATATGGGAGGTAATGCTTGTATCAGATTTATGTTTCCATTGCTATTTCATAAATGCTACATTAGAACTTCACCATAAAATTCTGAATGCAATATTACAGGCCTGAGACAAAAGGCACCTCCAACAGTTTATGATAGCAAAACAGGATAATCTTGTAACGTCGAGATGTGGGCAATCTAGGTATTCGCATTGTACATTTATAACGATATGTTAGTGCCTTAATTACTTTACATGAAATGCTAAATTTTAACATAACCATTAAGTGCGAATTGCAGATAACACGATCCCCAATGCTGAAGGATGGCCTCACTTTGGTGCTGAAAAAATGTGAGGGGAAACTGGAACCAACTGACTGTCTGCCTGGGTGGTTTTGGCCTTCTTCCTTGCAATCCACATCCTAACCAGGAATTCAGCAACAGGACAAACATATAAAAGGCTAGGGTCAGATCTTAATATTCTCAAAATCAAATCAAATCAAATCAAATCATTAACATTTATAAAGCGCACTACTCACCCGTGCGGGTCTCAAGGCGCTAGGGGGGAAAGGGGGGGTTATCGCTGCTCGAACAGCCAAGTCTTTAGGAGTCTCCGGAAAGCGGAGTGGTCCTGGGTGGTCCTGAGGCTGGTGGGGAGGGAGTTCCAGGTCTTGGCCGCCAGGAAGGAGAAAGATCTCCCACCCGCCGTGGAGCGGCGGGTGCGAGGGACGGCAGCAAGTGCGAGGCCAGCGGAGCGGAGGGGGCGGGTGGGGACGTAGAAGCTGAGGCGTCTGTTGAGGTATTCCGGTCCCTTGTTGTGGAGGGCTTTGTGTGCGTGGGTGAGAAGACGGAAGGTGATCCTTTTGCTGACTGGGAGCCAATGCAGGTGTCTCAGGTGTGCGGAGATGTGGCTGTTGCGGGGTACGTCGAGGATGAGGCGGGCCGAGGCGTTTTGGATGCGTTGCAGGCGGTTTTGGAGTTTGGCTGTGGTCCCGGTGTAGAGGGTGTTGCCGTAGTCCAGGCGGCTCGTGACGAGGGCGTGGGTCACGGTTTTTCTGGTGTCGGCGGGGATCCAGCGGAAGATCTTACGGAGCATGCGGAGAGTGAGGAAGCAGGCGGAGGACACGGCGTTGACTTGCTTGGTCATGGTGAGAAGAGGGTCCAAGATGAAGCCGAGGTTGCGGGCGTGGTCTGCGGGGGTCGGTGCGGTGCCGAGGGCCGTGGGCCACCAGGAGTCGTCCCAGGCGGACGGGGTGTTGCCGAGGATGAGGACTTCCGTTTTTTCAGAGTTCAGCTTTAGGCGGCTGAGCCTCATCCAATCTGCGACGTCCTTCATACCCTCTTGTAGGTTGGTCTTGGCGCTGGCGGGGTCCTTGGTGAGGGAGAGTACAAGTTGGGTGTCGTCGGCGTAGGAGGTGATGATGATGTCGTGCTTGCGTACGATGTCGGCGAGGGGGCTCATGTAGACATTGAAGAGTGTCGGGCTGAGCGATGAGCCTTGAGGTACGCCGCAGATGATCTTGGTGGGTTCTGAGCGAAACGGAGGGAGGTAAACTCTTTGGGAGCGGTTAGCGAGGAAGGAGGCGATCCAGTCCAGGGCCTGGCCTTGGATCCCGGTGGAGCGTAGGCGGGTGATTAGGGTGCGGTGACAGACGGTGTCAAAGGCAGCCGAGAGGTCGAGGAGAATGAGGGCGACTGTTTCACCGTTGTCCATCAGGGTTCTGATGTCGTCTGTGACTGAGATGAGGGCGGTTTCCGTGCTGTGGTTGGTTCGGAATCCGGTTTGTGAAGGGTCGAGCAGGTTGTTGTCTTCCAGGAAGGTGGTCAGCTGTTTGTTGACGGTCTTTTCTATTACCTTGGCTGGGAAAGGTAGAAGAGAGATGGGGCGGAAGTTTTTCAGGTCGCTTGGGTCAGCCGTAGGTTTCTTTAGTAGGGCGTTGACTTCAGCGTGCTTTCAGCATTCGGGGAAGGTAGCAGAAGAAAAAGAAGAGTTGATGACGGTCTGGAGGTGCGGGGCGATGATGTCGTCGGCTTTGTTAAAGATGAAGTGCGGGCAGGGGTCCGAAGGGGCGCCGGAGTGGATAGAGTTCATGATGGATTTGGTTTCTTCCGTGTTGATGTGGGTCCAGTTGTTGAGGGTGATGTCCGGGGAAGCGGGTTCAGTGGTGTATGGTTGGGTCTGGTGTCCGAAGCTGTCGTGGAGGTCGCTGATCTTGCGATGGAAGAAAGTGGCGAGGGATTCGCACAAATCCTGTGAGGGCGTGACGGCGTTGGCGCTGGCGCTGGGGTTGGAGAACTCTTTGACGATGCTGAAGAGTTCTCTGCTGTTGTGGCTGTTTTTGTCTAGTCTGTCGGTGAAAAAGTTCCTTTTGGCAGTGCGGATCAGGTGGTGGTGTTCGCGTGTAGCGTTCTTGAGGGCGGTCATGTTGTCAGCGGTGTGGTCCTTGCGCCAGGCCTTCTCAAGGGCACGACAAGTTTTCTTTGATTCTTTGAGGGTGTCAGAGAACCAGAGAGGTTTTTTGGTGTTGGTCTGTCGATGCGTGCGTTTGAGGGGAGCAAGGTTGTCAGCGCAGTTGGAGATCCAGTTTGTGAGGTTGAGAGCTGCGTCGTTGGGGTCGGTGGTGAGGGTGGGTTGGTTGGCAGCGAGAGCGGAGAAGAGTTGCTCTTCAGGGATCTTGTTCCACTGTCGATGAGGGATGGGTTGAGTGCGGAGGTGGGAGGTCTCGCGTCGGAATGTGAAGTGGACGCAGCTGTGGTCGGTCCAGTGTAGGGCAGAGGTGTGGCTGAAGAAGACGTGTTTGCTGGCGGAGAAGATAGGGTCGAGCGTGTGTCCGGCGATGTGGGTGGCGGTGTTCACCAGTTGTTTGAGGCCGAGGTTGGCGAGGTTGTCGAGCAGGGTGGTGGTGTTGGGGTCGTTGTTTTGTTCCAGATGGAAGTTGAGGTCGCCTAGGAGGATGTAGTCCGGTGAGGCGAGGGCGTGCGGGGAGATGAAGTCGGCGATGGCGTCGCTGAAAGAGGCGCGAGGTCCGGGAGGACGGTAGACGAGGGATCCTCTGAGGGTGGTCCTTGGGTCGGTGCGAATCTGAAAATGCAGGTGTTCAGCGGCGAGGGGGGGGTCTTCGGTGGAGGTGGTGACGCTGATGGAGTCTTTGAAGATGATGGCGACACCTCCTCCTACTTGGTTGGTGCGGTCTTTTCTGGAGATCTTGTAGCCTTCGGGGATGGCGGTAGCGATGTCTGGAGCAGAGGAGGCGTTCATCCATGTCTCCGTGATGAAGGCGAAGGCGACGTCCGGGGCTGTGGAAAGCAATTACATGATTTCTGTGGACAACTCTCTGTAGGCCAGCTTGATCCAGATGGATCATGGGCAAGAATAAGCAGCACAGGCAAATCAGTCAAGTGCTATAGTTTTGTTGGTGGTTTTGCAGCCTGGGCAAAGCAAAGATGTAGTTGGGTGTACTGACCATTTGGCTGTAAACTCTTTGAAAGGCAATGAAGCAACCCTGAATTGGATATAAAGCTTTCTGTCCATAGGATCCGTGATGGTTGTTATGGTTTGAGGACACTAACAGATTTAAAATCTACAAATTCCTTTGTCTGCGACCCTCTAGTTGCAGTTTCGACCTCATTCAGCACTCTCCATGCCCAATAGCCTCTCCTCAGTTAATCTTTTGAAGAGATAAGCTCCAGCATAGTAGAGCCCTAGGCCTCTTTCATACCCAGGGAAAATAGCGACTTTTTGATGTTGCTCATCCAAGCTACTTTATGAAATCTGTCCAAATTGATTACTTACTGAAGGGCTTCTGCATAGGATGCTAATTTTTTGTGGACCACAGTCTACTCCAAAACAAAAGTGGTCATAACCTAGCTCTGTCTTGAATTGATTTTCTTCTCATATTGAGCTTTAAAGGATATAAATGCCAGATGGCAAAGGTGCGAAATTTCTTAGGATTTTGTGTTTTCAACTAGCCATATCTTTGATATTAGGAAAGTCCCAAAGTCCAGTCCCATTAGGCACCGAGCCCACACCTTTCAGATAGTAAATCTGTAATGCAGGTGCTACTGGTTTCCTATGAGATGTGAAATACTTGTTCAATAAGATGCCTACAATTTGCCTATGTTTCATAGTCATTTTATCAATGAGGGGCTTCCATTTAACACTGGTTTTTACCTTAATACTCAAAAGCATCTACCGTTTCAAGTGCATATGCCCCTAATGAAAGCTTCCTCCTGTATGATTTGTACAGATTAATAGCCATGTATGAAGTCTTTTCTGTATTAACCTCCACTCCACGGATAGAGCCAAATCCCTTACATCAATTAAATAGGCGTTGGAGTCCACCTGGACTTTTAAACACTAATAAGGGTCACCAGCATAGAGAAGCATAGATAGAGGTAGGCAACATCAGAGTGATAAAAGGAAAGGAAGTAGACTACTTCATTCAGATATTATGAGTATAATGTGGGAGCTAACACTCATCCATGTTGGATGCCCTTGTTTACTGGGATTTGGTCAGTAAGATGCTCATGCTTGTCCCAATGTATTTTTGCAAAATGTCCCTCATATAGGCGAATAATTAAAGATAAGATATCCAGTGGTATTCCCAAGTCATGAAGCACATACCAAAGTTTTTGCAGAGGGACCAGATTAAAGGCTGATTTTAAATCGATAAAAGCCCCGTAAAGGCTGCCCCTGCCATTTAAAACAGTTTTCCAGTACAAGAGTAAAAAATGAAAGACCTGATTGATGGTACTGTTTTTTTTCTTAATCCAGCCTAGCAGGGAGTTAATATATATTTTGCATCAATCTCATGCTGGATCTTAGACAGAAACGCCCCACAGAATACCTTTTGCATGGAATCATTTACTTCTTAAAGATGTGTACCATATTGGCACATTTCCAAGATCCAGGGATTGGTGCACGCCTTGCAATTGCATTGGACAGTGCTAGAATGTATTTTGGGTAGTTAACTTTTTCGTGGACAAAAAATATCACCATATCAATATATGTTGTCGGCCCTGGAGCTTTGCCATGAACTATGGCATCTAGGGAGATATGAATATCACCTAAATTGAAGAAGTTGTCATACCCCACCATTCCAAGTAAAAAAATGGCTTCCTGTGTATGAGTCTGTTTTTCATCAGTATATAGAGTTTTAAAGTGATTGAACCAATCAGTCAGGCCAATATGATTTGTTGGTTGGGATGCAGCCATGCCACCCTCTCCCCAAGTAATCAAGGACCATAACTTACGTGAGTCCTTGTCTGCATACATTTGATAAAGATTCCGCCACCTTGTCTCATTCCAATCCCTTTTTGCTTTGAGTTGAATTTGCTTGTATGCTTTCCTAGAAACACTTATTAACCCATGTCTTTTGATCTTATTGCCAGGGTCTGCTGTTTCCTAGACTGCCTACACTCCTTATTGAACCAAAAATTAAGGTTTTGTGATTTTATTTTGAAGTGAGAAGTTGAAGCTATAAAATGCAGTGCAATATACTTGAAGAAGTGTTAATGAATAGATGTGGCTTTCTTTATGTCACCGTCCCAGGCTTGGTTAGCATTGACAGTAAATATAGTTTCTTGTAGATTAACGTTGACGCAAGAGAGGGTATCCTGTTGTACAACAAAGTGGGGCCATTTAAGACAAAGCTTGTCATTTGTGAATTCAAGCTCCAGTGTTGTGCAACATGGAAGGGAATCAGAGGGCCACTTTCTACAAAGTGACAACATGCTGAGACATACAGGGTTATGATCACTCTCAATTCGTTCCCTAACTACCATATCCTCAACTTTATGCCACAGCCTCAAATCAACCAAAACATAGTCAATGTGGCTCGCACTGTTGGATCTATTCTATGTGGATGCCCCAGCCTTATCAGATTTAGTTCTACTGTTGGTTGCCCTTAGCCCAAATTCAAGTGTTAGAGCCTTCATTTGGAGTGCTATGTGGAACCACTTTTTACCTGGGCTCTAGCCAGTTGAGGGATGGCCCATATTTCATCTTCTCTTGTCAGGCAAATTTTTCCCTGTCCAGGGGTTCAAAAGTAGTGTTAAAATCACCCACCAGGAAAAGGTAAAAATGTCCCTCCCTCTTGTCCAAGTGGTTCTCAAGTATTTGCAGTGTTTTCAACTGCTTGCCTCCCTTGACACCTCTTGTGCATATATTATAAATACTAGCTGCCTAAACGAGAAACTACGGAAGGTTTTAACCCATTTTAGTAGCCTCATTAGGGTTGCCCATATTGGTTAGCAGAAATGCAGTAGTTTAAATACTGTGCCCTAACAACTGGTTCTGTGCTCCATGCTTCCTGGAATAAGCCGATGTCAAATTCTTCTATAAAATCATTCCAATATGTTAGAACAAATTTAGTCTTTAAGCCAGCCATGTTCCAGGAAACAACTGATACTTCTGCTGATGTTTCAGATGGGGGTATAGGTAGAGTTGAGCAAAGGTCCTCCCAGGGTGTGGCTATAATTTTAACATGAATTGTACAAAGCAGCTTGAACACATGTACTGGGAGCATTTTGAAGGATCTTACATGGGTCGATTAAAGGGGCTTGAAACTATTCACTGGGAGCAGCTCCATGGATCTTCCATGGATCTGTCGCTCCCTGAATGATAGGAAGTATAGAGTTCAAAATAGTATCCAATGCTACATCCAATGCTACATCAGTGGTGAGATGTATCTCTGCTCACTGTTGTCCCCTTGGCCTATCCATATGTGTGCTGCAAGTAAGTTCTAAGATAAAGCAAACAGATAGAGGCAAAGTGCTCAATCTATGCAGTCAGTCAATTTCCCCCAATACAAATTCCCCTGTTACTTGGTGAGGAAGATATTGTGGGGCACTAGGCAGCCTGCTGCCAAACTGTTGATATTTGAATTGTGTATTAGACCCCAATGGGGGGCAGGTCCTTGTGGCGAGTGCCACCAGACTATCAGCCAGCCTCCCATCAGCCATGGTTAGCTCAATGCAATCAGTATGTTGATTGTATGTATCTCATTTTTTGGCTCTAAGAATATATTTCTTAATTATTGACCTGCAGCCCCTCACATGATGTATCCAATGCATGACCTTGTTCTTTAGCAAATCCTCCCCTTCATACCTTATGTGTGGAAAACGTGTAGGTAGATTAGCCGTATCGGTCTTATGGACTAGTAAAGAACTCCTAATATTGGCAAGTTGGACTGAATTATAGAAGATTGTGGGCTGGTGCCATTTACTGATCCCTGGCTTTCCAACCATTGAGTTGTCATTGCCTATGATGGACTCCTGACTTTCTTGTGGAAATAAGCTCCTATCTCAAAGTTTCCTGGGTGGCTCCTCTACCTTGTTTTTTATGGTTTTTTGGGGAACTTGCCAGGGAGCTACATGCCATAGACATTCTTAAAGGACGCTCTGAGGCCATTGCCCCTTTTATTTTACATAATTTCTAATATCTGTTCCCACATTGTCTATAAGCAAATGCTTAACCATGCCTATTAGTTGCTTTATCGTTGACCTAAGAATCCCTTTATCTGTCCTCAGCTCCTTGATTTGTACCTACAAATTATCCAGTATGGGAAGGAGAATTTATATTGGGCTCCTAGACCTCCTCCCTTGACTGGGGCCTCCAGGGCAGTAGGGGTTCCTGATGTGTCAAGTAAGAGCAAGACATGATTGCTGCATGGTATGTCTAACACATTCATTCTATAAGATAATTACAGCTCTCTGGGTCATTGGTGAAAGTCGGCGAGCGGGGTCAGACACAAGGGAAACCCTGCGTGATGACTTACTGACAGATTTCTGTTTGAAGAAATCAGGATGAGTTTGAATAGCATGCTTAAGTTTTCCAGCCCCCTTCTCCTTGTGTGGGTCAGTGAAGCCTGTAATTGAATCAATCTCTTCAGCAGGTCAATCTCGCGAAGTGTACAGTTGTAATATTTCTTTTGCACCTTACTGTGTTTTGTGGTTCCTTGCACAGGTTCAGTCCCTTTATGTTTCCCCAAGATTCACCAGACGTGTAAGGGAAGCAGGGATAGAATAAGGTAATCCCAGCTACAGCCGCCATTTTAGGCAGTGTGCTCTCTAGCTTCCCGCTGGCCATATGTATAAAGGACAGTATGTGCAGTGGAAGAACAGTGGGTGCACCGCTGTTGTGCCAAAGGAAAGGCCCTCTGCGCATATCAACATCCTGGAAGCAGCCACCACCAGCCACTATGCCCAGGGACTACCTTAAGATAATGCACAGGTTTGTTATGGCTCAGAGCAACTGATTAGTTTAGGTTCAGTTCAGAAATGCACTTATTCCCTGCTTGTTGGATGGACTGTTCTTGCCTACAGTACGGTTTTTATACCAGTTGCATAGCACACACTGTGGAATGCATGTTACCTTTGAAACCTAAGCCTCACATTTTTGGGCCGGTTTGAATAATGCCCAGTCGTTGCCTAAACATGCCTAAACATGCTGTCAACATTTTTTACTTTCTGTGTAATGCTAACCTGGATGTCATGTTCTTAACGGAAACCTGGCTTTCCAAATCTTTTAACCCGGCAATCTCTACTGCTCACATGGTAGAGGAGGAGGGTAGCTAGGTAGCCTTGATCTACAGGCAGAACCTGGTTTGTGCAGCACTCCCAGTAGTGGGACTGGAAAGTGCAAAGTTGCTTGGTTTTTGCTTTTCTCTCTCTTCTCACCAATCTTTCATGGGGGTTTTAGTATACAGACCTATGGGCCCTGTCTGCCCTTTTCTAAACTGGGCAACGCCGTGGCCCTTTTGGAATTCTGAGATATTCCCATTTCATTCTACTATAGGATTTTAACCTTCATGTGGATAAACAGGATGAACTGGAGGTGATTGCCCTCTTTTTTGGTACATCCTCATTAGCCTTGTCCTAATGTGTGCTGATCCCCACACACTGCTTAGCTTAGCAGACAGTGAAAATCGCGACGGGTGCCACTGCACCCGTCGCACCCCTGCAACTCCGCCGGCTCCATTCGGAGCCGGCTTCATTGTTGCAGGGGCTTTCCCGCTGGGCCGGCAGGCGCTCTTTTGGAGGGCGCCCGCCGGCCCAGCGGGAAAGTTGGAATGGCCGCCGCGGTCTTTTGACCGCCCATGTCTCCGTCAAAGTTTGAACCTATACCCTTGGAAGAATCTTTAACGTCCAGCTGTGACTTAAAATCAGAATCCCCGGTGGACCTATGCCCTCCCAGCATTTTGTCACTAGGGGCAGGTGTTATTAATCCTTTGGCCAACAAACTTCTAAATGACTCTTTATCAGCCGCTCTGGTCACAGGCCTGGAAACAGGCTAAAATCTTACCTCTGTTGAATAAACTCCGGGCAGACATGGACTGATATCACTGTTCCCAGTTTTATCTAATGTTCTTGAGAAACATGTCAATAGGCAGCTTTCTCAATTTCTGGAAATCAACAATCTTCTAAACCAGAGTCTGTCAGGTTTCTGGCCCAGTTTTGGTACGGAGACTGTGCTAACTGAGGTGGCAGACTTCATCAGAGGTACTTTAGATGATAGAGAAAAGGCAGTGTTCATTATGTTAGATCTTTCTGCAGCCTTTAACATGGTACCCCACACTGCACTCCTTACCTGACTTCAATTGATGGGGATAGAGAGGCAAGCACTGGACTGGCTTACCTCATTCCTGAAGAGATGTGGTCAAGATGTCTGGATCTCTCCTTTTTCATCTAGGTCCTGGGAATTGCGAGTTGGAGTACCACAAGGCTCAGCCCTGAGCCCCACATTATTGAACAATTACCTTACCACACTGGCCCTACTTGCTGAAGCTCTGGGAGCAAAAATAATATCATATGCTGATGACACCCAGTTACTTTTCTCCTGCAATAGGGACGCAGGTTTTCTTTGGCATTGAGACCCCTGTGACCTGGCGGACTTTTTGGCCTGTTTCGCCCCCCCTACTGGGTGGCAGGAGAACTCAGTAAAAAAAAGTGAGCATTACATTTTATGATTGTCTTTTCTTTGTACCACAGGTCAATAGGGTGGTTGGGAGGTGTTTTGGAGTGTTACTTACTTTATGGAAGTTTTTAAACTTTCTCTCACTGTCAGCCAGGAAACTAAAGGCCCTAACAATATCAGGGCTAGATTATGGCAAAGCCTGGTATCTGGGCCTCCCTGAATATTTTGCCCAACAAACTAAAGGTGGTCCAAAACGCAGCACAACACACTTTCCTAGCCTTGCCTTTGAGAACATGTGTCCTTGCACCTTACGAGCACTTCACTGGCTCCCTGTAAAAAAAGGATTTTATTTAAGACTCTTGTCCTGGTCCATAGAGCCCCTCATCAGTGGGGAACCTACAGTTGGCCAATACGTTTTTGGCCAACATCCCTAGGATTAAACGTTTTAGGTCCAGTGGTAGGTCCGTTTGCTTTCTAGGCCTAGAGACTCAAACAACTTGCCACTGGAGCTGAAGAACATCTTAGACACTGGTCAGTTCAGAAAGTATCTGAAAACATGGCTTTTTAATCAGGTTTAACAGTTTGCTTCTACTGGACAGTTAATTGAATGTGCAGAGTGCCAGGATACTCCTTGGAGTGGCAGTGTGCTATGTGAGCACCTTTTCATTTAATTTCATTTCAGTTAGCAATTAAGGTTAAAAACAATTCAAATGCATTCCACCACTTCTGTAATCTTAAAACACGTTTGAGGCAAAAGGAAAAATAAATAAATCATGTGTCCCTGCCTGGAGAAACTTGCTATGGCTAAAATGGGATAAAATATGAAAAAGGAGAATGGTAAAATATGCTTAAAACATTAACCATCTTTTTTAAAACCAAATAATATTCTACTTCTGTTTTTGTAATGGACAAGGAGGGAGTTCATACGTGATTAGCCTCCAGAAGCAGTCAAAACATTGTAGGCAAAGTTAGTCCAAGACGTAATGTTTCTTAGACATAGTGCACAACTGGCTGGGTATCAATAAAATAGGGAAACGCAGTACTTTAGCTGCAGGACCAAGGAGTGGTGGCATGGTCCTGCTTCTCCCTGGTGCTGACGGGCACAGGACGGGACACCCTTGGCCTAGTCATCGCCAGGGTGTATCCTGCATACAGTAGATGCTATTTGTAGCGCCAATGAAGATCTGATGCAGGTGCCATAAATAGCAGGACCTCCTCCTTAGTCCCACAGTGTGCTGGAAGTTGTAGTCCCCCAACTAATGTTGACAAAGTCTCCTGCATCGCGGGATCAGTATATTTGCTTTATAGCGCCAATGAATCTCTGATGTAGGTGCGGCAAATGGGGAGACCTCTTCCTTAATCCCACTGTGTGCCGGGACTCTTAGGCCCCCAGCTAATGCTGACAAAGGGGGTCATTCTGACCTCAGCGGTAAAAGGCGCTTACCGCCGGTCAGAAGGCCGCCACAACACCGCCGCGTTCGCGGTAAACCGCCACGGTCATTCTGACCCTCAAGAGGCAAACAGCCAAAAACCCGACACCAACAAAAGTACGCCACACCAACGGCCAGCGTTAAACTGGCGAAGACCAAACCTCCACCGTCACGCCAACAGAAATACGCCCATGCCATTCCGACCCACGAATCCACGCGGCGGTCTTTCAACCGCCGTATTCCATTGGCGGTACACACCGCCGCGCTCAAAATACACATACAGCTCCAAAACACAGCCACATTGGACAATTTGAAATACACACACCTGACACACATACACACAACACTCCCACACACCCAATTAACTATAAAACACATACCCACATCACCCACAAACCCCTACGACCACAAATCAGAGACGAAGCCCAGAGAGAGACAGCACAGAATAGAGAACACCATCACACAGAGGCACACTACACCATCACCCACACAAAAACCACGCACAAAACACCACACACCACTACACTCACCACACTCATCACCGCAAACACCACCCCACACCTCATCCACACCACCCCATGGCACCCCAAAGACACCCCAGGTTCTCAGACGCAGAACTCAGGGTCATGGTGGAGGAAATAATTTGGGTAGAGCCCCAGCTCTTCGGGACACAGGTGCAGCACACCACCATTGCCAGGAAGATGGAGCTATGGAGCAGAATATTGGACAGGGTCAACGCTGTGGGACAGCATCCACGAAATCGGGACGACATCAGGAAGCGGTGGAATGACCTACGGGGGAAGGTGCGTTCCATGGTATCCAGGCACAACATCGCGGTGCAGCGGACTGGCGGCAGACCCCCACCTCCTCCCTCAGAATTTACAACATGGGAGGAGCAGGTCTTGAACATCCTGCATCCTGAGGGCCTCGCAGGAATAGGTGGAGGAATGGACTCTGGTAAGTCTCATCTTCACTACTTCATCCCCCCCACCCCACCAGCATGCCAACTCATACCCCCACCCTCCCCCCACCACCATCACACATCCTCATTGCTAATGTCTCACCATCACAACCCACCCATCCCAACACCAAACCCTGCATGCCACCACAAACCATCGACAGCCATCACCTAAGCATGCCCACTGCACATACCCATCTCCCCCACAAACCGCCGTCACAACAGCCCCCACAAAGGAATGCCAGCACTGGGGTACACGGGCACCCACCCATTGCACGCTATGGCACACACAGAAGCAATAACCATACTCTTATACCCCTGCAGGACCCGAACGCCACCACACCGCCAAGGAGGGTCCAGAAATGTCCATCCCACCCCCAGAAGAGGCCCCCAGTGATGACAGCAGCTCTGACTCCCTGGACCCAGATGACAAGCCCGGCCTATCGGGGACCTCGGGACAGTCGGTTCCCCTCAGACAGCCACAGGCTACAGCAGACCTACCCCCCTCTGGGAACACCAGCACAGCACCCACCCAGCGGGCCCATGCCTCTGTCTCCAGGACACGTCAATCAGCGGTGTGTCCACCACTACAGGGCACCCAGGTTAACCCACCACCACAACAACAACAGGGACCTGGGGGCAGTGGTAGTGGGCACACGGTCCAGGGGACAGAGGCCCAGGGAAACAGGGGAACTGGGAGGGCAGCTGTGCGACAGGGGGGGGACAGGCCCAGGGAACCCACTCTCCACGAGGCCCTCACCTCCATCATGGGAGCATACCACCACTCCCAAGAGACGATGGCGACGGTCCTGGCCAGGTTCCAGGAGATCCAGGTACTGCAGGAGGATCATTTTATGGGGTTCAGGGAAGAACTGAGAAACATTACTTCCGCAATGGGCACCATCGTTGTGGCTCTCAACCAGATTGTCACCACATTGCGGGACCATGTGGCACCACAAAGGGCCCCTGTCACTAGCATGGACCAGGAACAGGCTACCACCTCCGCCGGCGCTAGTGGACAGGAGGCCCCGACACAGCAACAACCAGCCACCAGAACCCCACCTCCTGCAGAAGAAGAACCACCCCGCAAGCGGGGCCTGAGATCTAGGAAGAAGACAGAGTAGGATGCCAAGACCCCCGCCAGGAAAGGATACCCCCTGATGTCATCCCACTGTCCCACATTGTCACCCTGTCCAACCTTAAACTACCCCTGCTCCACCTTCCACAGGCATATGGACAATGCACCTGTGAGACTGAGAATCTGGACTCTGCCATGGACATTCCTCCACCATCACCCATCACCGATTTTCAACCATGTCCCAAAATTGAGCACTTTAATAAACACACTTATTGCACACAAATAATCTGGAGTCTGCCTGTTTTTAAAAAAATATGTATTAGACATAAATGTGCCAAAATGACCAGTTACATTGTGATGACAACATACCACTGTCACACAGCTGTAGTCTATGGGCAAACAAAGCAGAGGTCACGCAGTGGGGCCCACATCTCTGAAATTGGAAGGGAAAGTCACAACTCTGTTAGCATACACTGGGTGAAAAGGACAGACAGTAGAGAGGCAGGAGACTGTAAGTAAATGTAAAATGCCGGTGTTGATTCTTACCTGTGTGTTATTGAAAATACTGCTGTATCACTGTGTCCCTGTTGTCTGTATCGTCCTCTTCGTCTTCCTCCTCTTCACTCTCCGCAGGCTCCACAGCTGCTACAACACCACCATCTGGACCATCCTCCTTCAGAAAAGGCACCTGGCGTCGCAATGCCAGGTTGTGAAGCATACAGCAGGCCACGATGATCTGGCACACCTTCTTTGGTGAGTACATTAGGGATCCACCTGTCACATGCAGGCACCTAAACCTGGCCTTCAGGAGGCCGAAGGTTCTTTCTATAATCCTCCTAGTTTGCCCATGGGCCTCATTGTAGCGTTTCTCTGCCCTTGTCCTGGGATTCCTCACTGGGGTCAGTAACCACGACAGGTTGGGGTAACCTGAGTCACCAATTAGCCACACACGGTGCCTCTGTAGTTGTTCCATCACATAAGGGATGCTGCTATTTCACATGATGTACGCGTCATGCACTGACCCAGGGAACTTGGCATTTACATGGGAGATGTACTGGTCAGCCAAACAGACCACCTGGACATTCATGGAATGATAACTTTTTCTGTTCCTGTACACCTGTTCACTTTCACTGGGGGGTACCAAAGCCACATGTGTCCCATCAATGGCACCAATGATGTTGGGAATATGTCCAAGGGCATAGAAATCACCCTTCACTGTAGGCAAATCCCCTACCTCAGGGAAAACGATGTATCTCCGCATGTGTTTGAGCAGGGCAGACAACACTCTGGACAACACCTTGGAAAACATAGGCTGATACATCCCTGATGAAATGGCCACTGTTGTTTGAAATGACCCACTTGCTAAGAAATGGAGTACTGACAGCACCTGCACTAGAGGGGGGATCCCTGTGGGTTGGCGGATGGGTGACATCAGGTCTGCCTCCAGCTGGGCACACAGTTCATGTATAGTGGCTCGGTCAAGCCTGTATGTCAGAATGACATGTCGTTCCTCCATTGTCGACAGGTCCACCAGCGGTCTGTACACGGGAACATTCCTCCATCTCCTCGCAAGTCCCAGCGGACGGTGCCTAGGAAGGACAACAGCGAGCACAGAGTCAATCAACCCACCGGTAAGTTCCCACAGCTTGCACAGTACACGATTCTCTATGCATTGAATGGCTTGTATGAGTGTCGATGCAAGGCCTAGGCATGTGTGACGCAGTCGAAATTAAGCCATGTGGGCCCTTGAAATGGCGGCTGCCTGACCTGTGAAGTGCGACAATGGGATGTGAGGTCAATGCGCTGGTGTGGCACACCGTGGCGGTAGGCGGTCGAAGACCGCGGCGCAAAGCCGCATTGGTTAACATTGAACCCTATGTGTTTCAGGAGCCAATGACGAAGTGTGCCGGCGGTCGCGGGAGGCACCGCTGCGGTACGCACCGCCGCGGACGTGACCGCCATTTTCTATCTGCTTAATCACTCGAGACCTGATCATCCACAGGAGAGGACCTATACTGCAAGTGCTGCTGTGACCTCGGTCTGGAAGATACAATGGCTGCTGCGACTGGGGAAAGGGCCCCTGCCTTCACTTCTGAAGAATTGGAGAAACTTGTGGATGGGGTCCTCCCCCAGTATGCGCTACTCTACGGTCCTCCAGACCAACAGGTAAGTACACTGGGAGCATGCTTTGGGGGCAATGCCTGTGTTGAGTCGGGTGGATGAAAGATGGTGGGGAGGGGAGCGATTGAGGCATGCATCAAACGACGGATGAGAGCATGTGCCACATGGCAAGGATGGGGATGGGGGGCCACTCACATCGAGCATGCAGAAAATTATAATAATGTTATTTCTCCCCCTGTACATGTCACATAGGTCAGCGCCCATCAGAAAATCGAAATTTGGCATGCCATCGCCAAGGACGTCCGGACCCTGGGGGTCCACAACAGACGGGGCACCCACTGCCGCAAGAGGTGGGAGGACATCCGCCCCGGGAGCAGGAAGACCGTGGAGGCTCTGCTGGGGATGGCCTCCCAACGTAGGAGGGGTGCCACTCGTCAATTGACCCCCCTGATGTCTCGGATCCTGGCGGTGGCCTACCCAGATTTGGATGGACGCGTGAGGACATCACAGCAGACACAAGGGGGTGAGTACCAGCACATTCTGCTATCTTAGCGCGCAGTGGAGGTGTCTGGGTGGGGGAGGAGGGCTGTGGGTATCCCTAGGCCAGGGCGATTTCTGTAGGCTAGGCCCCTCCGTAAGGCATGGCCCTGTGCCCCCGCCCCCCACCTCTGTAGGGTGCCAAGTACAGCTATCCATGGCCCTGTGTCACCTATGTGTGCAGTTGACGTCCATAGGCTTGTAGGCCAAGTCCCAATGATTGAGTAGTGTACCCCAAGTGCGCGGCGTAGTGCAGGGGGCTTCTGTGTCTGTCCTCTCCGCCAACTGTGTTGCCAATGGATGCACTCAACATGTCTTCATTCCCCCCCCCTTTTTTGCTGCTCTTCCTGTTCATGTGTGCATTAGCATCATCAGGCAGAGGAGAAGTGGCATCGGAGCACGAGGGAGCTGCATCTCACATGGCCCTGGAGGGCCATGCAACCGACTCGGAGTTCACCAGTGAGACGGAGGGCGAGGGGAGCTCCACAACGGGGACACGTGGAGACATCAGCGACACAGACACGTCCTCGGAAGGGAGCTCCCTTGTGGTGGCGGCAACATCCGTGCCCACCGCAACACCAGGTACAGCTGCCACCCAGCGCACCAGCTCCACCCTCCCAGCAGCCCCTCTGCGATCGCCCCGTGCCCGCTCGCACACGAAGGCGGGCATCTCCTTCGCCCCAGGCATCTCAGGCCCTGCCCCAGTTACCCCTGCTGCCCTCAGTGAGGAGGTCATTGACCTCCTCAGGACGCTCATTGTTGGGCAGTCTACCCTTTTGAATGCCATCCAGGGGGTAGAAAGGGAGGTGCACCGGAGCAATGCATACCTGGAGGGCATTCATTCGGGTCAGGCTGCCCATCAGCGATCGTTCAACGCTCTGGCCTCAGCACTGACGGCAGCCATTGTCCCTGTCTCCTGCCTCCCTCCTCCAACTTCCTCCACCCAGTCCCACTCCCCTGTTCCTCTGCCTATCCCAGACACACCTACAGACCAGCCTGCATACACCTCAACACCCAAGGGCAGCTCATCCAGACATAAGCACCACACATCACACAAGCATTCACACAAGCAACAGCCACATGCAGACATACCAACAGCCACTGCCTCCTCTGTGTCCCCCTCCTCCTCGTCTCCCTCCTCCCTCCCTGTGACGTCTCCACTCACACTTGCATGCACAACATCATCAGCCACTACGTCCATCACCAGCACACCCACCAGAACACTCCGCACACGTGCAGTTACCACCCCCACTGCCATTTACACGTCCCCTGTGTCCTCTCCCAGTGTGTCTGTCACCCCCTCTTCCAAACCACACAAACGCAGGCAGCCACCCACCCAACAGCCATCCACCTCACAACAGCCTCCGTCACAAGCACCTGCACCCAAAGACACCACACTTGACTATCCTACAACCACATCCTCTTCCTCCACTCCCATACCCACTGCACCTACCCTTCCCACTGCTCCTGAAAAGTTTTTCCTGTCCAAAATTAACCTCTTTCCATCACCTGACCCACCACCTCCATCTCGCAAGAGTCCAATCAGCACCTCAGCCACCACAACCCCTGGACCTACAAGGTCCATAGTACAGGGATATTGGAGTCCACCACCTTCAAGGGCAGCAATATCGGCCAGCAGTAAAGGGACAGCCAGCCCACCCCCTGGGAAGAAAACCAAGAAAGGCAAGGCCCGGCACGAGAGGCCAGAGACGGCAGCCTCCAAAGGCACTATCCTGGCACCGTCAGGAAGTGGGGTGCCACCTGGCACATCTACAAAGGGAGGCAAGGGCCACAGAGAATCACGGAAGGATGGCAAGGGCAGCACGGCTGACAAGTCCGGCAGCAGGTGTGCTGCCCAGGAGGGCCCCACCAGCCCCATTCCGGGTGTGAAGGAGGACACCCACAGGCCCGGGACTCCAGCACAGGAGGGCCCCGGAAGCGAGAAGTCGGATGGCGAGTGAACTCCATATATTGGCCGGATATGGTGCCCTGGAGACACATGTCAAGAACCGCTGAACAGGGCCCTTCAAGACAAGCACCGCTGAACAGGGCCCTTCAAGACAAGCACCGCTGAACAGGGCACAGCCGTCTCAAGAACCGCTGAACAGGGCCCTTCAAGACAAGCACCGCTGAACAGGGCCCTTCAAGACAAGCACCGCTGAACAGGGCACCGCCGTCTCAAGCACCGCTGAACAGGGCCCTTCAAGACAAGCACCGCTGAACAGGGCCCTTCAAGACAAGCACCGCTGAACAGGGCACCGCCGTCTCAAGCACCGCTGAACAGGGCCCTTCAAGACAAGCACCGCTGAACAGGCCTCCGCCGTCTCAAGCACCGCTGTACAGGGCCCATCAAGACAAGCACCGCTGAACAGGGCACCGCCGTCTCAAGAACCGCTGAACAGGGCCCTTCAAGACAAGCACCGCTGAACAGGGCACCGCCGTCTCAAGAACCGCTGAACAGGGCCCTTCAAGACAAGCACCGCTGAACAGGGCACCGCCGTCTCAAGAACCGCTGAACAGGGCCCTTCAAGCCAAGCACCGCTGAACAGGGCACCGCCGTCTCAAGAACCGCTGAACAGGGCCCTTCAAGACAAGCACCGCTCCGCTGGGCCCTTCATCTCAAGCACCGCTCCGCTGGGCCCTTCATCTCTAGCAGCGCTCCGCTGGGCCCTTCATCTCAAGCACCGCTCCGCTGGGCCCTTCATCTCAAGCACCGCTCCGCTGGGCCCTTCATCTCAAGCACCGCTCCGCTGGGCCCTTCATCTCTGCACCGCTCCGCTGGGCCCTTCATCTCTGCACCGCTCCGCTGGGCTCTTCATCTCAAGCACCGCTCCGCTGGGCCCTTCATCTCAAGCACCGCTCCTCTGGGCCCTTCATCTCAAGCACCGCTCCGCTGGGCCCTTCGTCTCAAGCACCGCTCCGCTGGGCCCTTCATCTCTGCACCACTCCACTGGGCCCTTCATCTCAAGCACCGCTCCGCTGGGCCCTTCAACTCAAGCACTGCTCCGCTGGGCACCGCCGTCTCAAGCACCGCTCCACTGGGCACCGCCGTCTCAAGTACCGCTCCGCTGGGCACCGCTGTCTCAAGCACCGCTCTGCTGGGCCCTTCATCTCAAGCACCGCTGGCCCATTGGCAGAAGGGGCAGGCCCGGATCTGTGTCGGGCAGGGCTGCACGATGCACTCTGGGCACCATGCCTCCTCCAGTACCAGTGGACTCTGTAATCCACTTGAGAGACTGTGGCTTTGCACTCCCCAGGATGGCACAGTGGGCAAGCCACCCACTGTAGAGACTTGTGAGACTGTGGCTTTGCACTCCCCAGGATGGCACAGTGGGCAAGCCACCCACTGTAGAGACTTGTGAGACTGTGGCTTTGCACTCCCCAGGATGGGACAGTGGGCATGGAGGCCCCTCGTGGATCTGGCGTCGTGGACTCATGTGGCTGAGGTGCCTCCCCTTCCCTTCCCCCTGAGGTGCCTGTAGTTTTTCTATCTGATGCCCCTGCAGTGTTCTCTCCAATGGCTTCGGGTCTCCTGTGTGGGCTTTGCCCATGTGTTGAGTCCCATCGGCCCACGTACAATGACTGAAACCCAATTTGGACAGGACAATTTGCATATGTGTATATAGTTATAGATGTTTGAATTTTTTTTTTACGTAGCCTTACAATATATTTGAATTTCATGATCATTTTATTTTGTCTTTGCATTCTTCCGGGGGTTTTGGGGGGTGTCACTCTGAGTTGTTGCTCTGCATTGATGTGTAGGAAGTTGTGGGTAAGGTTGGGTGTGTCGCGTATGTGTGTGCCCGTAATCTTTTCTCCTCCCCCCTCCCCTGTGTCGTAGGTGCAGTACTCACCGTTGTCTTCTGCGCCGGCGTTCGTGCTCCTGCTAGAGGAGCAGGTAGACAATAGCTGGTAGGATGTGTAGTTCTGGTTCCATGCTGTCCAGATTCCTCATGGAGTGTGTAGAGGTGAGCGTTTTCCCGTTCGTAGTCTGTTTCCGCCGTGTTTTTATCGGCGGGGCTCCCGCCCCGGAAAAGGTGGCGGATTGGTGAGTTGTGATAGGGTGGGGGGGACATTGTCTCCCGCCTGTCTGTTGGCGGTCACCGCCGCGCTGTTTGTTTGTCCCGCCGTGGCGGTCGGAGTGTTAAAGTGGCGGTCTGTGTTGGCGGTTTCCGCCAGGGTCAGAATTCCATTTTTTTGACCGCCTGCCTGTTGGCAGATTGGCCGCCGCTTTAACACCGACCGCCAGGGTTGGAATGACCCCCAAAGTCTTGTGCGCCGCGGGTTCAGAAGATGCTCTTTGTTGCACCAACGCAGAGCTGACGCAGGTGTGGAAAATAGTGGGACCTCCTCGTTAGTCCACAGTGTGCTGAGATTCGTAGTCCCCTGGCTAATGTCGACAATGTTTTGCACAGTTAAGAAGTTACAAATTATAAAGATGCTGAAGGTATAGTGATGCATAAGGTGTCCTATGTAGGTCCGCATTTTTGCTACATCATGTATTATCTTGTTACACCTTCACATTTCTTTCTATACCCAATATATGATTTTCCTTGTCCTCTCTTCTCCTCGTTCCCTTTCTTTCTCAAATCACTTTCTCTTACATTCTACTGCCCTTTTCATCTTTTCTGCAGCTCTGATTTTCTGTGCTCTTCTCACATCACCCATTTTTTCGATCATTTCCTAGAAAAGTAAGTATGAGAAAGTCACTCCTTGCACTGATTAATAATTAGAAAGAATGGGAAAAGTGGTTTAATTAGAGAAAATTCAATGGTTCAGACCCATGAACCAAAGCATCTTGATACTGCTGAGACACAAGGCACTATAGGTAAAGTCACTAAGCGTAGCTACTATTTAAGTAGTACAGAATGACACTGTTTAAACAGTAGATGTAGTTGTAGTATTAGTTATAATGAGGGATGTTCTCGATCTGCTTACTATATCCTCTCCAGTTAGGAAATCACTGAGTGTAATGGACTTGAAAATCTAAGGCAGTAGATGGTATCCAGTGGAAGTTTATGTTGTTGCTATCTTCTGTGTTTTAGACCCTTGCATTCTGTTCCCTATGCCACCCATTACTTTCTCTTCACTATCTTTTTTCTTCTTTTCACTTTTCCTTTGGTTTCCTAAAAACATTCAATGTTTCCTCATATTACACCCATCCTTTTTGCTTTCCATTCCTTTTTAGTGCTTTCCTCACCTCACCTCACCCATTTGTCCTATGTACATCAATGTTTTGCTGTTTCCTCTGCCCTGTGCTTTACACCGTCTTTTTCCCTTTCACATTCAATCCATGAATTTCTGTGCAGTGTTTTCTCCAGTCTTCTTATTTCCCTTTACACCCAAATTACTTCCACTAACTCTCTGTCACCAAATCCATTTCTTATGCTCTCCTCACTTTTCTGTGCTTTCTTTACCTCACCAATTTGTATGACTCCTTATAAAAAAGCAAGCATGAGGAAGGTGCCAGTCACTACTGGTGCAGTACATGGGAAATACTAATTACATTAGTGAAAATTAGGTGCTTTGATAACATTGTCAACCCGAGCTATGACCTTAACCTATGGTACAGTGGCAAGATACTAGGTTTTATAAATATATATATATATATATTAAACAAACGTGGCATTGTTCCATTGCCAGGATATATTTGCTTACAGAATAAACTATTAATTTGGAATGTTTCTAATTAACTCTATGTGTCTCAGATTAAAAAGGTGTAAAAAGAATAGTAAGGTATAAAGTGACCAATGAAGGTCCAGATTTGTGCTCTGTCCTCTATTCTCTACCTTATACCTCCAATTCCCTTCCATACTCACTATATCATTTTTCCTCTCATCTCTATTCTCCTCCTCTCTCCATTCCCTTTCCTCCCCAAATTACTTTCAAGTACTTTCTACTACTCCATCCATTTTCCTCCCCTTTGCGTTTCTGTTCTTACTTCATCACACCCATTTTTCTGCTGTTGAAAAATAAATTATGAGGAAAATGCTCTTCAAGAATGGGGGAAAAAAAAGATGAAAAAATGTTTTCAGTAGTGAAACATACCTTGGACTCTATGAGCCAGACGTATGACCGCAGACCAGTGTATAGTGCTGAGACAGTGGGCTATTTGGGGAAAGTTTATGAATGCACATGGTGTTTAAATAGTGCAGAATGACAGTGTACACTACTTAATTACAATATATTTGATAAAATAGAATGCTTTTGATCAGCGTATTGTTTCCTCACTGGTTCATATATCACTGACTGGTATGCAATTTAAAATGTAGGCAGATAGAAGGTGTCCAATGTAGGACCATGTTTTGCTGTTATTTCTGCTGTGTGCTTTACACTCTCCCATTCAATTCCATAACAAACCCATAAATTTACGTATGCTCTGTTTTCCTCCCTCTTCTTTACTTTTCTTTTACAAATCGCTTGACCTCATTTTCTACTGTATCCATCCATTGTCCTCTCGTTTGCTTTTCACGTCTCTCTCCTTGATGCAGTCAACTTATAGAAAAGGAAATATGAGAATGGTGCTCTTGACCACTGGTGGAGAAGAATACAAAAATCCATTAGTGCATATTGCAGGTTAGTGGAGATGCAGTATACAAAAGTGTATGTGGTGCATAGATATTATAGCATGACAGAATACACTATTTAGTAATAGTGTCAGTGATAATATAAAATATTTGTTTGCACCCTAGTTTATTTTCTTTAGTTAAGAAGTCTCCGACTAGAAGCAGTTAAAATGTAGGAACGTAGAATGTATGCAGTGTAGATCCATGTTTTTCCTGTCTTCTCTGCCCTGCTTTTTACAGCCTCCCACCCCCTTCAATGATTTTTCACTGCTTTTTTTCCTGCCCTTTTTCATTTTTTTCGAAATGACTTTCTCTTACTTTCAACTACTATAGCTATCCTTTTTAATATTTTTCACTTTTCTATGCTCTCTTCACTTGACCCATCTCTGTGCTCCTATGGGAATGAGGAAGGTGCTGGTCAGTACTGATATAAAAGAAAGATCTTAAAAATTGATTTCAGACCTATGAGGCCAGAATACTGTATAGCGCCAAGCCATTAGGTACTATAGGGAAGGTTTTAAGTGCATGTTCTGCTTAAATGTTTATATTATACAATTTTTATTTACAATATCCAATGTAATATTGAGTGGTATTGGTGAGCTCACTGTGTGTTATCTACTTAGGATGTCATTGACTGAAATGGAGATAAAAATATAGGAAAGTAGGAGCTGTTCAATGTAGGCTCATATTTTACCTATTTTCTGTCATGTGTTTTACACCATCACATCACCTTTCATAGCATATCCATGCCTTTCTCCGCTGATCTCTTCTCCTCCCTTCTTCTTTCCCTTTATTTACCAAATAACTTTCAGTTATTTTCTAGTACTATACCCATGTTTTTCCCTCTCCTTTGCTTTGTTGTGCTTTCTTCACCATACTCACGTCTACGCTTGCCTCATGGAAAAGCAATTATAAGCAAAGTGCTGGTAAGTACTGGGGAAGAACAAGGACGATAACATTTCATTTCATTAGAGAAAATTCGAAGTTCGAATGACTTTGTGACCAGACCTATACACTCAACCTACTGTCTAATGCTGAGAAACTTGGCACTGTAGGGAAAGTTTTTTCAGCATATATACTTTTATCTCCTTTCACCTAGTATTTCAGACCTATTTGTTTTATTGTCTTTAATTTCAAACCTGCTTTACCTTTTTCTAGAAACCATGTTTTCTAACTTACTTCGGTATCATTTTATTGAATTGAATACTTCTTATATATAAAATGTATACATCTCACAACTGCACCAGACAAAATGCCAACAAAACTCCAGAAAAAGAGAAGATAAATGTCATCATGATATCTGTAAAAGAAGTGTGCAATCTAGAATTAATAAATATTCAGCTAGAAGTGCAGATACTGAATGTAATCTGGGTAAGAGTAGTTGAGCATTCATTAAACAAAGTAGGAAGCAAACGTTAGGAATGTAGCTGTTGGTGAGTGACAAATAGGAGCAGAATCAAGTAAGGTTCCTAGTAGATTATGAAAATGCAACAATGTTTCCAAAGCTATACTGTACATGGTGATACACCTGTGACAATTAAGACATTCAAAAAGCTTTGGGAAAATTATTTCATAATAGAATAGTGATGAGCATTACGGGATTGATGAGGCAGGTTAGGAAATCAATTGTAAGACAAAGGCAGAAGAATTTCTTAGAAAACGTTTGTAGAGAAGTTATTTGCTCTTAAGAAGAAGTTATGCATTGTCATTTTGAACAGTGAAAACTTTAGATTGGTGTTTTAATCACAGGATAAATACATCAGGAGGCAAGTCTGCACAGGGAGAGAAGTTTGTTTAAAGTAATAACAACAGCCCACAACTTGTCCGGTGTAGAGGTTTCACCTCAACCCAGGAGCTGAACAGAGTTGAGAATGTACTCCAGGAGACACAGCAAATCAAATACAAACTTTCTAAAGCTTAAACGCACAAATAAAGATTACCATATTTTAACAGAATATAACAATGTTGACACAAAGGTGTGAAAAAAATATAAACACGTCTTACCTTTGCCCATGTTTGAGGGAGACTGGAAAGATACTTTCGGTACAAAAGCTTTTTTGTAATGAGAAAAGCTACTGCCAACAACATAGTTTAGTTTTTGCTCTTGACAGAAAGGCATGTATATATGAAGGGGACAAAAATACACTCTGTTCCCAAGGAGAAGTTAGTGCCAAGAAAAAAAGAAGATATAATTAGAGCTTAGGATTTTCAAAGAATTTCTCCAGCTCCTGTTTGAAGTTGCTAGCGCGCCTGGTCCTTAATAAGTAAACTTATAAGGGGACGTGTGTAGGTCGATGAACCTTTTAATTCGCATGGAGTATCCTAGTTACGGTGTAACCAATGTCCATCAATAATCAATACACAAATCAATGACCATTAAGCAAATCATTAATCAGCATTTAAAAGCATCACACTATGACTTTCCAACCATGAATAACCAAAACTCAATATACGTTTTAGCAAATTTTATTTCCCTATTAGTTACAATACTAAGTCATGGGATTAATTCAAACTTTATTCAAAGCAAATCAAGATTAGTTCATTAGTGACCACCAATAACATAATCTGATCAAAACTTGAGATAGAATATATTCTAACGCCTCAGCATAAGCCAACATGTGAATCAAAGGTGAATACGTCAACATAAGTAGCATAGCTCAGCAAATCAGTCCGTCAATCGTCTGTCATTGTACATCTCAAATCCGCAGAATAAGAACCTCACCTAACCCAGATTAGCAGTAGCATGTGGGACTTCATGCGAAAAACAGTTTAGAACACAAATTTGGAAAAACACCCAGCTAAGAGAAAATATATTTCGACAATGCAGTTGGTACCTAGAAAGAAAAGGCACAAAAGTAATTGAGTCACATTGGCATAGCTACCTATCCACAGTATGGATCAGCAACAAGGTCAGTCTCCGTCTTCAGATCATCAGTCGATCAGCATCGCACCAGGCTCTCCTCTTAGAGAGTATGAGCCCAATAACAGAACCTCGAATCTCTTCGCCCCCAATATCACATCAATTTGGAATAAAGTCTGCAGATTTTTCCCTCTGTCACGGCATTATATTAAAGTCACCCAGACTATCACCTCATTCCTAATTGGTCAATTAATCGCGCGATTTTGCATTACCCAATGACCCTTAAAATTCAAATCTATGAGTTCTAGCATTACACAGTTCCCATGTAGTTGATTGGTTCACTTTACGATGTTCACATCATTCGCCTCGTCAGTTATTGAAAATGTTGCATCTTCTTCTCCAGTTCAAGTTGTGGGAAAGTACACACTGAATGCTTTACACAGTCCTTGATAAAAAATGTAATTCCCTCATCTCCTGTCCATCAGTTCACGCATAGGAATTTAGCTGAGCAGATTTGATTAAACAACGAGCGGTTCATGGTCAGTTCAGCAAATCAGCATTTCTACATTGAGCATTAATATTCGGCTTCTGCACGAGCCCTGGCAAAACTAGGCCACAACATCGGCTGAGTTAAGCTCTACAACATAAGGCAAAACATACGTTATATCTCTCAATATGACATATTACTACATTGTTTTTATATATTTTCAACATTCCACATATTTTAGTCACTTTTTAATATAATTTGTGAACTGTGGCAGCCACTCTTCGAGGACACATTTTCCAACGTGCACATTATTTTTCTACGTTAATCAATTTCTACATATTTTTATTATTCAAAATACATAAACATTCATTAATAATTTTTAATTGTTATATTTGCTTTAGCAAAGTAATATCTGAGACACAAGATGAAATTGTTCTTAAAAAAGTATAGTAGAATGTGCAGTCTAGTTAGGAAGCTGTACTTCATTGAAAGTGCAGCACTTCATCTAGAAGCAATGAATAGTGCACTGCTAAAAGGAACAGAATCTGATGTAACACAAATTTCAAAAGAAATTCAAATGCAATACTATGGGCCAGAAAGCGAGAAGGAAGAAAATGTAGAAGTAGTAGAGTTTCTCAATAATAGAATCACTGGAGAGTATGTGTAAGACAGTTTTAGGAAAGAATTGCTGATTTAACAGTAACTTCAACAGAAATTCCACATAAGGAATGTATTGTTTGCTGTTGCCCAGACACAGACTGATAAGGTATACATCAAACCTACATTGAAGACATAGATCTGGTTCAGTGGTTTAATTTTGCTCTATACTTAATAGCTGAAAAACATTTTGATGTAAGTGACAGTCAAGTTGTCTGCAAACACTGTATTAGTACACTGGATAATGATATAATACATCAGATAGGCTTTCAAAATAATTTAGAGATCTCTCCAATTCCAGCAAATCTCCAGCAGCTGAAAATTTACAATAGTATTAATATCCAAATTGTACAGTCTTTTCAAGCTATAATTCACCTGTGGTCAAAAACTACAAAGTTACCTCTAAATGAATTATTAAAAAGACTAAAAGGGAGAGTAGTAAATCTTCCACTAGTTTTGAAGGAGAACATTGAACTTCTTGTTGTAGACCAAGAAATTAAAGAAACATTTGTGGTTTCAGAGAATGGTGTGCTAACTAAGAAAACAGAACACTTTATCAGTGACTTGTTAGCTTAGATAAGGTGAAGAAAGCGCTACAACACTTGAAAGCGGAAAAAAAGTATTACAAAGATGTAGAGATAGATAATTTGTTCTCAATTGGTCCACAGCTTTCAAAGTCTAGAAAGAGCGATCTGTTTCAGATGATAGATTTTACTAAAGCAGAAGATACATATGAGCACTATAGTAGTCACGTACAACGCTCCAGAGATATAGTGGATGATGCTTTGGGGTGGCACTAAATGAGTCAGGCAAAGATGATCTAATTAGGGTGTGGGCAAAGAATTTAGAAGTCCATTGTTTTCCACTTCTCTTTCCTACAGGAGAAGAAAGTTCTTACGATGATCATTGAGTACAGATCCATGCTTTTTAGTATAGGTTAAGCAGACAATATTATGAAAATTCACATTTTAGACAGGCCATTTAATATCTTTTTCATCTTCTGTTGTAAAATGAACTAGTTGTTTTGTGCTACGCTGTTTTCAAAACAGGAGTATTATTTCTTAATACTGTATGAGTATGGGAAAAATTCTCAAATATGTTTTCGGTAGAAATGAAATTCTTGAATGCAACCTGATGAATCTAATTGGTGAATTAACAAAATGTTGTGAGAAAAATATTGTGATTTGAAAAAAAGTGTGTCAAAAATATCATGAGACCGAATATACAAGGTAAGAATATTCTTTTAGCTATATGCAATTTTCTTAAATTTCATTGTATGTAATATTGTTTTATTTTATCTACTTGTATAAATTATCATTTTTTATAATTTGATAAATGTTAGCAGTTTTGCCATTGTAATGTATTAGCAGTTTAATTATGTTTGTGTTAATTATTTAGTAAGGTTTGTAATTTTGAATATGAAATTTACATTTTTTAAATTTGATAAGAAATTGATTAGTTAGTAGTGGGTTTTTGGGTTTGTGGGGCATTAAGATGGGAAGTTAGTTCAAATGTAATTTATAATTGCATTTATTATTGTATAATAATATCTAGTTAGTTATGATGTGCCATTAGTTGATTGGTATATTAATTATTTAACATTTTTCCTTACTTGCTAATTGGCTGATCGGTGTATTTAAATATAAAATTGTTTAAATGAAGTTAAGATTTAGTAACTGTCTTAATTGTAATTGCTTCATTAAATAATTAATGTGATAATGTTTATCTTTGAATTTTTTTATTAATTTAAATTATTTTTCTTTATTGGGTATGAGGGGGAAGTGTATTTATTTTAAATATCTATAATTTTCCTTTATTTTACTAATTTATAATTAATATAATAATGCAGTTTTAGAATTTCATTTTTCTTTCATATAAGTTTAATGAATATATTTCTTTATTTTACATTTGCTTAGAGTTTTTATTAGGGTCTATATATATTTATTTATTTTATTTAAATTTGGGAATTGGAATAGTAAACCAGAACACTCAAAAATCCACCACATTTGCTACTTTTGCTTACGTTCGAGTCAGAGTAGTGAAACCGCTCCAAAGTCTAATACCGTTCCTCTTGATGCTTACAATAGACTGTAAAGAGTAAATCTACCCACTTAAACACCCAAATTGTTCCCGACTGATGGTTACGAAATATTTGAATAGTAAGTTTTACTTTTCCAAAGTCCAACACTGTTCCTGCTTTTGTTTTGTTAGGACTGTCAGTATATATAACTTTTGTTTAATAACTTGTACTTTATTTTTATTTATATTTTACTCATATGGTCTCAGCATTCATTTTATTTTTTAACTTAACTGGTTATAGGTGCCTGGTATCATATGCTTGCTGACTGTTATTTTAATCTTAACATCATTATTTTAAATAATTTTGTATTTATATATAGAAATAAGGTTGATGAAAGTACAGAATCACGTAGCTTTGCAGTGAGACATAGCCACTCACGTCTCATTAATTAGAGCAAACTGAGTTGCAAGAGTTCAGAAAAAAGTCTCTGGCTGTTCTGAAATCGTTGAAATCTTGGTATAGCGAGGAATAACTTTTATGGCTGTTCAGCTGGTATTAGGATGCTTTCAAAGCAACAATTGTTCACGTTCAGTAGCTGGTCTTTCAGACTTACTTAAACATAATAAGTGTTGAAATTCAACAGGAGCAAACAATAGCCGGTGAAGTTGCCAAAGACTATTGTCAAGTGAGTCAGAGTTCAGGTACAGGTCGTCAAATTTCACTTGGTCAGCCTGTTTTATAAAACAAAGAAAAGAATGGAGCTGAAAATGCAATGGATCAAGTGAGTAGTGAGTCCTTAAATGTAGATAACCTAATAGTACAATTTAATGAAGGGCATCTAAACATTTTCAGTGACATTACAGCATCAGTTGAATTCTGCATGCAAATTCTGAATGCATCTGCAACACATTCAAGCCTACGCTTCCTGATGTTATTGGTCAGACAGGTACTAAGAAAGCTATCCTCGTATGAGTGAATACTGCATACATACAAAAGACAGACTGCAACCTTGAGTATGCTGTAACAACTCCCTCTGGTCTGGCAGCACACAAAATAAAAAAAGTATTACCTTACTGTGTCTTCTAACGTTGAAAGTGGAACATGACAACAAACTGGTCATATGGTTGGCATGAACATTGTGACAGCTTCCATTCCAGCTTTTTTATTTCTATCAAAGAGTCCCATCAGATTATTTGCCTATTCTCAGAATCCTTCATCTATTTCTTAGAATGTGTAAAGTTTTTAAGACATGAGTACAAATGTTTGCATTATGACTGCCTACTTTTTAAGATGGCATATTTTTATTGATTTAATGCTGGTTACCTATAGTCAAGATGACACATTTGTTGCCTTTTTTGTTTAGTTTTTTTTGCTAATTTAATGTCAGCAAGCCCTGCATTTGTTTTCATAATATAAGATCAAATCATCACTTAGATATCATAAAGTCTCAGACTTCAAACCATATTTAGAGAGGGACTTAGCGCTAGAGCTTTCACGCCAGAGGTCGTGCTATTTTGTAGAATCCACCACCCTCAGTCAAAGGCAACACGGAGGATAGCGAGAAAAGGGCTTTTAGTGTGCCGCTGTTTATTTCACAGCTCCCAAACAAGGTGCAATAGTGAGTATCTGTCTTTTTATTTCTCAAGGAAAATGTAGGTATGCCTTGAGATCCATCTTATAAATTTGAGTACGGGTTTGCTATTTGTTTTTTTTTTACCTGAGTTGGTGTCACCTCCCAATTGATAATTGGGTGGTCAGACTGCCAAGGAGGCAGTAGTCGGACTGCCGAGACCTCGAAGGCAGGACAGTGCCCACCATACTCGTAATCAGCCCCATAGTCTTTGGTGACCTTCTTCAGCTCAGCTTTCAACAAACTGCTACATGAGACATCAAGGAACTACTTGAGTAGTATTGGAAATGTTAATATATAGCTAAATTTGCAACATGCTGAACTAACTAGGAATGTGAGACAGGTTGCAGATGTAGAGTATGATGAAGTGCCGAGAGACATTAGAAAAGGTGTAGTAATTCAAGAAACTAAAACAGCTCTCCAAAGTTTTACATTAGCTGTTCTGTTTTCAGATAGAAACAACTGCAACTGTAATGTTGGAGTGCTAGAAAAGCCAAAGACAAAATGTGTGTCTGATGCCAATATTGGATGAGTGTACCCCATTTAGCATGGAAATGTTACAGAATCAGGACAATATTCAGTTTAGGTCAACAGACAAGAAGGAGTATCAAGTATAAAACTCACCAGTATGTCAAAAAGTAGTGAAGAAACTTGAACTAGAAAATCAGTTTTGCATACACCCAGATTAATAAAAGCTCAAAACCTCTTTTAAAAGGTCAAGGATCATTTTGTACCATGAAGTGAACTTAAAGCAGGGTCTAGTAAAAGTAGAGATGGATAATGTGGTAGACTTTATCACATTTTTCAAGACAATTGAGTTTGAGCAAGTTCTGGTCAGATTTGACCATAACAAAAAATACAACAAATAGGTAGATGCAGTTCCTAATTCCTGTCAGTGAAAGACCTGTGTGTGCATAGAAAATTACTGTATGGTCCTCATTTGGGTCAGTACATAATTCCTCAAAATTGTGCATTGTCCAACAGACAATGGTTTAAGAAATGTAGAGTAGATAAAAAAGAAACAAAAGTTACAGAGTCAGAACATTATGAAGACACAAGAATAAAACCAGATGAAGTAATATATAGTAGGATCCTGTTTTTAGCTTTTTCCTGTATATCAGGAGTAAACAGCTTATTAATGAAAATGTAAATGTTACAGTTTACTCCACTGCTTCAAATCATCAAGAAGAACACTGAAAAGCCACTATGTAGGACGCTGTCAATTATGCTAAAGACAGTGCAAGGTAACAAACATGCATCTCACTTAGTGACAGTATTTGCATATTCTTTACTTCTGTTTGGGAAGTGTGTAGTTTAGTTCAAACTCCAAAAAAGATGCCTAGGAATTTCTCATGGTTGTTCTAGGCATCCTAGATAACAAAAGTATTTCATTTGGTGAACTCTTTGGAATTAACTATACCACAGAATATGAATGTGTGATTTGCCACTATTCTTCCAGAAGCACATTGGCCCAGAGTGATTTATGTATTTATACATTCCAGATTTCAAATCAATAGCATTTGGTAGCTTAATAAAAAGATATGTGCAAAATAGCTGATGTCCTAACTATGGCAATGTAGTTTTAAATGTACTTGTTAGGGATAGTAGAATATATGCCACCCTAACCCTACAAAGATAAAACCAGATGGTACTAAAGTAAACACTGAAATAAACCTAAAATATGGTTATGGGTCAAAATATGGAAATATTTAGACTAAAGTCAGCACATTTTTCATGAGGGACAGACCATTATGTCAGGTCATGGTAGAGTGTGTTTGTAAAATAGGTCAAGTTAGACTGAATGTAATGACACTTCTTTTACATTCAAGAAGATGTTGTCAAGGGACTTAAATAAATATCATAATATTTAGAGAAAAAAAGTTCTAGAAAAATAGACACAGTGTATTAGAGGCAATTTCAGCTATGTGGATTTTGTTCATCTACTGAATCTATGTCATCATTTGACTCGAGAAGGGTGACAATCAATATAGGCATGAACATTTTTTCCCAAAGAGTTGAATTACTGTTAAGTACTATTTGAAGACAGTATAAGAATATGCTTAGGACTTATTACCCTTTCTCTAAGTAGTAATTAACTAAAGTTGTACTGAAAATCATGTCCAACTACAGCACCTGCTCTTTACATTTGACATACTAACATGTACAGTTTTTTTTATAATCCAAAGCATTGTTTCCCATAGTTCCATGAATGCAAAATTTTATTTGGAGTGCTGAAGATGTATTGGTATTCACAAGTGTTGATAGTCCACATGGTGAAATGGTACTTGCTGCCTTTGACCCGGGCCCCATTTCAGCAGCATGCCAGCCACAGCCTCCCAGTCATGAAATCGCTGGTGCCGCTGCCAGCTTTCATGCGCCCTGACTACAACTGCTACCGTTCCCTCCTGCTCTGACAGGGCATTGCTGCATCTTATCCTGCAGCAGATGGACACGATGGAGAACCGGCTTGGCAGAATAGAGCAGAGCCTGGACCATCTCTGGACCCAAATAGGCAAGGCCCTCTTCTAAGCCCTTTTTTATTTTTTGGGTTTGGTTGGAGGGACTTGTTGCGGGTGGAGAAGGTGTTAAGGGATTTGGGGCCAGCTTTCACTTAGGACTTTCACTGGACTTTTTCGGGATAGGTCCATTTGTTTGGGGAGAGGGGTGGGCCTGTTGTGGGTGGAAAAGGTAGGTTTTCTTTTTGTAAAAAATAAAAGGGGATATTGTATTTTACTTCATTATTGCCTTAAATGTTTATTTTGATGTTTTAGTTTGCACTGTTGTCTTTTAGTGTAGCTCTTTTTTAAAAATCTGCTAAAAAAGTGAATGTCATTTACTTATACCCTTGCTCTACTGCCCTCTGTAACTATATTGACCACTAGGGGATTAATGCTGTTGCTTATTTTGCACTCAAAACCTAGATACACACAAACAACTTTTTCAGAAGAAGTTTTTCACTAACTAAACAAGTTCACTTCAATCCATAGTTCTTCTCTTACCTGAATAGATGAAGCAAGGGCTGATACTGGAGTCTTTTTCCTGCCAGGTTTTCCAAAAGTGGCATAAGGGGGTGGTAGTAGAAGTAGCAGGCTAGCGTGCTAACAGGGAAGACACAAGGTGCCACTCCCACCTATGCAAACTCCAACTTAAGGATTCATCAAAGGGTTATCCATCACTGTATACTAGATTAAAAGGAAACAGAGAGTTAGTGGGTCATATACTATATCATCACT
Organism: Pleurodeles waltl; assembly: GCF_031143425.1. Taxonomy (NCBI): domain Eukaryota; kingdom Metazoa; phylum Chordata; class Amphibia; order Caudata; family Salamandridae; genus Pleurodeles; species Pleurodeles waltl. The sequence continues at coordinate 1,217,708,175 of NC_090444.1, read as the reverse complement.
TTAGGAAGACTGAGACCAGACTACCACAATGACAGTATTTGACACAAATCAAAGAAGACCTGAAATGGTCATAAAAACCAGCAATATCAACTTATTCTGAGAAGTGGGGAGCTAGTATGAAAACTAAACTTAGGAAATAAAATGCTCAAGCCAGGAGAAGTGTGCTCAGAGTCAGGAATAGTAAGACAAGGCTAAGTATTTACACAATACAAGGCCTTAATTAATGATGATGTTGATGGTGCTGGTGTAGAAGATTGCTCAGGTAGAAGAAGGTCATGCAGTAAGCTGCTGTCACTTTCACCACATCCCCCCACCAAGTGTGTGATCCATTTATGGTGTAAAAATTAAGTCATACCTTAATAAATCACACAACCCAGGGGAAGAGGGTTAGGGGTTCGATGAGTGGATGGGAAAGGGGATTTGGGGATTTGGGGAAAGGTGTGACAAAGACAAACACTACACAAAAGAAACCATAAGAATATGCATCAGGGTGCTAACCAGCACAAGATCATTAATCTGTTGTGGAAGGAAATGAAGGGATAAGTATGACACAGTTCAGGTAAATGCATTGCAAACAGTCCTTCTGCCCAAGAGAGACCCAAGATAGCATATATATAAATGTTATGTCTTCTAAGTTTGAAAAATACAACTTCTGGAGGATTGAAGTTTACCTACCCAGTTAAAATAAATTCTGATTGGTAAAAGGAAAATGATATGTATTGCCAAATTGAGCTATGCCTCTCCATTCTTCTTGGACTGTCTGTCATTCTTGGGTGCCTGGCTGAGCCTGTCCGGTAGGTAAGCTGGATTGTGTTGAGCAAGTTTTGTTCATGCAGGAGAGGAGTGAACTAGGAGAAAGCCTGCGTATTGAAAACAGTAACTGTATTATAGAGTAAAGGAGAAGGACAAAAAGAAGTAAGGTAAGCTTCACGAGGAGTCAGGGGTGTACCAGGAAGACTCAGAGGCAGACCAAGAACATAAGGAGGAGTTTCACACTTTTAGCCACTTTTAGCCAGCAAACACACAGCATTTCCCAAATCAACACACCTCTCTTCAGTCCTCAGAGCTAAGTGAGTACTAGGCCTCAGAGTCTTCGCTATCATCATGATTTCTCTTTGAAGTCAATAACTTTCTCCTGGCTGTTGATGTAGTTCAGTTCTGAGTCCTTCCTCCATACTCCTCCACCTGATTCTGAGTAAATCTGTCCCAGTCCCAAACCAAGCTAGGTAGACATGTGCAGTGCACTGCCGTTGAAGCACAAATAGAGAAACATAATTGGAGTATTTTGGGTACATTTGTGGTTGGTAACTAAAGTTACTGGTCTGGTCTCTGAGAAGCCAGAAAAAGGAGAACACCCTGCAGATTATTTTCACTAAGTTTGAAAGGCCAATCACTTTCAGGAAATAATGATCACCCATCAGCCCCCAAATAGTATAAATCATTGTAATCAGGTTTACACATTTGTTGAACTCCCCCCTCACTGTCAGCCAGCAACCACTTACACCATCAATCATCACTCACAATCACTCAGTATATCACCACCTACCTGTGCAACAATTAGACGTCCAATCCAAGCACGGTGGTTGATGATACAAAATATTATCTCCTCTTTGATGGTAGCAAGACATTGGAATTTTGCATTGGCACTGGTCATCTTTTAATCAATGATCTTCTTGGCAGCCCTGCTAAGTGATGTAAAAAATGATAGGCAATGACTTGTGAGGGATGAAGGCATTGTCTCTAATGTCCTAAATGGAATGTGGGGGCTTCTTCACCGCACACAGGTCCAACTCCAATCCAGCCATATTTGTGAGTGCAACTAAAAAATTATGGGGCAGCATAAATCTGATTCAAACATAATGTTCCACTAGCTATTTTTTGTTTTTGCAAAGAAAGAAGTTCAATGAGAAATATTAGAAAAGTTATATGGTGGCACTGGCATGCTCAGTCCAGGAAGTAGATTTTGTACTCAAACTCAGGTGGTTCACCAAGAAGTTGGCCAGCAAACATACTTGATTCTGAGCAATCATCCTCCTCCTCCTCCTGTGGTGTTTCGGGAACAGTGTTATCAGGTGATATAAAATGCTGGTTCCTTTTGATCATGTTTGATCTCTTTAAGTTTTGAGGTGAGAGACTGGTCCTTCTCACTGCAACAACTGCACCAGCTGCACTGAACACACACTCAGCAAACACACTGGCTACAGGGCAATTAATACGATACTTTATTGCCTGCCTCCTGAGCTGTGGCCATTGGTGTGTCTTTCCATACCAATAAACCAACGGGTTTGGGTCATCAAAATCTGCTATTGGCTGTGGCTGCTGTCTACTTTGTTCTGTTTCCTGAAACGATCAGGTACTAATTTGAAAAAAGGACAAATCCAATTCAACGTCACTGCTTGTCGGTGTTGCCATGATTACAGTGGGTGCCTCACTGACAGACCTGGTCTTGGGTTTATGTTGGGGTGGTGCTGTTGATACAGGAGTGCTGCTCCCAGGTTCCTCCCCAAAGCCCAGTGTGGCTGGCACACATCTCCTGTAAAAGGTTGCAGGTGGCATGCCAGCTCCTTCTTCTCACTGACCACTTTCTTGAGAGCAAATTACTTTGGGGCAATCTTAAAGCTCAGTTAGCATTGGCACTAAGATGCTCAAGCTGAAGAGATTAGAGGGCTGAAAAATAAGTGTACAGATCTTCTCTTTGACAATACTGTGGGTGACGTGATGTCTCTTGTGCACCTGAAAGCAACCAAGCAAGAAATACATGTAATTCGTGAAGGATGGCATTGTTGCAGGTTGAAATAGTACTGACGAATGCAATATTAGTGTGGCTGGTTACTTTTGTTATAAATACCAATTTAGTCAAAGATTGTAAAGCTAAACCACACCACCACACCATAAAATGTATTTTAAAAATCGGGTAGCATAACACGCAAATATAGCTCTTTTATTTATCTCCATCTGTTTTAAAGAAGACACCTGTGGTAGTCAAAGAGAGGTGCATGGATAAATGGAATATTCCTAAAAAAACTATGGCAGCAAGGTGGTCTGGGGAAATGGAATAATCATTAACAAAAAATGAATTATGCTGCTGGTGTGTCTGCAGTGCACTGCAGCCAATGTGTCCAAGAGGAAATTCAATTATTATACACCTAAAGAAACCGAATGCTGTAGGGGGATCACGCTTCCTATGGTGGAAGGATAGATGGATGGATAGATGGATGGAAGAATGGAAGGATGGATCAAGGCAAAATGCAGGATTAAATAAATTAGAAGAATAACAAAATAAAAATGTAAAAAACAAAAAAACTAAAAAATCGAAAACAAAAATAAAAAAAATGTAAATACAAATACAAATAAAAAAGCAAAAAATGAAATTAAAATATAAGAAATTAAAACAAAAAATGCAAATAAAGAATGAAAACAAAAAATTCAAAATTAAAATAAAAACTTAAATTAAGCCAATAATCAATAATTGATGATGTTTGTGCCGGAGGACAAGTAAAAACAACCTTTTGTGAGGAAAGAGCAAAGGAAGCACAAAATAAAAAATGCAAAATAGGAAGCAAATATAAGCAATGTTCATCAGAATCATATTAGTTTAATATGCATTTACTACAATGAACATATCAATATTAAACTGGTATCACATCAATCGATGAAAGCGTATACAAAATGGCTGCCAGCCACATGGTCAAACAACAATAAGGAGCAAGGAGGCATTGCAAACAAAGAACACATACAAGCCTACGGCAAAGGCATACTGGCTGGATGCACAAAATGGCCGCCAGACACATAGTCAAACAACAAGGTGCAAGGAGGCCTAGGTATGGCAAAGGCACACTGGCTGCATGCACAAAATGGCTACCAGCCACATGGTCAAACAACAAGGAGCAAGGAGGCATGAGGACCAAAGAACACATACAAGCCTATGGCAAAGGCACACTGGCTGGAAGTGCAAAATGGCTGCCAGCGACATGGCAAAACAACAACAAGGAGCAAGGAGAACAAAAGACACATGTGAGCCTAAGGCAAAGAAATGCTGGCTGGATGCAGAAAGTAGCCACCAGCCACATGATCAAACAACAACTGCGGACAAGGAGGAATGGAGGAATGGAGAACAAAAAACACATGCAAGACTAAGGACATTGACTATACAAAATGGCCCCTGGCCACATGGCATGGAAAACAAAGACAAATGGTGGACAATGACAAACACACACTCACACTGGCCATAAGGAGTCATGATGGTAATACTGAAGAAAGCACCAACAATAATTCAGCAATGCAAAACACAAACATTAACTGAGCTATAAAAACTTTACAGCAACACAGATCCTCCTATGCCATCAAATATTACCCCACAACATTTACACTTTTTGCAAAAAAAAATAAACAAAAGGCAACATATTTAATTTAATCCAATGCTATCCCTGCCCTAAAAAAAACTTCACAATCATATATCACTGAAACATGTATTTCATGCACTGATGACTACTAGTACTAGACCTACTTGCTAGATTGCCCTCTGGGCAAAAAAACAAATGAAATGCAAAAGAAATAATATCTAGGCCCATACTTGAACTCCAGGTCACCCACCGCTATAAAATATTAAAATCACATTAAAGTACAAAGAAATACTGGTTCATGCCCAAGCAAACAAACAACACTCTTATAAAATATTTTTTTAACTTGATTTCACAAAAAACAAAGGGCCAGATGTACGACATTTTGTTTTGCAACTCACAGTTTGCGATTTGTTTGTGAATCACAAATTGAGAGTTGCAAAACGGAATGTAATACAGTGTTAAGCACACTGTTTGTGATTCCCTAATGGGTTGAAAGGGACCTGCCTCATTAATATTCATGAGGCAGGTCTCAATTTGCAACCCATATGGGAATGGCCACACTCACAGGGACGGGGGCCTACAGGAGTCAGCAGACCACCATGTCTGTGATTGCTTTTTAACTAAAGCAGTTATTTTATTTTGAAATGCAGCCGGTTTTCCTTTAATCAAAATGGGATGCATTTCAAAAATAAAAATGAAAATTGTTCTTTTCATTTTTTTCAGAGTAGGCAGTGGTCCGTGGGACCACTGTCTGCTCTGAAAAAATGTTTTCTCTACCATTCACTAGTAGACCCCTTCCCGTTTGCAAATGTGTTACAACCAACTTGAAGTTGGTGGTAACTACAAATGTTTTGCAACCGCTTTCCCAGTTCCAAAACATTCTTACTTCACCCTGCTAGTCGCAATTAGGAAGGGACGCCCTTGGCATGCCCCTTCCTAACAGCAAGTCACAAACACATTTCACAAAATGGGGATAGTGCATGCCAAAAGGCATTTTACGTGTTGCAAAAGACCCCATGGGCCTTTTGCGACTGGTAAAAGCCCTTGTACATCTGGCCCTATGTTCTTAAATCCAAAGGTATATCCTTCTACCTCGAAATCCAAATGAAAAGTTACCAGGAGATGGACAAAGCACTGGGTGTAGCCTGCTGCACAGGAATAGAAAGTTGGAGTCTCTCCGGCACTTCCTTCCTGTTTGAAACAAAAAGGTTTCTCACACTGAAATACAACTTGAAGGGCCAGTTGGAGAAAAAAAATCCAGTCAAAATTCTCTTTTTGACTACATTTCAAAGCATTTTGAGTAGAAAATCTACTCCAGAATGTGTTCGCACTCACAAGCAGAACTCTTTTGGCTGTTGTCGTGGCCGGAAGCAGTGCCAAGGAACACAAAGTCTTGCACGTGCTCTCTAGTGGCCCAAGAGTACTGTGGCACTCATGAGAGAGTGCCACAAATGAATCTTGCATACTTGAATGAATTCAGTTCCATGCTGGAAGACAGAATTCGGTAACTCCGCACTACTCCAGGTGATCGAATTCTGAAAACTCTGCCGATGGAGTGGATTTCAGCATCCAAGCCTAATTTATTTCCACAGTAAACAACAACCAAATGTAACATAAACTTCATAAAAAGCAATAAATATTTAAACTATTTGCATTGAAATCAGTGATCCTAAAACATAATGTTAAATATTTAACAGAAGCAAGATCATTTTTTTAATGTACTTCACAAAAAGATTGGCTGGGAGAAATAGCAACCTCATTGTGTGGAACTCATGGACATAATAATAAAACTCAGTACACTGTTGTTAGAGAATTAAAAGTTATTGGCCTACATTATGACTTTGGAGGTAAGTACCGCCTACTGCCGCGGTGACGGCTGCCAAAAGACCGTCATTGCGGCTAACATCCGTCCACCAAATAATGACCACAACCAGATTTCCACCACAAGAAGGGCTGAAATCCGGTTGTGGCCATGTTGGCGGATGGCATTAAGGTGAAGCTGCTACCACCAGCAGCGCCACGCCAGTAGACCGCCTCCAGACGTATTATGAAAAATAATACGGCCTGGCGGTGTTCTGCTGGTGGCTGCTGCTGATGGAAGCAGCCACCCCGTCCCTTGCCAGAAGACCCCCTGGATCCAGGTATGTTGGGTTTCCGACAGCTGTGGGGGGTGGGTGTTGTGTGTGTGTGTGTGGGTGGTGTGTGCATGAGTGTGTGAGTGTGTGCGTGAATGTATGTGTAGTGTTGTTTGTGTGCGTGTATGCATGTGTGAGAATGCGTGTAAGTATGGATATGTGAATGCGTGTCACGGTGAATGTGGTACGGATGTGTGCATGAATGAATGGATGCATGCGTGTATGCCTGTGTGAGTGAGTGTGTGTATGCGTGATGCGTGTATGCATATGTGTGTGTGTGTGTGTGTGTAGGGGGTGGGGGACTGGAAGGGGGAGCGTGGTTGGAGTGGGGCCGGGGGGCGTCTGGGGAGTTGTTGGGGGGAGGGGCCTTCTATCAGTGACAGGAAAGGAATTCCCTGTCATTGATAGGGCCTAATGCCATGGTTTTCGTGGCATTTTGAAAACCATGAAAACCATGGTGGTAGGCAGGGTCAAAATGCCTGAGCGGAACAATAGCGGCTGCCGGGCTGGAGATTCTTATCTCCAGCCCGGTGACTGCTACCGCCATGGCAGTCGGAGTGGTACATTGGCGGGTTGGCTTCAGCTTCAACCAACCCGCCAATGTCATAATGTGATGGTATGTACCACCAGCCTGTTGACGGTACCACCGCCACATTACCACCCACTGCTGGGGTCAAAATGACCCCCATTATTTCAAAAGGAAGATAGAAATACTGTGTGTGTTATATAGTTTTTTTTTGTATAAAGTTTTATTGATTTTCAAAAGGTAAAACTACAAAACATCCCCTTGTCTCATACACATTTGGATCAACAGCATAAATTCACACATAGGCCCTCATTACAAGTCTGGCGGACGGCGGTAAAATGGAGAAAAGTACTGCCAACAGGTTGGCGGTACTTTTCCCCATAATATGACATAAGCGGTTTGGCCTAAGACATTTCGCCAATGTACGAAAACGTCCCCCACGGTGGCCATCACTAGCCCACCCGCAGGATTATGACCCCGTCTACCGCCATGGTTTTCGTGGCAATTATACTGCCACGAAAACCTTGGCAGTAGGCACTCTTAGTGACAGGGAATTCCTGTCACTGATAGGGGTCTTCCCCGCCCCTTCCCCATCCCTGGTTTCCCCCCCACACCCTCCCACTCCAGACCCCCCCATGACATACACGCACCTTAATGCACCATCGAACACACACATTTACACACTCATACCCACATTTATTCACGCATGCATACATCCATTCACACACTGACATACATACATGCACACACGCATGCACACATCCCAACATTCACGCACTCACACATCCATACACGCATACACACACATACACACATACCTCCCCACACACACACAACACCCACTTTCCCCCTCCCCTGTCGGAACACCTGACTTACATGATTGCAGATGGTCGTCCGGCAGGAGACGGGATGGGGCGCTGCTGCCAGCAGCAGCGTCTGCCAGCAGAACACAGCCAGGCCATTTCATGTGTCATGATGCAGTCTGTGGCAGTCTACTGGTGTGGTGCTGCTGCTGGCAGCAGCACCACCTTACCACCATCTGCCACAGCTGGAATTCCGCCATCCTTCTGGCTGAATTCCGGCTATGGTCATAATTTGGCAGACAGCTGGTAACCACAGTGATGGTTTTTTGGCGGCTGTCGCCGAAGCAGTAGGTGGTATATACCACCAATGTTGTAATGAGGGCCACAGTCTGCATTATGGTAGATAGTAGCCATTAAATGAAGTGTACAATGCATCACAGAGAATTACACATAACATCAAACAGTGCCTCCCGTCCCCAATCATCCCCCTTGTACATCCGTCATATAGGTACGCTAACATTAACCCGTAGTTGTATTAAGGGCACATGAAAGAAAATACACAACAGTATTTGCTGAAGCTGTGTCAATGTAAAACAGAGTCTAGAGTAGGTGAGTCAATATCTGGGCAGTCTTCCCCACGCGTTACATCAGACAGCATGGCAGTCCGAACCCGAAGGTCTACGCTAGTTTTTCATCTGTGCGCACACGTTTCATACACAGTTCCTCTGCCCCCCATTCATAAATGTCTTTAAGCCACATTGTATGTTTAGGAGGCTCCGGGGAGAGCCAACAGATGGCCAAACAGGACTTTGCTAGGGGAAGACAGAGGTGCCCAAATTTTCTACTGAGTTAATTCTTAGCCGTATTGGGTATAAGACCTTATATGACTTGGGGACAGTGAGATGTGCCAACCTGAGGCCCTATTAATGTCTTCCAGTACTCGTTCCCAGTATGAGAGCAGCTTCTCACAGCCCCAAATCATGTACACGAAGTTAGCTCCTGGGGCACCACAATGGGGGCAGACAGCTGGGTGTGTATTATACATTTCATGTAATCTTAGCGGAGTGAGCTAAGTTTGATGTAAAAAATAATACTGTGTTAATTTAAATCTGGTGTTAGAGCTGGCCTGTCTCACCATGGAAAAAATCTTTGCCCAGTCTGCCTCTGACAGAGGGCCTGGGACCACCACCTCCCAATGGGTCTGGACCTGCAACAGGGTGCCAGGAAGGTCATCCCGCAGTGCACAGTATATTTGGGGCACCAGGCATCATCCCTCTGGTCCCTTGAAGAGACTGAACGTGTAGCAGAAGTTGGGTGGGACTCCAGAAACGTGGGACTCCGGAAACGTGGGCCATATCTCCCTGGCAGTCACTGAGATCTTACAGTACTGGAGGAACTGCCCTGGTCCAAAGTGAAACACATCAAAAGCTTCTGTAATGGAAAGAAAATGGCCCTCTGAGTACAGATCCTCTAGGGTGGTACAGCCCCCCTCCCTCCAATGTTGGACCATCATGGACTCTGCAATTTTTCGGAATGGCTGTAGAGATCACAGAGGCATGTCAGGGGCGTAGGGTGCATGACGGATTACCCTTTTACCAGCGTCTTCCCAAACCTGGGCTACATGTCGAATCACATACGGGACCTCTGGAGGTAGTCTAGTTCCCCTCATTAAGAGGAATGTTAACTCCTCTGGTGCACAAAAGTCTTCAACCAGCCACTTCTCCCAGGAGGCATCCAGCGAGAACCAATATACTGCATGTTGCAATTGTGCTGCCACGTAGTAGAATTCAATATTCAGGACTGCAAATCCCCCCTTCTTCCCCCTTCTCCCATGTACACTGCAAAGCTGAAAAGTCTGACTTTTTAACGTTTATATATGCCCATAGCATGATAGTGTTGATTTTCCGAAAATATGCTCCAGAGATCATGTAAAAAGACCCCTGTAAGATAAAAAGAAAGCTTGGGAGTAATATCATTTTTATTATTGTGTTTCTTCCCATAGGTGACAAAGGAAGATTCCGCCAGAATTTCGACGATGACTGGAGACTTCCCACGACGCCTCCTATATTGAGGTCATGGATTGCCTGTGCTGTGGGTGCCAAACGAATCCCTAGATACCTCAAATTTGTGGTCTCCCATGGTATCGCTAGTCATGGGAGTGTGTTGAGCAGTCGGCCCGTCAATGACCCCCTGGGGAACAACCTCGACTCAGAGGGATGGATTAGGAGGGATGAAACGCTCTGAAACTCTTTCAGCAATATCATCAGATGTGATATCAAAACTGATGGATCCTGCAGATACACCAAGGTATCATCAGCATACAGGGAAACTAAGTGCACGGTCTCCCCAGTCCAAATGCCCCATGGATTCAGCATCTGATGGGGGGTGCTGCCAGTGGCTCTATCGGCAGCGCAAATAGTGATGGGAAAAGAGGGCATCCCTGCCTGGTTCCCCTTCCAAGACTAAAGATCGGTGAGAGAGTCAGCCCCGTCTTCACCCTAGCTCTCAGGTCTGTATAAAGGATCTGTATCCAAAGTGTATATGCCGCTCCAAAATCAAACTGATACAACACCTGCCACAAATACTGCCAAGAATGATGTACATGGGAGAGCCGGCGTAAATTATGTGAAGTGCTGCGCTTGTGGATGAACCCCGATTGGTCCGAGTGCACCAGGGAGGAAACATAGGGTAGAAGGCGATGGGCCAAAACACCGCTCAACACCTTAATGTTGATATTCAGTAGTGAGATCGGACGGTATGCCAATGGCACAAAGAGGTCTTTGGTTTTGGAATCATGATTATAAGTGCCTCGTGCATAGTGGGAGGAAGCTGACCGAGAACCGGGGATTCCTCAAAACTTTAAGGAGTCTCTCTGCCAAAACACTTGCATATTAATGGTAGACCTCCACTGGGAATCCATTGTTTCCCAGGGTCTTCAAGGTTTTTAGTAAGCTGATTACTGAAGCAAATTTCTCCTTTGTGAGAGGGTGATCGAGGGTCTCGCGTGCTTCCGATGATAACACTGGAAGGGTCACCCGCATTAGATATGCCTCTATGTCACTTGCGCTTATCAAGGGTGGGGGGACGTAACAGGTACCCAGGTGTAAACAGAATACATCATTAATAGCTTCTTGGGAGTAGACTATCCGACCTTTTGCATCAGTAATGGAAAGGATAGGAGTGTGTGAGGTTTCCTGCTTGAGCGAACGGGCCAACATCACTCCGGCTTTGTCGCCCTCAACATGAAGAAGCTGGCGATGGGCTGTATATAAATATTTTTCCAGCCGTATCAATGCCTCTAGTAATTGCTTATGGGCTTCAGCACAGTCTCCTAAACGGTCGGGACTTGTCGGGAGTTCCTGTTCTATTCTGCCTATGGTGTTTTCAAGCATGCGTATGTCCTTTCCTAATTGTTGTCGAACCCCATGAGATGTCTTAATACAGACACCCATTCAGTGGCTCTACTACCTGAGGTGCCCCAGTTTTTCTGAAAATAGCAAGTCAGGGATTGCGCTATCGTTTGATCAAAGGGAGGGTCTGCTAAGGCTTCTACATGCATGCACCTCATTGGTATCCATGAGCGTCTGCCGTGGTGTTCCAGGTCCAGAAGGACCGGAGAATGGTCGGACAAGATTTTTGGAAGATATACTTCATTGATTACTGCAGGAGTAAAACTCTCCAAAGTGAAGAAGTAACCAGGAGACTGTGGATGCCTGCTGCAGCAGTATAACAAGAAAACTGAAATGTGGTAGGGTTGCAAATCCTCTGTACATCACAGAGCCCCAAATCACTTAACAGAGAGCAGAGGTCAGCGGTCATTTGTGGTTTAGTGTGGAGCCTGGGAGGCGCTCGGTCTAGATCTCCATTAAGGACGCTGTTACAATCTCCCCGAAAGATTGTGGCCGCATTAATAAAAGGAGCAGCCGCCTGTATTGCAGAGGTGTAAAAGGTGGGACAGTCCACATTAGGAGCATATCCATTAATTGAACAAATTTCCTGGCCATTGAGCAGACCATACACAATTACAAAGCTACCCTCGGGATGTATGACATGCTGTTGGTGCACGAAGGGAACATTCGGGGCTATCCAGATCAACACTACCCTAGCAAATCCAGAAGAAGATGAAGTGTATAGTTGTCCTCTCCGTCTTTTATTGAGGGTCCGAATAGAGTCCCCCAAATATGTGTTTCCTGCAAAAACGCTATGGCAGACCTATAATGTTTCAGATAGGCATAAATCCACCTGCATTTCTCCAATTGAGCAATTCTCCTAACATTCCATGTTATGAATTTATTGTGTAGGGTCATCTCATGTGGGAATGTCATGTATATATATCCTGTTGGACGACTCTGTTCTTCCAGTTGCCCTACGGGTAGTGTAAATGAAAGCAGGATGTGAAGGAACCCATTTCACAAGAATGCACGGAACATGAAATGTTGTGTCAAAATAAAATTACCGATCCCCAACTAGAAGTTCCCCAAACCCCCACCCTCTGGGCAGTCCCTCTCAGTACACCCACCTACCCTGTGGCCAGTAGCGAACCCGTAGGAACCGCCCCATTATGCAATTACCTGTATTCAACTAAAGTGAGAGAAACAACTAGGCATAGGCAATAGGACCAGTCTTAATTGTTAAGCAAGAGGAGGATCATGGAGGAGTGCGATGCTCACGCGCCTCAGCTCCCACACCGTATCCTCCCACTCATAAGTGTAGGCTCCCCCAAACAGGATCAATGTTAACAAGGAGCAAAGACAAACATATGCAAAGGTGACACTTACAGCAGTTTCATTGAATGTGCCCTCCGGACCCTCCCGGGTCCACCTCAAAATAACATGAAGGCTGGCAGCAGTGTTTTGATTGTAGTCCCACTACATATGAAACCTCTATGCATCAGTAGCCTGAATGACAGTAACCATCAAAGTCAGACACCATTGACGCTGTCAAAGGGTGAACCGGGGCCACTAGTGCCCTTCTGGGATGAACCGTCGAGTCGACTCCGATCCCCCTTCTCCCACAAAGTACCATCTGGGCATACCTTCATCCTGCTTGGGGAGTGGAGGTCTGCCGATACCCCCCCGGGAGGTGAAAGACAGTTCAAACAGTGCCGCCGCCCCAAGATTGAGTCTCCGGTGCATCGTGGTCAGTCTTGGTCCGGCAGCTGTGGTAGCGAGTCAAGCCACTCGCTCACCTCTGAGGAGTTATAGAAAAAGTGTACCGTATCCCCATATTGGACACATAGGGGGTTATTACAACTTTGGAGGAGGTGTTAATCCGTCCCAAAAGTGAAGGTAAAGTGACGGATATACCACCAGCCGTATTACGAGTCCATTATAGCCTATGGAACTCGAAATACGGCTGGTGGTATATCCGTCACTTTACCGTCACTGTTGGGACGGATTTACACCTCCTCCAAAGTTGTAATAACCCCCATAGTCTGGCAGGGAATAACAGGGAATAACAGGCTGTATTTCAGATTTCTAGTTTGCAAGCATTGTTTTACCACAAGAAAGGATTTATGTTGAACTTGCGCTTGTTGGGTGTAGTCCAGAAAGATAGATATCGGTTTCCCCTGAAACATTGGTGGACCATGGGCCCTTGTCCACTGGAGAATTGCGTCTCTGTTGCGAAAGTTGAAAAGACAAGCAAAAATCGCTCTAAGCGGGACCCGCGGTCTGGGAGGAGGGGCCAGTGCTCTATGTGCCTTTTAAATGGTGAAGAAATTTGACACTTTTTGGGGTTTGAGCAGTGTTGTCAACCATTCCTCTAAGAATAGTTTGGCAGAGGGTCCCTCCCCCCTCTCAGGTAACCCCACAAAGCGGAGATTGTTTCAACGGGATCGCCCCCCGCATCTTCTACTCTGTCGTCTAGAAGTGCTGTCAGTCTCTGTAAGTCTAACAATGTAGTGCGTAGAACCCCTACCTCCTGTTGCAGCATCTCCACAATCTTTTCCATCTGTGCTAGGCCTGCCGACATCTTGCGTAAAACTGCACAAAGCAAATTAACCTCAATGGCCAACACATTGATTTTTTGCACCAATTCTGATTTGGATTACCATATTGCAGACATAAGATCAGCCATGAGGGGGCCCTCCCCCCCTCACCACCAAGTCCACGTCAGAGACCATCTCCAGAAGGTCCCATGTCCGTCCCGGGGGCAAGCAATGATTGGGTATAATTTACAATTTTGTTGGCCTGTGGTGGTTTCTGGTGTTTATCTTTCACCATCATGCCTCCTCTGTTAAATGCAGCTCAAATCCAATCCGACGCTAACACTTCCACTCGCTGTATCTGGTCAAGCGGGCAGCTGTTTCTCCCTTGATTTGGGGTCCCAGACGAAGACTGGAGCCCCCGGTACTCTTAATGTCACCCCGGTAGGATCAAATCCAGGCCGTCCGGTGATTACTTCAGGGACTCGGGGCCTGGCCCGGAACCCAGCCCTCCCGCACTGCACCCCTTCTTGCTGCCCCCAATCCAGGGGTGGGCCCACTTTCTCACCTTCCATCTACTGCACTGCTCGACGGTAGGCTGCAACCCTCCACAGGATCAGCTGGGCAACAGCTATGTCGGAACCAGGGCCTTGGCGTACCTGGCTCCACTATTCACGCTGGCCTTGAATCAATGATCCTATAGGCCCTCACCTTGCACGCCGGCCGTGGTCTGCCAGGCCAGGTGCCTCCATTTCCACTCTCCAGGGCCGGACACCTCCAGTTGGCCCAGGCAAGCAATCGCAAAGAGGCGTCTCTTCCACGCTATGCCCAGCGGGCCTTTTCTTCCCCCGCATCCTGCTTCCACATCTGTGCGCCAATACACCCTGAGTTCCGGGATTGGAACCTCCACGCCCCCATCAGCAAAGGTGGAGGGGTCACCCAGGAGGTGCAGGGCCAGGTGGGCATCAGGATAATGAAGATTAGTCCCGCATCGGGATGGGAGCCCACAGGGATGCAACTAGTCGGCCACCTTGGTTGGCTCCCCCTTGTGTGTTATATAGTTATGATGCACACACGTCACAACAGGGACCTTTCCAGTACAAAATTGACAGATGAATGTTTTTCCCCTTTGTGTGAATGCTGTAGAATTCACTACATGCACCAGTTTAAAAAATGTGGAGAGGTTTACAAGTTTGTCCAGACTTACATCTGCTTCAAGGATGTATAAGTGTGTGGCAGAAATCACTATTCATCCCTATTGGTAGATACGTTTTTCTTGTGAAAAGATGTTGATAATTCTGTAGAAATAGCTATGTACATATCATAAAATGCTCCTTTGATGCAAAGTGCTATAAATGTGTGTATAGCTCCAATTTTCATTATGTTTGCTAACTTTCCAATATAAATCTTGATGTGTGTTGGAATGTAGAGGAAGCAACATTATTTTGCACCTGGGGTCTAGTATAACACATACCCTGTGAAATGTATTACAAAATATGGTGATGTTTTTACCCTAACAATATGATGTTAACGATTAATAAATTTACTTTTTAAAGTATACTAGCATACTTTAGAACATAAGAATGTTGAGACAGTGGCACAGCAATGACAGTAATAGGGTGTTACAGGCCCATTGCATTCAACATTGCAAATCCAGGGCCTGTGCCTCTCACTTTTCCCTTCCTCTTCAGGATATATGGATTGAGCAGGTGAAAGAGAGAGCCGCAGGCTATGCAGCAAGGCACACATGTTTTTTCTCCCTCCTTCCTCCTGTATCTCATAGTGTCACTGGATCCTCAGACAGAGGAAGGGGAATTCTACTGTGCTCTTGGGTCTTCTTGGCTTGGCTTAGCAAGTAAACATGGTTTGGCCAAGCCAAGCTAGAAACAGGGATTGACTTCAGCCTCCTTTGACAGCTGATGCTGTGTATGTTCAGCAGTTAACAGCAGAGGTCATACCTTGGTTTGTAATTATTCAAAATTCACAAAAAGAATTGTAGAACTATGGCATTAGAACTATGTCATAATTAGAACCTTTGCTCTAAGGTTCTTTGTTGATGTAGGGGGCACTTGCTTTCCAATGTCAATGAAGAATGTTAGTGATCAAATCCCTTGTGACAGTTGGTTGTTAGACTGGCAAGGAAGAAGGTCACTACCTGGCAGGTTGATTAAAAGGACTCTAGCTGAAATCTTGGAGAATGTGTTTTCATTTATACCACAAACTACAAGTGGTTTCAAACCTCTCTGCCTCCTGAAAGATCTTTGTTTGTATTTAAACTTATCCTTGTGTGCCAGAATGTTCTAATAGTGTCATAGCATGCTGTGGAGGGCTATACTGCCCATTAAAATCATATTCTCTTGTGATAGGCCTTCGGATCACGACTATAACATTGGAGTGAACCTTTAATGGCAGGTATAGTCCGCGGTTGTAGGCTATAAAGCTATATCATGGCATTCTGCACTCATGGGGTAGAATGTTCTAATAGTGTTATAGCCCACTGTAGCTGGATAGGCAGGCCATTAGAGTCTGACACTCTTATGATAGGGCTTTGCCTTCAACTGGGGCCTATGACGCTGGAGTTGGCCTTTAATAGCTGTATAGCTTGGCAAAACAGGTTATCAACCTATGTTTGGACATTATGTCAAAATCCTTATAATACATGTGATTCTGGAATCCCTGTATAAACAGCAGTCATTAATTTCTTTATAATCGGTGGCTTGTGGCGTGCCATGATGCTGATTATAAAGAAAAGACATCAAAACTTGACTATTATAAGGTTATTACAGTCAGGTTCATACATCACAATGCCTGTTGAAAGAGCCAGCAGCTGAGGTGAAAGATAGGTAAGATCATGGAGCATAACTGGAACAGCTTTGTAGCAGCATTGCATCAACAAAACTTTTGCTGTGTCACAGCATTTTTTACAAGGATGCTCCATAATTATAGTACGGTGCTCTATGTTGCAAGTTCCTAAATTGTATGAAAAATTGTTTTGTAACACAACAGCCACTTACATGACTGAATGCTGATTTGCATGTCATAAAGTACTTTTTAGTACTGCAAGTCAGCATGTCTCCCTTAGGAGTGCACTGCGTGGTGGGAGGCGTAAAAACAATTACACATTTCAAGCCACAGAGCTGCAGAACAACAATAACTTCCAAAAATGCAAGAAACACCATCTTCTAGGAAGAAGGGCAACAACCTCAACCCCATCAAAGATGACCAGACAGAAGGCCAGGGGAGGAGAAAGAGGAATACCAATTTCATTGAGGAGGAAAATCAAATATTAATATCTGATGTGACAAAGAATGAACACCTTCTTTTTGTCATCTCCAAAGAAGAAGGAAGCAAATTGGCAAACATACTGGACAAAACCAACAAGTGTTGGGCAAACAAAAAGGACAGTGCTAGAGTTGGCCCAGCTGCAAGCCCAGTACCAAAGAGAAACTGGCTAAGAACCTTAGGGCAGCCATGAGGACCAGAGGAGGACCTGATCTCCAGGAGGAGTTGGACCCATTGGAGACACAGGTGACATCACTCACCCCAACAGAGTTGGTGACAGGAGTTGCTGGACAGGACAGTGCTATGGTGGAGGACCAGGAAGGACTACAGGGTAAGTGAAGATAAGGGACCTTATGGTTAAAACTGTCATGCAGCTCTGCAAGGCACTTAGCTGCTCTGCGCTGTGTGCACGTGAAAGTGCAGGAACATCTCACATATTATTAACTCATGCATTACATAACTGTAAATTCATTGCCCAGTCATGTTTCTTTGTTCTGCCCTGCCAAGTTTCTCTGATCTATGCATGATGTGTTGGACGAGTCCACGTTGTCCAGTTAATTCTGGGAATAGTAGTATAGTCCACAACATAATAGACTAGTAGTACACTTCCCACAATACAAAGCAAAAAACTGGGACTGGAGAAGCATGTCACATATAGACCTTGGAAACTGTGCAGACATGTCAGCGCCAATGTCAGCCTCCTTGCACCATGAAACAAGCTTGCTTGTCTAGGGGCTAGGCAGCCAAAAGTGTAATATAATGTACAGTAACATGGTTTACCAGAAAGTTAACTTCTCACTCCAGTGGGTATGCAGGTACTGAGTATGTGCAGGCTCTCTAAGTACAATCACCTGAAGAGCCAGGTGTACATTCACTAGCACTAAACCATGTTGCATGCAGCTGTCCTGGTGTGCTGGGTGAGTTTTTTAAAGGTGTTGGCTGCCAGTTAAGAGACCACCCTACCTCCTGTCTTGCTCATACGGATGATGGGGCTCAGGCAGAATGCAAGTGATGCACAACAGAGGTCCATGATTCTTTGTTGGATACATAGAGTGTGTGTGCTAGGTGGGGCCTGAGTAGAGTAGTGCCTTCTACGTGTGGTGGAGAGTTTTGAACTTGCTGTGTGTCTGAATGGGGAACCATTGTATCTCAAGGAGATGAGGGGTGATGTGTGTGCTGCAAGGTAGGCTGAGTAAGTAATAGACACTGGTGTGTATGATAGTTTGCCACTTGTTTGGAAGCTGTGAAGAGATGATGTGGCATAGGGCATTGGTGTACTACAGCCTACATATGATTAGGGCCTGGGTGGTGGTGTCACAGATGTCATAAGGGAACCAGAAGAAGCGAAGTCTGACTATGCAATACATTTGAAAGTAAGTGGAGGTAAAACAGCAAATTGTTAAGTGTCAGGGTGAGCTAGGGGTCCAGGATGATGGGCAGGTTTCTGGGATAGTTGGAAGGTGAGGGACTTGGGCCTAGTTGTGTGGGCAACAAGGGTAGGTACATGTTGCAGAATATTCTCACTAACATCTTGTGAGGTTCAGTATGATCCATTACTCTCACAAACAGGTAGGTATAATGGTCAGTAGAGTAATGCATCAAATGTTGGTGGTGTTTGTGTCCTCTGTGAGTCAATGTATGATCTGAGTGTCATTGGTGTGTGAGATAAGGTAGAGACCCTGGGTCTGAATAATGATTTCCAAAAGAGACGTGTAAGTACACGTGAGTGGGGATGAGGGAAGTGATTAGCAGGACACATCAGATGAGCCTCTTGGGTTCTGAGGAAATGGAGTGAGCTTGGGCTATTGCATATTTATGTGTGCTGGTGGCTAACCCCTTCAGGGGCAATTCTCAGAGTCTACTGTTCTGGACTCTGGAGATGAATGTGTGTGTGCTAGGAAACTACTGGATTCCACACAAAAATGGAAGTATGGTATGTACATGTTCTTCCCCATTCCTGCAGTGTAGAAAGGTTGCTTGCTGTATAGAGTTGTGTGGATGTGTTTCACATATGACCCCTATGCCACATTTTTGTACAATTGCATGAAAGGCAGTACAGCAAGGCAGATTGGCATGTTTTACTGTGTGAAAGGCAGAGTGCAGGATCATTTGAAAGACATAACAAAATAACATGACTTGGTCAGTGTTGTTGTGTTAACTGAAGGCTAGAGGGACTGCAGGCACCATGGTGACATGGTGCTATGGTCTCAGCAGTGGTGTAAAGAGGATAATGTAAGTGAAGTATAAGCCCAAACCAGAAAAAACAATGTAATATGTAAAATGGGTCCTGTTACTTGCACTCACTCTTATGGCAGGGCAGGCGAGCAAGATGCATATGTTCTTTGTGTTGGTTGTCATTACACAAATGGGCTCCTTTGGTCACACAGAAGTTGTGTGAACAATGTAAATGTACTACCATGTGAAAGGCACAATAGTGTAACATGGCCTCATCTACTTCTGGTAACATATGTTCCACATATTCATGTGCATTTATCTATCATGGATCATTATTGATATATTTCTATCTCTTTCCACAGTGACAACACCTCCTGTAGAGTAGCCTCTCCTTGGTGACCAACCTTTTTATGACACCATCCTGGCCCCCCACGAATGATGACACTTCCCAACAACTCCTGGACTCTGTTGATTCCCCTTCATTGGACTCGGTAAGTGAAGATGACATTGCAGGGACTCCAGAGGAACCCCCATCCATAGGACATGACCCATCAAGCTGTACAATCCCAGCTGAGGATTCCGAGGACCCTCAAGTTGCATTTCAACAGTGAATGGCAGGAGTCCAGCAGCGAATGGCTGATGAGGTGTGGGTGGTGATGGAGACCATAGCAGCCACCCTACAACGAGTCCCTAGGTATCTCAGCCCAAATAAGGATACAGCAAAGTCTATTACAGACACCTATACTTGGCTCCATGGGGTCCATGGGATTGAAGAGCTGACTTCACTGATGTCATGATGCAGAGGGAACATCAGCCATGTACTTCTGACACCAGTAAAGTTACCACACAGCTAGGGCCATCTGTAATATAATAGGAATCTGTGGAGCGTATGTTGGACTCCTACATTACAGCAATATGTGCCCTTAACCGCAACGTTGTTACTTTGTTCGCAAGCCACCAGAGCCTTGTCAGGGATTTGTTGGCTGCCTTACTAGCACAGACAAATGCTGGTGGGACAGGGCAGCCACATATTTTGCCTCTGAAGTGTGTATGCCTCAAAGGCCTCCTATACTAAGATCACCAACTGCAGGGGAGGCACAACACCCATCAGAGGAGGAAGATGTGGAGTTCCCTAGTTTCAGAAGGTGATCTGTCAGATAAATTTGTCAGTGCCTCCTGGCCTCTTTCATAGTGGTCCTGTGTTTAACATTGTGCCACCTCCTTTGTCACTCAGGCCTGTACTGTTTATTGGTTCATCTGTTGATCTTATCAATTTGGGGACTTCTAAAGAACCGTACCTCCCCTAATGGCAATTTGTACCTCCTAGCAGAAATGGTACTCACCTTCACAAGTAGCATGACATGTCTCACAAATAGACTCCGTTTGGTCATATAAGCTTTCAATAACTGTTGGTGTTGCCAATAAATCCACAGTTAAACTCCCCAAAAAACATTGTGAGGGACCTAGAATCTTAATTTTTTTTTTAAATCTCTTTTATTGTTTATTGTTATTGTTATTAACATGACAAATCAATACAATTCTCATGTCTGACATAACAGAATATTGCAACAGTTATATTTTTTGTGAGCCCTTATATCTTGTCAGCAAGGGCACTCTCGCTGGCCATCGATGCATAGGGTTGGCGCATCCGTTACCCAGAGGTATGTAGCACAGCTTGTATCTATTAATGTCTATAGAGGCTGCGATGCCAGCGGTTTGCATAGTGGACGGATAGTCATTCATGTTCAAATACATATCACTGTTTGTCTGATCACCCTGCCGCTTCATTGCGTGACAGTAAAAGTAGCCATTTGTTTGAGCATAGTGTAGATTCTAAGATAGTAATAAGTAAAACAGTAACATGTAACAACAAAGGAGTACAACAGAGTTATGAGTCTGGTATAAATGCTTCAATGCCTCTACCTGTTAGGAATTCCCCGAATAGCGTACGGAAATATCTGCCCATACAATGACCAACTTGTGTCCAAATATATCACATCATCGCTGGGTAAACCTATCTTTTGGGTATTAAAGTGCAGCGATTGAGTAGTATACCAGCTACATTGGCAGGATATCACCTGTGGCTCATGATCACTAGGTGACTGTGAGTAATTCAGTTGCCTCAACTAGGCCAGAGTCTATCTCCGGGACACGCAAGGTTGTCAGCATCTCGTCCCAACTGGCCGAGAGGGGGTTCCTACGCAGACCAAGTACATCCTCCCGCCCCAGGGCCACCCCCTCAGCCTCCGCCCAAGTCAAAAAGGAGCACCTCCATGCCGACACAGTCGGCGCTTCAGCAGCCTTCCATCTCCGGGTGATCAGCCGCTTGGCTGTTATAAACCCAGGTCCAAGAATCGTGTGGTAGCCCTGTGGTGCGGGCCTCTAGAAAATAGGCCCAACACGCAGATTTCCCATGTAGGTGACAGTGTGTGCGATGTGCATGCTGATAGGCAAGCAATAATAGCTCCCCAGTAACTGTGCAAAAGGGGACAAAACCACAACATGTGTAGGATATCTGTGTTCAAATAATTGCAACGGGGGCAGGCTGCATCATATCGAAGGAAATATCTGTTAATGCGGGCTGGTGTAAGATATGCCCTGTGAATAATGTAAAATTGTATAAATCGAAATCTGGAGTTGCGGGGATTGTTGTGTGGCTAGACAGGACAGATTTCCATTGTGTGTCTGTGAAGGGTGTGCCAGAGTCCCCCTCCCAGGCAGTACGTAGTGCTACATAATCATGTTGTGTATGAGTCCGAAGTGCGTCTGTGAACCACTTGATCAAATGTTTGCCCTGCCCCATGACCTGCATGTATTGTATTAGCAAATGGGTTGGAGGGGCAGTCAATAGGTCCCCCCATCTGCTTAACAGTGACCTCACTAAGGAATTATATAACAGAAACTGCCCCGCTGGAGGGCCCGCTTCTGCAGCCAGGGTAGAAAACGGAATCAGTTTGTCATCGCTGTACATGTCGCCCAGTGTGTGTAATTCTGCAGCATGCCACGGCTGGTGTTCCATGTTGGAGGTGGGTCCAGGGACCCACAATCTTTAATAATAAATAACTCTTACACACCACATTTTTCTAAACTACACGAGTACTGTATGTTTTTTCTGAAAGGAGTATATATACCATGGTCGAAGTGTAAAATCCTAACCCACTTGTTTGCTTCTCAAAAAGAGTAAACTAAAGTCAATTGCACATGCTGTTTTTGGATATGCACCCACACCAAGTACATCCACTGCATTGGTATTATGAGTAATGTGTTGTCTTCCAATGGAATTTCAGAGTGTAGCAACAAGCTGCACTTACTTGAATGACACACTGTGAGAATATGTTTATAATCACACAAATACCACCTATAAATGGGATGGGTGAGGCATATGAGGCCATAACACTGTTCCACTCATCCATACATATGTTGCTCAGTAAACATGACAATGTGATCATCCTAACATGATAACCTCACTGCTCACACTGAAGAGAATCTACAGTACATACATTTGCATGGTTGTTCTAATAATAGCCAGATTCTCACGCCCTTACTCATCATGCATAAGCATCACGCTTGTGCCACACACAGATGCACAAGGCCAATCCTAAACCTTGAATGTTAGTAAGCAAGAAACACAATTGCTCCTTGTAGTGGCCTTGTGTTAACTGATTCATGGTGAACAATGCTACACTGTGATAAGTAGGGAAAATGTGTCCCTCTGCTCCTTAGAGGCCTCATATGTGTTGAGTGTGAGTGTAATCACTGATTAGGCCACATTACATTCTACATACATATGTTTGCAGAAGAGCCAGACCACAGAACCAGAAGCAATGTAACACCTCACCGTGGGAAGAAGACATGGGAGATTTATGGGCATGCAACTTTGAAAGTAGCTATCCAAAGGGAGCTGTATGAAGTAGTCAATGCAAATGATGATGGACATTCTCCAGGCAGGTATGAGTACATTCACAATTTGTAACCAGCCAAAAACAATGATACCCTTGCACAGTGGTGCAAGAGTGTGTGCAGAAGTACCAGGCACCAGTGCGTGTCCCAGCGTAGCCAGGGATCTGCAATCTGTAGTGACAACCTGTGATGTGCTATGCGTAAAATCAGCAAATGAGGCCAACTTACAGTGTACAAAGTATGGAAAAGGGCCCATACTTGACCCAAATGTGAGGTATATTAATAACAAACCATAGGCCTCTGCAAAGCAACATATACTTTCAAAGACTGTAGGTCAATCGCTACATCATGTACTCAACTCAACCTACTCAATGGTACCAACTCTTAACTAGGAACTGATGATGAACTAGTGAAAGTAGAAAACGATGAATTGTGTCAAAACTATCTAAGCTATCTACACCTACCTAGCCTACACTAACTAAACTTAACACTATCCTAAACTATCTTAACTTCCCTTTAAATCTTAAGTACTATACACACATGACAAGTTAAACATCAACTCCCACCACTTAATACACATAGCTACGTACAATACAAACATTAACGTCATCCTATACTACCTTTACATGTAATCCTAAACATATGTCTATATATATATATATGATATTTTTTGTTTTTATAAACTTCATTTGTTTTTAAACACACTAAACATCAATCCCCACCCACTTAAAAAGTTAACATTATAAAAGCCCACTTAAAAACTACTGCCTATTAAAATATTCAGCAACTAACACTTAACTACACTATACCTATACTAAACCCTAACACTATGCTAACTATCTATAACTAATTCCCACTATAAATAAAACCACGAAAGTCAA
Source organism: Pleurodeles waltl (assembly GCF_031143425.1). Lineage (NCBI taxonomy): Eukaryota > Metazoa > Chordata > Amphibia > Caudata > Salamandridae > Pleurodeles > Pleurodeles waltl. The sequence goes on along the minus strand of NC_090444.1, from coordinate 1,217,684,204 downwards.
TTGGAAGAGGGACAGAGTCTCACATTTGCCCAGCAATCTGTTCTATGGCCTCCTATGCAGTCAGTAAGATTTTTCTAATGCTGACCTTCTCCCTCTCAATGACAGCCATGCTGCGATTGAGCCTCCTAATCTGTCGCACCATCCGATAATAGTATGAGGGTGTAGTTGTTCCTGCACCCCTGGGCAACCTTGGATAGGGCCGCACCGTAGAGGGTCCCACTGTGACCTGTGTTGTGGTATGTGGCACATTAGACACATGCAGTGCTTAATTTGTAAATAAAAATGTGCTAGTGCCAAAGCTCTCCTCTTAACCATGGGGCTGCTGCAATTAAATGTGCGAACACAAAATACTGAGGCAACATAATCCTGAAGCCATCTCGGGCCTCTTCAATCCATTTAAAGCCACTCCCTGCCCCTTCAACTCACTCTTGCAGCTTTCTGCTTTCTCCCATTATGATCCTTTTTCTTTTTTCTCTTCCTCCGTCTTTCCCAAATGTGTCTTTTGCTCGCAGTAATGCTTGATCCAGAAAAATAAGTGCCGGCCATCACAAATAAGTGCTGGTGCTCCGTACCGGACACAGCAAGCACAAATTAAGCACTGGACACATGTGAACATTATATTAAATATACTTACAAATGTACATGATGTTTGGAAAAGTCAGCCAACATTGTCATGCTTTCATAAGTGCAAGTCCAGACCAAAACCAAATATTGATATAGGAATCTGAACGATTCACCCCATGGGACCCCTTCCCCGTTGTGAATGTCACTGTAAGCATTTTTTCAGAGCAGGCAGTGGTCCTACGGACCACTGCCTGCTCTGAAAAAATGAAACAAAAACGTTTCATTTTTTATTTTTGTAATGCATCTCGTTTTCCTTTGAGGAAAACGGGCTGCATTAGATAAAAAAAAATCAGCTTTATTGAAAAGAAGTCACAGACATGGTGGTCTGCTGTCCGCAGCAGGCCATCATCCCTTTGAGGGCCACCATTCGCAAGGGGGTCTCAAATTGCGACCCATCTCATGATTATTCATGAGGTGGGCATTTGCAACCCCCTTGCGAATCGCAGATCAAATCAAATCAAAACAAATCAAAAACATTTATAATGCGCGCTACTCACCCGTGAGGGTCTCAATGCGCTAGGGGGAGGTGGTTACTGCTGCTCGAAGAGCCAGGTCTTGAGTTGCCTCCGGAATGCGAGGTGGTCCTGGGTGGTCCTGAGGTTGGTGGGGAGGGAATTCCATGTCTTGGCCGCCAGGTAGGAGAAGGATTTCCCACCTGCTGTGGTGCGGCGGATGCGAGGGACGGCGGCGAGTGCGGGGTTGGCGGAGCGAAGTTTACGGGTGGGCGTGTAGAAACTGAGGCGACGGTTGAGGTATTCGGGTCCCTTGTTGTGGAGGGCTTTGTGTGCGTGGGTGAGGAGCCGGAAGGTGATCCTTTTGTTGACGGGAAGCCAGTGTAGGTGTCTCAGGTGGGCAGAGATGTGGCTGTTGTGGGGTATGTCGAGGATGAGGCGGGCTGAGGCGTTTTGTATTCGCTGCAGACTTTTCTGGAGTTTAGCGGTGGTTCCTGCGTATAGGGTGTTTCCGTAGTCCAGGCGGCTCATGACGAGGGCGTGGGTCACAGTCTTTCTGGTGTTGGCGGGGATCCAACGGAAGATCTTTCGGAGGGTGAGGAAGCAGGAAGATGATACGGCGTTGACTTGTTTGGTCATGGTGAGAAGTGGGTCCAGGATGAATCCGAGGTTGCGTGCGTGGTCTGAGGGGGTAGGTGTGGTGCCAAGGGCCGTGGGCCACCAGGAGTCATCCCAGGCAGACGGGGTGTTTCCGAGGATGAGGACTTCCGTTTTGTCTGAGTTCAGTTTCAGACGGTTGAGTTTCACCCATTCTGCGAAGTCTTTCATTCCATCTTGCAGGTTGGTCTTGGCGCTGGTGGGGTCCTTGGTGAGGGAGAGTATCAGCTGAGTGTCGTCGGCGTAGGAGCTGATGTCGGCGAGGGGGCTTATGTAGACATTGAAGAGAGTCGGGCTGAGCGAGGAGCCTTGTGGGACGCCGCAGATGATCTCGGTGGGGTCTGAGCGGAACGGTGGGAGGTAGACTCTTTGGGAGCGGTTGGAGAGGAAAGAGGTGATCCAGTCCAGCGCCTGTCCTTGGATAACGGTGGAGCGGAGGCGGGATATTAGGGTTCAGTGGTAGACGGTGTCGAAGGCAGCCGAGAGGTCGAGGAGGATGAGGGCGACTGTTTCTCCGTTGTCCATCAGAGTTCTGATGTCGTCTGTGACTGAGATGAGGGCGGTTTCTGTGCTGTGATTGGCTCGGAATCCGGACTGAGAGGGGTCGAGTAGGTTGTTGTCTTCAAGGAAGTTGGTAAGTTGCTTGTTGACGGTCTTCTCTATGACTTTGGCAGGGAAGGGGAGGAGCGAGATGGGGCAGAAGTTCTTTAGGTCGCTGGGGTCCGCCGTAGGTTTCTTCAGTAGGGCGTTGACTTCTGCATGTTTCCAGCTCTCGTGGAAGGTGGCAGAAGCAAACGAGCTGTTGATGATTGTCTGGAGATGCAGGGCGATGATGTCGTCGGCTTTGTTGAAGATGAAGTGTGGGCAAGGTCCGAGGGGGCACCGGAGTGGATGGAGTTCATGGTAGCTTTGGTCTCCTCCGTGCTGATGTGAGTCCAGGCGTTGAGGGTGATGGCTGGAGTTGTAGGTTCTGTGGTGGTTGGCTGGGTCTGGTGTCCGAAGCTGTCGTGTAGGTCGGTGATCTTACAATGGAAGAAGGTGGCGAGGGAGTTGCAGAGGTCTTGTGAGGGCGTGATGGCATTGGAGTTGGCGTTAGGATTGGAGAGCTCTTTGACAATGTAGAAGAGTTCTTTGCTGTTGTGAGTATTCTTGTCCGGTCTGTCTGTGAAGGAAGTTCTTTTGGTGGCGCGGATCAGTTGGTGGTGTTTGCGGGTGGCGTTTTTGAGGGCAGACATGTTTTCTGCGGTATGGTCCTTGCGCCAGGCTTTCTCGAGGGTGCGGCAGTTTTTTTTAGATTCCTTGAGGGTGTCTGTGAACCAAAGAGGTTTCCTGGTGTTGGTCTGTCTTGGGAGGCGTCTGAGGGGTGCGAGGTTGTCCGCGCAGTTGGTGATCCAATGCGTGAGTCTGAGGGCTGCGTCGTTGGGGTCGGTGGAGAAGGTGGGTTGGTTGTCGCTGACAGTGGAGAGAAGCTGTTCCGTGGGGATTTTGTTCCAGTGTCTGCGTGGGATGGGTTGTGTGCGGAGGTGGAGAGTCTTGCATCTGAAGGTGAAGTGGACACATCTGTGGTCGGTCCAGTGTATTACGGAGGAGTGGCTGAAGGATACGTGGTTGCTGGCGGAGAAGATGGAGTCGAGCGTGTGTCCGGCGATGTGGGTGGGGGTGTTCACCAGTTGCTTGAGACCGAGGTTGGCGAGGTTGTCGAGCAGGGTGGTGGTGTTGGGGTCGTTGTTCTGTTCCAGGTTGAAGTTGAGGTCACCGAGGAGGATGTAGTCCGGCGAGGCAAGGGCGTGCGGGGAGATGAAGTCAGTGATGGATTCGCTGAAGAGGGTGTGTGGTCCAGGGGGGCTGTAGATGAGAGTTCCTCTGAGGGTGGTCCTGGGGTCGGTGTGGATCTGGAAGTGCAGGTGTTCGGCGGCGAGGGGGGTGTCTTCGGTGGAGGTGGTGACGTTGATGGAGTCCTTGAAGACGATGGCGATTCCTCCACCGACTTGGTTGGTGCGGTCTCTCCTGGAGATCTTGTAGCCGTCGGGGATGGCTATGGCGATGTCGGGGGCCGAAGAGGCGTTCATCCAGGTCTCAGTGATGAAGGCGACGTCCGGTGCGGTGGAGTGCAGGAGGTCCCATAGTTCAACGGTGTGCTTGTGGACGGAGCGTGCGTTGATCAGGATGCATTTGAGGTAGTTGTTGGCGCGTGGGCTGGCGGGCGGGGTGGATTTGCGGTGGAAGGTGAGTTTGCAGGTAAGGCTTGCGAAGGGTCCATGGGTGCGTTTAGGGTTGGCTTGGAAGCAGGTTCTGGAGCGCCCCGGGTTGAGGACACCATCCTACCTTTGGATTTGTGAGTCGCAAATGTGGCCCAAAGACCCTGTTTGACAAGAATCTGGTGCATCAGTACTGATGCACCAGATTTCTTCCGCCCCCACTCACAGCCATCTAATCGCACCATGGGGGCAGCCATATTTAAAATATGGCGCACCATGGGGCATGTTAGGCCAATAGTGTCAATATTTTTTACGCTATTCTGGCACTTTGCTTTACTAGTGTCAAAAATATTCCCACTAGTGGAGCAAAGTGCAAGGAAGCCCATTGATTTCAGTGAGTGCATCATTTCAATACCTGCTTTGAGCAGGTGTTAAAAATGACACCAAACATGATGAAAGAAATCTTGTAGATTTAACTGCGCCATTTTTGCAGGCCTTCTAAAGCCGGAACGCCCCCTTTGCATACATTAAGCCGGGCACAGGCATAATGTGGGCAAGGGTTTGCAAAGTGGTGCATTGCATGCATTGCACCACTTTGTAAATATGGCATAGGGTGTGCTTTTAACGCATGTGCTGAAGCAGTTAGACAAATTAGAAAATTATTCATGATGTTTATGTGTTTTGAATAATGAAAAGCTTGTGTAGAAATTAATCGTAGGGAAAATAATGTGCAGGTTTGAAAATGTGCCCTCGCGTTACGACAGCCACTTATACGAGATTGTACTAATATAACTGAAACTGTATGAAGTGATGAAAAATATAGAAGAATAATATAGTAATATGTCATATTGAAATGTATAACCTATGTTTTACCTTAACTTGTAGTGCTAACTTAGCTGAAAAGACGGCCTAGTCTTTCTAGGCCTCGCACACAGGGAGCAGAAATAATAACCGCATTTGCAAGAAGCTGGATTCCTGAACAGTCCTTGATCCACCTGATGTTAAAGTTGCTTAGCTAAATTTTTCTGCAATGTACCGGCAGACAGGAGAGGATGAAGACAATTTGATACAATTATGTGTAGAGTAGGCTAAATGTACTTTCCCAGGACTTGAACAATGGAGGCACTGACTGAAGAGGAACATGAAACAATTTTGATACCCGAAGAGCCGGATGATGAGGACATCGTATAGCGGACCAATCCGCATCTTGTGAAAGGACTGATATTAAAATTGGTAGATTTGGTAAACAAATACTAGAGGTTAAAGTCACATCTGCTGACTGACTAACCAATTAGGAATTAGGGGGATGGACTGGGAGACCCTAATGAAAATTCATGACAAGGGGCGAAAACTAGAGATGCGAAGGGTGAATTGATGACGTCAAGAGACGCTGTCCGAGGTTCTGTCGTTGGGCTCATACTCTGAAAGCCTGATGTGTAGCTGACCAATTGATGACCTGAAGATGAAAACTGACTTTGTTGCTGATCCATTTTGTGGATAGGTAGCTTTGAAAATGTGACTGACTAATTGTGCCTTTTCTTCTAGGTACCAACTGCACTGATTATAGAATTCTCACTTAGATAGATGTTTTTCAAATTTATGTTTTATCTAAATTGTTTTGCATTAAGCCCCACATGCTAATGCTAATCTTGGCTTGGTAGGCTGTTAGGGGTGACGTTGACTGTGACAAATGACTGACGAGCTATCTGCTCAACTCTGCTATTAATGTTGGTATTCTTTTGGCCTATGTAGGTGCATTCACGCATATGTTTTCTTCAATTTATGTTTTGATGTTTTCATTAACGAATTAATACTTGAGCTGATTGAATAAAGATTGATCTAGTATGATTTAGTATTGTAATCAATAGGGAAATAAAAATTGTTTAACTCTTTACTGAGTTGTGGTTATTCATGAACAATTGTTTATAGATTTTTTAAGTTGGAAGTTAATGGTTGTTTATGCTGATTATTGCTCTCGGTAATCACTACATGACTAGGATACTCCATGCGATCCAAAAGGTTCATCGACCTATACGCGTCCCCTTGTAAGTCTACTTAATAAGGACCAGGTGCGCTAGCACCTGTCCAGAGCAGGCGTTAAAAGAAGGCACACCATTGTTCACAATGGTCCTCAATGTGCTTTGCAGGATTACTGCCAAAAAATTTTACGCTATTTCTGGAAAGCCCTGAACTAGTGTCAAAAATGTTGCTGCTAGTTCCTTAACCACCGCCATGATGTGCCGTATCTTAGATAAGGCACACACATGGTGGCGTTAGGGTAGTGCTAAGGGGCACACGAACAGTGGCTCTGCACTGGGCGCAGCTCCACTGTTCTTAAATCTGGTCCTGTATGTCAAAAAATTGACTCGATGGTCAAAAAGTATCCTTTTCCCACTTCTTTCAAACAGGTACTTCTTGTCTACAAAAAACATAAAAATTGAGTTTAGTGTCAAGGATTATTAAGTAAAGTCACACTTTTAACAAAACACGTAAAAAAGTAATTAAACTTTTAGCAAATTATCTTCGATGTTGGCCTGCTGATGGGCAAACAGATGAACCAACTGTACAAGAAGGCCCACATTTACTAAGGATTTGAGCATAGTTCTCACTAATCACAAATTAAGTATTTTGCCCACACAGATTTTTTAAGACCCTTGTCAAGACAAAAAAATCTAAACTTAAATCTTAAAAATATCTTGTTTCATCCACATTACTAGCATCATGGTTGTGTCTCTTTTTTTTAAGCAATGCTCAATATGTTTTGTCAGATAGTGAATTGTGCACCAAAGATCATCCCTTGCATTTGCCTGGTCCCTTGCTCTATCTCAATGTATGTTGTTGTATGTTAGAAATGGGGTCTTTGGTTGACAGTCAGATTACCCCCTGTTCAAGCAAGGACCCTCACTCTAGTCAGGGTAAAAGAGAATCACCCTCAGCTAACCCCTGCTTACCCCGTTGGTAGCTTTGCAGAGCAGTAGGCTTAACTTCAGAGTGCTAGGTGTACTAACACACACAATAACTTAATGAAAACACTACAAAATGACACAACACAGGTTTAGAAAAATAGAGAATATTTATCTAAACAAAACAAGACCAAAACGACAAAAATCCACAATACACAAGTCAAGTTATCAATTAAAAAGCAAAAAAGAGTCTTTAGGTAGTTTAAAACACACACTAACACTGCAAGTGTGAAAATGTACCTTGGTTGCATCAAAAATAACCCCGCACGGGCGAGTGTGTGTCAAAAAGGGCTTGCGATCCGTTGATTCCACTCACGAGCAAGACCTTGCATCGTTTCTCCTTTTGTCAGGTCGGGTGAGTCATTTCTTCTCTCCGCAGGAGAGCGATGCATCGATCTGGTCAGCACTCTCGGGTCCAGACAGGCCTTGCGTTGTTTTTACACACCCAGCCGCACAATGATCTGAAAACCACCCAGCGCGGGTTGCGATCTCCAAGCCTCTGTCAGCAATGCTGGGCGTCGTTTCTCCAGCTCCGTGCGTCGATTCTTTGGTTGTGTTTGCAGGCGAGCATCAATTTTTAGCTGCAAAGCCGGTGGCGCATCGTTTCTTCAGTCTCAGATCAGAGTTGCGTCGATCTTTTCCCCGCACGGCGTTCTGTGCATGGATTTCATCCTCTTAGGTGGCCAGCTTCTCCTTTCAGGGTCCCAGGAACTGGATGAGCACCACAGGGCAGAGTAGGAGTCTCTCCAGAGACTCCAGGTGCTGGCAGAGAGAAGTCTTTGCTGTCCCTGAGACTTCAAACAACAGGAGGCAAGCTCTAAATCAAGCCCTTGGAGAGTTCTTCTCAAGATGGAAGGCACACAAAGTCCAGTTTTACTCTCTTACTCTAGCAGAAGCAGCAACTGCAGGATAGCTCCACAAAGCACAGTCACAGGCAGGGTATCTCTTCTTCCTCAGCTCTTCATGTCTTCTCCAGGCAGAGGTTCCTCTTCTTTCCAGAAGTGTTCTGAAGTCTGTGGTTTTGGGTGCCCTTCTTATACCCAATTTCTCCTTTGAAAAAGGCCTACTTCAAAGGAAAGTCTCTCTTGAATGTGAAATCCTGCCTTGCCCAGGCCAGGCCCCAGATACTCACCAGGGGTTGGAGACTGCATCTTGTGAGGGAAGGCACGGATCTTTCATGTGTCAGTGACCACTCCTTCCCTCCCTCCTAGCACAGATGGCTCATCAGGAAATGCAGACTACACTCCAGCTCCCTTTGTGTCACTGTCTAGTGTGATGCGCAACCAGCCCGACTGTCAAACTGACCCAGACAGGGAATACACAAACAGGCAGAGTCACAGAAATGGTATAAGCAAGAAAATGCCTACTTTCTAAAAGTGGCATTTTCAAACACACAATCTTAAAATCAACTTTACTAAAAGATGTACTTTTAAATTGTGAGCTCAGAGACCCCAAACTCCACATGTCCATCCACTCCCAAACGGAATCAACACTTGAATCATATTTAAAGGTAGCCCCCACATTAACCTATGAGAGGGACAGGCCTTGCAACAGTGAAAAACAAATTTAGCAATATTTCACTGTCAGGATATATAAAACACATTAATATGGCCCTCATTACAACCCTGGCGGTCGGTGTTAAAGCGGCGGTAATACCGCCAACAGGCCGGCGGAAAAAAATGGGATTATGACCACGGCAGGAACTGCCAACATAGACAGCCACTTTAACACTCTGACCACCACGGCGGTACAAACAATCAGCGCGGCGGTAACCGCCAACAGACAGGCGGAACACAATGTACCACCCTCCCTATCACAAGATGCCAATCCGCCACCTTTTCCGGGGCGGAACCAACGTGATCAAAAACACGGCGGAAACAGTACACAGAATGGAAAATCAGTCACCTCTCCACACCCCACGAGGAACCAGGACGCCATGGAGCCAGAACTTCACATCCTGCCGGCGATCATCTTCCTGCTCCTCTATCAGGAGCACCAAAGACGGCGGCGACGACCATGGTGAGTACTGCACCTACAACACAGGGGAGGGGGGAAGGGGGAGGGAAAAGAGTGTGACACACACATGCAACACCCCCACCCCCACCCTCACCCACAACACCATACACAGAAATACATGCTGCAACATTACATAAACACCCCGCCCCCCTTCAATAACACAAGGACAAAAGGAATTGATTTGAACGAATGTAATTAATAAAAATCCAGTACTCAAAACTCTAAATACAGCATATACAATTATGTACACCAACTACACAAGTCAGGATAGTGCACCAGTCATTGTCCGTGGACCACTGGGCCCAAAATACATGGTTGAGGCCCACATTCGATACCTGACTCCAAACAGAGAGAATACTGGAGGGGCATCAGATTGAAAATAAACAGGCACCTCAGGGGGAGGGGGAGGAGGGGCACCTCAGCCTGATGAATGCACAACGCCACTGTTCCATGAGGGGGCTCCATGCCCACTGCTTTATCCTGGGGAGTGCAAAGCCACAGTTTCTCAAGTCTTTCCAGTGGGTGGTTTGCCCACTGCTTTATCCTGGGAAGTGCAAAGCCACAGTCTCTCACGTCTTTCCAGTGGGTGGTTTGCCGACTGCTTTATCCTGGGGAGTGCAAACCCACAGTCTCTCAAGTCTTTCCAGTGCGTGGTTTGCCCACTGCTTCATCCTAGGGAGTGCAAAGCCACAGTCTCTCAAGTGGATGTCTTTCTCCACTGGTACTGGAGGGGGCTTTGTGTTCAGAGAGCTTCATCCTGTCAAGGACAGAGGTAGTGGATGTCTTTCTCCACTGGTCCTGGAGGGGGCTTTGTGCCCAGAGTGCTTCATCCTGCCAAGGACAGAGGTAGTGGATGTCTTTCTCCACTGGTTCTGGAGGGGGCTTTGTGCCCAGAGTGCTTCATCCTGCCATGGACAGAGGTAGTGGATGTCTTTCTCCACTGGTTCTGGAGGGGGCTTTGTGCCCAAAGTGCTTCATCCTGCCAAGGACAGAGGTAGTGGATGTCTTTCTCCACTGGTTCTGGAGGGGGCTTTGTGCCCAGAGTGCTTCATCCTGCCAAGGACAGAGGTAGGGGATGTATCTCTCCACTGAAAGTGATGCATCATTGAAGCTGCCCAGGCTCCTGGAACTCACCACCGGCCTAGGACGACTGACCACTGGGGATGGCAGCCATGTGTGCGATGGTGCCACTGGCTCATGATGTCGCGGGGCCGCTGGCGGTGCTTGCGGCGGTGTCAGTCGCGGCGGTGCTTGTGGCGGGCTCTGTGGCAGTGGTGCTTGCGGCGGGCTCTGTGGGAGCGGTGCTGGCGGCGGGCTCTGTGGCAGCAGTGCTTGTGGTGAGCTCTGTGGCAGCGGTGCTGGCAGCAGGCTCTGTGGCAGCGGTGCTTGCGTCGGGCTCTGTGGGAGCGGTGCTGGCGGCGGGCTCTGTGGCAGCGGTGCTTGCGGCGGGCTCTGTGGGAGCGGTGCTGGCAGCGGGCTCTATGATGGCGGTGCTGGCAGCGGGCTCTGTGGTGGCAGTGCTGGTGGCAGGCTCTGTGGCGGTGGCGCTGGTGGCGGGCTCAGTGACTGAGGTGCTGGTGGCGGGCTCAATGATAGCAGTGCTGGTGGTGGGCTCAATGACAGCGGTGTTGGTGGCGGGATCTGTGTCGGTGCAGATGGCGTTGCAGGTGGGGGTCTTCTCCGCTGTACATGTTGGCGTTGACGTGGACAGAAGGTGTGACACTGGTCCCTCAGTCGGTGCCACCATGCCCTCTCCTGACCTGCCCTTCAATTTCTGGCCCTTCTCCACCTTGGATGGTGGTGCTGCTGTCTTGCCACAAACCCCTTTCGGTTTCCCTGAGCCCTTGGTGGCAGGTGTTTTCTGCTTCTCCCACCAGGATGTGGGCAACTTTTTAAGTTTTGCAGGTCGCGGAATGTCCTTGCCCTCACTCTGAGGCACACTGGCAGCCCTGATGGTTGGCTCACTCCAATAGCCCGCAGTTGCTGGCACCACTGTGCCTGGTGATGTGGTGGCTGAGGTGCTGGGTTGGGACCTGGAAAGCCTGGCCCTAGGGGACGGGCGGGGGGAGGTGTAGGGAAGAGGTCAATATTAGCCAGGAAAAGTTTTTTAGACACACTGGGATTGGTTGATGGCGGGGGTTTGGGAGTGGAGGAAGCGGTAGTGGTTGTAGGAGGTGTACGTCTGCTGAATTTGGGTGAAGGTGCATGGGCTGGAGGCTGTTGTGAGGTGGATGGCTGTTGGGTGGTTGTGTGCCTGCGTTTGTGTACTTTGGGAGGAGGGCTCACAGACACACTGGTAGAGGACACTGGGGATGTGTGAATGGTAGTGGGGGTGGTGAGTGCACATGAGCGGTGTGTGGTGATGGGCGTGCTGGTGATGGAGGTAGTGGCTGAAAATGTAGTGCATGCAGGTGTGAGTGGAGACGAGACTCGGAGGGAGGAGGGAGATGTGGAGGAGAGGGACACAGTGGAGGCAATGGATGTTGGCATGTCTGTTTGTGTGAGTGCCTGTGGGGTGTGTGCTGCTTATGTTTGCCTGAGCCACTTTTGTGTGTTGATGTGTGTGCATGCTGGTCTGATGGTGTACTTGGGATAGGCTGAGGTACAGCGGATTGGATCTGGGTGGAAGAAGTTGGAGGGGGGTTGCTGGACACAGGGACAATGGCTGCCATCAGTGCTGAGACCAGAGCCTGAAATGCTCTCTGTTGGGCTGCCTGGCCAGAATGAATGCCCTCCAGGTATACATTTGTTTTTTTTCAAATGCCTCTCAACACCTTGGATGGCATTCAGAATGGTAGACTGCCCAAAAGTGAGGGATCTCAGGAGGTCAATAGCCTCCTCACTGAGGGCAGCAGGGCTGGCTGGGGCAGGGCGTGAGGTGCCTGGGGAAAAGTAGATACCCACCCTCCTGGGTGAGCGGGCACAGGACACACGCTGAGGGGCTGCTGGGAGGGCGGTGCTGGTGGGGGGGTGGCAGCTGTACCTGTGGATGCGTGGGGCACAGAGGGGCCCGCCACCGCAAGGGAGCTCCCATCAGAGGAGGAGTCGCTCTAGCTGCTGTCACCTCCTGTCCCCGCTGTGGAGCTCCCCTCGCCCTCTGTCCCACTGGTGGCTTCAGACTCTGTTGTTTCGCCCTGCAGGGCCATGTGGGATGCAGCTCCCTCCTGCTCCGGTGCCACTGCTCCTCCGCCAGATGATGCTATTGCACACAAGAACAGGGAGACCACAAAAAGGGAGGGAGACAGAAGAAAGACATGTTCAGTGCATGCAATACCACTACCGTTGGCGGACACTACAGACACAGCAGACCATGCACTAACAGTTCCTAGATTATTCACAAGGCCATGGGGTACAAGGCCTATGCCCGATTGCTGCACACATGGAAGTCACAGGAGCCTGACTAGGTGTAGATGGCTCTTACCACTGGTGGGGTTGGGGTGCCACATAGCCTGCCTCACAAGGGACCTTTCCTACAAACTTTGCCCTGGCCTAGGGGAACCCACTGCCCACCTCCCCCACCCAGACACCTCATAATGCGCACAGAGTCAGATGAATGTGTCTGTACTCACCCCCTTGTGGCTGCTGTGATGCCCTCAAGTGCCCATCCAACTCCAGATACGCACCGCCAGGATCCGGAACATCAGGGGGGTCATGGTGTGACGGGTACCCCTCCCATGTTGGGAGGCCATCCCCAGTTGAGCCTCCGCCGTCTTCTTGCTCCAGCGGCAAATGTACTCCCATCTTTTCCGGCAGTGGGTGCTCCGTCTGTGGGTCTGGACTTCCTTCGCAGTGGCACGCCAAATATCCTTCTTCTGGTGGGCGCTGACCTAGAGGAATAGTACAGGGGAAAAGGTAAATCTTTCACCGTCCAGACCGTCATAGTCATTGGCCCATGTTCCCACCCTTGCCCTGACGCACAGACACTCACCGTCAGCTCATGCAGGGCTCAGCCCCCCCCATGTATCTTCCAGCCACACCACTCCAAACAGCCATTGCCCATGCAGCATGCTCACAGTGTACTCACCTGTTTGTATGGAGGACCGTAGAGTAGCGTGTACTGGGGGAGAACCCCATCCACTAACTTCTCCAACTCCTCCGAAGTGAAGGCAGGGGCCCTTTCCCCAGACACATGAGCCATTGTCGCTTCCAGACTGAGGTCACAGCAGCACTTGCAGTGTAGGTCCTCTCCTGTTGAAGGTCAGGTATCAAGTGAATGAACAGAGAGAAAATGGCACTCACGTCTGCAGTGGTGCGTACCGTCACCGCCGGCGTACATCGTCATTGGCCCCTCGGACTCATAGGGTCCAATGTTAACCAATGCAGGATTGTGCTGGGGTCTTTGACCGCCTACCGTGACAGTGTTGAACGCCAGCGCAGTTACCTCATATCCCCTTGTCCCACATTACAGGTCAGGCAGCCGCCATTTCAGGGGGCCACATGGCAATAATATTAATTGCTTCACACCTATGTAGGCCTTGCATACACACAGTAACAGGCACATTGCAGATTAATAAATGTGTGCTAATGACAATTTGTGATACCTCAGTGTTGGCTGACTCTCTGCTCGCTGTTCTTGTCCATAGGGCACGTCCGCTGAGGCAGGTGATGAGATGGCGGCATCCTCCGGTGTACAGACCGCTGGTGGACCTGTCGACAATGGAAGAGAGACACATAATAGTCACCTACAGACTTGATCGTGCAACAATCCATGAACTGTGTGCCCAGTTGGAGCCAGACCTGATGTCTGCTATCCACCATCCCACAGAGATCCCCCCTCTAGTGCAGGTCCTGTCAGTACTCCATTTCCTGGCATGTGGGTCTTTTCAAACAACAGTGGCCATTGCATCAGGGATATCCCAGCCTATGTTCTCTAACGTGTTGTCCAGAGTGTTGTCTGCCCTGCTGAAACACATGTGCAGCTACATCGTTTTCCCTCAGGTGGAGGATTTGCCTACAGTGAAAGGTGACTTCTATGCCCTGGGACATATCCCCAACATCATAGGTGCCATTGATGGGACACGTGTGGCCTTGGTACCCCCCCCCGCAGGTGTGAACAGGTGTACAGAAACAGGAAGAGCTACAATTCAAAGAATGTGCAGATGGTGTGTTTGGCCGACCAGTACATTTCCCATGTGAATGCCAAATTTCCTGGCTCAGTGCATGACGCTTACATTCTGAGGAATAGCAGCATCCCTTATGTGATGGGGCAACTCCAGAGGCACAGTGTGTGGCTAATATGTGAGGACAAGGACCCTATACCCTGTAAATAGGTGTCTGGGTCTGGGGTTGTCCCTACGGGTTTGTGTGTGTCTAACAGTTGTCCCTCAACATTTGCAGGTGACTCTGGTTACCCCAACCTGTCATGGCTACTGACCCAAGTGAGAAATCCCAGGACAAGGGCAGAGGAACGCTACAATGAGGCACATGGGAGAACTAGGAGGATTATAGAAAGAACCTTCGGCCTCCTGAAGGCTAGGTTCCAGTGCCTCCATATGACAGGTGGTTCTCTCTACTACTCACCAAAGAAGGTGTGCCAGATCATCGTTACCTGCTGTATGCTGCACATCCTGGTTTTGCGATGACAGGTACCTTTTCTGCAGGAGGATGGTCCAGCTGGAGGTCTTGTGGCAGCTATGGAGCCCGTGGACAGTGAAAAAGAGGAGGCAGAAGAAGAGGATATCGACAACAAAAACAACATTAACCAGCAATACTTCCAGTGAGACACAGGTAAGAAGATATCACTGCCTCACACATCTCATACTATTGTTTGAACTATCATAAGTCTGTCACTTTCACCCAGTGTATGGACCCTGACTTGTCACTTTGCCTTTCCATTTCACAGATGTGGGTCCCACTGTGTGACCTCTGCTATATTTCCTCATGTACTAGAGCTGTGTTACATCGGTATGTTGACCATAATATTGACATTGCTATATTCCATAGTTATTGTAAATACACATTTGTGAAAGCACAGACTGACTCCAGATTGTTTTGTGATTGATGTGTGGTTTTTTTTGTTTTGTGCAAATAAGTGGAGGGGGCTGTAAAATGGTCAGGGGTGATGGTGGAGGAATGTCCATGGCAGAGTCCAGTCTATTTGTTTCACAGGTGCATTGTCCAAAGGGGCATAGGAAGTGGAGCTAGGGCAGTTTAAGGGTGGACAGGGTGACAAAGTGGGAAACAAGGATGACATTCAGCGGGGTCTCATTTCCTGGCAGGGGTCTTGGCAATGTTCTTTGTCTTGTTCCTGGATCTCAGGGACCGTTTGTGGGGTGGCTCTCCATCTACAGGGGGTGGGGTGCTGGTGTCGTGGTCCTGTGGCGGTGCCTCCTGTCCACTAGCGCCGGCGGAGGTGGTGGGCTGTTTATCATCCAGGCTAGTGTCAGGGGCCCCTTGTTGTGCCACAGTGTCCCTCAGGGGAACCGACTGTCCCGAGGTCCCAGATGGGCCGCGCTGGCCATCTTGATCCAGTTGTACAGAGCTGCTGTCATCACTGTGGGCCTCTTCTGTGGGGGGAGTGGACATGTCTGGAACCTCCTGTCTGGTGACGTTGGGTAGGGGTCCTGCAGGGGTGTAAAGGCATGATTATTGCATCTCTGTGTGCCATCGTGTGAAATGGGTGAGTGACCCTGCACTCCAGTGCTTGCATTCATGTCTAGGTCCTTATGTGATATTTGGTTTGGGGTCTGTGTGGGTATCTGTAGTGGAAATGCTTTGGTGATGGGTGTCCATGCTTTGGTGTTGCATGCAGTGCTTGTTGTTTGGATGGGTGATTTGTGATAGTGAGACATATATGAGGTGTTGGAGTGATGGGGGTGAGGGTGAGGTTGGGGGTATGTGATGGCATGCAGGTAGGGTGGGGGATACAATAGTTAAGAGTTGCCTTACCAGAGTCCATTCCTCCTGCTACTCCTGCGAGGCCCTCAGGATGCAGTATTGCCAAGACTTGCTCCTCCCATGTTGTTAGTTGTGGGGGAGGAGGTCGGGGTCCACCGTCAGTCCTCTGTACTGCAATCTGGTGTCTTGACCCCATGGAACGCACCTTCCCCCGTAGGTCGATCCACCTCTTCCTGATGTCATCCCTAGTTCTTGGATGCTGTCCCACTGCGTTGACCCTGTCAACGATTCTGCACCATAGCTCCATCTTCCTAGCAGTGGAGGTGTGCTGCACCTGTGATCCGAATAGCTGTGGCTCTACCCGGACTATTTCCTCCACTATGACCCTGAGCTCCTCCTCCGAGAACCTGGGGTGTCGTTGTGGTGCCATGATGTGGTGTGGGTGATGTGTGGGGTGGTGTGTGTTGCGATGTGTGAGGGGATGTGTTTGTGTGTGTTGTCTGAGGTACCTGGATGTTGTGAGAGTGATGATGTTGTGTGTCTGTGGATGCTAGTGTTGTTTCTGGTGGTGTCTCTCTCTGGTTTCTTTCGCAATTTTGGTAGTAAAGGGTTTGTGGGTGATGTGGGTGTGTGTTTTATATTGGATTGGGAGTGTGGGAGTGGTGTGTGTATGTGTATCAGGTGTGTGTATTTTGAATTGTCCAATGTGGTTGTGTTTTGTAAATGTGTGTGTATTTAGAGCGCAGCGGTGTGTACCGCCAATGGAATACCGCTGTTGAAAGACCGCCGCGTGGATTTATGGGTTGTGATAGTGTGGGCGTATTCCTGTTGGCATGACAGTGGAGGTTTTGTTATCGCCAGTTTATCACTGACCTTTGGTGTGGCAGACTTGTGTGGGTGTCTTGATTTTGGCAGATTCTGAGCTCTGGGTCGTAATAGCTGTGGCTGAATTCCGCCGTCGCAGCGGTGTGTTGGCGGTCTTCTGCACGGCGGTAAGCGGGATTTATCGCCAATGTTGTAATGAGGGCCTATATGTCCTACCTTAACCATACACTGCACCCTGCCCTTGGGGTTACCTAGGGCCTACCTACCAGGCCTACCTACCAGGAACTTCCATTCTGCAAATGTCTGACACGTAAGAAAAGGGAAGGTTTATGCCTGGCAAGTGTGTACACTTGCCAAGTCGAATTTACAGTTAAAACTGCACACAGAGACACTGCAGTGGCAGATCTGAGACATGATTATAGAGCTACTTATGTGGGTGGCACAACCAGTGCTGCAGGCCCACCAGTAGCATTTGATTTACATGCCCTGGGCACCTCTAGTGCACTGTACTAGGGACTTACTAATAAATCAAATATGCCAACCATGGATAAACCAGTCAACAATACAATTTACACAGAGAGCATATGCACTTTAGCACTGGTTAGCAGTGGTAAAGTGCTCAGAATTCAAAAGCCAACAGGTCAGAAAAAATAGGAGGCAGAAGTCAAAAAGATTGGGGATGACCCTGCCTAAGCAAAAAAGTCCAACACGACCCCCTACCAGCCTAAAGCCAGGAGAGAACAATCAATACCTTGATGTACTTCCCTGTTTGGGGCGATAAAAAAGGACCCAGGCCCACAACAGCAGGGGCATGTTCCAGTTCTACGCCTTCCTGACTCCAGTTGGATCCCTCTGTCCATACTCTCAGGGCCCACTAAGCTAACCCATGGGGAACCCTTCTCCTCATCTGCAGATACCATCTGTGCACCACCTAACTTTATTTTGCTCACAGATGTATCCCAGTGGGCAGATGGTACCACCAGGGCAAACACAGGGGTGTTGCCCACTCCACCCCCGGGGTGTGACTCTCGGCCCCCCCAGAGGCAACTCTGTCCACCAGGATAGCAAGCCACAGTGACCCCTGACAACTGTCAAGGATGAGTGCCCGACCTCAGGCCTCTCCAAACACTGTGACTGCGGAGAGTGGGGGGCGGTAGCCCCAGGTGCTTGGCACCCTTTGACCACTCTCCCTTTCACCAGGTCAGGGATGACAACCTGACCCTGGTCCTCCCTTCTGGGGCTCTGTACCCTCCCTTCAGGAGCGGCACCCCCAGAGTCAAAAATTGTCATGGTGCTTGTAGAAGCAGTCCTGCACAATTCCCGCACAAGTGCAGGGATGTTAACCTGCAACTGGTCCTCCAACCTGGGGTCTGTACCTTCAGGTTGGACCAGGGCCAGATGTGAGGCTTCCCTCCCCCTGCCTTCCCTTCTGGGGTCCTGCACCCCCCAACTAGGAGTGCCCCCCCAGAAGACAACATGGTAGGGGCACTGTTAGCAGTAGCCCCTTCCTCCAGGTCAGGTGGGATACCCTGAACCTGGCCTTCCAATCCAGGGTCTGTACCCTTAGATTGCAGTGGGATTAGGGTTGAGTGTCTCTCTCCCATGCCCCTACTCTCAGGGTTCTGCACCCCCCTCATATAGAGTGCCCCTTGAAATCACACCAGGGGGGGTGATTGGGCAAACCGCCCCTCCCTTCAGGTCAGGGTTTCCCCCTTGCACCTGATCCTCCCGTCCAGGGTCTGTACCCACACACCACACCACAGACCCACAGGTCCACCACATGGCAACCCAGGACTTCCTGAGGGGCATACCTATCCCCCACCAGTTCAGAGTTTATTCTCTGAACCTGGTCAGCCAACCCAGAGTCACCCCCCTGTGGTTGAACTACTGCCTGATGCACCAGGAATTCCTTGGGAGCCCACCTACCCCATCAGGTCAGAGTTTACCCCTGAACACGATCCTTCAACCCAGAGTCACCACCCTGCAGTTGAACCATTGCTTAGCACACCAGGACTTCCAGGGGGGCACACTTACCTCCCTCAAGGGGCACACTGTCCCTAAGGGCCACACAAGAGTCTGGCTGGCGCAGGTCTCCTGACCCCTGTCCCTCTGGCACAGTCTGGATTCCCCCAACCCAGAAATGGTCTCACCAAGGTCATTCCTGGGGGGCTCTGCTCTCAGAGCTGACCCCTGACCCTTCAGGTTCTCCACTGGGGTCCGCAACCCCCTCTCAACCCTCTGTCTGGACTTCTGCACCCGCACTAGGAGTGGTACTGCCAGACACCAGAACTGGTGGGACACTGGCTACAGCCGCCACCCCAAGTTCTCCTGACACTGTGGGGTCTCCCTCAACAGATGGCCCTACCGTACAGGCTAGGCTCCCTTCCTTGTGTTCCCTCAAGGAACCCTCCAGGACCTGGGACTGGATCTCGGGCACCCTGGGCCTCAGCCCATCCCCATTCCCTCTCCTCTGATACAGGACATGGGGTCCCTCACCCTTTCCACTACACTGGGACCTACCTGAGATACTACAATCCTTCCCTACCTCACCTGGTTGGGAAATACCTAGAACACTCCCTTCAGGAGCACTCCCAAATGCCTCTTCAGACTTTCTGGTACTCACCCAGAAGTCTGACTCCATTGTAAGCTCCCTTGGGTCAGAGAACTCACACTCCACCTGGTGTTGGCATAGCTCTGGAAAATAAGGACTAGACATATGCTCTCCAGCAATTACATCACTCAGCCCCTCACATGAATTAAACAAACCACCCTTCACCCAGCCATCCAGTGACTCATCTTTGAAAAAGCACTCCACATCACCCTCCTGAGACTGGTTAGACAGTATCTGACTGTCCTTGACACTCGACCCACACTCTTCTGGGATGTCTTCACACTCCATTACCAGGACTTCTACCTGGGGGGAAACCCCTCTCTCTGTCACCCTCACCTAGAGTCAGTAGGGTGTCCCTCCCACCAGTAGGAATATGACTCCCCATGCCAGTTCCCCAATCCACCTCAGGGACCCTGTGCATCACTGGGGCTACTTCATACCCCTGAATCTCCTGGTGTGTGATACTCCCTCCTTCAAGTAGGGTACCACATCTCTGAGCATGCACACTTCTTCAGTATTATTGGATACAAGATTTTTGCTGCCACCTTCTGAACTGGACTCAGCCCTCATGGCTTCCAGCTTCAGCTCTTCACAGCTCAGCTCTTGAGCTGCCAACCTTTCTTTTTCCAGGGCTAAAGCTCTCTTCTCCTCAGCCCTCTCAAGCTCTGCATCTAGCCCTTCCAGGCTACGGATTCGAGCTAGGAGCCAATCATCTCTTTGTATTCCCCCCTCAGGGCTACTGCCTCATCCTCAGAGTAGTCCTCCTCCTCAGACTCATCTGGTGGTGTTGCCTGACAACGTTTCAACTCATACTGAAACAGCGCTGACTCAAGATCCTCCATTCTGGATTTCTTATTCACAGCCATTCCCCTTTCCATGTGGAATGCTTTACGCTGACACTTTTTATAGATAAATAGGTGCCAGAAATTAACTTCCATTCTGCAAAGGCTTCACAACCAAAAATCAGAGTCCCAAGATATCAACAATATATCCAGGAGGACATCAGAGAACAAAAACCAGAATCACAAGACAAGTAGTATGTGGTCACGTAGTGGTCTGAAATCAAAACAGTAGTGTACACTTAATTACTGTATGTCAAGTACAAATACAAGTCCAATCCCATCCGCCGATCACCAATGTTAGAAATGGGGTCTTTGGTTGACAGTCAGGGTACCCCCTGTTCAAGCATGGACCCTCACTCTAGTCAGGGTAAATGAGAATCACCGTCAGCTAACCCCTGCTTACCCCCTTGGTAGCTTTGCAGAGCAGTAGGCTTAACTTCAGAGTGCTAGGTGTACTAATACACACAGTAACTTAATGAAAACACTACAAAATGACACAACACAGGTTTAGAAACATAGAGAATATTTATTTAAACAAAACAAGACCAAAACAACAAAAATCCACAATACACAAGTCAAGTTATCAATTAAAAAGCAAAAATACTCTTTAGGTAGTTTAAAACACACACTAACACTGTCAGCGTGAAAATGAACCTTGGGTGCGTCAAAAATAACCCTGCACGGGTGGGTGTGCGTCAAAAAGGGCTTCTGACGCATCAATTTCACTCACGAGCAAGACCTTGCGTCATTTTTCCTTTCGTCAGGTCGGGTGCGTCGTTTCTTCTCTCCGCACTAGAGCGATGCGGCGATCCGGTCAACATTCTTGAGCGAGTCCGGGCAGGCCTTGCTTTGTTTTTACACACCCAGCGGTGCTTGCGTCGGAAATCCAGCCGCACAATGATCCGAAAACCTCACAGCGCGGGTTGTGATCTTCCAGCCTCCGTCAGCAATGCTGCACGTCATTTCTCCAGCTCCGTGCGTCGATTCTTCGGTCGCATTTGCAGGCCAGCATTGATTTTCAGCCGCAAATTGATGTCTTAATATAGGGTCGAAATGTTGACTACATTATATGTGGATTATATATGAGTAACTTAAAGACACCTGGACTGAAGGGTTCCCTTTGAAGTTTGCTCTTTTTCTATAGGGTTTTAACCACATTTGTACATATTGTGTATAACACTTTTTGCACGTATATCACTTTTGCACTTTCACTGCGTCTTATATTGGGAGCACCTACTTTATAATGAAGTTTTTATGATCAAATTATATTTTTTCATTAGATTAATCATTAAATGATGGTATAAATTAATTTGGAGTACTATACATTGACTTTGGAAGATTAATGCTGATGATATATACTTTCTTTAAATGTCGTGGAAATTTAGGCATATACTTCCCCCAAGCTGACTTATTGTGTTTATCAACACTTTCTAAAAGTGGCATTTTCAAACACACAGGGGGTCATTCCGACCCTGGCGGTTGGGGACCGCGGATGCACCGCCAACGGCCTGAGGAATCCTCCATGGCGGCGCTGCAGGCATCGCCGCCATGGCGATTCCGACCCCCTTCCCGCCAGCCTGGTTCTAGCGGTTTTGACCGCCAGAACCTTGCTGGCGGGAACGGGTGTCGTGGGGCCCCCTAACAGGGCCCCACAAAGATTTTCAGTGTCTGCATAGCAGACACTAAAAATCGCGACGGGTGCAACTGCACCCGTCGCACCCTTTCCACTCCACCGGCTCCATTCGGAGCCGGCATCCTCGTGAAAGGGGGTTTCCCGCTGGGCGGGCCGGCGGCCTTCTGGCGGTCGCCCGCCGGCCCAGCGGGAAACTCAGAATTACCGTTGCGGTCTTTTGACCGCGCTGCGGTATTCTGTCGGGGGAACTTTGGCGGGCGGCCTCCGCCGCCCGCCGAAGTCAGAATGACCCCCACAATCTTAAAATCAACTTTATTAAAAAATGTATTTTTAAATTGTGAGCTCAGAGACCCCAAACTCCACATGTCCATCCGCTTCCAAAGGGAATCTACACTTTAATCATAGTTAAAGGTAGCCCCCACATTAACTTATGAGAGGGACAGGACTTGCAACAGTGAAAAACGAATTTTGCAATATTTCACTGTCAGGACATGTAAAACACATTACTATATGTCCTACCTTAACCATACACTGCACCCTGCCCTTGGTGTTACCTAGGGTCTACCTTAGGGGTGTCTGACATGTAAGAAAAGGGAAGGTATAGGCCTGGCAAGTGGGTACACTTGCCAAGTCGAATTTACAGTTAAAACTGCACACACAGACACTGCAGTGGCAGGTCTGAGACATGATTACAGAGCTACTTATGTGGGTGGCACAACCAGTGCTGCAGGCCCACTAGTAGCATTTGATTTACAGGCCCTGGGCACCTCTAGTGCACTGTACTAGGGACTTAATAATAAATCAAATATGCCAACCATGGATAAACCAATCAACAATACAATTTACACGGAGAGCATATGCACTTAGCACTGGTTAGCAAAACAAAGTTGGTTGTGACATGGCTCCAGATACTGCCACAGTCTATTGGAAAGATCCTTGACCACAAATTGAAGCACTGCCATGAGTTTCACTATTGGTATTATTGCATTGGTGTTGTATTCCAATTGTGAGGGAGGAAATCAGCCACCAGCTGCTGATATAAATCCAGATTAACTTGCCTATACAATCTGTATTGTTTTATGAGGTCTCGTCCCTCCATGGGGGCAAGGTCTGGAAAAGGTCTGAAGACTCAAGGCCTTCATATGCCTGCATTTAAGAAAAACAAAATATCATTTGAAATGGTCCTACAATAGATAATAAATAGACATCTCATGTCTTTGCAACAATACATCTCTTTTGGTGACATATATGTACACATTATGTTTATTTTCTGTTTCAACATAGAATAAGAATTATTTTACTTGTCTGCTATTTTTAGAAAATAATGTGTAAATAGTACATTTAAAATGTATTTTTTTCACATTATTTATTTAAATATGTTTTTTTCCAAAATCCATCAATGCAACCTCTGGGAGCCAGGATGCTGGGCAAAGAAGGTATCAAGGCCCCTAATTGCTCCCATGAGGAGTTGGAACACCTCACCAGGGAGGTCCTGTTCCTGTACAGATAGCTCTATGGGAACCTAGAGGAACAAGTGGATGTTTGAATGGGAAATGGTATTCTAAGTAACTTGTTTCTTCTTCATACACAGGCTAAATTGTGCCTTTTTGTTCATGAGTGAAGTGTTATGAATGGAGTGTATTGAACTGAATGATTTAGCACAGGACATAATGATGTTTGGCAATGTTTGAAAAGTCTATAAATTGCAACAAAAAGTCATCTAAATGAATGAGCTGACTTTTCAGTTCATTTTAGTCACAAATCCAAATTTCATTTGGCAAACTGCATGCCGATTCCTTCCAGTGACCAGCAGACACAGTACCAGTTGTATGAGTGAAAAATACAGACAAATCTCAAAATGAGAGAAATGTTAAGTGCAAGAAGAAACTTTCAAGTAATGGAGTTGTCTGTTTTTTTGTTTCCATTTAAACTACATCACATTTTTTAAAGATGAGTGTCTTTATATTTTGCCAGCTAATGGTGCCACAGAGGAGGAAAGGTACATCCTGTGCTGTAGTATGTCCCATTACTACACACACTTGTTCATACATCACCCAAAACAATGTTCTCACTGACACAGAAGATGATCCTTCCATACTGCCCTTAGCCGTTGTATGTGTTTCAAACCATTGTATCTGCTTCAAAAATATGTTTCGTTAAGATTATGTAGCTGTGCATGCAGGTGTGTGCTAATAATGCATCTGTTGTTTATCCTTTAGTAGCTCACAATCATTTGTACTGGTCACGAGTGTCTCTCAGTACATGAAAGGTTTCCAACCCTGGCCTAGGTGATGTTTGTGGCCTGGATTAGCAACATGAGGAGATTGTAACTATTGAAGACACTCAACATGTCACTACAAATGTGTATTTTCTGTTTAATATTCCTAAATAGTCTGTACTGACTTGTTAGAAGTTCTTCTGTGAAATGTAACATGATTGTGTCACAACAACAAAATATTTCCCAAAAATCTTTTGTCTTTGTTTTTTCCTATCCACACAGGTCAACACCCATCAAAAAAAGGTGATATGGAAGGCCATCGGAAAGAAGGTGCGGACCCTGATGACCTTTCCATGGGGCAGCGTCCATTGCTGAAAGAGGTGGGAGGAACTACAATGCTGGACTAGAATGTTATCAGAAGCCCAGCTCTACCTGTCCTACCAATGTGAGAAGCATGTGTGCTGCTCTCTGACCCCCTTAATGGCGCACATACTTGTGAAGGCCTATCCAGACTATGAAGGACAGTTGAGAGCCCAACAGCAGCATCAAGGGTTAAGTTCTAGTGTGAATTCAACATGCTAAATACCGTAGTTCTTGTTACAGCAACAAATGTTGCAGTCAACATTGAGGTTGACATATGTCCAATGGACAAGAGACATTGAGGCGGTCATTACGAACACGGCGGTTCGGCCCGCCATGCCGGCAGTGGTGGCTAAAGCTGCCAGCCGGCATAGTGGGCCGAACCGCCATATAAAGAACAGGGTGACGGCCGCCAGCGGCAACCGTCACCCACCGCCATGCTCCCGCCGCCAGGCAGCCTGGCGGCGGGAGGAAACACCATCCGTCAGGGTATCTGCGCTACCCTGTGTATAATGTTTCAAATGCCGGCAGCCTTTTCCTGACGGGATATCCCACCAGGAAAAGGCTGGCGGAAGGGGTGCCCCTGCACTGCCCATGCACTTTGCATGGGCAGTTCAGGGGCCCCGGTGCAGGGACCCGTCGTGCTTGTCACTGCACGATTGACGGGCAGTGACATGCGCGACAGGTGCTGCTGCACCCGCCACAAAACAACATTGGCGGCGGCTCCTCATGGAGCCACCCTCAATGTTGCGGCCGTGTTCCCCGCCAGGCCGGCGGGTGGAGACACTGTCTCCGCCCGCTGGCATGGCGGGGAGTTTATTAAACGGCCTGCGGGTTTTCCAGGAGGCTGGCGGTCGATGGAAAGACCGCCAGCCCGAAGACGGCGGGAATTCCCACTGTGTTCGTAATGAGGCCCTGAATGTGTAAGTTTTGCCTAAGGTGCATGATGATGTGTTTTGTAGATTATAGTTAGGTAAAATATACCACCTGATTTGTGTTCACTACCAAGGGACTGGTTTCAGCATTCATCAGGCACGTGCCTGCCTCAACAACTAATATACATAAGGTACTTTGTATGGTATAGGAGACAGTAGTAACAGAAAGTCCAGTGGCCTTGATTGTGTGAATTGTGATGTTCCTTCACTATTGTGAATATTGTTATATTAGCCAAAGTACATGTGATATAGGACAATATTAAATATTCTATTATGATACAGTGGATGTTCCAAACGTCACTGTGGTAAGTTGGTTTTATAGAGTGAGCCAAAATGACTAGTGACATCAGGTTAAATGGCTACATTTTAGATTCCATACATAACCCAGGTGTGTTTTGTAAACAATATAACTATTTCTTTCATGTTAAGTGACATAGGAATACCATTTTTGGCACAACACAGACATGAATGTATACACATTGGTGACATAGTACCACATACCATAAACCATTTTACAATGTCCCTTGTCATGTCCAGATGATATATCAATGATGGGAAAGAATGGGATACTTAAAGGGACATTTGAAGATTTAACCCCATATATGTTGGAGTATCCCATCTGGCATACTCAATATCAGGCACAATTTATGACTCATTTTGTAAATGTATAAATGAATCAAGGTGTAATCTGTAGCCTTGTAAACACACTGTACACATTTATTTTTGGTTTATTTTTATTTGGGGGCATAAGTTCACTATTCTAAACAACAAAGCCCACCCATTCAGAGGTGTTAAACAGTTTTTGCTGAGAACTTCTATTGGATATGAGAGGTGAGGTCATACATTATATGGCAGCTCTCATGAGGAATATCAAAACTATGACCAAATAGTTACTGAAAATGTTTTCTAGATGCATGAGATGATAATAATAAAGAACTAAAATGTAGATACCTTAAAGCAGGTGAAATCTGAAAATTTTGAAAATATATTTTGATCAACATTCATGATCAGTTCTACTTACATATGTACATTGAAACTGTTGTATCCTTCATTTTAGCATCATCTGGAGCAGGCGAAGTGAACATTGGCAACGTAGATGGGGAAGCAGCTGGCCATGGTGGTTTGGGGGTTGAGACCACTGACACCGACAGATCTAGTGGCACAGAGGGTGAGGGGACTGGCACAGAGGCCACAAGCTCGAGTATATGTTCTATAGAGGCTTTCCCTGACGACCAGTACCTAATGGTGTCAGACCCTACTGTAACATTACCACCTTCATCCTTGTCCACCACACAGAGAACGATCTCCACCCTCCCTTTTGCTCTCCCCCAGTTGACCAAACCTACCCCCCTAGCAGAGGTATAAACTCCTTTGCTGCAGGCACCCTACCCCTCAACTTTGTACCCCGAATTGTGCTGAGTGAGGAGGCTATTGACCTCCTATGGAACATCTCTGTAGGCCAGGTTGCCCTACTGAATGCCATCCAAGAGCTAAATGGCTAGATGCAACAAATGATAGCTTACCTGGAAGGCATTCACAGTGCTATGTCTGGCCCATAGAGGTAATTCCCAGGACTAGCCTCCTCACTGACTTTAGTCTCATAACCATCCCAACCTTGTGCGCCAGCTCCCACCCCTTCTCCATCCCAATTCCGTATGCCCAGCCCTATCCAATGCACACTCACTGCTCTGCAAGCACCCACTCCAACACACCCAAGCAGCACATTCACACATGAACACAAACACAGCAAAAAACACAGGCACACACACAAACAACATACAGATACCACAATCACCACCACTACCACAAGCACACTCAAAAACACAAAACCCACCACCTCACCCACATGCACAGTCACCACCAGCACTCCCACAGACACCACACCCACCCACATACACCACCACACCTGCAGACACCACACCAGCTACCACCCCATGTATATATCACTACCACCAGCACACCTGCAGAAACCATACCCACCACCACACCCACATACACAGCTGCAACCACATCAACATGCACCATCACTTCCGCAAGCACCACAACAACACCCAGCACCTCAATTGCACACTCATCCAGACACACACACACATACATTGGACACAACACCCACTGGACACAAATACCCACACTCACCCGAACAATACACACCCAGAAAAAATCACACACTCAAACGTACATTTTATACACCAGACCCACAGGCACCTGCACCCTGAACACACACACGCACTTCACCCACTGCCAATCTCTATACCTCCCAAGCTCAACTCCTTGCCAGCCATCCCAGCCATTTCCCCAAAGAAGACCTTTTATTTGCCCTGGTCTTGGCCCCTTCTACATCCTAAAACACCTCTCCCAAACGTAAACCCACCCCTCCCAGACCCAAACCCACCCCTCCCACACCCAAACCCAAACCCATCCCTCCTAAACCCAAGTCCACCCCTCCCAAAACCAAACCCACCCACAACTTCTTAATCCAAAAGCGCCCCTACTAAAACTAACACCACCCCTCTCAAGCCCAAACCCATCTCCCAAGTAAGATCATTGAGGTGCCGGCTTTGTGGCCAATAGATGCTCCTTCCTGAGGAGGCTGCACCGGGTAGTGACATTAGGAGGCAAGTTCTGGGCCTGCATCCCAAGGTTCACTAAATGCACTATTTGGACAATTTTTTGAGAATTGTATTTCTCAAACTGAATACATGAGATAATTATCTCATTGCGTAAATAAAGTTTCTTGTATTTTCATTACCTTTGTCCTGGCATCAAGTTTTATTTTTGAATAATTGTTTGCTGATAATATTATTTCTGCTATTTTGTGTGACATGCATTTACTCTCATTTCTGACAGTGACAAGTGCAGGTTTTATTTTTGACACATTTATATAAATCATACATTAGTGTTGTGCTTTGTGATGGACATTTTAATTTTGGTGCAAGCATTCATCATTTTAGTGGACACTTACACCAAAATTATTCTGTTTTTCTGACTAGATAATGCATGTGTGTTTATTTTAACATGATGTGTTAATAATATACACATATGCATCACACAGGAAAAATGACACTTTAGAGTTAAATGACATCTAATATTTGACGGAAATTTCATAAACCAAGGAGACATGTAACCTTAATACATCTCTGACATGTTTGAAGTTTAGAAGTGATGTTGGTTGCACATTTTGTGTAAACCCAGTTATAGCATAGCATTCCGTAGTGCAATCGCTATATTATGTTAGATTGACATAATTCCAGTGATGTGTACTGTTTACATATCTGATACAGTAGTTAAGGGAAAATTATTACACACACTTCAATGGACATATTTAAATTCAGGATTGATGTGACTATTTGTGTAGATGTCCATTGGCACGAAGGCAGTTAATGCCAGTTTGGTGAGTGTTACTGATATATTGAGGTGTGTTTTTCTAACTACCACATTACACACATCTGCATTGCACATCATCATCATTGTACTATTGCTTGCAAGTAATTTTTAAACATGCACAAGTTCAGTGCTAATGTACACTGACAATTCCAAGGATAACAGGGAACACAGTAACTTGGCTTAGGTTCCGGCGACAACAAGGTTAATTTTTGTCTTGCTTCAGTAACAGCAGCAAGGGTTGGACTTATACGATTGAGTTCATGGTGACAGGAAATGGGAAAACTTGAAAAAATAAAAGTTTTGTGTTTATATACCTCCCAATCCACCAGCTCAGATGTGGAGGATTGGCTGTCACAGTTACATCAGCGGGAAGGCACATTGTGATTGGCTCAATGGTAAAACTGTTGGGAGTTCAGCAACCATACGCTTTTGCTTACTGCACCTTTGACGTGGGTGTACATTCCTGGAACTGATGGCGGTTTGTCTACGAACTTTTGTCTGTGGACCAGCCAACATTTAAATAGAGAGGGTGGTCCTCCAAGTTGGCTGGTGGGAAATCGGAGAGAAAATTGTCAGCAAAACTGATTACGCCAAGATCTAAATCAGGCCCTAAGTCTATCCCTATCCCCTCCAGAATCCAACAGAAATGCATGCTCGCACCCAAGGACCTCTTTAGCTCTGGTGGTGCGAGGTGCAGCAGTCTTTCTTGCTGCTCCCCCATGACCTCCTTCTCCATGAATTCCTTCACTACCAACCTCCAGCAGTGCACCTCATCTCTCCATAGCCCCCTTTGACATACATTTCATTTTTTTATAGAATTACTCATAGTTCACTCACAGTTCTGTAATCTGCATGATACACATTCTTTGCAGCAAGCATATTAACTCTCTCCACTACTATGAGTCAAAACTACCACTAGACAAAATTCCAATCTCCCACCAGCAAAAATATTAATCACCAGACTTATTTTCACATTTTTGTTGTTGCCTGAAAACTGCTGCATGCACAGGTAAGTTCATGTTCTTTTAAACCCATACTTTATTCTTAAACTCAACTTCCCCCTCCAAAGTCAGCGACAAATGGGGCTGCACGGGTCGCACCGCCCTAGAGTTGGACCTGCTCGCAACCCTTCTGTTTTCCTAGTTCCTGAATGATGTTGAGATGTATTTAGCACATGAGAAATCTGAAGGCCTGATACCATGAAATAAGAATATAGTTATTCTACTCCTTTTGACAATACAGTTATCTTATCATTGACATAAAGCAAAATTCATAAATCGATATTCATCTTTAAGAAGTACTGTGAGGAGAAGGATCTTCAAATCAATCTCATAAAAGCAAAGATCATGGCCGTGTTTAAATCATCCCCTCTCAAGATATCTCCAGTGGTTGGCAGACCATTTTTTGACTCTGTCTTGTCATATGGAGATCGAGGCATCCACTTCAACCATAAATAGAACTATAATAATCAAATTGATAAGGCTGCAGCAAGTATGAACTGTATAACAAATGCCATCCTTTGGCTTAAACATACAATCAGAAGCCACTTATGGAGTGCTATTTGAGAAGTTTGAAAGCAGAAAGTTGTAGAATCTGTGATATGCGGCACCACATTATGGGAAATAGCAACTGTAAGCAGCTGCAAATAGTAATTAATAATTTTTTAAGAACACTGTTAAAGCTTGGGGCAGGGACTCCTTTAATTGCAACGTATTTGGAGCTTGGAACCTCTCCAACACCAGATGTCATTGCTCTTGGCTCTGTGTAGTACTGGCTAGAGTCAAACAGATATCATCATGGTAGAATTTATTTAAAAGTGCTAGTTGGAATGACTGAACCAATAAAGTTCTCTACTAGTGCACTGGCACTTTATGTCAGAAGAATTTTGTCTGGGTTGGGGTATAGCTGCTTTTGGTTTGACCCCACATCCATAACTATTGATGCTGGCTGAAAGTCAAAGATGCATTTTTTGAGTACAAATTCAACGCTCAAGTTGCACCTGCTGAATCCTCTCATCTGACTGCTAGTTATTTCTCTATCAAGCGCATATGGGGGCTAGGGCTAGAGTCCTATCGTCAAAAAGTATTCCCAGAGACAAGTTGAACTTTGGCCCATATTTATGAAAAAGTGGTGCATCAGAGCTGATGCAACACTTTTTCTGCGCCCATCCTACGGGCGCCTAACAACACCATGGTTCCATCCTATTTATAATACAGTGCACCTTGGCAGTCATTAGCACAATACCGTCAAACTTTTTTAGGCTGTTATGGGGCTCTGCTACAGTAGCATTTAAAAATTTGATGCTAGTGGAGCAAAGTGCAAAGAGGCCCATAGGTTTTGATGGGTGTGCCATTTTAACACCTACTCTGAGCAGGCGTTAAAAATGATGCCAAAAATGGCACAGTGATATCTGTTAAACTTCACTGCACCATTTTTGCAGGCCTCCCTGCATGCATTATGCCTAGGGTAGGAATAATGTGGCACAAGGGATTACAAAGTGGTTCAATGCATGCATTGCGCCACTTTGTAATTATGGCCAAAACAGCAAAAGAAGGGCTGATCTGGTGGAAGATTTTATAAGTGGTCCTGTGCAAAATACCCCCATATAATAAAAATAAAACGGATGCACAGTTCCAAAGTGAAGGTGATTAATCTCTACCCAGTCAGGGAGGAATCAATAGGTCCCCATAAGTGTTCGAGAATGGGAACAAGAGCCCTCACTCACCATTCGGTGACATGCTTCATCATCGGGCTTTGCTCCTGGTGAGGCCGGCACTTCAATGCCTGACGGGCACCTCGAGGGGGCTCTTTGCCCGAGATCTTTTAGAAATTTTTGCCAGTGGTGAATGCACTAATGTGGGATTGGTGGAATTAAACTGTTAAAATTGACTAGAGGAACCATATAATTAATCCTTTTTGAGGATGTGAACCTCTGTCAAGGTTAAAAACAAAGAAGGCGAGGGGAAAGTAAGGGTAATGTCTATGTTTCCCTACTCAAATATGGGTCCATATTTATACTTTTTGATGCAAACCAGCACCGGCGCTGGTTTGTGTCAAAAAATTTACCGCCGGCTAACGGCATTCCAACGCACCAGGCGGGCACCTTGTTTATGGATTGACGTTAGCCGGCACTGCGGGCTAGTCAGAGTAAAAAAAAAATTACTCTAACCAGGCAGCGCCGGCATAGGGAAAAATGGGGGTTGTGTGTCAAAAAATGGTGCAAGTCAGGAGTAAAAAGTCATGGCTCTAATCGGACTTGCACTGTTTTTTGACGCACAACCCCCATTGAAATGACTCCTGTCTTAGCAAAGACAGGAGTCATGCCCCCCTGCCAAATGGCCATACCCAGGGGACTTCTGGGCACAGTGGCATGTAGGAGGGCCCAAGTGAGGCCCCCCTATGCCACTAAAAAATAAAAAAATACTTACCTCAACTTACCTGTACTTACCTGGGATGGGTCCCCCCATCCATGGGTGTCCTCCAGGGGTGAGTGGGGGTGGCAGGGGTTGTCCCTGGGGGCAGGGAAGGGCACCTGTGGACTGCTTCCATGGTCAGAGACCAGGGAAATGAGCCCACAGGTCCCTTAACACCTACCCTCACCCTGGCGTTAATAAACGGCACACATCAGACTGGGTGCCATTTTTTAAGGCCCACCCCCTCCTGTGCGTCCAAATGACGCAGGAGTATAAACAAGGCGCACAAGCCTTAAAGTCATTTTTTGGATGGGAACGCCTATCTTGCATGTCATTAATGCAAGGCGGTTTCCTGCATCCAGAAAATGATGCACACCGAGGAATTTTGACGTTCGCGGGGTAGGGCATCATAGTTTGTAAGGTGTAAGGTTTGCGCCGAATTTGCGTCAAAATTGTGACGCAAATTGGGCGCAAACAGAGTATAAATATGCCCCATGGTGTCTTGTGTCAAGAACCCTATCGTCTAGGGGTTTGGTTTGTAGAGGGCAGTGTTGGAAGTCCCTACACTGCCTGAGATGAAAATGTCAACATGTTTCTCGCTATGCTAGTTGTAAAGATCTAAGTTCGATTCATCAGGACCTAGAAAAAAATCATACCTAAACCTCACTGTCATGGTAAACTATATTGTATATGTGAAACAGGAACCTAAGGAGAGAATGAAGAGATCCAAACAAGTAATTACGTAAATGACAGCTCCTGCCAAGTAGTGGTTAAAAATAATATTTGTAGGGATGATGGGGTACTCCATGTGTATCAAACATCTTAAGGTGAGGCATACTGAGAGCTCCCACCAAGAGATATATAGAAAATGTGAACTCACAGATAACTGCAGGCATGATATCGGATAGTCATTGCTCCACCGGCCGTGATATGTGTTAGGCAATTAGCGGCAGTAGCAAAGGAACAGAACAGAGCCACCTCCCTCGCTCGAGAGGCCGTCAGAGTGTGTAGCCAAGTGTAACAAAGGAAAGCCACGGCCCACAAGAGAGGGACGAAGAATATAAACCAGTGCACTTACTTGCATGTGAATCCTAGGTCTTGATTGTGTCAAAATAGATTTAAAAATAAAGAGATGCACCTTAAGCTATTCTTCAGATTCCCTCAGTTCTTTGAGAGGACAACAGTGGTTCATCCGGATGTTCACAGGAAGACTGGGATCGATTGTCATCACTGAAAAGTGAGTGAGGGCTCTTGTTTCTAATCTTGAGCACTTACAGGGACCTATTGATTCCTCCCTGACTGGGTACAGATTATTCACCTTCACTGTGGAACTGTGCATCCATTTTTTGTTAATTATACAGGGAAAAGGCCACTTCAGTGTAAACAAAATGACACTGAGGTGTCACTAAGATGGAGCAAGGGGCTCTTAAATATCCCCCTATGTTTTTTTAATTCTTGGGGCTTTCCCTAGTAGAGTGCACACACTGAAATTTCTACCAAACCCATCTACTGACGTACTTTGTGACTAGAACTTTGGGGGGACTCGACATTGTATTACATTTTTTTATTATTTTGAACTAAAACTCGAAATCTAAGTCATAACTGCCCCTTTTTTAAATTGCTGAGTACCTGGGTGGTGTCAAAATAAAGCCGCAAGGCCAAGTGTATGTCAAAAAAGGCCAGAAATTGATTTATTTCTCACCCGCAACCAAGAACGTGCGCCGTTCCTCCTCCGGTCGGGTCGATGTGCATCTTTTCTTCTCTCCTGCAAGAAAGATGCGTTGATTCAGACAGGCACCTCGGGTCTGGGCAGGCTTTGTGTGGATTTTCCGTGCCCAGTGATGTTGCGTCGAAAATCCGGTTCCATGGCCTCACAAAATGGTGCTGCGTGGGGTTT
This sequence comes from Pleurodeles waltl, assembly GCF_031143425.1. Lineage (NCBI taxonomy): Eukaryota > Metazoa > Chordata > Amphibia > Caudata > Salamandridae > Pleurodeles > Pleurodeles waltl. The sequence continues at coordinate 1,217,650,339 of NC_090444.1, read as the reverse complement.
GCGTCGTTATCGTTGTTATATGACGGTGTGTTGAAAATGTCCGCGCATGACGGTCTGTGCGCGTATTTTCAGTTCTTGTCTGCCAACTTCACCTTTCAAGGGACCAGGAACTGGATAGGGCCCCACTTGGTAGGGCAGAAGTCTCAGCAGAGAGTCAAGGTGCTGGCAGGGGAAGTCTTTAATGGCCCTGAAACTTCAACAACAGCAGGCAATCTCAGTTCAAGCCCTTGGAGATTCTTCTCAAGCAGGAATGCACAACAAAGTCCAGTCTTTGTCTCATTTCACAGGCAGAAACAGCAACTGCAGGATAGCCCAACAAAGCACAGTCACAGGCAGGGGCAACACTGCTCCTCAGCTCTTCTCCTTCGCAGAGGTTCCTCTTGATTCCAGAAGTGATTTGATTTTCAGGGGTACTGGGTGCTCTTCTTATACCCCTTTCTGTCTTTGAAGTAGGCCTACTTCAAAGAGAAGTCTCTGTTGTTTCCAAGATCCTGCCTTGCCCAGGCCAGGCCCCAGACACACACCAGGGAGTTGGAGACTGCATTGTTTGTGGGCAGGCACAGCCCTTTCAGGTGTAAGTAACCACCCCTCCCCTCAGCACAGATGGCTCATTGGGATACGCAGACGACACCCCAGCTCCCTTTGTGTCACTGTCTATAGGAGAGGTGTTAACAGCCCAACTGTCAAAATGACCCAGTCAGGGAATCCACAAACAAGTCACAGAATGGTTTTAGTAAGAAAATGACTACTTTCTAAAAGTGGCATTTTTAAATGCACAATCTAAAAACCAACTTCACTAAAAGATATATTTTTAATTTGTGAGTTCAGAGACCCCAAACCCCAAATGTCCACCTACTCCCAGAGGGAATCTGTACTTTAATAATATTTAAAGGCAGCTCCCCTGTTAACCTATGAGAGAGATAGGCCGTGCAACAGTGAAAAACTAATTTGGCAGTATTTCACTGTCAGAACAAGTAAAACACATAAGTAAGGGCCAGATGTATCAAGGTTTTTTGCATTCGCAAACGGTGCGAATGCCCGTTTGCGAATGTAAAAAGCCAGTTCAGAATGTATGAAAGACATTCTGAACGCAATTTTAAGGAATCGCTAAAGTAGCGATTCCTTAAAATTGCGACCCTGTTCAGAAAGTCGCAAATTTCGACTCTCTAAATAAGAAATCGCAAATAAGTATTCCTTATTTGCGATTTCTTAGCACATGTCTGAAGCCATTCCTAAATGTGATTTGGGCATTTAGGAATCACTATTTACCACCAGGTTAAACCTGGTGGTAACCATGTGCAAAATAAAAAAAATGCATTTTTAAAATTTACATGTAAAGCACACATGCCCTTTTGGCATGTGTGCACCTTACATGTCCCAAAATAATAGGGGTTTTGCATTTCCAAAATTGCGATTTCTGGTTAAGAAATCGCAATTTTGGAAATGCAAAAAATTTGCAGATATGGGCTAACAGGCCCATAGGTGCGAATGGGGATGGTATCGCAATTTGCAATTCGGTAAGAGCATTTGCGATTTTTAAGAAATCGCTATTACCGATTCGCAAATGTGATACATGGCATTTTGCGACTCAGAAATAGCGATTTCTTAAAAATCGCTATTTCCGAATCGCAAAAGGCCTTCATGATACATCTGGCCCCATATGTCCTACCTTTAACATACAGTGCACCCTGCCCATGGGGCTACCTAAAGCCTACCTTAGGGGGGCCTTACATGTATAAAAAGGGAAGGTTTAGGCCTGGCAAGTGGGTACACTTGCCAAGTCGAATTGGCAGTTTAAAACTGCGCACACGGATACTGCAGTGGCAGGTCTGAGCCATGTTTACAGGGCTACTTATGTTGGTGGCACAACCAGTGCTGCGGGCCCACTAGTAGCATTTGAATTACAGGCCCGGGCACCTCTAGTGCACTTTACTAGGGGCTTACTGGTAAAACAAATATGCCAATCATGGATAGCAAATGTACACATACAATTTATACAGGGAACACTTAAACTTTATCACTGATCAGCAGTGGTAAAGTGTCCAGAGCAAACAAAACATCAAAAACAGAGTCCAGCACACAGAAACAACCTGGGAAGTAGAGGAAAAAAGTTAGGCGAGACCATGCCAATGATGTCAAGCCTAGCACATGTCCCCCCAGCTAAAAGTGGGGAGCAACTACCCAACCTCATGGGAGTTCTCATCACTAAGGCGGAAGAATCTGGACAGACCATCAGTGTTGGTGTGGTCGGTGCCAGGGCTGCGTTCCACCATAAAGTCAATTCGCTGTAGGGAGAATGACCACCTCAACAATTTGGGATTTTTACCCCTCATCTGCATTAACCATTTGAGTGGCCAGTGGTCTGTCTGAATCCGGAAGTGAGTCCCAAACAAGTAGGATCTTAACTTCTTCAGTGCCCAGACCATAACAAAAGCTTCACGCTCAATTGCACTCCACCTACACTCCCTGGGAAGCAACCTCCTGCTAATGAAGGCTACAGGTTAATCTAGGCCCTCTTTATTAAGCTGTGAGAGTAACGCTCCTATACCATTCTCTGAGGTGTCTGTTTTCACAACATATAACTTGGAATAGTCAGGGCGTCACCCTCAGGCTCTGCCTCCTCCCGGACTGTGGGAACTTCTGGGTCCGGTTTCCAACACCCCTTGCCCTACTTCTTTTTGGCATTCCCCTGGGCCACTCTTTCAGGCTCCAGGGGCTCCTGACCACCCTGATAGGCTGCCATTGACCTGGTGGATATGCATATCCACCCAGGCAGAACCAACATCGCCAAGTGTGACCTGTATTCCACCTCCTTCGAAGGGGAATTCTCCAGGTCATTGCCAAACAAATAATCCAGGGGCATGGTTGGACTCGTAGCTACCTTCAAGTATCCTGAGACCCCCCATTCAAAGGGAATCTGTGCTACTCTGCACAGGCGCTCTGAGTTGTCCACTTCAACTTCTTTGTGAAGTACACAGGGATCTATCTGCTCTTTAGACATCAGGTGACTCCTCACTGTAGTCACACTGGCTGCTGTGTCTATCAGAGCCTCCACCCTCTGACCATTGATGGTCACCCACTGCCTGTACCTTTTACTGTTCTTAGGCACTAGGGTTCTCTGGACCATCTCACTGTCCCCTAGTGAGACATGGATCACCTCAGCTGGCTCCCACCTACCTGGAACCAACTTCTCCCCAAGCGCTACACTAGCCAAACCCTGGGACTGAGCAGCAGTGGGTGCTGTTGTACTCTTAGGGCATTTGGAGTCCCCTCTTACATGACCCACCTGGTCACATGCATAACACTTACATGGGGGACCCCCTTACACAGGTTTCCCTTAGGAGAACAATGGCTTCTTTTCACTGGGGGGCTGGGAATCCTTACCCTGGGAACTAGGTTGGGGCCCTTCAGAGAACACCCCCTGTTTACCCTTACCCCCCTTTTCTTCTGAGAGGGACCCTGCCCACCCTTGGCGTGTTCTCCCCCATACCTCTTCTGGACCCCGATGTTCTCCCAGCGGTCCGCTTCCTGCACAAGCTTCCTGGAGTCAATCAGCTTGCTGTCAATTAGGTGCTGGTGCAGTTCTGGAAAACATAGGCCCTCATTATGACCCTGGCAGACGGCGGTATTTTGGAGAAGAGTACTGCCAACAGGCTGGTGGTACTCTTCCCCAAAATATGACATTGCCGTTTTTGGCTCAAGCCAAACCGCCATATACCACTCCATCCGCCAGGGCGGTAACAGCCACCGGGCTGGAGACTTCCATCTCCAGCCAGGCGGCAGTCACTGTCCCACCCACGGGATTATGACCCCCCTACCGCCATGATTTTCATGGCTCCCTTACCGCTACGAAAACCATGACGGTAGGCATTATCAGTGACAGGGAATTCCTTCACTGTCACTGATATGGGTCTCCCCTGCCCCCTCCCCCACCCCAGAGTCCTCCCCCGCCCTCCCCCTCCCACTCCAGACCCCCCACGACATACACACACATTCACACACTATCATACACATGCATACACACACTCATACCCACATTCACCCATGCATGCATACATCCATTCAAACACACATCCACACACGCATACATACACGCACCCACGCATTCCACACACCACACACCCGCATGCACGCACACACAAATATAAACCCACACCCCCACACACACACAACACCACACACCCTCCTCCCCTGTCAGAGCACCCGACTTACCTTTTGTGAGGGGGTCCTCTGGCAGGAGATGAGACAGGGCGCTGCTGCCAGCAGCAGCGTCTGCCAGCAGAACACCACCAGGCCGTATCATGGGTCATGATACGGTCTGCGGTGGTCTATTGGCAGCCACCTTACCGCCATCCACCATAATGGCCGCAGCCGGAATTCCGCCATCCTTCTGGCAGAATTCCTGCTACGGTCATAAGATGGTGGCGATAGGCAGCCACGGCTACGGTGTTTTGGCAGCCATCGCCTCGGCCGTAGACGGTCAATACCGCCAATGTTATAATGAGGGCCATAATCTATACAAGTGCTCCCAAGTGATATGTTGCCACCTTACTGCCCTTCACCCAACCATCCAGTGACCTGTAAAAAGAATCAACACATTCCAATCATTGTTGAGATTCCTTCCTCTTACAGTACTTGAACTTGTTCTTATACTGCTCAGGAGTGAGGCCATACCTTGTGATTAGGGCATCCTTCATGATACAGTATGTGGGCCCCTGAGGATCCCCGAAGGATGTCAGAGTATCCCTCCACTCTATGTCAAAGTGCTTCCACAGACCCACCCCCCCACTGAGATTCAGGTAGCAGATTCATATGGAGAGTAGACTCATACCCCATGCACCACAAGAATATGTCATCCTCCCTTTTATAATCTTTCACAAGGTCTTTAGGAATGTGCACCCTCCTCTCAGGCTGCACTGTCATATTGCTGCCACCATCCCTACTAGACTGGCTCATCTGATCCAGCTCCCTCAAGCTGACCTCATGAGCCAGCAGTATCTTCTTCTCCTCTATGGCCATCCTCCTTTCTTCCATCTTCCTTTGCATTCTAAATGTTTCTAACTGCAGCGGGTGAGCCCTCTCTGCCTATCTGTCCTGTAACTCTTCAGGAGTCAGACCCTTGGATGACACACTGCTACCTGCCCTGTAGACCCTCTGCCTGGAGATAACAGGCCCACCCACTATACCATTGTGAATGGAATGCACTTCCTCCTCCTCATCCTCCTCTTCCCCCTCTGTCTGCCATTCACTTTCCTTGGCTGTTACCCAGGCCCTCGGTGTCTTTTGCAGCTCCTCCTTCCTGGTTGAGCCCTTAATGGGACAAGCAAGGTTTTTGCTTAACTGCCTCAACTGGGAAACTGTATAGCTCTCCAGTTTCCTTAAATCAAAAGCAGCTCCAGCACATGCATTTTCAGATTGAGACATGATGAGTTAAAAGTGCAAGGTTCCAAAGGAAGAAAAACTAAATCCCAATGAGGTTTAAAGATAAATCAGGGTATCAGTAAAAATATGTAAGTAGGAAAAAAACAATCCAAAATAGAAAAAGCAAAAATACGCTGAATGTGGTCATGTAATGGTCTGCACTGAAAACAGTAGTGTACACTTAGGTGGTCATTACAACCCTGGCGGTACAGGACCGCCAGGGCTGAAATGACGGAAGCACTGCCAACAGGCTGGCGGTGCTCCCCTGCTCATTACGACCGCGGCAGAACCGCAGCGCTGCCCAGGGGATTACGAGTCCCCCTACCACCAGCCTTTTCCTGGCGGTTTGAACCGACAGGAAAAGGCTGGCATTACGGGGAGTTGCGGGCCCCCCGACAGGGCCCCATGCGGCTTTTCACTGTCTGCTATCCAGACAGTGAAAAGCGCGACGGGTGCAACTGCACCAGTCGCACGGCTGCAATACCGTTGTTGCGGCCCACATCCCCACCGGCCCAGCGGGGATGTCAAAATGGGCACCGCGGGAGTGCGGCTGCATTGGCGGCCGCACGGCAGTTACAACTTGGTGGGCGGCGATTGCCGCCCGCCAGTGTTGTAATGAGGGCCTTAATCACTGCATGTCAAGTACAAATACAATTCCAATCCTCACCCCCATTCACCAATGTTAGAAAAGGGGTCTTTGTTTGGCAGTCAGGTTACACCTTGTCTAAGCAAGGACCCTCACTCTAGTCAGGGTAGAGGAGAATAACCCTCAATTTTACCCCCGCTCACCCCCTTGGTAGCTTGGCACGAGCAGGCAGGCTTAACTTCAGAAGCACTGTGTAAAGTAGTTGTACCAACACACACAGTAACTCAGTGAAAACACTACAAAATGACACAGCAAAGGTTTAGAAAAAATATGTAATATTTATCCAAACAAAATAAGACCAAAACAACAAAAATCCAACATGCACAAGTCAAGTTATGAATTTTCAAAAGAATAAGGGGGTGATTCTGACCGCGGCGGTCGGCGGTCGCCGCCCGCCAAGCGGTTCCCGCCGAAAGACCGCTCTGCGGTCAAAAGACCGCAGCGGTCATTCTGGCTTTCCCGCGGGGCCGGCGGGCGACCGCCAGAAGACCGCCGGCCGGCCCAGCGGGAAAGCCCCATCAACAAGGAAGCCGGCTCAGAATTGAGCCGGCGGAGTTGAAGGGGTGCGACGGGTGCAGTGGCACCCGTCGCGATTTTCACTGTCTGCAAAGCAGACAGTGAAAATCTTTGTGGGGCCCTCTTACGGGGGCCCCTGCAGTGCCCATGCCATTGGCCCCTCGACACCCCATACCGCCATCCTGTTCCTGGCGGGCGAACCGCCAGGAACAGGATGGCGGTATGGGGTGTCAGAATCCCCATGGCGGTTTCCCATGGGCAGCGGAAAGTCGGCGGTACACCGCCGGCTTTCCGATTCTGGCCGCGGCTGTACCGCCGCGGTCAGAATGCCCGGCGGAGCACCGCCAGCCTGTTGGCGGTGCTACCGCCAACCTCAATGACCCCCTAAGAGTCTTAGGCCCTCATTATGACATTGGTGGTAAATGCCGCTTACCGCCGCCAACTTAACCGCTGTGCTGGCAAATATCCGTTAACCATATTATGACACACACACAACAATCAGACAGAAGACCGCCACATACACAAATCTCGCCAGACCAAAGGTCAGTGATAAACTGGCACTCCCAAAACCCACACCATTACGCCAACAGAACAACGCCCCTCACATTATGACCCACGAATCACCACGGCGGTCATTCAATGACAGTAAACCATTGGCTTTACATACTGCCACGCTCAGAATGGACACCCACATACAAAACAACACTACATTGGCCAATACCAAAAACACACACCTGACAACCATACACACACCACACCCATCACTAGAAAGCACACACCAACATTACCAACAACCCTTTACCAACATTCATTGCCACCACGAGCCTGAGAAGAAGAGCACAAAAACAACTAGACAAACACACCACTGACACCCATACACCCCTCATGCACTCCACATCACACACCCCACCACATTACCAACACACCCTCACCAACACATATCACACAACAACCATGGCACCACAAAGGCACCCCCGTTTCACTGAGGATGAGTTAAGGGTCATGATGGAGCTATGTCGGAGAATCGTGGACAGGGTCAACGCCGTGGGACAGCACCCAAGAACAAGGAACAACATCAGTAAGAGGTGCAATGACCTACACAGGCAGGTTTGTACCATAGCAGCAAGATACCAGCTCGCCATACAGAGGACTGGCGGTGGACCCCCACCTTCTCCCCCACAACTCACAGCATGGAGGGAGCAGGTACTGGCAAAACTGATTCCTGAGGGACTCGCCAGAGTTGGCAGAGGACTGGGCACTGGTAAGTCAACTTTTAACAACTTTTAACAAATATCATCCCCCCACACCTGCATGCCATCACACACCCTCAACCTCACTCCCATCACTCCACCACATCCCACACACTCCACCATCACATCTCACTAATCCCAATGTTGTACCAATGCATGGACAACCCTCCCAGCCCCGCCTCACTAAAGCATGCACAGCATAGGAAAACTAACATAACCACAATGCACCAACATACACAAGTAAAAGCTGGCAGGAGAACAACAACCATAGAGGGGAAGCTACAGAAATACAAATGTCAGACACTTGAAGAATAATACATCATTTACATTCCCACAGGGTCCCCAGCCAATGTCACTGGAGAGGAGGTGCCACCACTATCCAGTCCCCCAACAGAAGAGGTCCACAGTGATGACAGTAACTATGGACTTCTGGATCTGGATGATTTATCTGGCCCATCAGGGACCACTGGACAGCCGGTCACCCAAGCCCACTCACAGACCACCACAGAGCCTCCCCCATCAGGAAGCAACACCACAGCACCCACCCAGCGTACCCACACCTCTGACCCCAGGACACGTCAATTAGCAGTGTGCCCATCTATACAGGGACCCCAGGCCACACCTCACCCATAAGTCAATCAGGGACCTGGGGTCAGTGGCAGTGTGCACACCGTTCAGGGGACAGAGGCACAGCCCAACAGAGATACTGGGAGGACTGCTCTGCACCAGGGGGAGGACAGGAGTAGGGAACCAACTCTCAAGGAGGCACTCTCCGAGATCCTGGGAGCCTACCAACATTCCCGGGACGTGATGGGACAGATCCTAGACAATGTGCAGGATAACAGGTGGCTTCAGGAGGGACAGTATCAGGGGATCAGGGAGAACTTGCAGGCCATTAACAACACCCTGATCTCCATAGCAGCGGTGCAGGCAGACATGGCCAACTTCATGAGGGAGGAAACAGCACACCAGCGGGCCCCTACCACTATCCAGTCATCTGAACAGCCCTCCACTTCTGATGCCGCTAGTGGCCAGGAGGCCCCGCCACAGGACCAACAGGCCACCAGCACCCCTCCCCCTGCAGAAGGTGAACCACTACACAAACATTCCCTGAGAACCAGACAGAAGCCAGAGACAAGTGCCAAGACCACCACCAGGAAATGAGACTCTCCTGATTGTCCCCTGTGTGTCCCACTCAGTCACCTTGTCCACCTTGAACTGCCATTGCTCCCCTTCCTATTGTCACGTAGGCTCTCATTATCATAATGAGACTACTGGATTTTGAGCGGCAAGATCGTTCACAGTGTGGGGCACTGAGTCTGACCCACAGTGGATGACACTTGTCACTCTAAATCTGGGTTTTGCTCCGGCTAACTATCAGTGCCTCATCTCTCCCAAATGGTAGAGACAATTGGGTAGCCGAGCGCATGACATATTAATACTTCTCAGGGAAGTCGTGGTCACTCAGGTCACAACCGGTTCTCTCATACACAGTGCGGTCTCATATATAAATGACAATAGAAGCAGTGTAAGTTTTAAAGATTGGTTTAATAAAATGACTGCATTTTAGATAGCAAAGCGGGAGCTGCAATAACCAGAACTACACAACACAGTAATATTAAAATAGTAACGATGAGAGTGAAGCACAAGAATAAAGCTATCATAGTGCCGCTAGGTTATTCTCTCTCTAAGTTATATTTTCAAGCACAGCATCTTAAGCTCTTAGCCTGCCTTTCATGTTCTCCCGGGAGGACATCGACCCTCATACCTGAGAAAAGGCCTGTAATCTGCATCAGCATCTGCAACGGGGCATTCAGCATACAGTTGTGGTTCCCTGGCTGGAATCTCCCTCTTGACATGTACTAGGACTTGAAAGTGTTTTTATAACTAACATGCAGATGTTCTAAGAAAATGTCCCTACGTAAGGATGTGTATTTTCTATGAATGCTGGAGACTAAACGTCTACCACATTTACCGGCAATGTACCAGACTGTAGCCTTGACTGAAGCACAGGGCGATCAAGAATGCATTATTTGAGAACACAGTGCTGAACTAAGCTAAACAGTGTGATAGAAGAAATTAAAATAAGACTGGAAAAAATGGTTATTGGAAAATAACAGTGTGACGCTGAATAAAATATATCTAGGGCAAAGTGCACAGCGGCCTAGTATGTAAAACTAACGTGCATGAAGCTATATTAGAAATGGCTACACTACACTATGTCCCCATGGACAATGCACCTGTGCTACAAACAGACTGGAACAATTCCCTGGACTTTCCTCCATCATCACCCCATTCCATTTAACTATATTTTAGCACAACAATAAACACCCTTGGATAAAACGCAACTACTAGTATTTCATGTATTGCAAATTTGTATTGATTGAAACAGCTACAACCATTGAAAATGAACTGTAAATATCATGAGCATAGAATAATGACCTGTAGCTGGCTGTTGTGATCACATTAGGAGAATGGTGTCATATCACCAACATCTGTAAAATGAATATCCATAGGTAACAGTAATTAGGGGAAATAAGTGGGTAATGCCAGCATGCCAATGCCACACAGAATACACCAATAGTTATAGAAATGTGAAGTTGCACTGTCTCATCTGTGTGTCATTGGAAGTACTGACGAATCACCAGTGTTCTGTTGTCCACATCCTAATCCTCTACCTCCTCATCCTCACTGTCCACAGGGTTCACTGCTGCCACAGGGGCATCTCCAGTCTCCTCCTCCTGCAGAAAAGGTACATGGAATCTGAGGGCCAGGATGTGCAACATGCAGCATACCACTACTATCTGGCAGACCTTCTCGGGTGAGTAGCCCAGGGATCCATCTGTCAGACGGATGCACCTGAACCTGGCCTTCAGGAGGCCAACGGTCCTTTCAATGATCCTTCTGGTTTGCCCATGTGCCTCATTATAACGTTCTTCTGCCCTTGCCCTGGCATTCCTCACAGGGGTCAGCAGCCATGGTAGGTTTGGGTAACCAGAGTCACCTGCAAATATAGAGGGACAACATTTAGCTACACACTATCCTATATGGCCAACACCATAGGCATACTCCAACATATACACAGTGGGAACCAGGGCTCACATATTAGCCACACCCTGTGCCTCTGTAGTTGGGACATCACATTTGGGATGCTGCTATTCCTTAGGACTAAGGCATCATGCACCAATCCACGATACTTAGCATTGACGTGGGAGATGTACTGGTCTGCCAGGCACACCATCTGCACATTCATGGAGTGGAAACTCTTATGATTCCTGTACACCTGTTCATTTTGCCGGGGAGGGGGTACAAATGCAATATGTGTTTCATCAATCACCCTAATTATATTGGGATATGTTACATTGCATAAAACCCGGCCTTCACAGTGGCCAAATCCTCCACCTGGGGGAAAGCAATGTAACTGCACATGTGTTTTTATCAATGCAGACAAGACTCCTGCTAGCACTATTGAAAACATTGGCTGTGACATTCCTGCTGCCAAGCCCACTGTCACTTGGAAAGAATCAGTTGCCAGGAAATGGAGCACTGATAGAACCTGTACAAGAGGGGGGATCCCAGTGGGATGACGGATAGCTGAGATCAGGACAGGTTCCAACTGGGCACACAGCTCTTTGATTGTGGCCCTGTCCAGTTTATAGGTGAGTATAATGTGCCTGTCCTCCAGTGTAGCCAAGTCCACCAGGGTTCTGTACACAGGGGTATGTCTCCATCTCCTATACATCTGCAGCAGTAGGTATCTAAGGGACACAGGAGTAAGTAGGCTGTCACAATTTGAACAACTATACCACAACAGCAGTCCACATCATGCAAACATGTTTTGGGACAGTGTGATTTATAATGTATGTGCCTATTTATCCTGTGACGCAAATATTATCGATAGGCCAAATCACCGCTCCTGTACTGCCATTTGATAAATTTTGTTTTGACCAATGACTTTGTGTTTCACCACTGCGCATATTAGTTGCTCAATGTTCACCAGTAGCACATGGTATGTTTTGTTCAGTTTAGCCGCCTATGGGCTTTGACATTGCATTAGCCATTACATTCTGTATTCTGCCTATTGGCTTTGACATGCTGTATCCAGTCTAGCCGCCTATTGGCTTTGACATTGCATGCCTATTGACTTTGACATGATGTATTCAGTTTAGCTGCCTATTGACTTTGACATGCTATTAGATATTCTGCCTATTGGCTTTGACATGATATTATATATTGCATTTTATATTCAGCTTAACTGCCTATTGGCTTTGACATCATATTATACATTACACTTTGTATTCAGCTCCGCTGCCTATTGGCTTTGACATGATATCATATATTACATTTTGTATTCAGCTCCGCTGCCTATTGGCTTTGACATGATATTATACATTGCATTTTGTATTCAGCTCAGCTGCCTATGGGCTTTGACATGATATAAGACATTGCATTTTGTATTCAGCTTAGATGCTTATTGGCTTTGACATGACACTAGACATTGCATTTGATATTTAGGTTAGCTGCCTATTGCCTTTAACATGACATTGCATTTGATACTTAGGTTAGCTGCCTATTGCCTTTAACGTGGAGTTAGACATTGCAGTTGAGAATCCAAGCTGTATTTTTCCAAGCTGTGTTTTTGCACCAGAGAACCAAGATGTTTTTCTCACAGTAGACTAGACATGATAAGAGAGAGTACATGGGTGTTGTTCTCTCTGCTTGAGCTTGGGAACAGGAGTAGTCTTGGAGACCTGGCCAGTCTCCAAAAGGCTTGCTCAGTTTCCCAGGTCTGAGAGGAGGGGGCACACCTTTGTAACGAATGTAACAGGCTGCAGAGGGTCAGATTCGAATCTGCCGGACCTCGTGCTGGAGCTTGGCGCAGGCTGCCAGCAATCCCGTGTGGGTAGATGAATCTCTCTTTCTCGCGGCTGACAGGGGTCATCAGCTTGCAGACCTTAGAAAGATGAAGCTGTAGATAATTCCCACACGGTGAAGTATTTGTTTTGCTTTGCATTCAATATCTTATTAATATAACCTGCTGTGTATATTGCAAACTGATATATTTTGTTTGATTAACGCGGACTTGAAAGCTACTAATTCGTCATACATAAAATATTGTGGTTGGGGAAGAATTAACAACAATAAAAGTCTTCTTTGACCTCACAAGTGCATTTCTAGTGTGTTATGTTAGTGCTTAGAAACTAGATAAGAGGAAAGCACTACAGCTCCTGAAATGGTGATCGCCTGCCCTGTGTTGAGGGAGAGGTAGAAGTGAGGTAATTCCGCCGACATTGTGTGCTGTGGCTGTAGGCAGTCGTGAACCGCCGCGCAAATCCTCATTGGTTTACATTGGGCCCTATGGGGTACAGTGGCCAATGGGGATCTACCACGGCGGTGACGGTATGCACCGCCGCAGATGTGACCACCATTTTCTACCTCAATCCTTACTTGTTTCCTGACCTTCCATAGGAGAGGACCTACACTGAATGTGCTGCTGTGACCTGTGTATAGAACCTACCATGGCCCGTGTGTCAAAAACCCCCAAATTTGCAATGCTTTGACTTCTGTGAAGAATGAGAGAAGACAAAATATTTGCAATTCAGAAGATATCCACAATGGCAGAGACGGCGTCCTTATTGGCAAATATTGTGTCGAGTGATATTACAAGCATTGCATCAAGATAGGCATCCAAGATGGCCGTCAGGTTGTGCCGGCATAGGTTGCCGTTCTAATATTTCTTTGCCACAATCAAGTTGTGAGTAGATGCGCGCTGCTCGAGCGCCATGCACTTCAACTGAGCTCTGACTGGAGTCCGGAGGCAAAATGTCAGAGCACATACCTTGAGATAAAAGTTCGGGAAAGGCACTAAAGTACTTCAGATTCCTGAGGTGAACATCACCGACGAAGACACCCGAGTTCACAGGAAACCAGAGGTAAAAGGCATTGATGAAAGCATTGTCTTTTATACAATAAAGGAACAATTCAAGTGAGTCTCAGACAAATTTGACAACGTAAAGTCAGCGAAGGCTTTTAAGGCAACTTGCTGCATTCTAAGAGTTTTGTTTGGAATTTATATAACTACCTGATGTGAGCAATTCTAAAGATATGTTAGACAGCCAATGCAAAATAGTATTTTGATGTTCCAGACCACAAAGTGGTTGGCAGGATTTAGTGAGAGAGTTGTTGGCTAGATTCACGGAGCAACAATATAAAGAATACATTGAAGACACAGTAGAAGATGTTGTCAACTGTTTAGTATCGATATGGTCCAGAGACATTTATAGGTTCTGGTAATAACGTAATGAAAGAGAAATCTCGAACAAGAGCATTGTACCTACAAGGAATGTAAAAAGTCAATAAGAATTCCAGTTTCCCAAATGATATGCCAACATTAATTTTACAGATATACCTATATCTATATGTCAAAACAAGGCCCTTTGAGGATTGAGCTAAACCCCTCTGAAGAGCTCTAATGAGAGCGAAACACGTGTCAGGGGTTGCTTTACTCATTCCAGGTTGGCTTGGACGGTATTTGACCAGTCCAAAGCTGTAATACTGTTCCTGGAATGGTAAATGGCTTTTGTAATTTTACAGCTCGGCGAGGATGACACTGTGTCAATCCTATGCTTAAAGATTTTGCTGTACAAATGGCAAAAGACTTTGGTGGTCATTCCAACCCTGGCGGTCGGTGTTAAAGCGGCGTTAAAGCGGCGGCAAAACCGCTAACAGGCTGGCGGTAAAAAAAATGCAATTCCGACCCTGGCGGAAACCGCCAACAGAGACCGCCACTTCAACACACCGCCGGCCACGGCGGGACAAACAAACAGTGCGGCGGTCACCGCCAACAGACAGGCGGGAGACAATGTACCGCCCGCCCTATCACAACCCACCAATCTGCCACCTTTTCCGGGGCGGTAGCCCCGCCGATAAAAACGCGGCGGAAACAGCCATTTCAAACGGAAAACGCTCACCTCCATACACCCCACGAGGAATCTGGACAGCATGGAACCCGAACTCCACATCCTCCCAGCGATTGTCTTCCTGCTCCTCTACCAGGAGCACGAACGCCGGCGCAGAAGACAACGGTGAGTACTGCACCTACAACACAGGGGAGGGGGGAGGCAAAAAATTACGGGGACACACATATGCGACACACCCACCCTCACCCTCACCCACTACAACACACACATCAATGCATAGCAACACATCACAGTTACCCCCCAACCCCCCGGAAGAATGCAAAGACAAAAGGAAATGATTATAAACTTTGGAATATATTGTATGACTGAGTATAAAATATATCACACATCTAAAACTTTATATACATAAATTGTCCAGTCCGATATGTGTATCAGGCATTGTTCGTGGGCCACTGGGCCCAAATCACATGGGCAAAGCCCACACAGGATACCTGACTCCAACGGAGAGAACACTGCAGGGGAATCAGATAGGAAAACTACAGGCACCTCAGGGGGAAGGGAAGGGGTGGCACCTCAGCCAGATGAGTCCACAACGCCAGATCAACGAGGGGCCTCCATGGCCACTGTTCCATCCTGGGGAGTGCAAAGCCACAGTCTCTTAAGTCTCTACAGTGGGTGGCTTGCCCACTGTGCCATTCTGGGGAGTGCAAAGCCACAGTCTCTCAAGTCTCTACAGTGGTGGCTTGCCCACTGTGCCATCCTGGGGAGTGCAAAGCCACAGTCTCTCAAGTCTCTACAGTGGGTGGGTTGCCCACTGTGCCATCCTGGGGAGTGCAAAGCCACAGTCTCTCAAGTCAATATCAGTCTCCACTGGTATTGGAGGGGGACTAGTGCCCAGAGTGCTTCGTGCAGCCCTGCCCGACACAGATGCGGGCCTGCCCCTTCCGCCAATGGGCCAGCGGTGCTTCAGATGAAGGGCCCAGTTCAGCGGTGCTTGAGACAGCGGTGCCCAGCGGAGCGGTGCTTGAGATGAAGGGCCCAGCGCAGCGGTGCTTGAGATGAAGGGCCCAGCAGAGCGGTGCTTGAGACGGCGGTGCCCAGCGGAGCGGTGCTTGAGATGAAGGGCCCAGCGCAGCGGTGCTTGAGACGGCGGTGCCCAGCGGAGCGGTGCTTGAGATGAAGGGCCCAGCGCAGCGGTGCTTGAGACGGCAGTGCCCAGCGGAGCGGTGCTTGAGATGAAGGGCCCAGCGCAGCGGTGCTTGAGATGAAGGGCCCAGCGGAGCAGTGCTTGAGATGAAGGGCCCAGCGGAGCAGTGCTTGAGATGAAGGGCCCAGCAGAGCAGTGATTGAGATGAAGGGCCCAGTTCAGTTGTGCTTGAGACGGCGGTGCCCAGCGGAGCAGTGCTTGAGATGAAGGGCCCAGCGGAGCGGTGCTTGAGATGAAGGGCCCAGCGGAGCGGTGCTTGAGATGAAGGGCCCAGTTCAGCGGTGCTTGAGACGGCGGTGCCCAGCGGAGCGGTGCTTGAGATGAAGGGCCCAGCGCAGCGGTGCTTGAGATGAAGGGCCCAGCGCTGCGCTGCTTGAGATGAAGGGCCCAGCAGAGCAGTGCTTGAGACGGCGATGCCCAGCGGAGCGGTGTTTGAGATGAAGGGCCAAGTTCAGCGGTGCTGGAGACGGCGGTGCCCAGCGGATCGGTGCTTGAGATGAAGGGCCCAGCGCAGCGGTGCTTGAGACGGCGGTGCCCAGCGGAGCGGTGCTTGAGATGAAGGGCCAAGCGCAGCGGTGCTTGAGATGAAGGGCCCAGCGGAGCAGTGCTTGAGATGAAAGGCCCAGTTCAGCGGTGCTTGAGACGGCGGTGCCCAGCGGAGCGGTGCTTGAGATGAAGGGCCCAGCGGAGCAGTGCTTGAGATGAAGGGCCCAGTTCAGCGGTGCTTGAGACGGCGGTGCCCAGCGGAGCGGTGCTTGAGATGAAGGGCCCAGCGGAGCAGTGCTTGAGATGAAGGGCCCAGTTCAGCGGTGTTTGAGACGGTGGTGCCCAGCGGAGCGGTGCTTGAGAAGAAGGGCCCAGTTCAGCGGTGCTTCGGATGAGTGCCCAGTTCAGCGGATCAGCCCATGGCATGGAGGTCATTCGCCACCTGACCTGTGGCTGCTGCGCCTTCCTGCCCACCTGGGATGGGCCTGGTGGGGCCCTCCTGGGCTGCAGTACCGGGTCTGTTGGTGTCCTCCTGCCCACCTGGGATGGGGCATGCGGGGCCCTCCTGCACAGCTGGGCTGCTGGCGGTCTTGTCAGGCGTGCTGCCCTTCCCAGCCTTCCCTGGTCGCCTGTGGCCCTTCCCCACCATTGGCGGTGTGCCAGGTGACACCACACTCCCTGCCGGAGCCATGGTAGGGATTTTTGTCCCAGGTGTTTTAGGCCTCTCGCGCCGGGCACTGACAATCTTGGCATGTTTTTGCGGCGGTGGGCTGCCCGTGCCTTGGCTCCCTACTGAGCTGGCTGCCCTTGAGGGTGGGGGACTCCACAGTCCATGGCAGACTGTCTTCACAGGGCCCGCTGTTGTGGTGGCTGAGGTGCTGACTGGAGTCTTTTTAGAGGGACAGGGTGGGGGAGTTGTTGGGAAGAGGTCAAGTTTGGAAAGGAAAATAAGTTTAGGAAGAGAGGGACGGGTAGGTGTAGTAGGTATGGGAGTGGAGGAAGAGGTTGTGGTTGTAGGAGTTTGAAGTCTGGTGTCTTTGGGTGCAGGTGCTTGGGCTGGAGGCTGTCGTGAGGTGGATGGCTGTTGGGTGGGTGGCTGCCTGCGTTTGTGTAGCTTGGAAGAGGGGGTGACAGACACACTGGGAGAGGACACAGGGGACGTGTGAATGGTAGTGGGGGTGGTGACTGCACGTGTGCGGGGGGTTCTGGTGGGTGTGCTGGTGATGGACGTAGTGGCTAAAGATGTTGTGCATGCAGGTGTGAGTGGAGACGTGACAGGGAGGGAGGAGGGAGACGAGGAGGAGGGGGACACAGTGGAGGCAGTGGGTATTGGTATGTCTGCATGTGGATGTTGCTTGTGTGAATGCCTGTGTGATGTGTGGTGCTTATGTCTGGATGAGCTTCCCTTGGGTGTTGAGGTGTGTGCAGGCTGGTCTGATGGTGTGTCTGGGATAGGCAGAGGTACAGGGGATTGGGTATGGGTGGAGGAAGTTGGAGGGGGGAGGCTAGAGACAGGGACAATTGCTGCCATCAGTGCTGAGGCCAGAGTGTTGAACGATCGCTGATGGGCAGCCTGATCCGAATGAATGCCCTGCAGGTATGCATTACTCTGGTGCACCTCCCTTTCTACACCCTGGATGGCATTCAAAAGGGTAGACTGCCCAACAATGAGCGTCCTCAGGAGGTCAATGACCTCCTCACTGAGGGCAGCAGGGGTGACAGGGGCAGGGCCTGAGGTGCCTGGGGCGAAGGAGATGCCCACCTTCCTGGGTGAGCGGGCACGGGGCAAACGCTGAGGGGCTGCTGGGAGGGCGGTGGTGGTGCGCTGGGTGGCGGCTGTACCTGTTGTAGCGGGGGGCACGGATGTTGCCGCCACCACAAGGGAGCTCCCTTCAGAGGAGGAGTCGCTGTCACTGACATCCGCACGAGCCCCCGCTGTGGAGCTCCCCTCGCCCTCCGTCTCACTGGGGAAATCCGAGTCAGTTGCATGGCCCGCCATGGCCATGTGAGATGCAGCTCCCTCGTGCTCCGATGCCACTTCTCCTCCGCCTGATGATGCTAATGCACAAATGAACAGGAAGACAACAAAAAAGGGGGGTGGGGAAAAATAAAGAAATGTTGAGTGCATGCATTGGCAACACCGTTGGCGGACAGGACAGACACAGAAGCCCCCTGCACTACGCCGCGCACTTGGGGTCGACTACGCAATCCGTGGGACATGGCCTACAAGCCTATGGGCGACCTCTGCTCACATACATGACACAGGGCAATGAATAGCTGTACTTGGCACCCTACAGAGGTGGGGGGCGGGGGCACAGGGCCATGCCTTACGGAGGGGCCTAGCCTACAGATATCTCCCTGGCCTAGGGATACCCACAGCCCTCCTCCCCCACCCAGACACCTCCACTGCACGCAAAGTCACCAGGATTTGAGTGTACTCACCCCCTTGTGTCTGCTGTGATGTCCTCACGCACCCATCCAAATCGGGGTAGGCCACCGCCAGGATCCGGGACATCAGGGGGTTCAAAGTACGACTGGCACCCCTCCCACGTTGGGAGGCCATCCCCAGCTGAGCCTCCGCCGTCTTCCTGCTCCAGCGTCGGATGTCCTCCCATCTCCCACCCTGCAGTGGGTGCCCCGTCTCTGGTGGACCCCCAGGGTCCGGACGTCCTTGGCGATGGCACGCCAAATACCGATTTTCTGTTGGGCGCTGACCTATGTGACATGTACAGGGAGAGAAGAATAATCATCACCTTCTGCATGCTCGATGTGAGTGCCCCCCCATCCCCACCCTTGCCATGTGGCACATGCTCTCATCTGTCGTTTGATGCATGCCTCAATCGCTCCCCTCACCACCATCTTTCATCCACCCTAATCAACACAGGCATTGGCCACAAAGCATGGTCCCAGTGTACTTACCTGTTGGTCTGGAGGACCGTAGAGTAGCGCATACTGGGGGACGACCCCATCCACAAGTTTCTCCAATTCCTGAGCAGTGAAGGCAGGGGCCCTTTCCCCAGTCGCATGAGCCATTGTCTCTTCCAGACCGTGGTCACAGCAGCACTTGCAGTGTAGCTCCTCTCCTGTGGAAGATCAGGTATCGAGTGATTAAGCAGATAGAAAATGGCGGTCACGCCCGCGGCGGTGCGTACCGCGGCGGTGCGTACCGCGACCGCCGGCGCACATCGTCATTGGCTCCTGAGACCCATAGGGTTCAATGTTAACCAATGCAGCTTTGCGCCGCGATCTTCGACCGCCTACCGCCACGGTGTCCCACGCCAGCGCATTGACCTCACATCCCATTGTCACACTTCACAGGTCAGGCAGCCGCCATTTCAAGGGCCCACATGCCTTATTTTCTACTGCGTCACACATACCTAGGCCTTGCATCAACACTCATACAAGCCATTCAATGCATTGGGAATCGTGTTATGTGCAAGCTGTGGTTACGTACCTGTGGGTTGATTGACTCTGTGCTCGCTGTTGTCCTTCATAGGCACCGTCCGCTGGGACATGCGAGGAGATGGAGAAATCTTCCCGTGTACAGACCGCTGGTGGACCTGTCGACAATGGAGGAAAGACATGTCATACTGACATACAGGCTTGACCGAGCCACTATACAGGAACTATGTACCCAGTTGGAGCCAGACCTGATGTCACCAATCCGCCAACCCACAGGGATCCCCCCTCTAGTGCAGGTGCTGTCAGTACTCCATTTCCTAGCAAGTGGGTCATTTCAAACAACAGTGGCCATATCATCAGGGATGTCCCAGCCCATGTTTTCCAAGGTGTTGTCCAGAGTGCTGTCTGCCCTGCTCAAACACATGCGGAGCTACATTGTCTTCCCTGAGATGGGGGATTTGGCTACAGTGAAGGCTGATTTCTATGCCCTTGGACATATACCCAACATAATTGGTGCCATTGATGGGACAAATGTTGCTTTGGTCCCCCCCAGCAGGATTGAACAAGTGTACAGGAAAAGGAAGAGTTATCATTCCATGAATGTCCAGATGGTCTGTTTGGCTGACCAGTACATCTCCCATGTTAATGCCAAGTTCCCTGGGTCAGTGCATGACACGTACATCATGCGGAATAGCAGCATCCCTTACGTGATGGGTCAACTCCAGAGGCACCGTGTGTGGCTATTAGGAGACTTTGGTTACCCCAACCTGTCATGACTACTGACCCCAGTGAGGAATCCCAGGACAAGGGCAGAGGAACGGTACATTGAGGCCCATGGGAGAACTAGGAGGGTGATCGAGCGGACCTTCGGCATCCTGAAGGCCAGGTTTAGGTGCCTCCATATGACTGGTGGATCCCTAATGTACTCACCAAAGAAGGTGTGCCAGATCATTGTGGCCTGCTGTATGCTTCACAACTTGGCTTTGCGATGCCAGGTGCCTTTTCTGCAGGAGGATGGTCCAGATGGTGGTGTTGTAGCAGCTGTGGAGCCTTTGGAGAGTGAAGAGGAGGAAGGCGAAGAGGACGACATAGAGAACAGGAACACTGTAATATAGCAGTATTTTCAATGACACACAGGTAAGAATACACACCGGCATATTACATATACTTAACCCCTACTACCTCTCTACTGTCTGTCCTTTTCCCCCGGTGTATGGTAACTGAGTTGTGACTTTCCCTTCCGATTTCAGAGATGTGGGCCCCACTGCGTGACATCTGCTTTATTTCCCCATGGACTACAGCTGTGTGACATTGGTATGTTGGCATCACAATGTGAATATGCCATTTGGCACCGTAATGTCTAATACATTTGTACAAAATCACAGCCAGACTCCAGATTGTTTTATGCAATAAGTGTGTTTATTACAGTGCTCTAAATTGGTGGGTGGTTGCAAATCGTTGAGGTGTGATGGTGGAGAATTGTCCATGGCAGAGTCCAGACTATCAGTATCACAGGTGCATTGTCCAGATGCCTGTGGAAAGTGGAGCAGGGGCAGTGTAAGGTTGGACAGGGTGTCAATGTGGGACAGTGGGATGACAATCAGGGAGGTATCCTTTGCAGGCGGGGGTCTTGGCATCTTACTCTGTCTTCTTCCTGGATCTCAGGGCCCGCTTGCGGGGTGGTTCTCCTTCTGCAGGGGGTGGGGTTCTGGTGGCCTGTTGGTCTTGTGTCGGGGCCTCCTGTCCACTAGCGCCGGCGGAGGTGGTAGGCAGTTCTTGGTCCATGCTAGTGTCAGGGGCCCTTTGTGGTGCAACAGTGTCCCGCAATGTGGTGACTACCTGATTCAGAGCCACTACGATGGTGCCCATGGCGGTACTGATGTTTCTTATTTCTTCCCTGAACCCCATATACTGTTGCTCCTGCAGAAGCTGGATCTCCTGAAACCTGGCCAGGACCGTGGCCATCGTCTCCTGGGAGTGGTGGTATGCTCCCATGAGGGAGGAGAGGGCCTCGTGGAGGGTGGGTTCCCTGGGCCTGTCGCACAGCAGCCCTCCCAGTTCCCCTGTTTCCTTGTGCCTCTGTCCCCTGGACCGTGTGCCCACTACCACTGCCCCCAGGTCCCTGTTGTTGTTGGGGTGGTGGGTTAACCTGGGTGCCCTGTAGTGGTGGACACACCGCTGATTGACGTGTCCTGGGGACAGAGATATGGGCCCGCTGGGTGGGTGCTGTGCTGGTGTTCCCAGAGGGGGGAAGGTCTGCTGTGGCCTGTGGCTGTCTGAGGGGGAACCGACTGTCCAGAGGTCCCCGATGGGCCGGGCTGGTCATCTAGATCCAGGGAGACAGAGGTGCTGTCATCACTGTGGGCCTCTTCTGGGGGTGGAGTGGACATTTGTGGACCCTCCTGCGCGGTGACGTGGCGTTCGGGTCCTGCAGGGGTATAAAAGTATGATTATTGCTTCTGTGTGTGCCATAGCGTGCAATGGGTGGGTGCCCGTGTACCCCTGTGCTTGCATTCCTGTGTGGGGGCTTTTGTGATGGTGGTTTGGGGGGGGATGGGTATGTGCAGTGGGCATGCTTAGGTGATGGGTGTCCATGCTTTGTGGTCGCATGCAGGGCTTGGTGTTGGGATGGGTGGGTTGTCAGGGTGAGACATTTGCAAGGAGTAGGTGTGATGGGGGTGAGGGTGGGGGTATGAGTTGGCATGCTGGTGGGGTTAGGGGGATGAAGTAGTTAAGATTTGACTTACCAGAGTCCATTCCTCCGCCTACTCCTGCGAGGCCCTCAAGATGCAGGATCGCCAAGACCTGCTCCTCCCATGTTGTAAATTCTGGGGGAGGAGGTGGGGGTCCGCCGCCAGTCCGCTGCACCGCAATGTTGTGCCTGGATACCATGGAACGCACCTTCCCCCGTAGGTCGTTCCACCGCTTCCTGATGTCGTCCCGATTTCTTGGGTGCAGTCCCACAGCGTTGACCCTGTCCACTATTCTGCTCCATAGCTCCATCTTCCTGGCAATGGTGGTGTGCTGCACCTGTGTCCTGAAGAGCTGTGGCTCTACCCGTACAATTTCCTCCACCATGACCCTGAGTTCAGCCTCAGAAAACCTCGGGTGTCTTTGCGGTGCCATGGGGTGGTTTGGGTTATGTGTGGGGTGGATTGTGTGGTGCTAAGTGTGGTGATGTGTATTGGTGTGTAGTTTGAAGTGCGTGGTAATATTGCTGGGTGACAGTGAATTGCGCATCTGGGTGCTAGGGTCTCTTATCTCTGTGCATGTTCACGAATCTCTAGGAGTAGGGGTTTGTGGGTGATGTGGGTGTGTGTTTTATATTGTGTTGGGTGTTTGGGAGTATTGTTTGTATGTGTATCAGGTGTGTGTATTTCGAATTATCCAATGTGGCTGTGTTTTGTAACAGTGTGTGTATTTTGAGCGCGGCGGTGTGTACCGCCAATGGAATACCGCGGTTGAATGACCGCCGCGTGGATTCGTGTGTCGTGATAGTGTGGGAGTATTTCTGTTGGCGTGACGGTGGAGGTTTGGTCATCGCCAGTTTCTCGCTGCCCTTTGGTGTGGTGGACTTTTGTGGATGTCTGTATTTTGGCGGTTTGCCTGTTGTGGGTCAGAATGACCGTGGCAGTTTACCGCGGCCGCGGCGGTGTTATGGCGGTCTTCTGCACGGCGGTAAGCGCCTTTTACCGCCGAGGTTGGAATGACCCCCTTTGTGATTATCTAGCTCGGCAGGGATAGCACTGTGCTGATCCTATGCTTAAAAACTTTGCTAGATAAGCAGACTTTTGAGATGAGCAAATCTAGAGTGTTGCTGGTGTTGCAGGGTGCTCCTTACTAGAGCTGCTCTCCACCTAAATTTGGGAACTTCCCAAAGTTCTCCTTTTTTTTTGTATATATAAATAATTGCCTACAGAGACATTGATATTCAATAAGAAAGCATCAAATTGACTATATTTCAAAAGAAGATCAGATAGTTCTTCATGTAATCTATTTTTTATAAATACTAATATATATATATATAAAAGTTGAGACAGAGAGAGGCAAATTCCTCAGAAAGTGCAGGTAAAGAGTGAATATTTATAGAAGAAAAAGCTTAATTAATTGTTGAAATGTTTATAGGTGTTAAAGAAAAAAACAATGTGTCCATAGTAATTGTGATTGTAATTTTTCAGGTGTCGCTTCAAGATAAATATAGAAGAGTCAAGCAGACTGACAAAAGAAGAAGCGGACCTCTGAGGCAGTCTGTCTTATCCCTTTCCCCTTCCAGGGTGCTCAAACTGAGAAATCAATTTGTTGCAAGTAGCTTGGGTTGGGAATTGAGCATTAGTCGTCTGCTCCTGAGGAAATCGAATCAAGGTACTCTGACACCGTTTGACCGGGGAAAGGGCCCCAGCCTTAACTTCTGAGGAGTTGGAGCTAAAACACCATTCAGTTGCAGACACGACAACATCCACAGTCTCCTCTGTCTCCATCATCTCCTCCTCCACCTCCCACCCAGTTACCTGCATGCACTACATCAATACCCACTACCAGCATCATCACCACACCAAGCAGAACACACACCTCACGGGCAGACACATCCACAACATCCATGCATGCGTCCCCTGTGTCCTCTCCCACCATGTCTGTCCTCTCCTCCTAAAGGACACAAACGCAAGCACTCAGACACCCAAAAGCCATCCACCTCACAACAGCATGCAACCCATGCACCGGCACCCAAATCCAGCAGACACACTCCTCCAACCACTCCCTCAACCTCCACTCCCATCCCTCCTCCCTCCCCACTGTCTCTAAGAAGCTTTTCCTTGCCCATCTTGACCTCTTCCGTCACCCTCTCTCCCTTCCTGCACATATGGGCAGAGTAGCAAGGACACAGCCCAGTACCTCAGCCAAACAGTCCACGGGGACAGTGGTAGTACCACCTACTCATGATGGTAGGGATACCAGAACAACAACACTGAAGGGGAAGGAGGCAGCACAACCTGGGATGAAAGGGAAGAGTCCAGCACCAGCTGTGAGGAAGAGGAAGGAGCCTGCACCAGCTGTGAAGAAGGTGAAGGAACCTCCACCTCCAGGCAGAGTGGGGTAGAGCCCATCCATCCCTGCCAGGAAGGATCAGGGATCCCCAGCCTAAGACCAGGAGGAAAGGAGGCACTCTACGCCAGCAGAAGCTGTCAGCCAAACACCACTGCTACCAGCAGCTGTCACAGGGCCCCGACAGCCAGCTGTGGATGTGCTGCCATCACAGAGTGCAGGGGCTGTCCAGGAGTCTCCCACAACCACCACCAGCATGCAGCCACCACAAAGTGCAGGGGCTGTCCAGGAGCCTTCCACAACCACCACCAGCATGCAGCCATCACAGAGTGCAGGGACTGACCAGGAGGCTCCCACATCCACGACCAGCATGCAGCCATCACCACCGGTGGTATGCCATGTAGTCTACCCTCCAGGGGCTACTGTGCAGGCTGGCCCCTCCACAACCAGTGGGCAAGACACCCACTCCAGGAACTGTGGCCTTGCACTCCCCAGGACAAAACACAGGGCATATTGTCCCCTCCAGATCCAGTGGGCAAGTCACCCACTCGAGAGACTGTGGCCTTGCACTCTCCAGGACAAAACACAGGGCATTTTGCCCCCTCCAGAACCAGTGGGCAAGACACGCACTCGAGAGACTGTAGACTTGCACTCCCCAGGACAAAGCCCAGGGCATGCTGCCCCCTCCAGAACCAGTGGGCCAGACACCCACTCGAGAGACTGTGGTCTTGCACTCCCCAGGACAAGGCACATGGCATGTTGCCCCCTCCAGAACCAGTGGGGTTGTTCCCACATCTGGCTGAGGTGCCCCCACCTACCCTGAGATGCCTACCTATTTGACAAATGATGCCCCTGTAGTGTTCTATCCGGATTGGTGCAGGATTTGAGTTGGGCCTTGGACTGTGCCCTATGGCCATGTGGGCCCTTTGAACTATGGACTGGGCAGTGTCCCTTTTTTATTGTGTATAGTATACATATCTGTTTCATGGCCAAATCGGATTATTAATTTTGATGTTGAACTGATTACAATCACTTTTGTCAATTCCTATGGTCCTTGCATTATTCTGCCGATTTTCAGGGTCAAATTGTTTTTGTAATGCAGCTGGTTGGGTGCATGGTTTGTGTGTGTCGGGTGTGTGTTTGTGTGTCACTCTCGTTTTCCTCCCACCCTCCCTTGTGTGCTAGGGGGCTGTACTCCCCATGGTCGTCTTCGCCTGCGTTGGTGTTCCAGGTGGAGCATAACGTAGAAGATCAGTTCGGGTTCCATGGTGGCCTGGGTCTTCCCTGTGTCTCCAATGGTGAGTCTTTTCACTTTTGTGCTCTGTTTCTGCCAGGCTTTTGTTGGCGTTGGTACCGCCCCGGAAAAGGTGGCAGATTGATGTGTCTTAATGTGGTGGGAGGAACTTTGTCTTCCGCCTGGCTGTGGCGGCTACCACCGTGGTGACTGTTGTTTCCGCCCTGGCAGTCAGTGTGGTGCATTGGCTGTCTATCGGAGATATCACCGCCATGGTCATAATTTGGTGGTAGTTACTGCCAGCCTGTTGGCGGTATTACCGCCACTTTATCACCCACCACCAGGGTCGTAATGAGGGCCTTAATCCTTAGGAAACAGTGAGAATGCTGTTAGTTCACAAAAGTACCTGGGTAGCGTCAAAATAAACTGCACGGGCGAGTGTACGTCGAAAAAGGCCAGAGATGCGTTGATTTCTCACCCGCAAGGGAGAACGTGTCTCGGTCCTCCTCCGGTCGGGCCACTGTTCGTCTTTTCTTCTCCCCCACAAGAGAGACGTGTCGATCCAGGCGGGCACCTCGAGTCTGGGCAGGCTTTGTGTGGATTTTCCACACCCAGTGATGTTGTGTCGAAAACCCGGTTGCACAGCACCACAAAACCGTGCTGCGTCGTGTCTGTGTTGTGATCAGCCTCTGGTAGCGGGTTTTGCGTGTCTTTTATCCAGCTGTGTTGCGTTGATCTTCAAGCCACAATGCAGGTGGAGCGTTGATTTTGACAGCGCGCCTGGTCCTTATGGAAGTAAACTTACAAGGGGACGCGTAAAGGTCGATGAACCTTTTGGATCGCATGGAGTATCCTAGTTAAGCAGTAGACCAATGAACCATCAATATCACTATAATCAATATCAATCATTGGTGAAAATCCCTATCTAATAAGAAATACCACCACTGTAGAAGAAGGTTAATTGTTTTTATTCCCTATTCGTTACAATTCTAATCAAAACCTTTATTCAACTTTATTGTTAATCAGGATTTATTAATCCTCACAAAACAATGGTTCATCAAGAAAATCTCGAGCAATCAAAGCAACAACATAAGTCAGCAATTCCTTAACATTTATGGAATAATTCAACAATTTAGACAAAAACCATTAATTTGGAAAAATCTATCTAAAAAGAGAAAAACATTTTAAACAACGCAGTTGGTACATAGAAGAAAAAGCATGCATTAGTCAGTCACATTGTTGTAGCTACCTATCCAAGATAGATCAGCAACGAGTCAGTCTTCGTTTCCAGGTCATCACTCATCAGCAAAATATCAGGCTCACAGTAAGCCCAATTATCAGCACTTTGGACAGCGTCTCTTGACGTCATCAACTTTCGCATCTCCCATCTGAATTTCCTTCCCTTGTCATGACTTTTTATGAGGGTCTCTCAGTCCATCCCAATAATTGCTAATTGGTCAACCTTATCAGAAGTTATGACTCTAAGCTATAGTTTTTGTTTACCACATGTTCACGTCAATTCAGGATTCAAGTTCCATTAGTTTGATTGGTTCTTCTGTCGATGAGAACATCATCCGGCTTTTCAGGTAACAAAATTGTTGCTCGCAATCTTTCAGTCAGTGCTTACATTGTTCAAGTCCTGGGAAAGTATGTTTAGCCTACACTACACATAATTGTATCAATTTGTCCTCATCATTTGTTCACTGGTACATTTGCAGAATTTTCTAGCAGAGCTCTCTCTGAACTCTGTACAGTTCAAGGTCGTTTTCTCCAGTTCCAGTCCTCGGCAGCTCATCGCATGTTACCGTTAAAGCAAGCAAGGCCCAGCGAAGACCAGGCCTCCAGTTTGGCTAAGTTAAGAACATGAATTATCATAAAAACATAGGTTATATCTTCAAATATGACATCTTAGTACATCTTTAATATATTTTTTCTTTATTTAGCATCTTGTTAATACAAATGGTGACCACTCCCCGTGGGCACATTTTACCCATACACGTTTTTTTCAAATATTAGTTTCTTTTATCAATATTTCTCATTAGTATTCATACCGAAATCATTAGAAATTTCTCATATTAGCATATCTGCTCCAACAATTTCAGCCGTGAAGCTGGTGGCACATCGTTCATCAGCTGTTTCATGGAAGGTTTGTCGAAAATTTCTCTGCACGGTGGTCTGTGCTTGTATTTTCAGTTTTTGTCTGCCATCTTCACCTTTCAAAGGCCCAGGAATTGGATTGGGCCCCACTTGGCAGGGCAGGAGTCTCATCAGAGAGTCAAGGTGCTGGCAGGGGAAGTGTTTAATGGCCCTGAGACTTTAACAACAGGAGGCAAGCTCAGTTCAAGCCCTTGGAGATTCTTCTCAAGCAGGAATGCACAACAAAGTCCAGTCTTTGTCCCCTTTCATGGCCCAACAAAACACAGTCACAAGCAGGGGCAGCACTTCTCCTCAGCTCTTGAGCTCTTCTCCTTGGCAGAGGTTCCTCTTGATTCCAGAATTGATCTGATTTCCAGGGGGTTTGGGTGCTCTTCTTATACCCCTGTACGCCTTTGAAGTAGGCCTGCTTCAAAGAGAAGTCTCTGTTGTTTAAGCAAGAAAATGCATACTTTCTAAAAGTGGCATTTTCAAACACACAATCTAAAAACCAACTTCACTAAAAGATGTATTTTTAAATTGTGAGTTCAGAGACCCCAAACCCTACATGTCTACATGCTCCAAGAGGGAATCTGTGCTTTAATAATATTTAAAGGCAGCCCCCATGTTAACCTATGAGAGAGATAGGCCTTGCAACAGTGAAAAACGAATTTGGCAGTATTTCACTGCCAGGACATGTAAAACACATAAGTATATGTCCTATCTTTAACATATACTGCACCCTTCCCATAGGGCCTATTTTAGGGGTTCCTTACATGTATAAAAAGGGAAGGTTTAGGCCTGGCAAGTGGGTACACTTGCCAAGTCGAATTGGCAGTTCAAAACTGCACACACGGACTCTGCAGTGGCAGGTCTGAGCTATGTTTACAGGGCTAGTTATGTGGGTGGCAAAACCAGTGCTGCAGGCCAACTAGTAGCATTTGATTTACAGGCCCTGGGCACCTCTAGTGCACTGTACTAGAGACTTACTATTAATCAAATATGCTAATCATGAAAAGTCAATTACACATACATTTTACAAAGGAGCACTGGATAGCAGTGGTAAAGTGACCAGAGTAAGAAAAACAGCAAAAACAGAGTCCAGCACACATCAACAACCAGGGAAACAGAGGCAGAAAGTTAGGGGAGACCACGCCAAGGATGCCAAGTCCAACAATGATGATTATTAAACTTTGTCAAATCCAGCAATACCACCTGGTCAGTGCACTGCTGTGCCTCCTGTGGCTCCACTGTCTAAGTAGAACTCTTTCCCTGGCTCCTCTGCACTCCTGACTCC
Source organism: Pleurodeles waltl (assembly GCF_031143425.1). Lineage (NCBI taxonomy): Eukaryota > Metazoa > Chordata > Amphibia > Caudata > Salamandridae > Pleurodeles > Pleurodeles waltl. Next base: position 1,217,620,787 of record NC_090444.1, on the reverse strand, counting down.
TGTCAGGAGTTCGAGGCCCTCCTCCACCCGCAGGCTTCTACCTGCGTCTCATCCCTGGTGTCTAGTGGGAGAGCTCTGCTTTCCTACTTGCCAACCTTCTGCCTCTATCCTTCTTTTGCTTTGCTCTGCTCTCTGCTCTACTACTGTCCCTTAGTGCTCCTTTTCCTTGTTTCTCTCTCACTCTGCTCTCTCTCTCACTTTCACTCTCCCCCACTGCTACTGCCCCAGCGACCCCGCTCCCTTTTTCGGCTCTGCCCACTTTTCGGCTCGCCCTCTTTTTTGGCCCAGTTTTTGTCCCCCATCCCACCTCCCAGCAGTCCTCTCCTCCCCCCCACCTCCCCACTTAATGGCGGCCGCTGCATGGCTGCACAGCGGACGCATGCTGCGGGCGCGCCATAGGCAACCCCGTCTGTGCTCATCCACGCTGTGATCACACCTAGTGCCAGAACCCCTGGCTTCCGTTCCCCCCACCACTGCCACGTACGTCTTTGCTGCGACGCTGCCACCCTCCCCACCCGCAACACCTGCCTCTCTCCTGCCTGCCTTCTAGCCTACCCGCAGACCACCCACGGACCCTTCTCCTGCCGGAACTGCACATTCACCAGCCTCCATGCTACAACAAAACACCCACCAAGGCACTGACACTGATGCAGCTGCACGCAACTTCAGGCAATGGTTCAACACCTGTGCCAATACTCTCGCCCCGATCAAGAATCCCTCCAATAGACACACCGACAGAAAGGTCTTCTGGTTTACCGTCCACCTCCATGAATCTAAACAAAGCTGCCAAAGACTCGAAAGAAAATGGCACCAAGACCAGACTATGGACAACCACACAGCCTTCAAAAATGCCATCTGCAGACACCAAAAAAACTGCCTCAAAGACCAAATCCACAACAACGCACACAGCCACAAGGAGCTCTTCAACGTCGTGAAGGAACTCTTCAACCCCAGCTCCAACTTCAACAACATCCCGCCATCCCAAGACCTCTACGACTCCCTAGTCTCCTACTTCCAGTGCAAGATTGCAGACATCCACGACAGCTTCAGCACCCAGACCCCCCTGGCAACCACCAACACCACTGATTCCCCTCCGACCAACCTGCTGCTCTCCTTGACCCCCGTCAATGACAACGACACCATCGAAATCATGAACACCATCCACTCAGGTTCTCCATCTGACCCCTGCCCTCACCACATCCTCAAGAAAACAAGCTCTGCATCGCACCCCAACTAAGGAAGATCATCAAAAGCCCCTTTGAGTCTGCCACCTTCCCAGAGAGCTGGAAACACGTCGAGATCAACGCTCGCCTCAAAAAACCCAAGGCGGACCAGAAGGACCTCAACTACTTCCGGCCTATCTCCCTGCTCCCCTTCCCTGCAAAAATAATTGAGAAGGCCGTCTACAGACAACTAACCCGTCTCCTAGATGAGAACCGCACCCTGGACCCTTCCCAATCCTGATTCTGCAGCAACCACAGCACCGAAACTTCCCTCTTTGCCGCCACCGACGACATCAGAACCATACTGGACAGCGGCAAAACTGCGGCTCTCATTCTCCTGGACCGCTCGGCCTTGTTCGACACCGTCTGCCACCACACCCTACGCTCATGCCTCAGCAATGCTGGAATCCACGACAGAGCCCTGGACTGGGTCACCTCCTTTCTCACTGGCAGATCCCAGAGAATCCGCCTCCCCCATTCCGCTCGGAGGCCACCAAAATCATCTGCGGCGTACCTCAGGGTTCGTCCCTCAGCCCAACCTTCTTCGACATCTACATGGCCTACTCGCTAACATCGCCCGATCCAACAACCTAAACATCATCTCATATGCCAACGACACCCAGCTGATCCTCTCCCTCACCAAGTACTCCGCCGAGACCTACCTCGAAGAAGGAATGAAGGCCATCGCCGAATTGATGAAGAGCAGCTGCCTCAACTCAATTCAGACAAGACGGAAGTCCTTATCTTCGGCTCCACCCCCTCCGCATGGGATGACTCCTGGTGGCCTGCCACTCTCGGAACCGCTCCTACTCCCACCATCCATGCATGCAAACTAGGATTCATCTTGGACCCCTCACTATCCATGACCCAGCAAGTCAAGCCATCTCCTCCTCCTGCTTTAACACCCTCTGCATGCTCTGAAAGATCTACTAATGGATACCCACAGGAACTAGAAGAACAGGCACCCAAGCCCTAATAAGTAGCTAACTGGATTATGGCAATGCCCTCTATGCAGGAACCACGGCTAAACTCCAGAAGAGGCTGCAACGCATCCAGAACGCCTCTGCATGCCTCATCCTGGACATCCTCCGCCACTGCCACATCACAGACCACCTGAAAGACCTGCACTGGCTCCCAGTCAACAAGAGAATCACCTTTAAACTCCTCACCCACGCTCACAAAGCACTGCAAAACACCGGACCAGAATACCTCAACAAACGACTCTCCTTCTACACCCGACCCGGCATCTCCGCTCCTCTGACCTCACCCTCGCAACCATCCCACGCGTCCGGAGAACTACAACAGGAGGTAGATCATTTTCACACCTCGCCGCCAAAACATGGAACACTCTTCCCACCCACCTGCGCAGACCAAAGACCTCCTTGAGACCCTCATGGGTGAGTAGTACGCTTTACAGATCCCCGATTGATTGATTGATTGAAATCCATATCATTTTACCATACATGAGTGGGTTGAATGATCACATTAATATTCATAGTGTTTTACCCCATAATTATAGCAATGCCCACTTATATTTATGAATTTATACTGAAGAAATATTGTTCAACACAACACCTTCAATTTCTTGAGCATTTTATGCCTGAGCTACTGATGTGACTGCAGGGAAAGTCAGAATTGCATTTGGGCGTATTATCTTTTCTTTAATATATTTTTTCTCATCTATGCCTCCCATGACCAATTATTAACAGTAGCAGGCAAACTTAGAAAAAGGTATAAATTCAGCTTGAACATTCATTGCATGAGCCCGTAGTCCACAGTGCCCAGATATTCCATTTCTGGCATTTGCCATCAAAAATCAGGCCCCTCATGTCATGACTTTCAATATTTATTATCAGCAGCTAAAAACAAAAAATTGAGGGCTCCCCTTCCATTTGTGAAGCAGTATATTTCAATGTTTACTATGTTACAAAGATAGAAACAGAGCATTTTATCACACACACAGGGACGCCTTAGAGGACAGAATGCAAATGGTACCAACACTTCCACTAAGCATGGCAGTTTTGCTCCAAACAGTTAGCAGGCAATCAATCACAGCCTGCCAAATAGGTGGAAATAACCAGCCCCACACTAACTGATAATGACTGTCTTGAATGATCACAAAATGGTTTTCTAAAGAGAAAAGCCTTAAAACTCCATGGAATTGATACAGTTAATTAACGTATGAAATTTACATAACATAAACAGGTAAAGGAAATATACTTTCTTGCAATTGTTCACTTGATGCCTGCTGACCATCAGTTTTAAAACCACAAACTTCCTGCAACATCAGCCATTCCGTATATTCTAAACTCAGGAAGCACTCCAACCACACTATCAGTTGTGCAAAGAGAAAGCACACACCGAAGTAAATACAAATCAGGGTCTCTAACATGGAAACCTAGGGCCCTATTTAAAAGGCCCCATCGCACCACTGGAATGTCACTTTTAGTGACTGTCTGGCAGCACACACTGCAGGGCCATATTGACGAGGCCACGTAAAGCCACCTTGGACTGTGTCAATGCAGCGCAAGTCGCAAGGTGCATAAAGTGCCTGTAATACCTCAGAAGCAGACATTATAGACAGCTGAAGACAAATAGGTCTCAGACATTTACGCCAATGTAACAACAATGCTGGACATACAAAAAGGACATGATTCAGATCATGAAGGCAGTTTTGGCAATAATTGCATTCAGCTGAGATACCATTCCACTTGGCCACAAGGACATTAAGTGGAAGCAACTGCTGCAGCAACAGAATCCAAAAGCGTCCCACTCCGTGCGGCAAGCTCCAAATAATATAAGGTTTCGCTTTCTTTGCTAAAATAGAATCTATTACATTCTGGAAACCCCCTTTTTTAGGTTATACCTCCTTATATAAAAAAAAAGCTTAAGAACCATGTAGCCTGCTTTAGACTGGCTTTTAATTATGGCGTTAGTGCAAATACCAAAATATAATCTAGTTGTAACATATCTACTGCATAATCAAAGTTTCTACAGATAGAGAACTTTTCCTTATTATCAACAAAGATCTTTATCAGGGCCCATAATGTGTCATCGTCGTTCCTCGATGGGCAGGCAACCCAGCGTATCACCCCCACCAAGCCCTGGACAAAGGCACTTCTCAAGCCCATTTCCAACCTTAAGGCTGTCACTTGGGTTGCTGAGTTGATAGAAGATAGATTTCTAAGGACACTACCTTCCATCATATCCAAAAAGCACCATTTAGTTACTTCAGTGTGTTCGAGCTATAAAGCAGAGAGGCTGGGATTTTTGCACGGTAAACCTCTAAAAGACGCAGAACGTTTCTCCTTCAGGTCACCCTGTATAAAACGATCAAATCTTTTGCTTGAGACTGCACTTTGCTGTAATTACTTTCAATGTAGGTCTTGTCACTAAGGTTCCCACACATAATCTTCCCCAGAAAGGTGTACGATTTCACAATTTCTAACTTTTGTGCTCCCGGGGACCATGTAGAAATACCATAATAAGGTCCTTTATTTCCATGAAAGCACATAATTTAGTTTTTGGAAATGATAATCTTTAAATAGTGGGCATCGGCAAACTGCTCCAATGTCTGCAAACGACTATTTAACTGCTATGGGGTAAGATCAAAGATTACTATGTCGTCCACATGGAATAAGCAAACTATTGATTTACCACCCATTTTCAGGGCATTACTCTCATTCTGCATTAAATGTCCGGGTAGTTCTGAATATATAAAGAAAAAAGTAGCAGGGCTGAAAGATACCCTTGCTTTAGCCTATTTGGCCTGGGTATTTTCTGAGAAAAACCCCTATTGCCACCTAAAAGGACTTTGCACCCAATGGCAGAGTGAAGGGAAAGAACTAGGTCTAATAGGGTACCTTGAATACCTAATCTAGATAGCCTTCTCCACAGAAAACCTTGATCCACTTTATCAAATGCTGTGGAGAAGTCTATGTAAGCCACATAGGTCACTCCTCCTCTTACTGCTACATATTTTTAAATAATCACCTGTAGAGTTCCTCTATTATCAATTGTTCTGTGTTTTCTCCTACATCCAGTTTGCTCCATGGTAATTATTTTGTTTTCTTCCACCCACTCATTAATCTGTGTGAGTAAGCACTGAGCAAAAACTTTGCCCACTGCATCTAAGAGGGCGATCTGACTGTAATTTCCTGGCAATTTTAGATCACCATACTTGAAAAGAGGTACTACAACACTTCCTGTCCAGGAAGGGGGATTTTTTTCTCTTTTCATAACAACTTTTAAAAATCAAGTATAGTATTTTTTTCCAGATGGGGGCATCTTGATTTTTTTACCAAAATTAAGATTTCATCTGGCCCCGTCACAGTTGAGGTGTGCATTCCTCGAATGACTAACTCAATCTCTTTTTCAGACGGAGGATCAATAGAATGTGCACACCCTATTGCCATTGGCCGTACCCACTCTACGTCAATAGCACCATAAAGTTTAGAAATAAACTCACTCCGGGAAGCCTCCTCAATGACCGAGGTGAAGGATCTAATTTGTAACCCACAACCCTCTGCAACCAATAACCAAAAGCACTCCGACTGACCCTTTGCTGCCGCTTCCGCAAATCAATCCAAAGCCCGTCACGCACATCTGTTTTTAGGTGGGCCTTCAGGTGCCTCCTCCTCCTCTTCAATAGAGACACCCTACTATTCCTTTCCAGGGGATTCGCCAAATATTGTTTCCTAACAAGGGCATTTATTTCCCTATTTAGTAGGAGAAGTGGGCGGGGAGTCACCTTAAATTTAAGCTAGGTGGGCTTTTGGTTAGCACATACTAGCAACTGCTTCACAAACCCACTAAATTGTTCTAATTCTTCTCCTTCCCAGGCTTTGAAAGTTTCGAGTGTAGCTTCAAATTTACTTTTCAAGCCCATAAGCATCCTATAGTCTCACTGTCTTCTGCCTGTTTTTTATTCAAATTTGGATGAAGAACCTTCAAACCTCCACAACCTGATTGGTGACATATTCACTTCCAAGGGAAAATCCAGCAGACTATGGTCACTAAAGAGGCTTGTCTATTACTTTTAGTTCACCCACAAAAAAGTATGGTAGTCATACTTCATCCAGAATTGCCCTTCCCCTTGGGGATTTATGGGTATATGATGCAAGGGAATCCGAGGGAAGTCTCCCATTAGCTATAATACAATAACTACTTTTCAGTGGAGCAAGTAGGAACTTCCCTATACTATCAGTTCTTATCTTTGGTGGGAAGACACTCTGGGAAACTTGCAGCGCTTCCTCTTTTTCATGATCACATATTTAGTGCCAGGGTAAATTAGATATTTTGCAATTTAAATCCCCTACCAATAATATATGGTGATCTGCACCCCATTGAGAAATGTATTAATAAATGAAACACCTTGATTAAACGTTCATCATGAATAGCTTCTGGTGGAATATAAGCCTTTACTAGCAAAGGGGGAGTGGCACCCGTTTCCCCACCACTGTAGAACAAGATTACTGCCATAAACAAACTGCTAGGATTTCTCTAACATTTGTATTTTAAATTAAGCTTGTTAGACAATAGACATGCCACTCTCTGCTTTGCATGACCCCTCCTAGAGGACCTGGCACTAAAATTCAGTGTATAGAAATCTTCAGAGAGGAGTTCCCCATCACACCATTTCTCCTAAAGACAAATCATATCTGCCTTTAGTGATTTGAAAAACTGCAATTTCTCTTTGCGGTTCTTTATCCTTGTGGCATTCCAAGATACAATCTTGAGCTCATTGCTAGTTACAGGATCTCAACAAGAGACTAGTTGAGCATGCAGCATTTAGAACACCAGGTAGCCAGTTCCAGCTATATTCTCCATCATCTAAATCTCGAGCGGGGGAGTGTACAAATTCCCTAAGTGAAACCTCTCTGCCATGCTTACTTAAACTTTCAGTCCCTGATGATCAGGCAATAACCTACTAGTAGAAGGCAAAATCAAAGAGGGGTACCGCCCACTACCCCCCACCCCGCTCAGATGAGAATCCATGCCTGCAACATGACTCTCCTTTATCTCCAACACTGGGACAGCATCAATGTTCCTACATTGCAGACATTCAGATTTTAGTAAAATCGTGTTAGTCCTATGCTTAGAATAGAAGAACAAGGAAACCTGGTTGATATCACTCCTTTGAACTAAACTCAGAGTCTGGAACTCCAAGAAACATTTAAACAAAGAGGATCTATTCAAGATTGAATCTGCACCGAAGAGTGGAATAAAGTCTAATATGCAAGTGTCCATATTGCATTGCATGGAGCTTGTTTCTTCTGGATTAGGCAGGACCATGCAACTCTTCTTCACACCACAAATTCCACGAACAGTGTAGCCGTAGGGTTCAAAGAAGACAACATACCAGAAAATTGAGTAGAAGCGGCCTCTACCACTGTTGCTTCTGTTAACATCTCCTTTATTGGGCTTCAAGATGCAGAAACATTGCCCACTGACAAAGGGAGGGATGGAACATTTCATGTTGGCCTCTCTGGGCTTTGTAAAATATCAGCCTTCTCTCTAAATCATAATTGCCTCCGCCCCTCTTAGTTCTTCTACGGTTGGATCTTTTCATCCCCCTCAGTTTTTTCTTCTTATTCTTAAACTTTAGCTGAAGTGCACATGTCTCACCATCATTTGTGCCCTGTCTGGTGCAAGGATTAAAAATTGAGGTTACTTCCTGTTCCACACCTCGAGATTTACCAACAGAACCCCTCACTGCAGGTACGGTGTCAAACATAAACCTTATGGAGCCAACCGGACAGTCAGCAGAGGTGGGTTTCTTAGTTTTTTTTTTACACTGTAGCTTTCCAGCTTAAGAACCAAAATCAACATGGGTACAAGCAACTTTAGTTTCAGACATTTGGGACAACGTAGTAGCCACTTCTGTAGGTGTTAACTGTTCATGATCGAGAACCCTATTTTTCTTGCTATTGGTCAGTTCCTTCAATATTGCCGTCACCGTATTGAAGAAACAATCTGACCTTCAACAAATGTTTCCAGCAGATTTAGGATCGAAGATAAGAGTCTTTCTAAACTAAGTAGGAAGGTGGAATCTTTGATCAGGAGAATGACACAGCAGATTATCACTAACTTCCAAATCTGGAGTCACAGCCAAGTGAGAATACAATGCTAGATGATTTGAAGGTGTACTACTAAACAGCTGTAGCGCCATGGACAAAGTCAATGGCAGAGTCCTCATGGGCTGCAACTTTTGATCCTTATTTTGAGCCCTGTATCTCCTGCATAAGTCTAGATCCAGGTCTGGCAAAGGAAAATCCTCTTTTTGAAACCCAACACCTCCTGTTTTAGGGAGCCCCTCCAAAGGTGGTTTAGCAGGCTAATTTACCAAAAAGAAAATAAGTAGTGGAGGGACCGGTGAAGAGCATAAAGGGGATGAAACCACAGAAGGAAAATTGGGGGGCCCTATGTGAACCCTGCACTTCTTTTTGCAGAGAAGACATGTGAAACTAACACATTTGTGTGTCCTCTTCCAGGGATGTAGTAGATAAGAGAAGCACCTCAGAACAGGACCCACTTGTGCTTTCAGGCCTCATGGCACCCTTTAACCTCTCACAAGCATTTGCCTTAGTTATAAGATCTTCCTGAGGTGTCTCCTCCTTTTCCTCACAGGGTGAAGATTTTATTCTTTCCCTTTAAAGCTGTAGCTAAATGGTCTCAGTTCTGTAGTGGATTGGATTTGGCTTTAGAACATGCCCTCCCCAGAAGCAGGCACCCAGATCTCAGCTTCATTGCAGTCACCCTGGTCCTCGGGTGCCACAAATGTGTATAATTCAGACGTATTTCTTATATTCTGAATGAGAAATAACCACCCTAAACCCCTTTAGAATGTGAGGGCTTGGTCACCACTCCAAATAAGGAATGTCCTGTCTCAATCGCCCACAGTCACTCAGGGACTCCCCTGCTTTCAGGAAGAAAGCACCAGCCTGCAAATCCTTATAGGGGCCAACTTGCAGTATCCTTCAAGCCAGGGGCATAGGCCTGGTTACCCTCAAAGGCCCTCCATGAGAGTCTCAGCTTCCAATTGTTTCACAAAGCACCACACCATAGACAGCTGGGCTTGCCCAACCAGTCCACCTCTCTGTGCTGCCCCTTCCCACAAGTGTTTTACTGACTGTTGCAGAAGGTAGAGGTAGAAGAGAAAGGGCGGGCAAGAGGGGAGTGGAGCACCAAGATGCACATCGACTGAATGCGCCCACCTCAGCTTCCTTTTAAGCTGCTCCCTGGGCTGGCCTCCCCTCATTGGGGGACACTGAGCGGAAGACTGCTTCCTCCGCTCACCTGTCACCCTCCTAGTAGTTGCCAGGCTGTGGGGACCAAGAATACAGGGGATTCAGGCATAACAGCTGGCTGGGCCAAAGCAAGGTACACCAGAACTCCCGCAAGCCAACTGGGGCAGAATCCAACCCATGCAGCGATCACTCTCTAGTTCACGGCTGGGAGGGATAGAAGAGGGCCGAAGACAAGTTCCACCTGTCTACGCAGCACTGGTCCGGAATTGCACCCAATCCATCAGGAATCCCCAAAACCTTCTGAGCCACACTTTCCTGACACTCTGGTGACCAAGGGTGGCAGCACAGTGGCGGTGTGAAGGCACATCGGCCTGAGCACGGCTAGCACCAGGGACACCATAGTCTGGCCACTCCCTGCTCCCTCACTCCTCACACATCTCTGCTTGGTTCCTCACTTGACTTGGCTCCATAGGCTAGCCACTCTCCATCACTCCCCATCACTCTGTCACTCTCTGTCGCTCCTCCCTCCCTACACACACTTCGCTCACCATTCACTGATCACAAGGTGCAGGAAATGAGCTCAGGTGACAATGTGCACTTTGGTTGCAACCAGAGGCATAGCAATCAGTAAAACTGGAAATATTGAATTATAAAGGTTTAGCTAAAAGTAACGCTAAAAGGCACAAAGCGCCAACTGAGGGTGTCTGGTTGCACTGGAATGGGACGAATTCACAAGTTCAAGCCAACCACAATGGAGTGCAGGCCGGGAGCAGGACCGAGTTTGGCTCGCTGAGAGTTCTACCATATGTCCTTGGTGCACGTTCTGTGCAACAATGCTTTACGAGGCTTTGCATTATTTGGCTTTGTCTATGATGAAGATGAACGGTGAGGCTTTGCATCGCTCAGTGTCAGTTCCAATGAAGCTTGCAGCTGTGAGTGAGGTTTTGTGGGGCATGGTGTTGCTTGGTGCTGCCTGGTGTTGGTTCCAATGAAGATGAGTGGTAAGGCTTTGAGGGCTTTGCATTACTCAGGCTTGGTTCTGATGAAACTTGCAGCTATGCCGTGAGGCTTTGCTGGGCTTCGTTTTACTTTCCTCTGGATGTGATGGAACTTTGAGTTAGGCCAGCAAAAGTTCTCTTTGATACTGGCCAAGAGTCCACGACCTGGGGAGGCACCTCATGACGATCAAGGATTCACTCCAGCAGAGGCCAGCAGGACTCAGGCAGGTTCAGTTGCAGGTCCAGGGCAGCAGTCCAGCTGAGCAGTTGCAGGGATGCCTCTGGAACTTGTTGTGTCCCTGTAGCTCAGAACAAGTGGATAGCCGGCTGTCATTTGGAGTCAATCAGGTAGCCAGGGATGAAGGGAGCAGGTCCAGTATTCTTTCTCAGAGTGCCAGGCAGTCCTTCTTCTGTAATGCCCACAAGTCTAGGAGTCTACTGAGTTGGTCTGAGGGTTCAATCTATAACTGGTGCCAGCTTTAAAGTGGAAGAAACTTCTACACTTCTCCCACATCTGGTTCTAGAATTTCATTCCTTTCACTGCCCAGCCCCGAAGACATCTGGGGTGAGAAAAGCTTGGGATCAGGTTTGTTATGAGTGTGTTGAGACAGTCCCTCCGAAATGTAAGTGGGACAGAGAACAGCTCCACCCCTCCTATGATCACCGAATGGCAGAAGAAGGGGGTAACAAGCAGGACATTGTGGCCCCATGCTGAAATCATCATACAAGAGCTCCTCACGAGCAGTCAGCAGTCTTCCTCTACATGGATGCTTCTGAGGATAGCCAGTCCCCCACCACCAGTTATGCAACCATAGATGCTTGTCCCACCTGTGCCAGACATACTTCCACACAGCCCTTAACCTACAAGTAAATCTGTAGAATTCCCCACACACTCCCTGCATGCAGGCATGTTTTTGACCTCCTCTCAATCATGTGAGAGCTAGGGCACTCCCCAGGAGGATTAGCTGTCCCATTTTCACTATTCTTCCTCCTACAATTTTCCACATGGCAATGTTCTCCATTAAGAAACAACCTCCTGGCCATGTCAGACAACTATGCATGTGAGGGATTGGATGGTTGGCATAGCCAAATCGTAATCTCATGGAGGATCAATTTTTCCAACAACAATCCACTCTGCAGGGGGATATTCAGGACATGGGAGTAACTCTCTGTGAGGTATTCCATCAAAATATGAATTTAAAAATATCAATTGACTAGAATGTTGTGATGATAAGAATATAGTGGGACTCATTAATGAAGGGAAGAATATTGTTTTTTAAGTGTGTTATACCTTTTCTAAAACAGAGTTCTATTTAATATCAACTTTTAATTATTTTGTTGAGTTTTGTTACTTTTTGTTTTATAAGTTGTTCTTTATTTTAATGTTGAGTAGTTGTAATTGTTTTAGGGTAGTTGTTTTTAATTTGGTAATATATTTAAAGCTTTTTTATTTTATTTCAACTTATGTTTTTTGGGAGATAGATGTTTTTGGAAGAAATAGAATACAAAATGTTTATTTTTTAATTGAATAATTAAAAAAACAATTTAATTTATTTGATTATGGATGATGTATTGTTTATTACTAATATTTCATTGATACGTTAATAAAAAACAATTATTTTTTTATATTGGTTAAGTAGATAACTGATTCAGAAAATTACTTACTTGTTTTTAATAATCTAGATATTAATTATATTATGTTTAGGTTTGCACCTGGCACATGAGATTTCAGGGTAAACACCTGAGCCTCGCATCACCTGGACTGCTTGAGTCCTTGAAGCTTGCAAAACTCAGCAGAGTTTCCATTGCCAGACAAGCCCATTGGCAGCTGGCCCCTTGAAATCTGAGAAGCTTGCACTCATCAGCAGAGTTTCTAAGGGAGGGCAGTTCCCTCCGCAGTTAGGTCCCTTCTGTCCAGCACACTTGGACCTATCTGCAGAATTTTCAGGGGTCATTGAGCCCATCCGCAGCAGGACTTTCTGATTCCAGGAAGCTTGCACCTGTCAGCAGAGTTTCTAGTTTGAGGTGAGTACCTCAATAGAAGAGCTACATGGCTGTCCCACACGTGGAAACTCTGCCATTGGGTGCCTGCTTCCTGAAATAAAGGCACACAGGTGGGAGGATCTAGGTGACCCCCATCCCTGGCAAACTTGCTGACTGGTGCAAATGTCTCAGACATCATACATATGCATAGGTCCTAGCCGGGAAGATGCTTTCCCACCCCCTGAAATACAATGGATAGTATCAAACTTCCAACATCACAAAACAAAATAAAATGATGGACGGAGTGTTGAAACTTTACACTCAGCCATATGCAAATCAGTCTTGACCCTGTTCCCTATGGGAACAGCCCAGATCGAACTGCTAGGCCAGGTCCTCCCTGGACAGGAAACAAGCATTCTGGGACCAGTTTCAGGGTATCACCCTTCATCAGCCAGGCTAACTTGAATCCAGTGGCGCAGCGAGCAAGGGACCTAAGTCTGGGCATACCCCTTTCACTTAGGGCGCACAAAGCAACATCACAAAACAAAATAAAATGATGGTCAGAGTGTTGAAACTTTTCAAACACTCACCCCCAGTCACAGATCTGGGTTGAATCCATTGTTATTTTGCTCGCCACGTCACCCCAGTTTGGACCCAGGATATGCAAATCAGTCTTGACCCTGTTCCCTATGGGAGCAACCCAGCGCAAACTGCTAGGCCAACTCCTCCCTGGACAGAAAACAAGCATCTTGGGACCGGTTTCAGTGTATCACCCTTCATCAGCCAGGCTAGCTTGAATCCAGTGGTGCACTAAGCAAGGGACCCACGTCTGGGCACACCCCTGCCACTTAAGGCGCACAAAGCAACATCACAAACCAAAATAAAATGATGGACGGAGTGTTAAAACTTTTCAAACATTCACCCCCAGTCACAGATCTGGGTTTAATCCATCGTTATTTTGCTGACCACGTCACCCCAGTTTGGACCCAGCCATATGCAAATCAGTCTTGACCCTGTTCCCTATGGGAACAACCCAGGGCAAAGTGCTAGGCCAAGTCCTCCCAGGTCAGAAAACAAGCATCATGGGACCGGTTTCAGTGTATCACCCTTCATCAGCCAGGCTAGTTTGAATCCAGTGGCGCAGCGAGCAAGGGACCCCCGTCTGGTCATACCCCTGCTACTTAGGACGCATAAAGCAATATCACAAAACAAAATAAAATGATGGACGGAGTATTGAAACTTTTCAAAACTCACCTCCCATCACAGATCTGGGTTTAATCCATTGTTATTTTGCTTGCCACGTCACCCCAGTTTGGACCCAGCCATTTGCAAATCAGTCTTGATCCTGTTCCCTACGGGAACAGTCCAGGCCGAACTGCTAGGCCAGGTCCTCCCTGGACAGAAAAGCATTTATGGACTGGTTTCAGAGTATCACCCTTCATCAGCCAGGCTAGCTTGAATTCAGTGGTGCAGCGAGCAAGGGACCCAAGTCTGGTCATACCCCTGCCACTTAGGGCACACAAAGCAACATCACAAAACAAAATAAAATGATGGACGGAGTGTTGAAACTTTTCAAACACTCACCCCCAGTCACTGATCTAGGTTTAATCCATTGTTATTTTGCTCGCCACGTCACCCCAGTTTGGACTCAGCCATATGCAAATCAGTCTTGACCCTGTTCCTTGTGGGAACAGTCCAGCCCGAACTGATAGGCTAGGTCCTCCCTGGACAGGAAACAAGCATCCTGGGATCGGTTTCAGGGTATCACCCTTCATCAGCCAGGCTAGTTTGAGTCCAGTGGCGCAGCAAGCAAGGGACCCACATCTGGGCATACCCCTGTCACTTAGGGCACACAAAGCAACATCGCAAATCAAAATAAAATGATGGACGGAGTGTTAAAACATTTCAAACACTCAAACCCAGTCACAGATCTGGGTTTAATCCATCGTTATTTTGCTTGCCACATCACCCCAGTTTGGACCCAGCCATATGAAAATCAGTCTGGACCCTGTTCCTTATGGGAACAGTCCAGCCCAAGTTGCTAGGCTAGGTCCTCCCTGGACAGGAAACAGGCATCCTGGGACCTGTTTCAGGGTATCACCCATCATCAGCCAGGCTAGATTTAGTCCAGTGGTGCAGCAAGCAAGGGACCCACGTCTGGGCATACCCCTGCCACTTAGGGCGCACCAAGCAGCATCACAAAACAAAATAAAATGATGGTCGTAGTGTTGAAACTTTTCAAACACTCACCCCTAGTCACAGATCTGGGTTTAATCCATCATTATTTTGCTCGCCATGTCACCCCAGTTTGGACCCAGCCTTATGCAAATCAGTTTTGCCCCTGTTCCCTAAGGGAACAGTCCAGCCCGAACTGCTAGGCCAGGTCCTCCCTGGACAGGAAACATTAATCCTGGGACTGGTTTCAGGGTATCACCCTTCATAAGCCAGGCTAGCTTGAATCCAGTGGCGGAATGTCAAACTTCCTACACTCAAGGTGCCTGGCTGCAGAGGGGATTAACTATTTCTGGAAACTCCAAGATAGATGCAAGCTTCACAGAATCAAGGGGAACATCTGTAGAGGTGCTCGTCCATCGCCAGAATCCCAGCTGGTGGTGGCAAAATCATAGCTGCAAAGGGACTTGTCTATCCCAAGAAACTCTTCCAATGGGTGCTAGCTACCTGGATTCCAGGTGGCCAGCTCTGGAGAGGTTGGGCCACACAGCAGTGAAAACTCCACTGACAGGTGCAAACTTACTGGACTGAAGGGCCCCGGCTGTAGAGGTGGTGGAAGTTGTTTTCAGCAAGCTTTCACCTATCTGTGGAGTTTCCATGAGCAGGCAAGCCCCTCGACGGCTGGCGTCTGGAGTCCGAGAAGATTGCACTAATCAGCAGAGTTTACAGGGGCACTTGCCCCAATTAATATCTTGCCTGCAGTGAGCCAATGAGGCTGTCATAACTTTGGGTTCAGCATGACATTAGCTGGCTATTCCTATCCTACCACTGCTTTACGTGCATTTGCTGCAGGTCCTTACATGCTGATCCATTACTGTGACATCAGACAGAAGCCAAAAGAGAACATCCATTTCACCCCTTTCCAGCAGTTCCATCTTGAGTATGCCCTCAAATGTATTTGTAATGTCTCCATATTTGCCCGAATAATAAGATACTCTATTGCACCTTAGATTGTGTACTCTTTTCTGTGCTACATTCTTACTCCTCCTCCCTCTCCACAGTGTTCCACAAACCCAATCCTGTGCAAAGCAGACTCACTAATGAACTCTCTCACTCTCTTTCAAATGTATCAAAGTCCTTCACCAGCTGCATGCGTAATGGCAACAACTGACCCCTGATTTAGTTAAACAGTTTGTGGTAACTCCTCCACGTCTATAATATTGATATATGCTAATTAAATCTATGTTTGTGAAAAGCGTCTACCTATTTACGCCTATTTTTGTGCTTACATTTTTCAATTCGTACATTTTTCACAATCCCCACTGTCCCAAAGATGATTTGAAACATTTGTATGTGAGAACAGATTGGACAAACATAAACATTTATTACACTATATTCCTGCATCATATACTCTTCATGAGCTTTTCCATTTGCACCAGAATGTGAGGGAAAGTCTGCTATAAGCTAATAGCACATAAGTATTGCATGATGAGAAGTCAACCCTTGGCTGGTCTTGCCCCACATTCGATTCAATGATTCCATTGTATTCAGACAATGTCGCAATTAAGCCCTGGAAACATGTTAATTACGCTGGCAAAAGTTCTGAAATTTGTGAATTTGGTGTCATGCTAATTTTGTGAAAATCCCTGAATTTTCGCAGTACTGAATTTTGAATCATTTTTAAGCGATGAAAGACTGATCTGCTCAAAAAATCTTCACTCAAGAGACGAGTTCTGCATGAATCAGAGTCCAACCAGACCTTTTAGCAATGGCAAAGTGGTATATTTGTTGAGCATACATCAGCTTCATTGACTGCTGTAGCCTCGACTTCACCAGCCATCCACTTGATGCCTGAAAGGTTGATGATGGACTAGACACTCTTCCTTCAAGATGCCAGATGGAGATCCTAGGAACATCATCAGGCTCTCACTTGGGTGCCATGACGCAGAGTCTATATCCTCCACTTCAGTTAATTTCACCTCTCCTGATACCCTCCTCCACATGGGGTTATGAGAGCACGACACTCACCGAATCAATCACATACATTTAGAGCCTGGCATGCTCCTTGTGTAATGTCTTTACCATGGAATGCCTGAGGAGAAAGGCTTCTGCTTTCACCAAAAATAAGTACATTGTGCTTTCCACGCTGGCAATTTCACCTTTGTCTGCGTTCTGATGACCAAAGTCAAAATTAACTTGTGAAGGAACCAAAATTGCAGAAGGAAGATGGTGGTGGATGTTGTCTGCTGCTTGCTGTACTTCTGTGCGCCGACAAATGGCACATACTTGCTGGTGGATGATTTTTGGACTCTGGGACAGGCTGTAGATGTTGCTTGGCTTTGCGGTGGACTCTTCCTGACTCAAATGAGTCCTGCCATGCAGCTGAAAAACTTTGAAATGACGCCCATGGGTAGAAAAATGCCTTCTATCTTTCCACACATGTGAAGTATTACTACATGCAGAATTATTGCTTGTGCTAAATTCGAAAGTAGCAATTATTATGTATGCAAAATTAGAAATGTGATAATTTGAGATGCAGTAATGCTGACATAGGGATAAGTGAATCCTCTGCATAATCACATGTGGGACCAGCAGATTTATTCCACGCTAAAAGTATTACTGCATTTGTGGTTTTTTTTACGCAGTGTCAGTCTGTGGTAAACATCATTCCAATACCAATGAGGAAATTGAAGATTAAACAGGCCTGTTTTTTGTTTTTTTCTGTGATTCAGGTATGTCACTGTGACTCAAGGATGGGATGGGTGGGAATGCCTTGCTTAGATCACCTGAACAGATAATTCTCTGCTTCCCATTATTTCCCTGCTAATGTTACCTTACAGATCTGAGTCGGGCATTGATGAACAGAGCACATGGCCCTGAAAGCAACATAATATTTCACCTTCTTCAGAGCACTGCCAACTAGCTGTAACTCTTTCTAGAGTCCCTGCGACTCGCAATTTGCAAGTCGCAAATTGCTATGCAGTACGGTGTCTCAGACACCGACTGCAACTCGCAATGGGGTCGCAATGACCCACCTCATGAATATTCATGAGGTGGGTCGCAAATTGCGGTCCCATTGCGAGTATAGGCACTCGCTAACATGGAGGCCTGCTGACGTCAGCAGACCTTCATGTTAGCGACCTGCTTTTAAATAAAGCAGTTTTTTTTTTTGAAGTGTAGCCCGTTTTCCCTAAGGGAAAACGAGCTGCACTTAAAAAAAAAACGAAACCTTTAGTTTCGGTTTTTTTTCAGGGCAGGGAGTGGTCCCTTGGACCACTCCCTGCCCTGAAAAAATATTTTGGGCTCCAGTCACAAACTGGAAGGGGTCCCATGGGGACCCCTTCCAATTTGCGATTGGGTTACCATCCACTTGAAGTGGATGGTAACTGCGATGCCATTTGCGACCGCATATGCGGTCGCAAATGGTATTGCATCCCAATGCGACTCGCAAATAGGAAGGAAACACCCCTTCCTATTTGCGAGTCTGAAATGCATTTTGCGAGTCGGTAACGACTCGCAAAATGCATTTCTGCATTGGGATACGCGTTTTGCGACTCGCAAACAGGAAAATTTTGCCGTTTGCGAGTCGCAGAACGTTTGCTACATCTGGCCCTATGTTTCCTAATTCTTTAATGTCATGAGTGCCTGCATTACTGCATTCTGGGCACATTGCTGGTTATAGAAAAGCATATTAAGGAATTTTAGCCTATGACCATTCGCACAGTTCAGTCTGGACATGGTCAATGGAGGAATCAATAAGCGAATAGTGGATCACACTCCACTTATGTCTAACGTGGTTTAAGCATCACCACAATTTTCATCCAGTGCGCTAACCTAAAGGCTTCAAGTTGCCATTGGATGTCAGAACTGCATTGGTTAACCCTAAAATGTAAACGCAAAATAACGGTATTAGTGTAAAGTAAAGACCTGGTGCGCGATCTGTCATGACAAGTTCTTGTTCTAGTACACAATGTAGCAGAGTAAATAACAGAGAAAATAAAAATATCAATCATTCACCCAGTAAATCAGTGCTAATTCGATTTAATATTTCACCTTCTCTTTAAACTGGTAAATGTTCCTTCACCAGTATTGCTCAATACTGTCATCTCCGAATCGCACTTTTACCATCTTAGAAATTAAATTAGGATTGGATAATTAGATATAGTTTATATTTCCATGTGAATAAAATGCCACAGGAAAGTTATATACCCAAAGGAAATAATTCTTTGAAATGTAATTGCCATTTTGCTAAAAGGCCAAAAAAGCCCTGTACTTTGCTAAATTAGTTGATGTTTCGTTCAAAGTAAATAAAGAACATAAGACTGGATGTAAAAAACAAAGGGGCAAATTTATGAAAAGTGCCACATCATGTCATGATGCGCCACTTTTCTCTTCACCCAATTGCACCCCCCTAATGCCATCATGTGTGTGGCGTATTTATGATACAGTGCACCATGGCACATGTTAGGGAACTAGTGTCATAAATTGTGACACTAGGGCCCATATTTGTACTTTTTTAGCACTGCATTTGCATCGCTTTTGGGTAAAAAAATGACGCAAATGTTGCGCTATAAAAAGTATAAATATGGGCCTAATTTGGCACTTTGCAGGATTAGCACCAAAAATATTGACGCTAATCCTGCAAAGTGACAGGAGGCCCGTTGAAAACCATGGGAGCCCCATTTTAACATCTGCATTAGGCAGGTGTTAAAATGGCTCTAGGAATGGCACAGTGGCGCCATTTCTCTGGGCCTCCTAATGTCAGAACTCCCCTCTTGCTCACATTATGCCTAGTGCAGGCATAATGTGACACAAGGGTTTACAAAGTGGCCCAATGCATTTCATAAATATGGTGCAGCGCTTTTGTCAACCTAACACCACATTAGCGTGGAAAAAAAAATGACGCTTATGTGGTGCAAGGTGGCGCTAAGGGCTTCTTAACTGTGGCCCAGAATCTTTAAAGTATTGTGTACGACGTCATGTATACCTTTTTCACTTTTGTAATCATTGCAAACGCTTGTAGAAAACCCACCAAACTTGGCATGATTGCAAGTGGGGAAAGAACCGAGAATTTTACTCAGTTTTCTTGGTTGTGGATGTTGATCTCCATTCTGGGATAAATAACTCATAATTGCCAGTAATACATGCAAATTCACCAGCTAGAATCAATAAATCCAGCCCTCCACTATGCTCACACTTAAGCTAATCGCCTAGTGATCATCATGCTTTGCCCATCATTTCTCACCCTATTAAAAATAAAAAGCTTAATCTTTCCAGGTAAGTTTGCTTTAAGTGGCATATAACGATTGAGGCAAAAGGCCCACAATTGTCTAACTATCCCCAAGGTCATACCTGTTTTATAAATTCCAATGATGGCATCCACCTTCCACATAAACCTACCATTAGCAATAGTATCCTTTGTGTACCGTTCTCTGCCATTTCCATGTCCAAGCAAAAGTGACATTTTAGTTGGTTGCCATCTTTTTGTCACTTATATATGATACATAGGCTAGAAACATATGCCTGGCATGATCCATCACATTAAGAGAAAAACACCAGTGTCATATATTACTAAAATGCTGATATGTTTGCCAACCTAAGAATGTTATCCTGACTGCCCACCTTCCTCCTTCATGTGAAAGTGACACACCAACAGGCTGTTATTGTATATTTACTCATAACACACCCACAATAGTATAAAACAACCAAGTTTCAGTAAACGTGTAAAGTAAATACAGCACTGTGTTAAATTAACCCACTGACATGCTTATCTACATCCGATGGGGTATCATAGGCAGCCACCTTGTCACATTGTTTATGTGAATATGTCAACACTAGTTCAAGATTCCCAACATGCAAGATAAGCCTAGAAGAGTTTTCACTCTATTGCAATGCTGCAATGGTGTACAACGTCTATTAACTCTACCAAACCACTCCTAAAATCACTATCAGTGACAGATAAATGTGATATTATAAATGTGAATTATTTATGTCAGTCTCATTAATCCCTGATAATATCCATTGTTCAGTTACCTATACACTGTGCTGTAAGATTAACTACATCGTTGACTTTTAAAACGATGTATAATTGCATTACAACCAAAGTAGGTTTAATTTGTTACTATCAATTCAAGGCAATAAACTGTGATTGTAACCAACTTCAGTAACCTGGATCTTTAAATCCTAAACACTATACTAGCTAATGTGGCTAACTCACACCAACCCAACTCCGGAAAACTCTTTGCTAACCTACCAACCACCACTCAAGATGGCCACCTGACAGAATGGACAACCCTCACCAGAAACAACACTGCAGCAATTGTACCTACCACCCACCCAGCTGCCACAATGGACCTATGCCCCCACCACATCTACAATCTGGGAACCTCACCAATTAGCACCATCCTGACCCACATCATCAACACATCCATCATGTCTGCCACTATTCCAGATGAATGGAAACTTGTAGAAGTGAACACCCTCCTTAATAAGCCAACAGCCAACTGACCCAACTGAGCAACGTCTGATCCATCTCCCTGTTACACTATGCAGCCAAAGTGATTGAGAAGGCCATTAACAGCTCACAAACCACCTTGATCTTCACCATCTTCTAGACAGCACAATCAGGATTCAGAAAGAACCAAAGTACTGAAACAGCACTCAACGTGGCCTACGACGGCATTTGAAACAACCTGTACTGAGGAGAAACAGTGGCCCTCAACCAGCTTGACCTCTCTGTGTCCTTCGACATTGTCTCCCACAATGCCCTCATCAGAAGACTCCAAAAGATTAGCACAAAAAAGATCTGCTCTCAAATGGATCTGTTGCTTTCTCATGGGAAGAACTCAAAGGGTCAGGCTGCCAACCTTCATATCAGATACCATGAAACTGAGAGGCGGTGTCCCCCAGGAATCGTCAATCAGCCTTGCTCGTTTCAACATGGCATTGCTCACCAAAATCATTCACTCACAAGCCACCACCATCATTTCCCACGCTGATGACACCCAATTCATCCTCTCCCTGACAGACAGGACAAACACCACCAGAACTAACTTCACCAACTGCATGATCATGGTAGCAGACAGAAGGCAGACCAACTGTGTAAAGCTCAACTCCGACAAGATGCCAATACTGGTCTTTGGCAATAAGACCTCCCTAAGGGATTCCACCTGGTGCTGGAGGAACTAGGACCAACACCCACGGATCACACACAAAATCTATTGATCGTCCTAGATGACAAGCACAAAATGACAGCTCAAGTCAACAAAGTGCACAACTCTTGCTTCCATATCCTACACCTGGTGCAAAAGATCTTCAAATGGTTGCCTCAGAAAACCAGATGGACTATCACACAAACAATCAAAACCAGCAGACTGGATTAAGGCAACAAAAAACTCCCAGACAGACTCTAGGCCTTCCAGAAAGCAGCCAAAAGAATTATACTCAACTTCCCACACCAAACCCACACCACACTGCACCTCAGGAAGCTTCACTGACTCCCCAATAACAAGTTCAGCTAATGCATACTTCTCATGAACACATGCAAAGCCCTACACAACACAGGGCCAAAATACCTCAACTGCTGCATACACTTTCACCAACTCACCAGGCACATATTGTTAGAAATGGGGTATTTGTTTGGCAGTCAGGTTGCCCCCTGTCAAAGCAAGACCCTCACTCTAGTCAGGGTAAGTCACACACAATCCAAATTATCCTGTGCCCACCCTCTGGTGGCTTGGCACTGAGCAGTCAGTCTTAACTTAGAAGGCAATGTGTAAAGTATTTGTGCAATAAATCATACAATAACACAATATAGCACCACACAAATACACCACACAGTGTTTAGAAAAATATATAATATTTATATGGATATTTGCAGGTCAAAACGATAAAAGATGCAATAAGGAAATGTAGAGATATCACTGAAAAGTGATATAAAGTGTCTTAAGTCTTTTAAAGCAAACAAAGTCTCTTTCAAGCGCAAAGTATCTGGTTCGTGTGAAGAATCTCCGCAAAAGGGCCGCAGAGTAGGAGAAGCGGGGAAACAATGGGATGTGCGTCGGTTTCTCGGGCCGCACACGGTCGATAGGTCGTTTAGTTTCCACGCAGGGTCGGCTGTGCGTCGATTTCTGGCGCTCGGTCGTGGATCCTCTTCGGGTTGCGGGGTTTTCAGACGCCCCGGGGTCTGTGCATGGAATCGTTGGCTTGTGACAAGCTCTGCATCGTTCCGGTGGGCGGTGTGGGCAAATTTCTCCCATACGGCAGGCGCCACGTCGATTTCTCCTCTGGAAGTCGGGCTGCGTCGTCCCAGGTCGGCTGTGCATCGCTCTGGTGAGCCGTGCGTCGAAGTTCCGGTTGCACCGCAGGTGCCGCGTCGATCTTTTTCTTGCGAAGTCGAGCGGCGTTGTTCCGGTTCGGCGTGCAGTGAATTTTTCACCACGGGACTGGCTGTGCGTTGTTTTTGGCAAGCTGTGCATCAAATTGTCGCTGCACAAGGAGTCCAGTTGCAAGAGAGAAGTCTTTTTGGACCTGAGACTTCAGGAAACAGGAGGCAAGCTCTATCCAAGCCCTTGGAGAGCACATCTTCACCACAGCCAGGGAGCAGCAAGGCAGCAGGGCAACAGCAAGGCAGCAGTCCTTCACAGAAAGCAGTCAGGTGAGTCCTTTGGGCAGCCAGGCAGTTCTTCTTGGCAGGATGCAGGTTCTGGTTACAAGTTTCTTCTCCAGGAAGTGTCTGAGGTGGTAGGGCAGAGGCCCTGTTTTTATACCCAAAAGTGCCTTTGAAGTGGGGGAGACTTCAAAGAATGGCTTAGAAGTGCACCAGGTTCCCTTTCAGTTCAGTCCTGTCTGCCAGGGTCCCAGTAGAGGGTGTGGCAGTCCTTTGTGTGAGAGCAGGCCCTCCACCCTCCCAGCCCAGGAAGACCCATTCAAAATGAAGATGTATGCAAGTGAGGCTGAGTATCCTGTGTTTGGGGTGTGTCTGGGTGAATGCACAAGGAGCTGTCAACTAAACCCAGCCAGACATGGATTGTAAGGCACAGAAAGATTTAAGTGCAGAGAAATGCTCACTTTCTAAAAGTGGCATTTCTAAAATAGTAATATTAAATCCAACTTCACCAGTCAGCAGGATTTTGCATTACCATTCTGGCCATACTAAATATGACCTTCCTACTCCTTTCAGATCAGCACCTACCACTCCAACAATGTATGGGGGCAGCCCCAATGTTAGCCCATGAAGGGAGCAGGCCTCACAGTAGTGTAAAAACGAATTTAGGAGTTTTACACTACCGGGACATGTAAACTACACAGGTAGATGTCCTGCCTTTTACCTACACAGCACCCTGCCTTAGAGGTTACCTAGAGCACACCTTAGGGGTGACTTATATGTAGAAAAGGGGAGTTTTAGGCTTGGCAAGTACTTTTAAATGCCAAGTCGACTTGGCAGTGAAACTGCACACACAGGCCTTGCAATTGCAGGCCTGAGACAAGGTTAAGGGGCTACTTAAGTGGGTGGCACAATCAGTGCTGCAGGCCCACTAGTAGCATTTAATATACAAGCCCTGGGCACATACAGTGCCTTCTACTAGGGACTTATAAGTAAATTAAATAGTCCAATTGGGTATGATCCAATGTTACCATGTTAAAGGGAGAGAGCATATGCACTTTAGCACTGGTTAGCAGTAGTAAAGTGCGCAGAGTCTAAAAACCAGCAAAAACAGTGTCCAAAAAGTGGAGGGAGGCAGGTAAAAAGTTAGGGGTGACCACCCTAAGGCTGTCAGGTCTAACACATATGCACTATTTCACTCTCACTTGCACACTCCATATCTGCAAAGGCAAACCTGGAAGTTGTTCATTCTCGTATACTGACCCAAGGCATGGAATGACCTCCCTCAATACCTCAGACACATCAGAACCTTCTCCTCACCTTCTTGAGCTTTACAAGAAGCTGAAAATTTGGCTGTTCGTGTAAGCACTTTGGGCCCACATCTACACACCTTGATACACTCTTGGGTGATCAGTGTCTTATACAAAAAAACATAACATATCACAAACTGGTGATGGATTGACAATGCTACTAGTAAATACAATCATTTTTTTTTCTTTTTACCTATTGCATTCAAATGCCATATTTTTGCTGTATCTACCTTCATAACTGTGTGTCTCTTAAACGAGAGAGTAAAATCTGTCCCTAGAAAATACTGACACACATAGTCAGTATTATACCCTTACTCGACTGCTCAGATTCATTAGTTATTTGCCTCTGATCACTGTAATCTCTGTGTTTCTACCTTTAATAATATCACTTTTGATGTACTGTAAAGCATGAAATATCAATATCAGTTCTACTTAATCTCCATGACAGTATGCATAGTGTACATTCTGGGACAACACATTTTCTGAATTCCTTATTGTTAATATATGTTCCAATACACTTTCTTGCAGTTGCTATAAAAGTACTCCAATATATGAGTTTGCATCCATGCATAAGTATTGTTAGAAACAGGGTTTTTGGTTGGCAGTCAGGTTATCCCCTGTCCAAGCAAGGACCCTCACTCTAGTCAGGGTAAAGGAGAATCACCCTCAGTTAACCCCCGCTCACCCCCTTGGTAGCTTGGCAAAAGCAGGCAGGCTTAGCTTCAGAGTCTAGTTGTAAAGTATTTGTACCAACACAGACAGTAACTCAATGAAAACACTACAGAATGACACAACACAGGTTTAGAAAAATATGAAATATTTATCTACACAAAGCAAGACCAAAATGACAAAAAACCAACATACATGTCAAGTTATTAATTGTAAAAGTAAAAGAGGCCTAAATCCTTTAGTAAACAACAAAAACACTGTTAGCATTGAAAAGTACCTGGGTAGCGTCATAATAACACGCACGGACGAGTGTGTCAAAAAAGGTTAGCGATGCGTCGATTTCTCACCCGCAAGCGAGACTATGCGTTTTTTCTCCTTCTCTGGCTGGTTCTTCGTGAGTCGTTTTTCCTCTCCGCAGGAGAGCGATGAGTCAATCTATGCAAGCACTCGTGTCCGGGCAGGCATTGCAAAGCTTTTACGCGCCCAGCAAGGTTTGAGTTGAAAATCCTGCCGCACGGTATCAGCAAAACCGTGATATGTGGGTTGCAACATTATCAGCCTCCGTCAGTGGGTGTTGCGCGTCGTATCTCCAGCTACGTGTGTGGATTTTCCACCCGCGATGCCGGTAGAGCGTCGATTTCTGCTGCGAAGCTGGCGGTGTGTAATTTTTTAAGCCGCGTCTCGGAACGTGCGTCGATATTTTCCCCACACGGCGGCCTTTGCATAGATTTTCAGTCTTTGTCTGCCAGCTTCACCTTCCAAGGCCCCAGGAACTGGATAGGGCACCACTTGGCAGGGCAGGAGTCTCATTAGAGAGTCCAGGTGCTGGCAGGATCAGTCTTTGATGGCCCTGAGACTTCAACAACAGGAAGCAAGCTCAGGACAAGCCCTTGGAGATTTCTTCACAAGCAGGAATACACAGCAAAGTCCAGTTTTTGTCCCCTTGCACAGGCAGAAGCAGCAACTGCAGGATAGCTCCACAAAGCACAGTCACAGGCAGGGCAGCACTTCTCCTCAGCTCTTCACCAGACAGAGGTTCCTCTTGATATCCAGAAGTGATCTAAAGTCTGTGGTTTTAGGTGCCCTTCTTATACCCATTTTGGCCTTTAAAGTAGGCCTACTCCAAAGGAAAGTCTATCTTGTTTGTGAAATCATGCCTTGCCCAGGCCAGGCCCCAGACAACACACCAAGGGGTTGGGGATTGCATTGTGTGAGGGCAGGCACAGCCCTTTCAGGTGTAAGTGACCGCTCCTCCCCTCCCGCCTAGTACAGATGACCCATCAGGATATGCAGGCTACACCCCAGCTCCCTTTGTGTCACTGTCTAGAGAGAGGTGCAAACAGCCCAACTGTCAAACTAACCCAGACAGGGAATCCACAAACAGGCAGAGTCACAGAATGCTTAAAGCAAGAAAATGCCTACTTTCTGAAAGTGGCATTTTCAAACACACAATCCTAAACCCAATTTTACTAAAAAATTTATTTTAAAATTTTGAGCTCAGAGATCCCAAACTCCACATGTCTATCTGCTCTCAAAGGGAATCTACACTTTAATCATTTTGAAAGGTAGCCCCCATGTTAACCCATGAGACAGATAGGCCTTGCAACATTGAAAACCGAATTTGGCAGTATTTCACTGTCAGGACATATAAAACACATTAGTATATGCCCTACCTTAAACATACACTGCACCCTGCCCATGGGGCTACCTAGGGCCTACCTTAGGGGTATCCTACATGTAAGAAAAGGGAAGGTTTAGGCCTGACAAGTGGGTACACTTGCCAAGTCGAATTGACAGTTACAATCTGCACACAAAGACACAGCAGTGGCAGGTCTGAGCCATGTTTACAGGGCTACTAATGTGGGTGGCATAACCAGTGCTGCAGGTCTACTAGTAGCATTTGATTTACAGGCCCTAGGCAGCTCTAGTGCACTGTACTAGGGACTTACTGTAAATCAATAATGCCAGTCATGGAAAGCCACCTACATACACATTTTATAGAGGAGCACTTGCACTTTAGCACTGGATAGAAGTGTTAAAGTGCCCAGAGTCACAAAAACAGCAAAAACAGAGGTGGTCATTACAACCTCGGCGGTCTTTTTACAAGACCGCCGAGAGACCGCCGTGCGGAAGACCGCTAGTAGTGGCGGTTTGCCGCTCGGCGTATTATGACTGTTGGCTGCTCTCCGTCCTTTTTCGGACGGAGAGCCGCCAACAGCCATACTGGCGGACGGCGGGGAATTGGAGGTTGCTCCACCGCCACGCCAACAGAACACCGCCCACCGAATCACGTCCTGTGATTCAGCGCGGCGGTGTTCTGTTGGTGGTGTGATGTCGGCGGAGCAGCCCCCATGGCTCCCGTCCCCTCACGGAGGATCGACGGAACAGGTAAGTCGATCGTCCGTTAGGGGTGGAGGGGCGTTGTGTGTTGTGTGGGTGCATGGGGGTGTGCGTCTGTGTATGTAGAGGGGGTGTGTGAGTGCGTGTATGCTTGCGGGGGTGTTGCGTGTTTTGGGAATGAGTGCGTGTATGTCTGTATGCATGTCTGTATGGATGCATGTATGTTTGTATATGGGTGTGTGTGTCTGACTGTGTTTGTGGATGTAGGCATGTATGTCGGTGTGTGTGCGTGTGTGTGTTGGTGGTGCCTGCGTGCGTGTCGTGTGTGTGTTCTGTGATGTTGGGGGTCGGGGTGGGGAGGGGGGCCCTGACACCTTTGGGGGGTGGCAGGGGTGGTGGGGGGTGTAGGGGAGGGAGTCGGGTGGGGGTGGGGGGTGGGGGAGACCCCTATCAGTGCCAGGGAATGAATTCCCTGGCACTGATAGTGCTTACCGCCATGGATTTCATGGGGGTCCCAACCGCAGGAAATCCACGGCGGTAAGCCGGGTCAACATACCGCCGGCGGTATAGTGACTGCCACCGGGCTGGAGACCAAGGTCTCCAGCCCGGCGGGCAGAACGGAGAAGCGGCGGATGACCATGGCGGTAACCGCCATGGTCATAATACAAAAAAAAAGACCGCCAGCCTGTTGGCGGTCTTACCGCCGCTTCTCCGCCTTCCGCCACGGTCATAATGACCCCCAGAGTCCGGCACACATCAACAACCTGGGAAACAGAGGCAAAAAGTTAGGGGAGACCACACCAAGGATGAAAAGTCTAACAAGTATATTATTCACATACTTAAAAAAACTATGGCGGTCATTCTGACCGCGGTGGGCGGCAGTAGCCGCCCGCCATGCGGTCACCGCCATTTGGCCGCTCTGCGGTCAAAAGACCGCAGCGGCCATTCTGGCTTTCCCGCTGGGCCGGCAGGCGCCCGCCAAAAGAGCGCCCGCCGGCCCAGCGGGAAAGGCCCTGCAACACAGAGGCCGGCTCCGAATGGAGCCGGCGGTGTTGCAGGGGTGCGACGGGTGCAGTTGCACCCGTCGCGATTTTCACTGTCTGCTATGCAGACAGTGAAAATCATGCTGGGGCCCTGTTAGGGCATGGGCCCCAACACCCGTTCCCGCCATCCTGTTCCTGGCGGTAAAAACCGCCAGAAACAGGGTGGCGGGAAGGGGGTCGGAATCTCCATGGCGGCGCTGCTTGCAGCGCCGCCATGGAGATTCAGCCCAGACAGGGGAAATCCGGCGGGAAACCGCCAGATCCCCTTTTCTGACCGCGGCTTTACCGCCGCGGTCAGAATGGGCAGGGAAGCACCGCCAGCCTGTTGGCGGTGCTTCCGTGGTCATCCACCCTGGCGGTCGATGACCGCCAGGGTTGGAATGACCCCCTATGTTTGCTGCACGGCTTGCATGTAGTCCATTTTAGATTCAACTCTTCAAGATGACATCTCTTTTCTGTGGTTACCTTTTCCACACTTTAATGTGTGAATGTGCTTTATATGCACTGTAGTCTGTACAGTTAGTTTCAGGGTCATACATTTCACAACTCAATGCTATTTATTAGAGCTGGCTTAATTGGTGTGGTCTCCCCTAACTTTTAGCCCTGTGACCTCCTGTGTTTTTGACCTATTTCTGCTGCCATTGAGGGAGCTGGGCACTTTACCACTGCTGACCAGTGCAGAAGTGCAGGTGCTTTGGCCTTCCAAACATGTTAACATTCGCTTCTACACAATTGGCATACTTAATGTACCTTTAAGTCCCTAGTAAAGTGCACCATATGTGCCCAAGGCCTGTAAATTAAGTGCCAGTAGTGGGCTTGCAGCACTGATTGTGCCATCCATCACAGAAGCCTTCTAAACATGACTCAGGCCTGCCACTTCAGAGCTGTGTGTGCAGTTTTAAGCTGCCATTTCGTGCCCCACTTGCCAGGCCTAAACCTTACTTTGTATTACATGTAAGTAACCCCTCAGGTATGCCCTAGTTACCCCCTATGGCAGAATACACTGTACATAAAAGGTTTAGCATGTGCTTTTTAAGTTTAACATGGCGAGATAGTGAACAAAATTGCTAAATTGGTTTCTCACTAATGCAAGGCCTATTTCTTTCTTAGAATAATATTGGGGTTGCAGTGAAACATCTTTTAAATATAACTTCCCAATGGGACAAAATAAAAATATGGAGTTTGGTGTCCCTGGACTCACAATTTAAAATCACAAAATATGGTGAAGTCGGATTTTAAATTGCAAGTCTGAAAATCACACTTTTAGAAAGTTAGCATTTTCTTACTTTAACCATGCTGTGCATCTACCTGTCCCTAAATACATGTATTGGGTAGATGACAGCTGGGGTTTGTGCATTCCCACTAGGCAGATACACACAAATGAAGATGGGGTCTTCCTGGACTAGGTGGGAGGGAGGAGCTGACACGCCTCTGAATAGGGCTCTGCCTCTTCTCACACAAAGGGATGCATATCCCCTGCACGTGTCTGGAGCTGGGGAGGGCAAGGAGGGGACCCTGGGGAATTCAAAGGAAGGTCTGGAGGTTTCCCTAACCTTCCAGAACCTGGGCACCAAAGTAGAAAAGCTGGAACCCAAGCCCCACCAAGGGAGTTCACTTAAGGGTCCTGGGGAGACCCTGTCACTATCAGGACCTGTGCTGCCAGGAGGGACTGCACTGGACCAATTTCTGGGCTGGCCTACTATACCCTGTCTACTGTAGTGAGAGGAGAAACTTACTCTAACCTTCTGGTCAGCTGTGTTGGCCTGCTCTTCTGGTGCTGCCAGCAAGGACTATCACTAAGCTGCTGCTTTGTTGTGTTGGCCTGCTGCAACCTGACGGTATACCAGAGGGGACTGCCCAAGTGATTCACACACTGTGCTGGCCTGCTGCACTAATCTCCCTAGGACCTCCAGGGATTTAACGTCAACAAAAGCGCCGTAGTGTGACTCACAAGAATCACCAGGAGACCCAGCTACTGCTGTCTCGGGCTGCCGGATGGCAACTGTGCCGGGAATCCCCAAAGTGTCATAGCATGACACCAAGTACAGCCCAGAAATCATTCAAGATGAGAGTGCTGCTGCTCTGAAACCAACCCTCCCTTTTGGGCAGTAAGACACTGTGGCCCTCATTTCAACATTGGTGGTATCGACCGCCTACCGCCGCGGCGAACATACCGCCACCATGGCTACCAGCCATCTACCGGTATCATGACCACTGACGGTATTTTGCCAGAATGCTGGCGGAACACCGCCGACAGTCATGGCGACGGACGGCGGTATGGCGGTGCTGCTGACAGCAGCACTGCCACGTTGACCGAATCAGGAGCAAGGATACGTCTTGGTGGTGTTTTGCTGGTGGACGCTGCTGCAGACAGTAGCGCCGCGGGCCGTCTCCAGCCGGAGGACCCCCTGCAAGCAGGTAAGTCGGGTTCTCTGACCGGAGAGGGGGGTGCAGGGTGTTGTGTGTATGTGGGTGTGGGTGTATGTATTGGTATGCGTGCATGCAGGTGTGAGTCGCGTAGGATGCGTGAGTGAATGAGGGATTGTGAGTGTTGTGTGTTGTGAATGCATGTGTGCGACAAGGTATGTTGGTGTATGTTGCGGGGTGTGGGTATGTATGTGTGAATGCATGGGTGGTGGTGGGTATGCGTGTGTGCATGTGTTTATATGGGTGCGCGTGTGGGTGTGTATATGTGCGGGCGGGCAGGAGCGGGAGGGGAAGGGATTCCCTGGCACTGATAGTGCCTACCGCCATGGTTTTCGTGGCGGTATGTTTGGCACGAAAACCATGGTGGTAGGCATGGTCGTAATCCAGAGGATGGGATTGTGGCGGCCATCGGGCTGGAGACCGAAGTCTCCAGCCCAGCAGCCGTTACCACCCTGGCGGTCGGTATGTTAAAGTGCCGGTTTTGGATGGCGGTAACCGCCATGGTCCAGATCCCATTTTTTTTACCGCTGGCCTGTTGGCGGTATTACCGCTGCTTTAACACCGACCACC
Source organism: Pleurodeles waltl (assembly GCF_031143425.1). Lineage (NCBI taxonomy): Eukaryota > Metazoa > Chordata > Amphibia > Caudata > Salamandridae > Pleurodeles > Pleurodeles waltl. Next base: position 1,217,589,198 of record NC_090444.1, on the reverse strand, counting down.
AGGGTTGTAATGAGGGCCTGTGTGTCTTCCTTGAAAGAGCACTGAAGCACTGACTCAGGCGCCTGACCTTGCTTTAGGCCCCTGCCACGAAGATGCACGACCTGCAGCACGGATCTCTTTCTGTAACACTCACCGACCATGGCGGGGGGGCTCGAGGAACTTGCACAATACCTCCTCCGACACCAAAAACGGCTGAGGAGTCAAGGAGAGCACCACATCAGCAACATTTTTCAACACCGGATGGTGCACCGAATCCCCATGATCGTGGACTGCTGTGCCTCCCCACTGCTTGCCTCTGCACACACAGCACCTGACCGTTCACCAGAGTGGAGCTTGGGAAAGGAGGCATTGCTGCATTATCCCTAAGATGGAGCACTGCAACTTTCCCTCCTCAATGCTCTCTAAGGAAAACACTGTAACTCTACTGAAAGAAGCACAGCAGTTTTCTTGGTCTTTTCACCATGGACCACGATATTGCTCGGGGCAAACAGGATCATCCCTAGCCCCCAGGAGTAGTGCACACCAACTCTGGTCACTGCAATATGAACCTCAGAAGTCCTGAGGACTGCTGAGACACTTCCTACAAGGATACCCTAATTACTCTAAGAGAAGAATACCAGCTTCTGAGCTCAACATACGGCAATGCAAAATGCTCTCTTTAGCATAATATTAGATACCGATTGGAGTAAGAAAACATTGGCAACAATGTTCATATGTTTTACCATTCTAATAATGCTGATTACAAAAGCATGTCTCATCTTTCTAATAATCACAGCTCATGCTTTTTATAGAAGAATACTATAAATTCAATAAATGTTTTGAAAATGCTTTCTTGCATTATTTTTGTGTTTACCTTAGGCATGCAAGAGTGACCAACAAAGGGGTTACTTCTGTTTCCATAGATTCCTTGAGAATCAGTGTCATGTTTGAGGTTGTCAACAACATCTTTACCCTGGTCAATTCAGGTGCTGGATGTGGTACTGTGAGCTAGTGGAGCTATACCAACACCTACTGATGATATATGTGGAATGAGTCTCTATATTGTCAAATTCATGTTGGTCTAATTCAAAGTCCTGCTATGTATGCAGGAACTAAATAACATTTTGATGAGTGTAAAATCCCACACAGACTAATGAAAAAACTGTTCTTTTAAGATTATAAACAATGAAATACAATAACATCTCTACCCCTGTGTTGTAAGAAAGTAGGCTAAGAGCCAAAATGGGGACTGGAACATTAACAGGCATAGTTATAACAAAATGATGCTGCACAGCAAGTCACCTTACTTCGCTGCGTTACAGGAAAAGGTCAGGAATGTGCCATGCTTATAAGAATACAGTGCATCCCTGTCTTTGTACCTGCACTGGCACCATTTTGGCTGCCTAGTGCCAGCTCAGGCATCCTTGCACTATGATTCAAGGGTACCTGCATTGTAAAGAGGAATGTTTTTGTGCATAAAGGCATTTTCCTCTTTCTATGTGTGCTGTAGAGTGCAGCACACATAGAAACAAAAAGTAGTGAGGAGAAATAAAGATATTTCTCCTTTTTATGCACCACTTGTGAAGACATAGCACTTTGGCACATTCCCAGGTCGACCAATTGTAGTCAATCTGGGAGTGCGTCAAAATCCATGGATGTTGCGTGTCAACATCCACGCAGCACCCATGGAATGCCTTCCTGCGGCAAAGTAGCACAATGCAGTGATTTGAGTCTTTTGAATATTTCTGAAACATAAATGCTAATACTGAAGCTTGTCATGCATCCACTAGGGTAAAGTGTAACTGGCATCAAAATGAATATTTAAACTAATCAAGTTTTGACTGAATGCGGAGGTCGCCTTGTCAATGAATTATGGCATATAATGACAAGAAAAACTCTTTTTGCAAAGTGCTTAGCACCAAAAAAACATATCTACTTCCTAAGTTCTCAAAACAGCTGATGTTAATATAACCCAAATCAATAATGTTATATATATATCCCTACTGGAAAGAAAGATTAAGTTATACAAACCAGAGTCCACCCTGCAGTTAGCAGGTGAAAAAATATCAGAAAAGAAAACATAATTTACAGTATTCATAACAGACCTATTGCCTCACCTACTAGAAGCCAGTCTCATTGCAGGCAATTCTACAACTTTGGAAAATGATGCTTGATTCAAGGATATTTTGCGGGGGAACCGGGCCACCATAGACCTGTACCAAGGTCACAGCTCTCACTGCTCTCTGAAGCTCCATGTGGATACTTGCAAACACCACTCCTGCGCTGACAGCAAGTGTTTATCAAGAATAGGTTAGGGTAGTGAGGGCACTAGACCGTTCTCACAGCCTGAACTGATCCATTGTCTGGCACCATTCTATACACATGTACAACAGCTCAAATGTTGCAGCCAACACAGACCATTCTTCCTGGAAGTGATACTGAAGTTCAGTGGAGTCCTGTAGAAAAAATAAAAGAAAAGTGGTGAAAAATAGAGCAGTGACTGAATTCCACATAGATCAATAACAATGTTAAATTGTAAAACATGGAATGTAGATATACACATTTCAAAGGTGTGAATGAACATGACGAGCAATAGCCTGTAGCAATAATGTGAGAGGTCACGTTTGCTGCAAGACCTCTGCTGTCAGTTGGGTCGGTGCTACCGTTGACTGAATTTCTTTTCTGAAGTGTAGTTCAGACCATCTGAAGTGTAGTTTTTCCTGCAATTTACTAAGGTAAGAAGAGACTAAGGGGCATATTTATACTCTGTTTGTCCCGGATTTGCGTTGTTTTTTTTTACGCAAATCCGACGCAAAACTAACTCCATATTTATACTTTGGCGTTAGACCCGTCTAGCGCCAAAGATCCTGGAGTTTGCGTCATTTTTTAGCGTGGACACCTTCCTTGCGTTAATGATATGCAAGGTAGGCGTTCCCGTCTAAAAAATGACTCCGAGGCATGTGCGCCGTATTTACACTCCCGGGCAAAAATGATGCCCGGGAGTGGGCGGGTCAAAAAAAATGACGTCCAGCTGCTTTAGCGTCATTTTTTAACGCCTGGTCAGGGCAGGCGTTAAGGGACCTGTGGGCTCGGAAGGAGCCCAGAGGTGCCCTCCCATGCCCCCAGGGACACCCCCTGCCACCCTTGCCCACCCCAGGAGGACGCCCAAGGATGGAGGGACCCATCCCTGGGAACTTAAGGTAAGTTCAGGTAAGTATTTTTTTTTTTTTGCCCCATTTTTTGCGCCCAAGCTCCATTTTCCCCTATGCCGGCGCTGCCTGGTGTAAGTCATTTTTTTTGACGCACACCAGGCAGCTCCGCCGGCTAACGTCATTCCATAAATAAGGCGCCCGCATGGCGATTTGGAATGGCGTTAGCCGGCGTTAAATTTTTTTACGCAGTTTTGCGCCAAAAAGTATAAATACGGCCCTAAGCCTTTATAGTCATTAGTGAGTGAGAAATGTCCATTTGCAAGACAGCAATACTTATATAGGGGCTGCTTTTGTTATGTACCAAGAACCAAATTAGATAACACCTATTTGAGTTTGTTGAAGTCCTTTCACCTAATTAAATGATCTTCAAACCTAAAAACACACCTTGCACAATATTAGATGATAAAACTGTTATCTGGGTTACTCTAGGGGCTTTTACGTAAGGTAGTTTGAACGTGAAACGTCTTTGATAGGGCTTTACTAATTTACTTTATGATGTGTTATTAACTTTAATGATATCTTCAAAAAGAGGGACCAATCCTTTTAGCACTCTTAAAATCAGTCTCCCCCCACGTCTCCATAACCTGCGTGGGATTTTTCAACCTTAATGCCTCATCTGGTTCTGTAGTGTTGTAGAACATCCTCTGCCTTTAAAGCTCTATAGATTTCTGCTTAGCATTGCTGGTAGTAAAAGTTCGCATAAATGGAATGTTTATCCGCGTCCAAAGATCGTGCACTTCTTAGCACTATTTCGTATTTACTAAGGTGTCATTAAAAGTAGCCTGCAGTAAGGTCTTTAATCGCTTCATCAACTCCAATACCCGTGCGGCTGAGGAAATCTACAACAAAAGTCGCTTTATAATTAGAATTTAAACACATGCATTTACACATGCAAAACCATTCCAAGGGTAATTAGCCCGAGTTACAGAGCAATGTTAGGCCTCTCACCTGTTTGTGACGGTAAATGGCTCTATTGGTGCTTGACAACATGTATACAAAAGGATACCGGTGTGATGTAAATTGTGAAATTACTTTGTAGTTGTATGCCAAAACATCATAGTATTACACAGTAGCAAATCCCACACAAGGGGAAGGCAAATGGGAGGTTCCAAGAGGGGCTTGGTGTGAAAGTTTGTGAACTCCCACTAACTTGTGAGTTTGCTGGCTTCCAGAAAGTCTTCTATGCACTCTTCCATCATGAACATGAGTGGAGATTTACTCCCTCAAGGGGCTAGATTCACTCCTCATTCAGTATGAAAAGAAAAGGGAAACAGAGCTCCTGAAACTGTGGGGTGCGGGGGGAGAGGTATTTCCCAGTAGAAAATGTTTCTCCATGGAGCACAAACATGTATGCTTGAACATCTGGCTGTCTTTCTACAGTTTGCAATTGTGCACATTGAGCAAACAACATGCTTCGAAAAACATCACTCAGTAAAAGGCCTGGAAATCCGGTGCAGCCTTTCAAGAATATGTTAAATTTAGTTATTATACATATGGACAAACATGATGTGTATATACTATACTGTTTTCAGAACGCAGAAAAATAATTGCAGCTACGGCAGAATTCGAGGGGAGTTTGCCTTAAATCAATATGCTTTGGGTATCCTGTTTTGGAGATTACCTTTCTTATTTCAGCATTTTAATGCTGAGTGTTCCAATGACATGAACATTGTAAATCTGCACTTGTGAACAATAGTACTTCATTGAGTGTTGATTTGTTTTGCATTTTGTGCCTTATGAATCCAAATGTATGATTCCCTTTGTGAATCTGGCCAAAAGGATATACCACTGTGTCCGATTTTTTCATGAAATTGCTCTGTAATGCTTCAAAGGGTGCAGCGTGAAATTACGTTTTAAAGGAAAGCAGTTTTGTACTTCTGTTTCTGTTTTTGCATTAATGAAAAAGGTCTATGCTTCGATAATCAGTATTCATTTGTTCTCTGGGTCCAAAGTATCTCTGTAACTGCATTTTCTGTGATAAATGTTTAGCATCAACTAGCTGCAAACTATCTTTGTCATTCTGTTAGCTCTCTCAATTAACCCATGTGCTCTTGAGTTATATAGAGTAGGTCTCTTGTGCATAATGTTTGTAATTTTAGAGTGTCATGATTTTTCAGAGCACCGCTATGCATAATTAACTGAAAGAAATTGTTCAGGTTAACTTTCCCTTAGAATAGCTTCTTCATGAAATCAATCACATTTTTGGGGTAACTCACTCATAAACTCTAACTCAAACCACATAGATTGAAAATCCGTCATCACAACTTTGAATCTACTTTGTACTCATTTGTGTACAGGTTCGCTTTTATTAATTGACACTTTTACATTATTTTCCAATAGGTACTTAAAGAGCTTTTTTTCAGTCATTATCTGATGACGTTTGCCACTGCTCCAACATATTGCACAAACTCTCACTATTTGCTTTTGTAGTCCAAACACAGCCACCAATTCCATTCACCTACCCTCCTTTTTGTCAAAAACCTGTCCACGTGTGCCTGTTGTGCTTACTCAATCAAATGTAATCTTGGACTTCTTGGTGACATTAATTTGCACATTCATAATTCCGAACCTATCCAATGTGTACTTGTTCAATACGCTATCCTCCTTGGAGCCACTAGGAGGTATCTTAAAAAGCCAAATCTTCCTTTACCCAATCTTTCAATCCTTCTTCTTTAACACCTTTTATGGTTTCTTATCCAACTACAGCAGCCCACACTTCATCCACCTGGAAAAATTCCATAATCATTGTTCCTTCATATGTATCACACTCTCATCCAGCATAAACCATCTATTTTGCTTTTCTCTTTACTTACCTAACACAGAACCCTAACACAAACTCTACAGAGAAACTAAATTCTTGCAAATTCATCAATCACCTTGCAGTTCTGAACAATGCCATGCTATACCCTCTCATGCACAATAAATTAATGAAACCAAAGGTGAACATTCCCATTCTACTATGAAGCATCTCCTCTTTGATTCCATTAAGGTTCAATATGTAACTGCAATAGCCTCGTCTTTAACGTCTTGAACATGTCTCAATGTTGCTTCTATGACATATGCAGTAGCATCATTGTATCAGGCATCAATCATTATTTTAGTGTGACTGCTAATGCAGGGGAACTTTTTATGTCAGACTTTATTATTTTTAATATTTCTCAGAATTTGTCTTTCCAGCTAAATCTTTTTTTTAACTGCTATTGCGTGTGTGTGGTCTTTCTTGTAAAGTTGTTTACAAACTTAGCATACTATGTTATGAGTCCCAAAAATAATCGCACTTCATCCTTTTTGTCAGTTTTACATTCTGAATGTTGTCTATTCGTTTGTTCCGTGGTCTCAAACCACATTTATCAATGATATCCCATCATTTTGTTACACTCACAGCTTTAAGTTTAAATTCTTTGTCTTTCTTTGTTAAAACGTATTCTTTCAAACTGTGTAAAACCTTTGACAATTGTGCATCACATTACCTTTCACATTCTAAAAAGAGCAAAGTGTTTCCTGTCAGTAATGTACACCATCAACATCTTTGAATATGTTTTTCATCATCCTTGGAAGCACTGCTGAGATGATTCCTGCTCTAAGGGCATGCTATTGGGCTGCTATGCCTGAAGGGCTCTACCAAGAATGTAAGATAGTGCCATCTCAACATGAGTCTGATGATAAACAGATTGAAGAGCTAGTAGAGAACCAGTTAGTTTTGCCGAAAGGCTAAAGCATCTCACCAATATTCAGAAAAGGATATCTTGGTACCAAAATTGAATTACTAAGATCTCAGAGTACAGCATGCACCACTCTTACCTAATGGTCGAGTTTGTGTACTTCACAATCAGAATGAGCCATTCAAATGCATTAAGTTCGCCAATTATGCTAGCCTCACATAATTCGTCGACTTATTCTTTCCCTTGTTCTCCACAGGTTATCTGTAAATGTCTAACATTATAAACATTTAGTTCAATACCTTGTCTTAACACAGTTTAAGTTTAGTGTGTAAATCATTTTAGTTTTCCCAACTAGTCATGAATGGTGGTGTATCATGTCATCAAAAATGTTTCTGCAGCATTGCAGTGCAGTTTCTTGAAGTACATCCACTGCATATAACTATAAATGTAAATGTCTTATCAACATATATGCGTATTTGGCCATTTCATCATGATAGGGCTCCAGTGTGACAAAATCACAAACCACTGGGAATCATATCTACAGACACATGATGGATCGGTGAGCTCATTTGCATATAAGGTGCGCTTTCCACAGCTCAAACACTAACTCAGTAATTGTAGATGTTTGTGCCTGTAGCCTGGAAACATGACACACTGGTTATAAACCTGTGCTTCTGACCTGTGTAGCATCCAGTTCCTTCACCAACTTGCACACTTTCCAACAATTAGCGCATGAGCTGGATACAAGTCCCATTTTGCGCTTGCACTCCATTCATGATAAACCTCTAATATTAATTGTTCTATCACTTCCATACCGCTATCACTTGCAGCGGGTTATTATGATCCTGACCTGACCACTAAGCCATACTAAGATTCGTATATCACCAAGTAATTATTTCAGAACTCCAAAAATTCTCTTAATATTGTTTTGCCTATTGGTTTATTTCTGGCCTGTGACCCCCACCTAGGGCTCGGAGATTTGTTTTTCATTTGCCAAATCGATCTGAGAAGCAAGAACTAAAATCTGGTTAATTGTAAATTTACTCCATTATGAATCAGTTGGACATATGTCGCCAGATTCAGATCTGGAAATCAAGAATCAATTGATTTTTTGTCATAAAGGTATCTGTTTTTTCATTGATCAACATTTTTTTCAAAGACTGATTGGTCTTTGCGATGAGAAATGTATTTAATTGCTAATCATCAATTCGTGTTTGCTACAAATCATTTTCTTTTAAAAATGATTAGGTCTGCAATGACAGCTTTAGATTTCTGGCATACTCATGTAATGAAGAACGGTTCTGTCGCCTTTCCCTATCCATTTTTCATAGTCTCCTTTTTTTAATTTTCCTATTTGCACTCTATCTACCATTTATCTTTGCTCCCAGTGCCCTATCAAATGGAGTGTGCCAATGATGGCAAAGTGAGACGGCTTTGCAGTTGTTTTTTCAGGTCGTTAGAACTGATTCCCTGTTCCACCTCCCATACGAACTTACAATGCACGATATATGCAAATAATAAACATGGTCAGATTCACTCTGCCCTCGGATTCCCACTTTACAGTTCACTACTCACATAGTTTGTGTTCTGAAAATGCAGCAGAAACTTTTAATGAGCCTATATTTGTTTCTAAAATCGAAGTGAAGAAGAAGCAGAACGTGATAGAGTATTTGTTAGCAGTTCATTTGATCACCTATTCTAGTTAAACCTGAAATGACAACTAAAACAAATAAGTAACTGCATTACACTCTTTACCCCATCCTCCTTTAATAATACATCACATAGGTAGTATAGTGTCCTGCTGGACACGTTCTAGTGTTTCACCAGCCACTCGGCTGAGGGCTGGCATTACACTCACACCCCACACCCATCCAACACAGGTGTCAGAAGTCAGGTGACCCTGCCAATAAAAAGGTCTGGGCGCACGTGCGCAAGGCCAGTCCCGAGAACCATGCTACTGTGTTTGCGTCACCTTATTTGGTAGCATGAGGGCCTAGGGCCCCCAACACTGCAGTGGCGACGAGGGTCAACAACTCCACGTGGGCACTGGCAGCAAGTTTGATATTGCTCAAAGGAATTGCCTGTGCCTGAGGCAGCTCCGCATGTGCTGTCAGTATGAATGCCACCCTGTAAAGAGAGGGGGATGGGAACACTATCCCACTGAGCATGAGGTGAGCCCAGGGGTATGAAGAAAGCCCCTCTGGCATTGAGCAACGCGGCCCACAGCACTGAGAAGACGGCTGAGACCGCGAACAGAGAAGCGCTACAGTGCTAAAATGCACCCACAAGGCAATGCAGTTCAGGCCGTCCCCCTCCTCCCCCAGCATGCACCCACCGGCGGTATGGCGGCCACAGCCCTGCCCGGACGTCTGTGATCGCCGCGAACATGATGGTGTTATTGCGCACCTAAAGAAGTTTGGAGTAATGCCCAAGGCCACCCACCCCACTGCTGTGTCAGCAAAAACAGCCCGAAGCGTTAGGGAAGGCTGCCGCGGCCACAACATCAGAGACGCGATGGTGCTGTCCTGCACCAACAGAAAATGCCCAAGGGCACCCCACCTCTTCCAAATGATCATGCCAGAAGTGCAGCCCGCAGCGTGAATGAAGACTGCTGCGGCCGCGGAAGGCGCAAGGGTGCTGTTGGGCACAAAGAAGATATTTAAAAACAATAGACGGGCCGCCCCTGTCCCCACCCCTCCAGGAAGCTAACGCGGCCCGCAGCATGGGGGAATGCTTCTGCGGCCGCGCCATGAGGTGCTGACCTGCACAGAGGCAGGGGAGGGTGCCCAGGGCCTCCCCCCTTCGAAATGAAGAGCGAGGAGACTGGCCTGCAGTGTAGAAGAGGACTGCTGCGGCCGCGTAGATGGAGGGTACATTGGTGCAGACACGCACCAAAGTGGGGTCAAATGCCCAGGGTCTCCCCCCGCAGAGCATCGTGCAGTTTGCCTGCCTCATCCCCCGAGGCTGTGCTCTTTTTTTGTTGGAAAAAAAGAGGACAATAGAAAGGAATGAAGAAAAGAAGAAAAATAAAGCAAACTGCACTTACCTGCAGCTCTGGACACCAGCAGAAGCCTCCACCATCCTGATGAACTCCTCCCGGACAGCATGGCTCCTCTCCATGTCAGAGTTCCACAAACGAGGCCCGTAGCAGGAAGGACTGTCTTCAAGCTGAAAGGAAGCACCACAGTGGCATCAAGTGGCCAAAGAAAGGTACTGCACCCTTGTTTCTAATTTACCAGGGAAACAAGCCTTGGTGAAAGCAAGTTTTACAGCAACACCCCCAGAGAGTGACTGCGCAAGACCAGCAGCATGCCCACGGACGGAAACTGTACAAAAGACGGAGAGCAAAGTGTACAAGCGCCTGACAGCGAAGGAGAAGACTGCAGCGGTCCCAGCCTTGCTGCAACAGTGAGAAATGGACTTAAGTGCCACGCGAGGCAATAGGAGGGTGCGCATGGCCTGCGCAGCCCTGGGGGCCGTCCGCCGCCACCGCCGAAAGAACGCCACATGCCCCAGTAGTGATGGACATAACCGCAAGATAAGCAAGGGACATGCCAGACGTCAACGAAGGATGCCCAGAAGGAAAAGAGACAATATCAGAGGTGCACAGAGAGCTGACAACATGGGCAGGAGCCTGAGAAGATGGACAGAGCACCCAAGAGCATGACGTAACGCATGGGACAAGAGACCGTGCCAACCGGACACACAGCAACAGAAGATGGCCACCGTTGGCCCATCATTGAGCAGGTCAGCAGAACTGACCGACCCTGCCAAGCAAATGGAGGCAGGAGTGGCTGCCGCAATAGTGCAGTCTCGAGGCGCAAGAGTGGTGCCCTGGAGTGAAGACACAGAGTAAGAGAGTGACCCTCCTGCCATGGAGCGGTCCACCAAGAAGATCCTGGAACGGACCAGACCTGTAAGAGGTCAGATGAGTGAGTAGTTCAAGTCCTAACCGCAGAACTCAGCCTGCGAGAGGCTGTAACAGAGCAAGATGCACTGACAGACATGGAGTGAAAGGTCCATGTGACGCAGCATGCAATCTATGGCACAATGCCACACCAAGGAGGAAAGAGGAGAAGAGAGCATGGCACGATGCCACAACAAGGAAGGACAAGAAGAAGAGAGGAGTGTGGCAGACCGGTCACACCACAGATCAACTCCATCACAGGTGCGCAAGCAGAAGAGCAACACAACTGAGGACTTGTGCAAGCAGAGAAGAAGGTATCCATCGGCACAAGACAGCCACCGGGGTGAGCAGACGTCACTGAAGACAGCTATGTGGGTGGACCCCCACGCTTCTCGGTGCGACCGTCCTGCCACTTGTCACTGGCTGCTTGGCTGCGATGGCATCCCTGTCGCCAACTGCACAGGCCAGGCAAGACCCGCCAGTGGCCACGAAGTCCGTCTAGTGATCCTTCCGCTGACGAAGATGCCACCACCTGTTTGATCTGCAGACGGATGAAAAAAAAAGATCACCATCTTGATGAGGTGCATCGCCCAAACACCGAAGGAGCACAGCACCACCTGAGTGGAGTCAGCAACAAGAACCGACGCTAACCAGGCATCTGTGGCACTGTGGAAACTAACCACCTGAACACCTGCCATGAGCCCCGTGATCAAGACACCTGCAGGTGAGAGCAGACCAGACCATTTGAACCATCCACCCATGGGGTTGCACAAGACTAGGACATGGCCCTGTTGGGAGTTCAGTGCAACACCTTTGGCGCTGCCTACTTTGACCCGCACAGCCCACGCAGTCCCATGGCAATCCAGGAGCAAGGGCCTTCAGGGAATTCCTGTGAGAGAGGAATCACCCTGCGAGAGATGCGTCTGAGACAGTGCCACATCAGGCATTGGGAAGCACGGAGGTCTCATACAGAGATTGGTCACCCAAAGGCTGTCGCATTATGGCCAGAGCACCTAAATCCTGACAGCTTGAGCAAGCTGACCCTGCATCAACCACCATTGTGGCCCCATGTGAGATTAGGATGTGGTCCTCTAGGCGGTTCCTCTGCGACGCATTTGCTTGGCCTGCGATAGGCCGGTGCAGTCCACACAGTCCCGTGGCAGCCCACCAAAGGGCCTTGAGGAGACTCCTATTCGATGGAGTTCTGGCATGAAAGGGAAGCCGGCCTCCGCTCTGCCGCTGGACACCCAGGTGCACCAGGCCTCCACGTCATCTGCAGTCTTAGGAGGTGTACAATCTCCAGAGCCAGAATGCCTTCCAGTACTGTGTACAGTGGACTCCCCACTGCTCCAGATTCACCCGCATCGGAAGTTGTACATAGACTTTGACAACATAAGCCCAGGCGGGACCGGACCGACAATCCCCAGCGAACTGTGAGGTCATGAACAAGCGACTGAAGTATCCGGATGTCATCTGGACTGCTGTTCGTGTCCAGCGCTGTTGGAAAATGGGTTATTGGTAAGGGCAGGTAAGTACCTACACTTAGCAATAGGCCACCAACCTCCACTTAGGTCCAGTTGGTCTCAGTAAATTAAACCCAGCTCAACCCTTGGTAGCTTGGCAACGAGCGACAAGGCTTAACTTAGGAGACAGAGAGTAAAGCATTCAAATATCAGAAAACAGTAATTAAATAAAACAGGGGAAACAGTTTAAAAATTCAAAATCAATTTATAAACATAGATTATATTTTTATCTTTAAAATGACACAAAAACTAATCAGTAATAAGGGGAACCGGAGATATGAATTTTTAAAGAATTATTATTTTCTGGCGCCTAGAAACAAAAAGCACCAATCTGGTCATCTGGTCGCACCTCGACCGGGGCAAAGTCAAAGTTTAAGGCCGACTGCGATGGAGCCCGGCTCGGCTACAGCCCGCGGGAGGCCACAGTCAAAAGTTTACCTTCGGACTTAGTCGTTTTTCTGAAGATTTTCTTCAGCGGGACGAACCTGCCAGTCCAGTCCGACCTCCTGGAACTCTTCTCCAGATACACGTCGCGGGAACCCTCAGTGGAGATTTTTACCTTCGGACTTAGTCATTTTTTCGAGGTGAAAATCCTTCGACTGGGGCAAACCTTGATCTTGATCCGACGTCCTTGGAGCCCTCCTCGGATACGCTGGCTCGGAGGTCCCGGTCAGCTTCCTACGTTCAGACTTAGGGCCATATTTATACTCTGTTTGCGCCAAATTTGCGTCGTTTTTTTCGATGCAAATTCGACGCAAAACTAGCTCCATATTTATACTTTGGCGTTAGACGCGTCTAGCGCCAAAGTTCATGGAGTTAGCGTAATTTTTTTGCGTGAACACCTTCCTTACGTTAATGATATGCAAGGTAGGCGTTCCCGTCTTAAAAAATGACTCCGATGCTATTGCGTCGGATTTATACTCCCGGGCAAAAATGACGCCCGGGAGTGGGCGGGACTAAAAAACCTGCATTTGCGCCGGATTTTAGCGCCTGGGTCAGGGCAGGCGTTAAGGGACCTGTGGGCTCAGAATGAGCCCAGAGGTGCCCTCCCCTACCCCCAGGGACACCCCCTGCCACCCTTGCCCACCCCAGGAGGACACCCAAGGATGGAGGGACCCACCCCAGGGACATTAAGGTAAGTCCAGGTAAGTCATTTTTTTTATTTTTTTTTGTGGCATAGGGGGGCCTGATTTGTGCCCCCCTACATGCCACTATGCCCAATGACCATGCCCAGGGGACAGAAGTCCCCTGGGCATGGCCATTGGGCAAGAGGGCATGACTCCTGTCTTTGCTAAGACAGGAGTCATTTCAATGGGGGATGGGCGTCGTAAAAAAATGGCGCAAATCGGGTTGTGGCGATTTTTTTGCCTCAGCCTGACTTGCACCATTTCTGGACGCCCATACGCCATTTTCCCCCTACGCCGGCGCTGCCTGGTGTACGTCGTTTTTTTTAACGCACACCAGACAGCGCCGGCGGCTAACGGCGACTAACGTCATTCAATAAATACGGCGCCCGCATGGTGCTTCAGAATGGCGTTAGCCGGCGCTAATTTTTTTGACGCAAAACTGCATTGGCGCAGTTTTGCGTCAAAAAGTATAAATATGGGCCGCAGTGTCTTTTTTGGAGATTTTCTTCACCGGGACGAACCTGCAAGTCAGGCCGGGTCACGGTTGAGGCAAGCCGGCTAGAGTTGCCACGGCAGGTCGGTCCCTCTATGGAGCTTTTTTTCAAAAGTTCTCCAAACTTCTCCAAACTTCTGGATCTTCTCCCAAATGTTCCTTTAATGTTCTTTTGGGGTCCACAGCTCACCCCAAGGTTCCAGAAGCTCTGAAATGATCCTTGGGGGTGTGGACTACAACTCCCAGAATGCACCTGGTGCAAACTCCTTTTTGGCCAATGGACAGTGGTCAGCTGGTTGGTTTCTTCAGGAGTAGGTGCAGGGGACTCTGGTTAGCAATTTTTACCTGTAGCAAAATCAAATCAAATCAAATCATTAACATTTATAAAGCACGCTACTCACCCGTGCGGGTCTCAAGGCGCTAGGGGGAAGTGGGTTACTGCTGCTCGAAGAGCTAGGTCTTGAGGAGTCTCCGGAATGCGGAGTGGTCCTGTGTGGTCCTGAGGCTGGTGGGGAGGGTGTTCCAGGTCTTGGCTGCCAGGTAGGAGAAAGACCTCCCACCTGCCGTGGAGCGGCGGATGCGAGGGACGGCAGTGAGCGCGAGGCCGTTGGAACGGAGGAGACGGGTGGGGGCGTAGAAGCTGAGGCATCGGTTGAGGTATTCCGGTCCCTTGTCGTAGAGGGCTTTGTGTGCGTGGGTTAGAAGTCGGAAGGTGATCCTTTTGCTGACTGGGAGCCAATGCAGGTGTCTCAGGTGTGCGGAGATGTGGCTGTTGCGGGGTACGTTGAGGATGAGGCGGGCGGAGGCGTTTTGAATACGTTGCAGACGTTTTTGGAGTTTTGCGGTGGTCCCAGCATAAAGGGTGTTGCCGTAGTCCAGGCGGCTAGTGACTAGGGCGTGGGTCACGGTTTTTCTGGTGTCGGTGGGGATCCAGTGGAAGATCTTGCGGAACATGCGGAGGGTGAGGAAGCAGGAGGAGGACACGGCGTTGACTTGTTTGGTCATGGTGAGCAGAGGGTCCAAGATGAAGCCGAGGTTGTGGGCGTGGTCTGAGGGGGTTGGTGCGGTGCCAAGGGCCGTGGGCCACCAGGAGTCGTCCCATGCGGTCGGGGTGTTGCCGAGGATGAGGACTTCCGTTTTGTCTGAGTTCAGTTTTAGACGGCTGAGCCTCATCCAATCTGCGACGTCCTTCATGCCATCTTGTAGGTTGGTCTTAGCACTGGCGGGGTCCTTGGTGAGGGTAAGTATAAGTTGAGTGTCATCGACGTAGGAGGTGATGATGATGTTGTGCTTGCGTACGATGTCGGCGAGGGGGCTCATGTAGACATTGAAGAGTGTCGGGCTGAGCGAGGAGCCTTGAGGGACGCCGCAGATGATCTCGGTGGGGTCTGAGCGAAAAGGTGGGAGGTAGACTCTTTGAGAGCAGTTGGAGAGGAAGGAGGCGATCCAGTCCAGGGCCTGGCCTTGGATCCCGGTGGAGCGGAGGTGGGTTATGAGGGTGCGGTGACAGACGGTGTCGAAGGCAGCCGAGAGGTCGAGGAGGATGAGGGCGGCTGTTTCACCGTTGTCCATCAGGGTTCTGATGTCATCTGTGACTGAGATGAGGGCGGTTTCAGTGCTGTGGTTGGTTCGGAATCCGGATTGTGAAGGGTCGAGAAGGTTGTTGTCTTCCAGGAAGTTGGTAAGCTGTTTGTTGACGGTCTTCTCTATTACCTTGGCAGGGAAGGGGAGGAGCGAGATGGGGCGGAAGTTCTTCAGGTCGCTTGGGTCAGCCGTAGGTTTCTTTAGTAGGGCGTTGACTTCGGCGTGTTTCCAGCTTTCGGGGAAGGTAGCAGATGAAAAAGAGGAGTTGATGATGGTCTGGAGGTGCGGGGCGATGATGTCATCGGCTTTATTGAAGATGAAGTGAGGGCAGGGGTCCGAGGGGGCGCCGGAGTGGATAGAGTTCATGGTGGTTTTGGTCTCTTCAGTGTTGATGTGGGTCCAGGCGTTGAGGGTGATGGCAGGGGGTGTGGGTTCGTGTTGCTTGGCTGGGTCTGGTGTCCGAAGCTGTCGTGGAGGTCGGTGATCTTGCGATGGAAGAAGGTGGCGAGGAAGTTGCACAGGTCTTGTGAGGGCATGATGGCGTTGGTGTTGGGGTTGAAGAACTCTTTAACGATGCTGAAGAGTTCTCTGCTGTGGTGGCTGTTTTTGTCCAGTCTGTCGGTGAAGAAATTCCTTTTGGCTGCGCGGATCAGGTGGTGGTGTTCGCGGGTCGCGTTCTTGAGGGCGGTCATGTTGTCAGCGGTGTGGTCCTTGCGCCAGGCTTTCTCGAGGGCGCAACAGGTTTTCTTCGATTCCTTAAGGGTGTCAGAGAACCAGAGAGGTTTTTTGGTGTTGGCCTGTCGATGCGTGCGTCTGAGGGGAGCAAGGTTGTCTGCGCAGTTGGTGATCCAGTTCGTGAGGCTGAGGGCTGCGTCGTTGTCCAAACAGGGAGTCCCTCCTTGAACCAGTTGAAGCCAGGCAAAGTCCTTCTTGTGGTGAAGCCCAAGTGTGCAGCTGGTGCAGTCCTCCAGAGTGCAGGGTCCAGGTGCAGGCCAGGGGTCCAGCAGGGCAGTCCTTCTCCTGTGGTTCTTCCTTGTTGGAATCTGATGGGGATCTGAGGTGTGGGTGCAGGTCTGCCAGTTTTATCCCTGCTCCTGGGTGAAAAACAGGGGGGTCCTGGTTCTTCCGTCAGGGGCAGGGTCCTTCCCCCTGTGATAACCACTTCCTGGGAAGTGTGGCAAAAATCAATCCCAGGGAGCAACATTCCTCAAAAATCCATCATGGCTGAAAGTGATTTTTGGAGGTTACATCTGTCTGAGCCCACCCACTAATGTGGCTAAAAATCCTAAACAGACCCCTCTCCTGCCCTCTCCTAATCTAATAATGGGGGTACCTAATTGTCTGGGTTTGCAGAATGTGGGGGTGTTGCTGGGTTGCCCCAGATGTCCTTCTCTGCCTTTGATGACCAGTTTGGCAGCCCTCCCCCTTCCTGCCTCACCATCTGCTGAGGGGAGATCTCCTCCGACAGGCACATCTCTTTGTATGAAGCCAGGCCACTTCACACCTCATCGGCAGCCTGGCCAGGCTGCCAGAGGCTGGCCAATCAGAGCAGAGCAGCAAAAACACTGCAGGGCTGAAGTTGGCAGGGCTGAAGTTGGCAACTTTTAAAACTCTTTACCTGAACAAGTTATATTAAATCCCACAACTGGAAGTTGTGAGATTTATTATAACAATTAATTTGATACCAAACTCTTGGTATCTGTTACTTAAGGGGACTTTTAAAATTAAAATAAAGTCTCCCCATTCTAGCCTACGGAGGCCATTCACTACAATGAGGGAAAAACAAATGTGGCTGTTTTACCTCACCAGGGCTTTTAAAACTATTTTTATAAGGTCCCTGCGTATAGGTGCATGGTACCCAGCCCTAGGGGCACATAGGGCACACCTTAGGGGTGACTTATATGTAAAAAGAAGTTAGTTTAAGACTTTGGAACTACGTTTAATTCCAAAGTCGAATTTGCATGTAACTTTAATTTAAAAGCAGCCAGCAAGGCAGGCCTGCCTTCAAAATGACACTGGGCACCTCAGCAGTACACCTATGGGGGCACTACCTATGCTGGGGTCCCTAAACCTCCATGCCCTACCATATACTAGGGACTTATAGGTAGGTTAACTTTGCCAATTATAATTTGCCTAATTTGCATATCCACTTTACACAGAGCACTGGCCCTGGGACTGGTAAGCAGTACTCAGGGCACAGCCAAGAGACAGTAACCACCAGTACCTGTCCAAAATGTTTGGGGGTGACCAGGGCAAAAAGGAGGACTTTCCTACACGCGCAGTCTGGTTGAACAACAGAGGCATGCTGTGATGCCGAGTGCCAGCTACGCCTGTTCCATGACGCAAGTCAGGCGGACAGCCTGAAGAGACTCTGTATATACTTTGTGCTTTTGTTTCTCTCCCACAGGTTAGACTTTCTTATTTTGTTCCTCAATAAAGTTTGCGAGGGATGTAGTGTCCTGATGGACACGTTCTAGTGTTTCACCAGCCACTCGGCTGAGGGCTGGCCTTGCACTCACACCCCACACCCATCCAACACAGGCGTCACCAGTCAGGTGCCAATAAAAAGGACTGGGCGCATGTGCCAGGGACAGTTCCTAGAGCCATGCTACTGTGTCTGTGTCACCTTATTTGGTAGCATGAGGGCCTAGGGCCCCAAACACTACAGGGAGCATCAGTTAATCGGAGCAATGAGTGCCTGTGTTGGAGCTTGGGCGGGGACTACCAATATTTGTTAGTAGTTCTGGTTCTTGCTTGTTGTCCTGCTGGGAGTAACCTTCCTAACCAGTGAATGTTAACAGTGCACTTGGAGAAGGGTTGGTAGCACTCATATTTTTGGTTAAGTAAAATGATATTGCAGGGTTAATTAGCGAATGAATTTACTCCTTTTTTCTACCTCTTTTACTCCAGATATTTGGATTCTCTACTAGATTCAGTGCACTTTAATTCCTGGTGTTTTTGAGGTAGATAGAATCTCAGCCACTATACGTCTCTCCCTAGCTGCGCAAGCTTAAAAACTTTTTCAAGACATTTCCGGTATGCAAGATTGAATGATAAACTGTACATATTATTAATCTGTTTCTATTTTTGAAAAATAAATGTGCAATAACATTGTGTGAAATGCCGAAAAATGGAAAAACATTCTTAAATAAACTTGAAACCCAATTGTGGGAAAGTGCAAGCTGTCCTCATTAAGTTCTCCAATTAATGTTGCTTACTAATCAACATTGGGATCTCCTTTTGCTGGCCCAATAGTAACACCTGCAATTCACAAAACTTAGAAAAAACAAAACAGTGATTTTAAGTTCGAATTAAACAAGCTCAAGTGAAGGCAATAGGTCTACCTTTCTTCATAAAAGTTCACTGATTAGTTGTGTCCTGCGTGGTTGTGCAGAGCTATGAGTTAAAGTACACTGATTGGTGACTTTTGGGCATTGCCAGCTTGACCACCAATACATGGGGGTGGTGAGGCTATAGTCATATTACCCCCGTCTTATTATGGTGTTTCTACCGGGCTGACCAGCAGAAACATTGTATTATGAAATTTGCACCAGTCAGCCTGGTGGAAACAGTGCAATGGCATTGGCCTCAGCTCCCTTAGGTGTTCCACAAGCACCCTCGGAACGCTCACTGTCTGCATAGCAGGGGCTGCTGGCAGGGAGGGCTCCTGCACTGCCCACAACATGGTCAGATTGGTGAGTGACTGATTGTGAGACTGATTTAAAAAAACTTTTCATTGAGTGCATGAATGAATGAATGGGTAAACAAATGCATGCATGAGTGGGTGGGTGTCAATGCATGAGTGCACAGATGAGTGAATGAGCCAGATGATGATTGAATTTGCAGGAAAGGAGGCTTTTCTTTTGTTGTGCCACTGATGTGCTCTTGCTCACTTACTCATCCATGCTCTTGCTCACCAATTCATTCACCAATCGACCTATTAATTCATTCTCACACTCACCTGTCCTCCTATGAGCGCACAAAGTTGCTGTTCAATGAAGACGCCGTTTCTGAGCTAGGCCTAATGCTATACTCTTGCCTCTTTTGGTTCAATCTGTATTGCAAAATATCGTTAGGAAAGAGTGGTTGTGGAGAATTCAAATAATTCTGTGGTCTAAGTGTATTTAATTTATGGGCCAGATGAGAGTGGTGATAGTGAGTATGAAGACTCTGTTATTGTTGTATTGAAGATTACTTTCTGATCGTAGCACAGAAAATTGAAGTACCATTGTGGGCTAAAGTGTGATGGTGTCCCTAAGCAGATCACATTGGTGATGATGAGCAGTTCAAGTCTGAAGATCTGACACTGAATGTTCCTCCAGATAGATGCTCCTAGATGATGAAATAAAAATCTACTACTGATACAGTTGTACAGTTGAGTGAGAATATCATGCTGTGCTTGAAAAACACACTCAAAACAGCTCAGCTTGGCCCTTAAGCTGAAAAGACTGCAGACTGTAACAAGCTATACTTATTCGATATATCACTTGAGATCTTAGGGCCTCAGTACAGGTTTGGCGGTCCAATAACTGCCATAGCGGCAGAGGTAGTCTGACCACCATCGAGATGGCGGTCGGACTGCCGTATTACTAGCCAAGCGGGCCTATGGAGCAAAGACTTCCGCTGTCACGCTGGCCGCACCAGACAGCACAAACCTCCGCAATCACAAGTCTGCACAAACAGGCTGGCGGAGCCTATGTTGCCGTCGGACACATTGCAAGGTTGCACATCGCCAATGTGACCATGCCGGTCAAACCTCAGTGTCTCAGAAGGTGGAAACAAGGAATGTAAAGGGAGACACTCACCTGCAGGCAGTCCTACATATGTGCTGCCACCATTGAACCCATCACACATGTCCTGCCGCCATTGTTGAACTGTGATGGAGCACAAAATCCACACCACCATGGGTGCAACTGATCGTAAGTACACACATCCACCTGTATTATTAACTGTAACACCAGAGTGTTGTGCCATCATTCAGATTATATGGTGGTCATGCTATGGGCACCAAGTACACATCTCATTGTGTCCTGGGTCAGAGTCATACATAGAGATGGACACATTCACAGCTATAATACGCCCCCTTTGGCCGGGTCACTCACACTGCACTGCAACACTACATAAAAAATAACGGCAAGACATCTCAGGCACAGGGATAGTGAAGGCTACACAACATTGTCTCACACATCACCAACAACACACCAACATCACATATACAAATACAACTCACATACTCACATTTCTCACAGGCCATGGACTGTCATCACATGCAACACACATTCGTACGGATGTGGCATGGAACACAAACACCACCACCATTAAACTGCCCTGCAGTGGACATACACATCACCCACACCACAGCACAATGGAAGGACAATGGCATGCACAATAGATGAAGAGACAAATAGACAAGGAGAACTATGGTAGCAATACTTGCACAATAGGTATGGGGTTATCAGAAGCACTCCTGGAAGTAGGCTGCACTGGGACACATATAATTTTGCACATGCCCCAAAAGCAACATCTGCACAGGAAATGGCCCTATATGTGTCACAGGGACAAACAGTACTAGACCCAAATGACATGCCTATCTGCACAATGTGGAAGTGCAAGTCAACCAAGCACATACAACTCCAAATGCATGGGACAAACACCTACAGGAACTAGCTGCAAGGTACACACAGCTAAATGAACACATGCACAGGCAAATGCAAACAAAGCTAGTACAACTGTACACAATCCATGGCTGCACAAACAAAACTCAAGCTGACACACATCAGATGAACACAAGTCATATCAGGGGGCCAAGTCTAACCCTATACATGCTCACATTGGACAACTTAAGATGAAATACTTACCACAACAAACCGTACACAATGCCATGATACCACCATTTCATGAGCACCCACATTTCCAAACACTCAACATATACCCTTGTCTTGGGGGACAACAGTACTGTTCACAAAGACACACACTGCAAACAACAGCAAAAGGAGCAGCAATCAGGCTGAAACACACATAACAGTAGGCATTCAACACAAGTCACTCAGGAATAACACAACAGTAGAAAAGGATTTGCAGGACAAAGGTATACAATAAAATACCAACTGTTTGGGTTTATTATAACCAATAGAATTAGAATAAAGGCCATTGGCCAGTCCATTTTTGGTCCAAATAGCACAGTGTTTTGCCAAAACCTGACTCCTAACTGCCATGGAGCCTCCACAGGTAGGGGCATCACGGGGCAGGCAGACACCTTCAGCATTCACCTGGGGGATCGGATTTGGGAGAGGGTTTGGGGTTAGAGGCATGGGAGCTTCCAAAGGGGCAGGTGAGGCCTTGGAAGAGGAAGAGAGGGCCTGGGGGGTGGGTGGGGACCTCTTGGGTATGGGACGGGGTGGAGGGAACAAGGGAAAGATACAGGGAAAGGGAAACATAAAAACTTTCTTAGGGACATGGGGACAGTCATAAGATGGGGTAGGGATTCGGCAGTCGAGGGAGTGGTTGTCTGCTGTGTTGGTGTGGATGTCGTGGGTGCATGCTTCTGGGAGGTATGCTTGCGTTTGGTGGGTGTCTGTTGGGTGGGTGAGTGAGTGTGTTTGTGTGTCTTGGTGGTGTGGGAGGTGGAAGTGCTGGGGAATGGAGTGGTGGTGTGTTTTTTGGGGTGGTGATTGTGGGTATGTTGGATGAAGTGGATGTCTGTGTGTCTGTAGTTGTTATGTCTGTAGTTGTGGTGCTTGTGGCAAATGTTTGGGGTCTGCTGGGGTGGTGTCTGGGGATATGATGTGTGTAATGGGTTTGTCACTGACTGTTGGTGTGGTGCCTGTTGATATGCTGGATGTTGTGTGTGTGATGCTGGGGGTGGTGGGGGTGTCTAGGGAAGTTGTGACTGTTGTTGTCTCTGTTGGTGTCAATTGTTTTCTTGTGTGCTGGTATGTTTTGTGGTGCTAGTGTTTGTGTGTTTTCCTCTCATGTGTTGATATGGATGCATGCGGATGTGTCTGTGTGCTTTAGGTAGGTAAGCGAAGGGAAGATTTGGAATGAAAAGAGAGAGGTGGAGGGGGACTGAAGTTGGGGGGTGACTGGCTGCCATCAGTGTAGAGGCCAGAGCCTGAAAAGATCTCTGTAGGCCAGACATTGCAACATGAATGCCTTCAGGAATGCATTTGTCTGTTGTAGCTGATTTGCCAATCCCTGGATGGCATTCACAATGGCTGTCTCACCCACAGAGATACTTCTCAGGAGGTCAATAGCCTCATTACTGAGGGAAGCATGTGTAACAGGGGCTAGGCTGGAGGTGCCTGCGGCAAAGGAGACACCCACCCTCTTGGGTGAGCATGCACAGCCAACTGGGTGGGGAGCAACAGGGATGGTGGTGATAGAACAGGAGTGGTGGAAAAAAATGGTACAGCGGGATGCCCCGATGGGTCCACCACTCTTAAGGAGTGTCCGCTGGAGGAAGAATCTAGTGATGATGTTGATGTCACGGTCTCCCTTGTGGCATTCCCCTTGGCTTCCAGGCCTCGGGGTCCATTTGTGTTGGTGGTATCTGGACCCAAGGTCCCATGGCACG
This sequence comes from Pleurodeles waltl, assembly GCF_031143425.1. Taxonomy (NCBI): domain Eukaryota; kingdom Metazoa; phylum Chordata; class Amphibia; order Caudata; family Salamandridae; genus Pleurodeles; species Pleurodeles waltl. The sequence continues at coordinate 1,217,566,138 of NC_090444.1, read as the reverse complement.
ATGCTTCCCCACTCGGCTGTTCCCATCTTCTTTGCATGCTGGTGCTGATGCTGCAAATACAAAGAGAAATAAGGTCATCACATGTCCACGATAACATTTGAAAAGCAGCTCTGATTGGCATGTAGTACAATGATGTCAAGTAGGCCCCAGCAACACACTTCACCTAAGTGGCCCATACATTTGCCATACTATATGCATATATGTCATCTGAACTGTCAACAGTTGTCCACAGAAAAACAGGAACACAAACAACTACAATTGCATGGCAGACGTTGTGCAATTAAAATGACCATACAACCATTAGGAGACACACTCAACCTCAAAGCTTTGCCCCATGGAGCAGACTACATTCACCTGTTGGCATACCATATTGGGCCAATGCAAACTAAATTTCCACAGATCCCACATAAGGTAATGCACACATCTATGTGTCACATACATAAAGACCCAACAATGAGAACTGATTATACAAAACTATGCCATGACAACAGTACGATATCCTGGAAAAGACGACATGGAAATACCCATGTCACAAAGAAAACATATCAACAATGTACACTTCACCAAGTGACATTTGTCCCAGTAGTGTCATGGAGGTAGTACTAATGTTGCTCAGATAGGCCACACGTGTGGCATGGAAATGGACACTGTGGACATTATGTACAATATGTCACCGAGAGATGTCACTACAATTCAAAACACAATAAATCAGTAAGCCCTAGGGTTATCACCACTTATGTCTGTCATCCCTTACTATGACATACTCTGAGGGCATCAGCAGAAGCCATTAGTCCCTTGAATGTTGTTGAGGCCCTGAGATTTGCAAGTACTTGTTGAAGGCCCTCACCATGTTGACCAATTGGAAGCTACATCACTCTCCATATTTTGGTCATGCAAACCCAGAAGTCTGTCTGTGGATAAATGTCTGTAACCAAATACATATAATATCTACATAACTACAAGTCACTCCATGATGCATGTTAACAGTCAGGACTCAAAGCTTACCCATTACACATGTACAGTGCATCTTTTCACCTAATGCCACATAAAGGATATATAAATGCACATAGTGGCTCTAAACTCTGGGCCTACCCATCATGTTCCTCATTTGTACTGCAGTTGTACATGGCAAATGACATGCTATGACGATGAGGGCATGTATCAGCCAATAAATAATGGTGACACACTCCTGTATGTGGCACAACATGCAATGGAGCCCCATTGTAAATGTCCTATCCACCAACAGTGTCCCATGCACATATATGTGAAAGCATACAGACATCATCCCATCAACACAGTTAGACCATACATGAAACTGCAGCTCACAAATGTTTAATACAGAGAAAGGAACACATGCTGACATAGACAGTAGGACTGTTGGTAATAATGCTAGCACATCTCTCATGTCAATGGACATTCACCACTTAACAAGGTAAAGTAGTGATCTATAGCTGCATCCAAAGAAAAATTAAAGCCCTGTCACATGTATTGTGAACATTTTCACATTACAGACTGCAGTAAGGTACCAGCACCCATCATATACTAAAGACAACTAGCCTATGGGTGGCAGATGCCTACATACATATTTACCCAGACACATGGCAGAGGACAGTGATCCATCACCTACTTACCTTTGGCCTGGAACATTTAGGAGTAGTGGTCTGTTGCATAGAAATTACACCCACTACAACAACAAACAGTACTTGATTAAACAATGTACACAGCCATATGTCTTCGCTGCAGAGCAAGTGGTTTGTGGATTCCACCCAGTTGTTTTCTTGATCTCTGGGACAATAGGCAAAGCACATGAGTATACGATATTTAACATGTCTACACAAACAATCACTCATCTACTGTGTGACACATGGCTCCTCCCTACTTGTCAGGGAGAGCTGTCAGAACCTGACTCAATCACTTGGCAATGGGACAGGCAGGAATATGCTGTGTACTCACCACCTTGTGTCTGCTGTGTTGCCCTCAAATGCCCATCAAGCTCTGGATAGGCCACCACCTGAATACAGGCCATTATGGGGGTCATGGTCCGACAGGCACCTCATCCACATTGGAAGGACAGCCCCAACTGGGATTCCACAATTTTCCAGGCCCGGTGTCTTTGGTCCTCTCACTTTTTCTGCAATGGGTGCTCCACCAGCTGTGGACCCCCAGGATCCACACCTTGGTGATGGCTCTCCATATTCTCTTCTTTTGATGGGCGTTGACCTGCATAGATGCAAAAGACCAATCAAAAGATCATGTTTACAAGTCTCATCACAAATGGTGAGTCACATACATGTCAGTAACATCAAGTTAGAACTTTCCTATTTGTCAATACTCCCCCCCCCAAGTGTGACGCATACAAGCCAATAAGTACTGGACCATGACTAAAGACATACATTTCCCAATCTGCAGACCAACCCACCACCCTGCTCAGGCCCTACAATGACTAAGCAAGCTTACTGAAATCATGTGGGTCATGCTCCAGCAGCCAGACTGAGAAGTGAGACACATCACACCTTTGTAGCTTCTGAAGGGTAAACTCCTTAGGCATGAATGGACCAGCACATTCACACTATGGGAATGACTCGTTGCATACAGTCCCTACATGTTACTGACAGAGCACAAACTCAAACATCACACATAAGTAACAATGAAGAGTTTGGCATGGTGGGTACAGAAAGTATCTACCCTGTCCATGTGTGAACATGTGGCTGAACAAATGCAGACTTATGCCACTTCAAGGGGTGGGGCTCTGTGTTATGTACCTAGACCACTAGACCTCAGAACACGCTTTTGGACATATGTGTACATCCTACAGAGATGGCATCCAACAAACAAAAGCATGCTTTATCCAGTTTCTGCTATGTGAGTCACTTATCATGGCCTCCCATGAATCAACACACTGTCTGCACTGTGAGAATGTCATTTATGCAATAAGCCTGCACAGGACAACAATGACCTGGGTGGAGGTGACAACAGGGCTGTGGGAGTAGTGGACCTGTCATGAGTCAAAGACACACATTGACAATGATGCTAGGGCACATGTGGACTATATCAGTAACTTACCCCTGGACCCATTCCTAATCTAATCAAAGGAATGATGCATTTGGGGCAGAATATTACACCAGGGACACATATTGCCCACATGACAGGATCTGCTGGGGTACAGGGAGTGGCCACAGTTGTATAGCCACAGTGACTCCACCCCAGCCTAGACTAGGACCCACACTGAGAGATATATGTGACAGGCCCTGGTCTCTGCAGGCTGAGCGGACAGAACCTACATGACACTACATTCCCATCACTTCCATGCATAATAGTGCATGATGAAGCCAACAGCAAATTGGCATGTGGAGTGTGTGGCAACCTGAAGGCAGAGAAGATCATGATATGCCTTCAAAACAACAGTCTAGCAAGGGAAGGTGAGTGAAGGAATCTCTGTGGCATCATACACATTGCTCACATTACTCTCAACTGACTCATACAACAGGCATGCTCATCTGATGCTATCATGCACATACATGCGGTCTGACACATGCAACAATTATGTGGAAAGTGGATGACAGTGATGTCTCCTCAACTAGTCATGTACACCAAACACAAGGAGGATCTAGAAACTCAGAAAGCCCCCACAACACAATGTGAATGAACTCAAAATATGGCACTGGCCACCAATAGCTGCTCATTGACCCTCCCATTAATGCTACACAGACTGCAGATACAGGCACGAGTAGTGAAACTGGCACACTTGGCCACGATCTAGTCTGTGAGGAAGGAAAGGATGGTGAAGTACAGACAAAATAGTACACATGAGGTACTTACATGCTCCTCCGGGGCACCATAGAGTGTTCATACAGGGGCAGGACCTTGTCCACTAGCATCTCCGGCTTCTCTGAAGAGAAGGCAGGGGCCCTATCACCACTGGACATGGTGTGATTGCTCCCAGAGGCGGTACACAGTAGTTTATTAGTGAAGGCCTTTCTGGCAGCAGTGTCAGGAGTCATGTGAGTGATTCTGCTGAATATGGCAGTCACATCCGCTACGTACATGGTCGTCACCGCTGGTGGACACACCCATTAGCCTATGACCACCACTGGCAACAATGTTAGCCTATGGCTGTTTCCACCACTGTTGCAACTGCCTACCACATGAAGTCTTCCGCCGGAGATCACAGGAGGTTCCTAATATCCAGTGGACTCGGTCAGGCATCTGCCATTTTAGAGGCCTAAAATGCGGTATTGGGCTTCACTAACTGAGTCACACCTTCAAATATGTTGTTTGGAGCTCACAGACATGCTTATGCTCTCTTGTCATACAAGGTCCTACCACTCAAATGCCATGTAGCATATTGCAGGGCACAGATGGCATTACACAGTGGGGTACAGCCCAATCCCGTCGAAGGTAATTTCTGAGGTCGGGATATTCAGTCACAGTTCGAGGGGAATTTGTGGTGCACATATTTGAGTTTGGTCCAGATAGACCTTGTGGGGACATGTGTGGAGATCCCTAAGGGGTCACATATGACCCTTGTGTCATTAGCAGCTGTGATGTGTACAGGTTGCCATGCCTATCCCTTCTAAATTTACTTGTCACATGTTATCGTCAACATGCATCATCAGAGTTGATGAACAAGGGCATTTTGAGAAGTAAATACTTGTCTTTGGAGTAGGAAAAACAGAGCCCTCTGGCCTTGGAAGTCATGACTTCATACACCTGAGAAATGTCATCCCCCATGTGAGAGTTCTAAAACATGTATTCTGGAGAAAAGAACCCTGGACTGGTGGTTGGAGTGACAGTAAGAGAGCCTCCTGTGATTTGAAGTCATGCGACTCCCTATAATACACACACTAAAAATGGTATTCTCCAAAGTGAGTACATGTCAATAGACAGTTAAGACACAGGGGGCCTTTGGGCAAAAGAACACTGTGCTGGTGGTTGGAGTCACAGAAACTGGGCTTACTGGGAGTTGCAGTTATGTCACTCTCTCTAGTACACACACTATACTATCCTCCCAGGGGAGCACAGTACGATTGGGAGTTAACAAACAAGTGTATTTGGTGAAGACGACAAAGAGCTGGTTGAGTGGAGTAACAGTGCCTCCTGCCCTTGGCAGTCATGTCAGTCCCTGTACTACACACACCATTCATATGTTATCCTCCCAGGTGAGCACACTACAGTTGGGAGTTAACAAATAAGGGTATTGGGTGAAGAGGACACACGGTTGCCTGAGTGTAGTTACAGTAACAGTGCCTCCTGGCCTTGGCAGTCATTTAAGTCCCTATACTACACACACTTGACAAATGTTATCCTCCCAGGTAGGTACATTACAATTGTGAGTTACCAGACAAGGGTATTTGGTAAAAGATACACTGGTCTGGTGTTTGGAGGTATAGAACAGTGCCTGCTGGGAGTTGTAGTCATGTAACTCGCTGTAATACACACACTATACAAATATGTTATTCCACCAGGTGAGTACACTTCAGTTGTGAGATGCCAGACAGGGGTCATTGGACAGGTGGGCCCTGGGCTGGTGACTGGAGTGACAGTGAAGGTGGCAAAAGGTGAGCAGTGAGCATGTATGACAAAGCATTTTGTTGAAATTTTTAGTGTTGTGACTTACTAGACTCCACTTCCCCAGGTATTCCTTTCAAGCCCGCAGGATGGCCAAGACCTTCTCCTCCTAGGGATAGAATTGTAATTGAACACTGGGAGATCCATCACCCATCTTCTTGGTCTGCAGCTTGTGCCTGGATACCAGGGAACGCACCTTGCTACTGAGGTCATTCCACCTCTTCCTAATGTCCTTGTTTGTGCGCAGGATGGTGCCTACAGCATTCACTCTGTTGAGGATCCTGTCCCACTTTTCCATTTTCCTTCTGAGAGGAGTGTGCTGGACTTGCGCTCCAAACAATTGGGGATTTCATCCACCATGACTCTTAACTCTTCATCTGTGAAATGGAGATTTTTGAAACGTGACATAGTGGAAAAATTAGGAACAAAATAGAAATTCAGAAGAGTGACAGTGACTTACTAAAGTGGGCAGTGCAAAAAGGGTGTGACTGGACAAATGTGTGTGCAGGGATGGTGAACAAATGGTGCCTAGTATCTGTGCAGTGTGGGAAAAGAGTTTCTCTCTCTTGTTGGGTCTTACAGTGTAAATGCAAAGGATTGCGGTGTGTAAAGTGATGTGTTTTATAGTGTCCTTCACAAGTGTGTCCAGTATTGCAATGTGTGTCTGCTGTGTTGTTTTCAAATTCATCCAATGTACAGTTGTGTATTACTTGGGTGACGGTGGACCCTCGTGGTTCGGACTGCCAATGACGGCCACCATTGGTGCCCACCACTGCGACTTTCGGCTTGAAATACTGTCAGTGGTAGGTCACTGTGCTGTGTTGCCTTTCCAGGATCACCAAAATGGCAGACTGGCGATCTGACCACCAAACTCGTAATGAGGCCCTGAATCTCTTTATAATACATGGAAGTTTGCAATCCCAGTAAAAGACTCTGATTTCCTTATTACAGCTGAGTTGCGATTTCTCTAGCCACCTGTGATAAAAATGACCTAGCTGTCCAACTGTAATAATTAATTAAAGTTGATTTGTAATATCATAATCTCTCCAGCCAGAGTGAGTAGCCAAGGTGAAAGATAGGTCGCAGAGCATAATTCCAGGTGTAGTTTATCAAAAAATGTTCTTATGATCTGTTTTCCTAAAATGAAATAGTGATCAGTAGAATGAAGATATTTTAGGAAATATTTTTGTATGTAGGTCATTTCAACAAATAGAGCATCTCTCTCTATGTTTCTACAGTCAGTGTGAGCTACATTATTTAATATGACATATTAAAGCGATTCTAATTTATTTTTGCAACAAATTTCTAACTGCGTTTTGTTTCACACTACAGATTGTACCTATGCTCTTCATAACCATAAGCATAGTATCTCTTTCTTGAGAGAGAGCTGATACCAAGGATCTAACAGATTTGAGGGAAGGGTAACTTTTGAACATTTATTGTAAGGAATAAAATAGCCTGTGCTATAAGTTAAAATGATATTGCAGTTTACTTTGTAGTTCCATGGCCTTATAAAAGAACTTGCCCATCAGCATCAGTCCTTTACATGGTCATAGAACTCTGAGGTGACTTGCAATATCCTGATAGTGTAAAGGAGGGTGTTCTCAATCGTATAGATAGATTCTTACTAAGGCTTTAAATCGCATTGCTTTGTAAAACTGTATCTTAATTTGGAATCTGGGTGTGGATGAAAGGTGAATGCTTAGACTAAAAGAGGAAGAACAGGTGTTTAAACATGGATAGCTATGTCTTAAAAACTGAATAATATTGTGATAATGAAGAAAGCTCACATTTTACATATTTATGTAATTGCCAGGGACAAATCACTGAATGATTTTTCAGTGTTTTGAAAATTCTGATTTTATTTTTCTTGATTTGTTTTATCTGCCTCCCCTTATATCGCCTTCTAATTTTACTCATCTAAACACATCCAGTGGTGATGCAGCAGAGTCACAATAAGCAAAGATGTCATACTCAGCATTATAATAATACAATGCTCCTGTACACTGGTATTCTCTGTCCATCATAGAAGAATACCTTTAGAAATCCACATACCTTCTGAACAGAACTAGAGTTCTCAGCAATGATTTTGAATCTCTTTTATAAAACTTGAAGAAGTTTTACAAGTCTTCCCTAGCCCAACAGACTATTTTCCAGCTTTTTCCTGAATGTAGTAACAAAGAGATAGAACATGATATCCACTGAAAGTGAGTTCCAGACTTTCGGCAACCTTTCAGAAAAGTAGCACCAAGAGAGCGACAGTGAAACATAGGTACCAATAGCAAAGTCTTCTCTGTACTGAAAAGAATGCAAGAAGCAAGATATCGTTGGGTGATGGATATTCTAAAATAAATTATAGAGTCTTGTGAGGTTTTTGATGGAAAGAGAGGCAATTTTAAAGGAAATGCGACCTGCCTGCATCAACCAATGTAGTTTCATGTGGGTGTTCCACCTTAAAACCAAGTCAGCAATACCATTGGGCAAAAAATACCTGTCCAAAAATATTGTGGTACACAGTACAACAAGGGATATAACATTAAAGGTAGGAATATCATTATCTTATTTTGTTATATGCATAGAAGGTCAAATATTTCAATTTAGATATTTATGTCTTTTTTGCTTTATTTATGGAAAATGTATGCCATGTGTTCATTATTTTGATAGTATATTAATAAATGTTTTAAAAATGTAGGTATTTTTTAAATGATTTGTATTCGCTGATAGTCATTTTTTGCTATTTTCTTTTTTTATATTGCTTTAAATTAAAATTATTTTGGTTGTATTCAAAATCTTTTGTTCTTTTTTGTTTAAGGCAGTAACAGTTGTACGGAATCTTGCTGGAAATGTTTTGGATTTAAATGAATTTATATTTTAATTCATTAACTTTTAATTTTTAATTGATCAATTTTTGTTTGTCACATATGTAAAGAATATCATTCATTTATTAGATGTATTCATTTTAATTTTGTTAGGTTTGTTGTTAGGTAGGGTTAGATATTTATGATTAGTGTTATTGTAAATGTAATAATTATTACTCTTAATTTACTTTAAATTTGTTTGTTTTATTAAGTTACATGTTTAGATGTTTTATGAATAGGGGGATATGCTGGCTAGTGTATTTGTTTCCTATTTATTTTATATTTGGTAGTTAATTTTGAATACATTTCTGCTTTTGTTAGTTTATTTGTAAATAATAATCTGCTAAATATAAGTTTCCTGTTATATTAAGGCCCATATTTATACTATTTTAGAACCGCATTTGCGTAAGTTTTTTGACGCAAAAACAGTGCAAACTTACAAAACACAATTGTATTTTGTAAGTTTGCGCCGATTTTGCGTCAAAAAATGACGCAAATGCAGCGCTAAAAAAGTATAAATATGGGCCTAAGTGTTTAACTATTGTGATAATACTATTTTTTTTTACTTTATAGATAATTGATAATACATTTTTATTGTTATTTTACCTAATATGATTTTTTACTAAAATATTGTGTTGTATATTAAAAGTTTAGATAGTAAATACATTATTTGTAAATCTACTGATTTGAAGTCGTGGTAAATTAATGTTAAAACAATCTATGTGTATATTTATTTACATTTTATGGTTATGAATGTCAATAGGTTATATGTACTAATTTCTTTATATTTTACTTGTGATATTTTTATTGCTTTGGTTATTTTTAAAGGGTGTGTACTCTTAGAACACTATTTAATTAAGACTAATGATAAACAATATTTCATTGCTTTAGTATAACAATATTTATTTTTCATGTTGAAATGATTTATTGTAAAATTTATAATCACTTTTTTTAAAGACATGCTTTTCTTAAAAAAGGTGTGTGGTTAGGTTTAAATAGCTAATATAATTTATTGAAAATCCAAAGCTTGCTACAGTGTTCATTGTGTTTGAGTGGCAATATTCAATCTGAAATCCCCAAAATTAATACTCTCCCCAATGTTAGTTGGGTTGGGTTAAGAATAGTACATCTTCACTCCTGAAAATCCAACACTTTCTCTATCGTTAAATTAATAGATTATTTATTTTTTATGGTTCTCAAGTATATAAGATGTTTATAATTATTTTTTACTTTTTTAATTAACTAATAGTTATGTAATATTATAATAAAATAGCTGTATTTGTTAAATAAATAAAGTGAATACTCATTATTTTATCGTACCGCATGCCAATGGTGTAAGCATGAATTAAAAGAGGCAGCGTATACTCATTGTGTGTGTTCTTTCTGCAAAAATTGAAAAATGGGGTTCAATTTTTTTAACTGGAAAGTGACAATTCCTTAGAACTCCACTAGATTATGAGAAAATTATCCTTGCTTATTTGCTGCTGGACATGGATATTGATGGCTGTTTGTTTTTCAGATGCTAGTACAATCTCATACATGTTTGTTATGTTGAAAAGATGCTGTAATATTGGCACTCTTTGAGGAAAGCCAGTGAACATTCACCAGAAAAATATGGTTTAAAATAAGGACTGATCACACCAGCAAACACTTTTTCACTTGTGGCATGTCCACAGCTGTGAACTTAGAGAGCCAGAGTTATTCCACTGACCCAGATGTGGTCCACAAGAACATGCTAACCTTGCACATCATGACACTCACCATGGAGGCCCCGATGCTTTACAACTATTCTACAGTATTCAAAACTGTAGACAGTGGTAATTCGTGGAATGAGGTACACAAAATGGGGAGCCCCCTTCAAACTGTAGTAAAAACTAGTGAATTGAACGTAATGAAAACTAGTGAATTTAACGTAATGTTGAGGTTATATTTGGATTCATTGAATGTAGAAATTATGGGCCCCTTTACTAGTTTGGTGGTCTGACTGCGAGACTGCTATGGTGGCAGCCACCAAAAGACTGCCATGTTGGCAGTCACACAGACCGCCGTATTATAAGTTAAACAGCCAGGACCGTCAGAACACAGGCAAAAAACTGACACCGCTAGGACTCTGGAGGGCAGGTATTAGAAATAGGGTCTTTGGTTGGCAGTCAGGTTACCCCTGTTCAAGCAAGGACCCTCCCTCCAGTCAGGGTAAAGGAGAACCACCCTCAGTTAACCCTCGCTCACCCCTTGCTAGCTTGGCACGAGCAGGCAGCCTTAACTTCAGAAGCAAGGGATAAAGTATTTGTATCAACACACACAGTAACTCAGTGGACCCACCACAAAATGACACAACACAGGTTTAGAAAAATAGGTAATATTTATCTAAACAAAACAAGACCAAAACGATAAAAATCCAACATACACAAGTCAAGTTATGAATTTAAAAAGAAAAAGAGTCTTAAATCCTTCAGAGAACAGTGAGACTGCTATTATTGCACAAAAATACCTGGGTAGCGTAAAAATAAAGCCCCACGGCCATCGGCAAAGGCTAGCGATTCGTCTATTTCTCACTCCCAAGCGAGACCGTGTTGTTCCTCCTCTGGTCGGGTCAGCGTGCATCATTACTTTTCTCCCGCAAGAGAGCGATGCGTCGATTTTTGATGGGCAACTCGGGTCTGGGCAGTCTTTGCGTTGATTTTCTGCACCTGAGTATAGCCACACTTATTTGAAGCCCAGGTCCAGCAGACCAAAACTGGGCGGAAAATAGAAATGTGGCAAAGAATAGTCAACAGGGTGAATTCTGTAGGCAGCTACCCGCACACAACAGACAACATCAGGAAGAGGTGGAACAACCTCAGGGGAAGGTGCAGTCCATGTGAGCCAGGAACCGTCTGGCAGTCCTCAAGACTGGAGGTGGTCCCCCTCACCTTCATCCCCACTGTTCACATCATGGGAGGAGAAGGTCTTGGCCATTCTGCATCCTGAGGGCTTGGCAGGAATACCTGGGGAAGTGGAGTCGTGTAAGTTACTACACCAAAAAAGCCACCAAAATGTGTTGTCATGCATGCTCACTGATCACTTTTTGCCACCTTAACAGTCAACCCACTCACCATCCCTATGTCAAACTATCCAAATACCTCTGTCTGGCATCTCACATGTGAAGTTAACTCAGTTGGGTTCACAGTTCTTTTTGTATTGCCATGGGTAGTACAGAGACTGACAGCACTACAACTTCCAGCAGGCACTGTTCTACCATTAAGAGAACCAGAAAAGGATACAATATTGAAAATAGGCTTGCATGTAAGCTGAGCAATGGAGTATACTCACCTGAATGCTCCACAACTGTACAGTCTGTGGGATGACAACAATGCCATGAACATCTGCTGGTACAATAACATTAACACACAGCTACAACTGTGTACTGTACTAAACTGTCCCTTCTACCTCCTATCACCTATAGAACTGTTTTCACCTAGGGGGATAACAATAGTAAAGTCCATTGCCATTGGATAGCTATTGACAGGAATGCCAAGGACAGCTGCCACTGACATACCCCCTACACACAGCTACAACTGTGTCCTCTGCTACTCTATCTCTCCTACCTCCCACCACCTATTGGACTCTACTCCCCTGGGGGAATCTCACATATATGCCATGTGCTGTACTCAATGTAACCCATCACATATGGCCAAGTAGAATGGTTGCTCCAAATCCAAACCTAGGTCAGTGTCCAAATGACATTGTGCAGCTGTCTGTTAATTCAACAATGAAGTATTGCAAACTGGGAGGTATCATAAAACATATACTGCTACACTGCTGTCAAGATATGAGTCAATGAACAGAAATCTAAGTGCCAAGATACTCTGACAGCCAGTACCAAGGTGACTTAAAAAGGAATTGTCTGTACCCCAAATGTCAGGTCTTCATAATTGAAAGCAGGTGTCACTGTCATATAAGGGGATCAAGCAAAGCCAATCTACACATGACCCAAAGCATATCTACCTGTTAAATCTGGTGCTACATGTCACATAACAACCTGCAACTTCCTGTTTCCCATCATCAACTGGTCTACCTGCCACTGGGACCATAGGAAGTACTTCTGAGACAGCCACTCCTTCCCTGGATGAAGTCCTCAGTGAGGAGAGCACTCATGGATGTGTGGACATTGAGGACGGCTCTGGCCCTTCTGGCAACCTGGTCAGATGACAACTGTCAGCCTCACCCTGCCAACATCAACTCCTCCCAGCCCTATTGCATCTACATCCCAGGCAACCAGTTACCCTCAAACATGTGTCCCAAAGACAGTAACAATCATCATGTGCCCCCCAGTCCATGTACCAGAGTCACAATGCGAAATCCCTGACAATGATGAACCCGGCACCAATGGCAGTGGGCAACGTCTGGCCAGGAAACCATCTCCCAAGTCTTGGGAGCCTACCAACAATCCCAAGACGTGATGGGCCAGGTACTTGCCACAATGGGGGAGTACAGGCTGCTACAGAGGGACAACCACCAGGAAGACATGCAACAGTGGGAAGCCCTCAAAGCCCACATGATCTCCCTAACAGGGGTGCTGAGAGACATCAACACCACCCTGAACAGGGAATGTCCACAAAACCAGACCCCTTCTATTGGCCAAGTGATACTAACCCCTTCTACATCCCTGGCAGATAATGGAATGGAGGCCCTGCCAGGGGAAGGACATGCCTCAGGACCCCCTGCCTCTGTAGCTGAAGAAACCCTCGCAAGCGTGCACGTCCACCCAAATAAACAGGAGGTGCAGATGGCAAGACGAAACCACTGCCAGGAAGTAACCCCCAAATTATAGGTTCCTTTTTTTGTGCCTTTGATATACCCTGTTGACTTTTCTACAACCACTTTCCAATTTCCAAGGATTGTAGGACACAGGACTTGGGACTTAAAATGTTGTGGCAGCTACTCAAATGATATCATCCACCATGATTTATCCCTTCACTGTTTGAACATTATTTATTTGCTCACATACATCCTATCCTCCTGTGCACGTTAAAATACGCACAACTAATTCACCATCTAGGTTTGAGAGCCATTTTTCATCTATGTGAGTAGTTTAAGCAGAAAGATATTTACTGCTCATGATTAACTCGTAGGAAGGAATGTGAGGAGGACATGTCACAGGTAGTGTCATGCTGGGATTCACTACCAACACAAGGACACAAGTGGACAACCACCAATCTCTGTTATTACCCTGTGCAGCACATAGGCTGACCAAATGTCAGTACAGTCATAGTCAAGTAGGTATAAACATTTATAGCTTCTGCCTAGGTGTCAGTAAGTAACATCCCACTGACCACTGCAGTAAGGGACTTGTTAGACTGTGTCCCTCCAAATAGTGTAACAGAGTGATGGAAATTGGCATCAGCTGAACCCTTAACACATACCTATACCATGCCTGCCAAATCAACATACCCCATAATACAGACAGAGGACACTACAACAGTCCCTAGTCAGAGAAACATTCGCTTACAGTGATCATGCATCTGTAGTCATGTTCATCACCTATGTCAGTGTTGACACACGTGACAGTGGCCTTCAATGAGGGAACACAGTGACAGCTACATACAAGTCAAACAGGATTATTGTCAATACAATGTGAAGGTTGAGTGAATGAATTGCACAGGTTGACATGTGTAAAAGGCACATGATCACACACATGACACCATTGGACCCATATGCCATGGCAAACCGGTCAATTGTGTAGCACAGATCTCTGTTATTCCTCTGCTCTGATAGCCTGGGCATGAAACTCACACACCCTAAAAATATGTAACACAGTACATGGATCAATCCATGACCACCTCACGTGTCAGACCAGCTAAAGCCACCTGCCATTGACACAACACAGAAATGTCCACATGAGGACGGCATTGTGAAGCGACCTGGAAGGAAAAAGTGGTAAACAAGGACTTTAGGCAGGTAAAGGCTTACATGAGCCAGAAAAATCTGTTCCACATATTGTTGCTTCTCACATTGTGCATTTTGACTGCCCCAAATGAGGGAGATCCTCACAAGAGTCACAACTCCAAGTCTAAATGTGCCTGAAAACCTGAGCTGTATACTGCAAAACATCAAATTACCTGTCTGATGGTCACACAGAGACCCTTCTTAACCACTCTTGATCACCCAGACCATCACATACTTATACTCAGGTAAAGTACTGATTGATGAGATCTGCCCGCATGAACCACCTTCATCCTCATCACTGTCATCTTCACTTGGCATTTCTGCATTCTCACCCTGTGGAACTGCTAGCTCGCCCATATCTGGGATGTATGTGATCTGTCACCTCAGGGCAAGGTTGTGGAGCATGCAGCATGCTACAATGATCTGACACACTTTAGCAGGTGAGTAGAGGAGGGCTCCACGAGGAAGTTTGCCTTCAGGAGCCCAAAAGCCAGCTCCAGGACAAGCCGTGTCCTTCCATATTCCTTGTTGAAGAGAAATTCCCCTGGTGTGGTTGGGTTCCTCACTGGTCCCAACAACCAGGGATGGTTTAGGTAGGCAGAGTCCCCTGTAAGGAATCATGAAATGTGTGCAATCATGTATCCAGGGCATCATCACATTTGTCAGCAGATATAGCATACAAACGCACATGATATATAATGTATTAACCAGCTAGGCCGTCTCTGGGTACTGTTGTGTCATCAGCTGTGGGATAGCACTGTTCCGCATGATGAAGGCATCAGGGAATAAACTTGGGTACCGTGCACATACTTGGGAAATGTAGAGGTCTGCCAAACAAACTACTTGAACATTTATAGAGTGGAAGTTCTTCCTGTCCTGACAGACCTGTTTATTGCCATGTGGGAGAACCAAAGCTACATGTGTACCATTAATGGCTCCCACTACATGTGCAATATGTGCCAGACCATAGAACTCTGCCTTCACGTGGGCCAAATTCTCACGTTGTGGAAATCGGATACAGCTGTCCAGGTGTTTCAACATTGCAGACAGTACATCCTTCAGGACCAGACTGAACATAGGCTGGGACATCCCTGCAGTTAAGGCCATTGTATTTTGGAAGGCACCTGTGTCCAGAAAGTGCAGCACTGACATGACTTGTACAATGGCTTGTACGCTATTTGGATGACTGATGACAGGCATCAGATCTGGCTCCAACTGATGACAGAGATCTTTGATTGTCTGCATATCCAGGTTGTAAATTTGCATGACATGTCTATTCTCCATGGTCTGCAAGTCCGCTAGTGGACGGTACACAGGAGGTTGTCTGACACTTGTCATTCCAGGGTAATTACATGAGAGAAAAAAAAGAAGGTATGTCTATCACTCATTGTGTCCCTTTTGAGTAACACTATATATGTCACATAAAAAATGTGACATGCCATTTGATACAGTGAGAACATGATACACGGCACATACCAATGATAAAAGTGGCACATTTGTTACATGTCATCCCGTTGCCTCAATTAAAATGTATGTATATATAAACGGATGCATGAGTGAGACTATGTGATACTAACATCAAACAATTCCTGTGATTGAAAGCCCCAAAAAGATTTTTGCCCATGGCCGAGAGGGTAGAGACTGTGCCATCAAATATTTCTGAAACTTAGCAGGACAACATGTTACTTCAATCTAGACGAATACACACCTCGAGACAATGTCAGCATTAAAGAATATGGTGTAGAAATGTTTCCCACATTGTGACGCAAAAGAAAATTAACTTTTCTGGTCAGCTAAAGGCTTTAAAATGTCAACTGCCTGAGCTACTCCAATAGAAATAGGAAGCAACTGTGACTGCCTGAGGAAGTTGTCATGGTGGTAGGTGGATTCTACAGTGGAGGACATTGCCATTGGAATACAGTGCTGCCTGTGGCAGTCTTGTACCAATGGCAGTGTCTGCCGGCGGTGACGGTCGTGTACATGGCAGACATGACCACCATCTCCTGATTAATCTCTCACTTGACTCCTCACACAGCTGCAGCAAGACCTCCACAACCTGAGCTGCTGTGTACTGCCTCTAGGAGCAATCATGCCATATCCCATAGGTGATAGGGTGCCTGCCTTCTCAACAGAAGAGCTGGAGAAGCTTGGGGAGTAGGTCCTACCCCTGTATGGTGCACATGAGGAACAGGTAGGAGCACCATGTGCACATGTTTCTGCAGCTCAAATAAGCACTTGCTGGTTCCTTAATCCCAGCCGCTGCGTCCCCTGCGGCCCCACCCCCCTCGCACCCCCATTGGACACTCCCTCCCACCTCCCGCCTCCCAGCTGCTCCTCTCTCCCACCTCCCCTTCTTAATGGTGGCCGCTGCGTGGCGCCTAGTGTGACCCCCTGACCTGCTTTAGGCCAGGAGTACACTTCGGCTCCACCAGCCTGCCTCCGTGCCCCTGACCCCGCCATTTGCTGCAAGAGACGTTCGAGGCCCTCCACTGCCCGCAGGCACCCGCCTGGGCCTCATCCCTGGTGCCTAGTGGTAGGCGTGTCTCGTATTTCGTTCCATAGCTTGTATTTCATTTTCTGTATTTCATTTTTCATTTTTAGAACAGTTTTTTACCTATACTGTGCCCATTTTGTGCTCCACTTTGTATTTGCACTTCAATTGTGCCTGTTTTTCTTTCCCGGCTCTCAACAGTTCCTTAATTCCCAGCCGCTGCGTCCCCTGCAGCCCTGCCCCCCTCACGCCCCCATTGGACACTCCCTCCTGCCTCCCAGCTGCTCGTCACTCCCACCTCCCCTTCTTAATGGCAGCTGCTGCGCAGCGCCTAGTGTGACCCCCTGACCTGCTTTAGGCCAGGAGTACACTTCGGCTCCACCAGCCTGCCTCCGTCCCCCTGACTCCGCCGTTTGCTGCAAGAGAAGTTCGAGGCACTCCACCACCCGCAGGCACCCGCCTGCGCCTCATCACTGGTGCCTAGAGGTAGGCGTGTCTAGTATTTAGTTCCATAGCTTGTATTTTGTTTTCTGCATTTAGTTTTTCGTTTTTAGAACAGTTTTTTACCTAAACTGCACCCATTTTGTGCTCCGCTTCGTATTTACGCTTCAATTGTGCCCGTTTTTCTTTCCCGGCTCTCGACAGTTCCTTAATCACAGCAGCTGTGTCCCCTGCGGCCCCGCCCCCCTCGCGCCCGAATTGGACACTTCCTGCCACCTCCCGCCTCCCAGATGCTCCTCCCTCCCACTTCCCCTTCTTAGTGGCGGCCTCTGTGCGGCTGTGCCTGGACCGCGCCCAGCACCCAGCACCCGTCCCCCGAAGCACCACTACTCCTCCACAGAACTCCTTGCTCTCAACCCAGGCCAGCACCCTGCCTGCGCCTAAGCCAACCCCAAACACACACACGGACCTTTCACATGTCACTCATGTCATTTCTCCTGCACTCACACCAACACCAGCAACACCAAAAAGCACTGCAACAACACCAAACCCCACAATCACCTTAACTGCATCCTCCTTAAGACCCGCTCCATCCACAAGCACGCCATTGAGCTTTGGGGCCTGCTCACCACAAGCTCTCCTGACATCGCCTTCCTCACTGAAACATGGATGAACTCCTCTTCAGAACCCGACATTGCCATGGCCATCCCAGAAGATCACAAAATCACCCGTAGAGACTGCACCAACAAACCAGGAGGAGGTATCGCCATAATACACAAAAACACCATCAAACACCAACAACACCCTTGACAATTTAGAACACCTATACTTTCAAATGCACATCAACGCTAACACCACCCTTAGAGGAACCCTCATCTACAGACCACCAGGACCCCGCCCCCTATTCTGTGACACCATCGCCGATACCATCAGCTCCCACGCCATCACCTCCACAGACTACATACTCCTCGGTGACCTCAACTTTCACCTGGAAAGCACCCACGACTGCAACTCCACAGCCCTGCTGGACAACCTTATGAACCTCGGCCTCAAGCAGCTGGTCACCTCACCCACCCACTCAGGGGGACACACGCTAGACGCCATCTTCACCTCCAGCAGACACATCACCTTCACTCACACCACCGAACTCCACTGGACTGATCACCACTGCATCAACTTCTCCTTCATGAAACCCACCACCCACCACCAACACACTACACCCTACCACAAGTGGAACAAGATCTCCAAAGAACACCTGATCTCCAACCTCGCACAAGCTCCACCTCCCATCACCAACGACCCCAACACTGCCGACCCACAACCTCACACGATGGCTAGAAGCCTGCACAGACTCCCTCGCCCATTTGAAAACAAACAACAACACCCGCACCATCAAGACTGCCCCCTGGTTCACCACAGAACTCCAGTCTTCCAAACGAGAATGCCAAAAAATTGAGAAAGCCTGGCGCCAAGAACCCTCAATGAGCAACTTCTCCACCCTCAAAACAGCCATGTGCAAACACCACCAACTCATCCGGATCACCAAATGGTCCTTCTACAAAGAACACATAGACAACAACACACACAACAGCAAGGAACTCTTTGCCATCATCCAAGAACTCACCAAACCCAAATCCTGCATCATCGACCCTCCACACTCCCAAAACCTCTGCAACTCCCTCTCCAACTACTTCCACCACAAAATCGCAGACATACATGACAGCTTCACATCATCAGCACCCACCATCACCACCACCGACATACCAAACACCACAACACCCTGCCGCACCAACCAACAAAACAGCTGGGCCCCCACCAAGGACGAAGAAATCGGAAAAACCATGAATTCCATCCACTCCTCTACAGACCCTTGCCCATACCACATTTTCAACAAGGCCAGCCAAATCATCGCTCCTCAGCTGCGTGCCATCATCAACAGTTCCTTCGACACCGCAACCTTTCCAGATATTTGGAAGCACGCCGAAGTCAACGCTCTTCTCAAAAAACCCAAAGCAGACCCTGAAGACCTCACAAACTACCGACCCATTTCTCTTCTCCCCTTCCCCGCAAAGGTCGCTGAGAAGATAGTAAATGCACAACTGTCTCGCTCCCTAGAAGAAAACAACATACTTGATGCCTCCCAGTCTGAATTCCCGAAGAACCACAGCATCGAGACCGCCCTCATCGCCTGCACAGACAACATCAGGACCAGAGTGGACAAGGGCAAGACTGTCACCCTCATCCTCCTTGGCCTCTCTGCAGCTTTTGACACTGTGGTGGTCATTCTGACCTCAGCGGTAAAAGGCGATTACTGCCGGTCAGAAGACCGCCATAACACCGCCGCTGCCGCGGGAAACCGCCATGGTCATTCTGACCCGCAACAGGCAAACCGCCAAAAACCCGACATCCACAAAAGTCCGCCACACCAACGGGCAGCGAAAAACTGGCGATGACCAAACCTCCACCGTCACGCCAACAGAAATACGCCCATTCCATTCCGACCCACGATTCCACGCGGCGGTCTTTCAACCGCGGTATTCCATTGGCGGTACACACCGCTGCGGTCAAAATACACACACAGCTCCAAAACACTGCCACATTGGTCATTTTGAAACACATACACCTGATACACATACTAACACCACTCCCACACACCCAACACAATATAAAACACACACCCACATCACCCACAAACCCCTACGACCCAAAATTATTGACGAAGACCAGAGAGAGAGCACAGAATAGACAATCCCACCACACAGAGGCACACAACACCATCACCCACACAACATCCACGCACAAAACACCACACACCACCACACGCACCACACTCATCACCACAAACGCCACCCCACACCTCATCCACACCACCCCATGGCACCCCAAAGACACCCCAGGTTTTCAGACGCTGAACTCAGGGTCATGGTGGAGGAAATAGTTCGGGTAGAGCCCCAGCTCTTCGGGGCACACCACCATTGCCAGGAAGATGGAGCTATGGCAAAGAATAGTGGACAGGGTCAACGCTGTGGGACAGCATCCACGAAATCGGGACGACATCAGAAAGCGGTGGAACAACCTATGGGGGAAGGTGCGTTCCATGGTATCAAGGCACAACATCGCGGTGCAGCGGACTGGCGGCGGACCCCCACCTCAACCCCCAGAATTTACAACATGGGAGGAACAGGTCTTGGCGATCCTGCATCCTGAGGGCCTCGCAGGAGTAGGCGGAGGAATGGACTCTGGTAAGTCGAATCTCAACTACTTCATCCCCCCCCACCCACCGGCATGCCAAATCATACCCCCGCCCTCCCCCCCAACCCCATCACACATCCTCCTTGCTAATGTCTCACCGTCACAACCCACCCATCCCAACACCAAGCCCTGCATGTGACCACAAACCATGGACACCCATCACCTAAGGATGCCCACTGCACATACCCCCCGCCCAAACCACTGTCACAACAGCCCCCACAAGGGAATGCCAGCACTGGGGTACACGGGCACCCACCCATTGCACGCTATGGCACACACAGAAGCAATAACCATACTCTTATACCCCTGCAGGACCCGAACGCCACGACACCGCCCAGGAGGGTCCAGAAATGTCCATTCCACCCCCAGAAGAGGCCCACAGTGATGACAGCAGCTCTGTCTCCCTGGACCCAGAAGACCAGCCCGGCCCATCGGGGACCTCGGGACAGTCGGTTCCCCTCAGACAGCCACAGGCCACAGCAGACCTACCCCCCTCTGGGAACACCAGCACAGCACCCACCCAGCGGGCCCATGCCTCTGTCTCCAGGACACGTCAATCAGCGGTGTGTCCACCACTACAGGGCACCCAGGTTAACCCACCACCCCAACAACAACAGGGACCTGGGGGCAGTGGTAGTGGGCACACAGTCCAGGGAACAGAGGCCCAGGGAAACAGGGGAACTGGGAGGGCTGCTGTGCGACAGGGGGGGGACAGGCCCAGGGAACCCACTCTCCACGAGGCCCTCTCCTCCATCATGGGAGCATACCACCGCTCCCAGGAGACGATGGCGACGGTCCTGGCCAGGTTCCAGGAGCTCCAGGTACTGCAGGAGGAACAGTTTATGGGGTTCAGGGAAGACCTCAGAAGCATCAGTTCCGCAATGGGCACCATCGTACTGGCTCTCAATCAGATTGTCAGCACATTGCGGGACCATGTGGCACCACAAAGGGCCCCTGTCACTAGCATGGACCAAGAACAGGCTACCACCTCCGCCGGTGCTAGTGGACAGGAGGCCCCGACACAAGAACAGGCCACCTGAACCCCACCCCCTGCAGAAGGAGAACCACCCCGCAAGCGGTGCCTGAGATCTAGGAAGAAGACAGAGTAGGATGCCAAGACCCCCGCCAGGAAAGGATACCCCCTGATTGTCGGCCCACTGTCCCACATTGTCACCCTGTCCAACCTTAAACTGCCCCTGCTCCACCTTCCACAGGCATATGGACAATGCACCTGTGAGACTGAAAATCTGGACTCTGCCATGGACGTTCCTCCACCATCACCCATCACTGAATTGCAACCATTTGCCTAAATTTTACACTTTAATAAACACACTTATTGCACAAAAATAATCTGGAGTCTGCCTGTATTTTTGAACAAATGTATTACACAGAACCGTGCCAAAATGTCCAGTTACATTGTGATGACAAACATACCACTGTCACACAGCTGTAGTCCATGGGGAAACAAAGCAGAGGTCACGGAGTGGGGCCCACATCTCTGAAATTGGAAGGGAAAGACACAACTCAGTGAACATACACTGGGTGGAAACTCAGACAGTAGAGAGGCAGGAGACTTTAAGTAAATGTAAATTCCGGTGTTGATTCTTACCTGTATGTTATTGAAAATACTGCTGTATTACTCTGTCCCTGTTGTCTGTGTCGTCCTCTTCGTCTTCCTCCTCTTCACTCTCCGCAGGCTCCACAGCTGCCACAACACCACCATCTGGACCATCCTCCTGCAGGAAAGGCACCTGGCGGCGCAAAGCCAGGTTGTGAAGCATACAGCAGGCCACGATGATATGGCACACCTTCTTTGGTGAGTACATTAGGGATCCACCTGTCATATGGAGGCACCTAAACCTGGCCTTCAGGAGGCCGAAGGTCCGCTCGATCACCCTCCTAGTCCGCCCATGGGCCTCATTGTACCGTTCCTCTGCCCTTGTCCTGGGATTCCTCACTGGGGTCAGTAGCCATGACAGGTTAGTGTAACCAAAGTCACCAATTAGCCACACACGGTGTCTCTGAAGTAGTTCCATCAGGTAAGGGATGCTGCTATTTCGCATGATGTATGCGTTATGCACTGACCCAGGGAACTTGGCATTTACATGGGAGATGTACTGGTCAGCCAAACAGACCACCTGGACATTCATGGAATGATAACTTTTTCTGTTCCTGTACACCTGTTCACTAGTGCTGGGGGGGACCAAAGCAACATGTGTCCCATCAATTGCACCAATGATGTTGGGAATATGTCCAAGCGCATAGAAATCACCCTTCACCGTAGCCAAATCGCCCACCTCAGGGAAAACAATGTAGCTCCGCATGTATTTCAACAGGGCAGACAACACTCTGGACAACACCTTGGAAAACATAGGCTGTGACATCCCTTATGAAATGGCCACTGTAGTTTGGAATGACCCACTTGCCAAGAAATGGAGTACAGACAGAACCTGCACTAGAGGGGGAATCCCTGTGGGTTGGCGGATGGGTGACATCAGGTCTGGCTCCAGTTGGGCACACAGTTCCTGTATAGTGGCTCTGTCAAGCCTGTATGTCAGTATGACATGTCTTTCTTCCATTGTCGACAGGTCCACCAGCGGTCTGTACACAGGAAGATTCCTCCATCTCCTCGCAAGTCCCAGCGGACGGTGCCTAGGAAGGACAACATGGAGCACAGAGTCAATCTACCCACAGGCACGTTCCCACTGCTTGCACAGTACACGATTCTCAATGCATTGAATGGCTTGTATGAGTGTTAATGCAAGGCCTAGGTATGTGTGACAAAGTAGATTTTAAGCCATGTGGGCCCTTGAAATGGCAGCTGCCTGACCTGTGAAGTGCGACAGTGGGATGTGAGGTCAATGCGCTGGCGTGGCACACCGTGGCGGGAGGCGGTCGAAGACCGCGGCGCAAAGCCGCATTGGTTAACATTGAACCCAATGGGTCTCAGGAGCCAATGACGATGTGCGCCGGCGGCCGCGGTACACACCACCGCTGTACGCACCACCGCGGGCGTGACCGCCATTTTCGAACTGCTTAATCACTCGATACCTGATCATCCACAGGAGAGGACCTATACTGCAAGTGCTGCTGTGACCTCGGTCTGGAAGAGACAATGGCTGCTGCGACTGGGGAAAGGGCCCTTGCCTTCACTTCTGAAGAATTGGAGAAACTCGTGGATGGGGTCCTCCCCCAGTATGCGCTACTCTACGGACCTCCAGACCAACAGGTAAGTACACTGGGAGCATGCTTTGTGGCCAATGCCTGGGTTGAGTGGGGTGAATGAACGATGGTGGGGAGGGGAGCGAATGAGGCATGCATCAAACGACAGATGAGAGCATGTGCCACATGGCAAGGGTGGGAATGGGGGGCCACTCACATCGAGCATGCAGAAAAAGATTGCTTATTTTTCTCCCCCTGTACATGTCACATAGGTCAGCGCCCATCAGAAAATCGACATTTGGCGTGCCATCGCCAAGGACGTCCGGACCCTGGGGGTCCACAACAGACGGGGCACCCACTGCCGCAAGAGGTGGGAGGACATCCGCCGCAGGAGCCGGAAGTCCGCGGAGGCTCTGCTGGGGATGGCCTCCCAACGTAGGAGGGGTGGCACTCGTCAATTGACCCCCCTGATGTCCCGGATCCTGGTGGTGGCCTACCCCGATTTGGATGGGCGCGTGAGGACATCACAGCAGATACAAGGGGGTGAGTACAAATACATTCTGCTGACTTTGCGTGCAGTGGAGGTGTCTGGGTGGGGGAGGAGGGCTGTGGCTAACCCTAAGCCAGGGCGATTTCCGTAGGCTAGGCCCCTCCGTTAGGCATGGCCCTGTGCCCCCACCCCCCACCTCTGTAGGTTGCCTAGTACAGCTAATCATGGCCCTGCTTCACCTATGTGTGGATTTGTCGTCCATAGGCTTGTAGGCCATGTCCCACGGATTGAGTAGTGTACCCCAAGTGCGCGGCATAGTGCAGGGGGCTTCTGTGTCTGTCCTCTCCACCAACTGTGTCGCCAATGCATGCACTCAACATGTCTTTATTTCTCCCCCCCCCCTTTTTTTGGTGGTCTTCCTGTTCATGTGTGCATTAGCATCATCAGGCAGAGGAGAAGTGGTATCGGAGCACGAGGGAGCTGCATCTCACATGGCCATGGAGGGCCATGCAACCGACTCGGAGTTCACCAGTGAGACGGAGGGCGAGGGGAGCTCCACAGCGGGGACACGTGGTGACACCAGCGACACAGACACGTCCTCGGAAGGGAGCTCCCTTGTGGTGGCGGCAACATCCGTGCCCACCGCAACAACAGGTACAGCCGCCACCCAGCGCACCAGCTCCGCCCTCCCAGCAGCCCCTCAGCCTTCGCCCCGTGCCTGCTCACCCAGGAAGGTGGGCATCTCCTTCGCCCCAGGCACCTCAGGCCCTGCCCCAGTTACCCCTGCTGCCCTCAGTGAGGAGGTCATTGACCTCCTGCGGACGCTCATTGTTGGGCAGTCTACCCTTTTGAATGCCATCCAGGGTGTAGAAAGGGAGGTGAACCGGAGTAATGCATACCTGGAGGGCATTCATTCGGGTCAGGCTGCCCATCAGCGATCGTTCAACACTCTGGCCTCAGCACTGACGGCAGCCATTGTCCCTGTCTCCTGCCTCTCTCCTCCAACTTCCTCAACCCAGTCCCACTCCCCTGTACCTCTGCCTATCCCAGACACACCTACAGACCAGCCTGCACACACCTCAACACCCAAGGGAAGCTCATCCAGACATAAGCACCACACATCACACAAGCATTCACCCAAGCAACAGCCACATGCAGACATGCCAACAGCCACAGCCTCCTCTGTGTCCCCCTCCTCCTCGTCTCCCTCCTCCCTCCTTGTGACGTATCCACTCACACTTGCATGCACAACATCATCAGCCACTACGTCCATCACCAGCACACCCACCAGAACACTCCGCACACGTGCAGTCACCACCCCCACTACCATTTACACGGCACCTGTGTCCTCTCCCAGTGTGTCTGTCACCCCCTCTTCCAAACCACACAAACGCAGGCAGCCACCCACCCAACAGCCATCCACCTCACGACAGCCTCCAGCACAAGCACCTGCACCCAAAGACAACAGACTTGACTCACCTACAACCACATCCTCTTCCTCCACTCCCATACCCACTACACCTACCCTTCCCACTGCTCCTAAAAAGTTTTTCCTGTCCAAAATTAACCTCTTTCCATCACCTGACACACCCCCTCCATCTCATAAGACTCCAACCAGCACCTCAGCCACCACAAAACCTGGACCTACAAGGACAATAGTCCAAGGATTTTGGAGTCCAACACCTTCAAGGCCAGCTACTTCGGCTAGCAGTAAAGATACAGCCAGCCCACCCCCTGGAAAGAAAACCAAAAAAGCCAGTGCCCGGCGCGAGAGGCCAGAGACAGCAGGCTCCAAGGGCACTACCCTGGCACCGTCAGGAAGTGGGGTGCCACCTGGCACACCGACAAAGGGAGGAAAGGGCCACAGAGGAGCTGGGAAGGGTGGCAAGGGCAGCACGCCCGACAAGTCCGGCAGCAGGCGAGCTGCCCAGGAGGGCCCCACCAGCCCCATTCCAGGGGTGAAGGAGGACACCCACGGGCCCGGGACGGCAGCACAGGAGGGCCCCGCAAGTGAGAAGACGGATGTGCACGAAGGGCACGGCAGCCACATGTCGGTGGCGAGTGAGATCCATGTCATGGCGGGATCTGGTGCCCTGGAGACACTTGTCAAGCACCGCTGAACAGGGCACCGCCGTCTCAAGAACCGCTGAACAGGGCCCTTCAAGACAAGCACCGCTGAACAGTGCACCGCCGTCTCAAGAACCGCTGAACAGGGCCCTTCAAGTCAAGCACCGCTGAACAGGGCCCTTCAAGACAAGCACCGCTGAACAAGGCACCGCCGTCTCAAGAACCGCTGAACAGGGCCCTTCAAGTCCAGCACCGCTGAACAGGGCCTTTCAAGACAAGCACCGCTGAACAGGGCACCGCCGTCTCAAGAACCGCTGAACAGGGCCCTTCAAGACAAGCACCGCTGAACAGGGCACCGCCGTCTCAAGAACCGCTGAACAGGGCCCTTCAAGACAAGCACCGCTGAACAGGGCACCGCCATCTCAAGAACCGCTGAACAGGGCCCTTCAAGTCAAGCACTGCTCCGCTGGGCCCTTCAAGTCAAGCATCGCTCCGATGGGCACCGCCGTCTCTGCACCGCTCCGCTGGGCCCTTCATGTCAAGCACCGCTCCGCTGGGCCCTTCAAGTCAAGCACCGCTCCGCTGGGCCCTGCAAGTCAAGCACCGCTCCGCTGCGCACCGCCGTCTCTGCACCGCTCCGCTGGGCCCTTCAAGTCAAGCACCGCTCCGCTGGGCCCTTCAAGTCAAGCACCGCTCCGCTGGGCACCGCCGTCTCTGCACCGCTCCGCTGGGCCCTTCAAGTCAAGCACCGCTCCGCTGGGCCCTTCAAGTCAAGCATCGCTCCGCTGGGCACCGCCGTCTCTGCACCGCTCCACTGGGCCCTTCAAGTCAAGCACCGCTCCGCTGGGCCCTTCAAGTCAAGCACCGCTCAGCTGGGCCCTTCAAGTCAAGCACCGCTCCGCTGGGGCCTTCAAGTCAAGCACCGCTCCGCTGGGCACCTCCGTCTCTGCACCGCTCCGCTGGGCCCTTCAAGTCAAGCACCGCTCCACTGGGCACCGCCGTCTCTGCACCGCTCTGCTGGGCCCTTCAAGTCAAGCACCGCTCCGCTGGGCCCTTCAAGTCAAGCACCGCTCCGCTGGGCCCTTCAAGTCAAGCACCGCTCCGCTGGGCAGCGCCGTCTCTGCACCGCTCCGCTGGGCCCTTCAAGTCAAGCACCGCTCCGCTGGGCCCTTCAAGTCAAGCACCGCTCCGCTGGGCACCGCCGTCTCTGCACCGCTCCACTGGGCCCTTCAAGTCAAGCACCGCTCCGCTGGGCCCTTCAAGTCAAGCACCGCTCCGCTGGGCACAGCCGTCTCTGCACTGCTCCGCTGGGCCCTTCAAGTCAAGCACCGCTCCGCTGGGCCCTTCAAGTCAAGCACCGCTCCGCTGGGCACCGCCGTCTCTGCACCGCTCCGCTGGGCCCTTCAAGTCAAGCACCGCTCCGCTGGGCACCGACGTCTCTGCACCGCTCCGCTGGGCCCTTCAAGTCAAACACCGCTGGACAGGGCACTGCAGTCTCATGCACCGCTGGCCCATTGGCAGAAGTGGCAGGGCAGGATCTGTGTCGGCCAGGGCTGCACGAAGCACTCTGGGCACCATGCCTCCTCCAGAACCAGTGGAGTCTGTAATCCACTTGATTGACTGTGGCTTTGCACTCCCCAGGATGGCACAGTGGGCAATCCACCCACTGTAGAGACTTGTGAGACTGTGGCTTTGCACTCCCCAAGATGGCACAGTGGGCAATCCACCCACTGTAGAGACTTGTGAGACTGTGGCTTTGCACTCCCCAGGATTGAACAGTGGGCATGGAGGCCCCTCGTGGATCTGGCGTCGTGGACTCATCTGGCTGAGGTGCCCCCCCTTCCCTTCCCCCTGAGGTGCCTGTAGTTTTGATATCTGATGCCCCTGCAGTGTTCTCTCCAATGGATTCGGCTATCGTGTGTGGGCTTTGCCCATGTGTTTAGGCCCATTGGCCCACGAACAATGGCTGATACCCAATTTGCACAGGACAATTTACATTTGTATATATAGTTATGGATGTTGGATATATTTTTTAACTTAGCCGTTCAATATACTTCAAGATTCATGAACATTTTATTTTGTCTTTGCATTCTTCCGGGGGGTTTGGGGGTGTCACTCTGAGTTGTTGCTCTGCATTGATGTGTATGTAGTTGTGGGTGAGGGTGAGGGTGGGTGTGTCGCGTATGTGTGTGCCCGTAATTTTTTGCCTCCCCCCTCCCCTGTGTCGTAGGTGCAGTACTCACTGGTGTCTTCTGCGCCGGCGTTCGTGCTCCTGGTAGAGGAGCAGGAAGACAATAGCTGGTAGGATGTGTAGTTCGGGTTCCATGCTGTCCAGATTCCTCGTGGAGTGTGTAGAGGTGAGCGTTTTCCGTTCGTAATGTCTGTTTCCGGCGTGTTTTTATCGGCAGGGCTACCACCCCGGAAAAGGTGGCGAATTGGTGGGTTGTGATAGGGAGGGCGGTACATTGTCTCCCGCCTGTCTGTTGGCGGTGACCGCTGCGCTGTTTGTCACGCCGTGGCGGTCGGAGTGTCAAAGTGGCGGTCTCTGTTGGCGGTTTCCGCCAGGGTCAGAATTCCATTTTTTACACCGCCTGCCTGTTGGCAGGTTGGCCGCCGCTTTAACACCAAACCCCCAGGGTTGGAATGACCCCCTGTATGCCACCAAACCCTCCACGCACACCTTTTCGACGCCAGAATTCGCCACAAGGCCCTGGACTGGCTCACCTCCTTCCTCTTCGAAAGAACCCAAAGAGTTTGCCTCCCTCCTTTCCGGTCTACAGCCACCAAGATCATCTGTGGGGTCCCCCAAGGATCCTCCCTCAGCCCCACCCTCTTTACCATCTACATGGCTCCTCTCGCCAACATCCTCCACCCCCACGGCATCACCATCATTTCATACGCTGATGACACCCAGCTCATCATCTCCCTCACCAGGAACCCAGCCACCGCCAAAATTCACCTGCACTCCGGACTCCTCGACATCACCAAATGGATGACAACAAGCCACCTCAAATTGAACTCTAACAAAACAGAGATCCCCATCTTCAGCCCCAACAAAACAGCATGTAATGACTCCTGGTGGCCCACCACCCTCGGACCACCCCCATTACCCACCACCCATGCATGCAACCTTGGCATTGTACTGGACTCATCTCTCTCCATGACCCAGCATATCAATGCCATATCATCCTCCTGCTTCAACACCCTTTGCATGCTACACAAGACTTTCAAATAGATTCCTTTAGAAACAAGAAGAACAGTCACTCATGCCCTCATTAGCAGCTGAGACCACAGCCAAGCTTCAAAGAAAACGCCAGCGAATCCAGAATGTAGCCGCACATCTCATCCTCAACCTCCCTCCCCACAAACACATATCCACCCACCCCAGATCCCTACACTGGTTGCCCATCAACAAAAGAATCATTTTCAAAGTCCTCGTACACGCTCACAAAGCCCTTCACGACACTGGACCGGCCCACCTCAACGAACGTGTAAACTTCCACATACCAACTCGACAGCTCCGCTCCGCTGACCTCGCCCTCGCTACAGTCCCCCGCATCCAACGCACCACCTCCAGCGGCAGATCCTTCTCCGACCTCGCCGCCAAGACCTGGAACTCCCTCCCCACCAACCTACGCAAGACCAAGGACCTCCTGACCTTCAGAAAGCACCGAAAAACATGGCTTTTCGAGCAGTAACCGCATAGTGCCTTGAGACCCTACTGGGTGAGTAGTGGGCTTAAGAAATTATATGATTGATTGATTGATTGAGTTAGGCTAGGCTTATGGGCAATATTTCAGTATGTGTCCTTAAATCCCTGTAGGTGCTATCAGTGTGCTTAAATGGTTGAGTTCCTGGGCATGGACCTATGTGAAGTGACAGGTTTATAGTCCTGAGACATTGTGGAGAGTGTGCAATAAGTGTACCACCTTGTGACTGTTGCACATAATTAGTTGAGGTGTCATGACAGCCATCATCAGGTAAATCAATCAATCATCAGATGTGCTTGATATGTGGTCATAAGTGCTAACATGACAACAGGAGGTGTTGATGAATGTTGTTTGCCGGTTTCTCACCATACTTGTGCCCTTTCTGTGTCTGCACATACATCTGTGGCCACATCTGGCATTGTTGCAGTATTGTACTGAAGCCAGCTAATGACAGTCCATGGCCCTAAGCTCTGGACATTTTCAACCATTGGGAATTGGCTATAAGGTACATGAAGTATTGTGATGCATCTAATCTTTTGGGACATGGTAGTTTGTGTTGATTTGTGTGGTCTGCCCACAGAGAACGTTGCTTTTCAATTGCCACTTTCTGTAAATATTGCCATCTGGACTGTTATTGTATATCTTCTGCTTTGCAAGTGTGAGCCTGGAGGTACATCCTTTATCCATAAACAGCATGTGAAGGTTAAAAATCATGTCTTGCAACTAAGTTTCATCGACTTCAGTCTATGCCCAGTGTATACTATTGTCATGACATTGGGGGCATGGTGGAGAGCTGTGACAGATGTGCTCATAACAACAGTGACTATTTGTGTTACATATCCTTGAAAGGTCCCATGATCACACTGCCCTGTTGGTTCCTTAATTCAGCTCTAATGCTTACTATGCATGCTTCTAGTTTATTGGGCATTGAACTTCTGCAAACAGTGTGATGTGAACTGATGTTCCATGATCCAATGTTTTGGACATGATATGGGACATGTCAAATGCAAGGCTAGGTCTATCTTTCTTTGACATAGTTTTTTTGTGCACACATGTTTTGGAAGTATAGTTTTAGCCTGACACAAAGATCCCCACTTCCTGAAGTAACATGTGGGTGCATGTGTATGTGCACAAATGCACACATGTAGAGGCTTGCATGTTTGTGTGCACAACGTGTGACTCCCTTGTGTGTTGTCCTAGCAATATGGACCTGTTTGTTGCCTGTCTGTGACCTGTGGGAACCATATGCAGCTTGTGATCATCAGGGATTGTGGATGTAAGTGTGCAATATTTGCTATTTGGTGTAACTTGCTCTTGCCATTTTGTGTGATATGTTATATCGTGATCAATTTCATGTGGATTGCTCATGCCACACAAAACACACTGCTTTAGTACCTGGTCAATATAGGGGCTGAGCTGGTGGTTGTGATGGGTACCCTTGTGAGGAGTGTAAGCAATAATGTCCCCCTATCCAATATCTGCAATGTGCCACAGGTGGACAGGATGGTCAAGACAGTTTGTCATTGGCTTGTTGGACTGGCTTGTAGTTAACTCCTCCAGTTATTGTGTGGGACTTGTGGACATGATTTTATTTCTTGTCTTTTCTCATCCATGCAGGTCAACGCCCATCAGAAGGGGATTTGGTGTGCCATCACCAGGAAGGTGCGGACCCTGGGGGTCCACTGCCGGTGGAACGCCCACTGTTGGAAGAGGTCGGAGGGCCTGGAGACGATGGGCCCAGAAGATCACAGAGGCCCAGCTGGGACTGACCTCCCAATGAGGACAGGGTGCCCGTCAGACCATGACCTCCCTAATTGCTGACATTTTGGCACTGGCCTACCCTGAGTTGGATGGGCATTTGAGGGCAGCACAGCAGCCTCAAGATGTGAAGTACAGACCTAACTCATGTTTGCCCCTTTACCAGGTAATTGAGTGAGTGACAGAATGCTAGCTCTGACAATGTGGGAAGTGTCATGTGTCACAGATCTTCTGTGCTCACTTTGGTGTACACGGGTCATGCATTGACAACAGGTGTGCACATTCATTTTGTTTTGAGACATGGTACTCAACTATGGGGATCCCTCAGTTCTTCAGCACAGAATGGGGTGCATATGACTGTGTTTTGTATTCCAGTAATCTGCCTTTATTACCCTGGTGGGTGTTAGTTCCCACCAACAGATCACTCCTCCCTAATGTCATAATAGAAAGGTTGGTAGATTCTTGATCTCTGTCCTCTGCTATGTATCAGGAGGAATGTCTATGTGTGATTTTGCATCATCTCCAGTGTTTGTTGGTTTCTGATGTGTCGCAGCATTAGGTGTTGCAGTGGTGTTCATCAAACATGTCACATGGCATACATAGCTAACATCTTCATACTTGTTGCAAAGTAATCCCCCCTGGTAAGAGAGGAAGGTACATTGTCATGTGTGATGTCCCATCAGAGTTAACAATATGCATGTTGGATACCACTGTGCACATGCTAAATTTCCACTGAGACACATATCTTGGTATCAGATGTAAGAATGTGATTGCCATGCTGATGTCCTGATAGCAGAAACTTGTCACATATTTTGTCCATGGTATACTTTTGTAGGTATGATACACAGGCAATGGTTGCCCACTCACAGCTAGGGCCCAGACAGTACTGTGTCAACATCATGTGTATTCTGAAATCAAAACGTATGCCTCACTGTTGGAAATTATCATGTGTACCTGCTGTAGCTATGAAGGATATGACACATAAAGCCAGAGTGGGAAGTTCATGTTTGATGATAAACCTATTTGGGTCAGTTGTGGTAGTTCATAAACACCTGTGTGTAGGTTAGTAAGTGTGACCTGACTGCTGGCTTGTATCATGGTTGGTGTACCAGTCATGTTAGCATCGCTTATGCTTTGCCTTTGGGAATCCTCCACAGAGAGATGCCAAGCTTGCCATGTCTGATGTGTAGGTAGTGATGTTGCTTCTCATTCCGTGACAAATTAATTTACTCATGTTAGTGTTTGCAAAATCTGTTTCCCTCCTTTCTGCATAGTACATTAGTCTATTTGGTACATACTCAAAATAGTAAAATTCTAAATGTGAGTGGGACATTGCTGTGATCTTACTTTGTCCTTACGTAACAAATATTGTTTGTCTTCTGGAGACATTTACCCTAGATATTTAGGACCAGAGTCCATTGTCACTCCTTGCTACATCACAATTGGTGCATGGGTGTGTGACTTGTGTACTACCTCCTTGACTAACATTTGGCAGGTGTGACGTGATGATGTGTCATATGATGGTATGTGTTGATAGTGATATGGTTGAATCTATGGGGGTCATTCTGACCTTGGCGGTCCATGACCGCCATGGCGGAGAGCGGTGGAAGCACCGCCAACAGGCTGGCGGTGCTTCCTGGGCGATTCTGACTGCGGCGGTAAAGCCGCGGTCGGAAAAGGGCAGCCGGCGGTTTCCCGCCGGTTTCCCGCTGGCCCAGGGAACCCGCCATGGCGGCGCTGCTTGCAGCACCGCCATGGGGATTCCGACCCCCTTCCCGCCAGCCTGTTTCTGGCGGTGTTCACCGCCAGAACCAGGATGGCGGGAACGGGTGCCGTGGGGCCCCTGGGGGCCCCTGCACTGCCCATGCCACTGGCATGGACAGTGCAGGGTCCCCCTAACAGGGCCCCACAAAGATTTTCACTGTCTGCTGTGCAGACAGTGAAAATCGCGACGGGTGCCACTGCACCCGTCGCACCCCTTCAACTCCGCCGGCTCCATTCCAAGCCGGCTTCATTGTTGAAGGGGCTGTCCCGCTGGGCCGGCCGGCGGTCTTCTGGCGGTCGCTCGCCGGCCCAGCGGGAAAGGCGGAATGGCCGCCGCGGTCTTTTGACCGCGGAGCGGTCTTTCGGCGGGAACCGCTTGACGGGCGGCGACCGCCGACCGCCGCGGTCAGAATGACCGCCTATGTCTCTTGATGAAGGTATAACTAGTTTGTCACAGGGTTGCCTCCCTTTACTTGGCAACATATGTTATTGCCTGGTACATGACATCAGGGTAAGGCATTTGTGTGGTAAGGGTTGGGTCTATGTATCTGGTACGCTACCTTACAATGGTAATCCATTGCTTGTCGATTGACAGACTATGTTGTTCTGATTATGGTATATGTATTGGGTGGAATAGTCACATAGTCATGGTATGGTCAGAGTGATAGGTCAACTTCATACCTGGTATGGCAGTTTTCTGTTAGCTTGCTTTGCTGGTGTGTTACAGTTGTAAAAGTGATGGACATGCATTGTATTGTGTTGTTACATGATGCTGGCACTTTGCTGGAACTTATTACGGGGGGCAGTTGACATGATGGTATGTGATTTCTTACTGATTTGTGATGGAAGTGTTATCATGTGTATGTTATGACCCTACTTAGCTATCTATTTTCAGCATCAGCACCGGCAGGCGAGCAAGACGGGGCACAGTCGAGTGTTGAACCTTCTGGCCACCGGAGCTCCAGTCAAGACACCAGACACCCAAGAACCCTGTGGCCTGGAGAGCGAGGGGAATGCCATGGAGGAGACTGGATCTGCAACATCTTCATCTGAGTCTTCTAAAGTGGCCACTCCCTAGTGGTGGCGAATCAATCTGGGAACACTCCAGTACCATCTTGTCCGCCACCGTCCTCCTTGTAGCTCTGTACACAGTTGGCTGTGCCTGCTTCTCCAAGAGAGTGGGCATCTCCTTTGCCACAGGCACCTCAGCCCCTGTTCCCCTGCTGCCCTCAGTGAGGAGGCAATTGACCTCCTGAGAAGCATCTCTGTGGATCAGTCCACCATCGTGAATGCCATCCAGGGATCGGCAACGCAGGTCCACTAAAGCAATACGTTCCTGGAGGGCATTCAGGGATCTTTTCACGATCTGGCCTCCACACTGACAGCAGCCAGTCACCCCTTGCCTACCGTCCCTCCTCCACCTTTCTCTTCCCAGTCCAAATCCCCCTTCCCTGACCTAGCCAAAGCACACAAACAGACTGGCATGCATCTACCTCAACAGACAAGGGAAGTGCACACAAGCATGAGCACCACAAGACATACCACTGGAACTAAAACAAACAATATCCACCTTCTGACAGCACCAGTCACGACTTGCCCTGAAACCCCAAACACCCCCAGCATCACAGACACAACACCTGGCACACCTGGAGACACCACACCAACATTCACTGATCTAGCCACTACACATATCCTACCCGCAGACACCACACCACAGATACAACAACCATGGTCATGCCTACATGCAGCACATCCACTGTACCAGCAATCACCACCCCAACAGACAACCACCCACCCACAGCCCAAGACACATAAATGCCTTCATTTACCCACCCAACAGACACCCACCACACACAAGCGTACCTCCCACAAACACATACCCAAGACATCCACACCTAAACGTCAGCCACTCCCTCATCCTCTACATCCAGACCCCCTTCTGATTACCGTCCCCGTGTGCCTAAAAAAGTCTTCCTTTCTAACCTTGACCTTTTTTTGCTACTCATCCCAATGTGACACCCCAAAAAGAACTGTTTCCCTCCCCAAGGCCATCCCTTCCACATCTAAGGCCTCCCCTAACCCCCCTGCCACCACCCATGCCCCTCACCCATCAAGAAGAAGTCCACTCCTTCCAAGAAGGTCCTCCCAAACCAAAGCCAAACTCCACCCCTCCCAAGCCTCCCAATACTCCCTGAGGTTCCTGCCTGCCCATTTGATGCCCCTGACTGTGGATGGTACATGGAAGTCAGGAGTCAATTTGGGGCACCATTTTGTGTCGTTGGTGTAACAATTGAGACATATGGACTGACCAATGGCCTTGGACTTTCATATATTTTGTACTATCAATATATTAAAGCCAACCAGTTGTTGTTTTTTGTTTACATCTTGTCCTGCAATTCCTCTCCTAGGTTTGATTTGTTCCTGCCTGACATTGTTTGTGTCAGTATTTTGTTGTTGTTGTTGCTGCTTCATGTATTGCTTTATCAGTATGTGATGTGTGCAGTGCTGTTGTCTCCAAGGGTTGGGGTGTGTGCTGTGTGATAGGTATGTGTATGTTGCTGAGATGTTGGTGTTATGGTATTTGTTAGACTTTTCATCCTTGGTGTGGTCTCCCTTAACTTTTTGCCTTTGTTCCCCAGGTTATTGATGTGGGCTAGACTCTGATTTTGCTGTTTTTATTACTCTGGGCACTTTACCACTGCTAACCAGTGCTAAAGTGCAAGTGCTCCTGTTTAAAGTGTGTATGTAATTGGTTCTCCATGAATGGCATATTTGTCTTGCTGTTAAGTCCCTAGTAAAGTGCACTAGAGGTGCCCAGGGCCTGTAAATCAAATGTTACTAGTGGGCCTGCAGCACTGGTTGTGCCACCCACACAAGTAACCCTGTAATCATGTCTCAGACTTGCCACTGCAGTATCTGTGTGTGTATTTTTACACTGTAAATTCGACTTGGCAAGTGTACCCACTTGCCAGGCCTAAACCTTCCCTTTTCTTACATGTAAGGCACCCCTAAGGTAGGCCCTAGGTAGCCCCAAGGGCAGGGTGCAGTGTATGGATAAGGTAGGACATATAGTAATGTGGTTTATATGTCCTGACAGTGAAATACTGCCAATTTCGTTTTTCACTGTTGCAAGGCCTGTGTCTCTCATAGGATAATATGGGGGCTACCTTTAAATATGATTAAAGTGTAGATTCCCCTAGAGAGTAGATGGACATGTGGAGTTTGGGTCCCTGAACTCACAATTTAAAAATACATCTTTTAGTAAAGTTGGTTTTGAGATTGTGTGTTTGAAAATGACACTTTTAGAAAGTGAGCATTTTCTTGCTTAAACCATTCTGTGACTCTGCCTTGTTTGTGGATTCCCTGTCTGGGTCAGTTTGACAGTTGGGTTGTTTTTCACCTCACACTAGACAGTGACACAAAGGGAGCTGGGGTGTAGGCTGCATTTCCTAATTAGCCATCTCTGCTAGGAGGGAGGGGTGGAGTGGTCACTCTCATCTGAAAGGACTGTGCCTGCCTCTGACAATGCAGACTCCAACCCCCAAGTGTGTTTCTGAGGCCTTGCCTGGGCAAGGCAGGATTTCACAAGTAGGTATGAGTCCCCTTTGAAGAAAGGCGACTTCAAAGACTAAAATGGGTATAAGAAGGGCACCCAAATCTACAGACTTTAGAAACACTTCTGGAACCAAGAGGAACCTCTGCCTGGAGAAGAGCTGAATAGCTGAGGAAGAAGAGCTGCCCTGCCTGTGACTGTGCTTTGTGGAGCTATCCTGCAGTTGCTGCTTCTGCCAGAGTAAGAGGGCAAAGACTGGACTTTGTGTGCCTTCCATCTTGAGAAGAAATCTCCAAGGGCTTGATCTAGAGCTAGCCTCCTGTTGTTTGAAGTCTCAGGGACAGCAAAGACTTCTCTCTGCCAGCACCTGGAGTCTCTGGAGAGACTCCTACTTTGCCCTGTGGTGGCCATCCAGTTCCTGGGACCCTGAAAGGAGAAGCTGGCAGCCTAAAGACAAGAAAATCGACGCACAGAGCGCCGTGCGGGGAAAAGATTGACGCAAATCCGATCTGCGGCTGAAAAACTGACGCGCGTCTGGCTCCGCAGCTGAAAAACGACGCTCGCAGGAAACGCGACCGAAAAATCGACGCACGGAGCAGGAGAAACGACGCGCAACATCGCTGACGGAGGCTGGGAGATCACAACCTGCACTGCGGGATTCTCGGATCATCGTGCGGCTGGATTTTTGACTCAAGTACCGCCGTGCAGAGTTATTTTTGACGCACACCAGGTACATTTTCACTCTAGCAGCACTAGTGTGTTTTTAAAACTACTTAAAGACTCTTTTTGATT
Source organism: Pleurodeles waltl (assembly GCF_031143425.1). NCBI lineage: Eukaryota > Metazoa > Chordata > Amphibia > Caudata > Salamandridae > Pleurodeles > Pleurodeles waltl. The sequence goes on along the minus strand of NC_090444.1, from coordinate 1,217,528,304 downwards.
TTTAATTGATAACTTGACTTGTGTATGGTGGATTTTTGTCGTTTTGGTCTTGTTTTGTTTAGATAAAATTTCCTATTTTTTTAAACTGGTGTTGTGTCATTTTGTAGTGTTTTCATTAAGTTAGTGTGTGTGTTGGTACAAATACTTTACACCTAGAACTCTGAAGTTAAGCCTACTGCTCTGCCAAGCTACCAAGGGGGTTAGCAGGGGTTAGCTGAGGGTGATTCTCTTTTACCCTGACTAGAGTGAGGGTCCTTGCTTCAACAGGGGGTAACCTGACTGTCAACCAAAGACCCCATTTCTAACAGTATTGTGTTGTGTTTGTAGTGATAAGTGTTTGTTGTAGTGCTGTCCGATGTGGCCCTGTATAGTGTATACCTTGTCATCTGATGTGGCTTTTGTGAACATCTGGTGTGTGTTGTGGAATTTTTTCAGTGCAGACATGGAGTGTGTTGAGTTCTGCTAGAGTGCTTTACTTTTGTGTTCATGTGACCATTTAGTTGTGTGTCCCTCAGAGCAGGCTGGAGTCTTGTATGGTGTTTGGAGTGGTTTTTACTTTGTAACCTTGCCCTTCACCCATATGTGACTGTGCATTACATTTGTTGTTGGTATTGCTTGTCCATGAGATCTAAATGGGGCCTGATCATGTGGGCATGTTTTAGTGGCCCTTGTTCAGCATGAGATGTGTCCCAGTACAGCCTCCTTCCATGTGTGGTTTTGCTGCTCCCATCACTGCTGTGCCGGTCTTGTTGTGATGTGTCGTGTCACTTTGTGTGTTTTGACTGTTTGTGTCTGCATGTATGGTGCATGTCATAATAGGTTCAATGTGCTGTGTGTGTGTGTGATGTGTGTGTTGATTGCTGGGTTGTATGATGGTGCTGTTGTGTGTGTTCCATTACACATGGATGTACATTGTGTTGTATGTGTGTTCAGTTCCTGGCCAGTTTGGGGTGTGAGTGTGTGACATGTATTTATATTTGTTCAATTGTTGTGTTGTTGTTACGAGTTTGTATGTTGTGTGGGAATCTGTGACCCTATGCCTGTGCTATCTTGCCCTGCGTAAATGTGTGGTATTGATGTGTGGTGTGTGTGCTGGCTGAAGTGTCCATGATGTGTATGTGTGGGTGTCCTTGATGCAGTATGTGAGTGTCTGTATTACTATGCTGTAACATGTGTGTGCAGCCCTTCGCACCACCCTCCTTATGGTATATTATGTAACTGTGCAAATGCATACATTTTTCATTTGTCACAGGTGAGTGTGTGTACTTACGGTTGTTGTCGTCCTCATTGGCGATGATTATGTTGTCTTTCGGCGAGCAGGATCAGCTAGATGATGTCTAGTTGTGGTTTCCTGGCGGCTCCGAATGTGTATGGATTCCTGGAGGTGAGTGTCTCCTTTTATACTCTTCGTTTCCCCTTGGTGCTCCATGGTGGTTGGTCTTCGGTGAACACATTCGCGGTGTGCAACCTCCTATCAGGTCCAACTAAAACATGGTCTCCGACGGACTGTTTGTGCCTTCAGTCGACTGCCGCGGTCTGTACTGCCTGGCGGTGCCAGCAGACTACTGGCGGTCTTCTGTGTGCACCACTGCCAAACTCATAATTTGTCGGTCAGCTCCCCCAGACTATTGGCGGTCAGACAGCCACCCCCCACATGGCGGTCACAGGACCACCAAACTGATAATGAGGCCCTAAGTCACATAGGCGTATGTCCTGGAATAGTTTCTCTTTAACTTATATTTCTAACTTGTGTGATCAGCATGATGATTTCTAGAATTATCAGTTATAACCAGAATAACGAGATAAATTCAGAGAAAGCATAGTACTTATGTATAATAGATATTACATAATTTTTTGTTATCTGAACCAAATTTGCCTATTCATAAGCTTTCCATTAATTATGTTATTTTTTGGAGCAGAATTTTATTGCTGTCAAGCTTGAAGAAAATCAGATGTGGTTTGGAAGAAATAGGAAAAAAGAGAAGCTGGTATGGGTGTAAATTGTCAGTGGTGGATATGATGGACTTTTGGATGTGCTTATTGATAGTGAGTTGAATTGGGCAAATAGAAAAAGCTTCAGATCATATATGCTTGTGAGATCTAAGGCTAAACATGAGGGGTATTCCTATAAGACCCTTGTCAAGACATATTCACTAAAACTGAGGCCTTTGTGAGCCTCAGAGCTTCCATCTGGTTTACATGCCTTAATAGATCAATGGTAGCAATGGAAATGTTGAGAACAATATGCTGCCTTCAGCAAGCAATTCCAATTGATGTTAAACATAACTGATTTGTTTTTATTTTATCTTACATGTGTTTCTAAGATCATATTTAAGTTCATGATAAAATTAATGGTAAAAGATATGTATAACATCTTCATGGCCAGTAATCGTCAGATATCTTATTCTCACGATTGTGTTTCCTTCAGTATGACAGATTTATTGGGTTCATCTTCCTGTCCCCAGGATGATTCCCACTTTTCCTGTAGCCCAGTGATATTGTCTTCTTTATCACAACTTTCGCTTGACCAGGTCCATGCCTACTCAGCACTAGTATTTCGGGCTCCCCACTAGGTCCCCTAAAATATAAAATTTGTCACAGAGGTTGCATCCTTACATTTAACTAAAATCTTTCACCTTTTATTAAGTTCCACCCACTTCCCCAAGGAATGAAAAAAAAGCTTCAATCTTGCCACCAATGAAAAAACAAATCTTGAAGCTTTGGATCCCAGTGACAGTAAATCAATCTCACGTCTTCCCTTTCTGGTGAAAATTGTTGAAAAAGTCCTCAATCAAGAACTTGCCCCCTTTACTAATAACAACCGTCTCTTCTACCATCCTAATTCGGATTTAGAAGAGAGCACAGCACAGAATTGGCCCTGACTGCTACATCTGAAGAAATAAGACTGAGGGCCTGATTATGAGTTTGGAGGTTGGAAAACCCAACAAGCATACCTGTGGTGAGGAGACTGAAGCTGAGCTGGCAGTCTCCCCATGTGCTTTATTAGAAGTTTTTCACAGGGTTGACCGGCAGAAACCTTGGTGAAAAATGTGTGGCGGCATTGGACTTGGCTCCCCATAGAACCAAGTTCAATGCCGCTGCATAAGAGGCCTCCCTAGCACCCTCGAAAATGCACACTGTCTACTGAGCAGATAGTGTGCATTCTGACATGCTGGGAAGGGGCCCTCCTGTGGCCCACAGCATTTGTTCTCTGGCAGTCTTTTCAGGGTGGTTAAACCTCCATGAAAAGGCTGGCGGAGAACATGGTTGTAATCAGCAGGGCGGCGCTGCCTTTAGCTGCACCCTGGCTGATCACAATCAAGACTGTAGTCACCCTGTTGGGATCAGATATCATGGCTCAGACAGCAATCTTTTGGCAGTTCGACCAACAGAATTTGGAATGTGGTGATCGGACTGCTGCAGCCAGGGTGGTCCGACCGCCACCACAGTTTGGCAGCCTTGAGACCCCCAGACTTGTAATCTGGCCCTGACTCTGCACAAAGGAGGAAATGCAGCCATGATCCTGTGAGACCTCTTGGCGGCATTTGACACTGTCAATCACAATCTGATGATTGAACAACTTCACTCTATTGGACTTAGGGTAGCGGCGCTTGCTCTCCTGAAATCTTTTCCAACAGTGTGAGAACAATTCCTTGCACTCAGCGAATTTACCTCATCTTTGTTCTCACTACCATGTGGTGTGCTGCAAGGTTCCTCCTTAAGTCCCACCCTTTTGCAATCTTTATGTTACCCCCTTGGACAGGCTCATAAAACTGCTTAATTCTTTTTGTAGTATCTGATAACCCAGATATACAAATTAGAAATTATTATTGAATGTTTAAGCAGTTTGAGTAATTAACCTGTACGTTTGAAAATGTTACCTCATAGAGTGGCTGCCACCACTCACGAATTATATTAAAAAGGTGACTAAATGTGAAATGTTGAAAATGCATAGAAAATAATGTAGTAGTATGTCATATTGAGATATATAACGTATGTTTTGCATTATATTGTAGAGCTAACTTAGCCGAAGTTGTGGCCTGGTTTTGTCAGGCCTTGTGCAGAAGTCGAATATTAACACACAATGTAGAAAAAGCTAATGTGCTGGACTGACCATGAACCGTTCATTGTTTAATAAAATCTGCTCAGCTAAAATCCTATGCGTGAACCAAGAACAGGAGATGACGGAATAAAAGTTTGTATCCAAACCAGTGTAAAGCATACTGGATGTACTTTCCCCGGACTTGAACAATGGAGACAATGACTGGAGAAGAAGATGCAACGTTTTGATACTTGACGAGCCGGACGATGAGAACACCATACAGTGAACCAATAGACATCCTGAGAACTGTGCAATATTAGACTTCATAGATTTGGAAACTTAAGATAATTGGATGGAGTCATAACTGGTGATTATGTGACCAATTAGGAATTGGGGGATAGTCTGGATGACTTTAATATAATGTCATGACAAAGGGAGAAAACTTTGGATGTTAGAGGTTAGGTGTGGATTTTCGAAGAGATTTAAGAAAAAGCTGGAGGAAACTAACAAGAATATGAATGAATATAGGGAATATCCAAGAAAAAAATCTCTAAAGTTCAAAAGGACCTTAAATGGTTCTCACAAGAGAAAGTGTACCCGTACACTAACCCAGAATATGTGGCTAAAAACAACAACATGTCCGACAATTCCTCCAGTAGGAATACCAGTTCAGACACTGACAGTGACTCACCAGTACATACACGACAGCGCCGTGGACTCTGTGGGCAATATCAGGGGAGATGGAATTATCCACATATGATGTCCCCTTATCCCCCTCTTAACAACCAACAATGGGGTTGGCCTGCTCAGTATGGACCCCCAACTAACTATCAGCCCCCCTTTTTCCTAAACCCGGCACAATGGCCTTTCCCTGAACAGCCTCCACCTTTTGTAGACAGAGGCCAAGGGAGGGGAAAAGGGAAAAGGAAAAGGGTACATTGGAGATCAAGAGACGAGTCTCTCGAGACACAACAAGAGAACACCCCGGGGACAAGCAAAACGGAGCAACCTCTGAGATGATAGGTGGGAGCGACAATATTATAAATGTAAGCAATAGAACTATTGACAATCTTGAGTCTAAGGCACTAAACAAAGGCATTAATTTTGTCCCCACTCCCAAAATAGACCTTTTAAAGACTAGAACAGAAATTGTAGAGTTATTTCGCAAAATCCGCCTCTTTTTTCTTAGAAAGAAGTTTTGTTGAACCAGAGCGAAACACGGGTCTATGTCCCAAATCTACCTTCTGTCCAACAACTGGACAAATGCCTCCCGAAGTACTTGCCTTCGAAAAATCAGTGTCCCGCAAAATCAGCGGTCTCGCAGAGAGCACGAACAACATATTCCGCAACATGAGTTCAGATGAACTGGCAGCATTAACGCATCTAACTTCTGACCCCTCTATCATTATTAAACCAGCTGACAAAGGTGGGGCAACGGTAATTTTACCACTGACAATGTATAGAGAAGAGTGCCAGCGCCTACTAGAAAATGAACAACATTATAAACATCTGTCCCGAGATCCTACCCCAGACATCCAGGAAGAAATGGCCTTCCTAGTGAATAGAGGAATCGAGAACGACTGGCTGACCAAACAAAAAGCAGCCTTCCTGACACAATTTAATCCCAAAATACCCTATTTTTACATTCTTCCTAAAATACACAAAGGGAAGATCCTCCCTCATGGAAAGCCCATAGTGTCCGGAATTGGCTCTGTTCTTGAACCATTGTCCCAGTTCTGCGACTTCTTCCTTCAACCATTAGTAAAGCAGATCCCCACCTACCTGCAAGACACAACTGATGTCTTGGTTCTCCTAGACTCAATGGCCTTTGATAAAAAAGCAGAACATTGGACGTTGAATCACTTTACACCAACATCCCTCAGGAAGCAACCCTGGGGGTCATATGCGATCTCCTGGAAGCAAACAGGAGTGATTCACGGACACCCCCAGAATTCATGCTACATACTAGATCTAGCACACCTTGCATTGACAAGGAACTACTTCGAATTCGAGAACAAATTCTATCTAAAGATACAGGGGACATCCATGGGCAGCACCTTCGCCCCTAGTCTGGCCTGTCTGTACGTAGACAACTTTGAAAGACAGGTGGTACTCCATGAGGATAACCCCTACCTGGAGCAGATTAAACTTTGGAAGCAGTATATTTATGACATTCTACTCATCTGGACAGGCTCCAGAGATGAGGCTCACGCCTTTTCAGCCTGGCTCAACACGGCAAACCTGTTTCTTAAACTCACTATAACTATCGGCGAGAACCAACTGCCGTTTTTGGGCCTTCTAATTCACGAAAGCAATGGGTCGCTGGCAACAGAAGTCTACCACAAACCTACAGACCGGAACAAATTGTTACAATTCAAGAGCTACCATCCGAGGTCCCTGAGGGAGAACCTCCCCGTGGGTCAGTTTCTACATCTACGACGGAACTGTTCAAATCTCTCAGACTGCAATAAACATGCTAATAATCTGTACACCAAACTACAAGAAAGAGATTATCCTGCATACCTTGTTTGGAGAGCATGTAAAAGAGCACGGAACAGCAATAGAGACCAGTTGTTACAACCCCAAGCCAATAAACCCAAGACAGAACCCACTATCTAATAAGATCCAGAGGATTATCAGAGACGATTGGGAGATTTTAACATCTGGTGGTCTCCCGTTCCAGCAACCGCTGCATGCCTTTAAAAGAGCCACCAATATACGCGATATGGTGGTCCATACTAACAAACAGCTGACTCTCTGGCACCTACCTCCCCCAGTTGGCCACCATCCGTGTGGCAACTGTAGTGTGTGTAAGTTCACACAGAAATCCACCACGGTTGAGCTCAGTCTAAAAACACCATTGGTGCTAAAGCCCCTTACGAACTGCAACAGCAAGAATGTAATCTACATGATCAAATGCCCCTGCCAAATATATTGGAATGACAACAAGGAAGGTCAGCACCCATATCTGTGAACATAGGAGCACTATAAGGTGCAAACGTGACGCCACAAAACTCACTAGCCATTTTGTCACAAAAAATCATTCCCCAGACGATTTGATATGGACTATTTTAGAGCAACTGCCACCCATAACCAACAACATGTCACAGAAGTTACTCTACTACAAACAACACTGGGTTTGGAGACTACGCACAGACACCAACGGACTGAATTATGACATTCCGTGGTCTTCACTTAACAAATGACCATACCCTTGCAACCTATACTAGCAATGTAGCATCTTGATCTGGGTATCCGTGAAAAAAGTACCAACAACCACTGTCCGGGTACATTCTGGTCTTCTTTCCCTTCCCCCTTTTCCCCACCCACCCCATTTTGTCCTCCTGCCACCCCTTTCACTTCCTTCCCCCCTTGCTCTTTCTTTTCCCCCCTCCCCTTCCATAGCCGTGTCCCCTACCCCCCCCTCTGTTTTGACCCTCTTATCCCTTGCCCTCCTTCTCCCTTGCTCCTTTCTGCTTCCCCTCCTTTTCCTCTATCTTTTCTCTCTTCCCCACTCCCTCCACTCCCTCCAAGAATCCCCCCTTTCTTTCTTTCTCTTGTCTTCTTTTATTCTTCCCTTCCCTTCCCCCTTCCCGCCCCCGTTTCCCCTTCTTTCCCCACTGTCCTCTTCCTGTGACACCCCTCCTGTCTTGCGACCGTGAGAGGAGGCATTTCACTCCTTCCGAGGCTGGGAACTACATTTCCCAACCTCCCAAGTGCTCCAGCGTGTTGGGTGTACTCCTCACGCGAACGCTGAGCGCCAAACTGTAAACCGGCCAGGGCTGGCTTGAATGAGGACGCGCTCCGCGTACCTCATTATCACTTAATTGCTCTTACTACTTAAACCGCCACCACACTGGACCACCTACCTCAAGCGGTCCAGTGAGGGGACGGATTAGGCACACAGCGAGCGCCTCCTTTGATGTAGTGAGTGCTGGAGCACCTTCTCCTCTCCCTCCTTGGAGATCATCTGCCACGCTATAGATAAGCACTATATTGACTGGCTGTTTGTTTTTTTAAGTGCTTTTATATTCCCTTACCCAACGGCCGTTTCCCCGTCGCGGGGTACATATGGTTGGGCATTTAGGTATGTAATGAGAATTGGATTAGACTGTTTGCATCTGATTTTGACCTCGTATTTAGCATATTGCCTACCATACTCTTTCCGTAGGTACTCATTAAACTGCACCTATTTTGACACAAGCTCTATAGTATTTAGCTCTTTCTATCACGCTATCTTACAGAGGTATTTTTCTGAAATGGCTCTCGTTGAGTGTAGCAACTGACCTTACACTCTTCACTCCTCCATAGAATTGTGATCTTTTTGTATATACTGACTGCCGTCTTTGCCTACTTCTTTCCCTTTCCCTTAGTGTGTTACTATAAGGGGACACTCCCCCTCCTGGAGTCTGGGGGCAAGTAGCCTTTAGACTTGGGGTAAGATGTAATGTTCATTGTAGATACATGTTACACTATTACACATTGTATGACTTTGGCTTGCTGTGTCACCCCTGTGTGTGTTTTGCTGTGCTGTGTGTCACAAAACGTTAATTACGCTTCTGTTCCCTTAGGCCTATGCTAGGTAGTTCCTCGCTTCAGGTAGGCTGCATCCATTCTCACTTTATTTTACCCACTCACTTACTGAGTGTTGGATGTCTGTTTCTGCAATGCATGACTTTAAGGGATCCCAAGCCCTGAGGAATGCCCCCAGACCTTCCTTGGCTCATTTTAGAGAGCAGAAACATGTCGGCCATTTTTAGATAGGTGACCCAGTGAGTCCTAGCTCTCACAAAGGTGTCCCATCCTTGCTTTTAACACACCAGCAGACACCATTATTAAAAGTGTGGATTGCACACTGGTAACTACCTAGGTGATTTTATATCTTTCCGTAGCTTAGCTGGATCCCACAAATTCCAGAAAATAAAAATGTACACACTCCCCCCGTTCTTTTAACGGTGAGGTTGAGTACGCCCAGGTGGCATTGTCCTACCTTGGTGGGGCTAGGTGGACAAATGATGAAGCATGACACTATATAGTGTGTGAGACCACCTAGTCCGTAAAGGAAAAACCACCCCACCACCACTTCACAGCTCTTACTCTCCATTCATACACCCAGTGAGGTCAAGGAGCTCCAGGAAAATCTCCTGTGGGTACAGCTCCTCATTATAAATGAACCCCATACCTTTTTGTGTTTTTTGGCTGTACATGTAGGGAGTTAGTATGGGTCGATTTATTTGAATTTGTTTAGTTCCAATCTCCCTGACTCTCTATTTGTGTTACGACTTTAATATAATGTAATGACAAAGGGAGAAAACTTTGGATGTTAGAGGTTAGGCGTGGATGTTCGAAGAGATTTAAGATTCGTCATTGGGCTTATTCTCTTGAGAGCCTGATGAGATGCTGATCGATTGATGACCTAAAGACGAAGACTGATTTTGTTGCTGATCCATAGCGTAGATAGGTAGCAATAACAATGCGACTGAATTAACTTTTGTGCCTTTTCTTTCTAGGTACCAACTGCGCTGTTTTCATAAGTTTTTTTCTTAGCTAGATGGTTTTCCAACTGTATGTTCTAAAACTATTTTTGCATGAAATCCCACATGCAGATACTAATCTGAGTTAGGTGAGGTCCCTACCTTATGACATTGCCAAACGCAGAGACAATTGATTGACAAACTGATTTGCTGAACTTCGCCATTCATGTTGACTTATTCATTCCTGATTCAACTATTGACTTATGCTACTGCTTTAGAGTGTACTCTGATGTAAGTTTTGATTAGATTATGTGTTTGGCACCTTCTAATGAATTAATATGGATTTGCTTTGAATAAAGTTTGAATTAACCCCTTGACTTAGTATTGTAACTAATAGGGAAATAAAATTGATAAAACGTATATTGAGTTAAGGGTTATTCATGACTGAACATCATGGTGTGATGTTATTAACTGCTGATTAATGTTTTGCAAAATGGTTACTGATTTGTGTATTGATTATTGAAGAACATTGGTTACACCGTGGCTAGGATACTCCATGTGAATCAAAAGGTTCATTGACCTATATGGGTCCCCTTATTAGTTTACCTATTAAGGATCGGGCGCAGTAACAGTTTTTGGTAGCAGCTTGATGGTTAGTTTCCTTGGAGAACTAGTTATGTGATGACCAATGGTTATGGTGGTAGTTAGAATTAGCGTTAGTTGTTCATTATTATTGTGCTTTGGATTTAGTTTTTTGTAATGGTAATTGTAGCAAGAATGATGTCCCCTTAAGCCCAGAAATGATTTTCCCAGATCGTGGATCCTGCAAGTAGTGTTGGGTATTGTTAGAAATGGGGTCTTTGGTTGGCAGTCAGGTAACCCCTTGTCCAAGCAAGGACCCTTACTCTAGTCAGGGTAAGTCACACACAATCCACATTATCCTGTTCCCACCCTCTGGTAGCTTGGCACTGAGCAGTCAGGCTTAACTTAGAAGGCAATGTGTAAAGTATTTGTGCAATAAACCAACCAATACCACCACATAACACCACAAAAAGACACCACACAGTGTTTAGAAAAATATATAAGATTGATCTGGATAAATGCAGGTCAAAACGATTAAAGATGAAATAAGCAAATGTAGGGGTATCACTGAAAGTGAGACCAAGTGTCTTTAGAGTTAAAATACTACTGTAAAAGCAAGAAAAAGTGTCTTAGTTTCTCCTAGAAACAACAAGTGTCTCTTGCAGGGCAAAGTACCTGGTTTGCATTGAAAAATCATCGCAAGGGACCGCAGAGGAGGAGATGTGTGGAAAATGTGAGTGTGTGTCGGTTTCGCCCCTTCGCACATGAACTTGCATCGTTATTTTCCACACGGGGAAGACGTTGCATCGATTTCCGGTGCGCGGACTTGGATCCACTTCGGGTTGCAGGGTTTTCAGACGCCCCAGGGACGATGTGTGAAATCCTAGGTTTGTGGAGCAAAGTCATAGGGGCTGTGTCGATTCCGGTAGGCGATGCGTGGAATTTTCTTCCGCACGGCAGGCACTGCATCGATTCCTCTCAGGAAGTCAGGCGTCGTCGTTCTGAGTCGGCTTTCGGCAATCCAATAAGGACGTGTGTTCAAATTTCGGTCGTGTCGCTGGTGCTGTGTCGATCTTATGCTGCGAAGTCGGGCTGCGTTGTTCCGGACTCAGCGTGCGGTGGATTTTTCACCACGAGCAGGCTCTGCGTCTTTCTTGGCAGGCGGTGCGTCGAATTTTCACTGCACTGGGATTTCAGCTGCAGGAGAAAAGTCTTTTTGGTCCTGAGACTTCAGGGAACAGGAGGCAAGCTCTATCCAAGCCCTTGAACAGCACTTCTGCAGCACAGCAAGAGAGCAACAAGACAGCAAGGCAACAGCAAGAAGCAGTCCTCTTCAGAATGCAGTCAGGTGAGTCCTTTGGGCAGCCAGGCAATTCTTCTTCTCAGGATGCAGGTTCAGGTTCAGGTATCTTCTCTAGGAAATGTCTGAGGTGGTAGGGCAGAGGCCCTGTTTTTATACCCAAATGTGCCTTTGAAGTGGGGGAGACTTCAAAGAGTGGCTTAGATGGGCACCAGGTCCCCTTTCAGTTCAATCCTGTCTGCCAGGGTCCCAGTAGGGGTTGAGGCAGTCCTTTGTGTGAGAGCAGGTCCTCCACCCTCCCAGCCCAGGAAGACCCATTCAAAATGCAGATGTATGCAAGTGAGGCTGAGTATCCTGTGTTGAGTGAATACATAAGGAGCTGTCAACTAAACCCAGCCAGACGTGGTTTGTAAGGAACAGAAAGATTTAAGTGCAGAGAAATGCTCAGTTTCTAAAAGTGGCATTTCTAAAATAGTAATATTAAATCCAACTTTACCAGTCAGCAGGATTTTGTATTACCATTCTGGCCATACTAAATATGACCTTCCTACTCCTTTCAGATCAGCAGCTGCCACTCAAACAATGTATGAGGGCAGCCCCAATGCTAGCCTATGAAGGGAGCAGGTCTGACAGTAGTGTAAAAATGAATTTAGGAGTTTTTCACTAACAGGACATGTAAACTACACAGGTACATGTCATGCCTTTTACCTACACAGCACCCTGCCATAGAGGTTACCTAGGGCACACCTTAGGGGTGACTTATATGTAGAAAAAGGGGAGTTTTATGTTTGGCAAGTACTTTTAAATGCCAAGTCGAATTGGCAGTGAAACTGCACACACAGACCTTGCAATGGCAGGCCTGAGAAAAGGTTAAGTGGCTACTGAAGTGGGTGGCACAATCAGTGCTGCAGGCCCACTAGTAGCTTTTAATCTACAGGCCCTGGGCACATATAGTGCACTCTATTAGGGACTTATAAGTAAATTAAGTAGCCCAATCGGGTATGATCCAATGTTACCATGTTTAAAGGAAGAGAGAATATGCACTTAAGCATTGGTTAGCAGTGGTAAAGTGCTCACAGTCTAAAAACCAGCAAAAATTGTATCTCAAAAGTGTAGGGCGGCAGGCAAAAAGTTATGGGTGACCATCCTAAGGCTGTCAGGTCTAACAAGTATGTTATCAGCGTTTTGGTGATAGTGTGAAAGTGATGGATTGCGCTTGCATAAGCTTATGCAAATCGCAGGTGAATTGTGGCGTATGTGAGGGAAATAGGGAGTCTGCGTACTCCAGTTGAGGTTTAGTAGGAGTGTGCATACTATACTCCGCAGTATGAGAGTAGGGAAGTCATTGAACTTCACATGTGTGGCGCTTTGTGCTAAAATATTGTACACATGGTTTGTTGGTGATGTACGGACCCTGCATGGTCTAAGACTCCGGAGTATATTGACAAGTGTAGAAGACACTTGGCTATAGGTTGTAATCTGTCTGGTTTAGTAGGTTGATCGGGCGTGGTCAACAAGTCGGTGTGTGTGTTAAGTGAGTGAGACAAAATTTCAACTGAGATTAGGCGAGTCCTATGTGCACCAGGACAGACCCATTGATCAGTTGAGAGTAAAATGTACGGGTCGAATTTTTCTTGCGAATGTGGGAGACTGAGAAAGAGGAATAGCTGCATGAGCGAAAGGGTCATCAGTGAAAATCCGTAAGGTCTCTGAAGCGATTGTGTACCTTCTTGTAGTACACCAGCTGATTTGTTTTGGTTATTGGTTTTTGCTTAAGTGCTCGCAATAATTTGCATTAGTTTTGTGTGAATTGAAGATTAGGAGGAAGAGCTGCAAGACTTTGTCAGCCGCAGTGTGTGAGTGTGACATCAGAGTGAGCTGCCCTGGGATAGGTTGGTTAGTAAGAAGAGTCACGAGCGGATTGTAAGCCATCCGTGAGAGACAATTGGTTGAGACAGAGGGTGAAGGGAATCTTGGGAGTAAAAATAATTTCCTTAATTGATTTGAATACACAAAGATAGAAAAGATGAAGTTTTCAAAGCATTTAGGAGTGCCATGAAGGGTGATTCATACATTAAGGCGACAATAGGGGAGCCTACCCCACCGGAAAATTCTCAAGCTTATATTGTGATGGAGGAGCGAGTTGTCGAGCCATGTCTTTGGTTAAAGCAGTGGTGCAAATTGACAGAGAAACAGGGAGCTTTCACGTTTCCAGAGCATGAAACATTTAATTTGAGAATTTTGCATCAGTTGCGGAAGACATTGTATGAAACAAAGCCTCTTCCGAGACCAGCACAGTTTAAGGCATTAGTGGTTTGGGAGTTCATAGCGAGACAGCAGCAAGAAATCAACATCCAAAGAAGAATAAGGAAGGTAGAGAAGTCTCTAGCAGAGGCAAGATGAATTGGGAACAGAAGAGGTGGAGAACAGCGACATTGCAGGGTGTTAAGTGGTTTTCTGCTATCATAGAGGAAGATGAGTTGGAAGGGAAAGAGGAGACTAGCAAAAATGATGAGAGTTCATCAGCGAGTAAAAAGAAGAAAAAGTCTTACATAGTGCAAGAAGACTCGGATGTTGAAGATCTTATTACTAAGATGTTGAGGGACCGACCTCCACCATATGTGGTGCATGAGGGGGGTCCAAGTACAAGTTCTGCTCCAACTGCCCGAGCTCAAGTGTCAGGGACAGCGGGACCAGGGCAAACTGATAATGGACAGGTACAAGGGGTAGTGCAGAGTACTCCTAATGCCGTGACAACATCGGTAGTCCAGGCGCAGATGCACCCACCACCGGTACAGAGAATTTATCCAGAGATACCGATTCTTGAGACAACCTCGAACTTAGTGGTACATACGGAGCAAGTGGTTCAGAGGCCGATACTAGTTCAGACTGAGCCAACTCCAATGTTGATGCCTCAGGCACAGCCACAGGGTTTGCTGAAGTTCACACCAATGACAGGGACACCGTCAGATGTGACACCAGTAATGAATCAGAGTATGGGAGTAGCCCTTCCACAAAATGCGGGTGTCAGAGCGGCACCAGATGCCATATCGCTGCCAATTACTGTTGGTCCAGCAGTTCCAATGTTTATGCAGAAGAAGACGATTACAGGGGAACAGGGCAAAATGACACAAAGCCTCGTGAGGAGGGGGGTGAGAGAGCATGTGCAGGTGGTTTCATCTATGGGTCAGATATTTGATGGATCTAGGCCATTAATGGACCTTAGTCCCCTTGTTGTGCTTCCAGATGCCGTAAATGGCCCAAGTGTAAGTCAGAGCTTGAAACTTTTGACACCGCAAACTCCAGGTGCAGCAGTACAACAGGTGCCATTGCCGAATGCAAGTAATGTTTTATTACAGAGACTGACAGCACAGCAGTTAAATGAGTGGTTAGATAGTCTGAATACCCCACAAAACATGTCCAAGGGTGAAGAGCAGATTGATCACGTAAGGCTGGCTACGGAAATGACTGAACTAGTTGAAGGATCAATGGCAGTGAATAGGTTAGAATCCTATACTGAAGAAGAGCTGAGATACTTGTGTCCGCTAAAAACGAGAGAAGTGGGCAAGGTAGATCAGAAATTGGCAGATTTGGAAGAGAAGCATGACATAGAAATTGAGAAAATTAAGAATTTGAAAAGGAGTTACAGGTTAGATTTTGAAGCAAAGGTTTTTGAACATATGAGATCAGCTGGGGTGAAAGTGCATCTTAAAGAATTATTGCAGAGTGCCCAGATCTGGGGAGCATTAGAGAAGTGGGAAGGCAGATGGGCGAAGAAGAAGGATAAACAAAAGTGAGATTCACAAGAAGGGTCTGAAAGTGTTCGGAAAGAAAAGGATCCAGTAAAATTTTTACCAATGTGGGAAATTTCAGGGGGGAAATTTGTTCATGTTCCTTGGCACAGAAGTGATATTCTGTCATTCACAAATGATTATCCAAAACTGAGGGAGAAACCGGTTGAATGGTACCAGCAGACAGATAGATTTGTGAAGCTTTCCAAATTTCTGTGGGAAGACCTGAATACTCTGTTGGAAATAGTGGTTCCAGCTGATTTGTGGGTTGAATGCAAAAGAGCTGTAGATTGGCCAATGAGTGAGCCAGAGAGGGAAAGGACTACAGGTGCACCATCACCCGAAGTAATGAAGCATTATTATAAGGTAATTGAATTCCTGAAGATTAGAATTTTGCCTAAAAATATTGATTGGCAGAGAATTGACAGGAGAGTACAGGAAGCAAAGGGGTTGATAGATACATACTATGAAAGATTGTTGAAGGCATTCAAGGAATACAGTGGTAAGGAAGCGATCGAGCCGAAAGAAAGTTTGTGGAACGATTGAGACCTGAAGTAGGTCAGATGATTAAGAGTCATTTGATTTGTTGGCAAGCGAAGCCGATTGATGAGGTGTTGCAGTATGCAAAATACTGTAGTGATGCAATTGAGTTAAAACAGAAGAAGTTGAAGGAAAAAGCGATGGTGATGCAGATTAAGGCAGCTCAAACAGGAGTGCAGGGAGCTTTAGTGCTGCGATACCGCAGCAGCAGGGAACTATTATGTTCCAACCTCAGGTGAGAGGTAGAGGATGTAAGATTATTATGAATCGTGGTCCAGATTTAAATACAGTAGTGGTTCAAAATGATGTGCAAGGGATGAAGAAAATGTTACTGTGTCATCTTTATGGAAATGTGGGACACAGGAAGCCTGAGTGTCCGATGATGGTGCAGGATGGTGTTGTTCAGCAAAGTGGCGATGTCAATATGTTTCAAACTGTGAAAGTCCCTAGAAAGAGAGGACTTAGTCCAAATTTTCAGAATAACATGAATCAAGTGCAGAATTTTCAACCCATGCAGCAGGTCCAAATGCCTCGTGCACTAATGACACAGTTGCAACCAATGCAGCAGCAGGTTCCTATGGTACCTAGACAGCAAATGCAGATACCTCAAGCCCTGATGGAACAGCGACAGATGATGCTTACTCAGCAGGTCACAGGTCAGAGACAAGACAGAAGTAGTGACAGTGCACCAATTCCTATTACACAGTGAGAATGAAATCAACGAAGAATGGATGTGTAATAGTTAGGATGAGGAGCCATGCATGCTTGCAGCATCCTTAGAGGTAGATTAGAGAGTACCTTTTGTGAAAGGAAAAGTGATGGGTCATAAGGTCTCATTTCTAGTAGACACAGGAGCTACGTGCTCTACAGTGAGAAGTGCAGAAGTTCCAAACTTACCGCTTTCAGCAGGAACAGTTCAGTTTGTGGGGGTAGCGAATAGACAATTGATAAATCCAATCACAGATCCAGTACAGGTTGAGATTGGCAACTTTCAGGGACTGCATAAGTTTTTAGTCTGTGATTCAAGTCCAGTATCCCTACTGGGAAGGGACTTATTGTGCAAGACCAGATGTTTGATTAATTGTTCAACTGCTGGAATAGAGGTTCAGACGAATACTGATGATGAGGAAGAACAAACTCATGAAACTGAGAATGAAACCACTAATGAAGTGTACCCGTTGTTTGAATTTTTCCCAAGGTTTACTTTGAAAGAATTACACGCAGACTTGCAGGGAACAGTGCACGTAATGCGACCTGACAGATAAAGAAGTGGGTTTGATCAAGGGAGTTGAGCCGATTACGATCACTTTGAAGCCGAATGTAGTGTTCCCGCAGCTTCCACAGTATAACCTGGCACAAGATGTTCTGATTGCGCAGATAATTGGAGATTTTCTGAAAAAAGGGGTTTTGAAAGAAGTGTTGAGCAGTCCATGTAACTCACCGATACTGGGCTTGAAGAAACATTGTGGGAAAGTACGAATTGTGCAAGACTTTCGAAAGGTGAATGTAATGGTGGTCAAGTGTTGTCCTGTGGTGGCAAGCCCAGTGGTAGAACTGTTTCAGATTCCATGCGATGCAGAATGGTTCACAGTGGTTGATTTGTCACAAGCTTTCTTTTCAGTGCCTCTTCATGAAGATAGTCAGTTTATTTTTAGTTTCAAATTCCTAGACAGAGTCTCCAGCTGGTGCAGGCTTCCTCAAGAGTACACTGAGTCACCGTCCTTGGTCAATCAGATTTTGAAAAAGAATTTGGAGTCATTGAAATTGCCATGCCAATCAACACTGGTGCAGTTCATTGACGACTTACTGATTGCATCCAAAACAAGGGACGAGTGTAAGAACTCGATTGACCTGTTGAATCATTTGGGAAAATTCGGACATTAGGTGTCACCTTTGAAATTGCAGTATTGTCAGAGATCAGTGAAATACTTGGGACACCAAATTGAGAAAGGGTCAAGGAGAATTTCCAGAGAAAGGATTACAATGATATTGCAGAGAAGTCCCCCGACTTCACAGAGAGATGTCAGAATGTTTCTGGGAATGGTAGGTTATTGTCGTCAATGGATTCAAAATTTTGCTGAGATTGACAAACCATTGTAGCAGTTAACACATAAAGATGTCACAGATCCCATTACTTTAGACCAGGATCAGATGAAAGTGTTCACTGAGTTGAGAGAGTTAGTGCAGAGCTCCAGCATTGGGAATCCCTGATTACACAAAACAATTCATATTGTTTTGTCATGAACGTGATGCTTGTTCTTTGTCTGTCTTGACACAGGTCCATGGAGGTGCTTATCGCCCAGTAGCTATTTTTCAGCTACCTTGGACCCAGTTGCAGCAGCCTTACCGGGTTGTTTGCATGCAGTTGCCGCAGTTGGTCAAAGCCTTTCACAATGTGAGGGAGTAGTGATGGCATACCCTCTGACGGTAATGGTACCTCACTCTGTTGAGATCTTACTGACAAGGACAAAACACAGTATTTGACTGGTGCCAGACTGACAAGGTATGAGATGAGCATTCTAGGTGCTCCAAATGTAACATTGAAAAGAGGTACAGTGCTGAACCCGGCAACATTACTTCCAAGTAATACAGTTGAGATTGAAAAAGAAGAAGACATTAAGCATGATTGTCTTGAGGTAACTGAGTTGTGCACAAAACCCAGACCTGATATCAGAGATACATGATTGGAAGAAAATGACCAAATTGTCTTTGTTGATGGCTCATGTCTCAGAGACGGTACAGGAACATGGAGAGCAGGATATGCTGTGTGCACAAGTACAGGTACTTTAGAAGCTTCTTCGTTTCAAGGTGTATATTCTGCACAAGTAGCAGAATTGGTAGCTCTTACTAGAGCGTGTCATGTATCTGCAAGATTGAGAGTTACCATCTACACAGATAGCCAATGTGGATTTGGAATTGTCCATGATTTTGGTCAGTTGTGGTCGCAAAGAGGTTTCCTAACCTCTACGGGTACACCAGTAAGAAATTACAACAGAATAAAAGAGTTGCTGTATGCACTACAGCTACCTGAAGAAATTGCTGTGGTAAAGTGCAGTGCACATCTAAAAACACAGGATTACGTGTCACTGAGAAATGAATATGCGGATCAAGTCGCAAGATTTTGCACATTAAACTGTGTATAATTCAAAGACAAGTGGGAACTGATGTCAGAAGAAAATGCATGTACAAGTTTTTCATTAAAAGTGATCGATACACTAGAAGAATTGAAAATACTACAAAGTAATGTTGACAAAGAAAAGAAACGACTTTGGTCCAAATTAAAATGTGTTCAAAGGCCTGATGAGATATGGGTTTCCGAGGAAGGTCAGATAGTCCTGCCAAATAGTTTACTGTCACAAATGGCCAGGTACTATCATGGTCAGGCACACATTGGGAGGGATGCCATGGTACGTCTGTTTAAAATTGACTGGTTTAATCCTAAGTCAAGACAGGCAGCAAAAACAGGATGTCATTGCTGTATAATTTGTCAACAATTGAACGTGGGAAAAGGGGCAGTGGTGAATTTGAGCCACATTGGAAGAGCAAGAGGTCCATTCAGCAGAATGCAATTGTATTTCATTGAGATGCCGGTGTGTGGAGGTTTGAAGTACGTGTTGGTGATTTTGTGCATTTTTAGTCATTGGATTGAAGCACACCCCACAAGAAAGAATTACAGTCTCACAGTAGCAAAGTTGTTGCTTAGGGAGTTGATACCACGTTTCGGGTTTCTGATTAGAATCAGATAGGGGAACTCACTTTAATAACGAGGTGATTAAACTCTTGTGTGCAGCACTAAACACTGAGCAGAAGTTGCAATGTAGCTATCGCCCTGAAGCATCAAGACTAGTGGAACAGATGAATGGTACCTTGAAATCAAGAATTGCTAAGATGTGCGCAGCTACGAATCGGAAATGGCCAGATGCATTGCCTTTGGTGTTGATGTCGATGAGAAATACACCTGACAAGAAGACAGGGCTATTGCCCCACGAGATCCTCATGGGCAGAGCAATTAGATTACCAGCAGTTCCAGCTAATGCACTTGTGAATATTACAGATGATATGGTGTTGGATTACTGCAAGGGTCTGGCTGATGTGGTTTGCTCTTTCGCTCAGCAGGTGGATGCCACTACTCTGCCATCCATCCATGATCCAGGGCACAGTCTGAGAGCCGGCGACTGGGTCATTGTCCGAAAACATATTCGCAAGGCATGTTTAGAGCCACGCTGGAGAGGGCCTTACCATGTGGTCCTAATAACTACGACACCTGTGAAGTTTGCAGCACTCCCGAACTGGATTCACGCGAGTCATACGAAGAAGTGGCATGTCCCCTGGATCATGAAGAAGCGTTTTTGAGAGCACCAACAACAGTAAAACAGGTTGTTGTACCTGAACCAGAAAAAGAACCAAGAGAGCCTGAAATTGAAGAGCTTGTGGAAGATGATTCCATTACCCCTGTAAGAGACATGAGTGAAGAATTTCAGGAGGGTGCGGAAGAATCAATCTCCACAGATACAGCAGGAGAGCCTAGCTCAGCAGGGGTTCTCCCAGAAGCAGATGGTGCTGAGAAGCAGACAGAGCAAGTGCCAGACCAAGAAGGGGAAGCAGTTGAGACGGATCAAAGTCAAGGTGATCCGACTCCTCCTGAGCCTGTTGCATGTCCATCAAGAGCAAACACCATGGAGAAGGAGAAGGAAAAGAGTCCAATTCTAAAAAGAATATTAACAGAAGGATTGAGAAAAGGAGATAATTGGCCTAAATCGCAAGTAGAGAAAAGAAAGGAAGTGGTCATAAATGAAACAATAGAGGAAGAAGTAGATACTACGAGGAAAGAAGAATTGAGTGAAGGAGAACTAAGAGGTGATAGAAAGTTGAAAAGAAAAAGAATAGCAAGTTGGCGTTACAGAGGTCCTGAATGGGTGTATGCAACTACTAATGAATGGCAAAACAAGTTTATGTCCTTTTGTTTTGATAGAGAGGTTCTGAGTCAGTATTTTGATGTAACCTGAAGGTGAACAAGGAGCTGAATTGTTGAACCAATCTGAAATACCTTAAAGAGACTGTTGAAAATAAACCAGAAGAGACATTGATAAACCGATTTGACATTAAAAACCCGGATGTGACAAGCTGCTAATAAATTTTGACAAAGGAAAAGGGTCATGAATGTGAGACTGGACTGTGAGAGAAGATTTTTTTCCCTTATTGTTTACTTTTACTGCACTTATGTAAGAGTTACTTCTGCTTTCTGATTCTTTACAGATCATGGCTGAATTGAATAACCAAGTTGGGAATGCTAGGCGCTGTAAATATATCAGCGTTAGATTTGCGATTATGTGTGGGATTTTTGTTTGTAGTAGTGATTGTGGGAATGTCTGTCCTTGATGTGAAAGGAGCCACTCACACTTCTGCTTTTGAGACTACTACACTAACAGCTTTGGAGTAGTTCAAGTCAGATGAGAAATATTTGCATGAATATACTAATGCTCAAGGAGAACTTTCTTCCAACGTCTTCTATCGCTTGTTGAGTGCATATGTTGAGATGATGGATGCAAGGGATTGTCTTGTGTGTATGAAAATTCCTTCGTCAGTAGAGGAAGGAGTTACGTACCACAGTCTTCCACTAACCTACGGAATAAGCTGTAGTCTACTCCTAACAAGGCTCTATAAGCAAGAGTATATATAGTATTTTTATTCTAATTATGACTTGGTGTTTTTGTTCGTTCCTATTAATAGGTATTTGAGTAGAGGAGCTAAGGATCATGATATAGTATTGGTTAGAGGATTCTTTGAGCCTACACTAACATTTGGAACTTCTTACGTGCATAGAAATAATCTCACATGCTTGCTTATACCTTTAGAGAAAAGCCTTTTAGGGCATACTGATGATAGGAGAAAAGCATTAAAGGAGAAATTAGAAAAAGGTTTAGAGAAAAGGGCTTACAAGAATGATTATGCTTACACTGCAATCAAGACTCAAGGGAAATTAGCTTCGGATGCATTACACGTAGGGACGCTTTGTATATTTAGGCCAAAATCACGCACTGACAACTTATTTGTGGGAACGAGTGAATGTAGGCATGTATTTTTGTTTCAGAGTAAATTAACTTTTATGTTGAATGGTCAGGACCCTGCGATTCCTGGTATCTATTATATTTGTGGACTTAATGCTTATTACTGTCTTCCAAGAGGATGGTATGGGACATGTTATTTGGGGATAGTTTTCCCAAAGATTTATCAGATAGATGACTTAAAGAACTTTCCAAAATTGACTGAATTACATCATAAGCGACAGAGGAGGAAATCCTCTTCTGCAGTTGTAGAAGATATATTTGGTGCAGTGATTCCTTCACTGGGAGTCATCCTTAGCTCGATCAAGATACAAAAGTTGTCTACTATTGTGGATAACATGTTGACAAATTTTACAGGGGCAATACTCTTGATAGATACTGAATTAGCTGCGGATAGAGCTATGACTCTTCAAAATCGCCTTGCTTTAGACATCCTTCTAGCGAGGACGGCGGAGTCTGTAAAATGAATAACTCTAGGCATTGCTGCTCATACACACCAGATAACAGTAAAGAGAGAAGAGACTTAGGGGATCATTCCAACCCTGGCGGTCGGTGTCAAAGCGGCGGCCAAACCGCAAACAGGCTGGCGGGAAAAAAAATGGAATTCCGACCTGGCGGAAACCGCCAACAGCGACCGCCACATCAACACACCGCCCGCCACGGCGGTACAAACAAACAGTGCAGCGGTCACCGCCAACAGACAGGCGGGAGACAATGTACCGCCCACTGTATCACAACCTACCAATCAGCCATTTCGAAGGGAAAACGCTCACCTCCATACAGCCCACGAGGAATCAGGACAGCATGGAACCCGAACTCCACATTCTCCCAGCGATAGTGTTCCTGCTCCTCTACCAGGAGCACGAACGCCGGCGCAGAAGACAACGGTGAGTACTGCACCTACGACACAGGGGAGGGGGGAGGGGAAATTATTACGGGTACACACATACGCGACACACCCACCCTCACCCACTACAACACACACATCAATGCATAGCAGCACATCAGAGTGCCACCCCCAAACCCCCCGGAAGAATGCAAATACAAAAGGAAATTATTCTAAACATTGGAATATATTGTATTACTGCCAAAAAAAAATATATACACATCAAAAACTCTTATATACAAAAATGTACAAGTCCGAGCATTGTAGCAGGCATTGTTCGTGGACCACTGGGCCCAAATCACATGGGCAAAGCACACACAGGATACCTGACTCCAACAGAGAGAACACTGCAGGGGCATCAGATAGCAAAACTACAGGCACCTCAGGGGGAAGGGAAGGGGGGACACCTCAGACAGATGAGTGCACAACGCCAGATCCACGAGGGGCCTCCATGGCCACTGTTCAATCCTGGGGAGTGCAAAGCCACAGTCTCACAAGTCCAGACAGTGGGTGGGCTGCCCACTTTTCAATCCTGGGGAGTGCAAAGCCACAGTCTCTCAAGTCCAGACAGTGGGTGGCCTGCCCACTGTTCAATCCTGGGGAGTGCATAGCCACAGTCTCACAAGTCCAGACAGTGGGTGGGCTGCCCACTGTTACATCCTGGGGAGTGCAAAGCCACAGTCTCACAAGTGGATAACACTCTCCACTGGTTCTGGAGGGGGCCTGGTGCCCAGAATGCTTCGTGCAGCCCTGCCCGACACAGATGCGAGCCAGCCCCTGCCGCTCATGGGCCAGCGGTACTTGAGATGAAGGACCCAGTGCAGCGGTACTTGAGATGAAGGGCCCAGTGCAGCAGTGCTTGAGACGGCGGTGCCCAGTGCAGCGGTGCTTGAGACGGCGGTGCCCAGTGCAGCGGTGCTTGAGATGAAGGGCCCAGTGCAGCGGTGCTTTAGACGGCGGTGCCCAGTGCAGCGGTACTTGAGATGAAGGGCCCAGTGAAGCGGTACTTGAGATGAAGGGCCCAGTGCAGCGGTGCTTGAGATGGCGGTGCCCAGTGCAGCGGTGCTTGAGATGAAGGGCCCAGTGCAGCGGTGCTTGAGACGGCGGTGCCCAGTGCAGCGGTACTTGAGATGAAGGGCCCAGTGCAGCGGTGCTTGAGATGAAGGGCCCAGTGCAGAGGTGCTTGAGACGGCGGTGCCCAGTGCAGCGGTACTTGAGATGAAGGGCCCAGTGCAGCGGTGCTTGAGATGAAGGGCCCAGTGCAGCGGTGCTTGAGACGGCGGTGCCCAGTGCAGCGGTGCTTGAGACGGTGGTGCCAGTGCAGCGGTGTTTGAGACGGCGGTGCCCAGTGTAGCGGTACTTGAGATGAAGGGCCCAGTGCAGCGGTACTTGAGATGAAGGGCCCAGTGCAGCGGTGCTTGAGACGGCGGTGCCCAGTGCAGCGGTGCTTGAGACGGCGGTGCCCAGTGCAGCGGTGCTTGAGACGGCGGTGCCCAGTGCAGCGGTACTTGAGATGAAGGGCCCAGTGCAGCGGTGCTTGAGGCGGCGGTGCCCAGTGCAGCGGTACTTGAGATGAAGGGCCCAGTGCAGCGGTGCTTAAGACGGCGTTGCCCAGTGCAGCGGTACTTGAGATGAAGGGCTCAGTGCAGCCGTACTTGAGAAGAAGGGCCCAGTTCAGCGGATCCGGCCATGGCGGGGAGGTCATTTGCCACCTGTCCTGTGGCTGGCGGGGCCCTCCTGCCCACCTGTCCTGTGGCTGGTGGGGCCCTCCAGGGCAGCTGTGCCGGGCCTGTTGGTGGCCTCCTGCCCACCTGGGATGGGGCTGGCGGGGCCCTCCTGGCCAGCTGGGGTGATGGCGGTGTTGTCGGGCGTGCTGCCCTTCCCAGCCTTCCCTGATCGTCTGCGGCCCTTCCCCACCTTGGGCGGTGTGCCAGCTGTCTCCACATTTACTGCCGGAGCCATGGTAGGGGTTTTAGTCCCTGGTGTTTTCACCCTCTCGCGCCGGCCACTGCCTATCTTGGGATGTTTCTCCAGGGGTGGGCTACCCGTGCCTTGGCTTCGTACCGAACTGGCTGCCCTGTAGGGTGGGGCACTCCAAAGTCCATGGCAGACTGTGATGACAGGGGCCGGTTTTGTTGTGGCTGAGGTGCTGACTGTAGTCCTATGCGATGGACGGGGTGGGGGAGTTGGTGGAAAGAGGTTGAGTTTGGACAGGAAAAGCTTTTTAGGAGCAGTGGGACGGGTAGGTGTAGTGGGTATGGGAGTGGAGGAAGAGGTTGTGGTTGTAGGAGTTGTAAGTTTGGTGTCTTTGGGTGCAGGTGCTTGGGCTGGAGGCTGTTGTGAGGTGGATGGCTGTTGGGTGAGTGGCTGCCTGTGTTTGTGTATCTTGGAAGAGGGGGTCACAGACACACTGGGAGAGGACACAGGGGACGTGTAAATGGCAGTGGGGGTGGTGACTGCACGTGTGCGGGGGGTTCTGGTGTGTGTGCTGCTGAGGGATGTAGTGGCTGAAGATGTTGTGCATGCAGGTGTGAGTGGAGACGTGACAGGGAGGGAGGAGGGAGACGAGGAGGAGGGGGACACAGTGGAGGCAGTGGGTGTTGGTATGTCTGTATGTGGATGTTGCTTGTGTGAATGCCTGTGTGATGTGTGGTGCTTATGTCTGGCTGAGCTTCCCTTGGGTGTTGAGGTGTGTGCAGGCTGGTCTGATGGTGTGTCTGGGATAGGCAGAGGTACAGGTGATAGGGTATGGGTGGAGGAATTTGGAGGGGGGAGGCTAGAGACAGGGACAATGGCTGCCATCAGTGCTGAGGCCAGAATCTGGAACGATCGCTGAAGGGCAGCCTGACCAGAATGAATGCCCTCCAGGTATGCATTACTCTGGTGCACCTCCCTTTCTACACCCTGGATGGCATTCAAAATGGTAGACTGCCCAACAGTGAGCATCCTCAGGAGGTCAATGACCTCCTCACTGAGGGCAGCAGGGGTGACTGGGGCAGGGCCTGAGGTGCCTGGGGCGAAGGAGATGCCCACCTTCCTGGGTGAGCGGGCACGGGGCAAACGCTGAGGGGCTGCTGGGAGGGCGATGCTGGTGTGGTGGGTGGCGGCTGTACCTGTTGTTGCGGGGGGACAGATGTTGCCGCCACCACAAGGGAGCTCCCTTCAGAGGACGAGTCGGTGTCACTGATGTCTGCCCGAGTCCCCGCTGTGGAGCTCCCCTCGCCCTCTGTCCCACTGGTGAATTCGGAGTCCGTTGCATGGCCCTCCATGGCCATGTGGGATGCAGCTCCCTCTTGCTCCGATGCCACTTCTCCTCCGCCTGATGATGCTAATGGACACATGAACAGGAAGACCACAAAAAAGGGGGGGGAGAAAATAAAGACATGTTGAGTGCATGCATTGGCGACATCGTTGGCGGACGGGACAGACACAGAAGCCCCTGCACTACGCCGCGCACTTGGGGTCGACTACTCAATCCATGGGAGATGGCCTAAAAGCCTATGGACGACATCTGCACACATAGATGACACAGGACCATGAATATCTGTACTAGGCACCCTACAGAGGTGGGGGGCGGGGGCACAGGGCCATGCCTTATGGAGGGGCCTAGCCTACAGAAATCGCCCTGGCCTAGGGATACCCACAGCCCTCCTCCCCCACCCAGACACCTCCACTGCGCGCAAAGTCAGCAGAATGAGAGTGTACTCACCCCCTTGTTTCTGCTGTGATGTCCTCACGCGCCCATCCAAATCGGGGTAGGCCACCGCCAGGATCCGGGACATCAGGGGGGTCAAAGTCCGACTGGCACCCCTCCCACGTTGGGAGGCCATCCCCAGCTGAGCCTACGCCGTCTTCTTGCTCCAGCGGTGGATGTCCTCCCATCTCTTCCGGCAGTGGGTGCCCCGTCTGTGGTGGACCCCCAGGGTCCGGACGTCCTTGGCGATGGCACGCCAAATATCAATCTTCTGGTGGGCGCTGACCTATGTGAAATGTACAGGGGGAGAAAAATAGTCATCACCTTCTGCATATTCAATGTGAATGGCCCCACATCCCTACCCTTGCCATGTGGCACATGCTCTCACCGTCGTTTGATGCATGCCTCAATCGCTCCCCTCCCCACCACCCCACTCAACACAGGCATTGCCCATAAAGCATGCTCCCAGTGTACTTACCTGTTGGTCTGGAGGACCGTAGAGTAGCGCGTACTGGGGGAGGACCCCATCCACAAGTTTCTCCAACTCCTGAGCTGTGAAGGCAGGGGCCCTTTCCCCAGTCGCATGAGCCATTGTCTCTTCCAGACCGAGGTCACAGCAGCACTTGCAGTGTAGGTCCTCTCCTGTCGAAGATCATGTATCGAGTGATTAAGCAGATAGAAAATGGTGGTCAAGCCCGCTGCGGTGTGTACCGCGACCGCCGGCGCACATCGTCATTGGCTCATGAGACCCATAGGGTTCAATGTTAACCAATGCTGCTTTGCGCCGCGGTCTTTGACCGCCTACCGCCACGGTGTGCCACGCCAGCGCATTTACCTCACATCCCATTGTCGCACTTCACAGGTCAGGCAGCCGCCATTTCAGGGGCCCACATGGCTTACTTTTTACTGCGTCACACATACCTAGGCCTTGCATCAACACTCATACAAACCATTCAATGGAGTGAGAATCGTGTTATGTGCAAGCTGTGGTTACGTACCTGTGGGTTGATTGACTCTGTGCTCGCTGTTGTCCTTCATAGGCACCGTCCGCTGGGACATGCGAGGAGATGGCGGAATCTTCCGCTGGTGGACCTGTCGACAATGGAGGAAAGACATGTCATACTGACATACAGGCTTGACCAAGCCACTATTCATGAACTGTGTGCCCAGCTGGAGCCAGACCTGATGTCACCAATCCGCCAACCCACAGGGATCCCCCCTCTAGTGCAGGTGCTGTCAGTGCTCCATTTCCTTGCAAGTGGGTCATTTCAAACAACAGTGGCCATATCATCAGGGATTTCCCAGCCTATGTTTTCCAAGGTGTTGTCCAGAGTGTTGTCTGCCCTGCTGAAAGACATGCGCAGCTACATCGTTTTCCCTGAGGTGGGGGATTTGCCTACAGTGAAGGGTGATTTCTATGCCCTTGGACATATCCCCAACATCATAGGTGCCATTGATGGGACCCATGTGGCTTTGGTTCCCCCCCACAGGAGTGAACAGGTGTACAGAAACAGGAAGAGATATCATTCGATGAATGTGCAGATGGTATATTTGGCAGACCAGTACATCTCCCATGTTAATGCCAAGTTCCCTGGCTCAGTGCATGACGCGTACATCATGCTGAATAGCAGCATCCCTTACGTGATGGGTCAACTCCAGAGGCAACGTGTGTGGCTAATTGGTGACTCTGGTTACCCCAACCTGTCATGGCTACTGACCCCAGTGAGGAATCCCAGGACAAGGGCAGAGGAACGCTACAATGAGGCCCATGGGAGAACTAGGAGGGTAATCGAGCGGACCTTCGGCCTCCTGAAGGCCAGGTTCCGCTGCCTCCATATGACAGGTGGATCCCTATTCTACTCACCAAAGAAGGTGTGCCAGATCATCGTGGCCTGCTGTATGCTTCACTACCTGGCTTTGCGACGACAGGTGCCTTTTCTGCAGGAGGATGGTCCAGATGGTGGTGTTGTAGCAGCTGTGGAGCCGGTGGAGAGTGAAGACGAGGAAGCCGAAGAAGACGACATAGACAACAGGAACACAGTAATACAGCAGTAGTTCCAATGACACACAGGTAAGAATACACACCGGCATATTACATATACTTAAACACTAATACCTCTCTACTGTCTGTCCTTTTCCCCCAGTGTATGGTAACTGAGTTGTAACTTTCCCTTCCGATTTCAGAGATGTGGGCCCCACTGCGTGACATCTGCTTTGTTTCCCCATGGACTACAGCTGTGTGACATTGGTATGTTGGCATCACAATGTAAATAAGCATTTTGGCACGGTAATGTCTAATACATTTGTTCAAAATCACAGCCAGACTCCTGATTGTTTTGTGCAATAACTGTGTTTATTACAGTGCTCTATATTGGTGGGTGGTTGCAAATCGGTGAAGGGTGATGGTGGAGGATTGTCCATGGCAGAGTCTAGACTATTTGTATCACAGGTGCATTGTCCAAATGCCTGTGGAAAGTGGAGCAGGGGCAGTTTAAGGATGGACAGGATGACAATGTGGGACAGTGGGATGACAATCAGGGAGGTATCCTTTCCTTGCGGGGGTCTTGGCATCTTACTCTGTCTTCTTCCTGGATCTCAGGGCCCGCTTGCGGGGTGGTTCTCCTTCTGCAGGGGGTGGGGTGCTGGTGGCCTGTTGGTCCTGTGGCGGGGCCTCCTGTCCACTAGCGCCGGCAGAGGTGGTAGGCAGTTCTTGGTCCATGCTAGTGTCAGGGGCCCTTTGTGGTGGCACAGTGTCCCGCAATGTGGTGACTACGAGATTCAGAGCCCCTACAATGGTGCCCAGGGCGGAACTGATGGTTCGTAGTTCCTCCCTGAACCCCAAATACTGTTCCTCCTGCAGGAGCTGGATCTCCTGAAACCTGGCCAGTACCGTCGCCATCGTCTCCTGGGAATGATGGTAGGCTCCCATGATGGAGGAGAGGGCCTCGTGGAGAGTGGGTTCCATGGGCCTGTCCCCCCCCTGTCGCACAGCAGCCCTCCCAGTTCCCCTGTTTCCCTGGGCCTCTGTCCCCTGGACCGTGTGCCCACTACCACTGCCCCCAGGTCCCTGTTGTTGTTGAGGTGATGGGTTAACCTGGGTGCCCTGTACTGGTGGACACACCGCTGATTGACGTGTCCTGGGGACAGAGGTATGGGCCCGCTGGGTGGGTGCTGTGCTGGTGTTCCCAGAGGGGGGAAGGTCTGCTGTGGCCTGTGGCTGTCTGAGGGGAACCGACTGTCCCGAGGTCCCCGATTGGCCGGGCTGGTCAGCTAGATCCAGGTCGACAGAGGTGCTGTCATCACTGTGGGACTCTTCTGGGGGTGGAGTGGACATTTGTGGACCATCCTGCGTGGTGACGTGGCGTTCGGGTCCTGCAGGGGTATAAAGGGATGGTTATTGCATCTGTGTGTGCCATAGCGTGCAATGGGTGGGTGCCCGTGTACCCCAGTGCTTGTATTCCTGTGTGGGGGCTTTTGTGACAGTGGTTTGGGGGGGATGGGGATGTGCAGTGGGCATGCTTTGGTGATGGGTGTCCATGCTTTGTGGTCTCATGCAGGGCTTGGGGTTGGGATGGGTGGGTTGTGATGGTGAGACATTTGCAAGGAGTAGGTGTGATGGGGGTGAGGGTGTGGGTGGGGGTATGAGTTGGCATGCTGGTGGGGTGGGGGGGCTGAAGTAGTGAAGATGAGACTTACCAGAGTCCATTCCTCCAGATACTCCTGCGAGGCCCTCAGGATGCAGGATCGCCAAGACCTGCTCCTCCCATGTTGTAAATTCTGGGGGAGGAGGTGGTGGACCGCCGCGAGTCCGCTGAACAGCGATGTTGTGCCTGGATACCATTGAACGCACCTTCCCCCGTAGGTCGTTCCACCGCTTCCTGATGTCGTCCCTATTTCTTGGGTGCTGTCCCACAGCGTTGACCCTTTCGACTATTCTGCTCCATAGCTCCATCTTCCTGGCAATGGAGGTGTGCTGCACCTGTGTTCCGAAGAGCTGTGGCTCTACCCGTATGATTTCCTCCACCATGACCCTGAGTTCATCCTCAGAAAACCTGGGGTGTCTTTGCGGTGCCATGGGGTGGTGTGGGTGATCTGTGGGGTGGACTGTGTGGTGCTAAGTGTGGTGATGTGTATTGGTGTGTTGTGTGAAGTGCGTGGTAATATTGCTGGGTGAATGTAATATGCACGTCTGGGTGCTCGGATATCTATTTCTCTGTGCGTGGTACCGATTCTCTAGGAGTGGAGGTTTGTGGGTGATGTGGGTGTGTGTTTTATATTTAATTGGGTGTGTGGGAGTGGTGTGTGTATGTGTATCAGGTGTGTGTATTTTGAATTGTCCAATGTGGCTGTGTTTTGTAAGAGTGTGTGTATTTTGAGCGCAGCGGTGTGTACCGCCAATGGAATACCGCGGTTGAAAGACCGCCGCGTGGATTCGTGTATCGTGATAGTGTGGGCGTATTTCTGTTGGCGTGGCGGTGGAGGTTTGGTCATCGGCAGTTTCTCGCTGGCCTTTGGTGTGGCGGACTTTTGTGGATGTCTGTATTTTGGCGGTTTGCCTGTTGTGGGTCAGAATGACCGTGGCGGTTTACCGCGGCCGCGGTGGGATGTTGGCGGTCTTCTGACAGCGGTAAGCGGCTTTTACCGCCAAGGTTGGAATGACCACCTTACTCACTAACCTGACTAACTAAAGTAAGGATTTAAAGGAATTGAAGGAACCAGGTATTTGGGAAAAAGTTGGAAAGGGATTTGCTTCAGTGGGGAATTGGCTTAGTAACATTTGGAATGGGGTATTATTAAAAATCATACAGGGAATATTAATTGTGATTGCTTGTATATTAGGATTATTGGGTTCATGTAAATTGTGTCAAAAGATTAAATTGAAAAGGTCTAAAAATAATCAGAGGACGGAAGAATGAAACAGGGAAATATTTTATTGGGAAGATTTGAGGAGAAGGCAAAATGCTGAAGAGACGGAATTATGAAACTGTTAAAGGTAAAAGTAGTGTGATGACATATTTAGTCATCAGAGGAGGGACTGATAATGCAGATATACTACTTTAAAATTATTAATGAATGTTTAAGTAGTTTGAGTAATTAACGTGTACGTTTGAAAATGTGCCCTCGAAGAGTGGCTGCCACCACTCTCAAATTATATTAAAAAATTCACTAAACATGTGCTATATTGAAAATGTACAGAAAACAATGTAGTATTATGTCATATTGAGATATATAGGGCCTGATTCTAACTTTGGAGGACGGTGTTAAACCGTCCCAAAAGTGGCGGATATACCACCTACCGTATTACGAGTCCATTATATCCTATGGAACTCGTAATACGGTAGGTGGTATATCCGCCACTTTTGGGACGGTTTAACACCGTCCTCCAAAGTTAGAATCAGGCCCATAATGTATGTTTTGCATTATATTGTAGAGCTAACTTATCCGAAGTTGTGGCCTAGTTTTGCCAGGCCTTGTGCAGAAGTCGAATATTAACGCACAATGTAGAAAAAGCTAATGTGCTGGACTGACCATGAACCGCTCATTGTTTAATTAAATCTGCTCAGCTAAAATCCTATGCATGAACAGGAGATGACGGAATAAAAGTTTGTATCCAAACCAGTGTAAAGCATACTGGATGTACTTTCCCAGGACTTGAAAAATGGAAACACTGACTGGAGAAGAAGATGCAACATTTTCGATACCTGACGAGCCGGACGATGAGGACATCGTGCAGTGAACCAATCGACATCCTGAGAACTGTGCAATATTACACTTCATAGATTTTGAAACTTAAGAGAATTGGGCAGAGTCATTACTGGTGATTATTTGACCAATTAGGAATTGGGGGAAAGTATGGGCAACTTTAATATAATGTCATGACAAAGGGAGAAAACTTCGGATGTTAGAGGTTAGGTGTGGATGTTCGAAGAGATTCAAGATTTCGTCATTGGGCTTATTCTCTTGAGAACCTGATGAGATGCTGATTGATTGCTGAAGACGAAGACTATTTTTGCTGCTGATCCATATCGTGGATAGGTAGCTATAACAATGTGACTGAAATAACTTTTGTGCCTTTTCTTTTTAGGTACCAACTGCACTGTTTTCATAAGTTTTTCTCTTAGCTAGATGTTTTTCCAAATGTATGTTCTAAAACTATTTTCACATGAAATCCCACATGCAGATGCTAATCTGGGTTATGTGAGGTGACTACCTTATGGCATTGACAAACGCAGAGACAATTGATTGACAAACTGATTTGCTGAACTTCGCCATTCATGTTGACTTATTCATTCCTGATTCAACTATTGACTTATGCTACTGCTTTAGAGTGTACTCTGATGTAAGTTTTGATTAGAATATGTGTTTGGCACCTTCTAATGAATGAATATGGATTTGCTTTGAATAACGTTTGAATTAACCCCATGACCTAGTATTGTAAGTAATAGGGAAATAAAATTGATGAAACGTATATTGAGTTGTGGTTATTCATGACTGATAGTCATGGTGCGATGGTATTAACTGCTGATTAATGTTTTGCCAAATGGTTATTGATTAGTGTATTGATTATTGATGAACATTGATTACACCATAGCTAGGATACTCCATGCGAATCAAAAGGTTCATCGACCTATACGCGTCCCCTTATAAGTTTACTTATTAAGGACGGGGTACGCTAACATATCCTATACTGACAATACCCAAATTGTTGTCTCAGTGGCTGGTAACCCTGAGGACTCTGCAATTAGGTTCCACACAACTGTGTCACGTATTGGCAAGTGGATGAACAATAATTGCCTGAAGCTGAACTCAGGGAAAATTGAAGTTCTTCTGTTTAGGAAGAATGCTTCCTTTCTGATCCCCTAGTCGGTGGGCACAGAAACTATGCACTCTACCAAATCCTGTCACAAAAGTGAAGAATCCAGGGATTCTTTTTAATAACAAACTCTATTGAAAATCAGATCAAAGCCATTACTTCAACATCTTTCTTCATCTTGAAGATACTCAGAAAAGTGTTCCCTTTCATCCCACAGAAGTTACAGAAGACCTTGGTCTCTGCTCTTGTACTATGTTTATTAGACTACTGCAACGCTCTTTTCACCAATCAGCAAAAAAGCTCTTAAACAAACTGCATATTTTGAAGAATGCTGCTGCCCGTCTTTTGCTAGGGATTCCCAAGATTCAATCAGCTTCACAAGCTTTATTTCAACTTCACTGGCAACCTATAATGAAACACACCGATTTCAAATCACTCTGCACTGCGTTTAACCGCTTCTGTGCCGCAGACGTAATGGTTACGTCCTGCGGCACAGTGCTTGTGTGCCCAGGACGTAAGCATTACGTCCTGGGCACAGAGCCCAGAGGGAGCGCTAGCACTCCCTCTGTGTTCTTCCCTCCCACCCCCCAAAGGCAGGGATGGAAGGGGAACAGCCCCCCCTTTTTTGAAGGCCTTATCTGCCCCCAGGGGGGTCAGAAACCTCTAAGCGCCAGGGATCATTTTTTTGTTGTTATTTTTTTGTTATTTTTTTTTTTTTAGAGGTGGGGAGCGACCCTTTAAGTAAGGGTTGCTCCCCTAGGGGGCAAATTATATTTAGGCCATTTCTGCCCCCTTTGGGGGCAGATCAGCCTATTTTTATGAGGCCAATATGCCCCCAAGGGGGACAAAAACCACTAGACACCAGGGAGTTTTCTTTTTACATGAATTTCACACAAGGGGAGTAACCCCTTGGGCAAGGGTCGCTTCCCTGGGGGCAAATTTATTTTAGGCCATTTCTGCCCCCCTGGGGGGCAGATCAACCTATTTTAATTAGGCTGATCTGCCCCAAGGGGAGCAAAAACCACTAGGCACCAGGGATTTTTTTTTTGTTGCTGTTTTTTACATATGGGGAGCGACCCCTTAGGCAAGGGTCGCTCCACTGGAGGGGCAAATTGTATTTAGGCCATTTCTGTCCCCTTGGGGGGCAGATCAACCTATTTTAATTAGGCTGATCTGCCCCCAAGGGGAGCAAAAACCACTAGGCACCGGGGATTTTTTTTTTGTTGCTGTTTTTTACAGATGGGGAGTGACCCCTTAGGCAAGGGTTGCTCCCCTGGAGGGGCAAATTGTATTTAGGCCATTTCTGTCCCCTTTAGGGGCAGATCGGCCGATTTTTGCTATTCCAATCCACCCCCAAGGGGGGCAGAAACCACTAGACACCAGGGATCTTTATTTTTTTGCGTCAATTTCACGCAAGGGGAGCGACCCCTTAGGCAAGGGTCGTTCCTCTGGGGGGCAAATTTATTTTAGGCCATTTTTGCCCCCCTTGGGGGTAGATCTGCCTATTTTTATTAGGCCGATCTGCCCCCAAGGGGGCACCAGGGATTTTTTTTGCGCCAATTTCACCCAAGGGGAGCGACCCCTTAGACAAGGGTCGCTCCCGTGGGGGGGGTACATTTATTTTAGGCCATTTCTCCTCCCCTTGGGGGCAGATCGGACTATTTCTATTAGGCCGATCTGCCCCCGGGGGGGGCAGAAACCACTTAGGCACCAGGGATTGGTGTGTGTGTATGTGTGTGTTTTGTTTGGGGGGCAGTCCCTAGGGCAAGGGTCGCTCCCCATGGGGGCACATTACTGTTGGCCATATCTGTCCCCTTTGGGGGCAGATTGGCTTATTTTTGGAAGGCCCATCTGCCCCCAAGGGGGGGCAGAAAGCCCACCAAGACCAGGGAAGATTTTTTTTTCAAAAAAGAGGGTGGGGTATGGCCATACCCCCACCCCAAATAATTGGGGACAAAGTTGTTCTGCCCACCAGTGGGCAGATGGGGCAATTACCCCCGATCCAGACCCTGGGGGGGGGGGCAGAAAGTCTACTAGATGCCAGGGAATAAAAAAAATAAAAAAAATAGTGGGGTGGTGGCTACCAACGGTATGGGCCTGGTTATGCCCCCACCCCAACTGAAGGGGGTAATAGTCTTTCAGCTCTCCCCCACACACTAAAACATCTTATCCCACGGCAAGCAAGAGGACATTTGATTATTTTTGGTTTTTCGTTTTACATTTGGGCCATGAGAGCTTGGCTAACTCTCAAAATCGTCCCACTTGGAATGGTGAGGGCTGCACTTTATGGACTTTGGGACGCTGCCATGTAGAAAAATCCACAAGACCTAGACACATCTGAAAACTAAACATCTAGGTGATTCCAGGGTGGTGTGCTTCACAGGCACCCGCACCATTTTCTTACCCAAAATGCCCTGCAAACCTCCAACTTTGCTGTAAATCACACATTTTTCCCACATTTTTGTGATGGAACCTTCCGGAATCTGCAGGAATCCACAAAATTCCTAATACCCAGCATTGTCTCATCTATACTGCTAAAAATTCTGCTGCACTTGTCAGCCTAAAAATGTTTTTTTCTCAAACTGCCCTTTTGGACCCGCTTTGGTTCCCTCTCAAATTCGACATCTTTTTGGCTCTTCCCTCTCACAAGCACTTTGCCCACCTACACAAGTGAGGTACCATTTTTATCGGGAGACTTGGGGGAACGCTGGGTGGAAGGAAATTCGTGGCTCCTCTCAGATTCCAGAACTTTCTGTCGCCGAAATGTGAGGGAAAAAGTGCTTTTTTGGCCAAATTGTGAGGTTTGCAAAGGATTCTGGGTGACAGAACCTGGTGAGAGCTTCACGAGTCACCCCATCTTGGATTCCCCTAGGTGTCTAGTTTTCAAAAATGCACAGGTTTGCTAGGTGTCCCTAGGTGCCGGCTGAGCTAGAGGCCAAAATCCACAGCTAGGCACTTTGTAAAAAACAGCTCTGTTTTCTTTCTGAAAATGTGATGTGTCCATTTTGTGTTTCCTGTCGCGGGCGCTAGGCCTACCCACGCAAGTGAGGTACCATTTTTATCAGGAGACTTGGGGAAACACAGAATAGCAAAACAAGTGTTATTGCCCCTTGTCTTTCTCTACATTTTTTCCTTCCAAATGTAAGATAGTGTGTAAAAAAGACGTCTTTTTGAGAAATGCCCTGTAATTCACATGCTAGTATGGGTACCCCATAATTCAGAGATGTGCAAATAACCACTGCTTCTCAACACCTCAACTTGGGGCCATTTTGGAAATACAAAGGTTTTCTTGATACCTATTTTTCACTTTTTATATTTCAGCAAATGAATTGCTGTTTACCCGCATAGAATGAAAACCCATTGCAAGGTGCAGCTCATTTATTGGCCCTGGGTACCTATGGTTCTTGATGAACCTACAAGCCCTATATATCCCTGCAACCAGAGTCCAGCTGACGTAACGGTATATTGCTTTCAAAAATTTGACATCGCAGGAAAAAGTTACAGAGTAAAACGTGGAGAAAAATGGCTGGTTTTTTCACCTCAATTTCAATATCTTTTTATTTCAGCTGTTATTTTCTGTAGGAAACCCTTGTTGGATCTACACAAATTACCCTTTGCTGAACTCAGAATTTTGTCTACTTTTCAGAAATGTTTAGCTCTCCGGGATCCAGCATTGCTTTCACACCCATTTGGGTTACTAACTGGAAGGAGGCTGAAAGCACAAAAAATAGTAAAAATGGGGTATGTCCCAGTAAAATGCCAAAATTGTGTTGAAAAATGGGGTTTTGTGATTCAAGTCTGCCTGTTCCTGAAAGCTGGGATGATGGTGATTTTAGCACCGCAAACCCTTTGTTGATGCCATTTTCAGGGGAAAAACCACAAGCCTTCTTCTGCAGCCCTTTTCTCCAATTTATTTTAAAAAAACGAAATATTCGCTGTATTTTGGCTAATTTCTTGGTCTCCTTCAGGGGAACCCACAAAGTCTGGGTGCGTCTAGAATCCCTAGGATGATGGAAATTTGGAGTGGGTAGATTATGTGGAGAAAAAGTTATGAGGGCCTAAGCGCAAACTGCCCCAAATAATCCAAAAAAGGCTCGGCACATGAAGGGAAAAGGCCTGGCAGCGAAGGGATTAAGGCACTACATGACTCTAGCCCTTCCTACCTCCATTGCTGCTTTTCATGGTACAACCCATCTACGTCATTGTGCTCAACATAGTAGTTCCCAAGTCCAGAAATCTAACTGGGGTGGCAGAAGCTTTGTTGCCTGCACGGCCAAACTTTAGAATAATGTCCCTCCTAACCTAAAGAAAATGACAGGCCTTCTCCCCTTCAGGGAAGCACTTAAAACGTGGCTTCTCAGACAGGTCTTATATATCTGTTCCAGGAGTAGAATTTATTCTCGTCACTTTCCTTCTGTTTAGGCAGAGACTAGACGCCTCCGGGGCACAAGTGAGCTTTATAAATGTAAGTTTCATTTCATTTCACGCAGGCACCAAAAAGTAGTTACTTGAATTACTCTTGAAAGGCATTTGTACAACAGGAAGAAGGTGGTACTGGAACATAATATCCGTATTACGTGGAGTCAGAGAAAATGCAAAATTGTAAAAACCAGGAAAATGCCAAATTGTAAAAGCCAGGTAATTCCTTTTCGCTGGCTATATGCACAAAGGAAATTATTGATAAAATACGGACATTTGCTAGAATGGCTGACCACGGTGCATGGGCCTCTACAAGTTCCTATTTAATTACATAAGAACTAATGGCGGACATTAACAGTTGCCTAGTATATGTGCACTTGATTACCTGTTTGTTCATGACAAAGGCATTTGTGAAAAGTATTTCATTCATAGCGCCATATTCCAAGCTTTTAACAACGTGTGACAGCAAAGACACTTGTGAATTTTTTTTTATTTTCTTTTGGCCAGTATTTCATCTTCAGCCTGATTAGTTTCCACATTTCATGAGTTCTTCAATTGCTAAAATAGTTATGGAAGTTCAACACATTTCTCAAAATGTGGAACGTTTTTCAGCCAGTTTCAAGATGTGTGTGGAAGCACATTTTATGGAATATCATGCAATTTCTCATATTCCAAATACAAGGAGTCTGATACAAAAAAAAAGAAATCTTCAACTATAAGTTTCTAAAGTTGGTCGTTTTCTCACCTTTGGAAATGAAGCGTTCCAGGTAACTCCTGGCAGAGGCTCACGGGCCCATTTTGGGCAACGTTTCTAATTTCGTTTTCTCATGAAAATGTACGTGAATATTTTTACATGTGAAAATTGAAAGCACAATGAAAAAAAAATTTCACTGGGATAAGTGTCTTATTCATGAGAACCCCCCAAGGAGGCATTCTCATCCCACTATGGAAAGGGGTCTGCTTCTGACAAGAGTGAATCTCCAGCTTTTTCCAGAGGGAGAACATTTTTGACATGACTTTTCCATACACTTTATCATTTTGTGAATGTTGAGAAACTCATGTCTTTCCTATCCTGTGACACCCCCTGCCTGCGAATCTCCAACCTACCAATAAACATAAGAAAATATTTGACTACATTTAATTACTGGTACATACAAGAGTTTGAACTGTATTTGCAAATTTGGTTTCGGAGTCATAAATCGCTATTTGCACATGTAAGTCTTACTTCCACACGGAATTAATTAATGTGCAATAAGTGGGCAACGATTTCTTAGTTAAATGATGTGATTAGTTCAGTGATTTAAATATCAAAGCATCATTAAACTCCCAACATACATATTACAATAAACAGCAAGCAGGGCTGTCAATCCAGACTACATTGTTTTGAAGCTAAAATGCTATAGTTAATGTTAAGTCTTGACTAGGTACAATCCAGGACCAATGAATGTCTCAACTACTATTGTGATTTAAGTAATATAAACTGAGTTAAATCATTGAGTCAGAGAAGAATGTGATATATATATACACAATTTCGGTCACTGAATATTATGGGGGTCATTATGAACACGGCGGGTTCCATGCTAGTTGCTCAAAACAGACAGGAGGTATTTTTACCGAACAGTTAAAAGGACAGTATAGTTTAATTCTCTTTCTTAATCTTATCTGTATTTTTTTATTTAATATGATTTCATATGTCTTGAAGGCCAAACAAAGAGGATTTATAAGGATATGGCAGACTCAAGAGAAATATCTCAAAATGAATTAAATCAAACTGGGTGGCTATCTACCTCTCCACAACCCCTTCACTCGGTGTCAATAATTTATAAACCTTGCAGTTTATCAATGTGAATATATTACAGCTTAATTCACTCTCTGTATAAAAGAACCTTAACTTACTACACATCCAGCTACATTAAGCTGATTTAGTCTCCCAAGTAGTTACAGTAATCACACATAAAAGATGTTTAACAGCTATTTTTGATGGTTACAAGAAGACCTGGGCAGAACTTGCAGAGTTCTGCTACACAGAATTCTGCAAAGTCACTAAAAAACTCAGCGAGAACTCTGCCTCATTGAGCGAATGGGCATAGTTTTGCTCGGCCATCCATTCATGCTGATTGGTGTGAATAGTGCATTCTACATTGCTTAGTGAGCACGAAAGGTACGATGCGGTGGCATGTGCATGCAGCCATTTTGTTTTCCCTTTTCTGTGAATGGTGATGGGTCTAATTTTCAATCTACTCTCAATCTCTGTAATCTTTCCCCTATCCTTCTTAACCACCCCTGTTTTACATTCATAATATTAGTATGTGTATTTGTGTTTGTGTATTTTACATTTTTGTCTTTTTTCAATGACTTTTTCTCATTTTGTTTTCCCTTTACTTCCTCATTTCTTCCTTTCTATTTCTTCTAGTCCCTTTTTGTTTTTTCCCTCCCCAGCACCATGGCAGAGCACTTGCAAAGCAGTGCCAGTGCAGGAGGTGTTAACTGCATACCTTGTGGTCACCAGTGCTTCCAAGGGGTGCAGCCCTGCAGCATTTTCACCAAAGTGGAAGTGCTGCACCTATTTTTTTTGTGCAATGCCATCTCCCCTCAATGTTTACAGCAGGTGGTAGGCCAGGAAGTGAGTACGACCTAAGGGAGTGTTGGTTGCTGTGGTGGAGGGTGTGCAGGTGTCTGTGGAGCAGTACTGGAGTTCAGTACACCCAGCAGCAGTTGACACACCTCTGGGCAGTCATTCTCCTGAGCATCCGAATTTGGGGGATTGGTGAATAATTGTGATCTACATTGCTAATTGTTTCCAACTAGCATGCTGCTCACACTCAGAGGTAAGTAAAGTTCACATAATGTTAAACATCATGTGATCCGATGTGATTGATCCAGGTGCTCGGTGCTAACTAGTTTTACTTGTCAATGTAGGCGCATGATTGAGATGATTTTTTAAGAAGTCATGCAGACTCCTCTGTCCTGTCACTAAGATAGTGGTACTTTACTAGTTGTAATATCAGTGAATTAGCATTCCCTTTGTCTTTCTTTGTATATAGATTGTACAGTCCCAAACAATCTCACAGTGATATGTAGTGTGCATCTATGTATTGAAACGGGAAACTGACTGAGATGGCCCATTAAAGGGGGTTGCAAAGCAAAGATCATTTATTGCAACACATTAGCAGTTCCAAATGTAGTTTAAGAATTTGGAATAAGGTTTAAGTAAGGTTTAGTAAATTAAGAACCTTTCAACTCAATACTAGTAATATAGGCGATCTGATTTAGAAAACTACAACGTCAATATGTCACTGCCTTTGCCTGGCAAAATATTTTCTAGCAGATAGATTGTACCACTAATTTATTTTTGTTATCTTTTCTATGATTTACATCTGCACCCAAGGCAAAGAAGAAGAGGGCATTGGAGGGTCAGGCCAAGGCTGCCAGCGCAAAGTACCACTGCCAAAGCCAGTACCATGGCTGATGGCTCTGCTGGCCCCAGGAAGTTTTCATCAATAGTATTTATTTCTCTAACTTTTTGCTCTCCCCATTAGAATAATTTGTCCTTGTTTCTCTTATACTGTGACTTTTTCTGCAAATTCTCTTTGTTCTCTTTATGTTTCTTAATTCTTGTTATCCCTCTCTGCATTATCCATTTTTCCATATTTCTTGTTTCTGTAGCTGACTTCCTCCTTTCTGTACTAATCTGTAGCTTTTTTTCTGCTTGGTTATTAAGCTTTCCATCTCTCCTTCCTTATATCCTCTGTGGACTGGTACTGTAAGACTAAGAGAATACGTTAGACCCAAGCAAGCTATTCTATGCTTTTTTTTTTAGAAGGCTTTCTTTTTTCTGCTCATACTCAAATGGTGAGAGCATGGCCATGATTATGGTGCCCCCCCCCCAATGTTGTATATTATGTATTATTCAGTATTCCAGCAGTTCCAATGACAATGCATCATCACAGGAAAGTAGAATGGGGACAGTCCCATTCCATTAGCCAACAAAAACCTTAAGTCCTTCATTGACTAATTTATTCTACCCTTTCATAATCATCATATCTCTGCCCCTCGCATAAAAAGGTTCTTGGATGGCTTGACTACATGGATTTTCCAACATTGCAAATCAACAAAAAGCCCAAAGTGATATTTTAGATAGATGAGAAAATACTGCAAACAGAACTTTAGTCATGCATTGTCTGCATTTTGTTAAACAAAACTAAAAATGGGAGGCGTATCTGGCATCTAAAATGTGTAGTTTGTTTTCTAGCTGCATAAACCACCAAAGCTCAAATCAAGTTCAAATATTTCCATTTTGACATTCATCAACTTTCAGTTTCAACTACAGTGACTTACCAAGCCAAATCATAGGCACATGATGATCAGGGGCACCCCACTATTTCATAGCCAAACCTCTACCACCCTGGCCTTTTTCCTGTTACTTACCCTGCAGTACAGTAAGTCCAGTTTCCTTTCCTTACTGACACAGAAATGTGTTTGCAATAATTTGTGTATGAGGGCGAGGCCAGGAATAGGTGTCTGTGATTTCATGTTTTGTGGATGGAATACTCTGTGACAAATGTGTCCAGTAAAATCTATATATCCTGTCCCTTGCCCTGTACTGCAGTGCATCGTTTTTCCCACTGTCTACTTATGGCAGACAGAATATCTATTATCTGGATGTTATACATGGCATGTGCAACATATGTTATTCATGTGCCTCTTTAGATTCAGGGTAGAATTGAACAACATTCCGGGAACAGCAGGAGAACAGCAGGGCCATTGGAATCAAAGTAAGATAATTGCCCACTGCAGCTGCCCCAGCTGCAGAGAATAGCAAATTAATACCTGATGCACTAGCTAGCACGCCTCCATTCATTTAGCACAACAAGAATAGAATACATGTACTCCATTGTACATGATGCCTTACTCATTCATGAGAGTTATGTTTCTTTTCCCACTCAAAGGCCCAGATTTAAGAAGGCCTAGCACCTCCTTGTGCCACATTAGCATCATTTTTATGACGCTAATGTGGCCCAATGAGTCAAATTCACCATGCCATATTTCCAAAGTGGCGCAATGCAAGCATTGCACCACTTTGTAGCCCCTTGCACCACATTATGCCTGTGCCAGTCATAATATATGTAAGAAGGGCATTCCCCCCCTTAGGGGACTGCAACAATGGCAGAGAGATTCCACTGCGCCATTTTTAGCAGCCATTTTTAATGCCTGCACAGAGCAAGTGTTAAAAGGGGGAATGCCATTGTTTTCAATGGGCCCGTACTCTGCAGAACTTACAGTAATCATGCATAGTACATCAATAGTGTCAAATATTTTGATGCCATTGCCCTTACCCTGGGACATGGTGTGCCAAATATTAAATACGGCACACACATGGTGGCGGTAGGGGGCATTAAGGTGTGCAAGGAAAGTGCCACTGCATTGGATGCAGAGCCACTTTTCTTAAATTCGGGCCAAAGTGTTTGTGTGGTTTACTTTTTTTAGGAAGTCTTTTACAAAAAAATAATCACTCTGTGTTTTTTAATCTGGGTATATGCTGCCTTTAATTGCTTTCAGCTAGGCAGTGCTTATTTGAGGCATGTGTTGGTACAGTCATGTCCCTGCGACCCTAGTAATCACATCAAAAATTCCAAGCGTCTGAGGAGACCAGAAGTGAACTGAAACAGTTCCTCTTTATAATTGTAAACAAGTGTTTGCACAGAGCGTTATTTACAATTTTATGTTTCTTTCATGGGCCAGCTACTCCTGCTGGTCCACCACCACCAAAGTCCTAGCAGGAGATTGCAGCCCAGCTCTGATGGCAGAGATTGGAGGCCACCCAGGTGGAGTATCAATAGCTGGTGAAGGAGGAGGGTGAGGTACATGGCCCTGCTTCAGGGCCAAGATCTGCCAGTCAGTCACCTGTGTCTCCAGCCTCCAGGCCACATCAATGCCAGCACTGCTGGTAGCTTGCAGCCATCCACACCCATAGTGCCATTGTTGTCCCACCTTCAGACCATCTACTACATTGCCATGGGCTGCGTCAGCTGGCGCACCTGGGCTCCTGAATGGCATGCCTTAAGGCACAGTTTCAAGGCCCGTGGACCCTCCTGGAGAATGCCCTATTATAAGCCCTTTTTTAATTTGTTTTGCTGGGACAGAGTTCTGTTGTGTGTGGAGAGGGTGGGAATTGGGTTGGGCATTTTATTCTTTTGGACTTTATTTTGGACTTTATGGGCATTGTTTTGGGAGAGGGGTGGGCCTGTTATGGTTGGAGAGGGTGAATTTACTTTTGGATGTTTTTTAGTAAAGGGAAACATTTCTATTAT
Source organism: Pleurodeles waltl (assembly GCF_031143425.1). Lineage (NCBI taxonomy): Eukaryota > Metazoa > Chordata > Amphibia > Caudata > Salamandridae > Pleurodeles > Pleurodeles waltl. Next base: position 1,217,484,386 of record NC_090444.1, on the reverse strand, counting down.
TCTTTATGCCTGAAGAATTTTGTTGTGTTTTACTTTAATGAAGCACAGGTGCCTATTCATGCACCCTGTCTTTTTAAATCTCTTCTTCAAAGTGTATACCAGTTAGTTATAGTTAGTTATGCCCTTGTCCTACTATCCTATGTAATGATATTGACTAGAAGAGGGGTATGCTACTTATATTGCCTACAGAAACCTAGATAAACCATTACTTATTTAATCTTTAGTAGAAGTTAGTGACATACTAACTAAACTAGTTCACTCCACTCATAGTTCTCTTACCTGAATAACCTAAATGTTACCTCTCTCAATCATCCAACAACTTACTGGAGGGTCTCCCAAGGTGCCTTGTTAATGGCAGTGGTTGTGCACTAACAGGGAGGCATCTCAGGTGAAGTCCCACTCACACTTAGGCGAGCTCCAACTGTAAAGTTAATCAAATGGATTATCCATTGCCGGCAACGAAACTGAAAGATAAAAACAGAGTTAGTTGTTTATGCATTTAATTTATAGCTGTGGAAAGACTGAGACCAGACTGCTACCACCATGACACAACAAATAATATGTGATATTATAACAGAAACGAGTAATAGTAAATGATTCTAAGCAAAGGGGAGCATGGAATTTAATGAAAACCAAAGTTAAGAAGTTCTCAAGTCAGGAAAAGTGTTCTCAAAGTCTAGAGTGGACAAGGTTAAGCCTTTACACATAACTAAGTGCTGAATGATGATGGTTTCACATTTTACCACATCTGCCCCACCAAGTGTGTGATCCATTTAGATGTAAATTAAGTCATACCTCAATAAATCACACAGCCTGAGGGAAGTGGGTTTAGGGGTTTGATAAATGAATTGGGAAAGGGGATTTTGGGAAAGTGAAACCACACAACCACAATATTAATCAGATCAGGGCGAAGAGCAGCACATCATCATTAATCTTTTGTGGAAGAAAATGAAGGAATGAGTATGACACAGTTCAGTTAAATGCGTTGCAAACAGTCATTCTGCCCCAGAGACCCAAGTTAAATATTAGGGGCCTTATTTATACTTATTGGTGCAAAACTGCACTTACGCAGTTTTGCACCAAAAAGTTTTGCACCGGCTTGCACCATTTTTTAGCACCAGCTGGGCACCATATTTATGGAATGGTGCAAGCCGACGCAAAGGGTAGGCTAGCATAAAAAAAAGGACGTTAGGCAGGTTGGAGTCAAAATAAATGACTCTAACCAGATTAGCGTCATTTTTTGATGCTAAGGGGCATATTTATACTGTGTTTGCACTGAATTAGCGTCACTTTTTTTACTCTAATTCAGTGCAAAACTAACTCCATATTTATACTTTGGTGCTGGACCCGTTTAGCACCAAATTTATGGAGTTAATGTCATTTTTTTGGAGTGGAAACCTACCTTGCCTTAAGGAGATGCAAGGTAGGCGTTCCCATGCAAAAAATTACTCTATGGCCTTAACTCCATATTTATACTCCCATGCAAAAATGGTGCAAGGGAGGGAGGAGGGGTCAAAAAATAGGCCAAAGCTTGCTTTGCCCCATTTTTTAAAGCCTGGATCAGGGCAGGCGTTTGGGGACCTGTGGGCCTATTTCCATGGTGGAACACCATGGAATAAGCCCACAGGTGCCCTCCCCAGTCCCCAGGGGCACCCGCACCCACACCAGAGGGACTGCAGAGGATGGGGGACCCCATCTCAGGTAAGTACAGGTAAGATTGCATTTTATTTTTGAAAGTGCCATATGGGGCCCTGAAATGGGCCCCCATTCATGGCACAGGGTGCAATGGCCATACCCAGGTGACCCTTGTCCTCTATGCTGGCCATTGGGGTGATGGGCGTGACTCCTGCCTTTTCTAAAGCAGGAGTCATGTGGCATGGTAGGTTCAGCACCATAAAAATACGCTAATCTGGACAGAGTCATTTTGTTTTACTCTAACCTGCCTAAAGTCATTTTTTGGTGCTATACCCTCTTCTTCTATACTGCCAGCCCCACCCGACTAAAGTCATTTTTTTTTACTCTAGCCTACCCTTTGGTAAATATGGTGCCCGGCTGGTGCATAGAAATGGTGCAAGCCGGTGCTAAAGTTTTTGGTGCAAAACTGAGTTAGTGCAGTTTTGCAGCAAAAAGTATGAATAAGGGCCTATATTTTGTCATTTTGCGCCACTTTTGCGTCAAAAAATGACGTTAATGTGGCACAAAAAAGTATAAATCAGGGCCTTGGTGCTACACGGGTCTAGCACCAAAGTATAAATATGGAGTTAGTTTTGCACTGAATTAGAGTAAAAAAAATGACACTAATTTGGTGCAAACAGGGTATAAATATGCCGCAAAGTATTAATATGCCCCTAAATATGGCGTTAAGGCCATAGAGTCATTTTTTGCACGGGAGCGCCTACCTTACATCTCATTAAGGCAAGGTAGGTCTCCACTTCCAGAAAATGACTATAACTCCATAAATTTGGCGCTAGACGGGCCTAGCACCAAAGTGTAAATATGGAGTTAGTTTTGCACCGAATTAGAGTAAAAAAAATGACGCTAATTCGGTGCAAACAGAGTATAAATATGCCCCAGATATCTAAATTTTCTGTCATCTAGGTTTGAAAAATTCAAAGTATCGATGAGTGAATTGAACCCACCCAGTTCTAAAAATATGACTGATAAAAGTAAAACGATACTGTTTTGCCAAATTGGGTGATGCATCTGCATTCTTTTTGGAATATCCATTACTCTTGGGTGACTGACTGAACCAGTCTGGTAGGTAAGCAGGAGTGTTGAGATCAGGTTTCGCCTTTCGTTTGTGCAGGAGAGGAGAAGGCCTGCGGATTGTAAAACAGAAAGTGTATTGAAGAGTCAAGGAGAAGGATGGAAAGAAGGTCAGCTTCATGAGGAGTGTACCAAGAAGACCCAGAGGCAGAGCAAAAACAAGAGGATTTCCACTTTTGCCAGCAGAGCAGCAGATACACTCAGCGGCATTTCCCAAATCAACATGCCTCTCTCCATTCCACAGAGCTGACTACTAGAAGCTGTCTACTAGGCCTCAAAGTCCTCATCATCATGGTTTCCCTTTAAAACTGATAACTTCCATATTCTGGCTAATAAGGTAGTCCCGCCCAGAGTCCTTCCATCCTCCTCCTGATTCTGAGTAACTCTGTCCCACTCCCGACCTGAGTGAGATAGATCTGTAGCACACTGCTGTCAAAGAACAAGTAGAGAAGGAAAGTTGGAATATTTCTGTAGATTTGTGTTTGTTAACTAAAGTGACTGGTCTGGTCTCTGAAAAACCAGAAAAAAGGAGTGAACCCAGCAGTTAAATTTCACCCATCAGGCTCCCAACATTGAAAATCATCAAAATCAAGTTTACTAATTAGTTGAACACCTTCTCTCACTGTCTGCCACCACATAATTATTATCATCACTCATTAATCATGACTCATAATCACTGAAAAATATATTATCATTCATGGGTGCAATAGTTAGTAGCAATCACAGCTCACAGCACGCTGAAGGGATGGGAAAGCGCGTGGGGGGAATAAAATTAAATGTAAAACTTTAAAAATAAACACTCACCATGCGTGCCGCCACACCAGTCCATCTGCTTCTACTCAGCAGGCACAGGCTCCCAGCCTGCCCTTCGGCCAGTTCTGATGCTGCTCAAAGCAGTGTCAGGATTGGCTGGGAGCGCCCAGCCAGGGAGCTCCCTGTTAGACTCTTAGCCTGTGAATGCTCTCTACAGCCCGGCAACACACTGCTGGGTTGGAGAGAGCACACTGCGCATGTGTGTTTGTCTGACCCGAGATGGCCGGCCAGACATACATGCGCAGTGAGGGGGAGTGCACTCAGTGCACGTCACAACATGTGGCCCCGTTCCTTTTACCAAAAACGATAATAAACATAGTTTATTATTGTTTTTGGTAAAAGGTTTGCAGCTGTTGGGGGGGCAACACTCCTCCCCCCAATGGAGGAGCCATCCATGGTTAGTAGTTACCTCTTCCAATCCATGCATGGTAGTAGGTGCACAATTGTATCTCCTCTTTGATGCAAGCAACACATTGAATTTGGCGTTGAAAGTCTTGTAAATCAAAGATCGTCTGGAGTAGCCCTGTTAGGTGATGCAAAGTAAGGATAGGCATGTGAGGGAGGCATGCATTGTCTCCAACGTGTGAGTGTATGTGTGTGTGTGTGTGTGTGCAGTCCACACTAGGTAGTTATAGTTAGGGCCATGGTTCATTGAAAAAATGTTTTTTTACTCCCGTATATCTTTGGCACCATTCTACGAATCTTCATGATATTTTCCATATAGAGTCTCTGGTGATTCTTGTTGTGCACGGATGATCCATCAAGCGGTACCAGAGAAAAAGAGGGGGTAAAAAACATTTACTTCCCATGTTAATTCCCATAGGAGACTTGAACATGACTACAGCCCGAACCACTGGATGGAATTACACCAATTTGGCAGAAAGTTGGCTTTTGGTACCTAGATTGTGCTTTTACTTATTTGGTGTAAATCTGTTCAGTACTTTAGGAGATATTAAAGGGAAAACAAATTTGTATATCTAGGGCTGCGGATGCTCACTTACAACTTTGCCAATAGTAAGAGCTCATGCATGGAGCTGCAGAGCTCGGATTGGCTGCCAGCATTTCAAACCAGGAAGTGTTAGCAGCCATTTTGGGACACAGCTTCAGCCGAGTCCCAGAAAAAAAGTGAGAAAAAAGGGGCAAGGGTAGGTACACCCCGACCCCTTAGCTCTGGTGACCTCACCATGTCCAAAATACACTTTTTAAAAAAATGTTTCCTGCAAATGTGCAACGGTGGCTGAGAAAAACAGGAGTAAAAAAGTTGCATTTCCAATGTTAATTCCCGTAGGACCTTTAGACAGGACTGGAGCCCAAACCGCTAAACAGAATTACACCAAATTTGGCAGAAAGCTGGCTTTCAGTACGCAGTTTACACTTTTGCTTGTTTGGTGTATATCTGTTGAGTAGTTTTTGAGAAATTTAAGGAAATCCAAATTTGGATATCTCAGGCCGCAATGACTTTGCAAATAATTATGAGCTCATGAAGGAAATGCATAGCTCTGATTGGCTGCCAACACTTCAACCAGGAAGTGTTTGTAGCCATCTTCAGACTCAAATTCAGTTGAGTCCCTTAAAATATTGTAAAGAAAACAAAAGGGACCAGGGTAGAGGCACCCTGATCCCTTAGCTCTGGTACTGGGGACCCAGAGGGACCCTGCTAGAGCAAAATAAATATTTCACAAAAATTTTTTTGCCGCATATCCATGAAATCCGTGAATTTGCAGAAAAAAACAAAAGCAAAAAAAACAGGCGAAGGCTCCTGGACTTGTTTTTTTTTTAAAGCCCCCAGGTGGGACAGGTCCCGGGAGCAAAGTGAAATATAAGTAGGGTGTGCATGGGGCCCCCCTCCTGAGCTTGCTGATGCCTAGGGGACTGTCACATCCCCGGGGTAATTATTACATTTAAAGTTGTGGGCCACGCAGCCCCCCTGGAGCCCCAGGGACCACCACCTCCCAGGGCTATAATAGAAATGAAGGGGGTCCGTTTCTGACCCCCCACTGCCCTGGGGACCACTACCTCCCCGGGGCTTATTTGTATTGGTATGCAGAGAAGCTGTCTAGCCCCCTTGCAGCCCCGGGCACCACCACCTCCCCAGGGCTTAATTGTATTGGTATGCAGGGGGCCATGCAGCTACCCACAGCCCCAGGGACTGCCATCTCCCCCCGGCTTCACTGCAGATCTCTGCAGGGGGGACTGTGCATCCCCCTCTGCAGGCCCGGGGACCAGCACCTCCCTATGGCTTCTTTGTTTTTGTGTGCACGGGGCCGCCCACCCCCACTACATTCCCAGGGACCACCAACCCCCATGGCTAAGATAGAAAAATGAAGGGGGTCTGCTTTGGCCCCCCAACCCCTTGGATCACCACCTCCCTGGAGCTATTGATGTTGGGGGGGTGGGGCCCATTGTGAAGTCTGTAATGGCCCTAGTGATGGCCACTCTCCAGGACCAGCTCCTGCCATGTCCCTGTGTGCCCACCTCCAGGACATGGCTGTTTGCTTTTGCTTGGTGGGATCTGATAGCCCCCACCAAGCACAAGAAAATAGAGTCCCCTTTATGCAAGTGAGAGCTATCAAGCAGCTCTCACTTGAAGAAACCAGAGTTTTCATCTGTCTACCCTGCACGTAAATATGAATGTGGGGAAGACAGATAAAAACACTGCTTCCACAAGCAGGGAACTGCTATCAAAAGCAGCTTTCTGTTTGTGGGAGCAATGCTGCTCGAGGAGGATGCAGGCAGCTGACTAGGACCTCAGGGGCCTTGAGGCTCACCCCACGGTCCTATCACTCTTTCTCTCTCTTCCATCCCATAGTGGGATGGAAAAGAGGGACAGAGAGATTGTCATTGCTATGGTCTATTCATGCAGTGACTTCAAAGAGTAAGGCTAGCAAGATGTTTAGGACGAATGTTATAGTTACATCTCTTCTGGCCTAATGGTCACGGTCTTGACTGTCACTCAGGAGGCTGAAGGTTCAAATTGTGTTATCACTTGGCAGTGTGATTGTTTATTTATTGGTGTTTTGACTGTTAAACCTTCCTAGTGATGCAACATTCACATTTCTTGCCAATCACTTGCGTGGGTTTGACTGTCATAGGTATGTCTGGAAGCATCACAGTAAAGAGTCGCCTATGGCCTTACGGTTACAGTCACATACACTCACACTGAAAGTTGATGGTTCTATTCCAAGTGCGCCTGTGGTTGTTTTCTTTAATTTCTTTTAAACTTTAAAAGTTTAAGGTTCATACTGAAATGTGATCTCACTCTTTTTTATTGACAAATAAATGTTTCCTTTCAATTATCTATATTATCAACAATCAAAGCCTCAAAAATTATTCCTCTCTCCTCCTCTCACTCTCTTTCTCTCTCTGTCTTTCAATCTCTTTCTCACACACCCACTCAGACCTTTATGCACACACTTACGTACCCACTCATAGACCCACTCAGACCCTTGTGCACCCACTCACAGCTGCAGGCAGACCTTCTCACACCAACTCACAGACCCACTGAAACCTTCACGCACCAGCCTACAGACCCACACAGACACTGACAAACCTACTCACTGACTCACTAAGACACTAAAGCACTCACTCTCACACCCAGACAGACACTCTCACAGCCACTCTCACACCCAGATATACCCTATGACACCTATTCTCACACCCATATAGACAGGCCATGGCCAACTCCCGTAGCGCCCAACCTGGGGTTGAGTGGTTAGGGGGGTTGGCGCAGCATCTGGCCACTCCACATGGCCAAAGGACATGAGCAGTTTGAGTTTGGGTGGTTAAAGGGGTTGGTCACATTGGCCTAGCCACAGTTGAGGCCCTGTGGGCAACTCCTGCAGCACACGGCTAAAGGCCATTCGCAGCATGGGATTGGTTGTTAAGTGGGTTGGATGCAGGGCCTGGCTGCAAACCAGGTCCTGCGGCCAACCGCCATCCCGCCTTGCGGAAGACCGTGCACAACAGTAGTTGGATTAATGTATAGTAATGAAAATTACTCTACGTTAAAAAAAAAAAAAAAACATAGAAATTCAGTGAAAAAAACAAAAGTGACAGTATATAGTTAGGAAAAAGAATTTAAAACACATAGAAATTCACTTAAAAAAACAAAGTTTACAGGGACGTCACCCCCTCCAGGACCGGCTCCTGCTGTGCCCCAGAGTGCCCACCCTGGGACATAGCTGTTTGCTCTGACTTGGCGGGAGCTGTGACAGCTCCTGCCAAGTCAGAGCAAAAACTCTCCCTGCAGCGGGTGAGAGCTGTCAAAGTGTTCATGTCCACTGGAAGCAGAGGTTTCATCTATTTTACTGCACTTAGAGATGTGGGCAGGGAAAGCGATGAAACAATTGCCCCTGCAGACAGAGAGCTGCATGTTTAGCATCTCCCTATGTGCAAAGCAATGGCAGCTCCACATGAGGCAGGGAGCCAGGTGCGACTGCAGGGGCCTTGCTGCTCCTCTGCAGTCCCATTGCAAACTGGGTGCCCTGGGGGGCACCCAGGACAGATGAACGGGTCCCAGAGGATAGGGTCCCCAGGACTGAGATCGGCCAAGGGAGGGGGGCCATGCGGTCCCTCTCCTCCATTTAATGAAGGCTGTGCTCCAGGTGATGGGCTCCCTGGGGCTGAGATTGTCTCTGTGAGGGGGGCCTCATGGCACTCTTCCTCCATTTAGTAAATTCCAGGCCCTGGGGAGGAGTCCCCGGGACTGAGATCAGCTCGGGAAGGCGGGCCGCTCTGGCCCCATCCCTAATGAAATGCAGGAAGGGTCCCAGGGGATGGAGTTCCCGGGGCAAAATTCGGCCCACGGAGGGGTGCTACATGGCCCCACTCCCCTATAGTCCGTGGGTCTCCCTTTAAATTGCTATGAGTATGCTCCACCCACTTGGCCCCACCCTATCCAACTTACTAGTATGCCAAGGTCTTCCTGTCTTTTACCCGGATGATGTACAGCTTACGAAGAGGTCCCTCAGTGCATTTCCCGCTGGTTTTGGTGTTGCGTTCTTGATGCCGAGGAATATGAAGACTTCTCCACAAAACAAAAAAGCACTCACACCAAATAGATAAGAGGAGCATCTTGGTTTGGTGGAGGTTTACGTCTTGGTAGCCTCATTGGTCTCTCTATAGGAGGATTCATTTTATCACAGAATTCTGGAGAAAAATACATAAGGACGAATCACATTATTAAACACACACAAGGTCTCTGGAGACATTTCCTTGTGGTCCATTATGCAGCTGTTGAGTAGAATACACACTGGACATTTACCCAACGAGGTAGCACTTAATAACTAACCAGTAGAAAGTACTTCAGTAGGGCAAACATTTTGTTCGAAGCTGTGGACTCTTTTGGATAAGCAAGCAGGTGTGGTTCCTTTGTGGCTGTCACTCATGCAGCTACTGACACACCCACACAAGTACTCACAGACCCAATCGGACTCACGCACCCACTCACAGACCCACTCAGAAACTCATACACTCACTCTGACACACTCAGAGACTCATCTACCTACTCACAGACCCACTTAGACACTCATACACCCACTCACAACCCATGCAGAGACTCATGCACCCACTCACAGATCTACTCAAAGACTTACGCACCCACTCATAGACCCACTCACAGACTCACACACCCACTCATAGACCCAGACACTTACACACCCACTCACAAAGACACTCACACCCACTCTCAGACCCAGAGACTCCCTCTCACACCTACTCTCACACCCAGACAGACACTTTCACACCCACTCTCACATCCACATAGACCCTCTCACAGTGGTTGGATTAACGTCTAGTCATTAAAATTACTTTACTTTAAAAGAGCACAGAGGTTACAGGGACATTGTAGTTAAAAAATAGAATTAGAAAAACAGAGAAATTCACTGAAAAAAGTAAGGTTACAGGATTGTTATAGTGAGGTTCTGAATTTACTTGTAGAATACCTTTGAAATTCAGCAGTTAGGGTTATTTTAAGTAACTATAACTTGTGCCCTAAGGTGACTATAACTGGCACCCCTCACCATGCATTGCTAATTACCCCAGATATTACAGCACTCATGACAACTTCTACAATGTTAGTAAAAATATAAATAAAGCACTAGCAGTCAAATTAATGAAGGAAAACTGTGCATGGCAGGGGCATGAGTTATAATTACCTTAGGGCACAAGTTACATTTATGTGAAATAACTCTAACTATTACTGCTAAATTTCTTAGGTTTTGAATTGGTAAATTTAGAACCTAACTATAATGTTTCTGTATCATTTGTTTTCTTTCTGTGACTATATGTATACACATGTAACTCTAACCATAGCTGCTAAATTTCTAAGGCTGCAGAAAATGGCTGCTGGCTACATAGTCAAACAACAACAAAGAGCAAGGAGGCATGGAGAACAAAGAACACATGCAAGCCTATGACAAAACACATTGACTGAGCACACAAAATGGCCTTCGGCCACATGATCAAACCAACAACAGCAAGCCAGGGGGCATGGAGAACAAAAACAAATGCAAGTCTATGGCAAAAGCACACTAGCTGGCTGCAAAAAACGGTTGTTGACCACATGGTCCAACAACAACAGTGAGCAAGGAGGTATGGAAAACAAAGGGCACTTCCAGGCCTATGGAGAAAGCACACTGGCTGGCTGAACAAGATGACCACTGGTCTCATGGTCATGCCAAGCACAAACAATAACTGAGCTATAAGATTTTACAGCACACATTCTGGTATGGCATCAAATAATACCCCACATATACACTTTTTTCAGAAATAAAACATGAAATACAAACAATAGCCAAGATTTTTAATTTAATCCAGTGCAATCCCATCCCTAAATGATGTTTTAAATAACATTTCTTTCTTGCACTGATGGCTAGTACTGGGCCTACTGACTGGATGGTCGTTGGCAGACTAAGCTACATAGTAAAATAAATGAATATTGCAATGTAGCAAACATGTAGAAAAGGTACTGAACCGTGCAAAATTTTCCTATATAAAAGGTGAAAAATGAAATGTAAAAACACAACTAGGCCCCTAATGAAACTCCAGGTCACTCACCACACTGAAATAAAAAAATCACAGGAAAGAAATACTAGTGCATGCCCTATCAAATAAACAGCGCTCTTATACAATAGTTTTTTAACTTACTTGTATGATATCACTAAAACAAAGTCCTTAATCCAAGGTATGTCTTCAGCAGACAAAGATAGTGATCCTTCCCCCTTAAAATCCAAGTGAAAAGTGACCAGAAGATGGACAAAGCACTAGAAGGCACCTGCTGGACAGGAACAGGATGTCCGAGTCTCTGGAGCACTTCCTTCCTCTTGGAACAAAAAGGTAAACAGAAAAGGCTTCCATCACTAAAAACAACTTGAACAGCACTTTGGAGTAGAAAATCCACTCAAAAATGTCTTTTTAAGTAGATTTAACTGCTTCTCAAGTAGAGAATCTGCTCAAAGTTTCCACCTGCAGTCGTTCATACTCACAAGCAGCATTATATTGGCATTGTCACAGCCGGATGCAATGTGAACAGGTGTGAAATCTTCCATGTGCTCACAAGCAGCCTGAGGCTATCTTGGCACTCGAAAACCAGCGGCAAAAACACTTCTCGCACTTGCTAATGGGAAAACAAATTTCCGCCATGCCCCGGATGGCAGAACTTGGGAACTTCATGTTACTCCGCAGAGTGCCCGAAATCCACAAACTCTGCGAGCGGAGTGAATTATACTGCCCGGACCAAGGTACAAGACATATGCAGCAAGGTTAACACACATCGGTTTAAAATACACACTAAAAGAAAGTGAGTTGTTAATTTTAATGGAAGGAAGTCCACCACAAGTAATAAAGTCACTAACCACTTAGTTCCAGTTGGAGGATTCATAATTTAAATTTCAGTCCAGCCCCTTATAGGTATGGTACAAAGCAGACAGGTTTTGAAGAAATAAGACATATGAAACATTAAGCAGTACTAAAGCAGTTAAAAAGTCAAAGACATAATACAATAAAAATCCTACTTTAATTTATAAAAATAGAGACTCATTTAATAAGCAATATTACATAAAAACAGCAAGTATCCAATAAAGGGACCTGGAGACATGATTGTTTAAAGTGGAAAAAGAACCAAGAAAAATAAACCGGATAATAAGTCAATGGACAGTATAAACTGGGACCAAGGAGATAGAGCCCTGGTCAGATATACCAAGGGGCTGATTTCAGAAAAGTGGTGCTATATCCAGTGCAGCGCCACTTTCCTTGTGCCTCTTAGTGCCCCCCTACCACCACCATGTGTGCACCCTATTTAAAATATGGTGCACCATGACGCAGGGTAGGGGGCAATAGCATCAGAATTCCTGACGTTATGGATGTACTCTGCAGGAGTAGCACCAAATGTTTGACACTACTCCTGCAGAGTACATAGGGCCTATTGCATTCAATGGCATGTCTCCTTTTAATGCCTGCTCTGAGCAGGTGTTAAAAGTACCAAAAAAATAGTGCAAGGAAATCTCTTAGATTTCCTAGTGCCATTTTTTTGGCCCCCCTAACGGGGGAATGCCCTCCTTGCATACATTATGCGTAGGCATAATGTGGCTCAAGGGTTTACAAAGTGGCACAATGCGTGCATTGCGCCACATTGTAAATATGGTGCGTGTAAAAAGCCACTTTAGTGCCAACATAGCATCAAGAAAATGACGATATGCGGCACTAAGGTGGTGTTAGGGCCTCTTAAACAGGCCCTAAGTAGATTGATCCTGGTGCAAGTCTGGAATTCCAGAAAGTCAAAAAAGCTTTTAAGAGCCAATTCCGAAAGGAGATTTGTTACTTTTCTGTAGGAAAGCATTGCAATGTCTTCCAAGTCCCAATATAGAATGGGAGTAACTTTTTGAGAAGAACAATTCACCCCTTGTGGGCTGCTGCTGAAATGTGGCTGCCAGCGTGGAACTGAAGGCTGGATAACTGAAGCAGTTAGGGTGCGCTAGAGCTCGAGCTTTGGAAATTTCTTGCTGAAATTTTGCTAAGTCCCAGTGCAGAATGGGACTTGGTCATTTATTGGCGTGCAGAGAATTTTTAGTGGAACGAAGGTGGATCTGCCAGTCTGATACTTTTTTCCATGGGTCCCTTTGAAACTCAGCAGGAATGTTTTTTTAAAAGATACCAAGCTTTCTTTTGTCACTCAGACAACTATAGGAGTACACTTCTAAGACCCCAAGGACCTTAGGGTAGGCACTTAGAGACTTTCAGGGTGACAGACAGAAGTCAATAGCTGGGTCAAGTTCAGGTCAAGTTGCCCCTGGCCAGATCAGGAGAAAAAAGGCATCTTGCAGCATCTTGTGTCCATGTAACCACACATGAAGTCAACTAACTGACCCTTGGAGTGCACATCTTTGTCAAGGGTGCAGCTAGGAGCAGATCCAGTCCTTCAGGTTCCTTCACAGGAGATATGGTCATTCTTCTGTTTTTCCACAGGCCCAGAAAGTGTTCTGGGGATGGTGTCTTAGGTGTCACATTTATGCCTGACACAAGCTGTAGGTTGATGGTAACTCCTAGCTCTTCCCTAACCAGTGGGGTTAATGTTCCCAGGAGGAACCCCACCCACTTTTGCAGCAGTTTCTATATGTCCTACTGTAAACTATCTCATCCACGATGTGAAACCCTTCTCCACTTGTACAGACATAGAAGTATGCCCATGGTAATGAGCAGTCCCCTCCTTTGAGGTCCTTCAAAACTGGTCCCTCCCACCAGGTTTGATGCCAACTGGACTAGTGGGACAAAAGGCTGCTCCATTCACAACTCTTAATACATTTAATCATGAAGGAGCAGAGCCCTTTTCAAGTAAATGAAGCTCCTAGGTCCACACGTAATGCCTCCCACCATCCAGGACAATGTCTGTTCTCTGGGAGAAGTTTTCAAATATCTTTTACATTTAATTTAGGCCAAGTACAGGCTAAGCAATTGCTGAAGTGCTAATCCAAATTAGCCTTCAGCGGCTTCAGGTAACATAAAGATAACTTTTGAAAGTTATATTTCCCATATATTTAATAAAAAGAAGACTTCGCCATTAGATTTGAGTTTTATTAAATGTAAAAATAAGGGCCTTTTTACGGTGTGGCGGTCCAAGGACCGCCACACTTGCAGTGAAGGTCGGACCGCTGCAACTTTGGTGGTTTGACTGACACATTATGAGCCCGGCTGTCGGACAGACATGGTTCCCAAAAGCATGAATGCGCTATGAGTGGTACTCATCCAGTTTGGCATTGAACACAGTGCTGCACGGCTGATTACAACTCCTCTTACTGCTAGCCTTTCCATGGCGGTCTAACTGGTGGTAAGGGTCTGCTGGGGCTGGCAGGGGGGCCCACGCGCTCCCCATGCACAGCTACATCGGAAGGCAGACAGTGTGCATTCCGAGGGTGCTGGTTGGCCCCCTCTGTGCTACAGTATAGTACTCGGCTACCTTAGGGGAACAAGTCCTATATCGTAGCACTGTTCCCACCAGACTGACTGGCAGGAAGGTTCTATTACAATGTTCCTGCAACTCAGCCTGGTGAGAACATTGTAATAGGATGGGGGAGGAATGCCACCGGTATGACAGTGACGTCCTTCCTGCAGCATTTGCGGTAGGCTGTTCTGACTGCCAATGATGTAATGAGGCCCTTAGTCTTTTCCTATGTGACAGTTATAGCCTGGCAAGTGACAAAGCCATTTTGGGCCTAGACACTAGGGAAACACGCATTTCTAATGTCACACATGTTTCACTCTTAAATATTATGCATTCTCCTTTGTGGGAAGCAAGGTGTGATTAGGGGGACATATGTAATATTTAAAATCAGGTTTTCTTACATATCAAAAGTGTGATTTTGATAGGTGTGTGCAGTAGGGTAAAAGCTGCAGCTTTCAAGAAATGAAGACAGATTTTCACTGCCCCTTTGGGGGATGGCACAATAGGTGCTGTAGTCCACAGATGACATTTAACTTTCAGTGCCATGGGTGTAGTTTGTGCACAATGTGTAATGGCCATTTAGAAGAGTAAAATAATGAATCATGTATTAGCCTATTTCTATGTTTAAGAGACCAGATAAAATAGTCACTGCACTGAACAGCACTGCAGCAGTGTGCAGAGTCTAAAAAACATCAATAGAATTAAGCAAAAAATGGGGGTGACCATGTAAAACAGGCATTTTCTTCTGCACACCAAATGTGTCCACTTGGAATTAATCTCAAAAGATGTCTTTCGGAATCATGATAAGCTGTTCCTCCCTGGTCCCGTGATATTATTAGAATTGCTGGAAGACAACAAGATGAACATGCAAATCATCATACTGATAACATTTAGATTGACTTCTGCATCTGACCTAAGATTTACTTCTGTGTCTTCTAAGCATGAATATTGCCTTGTCCAAATATAAGTAATGGGTTCCATCTGAAACAGCATAACAACCTTAATAAATGTAATTAATAATCTTCTGGAATATATTATGCACTGGAAAAGACCTTGTGTTCATGCTCAAAAGGGATTTCCCCTTTGGGAGCCCACTACTGTACCCCAAAATCATGATATCCCAAAATATACCTTGACCAGTGTTCCCACATGTATCTGGATTATAAACAGTGTTAACCTCAGTTTCATGAGGCAATGTGTCCCCGTGTTAAGGCATGCTCAAAGCATCAAAATCAGGAAAAATACATTTTATTGACTAACTCAAATTTAGAATTAATTGTAACTGAGTTCTAGATAAAGAGTTTAAAGAGTTTTGTCACAAAATTCAAAAGTAAAGTGGACCAAATTAGGGCCCTCATTATGAGTCTGGCGGGCATGAGACCGCCAAAATCACCGTGGCTGTCTCACCGCCGTGCACCCGACGGTGAAGACCACCATATTACCAGCTGTGGGGTTTGTCTAAAGCCACATTTCTACAACTCCGCCTGGCCCGCAGTTACGGTCGCACTGCCGCGGCCGCGGGGACCACCTCCAATCTGGCGGCAGGCCTCAGGCCGCCGTTCGCATTACAAAGTTGCACACCACCAGGCTTTCCGTGGCGGTCACCCTGTCCTGAAAACCCCGGCGGTCACGCACCCTGCAACCGGTATCCCCATTCCTGTCACTGGCACAAGCACCCCAACATGTTCCCACACATTCACACATGCACCCACATACAGCCAAGCACATTCAGACACGCACCCCACTCATCATGAATAGGGAAATTACCAGCATCCCTAACAGCATTTAAGTCTCCAGGAAAATCTTCTGGCTCACTCCCCACATATAAGGGTTTTATACGTTATTCCGGCACATAAATCAACATTTCTGCAGATTCATCATAGTATTAGCAAATGTATAATTTCTTCATCAAATCACACCACATGTTAAAAAGCGTCATACTGCCTAAACTCCTGAGAACTATCCCATTTTAGGAATATTTTTTTTACATCTTCTGTGCTAATGCCATCTGGATGCGTTCGAAAAGAATTTGAGACATCAACAATAAAGTCTTAACTGAGTGATACAGATGAACTTGGGAAGGTTCATGTAAGCAAAATAAAAATAAGTGGAAAATAACTCAGTAAAATGCAACGTGACTGTTTTCTGGGACGCTTGTGAGGAGATAATGTGCACATGGGAGGAAGCACTGAATGAGAGAAAGAGACAACTTCCTTCTTGTACAAGATGGTGATTTACACAGAAATATGGCAAAGTGATTAATCATTTGAAAGACTCAATTGTGCACCTCAAAATCATTTCCAAGCCAGTTATTCTATATCACTCTGTACATGTGAACTTGTGTGCTTAAAAACATATTTCACACTGTTACTGATGCACAAAAATACAACCCCATGCAAATATCTAACATCCTAAGGGGAACTGGGACATCAGAATGCCATAGAAACTATCAGCTATACACATGCGCCACACATCCAAAAGGAACACAAGTTAAAGCATGAACACTTGGACTTAAACCCTTCTTCTGTGTGCTTGCAATCGCCTCTCAGTTGCAAATATTTTGCCACTTTGCACACATAACCAGACCCTGGAAAGTAAATGAGTATATGCTCAAAATGAAAAAATACAAAATGTATTTTTAGATATTTCTTTGGGCATGCATAATTTAGAACTTCCTTTTAGATAGATTTAGTTGTTAAGATTACAAATTATTAAACCCAGGCCAATGTTGAAAATATCTAGATTAATATTTACTATTAATAGCAATACCCAGTAGCATAACAAAGGCCACCGCAGCCCCCGTGGTTCTATGAAGGCAAACTCCAGGAGGCCCCTCAGCACACTAGTCTGGCCTAGGAGCTCCTCTGTGAGTCCGGAGAGGGTCCGTCCATGTACTGTGCGGGGGGGGGGGCTCAAGTTTCGTTATGCCACTGGCAGTACCATTGCCTTTGCGAAATACTATCTGCCCAAATTCCTTACTGAACATTTTTATGTTAGATGTTAAGTAGTTTAGTATAATATTTTAAACGAGCAAGATTGTAAATACTATTGAACATGTACCAGATTGTAAAACCCCAGGTTTTCATGGTTTCTTGTAGGAATTGCATTCATTACTCAGCGTGATTCGGTATCTTACTAATATTCTATAAATATGTATCCCAAAAAAACAAATAGCAAACACATTCATTAGAACCTCAGATGAGACCCGAAGAGGGTAAATATTGCAAAAATAGTCAGTGTCTCTATAATTCATGCAATTAATAGTAAAACGTTATATACCAGCTATGTTCCACGAATGAATAAACGAATATATGTTTGACCATAGTATTTAGGGCCTCATTACGTGTATGGCGGTCCTACGACAGCTGTACCCAAAGAGGTGGTCCGACCTCTGCAGTTTTGGTGGTCTGACTGCCAGATTATGATCCTGGCGGTTGGACTGCTACCACCACCAGGTTCATGAATCTTGATGGGTTGGCAGCGATGCAAGCCGTGGTCAAGCACGGCAGTGTCTATGTTGGCACATCCATGCTGATCACCACTAGCCTTTCTGCCAGCCTTTTCATGGCAGGGTTATAGCCATGAAAAGGCTCACTGAAAGGCAGATAAGGAACCCTAGGGCGGCCCCTACACATCCCAGGCGCATGTCGTGGGCAGTGCAGAGGCCCCCCGTCAGCACACTCAGAATATGCAATGTCTGCCATGGCAGAAGTGCGCATTCCAAGTGTGCTGCCGGTGCAGACAGTATGGCAGTATTGGCCTCGGCTCTCCCTGAGAGCCAAAGCCAATACCGCAACACTGTTTCCACAGGCCAGCCTGGCAAGGAACTCATGATACAGTGGTGGGGAAGCTGCTAGCTTGGCTGCTGCCTACCCAAAGCTGTATTGGCAGTCCGACAGTCAGACCGTCATAAGTAGGCCATTGGTCACAAGAAATAAACTTTTTTTCTTCCATGCACACTAAACTGTAATTTCTTGTTCTATGCATATTCATGATAGTTCATAGAGATAATGAAATGGCAACTGAAGCAGCACTCCTAGCAGGGCTAGACTGTTGCCTAACATCTGTAAATACATTTACTTCTGCATGTTACATACAATTGCCTAGTATGACGTGACAGTAAATCCCATGCACAGGTTACGGAGTGGCCAGTTCATCTATATTTTCTCTGATAAGTAAACCCCCTTCAAATTATATATGTTCATTTTATTTTGCAAACGTTTCATTTATTTTAATTAACTAGGATACCAAGAGTTTTTATGCAATGAGACTATTGTCTTTAGTCGATTAAATGAGGAGGGCGTATAGCCAAAGGATGTACACAGACTAAAAGCCTTCTCAGAGACTGATTTTACTAAATGTAACATCTGAGGTACTGCTTTTCATAAAAAACGAATTTAGTTGACCCACCTTAATTGCCGTTTGTTTATTGCTTTGACTCATTCGGCTCTGTTTCTGGAAGTCATGAGGTCTAGCGACCCAATTCGTAAAATCTTCACTAGAATGAGCACAATGTATGGGAAACCACTGGGCAAGGTGTTCAAAACCAGTTATTATAAATAGCCTAGTAAAAATTAAAAACCTTTTGTGGAAATTAGTGTGTAATCAAGAACAGCCTGCCTTATTAAGGAAGATGTGAGTGTAGCGCAGATGGGTATCATTGTGAATATGTGCAGGCTCAGACTATATAGACTTTTAGGGTTTCTTCGGCCACATTTCTACGCTGGGCAAGTGCAAGGAGGAATCTTATTTGCTTCAATCTAATCCTCATTTCCCCACCACAGAAGGAGCTGGTGTAAAGTCTCCAGTGATAGTTATGTGTGCCCCCTTCTCTACTGCTTTCATTTTGGATATGTGACTTGAAGTGCCCGGAGGACTTCTTTTTGATTGTTATTGTAGAGCCGCAGGAATGCGTGTCAAAACATTGTGGACAAAAGCTTATGAAAAGTATTATTTTGTAAGAAAATACTGAACATGTAATTGTCTAAATGTTGTCACTGTCCCTTCATCATGGTTATCCCCACGGATATTACCTTTGTTAGTTTTATAATTTTTAATTTATTTTTATCTTTTGAGGGACTCCTTCACATCACAGTTTCCATACTATATCGCATTTTTGCTTTTTAATTATGCCCTCACTCACTGACATTCACGTGCTCCTTGACACCAGCTCCTATTTCTATCTTGCTCCTCTGCCAGTGAAGCCCCTTACTTCATGTCTTCCTATTCCACCTCTGGCCTCTGCCCCCCTATTTTGGTTCAGCTCTGCTTCTGTTTTTCATACCTGATTCCTGTTGGAAATGGCCTTTTCTGCAAGGTCATCCCCAGACTTTTTGCCTGTTCTCTCCACTTTTTGCTGAATTTGTTTTTGTTGGCTTGAGGACTCTGGGCACTTTACCACTGCTAACTAGTGCTAAAGTGCATGTGCTCTCTGCTTAAAGCATGGTAACATTGGTTTAAACACAATTGGCATATTTCATTTACTTGTACGTTTCTATTAAAAGGCCTGTAAATTAAATGCTACTAGTGGTTTTGAAGCACTAATTGTGACACCCACTACTGTAGCACTTTAAACATGACTCGGGCCTGCCACTGCCAGGCAGTGTGTGCAGTGTTAAACTTCCATTTGGACTGGACAAGTGTACCTACCTGCCAAGCCCAAACCTTCATTTTTATTACACATAAGTCACCCCTGACGTGGGCTCTAGCTAGCCCCAAGGGCAGGACACAGTGTATTTTAAAAAATGGATATGTACTTTTAAGTTTAACATGTCCAGGTAGCGAAAAACTCCTACATTTGTTTTTCACTATTGCAAAGCCTATCTCTCCTAGAGGATAACATTGGCATTACCTTAAAACATCTTTTAAGTGTAACTCCCAATTGGCAAATAATAGAAATTGGAGTTTGGTGTCTCTGGGATCAAAATTTTAAAACACAACTTAGGGTAAAGTTGGATTTTAAATTGTAAGTCTGAAAATGTCATTTTTAGAAAGCTGGCATTGTATTACTTTAACCATTCTGTGCCTCTGCCTGCCTCTGAATACATGTCTGGGTTGGGTGACAGCTGGGCTTTGTTCATTCCATTCAGACAGCCACACACAATGGGAGTTTAGGTGTGACGTGATGGGCCTTAATGGGCCATTAACTGGCTTGATGGAGGTGGGTCTTAACACTGCCTCACTTACACCTGAACATACTTGTCTTGTTCACCCACAATAGGGCTTAACAACACTGTAGTGTCATTCTAGCAAGCTTTGAGCCAGGAAAGAGGGGAAGGGCATCTGTACATTTTAAAAAAGGCCTGGAAGTTTTTGCAACCTTCCAGAACCAGGGCACCAAAATATAAATACTGGATGCCAAACCCCACTTAATCAGATCTCTACCGGAACCAAGGACACTCTACCAGGAAGATGGTCGGTTGTGCTGCCAGGATGGACTGCCACTCTGCAACTGCATTGCTGTGTTGGCCTAATGCTTCTGTGTGCTGTGCTGTAGGAGGGATTGACACTTTGCTGTTTGCTCTGCTGTGTTGGTCCGCTCCCTGCTGTTTCTGTTCTGCAGTGAGAAGGACTGGACATGCTGTCTACATCCTTCCACCCAATAGTCTCCAAAGGGTTGCTAGCTTTCCCCCTGTTCCCCTGCAATCTCAGGGACAACAAAGACTACTTCCAAATCTCCTGGTGAAGCTAGACTCTGCCATCTGTGAGTCCTAGACTTGCCTGAGGTGCTGCCACTCCAGTCCTGGGCCTCAGATGTGGGTTCTGCACCTACAAACCTCAAAAAGCAACTCATTACCCCAAGTGTGGTAGAAGAATTGGCGCATCACATCTCCAACAGTGACACAGCGGCTGCCCGACGACAGTGGCTTCACACTGTGTGCGACTTGCCAACAATGGAGCGCGTCCACTTCTGTGCTGCCTTGCAACATCGCATCACATCGACTGCAGCAAAAATATCTAGGCATTGTGTCCTTGCCATCGACACATTGCTCCAACAAAGATATTGTTCAGCAGACCCTGAGTGGGTTCTGTAGCAGGCCTACCCTCTAGCGCAGCCACCCTGGATTTTGGATGTGCACTGGTCCCTTGTGACCTCAAGTAACCTTTTTACTGCTGTTGACCTCTAAGAGCTGTTTTCAAATTTAATCTTAAAAAATTCCCATCTCGACTTCTCCTGATTGGATTTTTGTTGTGTTGGAGTAACTTGTCAACCAATATCTAAATCAGGTCCTTAAAATTAAAAAATGTATTTCTCAACTTCTGCTGATGGGTTTTCGTCATCTTGGTCTTGTGTTATTCAGAAAAATATTAACTCTTTTTCTAAACTGGTGTGGAGTCTTTTTGTGGTGTCTTTCACTGTGTTTCTGTAATTTAAGTGCTCTAAAAAATACTTTACACATTGCCCTTGAGTTAAGCCTGACTGCTCTGTGCCGCTCTGTGCCAAGCTACAAAAGGGTGAGCAGAGGTTAATTTAGGGAGTGTATCTCACTTGCCCTGACTAGGATTGTGGCTCCTACTTGGACAGGGTGCATACCTCTGCCAACTAGAGCCCCAATTTCTAACAATTATTTCGGAGTAAAACCCATTTATCAATTACCTTTAATTTTCTTTTCCAGAAACCCTTTGTGCCAGTGCTCTCTTTTCAATATGTAGAGAATGAAAGAGGCATTTGACCTTGTCTGAAACAGAGTCACCTATACAAAATTCAAAACTAGAGCTGGCTGTGGCATTTTGTATTTGTTGAAGTAATTGCAATTTTTTTTGCTAGAAAGAAGTATACATTTTAAAAGAGTCTATTCATGAGTGGATGAAGGCATTGCTCACTATGGCTTGTAGGCAGTGGCCAGAAAGGAAAGCATTTTGCATAGAGAAAGTACATGAAAAGAGGAACAAATATACACTGAGGATATATGGGTTCCTAAGGTGAGACATGAATCAATAGGAGTGACATAATTTCTGGAAAGAAGATTGGCATTCGCTCATTGACTGATGCCAAATTTAGGTCCCCATTATCTGGGAGTGTGGTCTGCACTTCCATTTCAGAAATGTTCTACATCAGTTAGTCAATCTTCATTAAACTTCTATGCCCATTTAGCACCACCAGGAATTCATAATCCCCAATGATCAAGCGTATCTGGTTATCATTGGTGTACATGAAAAAACGTATGCCTATTGCTCACAAAAACAAGTAAGCATGCACAGGTACAAGTTGATAAAATTTTGAGTGAGTGGTAAACCCTGAGGCATGCTCCACAGGACCAGTCAGGACCACAATATGAAGGTCCAAGCTACTCACATTGATTTCTATCTACAAATATTACGACACACTTTAGCACTGTGCCTCCTATACTGACTTCTGCGAGCCAATGAAGAAGAATATCATGGTTGATGGCATCCCCGGTATCCAGCAAACTAACTTCAGCATCATCTACAATGTTTCTCAGCTCATCTAATACCAAAAGTACAAACAGCTCTTTACTGAGAAGAGGGAGAAACCTGGATATATGTGGGTCCAGAAGCGGACTGTTCTCTTTATAATCTTGAAGTTGTGCTGTCACTGCAATTTCCTAATGTTTTGAAGCATGTAAGAAATGGTATTGCACAACAATTCTATTGCTTGAAGGAGCACAGTGAAAGTTAAGTTGAAAGAAATCTTACACTCACAGTTTTAAGTTTGCATGGAAGATTTCCTGGGTACATAGATGCATTCAGATTACCTTGAAAGAAAGGGGAGATGGTTTTTATCACTTTGCTGGGGCAAAATTCCACATCAAAACTGAATGCTTTGCAATTATTAATAAATTCCTCAACTTCAATAAGGAATCAGGCCTTTTTGCTTCAAAAAGTTGTATTCTACAGTTAGATTGGAGTGAACCTCTCACACCTATTTACAATTGTTTTTTTTATTAGCAGGATAAGGGAATTAAGAGAATACTCATAATGCAGTTAAAAACATTCATGTGGCATGAGGAATCTGCAGAATTGACATAAGATGTTTTGGTGGTCTTGTGACACATAAGAGATAAAGGCCCTGATTTATGCCAAAGTGGCACACAGGGATGCACCGTATTTACAGGAACACTCCCCTGCATTTCCCCCTGCGACAGCGCTGAATTAAGCTGCCTGCACCAACTCAGGAATCCTTGAACCATGGTACAAGGGTGTCTGCATTGAGGGGATAGATTGTTTATGTGCAGGAAGGTGTCCCTTCCTGCACATAAACAATCTATAATGGCAATTTTGCACTTCTATGTGTGCTGCAAAAAGTACCAAAGTGTCATTTTGGAATGATTGTTTATGGGCAGGAAAGAATACCTTCCCGTACATAAACAATCAACCATGGCACTTTGCTCTTTTCATGTGTGCTGCAGAATTCAGCACACATGGAAAAAGCAAAAAACAGGGAGGAATAAAAGCATTCCTCCTTGTTTTGCCGTGCTAGCGCCACCATGTGTGGCGTTAGTTTTTGTAGCCGCTACAGATTTACGATATTTTGTAAATCTGGGGCAGTGTCAAAAGTAATGGGTGTTGCGGTGGAACTGCATCGGAGGGGCCAATATTTACAAGGAAGCGTAACACCATAAAAAGTGGCATTACACCTCCTTGTAAATATGGAGCAGTGGTTACCACCACTGGGGTGTCACGAAAAATGCCGCTAGGTGCTCTTAAATCTGCCCCAAAATATCTTATCCACACAGATTCTCCAGGGACCTGATTTTATGGACCAAGCCAAACTAATATTTGGACTACACACTTAAATTGACCATGGATTTGAAAAATGAATAGGAATACCTTCTGTGCTAAATATCATGTCTAATGCATACTGAGCCAATTGACTCGGCCCAAATACACATAAACAAGCTCCAAAGACTCTATATTGTACAAGGATTAAAGTGCAATGAGAGCAAGACGGGTTGTCAGCAATTTGCAATGGGTTCATCTAAAGAATAAAAAAGGGAATTAAAGGGATGATGAATTGAAGGCAAGAAATTCATCAAATATTCTTACAGGACAGGGTGTTTGATTGGAAGATTGTATTTAAAAAAATGAAATCATCTCATCACCATATCCCCACCCAAAATAAATGGGGCCCAAGTTGTTCTGCCCCCCGGTGGGCAGATGGGGCAATTACCCCTGATTCACTCCCTGGTTATGCCCCCACCCCAACTGAAGGGGGTAACAGTCTTTCAGCTCTCCCCCCGCACACTAAAAGATCTTATCCTACGGCAAGCAAGAGGACATTTGATTATTTTGGGTTTTTGTTTTACATTTGGGCCATGAGAGCTTGTCTAACTCTCAAAATCGTCCCACTTGGAATGGTCAAGGCTGCACTTTTTTGGACTTTGGGGCACTGCCATGTAGAAAAATCCTCAAGACCTAGACACATCTGAAAACTAAACATCTGGGTGAGTCCAGGGTGGTGTGCTTCACATGCACCATTTTCTTACCCACAATGCCCTGCAAACCTCCAACTTTGCTGGAAAACACACATTTTTCCCAAATTTTTGTGATGGAACCTTCCGGAATCTGCTGGAATCCACAACATTCCTACCACCTGGCATTGTCTTGTCTATTCCGATAACATTTCTGCCTCACTTGTCAGCCTAAATTTTTTTTTTTTAAACTGCCGTTTTGGACCCACTTTGGTTCCACCTCAATTTCGACATGTTTTTGGCTCTTCCCTGTCACAGGCACTTGGCCCACCTATACAAGTGAGGTATCATTTTTACCGGGAGACTGAGGGGTATGTTGGGTGGTAGGAAATCTGTCCCGGTGCGGTGATCCCACACACAAGGGTGGGAAAATGTTTATATTTTTGCAAAATTTAAGGTTTGCTGAGGATGCTGGGTAAGAAAACACTTGGGGATCCACGCAGGTCACACCTCTCTGGATTCCCTCGGATGTCTAGTTTTCAGAAATGTCTGGATTTAGTAGGTTTCCCTGTATGGGTGCGGAGCTCAGGACCAAAAACACAGGTCCCGCCCCCCCAGCAAAAACAGGTAGTTTTGAATTTTGATAAATTTGATGTGTCCATGTTGTGTTTCCTTTCGCGGGTAGTAGGCCTACCCACACATGTGTGGTACCATTTGTATTGGGAAACTTGGGGGAATGCTGGATGGAAGGAAATTTGTGGCTCCTCTCAGATTCCAGAATTTTCTGTCAACGAAGTGTGAGGAAAAAGTGTTTTTGGGCCAAATTTTGAGGTTTGCAAAGGGTTCTGGGTAACAGAACCTGGTGAGAGCTCCACAAGTTACCCCATCCTGGATTCCCCTAGGTGTCTAGTTTTCAAAAAAGCACAGGTTTAGTAGGTTTTCCTAGATGCTGGCTGACGTAGAGATCAAAATCCACACCTAGTCACTTTCCCAAAAAAACACCTTAGTTTTCAATGTAAAAATGTGATGTGTCCATGTTGCATTTCCTGTCGCAGGCATTAGGCCTACCCACGCAAGTGAGGTACCATTTTTATCGGGAGACTTGGGGGAATACATAATAGCAGAACAGGTATTCCTTGCAAATGCAAGACAGTGTGTGAAAAAGACGTCTTTTGGGAGATGCCCAGTAATTGACATGCTAGAATGGGCACCCTGGAATTTAGAGATGTGCATATAACCACAGCCTCTCAGCACCTTATCTTGTGCCCATTGTAGAAATAAAAAGGTTTTCTATATACCTATTTTTCGCTCTATATTTCAGCAAATGAGTTGCTGTATACCCGGTATAGAATGAAAACCCATTGCAAGGTGCAGCTCCTTTATTGGCTCTGGGTACCTAGGGTTCTTGACGAACCTACAAGCCCTATATATCCACACAACCAGAAGAGTCCAGCAGATGTAACGGTATATTGCTTTAAAAAATCTGACATTGCAGGAAAAAGTTACAGAGTAAAATGTGGCAAAAAATGGCTGTTTTTTACCTCAATTTCAATATTTGTTTATTTCAGCTGTTATTTTCTGTAGGAAAACCTTGTAGGATCTACACAAAGGACCCCTTGCTAAATTCAGAATTTTATCTATTCTTCATAACTGTTTAGCTTTCTGTGATCCAGCATTGGTTTCACACCCATTTCTGTCACTAACTGGAAGGAGGCTGAAAGCATAAAAAATAGTAAAAATGGAGTATGTCCCAGTAAAATGCCAAACTTTTGTTGAAAAATGGGTTTTTCTGATTTAAGTCTGCCTGTTCCTGAAAGCTGGGAAGATGGTGATTTTAGCACCACAAACCCTTTGTTGATGCTATTTTCAGGGGAAAAAAAACACAAGCCTTCTTCTGGAGCCCAATTTTCTCACTTAAAAAACAAAACAAAAAAATGCTGTATTTTGGCGAATTTCTTGATCTCCTTTAAGGGAACCCACAATCTCTGGGTCCCTCTAGAATCTCTAGGATATTGGAAAAAAAGGACGCATATTTGGCGTGTGTAGCTTATGTGGACAAAAAGTTATGAGGGCCTAAGCGCAAACTGCCCCAAATAGCCAAAAAAAGGCCCGGGGGGCCTGAGGGGGTGAAAGGCCTGGTAGCGAAGCGGTTAAGGATGTAAATTATATGAAAACAAGTAACTAACTTTTTAAATATACTTACATGTTAATTTCTCAACAAATAAAATATAATGTATTTCTTTCAAATCGATACGACTCATATCTTGCATCACTCAGTGCGTTTAGAGTAATTATACTTCATCGGAAGTCAAACAGTTCTTACAAATAAATAAAAACAATATGTGAGGAAAATATTTACACTTCAGAGCATAAATACACATTTCCATGCCATGTCCGCTAAAAGCTATACGTCTAGAAATTTCAATTTTTATTGCAATTTTTCTAGATCTCTTTCGACCGACCTACCAATGTCACATAAAAACATATAATAACTGCAACTTATGAACTGGACACAAGTTCCACATGAAGGACGCTGGCTCTCTATGTAGTATGCAAAGCTAGACATAATGTTCAAAGAGTCCAGGCAACCACATGGCCATCCTGAAGATTTTTGCTTACTTTCTCCATGTACTCAGCCATTCTTGAACATAGGCCTAGTACATAGTCCACAATATCTTGCTTGGTCTCTTTGAGAGGCTTCTCCCAGCCTTCCTCATAAGACTTTCTTGTCCCATAAGCGGGTGCACAAACAAAAGCTCAAACGGAGAGGAAACTTCTCCCTTTTGTGGCACTTTCCTATAGGCAAACAGCAGGCAAGGAAGACATCCCATTTCCTTCTGAGTTTTTTAGGGAGTCCTTCAATCATGCCTTTTAGTGTCTGGTTAAATCTTTTAACCAACCCATTTGTTTGAGGATGGTATGGGGTGGTGAAACTATAGGTCACACCAGATTCCTTCCACATGTGTTTCAAGTATGCAGACATGAAGTTTGAGCCCCTGTCTCACACTACCTCCTTAGGAAACCTTACCCAGGTGAAAATACCTGGGAGAGCTTTTGCAACTGAAGGTGTAGTGATGGTTCTAAGGGATATGGCTTCAGGACATCTACTGGCATGATCCATTACCACTAATATGTATCTGTGTCCTGAAGCTGTTTGAGTGTCAAGGGGGTCTAAATGTTGATCCCTACCCTTTCAAAAAGTACCTTAACCACAGATAGTGGGATTAAGGGGGCCTTTAAGTGTCCACCTGCCTTGCCACTGGCTTCAAAGATAGGGCAGGACTGGCAACCGTCTTTCACTTTTTGGGACATTTCTGGCCAATAAAAGTGGTTAACTAACCTACTCCAAGTTTTATTTTGGCTCAGATGCCCAGCTAGGGAAATTTCATGGGCTAAAGTGAGACAAAAGTCTCTGAACTGCTGGGGCACTACCGCACTTCTAGTTACACCAGGTTTGAGGTCTCTGGCTTCTATGTACAGGAGACTCTCTTCCCAATAAACCCTGTGGGTACCACTGACATTTCCTACCTCTTCCTATGAAGCTTTCTGCCCCAGGTCTTGAAGAGTGGGGCAGGTCCTCTGCCCCTGGCACAGATCTTCCCTGGAGGGCCCCCCCTGGACCCAAGAGCTCTGGGTGATAAGCCCAAGCTTTACAGGCTCATTTCCCTCCAAGAAGCATGAATCCTCTTCCTGAGAAGTGGGGTCCTGATCGGAGATCTATCTTGAAGCTGGTTCCCCAGTCTTCTTGCCTTTTCCCTTAGGAGGCTGGTCTACTATTTCAGGATCCAGCTTTCCTTTTCCATCTAAAGTTTGCCCCAAGCCCTAGTCTTGACACATGCCCATTCTGGGATCTCACGCATTGCTGCATGGGTCTTCTGTTCCACTTCAGCCCAGGGGGATTGGTTCAGGTCATTTCAAAGCAGGCAATCTACTTCGATGGATGAGGACACAACCACTTCTTTTTGCCCTACTACTACCCCCCAATCAAAGGTTACCATGGCCACGGGACTGAGCTTTGTCTCATTGTCATCATTGGTGACAGGATAAGCTTTCCCTACCCAGTACTGATTTGAGTGGACCAACTGCCAACTTACCATGGTAACACTAGCCCCTGTGTCCATCAGTGCTTCAACTTTCTCTCCATTAATCAAAGGGTGCTGCCTGTATTTTTGCACATTATGTGACCAGGCAACACAGGATAATTCTACATCACCCTCAGTGATGAATGTTGCCTCTGTGGGATCACTGACATGAGCAGGCCACACCTCTGATCCCGTCTGGAGATTAGCAACTGCATTTACTGCAGGCTGATTAGAAGCTCTCTTTTTCTTTTTACAGCTGAAGTCTCTAGTTTGGTGCCCTTTAGTTTTGCAGTCAAGGCACCAAGCCTTGTTGTGATCAAAGTTCTTACGTTTGTACCCACCCCTAGACTGTGAGGAGTCTCTTGGCCCACCCTCCTGTGCCGCTATTTGGGGACCTTGAGAAAACTCTTTGTTATTTGCTTTGGTTCCCATCTTTCCCTTGCGGGGCTTTTTGGTCTCCCCCACCAATGGTAATTATGGTTACCCTTGTCTTGACCCAATGGTCTTCTGGTTTCTTGTGGTTTTAGAGTGGTATTTCCACTTGGAGGAAGTTCTCTGGCAATTTTCAAAGTCTGGAGGTCCTCCGGGGTTCTCACAGTTCCTCACCTCAATCCCTAAAATTCCCATGGTGATAGATGATTTTGGTACCCTCAAACATCACCATTCCAACTCCCAAGGAAGTTGTGGAAACAAATCTTACCCTTCCATTGTTTACTCATACATTCCCAGTGTAAACACAAGAAAGATACAAATAAATGTTTTCAAACATTTATTGAAACAAACATATTCTTGCATAAGGAAAATGATCTGCAATTGTTAGACAGATGAAACAAAACACTGTAACCGGATTATTAAGATGGTGAACAGAATAAACAATCCAACTAAGGCAATATTATATCTATATCTTCGTACTTATCATTACCTACATAGGTAGGGTGTACCCTCTGCCAGATCTAGATGGATAGCCTGGTCCCCCATTCCTGGATAGTTGAGCCAGGGAGTCAGTCTAGGGTGAAGTTGGCAATCCCTCTATACAAAGTGAAGAGTCAGCAACAGCAGAGCTGCATATCGAACACAGGATCCCTTTTAGGACAATCATGGTTGGATTGCTTCTCTAACATCTGTAGGGCAGTGTACCATTTATATAATCAAACCACACTGTGTTAGAGGTGCAGATCTGATGATATGTCTAGATTCCGGGAGCTGTCTCCAAATGGTTAACACAAGCATTATGATATGTAGTTCTATGTTTCTAGCACTGAACAGTGTGCAGACTTCATGGTGAGAAATGCTTACTGGAATCAAGCAACATATACAGCATATTCTCAGAATAAGATTGTGCAAGCATAAACATGTAACATAACGTTTCTCAAACAATGTCAACCTGAAAACGTGTAAAATGGAAAACTAAAATGGAGAACCAAATTTGGGTCCAAAGAGGCCTCAGAACACCTTCCTCTTGGTGTGGGATGCAAAGCTCCATGATGAACTAAACTAAAAGAGGCAAACCTTTCAATAAAATGTTCAACTTAACAACCAAAGCAAACAAAAGCCATCTAAAAATTTGCCAATTAAAATATATCATTAAAAGAATATAATGAAAAAAAAATACAAACATGGTCCAAGATAAATATCAAAGGAGGCTTCCAAGATGTTTTTAAAGTTCTCACTGTCAATGGGATCGTGAATGGAACCTGCACCCACAAGGTATGGCATCCTATATTGTGCCTGCATTCGAAAAGCCAGTATTTAAGTATCCAGGAGCCATAACATCCATTTCCAATGCGGAGAATGGCTCATACAAAACATCCTGTAGCAAAGACAGTCTCATGGGACAAAACCGCAAATGATCCCTCAACGGGCACATTTGCAGATCAATGTCCATAGATTGTACCAATTGTGTTGCAAGACAGATGTCGAGTGCACACTCCAAAGGGCACCAGATACAGCAGAACACAGGCTGCACTCAGTGGAATCACGCCGGTCTGAAAGACTGGAACTAATTGTCATTCAGTTTCTCAAGCAAAGACTCTCCAAAGTACTGTAACATGCGTTCATGACACAACTGGACGCGTAGTAGTTCCATCACCATTTGGCCATGATGCGGGACATCGATTAAGGAGCAGCAAAAATAGGACCAAAATATGACAAACAAAAGTAGTATGCCTCCAAATATACTAGAAATCAAAATGTGTATAAAACACGGTATTACTCTGAAAACAGTCTGAAACATGCTGACAAAGCCAGACCCAACCGCTTTAAAAAAGTACATGACACTCACTGTGTTATAAGCGTTAAATATGTGATGCACAAGTTCACCAAAATGGCGAGAATAGTTTGTGCTCGGTAGCTTCTGTATTTCAGAGGACGACCTTGCAACTTGTAATTTAAATGTTTGATTAGAAGATGTAAGTGGTACGTCTTTCTGAAACAATAATGCTTAAAGTCTGCCCAATTTGTCAAAGTAACCTTAAATGTTGTACTGGAAAGCCACAGACTAACTATCCAACTGCATGCATTGGAGGGAACAGCACATTATTACAACATATCATGTGTGAGAGGCTGAAATAAGAAATGGGACACCTGTTGTCATCCCACAACAGCCTTAATCGTTCAACAGCAAATAACTTCCATTTGAGAGTAATGAAACACTGGGTGAATCAAGGGAATCAAGGAAACTGGTCCTCCCTTCAAGCAATGCACCACGTTGGCCCCTAAGTGAAGTTTAAAAAAAAAATATTCTAAGAAATACTTCTTTTCCCCACTCCAGAATTTGTAATTAAAGGGTAAATTCCACCTTGTGTATGACACTTTCCTACAAAGCTTCAGATCTACCTACTGGAAAATGTTTCAAACATGATGTGAATAAAAACATTGACAAAATAATGATAACACCACATGAATCATCCACACTGCTGACAATAGGTCAGCCAGTGTAAAGGGCAGTTTTTTTATATTTAACATTGCATCAGTGGTGTATTTCTTTGTAATTAATTGTTGCCTGTCTGTTAAATTAAAAGGCATAAACAATTCAGTTGCATTCAAGTGCTTCCAGGACACACGCTTTCATTTTAAAACCCAGAGTGTCCAACTTAATTGCACAATTGATCTATGCTGACTCTGCCCATGGTGTAAAAAAGACATGTTATTTTGTATAATATCAATTGTAGATGATACAATGTTGTTCAAAGTGTAAATTCGAGTTGACAATGTATTTATTCCATTATCAGTAGCAGCCAATGCTTTTTCCAAATTAGCCTGATCAATTTGCCTGATCCGAGCAGCAGCTTCTATCTGGGAAAGCGTCCATATTTCATTATAAAAAGCATAAAAAAATATTTTGGAATGTGGTGACTAGGACCTAACAAGAAATCATGAAAATTCATTTAATCAGAGAGGAGACAGCAAAGTACTTTTACTGCAGGCAAAGTAGAATGCTTCCATTTTCTTACGATAATGGCATTACTCCTAGTCCTACTCCCTCGCCTTCCTTTTAACCAATGAGGCCTCCCGCCTCCCCCCAAGACCCTCCCTTCCCCTTTCAAACCCCCCCCCACCCTTATCCCCTCCTGTACAAAAACCAAGCCCAAGCCGCAACTCGGACAGTCCGTACCGGGAGGGTGGGAGGGAACGGAAAAGGAAGGCGAGGGAGTAGGACTAGGAGTAATGCCATTATCGTAAGAAAATGGAAGCATTACCTCCCGTCCCTCCCTCGCCTTCCTTTTAACCAATGAGACATAGCAAGAAAAACACACAGGAGACGGACATCGAGTTGCAAGACCCTTATTTAATATCCTGCACCAAGAACATCCCAAACAGTATCTCATAGAGGATAAGACCCGGTGACCAAACACCGACTCCAAACCACCCAAGTCCGACAGCCTATAATGACGCACAAACGCCGAAGGAGAAGCCCAGGTGGCGGCCCTGCAAATATCCACCACTGAAGTCCCCTGAAGCTCTGCCACCGTCGCTGCCATGCCTCTGGAAGACCTCCCCTGAATCCCTAGAGGAGGAACCACCTCTTTCAAGGAATAGGCCAACAGAATCAAAGATCGAACCCACCGACTCAAGGAAGCCGTGGAAGGTTTCTCACCTTAGCGCGCCGGACCAAAAGTAACAAACAGAGAATCCCCTGTACGAAAAGGAGCCACCACCCGCAGATACTCCAACAAAACCCTACGTACATCCAACGAATGCAAACGGACCTCCTCCCCTGATGAGGGATCCGGACAAAATGAAGGAAGGATGACCGCCTGCCTGGAATGGAACGAAGAATTGACTTTTGGAATAAAGGAAGGCACCGGAACCAGAACCACCCTACCGGGAAAAACTTACAAAAAAGGAAAGGAACATGCCAATGCCCCCAATTCCCCCAACCGACGAGCCGAAGTAATGGTGTCCAAAAAGAACGTCTTCAAAGATAGACGTCGCAAATCACAGTCCCCCAATGGGTTAAAAGGGGCCCCCGTCAACACATCCAACACCAAGGACAGATCCCATGAGGGAACAGAACGTACCGGGCGAGGAAATAAATTAATAAGCCCCTGAAAAAATCCAGGCATCAATCGCCCTTCAACTTGAAGATTACGCCACGGTCCCTAAATGCCCGAATAGCCGCCCACAGTACCCGAAGAGAAGCCACTGACAACCCTAAACGAGCACCGTCCTGCAGGAACTGCATCACCTCAAAGAGAGAAGCGCAGGAAGGATCCAACTCACGACTTAAGCACCAAGATGAAAACACCTTCCACTGTCCACCATAAGAAAGCAAAGTTGAACGTCTCCATGAAGCCAGCAAGGTAGAACTCAAAGCCACTGGCACCTAACAGAAACGCCCTGAATAGTTGAAACGGAGGGAACGCATATAAAAAGGCCCTGTGGCCAAGGACATGACATCCCGTCCACCTCCCATGCTTGGGGACACCGAAACCGGGAGCAGAAGCACCCCACTATCGCATTCTCTACTGACGCAAACACATCCAGCACTGGAAGACCCCAAAGCCGAACCAGATGCCGAAAACAGAGACCTCTGGAGAGAGAAAAGTTGAGAGGAAGGAAACACTCTGCTCAGTAGATCCGCCCGAACATTTACCACTCTCGCCGAACGACATAGGCCACGGCCACTAAGACGTCTGTGCGAACCAGAACCGCCAATCCCCTCAGGAAATCCTGGAAATGGACCAGAGCCAGGAATATAGCCCGCAATTCTCGCCAATTAGATGACCGACTCGCCTCCCGAGGGGACCAAAACCCCCGAATCTGAGCTGACCCCATCCATGCCCCCCAACCGGAGAGGCTGGCATCCGTCGTCACCACCACGGGTCTCAGAGGTGACAAAGACACCCCTACCCTCAGGTGGTCTGCATCCAACCACCACTGCAACTCTCTGTGAATCAATCCGAACCCTGGAACCCCGTCCCTCAGAGAACCGGAACCTGGAGCCCACCTACTCAAGACCCACGTCACCAAGCACAGGGGATGGAAACGTGCCCAAGAACCCCAAAATATCACTGACGCCAAATGTGCAGTCGCAACCATAGAAGAGCTCGGGGAGCAGACAGTAACCATACCTTCGTTACCAAAGCCTGGAGAGCATCCAACCTATTTTCGGACACAGTCACCAACCCTAGAATAGGCTGAAACCGAGCCCCTAGAAAAACCAGATCCTGGGACGGCACATGATTACCCCCAATTGATCAAAAACCCGTGTTATTGCAGGACCCCCAGAACTTGGGCCACCTGCCTTTGCAAAAGGTCTCGTGAATGGGCATGAATCAAAATGTCGTCTAGATAAGGGTGCAGAAACACCCCTTCAGAATGAAGCAAAGCCACTAGAGGAGCCAGCACCTTCGTGAAAATTCAGGGAGAAGATTTCAGACCGAAAGGCAGAACGCAAAACTGGAAATGATCCTGCCCCACAGCAAACCTCAGGAACTTTTGAGAGGACCATGCCCCCGGTACGTGTGGGCAAGCATCCTGCAGATCCAGTGACACCAGAAAATCCCCTTGCCTGACCAATGGAAAAATAGTCTGAATGGACAGCATGCGGAAATGCACTGTCCTGATCCAGGTATTCACCTCCTTCAGATTGAGCACCGGTGGAAATCCCCCTGAAACTTTCCGCACAAGAAACAAGACCGCATAAGTGCCCTGACCTCGGGCCTCTAGCGGAACGTGGGAAATGGCCCCCATGACCAGTAAGTCCCGCACTCCGTCCCATAATGCTCCACTCCAAGACCCCTCTGAAGGCAGAGGTGTGGGATGCACCCCGGAATCTGGAGGAACCGCCACAAAATCTATGACATAACCATTGGTCACCATGTCCAGTACCCAATGATCGGTTACACTGGCCTCCCAAGCTGAAAGAAAGTGACACAGTCATCCCCCAACCGGCCCTCTGCCAGGCCCACAGCGAATGCCAGGACCCCTTCTTGAAACCACCCCGGGTCCCAGGAGTAGACTTCATAGGTGAAAAACGCGGATGAAAACGCCGTTTCCTAAACGAAAAGGATTTAGCAACCCTAGTAGGAGAAGAACTGGAATGCTTCTTCCACCCTTTACCCGAAGAAGAAACCCCTTTATAAGGTAAGGCATGCTTCCGCTCCTTAAACGCCATGGAAAGTATGGATGGTAATAGTTCTCCAAACAAGTTACAACCCTCAAACGGCAGTCTCAACAAGGCCGCCTTTACCCCTGGATCAGCCTTCCATGAACGCAACCAGAGGGACCTACGAGCCCCAATCAAAGACCCAGATGCCAGAGCCGAAGTACGGACTATATCTGAAGACACATCCGCCAATAATCTGGCCTGCTGTTCCATACCAGCCAGGAGCTCCGAACATTCCGCCCCTTCCTGGACAGCCACCGCCAGTCTATCAAAGCCTTGAACCAATGATTGTGACGCATAAGCCGAATAAATCCCTTCCTTCAGCGCCAGATCCTCCGCAGCAAAAGCCCTCTTAAGACCTGAATCCACTTTACGGTCTGTGGCATCCGTAGGCACACAATCCTCCGGATTGACTGCCGTTTTGCCAATCAGAGTAGCCAGAATAGAGTCCAGGCGTATTGAAGGAGGAAAAACCCCCTCACCCTCAAGTAAGTAAAGTTTCTGAAGGAATCGCGGAACCGGAGCCTTCTCCACATCCTTCCACTCACGAAACACCAAATCCTTCACAGGTCCCTGGAAAGGCATGGCAAACATAAAAGGCGTCTGATATTTGAGGAAATAAATGAGATTCTGAGTTTGTAGGTAGAAACACAGGGAAACCTAAACTGTCCCGAACATGTGTCATCACTGCCCACATTACCTCTTCTGGAAACCTATTTCCCCCCAGATGACGTTGATGGGGCCTCATCCTCACTCTCCGATGAGGATTTCCTTGCCGCTACCGATGAGTGCGCACGCTTAGACTGAACAGTCCTGGCCACGCCAGCCTGCAGTGCCCTGGTGACCGCCAATTCAACCATATCCTGCACCTCCTCACCAGACATGAGGGGAGTACCCCTGTCAGGTACCTGTGGGTTCACAGGAAGAGCAATGCTACCCTCCCCTCCCACCTCCGAGGAGGAAGAAGAGACAACCACGTCTCTTTGCTGGAGCTTTAGGCATGGTAACCAAAACAACACTGTCTTACATTCCAAAACACTATCCTACATATAGGACCCTGGTCCTCCCCTAACAGGGCTCCACCAAACCCTAAAAAGGTTACAATCCTTGTAAAAATCCAAAAATCCACGGGCAGAACGCCTGACCAGCATCCAAAAATTGAAGTTCCTCGGTCCTCGCGGCTCCGCGGCGCGGAAACCCGGAAACTAACGCCCCAGCCACAGAGGGCCGGCTGACCCCGTCAGCCGGCCCCCAGTACACGCCTCTCGAGCAGCCATGCCGTTCGCTCAAGACGTGACCCAGCCGCAGCACTCCTCGCGGAGCACCGCGTCCCGAGGAGTGCCTCCATCGACGACCTCCAGGCCCCGCCGTGCAGGTAAGAAAGGGAAAGAAAACCGTCTAGCGTGGACAAAAGAACAGGAGGGGATAAGGGTGGGGGGGGGTTTTGAAAGGGTAAGGGAGGGTCTAGGGGGGAGGCGGGAGGCCTCATTGGTTAAAAGGAAGGCGAGGGAGGGACGGGAGGTAATGCCATAACCATTGCTGGCATTACTTGACTATGTTAAAGGTAGTGACAACCCCTGAGTGTTGGGACTGGATGTAAAGAGGGTCTGGTCTGCTTGCTTCAAAACCCTGTGAGGAGTTTAAAAAATATGCATTGTAACCATTTGTTTCCACTGACCACAATAACCACTAGTATTGACCTGAAAGTGTAGATTTGTATGTACCATTTTGTACCATGTCATTGAGCTGTCCTTATGTTTATTTTAGAACGTGCTGCCAATTATCAAAAAGTACAATAGTGGGCATGTTCATTTCTTCAATCTTTGCTAAACCCAAGCAAGTTGTATGCTGAACTGTTTAATTCAGAAAACTCATCTGTATTGGAATCAAACATGTTCTAAATAAGGAATATGTGTCCTGCACTTGCCAGTATTTTGTTTAAATCAATAGTGTCTTTCTAACAGTCATAGCCTTTTATTGTCAGGAAGGAGTGAAATTGAATAAATCAGTTTTTTTAGGTCAGCATATTTTTCTTTCTTTTGTAGGGGTAAGGTTAGAATACAAATACATGGGATCTAAGGTATTATGACCAGGAAGTTATGCAATATTGCCCAAATATGTCTTGGATCTACCCACTGATGTTGTCCGGCAATGTTCCCATTGTGTGAAATTAAAAACTGCACGTGGAGTACTAGCTCTGTGTCAATAGCGATGGGCATAGTGATGGTAAAAAAAATGTCACCATAATTAACAGAGTTCACATACAAGTGCTCACTTTCAAATGCTGTATAATAGTCGAGCTCAGAAAGCATAGATGGTATGTTTTTGACATCCCAATCATTAGAAATAGAACCTGGGGTAATCACGTCAACCATGGCAACCTTAAATACATAAGAAATCTGCAGAGTTTTTCTAGAACCAAAAATATCAGATGGGACTTTATCCCACACAACTCCATGAGGGCTGGAAAAGCAGAAATGTTCACAAGGGACAGGTCTCTTCACACTGTGAAGACACATGAGGTCTTAACACCTCAGTTATTAGTTCTACGGTGGAGTGTTTTTGGAGATAATGTCCATTTATAAACAAGAAGAAAACAGTCACAAATCCAATTCAAAAGAGCAGGAAAAGCAATGAAATGGTAATTCACATTTGAGGCCATGGAGGGACCAGAGAAGAGCGTTTCAACCAGCGAAAAAAATCACATACATCAACATCATGTACCCTAATATGTGAATATTCAGCATTGATAAAATAGCCAAACTCAGTCTGTGTGCAAAACAGGGACCTCAATTGATGAAAGAAAACTGGTAGACACTTCCAAAGGTGGTTCATTATAAACAACTTTGTTGTTTGTAGTATCAGTAGAAAATTGTGGACTGACATCTGATGTATGCCTTGCATTTGCAGCTGTAACAGGAATCAACAAAAGTTCATTCTTTACCCTAACCAGCCAAGGGGAACTGATATTAGTATTATCCAATGCTTGTAGAGCTATTTTCTGTAAGGTAGTGAAAGGAGTTAGGGAACCCCTAGGAGTCCTCGTTACCTACTATGTAGGATGGGCCACATGATAAAATGTTACTTGATCAATTGACACAAATCATTTGTCATTATAATCAGCAAGTGGTGGCAAATCACAGTTCTGGTATCTTGAATGCAGAGGACTTGCACTGATGCCAGTTTGATGGTCCAAATTCCTGTCCTATAATCATATTTCCAGGCTACAAAAGGATGGTGCAGCAACAGGATCAGTCCTTCCACACTACCAAGCAGTGCTTCCCCAAGTTAAATATTAATTACATGCTCCTTTATCCCACAAAGCTCAAAGTGATCTACCAGTCGCAGACACATATCTTTGAATCACTGAGGGAGGTGTTTCAGTGGACTGATGAAAGGATTGATGTTAAACCTCGCTCCCCTCTGAACACAAACTCAGATTCCTCTCAAGGCAACAAGCGGGTCAAGACTGCAAAGACTCCGGCCAAATGCTGCAACAGGTCTCATTCTTCATGGAGGGTTCCAGATGAGCAGCTGACAACTCAGAGTCTGTAGAGGAGCTCTCAGACATTGGGTGTGGTTTTCACTGAGTAATATGGCAGGTAGCCACATCCTAGTAAATGCCATCCACGAAGTAAGACAAGTAGACACATATCGTGCAAGAGTACAAGTGTGCACTCGTTCCCCCAGATGGGTTGTTAGTGTGGGTATGGGATCCACTGGGGAAGGCTGTAGGTTAGGGTTTAACTATGGCAGCTGTGTCAGAGTAACCCCAGATTGTCCCCCTTCCTCCTAATTAGAGATCAATCTGGTACATTACTCACATACTGCAGAGAGATAGCACAAAGATTTGCTTCTCATTATGGGCGGGTGTATGCCAAGAGGAAGGTGTTGTCCAGGACACAGATCAAGGCATTCATGTGGGTGTTCATCCTTCAGATGCTCTCCATAGTGGCCTGTGAATCATTGTCATCTATCTCCAAAATGGTATCCCTACCCAGATTTCTCTACTAGGTACAAAACTTCCCACATAATACTCCACATCAAGGGTTCCGCAAATTGAATTCTATTCTTAATGCCTTCTTGTGGGAGGGTGGGACTCCTCGCATAGCCCTTAGCAAATGTTTCCAGTCCTCATACTGTGGGGGCTTGGCAGCAGCAGATGTTGAGACATGTTATCTTGCATCTCACATTCTGATCATAAAAGAGTGATGGTAAGATACAGAGGGTGCAAGAAAAGAGATTGAGCTACAACTAATGTCCACTGCTATCTACAATTGTAGAACAACAACAACAATCAAGATAACTGAAATACACAAAATGATATTTATTACATATGTATGTACAACAACAAAAGAGCATAATGATCAAGATTAAATATAAAATATTTACATATTCACAGGGAACGACACATACATTTATATATAATGAATAGACAGAGACAAAGAATAATGTAAAACAAAACACAACAAATAATGAAAAATAATAGAATCATAACATTGAAAAAAGAAGCAAAAAATCCAAGTTGTCCAAAATACAATACAATACAATTTAAATATATACTTTCTCTATAACATTATTTTAAAGCCTTACTAGTATTCACAGTTTTAACATATTAACTTAGAACCAGATCGCGTCTCCACCTAATTCAAAAAAGAAAAATTACTTGGACCCTAAAATTCATATTCCATTATAACAACTGTAGGAACTAAGCCTACGCGCGTTTCGGCGGTAAACCTCTGTTTTGTAAAGCCGCCTTCATCAGGGCAGTTCCTTTTTGATGTTAGGTAACTGATATCGCAGATCTTATAGATTCTCTTCTTTCCCATCCGAATCACATCGGATAAACATAAAAAGTAACAATAAGGAATACCATGGTCATGCATTTAATCTAATTCCTTGAGATTCCGCCATCCTATCTACATAGTACCACAAACCAAGAATAATCAAAAGAAATACCAAAGTGCACAAACGAAGAAATCAAGTGAAAAGATTAAAAAACAAAAATTAAAGAACAATAGAAACCAGGAAAAGATTCCACACCAGGAAACAGTGCAAGAAAATTCAAACACCCACTACATGCAGAAAACCATAAAACCTATGTGGTTTCCCAAACTACTCTCCACAATTAATGTATTAACAATATTAAATACCGGATGACAATGTTGATACGTTCTCTCTAAAGAGAACACGGAAAGGTTGGTTCTCTAGCTTCAACTTTTGGTCACACGGGGCTCCCCATATAGGCCCACACTCAGATTCACAAATCCATCTCTATTTCAAAACAGAAAACCTTCAAATCAGTCGAAAAGATCCATAAGTCTAATAGGCCAATCTTATACCTATAGGAGCAGTAGCTTGTTCCTAAACATACCCAAATGGTCTTCAAAATAACCGGATTCCTAGAAGGATAAATATCACAGCTTCCATCAGTCTTTCATCTATATATAAAAAAAGGAAAGAAAAGAAAAGAACGGAGAAAACGACAATCACAAATATAACAAAAATAAGATTCCCCTATCACAAATATTCTCTCTTATCTCTTATTTTATAACATTAACTAGAGTCCCTTATTCCTAATAGTACAGAAAGCAGCTCAGATATATTTGGAACTTTCTTAGATACAATTTCACCATCCAACTTAATTCAAGATTGAGTGGCCAAAATTCCTCAATGTATACCAGATAGTGATCGCATGCACTGAAAACCTGCTCCTTTCAGATTCAGCAATGTTATAATTCTTGAAGGGGAAATACCTTACCTTCCCATGCACCGATTCTAAATAGCGAGTGCTAAACAAACACGCCAGATAAAAGATTGCCGAATGCAGCGTTCTCCATTTTAAAGTCAGGCACTGAATTACCAATCGCGGTAGAAGCCGCGAAACGACTAAAAACCGCGAGATTTCGTACTAAAAGAGCCTCATGGGATAGCGTTGGCCATCTTGGAACGGTTATAGATGCAGCCTACTGATACGGCAAAAAGACTAAAATTAAGTCAAAGAGATAGTCCGGATTGCAACGAACATGCCGTCAGAAAACAATATCGGCCATCTTAGAATGGTCATAAATATAGCCAACTAATAAGGGAAAAGACACCTTACCATAATAGATACAGAGGGTGATCTGGCATTTGAAAAATAAGTGATGGGCACTACTCCACTGATAACATATATGTATGGTCGAGGCAAAGGCAAGCACCTCTCCCCAGCAACAAGAGTTGTGCTAAATATATGGCACCTAATACTTAGACGTATGAAATGGTAGGGCAGACTGATGGAGGAGACTCTGCTGTGGCAAACTAACCTTTATCCACAGATTCCTGCCTTGGAGAGATTCCAAAGGTAGGACCTTTTGGAATGTTTACCTTAGAGGATGTGATACAAGACACAGTACTCAAATTATTTCAATAACAGTCAGAATATCAATGTCACTGTAGTCAGTTTCATAGATATCTTCAGCTCTGCCATGCACTGACTCCATATATTAGCACCTATTAGACCTCCCCAAATGTAATCCCTTGGAGGGAAAACTATGCGGACCTACGTCACCACAATGTCACACAAATTTATCAAACCCTCATCTGTAAACAATCTGAGGTGTTTGGTGATCCTCATGCGGCATGGAAGACCAATGTTGGAGAGTTTGGGAATGACAAATGGACTTTGGTGCCCTGGGGATGCTGAGCGGGGCAGCCATAGCAGCCAGGCTTGGCTGATCCAATTCAGGTTCCTTCATCAGGTCTATCTCACGCAGCATCAGCTTTGGTGCATGGGGATGATAGCCTCCCCAACCTGTCTCTGACGCGGTGCTGGAGAAAGCACATTTCTTCACACAGCATGGGGTTGCCCTGATTTGGACAGATTCTGGCAGCGGGTATCTGCATGCTGGAGCTAGGTCCTATCATGGATCCAAGACTGGTCCTCCTTACCCTCCTGGCAGATGATTTCAGTAAAGATAGGTATAAATTGTCCTTATTATACCTCAGATTGACAATAGCCAAACAAGACTTTGCCAGAGAGTGGAAAACAATAGCCCTCCAGTCATTGGTGGTGTAGAAGAGGGGAATAGACTATTGCATGGGTTTCAAGACAGCGGTCTACAAGGCTAAGGGCTGCTCCCACAATCATCCCAAAATATGGAAAAGGTGGGCAGAATATAGGGGAGTAGAAATAGAATCAGTTCTTCCAATGACCCATCTAAGTGATGAAGACAACCAAGCATTCTGGGAAATTGGGGAATGTTTAGGGGTGAGGTTGTTACTTGTACTATATTTTACTACATCAGGGAATGGGAGAGGGGCGATGCGAGGGAGTTCAGAAGGGCAGATTTTTTTTTTGGTTTTATATATATATATATATATATATATATATATATATATATATATATATATATATATATATATATATGTGGCCATGCTGGAACCTTTAAATTCAAAATCAATAAAAAGAGGAACTATATAATTGAGCACGGGGTATTCTTGTTCATATTGGAGAACTTTTGGAGCTTGTAACATATGATCAAAGACATAGGGCCTCATTACGAATACACTCTTGTCATTCGACTGCACATTACGACCCTGGCGCTCAGACTGCCAGGTGACCACCATCCCCACCAGAAACATGGTTCTTGATGGGCTGACAGCAGTTTGACTTATGGTCAGCCACGGCGTACTGAGTTCAACATCGCCTTGCTGATCAGAAGTCCCCTTCCTGCCATCCTTTTCATGGTGGTTTAAACACCATGAAAAGGCTGGCAGAAAGGAAGTGCTGGGGGCCACAGGGGAGCCCGTGCACTGCCCACAACCATATCATGGGAAGTGGAGGGACCCCCCTGCCCAGCACTCTTGGAATACACACTGTCTGCTTTGCAGACAGTGCACATTTCAAGGGTGCTGTTGTATTATGATATTTGCCTCTGCCCCCTTAAGGGAGCCAATACCAGTTCTGTAGCACTGTTCCTGCTTGGATGAAGGCAGGAATGTGGTATTATGATGATCCCCCAGTCATCCTCGTGGTAACATTGTAATATGACTGGGGGTGAGGCCATCAGGTTGACAGTGGTCTCATCCCTGCGTGTTTGATGGTTGGCTCATCCGATGACCAAATTTGTAATCAGGCCCATAGTCTACATCAGCAGCTGTCAGGTGAGTGGCCCATTGTATCCATCATGGATGTAAGGATTGCACGTTAGGAACACAGGCCTTTGTGACAGCCTCTAAGGCTAGACCGGGAGTAGCGCCAATTATTTGTTTTCCTTGAGCCAAAGGTCTTTCTTTTATGACATACATCTGCACTGCAGTCAGTATTTTTTCAGTGGATGCAAAACACATTTCAGCATTTTAATATAAATGTGAGTTATATGCAATGGGCACTGTGTCATCTTCATTGAATGTGACATATGTGAAGCCAATGGCACCCACAATGATGCTGATTACCAAATGTATTTTATTGAAACGTGTGTAAGTGTTCAGATGCAAGCAAGTCAATGTGTAGTGACCTAAGAATTTATGTATGTTCGGATGTCCAATGTGTACTGGAGAAATCAGTGCAAAGGTTTTATGCATTGTGCATAATCAGGGATGTATTTTCTATCAAAGTTGAGGAAATGTAGTGATTTTTGGTGTTGGGAGGTTGTAAAAGAACTCTTTCACTAAGCAATGTGGTGCCAGGCTCTTGCCCTCATTTTATAGCCCGTGTCTTACAATTAAGACACTGAGGCCCATATTTATACTTTTTGACGCAAAACTGCGCTAATGCAGTTTTGCGTCAAAAAAATTAGCGCCGGCTAACGCCATTCTGAAGCGCCATGCGGGCGCCGTATTTATTGAATGACGTTAGCCGGCGTTACCCGCCGGCGCCATCTGGTGTGCGTTAAAAAAAACGACGTACACCAGGCAGCGCCGGCGTAGGGGGATATGGGGCTTGGGCGTCAAGAAATGGGGCAAGTCAGGTTGAGGCAAATTTTTCGCCTCAACCCAATTTGCGCCATTTTTTTTCACTCCCAACCCCCATAGAAATGACTCCTGTCTTAGCAAAGACAGGAATCATGCCCCCTTGCCCAATG
Organism: Pleurodeles waltl; assembly: GCF_031143425.1. NCBI lineage: Eukaryota > Metazoa > Chordata > Amphibia > Caudata > Salamandridae > Pleurodeles > Pleurodeles waltl. Next base: position 1,217,440,242 of record NC_090444.1, on the reverse strand, counting down.
GCCATGCCCAGGGGACTTCTGTCCCCTGGGCATGGTCATTGGGCATAGTGGCATGTAGGGGGGCACAAATCAGGCCCCCCTATGCCACAATTTTTTTTTTTTAAAAACACTTACCTGAACTTAACTTAATGTCCCTGGGATGGGTCCCTCCAGCCTTGGGTGTCCTCCTGGGGTGGGCAAGGGTGAAAGGGGGTGTCCCTGGGGGCATGGGAGGGCACCTCTGGGCTCCTTCAGCGCCCACAGGTCCCTTAACGCCTGCCTTTTGCAGGCGCTAAAAAACGGCACAAAATCGGCCGTACGTAATTTTTTTTGACCCGCCCACTCCCGGGCGTGAATTTTGCCTGGGAGTATAAATCCGACGCACATGCCTCGGAGTCGGTTTTTTAGACGGGAACGCCTACCTTGCATATAATTAACGCAAAGTAGGTGTCCACGCTAAAAAATGACGCTAACTCCATGGACTTTGGCGCTAGACGCGTCTAACGCCAAAGTATAAATATGGAGTTAGTTTTGCGTCTAAATTGCGTCAAAAAAAACGACGCAATACCGGCGCAAACGGAGTATAAATATGCCCCTGAGAACGGTAATTTTTGTTCTTCTGAAATTGAATTTACAGCAATGTTCAGCAAATCCCCAGGCAATATGATATCCTCTGGCTAAATGTGTATTTAAGTCACCATCCATGAGATATATGTAATCAACATAGGAAAATGTTTCTGGGATCAATTTCAAGAAGAATTAATGTTACTCAGGCAGCAAACAGTCCAGGACTGTTCTTGTACCCCTGAGGGAGTCAACAAAAGTGACTATATGAGCATAGCGCTGAGAACACAGTTAGGTTTCTTCTTTTTGGCACAATATTTTGGCAGAAAAAACCCTTGGTTGTTTTGTGGACAATATTGTTCACTAAATCTGTACTGTGTGAGTTTTGAATTGAACATGTGCATATATGACTAAATGCCGGTAATCTAAGACTATGCGATATGAATGATCTTTCCTAGTTACTAGGAATAAAGGATTGTTCATAGGAGATGCACAACGTTCAATTACTCCATAGCTTTTGCTTCATGTTTTATTGGCTATTGTGGTTGCACTTGCGTGATGGACCTTAAGGATATAATATGATAAGGTAAATCCTTATCCCAGCCTACATGGTCATGGTAAAATTCTGGGGCTTGTGCAAGAGTCCGTTCTGCAGCAAATGCTTATTTAACCTCTTCAGGGACAAACATGGAAAAATATGGTATTACTACATCTTCTCCGTGTGGGACTTTTCTTATAAACTATGGTGGGCAATAGACCTTAGCCAAGCTAAAGTCATGGTTAATTGTTCAATTTTCCCAGAATATTATGTTAACTGCACGCATTTTCACCCTCACTTTGTATATTTAGGGCCAGCTTTTAGAAAAGTGGCACTACATTACATTTAGCAACACTTTTCTTACAGCTGTTTGTGCCCCCCACCACAACCATGACGCACCATGGCGCAGGGTAGGGGGCAGTAGCAGAATTTCTGACGCTATTGACCTACTGTTCAGGGTTAGTGCCAACATTTTGGTGCTAACCCTGAACAGTGCATCGGGCCCATTGAAAACAATGGCATGCCCCCTTTTAACTCCTGCTCTGAGCAGGCATTAACAGTTCAAGAAAAAATGATGCAAAGAAATCTCTTAGATTTCCTTGCGCCATTTTTTCGGTCCCCCTTAAAGGGGGAATGCCCTCTTTGCATGCATTATGCATGGTGCATGCATAATGTAGCGCAAAGGGTTACAAAGTGGCGCAATGCATGCATTGCATCACTTTGTAAATATGAAGCGAGGAAAAAGGCATTTTTAGTCCTGCATTAGCATCAAAACAATGAAGCCATGGCAGTGCTAAAGTGGCACTAGGGCCTCTTAAATCAGGGCGTTCATTTGTATAGTCTGTCCGAAGGCTGACTAGCTGATCTGGGGTTTCTACTTTGATGAAGTTATTAGTTGCTTTTGCATCCTCAAATTCTTGAAGATTCTGGCGAACAATCATGACCTCAGCAGTGCTCTCTAGCAGTATCACTGCCCACGTCTTATTTTGAAGAAGCGTTCTCAATATGTGTGACATATTTAGCCGAAATACCTCCAACCTGCATCCTGAAAGGAATGAGAAGGATATGAGTGTACTTACCTATCAAGCTGTTTAATTGTATCACAGGCACGTAGATCATAACGTCAATCAGAGGACTCCGTTTGCACAGATCCACCTTTCCTTTATTTTTCAGTTTGTCCTAGTGTTTTTAGAATACCCAGATGCTTGTTTAGTATTATCTTTTTCAGAACTACCATTAAGCTGTGGCTTGTTTGGTCTAGCACCCAAATTATCTTGACCTATAGATGTCTAGGTGTCAGCAATAATTTTTAGTTGTTCATGCTCCTGGTCTGCAATTACGAACTGCTAAAAGCTTGGGCGTATTGCTAGCACTGCTGCTTCACCTTTAATATCACTTAAAATGACTGATGAGACATTAGCAAAATTGCCAGTTCATATCATCACCAAATACAGCGCAGAGGCCACCCTACATTCATTTTGAATCTGCTTTAGCAATTCAGGCAAAACAGCAAGTGAGAGTGTACTATGTGTTATGATATATGTTGTAGCAAAGACTGTACCTCAAGTTGCAAAGTCATCAAAAGGGGAAACCATTCCAAGTGGCAAGCACATGGTGAGAATTCTATGTTTATCTTGGGGCCCCATATGTGAAAACAATGATTCAAGCTGGTTTGTTTTTTTGTGCAATCCGTAATGGAATCTCCTCCCCTCTAGTGGGAATCTTGCCCATAATAGCATTGATAGTTACAGTACTAATCGCAGGCACAGCTAACTATGTCTAGACAGCTTGTACAGTCCATGCTGTGGCAGTTGTCATTGTGTGTATTACAGACAGTGTTGAAAGTGTTGAAGGTCTAGACAGTCTAAGCACTCCGTTTTATATTATACGTAATTCACCCGCATTTAGCGCTGCTAAGTTTGGCTATGGTATGTAACTGACTACGACTGGCCAGGTAGCCCCATCATTGCTGAGATTACCCAGTCTAATGTTTTGTAATACACGAGGTAGGGCATCTTGGAATCAATTTGTTTGTTCCTGATATGTTACTGGTAAATTTAAATCATTATAAGCTCTATAATGGCCTGGTATGTCAGCTACCGTGTATGTGTGAAATATATGTGTGTTCGCATTGACTGCAGGAAAAGTGACCCATGAGTAAAATACTTCAGTTATATAAGCTGTGTGAGCCTCAACAATGAAGGTAATATCTCCACCCCATTAGGGAGCCCATGTAATGTTAAATATGCTGCAACAGCATGTCTGCAATTAACAGGAAAAATTATAACATTCAACATTTTAATAAATGGAATTCAGAGAGGAAAATACCATAGAGGGTTATCTTTGTAAATGTTCAAGCTTCAACAACCTACATACAAAAATAGGTACTTTCTGTAATGCTGAAAATAATTAATCCCTAACACCATGGACATCTCCATTTTAAAGGTAAACAGGGGACCTTGGACACACACAAGAACTACACAGGAGACCAGTTAAATAAGTACATGTATTGGATAAGTATAAACATTGGTGGTGCCATGGTATATGGTATTAGGATAACAGAATATCAGGATGTAGGAACTGAGTCCATCTACACCATCAAGAAATGTTACCCCAAGTCCTAGCTAGCTCACAGTGCCTTACCTGACCCTCTAACCTTCCGATGGTAACAGATGGTTTTGTCGAACTCGAACATGACCACTCTGACTCCCAAGGAAGTTGTGGAAACAGATCATACCCTTTTGTTGTTTACTCATGCATGCCCAGGGTAAACGCAAGAAAGATATGAATAAAGGTTTTCGAACATGTATTGAAACAATTGTACCCTTGCATAAAGAAAATAAGCGGTGATTATTAGGCAGATGAAACAAAACAGTGTAACCAGCATTAGTAACATTGTGAACAAAGTAAATAATGCAACCATGGCAGTATTATATCTATATATTTCTACCCATCACTACCTATACTATAAGACCATAATGAGTGTACCCTCTGCCAAATTTTGACTGACAGCTTGACCCCCCATACCTAGATAGCTGAGCAAGGGAGTCGGTCTAGGATGACATTGGCAATTCCTCTACAAGGTGAAGAGTTAACATCAGCAGCGCTGCATATTGACCACAGGAACCATTCCAGGACAACCACAGCCAGAGTGCTTCTCTGATCCCTGTAGGACAGTTAACCATTTATATATTTAAAACCACACTGTGTTAGAGGCTCAGCTATGATGTGTTGACATGCCTAGATTTCAAGATCTGTCGCCAAACAGTCAACGCAAGCACTAGGACATCTTGTTCTATGTTCCTAGCCTTAAGAGTGTGTGCAGACGTCATGATGAGCAAGCCTTACTGAAAATAAGCAACATGTACAGCATATTCTAAGAATAATATTGTGCAAGCATTAACATGTAACAAGTAACTTTGCTAAAAACAATGTAAACTTAAAAATATGTACAATTTAAAACTAAAATGGAGAACCAAAGTTAGCCCAAGAAGACCTCACAAAACCCCTTTCTTAAACAATGGGATGATTGTGGAGAAGAAGGGCCAAGAAGAGGGGACACCAGCAGAGGGGGCTGCATTTAGAACATGGGTGTAAATCAGACCCCAGATAAATAAGTGTGATTTCTATAAATCACAAGGAACTCCTTTGGGTTGGGACCTTTTTTTTCAGTAACCTCAATATTACTTTGCTGACCTCCTCTAGGGTGAAAGTGATCTGATAAGCCCCGGATGTAGTAATTATACGATAAGTTGATGGTACAGTATCTATCTCTATATAATGTGTGTCAAAATAGACATTCCGGCTAACCTCAGAGATTTGACAAGTTAGTATTGGAGCATCCTCAATACCTAGCATTGGGTAATATATTAATTCCCACAAAACAAAGATATTTCAGAGCACACTAGGTTGGAGTAGCTGATCCCACATTTAATTTTCAAGTAAGTGTTTCTGCTCCTTGACCATAATTGTATATATTAAAATGCACGTTTTCAGTTCCCCATCTCTTGGCTTTATTTTAATGCCCTTAATTGTAGGCCATAGGACAAAAATGGTCAAACCATCTGTAATTTTGGTAGAGGCTACGTTTGGCACTAAGAGTTGGGGCCTTGTTTACCTTTTTACAAATATACCGAAAGGATGCTAACATTTTTGTATCCTTAGAACTCATGTTTATACATACTCTCAACTCAGGGTCACATCCTGAAAATAATGTAAAGCAAAAAGCCTATGGTATTATGTTAGTTCACTTTATTCTATAACCCTAGTCCTACGTTTTCATACCTGGGTCTAAAATGTCACTCATACTCCTGCATCTACGTTCATTGACAGAGTAAAAGGGTTATGGTCACTAAATCTACTACATATAACCTTAAAAGCACTATTCTTGTGATCCAAAGTGGCTGATACAAACATAAAACCAATAATAGAGGAGATGCTTCTTCCTGTGAAGGTTAGTCTAGCCAAATGAATATTATGAACACCATGGTCTTTAATAGTAAACACAGTATTAAAATCTTGAGTTAACATGTCACCTTGATGCATGTGTTCTAGATGTAAAGTGTTACTACAGTAACTAGGAAAATAGCTATTGAGTCTTTGGCAGCTTTCCTTACAGGGGTTAATGTTAAACTCACCCAGGCTAATCAAGGGTGTATTTAAGTGCTGACTCTCCTTCACTTGCTCGAGAAGGTCTCCTAGGGAATGCATATGCTCTAAGTGGTCCTCATAGGAATTAGGGCTATAGAAATTAGCAATTAACATCCCTTTACCATTTTGAATTTATAACAAGACTGTCCCCTAATACGGGGAGCAAGTTGATAACTGATTCATCCTACAGCCAATAGACAATGATACTAAGTTGACAAGGCCTCCCTGACTCTTCCAAAAGAGGATGTGATTCCTGCATAAAAAGGCAACTAAAACCATCCAGAAAGAAAGAGTTGTTGACCTTCCGCTTCTCTTGAACACAAATTGTATCGTACTCTTTAACAAAATCTACCCATAATGGATTATCCTGCTTTGGCCTCAGTCCAGCGATGCTCCTACTTAAAAGCCAAATGAAGGAAGACGTTCTACTATAATGCAAGAAGCCTACTCGGCCACCGGCAAAAGTGACTGTAGGCTGCCTTGTTTCAGTTTGACCAAGTCAATACACCTTCTCCAAGGGATTGAAAATACCAAACCTGTTGCTCAAGGTTTATGTTTATTAAACCATTGTAAACAGTTTTACAAAATCCATAACAAAATGTGAAATTTTTGAATTATTAAAACAAATTCAAAAAATTTAAAATAATTCAAATACAGCAATAAAAGAATTCTAAAGTGGAAGGAAAATAAATAAAAAAATACAGAATTTTAAATTAAATACACTATAAATATCTTAATAAACTTTTAGTAAGGTAGTATCAAAACACTAATCCAAAATGATAAAAAACAAATAAAGTATAATTCAAAAGCACTATTACACCTACAAATTTACTATTTTAACTACAAAGTAATAAATATTGGGAAAGTGAGTATGTGGCACTTTAACTAGTTTAACTCCAGTCTCACAATCATTAGAGAAAATACATAAATGGGGGTTGGTGGCAGGTTTAGGATTCAGTCTAACAAATATTAGGGAAAATGTATACAGTGGAGGAATCAGAATCAGTACACCCAGATAATTTAAGTATACTTTAAATTCATTTAAATACAAACATTTAAAACACCTACATTTCAAGCAAAATCCATAATATTTCAAACAATTATTGACATAAAATTTTAAAAAATACAGACATCAAATATTTACATTTTTCTTTTGTTTTTAAGTAACCAATATCCCCCAAACTCCCCATAAATATACAAACCAAAAAAGTCCTGCTGTACAAGTTTAAAATTTTACATATTTAATTATGTAATTGTAATTATATAATATGGGTATTCAGAAATTATAATCTATCCCCCATATATCTCACATCCTTTAATGATAATTTATTATATGTAACTATATATAGGAAAAACATGTAATGTCAAGCTTCAATAAGTGAAAAATAAACAAATTAAGCAAAACAAACTCATTCAAAAATTCACATAGTTTATAGAGAAAAACAATTAATATAGACTACTTAATTGTAAGTATTTAACCCACCAATAAACACCGCATTCCCCAAAATGAAAGTGAATGATAATACAATTATAAAAAATGAAAAATTACATTCTCAAGCTCCACAAATTAAACCATTAAGCAAACAATTAACAATAATTGATCTACACTTACAAAATGCCCTTTCTGACCAAACCGCAATACACCCCACAACTTGTACATAATACATTAAATATATTTTGCTCAATAATACTTATAAACAGAGTTTTATATTTTTTAAATTCATTATAGAAATGAAAAATAATTCAATCAATCAGTCACATCTTGTAGAGCACATGATTGTCACAATGGGGAGTCTTCAGGTGCTGTGGTGGAGCTGCATGTCTCATCCTGCTGGTTGCTGTGGTTGAAGAGCCAGGTCTTGAGTTGCTTCCTGAACACAGTAAGAGAGGGAGCAGTGCGGAGGTGAAGGGGAAGGCCGTTCCAGGTCTTGGTGGTGAGTTGGAAGAAAGATCGTCCCCCAGTGCATTTGCGGCAGATGGGAGGGATGTGTGCCTGAGCGAGGGTGGATGAGCGAAGCTCTCTCTTTGGTTGGTGAAAGGAGAGGCGTCTGTTGAGGTAGGCAGGTCCCATGTTGTGAAGGTCCTTCTATGTGTCGGTAAGGAGTATGAAGAGGCAGCACTGTTGTACAGGGAACCAGTGTAGTTCTCTGAGGTGGGAGGAGATCCTGGTTCTTCTGGGGAGGTCAAGGATGAGTCTAGCTGAGGTGCCCTGGATTGTCTGGAGGCGGTTGAGGATCTGTTTTGAGATTCTGGCATAGAGAGCGCTGCCATAGTCCAGATGACTGGTGATGAGGGTTGGGGTGACAGTCTTCCCGGTGTGGAGGGGGATCCATCAGAAGATCTTTTGGAGCATGCAGAGGATGTGGAAGCATGACAAGAAGGCATAATTGACCTGTTGCCTCAATGTACGTTTTTTTCTTTTGATGATTCCGAGATTGTGTGGTTGGCTCAAAGGAGTAGGCCAGCGCCCGAGTGTGGGCGGCCACCACAAGTCATCCCAAGGGGATGGTTTGCTTCCAAAGATAAGGATTTCAGTCTTGTCTGAGTTACGTTTGAGACAGTTGGACTTCATCCATTTGGCTGTGCCACTCCTGGTGGTTTGAAAGTTGAATCTATTTGCGTCTGTGCTGTCAGAGATTGACAGGACCAGTTGGGTGTTGTCAGCATATGAGACGATGTGGAGTCCGTGGGAGTGTGCGACTTCTGTGAGCATGGTCATGTAGGATTTGAAGATGGTGAGGCTCAGGGAGGAGCCCTGAGGAATACTGCAGATGATGTCCTTTGGGGCAGAGGAGTAGGGAGGAAGGAGGATTCTCTAAGTGTGGCCAGAAAGGAAGGAGGTGATTAATTTGAGCGCATTGTCCTTGATTTCTGTGCTGTGGAGTCTGGTGATGAATGTGTGGTGAGAGACTGTGTTGAAAGTGACCAAGAGGTCGAGAAGAATAAGGTCAAGGAGGCATCTGATGTAGTGGGCGACTGAAATGGGGGCGGTCTCTGTGCTATGGTTTGGATGTAAGCCGAATTGGGAAGGGTCTAGTCGGGTTTTGTGTTTGAGGTATTCTGTGAGTTGGCAGGTGGTGACCTTTTGCAGTATTTTTGTGAGGAATGGGAGGAGCAAGATGGGATGATAGTTCTTGAGGTTGTTGGGGTTGGATGTGGGGCTTTTTCAAGAAGACTTGACCTTCACATGTTTTCAGTAGTTGGGAACGGCGGGTGTGGAGATGGAGGTGTAGGATTTCTGTGAGGGTTTCTCTGATTAGTTCTTTTCCCAGGTTGTAGAACAGGTAGGGACAGGGGTCTGTGTGGGATCCAGAGTGGGTGGAGGATATGATGGAGACTGTGTCTTCAGTGGAGATCTGTTTCCATTCGTTGATCCGATGATTGGGGTGCAATGTAGGGCGATGTCAGTGGGCTGCTGGTCGAAGTTGCTGCAGATGTCAATGTTCTTGAGGTGGAAATAGTCTGTCAACTTGTTGCAGAGTATTTGAGAGGGGTGGATAGTAATCATGTATTAAACAATGTTTATTCACTGGGGGAAGTGATGTAAACAGCATTTGGAGTCATTGTGATTTCAAGCTAAAAGTTCTGATTTTTGATGAAAATCATTGGCCTATGGACTAACGAAACGCCTCAGGGAGGTAAAAATTTACTGTTTTCTGTTGTTTCATGTTTTAACTCTTTATGACTTGTTGACATGAGTCATCAGTTTTGGGGCTTAAATTACCATATTTAGAACTATTTTCATACTCTTGAGGGGCCAAAATGCATAGTTTTTATATTTTGTAAAAGTGAATGAAAATGGATGATTTGGAAACAATGAGGTCTTAAATAGTGTTTATACATTACAGAAAGTGATTTAAACAGCATTGAAGAAAAGGGCAGGAGAATTCCTTGACTACTCTGAAGAGTTCATTGGTGCGGTTTGCACTGGTTTTGATGCGGGTGGCCAGGTTGGCCTAGCAGGACTCCTTGAGTTAATGGTAGTAATTGCAGAGGGCTGACATGAAGTGGTTGAGGAAGTTGAGGGTTTTGTTGGTGTGCTAGTATCTTTCCAGCTTTCTGCAGTTGCGTTTGAGGGTCTGTGGTTTGGTGATGAACCAGGGAGTATGTTTGTTAGACTTGCTGTTGGAAGAGTCTTTGAGCAGGGTGACAGAATCGGCAGCTGTGGAGAGGTGGAGCCAGGTGGAAACGTTTGAACATGGTGTTCAAGGGTGTCGGTGGTGTTGAGTTTGGATTCTTTGAGGGAGGTGACCCATTGGGCTTCCTTCACTTTGGCCCAGCTGCGTCAGAGGAGATGGAGAGTCTGGATGAGGCGTTAAGCTGTTAGTCGATGGTGAAGTGTGTGATGTTGTGGTCTGTCCAAGTTACCTTGGTGATGTGGGAGAACTTTATTCTGTCACTCGAGGAGAAAATGGGGATGAGGGTGTGTCCTGCACAGTGTGTTGGTGAAGATACCAACTGGGAGAGGCCTATGATGTAATTTCCAATATAAAAATGCATAACTAATACATTAGTCATTTATTAACAATTTGTGTTTGTTTTATTTAAAACACTACCAACCTCATCCACCCATAAACCCCACAGACTAAAATTTATACTTATTACGAAATTACAAAATGTAAACAAACAGCAACTAAAATGATTGCCTAATTAGAATATTAAAGATTAGAAAAATCAATTATTATATAATTTTATTAAAATACTATCCTAATAATCTAATAAATTCAAGAGCCCACATGAATTCTACATTACTATAATACATTAAAAAAATAATTAAGTACATTTCACAGAAAACTATAATATTGAAATAAAAATTTAGGGCCTCATTAAGAGTTTGGTGCTCCTACTGTTGGACTGCCAAAGTCACTGGGAGGACCCGCCTGCCATTGCGGAGGCATCCCCCTCCCTATTACAATGTTCCCGACGGTCTGACTGGCGGGAACATTACGATAGAGCATTCCCACCGGTGAGACTGGCAGGAACAGTCCCTTGAAGGAGCCGAGTGCTACCCTGTGGCACAGAGGGGGTCTACCAGCACCCTCAGAAGATGGTGCTGAGCAGGGGGGCACCTGCACTGCCCATGCCATAGGCAGTGTAGGGGCCCCTGTGTCCCCCTCACACCCTCACTGCCAGCCTTTCTATGGTGGTCAGACCACCATGGAAAGGCTGGAGGTGAGGGGAGTTGTACTCAGTCAGGCGACGCGGAGTTCAGTGCCACCCTAGCTGAGTACAACTCTGACTGCCATCATGCTATCAGGAACCATGTTCCAGGTTGGGATGGCAGTCCCCTCGTGGGTCCACCCACCAGAGTTGTAATTGGGTGGCTAGACCACATGGAGTGAGGAGGTCCGACCATCAATAGAAATGTGGTAGTCCTCAGACCACAACACTCATAATGGGGCCCTTAATGTTCTACAATAAAATACAACAATACATAACATATTAGAGTAAAACATTTTTAGACATCAACAGTATTATGAAATCGTAAAAAATAATATTCTTATTTTGATATTTGTTTCTCCATGTTACTTTTGTAGTCAGAATATGTTGACCATGATGACATGGTCAGACAATAGTTATGAGTTGATATTTATCTATAATAACACCAGGTGTGGTAATTCTCCTATTTGTTTGGCAAAAGTGGAGTCAGGATTTAGGTGTTTACATATAACATTACTCATGCCGGTTCATCTAACTTATATTAGAAACATTCTTCACAACTGTCCAGGGCAAGTTGTTATGATACTCTCATTATTTAACTTAGTTCATCCACTTGTTCGAATGTAGCCAAGAAAATATGTATGCAAGGGGCCAGATGTATGAAGGGTGTTTGAATTTCTTAATGGTCTGAATTTGTATTCCGGGCTGTTAAGAAATGCAAACTGGGCTTTTCTAAAGTACTAAGGACCACATTAACAAAAATCAGGTGTTGCGACTCAGAAATTGCGAGTCAATGACACTGTTTGCGATTCCCAATGGGGTCGCAAATGACCTACTTCATGAATATTCATGGGGTAGGACGCAATTTGCGACTGCATTGGAAATGGCCGTCCGGACAGGGATGGTGGCCTGCTGGAGACAGCAGACCACCATGTCTGAGACTACTTTTAAATAAAGCAGTTGTTTTATTTAATGTAGCCCGTTTTCCTTAAAGGGAAACGAGATGCATTTCAAAATTAAAAAATGAAAAGTTTTCTTTTAATTTTTTCAGAGTAGGCAGTTGTCAATGGGACCACTGCCTGCTCTGAAAAAATATTTTCACTGCCATTCACAAAGGGGAAAGGGTCCCATGGGAAACCTTTCCTGTTTGCGAATGGGTTAGCACAAGTTTGAAACTGGTGCTAACTGCGATTGTTTTGTGACTCCATTCGCGGTCACAAAACAATCATACATATCATCTGGATGCGGTATTAGGAAGGGACGCCCTTGTCACGCCCCTTACTTATACCGAATCGCAAAACCCAAACTGCGATTTGGTAACAAGTTACCGAATCGCAGTTTGAGCTTTGTACATCCCAAATAGCATTTTTCAAGTCACAAACGGGCCGATTCGCCATTTGCGACTTGAAAACTGCTTCGTACATCTGACCCAAAGCCCTTTAAGGAATCGCAAATTGCGATTTTGACTCTGTAACATTTGCAATTTGTGAGTCTCAGAATGGGAAATGCAAATAGGGAATTCCTATTTGCATTTCCTATTCTGATTTACCATGCATTTCCAAAATGTGATTTGGGCATTTTGGAGATGCAATTACCACTGACTTGAAGTTGGTGGCAACCAGGTGCAATTTCAAAAAAGCACCTCAAGGTGCTTTTTTTAATTTGATTTAATAAATTTTTAATTGTTATAGAACACACATATGCCCTTTAGGCATATGTATGCTCTACATGTGCACCCCTATTTTTGGGGTGTAACAAGGGGGCCTCATTCTCATTGCCATCCCTGGTTTTACATTCCCTAAATAGCAATTTCTTAATAAGAAATCACTATTTAGGAAATGCAAAACCAGCCCATTGACTCAAATGCAATGGGATTTCCTAATACCGATTTCCTAATAGCCATTCCTAAGAAATGCAAAATTGCATTTTTGAACGTCTAGCCCTTAGTCTCAAAGTCAACGAAGCATGCAATCACATACTTTATGTACACCTTATGGAGTTATTTTTTAGATGATTTTCACCGTGGCCCTTTCTTTAAAACGTTAGATAAGAAGGCCTCAAAAGAATTAACTACTTACGGGGCTTACTTTACCCTACCTTATTTTATCTTACCTTACCTTATCTTACCTACCTACCATGATCCACTTTGCTACTGTTACACAATGCAACACAAATAGATAATAAAATGGTATATAATCATACAAAATGATAGCTTGAAATTTATATTCCTTTACCCTCTGGTTAAATAGCAGCACAACAGAGCCTATCCATATTCATGAGAGTGCAGATGGATGTCTGGACACAGAGGAAATCCCTGGCCCATCCCACTCCCCTGGACAGTCACCCTCCGGAAGCCCCACCCAGGACACGATTGACACCGCTATCAACCAGCCACCACCATCAGCTCTGGTCCAATGCCCCCACACCAGTGTTCCCAGGCCATGGACTGGCTGCCCACATGTACAGAGGCCTGAGTCCCCACCCACCACCACAGAGGATGATGAAGGGACCACTTCATGTGGAACTGCTAGACTTGTGCAAGGGACACCTGCACAGGGGGCTAGGGTCAGTGGGAGGGTATCAGTGGCCCAGGGTGGTGGCCCAAGGAGGGACACTGCTGCCCAGAAGGCCATTGCTGAGGTACTGGGAGCATACCACCATTCCCAGGACAGGATGGGCCAGAACCTGGCCACCTGGGAGCAGAATCAGAGGCTGCACGTAGCACACCACCAGGAGGCCATGGAGCAATGGAAACATGCCAATGATACCATGGCCACCATTGCAGGGTGCTGAAGTGCCAGACACACATCCAGCCTGAGTCCTCCACCCACCTGGAGGCCCCCTCCACTAGCTAGGACACTGCCCTGCCATTTACATCTGCAGCAGCTCCTGGACTGGTGGAATTGGTGGCACTGCCAGAGGACTCACAGGCCACTAGCACCCCTTCCCCTGCAGCCCAGCTTCACCCTCACAAACGTGACCTCAGACCCAGACAACCCACTAAAACACCAGCCAAGACCAAGTGTACCACCAGGAAGTGACTCTGCCCTGAACTGTCGACCCTTGGTTGCCACTGAGTAACCTTGTTGACATGCCACTTCCACTTCACCCTCTTTCGATGTCCCTAAGAACTGTGCCCCTGTGATACCCACAGCTGTGCAAATGTTTGTTCACCATGTGCCCACTCCCTTCCACTGTCCCATCGCTAATGGGTGTTTTGACTTGGATAAATATACTTGTGCATCCTAAATCTCTGTCCTTATTTATTATGAGCAATCAAATGTGATTGTGTGTGCAATAGCCAGTTACCATCATGATGTCGCTTGCATTGTAGGAGGGGGTCTAACAGACTGTAGTGTCTGAAGTATTCACACTGTACATTCCATAGCGTTAACTCACATCTGCCACTTCAGTTATGATTTTGCTAAATCATTGGTAAGGGACGCCCCAGCCCTTACTACAGGAGTCACCCTGAAACAATGCAGTGAAGCCATCAGCATCAGAAGAAATGTACCTGAGAGTCACTGGAAGTATACCCGTATTAGCTGGGTCCTGGAGCAGATGTCTTCCCCCTCTTCTTCACCATCACTCTCATTCCTCCTCTGAGGTGGCAGGGCTGGTTGGACAGCATCCTCCTCTTCCAGAAGTGGGATAGCTTTCGTCACAGCCAAGTTGTGCAGCATGCAGTAGGCCACCACTATCTTACACACCTTGTCAAGGACATGGCACAGGGATCCTCCAGAGAGATGCAGGCAACAAAATCTTGCCTTCGGGAGTCCTATGGTCTGCTCAATCACCCTTCTTGTTCGATCATGAGCCTCATTATACTGCCTTTCTCCATCAGTCCTGGGACTGTCAGGAGCCATTGCATGTTTGGGTAGCCAGAATCTCCTGCAAAAGTGGGTGAAACACACATTATCTTCTTGCATACAGGCTGCCTGTCAGCTATGTCACTGAACCAGTGTCATACACACTCACCTAAGAGCCAAGTTCTGTCCCCCTGTAGTTGTCCCATCATGTGTGGCACACTGCTGTTTCTCAGGACAAACGAATCATGGACAAATCCTGGGAACCTTGCATTGACATGTGAAATGTACTGATCAGCAGTACACACCAATTGGACATTCATGGAGTGATAGTTTTTACGATTCTGAAACACCTGTTCATTTACTCTTAGGGGTATGAGGGCTATGTGGGTACCATCAATGTCACCTGTCACATGGGGGATAGTTGCAAAGGCATAGAATCCAGATTTGATGGTGGTGAGATCAGACTTTTGGGGAAACTGGACATAACTTTGCAGATGTTTTACAGATGTATTCAGGAAATTGAACTGGATGCGGCTGAACACTGGCTGAGATACTCCTGCAGCCATGTCCACTGTCACTTGGAATGAGCCTGTGGCCAGAAAATGGAGCACAGATACTACCTGCACAGTTGTAGGTATGGCATGGTGATTTCTATTAGCTGGCTTCAGAACAGGCTCCATTTCTGCACAGAATTCATGGATTGTAGCTCGATTCAGGCGATAATTTATGATGATGTGGTGTTCCTCCATGGTGGCCAGATCTACCAGGGGTCGGTAAACAGATGGGGCCCTCCCTCGCCACATGGGTCTGTACCTATGGGGAGAAAGGAAGACACATTGAGTTGGGACACACACTTGCATCACATGGTGACAGAATTCATGTTTTACATGTGACACAAATGTACCGCTCACAGACACAAAGAAGGAGGTAATCCTGTCAGGCTAATGCGTGGTGAGATGTCTCAGTCATAATGGCATCACAGTGTAGACACACTTCCCACCATGGTTCTATGGGGAGGACCAGTACTCATGTCAGGACTCGATAAAGGGGAGCCATGGATGAGGCCCCTGGCCAGGCTATGGAGGCGTGGTGGATGCAAAATTGCAGCCTCCTGCCATACAGGTTGTATAGTGTGGAAGTTACCTAATTTTGCTGGCGCAACTCATCATGGCGGTAGGCAGTGTTCACCACTGTGCACCTGATCATTGGAAAACATGATTGTCAATGGGGAAGCTGGGCCAATCATGATCCCCGCCATTTTAACATGCCCTTGACACTTGACTCCTGCACTACGAGAAGGGAAAAACTCCACTGCATGTGCTGCTGTGTCCTGATTCTGGTCCCTGAGATGGCACTTGTTATAGGAGAACGAGCCCGGCCTTCACCGCGGAGGGGCTGGAGAAGCTGGTGGACAGGGTCTTACCCCTGTATGCCAAGCTGTATGGGTGACCAGAGGAGCAGGTGAGTTGCTATTTGTCCTCCTTAGATGTGTGAATGTGGTGGATGCCAGTATGCATTTTTGTTCGCTTTGTGAATGCTTTCCCGTAGTGTGTCTGGCAGGTTTTGGCTTGTCCATAAGTATGTCTCCATGGGCCATGTCAGTTTGAACAGGCATGGCATATGTGTATGGGGCACCCAGACTGATTTCTATTTCTTTACTCTGTGTGTCCCATGCAGGTCAGCACCCATCAAAAGAGATGACTGTGGCAAGCCATCACCAAGGAAGTGCGGACCCTGGTGGTCTACAACCGGTGGAGAACCCACTGCAGGAAGTGGTGGGAGGACCTGTGGCGCAACGAGGGAGGGGTACACATCGGACCCTGACCCCCCTAATGGCCCGCATTCTGGCGGTGGCCTATCCGTATTTGGATGGGCGCTTGAAGGCAGCACAGCAGCCACAAGTGGGTGAGTACCAACACTGTTATGATGCCACTATGATGAGTCTAGTTAAGTGCTAAGGAGTGCATGCATAGTAGTGCCAGGCACATAGACAGGTGTGTAACCGCACTCCTGCCCACCTCCACATCCGTGGGATAGTGTCCTAGGTAGTTTTTGCTGGGTCTGTAGGCCTGTGAGGGGTCCCCTGTTTGGGCCATTGTATCCAATGTAGCCTCTTGGACTTGCAGATGTGTTGGCTTGCCATCGTCTCTGATTGGTTCAGTTTCCAAAGTGTATCAGAGTAGTGGGGCAGAATGGGAATGTAGGGTACTGTGGGGTCATGCCTACTAGTCAGGGCACATTCATAACATGTGTTGTGTCTGCTGAGGGTCAGTGCCTGAGCTGGGTGGGAGTGTATGTGTTAACATGTACATATTTCCTGGAATTGACATATTTCTTTCTTGTTTTGTCCCCCCTTGCTCTTGTGTCCTTGTGTACATTAGCATCATCTGGCGAGGGAGCTGAGGCACCGGTGAGTCTGAATGCTGCAGCCCACAGGACCCATGTGGCAGAGTCCACCGACACCAAGGGAACCAGTAGGTTGGAGGGCGAGGGGAGTACCACGGGGAGGCAACTACCATTGGAGGTAGTGACTATGATACCTCCTCCAATGGCAGCTCCCCAGTGGTAGTGGACCCTACTGGGCCATCCCATTCTTTCCATCTTCTGCCAGCCCTTCATACCATCACCGCCCTCCCAGTAGATCCCCAACGAGTTGCCCGTACCCTCTCACCCAGGAGGGTGGGCGTCTTCTTCCCTCAGGCACCATATCCCGCCCCAGTCATCCCTGCTGCCCTAACAGAGGAGGATATTGACCTCATGAGAACCATCTCTGTAGGGTAGACAACCATTGTGAATGCCATCCAGAAGCTAGCATCCCAGATGCAGCAAAGCATTGCATACCTGGAAGGCATTCACAGTAACATGGCTGGCCTACAGAAGCAGCCAGTGTCCCTGGTCTCTATGTCCCCCCTCCCACCACCTCTACCCCTTCCAACACCCCACTCCCTTTACCCATCCCAAGCACATACAGACAGCCATGCACACAGATTAACACACAAGAAGCACACAGAGAAACACAAGCACCACACTTCCCACCACAGGCAGGCACACACACAACATACCAAAGCACACACAACAACATCCACTTCGCCCACTGTGTCAACCTCGCCCATCTCCCTGTCTGTCACCTCACCATGCACACCCACATGCACTGCACCCTCAGTCACTGCTGCTGACCCCATTCTTGCAGTCAGCACAACAGCTAACATCCAGTTATGCACCCCAGACACCACACCTTCACTCACCACGACTACATTCACAGACACATGCAATACACTCACCAGACCTGCAGGCACCCGCACAACATCCATATACACTGGCAGCATGTCTTCTCCAACTCTGTCCATCCCCCTCCTCCCAAAACACTGAAGCGCTCACACTCATCCACACCACACACATCCACCATACATAAGCAGACTAAACAGGCACCTGCATCCACGTCCAGCACACCTACACCTCGTGCCACCACTCCCTCAACCTCCACTCCCCAGACCTGGCTCCAAAACCACTCCTACTGCACCTAAGAAGCTTTTCCTCTCCTGTGTTGACCTGTTTGAACCCACTGCCCCCCCATCTTGTCCCTAAATGTTCCCATGCCCTAGCCCAGTCCACTCCTTCCTCTTCAAAGTCCTCAACAGTCTGCCCTTCCCATTCCTGTGCCTCTTCCCCAGGGAGGAAGAAGCACCATGTTGCCCCTGGTCCCTCTACCACCCCCGGCGCACTCCACCTCCTTCCAAGGGCAAGCCCAAATCCTCTCCACCTCCACCTCCTAAACCTAAGCCCAAGACCCCCACTTCCAAACCTGAGTCCCCAGCCCTGCCACCCCCTGCCACCCGCTGCCCCTGATCCCTGAGGTGCCTGGCTGCCCCATAGATGCCCCTTCTCAGTGGAGTTTCCTTTGCCATCGTAGGCAGGGATTGGGCAGAGGTAGGATAAGGAGGAATGCCGTCCTTTGTCTTGGAGCTCACCGTAACAGGAAGCCCTCATCAAGTCTGGATGATCGGGCCAGAGAGAACTGGGACTTCTGAATAGAAAATCAGCCGTAGATTGTTGTGTTCCCAGGATATGAAGAGTCTGAAAAGAAAAGGGTTGTAGGGCTAAGAACCACCTCAGAATATGGGGATTGGCATTTTTATGTCTTGCTAGCTAGGCCAAGGGGAATGGTCTATTAAGAGATTTAAAGAGTCTGCCTTACAAATAATATTGTAATGCATCTATGACCCATTTAATACAAAGACATTCTTTTTTGAAGATATGACGTTTTACTACCCGAGGTAATAGCGTGCGGCTTATGTACACTATAGGGTGTAGGTGTTCAGACTCATCCGGTTAAGACAAAACCGCACCGAGACCCTGGCTTGAGCGTCTGTTTGAAGTACAAAAGGTCGTGAAAAATTCAGACATTTGAGGACAGGGTCTTTGCAGAGACAAGTTTTCAAGTATTTAAACCTGGTTCTCTATTCTTCTGTGAGTGTTGATATCTTATTGGGTCTATTGTTCCTTAATAGATCTATTAAGGGGGAAGCCTTATCTGCACATTGTGGAACAAACCGTGGGTAATAGCCAACTAGACCCAAGAAGGACCTCACTTCTTTTTTTGTGGTGGGGGAAGCTATTTCTCTGTTGGCTGTGCTTTATAGGTACCTTGTGAGATGGTATATCCTAAGTATTCAATGTGGAGTGTCTGGCCAAATGACATTTCTCTGGGTTGGCTGTTAAGCCAGCCTGCCTTAGGGTATTTAACACTTGATGTAGGGGCTTTAGGCGAGAATTCCAAGATGGGCTGTGGATCACAATGTCATCCAAATAAAAGGCTGCATAGGGTTTATGTTTCTGAAAAAGAAGATCCAATCCATTGCTTTCTGAAAAATAGCCGGAGCACTGTGTAACCCAAAAGGCATCACTTTAAAGTGATACAGACCTGAGGGAGTGATAAAGGCTGTTATTTTGTAGTCTGTATTTGCTAGGGGTACCTGCCAATATCCTTTGGTTGAATCAAGAGTTGACAGGTAATGTGCAGTCCCTAATCATTCAAATAACTCATCAACACGTGACATGGGATACGAATCGAACTTGGAGATGGCGTTTAACTGTCGAAAATCAATACAAAATCCGACACTGCCATCCAGTTTTGGAACTAATACAACAGGTGAACACCAGGAGCTTTGGGACAGTTCGATAATCTCCCCTGTAGCATTTTTGTCACTTCCTCTTCAACGGCTATCCTGCTAGCCTCAGGGATCTGGTAGGGCCCGAGGTTGTCCACTTTTCCTGACTCTGTCCATATCTTATGTTGAAACACAGAGGTTTTGCCTGGTTTAGGGGAAAATACACCTTGATAGTCAATAATCAGTTCAATTATTTGTTCTGTTTGGGTTTTCAACAAGTTTTTTTCTATCAGGGGGATTTTACCATGAGAGTTTGGGTTGGTTGGTGGAAATTGAATTTCTAAGGCTAGATTGATGATGAGAGAGATAGCTCATCCTTCCAGTGAGGGTTTTTCTTCTTCTGCCACACACTCCTTCAGCAGGTTAATGTGGAATATTTGCCATTTTCTTTAGTGCTTGGCATCTCTATTCTATATGATACTGGAGTGACCTGTTCCAAGACTTTATAGGGTCACTGCCATTTTGCCAACAATTTCTTATTTGTTTTAGGGAGCAGTATTAGTACTGGGCTACCAAAGGACAACTCTCTAAGTTTACTTTTTTCAGTTGTATAGGCGTTGTTGTCTATCCTGACTTGCTTGGAGATGTTGGTGGATCTTGTCCAAAAGGGTGGATAACCTGTGTTTGAGGTCCCTAGTATACTCTAACAGATCATTGCCCTTGTCTGCCTCCTCCTCCTTCTTTTGTTCGGCTGCCATATCTAACAGACTTCTAGGATGTCTATAAAAAAAAACAGCTCGTTCATCTCCGCGTTTTCTTCCTGCTCTCTCTCTCCCTCTTCCGTCTCCTTCTCCTCTCTTTTCTTCCAGGCCGTCTGCACCTGAAGGGAACGTCTGGGGAGCTGCTCTTCTCCTGAGTGCCCCCAGGGTATTCTTTTAGTGGCCCTGAGGTGGGACAGCTCCCTATTATAGTGTGCTATGATGGCATTCCTTTCATAAGTTATTATGCAACATTTACTACATATTGTACAATATAAAGGCATGTGCGAGCCTGTTCTTGTGCATGTTAGTGCTATCTAGGCTCACTTTGACATAAAACAATAACATGTTCTGTGTCAGCCCGAATGCAGTTTGTCTTCATATATAACATTTTGATTAAAACCATTGTTTATTAATTTCTGGTAGGTAAATTATCTTAACACTAAAAGTGTAGCATATGGCATACATTATGGGAAAATCAAAACAATTATTAGATTATGATTATCTGTAGTATTCCAGTTTTGAAAACTTAGGACCTCAATACAAGTCAACCCATGGGGCGGAGAGCACCGCAACATGGCGGGCTCCTCCCCGGCGCCATTACAAGGTTTCCACTAGACTGACTGGCAGAAACATCTTAAATTGGATATTTTGTTGGTCAGTCTAGTGGAAACCTTGCAGCAGCATTGGCCTCCTGATGGTGCCTAGGCCAAAGCCATTGTACAGAGGGTGCTCCCACCACCCTCGAAATACACATTGTCTGCAGTAGCAGGGTGCTGGGCAGGGGGGTCCCCGCACTGCCCATGATATGGCTGTGGGCAGTGCAGGGGCCACCCTGTGTTCCCCAGCACTGGCTTTCCACCATACCTACCATAGCAGGACCCTGCTAAGAAGAGGCTGGTGGAAAGTAAATTTGTGATCAGCACAACAGTGCAAGCCCCATTGTGGCTGAGAACAACATCAGCTACTGTCTACCCATCGGAATCTATGATCCTGGTGGTGGGGGCAGTCCTCTGCTTGTCAAAACACCAGGGTCATAATATGGCAGTCAGGAACACCTGCTGTGCGGCGGTCCCATCACCATCGCCGGTTTGCCGGTTCTCGGACCGCCAAACTTAAAATGAGGTCCTAAAACGTAGCCTGCCTATAGCTCAGCTTCAGAGTTTCACAAATGATCATCCACATTACTAGTTCACCTTTTGTCAATCACATTCTAGCTACCCTAGGCTGGGTTGTCCAGCACCTGGACTTCAAAGGAATCCCACACAACAGAACAAAGCATAAGGAGAAAATGTACTCAAAGGCTTTTAAAACTCACATGCATGGAAATAGTCCCTCTGAAATGTTTTTTTTTTTTTTTTTATCTAGGAGCCATACCTGAATTATCAGTGCCACAGGCTATTGTGAGAGTAATTAGGTCCACCTTGGAGGCGCTTTGAAAGAAGGAACAAAGGTTGTATAACATTGATTTTTTTGTTGTGAAAGGGATTGCAATATAGCTTTAGTTTATGAGTATATCCCTGAAACCAGAATCCCTTTGCCAGAAGGCTTATAGAAAGCATTTGCCAATTTCACCCGCTCCAAGTAGAAATTTGACTGGAACAAACCAAAACAGAAGAACTTTTCTACTGATGCATTGAAGGTTTAATGAGTACATGAAGCTGTAGAGTGCAAAGGTTACTGGGAATAGAGTGAGCTATTAAAGAAAACCAGCTGCTCAGGTGCAACAGTAAATTTTTCAGGATTCCACCTTTGAAACTTCTGCATCCTGCCTGCAAAGTGCAGGTGTTCCTGTGGAAAAAGGATACTTGTGGTGTTGCAGGAAGATCACATGAGTCAGTTACACTAAACCTACACTAAAGCTTAAAATGTAAACCCTTTTTGAAAGTACAGAGACTTTGACATCAAGAAAACAAAGGTACAGCACATTTTTGTAAAAGTTAGGACTCTGCATGAACAGGATAAGGGGCCAGATGTAGCAAGTCGGCAATTTGCGACTTGCAAATTGCGAGTCCCTGTGACTCGCAATTTGCAAGTCGCAAATTGCTATGCAGTACGGTGTCTCAGACACCGACTGCGACTCGCAATGGGGTCGCAATGACCCACCTCATGAATATTCATGAGGTGGGTCGCAAATTGCGGCCCCATTGCGAGTATAGGCACTCGCTAACATGGAGGCCTGCTGTCGTCAGCAGACCTCCATGTTCGCGACCTGCTTTTCAATAAAGCAGTTTATTTTTTTTTTGAAGTGTAGCCCGTTTTCCTAACAGGAAAACGAGCTGCACTTCAAAAAAAACGAAACCTTTAGTTTCGTTTTTTTTTTTAGGGCAGGGAGTGGTCCCTTGGACCACTCCCTGCCCTGAAAAAATAATTTGGGGTCCAGTCACAAACTGGAAGGGGTCCCATGGGGACCCCTTCCAATTTGCGAGTGGGTTACCATCCACTTGAAGTGGATGGTAACTGCGACTCCATTTGCGACCGCGTACGCGGTCGCAAATGGAATTGCATCCCACTGCGAGTGCAAATAGGAAGGGAACACCCCTTCCTATTTGCGAGTCGGAAATGCATTTTGCGAGTCGGAGCTGACTCGCAAAATGCATTTCTGAATGGCAAAGTGGCTTTTGCGCCTCGCAAACGGCGATTTTCGCCGTTTGCGAGGCGCAAACACTTTGCTACATCTGGCCCAAGGTGTCTTCTGAAAAAAGCATGGTAGTGGCACTTTTTCAAGGTCCTCGCTTTTAACAGCAAATTGTAAGGCTATAGTGAGAATTTGCAACAGACTAATTTCAGCTTAGGTGTTTAACCTTGTCCATTGGGGATTTCTTGTTTGCTATTCAAAACAACGGGTTTATTACATGGGTAATGTATGTTCACCAGGCCAATGCCCATCACAATAGGTCACAAAGGTTTCCTAGGTCCTGGACTGCCCCACCTCAGAGACTAACATAGTTTCTACACTTTCCAGAGGTTTTATTTGAATATGTTTTTTGAGTTCCATTTTGATCTATGCACCCAAATTTCCCATTTGTTACATTTTAATCTCACATTTATCTCTTTTCAACTAATCTTGATTGGAATTATTGCTTCATAACAGTGCTGTTGTTTTGATGTTATTGCATATGTATCACATACTTTTCTCTGTGGAAAGCCTTTTAAGAAAGAAAGTGTTTGGGCTTGATGCGAAATTGTAATCATGAGATATTATACAATTCTGGACTGTGTGTTTACATTTCATGTGAAAGAGAACATGAAATCCACCTGTTTCTCTTGTTTCCACTGTATCTGCATCTTTGGAAGACATGGTTAATGAATTGTTTTAGAACACATAGGGCTTCATTATGACTTTGGTGTTCTGAATGATCCGACCACCAAAGCGGTGGGGAGGAGGCTGCCGTCATAGTGGTGGCCTCCCCCGCAATCATATTATGATGTTTCCACCAGGCTGACTGTCGGAAGCATCCTATTATGACATTTCCACCAGTCAGACCAGCAGAAACAGTGCCACAGCATTGGCCTCTGCTCTAGCCGAGGCCAAACCCATGGCACAGGAGCACCCTCAGAATGCACACTGTCTACACAGCAGACAGTGCGCATTCCGAAGGTGAAGGTCTGGGGGGGCCTGCACTGCCCATGCCATTGAGACCCCACCATGAAAAGCCGGAGGATAGAGGACTCGTGATAAGCATGGGGCGATAACTCAGCACCATTGTGGATGACCACGACTCCAACCACTGCCACAGGTCGGGATCCATGACCCTGGCGGTGGCAGCGGTCCCCTTGCGGTCCGACCACCAAGGTCATAATCTGGCAGTCAGACCACCAGGACTGCAGTGGTTAAACCACCACTGCAGGTTTGACAGTCCTCAGACCACCAAACTTGTAATGAGGACTAGAGTTTCAGAACCATTTGTGAGGCACCAAATTCCCTCTCTTTGCTCTACTGGTATTAAATATTTTTCAGCCTGATAATAACAAGAAATTCTATACACATTTTCAGGTCTTATATTTATTTTATGTTTACTTCACTCTATGGATCAATATTTGGGTATTTAATAGAATCCTGCACTTAACTAGGGCCCCTTTATCCTTTTATGGTTACTTGACAGGAGGCCATAGTTTTAAATCTACCTTTACCATCCGACCATTAAATGTTCTAATCAAAACTATGCACAATTTTTCAAAGATTTCTCTTTTACATTGTAATTTTAATAAGTATGGTGTGCTGTGTTTCTTTTGATTACTATGTTTTTTAAATGTTGCTTAGTCTGAAATATACAAGATATGATGAAATTTAAATTGTACTAAAAACTCTCTATATAAAAAGAAAATTAAATATGCAGGCAGTTCTGTGTTCATTAGATTGAGATGTGTACTTTAAGCATTGTACTGGCAAATCTACCTCCAAATATGTTTTGCATTCTTTCCTTCTAATTTCTTACTTTTACTTCTGACGAGGGCATTCATTCCTTTATCATTCCCATGCACTTCTACTAAATGAATATAACCTTCCTCCTCATTGCAACTCCCAACATTTTAAAGAATAGGATTAGGCATATTTGATCTTCTGTGCATCTAAATGTGGACCTACATGAAAATGAGCTCTTTGATCTTGATTTTCATCAGTTGACTTAGAGCTTGTACAACAGTTGTACTACTTTTAAATGTGCATTACAAGAACTTGGATTACTAGTTGAGAAGGATATGAGTATTTCACAAGTGATAGCTCCACACTTGTCTCCTTACTGGGATGCAAGTACCCATTGAAGCACTCAGCTGTCTCTGAGTAGTGAAGCAGAGCAGTCAAAGGCAACACTGGGGAATCCGTTTGCAACAAGCATATATGGTTCAAATGAGTGTATTACTTTTATCTTTTTTATCCTTTCTTTGGGACCTCAGCACAGAATCACAGGTACTTGAGTTCAGAGATCAAGGGTCTATGCCGCTCCTGTCCCCATTAAGGTAACAAAACAATTTTGCGGTGACTCCTGGGCCTTGGCCCACCACAGGCGAACAGTAAAAATGTCCTAACATTTCCCTGGTGGAAGATCACATTCTGTTTCTCAAAACAGAAAGGTGAATTTGACTTTTTAATGACATTCTGATTTTCAAATTAGGTTAGACAGAGCTTGATTCTAGGCGCTTTATTTTTTAGAAGATAATAGCAATACAATGTCATGAATAGCTCGACCCAAAATAGCCTATCGGTTTAGAGCTATCTCAGTTATTTTAATGCTTATTTTTGCAACTGGTTTATTTGGTAAAATCCTTCTGTCTGTCTATTTAGTTATCCCTGTAGGTCAGTGAATGCAAATGCACTAAGCAATTCTAGTATACCCCTGGCATCCAGGTGCATTTAAATAAGTTTAAAGCCAATCCTTTCTAGGCAAATATTGGAGTAATTATCTCACAGCCACATCTTTCTTGTTCTTTCTTGTGCCCATTACAAGAGCAGTGTTTGCCTCTATCCCTGAGCTGTACTATCTGCAGGACATGCTCTAACACAGAGAAATTTCAAGTTAAATGCATATGTTACAGCCACCATATACAAATAGGTGCACAGCACGAGCCCACCTGTCCAGAATACTGATCCTGTTCCCTTTCTTCAACTTTTAGTTTTACTCAGCTGAGCTCTCTAAAATCGTCAGTTGAGATGTGAGCACTGTACAAACCTCCGTAATAAATACACAAATAACTTTTCCTACTGAAAAACATTAATCCTGGAAGCAGTGTTACACAAGGCACAGAGTTTCTAGATGAAAACGTCAGGCTTGTGAACAGTTAGCAAGAACTTCAGTTCTGCCTTCGGTGAGAAAACACCTAAAAGCAAGGTCAATGATACGGCAAATTTATAATTCCATACATTTCAAGCACATCTCAACTGTTGTAACTAAAGCAGGCTCAGTGACCCTATATTATATGTGTAGATAATATCAATTTGCATTCAGTGGCATTGAATAACGCGTAAGGACCTCTTTCTGACTGAGCTGCCACTTCTAAGAGTACATTTCTGTTAATCATGTTTTGGATACCGTATTGCTAAAACCATTGCTAACACAACAGAATGTTGAGAATAGGGAATGTGCAATGCACGTGTTGTAGTGCGCAGGTATGGCCTCATGGCTGAGTAGATGGCTTTGTAGCCTGGATTTCTAATCATGGCACCTGACTGAAAATCGTGTGATTTGGGGCTAAAATATTCCTGTAGCAAATATGTGAGCTGCAACGTCATTGGACAATTTAAATGTGTAAATCTCAGATTTGTGTATACGACCCTATGCAGTGTCTCTGGCCCATGTGATGTACAGGGCTCCATCGCTATCCTGCTAAGGTCTCTTAATATAAATAACAATACATAAATACAAGTATTGGGCAAACCACTTGAAGGTGGCAGTAGCCGGTTTTATACGACAAGGAGATGTACAAAAAATGATTCGGAATACTATTTGAAATGTGCTTGCCTGCCTCTTCATGTCTTTAGGAGCATGTCAGAATAAGGCCTTGCAGAGATAATGTAAAGATGCTCAGCTAACAGTCCCTTACTTTCAGGCATGAATAATTCTATAATATTGTCATCTACTATTAGCCATTTGGTGGTTAGCAATTTAACCTTTTAACTCTGTTAGGTAATAATTAAGTTGCAAACAACATGACCTTTCGTTAAGTGCTAAATGAACAAATGTGGAGACAGATGCACCCATGTACACGCTTATTTCACTTTAGAAAAGCAACACCGTTCCCTATAATTTGTAATACCTTCTTTTCTGATAATGAAATCTAACCATCTGGCTGCACAGTTCTTGTAAAAAGGATTAACAAAAGCATGTGACCATCAATATGTTCCTGTACTCCAAACGTGTTCTTCCTTTTCTTAGGAATTCGTTTTTATAGAAACGCTCCCTAATGCAACCCCCTTTCTATGTGTGGTTGTTATTTATATGGTACGAGGTGTTACTTCTACATTCTCTCATCAAAGGAAGCACGACACACTGAGACAGGAGATGTGCCAAGCATTATTCAGTGTGTCAAGTCTGAAGGTAGCCAGGAATTGAATCCAGTCCTTTAACTAAAGGTATTATTTTCTTGTAATTGCTTCTGCCTACCGAAGAATTAACAGAAAAGTGAAAATCACAAAATGAAGAATATGTACAAAATTATGCATGTCCAGGCCTAGAAGAAACGGGTAAATGACTAAATATCGAGCATAAAAATATCATGGTACATTTCGGTAAAACACTGACCACAAAAATATTGACTTGTATGTTTATAACGTTCAGTATAGAACTATCAAGGGCAAAAATAATAACCAAATAATTGACAGATATAGATATTTCATTACAATAAAAAGCATAATGTAACATAGAGGTTACATTATTTTTCTAATAACAATATATTACATTTTATACATAGATAAACAATAAGCTTATTAAAACAATAAACAATATAAACAATAAGGGGCATATTTAAGTGCCCCAGCGCCACCTTAGCACTGCCACAGCGTCATTTTTTTTACGCTACGGCAGCAATAAAATTGTCTTTTCCCTGTGCCATATCTACAAAGTGGTGCAATGCATGCATTGAGCCACTTTGTAAACCCTTGGGCCATATTATGCCTGCATCAGGCATATTGTATGCAACAGGGCATTACCCTGTTAGTGGGGCTGAAAAAATGTTGCAAGGAAATCTCAGAGCAGGCGTCAAAAGGGGGCATACTATTTTTCATAATGGCCCCTATGTACTCTTCACGAGTAGCGCCAAAATGTTGGTGCTACTCCTGCAGAGTACATCAATAGTGTCAAAAAAATTACGCTATTCCCCCCTACCCTGTGCCATGGTGCGCAGTATTTTAAATACAGCGAACACATGGCGGTGGTAGGGGGCACTAAGGGGTGCAAGGAAAGTGGCACAGCTCTGGGTGCTGTGCCTCTATCCTTAAATCTGCCCCTAAATATATTAACAAGTTAAATTTTTATATGTAGATAAACAATAAAGTATTAACTTAATTTAGTAAAATAAATAACTTTATGAATTTATACATTTGATTACCATTTACATTATAATTTAAAATAGCAACTGTTATTTTTATAAATGTAATAATACATATACATTGAAAATATAATACAAATATTACAATATGATTTAATTTAAAAATACACATACCTTTCCAAAAAAAGTAATTAAAACGTAATTATAACATAATTAAAAATTGCAATTTAATAATAAACTGTAAAGTACACTTCACTATACACATATAAATATGTCCCAGATCCTCCCCCTGGGGGTCAGATTCCTTCTGGGACATGGCAGTTTCTCATGCCTCTTTCCCTTCCTGTTGTTGGTGGGAACCCTGGCCATTGTTTCAGACTCCAGGCTCCTGCTGACGCAGATATGTTAATTAAAAATATTAATGAGTGTTTATGCATTTTGATCAACAAGAAAATGGCAGAAATACATAATTTAGAAAAATTTTGTGCACATTTGAAAATGTGCCCACGGAGAGTGGTCACCAAGATCCACGAATTATACTAAAAATGACTAAACACATGTGAAATGTTGAAAATGCATAATAATAATGTAGTGATATGTCATATTGAGATATATAACGTATATATTGTAGAGCTAACTTAGCCGAAGTTATGGCCTAGTTTTTGCCAGGCCTCATGCAGAAGCTGAATAATCATGCAATGTAGAGAAACTAATGTGCTGAACTGATCTTGAACTGCTCATGTTAATAAAGCCTGCTTAGCTAGAATTTTCTGCAATGAACCGATGAACAGGAGAGGATGGAACTAGAGTTTGTATCAAAATCTGTGTAAAGCAGACGTGATGTACTTTCCCAGGACTGAAACAATAAAGACACTGACTAGAGAAGAAAATGCAACATTTTCGATACCTGATGAGCCGGATGATGAGGACATCATCCAGTGAACCAATCGACACCCTGAGAAGGGCGTAATATTAGAATTCATAGATTTGTAAAATTAAAGTTATTGGGTAAGGAAATAACTGGTGATCAACTGACCAATTAGGAATTAGTGGATGGACTGGGCAACTTTAATATAATGTAATGACAAAGGGAGAAAACTTCAGAGATCCGATGGAGAGATGTCAGATGTCAGAGGTTAGGCGTGGATGTTCAAAGAGATTCAAGATTCTGTCATTGGGCTCATGCTCCTGAGAGCCTGATGCGTTGCTGATCGATTGATTACCTGAAGACGAAGACTGACTTTGTTACTGATCGATATCGTGGATAGGTAGCTATAATAATGTGACTGGTTGACCTTTTCTGCCTTTTCTTTCTAGGTACCAACTGCACAGTTTTAAAGTTTTTCTCCTAGCTAGATATTTTTCCAAATTCATGTTCAAACTCTTTTCACATGAAGTCCCACATGCTTATGCTAATCAGGGTTAGGTAGGGTTCCTATTCTGAGACGTTGACATAAATGGTGACGAATGATTGACGGACTGATTTGCTGAACTCTGCAACTCGTGTTAACATACTCATCATTATTGGCTTATCTTGAGGCATTAGAACACGTTTTCTCAAGTTCTGATTAGATTATGTTATTGGTAGTCACTAATGAATTATTCTTGAATTGATTTGAATAAAGTTTGAATTAACCTCATGAATTAATATTGTAACTAATAGGAAAATAAAATTGATAAAACATATAATTGAGATGTGGTTATTCATGAAATGTTGACACTATTCACTGACAATTAATGTTTCTCTTAGTGGTTATTGATTTGTGTATTGATTACAGATGTACATTGGTTACTACATAGCTAGGATGCTCCATGCGAATCAAAAGGTTCATCAACCTATACACCTCCCCATGTAGGTTTACTTACTAAGGACCCGGCGCGCTAGCACTCCCTTGATTTCTCTGATGAGAGGTCTGAGCTCTTGTGGACACACATACCCACTCAAGCAAACCTAATAATTCCACGTTAGTCTTCCTTTTCATCTCAGAGCAAGCAGAGGTTTCTAGGTCTTTTCCCAACAGGCATTCCACTGAAATGGCAGGACTCACAGTTAACTTCTTCAGACTAGCAGCCACTTCTACTCAAGGGTGATAATTGCTATGAGATGACATTTCACCTTATTGTCAGAGGTGACTGCCCTATGGAGAACAACTGGGATAATCAGCTCTGGGGAAACCAGCCAGTCCACCTGTGCTTACACTAGGGCCCATATTTATACTTTTTTAGCGCCGCATTTGCGCCACTTTTTGACGCAAAAAGTGGCGCAAACTTACAAAATACAATTGTATTATGCAAGTTTGCGCCGTTTTTGCCGCAAAAAATGACGCAAATGCGGCGCTAAAAAGTATAAATATGGGCCTAGGTCCTGTGTCCTTCAGAGCTTCTGCCTTGTTCCAGTTGATGATTGCCCATTGCCTCTACTTTACCATGCTGGAAGATAAGGCAACCAGGGCTTCAACGTCCACCACACCCACAGAGAGTAAGATCGCTTCTGTCCAACCCATTGCTTCCCCAGGACAAACATCTGCCCCACTTCCTAGACTTTCAATACTTTGGGGCTGCCCACCTGTGGGGCACTTCTTGGAATGACTGTCATACCTGCCCTTCATGCGATCAAAAGTTTTACCCCCTTGTTCCCTCCCCACATGAGTTTGAAAAAAGCACACTTCTTCCCTGAGTAGACATTTGGGGTGCTTGTGAGAACTTCTTCTTTCAGCCCTTTTTGCTTCCCTCATTCTCCAGAGGAAGGAGGCTGAACCACCTTTTGGGGATCCCCACTCAGAGGAATTTTAGGCATCCTAGTGTGCATTCATACATCAATTTACTTATCATGCTTCTTGGGATCAGTCACTTAGAACCCACTAAATGCTGATATAACTCTGAATGACAATAATTCAAGATGTGCTCTTTCATGATCACATTGTATAGCTCTTCAAATGCAGAGGCTGTATAGTCTTTCACCTAGCCCTATAATGCTTCTAATGAAACTTCTATCCAGGATTGTTGTGTGCCTTTGCATGTATCCCTGAACTTCATTTGGTACTCTTCAGAGACCAAACTTTTACATAAGGGCGGCCTTTGTGTGAGTATAGGAGTCAGATACATTCTCTTCTTGAGTCAGGAGTGTTTCCCTCCTCAGTGGTGGTACTAAGTTTCACTGTAAGGTTCCACACTGCTGCTGGCCCACCCTAAGCATTCTCAATGCTCTTTCATAGGAGGCAAACAAATCTGTCAATATCTTCCCCACCACAAAGTTAGGCACAATACGTTTATGCAGACAAGGGTGGGCTTTTCCCCTGTAGACAACTCTACATTGCTGCCAACTTCTTCTTTGGACTCAGGAGTCTTTAGCAGACCTTCTCCTACAAAGCCAGTCTATCTTCATCCAGTGTTAGTGTAAGAAATTGGATTACTAGTTGGGGGAGGGAAGCACTGCACAAGCAGAAACTACAACCCTTCTGAGGGTGCAGCACAAGCAAACTCCAAAGTAACCTGGTTCAGCTCTCTGGTAGCTCAGCACAAAACAGTCAGTCTTAACCTAGAGGCAATATGCAATGTATTTATGCAGCAGTACAAACAGTAATAAAGTGAAAACACATCACAAGCAAAACCCCACACCAATTTAGAAAACACAGAACAAAATGTTATAAATAATTTGACAACAAAGTGACAAAAATTAAATCAGTAGAACTAGAGATATGCAATTTTAACGATTTAAGTGAAAAATAGCACCAAAAAGTGCAAAGCGCCACTCAGGGCTATTTGTTCATCCAAGGCAGAGAAAAAAGTCACAAGTTCATGCTTCCTACAATGGATTGTGGGTCAGATACAGGCTTAGATGCACTAAAAAGTCACCTTTTCAGTCCAGCGCAAAGAGTCACTTTCACAGTGGAGGGGGCAGTGAGAAGCAGGGAAGAGTCAGGGATGGTTGTCAATGTAACGCAAACAGTAGTACTGGTGTTGAGGATGGTTGTTGCTGTAGCGCGAAGATCCTGGTGTCATGGCAAGTGGTTCAGCCAGAGCTAAGCAATGGCATTCCCTTTGAGCAGTTAATATTGTGAAATGAAGGTTGGGGTTGACAGAACTTCGCATTCGTATACTATGCAAGCGCCACGTTCTTGGCACCAATGGGGCTGTTCATGGCTGCAAAGAGCTCACAAACTTCAATTCAGAGCAACTGAGGCAACACTAAGGGTCCAAGATCTGAGGGGCACCAGTTAGGCATTTACTCCTGCTGCATCTAGTTCAGATGGTTGAGAGCCTGCCTGTTTTGTCCCTGTGGCTCTCAACAGGAGGCCAACAGACTAACCCTTGGGGTGACTTTGGGAGTCCCTGTTTAAGGTGCAGGTCCAATCCCTCTGAGTTAGGCAGGAGGGCAGCAGGGCAGCAGGGTCTCAATCCAGCAAGGCAGCAGTCTAGCAAAGCAGTAGGTGAACAGGCCAGCAGTTCAGCAGAGTGGCAGTCCTTTCAGCAGCACAGTAGTCCTTTTTCCTGGCATAGTCTCCACATGTCCAAAAGTGTATTGAAGAGTTGGTTTCTTAGGTTTAATATTTATACCTGGTGAGTCCTTTAAAGTGGGAGAAGCTTCTAGAGGTATCCCTTTGAAGTGCACAGGTTTCCTGCCTCCCCTGCTTTGGTTCCAGACTGACTACGGATGTAGGAAGCCATTTGTAGAGAAGCAGAACACGGCCTACTCAAGTATAGGTAGAGCTGTGCCCAGGTCCTCCCTCCCATCCTGCCAGTGATAAGCCATTTACGCATATCTAAGCTCTCTACTGTGTGTGGTTGTCTAGGAGGAAAACACAAAGCCCAACTGTCAGCTATATCAGAAACAAGCTGAAGGCAATAAATGACTAAGACAGGAAAATGCCAGCTTTCAAAAACTGTAATTTTCAAACTGTGACCAAAGATCTGAATCCATCATAAGAGAGGCTGTTTCATTACAATTCCAAAGACATCAAACATGAACTGTTTACCTGTTCCCATTCAGAACTTACAGCCTATTCAATGTGATAAGGTGACACACATGTTATACAATGTTTTAGGTAGGCCTTGCAATGGTGAAAAACAAATGTAAGAATTTCGAATACCAGGACATGTAAACTTAAACGCACATGCCCATCTGCACAACCCTGGGTGTGACATATGTATTAAAAAGGAAGGTTTGGGCCTGGCAAAAGATTTATTTGGCAGGTTGACATGGCAGTGCACACACAGGCTGCAGTGGCAGGCCTGAGACATGTTTAAAGGGCTACTTCAGTGGGTGGCACAATAAGTGCTGCAGACCCACTTGTGGCATTTAATTTGAAGGCCCTGGGAAGGTGGAGTACCACTTTGCTAGGGTTGTACAAGTTTTTAATATGGCAATCGGGTATCAGGCAATTATACCAGCAGAGGTAAAGGATGCAGAGGAAAAACAAAGTCAGCAAAACGGAGACTTAAGGCAAAAACTTAGGGGGAAGACCACACCAATGACTCCAGGTCTAACAATATGTTTTCCACACCAACATACTCCTTTTAAATTTGTGAATATTTTTGAATATTTTAAATTTCCAAGAGTCCTATTGGGATGTTTGTAAGGCCAAAACTGGATAGTTATTCAAAAGAATATGAAACATTCTACGGGGGGACATTTGTGACGTATTCATCTAATACCAGGATTTAAGCTACTCTTGTTAAGCGTGCCTAACTGAGTCCCTGAAGCTGACTCACATTTGCACTTGCAGTCCAGCATAACAGACCCACAGTCAGCGCTTTGTGTGTTTTTTGGGTCTATTTTCACTGAAATATTTCAAATTTTATATCTCTGGTGCTATGGATTTGATTTTTGTCATTTTGGTTTTGTTTTATTTATTTATTACAAATTGATATATTTTTCTAAATTGGTGTGGGATTTTATATCTGTGATGTTTTTACTTTATTACCATTTGAATTGCTGCATAAGTACTTTGCACATTGCCTTTAAGTTAAGCCTGACTGCTTTGTGTCAAGCTACCAGAGGGTTTAGCTCAGGTTAATTTGGGTTTTGCTTGTGTCTAGACCTGACGAGGATTGTGGTTGCTGCTTGAGTAGTGTTTCACCTACCTCAACCATTTACCCCTTTCGGGCCACGGCTCATCCCGAGGGTCGCCCCCCACCCCTCCCACCCCCCCAGGTCAGGGTTAGACGGGGAATCGCTTCCCCTTCCACCCGACCACCCCAGCCACCCCCCCAGTGACGTCTGATGATGTCAGCACCCAAGAGCGTGCTGACCTCATTAGAGGTCACCTCCCATTGCGCTGGAAGCGGAAGAGAAATGCAAAAGCATTTCTCTTCCGCTCGGAAAGAGAGGGCCAGCAGAGGCATGAAAGGAAAGGAAAGGCCTTTCCTTTCCTGTCTCTGCAAGCCTTTCTGCTGCCCGATCGTGATGCAATCAGGCAGTAGAAATGCCCACTGGACACTAGGGATTTTTTTTTTTTGGGTGAAATAGACATGAGGGGAGCAGCCCCTTGGGCAATGGCTGCTCCCCAGGGGGGCAAATAATTAGGCCATTCTGTCCCCCCTTGGGGGCAGAAAACCCCTAGACTCCAGGGATAATTATTATTATATTTTTTTCTCATTTATGTGTGGGGAGCGACTCATTAGGCAAGGGTCATTCCCTGTGGGGGCAAATAGTTTGTAGGCCATTTCTGACCCCCCCAGGGGCAAATCGGCCTGAGATAATTAGGCCGATCTGTCCCCCGGGGGGGCATAAACCACTAGACACCAGGTAATTGTTTTGTCTATTACACTTATGCATAAGGGGAGTGGCCCCTTTGGCAAGGGCCACTCCCAAGGGGGCCAAATAATTTTGAGGCCATTCCCCCCCCGGGCCGATCTGCCACCAGGGGAGGCTGAAAACCCCTAGACACCAGGGATACTTTTTTTGTTTATTTTTTCATTTATGTGTGGGGAGAGACTCTTAGGCAAGGGTCGCTCCTTGGGGGGGCAAGTTGTTTTTAGGACATTTCTGCTCCCCCGGGGGCAGATCGGCCTAATACAATTAGACCGATCTGCCCGGGGGGGGGGGGGGCAGAAACCACTAGGCACCAGGGAGGTTTTTTTTTTATTATCCTTGCGCATAACAGGAGGGGCCCCTTGGGCAAGGGCCGCTCCCCGGGGTGGGGCAAAATATTTTTAGGTCATTTCTGCCCCACTGGGTGCAGATCGGCCTAATTATATTAGCGACTAGACACCGGGTTTTTTTTTTTATATACTAACACAAAAGGGGAGCAGCCCCTTGGGCAAGGGCGGCTTCCCAGGGGGGAAATGTTTTAGGCCTTTTCTGCCCCCCCTGGAGGGGCCGAAACCTCTAGACACCAGGGATATACATATATTGGTATTTATTTATGTTTTTATATATGGGGAGCGACCACTTAGGCAAGGGTCATTCCCCTGGGGGACAAATTGTATTTAGTCCATTTCTGCCCCCTTTGGAGGCAGATCAGCCTATTTATGGTAGGCCAATCTGCCCCCAAGGAGGGCAGAAACCAAAAGACACCAGGGATTGGTGTGTGTGTGTGTTTTGTTTGGAGGGTGCTGCCCCTTGGGCAAGGGTTGCTCCCCATGGGGACACATTCCTGTTGGCCATATCTGCCCCCTTTGGGGGCAGATCGACCTATTTTTGGAAGGCCCATCTGCCCCCAAGAGGGGCAGAAAGCCCACCAGAGACCAGGGAAGATTTTTTTTCAAAATAAGAAGGTGGGGGTATGGCAATACCCCCATCCCAAATAAAAGGGGCCAAAGTTGTTCTGCCCACCAGTGGGCAGATGGGGAAATAACCCGCGATCCACACCCCGGGGGCAGAAAGTCTACTAGATAGCATGGAATAAAAAAAAAAAATTGTGAGGTGGTAGCTACCAACCAGTTTGGGCCTGGTTATGCCCCCACCCCAACTGAAGGGGGTAACGGTCTTTCAGCTCTCCCCCGCACACTAAAATATCTTATCCCACAGCAAGCAAGAGGACATTTGATTATTTGGGGTTTTGGTTTTACATTTGGGCCATGAGAGCTTGGTAACTCTCAAAATCGTCCCACTTGGAATGGCGAATGCTGCACTTTTTGGTCTTTGGGACGCTGCCAGGTAGAAAAATCCACAAGACCCAGACACATCTGAAAACTAAACATCTGGTTGATTCCAGGGTGGTGTGCTTCACATGCACCCCGCCCCATTTTCTTACCCACAATGCCCGCAAACCTCCAACTTTGCTGGAAATCACACATTTTTGCACATTTGTGTGATGGAACCTTCCAGAATCTGCAGGAATCCACAAAATTCCTACTATCCAACATTGTCTCATCTATACCGATAAAAATTCTGCTGCATTTGTCAGCCTAAAAATGTGTTTTTAGAAACTGCCCTTTTGGACACGCATTGGTTCCCCCTCAATTTCAACATGTATTTGGCTCTTCCCTGTCACAGGCACTTGTGAGGTATCATTTTTACCGGGAGACTGAGGGGAATGTTGGGTGGTAGGGAATTTGTCCCGGTGCGGTGATCCCACGCAGATATGTGGTAAAAAAGTGATTTTTTAAGCTAAATTTGAGGTTTGCTGAGGATTCTGGATAAGAAAATATTGGGGGATCCACGCAAGTCACACCTCCCTGGACTTCTTTGGGTGTCTAGTTTTTAGAAATGTCTGGGTTTGGTAGGTTTCCATAGATGGCTGCTGAGCCCAGGACCAAAAATGCTCCCCTCCCCCAAAAATAGGTAGTTTTGAACTTGATGATTTTGATGTGTACAGATAGTGTTTTGGGGCATTTCCTTTAACTGAGCACTGGGCCTCCAAACACAAGTGAGGTACCATTTTTATCGGGAGACTTGGGAGAATGCTGGGAGGAAGGAAATTTGTCGCCCCTCTCAGATTCCAGAACTTTCTGGATTTCCCTAGGTGTCTAGTTTTCAAAAATGTGCAGGTTTGTTAGGTTTCCCTAGGTGCCGGCTGAGCTAGAGGACAAAACCCACAGCTAGGCGCCTTGCAAAAAACAGCTCTGTTTTCTTTGGGAAAATGAGATGCGTCCAGATAGATTTTGGGGCATTTCCTTTCGCGAGCACTAGGCCTAACCACGCAAGTGAAGTACCATTTTTATCGGGAGACGTGGGGGAACGCTGGGTAGAAGGAAATTAGTGGCTCCTCTCAGATTCCAGAATTTCGGTCACCAAAATGAGAGGAAAAAGTGTTTTTTTGGCAACATTTTGAGGTTTGCAAACGATTCTGGGTAACAGAAGCTGGTCAGAGCCTGAAAGGTCACCCTATCCTGGATTTCCCTAGGTGTCTAGTTTTCAAATATGTGCAGGTTTGCTAGGTTTCCCTAGGTGCTGGCTGAGGTAGAGGCCAAAATCCACAACTAGGCACCTTGCAAAAACTGCTCAGTTTTCTTTTGGAAAAAGTGATGTGTTCTCATTGTGTTTTGGGGCATTTCCTGTGGCGGGCGCTAGGCCTACCCAAACAAGTGTGGTACCATTTTTATTGGGAGACTTGGGGAACGCTGGGTGGAAGGAAATTGGTGGCTCCTCTCAGATTCCAGAACTTTCTTTCACTGAAATGAGAGGAAAAAGTGGGGTTTTTGGCCATAATTTGAGGTTTGTAAAGGATTCTGGGTAACAGAACATGGTCAGAGACCCACTAGTACCACTTCTTGGATTCCCCTAGGTATCTAGTTTTCAAAAATAGGCAGGTTTGGAAGGTTTCCCAAGATGCTGGCTGAGCTAGAGAACAAAATCCACAGCTGGCACTTTACAAAAGCAGCTCTGTTTTCTTTGGGAAAATGTGATGTGTCGAAATAGTGTTTTGGGACATTTTCTTTCACGAGCACTAGGCCTAACCACACAACTAAGGTACCATTTTTATCGGGAGACTTGGGGGAACGCTGCGTGGAAGGAAATTTGTGGCTCCTCTCAGATTCCAGAACTTTCTGTCACCGAAATAAGAGGAGAAAGTGTTTTTTTGGCCACATTTTGAGGCTTGCAAAGGATTCTGGGTAACTGAACCTGGTCAAGGCCCCACAAGTTACCCCATCTTGAATTCCCCTAGGTGTCTAGTTTTCAAATATGTGCAGGTTTGGTAGGTTTCCCAATATGTCAGCTGAGCTAGAGGACAAAATCCACAGCTAGGAACTTTGCAAAAAACAGCTCAGTTTTCTTTGGGAAAATGTGATGTGTTCACGTTGTATTTTGGGGCATTTCCTTTCGCAGGCGCTAGGCCTACCCAAAAAAGTGAGGTTCCATTTTTATTGGGAGACTTGGGGGAACGCTGGGTGGAAGGACATTTGTGGCTCCTCTCACATTCCAGGTCTCTTGTCACCGAAATGAGAGGAAAACTGTTTTTTTTAACCAAATTTTGATGTTTGCAAAGGATTCTGGGTAACAGAACCTAGTCAGAGCCCCACAAATCACCCCATCTTGGATTTCCCTAGGTGTCTAGTTTTAAAAAATATGCACGTGTGGTAGGTTTCCCTAGGTGCCGACTGAGCTAGGGGCCAAAATCCACAGCTAGGCACTTTGCAAAAAACAGCTCTGTTTTCTTTGGGAAAATGAGATCTGTCCATATAGTTTTTTGGGGCATTTCCTTTCACAAGCACTAGGCCTAACCACGCAAGTGAAGTACCATTTTTATCCGGAGACTTGGAGGAACGCTGGGTGGAAGGAAATTTGTGGCTCCTCTCAGTTTCCAGAACTTTCTGTCACCGAAATGAGAGGAAAAAGTGTTTTTTGGGCAAAATTTTGAGGGTTGCAAACGATTCTGGGTAACAGAAGCTGGTCAGAGCCCGAAAAGTCACCCTATCCTGGATTTCCCTAGGTGTCTAGTTTTCAAATATGTGCAGGTTTGCTAGGTTTCCCTAGGTGCCGGCTGAGGTAGAGGGCAAAATCCACAACTAGACACCTTGCAAAAACTGCTCAGTTTTCTTTGGGAAAAAGTAATGTGTTCACATTGTGTTTTGGGGCATTTCTTATGGCGGGTGCTAGGCCTACCCAAACAAGTGAGGTACCATTTTTATCAGGAGACTTGGGGGAATGCTGGGGGAAGGAAATTTGTGGCTCCTCTTAGATTCCAGAACTTTCTGTCACCGAAATAAGAGGAAAAAGTGTTTTTTGTTGGCCTAATTTTAAGGGTTGCAAAGGATTCTGGGTAAGAAACCTGGTCAGAGCCCCACAAGTCACCACATCTTGGATTCTCCTTGGTGTCTAGTTTTCAAAAATGCACATGTTTGGTAGGTTACCCTAGGTGTCGGCTGAGCTAAAGAACAAAATCCACAGCTAGGCACTTTGCAAAAAACAGCTCTGTTTTCTTTGTGAAAATGTGATTTGTCCACGTTGTGTTTTGGAGCATTTCCTATCGTGGGAGCTAGGCCTACCCATACATGTGCGGTACCATTTTTATCAGGAGACTAGGGGGAAAGCTGGGTGGAAGGAAATTTGTGGCTCCTCTCAGATTCCAGAACTTTCTGTCACCGAAATGAGAGGAAAAACTGTTTTTTTGGCCAAATTTTGAGGTTTGAAAACATTCTGGGTAACAGAACCTGGTCAGAGCCCCACAAGTCACCCCAATCTTGTATTCCCCTACGTGTCTTTTTTTCAAAAATGTACAGGTTTGGTAGGTTTCCCTAGGTGCCGGCTGAGCTAGAAGCCAAAATCCACAGCTAGACACTTTGCAAAAAACTGCTCAGTGTTCTTAGGGAAAAAGCGATGTATTCACTTTGTGGTTTGGGGCATTTCCTGTCACGGGCGCTAGGCCTTACCACACAAGTGAGGTACCATTTTTATTGGGAGACCTGGGGGAAAGCTGGGTGGAAGGAAATTTGTGGCTCCTTTCAGATTTTAGAACTTTCTGTCACCGAAATGAGAGGAAAATGTGTTTTTTTGGCCAAATTTTGAGGTTTGCAAAGGATTCTGTGTAACAAAACCTGGTCAGAGCCCCACAAGTCACCACATCTTGGATTCCCTGACGTGTCTAGTTTTCAGAAATGTGCAGGTTTGGTGGTTTTCCTAGGTGCCAAGTGAGCTAGAGGCCAAAATCTACAGCTAGGCAATTTGCAAAAAACATGTCAGATTTCAATGTTAAAATGTGATGTGTCCATGTTCTGTTTCCTGTCGCGAGCATTCGGCCTACCCACGCAAGTGAGGTACCATTTGTATCGGGAGACTTGGAGGAACGCAGAAGAGCAAAACAAGTGTTACTGCCCCTTGCCTTTCTCTACATTTTTTCCTTCCAAATGTTAGACAGTGGCCAAAAAAGATGTCTATTTGAGAAATGCCCTGTAATTCACATGCAGTATGGGCACCCCAGAATTCAGAGATGTGCAAATAACCACTGCATCTCATCTCCTTATTTTGTGCCTATTTTGGAAATACAAAGGTTTTTTTAGTACCTATTTTTCACTTTTTATATTTCAGCAAATGAATTGCTGTTTACCCAGTGTAGAATGAAAACCCATTGCAAAGTGCAACTCATTTATTGGCTCTGGGTAGCTAGGGTTCTTGATGAACCTACAAGCCCTATATATCCCCACAGCCAGAAGAGTCAAGCGGATGTAACGGGATATTGCAGGAAAAAGTTACAGAGTAAAATGAGGAGAAAAATGGCTGTTTTTTCACATCAATTTCAATATTTTTTATTATTTCAGCTGTTATTTTCTGCAGGAAACACTTGTAGGATCTACACAAATTACTCCTTGCTGAAATCAAAATTTTGTCTACTTTTCAGAAATGTTTAGATTTCTAGGATCCAGCATTGATTTCACACCCATTTCTGTCACTAAGTGGAAGGAGGCTGAAAGGACAAACAATAGTAAAAATGTCAAAATTGTATTGAAAAATGTGGTTTTCTGATTCCAGTCTGCCTGTCCTGAAAGCTGGGAAGATGGTGATTTTAGCACCGCAAACCCTTTGTTGATGCCATTTTCAGGGAAAAAAAACACAAGCCGCCTTCTGCAGCCCTTTTTTCCCCAGTTAAAAAAAAAATGAAATTTTCGCTGTATTTTGGCTAATTTCTTTGTCTTGCTAGCGCGCCTTGTCCTTACTAAGAAAATTTACAAGGGGACGCGTTTAGGCCGATTAACCTTTTGGATCACAAGGAGTATCCTAGCTTTGTAGTAATTGATGAACATCAATTATCCATGTAATCAATCAACAACCACTAAGAGAATCATCAAGCATGACACAATACATCAACATTTCATGAATAACCACAACTCACTTATACTTTTTATCAATTTTATTTCCCTATTAGTTACAATACTAAGTCAACAGGCTAGATCAAGCTTTATTCAATCAGCTCAGAATTAGTTCATTATTGACCACCAATAACATAATCTAATCAGAACTTGAGAAAACATATGCTCGAATGCTTCAGCATAAGCCAACAAAGATGAATATAACGGCATTAATAACAGAGTTCAGCAATCAGTCAGTCAATCATTTGTCACTGTCAATGTCACCCAAAGGACCCTTACCTAACCCAGATTAGCACTTAGCATGTGGGACTTCATGCAAAAACAATTTAGAAAACGTGAATTTAGAAAACTTCGAGCTAGTAGATCACCTATAAAAACAGCGCAGTTGACACCCAGAAAGGAAAGGCACAAAAGTTAATCAGTCACACTGTCATAGCCACCCATCCACAGAATGGATCAGCAACAAAATCAGTCTTTGTCCTCAGGTCATCAATCAATCAACAATGCATCAGGCTCGCAAGAGCATGAGCCCAATGACAGAATCTCAAATCGCGTCCTCTGGCCTCATCAACTCACCCCTCGCATCTAAAATTTTAACCCCTTGTCATGACTTTTTATTCGAGTTTTTCAGTCCATCCCCCTAATTTCTAATTGGTCAGTCACTCGGCAGATATGACTCTAGCCTATAATATTAACTGTACAAATCTATGCTTTCTAATATTTCCCCATCCCCAATTTGTTGATTGGTGTGCTGTACAATGTCCTCGTCATCCGGCTCATCAGGTATCAAAAATGTTGCCTCTTCTTCTCTAGTCAGTGATTCTATTGTTCGAGTCCTAGGAAAGTATATCTTGTGCACTCTTCACATAATTGTTTCAATTTTATTCCATCATCTCCTGTCCGTCGGTACATTGCAGAAAATAATAGCTAAGCTATCTTTAACATTGGGTGGTTCAAAGGTCAGTTTATCCTCTCAACTTCTCTCCAGAATGCTTTGAAAATTCAGCTTCTGCATGAGGCCTGGCATAACTAGGCCACAACTTTGGCTAAGTTAATTCTACAAATTAATGCAAAACATTGGTTATACATCTTAATATGACATATTACTACATTATTATTATACATTTTCATTATTTCACACACCTTTAATTCTTTTAGTACAAGTTCGTATAAGTGGCTGACATACCCTGTAGGCACATTTTCAAACATGCACATTAAGTTTTCTCTACAATGAATTTCTCTATGAACTTTTATAAATCATAACATATAAGCATGTATTAATAATTTCTAATTAGCATATCTGCGTCAAAAGTCTCCTTCAGGGGAACCCAAAAAGTCCGGGTACCCCTAAAATCCCTAGGATGTTGGAAAAAAATGACGCAAATTTGGCGTGGGTAGCTTATGTGGACAAAAAGTTATGAAGGCCTAAGCATAAACTGCCCCAAATAGCCAAAAAAAAGGCTTGGCCCCTGAGGGGAAAAAGGCCTGGCACCGAAGGGGTTAACCAAATTTGTTACACATATTAATACAGAATTTCCAACAGCCTGAACATTTTCAAACCAGATTCATAAAACAATTTGTTTACCTAAACTTACCACAAGTGCCCAAAAATATAAAAATGCTAGGTTCCTCTCCAGTGGTGGAATTCTCCCCTCACTTATGGGATTTGTACACAAAGAAATTGCACCAACATTGTGAAAAGTCAGTGAAAATATATGAGCTAGAGTCAGATTATTACCCATTCCAGGGTAAGATTCCAGCAGACATTGGTGGATACAAGCAATCTTACAACTTCGTGCCTATCCTTCAACCTTTGTCAGGTAATTTCCTTAGTCTTGAAGGGATGTTTTTTTTTTGGGTGGAAGTGGAGATAGAATACTGTCTAAAGTGAAAGGGGGTGAGGGAAGATACTTACGCATAGGGAAAATGTTTTTGTCAGGACGAAAAGGAAAAAAATAGTTTTTTAATGTACTTGGCGTCACATGTGCTTGTGCAGAAAGGCAAAACATATTACACTTCCACATGCAAAAATGGTTATGTATGTGAGGCATCTGGCAATCAGTGACAGTTGCCTATTTTCAGGAATACTCCTGAGATTGTTTGTGATTTAAAAAAAATGGCAGAAACTGTAGGTCTATGTTTTTACTTTTTACCTGAATGTTTGTGAATGTTCACTTCTAGTGTAAATGATGCAGAAAATTGCATTAGCAGGATTAAACTTTTTCTCCGTAGGGGAAGGCTCTCATTTCTGGCTTGTGGCGGGATTGATATTGCTTGTGTTTCTAGGGTGACAATCAAACTATAAGATAAATGTGAGTATGATCATCAAGATTTGTTTATCTACTTTTGCATGCCGGCCAACCAATAAACAACCACATTTGATTTCCTATTCCAATATAAGTAAATGCTGAAACTCACCATATTGATTGTTTTTTCTCAATTCTTATGCACATTTATATAATTTCAAATTGCACATCATTTACATGACTGTCATTTACATAAGATGTTTGCATGGATTAATTATGCTTGGTTATGATACAAATGTGTTTATTTAAATTGGAACAAATGCCATAAATTGGTCTGACCATTGGTCAGGCAAAATCTGAAAACTGTGGAATGTGGTGATTATCCTGGGATGGGGTATTTACAAGGTGTGGCATCTACCTCCTTTACTAAAGGCCTCATTACCAGTTTTTGGTGGTCCATGGACTGCAATGGTGGCAGTGTTGGTCCAGCCGCCGTCGGGTTGGTGGTCAGACTACCGTATTATGAGTCATGCGGGCCTATGGAGCAAAGACTGCAGTGGTTCCATCTGTACAGTCATGCAGCACAGACCGCCGCAGTCACGAGGCAGCACAAAAACGCCTGTGGAGACAGTGTTTCCACCAGACACATTATGAGGTTGCACAACACTAATGTGACAGTGGCGGTCTAACCACCATGTCTCAGCAGAGTATAAAGGGAGAAACTCACCTTCAGGCAGCCTTACACATCCTGTGCCATCATGGAGTCCATCACACACGTCCTGCTGATGCTTCTGCACATCAAAGGTGTGCAAAA
The DNA here is from genome assembly GCF_031143425.1 of Pleurodeles waltl. Taxonomy (NCBI): domain Eukaryota; kingdom Metazoa; phylum Chordata; class Amphibia; order Caudata; family Salamandridae; genus Pleurodeles; species Pleurodeles waltl. Next base: position 1,217,395,442 of record NC_090444.1, on the reverse strand, counting down.
TCCACATCGCCGTAGTTGCAACCGAACGTAAGTACACACACCTAGCTGTGTCATTACGATCAACAACAGATCGTTACACCGTCATCCACATCATATGGGGGTCATGCTACGGGCATCAACTACATGTCATTGTGCTACAGTTCAGAATCATTCACAAAGATGGACACAGTCACAAACTGCCCCCTTTGGGCAAGTCACTAACATGGCACAGCAACACTACACAAAAACACATGCGTGCTAATCTCCTGCACAAGGACAGTGAAGTGTGCACAACATTGTGTCACACAACAACAAAACAAAACACCAACATCACCTCTGCAACTACAACCCACACACTCACATTGTGCCAATGCCATGAACTGCCATCACATTCAACACACATATGTATGGATGTGTCATGGAACACAAACCCCACTCCGATTAAACAGTCCAGCAATGGACACATGCATCACCCACATTGCAACACAATGGAAGGACAACGGAATGCACAGTGGTCACAGAGACAAATATACAAAGCTCACTATGAAAACAATACCTGCACAATAGGCATGGGGGCATCAGAAGCACTCAGGGAAGGATGCTGCACTGGGACAAATCACACTGTGCACACACCCATAAATCAACATTTGCACAGGAACTGGCCCGACATTTATCTTAGGGACAGATAATACTGAAGTGAAGCAACATGCCATTATGCACAGTTTTGAAGTGCAAGTCAACAAAGCAAACACAACACCAACTACATGGGACATACATCTGCATGAAGTAGCTGCAAGGTACACACAGCTAAATTGACACATGCACAGTGAAATGCAAACAGAGGTAGCACAATTGAACACCCTTCATATCTGCACTATGACAACCCAAGCTGCCACACATGAGATGAATCTACAATCCAAATCAGAGGACAAGTCTAACACCATACATGCTCACATTGTACAACACAACACGAAATACTTATCATACCAAACAGAGCACAATGGTAGGATACCACAATTGCATTTACACCAACATATCTATACAGTCAACGGCTACATTCGTCCCGGGTGACACCAGCACTGCCCACAAAGTCAGCTTTTGCTATCAACAGCAAATGGATCTGCAAGCAGGCCTAAACACACACAACTGTAGGCCGACAACACAAGTTAATCAAGAACAACATAGAGGTAGAAAAGGAATTGCAGGACAAATGTGTAGCCAAAAAAGGCAACTATTTGGATTTAATATTAGTCATTCATAGCACAGTATTGTGCCAACACCCGGCTCTTATTACTGCCAGGGAACCTCCACGGGAAGGGGCACCAAGTGGGCGGGCAGGCAACTTAGGGATCATCCTTGGGGGATGTCTCAGATTTGGGACGGTGGGTTTGGGCTTGGGAGGGATGGATTGCTTCTTTGGAAGGGTGGGCTTCCTCTTGGGGGACTGGAGATAGAAGGGATGGGTTGAGCGGTGGGCCGGGTCTCTTGGGTTTGAGACAAGGGTGGAGGCAACAAAGGAAAGGGCAAGGTCAAATAAAAAAACTTTCTTAGTAACACAGGAATGATCAGCAGAAGGGGTGGGGATTTGAAGGTCGAGGGAGTGGTTGTTTGCTGTGTTGGTGTGGATGTCTTGGGTGTATGCGTGTGTGAGGTATGCTCATGTGTGGGTGGTACCTGTTGTGTGTGTGAGTGTGGGCATTTGCGTTTCTTGGCAGCTGAGAGGTGTATTAGCTGGGTGATGGAGTGGTGGATGTGTGTTTCTGTTGGAGTGGTATCTGCTGGTATGCTGTATATGGTGGATCTGTGTGTGTCTATTGGGGTGGTGTCTGCAGGTATGGTAGATGTGGTAAATGTCTGTGTGTCTATTGGGGTGGTGTCTGTGGGTTTGTGGATTTGGTGGGTGTGTCAAGTGGCGGCTGATGTGTGTGTGTCTGTTGATTGCTTGTGTGCCGGTGTGTGTTTTGTGGTGTTTGTGTTTTTGTGTGCTGCTCTTGTCTGTTGAGGTGGGTACATGCAGATCGGTCTGTGTGCTTGGGATAGTTAGGGGAATGGGGATATGGATTGGGAAGAGGGAGGCGGAGAGGGGGAGAAAGGTGTGGGGGTGACTGGCTGCTGTCAGTGAGGAGGCCAGAGCCTGAAAAGAACTCTGTAGGCCAGACATTGCACTATGAATGCCTTACAGGAATACATTTGTGTGCTGCAGTTGACCTGCCATTCAATGAATGGCATTCACAATGGCAGTCTGACTGACAGAGATACTCCTCAGGAGGTCAATAACCTCCACACTTAGGGCAACAGGAGTAAAAGGGTCTGGAGCAGAGGTGCCTCCAGCAAAGGAAGTGTCCACCCTCTTAGGTGCGTGTGCTTGGCCAACTGAGTAGAGATAGAACTGGGGGTGGTAGACAAAGATGATACAGGAATACGTCTCAATGGGTCAGCCACCACTAGGAACTGGCCACTTGATTAGAAATCTGATGACAGGGATGTAGATTCGGTCTCCCCGTGGCACTAACTCATCCTCCAAACCACTGGGTCCCTCTGTGTCACTGGTGCCTTGACCCGATGTCGAGTGGCTGGATGCTTCCCCTCTGGGCTGTGCCCTGTCTCCTTTGCTTCCCTGGGCTGATGTTGTAAATACAAGGTGAAATAGGGTCATCACATGTTCATGATCAAACTTGAACAACAGTTGTGATTAGCAAACATTACCAGGATATCAAGTAGGCCCCAGCAACAAACTCAGCCTAATTGGTCCATGCGTGTGACATACCATATGCATGCATGACATCTGAACTATCAACAGTTGCCCACAGAAAAATCTGGATCTCACACCACTACTATTGCATGGCTGAAGTTGTACAATAACAATAATCATTGAGCAAGTAGGAGACCACATCACCTTCAATGATTTTGCCTCAAGGAGCAAACAACACTTACCTGTTGTCATACAATAGTAGGACAATGCCAACTCCATTTCCACAGATCCCACGCAAAGTCATGCAGACATCTATTTGTCACATACACAATAACACAACATGAAGAACCGATGCTCCCAGAGCATATTATTTTGCTGACTACAGTAAAATAGCCTGGAGAGAGTGACATGGAAATACTTGTGTCACACTGGAAACCTCCACAATGCACACTTCACCAAGTGAATTTTGTCCCAATGGAGTCAAGGAGGTAGTCCTAATGTTGCTCAGATAAGCCACACATTTATCATGGAAATGAACACTATAGCCAAAATGTGCGAAATGTCAGGGAAATATGTCTCTAAAATCCAAAACACAATGAGTCAGCAAATCCCAGGGAAATCACCACTAATGTCTGGCACTCCTTGCAATGATGTACTCTGAGTGCATCATTAGACACCATTAGTCCTTTGGATGTTGGAGAGACCCAGAGATTTGCAAGTCCATGTACAAGGCACTCAATATGTTGTCCAACGAAAGGCCATATCATTGTCTCCATGTTGGTCATGCAAACCCAGATATCTGTGGATGAATGCTTGTACACAACCACATGTGATTGCAACATAACTGCAAGTCATTCCATGGTGCATGCCAACAGTCAGGTACAAACCTTCCCCATTTTACATGTGCAAAGCATTTTACTTTATGATTCTATATCAATGACATAGAAATTCACATTGTGTGTAAAAACTCTAGGTCTACCCTCCATGTCCCTCATTACTACTGCACTTGTACATGCCAAATGACATGCTATGATGGGTGAGGGTATGTGTCAGTCAACGATCATTGGTGATACACCCTTGCCTGTGGCACCACATGAAATGTACCCCCATTGGGTGAGACTCTTGAAATGCCAAGTGAGGACGACAGAGGTGAAGAGGATGGAGCGGACTTGCTGAAAGATCTCATCAAAAGGTACTTTTCATGAGTGTAAGTATGTCATGTGATGTATTGACTGTGAGTGTACAACGAACTGTAGTTGTGAGAATGTGCAAAGTTTATTGTTTTAAGAACAGCTAGAGAGCTGATGATCTACAATATTCAACCAAGGCTGCTTGATGAGATAGCTTTTGACATATCCCCATCTAGGTGATGTTACTTTGTTAATGCCAGTTTCATTGCAACGTACTTTGTTTTCCAGTTGCTTGCTATGTGATTTGTGTCATAGGTATGTATTCAAGTCCATACTCCTTGTTCTGTCTTTGTACAGGTACATTCACCATGACATCTTCATGTGGGCTTTACAGAGTTGTGACATTGGCAGGTTTCTGATGCTGTAACTATCACCCAATCATGACCATGGTGGAAAGAGCTCCAAAAGACAGCCAATGTACCGCACTGACCACCAGGGTGGAAACAACAGCCGCCACAGCCAGACGGATGTCAATGTTATGCCCACCATATTATGACCTAGGAAACCGCTACCTTTTCCGGGGCGCTACCAATGAAATCAAAAGCCTGGTGGAAACACTGCACAGAAGGGAACGGACTCACCATTGGAGACACAGGGAACAACCACACCGCCATGTAGCCTGAACTGCATGTCTTTCCCATGATCTTCTAAGTTCTTCTCCACCACTGACACAAACGCTGGCGAAGACAATGAAGGTGAGTACAGCTGCCTAGCACATAAGGGAGGCAGGTAAACGAGTGACACACACACATGCACAACACAAACCCCCCCAACACCATACACACAATCAGCTGCAGTACTAAAACATATTTACCCCGTAGCTCGGATGAATAATGCAAGGACAAAACATTTTTGGAAAAGTGAATGTAATGAGATCAACACATCAGGGTAAATAAGTGAGGCAAGATTATAGATATATACATATGTACATAAAAAGGGACACAATGTACGATGTCGACATGGCCACAGGCCAAAATCCAAGGCCACACATGGCACCAGCCTCAACACAGAGAGAACACTGCAGGGGCATCATTTGGGATATAGGCAGGCACCTCAGGGGGATTGGAGACAGGGAGCACCTCAGCCGGATTATGGAACAAGACCACTGGTTCTGGAGGAGGCAACATGCCCTGTGCTTGGTTCTGGGAAGTGCAAGACCACAGTCTCTCAGATGGGTGACTTGCCTAGATGCCCTGGCGGGGGCAGCATGCCCTGTGCTTGGTCCTGGGGAGTGCAAGGCCACAGTCTCTCAAGTGGGTGACTTGCCCACATGCACTGGAGGGGACAACATGCACTGTGCTTGGTCCTGGGGAGTGCAAGGCAACAGTCTCTCAAGTGGGTGACTTGCCCACTGGCTCTGAAGGGGGCAACATGCCCTGTGCTCTTGATCCTGGGGAGGATGGGGTCGGTGGGAGTCTTACCCACTGGCTCTGGAGGGGGCATTATGCCCTGTCCTCTTGATCCTGGGGAGGCTGGGGTAGGTGGGTGACTTACCCACTGGTTCTGGAGTGGGCATTGTGCCTTGTGCTCTTGATCCTGGAGAGGCTGGGGTCGGTGGGTGTCTCACCCACTGGTTCTGGAGGGGGAATCATCCCCTGTGCTCTTGATCCTGGGGAGTGCAAGGTCACAGTCTCTCAGGTGGGCAGACCACACAGCAGCCAATGGAGGCAGGATTATATGCCATCCTCTGGCGGTGACGGCTGCTCAATGGTGGTGGTGCTGCTGCTGGTGGGGGGAGGCTCCTGCCCATCCCCTGCAGCCTCGGACGGCTGCCCACTGGAGGTGGTGGTGGAGCGGCTGCTGGTGGGGGGGCGCTCCAGCCCATCTCCTGCATCCTCGGACGGCTGCCCACTGGAGGTGGTGGTACTGCTGATGCTGTTGGGGAGAGGCTCCAGTCCATCCTCTGCAGCCTTGGATGGCTGCCCACTGGAGGTGGTGGTGCTGCTGCTGCTGGTGGGGGGAGGCTCCAGCCCACCCCTGCAGCCTAGGACGGCTGCACAACCATGGTTGGTGGTGGGGCTCCTTCAGAGTTCCTGCCCCAGGCCCCTTGCCCTTCCTGCCTGCTGGCGCTAGCTCCTTGGTCTTCCTCGCAGCTGGGGCAGGCTCCTTAGTCTTCCTGGCAGCAGCTGGGGCAGGCTCCTTTTTCTTCCTGGCAGCAGTTGGGGCAGGCTCCTTTGTCTTCCTGGCAGCAGTTGAGGCAGGCTCCTTTCCCTTCAGGCTGCCTGGTGCAAGCTCCTTCACCCTCAGGACATGTGCCCTGGATCCTTTCTCACCACGAGTGGGTGTGGCGACTACTGGGCATGTGGACTGGGTGGCTGAGGTGCTTGGCTGAGTTTTTCCACCCTGGCCAGACGTGCAGGATGGGTGGGGTAGGGGTAGGAAAGTGGTCAATGGTGGATAGGAAAAGTTTTTTAGGGACTTTGGGGTGGGAAGAGGGAGAAGGTTTGGCAGTGGAGGAAGAGGGAGTGGTTGTAGGAGGTGTTAGTTTGCTGATTTTGGATGCATGGGCTGTGTTCTATTGATGGTGGATGGCCGTTGGGTATCCGAGTACTTGCGTTTGTGTACCTTGGGAGGGGGGGACAGACACAGTGGGAGAGGACAAAGAGGACGTGTGCATGGCTGTTGTGGAGGTGTCTGCCAGTGAGGTGTGTGTTCTGCTAGGTGTGGTGGTGATGCTGGTAGTGGATGAGGATGTAGTGCATGCAGGTGTGAATGTAGACGGAACTGGGAGGGAGGTGGAGGAGGAGGAGGAAGAGGAGACAGTGGAAATAGTGGATGTTGATATGTCTGCATCTGGATGGTGCTTGTGTTTGCCTGTGTCACTCCTGTGTGTTGTCTTGTGTGCATGCTCGTCTGCCTGTCTGCTTGGGATAGGTTGGGGTTGAGGGGAATGGGATTGAGAAAAGGAAGTTGGAGGGGGGAGTGTGGAACAGGGACCATGGCTGCCATCAGAGAGGAGGCCAGAGCCTGGATCGATCTCTGTTTGGCCGCCATGTCAGTGTGAAAGCCCTCCAGGAATTAATTAGTCTGTTGCATCTGGGCTGCCAGCCCCGGGATGCCGTTCACAATGGTTGACTGCACTTCAGAGATGGATCTCAGGAGGTCAATAGCCTCCTTACTCAGGGCAGCAGGGCTCACTGGGACAGGACCTGATGTGACAGGGGCGAAGGAGATGCCCACCCTCCTGGGTGAGCGGGCACAGGCAACTCGATGAGGGGCTGCTGGGAGGGCGGTGCTGGTACAGGGATGGAGGCTGTAACTGTAGCTGGGGGGGTCACAGAGGTGTCCGCTACCACCAGGGAGCTTCCTTCGGAGGAGGTATCTGTGTCAGAACTGTCCCCTCCAGTTCCCACCCTGGTGCTCCCCTCGCCCTCCATCCCACTGATGCCCTCAGCGCCGGTGGACTTCGCATCCTGGGTACTGTGGGATGCAACTCCCTCCGTCGCCGGTGCCTCTGCTCCTCCACCAGATGATGCTACTGCACATAAGGGCAGGGTGACAAAACAAAAAGGTGGGAAGACAAAGGATACACTTGGTCAATGGCTGCACCAACACCACTGTTGGCATACCCAGCACACTCACACGCAAGGAACAGCACTATGCATTGCACTACCAGTGATATTGCTAGCCACCAAGGCATGGGAGGGGAACACACCGGCAAATCCAGCACACCTGGGACCCACGCATCCTTGACCAGTAGTGGATGCCTACGAGCTAGGTAGCAGAATTATTCCTTCAGAACCCTTGCCACCAGGGGATCTACGCTGCCATGTCAGGCCTGGCCTAGGGGAACCCACTGACACACATTCCCCACCCGGATACCCCCATACCATGCGTATGTTGTAATGATGGGCACTATACTCACCCCCTTGTGGCTGCTGTGATGCCCTCAAGTGCCCATCCAGCTCAGGATAGGCCACCACTAGTATGTGGGCCATCAGGGGGGTCAGGGTTCAACCAACACCCCTTCCTCATTGGTAGGCCATCCCCAGCTGGGCCTCCGCCATCTTCTGTGTCCAGCGTCTCAGTCCTCCCACCGTTTGCGACAGTGGATGCTCAACCTGTCATAGACCCCCAGGGTCTGCACCTCCTTGGCGATGGCATGCCATATACCCTTCTTTTGATGGGCACTGACCTGCAGAGGCAATACACACAGGAAAATTTAATTACACAAAGAGTTCTACCTGTTACACATATGGCCTACCATACCTGTTTCCATCACCATTGGCACACACATGGCCCAGTACACAACATGTACACCCCCCAGAGGACATCCACCCACCCCCCTTACACGAGGCCTTCACACACACCCCTCCATGTATTCCTGCCACATGCATCGTGCCCACAATGTACTCACCTGTTGGTCTGGAGACCCATACAGCAGCCCGTACTGGGGTAGAACCCCATCCACCAGTCTCTCTAACTCCTCCGAAGTGAAGCCTGGGGCCCTTTCTCTAGTCACATGGGCCATGGTAGGTTCCAGACACAGTTCACAGCAGCACATGCAGTGTAGGTCCTCTCCTGTGGAAGATCAGTTTGCAAGTGAGGGATCAGATAGAAAATGGCTGTCACGTCCGCTGCGGTGCATACCGTCACCGCCTGCATAGATCACCATTGGCTACTGTAACCCATAGGGCCCAATGTTAACCAATGAGGAGTTGCATGACATTTCTCGACCGCCTCCTGCAACGGCACCCAACGTCAGCGGAATTACCTCACTTCCACCTGTCCCTCCACCCAGGACAGACGGATGCCATTTCAGGGGGGGGGCAGGCCCTGGAAAACTGCGGCGTCCCTGGTGAAATTAGGAGATACTGGACAAATCATACTGGCCCATTACAAGTTAACAGCATGCAAAGTTCTGTTGTATCTCCAGTGTTCAGTTTGTGACTGGCTCCTCACTCTTTTGCCTCATAGATTCCTACTGCTGCGGATGAATAGGAGATGGAGACATAATCCGGTGTACAGACCCCTTGTGGACTTGGCAACACTGGAGGACAGGCACATAATACTCACCTATAGACTTGACAGGGCCACAATCACAGAGCTGTGTGCCCAATTGGAACCTGACCAGATATCTGCTATCCGTCACCCCACTGGGATCCCCCCTCTTGTGCAAGTTCTATCAGTGCTCCATTTCCTGCCAAATGGTTCTTTCCAAGTGACAGTGGGCTTGGCAGCAGGAATGTCACTGCCAATGTTCTCAAGCGTGCTGACAAGAGTGCTGTCTGCCCTGATTAAACTCATGTGCAGCTACATTGTTTTCCCCCAGGTTGAAGATTTGGCCACAGTGCAGGCAGAGTCCAATGCAATGGAACATATCCCCAACATAATTGGGGTGATTGATGGAACACAGATTGCATTCCCCCCCGTCAGAATGAACAGGTGTTCAGCAATCGGAAGAGTTTCCACTCTTTGCATGTACAGATGGTGTGCTTGGTGCACCAGTACATTTCACAAATCAATGCTAAGTATCCTGGGTTGGTGAATGATGGCTTTGTTCTGAGGAATAGTAGCATCCCAAATGTGATGGGCCAACTACAGAGGCACAGGGTGTGGTTAATATGTGAGTTCTGGTTCCCACCCAGTAGATGTTGGTGTATGGGTATGCTGGGGGCCATATAGGATAGTGTGTGGCTAAGTGTTGTCCCTCAATATTTGCAGATGACTCTGGTTACCCAAATCTATCATGGCTGCTGACCCCTGTGAGGAATGACAGGACAAGGGCAGAAGAACGTTATAATGAAGCCCATGGGTGAACCAGAAGGATATTTGAAAGGACCTTTGGCCTACTGAAGGCCAGGTTCCGGTGCCTCCATCTGACAGGTGGATCCCTGTGCTACTCACCCAAGAAGGTCTGCCAGATAGTGGTGGCATGCTGCATGTGCATAACCTGGCCATAAGATGCCATCTCCCATTCCTGCAGGAGGAGGAGGCTGGAGATGCCTGTGTGCCAGCAGTGGACCCTGTGGACAGTGAGGATGAGGAGGCAGAGGATGAGGACAACAGAACATCAATGATCAGACAATACTTTCACTGACACACAGGTAGGACAGTGTTACTTCACATTTCAATGACATTTGTTTGAATTTCTGTGGCACTGGCATGGTGATCTGTGCCCACTTACTGTTCCCTCTGGCAATTCATTTTGCAGATGTTGGTGACCTCACATACACTCCTGGTGTGATCACTGCAGCCAGCTACAGGTCATTAATCTATGTTCATTTTCTGTACATTTGAATTGCAATGTTTGAACCTTTTTAATGAATACATAATTGATATATATGACATACTCCAAACTTTTTTTTTTTTCCCAAGGGTGTTTATTGAAGTGTTAAAATACAGAGGGGCAAGTGTAATAGGATGTGGTGATGATGGAGGAAAGTCCAGGGTATTGTTCCGGTCTGTTTGTAGAACAGGTGCATTGTCCAAGGGGACATAGGAAGAGGAGCAATGGCAGTTCAAGGTGGACAGGGTGACAGATTAGGACACAAGGGTGACAATCAGGAGAGTCTCACTTCCTGGTGGGGTCTTGGCAAGTGTCTCTGGCTTCTGTTTGGATCACAGGGAACATTTACTGGGTGGTTCTCCTTCTGCAGGGGGTGGGGTGCTGGTGGCCTGTGAGTCCTGTGGTGGGGCCTCCTGTCCACCGGCGGCAGTGGAGGTGGAAGGCTGTTCAGATGTCTGGCTAGTGGCAGGGGCCCACTGTTGTGTGACTGCCTCCCTCATAATATTGGCCATGTCTGCCAGCACCCCTGCTATGGAGATCAGGGTGTTGTTGATGGCCTGCAAGTCCTCCCTGATCCCCTGGTACTGTCCCTCCTGCAGCCGCCTGTTCTCCTGCACATTGTCCAGGATCTGGCCCATCATGTCCTCAGAATGTTGATAGGCTCCGAGGATCTCTGCAAGTGCCTCCTGGAGAGTCGGTTCCCTGGGCCTGTCTTCCCCTTGGTGCACAGCACTCCTCCCAGATTCCCTGTTAGCCTGTGCATCTGTCCCCTGAACCTTGTGTCCACTGCCACTGACCCCAGGTCCCTGATTTTCTTGGGTATGAGGTGTGGCCTGGGGTCCCTGTAGAGGTGGACACACTGCTGATTGACATGTCCTGGGGATAGAGGTGTGGGTACGCTGGGTGGGTGCTGTGGTGGTGTTTCCTGATGGGGAGGCTCTGTGGTGGTGTATGACTGAGCCTGGGTAACCGACTGTCCAGAGGTCCCTGATGGTCCAGGTTGGTCATCCAGATCCTGAAGACCAGAGTTGCTGTCATCACTGTGGGCCTCTTCAGTTGGGGGACTGGATATTGCTGGCACCTCTTCTCCGCTGACATTGGCTAGGGTATCTGTGGGAATGTAAATGATGTGTTATGGTATCTGTGTCTAACATATTGTGAATTTGTGTCTTGCCCTCTTTGGTTGTATTTACCCTGGCAGCTTTCACTTGTGTATGTTGGTGTATGGTGGGATGATTAGTTCTCTATAGTGTGCATGCTTTAGTGATGAGTGTCCATGAAGAGCTGTGAGGGGTGTCCATGCATTGGTACAGCATGCAGGGCTTGGCATTGGGATGAGTGAGATGTGATGGTGGGATGTGTGGGAAGTGGTGGAGTGATGGGAGTGAGGGTGAGGGTGGGGGTATGTGATGGCATGCAGGTAGGGGGTAATAGAAGTAGAGAGTTGACTTACCAGATACCAGACCTCTTCCTACTCCGGCCAGGCCCTCAGGATGCAGGATTGCCAAGACTTGCTCTTCCCATGCTGTTAGTTGTGGGGGAGGAGGTAGGGGTCCACTGCCAGTCCTCTGTAGAGCAAGCTGGTGTCTTGCTGCAATGGAACACACCTTCCCCCGTAGGTCGTCTACCTCTTCCTGATGTCATCCCTAGTTCGTGGATGCTGTCCCACAGCGTTGACCCTGTCCACGATTCTCCGCCATAGCTCCATCTCCGTAGCTATCAATATCTGCTGCACCTGCATAGCTGTAGCTCTACCCTGATGATTTCCTTCACCATGACCTTTAGCTCCCCCTCTGTGAAACAGGGGTGTCTTTGTGGTACCATGGGTGTTGTGTGAGGTATGTAGGTGAGGGTATGTTGGGTAATGTGTTTGGGTGTGTGACGTGGGGTGCGTGAGTGGTGTATATGTGTGTATAGTGTCTGGCTCTGGTTGTGTCTGTGGTCTTGATATCTCTCTGTTGGCAACGCTTTGTTGTCGTAAAGGGCTGTGGGTACTGTGGGTGTGTGTTTTATAGTGGTGTGGGTGTGATATGAGTATGGGTGGCAGGTGTGTTGTTTGAATTGTCCAATGTGGTATTGTTTTGTCTGTGGATGTCCACTGTGAGCACGGTGGTATGTACCGCCAATGGTTTACCGCCGTTAAATGTCCGTCATGGTGATTCGTGAGCCGTAATGTAGTGGGAGTTGTTCTGTTGGCGTAACTGTGTGGGTTTAGATACCGCCAGTTTATCACTGACCTTTGGTGTGGCGGATTTGTATATGTTGCTAAATACTGTCGGATTGGTGTATGTGTGTCATAATATGGTGTACGGATATCCTCGGCGGTGGCAGTCAGCATGGCGGTAAGTGGTATATATCACCAATGTCATAATAACGGCCACAGTGTTTGGGTGAAAGTCCAGAAGTGCCCATTGGACTTGTTTTGTGTGTTGTGGTGGTCGATTGCATCATGTGTGTTATCATGTGGGTATGAAATATGTAGTCATAGATTGCAACAAAGTCATACTATCTTCACATTGGGTACACACTTTTTGTATGTCTAGTATGTAGGTGTAAATATGTTACATCATTGCAGGCCACAGTAACTGTGCCACAACACTGACATATGTTTGTATCATGACACCAGATGGGATGGGAACTGGATTAAGATGGGCCTGTGATCAGGGGCTGTTGTACTGCCATCAGTCTCTATCTTGGATTATGTGATGTTGGATTACTTTGGTGTGGTATGTGACAAGGCTCAATCAATCTGGTGACATCATCCACTTTAATGTTTGCCTATTCTACAGGACAATGTCTGACAGATCGCTTCCTTTCGTGGTCTGGGGGCATTACCTTGGAATATGTACTTTGACTCAGTATAGTCACACATTTTTTAGTATAAACATCTAGGCATATAGACAGCCTTTGTGCTATACCCTGAAATACAACTTTTGGTTTACCCAGACACTTGCACTAATGTGTTTGTGTGCAATGGTTGTGATCCTGAGCTGGACACTGTGTACCTGTAACATATTCATGCTTGCACAAGTAGCTTGTGTCACATAGTTCACATGGTCTTAAATCTCTTTATAGCTAAATTTTTAAATTATGCAAGCAGACAATGAGTTTACATTGGGTGCATTTATTCCATTGTAAATTCAGAAAGGAAATTGTTGACAAAAAGGAACAAAAAAGAAAAGTGAAGGTGTCAGTCACCATGAATGAAATCTTTAGAGCAGATGCCAAACCACTGGGAGTCCAAAGTCCAGAGTACTCCTCCCATTGAAATGTTAGGTTGATGAGGATTAGTCAACAGAGTGAATATGTGGCACACAAAGGAGGTCCTGATGTCCCTCAGTACCCCTGCCAGGGAGGCCATGTTGGTCTTGTGGGTCTCCATCTGGTCTTGCATGTCCCTGTGTATTTGCATCTGTAGCGGCTTCATTTCCTGAAGTTCGGTGAAGACCTGGCCCATCTTTCCTTGTTACTCCTAGTAGACCCCACAAGACGTGGCTGGTGGTGTCCTGGCCAGGAGCAGCCCCAGTGGCCTCACCCCGCTGGGCCACAGTACCCCTCTCATGCACCCTACCCCCACAGGCCTATGCCCTTGCCACAGAGTGCCCTCTCCTACTAAGTCCTGGACCTTCATTGTCTGAAATTTTATGCTGCAACTCAGGATCCAGAACTGGGGAAAAAATCAAGAACAGTGTCCCAGACTGGGGGGAACAAGATGTTAGACAATGTGCTTGGTACACAGGTTGGGAGGGAATGGCTTTCTGTGGTATTGAGGCAACTGGGCTGGGAGGTGCTGATGTGGGCACAGTAAGACTCACTGTTGCCATCTGACCAGTTTGCCCCGATGGGCCAGAACTGTCCTCCACATCCAGACCTTCAGGAGTGTCTCCTTCACTGAGGGCTTCATCCAGGGGGGTAGTGGCAGTCTCTTCTGTGGCCACCGTGGGCCCAGTGGCAGCTCGACCTGTTGATGTGAAGAATACAATATTACTGGTTGTATTGTGACATCTACCTCAAACAATTTGGTGTTACAGTAAGTACATACCATGTACAAAGTTAGGGTACAGTTAATATTATTGTGCCAACTAGCCATGCCATTGGTTGTATTGACATGACATTTGTGGAGCATGCCAGATCTTTTTGACTGAAGCTTCTGCTGAAATATACAGGTCATGAACTCTTGGGAGGATGGACTGAGAATGACATCTTGACACCAGTACAGGCATAACAGTGGCTAGGCAAGATATGGCTTTGACCATTTTAAGGCCTAGTTTAGTGTGATGCAGGCAGACCCAGGACTTTGTTGTACATGTGACTGGAGTCATCATGTGCATAGTGCAGTGTAAATGTGTGTGTCTGCTGCTACCAATCTGGTGATACACTGGGTAAGGTGTCATTCCTATTCTCAATAGTTTCATCTTGTGTTGGCAGGTCAAGATGGAGCTAGGTAGACAGGCACATCTCTGAGTTGGACATGATCTGTATATTGGTCACTCCCAGGTGAGTAACCTTCAATTCAGAATTAGCAAGCAAGGGTCTTTGGACAAGTGACCACTGGTCTGGTGTTTGGAGTTAGGGAACAGTGCCTCCTGGGCTTTGCAGTCATGGTATTCTCTATACTATATACACTTGATAAATATTATCCTCCCAGATGAGTAAACTTCATTTGAGAGTTGACTAATAAAAGAATTTGGACAAGTGAACACTGAACTTATGTTTGGAGTTAGAGAAACTGTGCCTATTGGGCTTGACATTCAGGTCATTACATCTACTTCCAAACACTATACATTGGTATCCTCCCAGGTGAGTAAACCTCAATTGCGAGTTAACATACAAAAAAGGGTATTTGGGCAAGTTTACACTGGGCTTGTATTTGGGGTTACAGAAACAGAGCCTCCTGGCTTTAGCAGCCATATCACTCCCTCTACTTTACACACTTGATAAATGTTAACCCCCAAGGTGAGTACACTTTATCTGTGAGTTACCAAATAGGAGTCTTTGGAGAAGAGAACACTGGGCTGGTGAGAGGAGTACCATTAACAGAGCCTCCTGGACTTAGCAGTCATATCATTCCCTGTACTATACATACTGTAGAAATGGTGCCCCCGGTGGGTATACTTCTTTTGGGAGTTGACAAAAAGGGGAATATAGACAAGTGACCAATGCTCTGGAGTTTTGAGTTACAGAGTGTGATAGGATTTGCAGTCAGGTACTCTCTAGTACACACACAATATAAATGGTATCCTCCCAGATGTGTACACTTCAATGGAGAGTTTACAAATAAGGGTATTTGGGTAACTGGCCACTGGGCTGATTCTGAAGTTACTGAAACTGTGCCTCCTGGAAGTTGCAGTCATGTCACTCTCTTTACCACACACAGTATACAAATGTTAACCCTCCCCCAGGTGAGTTCACTTCAATTGATAATTGTGAAATAGATCTATTGGGGTATGTGCCCACTATGCTGGTGGATGGAGTTACAGAAACAGGGCCTCCTGTGACTTGCAGTCCGATCACTCTCTCTACTACACACACTTGACCAATGATCTCCCCCTGGTGAGATCACTTCAATTGAGAGCTCACTAAAATATGTATGGTATCATATGACCACTGTGCTAGTGTTTGTAGTTACACAAATAATGCCTCCTGGGAGTTGTAATCATGTCAGTGCCTGTACTACACACACTTGAGAAATATTATCTCACCAGGTGAGTACCCTTAAATTGATATTTAACAAACAGGATTATTTGGACAAATGAACACTGATCTGATGTTTGGAGGTATAGAATCAGTGCCTTCTGGGAGTTGCAGTCATGTCAATCCCTGTACTACACATACTATACAAATATTATCTCCCCAGGTGAGTATACTTCATTTGAGAGTTGTCAAATAGAGGTCTTAGGACAGGTGAACAATGGGCTGGTGAGCAGAGTAACCATAAAAGTGGCAAAAGCTGAGCTATGATCATACATGACATTGCATTTTGGTGAAATTTTTAGTGTTGTGACTTACCAGACTCCACTCCTCCAGGTATTCTGTCAAGCACTCAGGATGCAGGATGGCCAAGACCTTCTCCTCCCAGGGATGGAGTTGCAATGTGGGAGTGGGAGTGCCACTACTGATCGATCTTGGCCTGAAGCTGGTGTCCGGAGACCAGGGAATGGACCTTGCCCCTGAGGTCTTTCCACCTCTTC
Organism: Pleurodeles waltl; assembly: GCF_031143425.1. Taxonomy (NCBI): domain Eukaryota; kingdom Metazoa; phylum Chordata; class Amphibia; order Caudata; family Salamandridae; genus Pleurodeles; species Pleurodeles waltl. The sequence continues at coordinate 1,217,379,161 of NC_090444.1, read as the reverse complement.
TTGATGTCCTCTCTTGTACGCAGGGTGCTGCCTACAGCATTCACTCTTTCAACAATCCTGTACCACATTTTGATTTTCTTACTGATGGGAGTATGCTGGACTTGTGGCCCAAACATTTGGGCTCTACTCTTATGATTTCATCTAACATGACTCTAAACTCATTTTCTGAAAAGCGGGGACTCTTTAAATGTGACATGATGGAGAAAAAAAACTATGGGTGACACTAATTTACTAAACAGGGTAAGTGCAAAAGGGTGTGAATGTACACAAATGTGTGCAGGGTGTTCTTTGCAGTTGTGTTCACTGTGGCAATGTGTATCAGCTTTTTTTCATATTCTTCCAATGTGCAGTTGTCTATTACTTTACTGACCACAGACCGCCATTGGTCGGACCGCCATTGGCTGACCACCATGGGTGTCCACCACACTGACTGTGTGCTTGTAATCAGGTTGGTGGTTGGTTGCGGTGCTGTCGACGCTGGAGGTTGGACCGCCTATATCCAGGCTGCTGCGTTGCTGGCTGTCTGCCTTTTTTGCTTTGCAGTCAGCGGTCCTCCCTGTATTATTCGAAATAGGTCGATCCTTTCAGGACCGCAGTCCAGCCACCAAACTCATAATGAGGCCCTAAGTTTTCAGCAATAAAACGAGGCATAGCATGCAGAATCAGTATTTAACACATCACACATGCTTTTCCTAATCCCTGGGCAGTTGCACCAAAATAACTTCCTGAGTTTTCTTCTGACAGAATTTTTCAGTTAGTAGTGGACTCAGGGCCAGATGTCTCAAAGGGTTTTACCCATTCTGTGTCTATGGGAAAATGTATTTGTACATTTGGTCATCGGTGATTTAGCAGAGTGACCTGATCAAATGAATTATTTAACTGGTGTTCAAAAAGTAGGGCTACTATGACAAAACCTCTTTTTTAGCTCTTTCATGAAAATACATAGAGTAGCTCATTTTAAATGATTTTACCACTATGAAAGTCTACCTGCAAAACATATAAATTGCTGGACAAATATCTCTGAATTAGTTTAGTTTAGTTCCTACAGAATATGAATAATATGTTTTGTGGAAGAGAAAGCAACTGCTAAATCCCCTATTTTTTTTATAAAATTAGGATGGGATAAAATAAAATAGTTTCTTTGAATTACCATCCCATTTTCAGAATTTTATGACTGTAATAAAGTTTCCAACATGAACATGTCAAAAATGCTTAAAGCAGAAATATTCTATGTTGCCATTTAAAGTTTGATTTACAAGATTTTACAATGCAGTTTATTTGTTACAATAAAATATAGTTGTAAATCCAAAAAAGAAAAAAAAAAACTGTTTGCGTTTCTTAGAATGCATCAAGAGCTAATACTCAGCACCGCCTGTGCCCAGCGTTGTCGAGCCTGCAAGAAGCTTGAGGCGAATTAATGAAGAAATGCTAGTGGTCATGCAAAAGAAATTATTTGCAGTTACACAATATGAAACTAAAGAAACGCAATGGACCCTGACAATAAATATATTGTCATGGTCCATAGATGTTGAATATTAAATCTGTACTTAACAATATGTACTGACCGCACAATATTTTGGTTGTCATTGTTCGTGGTATAATATACTTGTAGAGAAATATTTCTATAGTCGATAAGCTGACGTACAATATACATATCACTGTCATAGATCCTACAGTTCAACTTGTGTTTCTATGATATTGACTTGTCAAAAAGCTGCGTTTCAGCACAGTGACACAGAACATTTTTATTGTATCATTCTAGGTCTCCCCAGACTCAAGTAAAGCTGGGCAGTCCTGTTGACATATTTCCTATTGTCCTCGGAACCACAGAACTTAAATAGAATTACAAGCAGGGACGGCTCCTCTGAAATGGCGGAGGAGCGTTGCTCGCCTGGCCAAGAGCCAGGAGATGAATAATAAAAGGATATCTACACTATTGTTTTATTTTTCATCTGCTGGCTCTTATCCAGCAGTGCAGGGAGGGGCAGGGCTGGGCCATGAGAGGTGGGAGAGGGGAGGGCAAGTGAAGTGCACCTAAGTGCGCATGTGTGTTTGGCCGGCTGTCTTAGACCCCAGGGCTGTGTCTAAGCGGCTGGCCAAGCCACTCAGACCAATCCTGATGCTGCTTTCATGCGATGTTTAGCATGAAAGCAGCACAGGATTGTTGGGGAGCCTGTGCTGGTGTCCCAGTGAATGATGGGACACCAACCATCAGGAGCAGAGGAGTGTGAGGCAGCAGGAGACAACGGGAAAGGTAAGTGTTTTTGTGTTTGCTTTCCTGTCCCCTTCATCCCCGTCATCCCCCCACACACCCTCTTGACATTTGAAATGGCTGCATGTTGATTTGTCAAGTAGCTTCTTTCAGGGTTTTCTAAAGAGAGATAAAACATTGACAGTTGATTCTCTGCTACTGGCTAAGGTCCTTTTAATTATGCTGTGCTTAATTAAGTTACTAGCAAAGCTTGCTGAGCTGGGGCAGGAATGACTGAGGTGGCAATAGAACCTCTGAAAATGGCTGATAGGAGATAGCACAGACGTAGGGAAGCAAAGTGGCCACAGCCTTGGGTGGCACAGGAGAAGTAGTATAGAATGGATGCAAGCTGGGAATACAAAAATTGGGGGAGAACAGTCACAGGGAGGAGTAAGACAGGTTCTGTCAAATGGCATCTTCAGCAGTAGTCTTTCACAAAGGCTTTTTACTTCTTCCTTTCCTGTCTTCCAGATGACAACATCATGATATTTATAATCTGTATTTGGGAATTGTACTGAAAAAAAACAGAAGTGAATAACTCTCTTCGGACTTACCCAGGCATTTGCCCTGGGGGATCATAGTGTAGCATGTTATGACCTCGGTGGTGAATGTTAATCTCTGATATGGTCTATTTGAGGTATTCAACATGGAGACTGCTTTGTGTGAGGACAGACACAGGCCTATTCAGCTCCATCTACCACTCTAGCACAGAAAGAACCATCAGCCTGGGAATGAAACATAAGGATATGCAGAGCACACCTCAGCTCCCTTTGTGTGACTAGCTAGAGTGAATGCACAAACAGCCCAACTGTCATCCTGATCCAGAAGTGTATTCAGCAGACAGGCAGAGGCACAGAATGGTTAAGCAAGAAAATGCCCACTTTCTAAAAGTGGCATTTTCAAACTCACAGTTCAGAGACCTAAAACTCCATATCTCTATCTGCTCCCAATGAGAAATCACACTTGAAAGATATTTCAAGGCAATATTTCAAGGCAATCCCCATGTAACCCTATGGGAGAGATAAGCTGTGCAATAGTGAAAAACAAATTTAGCCGTATTTCAATATTAGTACATATAAAGCAAAGGGTACATGTCCTACCTTTTAATTTTACTGCAACCTGCCCACAGGTGTGACTTACATGTAGTAAAAGGGAAAGCTTTAGTCTGCCAAGCGGGTACACTGGCAATTTACAACTGCACACAGATAGGGCTACTCATGTAAGTGGAACAATCAGTGCTGCAGGCCCACTAGTAGCTTTAGATTTACAGGCCCTGGGCACACATAGTGCACTTTACTAGGTCTAACAATTTTTACCAATGATCTGAAATTAAAAGTTAATCGCCTGAAATCCTTTCTTATGTTCAGTGGGCCAAAAAATAGTAGATCTAAATTGCATGTGACAGAAGGGACCACAGTTGCTAAAGTGAACAATTTGAACTATCTAGGTATTATCTTTGACTCTAATATAAAGTGGGGCAACCTATTAAATCAAAGACCACATAACCTCTCTTTGGCAATGGAAGCAACGTTCAGGTTAGCCGAAACGTTAAGCCATAAACACATCAAAGAGATGATCCAACTATATAAAAGTAAATCTCTATCTGTGGGATCTTCAGGGGTGGAAGTGTAGGGCTACATTAATTTTAGGATCCTGCAAAGCCTAGAAAACAATTTATGTATGTAGGTTGCTTCCTGTCCCCAAGAGAGTTGCAAGTTATATCATGCACTTTCTAATTAGGTATTTCCTACATCGAGGATACCATTAAAATAGTACATTTTCTTCTCTGGCTTAAGATGTAGGCCCTCATTATGACATTGGCGGTAAATCCCACTTACCGCCGTGATAACGGCCGCCAACATAACGCCGTGGTGGCGAATATCCGTTTGTCATACTATGACACACACACACACCAATCCGACAGAATACAGCCACATACACAAATCCACCAGCCCAAAGGTCAGTGATAAACTGGCAGTCCCAACACCCATAACGTTACGCCAACAAAACAACGCCCACCAGATTATGACTCACGAATCACCACGGCGGACATTCAACGGGGGTAAACCATTGGCGGAACAAAGCACTGCGCTCAGAATGGACACCCACATACAAAACAACACTACATTGGGCAATACCAAAAATACACACCTGACACTCATACACACACCACACCCACCCACCCACAGCACTACATAACACACACCTACATTACCCACAACCCTTTACAAACAACAATTACTGCCAGGAGATTGACACGAACAGCACAGAGACAACTAGACACACACACACCACTTACACCCATTTATCCCTCATGCACCCCATATCTCACACCAGTATATTACTCAACACAGTCTCACCAACACACACCTCAAAACACCCATGTTCCCAAAAAGGCACCCCTGTTTCACTGGTGAGGAGTTAAGGGTCATGGTGGAGGAAATTGTCAGGGTGGAGCAACAGCTGTTTGGAGCACAGGTACAGCAGATATCCATTGCCAGGAAGATGGAGATATGGCGGAAAATCGTGGATAGGGTCAACACTGTGGGACAGCACCCAAAAACAAGGGAAGACATCAGGAAGACGTGGAACGCCCTACGTGGATGGTACGTTCCATTGCAGAAAGGCACCAGCTCGCCATACAGAGGACTGGCGGTGGACCCGCACCTCCTCCCCCACAGCTCACAGCATAGGAGGACCAAGTCTTGGCAATATTGCATCCTGAGGGTCTCACTGGAGTAACCAGAGGACTAGACACTGGTAAGTCAATATTTACTACTTACTACCCACCATACCTGCATACCATCACACCCCCTCACCCTCACTCTCATCACTCCACTCCATCCCACACACTGCACCTACACATATGACTAACCTCAATACCAAGCCATGCATGCCATACCAATGCATGGACAGCCCTCCCAGCCCTGCATGGGCACCAATCACCAAAGCATGCACAGCATAGGGGAACTAACAATCACACAATATACCAACATACAAAAGCAAAAGGTGTCAGGGCAACACCAACGATCGAGGGGAAGCCAGGGATGCACACTATCTCATAGACATGAAGCATAATACAACATTTACATCCCCATAGGTGCCCCAGCAAATGTCAGTGGAGAGGAGGTGCCACGACAAACCAGTCCCCCAACAGAAGATACCCCCAGTGATGACAGTATCTCTGAACTTCACGATCTGGATCAACAACCTGGCCCATCAGGGACCACTGGACAGTCGTTCACCCAAGCCCACTAACAGTCCACCAACGAGCCTCTACCATCAGTTACCAACACCACAGCACCCACCCAGCGTACCCACACCTCTGTCCCCAGGACATGTCAATCAGCAGTGTGCCCACCTGTACAGGGACCCCAGTCCTCACCTCATACCCAAGACAATCAGGGACCTGGGGTCAGTGGCAGTTGGCACACCGTTCAGGGGACAGAGGCATAGGCCACAGGGACACTTGGAGGACCGCTGTGCGCCAGGGGGAGGACAGGACCAGGGAACCGACTCTCCAGGAGGCACTCTCTGACATCCTGGGAGCCTACCAACATTCCCAGGACACGATGGGCCAGATCTTTCATTACGTGCAGGAGAACAGGAGGCTGCAGGAGGGACCGTATCAGGGGATCAGGGAGGACTTGCAGGCCATTAACACCACCCTGATCTCCATAGAAGAGGTGCTGGCAGACATGGCCAACATCAGGAGGGAGGCAACAGCACAGCAGCGGGCCCCTACCACTAGCCAGTCCATTGACCAGCCCTCCACTTCCGCTGCAGCTAGTGGGCAGGAGGCCCTACCACAGGACCCACAGGCCACCAGTACCCCTCCCCCGGCAGAAGGTGTACCACCCCGTAAACATTCCCTGTGAACCAGACAGAAGCCAGAGATACTTGCCAAGACCACCGCCAGGAAATTGGACTCTCCTGATTGCCTCACTTGTGTCCCACCCTGTCACCTTGTCCACTTTAAACTGCCTTTGCTCCCCTTCCTGTGGCCCCCTTGTACACTGGACCTGTGCTACAAACAGACTGGGACAATACCCTGGTCCTTCCTCCATCATCAGCCCATTCCATTGACATCTTCTATTAATTTCATAGCACTACAATAAACACCACTGAACACAACTTGACTACTAGTATTTTATGTTTTGAAAATGTGCATTTATGAAAAAAGTCACATCTTTGGCAAATGATCTAAACACTATGAGAGCATAGAAATAAGGGCCTGTAGCTGTCTGTAGTCAGCACATCAGTACACAGTTGTTCTATCACCAACATCTGTAAAATGACAAGCCTAGGTGACAATACGTTGTGATGCAAAGGAAGGTAATGCCATCATGCTAGAGCCACACAGAACACACCAATAGTCAGAGGAATGGTCAGTTGCACTGTCTCACCTGTGTGTCATTGAAAGTATTGAGAGATAACTGATGTTCTGTTGTCCTCATCCTCAGCCTCTTCATCCTCACTTCCCTCATGGTCTACTGCTAACACAGGGGCATCTCCAGTCTCCTCCTCTTGCAGAAAGGGTACATGCCGTCTGAGGGCAAAGTTGTGCAACATGCAGCATGCCACTACTATCTGGCAGATCCTCCCGGGTAAGTAGCACAGGGGTCCACCTGTCAGATAGAGGGACCTGAACCTGGGCTTCAGGAGGCTGAAGGTCCTCTCGATGATCCTTCTGCTTCGCCCATGTGCCTCATTATAATTTCCCTCTGCCCCTGTCCTGGCATTCCTCACAGGGGTCAGCAGCCACAATAGGTTTGAGTAGCCAGAGTAACCTGCAAGTCTTGAGGGATAACATTTAGCCTCACACAATGCTATAGGGATGACACCTGAAGGCATACACTAACATAGGTTGGGTGGGGACCAAGACTCACCTATTAGCCATGCCCTACGCCTCTGTAGTTGGGCCATCACATTTGGGATGCTTCTATTCCTCAGAACAAAGGCATCATGCACCAATCCCAGGATGCTTAGCATTGATGTGGAAGATATAATGGTCAGCTAGGCACACCATTTGCACATTCAGTTAATAGAAACTCTTACGATTCCTGAACACCTGTTCATAGTGGCGGGGGGATGACAAACACAATATGTGTTCCGTCAATCACCCCAATAACATTGGGGATATGTCCCATTGCATAGAATCCGGCCTTCACAGTGGCCAAATCTTCCACCTGGGGGAAAGAAATGTAGCTGCGCATATGCTTTACCAGGGAGGACAAGACTCTTGCCAGCACAAATGAGAACATTGGCTGTGACATTCCTGCTGCCAAGCCCACTGTCACTTGGAAAGAACCAGTAGCCAGGAAATGGAGCACTGATAGCACTCGCACAAGAGGGGGAACCCAATCAGATGACGGATAGATGAGATCAGGTCTGGCCCCAATTCGGTACACAGCTCAGTTATTATGGCCCTGTCCAGTCTATAGGCGAGGATAATGTGCCTGTTCTCCAGTGTAGCCAAGTCCACAAGGGGTCTGTACATGGGGGTATGTCTCCACCTCCTATTCATCCGCAGTGGTCGATATCTAAGGGACACAAGAGTGAATAGGCTGTCACAATTTGAACAATGGAGCCACAACTTCAGTGTACATAGTGCATATATGTTATGGGCAGTGGGAATGGCGAGGTATGTGCTAATCTAGGCTGTGACGCAGTTAATGTCAATATGACCATTGTCCTCCCCTATAAAATGGTGACCGCCTGTCCTATATGTAGGGAGATGTGGAAGTGAGGTAATTCCGCCAACATTGGGCGTCATGGCCGAAGGTGGTCTTGCACCATCGTGCAATTCATCCTTGGATAACATGGGGCTCTATGGAGTACAGTGGCCAATGGAGATCTGCGCAGGTGGTGACGGTGTACACTGCTGTGGACGTGACTGCCATTTTCCATCTGATTACTCACTTGTTTCCTGACCTTCAACAGGCGAACACCTACACTGCGTGTGCTGCTGTGACCTGTGTGTGGAACCTACCTTGGCCCGTGTGACCAGGGAAAGGGCCTCTGCCTTCACTTCGGAGGAGTTGGAGTGACTGGTGGATGGGGTCCTACCCCAGTACGGTCTGTTGTATGAACCTCCAGACTAACAGCTGAGTACACTTTGTGCACAATGCAAGTGGGAAGGATGCATGGACATGTGTGTGCAAGCATTGTGTCACGGGGGAATGTCTTGTGAGGATGTACATGATGTGTGCTGGGCGATGTGTGTGCCAGTAGGGATGGAAACAGGATTGGTGGGCCATATGTGTGACAGGCTGGATTGTTTGGTTAATGGTGTTCTGCAGGTCAGTGCCCATCAAAAGAAGGGATTATGGCGTGCCATCGGCAAGGACATGCGGACCCTGGGGGTTTATGGCAGGCAGAGCACCCACTGTTGGAAACAGTGGGAGGACCTGAGACGCTGGGCATGGAAGACCACGGAGGCGCAGCTAGGGATGGCTTCCCAGTGTGGAAGGGGTGCCCATCGGAACCTGACCCTCCTGATGGCACGCATACTAGTGGTGGCCTACCAAGAGCTGAATTAGCACTTGAGGGAATCACAGCAGCCACATGGGGGCGAGTACAGTGGGCATTATTACTAAATTTGGCAGGTGGGTGTGGGATATGGGTGGTGGATGTGAGTTAGAGGGTGCCCCTAAAGCCAGGCCAAATATTGCAGCGTGAGTCAACTCTAGGGTGATGGGTGTATACAAATGCAGGTAACCTAGCTTGTTAGCATTCCATTTCAGTCAGGGATTTGTGGGTACCAGGAGGGGTGCAGTTGGCGGTGTGTGGCCTCATCTTGCCGTGGCATCTAGCCAAATCACTGGCAGTGCAATGCATAGTGCTCGATCCTGATGCCTGTATGTGACAGTGCTGTGTATGCCAACTGTGATGTTGGTGCAGTAAGTGACCCAGTGTTTCCTTTTTCTCTTCCCCCCTTTTTTTCTTCTGTCATCCTGTCCATGTGTGCATTAGCATCATCTGGTCGGAGGAGCAGGGGCACCGGCGACAGAGGGAGCTGCATTCCACAGGACCCAGGAGGCAAAGTCCACCGATGCCGAGGGAACTAGTGGGACGGAGGGCGAGGGGAGCAACACAGTGGAGACAGGAGGTGACAACAGAGACTCAGACATCTCCTCCGATGGAAGTACCCTGGTGGTGGCTGACACCTCTGTGACCACCCCAGCTGCAGGCACAGCTGTCACCCCTGTACCAGCACTGCCCTCCCAATAGCCCCCCAGTGAGTTGCCCGTGCCCGCTCACCTAGGAGGGTGGGCATCTTCTTTGCCCCAGGCACCTCAGGCCCTGCCCCAATGAGCCCTGCTGCCCTGAGTGAGGAGGCTATTGACCTCCTGAGATTCCGCTCTGTTGGGCAGTCAACATTGTGAATGCCATCCAGGGACTGGCATCCCATATGCAGCACTGCAATACATTCCTGCAGGGCATCCACAGTAGATTGGCGGCCCACCAGAGATCAATTCAGGCTCTGGCCTCCTCTCTGATGGCAGCCATTGTCCTTGTCCCTACTGTCCCACCTCCAACTACCACTTTGCAGTTTCCACTACCCCAACCCATCCCATGCACACACACGGACGAGAATGCACACAAGACAACACCCAAGAGTGGCACAGGTAAACACAGGGACCACACTTCAGCCCACAAGTACTCAGGCAAACACCAGGCAGTTGCATACATAACCTCATCCACTGCCTCCACTGTCTCCCCCTCCTCATCTTCCACTTCCCTCCCAGTAATGTCCATACTCACACCTGCATGCACTGCATCAACACCCACTACCATCATCACCACAGAAAGCAGCACATACACCTCACTGGCAGACACCTCTACAACATCCATGCATGCTTCCCCTGTGCCCTCTCACACCCTATCTGCCCCCCCAAAGGACATAAACGCAAGCACACACACACCCAACAGCCATCAACCTCACATCAGCATACTGCCCATGCACCTGCACCCAACTCCAGCAGACATACACCTCCTACAACTACTCCCTCTACCTCCTGTCCCATGCCTCCTCCCTACCCCCACCCCACCGTCCCTAAGAAGCTTTTTCTTGCCCAACTTGACATCTTCCCTGCCCCCCTGTCCTGCCCGTAAGAGCAGGGCCCCTATGACCCAGCCGAGCACCTCAGCCAAAAAGTCCACGCGGACAGTGGTGGCACCATCTAGTCATGGTGGCAAGTCAGTGAAGGATCCCAATCCACCAGCCAAAAAGAGGAAGGATCCCACACCTCCTGCCATGAAGGGGAAGGAGCTTGCACCTCCTGCTTTGAAGGGGAAGAAGCCCTCGACTCCTGCCCGGAAGGCTGAGGAACACATACAACCTGCCATGAAGGGGAAGAAGCTCTCAACCCTTGCCAGGAAGGGGAAGGATTCCATGCCTCATGCCATGAAGGGGAAGAAGCCCTCGACTCCAGCAGAGGCTGTCAGGATGACACCTCCACCACCACTTGTGGTCACGGGGCACCCACCGCCAGCTGAGGAAGTATATCCCTCACCACAAGTAAAGGCTGCCCAGGAGGCACCTCCCTCTGCCACCACAGTGCATCCATCACCACCAGCAGACGCCATGTATGCCACCCTCCAGGGGCTACTGTACAAGGGGCCACCTCCAGAACCAGTGGGAAAGAGACCCACCTGAGAGACTGTGGCCTTGCACTCTCCCGCACTGAGAAGTGGGCATAGAACCCCCTTGAGAACCAGTGGGAAAGAGACCCACCAGAGAGACTGTGGCCTTACACTCCTCAGGACAGAGAAACGGGCATGGAGCCCCCTCCAGAACCAATGGGAAAGTCACCCACCCAAGAGGCTGTGGCCTTGCACTCCCCAGCACAGTGAAATGGGCATGGAGCCCCTTCCAGAGCCAGTGGGAAAGTCCCCCACCTGAGAGACTGTGGCCTTGCACTCCCCAGCACTGAGAAATGGGCATGAAGCCCCCTCCAGAACCAGTGGGCTTGTTCCCGACTTCGGCTAAGGTGCCCCTCACCCCCATCCCCCCAGGTGCCTGCCTACTTGCAAACTGATGCCCCTGCAGAGTTCTATCTGGATGAAGTCAGGATTCGAGTTGTGCCTTGGACTGTGCCCTGTAGCCATGTGGGCCCTTAGTACTTTGGATTGGGCATTGGCCCTTTGTGTACATTTGTACATATCTGTTTAACAAACAATTGGATTATTTATTGGATTATTTATTGGCTATTATAAATAGATTCTCCTTAGTGCATTCTTGTTGTCCTTGAATTATTCTGCCGTGTATCGTGTGCCATTTTTTTTGTGTGCAGCTGGACGTGTGTATGGTGTGTGTGTGTTGGTGAGTGTCGTGCATGTGTGTGTCACTCTAGTTTTCCCCCCTCCCTTGTGTGCTAGGCAGCTGTACTCACTGTCATCGTGGTCATCTGCGTTGGTGTTCCAGGTGGAGCATGACGTAGAAGAGCATCAGGAAGGCTTGCAGTTCTGGTTCCATGGCGGCGTTGTTCTTCCCTGTGTCTCCGATGGCGGATCCTTTCTCTTCTGTGATACGTTTCCGTCAGGCTTTTGATGGTGTTGGTACTGCCCCGGAAAACATGGTGGATTGATGTGTCTTACTATGGTTGGCGGTACTTTGACTTCCACCTGGCTGTTGACGGCTACCGCTGTGGTGAGTATTATTTTCGCACTGGCGTTGGTGTGGTACATTGGCTGTCTATGGGAGTTATCACCGCCATGGTCATAATTACCATGTTGGCTGTATTACTACCACTTTATCACTCACCGCCAGGGTCATAATGAAGGCCTTGGTATATATTTATGAAGGTCCATTTTTAATTTTTAAAACTTAAGGATTGTATCACGTTGGACAACATGGACAGGATCCCAGAAGCAAGCATTTTTTCAACTGGGGATTTCAAACTTTTTTCATTCTCCTGATGTACTAAATAACAATCCCAATGCCTGTATCAAAAACACATAAGTTTTACCTCAGCCATCTCTGCCTATGCACAGTGCGCTTTCTAGTAACTTCTCCTCAGCAAGGAACCTGGGTTTGTGCACTACCCAGTTGTCCCTCCAGTCTATGGCATATGTTACGCATTTTTTGTAGGCGGTATACTGTGCCCAGTATTCAGTTTTTGCACCCAAGTTTTCATATTAGGTCTTCCAAGTGAGGTTTACAGTTTCTTCAGTGTCTAGAGTTGCATTCTTTCTGTTGTGCATTCACTAGATTTATTCACTGGGCATTTCTAATTAGCCAAAATCATGCCTTTTAGGATTCAATTAAGTAATCTTCACATATTTTAACCAGCTGGTTTCATATCTGGATAACACCTCAAGGTTACTTGAAAATCTCCTATTCAACTATAAGACATTCATTTTGACACAAATAAAGTTAGCAGTCTAGTTGTTCATCAACTTCTAAGCTGCTGCTGTTATTGAAAATATGTTTCATTCAGCCTGCTAGACTTATTTCTGACATGAATGAAGAAAGTTTTTTAGAAACTATAAAAAAATGTTTCATTTAGGATTCAAGAGAACTAACCATAACAATATAGAATGTTGTAGTTGATCCTATTTGGTTTTATTGAGAATCAGAAGATAGCTTAGCCTTTTGGCTTGCAGGCCTGTGCCCCCGTCACCTAGTGATTTTTAACCTACTGAGCCTGCTCTGTTTTAGTACATTTATTTAATTATTTCTTCCAAAATGGCTGCTATGCTTATAGCTAGTAAGATGTTTTGATTTCACATTGTCAGTGCCACTCTGTGAAGGTGTCACTATCAGCATCAAAAACAAGTGATCTACATAGGTATTCACATCATGTTCTTTCCCACTTATGTGTGACAGGAACATAATGTACCTTTGTAGGGAATTGTTTATGCAATTGCTGCCCCAAGCATGCGTTCTTATCTATTGTTTGGGAGCATACCTGCATCAGGGGTCCTACTAAATGTGTACAACTACATCTCATGCAGACAAAGTTATCAGAGGGATTTCAACCAGATGCCAACAATGCTATCTGTGCTACATGTCTCCTTGATGCAGACCTCCTCCAAGATAATAGGGGTTGGGGGCTCTCATCATGGACATGGTACTGACAGATGAGATTTATCACACCTAGCTCTTTTTTATGCTAGAGATTAGGTTCATCATGTTAGAGTATTAGGGCATATTTCACAACTCATGTTATTGCAAGATGGTGGGGGTCTTTCTATTCATGACTCTCGTTTTTACATTTTACAGTAGATTGTAGTCTTGTTAATAAAACCTATTGAAAACTTTACTGTGTCACCTTGATTGCCTTTCTGTGCCTGAGACTTGTTACTCATGTGAAAAAAGGGTAATCTCCATTTAACCATGACTCCCCTCAGATGTCACACTCTTGAGTCCATGCATAAAGGATGTCACAAATCACCTTTCACTATTTGGGTTTTTGGTGAGGTACTTCTTGTGAGCCGGGAGGGCTGAGCCGACAGTTGCGACTTGTTGTAGGATTGGCCGAGTTGCCTACAAACAAAAGTGCTGTCATCCCTAAACCAGCAGTCTTGCCTAGAGCAATTAGTCAAACTACTACAATGTTAGCGCTGTGGTCGCTTATTGGAACTCTGTGGGGAAGCTGCAGTAGAATACTGAGAATCAACTGGCTGTCTGCTGATCCTCTAGCAAGTACATGTTTTACTGAGCATATTAAAAGCTTTTCTTTCATGGCTGATGAAGATATTTGTGAAAGTATAGAAAATGTTGCTTCATTTTAACTTCTGGGTCACTAACCACCATTTACATTAGAGAATCAAACTTTCATCCTAGACGGTTCTATGATAAACACACCATCTAACAAACAATTTTATGAATTTCATCCCCAAACAGCATGATTTGTTCCAGCTATATTTTTGAAGGTTTGGGGCACTCCCAAGTATGTACTATCTACAGTGGTGTAGGCCCCTCAGCTTTTCCTTGTGACCCTCTGATTTCACCCCAGTCAATACATCACAGTCAGTGCACTCCCTGCTTACTTAGAATACTGGAATTCTGAGAAATCATTTGAACACAATGGAATTGCTCATGGCCAAAAATGACTGGTACATACCTTTGGTTCCAACAATCGAATGCTTCTTCTGTAAGTGGAATGTTTTAATTGTATAATAGCCCTTCTGCACCTGGCTATAATGGTTCTTAAATGCCATCTTCCTTTTCATAGACCCTCACATTTGGCAAGGGTATATAAGTGACGGAGAAGTCATTAATTGACTAACATAGCCCTCTGCAATGAGCTATAATGCTATATTAGCTGCAGTTAAAAGGCTGTTTCAATATAGAGTTGTCTCTGTGATGATTGCATTGAGAAATAAGGCTATAATTCCTCTGATAGCAAACAGTTGTGAAACCATCTAAATCTTAAAACATTCAGTGATGTCATCAAATATGTCAGTTGTAATATGATATTTAACATCAACAGTGATGTCATTGATTAATTTCTGATGTCCTCACTGAATGCAAAGATGGACATCTATTGCTTTTAGACACAATAGCATATATCTGTATAGAGAATATATGCAATTGAAAGGTTATAGTTTTACTTTCAATATATGAAAGATAGTGCAAACAATCTTCAGTGATCCAAGACTGTTCTGCAATGGTATGTGAAAAAAATAAATATTTTTTTGTTGCAGCAATATAACCAATCATGTGAATGTGACGTGATGTGTAATTTCTTGCGTGAGACAATTGATTATGTCATTGAAGATGTGTTTAATATATATAGAACATACTGGCTGCTACCGTTACACTCAATAGCAATAATTATCCTGTTAAACACTAATGAAAGAATCACTGGAGAGGAAGTAAAATCGCAGTGGGCAGGGCTACAGTAAGGTGAGGCCCTACTGCTGTTGAGGCAGAAAAGCAAGAGAGCAGCCTGAGAAAGGCACCAGCGATGCGGTAGCTGCATGCTGATTACTCATTGCCTCACTACAGCTGCTTTCTTAGATGGCCAAACCACTGACTTACATGGGGAGGGTATCTTTGTAGACTACAGACTTCTTTACTAAGGTATGAGGGATGATGTTTTCCCAGGGGGAAACCTGAAGGGCTGATTAGGCTTATTATGCTGTGCTCAAAAATAGCGTAGGTAGGAGAACTATATCTCACTCATAGTGACAGTATGGTGGGACTGTTTTTGTGTTTCACTCTCCTTGTCATCCTCTTGCTTTTATTGTGTTTTATCATCCTAGTTATTGCAATACATACCATTTTATCTAAAATGCATTCACTTCAATTAACCCTTAAGGAACTATATTCTGCCTCTGTCTTTGCTTGTGTGAGACCAATGTAACTGAAAGAAAAGAAAGAGATCTGATCCACATGATTCTCCTGAGGATTCTTCCTTGTTATGCACCAGGTTGTCATAATCATCCCTGCTCTTGGGTAGAGATGAGGCGCTGGTAGTTAGCTGGTAAAACCAGGATTCTGCAGCCCAAATTCAGTAGCCTCATTACCATAATGAGAACCTACATGACATGGTGCCACCAACGTTTGGTCAGGCACTAATTTTCGGATCCTCCTAAGTGTCTCTGTCTCACTAAAGGCTATAGACATCTCAATACTAAATATGGAGACATCAGTAATATTTAGGATTACATCCTCAGCTAAATAGGTAGTACTTATCTAAAGCTGCAGGTTGTTCAAGCTTAAACATTAAAAGGATCAATCCCTAATTGATGTCTTTATCTCTGAACCTTCGTTTACCATTAACATGGCTAACCTGCAAAGGGTTGTAATTGCAAAATTGCAGTAAATATGAGACCGCCCCTTACTGCACACTTATTGGCAAATGCCCTAATGGCCAAGGGGGGTAAGATTTGTTGTTGAGGCTCATTCAGCCTACAGAACAGATATTTTCTATTCTTGGGTCACTTTTTCAGCAGTTGATAGAAACACAAACACATTTCATCACTATCCACCTGCAAACATACCTGCACAATAGAGAGCTTATGCATATTTAGAAATACCGACCTGGCCTTTATTGGCCACATATACACCACACCCTGATGCAGCAACAATAGCAGTAGCTGAGGTAAGCTCCTTAAATATAGAGCTCACTGAAATATACAGACTATTAGTACAGTTCGTAATCCAAACACTAAATACTAACCCAGTACGAGCTGCCCCAGTACAACCACGTGCAGTTACGCCAGGTATTAACCCGGCAACTGTACATTCTATCAAGTGGGAAGAAATTCCATTTTGGGTAGCTCCAAAAATAAATGCTCTGGAAGCAGTCTTTCCCCATATGGGTCCTCAGGACAAATATAGAATACGTGCTGTGTGTTTGCCATTTGGGATGGTTCCCACAGTAGATAACTACAGCACATTGGGCACGTTATTTGCACGCTCTACACTACCGCACACGGTACACCAACACTTGCCAATCTTGTGGAGGTGTTAAAACAAAATCAAAATGAATACGGGGCTGCCCTGGCCCTGGATTTGGGGATGCAATTAATGGGCAACTTTGCCACTGTGTCTTCAATTATATTAAGTAACCTTAAAGGGGAAACAGTTGCACAAGCAGTGCGCATGCGGCTCAGGGACGGTCCTTAACAGGACCAAGAACGTGAGCTGCCAAAGGTTATCGCTGAGACCTACCTCTAGTATTGGTCGAGATAGACTGGGGGCCAGACCAATCAAACCACAATTTCAAGGTAGATCTAATCTAATAAAGATTCAACTAAGCAAGCACCTGATGGTTCTAAACAACGCTGGAAAAAAAAAATCAAACACCTAAAAAAGAAAGGGGAGAATCTCCGCATTCAGAGACCCCTCAGAATAGATGTGATCTTACAAATAGAGATAATATAAAAACGCCTGACAGATATTACAATACTAATACACGCAAATCTCGTTCCTTTCAGGACTCACCGGAAAAACACAATGAAAGATGTGGGTGGTCAGAGCAACAAACAGAGTATGTGAAACCGAGAAAGGACTCACAGCGCCCATTGAAGTTTCTGTTAAGAAAGAAGAGAAACTTTCCCAAAAAAAAAACAGTTTAAAAAGAAAACAGTGGCAGCAGTTGCAACATGACATGCCATTCAGGAAGAGGGCTTTACTGAAGAACAGGAAGTGGGCACTGGCACTGCTAGAGAGTGCAGCAGTGGTCACAATAGTTTGCCGGGATCTTCAAGAGCATCTGGAGTTGAAAGCAACTAAAGACTTCTTACAAGTTGAGATTGCCGACATGCGTGTCTCCACGCCTGACAGGGTGTATAAAGTAACTATACAGTTAGAGGGAGACATCGAACGCACAATCAATGCTATCTTTTGGGACCACGTTGTTACCATTTATGATATTTTATTGGACAAAAAAGATTGGCCACCAGAATTTGTCTGTGATCTCCCTCAAGGAGAAGAGGTTATTGAAAACTCCTTCTCGCCCCTTGTTCCCAGAAAGCTTGTTGAACTACACGCCATTGATTGGGCAGTGACACAGTACCTGCGTTCTACCACAGTCACGTAGGGTGGGATAAAGATTCCCCCTATCATGTAATACCAATTGAATCCCAACCTCAACCCCAATATCCAATAAAGTATGAAGCTAAAGCACCTATGAGGGAAATACTCAAACAATTAGAGGTTTAATTGAACCCTGTGTTTCACCAATGAACCATCAATTGTTTCCTGTTGCTAAACCCGTTCATTAATATAGAACCGTTTTAGACTACAGACATTTAAACAGTCACACATGCACATTTGCGGTACAAAATGCACACAGCACAGCACTTATGAACAATATAGTGTGCAAAAAATACAAAAGACCCTGGATATTTCCACCGGGTTTTTCTACCAAAACATAGCACCTGAAAGAAGGAACTTAACAAGTTTTAGCTCTTTAGGCTCTCAGAAAAATTCTGCCAACTCCCACAAAAGTATAAGAACAGTGCAAGGCTGTTCTCAGCTTGTCTTATATCTATTTTTCATGATATTGACCCTGAGGCGTTGTCATACGTGGATGACATCTATCTCACGGACAACGACCTCATGCAACATATAAGACGGGTAGCCTGCATTGTCATGGGGTTTGCTGAATTTGGCTACAAATTCAATAAATTTTTATTTAAAAAATAGCATTCCTTAGTGTCCTGTTTTAGGGGATGCAAACTATCAGATGAAGGCAAGAGCCTTGCACCCCAATTTTTTATAAAAATGGGCAATATTACAACCACTAAATACAATAAAAAAGCTACAGTATTTGTTGGGCTTCTTAAATGTTGGCAGAACATACATTCCAGATTATGTACAACGCATTAAACCATTGTATGACTTAAAATGTCCTGACATTACCAACAAATACTGGACAGTCGAACACACACGTATTCTCAGAGCATTACAAAAAGACATGCTTGAAGCAAAACACCAACATACAAGGGCCTTCAAAAAACACCTGGTCATCAGAATAATTGCGGGTGTCATTGGTTTCACCTACATGACATTCAATGAGGGTGAGACTGTCCCGATTGTATACAAATAACATTTGTATTTCACAGCAGAACAATGCTTTTCACCCACTGGGAAAATTCTCACTGCTGTTCAGATGGCTGTCATTAAAGAAAGACCTCTGGCTCAGGGGAAACATATTGTTGTCGAATCCACCATTCCAGCCCTCAAGGCTGTTACCAAAGCTAGCGTTCCTAACATTAAAGCATTGCTTCCATGTTTGATCCAATGGGCAACATCTCTGATGGCCAATGATGTTGAATATGTTTCTGACTCAAAATTACAAACCCAAGGGTTTTTGCAATATGAACTTGAATATCCAGTTCCATCAAACACATTGCCTATTAAACAATATGAGACAATTTTGTACACTGATGGTTCTGTACAACCAGCTATAGGCACCAAACATCAATATTCCGCCGCTTGCGCAGTTGTGAGTGGATACATGAAGGGAGGCAAGTTTCATCCTCAACATACTTACGCGCAAACCCTAGCACTGTTCAACTTGCAGAGCTCAAGTCTCTGGTGATGGCACTGGAACATACGGATCCTGAGCAGATGACACTGATTGTTTGTGATTCGTATTATTGTGCCAAGTCCTTTAATGACTATCTGCATTACTGGTGCCAGATTGGTTTCACAGATTCAAAAGGACACACAATTAAACACAAACTTATGTGGGTTAAAGTAGTGGAACTGAAGGAAATGCTATCCAATGACATGTTGTACATACACTAGAACATCAGTGTGTTGGAATACATGTTGCAGGCAACACCTTTGCTGATGAAGTAGCCAAATCAGCAGTAGCTATGGCTTCTGTTGTTGCACTCATTCTAGGACAAATTGAATGGTGAAACACTGGCAGCTGTGAAAGTTTCGGCTGATGGCACATCCTTACCAAAAGTATATCCTGCTAAATATTCCTACTGCATCTGATGCCTTAATACAGCCCTAGTAGTGATACCAGGGGTGGGAAATCGTGTGATTCCCAAAAAAGACTAAAGACAAGAC
Organism: Pleurodeles waltl; assembly: GCF_031143425.1. Classification (NCBI taxonomy): domain Eukaryota; kingdom Metazoa; phylum Chordata; class Amphibia; order Caudata; family Salamandridae; genus Pleurodeles; species Pleurodeles waltl. The sequence continues at coordinate 1,217,359,419 of NC_090444.1, read as the reverse complement.
TAGATTAAAGCAAAGCATGATGGAGTTGCTTCTTCTTATACTCATGTGGCGGCTACAACTTCATTGTTACAAACATGTTTCTGGTGGCCATGTCTCTATAAATAGACCAAGCAGTGTGTCCTTTGTTGTGACATCTGCCAGCAAATAACACGATCCACTGTCAAACGCCCACCGCAGATACCCCTCCTTATATCCAACACATCATTATAATGTGTGCACTTGGACCATTGTGGTCCCCTGACACCTGATAGTGCATACAAATACATCTTAGTCTCGGTTGATTCATGCTCCGGAATTCTATAGGTTTGGCCACTTTGCTCTGCTGATGCAATACTTTATCGGCACATGTGCTGTTACGGCTTTCCACTCGGACCAAAGCCCTACTTTTGCCTCAAGGGCTTTGTTAGGGGTCCAACTCCATTAAACGTCTCCATTTCATCCCAATGGAAATAGTGTAGTGGAGTGACAAAACCGAGATTTAGAGCAATCCTTAACAGCCAGAGTATTAGGCACTGATTGTTGTTGGCTTACACACCTGTATGGAGATCACTGAATAGTCTGCCTAGAAGATCCCTGGGGGCATACTTCATACAAATGCCTATTCGGAACACAAATGTATGTTCCAAATCTTGATGGTCCTGGTGCTGATGCAGCAGATACACCTTTTGACATAAATGAATGTGTCACTGTCTTGCAGGAATTACTACAGTTCTGTGATGACAATGGATCTGCCAGCGCTGCCTCCTTGGGAATATGAAATGTACCAGTAACATCTACCGGTTGGATTCCAAAACTTGGCGATCTAGTGTGTGAAAAGATTGCTGTGAAAAAGTAGTTCAGTCCTGCTTATCGTGCACCAGTTCCAGGTCTCCGAATACACGGTACCAGAACTGTAATTCTACCACTGCAGCCTGGTTTTACTAATCAACACGAAGATGTCCCAGACCACCAGATTGTATTTCTACACTGGATCTTAGGTACTACCGACCTGAATCTTCCCAGTCCTGATGATGACCCACCTTTGATTTGTTTCTGCAATTGGGTCGAAACGTCGACATATCTTTGAGTGTTGAATATAAAACTGTAAAGAAATCTTATGTGACTTCAGGGCTTCCTGGACTGACAGAGCCGTTAGAAGTCCATATTCTTCTTAAACCACCCTCTGTACATATTGTATATATCACCTTCACTTCTCTGCACAATTTTCACTTTCACTGCTTTTAATTAGGATCACCTATTTAGACAAGTATAACCTTGTGCCTACAATAACGATAAAAAAATAATAAAAAAAGATGCATAATGCAATAAATCACTATTGATATTACAAAAATATTTTGTACACTTAGAATTATTTAATCACTAAATTACAGTGAAAGTCTAGGTTACTTCCCCCTTGCATTGAACATTAATTTACTTGCATGGTTTTGAAGAAAATCACTTGCCTCCATCAACAATGTCAAGCTACACCATGTTGCAGATCCTGCACAGCAGACCTACGGGACTTTTGGGTAGTACCCGAATGCCTCTCACTACAGATCAAGATGTTCCTCTACAGGTTTCAGCAGCAACGCTGACACCTCTGCGAGCCTGGGGAGGGCAGAAAATTAGCTTTCATTGGTTCCACTAACTTTTACTAGGATGAATAACACTAATAATATAGATCAATTTTATTTAAATTCCACACAAAGGGATGGCTTAGTCTACTATGAACCACCAAGGGAGTCTTGCAAGTTCTCCACTCCCAAACACAGCTCCAGTTTTTGCACAAACTGCTTCTGGATATTTTGCCAACATTAAAGAAACATTCACTGACTCATCTGCCTGTGCTGCAAGAGAACTGTCAAGAGCATGTAAGCCGATAATTTGGCTCAAAATTAATTACTTTATTCTTCAGTGGTACTACCTAGGGTTCTTACTAACTGCACTTGCCTTTGTCCTTTAGATTGGGTTTGTCATTGTTTTTGTTTTACTCATACATGTTAATTACCTTCCTGAAGGCTCTACAGCTGAATTTGTGGATGAAGTCCTAAAACCACATTTTTCATCACACGAAGTCCGCAGAAACTCGTCCCTAGTGAACATTTCTGCCATACCAATTCCTGATGGGATTGTTTGGGATAAAGTATTACTTGATATACTTGGCCCGGCAGAGGTCATTCAAATTCCATATGTATTCAAACTTTCTATGAACTATGTCATTACACCAGAGTAGTTTCTGATGATTGGGATGTGAAAACAGTTGATTCCATGATGTCTGATTTACAGAATTATACAGTATTTGAAAATGAAGATGTGTATCAATCCAAAGAAAGTTATGGTGATATGTTCTGTTATAATTATTATGGACATCATTTCATTCACAGAGCAAGTAGCACAAATACTATTTTTAATTATATACAGTGGGACCTGTCCGACTCCATCAGTGGGGAGTTCCAAAACGTATACTGAAAAAGTTTGTATATTTTTCTGGGCACAATGTCAAAAATGCTGAGTCATATTATTTCAAATTGGCAGTGAGGAAAGTCAATATATTCTATTGACAGACACAAAACTGAGTTATTCTGATTCCTTTGTTTCCCGGTTGGCTATAGAAGGCTATGAGTAATGGTTGAAATCGATAGACCTGAAAAGTGTGTGGGGAACTAAAAATCTGCCTTATATCTGTTTAAATGATATTTTTAAATGAAACAGTACAACAGACAAGTTATTTAGGCTTAGCAAAAATTAAAGAATTGAATGCGCCCAGCATCCCTACCCCTAGAAATTTTTACAACTGGCAAAATATATATAAATGCTTCTGAACAACAGCACGATGAATGGCTCCAAAATGGAACATTTCACACATCACTTTCACGTTCAGGTGGGTGGTTGTTGTGGCCAGTAGACACCAATGGGGGCCATACACGTTTTGTAAACTACACGGGGGTTTTAGAACAAATAGGCCGGACCCTCGCTATGTGTCCTCAGAACACTCAGGTATAGTGACAACATCTAGGGCCTCATTACAACATTGGTGGGCGGCAACATCCGCCCGCCAAGTTTCGCGGCCGCACTCCCGCGTTGCCCATTTTGACATCCCCGCCGGCCCAGCTGGGATGTGGGCCGCAACATAGGAGCCGTCTCCAAATGGAGCAGGCGGTGTTGCGGCCGTGTGACGGGTGCAGTTGCACCCGTCGCGCTTTTCACAGTCTGCATAGCAGACAGTGAAAAGCCGCATGGGGCCCCCAGGGGCCCAGCGACTCCCTGTACCGCCAGCCTTTTCCTGGCCGTTCAAACTGCCAGGAAAAGGCTGGCGGTAGCGGGACTCGTAATCCCCTGGGCAGCGCTGCTAGCAGTGCTGCCCTGGCGGATTACTACCGCCGGGGCCATTGTGGCGGGAAACTGCCGGCCCCGGCGGTGCGACCGCGGCGCTTCCGCCGCGGTTGTAATGACCCTGGAAGCACCGCCAGCCTGTTGGAGGTGCTTCCGTCATTTCAGCCGTGGCGGTCCTGTACCGCCAGGGTTGAAATGACCCCCATAGTATAGGGAAATTATGCCAACGATAGTTGAAAAGTTCTTCATTAGATGCTGGTAAAGAACATCTCAGTCTGCTGTCCAATTAAACAGATTGACAGGATTTCCTGTTAGGCCCCAGAAAACAACACAGAAAACGTTTCTTACATGCAGTATACAATGAGATTTGGAAGCTTTCCCAAGAAGAAGCGGCTGCCCGGTTAAGACAAATTGATCAGGAAAACATACAGACAGCATTAGCCATTGTAGATAATGAGATTAACACCTTGTTCGATCGGATATACACTTTAAATGGCATTGTATCCTCTGCAATAGATATCGTTCGGAGTGACATGTCATCTTTACACCATGGACAACGTCAGCTAAGGTCCATTATGCAGTTGGTTGGACACTACAAACTCTGAAGGCAGGTCGCGATCCCTGGCAACACATTAGTGCAAGGGATAGTTTTTCAACATTCAATATAATGTGACAACAACAAATAATGGCTTAGAAGGAAGCAACATACGTCATGCTAAACATTGAGAAATAAGAAAAGTTGCCTTTTACCTTGTATGAAATACTATCTGCTGAATGGTTAATACACTGGGTTATAAATCTGCCTATTTCAACACTTCAATTCACATCCTGTTTGAAACACATTCCAGTAGGTAGATATGAAAGGCTGGGAGATAGTTATATACACAAGGTGTGGGAGCTTCCCTTTTCATACAAATGTTTCATTGGCTTGAAAGAGTTCTTTCTTAGCGGTGGTAAATGCGAGACTTCTGTGAGCCATTCAATGGTTTGTAAACAGCTGTCCTTGCTTGGGGCATGTAACACCTCAGCAGCAAACTTAGCTTGTTATCTGAAGGGAGTTCCAGTCCCCTTGATTAGTCTTACATTACAGGTGCTCTCAAATGGTAGCTATGTGCTTCTTAACAGTGAGGACTGTTGTGGAATGCAAGCCGGAATAGCTTATGTTGTCTTGGTCTCCCAAATTGTTGCGTGTTGGGGGAATGTCCTGTTTCCCCCTACGCAACTAAAAGGAGTAGCAGACATTTGGCCTCATATTGCAGGGTCTCTAGTTGGCAGAGGTATACAGCCTTGTCCAAGTAGGAACCATAATCCTAGTCAGGGTAAGTCACACACAATCAAAATCATCCTGTGCCCACTCTCTAATAGCTTAGCACTGAACACTCAAGCTTAACCTAGATGGCAATGTGTAAAGTATTTGTGCAATAAATCATGCAATAACACAGTGAAAACACTGCAAAAATGCATCACACAGGTTTAGAAAAATATAAGATATTTATCTGAGTAAATTAGGTCCAAAACTATCAAGATTTGATAAGCACAAGTTGAAATATCACTTTTGCAATGATAAGCAGAGTCTTAAGTCTTTAAGAATCAAATAATGTGTCTTGTGTGCACAAAGTACCTGGTTGCATAACAATTACACCCACAAAGACTGCATAGGAAGAGATGTGTGGAAAAAGGAAGGTGTGCTTTGGATTTCCCGATGCGCCCAGAGGATGTGTTGATTCTTGCAAAGCAGCAAGGGCTTTGCGTTGATTTCTAGGGCGCAGTCTGGGGTCCTCACTGGGATGCGGGGTCTTTTGACACCCAGGGACGATGCGTGGATATCCTGGGCCTGCAGGACAAAGTCACAGGTGCTACGTTGATCCAGTGTGGTGATGCGTGGGAGTTTCTGTCACACAGCAGGCACTGCATCAATTCCTCATGCAGGAAGTCAGGCTACGTCGTGCCAGCTCGGTGATGCGTCACTCCGATAGGGCAGTGTGTTAAAGTTCTGGACACAACGTAGGTGCTCTGTCGATCTCCACTCAGGGAGCTGGGCTGTGTCATTCCAGTTCGGCGATGAAGTGATTCTTCACCCCTGGGCAGGCTGTGCATCAATTCCGGCAGGCTGGTCATCAATTGACTCCAACAGGTTTCCTTGAAGAATTGAAGTATTTTTGGCCCTGAGACTTCAGGAACAGGAGGTAAGTTCAATACAAACCCTTGGACAGCACTTCTCATCAGAGCCAGAGGCCAGCAAGGCAGCAGGGCAACAGCAAGGCAGCAGTCCTTCACAGCAAAGCGGTCCAGGTGAATCCTTTGGGCAGCCAGGCGGCTCCTCTTGGCAGGTTGCAGTATCTGGTTCAGAGTGTCTGTCCCAGGAAGTGTCTGAGTTGGTGGGTTCAGGGACCCAGGTTATATATCCAAAAGTGCCTTTGAAGTGGGGGAGACTTCAAAGAGTGGTTTTAAAGTACACAAGGTCCCCTTTCAGTATAGGTCTGTCTGTCAGGGTCCCAGTAGGGGGTTTGGTAGTCCATTGTGTGAGGGCAGGCCACTAGCCTTTGAAACGTAAGTGTCAGGCCACTCCACCCTTCCAGCCCAGGAAGACCCATTCAGTATGCAGATGACTGCAGGTGTGACTAAGTATCCTGTGTTTGTGGTTGTCTGGGTGAAAAGCACAAGGGAGCTGTCAACCAGCCCAGACATGCATTGTAGACAGGCTGTAAGGCACAGATGGATTTTAAGTGCAGAGAAATGCTCACTTTCTAAAAATGGCATTTCTAAAATATTAATATAAAATCTAACCTCACCAATAAGCAGGAATTTGTATTACCATTTTGGCCATACTACATATGATCTGTTTACCCCTTTCTGATCAGAATCTACCACTCAAACAGTGTATGAGGGTAGCCCTAATGTTAACCCATGAAAGGAGCAGGTCTCACAGCAGTGGAAAACGAACATAGGAGTTTTCTACTACCAGGACATATGAAACACACAGTAGATGTCCTCTACACAGCACCCAGCCCTATGGATTAGCTAGGGCCTACTTTAGGGGAGACTTATATGTATAAGAAGGGGGGTTTAAGGCTTGGCAAGTACTTTTAAATTCCAAGTTAAAGTGGCAGTGAAACTGCACACACAGGCCTTGCAATGGCAGGCATGAGACATGGTTAAGGGGCTACTTAAGTGGGTGGCACAACCTGTGCTGCAGGCCCACTAGTAGCATTCAATCTAAAGGCCCTGGCACATGTAGTGCACTTTACTAGGGACTTACAAGTAGATCAGGTATGAACCGATGTTACCATGTTTGAAGAGAGAGATCATATGCACTTTAGCACTGGTTAGCAGTCGTAAAGTGTGCAGAATAAATTGGATAAAGATAATTTTTTAGTCACTTTGGAATCTCTTAAGTCCAGTGTCATGAGTAAGAGGGGATCTGAAGTTGAAGTTTACAGTGACTGGATCACTGAAAGTCTGACATAGTTCTTCCCCTGAGGAAAACGCCTGCTCCACGTAGAACAACTAGTGCCCATTGGTTTACCCCCTCATTACTTCTCCTAAAAAAGGAATGTAAAAAGTTAGAAAGAACTTGGAGAAAGCTGTTTGTTCCATCAGATAGGAAAGCTTACAAGGGGGCTATCAGAAGGTATCATGCTGAAATTAAGGAGGCACAGAGGGTTTTCTACCAGCAGAAAATTTAGGGAGCGGCAGGTTCCCCCAAAGTAGTTTTCCAAATCTTAAAAGATATCCAACAAGCGCCGGTGAAAGACAATCCATTAGAGGCTTCCATAGAACACAGCAATTTACTAGCTGAATTTTTTCACCAAAACATTTTGGACATCTATGCCACTTTTGGGGAGAAAAGTCCTTCACTGAAGCAGGAGGAGTTTGTTAATGGTGTTAATACAGCCTGTCTTTCTCACCTTCACCCTCTTTCACAAACTCAAGTGTTAAATTTCTTGAGTGCCCTGAAATCAGGATCCCCCCTGGACCCTGCCCCTCCTCACATATTTGTGCAGGGGGCAGAACTTATTGTTCTGATGCTGACACATTTACTTAATGATTCTCTTTCCAAAGGAGTAGTACATAACTCTTGGAAGCATGCTATGGTGAAACCGCCATTAAAAAAACCTTCTCTTGACCCAACAGTGTTGAAGAATTTTAGACCCATTTCCCTTTTTGCCCACCACCCACAAAAATTCAGGATAAATACATTAATTGGCAACTCTCTACCTTTTTAGAAGAGAATAGGTTGCTCCATCCCACTCAGATGGGCTTTAGAACTGGTCACAGCACGGAAACTGCATTAATTGCAGTTACGGAAGAGGCTAGAAAGAGGGTTGACCAGGGTCTTACCACAGTGATTATTACGCTGGACTTCAGCACAGCTTTTGACACAGTAGACCACCAGGTATTGATCCAGAGAATGAGGGAGCTCGGAATTAAGGAACAGACACTTGCCTGGTTTGCTTCCTTCCTACAGGACAGGTCCTTTCAGGTCCTAGATCGATCGTGCCTATCAAACAAACTGCACTGCAGGTGTGGTGTACCTCATGGCTCTGCCCTTAGTCCGACACTGTTTAACATTTATATGGCTCCCTTGGCCTCTTTGGTGGAATCATTTGGGTTAGCACTAGTGTCCTATGCTGATGACACCCAACTGGTGGTTTCCTTTTCTGCTAATGAGACCTCAAAAGGAGCCGCTTTCCTTACTTGTATGCAAGCAGTCTCAAGCTGGATGACTCAGAATAAATTGCAACTAAATGAGGAGAAGTCGGAAGTCATGATACTGGGCCCTGAACCAAGGCCTGGAATTTCTTGCACCTGTCCTTCGGCACTTAGTGAGTTCCCTCCTCCCAAAAAGCATGTTAAGAGCCTGGGGATCAGTCTGGATCCCCTTCTGACGCTAGACCTGTAGGCTACGAACATATCTACTACTTGCTTTGCCTTACTGAGACTTCTTAGGAAGATTTTTGTTATTCTTCCAGCACTGGGTAGAAGACTCATTGTGCAAGCTGTTATTCTTTCAAGGCTAGACTACGGGAATGGACTTTTCGTAGGCTCCCCAGTATATGTTAAAAAGAAATTACAAAGAGTTCAAAATGCTGCAGCTCGTTTATTACTGAACATCCAGAGAAGGTCTTCTGTGAAAGCTGGATTGGCCTCTTTGCACTGGTTGCCTTTTGTACAGCGGATCAAATTTAAGGCTCTATGTTATATCCACAGGTCTTTGCATGATAGGGGACCTATGCTTCTTAGGAACTTGGCCACCTTTTATAGGCCGAATAGAGATTTGAGATCCACTACTCTTGCTTTAGTAACCGTACCGAAAATAAAGAAAGCAAGATGGGGTGGGTCTTCTCTGATGTTTTTAGGAGCCAAATTGTGGAACTCGCTGCCTCTTAATCTTCGGCTGATGGAGCAAGAACTGGAATTTCGAAAGGCCTTGAAAACCTGGTTATTCTAGGTCCATTTGTTTTGATTCCTTTCTTGTTGCTTATCACTCTCATCCCCTCTGTGGTTAGGGTTTAGTAGCGCTGGGAAACCCGAGGGTAGTCATGTGCTCTATAAATTATGTAACATAACATAACATAACAGAGTCCTAAAACTAGCAAAGACAGTGTCAGAAAAGTGGAGGGTGGCATGCAAAAAGTTGGGGGATGACCACCCTAAGGCAGTCAGGTCTAACAGTTGTCTCATCCTTGCAAAATATGTAAATATGCCTCATATTAAAATGTTACCCATGAAGAACTTTGTGATTATCAGTGGCAAGTAACTCTTCATAACAGAGGCCTTTCATTGCAAAACATGTCTTTGTTTTGGGATGATTTAATTGCTGAGCATAAAGAGTTTTCAGCGTTTTTCGGGGGCTAGATGGCCCGCTTGACGGAAAGGTTTTACAATGAATGATTAATGCTGCTGTTTTTCATATCAGTGGAGGGGCATGGGAGCAAAATCTATAGACCATTTGTACTTTTACAGCCTTTTTTAACTAATGTGAATGAGGAAAGTATTCGGGTATGATTGATTTTGATAGGAGGTATTAATGTAGGTCCTTCTACATGTGATATAGATATTCAATGAAATTGAATAATAATTTGTATAGATACAAATAAAAATAATCATGTTCAATATATTTTTTTGTAAGTATAAGTTTATGCTCAATGTTTAGAGAATCACTATAATGTTTTCAGTATTGGAACCAATTAGGAGGTGGGTTGTTTTTCTTTTTCTGCTCAGCTTTTCCCTGTCCCGCTCCTTCATTTTTGCCTTCAGAGTACCCTTTTTTTGAGTGACAGAGTTTGATCCACACAAGAAGCCAAGTGCCAGAAAGCCAAGGGCCCTGAAACTTGGAGTGAGTGGTCAGACATAGCCTTGATACAGGCTCAGGAGCAGCAGACACCTGGGAAAGGGGAGTAGGTCTTAAGCTGGTCTTGTCAAAAGAAAGGGCAAGCAGGAGAACTGCCCTCCAAGATCCCCATTTGTCCCACCAATCCTGGGCATAGTGGGAACAGTTTAAACACACTTCAAACCAATAACATGAAGTCAGTAAAGGACAGATGCTCACCACTGAAGTGGAGCAAATGGAGGAAGTTTACTCCAGAGACCACAGTCCCCAGGAGCCCAGTGGCCTGCCCGACAACCAACCCCAAATCATTTCAAAATTCCAGATCTTGTGGTCACATCTAAAAGTGTGGGCCTACCAGCCCCTCTAACACCAACCATAGTTGTATGAACCAGGACCACATTCCAACTCCCGGACATGGTCCCCGCACCTGACACTTGTCATGATGGGACTGCTAACTCTCAGTTCCCACACCTGGGCCATCAAGGTGACATGGGTAAAGAAGAAGGGGGACATCCAACAAGCCCGGCCAGCAGGGACTCAGAGCTGGGCCATCAAAGCAGCATGGCCAAAGCAGAAGGGGGACATCTAGCAAGTCCAGCAAGCAGGGTTTCAGAGCTGGAGGAGATTACTGATCCAACTTCCAACCCAAACAGCCCAGATGGGTGAAAATTAAGCACAGTTCTTTGACTGCATGCAACCCCAAGGTGAAGGACAGCACTATATTCTAAGACCTATGCCAAGCAGCTAATCCTATGGCCCCAGCAGTTCTAAATGAATCAATGGCACTCCAGGACTGTCCCCCTCTGGCTGGAAGAAGAAAACACCTCAGAACCAACAAGCAGAAGTGGAAAAGATACAGGCAGAACCCAGGTAATTCCCCAGCAGTATACAAAGTGCATGGAGCTCTCCTACTTAGCATAAGAAATGAAGTATGAGAAGCTAGCTTCTTACAGCACTGGAAATGAAGAAGAGGTCACATCATAGAAAACTCGATCCCCAGCCAGGACACCTCAACCAGGGAATGTTGCATAAGGGAACAACTCCCTAGATAAAAAACCCTGGCAATGCTTGTGACTGGGATTGATGGCAAAATGAGTCAATGGAGCTAACTCCATGGGTGCACGTTCCCCCATCCTTTTGAAACTCACTGCACTTCCTGACACCTTAAACACCTTCTTTTGAGATCTGAAAGATGCCCTTAGGCCTCAAGCAATCAAGGAGAATCCACCCAGGTCAGTTTCTGCAAAAAGGAGACACCCCAGTGACGAAACACCCCGAGTCAACCTCTAACATCAGCAAGTCCAGTCCCCCTGCAGATGGCCTATCTCCATCTTGTCCACAGTTATCTTCCAGCCCACTGCAATAGGACCAGAGATAGCAGGACAACTCAGAAACACCAGAGATAGCTGTAACACCAATGCCAGCAGCTAAACCAGGCCAAGCCAACTTGATACTAAGCGATCTCCCTAAAACACTCTACTTGTCATTGCGGCCACAGCTGGAGTGGTGGAAAGATTAAAACGACATTAGAAAACTAAATCAATGAACAAACACTTCCCCAAAACAAACTTCAATGCCAGAAAGGCAAGGGGAAGACACCCTCCAAGAGAATGTTGCAATAATGTACTGTGCAACTCAAGAAAAACCATCCCCTATCATAACGGCATCAGATACAGAGGATCCAGAGGCCATGCCACTGGGCGTAGATCAGCCCAAGATCTTGCACCTCAAGATCAGTTTATCTTCTTACCCAGCTGCCCAAACTTTTAGCACCAGGCCACCTCCCACCCACAGGCCCCTGTTAATCATCTCAGTGGAAGTGAACCTTGATGGGAAGGCTAGTGGTATGCCTGTTCCATCACTAAAAAGACGCAGTAACCCTCCCGGAAACATGTTCTGTAACAACAGCCAAATAAATAAAAAGAACTATCCAAAACAGACCGAAAAGTACCTGGCCCATCCCAGGGGTCTAGAAAACATACCCCTGAACAAATTTCCCAATGGTGGACAAGAGCATACAGGCACCACATAAGAACTCCCAAAAAAAAGACTAAGCGCAACTCTGTTTCACCTGATTTACAACTGAGGCAACATCATTAAACTTTTGAATCAGATCCCAGCATTTGCTGAGGTAACTTCCACCAATATTGAATGTTTCTAGTTTTTAAACATGAACCAAGGGCACCAGAGAGATTCAACAAAGACCATTTGGGACATGGCCAACAAGGTTTACTGTGAAATCAAGCACTTTCTGGTCTGTGGCATAATAGTAGATATATGTATCAAGTAACTGGGTACCCACGCCCACTGAGAAGGGCCCAAGGTACTGAGTTGGGGAAAAATGAGAACACCACATTTGACCTACTCAATCCTAAAAAATGCACTAGGTGGAACTCCATCAAACAAGGAAAACGCAAACAAATCAAACCTTAGCACTCACTCTATGATCCACTGTGAATGAGAATACATTGCAAGGTCACTAAAGAATTCACAGCCTGTAAAGTGACCTAGGGCAGTACAAGCAGACTCCACAGAACACACAACATTTTATTTCTGACTCTGCTTGTGGAACATACATTGCCTGGCAAGCAAGCTCGGTGACCAGGACCTCCTCAGCTTCCTTCAAACTTTTTCTGTGAATGCTCTACTAGAGACATGGTCTCAGGAACCAGTCGCAATCCCGGGCTTCTCACACAATATAATCCAGGCAAATAAGGAAGCAAAGTTTGGTCACAGCAGAGGGGGACTTGCAATCTATCTGTGATGGAGCTCCATCAACCTTCAGCCATCTTCTATGGGCACTAAGCCATGACCCCTTTCTTCAGCAGTCCTGTCAGGATGGTTTCTGTAGTTCTCTGTACCTTCTTTTGGTAATGCTACATATTAACTGTCCAAACACTTTCTCCTGCTTAGCTTTGAAGTACCTTCAAACCGTTAAGGGAACAAAATTGTTTAATCTCTTTGTCCTCTACTGAAATTTATGTTTCACAGTTTATACTTTATCTTTCATGAACTCAGTTTTTTCTCTCCAGGGGCATGGGTAAAAATCTCTCAAACTATTCGGGATTATTTTATTTTTCCCAGTTTCCCTGTGCAAATGACGTCTTCCTCCTCTTATTGAGCAGCAGATGGTTAATCAAGCTCCTCCTCACCTGAGTCAGACATGGTTGTAAGGCAGAAAAGATTCCCAGAATCAACTGCCAGGCTCACTAGAAACACTACATATGACTCCTGTGCTGAAGAAGAACTGTTTTTTCCTACAATGAAAAGTTAATTTCATTTTCAGAGTAAGTAGGTACAATCATGGTTACTAATTGAAATTCATAAGTTATGGTTAGTTAATTCTGGAAACCGTGTCGACTTGACCCACTATGCAAATTACAACTTGCGAAGCCAAATGTAATGCTCATAATGACACAATATGTGCACAAAAAATTAATGGCACCTAAAGGCACAACATAATTCAATATCAGCTCATTACTAAAGAATTAAATCATTCTGTAATCATTATTGCATAATTGATAACATTACATTTTTATGTCATTTGTAATGGTCAGGTCAGCAGCACTGTAATTTTCAAGGCTTGTTTTGTTGATTTCTTCAATTTGGTTTTAGGAAAGGTTTTTTTAATTTTGGAAATTCCCAAAAATGCAGTTTCACCAGCCCGGTGGAGCCAAGTTTTCTTTATTTGGTGTTTTCTCTTAAAGGAGGTCCAGCCAAGACATCATAATACAGCAATCAGTGCCATCAATGAATGCACAAAGTATTGTTTTCTTCCATATGTGTTCACTCAGAGTGGAAAAGTCTTGCACATCTGTATGTGTACACTGCAGGCACTTCTAAATTCAGAAAACTCTGCTGCCATCTGCCATTAGAGAGTAAACGTTATTGTTCGATTAATTAAAATCATTACAATATAAGTCATGTGAAATAAATAAATACAATAGGAATGATTGTATTTTCGTTTTTAAACTTGTGAATAAACAATCACATCCACAAGGTATTGTCACGGTTTACTCGTCGCTTACGGCTTGAACTCCAGGATGGTCTCGATCTTTGTAGGTCTTGCTCTGGGCAAGGTAAGGGCGGCCCTTTCTGGTAGCCACAGTACCACAGTGCTACTGACAATGGGACTTCAAAAGGCAGTCCATGCCCTCCAGAAGGAGTCCCAGAGGAAAGTCCCAAAGCGAAAAAACCTCTATGACTGGAACTCTCTAGAACAGAGAATAAGCACAAGAAAAAGGTAAGTCTTCCAATAAAAAAACAATAACTGGAAGACACTGGAATGAGTGAGGAAAAAGGCTGGAGGAAAAAACAACCAGAGCGTGATCACCACCAAAGGAAGTGTTGCAGCACAAGGAAAACAAGAATCCCACTCCTTAAATACCCCAAACCGGAAGTGACATACAGGAAAGGTAAAAGACGCCATGTTGGATTGGGAAAGGGCTATGGGAGAAAATAGATGAGGACGCCATTTTAGAAAAGGAACCTAATGCATGCAGAGAAAGAGGTAGAAGAAAGGCATGCTGGGACACAGAAGAATATGGCCCCTATTTGGAAAATTGAAGGAAAGAAAAAAAGAAGAAAGAAGAGAAAAGAAGACAGAGAAAAAGAACAGGTAAACACCAGGTAAGTGAAGGGTAGGAGCCCACTTCTAATTCCGAGGACGTGCCGCGCCATGAAGTCTCCGAGGCCCGATGCCCAATTTAGGGCCCAGTGCGAGATGAGGCCGAAAAAAGGGGCTGCTGCGAGCCCTGCGGCCAAGAAAATGAACTGTGTCCCCAACCATGTACTGAGTCGTCTTCCCGCTCGGGCGCGGCAGTCCGCAGTGCAACAGGTATTTTCTTCCACATACCTCTATTGTCACTGCCAGACTGCTTCCTTCGAGTTGTTCATGGTTCAGAGTACCTCAAGCATGTGCTAAACCATCAGTTTGCTGGCATGTTTATTGCTTTCTCTGCAATGACTGCTTACTTTGTCGTTGTTTGAGTTGCGACCGCCATCTTAAGTCCTCTCATGAGGTATTTTTTTGGGACTTTGCATGCATCACTCTCTGTTGCTAATGGCATAACTAATGACCAAGTCTGAATATTTCATTACTCATTCTGTACCTCTGTGTTCTTCATTAGACATTTCTATCTTCAGCAATTTATTTCCTCAAATCTGCTTTTGTGTTTTCTGACAAAATACATTAAACTGTCTTGCAAGAGTGTTTGCTCGTATATTAAATACATTTCACTTGGTGACAATTCTCTATATAATTTCCTTTATCACAATAATTATGTTTATGTATGGGGAAAACTAGAAATGTAAAGCTGCACACCCCTGACATGACCAGTTATCTATTCACAATGGAGACTAAAGAGTTTTTTCTCTGCACTGGAATCCCATAAGACCACCCTGATACAGTATCTCAGGTCTCTCACCCATTGTGCTTCTCCTGTATTTCTACAAGCTCTTCCAAGCAACCTTACAGGTTACCAACAACAACTCAGTTAACAACAAACAAAAGTTGGAAGAAAGACCCTTCATCTCCTTTTAAACCTATTTCTTCCATCTCTATAGAGCTACCTTTAGAAGATATCAGCACCTTTAAGCCTTATATGGAGGAAACTAATGATAAGCTTCAGAGACTGGATGGCAAATGGTCTTTGATGGAAAATCGAGTCACAAACATAGAGCATTAGATGCTTTCATTTCAGGACACAGTTCAAGATGTTAAACAACTCAAAGCAGAGGACACATATCTTAAGAAAGTCACTGAAGATTTCGAAAATCTCAATAGTTGCAATATTCTTAGCATTTATGGCCTTGCAGGAGAGACGGAAAGTTCTCAACCCATTTTCTTTTTCCAAAATTTCATTCCAAAAATTTTGGACATGCCTAAGCCCATGAAACTCAATGTACAACGTGCTCATAGACTTGGTCACTGAACTCAGCACGCCTCTTCACAAAAACCTTGAGGCATCATAATATTCTTTCTAGAGTATCAATATCTCCTCCTTGTGATCAAGGCAGCTAAAACCAAAGGTCATATTACTTGGTCAGGAAACCAATTATATTTTGTTCATGATCTCGCAAAAGCCACAGAAGACAGAAAGAAGAAATTTCTCAACATGCATCCCACACTACTTTCCCTCAGAGACAGATTTTGTGTTTTCATCAGTGCTTCTTTAAAGCTACATACAACAATAAAACAATGACATAGGAAGAACCCTCTATGCAGCAGAAATGTATTGACAACTGTAAAATGAAAACAATGGACACTTCTAAATTCTTATTAACTTGTATGCATTTTACAATTTTTCTCTGCATGTCCCACGTTTCTTGTCACATGCATATTTAATTTCTTGATAACCTTACTTTTCACCCTCATGTTTTACTTATCTTTTATGGGTATGTTTTGTATGACACAATAATGTATCTTCTTTTTTCTTTATCGTTATTGCTTAGGTAACTGTTTGTGTTACGCGTACCACAGACACCTCTAATTTTGCCCCCATAGCTATGGTTTGGATGACTTCCCTCCTAGCTGCCTCTGGAACCCAGTTGTTGTCGTCTTTCCTTTTGTGGTCGTACCACAACTGATTAATTTGTTCTGGTATTTGGTATGTCTTTTGTCTTATTTTGTCCTTATCAAAATACGTATTTCTATGTTTCCTTTCATGTTTGTTTTTCTTTCTTTACATCTCTTTTTCCTTTCCTCTTTTTTACACTGTCAACTATCTCTCTTCTATTTTTCTTTTCATATTTTCTAATTAAGCCCTCCTCTTTCATTGCTTAGAAATAAACAGCTTCAACTTTTACTCAAAGATGGATTTGATATGCTTGTTTGTTCTTCTCTTGTAGAGTATGTTGATATAATTGTAATTTCATATCTATGACTTTACATGTCATTACTTGGAATGTTAAAGGGTTAGGTTCTCCTATTAATGACAGAGAGTTTTTACTCATTTAGCCAATTTGAAGGCTAATTACGCCTGGCTGCAGGAAACACATATTACTGAAATGGTGACCGAAACACTTGTTAGAATTGAGTAGAACATGCATTTTCTTCCCCTGGTTATGGGAAACGTAATGAAGTTGTAATTTTCTGTGAACAATCTTTAAATATTACTTTATTGTCACAAGAATTAGATCAAGAAGGTCAGTGGTTTCCCCTGAGGCTACAAGTAAACAAGATACCAATATCTAGTTTCAATAGCTAGGCACCCACTCAGTCTGATAAAACATTTTGGCCTTCAATTACGTGCAAACTCATGTCTATTTCTGATGATTACTTGAAGGAGATTGTAACCTTGAAATGGGCCCTTTTCTAGATAGTTCCTCCAAACTATCTTTTTTCCTTTCCTCCATTTGCAAACAATTCACTACTGCCGTCAAACAAAGATCCCTCACTAACACCTATATAATTTGCATCCCCTATTTACAAGTATACACTTTATTTTCACCTGTACATTTCTCTCAACCTAGAATTGATCACACTTTTGTTTCAAAACCTTTATCTCAACATATCTTATGAGATAAAATAGGTACCATTTTAGTCTCTGACCATGCACCAGTATTTTTATATCTGGAACTTCTTCCCCTCATCCAAAAGTTAGATGTTGGTGCTTCAACACATCTCTTTTATTAGATACCAACTTTACGCAATGCTTTGATACTTTTATAATGGAATTTTGTACTTTATATGAATCTCCTGAGTTATCATTTCAGACCATTTGGGACACTTCCAAAGCTGCTTCTAGGGATTTTAACATTACTTGCGTTTCCACAAAAAAAGAAAGTAAATTCAAAAACGTGTAAGATCTTATGAAATATATTAAATCCTTATAACAATCCTATTTCACAGCCAAGATATGTTTAAATAATTTGATTAAAGGCAAATCTGATTTCAATAAACTCTCCAAAGAAGATACTTCCTCTTATCTTCTTAAATCCAGTTCCACATATAATGGTAGTCAAAAAAAGGCAGGTAAACTCTTAGCAAATTATCTTAAAATCATAAAAATAATGAATTAAAATATAATCTATTTTAACAGATGACTTCACTCCTCTTTTCAAAGACACAAAGACAGAGATATTTTTAATGAATTCACTTAATTTTATCAAACTCTATATACACCAGAATTAGCTCATGTAGAATCTGACATTAACTCATATCTCTCTTTAATACCTAAAGAATTGGATTCAACCACAGATCTTTCGTTCTCAGATTCTGATTTCACAACTCATGATATTCACACTACTATTAACTCCATCAAAAAACACAAAACTCCTGGACCTGATGGTTTTCCTATTGAATTCTACCTTCACTTCTCTGAACAATGAATTCCTAAATTATATCATCTAGTTACTTTTTTTTGCTTCTTCTTATTCTGCTGCCGGAATATTTATGAAGCCTTGATATGTCTTATTCAAAAAGATAATAATAAGGAGCATAAGCTATGCAAAAATTATAGACCCATCTCCCTGGTTAATTCAGATTATAACATTTTTGCTAAAATTCTGGAATCACATCTTTATACTCTCTTACCAAATTTAATTGGCAGTGAACAGTATGATTTTGTTAAAAGTAGACACCTTTGTGATAATACCAGACTTTGCTTTGACATTTTGAGTAAATCTAAAGCTTATAAACACTCTTTAGCAGCCATCTTCTTGGATGCTGGGAAAGCATTTGATCAGACACAATGGAAATGTCTATTCTATACACTTTCATGGTTTGAGTTTGGAGAAAAGTTGTTTAATCCAGTTTCTCTCTTTAACCTTCCCTGAAGCTTCGACGTTTGCCAATTAACTAATTTTCTCTCCTTTTTCTTTACACGAAGGTGTGCAACAAGGGTACCCCCTATCACCTCTTGTTTTTATCCTGGATCTTGAACCCTTACTATCTAAAAATTCGACAAAATAATACAATACAAGTTTTAAAATATGAAGACAAAAATATATATTTTCCAGTTTAGTCTGATGATATTCTTTCATATATGGCCTCTCCTGATTCTTCTTTCCAACCCTTCTTAAAGACAATCTCCACTTTTGTCCCTCTCTCAGGTTATAAACTTAGTTCTGATAAATGCAAAATCCTACCACTCAACAAACAGTGTCTCAAACAGGATTTCTCCACTTCAGGTTTTATTTGGAACACAATGAAAATCATTATTAAAAAACACTATGGGCCTCATTACGAGTTTGGTGGTCCTGTGACTGCCATGTCGGTGGTGGCTGTCTGACTGTCAACAGGCTGGCAGTAAAGACTGCCAAATTAGGAGTTTGGTGGTGATGTACACAGAAAACCTCCAAGGACCACAAGGCAGAAACGAACAGTATAAGAGGAGACACTCACATCCAGGAAGCCATTCATGTCCTGAGCCGCCATGGAACCACGAGTAGACGTCATCCAGCTGCTTCTGTTCCCAGAAAAACAATGGAATCATTGCAAACAATGACAACAAGATCTGTAAGTACACACAAGCACTTGTTACAGTTGTCAATTGTAATAAATTGTACAGTTACATAACACACCATAGGGAGGGGGGTGCAAGTCCTGTACTCACACGTAATAGTAGAGTGACACACACACTCACATACTGCATCAAGGACACCCACACATCCACAGCACGCACACTGCAGCCAGCATACACACACACCACACGTCTATACTACACAGTTACGCACAGCAACACAGCCCAGGCTCACAGATTAACAGACAACATACAAACTTGTTACAACTACACAACAACTGCACAACTATAAACACATGTCACACTCACAACCAACACTGGCCAGGGACTAGACATACATACAGCACAATGTACAACCATCTGAGATGGAACATATATAAAAATACCATCAGACAACCTTGTAATCATCACACACTCACAGCACATCAAACCTATAAGGCCGTGTACAAATGCACGCAGATTTAAACAGTTCAAACACACAAAGCCACCCAGCACAACAACAAACACATATATATATATATATATATATATATATATATATATATATATATATACATCACTACAAACACAACACAATATCATGCCAACGACATTTCAGCTACATATGCATACCCATCACATATCACACAGCCTATCCCTGGGGGACACCCTCATACGCTGCTCAAACAATATATGAAGCATAAGCAACACACACAAATACTGGCACACAACCAATGTCAGCCAGGAACAACTCAAACCTAGGAAAGGAAATGCAGAACAAAGATGTAACCAATGACATCAACAACTGGTTGGCTTTAATTGGGGAAAATAGGCAAGGAATATGCATGTACAAGGCCATAGGCCAGTCCATAGTCCCAAATATTAGCACCAAAGACACAGAATTGTGCCCCTACTTGACCCCAGACTGCCATGTAACCTCCACAGGTAGGGGCATCAAGGGGACAGACAGACACCTCAGGGATTCTTAGGTGTAGTGGGGGAGGTTGGGTTTGGGCTTGGGAGGGGGGCTTTAGGCTTTACTTTGGGAGGGGGTTAGACTCTTTTGGGAGAGATGGACTTCATTTTGACAGGGTAGGGGCATGGGTGATGACAGGGGTTAAGGGAGGCTTTGGAGGTAGAAGGAATGGCCTTGAGGAGGGTAACAGAACTTTTAGGGGTGTCACGAGGAGAACAGTAGGGAAAAGGTCAAGCTCACAAAGGAAAACTTTGTTAGACACATGGGGACTGTCACCTGAGAGGGGTTTGGATGTGGAGGGTGAGTAAGTGGTTGTTTGACATTTTGGTGTGGATGTCTTGGGTGAGTGTTTGTGGGAGGTGTGCTTGTGGGTGGTAGGTGCCTGTTGGGTGGGTTAGTGAGGGTGTTTATGTGTCTTGGGCTGAGGGAGGGTAGAGGTGCTGAGGGATACCAGTTGGGTGGCTGGCTGTCTATTAGGGTGGTGACTGCAGGTATGCTGGATGTGCTGCAAGTAGGCATGTCAGTGGTTGTGGTGTCTGTGGGTTTGATGACTGGGGTGGATATTTGAGGGTCTGCTGCGGTGCTGCAAGTGGGTAGGATAGGTGTGGTAGCTGGATGAGTGAATGCTTGTCTGGTGTCTGCAGGCATGTCAAGTATTGTGTCTGTGATGCTAGGGGTGGTAGGGGTGTCAGGGCAGGTTATGAGTATTGCTGTGTCTGCAGGTGGATGTTGTTTGTGTGCATGCCGGTGGTGTGTCCTATGGTGCTTATGTTTGTGTGTGCTTCCCTTGTATGTTGAGGTGGATGCATGCAAGTCTGTTTGTGTGCTTTGGCTGGGTCTGGGAGGGGGTATTTGGACTGGGAAGAGAAAGACAGAGAGGTTATAGTAGACAAGGGGTGACTGGCTGCCTTCAGTGTGTAGGCCAGAGCCTGAAAAAGATCTCTGTAATATAGCCAGTGCACCATCAATGCCTTCCTGGAACGCATTGCTCTGTTGGATTTGAGTTACAAGTCCTTGGACGGCATTCACGATGGTCGACTGACCCACAGATATAACCTCAGGAGGTCACTAGCCTCCCCACTGAGGGCATCAGGGCTAACAGGGGCTGGGGCAGAGGTGCCTGCAGCAAAGGAGATGCCCACTCTCTTGGATGGGTGGGCACAGCCAACTGGGTGGGGAGCAACAGGCAGGGCAGTGATAGAATGGGGGTGGTGGACAGAGATGGTACTGGGATAGTCCCAGATCCAGTCTGCCACCATTAGGGAGTGGCCACTGGATAAAGCATTTGGAAGAAGATGTGGAAAATCTGGTCTCTCCTGTGGTACTCCCCTTGACCTCCAGGCCACTGGGTCCTTCGATGTTTGTGGTGTTGTGACTGGTGGTCCCGTGGCCAGAAGTTTCCCCACTTGGCTGTGCCCCATCTCCTTTGCCTGACGCTGCTGATGCTGAAACCAAAAAAGTGAAGTAGAATCATCACATTCACAAGATAACACTTTCATCATACATTACACATAAGTCCCACAACACCATGTTCACTAAGAACCCCAGGATGTGCCAGTAAAGTGTCAACATCATGTCACAACAAAATACAATGTATGTCACTCAAAATAAAAATTGTAACACACCAGCAAAGCTAGCTGACAAACACATACAATACCATGATTTAAGTTGATCAATCACACTGACCATACAATAACAAAGTGACAGTGCTACTTGATACAGCTTCCGTATCCGGAACAACATAGTCAAGCAGCAATCAAGCAATAGTTCATAAATGTGAAATAGCTCACCACAAATCTAAAATACACAATCAACACACAATTACGTTACCCTGATGTCATGTACCAGGCAATTACAAGTGTTGTAAAATAAAGGCATGCAAGCCTTGTGCAAATAAGCCATACCTTCTTCACTTCACATAGTTACTACCATACGCTATGTGCACATGGCAACATGTAACACCTCAAATTGTCACACAATCCAAATTTTAGTCAAGGAGTTAGAACACATGTCACACATGCATGCACCAATTGTGACGTACCAAGGAGTGACAATACAACGTGGCCCAAGGCATATAGGAAAATGGTCTCCAGAAAACAAACAGTCTCAGTCGTGAACCAAGTAAGCTCAGACCAATGTCCCAAACACAATAACACATTTTCAATAAAGTGTATGTATCAAGCGACGTCTTCAAACTAAGGATAGAACTAGCAGAGTTCTTTCGGAAGATCAGACTGAAAACCTTCTTTCTCCAGAACCCCGAATCTAACACACAATGCGAAAAGAACACTGGGCTACGCCCCAAATCCAAGTTCACTCCCACCTCATGCCACCTGAAGTCCTAGCATTTGAGAAATCAGTGAGCAGAAGGATCGATGCTCTACAGAATACACAGAGAGAGACTTTCCACAACATCAGTACCGATGAACTAACAGCTCTCCACAATCTTAGTAATGATTCATCCATCACCATCAAACCAGCCGACAAGGGCGGGGCTATAGTGATAATGCCCACGGTGATGTACAATACCGAATGCTTACGCCTATTAAACAATGATCATCATTACAAAAAACTGGCACGGGACCCAACAGAAGAGGTCAGGGAAGAGATCATCTTCCTCATTGACAAGGGTATGAATAACGGTTGGATTACTAAACATGAGGCCTCCTTCCTCAACCAACCCGACCCAAAAACTCCGTATTTTTATATTCTGCCCAAGATCCATAAGAATAAGCACCCGCCCCCTGGGAGACCAATAGTCTCAGGGATCGGTTCTATGCTGGAACCATTGTCACAATTTTGCGATTGGTTCCTTCAACCACTCGTGAAACAAATCCCTACATACCTGAAAGACACAACAGATGTGCTCTCTCTCATAAACACCCTAGAATTTGATAAAGACAAAGAACAGCTCATGACACTGGATGTGGAGTCATTATATACGAACATTCCACAAGAGGCAACCCTAGAAGTAGTCAGTGACCTACTAAACAAAGGCACCTGGAACTACATGACCCCCCCAGAATTCATCCTGGACCTAGCCCACCTGGCTCTCACTAGGAATTTCTTTCAGTTTGACAAAAATTTCTTCTTACAGATCCAGGGGACCTCGATGGGGAGCACCTTTGCTCCCAGCCTGGCATGCCTATACATGGATCATTTCGAGAAAGAAATGGTCCTCACTGAAGAGAATCCATATGTTAACCAAATCAGGTTATGGAAAAGATACATCGATGACATCCTGATCATCTGGAGAGGCACAAGGGAAGAAGCAACAAACTTCACCACTTGGTTAAACACCTTGAATCCCTTTCTAAGATTCACAGCCACACTAGGCAGCCCGGCAGTCTCCTTTCTTGACCTATTAATAACTGAAAGAAATGGTTGCCTTATAACAGAAGTATATTACAAACCCACTGACCGCAACACTCTCCTTGAGTTTCAGAGTTTCCATCCCCGTTCCCTCAAGGAAAATCTCCCAGTGGGTCAATACCTTCGCCTACGACGAAATTGTACCGAAATAACGGATTACAAAAAGCATGCCCAACAACTTACTGGCAAACTTCGAGCACGAGGATACCCGGATCACCTACTAAGGAGAGCCGAGAAACGGGCCCGCGTGAGCCCAAGAGAGACTCTACTGCACCCTAGCAATAGAACCAACAAGGGGAACCCATTGATCTGTGTGACAACGTTCAACCCAGCATCTAACATGATTAAGAAGATTATCAGTGAAGACTGGAGAATCCTTACCTCTGGGGGTCTCCCTTTTGAGACCCCAATGAACGCCTACAGAAAGGCCAGAAGCATTCGGGATATGATTGTACACACCCGCCCACGGGCAAACCCTACCACGAGCAAACAAAAAACCCTTTGGGACCTTCCCCCTCCTCAAGGACACTACCCTTGTGGGAATTGCAGTGTCTGTGTCTTTACCAAAAAAACCCTTACACTTGACTTGGGATTACAAACACCTTGGGAACTCAGACAACTTACTAACTGCAACAGCAAAAACGTGGTGTACATGATCACATGCCCTTGTGACAAGAAATATATCGGGATGACGACAAGAAGAGTGGGTACACGCATTTGTGAGCATAGAAGCACCATCCGATGTAAAAGAGACGCCACAAGACTCACCGAGCACTACATCTCCAGCAATCACCATCCTGACCACATGCAGTGGGTGATACTGGACCAACTTAAACCCACTACAACCAATGCCAAACACAAACTCCTGCTATATGAACAGAGATGGATCTGGAGGCTGCGGACTGACACCCTAGGACTGAATGACAACATCCAATGGTCAGCCTTAGGCTGATCAGTTGATACCAACATGATATCGTTCCTGTACCAAAAATCTTCCTTTTTTAACTTTTAATATTAATCCATTTATACTTTGCAACTGCATTTGAGTATTTTTCTAAGGACCCCTGTATTTTTCTAAGGACCCCCTTTTTCACTGAACCCCCTTTTGTTTCATTGAACCTTGAAAAGCCCCACTGTGGGACCCTGCTACCATGACCGTGTGGAGCAATTCCACATACTTGAGTAAACCCCTAGACCCCATGTCAGTTACACCATCATCACTCCTCCTCCCTACACCTCCTGTTTTTTCCCCCCTTTTGGTTCCTCTTTTTTCTTTTTTCCTCTCTTTTGCCTGCTTTCCCCCCCGATTCCTCCACCTTCTGTGTGTTCAACTGCGTCTCCCTTTCTCTCTCTATCTTTTGCTCTTTCTTCCTCACCTTGTTTTTCCCCCCCTCCTCTTTTTTATCTTTTTTATCAATTTCCTGATTTCCCCTCTGTTTCTTTACTGTTCTTTCCTTTCTCTCCCCTTTTTTTCCCCTTTGTAGCTCTCTCCCCCCTTTCCCCCCCCCCCACCTCCCCTGCCCCCTCTTCGTGACTATCCATCTCTTCTTTTTTCTCCCCCGACTTAGCTCGTCTCCTTATTATCCATTCCATGGTTTCCTTTTCCTTCGTTTTCTTCTTGCTTTCTCTATTTCTTCTTCTCTTCCACTTTGCCCCCCCACTTAGCTCTTCCTCCCCCTCTTCCCCCTGCCTATCAATTACTTTTTTACTGCAGTGACGCGATACGCGCCGCGTCACTGCAGATTCCACCCCCGTGTGCGCCAGCCGCGCCTCGACAGGGATACCACTATGCCTACGTTCCGTGGGCTGTTCCACGGGACCCCGGTTCCCAGAGGTCCCGCGGACCACAACGCTTCACCACGGCCTTGCTGGCCCCCAGGCCCATGACACGGCACAGCCCCCGAGAGGGCGCGGCCAACCACATGGGCGTGGCACACCATTACTTTCGAACCGGGCTCACCTGGCTTTGCCCGGCATACTTGATCCCTTTCGGGCCCCGCCCCCACGCCAGGAGCACCAGACCGATTGGCTGCAAGCCACCATAAAGACTCACTTTGCTTACTAGCCGGTATCAGAGCGGCCTGGCTCCGGCATGTAGGTACCCCCCATGGTATTCCCTTTGGAGTGGTAAGTGATGGCCTCCCTGGCCCCTTGGAATTCTCTCCCTTTCCCTTGCTCTCTTCCACGCTCTGACCTTTCTTCGGATAGTCTCTATAACCTGGCGTTTTCTTTCTTTCCTTCTCTGACACCTTTCCCCTTTTTCTCATGTTCTGCCCTCTATTTTCTTCTTTTTTCCACCCCTTTTTTTCCCCCTCTCTCTTCTCTCTTTTTTTCTATTAGTCCCTCCTCCCTTCCTTCTCTCCTTCGCTCTTTTTATCCCCTCCCTTCATTAATCCCCCTGGTCTCCAGTCTCCCTTCTGCATACTTTGCGCCCCTACTTTTCATCTCCTTTTTTACTGTTGACCCCACGCTAAACTGTTGACCCCCTCAGAGTGTGACTACAAGGGAAAACCCCCCCGGCATCAGCCAGACCTGAGGCATACCGCCCCTCTGCCCGGGGTAAGTCACATTTGCATGCGTGTGTGAGTGTTTTTTACCTTATTTTATTTTATTCCTCACCAATTGCTGTGTTGTGTGCAGTGCCCACTTATTCCACCTTGAATAACTGTGATCTAATTATCATCTACCACAGGCCTACCCCACCGTGAACTACCTGTTCAGGTAGGCTACACCATTATCTTTGAGCACCCCACTGACTACATGTGCTCCGACCCTGACGAATGCCCCTGACTTCCCAGCACACAGTGAGGGCAGAAACATGTTGGTCCTATGTACTTCTTTTTAGACTCCTAGAGACATTATTCTCTAACGAGCCTCTCTTCCCCCATATAGATTTTTTAGTCTTACCAGCATACACCACCATTAAAATTAGGAATAGTTATCGGTGATTTGCTCGGTAATTTTATTACTCACCCTATCTGGATCACTGTAACTATCCAGTCAGTTTAATTTCAGCACTCCCTCTGGTTCTTTTAACCAAGAGGTTGAGTCCTCCCAAGTAGTATCATCTTACTTGGGTGGGGCTAGGTGGTCATATGATGAAGCAAGACACTATTATGTGTGTGAGACCACCTAGTCCGTAAAGGAAACTCCCCTTGACTTCTGCGTGACAACACAGCATCCCCTTTTTAGTTCCTACTACCCCACACCTTCAGTGATTATATAGCTTCTTCTAGGGAGACGGTGTGGGCCAGCTATTCTCCCAGTACTCTCTTTTTGTGTATTTGTATCAAATGGACTACTGTACTGTGAATGAAAGTGAGAATCAGACTTGGCTAACTATGCCATTAGTCCATCAATAGGCCACTGACTGAGTAACAACATCACTGCCCACACATAAGACATGGCATGCCTGATATCTGTCTGTGGAGGATTCCTAGAGCCAAAGCATAAGTGATACTAACATAACATGTACACTAACCATGATGCAAGCCAAGAGCCTGGACACATTTACAAACCTACTCACAGGTGTAAATGAACTACCACAGCTGCACCAAATAGGTGTCATGGCAAACATAAGGTTACAAAACAGACAGGCCTCATTTGACCTATCCTTCATAGCAACAGCAGGCACGCATAACAAATACCAATGTTGAATCATTACTGAACCTTTCCATTGACACATTATGTTGACAAATTACTGTATAGGTCATAGCTGTGAATAGGCTACCACTGCCTAAGTATACTAACTACACCAGTATACCTAAGGACATAGCTGTGTGGCCAGTTTGTATTATCAGAACATCAGAATGTAGTTACATTCCTACCTCTGATACCAAATATATGTGTGCCTATAAAAATGTTGCAGCACCTCAATGGTATCCACCATGCATATTGTCCACTCTGATGAGACAATACAAATGTCTATATACATCCCACACTTACTAAGTGGGGTTACCTTGCAACAGGTGAGA
The DNA here is from genome assembly GCF_031143425.1 of Pleurodeles waltl. Lineage (NCBI taxonomy): Eukaryota > Metazoa > Chordata > Amphibia > Caudata > Salamandridae > Pleurodeles > Pleurodeles waltl. The sequence goes on along the minus strand of NC_090444.1, from coordinate 1,217,332,008 downwards.
AGATGTTAACCTTGTATGTCATGTGAGATATCTGATGGACATCACAACCTCACATGACGCTGTCACTTATCAGAAAACATTAGAAAACTAGAGATGACTTGATTATTTCTGACTCTGTGTAGCATATAGACATGAATCTTGAGACATTGCAGAGGACAGAGAACAAAGACCTACAAACCGTGCCATTATTACATTAGGATGATTGACCTGTTGGTGGGAATTGACAAGCAACAGGGTAGAAAAAGCAGTATATTGGTACACATACGACACAGTCATATGTGCACTAATATGTACCATTGTACTGAGAGGAAAACATAGTTGAATAACATGCCTCTAAATACATTTGTATGTGCACACCAGTGTGCTAAAGATGGCTACTGTACATCAATGTGTTCACAGGAGATCTGTGACACTTTGCACTTCCCATATTGTCAGAGTTTACATTCTGTTCCATCACTCATTTACCTGGTGAAAGGGCAAACATGCGTTAGGTCTGTACTTACTCCCTTGTGGCTGATGTGCTGCCTTCAAATGCCCATCCAACTCAGGGTAGACCACTGCCAAAATTCGAGCATTAGGTGGGTCATGGTCCGGCGGGCACCCCGTCCTTGTTGGGAGGACATCCCCAGCTGGGCCTCTGTGGTTTTCTGGGCCCAGTGCCTCATATCCTCCCACCTCTTTCAACAGTGGGTGCTGCGCCATCTGTGGACCCCCAGGATCTGCACTTTCTTGGCGATGGCATGCTGAATCCCCTTCTTCTCATGGATGTTAGCCTGTGTGGATGACAAAGACAAGAAAGAATGTCATGTCCACATGTCCCACACTAAAACAAGCAGTTATTTAAAAGTCAGTTCAGCAAGCCAAACACAGACTGTCTTGAACATCCATTCCACTGATAGATGAGCATATGTGAGCAGAAAAGAGGCAGACAATATGTATCTTCAAGACCAGCTGTCATGTTATCACATATGACCAGACACCCAACACATATGAAGATGAGTTTTTTTCAGGCAAAGATTGCTGAACACCTCTACTAACCATCTGCAACAGTCACAAGGTGGCTCAATGAGCATACATGACACACTCTCCACAATGTCTCAGGGCTCTAACTCTGTCACCAAACATTAGTACATGCCCAGGAAGTCACCCATTCTAGCACAACTTTAGCACCCAAACGACTTTAAGGACACAATCCGAAACATTGCCCATCAGCCTTTCCTTAGCATATTAAAGAATAGTCAAGTTAATGAGACATATGTGCCCAGGGAGCACTTATCTGCTACTCTGGTGCACCACAGAGCTGTTCATAGAGGGGTAGGTCCTCCTCCACCAGCTTCTCCAGCTTCTTGGGTGAGAAGGCAGGGGCCCTATCACCTGTATGATGTGGCATGATTGCTTCCAGAGGCACTACACAGCAACTTTGATCATTGAGGTCTTGCTAGCAGCAATGTCAGGAGTCAAGTGAGAGATGAAGTATCAGATGGCAGTCACATCCGCCACGTAAAAGACCATCACCACCGGCGGACATCTCCATTGGCCCTAGACAGCCAGAGACAGCAATATGTTTCAATGGCAATGTCCACCGCGGTAGTATCTGCCTACCTCCACGACGACTTCCGCCAGGGTCACAGGTCGTTTCCTATTGTTCAGTACAGTAGGTCAGGCAGTTGCCATTTTAAGGCCCTGAAATGGTCAGAAAAGTTAATTTCATGATGCATCACAAGGTTGGACACAAGTCTATTGCATAGTCTTGAGTACTAGCATTAACTAACCATGTATGAATATCCAGATTGTTAAGTGAGATGTTGTCATGTTTTTTGTAATGTATAGTTGGATGTCCTATAACAGAGGCTTGCTAAATCATGTGTTTCAATATCCATGTCATAATTGAGGGAAGGGGATGAGATTCCACTAATTTGACATCATTAGCATTGCTCTGGGCTGTGCACCATGTTCCTACTGTATTATATGCCATGTCACATTATGTTATGAGCCATATATTTTGAAACTTAGAAGGGACACAATCCCTCGCATAGTTACTCTGGAATGAGAATGGTCAGACAACCTCCAGTGCACTGACCACTGGCAGACCTGCAGACCATGGAGGATCAACATATCATTCAGATCTACCACATGGAGAGGCAGACAATTATGGATCTATGCCGTCAGTTGGAGCCAGATCTGATGCCTTCCATTCGTCATTCAAACAGCTTATTACCCATTGTACAAGTCATGTCAGTGCTGCATTTCCTAGCCACAGGGTCCTTTCAGAATACTGTGGCCTTAACTGCCAGCATGTCCCAGCCTATGTTCAGTCTGGTCTTGAAGTATGTACTCTCTGCATTGTTAAAACACCTGGGCAGCTACATCAGATTTTGACAACATGAGGATTTGTCCCAGATGAAGGCAGATGTTTATGAATTGACACACATCCCACATGTAGTGGGAGCCATTGATGGTAGCCATATAGATTTGGTTCCCCCACATGGCAGTCTATCGCAACAGGAAGAACTTCCACTCCATTAATGCCAAAGTAGTCTGTTTGGCGGATCTCTACATTTATGTTCATGGTACCCGGGTTCAGTCCACAATGCCTTCATCATGAGGAACAGAGGTATCCCATAGCTGATGACACTACAGTACCCATTGCGGCCTGGCTGGTTGGTAAGTCACATATGCCATGTGTGTTAGTTTCCTATGTCTGCTGCCATATCTAAGGATGTCTATGATTTATGTTTGCACACACGTGATGATTCCTAAGCGGAGGCTCTGGCTACCCAGTGAGGTACCCAACCACGCTAGGGGAAGTCGACTTCAGTGAGGCCCCTGGAAGGACACGGCATGTCATGGAATGAACTTTTGGGCTCCTGAAGGCAAGATTCCATAGCATTGTTAAGTCTGGTGGAGCCCTCCTCTACTCACTTTCCAAAGTGTATCAGATCATTGTGGCCTGCTGCATGCTCCACAACTTCGCCCTGAGGCGGCAGATCCCATACATGCCTGATGAGGGGGAGTCAGCACTTTCACTGGGTGAGAATGCAGAACTGCTGAGTGAGGATGACAGTGATGATGATAAAGGTGGAGACATCTGGGCAGATCTCATCAATTAGTGCTTCACCTAAGTGTAGGTATGAGTTGTTCTGTAATTTGATTGCCTCAGTGTGGTAGCGGTGGGGTTATGGATGTTTGAGAAGGGTCTTTCTATGACCTTCAGACATGTTATTCATTGCTTTGCAGTACACAGCCCAGCTTTTAATGCAGAATAGTAAATGGAGTTTAAACTATTGTGATGATCTTTTTTGTTAGTGTTTCTCACAATGCACATTTTAAGTTGCCATTGTATTTGGGACATATATTTCTAAGTCATGTTTACCTTCACTTACCTAAAATCCTTGTTCCAAATTGGTATTTTCCACATCTCTTCACAATGCCATCCTCAGATAAACATTTCTGAATTTTATCACTGGCAGGTGGGTTTAGCTGGTCTGACGTGAAGTGAATATGGACTAATCCAGGTACTGTCTGACATTATATTGGTGGTGTATGAGTTCCATGTCCAGGATGTCATGACAGTGGGATGGCAGTGTTCTGTTCCACACAATAGACCTGTTTGCCTTGGTTTGAGAGTCTAATGGTGTCATGAGTGTGATCATGTGTCTATGATAAATGTCGTCCTGTGCAATAAATTCACTAAACCTTCTCATTGGATTGATAATGGTACTATCTTACTTTTATGTAGCTGTCACTGTGTTTCTTCTTTGAGGGCCACTGTGCATGTGTGTCAAGACTGACATAGATGAGTAGCATGCCTACATATACCTGACCATGGTAAGTGGAAGGTTTCCTGACTGGGGACAGTTTTACTGAGCTCTGTATTATGGGGTATGTTCATTTGGTTGGTATGGTATGGGTATGTAATAAGGCAAATTGCACCCATCTGTTTGCCTATTTGGATAGACAAAGTCTGGCATGTACCCCTACACCTAAGGCAAAGTTCATCGCTCACCATCTTCAGGAAGAACCTTAAGACATTGCTCTTCAGATGAGATAAGGGCCCCCACCCATCCAGTACCTTGGGACCCTCACGGGTGAGTAGATGCACTGAATTGTGAAGATGTACTTCACTGTCTGATCATTGGCATGTGGTCAGCCTATGTGCTGCACAGTGCTATAAATTGGAATTGATAATTATCCACTTGTATCATTGTGTATGCATTGAATCCAGAATCAACAGTACATGTGACAGGTCAGACAGGGGGGTGACTCCACTGGGTTGACGACGGTCTTATCCCCGTGAGTTTGGCAGTCGGCTTTTGATACTATAGCTTTACGTGGGAAAGAAAGAAGAGGGTACACACAAGAGCAATGCCCCATCACTGGGATAACACTCTCTTGAATTTTGAGGCACCCACTAAAGATGACAACCTTGGCAGAGAATAAATACCCCAGGTGAATGAAAACCAGGCTCCTCACATGAAGCACGTTGACAACAGAATTTAAAGCAGAACCTGTTTGGGAATTCAGAATCACACATAGTACTATCTGTTTTCTACTTTGTGATTACAAAAATAAATTGATGGCTTGTTAACTAACCTATTCCATGACCTTCGCATGAGCTGTAACTAAAATCTCAGAGGCAAATTGTGAAGCACTAGCAGAAAGCAATAGCACAAATAAGAATGTGCACTCTGTAAAATGTCAATGTAAGTAACATGTGACCAATGACACCTACTGTCTGTAGACTCCCAGCTCCTCCTACCTCATCTCTTGTGTAATATGAGAGGACAAGCAGGTCTTCAAAGAATTAAGAGACTGTTAAAAAGGGATCAGTTTCAGAGAGGTACTTATTAGTCAGAGTGAGTATTGATTTTCCCTTTCTGTATTTGGAAGTTGTTAAAAATTTTCCCTTTCAGTGTGCTTACAAAAGTCTACTTCAACATTAGGAAGAAATTATATCTATATGCAAACAGAAAATGAAAGCTAAGAAATATGAGCCCAGACTTACTAGTTTTTGTTGCAATGGGCCACAGCATTCTTGCTCAAAAAGAGAAAGTACAAAACAGAGACTCATAAGAGTGGCCTGCTTCTGGTGATGTGCTGCTCTGGGCACAAAACAGGCTGTCTTGTGCTATACACAGTCTTGCACCATATAGTTGAGTTGGTTGCCTGTTTGCTATTTAGCATTGGATTTGTATTGGTACCATCCATTTCTTCTTCTCATTTATGAGTAACTCTTTTTACATGGCACCCCCACATTTTTGTGAATTATTTGCATGTTTTTTTAACCACTATCGCTAAATCATGACAGAACTGGCAAACACCCAGTTGGCATATTTAACTTACTAGTATGGCCTTGGTATATGGTGTAATGAACACATCAGTGGCATAGAAGTTAAATATCACTTGTGGGCTGAAGCACATATTTTGCCATTCATGAGGTTGATAAAGAAAAAAATGGCTTCAGGCCTACATGTGTATCCTAATTGCTGCAGCTTTTAAACATTTGGTAAACATGTTAAAAACACATATTTTAACCCAAGGTTACTTTTACATTTTCAATCAATCACAAATAAGTAGGCCTTGTAGCCCACAGGGTGTGATGCAAGGAATTTGAAAGTGGCCCATGTAAGATTTTACTGTGGACATTTTATGGTATGGGGCTGCAACTGTTTCTATAAGAAAGGCTAAAGTACAATTAAAATGCTACTTTAGGTTAGAATAAGCTAGAGTCCATTCAACTACTGGCTTTTATATTTTACTATTTCAATGGAGTTGGATTTTTGGGATTATATGTAAAATATATTTCATAATGCTATTGTGAGAGATTGTGTTGTTGGTTGACTTGAGTGTAAACCCTAGTTTAGCACCAGCCACAATCCATGGCAGTGTGAACCACAAAACAATCACTAACTAAATTAACCTGTGTTGAACTCTGGGTAGCTTGACACAAAAAGCTGTCACGCTTAGCTCAGAAGCAATGTGTAAAATATTTATGCAGCATACAAACAGTAATAAAGTGAAAATGTAACACAAGAAAAATCCAACAATGATTTAGTAAATTTTAATTAATTATTTGGCACGAAACCAACAAAGATCTGATCAGTAGAACCAGAGGAATAAATGGATAAAGTTTTTAGTAAAAACTGGTTCCTAAAAGAACACCAACAGCAGACATCTAGTTACGCAAGACTTGATCAAAGTTGAAAAATGTTGTTGAGCATGTGTTGGATACAAGAAGTGGATTTGACTGTGAAGTCAGGCCAAACTGGTGATGCACCTTGGGCAGACAGACAAGCAGGTTGGTCCTGGTCTTCCCTCAGTTCTCAGTAGTTTTTAGCCAACAATTTGTCAAGTTCTCAAGTTTGGATTTTGCCTATTTGGGCACATTTAGCACCACAACCAAGGATCCAGGACTGGTGGGACACTATTTGAGGGATCAAGAATCACTCAGTCTGGGTCCAGATGCAGGATGAAGATGGTAGAAGCCTTTTATGTCCAGTGGCTCTGAACAGGAGGCTAGCAAACTAGCCCTCGGAGTCCCTCTGGTAGCCTTGGGTTCAGGTGATAATACAGAGATTAAAAAGCAGGGTTGGCCTCTGATGGCTCAAGGCAGGCTCCACACAAATCAGTCCTTCCAGGTGCAGCAAGCAGTCTTCTGGAGTACACAACAGGCCAGAGCAGCAGACAGCCCTCTGAAAGTCCTTCCACGGTTCCAAAAAGTTAACAGAAGAGTAGGTCTGAGGGCCAAATTTTCATACCTGGTACCTTCTTTGAAGTTGGGAGAAGTTTCATGAGGGTTCTATTTGAAGAACTTGGAATTTCTGGACACCACAGCACTGACTGCAAGCTGGCTGTGGTGGCAATATGGAATTGCCAGGTCATTTGTGTGAAGGCACAGCACAGTCTATTCATTTGCAAGTGGTGCTGTGCCCAGCTCTGCCGCAACAGATAGCCTGTTCTGACACACCTGATCCCTCTATTATATATCTGTCTGGGAGGAATTCACAAAGTCTAACTGTCAGTTACACCCAGTCATGTGACCCAGGAGAGGCTGCAGGCACCAAATGGCTGACAGAAGGGAAATGCCAACTTTCTAAGAAATTTAATTTTCGAAATTGTAATTAAAAAACAACTTTACAATTGGAGATAAATTTTATTCACACTTTCATAAAATAAAATGCTTCTCTGTCCTCAATTATTGTAGTACTTATTACATGTAAAAAGGCAATCCAATGTTATCCTATTGGACAGAGATCCCTTAAAGTAATGAAAAACTAATTTAAGAGTTTTCACTATCAGGACATGGAAACTGGCTACCAAGGGCCTAATTTACGGTGACATATATACAATAAAAAGGGGAGTTTGAGGCTTGGCAAGGGGTTATATTGCCAAGTCAAATTGGTAGTTCAAAACTGCATTTAGTCAGCAATAACAGAAGTGGGACATGTTTTAAGGGGCTAGTTAACTGTGTGGCACAATATGTGCTGCAGGCCCACGAAGAACATTTAATTTACAAGCCCCAGGTATATGGTACACCACTCTACAAGGTACCAATACATAAATTACGTGTGCCAATCAGGTGAAAGTCAATGTTACTGGGTGTGAAGTAGAGAACACTGTTGTATAGCTATTTTAGCCCTGTTTTTAGACACGTTATTTTAGCAACTAGGTCTGCGTAGGCCCGTCATATTTTATTCAGCTTCATTTTATTTTTCTAGAACAGGCAACGTTTGCAGTGCTGTTTTATTTTTTTTATCTAGTTGTTCTTTCTCTTAGGAAAGCATTACCTTCCTAGCAGGACATTCTTTTCACTTTGTGCTCTCCTCAAGGCTGCAGCCAGATAGAGTTGCAGGCAAAGTAGTACGCTGTGGCTCCAACATTCACAGAAACATGCACATCCTTACATGGGTTTTCTCTGAACACCAGCTGTTTTAATTATAAAACCATTTCTCTTTCCCATACACCTTAGAGGGAGATTTCAGCAGATGAGCACAACTGCATGCTGATTACTGATTGCCTTCGCTACAGCTGCATGCTTAGACTATTGGATCACCTGTAGGGGAGACTAGGGCTTATCACATTGTGATCCAACATAGCTTAGGTAGGAACCACGTATATTACGCATAGAGATAGTATGGTTGGACTGTTTTTGTGTTTCACTCTCCTTGTCACCATTTTGCTTCTAGTGTGTTTTAGCATCCTCGTTATTGCAATTCATGCCATTTTATCTAAGATGCAGTTAATTGAATAAACCTTATTGAACCATTCTCTGCCTCTGTTTGTCTTTGCATATGTGAGACTAATGTGACTGAGAGAAAAGGATGAGATCTGATTGATCATGATTTCCCTGAGGAGTCAATCTTGTCATGTACCCCATTGGCACAATCATCCCTTCCCTTGGGCAGATATGAGGTGTTTCTAGTTAGCAGGAAAACCCGGATTAGGCCGACAGTTGTAACATGGTGTGTAATTGGACTCAGTTCCCCACAATTCAGGTGATTCTGCTACCTGAATCCAGCAGCCTCATAAGGATAATGAGAGCCTATTTGACATGGCACAGCCAGCGTTTGGTCAGGCACGCATTTTCAGATTTCTGTCTCACTCTGTGCTAAAGGCACCTCAATTCTATATACAGAGACGTCTGTGGTATTGAGGATTTCTTTCTCAGCTAGAAAGTAATACCTATCCAACACTGTAGGTTGTTCATGCTTGGACCTTAAAAGGAACAATCCCCACTAGGTGTCCTTATCTCTGAACAGGTATATCCACCATGATAAACCCACAATGCGTAGCAACTGCAGTAAGCATGCAACAACCCCTCAGTGCTCATTTGCTAGTACATGGCCTTATAGCCCAGGGAGTCCTATAGTCAAGGCTCATTCCTCCCTACAGGACAGAAATACTTTATTCTTGGGTCACTTTTCCAGCAGTTGATTAAGACACTAACATATTTCACCACTACACACCTGCTAACATGCCTGCACAATACGGAGCTTATACATACTTAGAGAAGCCTCTATCTTTTCAAGACCATAATAACTGGCTTGATGATGTGCTACCACACACAATATTACAGGTTAGGATAGGTCCTTCAGGTAATGATGGTCCTACCTGGCCTTTATTGGCCACATATACCGCATCCTGATGCAGCAACCTTGGCAGTAGCTGAGGTTCGCCACTTATACGCTGAGCTTACGGCAGTATTTAGACTATTAATGCAGTTTGTGATTAAATACAAACCCAGCGCTTGCTGCCCCAGAACAACCACATGCAGTTACGTCAGGCATTGATCCTGCGACTGTACATTCGATCATGGGTAAAGCCCCTGCCAAACAGGAGGCAATTCCGTTTTGGTTATCTCAAAAAATAAATGTGCTGGAAGCCATCTTTCCCCATACGGGACCTCAGGATAAACATATAATTCTCACTATGTACTTGGGATGGTTTCTACAGTAGATAACTGCAATACATGGGGTACGGTATTTGCCGTATACGATAGACTGACACTTGCAAATCTCCTGGAAGTGTTAAAACAAATTCAAGATGAATTCGGGGCTGCCCTGGCCCTGGAGTCTGGGATGCAAATTGGCAATTTTGCCATTGTGTATTCAATAATATTAAGTAATCTTAAAAGTGAAGCAGTTGCACTAGCAGTGCGGATGCGGCTCCAGGACATTCTTGTACAGGATCAAGAATGCAAGCTGTCAAAGATTATCACTGAGACCTACTCTAGTATTTGTCGAGATAGTCAGGAGTCAGACCTAATAAACCATAACTACAAGGTAAATCGAATAAAGACTCTACCAAGCAAGCACTGAAGATTCTAAAAAATGTTGGGATAAACAAAAACAAACAACTAAGTAAGAAAGAGGAGAATCTTGGCATTCGGAGACCCCTCAAAATCGCTATAATCTTCAAAATAGAGATAATATAAAAATGTCTGACAGATATCAAAATACTGATACACATAATCTCATTCCTCTCAGGACTCACCGGATAAATGGAGTGAGAGAGGTGGACGGTCAGAGCAGCAAACTGAGTATGTGAAACTGAGAAAGGACTCACAACGCTTGTCTGAAGTTTCTGTTTAGAAAGAAAAGAAACTTCCCCAGCAAAACCCAATTCAAAAAGAAAAAAAGTGACAGTGATTGCTATACGACATGCCACTCAGGAAGAGAGCTTTACTGAAGAACAGGAAGTGGACACTGGAACTGCTAGACAGCACGGCAGAGGTCACAATAGGTCCCCCAAATCTTCAAGAGCATCTAGTGTTGAAAGCAACTGATGACTTCTTACAAATTGAGACTGCAGACATGTGCATCTCCATACAAAACAGAGTGTGTAAAGTAACTACACAGTTAGAAGGAGACAATGAGCACACAATAGACACCATCTTTTGGGATCATGTTGTTACCATTTAGGATATTTTGCTGGCCGAAAAGGATTGGCCACTAGAATTTGTCTGTAATTTTCCTCATAAGGAAGAGGTAATTGAAGCCTCTTTTTTGCCCCTAGTTCTCAGACAGCTCAGGAAAGCTTACGCCATTGAATGGTCATTGGTGCAGGCACCCTTGTTATATAACAACCACGTAGGGTGGGAGAAAGATTCTCCCTATCATGTAATACCAATTAGATCTCAATGTCAACCTCAACCCTAATATCCATTAAAGCATGAAGCTAAAGCACCTGTGAGGGAAATCCTCACACAGCTAGAGTAGAAGGACGTAGTTGAACCCTGTGTCTCACCAATGAACAATCATTGTTCCCTGGAGCTAAGCCGGACCGTTCATATAGAATAGTCTTAGACTACAGACATTTAAACAATCACACATGCACATTTGCTATACAAAGTGCACACAATATAGTGTGCAAAAAAAATAAAACAACCTCAGATATTTCCAAAGTTTTTTTCTGCCAAAACACAGCGCCTGATAGTAGGGACTTAACATGTTTCAGGGCTTTAGGCTCCAAAAAATGTTTTTGTCGTATGCCACAAGGGTACAAAAACAGACCATGACTGTTTTCAGCTGGTGTTACTTCTATTTTTCACAACATTGACCCTGAGGCATTTTCCTTCATAGATGACATCTACCTTAGAGATGATGACCTTGTACAACATGTAAGACAGGTTCCTTCTGGCCCAGGAGAAACACATCATTGTAGTATCTCAAATCCCAGCCCTTGAGGCTGTCACCAACACCAGAGTTCTTAATGGTAAAGCACTACATCCATGTTGGACTCAATGGGCAACGTCTCTGACGGTCACGGATGTTGACTACATTTTCGACCCAAAATTACAAATTCATGACTTTTTATAATATCAACTTGAAAACATTGTTCCAGCAAACACACTGCCTATTGAACTATTTAAAATAATAATGTAAACTGATGGCTCAGCCCAACCCACAGGAGGCACAAAACACCAATACTCCGCTGTTTAAGCATTCATGAATAGCTGCATAAAGGATGGTGAATTCCATCCACAACATTCTTACATACAGGCCTTAGGAGACTAAACTGTACAATTAGCAGAGCTCAAGGCTCTGGTGATGGCACTGGAACACACGGATCCAAAATAGTTAACATTAATGGTCTGTATTACCTACTATTGTGTCCAGTCCTTCAATGAATATCTGCATTATTGGCACCAGAATGGGTTCAGAGATTCAAAAGGTAAGACCATCAAACAAAGGCTCCTGTGGGGGAAAGTAGCAGATCTGAAGGAAACACTACCCAATGTCATGTTGTACATACACTGAGACATTAGCATGTTTGAATACATTTTGCTGGCAATACCTTGGCTGATGAAAAATTTGAAGATGAAACACTGGCTGCTGTGAAAGCTTCGACTGATTGCAAGCTCATGCCAAAAGCATATCCAGCCAAATATTCCTACCACATATCAAGCCTCAATACTGCCCTAGTAACAATACTAGCGGTGGGCAATCATGTGATCCCAAGCCTAGAATAAAGATCAGAATTGATCAAAGCAGTGCATGAAGGAGTTGCTTCTGCCCATGCTGGTGTTGTGGCTACAATAACATTGTTACAAGCATGCTACTGGTAGCCGGGTCTATACAAATAGACTAAGCTGTATGTCCTTTGCTGTGACAGCTGCCAGCAAATAAAATGGTCCACCGTTAAATGCACATTGCAAACATCCCTCCAAATTTCCAGCAAACCATTACAATGTGTGTACTTGGACCATTGTGGTCCCCTGACACCTAATAGTGCATACAAACACATTTTAGTCGCTGTGGACTCAGATTTCTATGGGTTTGGCCACAACACTCCATTGATATTCAAACTGTTATTAAGTGTTAGAAATGGGGTCTTTGGGTAGCAGTTAGGTTACCCCCTGTCCAAGCAAGGACCCTCACTGTAGTTAGGGTAAGTCACACACAATCCAAATTATCCTGTGCCCACCCTCTGGTAGCGAGGCATTGAGCAGTCAGGCTTAACTTAGAAGGCAATGTGTAAAGTATTTGTGCAATAAATCATACAATAACACAATATAGCACCCCAAAAATACACCACACAGTGTTTAGGAAAATATTTAATATTTATCTGATAAGATGCAGGTCAAAACGATTAAAATGCAAAAACTATATGTTTAGATATTACTGAAAAGAGATATAAAGGGGCTCATTACGAACCCAGCGGTTTAGACTGCCATGCCGGCGGTGGAAGAAAAGACCGCCATCGGCATGGCTGTCTCAACCGCCATATAATAAACACAGGGAGGGCTGCCTGTGGCGGCCCTCTGCCACCGCCAGGCTACCGCCGCCAGGCAGCCTGATGATGGTGGATTACATTATCCGACAGGACAGCGCTGCAAGAAGCGCTGCCCTCCGGATAATGTACCCTGTTTCCCCAAACCTTTCCCTGGCTGCCCCGCCAGGGAAAGGCTGGCAGAAGGGGTGCTCCGGGGCTCCTCTGCAGTGCCAGTTGCGCAGGTCACTGACCAATTTATGGCACCCACCGCACTGAGGCATTGACGACGGCTCCATGTGGAGCCGTCGGCAATGTCCCCACCCTGCATTCTGCTGGGCCGGCAGGTGGAAACAATGTTTACGCGCGCCTGCCCAACACAATGTTCATAATGCGGCCAGGGGGGTTTCAAGGGGGCTGGCGGTCTATGTAAAAACCGCCAGCATGAACACGCGATGTTTATCGCCGTGTTCATAATTAGCCCCAAAGTGTCTTCAGTCTCTTAAAAGTAAAACAAAGTCTCTTTCAAGCACAAAGTATCTGGTTTGCGTGAAAAATCTCAGCAAAGAACCACAGCGGAGGAGATGTGTGGAAACAAAGGGGTGTGTGTTGACGGCCATGCGTTGTTTAGTTTTCATGCAGGGATAGCTGTGCGTTGATTTCTAGTGCTCAGTCGTGGATCCTCTTTGGGTTGCGGGGTTTTCAGACGCCCCGGGGATGATGCGTGGATTTCCAGCACTGGCAGAACGAGTCACAGGAGCTGCGTCAATCCGGTAGGCATTGTGTCAGATTTTCTACCGCACAGCAAGTGCTGCGTCGATTCCTCTCTGGAAGTCAGGCTGCATTGTTCCGGCTCGGCTGTGCGTCGATCCGGTGAGGCCGTGCATTCAATTTCCGGTCATTACGCTGGTGCTGCATCGATCTTCTCATTGCGAAGTTGGGCCGCGTCATTCCGTTTCGGCATGCAGTTAAATTTTCACAGCGAAGGCTTTTCTGGCAGGCTGTCCTTTGGATTTCGCCGCACTAGGAGTCCTTCTTGTAGAGATGAAGTATTTTTGGTCCTTAGACTTCAGGGAACAGGAGGCAAGCTCTAACCAAGCCCTTGGAGAGCACTTCTTCCCCACAGCCAGAGAACAGCAAGGCAGCAGGGTAACAGCAAGACAGCAGTCCTTCACAGAAAGAGGACAGGTGAGTCCTTTGAGCAACCAGGCAGGTCTTCTTGGCAGGATGCAGGTTCTGGTTCAGGTTCTCTTCTCCAGGAATTGTCTGTGTAGTAGAGTATCTGCCCCAAGAAGTGTCTAAGTTGGTAGGGTCAGAGACCCTGCTTAAATACCCAAATGTGCCTTTGAAGTGGGGGAGACTTCAAAGAGTGGCTTAGAAGTGCACAAGGTCCCCTTTCAGTTCCATCCTGTCTTCCAGAATCCCAGTAGGGGGTGTCACAGTCCTTTGTGTGAGGGCAGGCCACTGTCCTTTGACATGCAAGTGTCAAGCCTCCACCCTCCCAACCCAGGAAGATGTGTGCAAGTGAGGTAGAGTATCCTGTGTTTGGGGTGTGTCTGGGTGAATGCACAAGGGAGCTGTCAACTAAACCTAGCCAGACGTGGATTGGAAGGCACAGAAGGATTTAAGTGCAGAGAAAAGCTCACTTTCTAAAAAGTGGTATTTCTAAAATAGTAATCTCAAATCCAACTTCACCAGTCAGCAGGATTTTGTATCACCATTCTGCCATACTAAATATGACCTTCCTACTCCTTTCAGATCAGCAGCTACAACTCAAACAATATATGAGGGTAGCCCCAATGTTAGCCTACGCAGGGAGCAGGCTTCACAGCAGTTTAAAAACAAATTTAGGAGTTTTACACTACCAGGACATGTAAACTACACAGTTACATGTCCTGCCTTTTGCCTACACAGCACCATGCCCTATGGGTTACCTAGGGCAGACGTTAGGGGTCACTTATATGTAGAAAAAAGGGAGTGTAAGGCTTGGCAAGTACTTTTAAATGCCAAGTCGAAGTGGCAGTGAAACTGCACACACAGGCACTGCAGAGGCAGGCCTGAGACATGGTTAGGGGGCTACTTCTGTGGTTGGCACAACCAGTGCTCCAGCCCACTAGTAGCATTTAATTTGCAGGCCCTGTGTACAGGTAGTGCACTTGACTAGGGACTTAAAAGTAAATTAAATAAGCCAATTGGATATGAGCCAATGTCATCATGTTTTAAGGAGAGAGCATATGCACTTTAGCACGGATTAGCAGTGGTAAAGTGCACAGAGTCCTAAAGCCAGCAGAAGTGAGGTTGGAAAAAGAGAAGGAGGAAGACAAAATGTTTGGGGGTGACCCTGCAGAAAGGCCATTTCCAACATTGAGGATTTGCAAGTCTTTGTCAACACATATGCAATTGCGGCTCTCCACTCAGACCAGAGCCCCACTTTCACATCATTGGCTTTCAGGGATGCCATGGCTTTGTTAGGGGTTCAACTGAATTATTCATCTCCATGCTTCTGGATATTTTGCCAACATCAATGACACTTTCATCGACTCATCTGCCTCTTCTGCACCAGAACTCTCAAGAGCACGTAAGCTGATAATTTGGCTCAAAATTAACTATTTAATTCTTCCATGGAACTATCTGTGGCCCTTATTAACTGTACTTGCCTTTCTCCTTTGGATTGGGTTTGGCATCATCTTCTTCTTACTAATACATGGTCATTACCTTCCTTAACGCTTGTCCTGAGTAAACATTTCACCCATACCAATTCCTGATGGGATAGTTTGGGATAAAGTATCATTTGATGTATATGGCCTGATGAAGGTCATCCAAATTCCATATGTGTTTAAACTTTCCATGAACTATGTAATAACACCCGGAGTTGTTTCTGATGATTGGAATGTAAAAACTGTTGATTCTATGATGTCTGACTTGCAATGTTTCACTTTCTTTGAAAGTGTTGATGTATATCAATCAAGAGAAAATTATGGAGATATGTTCTGTTATAATTATTATGGGCATCATTTCATTCACAGAGCAAGTGCTTCAAAGACTAATTTCAATTATACACAATGGGAACACTGTCCGACTTCACCAGAGGGGAGTTCCAAAACTTATTCTGAAAAGTTTGCATATTTTTCTGGGCACACTTTAAAAAATGCTGAATTGTATTATTTTAAATTGGCAGTCATGGAAAGTCAACGTATTTTATTAACTGATACAAAATTGATTTATTCTGGCTCCTTTGTTTCCCAGTTGGCTCTAGAAGGGAATGAATATTGGCTGAAGTCGATTGACTTGAAAAGTGTGTGGGAAACTAAGAATTTGCAAATAGGGGGAAAGGAAGCGTTATATAGAGCATGCCTAATACTTGTTCAGATTATATTTTAAATGAAACTGTACAAACGACACGTTGTTTAGGCTTTGCAAAAATGAAGGACTTGAATACGGCCAGTATCCCTGCCCCTGCCAAATTTTACAAATAGCAAAAATACACAAATGCAACTGAAGGTCAGCTCGATGTGTGGGTCCAAAAAGGAGCATTTAACACATCACTTTCACATCCTGGTGGGTGGCTATTGTGGCCAGTAGACTCCAATTGTTGTCATGCACATTATGTAAACACTATGGGGGGTTTTAGAACAAAAAGGCCAGACACTCGCTATGTGTCATCAAAACATTCGGGTAAAGTAACAGCATACAGTGTAGAGAAATTATGCCAACAATGGTTGAAAACTTCCTCATTAGATGCTGTTAAAGAACACCTCAGTCTTCTGTCTAACGATACAGATTTGCAGGATTTCCTGTTAAGCCTCAGAAGATAACGAAGAAAGTGGTTCTTATATGCAGCTTATAATGACATTTGGAAACGTTCTCAGCAAGAAGCTGATACCCGGTTAAGGCAAATAGATTAAGGAAGATTTACAGAAAGCGTCAGTCGTTGTAGATTGTGGCATTACCACCTAGTCCCACCGTATATATACTTTAAACAACATTAGCCCAGATTTATACTTTTTGCCACAAAACTGTGTAACCGCTGTTTTGCTGCAAAAATCATAGTGCCGCCTTGCGCCATTCCACAGTGCCAGCCAGGCGCCATATTAAAGGAACAGTGCAAGCTGGTGCTAAACTTGGGCTAGCTTCTTCAATAAAGACGCAGGCCGGGTGGGGGTGGCGGTAGGGAAGGCAGGGGTTATGCATCAGAAAATGACTCTAGACTCGCTAGAGGCAAAGAAATGCCTCTAACCAGACTAGCACCATTACCTGGTACACAACCACCAAAAACATGACTCCTGTCTTAGGAAAGACAGGAGTCATGCCCACACCCCAATGGCCAGCACAGGGAATAAGTGTCCCCTGGGCATGGCCATTGCACCCTGTGCCATGCAGGGGGCCCAAAGTTAGGTCCTTCGAGGGCACTTTAAAAGAAATAAAAAACACTTACCGATACTTAACCTACTTACCTGGGATGGGTTCCCCCATCCTCCGGTGTCCCTCTAGTGTGGGTGTTCCTGGGGCTTGGTGAAAGGCACCTGTGGACCCATTCCATGGTGTTTAATGATGGAAATGGATCCACTGATCCCCTAACACCAGGTCTGACACAGGCATTAAATAATGGTGCAAAGCAAGCTTTGAACCATTACTTAGCCCCTCCTCCCAACCATGTGTTATGTTAGCACGGGGATAAATATGGGGCTTTGGGGATAGCACCATTGTTTAGAAGGGAACTCCTAGCTTGCATCCCATTGACTGAAGGCAGGTGCACACATCCAAAAAATGGTGCAAACGTCTATATTTTGATGATAGACACGTCTAACATCAAAATATAAATATGGAGTTAGTTTTGCGCTGAATTTGCATAAAAATAAATTATGCAAAATTGGCACAAACAGAGTATAAATATGCCCCATTGTTTCATCAGCAATAGACATAATGCAAAGCGACATGTGATCTTTACAACATAGACAGAGCCAGTTAAGGTCCTTTATGCAATTAGTTTGAACACTACAGACACTGAAAGCAGGTTGCGTTCGCTGGTAACATGTTACCGCAAGGGACATATTTTCAACATTTAATTCAAATCAACAACAACAAATAATGGCTAAGAAGGAAGCCACTTATGTCATGCTAAACATTGAGAAATTAGAAAAGTTGCCCTTTACTGTGGCTGAAACACCATCTGCTGAATGGATAATACATGGGGTTATAAATCTGCCTATTTCAATTTACATCCTGCTTGAAACACATTCCAGTAGGCAGATATAAAAGGCTAGGAGATAGTTACATTCACAAGGTGTGGGAGCTTCCCTTTTTGTACAAATGTTTCTATGACATGAAAGAGGTCTTCCTTAGTCGCTGAATTTGAGACTTCTGCGAGCCATGTGATGGTTTGTAAGCAGCTGTCCTTGCAGGTGGAGTGTAAAGCTTCAGCAGCAAACTTAGCTTGCTTTCTTAAAGGAGGTCCAGTCCCCTTGATTAGATCTGCGTTCCAGGTGCTCTTGAATGGAATCTATGTGCTCCTTAACATTGAGAGCTGTTGTGGAATGAGAGCCAGAATAGCTTATGCTGTTTCAGTCTTTCAAATTGTCAGCTGTTGCAGGAATGTTTGTTTTCCTCCTACACAATAGACAAAAGTAGCAGATATTTGGCCTCACCTTGCTACTCCAAATGTGAATTTTGACAAGTTGAGCACACTTAAGGCTTTATTGTTTCAAAAGCATGTGGTGCTTACATCTGTGTGTGATACCTACATGCGTCAAGTTGCGAGGTTATCTGCAGAAATACAGTTCCTTTTAAGTACAGACTTTCCGAGACACTTTGGTGAACTTGTGGAATGGAGATTTAACCCATTCAGTACTGCTGGGGTTGTGCATTTCTTTGAGGCTGTTGGTTCTGATTTCATTCACACCTTTTCCTCTATATTTGGCCTAATACCTCCAGCCATACACTCAATATTTTTGAATGTTTTGGGGGATTTCAGATTACTTTGGCTATAATTGGTGGCATCTTGCTGTTGCTATTGTTTCATTGCAATGACTGTCCCTTTACAACAAGGAGGACTGAAAACGCTTCCACCATCGCAACTGTGTCGTGAACACAGGATACAGTATTTCGGAGCACCACTCCTGGAAGAACTGGAGTGCTACTGGTCCCTGTCATTCAGACCAGTACTGGATTGTATGCAGCTCGTGTTTCAATGCCTTTGGTACATTTTTGGATGTGCACTGAAGGTCTGTCTTTCTACGTGACGCTTACTTTTACTAGACGCTGATCGGTTGATGTCCTCACTAAAGGCTCATTACCAGACATGCACGTTGAAGGTACGTTTGCTACGGGAGGCTGTGTATGAGTTGCCCTTCCTGGATCACGCACCTCTCAACTCAACATTGGGCACAACAAGGAATGTTGCTGCCTCAGCTGGAGATCAAGCTTTGAAACATGAGTGCTCCTTGGTTTTCCTTGGCAACGATTTGGCTACCTTACCACCTGCCGAAGTGGAACATTTCCTGGCTTCTATTGTCCCAGATATAACTGGTGCTTTTAAAAATGACATTGACTTTTAAATTCGGTTTTATTGACACCATTGCTGATGTTTTAAATTGCCCCTTTTTTATATTCCACATGTTTAAGTGTCTTTTAACTTGTCATCATTGACATTCATGTATATATGCTCTTATGAATAGGTTTGAGTCACTTTTATGTTTTCATTTTAACCTTTTTTTTCAATCACCTTTGAACCGGTAAGGGCAGGATTTTGTATAGCTATTTTAGCCATGTTTTTAGACACGTTATTTTATCAACTAAGCCTGCCCTTGTGCACTTTAGCCCAGTTATATTTTATTCAACTTTGTTTTATTTTTCTAGCACAGGCCACATTTGTGGTGCTGTTTTTTTTATTTTATTTTTTTATCTAGTTGTTCTTTCACCTAGGAAAGCATTAATTTCCTACCAGGCCATTCTTTTCACTTTGTGCTCTCCTCAAGGCTGTAGCCAGATAGAGTTGCTTGGCAAGTGGTACGCTCCAACATTCAAAGAAATATGCACACCCTTACGTGGGGACATTTTCTCAGAATATCAGCTGTTTTATCATAAAAACACATCTCTGTCCCATACACGTTAGAGGGAGATTCCAGCCAAATGACCACAACTGCATGCTGATTGTTGATTTCCTTCGTTACTGCTGCTTGTTTAGACTAGTGGATCCCCTGCCTACATGGGGATGGTGTCTTTCTAGACAACAGACTTCCTTGCTCAGATATGGGGGATGATATCTTCCCATGGGGAAACCTTAAGGGTGGATTAGGGTTTATCACGCTGTGCTCCAACATAGCTTAGGTAGGAACCACATATATTGCGCATTATGACAGTATTGTGGGACTGTTCTTGTGTTTCACTCTCCTTGTCACCAATTTGCTTTTCGCATGTTTTATCATCCTAGTTATTACAATTAATGCCATTTTATCTAAGATACAGTTAATTCAAGAAACGTTAATGAGCAATTCTCTACCTCTGTTTGTCTCTGCATACCTGAGACTAATGTAACTGAGAGAAAAGGATGAGAGCTGATTCACTACGACTCCTCTGAGGAGTCAATCTTGTCAGGCGCCCAGTTGCCACAATCTCCCTGCCCTTGGACAGAGATGAGGCCCTACTAGTTAGCTGGAAAACCTGGATTAGGCTGACAATTGTCACATGGTGTGGGATTGGACTCAGTTCTCCACAATTCTGGTGATTCTGCCACCCAAACAAAGTAGCCTCATTAGGATAATGAGAGCCTACATGACAGCACAATCACTTTAGCACTGGTTAGCCATGGTAAAGTGCACAGAGTCCCAAGGTCAACAAAGATGATTTGAGAAAAAAGTGGAGGGTGAAGGCGAAAAGTTGAGGGACGGCCACCACAAGTCTGAAGGGTCTAGCAATTACCAAAAGAACAGATGATGGACGGAATGCTGAACAAGCAAACATTCACTGCCAGTCACAAAGATCTGGGTTTATTCCATTGTTTTTTTGCTCATCACACCACCCCAGTTTGGACCCAGCAATATCCAAATCAGTCTTGACCCTGTTCCCCATGGGAACAGTCTAACCTGAACTGCTAAGCCAGGTCCTCCCTGGACCGGAAACAAGAATCCTATGACCGGCTTCAGGGTATCACCCTTCATCAGCTAGGTTAGCTTGAATCCAATCCAGGAGTCATGGCCCCCAGCCAACTTGGGCCCAGTTCTATGTATGGGGCGCAATTTAGGCCCCCCCATGGCACTTCGTAAAATAAAATGAAATACTTACCCATACCTACCTCTACGTACCTGGGATGGGATTCCCCCATCCTTAGGTGTCTTCCTGGTGTGGGTGTGGTGGGGCCAGGGAAGGGCACCTGTGGGCTCTTGCCATTGTCTCTGACCATGGAAAAAGGCATGAAATAATGGCACTAAGCAAGCTTAGTGCCATTATTTAAGGCCCCCGACCTGTGCTAGATTTTAGCACCGGGGATAAATATGGCAGTAAGGCCATATTGTCGTTTTCTGCACAAGAACGCCTACCTTGCATCATTGATGCAAGGTAGATTTCCACATAAAAAAATATGACGTAAACTCCATAACTTTGGCGCTAGACATGTCTAGCACCAAAGTATAAATATGGAGTTAGGTTTGCATTGAATTAGCGTAACAAATGAAGCTAATTCAGCGCAAACTGAATATAAATATGGGCCTTGATCTCCAGAAAAGAGATTATGGATTTAAGGTAGGCGAGTGAGCACCTGCCATGTTTCTGATGACTGAACACCAACATTTTTTTCAGAATCAAACTCCCAAAGTGGAAGTTTATTTCAGAATATCAAAAAATATAATGCCCCTCCCTTATCTTGTGACTTTCCTCTTATTATCTTGAGGTTATTTTTAGTTCTTTTGTTTATTGTTCATGACTGCCAGGTTTTTATCTGGCAGTGATGAAGAGATAAAAAGACACCAGACCATTTGCTCTATAAAGGCGAGTTTACTGATGCCGTTAGGCAGTTGTCCCCGACTCCGTCAGGCCAATATATCATGTTTACTGACAGTAGTACCAGCGGGACACCGCTTTCAGAAAATTGATGGTCTGCCAGACTCAAAATAGCGCAAGCAGAACAAGGGTTTGGGGAGCAGGGAACTTGGCTATATCTGTGATGGAGAGTCTTGTTCAGTAAACTTTCAATGAGGTCCTAAGAATGTCTTTAACTACTTCTTCAAACTAGGGCCCATATTTATGGGAAAATGACAGAGCACGACGCTGCCCCAAAATTGTCAGCGCTGGGCTCTGTCATTTTCACAACCCAGGGATGCGCCATATTTAAGGGAATACGGCGTATTGTTGTGTTGTCCCCTGCGCTGGCACTAATTTAGCAGCCAGCGCCAATGCAGGCATCCTTGCACCATTGTGCAAGGATTTTTGTGTTGAGGGGTGTGATTGTTTATGTGCGGGAAGGTGTTCCTTCCCGCACATAAACAATCACTAATGGCACTTTGGCACTTCTGTGTGTGCTGCTAAACAATAATTTCTGGCATTTTGCTCTTTCCATGTGTGCTGCAGAATGCAGCACACATAGAAAAATCAAAAAACGAGGAGGAATAAAATAATTCCTCCTTGTTGTGCCTTGCTAACGCCACCCCTGGCACGCCCACGGCAACACCTATTGCATGCCCCTCTGATGCAGATAACTGTGTCGGAGGTGCTCATATTTACAAGGAGGTGTAACACCACAAAAAGTGCATTAAACCTCCCTCTAAATATGGAGCAGAGTTTAGCGCCACTGGTGCGTCACATAAAGTGACGCTCCATTGGTGCTAGGGGCTCATAAATATGCCCCTAGGTTTAGCCAGACTCAGGTGCATCATGGTAAGCTTCAACTAGGTCCTGGTCTACCATGTCCATAGATGCTGTGGTATTTCTTTGAGCTTTTTAACTGAAAAACTTCAAAAATTAATATCTCTAGTTCCTGTTGTTGGATTTTAATAACTTATTGTGGATTTTTCTTATTAAATGTGTCTTGATTTTTTTTTATTCGATGTGTGAGGTTTACTGCAGTATACACACATTAGTTTTGTTGAGAAATTATCACAATTCTCTTGTTTTCACCTGCTCAAGTAGGTGTTAATGTTTTATGTAAAGCCTGGTCTGTCTACCATTAGTTATGAACCTTTGCATCATAACCTATGAGTGCCTGCCATGCTTCACCCCAGTAACATCTCCCTTGATGGAAAGTTACATTTTGCCGTTTTTTGCTCTGTGAAATTTTCACCTTTCCGGTGCAAGGTAACATTTGCACTTGTTAGTATGCAGATGGCACAAACCTTAGAAAAACTGACCAAAAATTATAAAGTTCCACAGTATAGCATGCTAAAATAACAGCTATTAATATCAGCATCACCATCTGCATAAATAACTAGTGAGAACTATGGGATTTAGGAGAACGTGTTGACTATTACATTTATTTGTGTTTTCAGTTCAGAAAACTAACTCAGCTTTACAACTCAGCCACAATTATTAAATATTTGTTTCAAGTTTAGTCTTGCAAAATGTTGCAGTTCCATTTTATTTCAAAATGTATTGAAAATGAGACACAGCACCGTCATGTCGGGCACCTTCTATGTGCCCGGACTTTTATCCAGCATCACATTGCATTCTAGGATTTGGAGCTTCATTTTTTAAATTGAATGTTTGGACTGAATATTACCACCCTCCAAATGTCTGTTGACAGAAAACACAGAACTTCCTGAAGGTGTCATGCATGACATGGGCAAATTTTTACTTCTTGACTGAAGTCATTTTCCCCAGTAATCAATAAATAGGTAACTGTGAATTGTATAATTCATTAATAGTATGTATGTATTTAACAGGAAATATTAAATTAAACATAGCATATACTGTGCATGGATGAGAGAAAAACACTGAAAACAGAATAAAAGCAGTTAAAAATAGTGAAGATAATATATTAATATTTGACCAGCTTCTCTTATTGCATATAGTAGTTCATAGTTTTTACATGATCAGAAGAATCACTCTGGTTAATAAGATTAATAAGCTAGTCAAAATTTTTAACCTCAAATGTCTGGAATTGGATAAGGTCACCATCAGGACAATATTTTCAGAGAGTACCCTCCACTGAAAATGCTGTTCAGGGGTCAGAAGAATAATGCAATAAAGAATAATTTACAATAATCGAGGTCATGGGCAGCAGAGGTTGGCCACCCATGGAGTGCTGGGTGAAGGGCTGGCCTTTGGTCTAGTCCTGCAGCCCATCTCTGGTAACACAGACCAAGCCATTGGCTTGGCAGTCTGCAGCAGTATGGTGCCTACAGCCAAATTCCATTGTCCATGGGTGTCAGCCCCACAAGTTCCGGACATGATCTGGCACTCCCTTGCAGTGAAGCCCCTTTATCATTGCCCACTCCTTAACCTTTGCCCCTTTTGATAGATCTTGTTGACTTTGAGATCCCTCCAAAGGGGATAACATGCTAAACAGCCTGTCAGTAATCAGTGGCAAAGTTATTAGCATGTGAGCAACTTTGAACCCCCCCACCAAATGTACCCTCACTTGGGGGATTTGCATGAAAGTGATATATTAAGCATCAGCTTACTATTCAAAGGGTCTGCCAAATTTCCTTGAAAAAGCATGAAATTTATTAGTAAATTGCAGTTATTTTGCCCCACTTTTAATTCTGTCCTCCTTGTCAGACCTGACAGAAACCAGTGAGTTGTGTACTACTCTTAACTTGCTAAAAGCCTGTGAAATATGAAGATTCATCAGACCAGTGCCAGTTATTAGAAATGAACACTGTATAATGATTTATTTAGTTATGTTAGTCACAGTCAGATTGACTGTACATTTTTCGTTGTGCTTGTATTTCTCAGGAAATGTGTGGTTATACAATAGTATTGGTTCAAAATGATGGAAGGAGTACTGCAATTTGATATTGAGTTTTTACTTTTACAGCAGTGGTGTAGTTTATTATAATGGTTGTTTCATGTGGTGTCGATTCATGTGTGGTAGTGACATAGTAAGTGTCTTTGTCTATGTTGTATAAGCACAACCTTTGCATAAAGCTCTGCCTTTGAGCCACATTTGGTGTAATTTTATGCAGCCTTTGTTTCTGACTCAATGATCCAAGAATCCCATAGGAATTAGAATAGTGAAAGCACTTTTAGAACCCCTCCCTTCTTCTTGGCTCTCTACTTGTTTTGGAAAGTTTCATGCAGATTTACTGAACCTCTAAAGTTATCTAGGAAGCAAAAAAGGACTTTCATTAGGAAAGAGTTGACTATGAAATGTGGGTTTTTATATCACTGCTGTTGAACCTGGTCCTTTTTGCAGGGTCATCCCCAAACTGTTTGTCTCCTTCCTCCTATTTTTTCTGACCTGTTGTTGTTGGCTTTAGGACTCTGGGCTCTTTACCACTGCTAACTTGTCCTAAAATGCATATGCTTTCTGTCTAAATTGTATTGGTGATTGGTTTATCCATGATTGGCCTATTTGATTTACTAGTGAGTCCCTTTTAAAGTACACCAGAGGTGCCCAGGACATGTAAATCAAAAGCTACTAGTGGGCCTGCAGCAGTGATTGTGGCAGCGATCTGAGTAGCCCTGTCGACATGTCTTAGAGCTGCCACTGCAGTGTGTGTGTGTGTGCAGTTTTACACTGCCAATTGGACCTGGCAAGTGTACCTACTTGCCTTGTTCAAACCTTCCCTTTTACTACATGGGTAGGGTGCAGTGTACTCAAAAGATAGGACATGTTCTAGTGTGTTTTACATGTCCTGGTAGTGAAATCCTGCAAATTCATTGTTCACTATTGCAAGGCCTATTTCTCCCATAGATTAACATGGGGATTGTCTTTAAATATCTTTTAAATGCAGGTTCCCATTTGGAACAGATAGAGATGTGAAGTTTGGGGTCTCTGAACTCATAATGTAAAAATACATATTTTGGTAAAGTTGTTTTATAGATTGTCTGATTGAAAATGCCACTTTTAGAAAATGAGCATTTCTTTGCTTAACCATTCTGTGCCTCTGCTTGGCTGCTGAATCTATGCCTGGGTCATCCTGACAGTTGGGCTGTTTGTGAATTCACTCTAGACAGTGACACTAAGGGAGCTGAGGTGTGTCCTGCATATCCTGATGAGTCTTTCTGGGCTAGAGTGGGAGAGAGGAGCTGGCACCTTCACTTGAAAAGGCTATGCATAGCCTCTCTCAATATAGTTTCCAACCCCCAAGACTGTGGCTGGGGCAGGGCAAGGAAGAGGCAGGGTCTTGTTCACTATAAAGACTTTCCTTTGAAATTTGCCTACTTCGAAGGCAGAAATGAGTATAAGCAGTGGACTCAAAACCCCAGATTTCTAGAACACTTTTACTACCCCTTTGTTGTGTGTACTTTGATGGCTTGGCCGGCAGCTGCTGCTTCTGCCTTAGACAGGACAAAGACTGGACTTTGCTGTGTATCCTGCTCGTTAAGATTCTCCAAGGGCTTGGACAGAGCTTTCCTCCTGTCTCAGGGATATCAAAGACTTTCTCTGCCAGCACCTGGGATCTCTTGCTCAGACCCCTTGACTTGCCAAGTGGTGCCACATCCACTCCCTGGGCCCCTGGAAGGAGAAGCTGGCAGAGCCTGAGTGAAAATCCACGCACCAGAGCCAAGCAACTGAAAAATCGATGCAGCACCTGCACCACAGCTGAAAGATTGTGGCAGCGCCCGTGAAATCGACACATCACCTCCTCAGCGTGGATTTATCATTGCCGTGCATGCAGGTTTTTCACACATTGTCCCTGGGTGTCAAAATCTTTAACATCACTACATGGACCTGAGGCTGTTTCTCCGGAAACCAAAGCCTCCCTTCCCTGTGAGTAAGAGTCAATGCATCGCTTATTGGTGGAGAAAGAATCAATGCACGGCTTCACTTGTAAGTAAGGAATCAATGCATCGCTTGATTGTCCGACTCACGCTCACCTTTGTGGGTTTATTTTTATGCATACCAGGTACTTTGTACTAAAACAAAGCATCCATTGATACTTATGGATCAAGACTCTTTTTACTTTCAAAAATTGACATCTTTTCTTGTGTATTTTGGATTTTTGTCATTTTGGTCTTGTTTGATTTAATTAAATATTGGCTATTTCTCTAAACTGGTGTGGAGTCCTTTGTGGTATTTTCACTGTGTTACTGTATGTGTTTGTGCAAATACTTCAAATATTGCCTCTGAGACAAGCCTTACTGCTTGTGCCAAGCTATGAAGGGGGTGAGCAGGGGTAATCTGAGGTGTGTATCTCCTTTACACTGACTAGAGTGAGGGTTCCTACTTGGACAGGGTGTAAACTGACTACAAACTAGAGACCCCATTTCAATTAACAGCAATTTATTTAGTCAAAGCAACAAAATAAGTGAATAAATTGAGGTTGAATACCCACAATCTCTGGTCAAAGTGCACCCCTGGAGCATACCTTAAGGCTGTGTGCAGTTGAGGTGGAGATTGAGCAGCAGCCCCTACATCTCGGCTTCACTGTGCTGTAGTTTGACTCTTGCTCTAGGCAAGACTGCTGGTTTAAGGATGACTGTACTTATGTTTGTAGGCGACTATGCCTATTCAACAACAAGTCGCAACTATCGTCCAACCCTCCCGGCTTACAAGCAGCACCTCACCAAAAACCCAAACAGTAAAAGTTGATTTGTGGCAGCCTTTACGCATGGACTCTAGAATGTGACATCTCAGAGAGTGTTGTGGTTAAACGGAGATTACCCCTTTCTCAGATGAACAACATGTCTCAATCACACACAGGCAATGAAGGAGATTCAGTAAAGTTTTCAATAGGTTTTATTAACAAAACTGGAATCTACGATAAGTATGGGCTGCATGATAAGGATGATGAATACTGCAAGAAATGTAATTGTGAACACAAGAGTCATTAATACAAAGACCCCCACCATCTTGCAATAACATGAAATGACATGAGATATGAAATTTGCCCTAAAGCCCCAACAATGTGAACCTGATCTCTAACCTAAAGAGAGCTAGTTGTGTTAAACCTAATCTGCCAATGCCATGTCCATGAGAAGAGCCCCCAAACCCTCATTACCTTGGAATGAGGTCTCCAACACAGACTCCATAGGGACACGAAGACTGGGTCAACGTCAGGGCAACATGCAGCATTGATAGCAGCGATGGCGTCTGGTCGGAATCCCTCTGACTAAGTGAGGTGCATTTATACGGATCTGCTTGGACCCCTGATGTAGGTCTGTCCCAAACAATAGATAACAAGACATGCGTGGGACGGAAATTTATGTAAACAACTCCCTCAAATGCGTGAAGAGGAAAGTACCTCATTTGAATACCTACAGCTTGTTTATCTTTATCACTTGAATTGGATGCCTTAGTGCGGGGGCACTGACAACGTAAAACTAAAATATTGGCCTAACTATAAACAATGCAGCCATCTTGGAAGCATATAATTAAATAACAGTGCTAAGACAGAGCAAGCTAAGTAGGGTAAAAGTCACTAGGTGACGGGGGCACAGGTCCTCAAACCAGAAGGCTAAGCTAACTCCTGTTTCCCATTAAAACAAGATAGGATTCACTACAACTGTACATGGAAAAAGTCTGTGTGCAGGTAGGGTATTCGCCCATGGAGTTACAGCATAGTGTCTGACTAGTGACCAGGCCCTGTGCTCATCTCATGTGCATTCAGCCAAAAGCTGTGCACTGAGGGGTTTTGTTGCAAGTGGTATCTTGAGAAAAAGGTCAGGCTAGATGATGCTTAATGAGATTAGGGTACCGGACATTGCACAAAGTTATGCTCTGCACCAAAGCATTGCTTCATAAGGCAAAATGTCATATGCTATAGTGATTAGCTGATCACCACAGGTTGTGTACATGGAATGGAGTAATTCCCAACTAGGCATAGAAATGATCTGTGAGTAGTAATAAGTAGCTGTAAATAGACATTGTAATCCAAAAACAGGTCAATGTGAAATACGATGAAAAAACAGAAGTTTACTTCAAAAACCAAGACCCAGCTTTTGTGGCGCAGGGCAGTACAGCAAGTCACCTTGCTGCATTGCCCTGCATCACAGGGAAAGGGCAGGAATGTGCCATATTTATACAATATAGCATATTTTTGTTCTTTACCCCTCTGCCTTTTTGGCAGCCTAGAACCAATGCAGACACCCTTTCACCATGGTCCAAGGGTACCTGCATTGCATGCAAAATTGTTTTGTGCAGAAGGGACACCTTTCTGCACAAACACTATCCAGAAAGGCTTTGTCCTCTTTGTATGTGCACTGCACAATGCAGCACACATAGAAAGAAGAAAATACAAGGAGAAATAAAGATATTTCTCCTGGTTACGCCTCTTCTGGGGACACTTATCTTTTTGACACATTCCCAGGTTTACCAAGTTTGGTAAGTCTGAAAATACATGAAAACCCATGGGAGTTGCATGGGAACACCCATGCAACACCCATGGAGCACTCCTGTTGTGCAGAGTAAGGCAATGCAGCAATTTGCACTGCCTTGCCTTTATCCATATTTTTAGAGACATTCAGTCATGCAAAGTGACTTTGCGTGCTTCAAAAATATGACCTAGTGATTTGTGCACGCATGTACCACGTTATTTGTTGCAAGCATGGCACATGGCACAAACTGCTCAGAAATACAGTGGTGGCTGGTGGATTTTAAAAGTGGTGGGGCCAAATTGTTTGAACTGAGTACAACAACTTAGCTAGTGCAGTGAGGAATCCTGAGTTGAAAGAAGATGGACAAGGGGAATTCTGTCAGTTGGATGCAAACTGTGTTTTTTTACTAAAAATAATTTGAGAAAAAGTACAACTTTTTGAAAAAAAGTGCAAATGATGCCCTCCTGCAAACCCCAAGCTGCAAACCCAGACCGAAGACTGAGTGCACTGACACAGATGCACAGCATTTTCTGCCTTCACGAAGGTGGGCAGCTCTCACACAGCAACACTGCTCTCCCTGCACTCACACAGGCAAAGAGCTCATCTTACACTTTCAAAAGAATGTCACACACAGGCACCACTTGCCCTGCTCTGACACAGACAGAGCACTCACCCTGCACTCCTGCACTCACAGGTACACTGAGCAGTCTGAAGTCATTCACGTACATTGCTTACCTTGTACTCACAGAGGCACAACACCCATCCTGCACTCACAAATACACTGCTCACCCTGTACTTACACAGACACATCATTCTCCCGCAATGCACACAAGCACAGATTAGGTGGCAGGAGTACTCATAGCCAATGAAGTAGCCAATCTGGTGAGAATCAGAGAGGGAATGCACTTTTTTGCTAATGTGAGGAAACTTACATAGGGGTCATTATTAATTTTTTTTTCCATAAAGAAAATCCAGCTTTGGGATTTTCTTTTCAAAAATAAAAATAATGTTGAAAGTTTGCCATATGGCTCTATGATGTTGAAGGAGCCGTTCATCAAACTTTCAGTGCATTGACAGGTACTGCTGTAATGGCAGTTCCTGCCAGAGCAAGATATGTCTGTTTGGCCAGCGGACATCTCCAAATTCAGCGGGTGGGTACTCCAGCAGGGCGAGAGAGTACTCCACCAAACTCTAAATCAGGCCCTAAGGCTTTCCTCATGCATCTGTAAGCACTACAATGCATTTGAGACCCTGAGCAGGTATAAGTTGCATACAGGCCAGAAAGGAGTAGCCACACACAATCATCATGGGCAGCCTGTATCATGAGCAAGAGGACCAAAAATAAGAATTGTTGCACTTGATATTGTTTATTCCTGGTCTTAAGCTGAGTCCTGCTTCTGTTAGACCGTGCCATTGTCTGCTAAAAGTGTCTCTTCTTAATCAACGCAGGCCAGTGCATCTTAATAGTGCATAATTTATTGTTAGTTTGCAGGTCCTAATTTGACTGGTGTAGGAACTAGTCTGGGCTGTACCGTCTCTGCCCGGCAATGTTTTCAATTAGGCATAGATTTCCTACATTAAGATTGCCACCTGCCCATTTATATACCTGCCCAGCCAGTATTATGTTCCAACAAGTACAAACATTAGTAAAATCACCTGAAGATGATATTGTATTCCCCTTTTCAGTACCATGCTGAAAAAGTAAATATAAGAAGAAAGCACAATAAAACGTGTTCTACAGCTAACTTTAACACCTATGTGATAATTAAAGTAAACAAAAACAGAAAGCCCATTTTAAAATTTAGAAGAGACAATTTTATAGAATTATTTATGAAACATGACATGGCTTGTGCCAGGAATCTTAAAAACAAAAAGTGGTCGGTATTTCATTGTTGATAAGGTGGCAACCCAGCACTATAGCCAGCACCTATGCGGCATTTAATAATAAAGGTGGGTGAGCCACTCTAAATCCAAACCTGGCACGATCCAGATGCTTGCACTGGCTCAGATTGAGGTCCACTTGAAACCTCAAGTCCAAAACAAGCCAAGCCTTTCAGGGAGGTGATGTTGCTTAGTGGCTACATTTACCAATCATATAACAGAAGTAGCAAGGTTTGAATCCTGGCCTCAGCTCCGCATCCTGTAAATCCCAGCAAATCTTACTGTGCTGGAAAATAAAAACATATTGTAGTCTGTGACTGTTGTAAAGCGCTCTAATGTTCTGGGGCAGGTTTGGGCTATCCAAAAACTTCCCAAAAATAAAATCTTGAATTGCACAGTGTGAAACCAGAGAACCTGGGATCAATCCCAGCTTCACTGTTTTACCAAATTGTGTGATCCTAGGCAAATATTTAATTTCACCAAGCCTTCTTTTTTTCCTTCATCACGTATAAGAGCACATTCAAAGAGATCAAGATATGCAATGTATAAACATGACTAGGTTTTGGTTTAATAACATAAAACGTTAGTTATTCTGTAATAGTAATATAAGCCAACTATATGGTAGACATGACCCCTACCTTACCTCAGTTCACAATTAGCATTGTCATCGGGGGCAGGAAAATTTCTCAGTTCATGTTAATAAATACTTCTCAATGCAGGGAGACAATTTGATGTAATAAGGTTAAACGCTTCTGCTTGTCAAAAAGTTACATTTTGTTTTAGTTCTGAAGATATATTATAAAGTAATGGTTGTTGTGTGATTTACATGGCAAACATTTTCGAGGGTTGGCCTGTACGTGGGATCTTAAAGCTCAGCCATCTGCCTCAGCTTTCTCTGTCAACTTGTTGGCTTGCCAACCTCTATTTAAAAATATACATGTTATGTATTTAGCATGTCACCTGGGGCCACATGTACGAAATACAGGTTTTGCGAATCGCAAATTGCGTGTTAGAGCGACTCGCAATTTGCGAGTCGCAAAACCTTATGTGCAATAGTGTCAATGTTTGTGACTTGTAAGGGGGTCGCAAATAACCTACCTCATGAATATCCATGCGGTAGGTCGCAATTTGCGACCCCATTGGGAATGGCCGCCCTCACAGGGATGGTGGCCTGCCGGAGACAGCAGACCACCATGTCTGTGACTACTTTTAAATAAAGCAGTTTTTTTTTAAATGCAGCCTGTTTTTCTTAAAGGAAAACAAGATACATTTCAAAAATATAAAATGTTTTTGTTGCCATTCACAAAGGGGAAGTGGTCACATGGGGTCACATGCAAAAGGGTTAGCACCAGTTTGAAACTGGTGCTAACTGCGATTGTTTTGCGACTGTATTCGCGATCACAAAACAATCATACATGGGACTACGACTCGCAATTAGGAAGGGAACACCCCTTCCTAATTGCGACTCGCAATTGCGATAAATAGATTACCGAATCGCAAAAATGGGTCTGTACATCCTAAATTGCCGATTCGCCATTTGTGCCGTGCAAAATGATTTGTACATGTTGCCCCTGGTGTCTCCTACAGCAGTGCAACTGAGGCATAACACAGATAAATCACCGACTCCAGATGCTGATATATCATTTGGAAAGGCAAGCTCTTCGAATAATGAAATCTTTGTTGAAAACAGTTTGCTATAGCGCTATCTGAACTACTGTGCTTGTCACGCAGAACAGTTGTGAACTCAAAAGCACAAGTCCATAAACAAACCTTTGACTTGAGGCCTTTAAAACAGCAATATCAATTCCTTCAGGCAAATATTGCTTTATAGAGTTTCACTAAATAAAACACAAGTGGCACCCTTCTCACACGTGCATAAACCTAAACATACTTTCAAGTATGCAAACATGCATATACACATATCCCAGGCACGTGTACAAAGAATATACACATAGTGCAAGCACGCAGACAAACACACATAAAGTTGGCCATTCCTGAACACAAAACGTACCAGGTGCAGACACTCCCAATAAGTGTCCCCAAAGCATGCTCTTTCTCTGCAGGATCCCCGATTTCCAACTCTCCCGTCGGAATAGAGTTGGAGGTGGTGAAGCAGAAAAAGAAAGGCTAACAAATATTCATATATTATGTAACAAAATCATATAAGGTAGTGTGATTTTAGCAACGAAAAATAATGTATGTGGGAAAATGTGCCCACGAGGTTGTTTGCCATTATTATAAACAAGCTTAATTAATCATGAAGAATTGACAATGTAGTAATCCGTCATAATTGCAAATGTATTCTATGATTTTCTTGTTGAAACTGTTATATGCTTAGCTTAAATTTAGCAGAGGCTTTGGCCTAGTTGCCTGGTCTCAAATTTAACTGCGTGGTTTTCACTTGTATTAACAAAAACGTATTTTAAACGTAAAGGCTGTATTTTTCCAGTAGAATGACTAATACACTTATCTCAAGGTTTCGTGCTAGGCAAGTTTCATCCCCTTTGAAGCAAGGTCAGTTTCTGCAGGTGCAGACAATAAAGACACTGATACAGAAATAATTGGCAAACTTTGTTGCTACTTGTGTTCCAAAACTCCAAGGACACCTTATGCATAACTGAGTACTAAGAGAAAGACACTATTCATTGGTCAAAAAGAAGCCACCATATGAACCCTCCAATGGAAGACCCTGACGAATTTGGAACGTTTCTTACTTAAACCCACCGGACAAAGAGAAGTCAGCCATTTTCTTGATGCCATTTTGAAGCCAGATTCAAGACGCCATTTTAAATGACACTTTGATGCCTTTTCTCTCTCCTAAAGAAAGAGACTTTAAGAATTCTCACCCTAGAGACTTTAACTTTAACTTACCCCGTCTTGTCCATGCAGTAACTTTTGCCCCATTTTCCTTGCTGCTGCAAGGAAAACTTGCCTTTAACTTTGCCCCTTTGAAATCTGCCCCATGCTGATCGAACCGGTACGCGAGGGACGAAGATTTTCCTTGAATGCTGATTGTATTTGGTAATTATGAAAAGATAATTGTATTATGCATTGTGTTTTCCTTCTTAGGTACCAACTTCTTATTTTGAAAGAGCCCAAGCCAGTAAATTTGTGTTGACTAAATTCGTTTTGCATGAAGCCCCACATGCCAATGCTAATTAGAGGTTAGTTGAGGTATTCATTTGATGCACCATGTTGAATTGAAATCTTGTTATGCTGACCGATGTATACAATTAGTCAAATTCAGTTACTTATATTAGTGATTTGCATTGCTATAACCGAGTGCATTATAATTCAGATTTTGCATAGATTGGGTTTCTTCCGTCGCTTTGGACAGCTAGTAACGTTCGTATGCGTATATCATTTGATTTTGAGACTTACTTATATTGTGTTAGCTTTGTTAATATAGGGAAATAAACTCATTAACCTTTAATACACAGGTGTGGTTATTCATGACTGAAAGATCATGGTGTGTCTAATTACTGATTTTCTGTTTAACTAATTTGTTGTTTGATTATTAATTGAGTATTGGTTATTGATTATAAATGGTTATTGATTATTGATTTGAGTGATCCGACAATTCTTGGATGAGGAGAACTCAACTCGGTCAAAAGGTTCACCGACCTCCAGCGTGTCCAAGTATAAGTAATTTATGAAGACTGGACGCGCTATCAGTAGATGGTAGCAGAGATTGATGGTTTAGCCCTTTAGGATCCCATCCGAACAATAGATGGATTCAAGTTAGAATTTTCTTTGATAAAACAAGTTGGAGAGATGATGATGCCCTAAATCCCCAATTTCTTTCCCGGAATCTCGGAGCTTGCGAATAGAGGAAATGGAGGTGTGAGAATGTTTTCGGTGTTTCTAGTGACGGTATGAATGAAGTTAGGGTTTTGCGCTTGCACAGCTTATGCCGCAGATGAATTGTGAAGTTTGTGAGGATTTTAGGGGGTTATGAAATCCAATCAAAATTTTAGAGGAGTGATACTCCAAAGTGTGAGAGTAGGGAAGTTGTCGAACTTCATATGAGTGTAGCGCTTTGTGCAGAAAATTGTTCACGTGGTTGTTGATGTTGAGACGGGCCCTGCGAGGTCAAGAGACTCCGGAGTATGTTGAAAAAGTGTATGAGACACTTGATTGATGTTGTAATCTGTTCGGTTTAATAGGTTGATCAGGTGTGGTCAACGAGTCAGTATGAATATAGAGGAATGAAAGAAAATTTCGACTTTGAGATTTGACGAATTCCAAGGTGCACAAGAATAGTTCATTGATCAGTTGAGAGTAAAGTTTGCGGGTCAAATTTTGCTTGCGAAAGTGGGAAGCTGAGAAAGATGGAATAACTGCCGAGGCTAGTGAAAAATCTCTTAGGTTTCTGAAGCGAGTGTATTACCCTTCCTGTAGTAAACCGACAAATTTGTTTTCTTCTTTTGATTAGTGCTCGCAATATATTGCAGAAATTAGTTTTGAGTGAAGCTGAATGAAGGAGGACAAGCCGCGAGACTTTGTCAGCCGCAGTGTGTGGGTGTGATGTCACTAGGAGCCGCGCTGGGATAGGTTGATTGGTGAGAAGGGTGGCGCACGGATTGGACACAGTCCGTGAAGCGCAATTGGTGGGGAAAGGCAAGCGAAGAGTATTCCGGGAATTAAAGTCACTTATTGACTACATTTAAAGAAAATAAAAGACGGAAAGATGAAATTTTTCAAAGCACTGAAGAGTGCCTTGAGGGGAGATGTATATATTAAAGCAAATGTAGGAGAAGAAACACCGCCCAAGGGTACACCAGCTTACATCGTAATTGAAGAAAAGGGTGTTTGCACCATGTCTTTGGTTAAAGCAATGGTGCAAATTAACAGAAAAACATGGAAGTGTAGCGTTTCCTATCCATGGGACATTTAACCTAAGAGTTTTGGAGAATTTGAGGTTTGCGCTATATGACACGAAAGTACCTCCAACACCAGCACAGTTTGAAGCATTAGCAATTTGGGAACAAATGGCTAGGAGGCAGCTACAAAAGAAATTTGAGACAAGAGCGAGAAAATTAGAAAAGACACTAGCGGATGCTAGATGGGATAGTACTTAAAAGGTTTGGAGATCAAACATATTGCAGGGAATTAAATTGTTTCCAGCAATTACTGACGAAGCAGAGACGGAAGGAAGGAAAGCTACCTATAAAACAAACAGGAGTAAGTCCAGAGATAGAGAAAACAATAGAAATTTGAAAAGATCAGACGAATCAGACGATGAGGAGTTCATTCTGCAATTGCTAAATGACCGCCCGCCACCATATGTGGAAAGTGAAAATGGCCCAAGCACTAGTACTGCCCCTCCAGAACCAATACAGGGTACTGTAACACTGAATTTGAGAATATCGTTGAGGCAAAGTAGTCCCGATATGCCTTTTACACCAGAGATACCACAAGTTCAGAGAATATATCCTGACGTGGCTAAACTGAAACCTGTTAATGATTATCAGCCACAGGTTCCAAGACGCTATTATGATGAGCATAATTTGGAAATTACTTCTAATTTAATGGTGCAGGGGGGACAGAATTACCAAAAACCGACATTGATTTAAACCGAATCAACACAAATTTTGATGCCTCAAAAGCAGATGCAAGTGCCAAAGTACATTCAAACAGCAGAAAACCAGTCAGACATGCCAGCAATAATGAACCATAATGTGGGAATTAACATGCCACAGAATTCGGGGAACAGACAGAATCCGGATGCCATATCTTTGCGTATCACCGTAGGACCGCCAGTACCATTGTATATACAAGCAAAGCCGAGTGTATGCGATCAAGGGGTAGTGACACAAAATGAGACAGGAAGGAGAAGCATAGAAAATACTCAAGAAACGACTCCGGTAGGAACACTGTCAAATAGATCTGGGTCTTTGTTGGAATTTTGTCCAATTCCAATTTGTGCTCCGTCAACTGTGGTAAGGTCAAGTCCACCACTAATAGTACCGCTAACTTAAAAAACAGAAATGTTACAGAAACCATCAGTAGCAGTAGACATAAATGCCACATTAATGGGCCTGAACGCACAACAGTTAACACAATGGTTAAACAGCCTGAACTCCCCACAGAGTACACCCAGCGGGAAAGGAGAAGAATATTTGAATAGAATAAGATTGGGGATGGAAGCAGATGAACTATTAGAGGGAACGATGGGTCTGAACAGGTTAGAATCATACACAGAAGAAGAGCTGAGATACATTTGCCCTAGAATTACAAGAGAAGTAAGCAGCATACAAAGGAGGTTACAAGAAATTTCAGACAGATACAAAGTAGACATAGGTAAAACCAAACACTTGAGCAGAAGTTACAGGTTAGACTTTGAGACAAAAGATTTTGAACACATGAGGTCTGCAGGAATGAAAAGACACCTTAGAGAGATACTGCAGAGTGCGCAGGTTTGGAGATGTTTAGACAAATGGGAGAGCAGATGGGTTAAGAAAAAGGATAAGAAGAAAGAAAGTACCCAGGATCGGAATGAGAAAGTACAACAGAATGATGATCTTATAACCATGTTACCAATGAGAGAGACAGCAGGGGGAAACTTGTCCATGTACCATGGCACAGGTGTGATATTCAATCCTTTACAGGTGATTACCCTAAGTTAAGAGAGAAACCGATCGAATGGTATCAACAAACAGATAGATTCGTGAAACTCGCAAAATGTCTTTGGGAAGACCTGAATACTTTATTTGAAATTGTAGTTCCGGCAGGTTTGTGGGAAGATTGTAAAAGGGCTGTAGGGTGGCCAACAAGTGAACCAGAAAGAGATAGGGACACAGGTGCACCATCGCCTACGGTAATGAGTTTATACCATAAGGCGATTGAGCATTTGAAAACAAAAGTTGCGTCGAAAAATGTAGGCAGAGAATTGACAGAACAGCACAAGAAGTTAAAGAGTCGATACATGCATACTATGAGAGATTGTTGAAAGCATTCAAAAATTACAGTGGCACGGAAACAATTGAGGCAAAGGACATGCTCCATTTTGTGTTCAGATTTGTGGAAGGATTGAGACCCGAAATCAGCCAGATGATTAAAATGCATTTGATTTGTTGGCAGTCAAAATCGATTGATGAAGTGTTGAACTATGCAAAATACTGCAGTGATGAGATTGAGACAAAACAGAAAAGGTTGAAAGAAAAAGTGATGGTGATGCAGATTACAGCAGGTCAGACAGGTTTGCAAGGTTTGCAAGGTTTCCAACAACAGTTGCCGCAGCAGCAACAGCAGGGAAATGCTATGTTTCAGCCACAGATGAGAGGCAGAGGCCGAGAAGGTTTTGTGAATAATGGTCCTGATTTAGGTACTGTTGTGATTCCTAATGGTATACAGGCAATGAAGAAGGTGATGCCATGTCACACGTGCGGAATCGTCGGGCATTGGAAACGGGAGTGCCCAATGTTGGTGCAGGAAGGTGTAGGTCAGCAAAACAATGATGTCAACACATTTCAGAATATGAGAGGACCGAAATTGTGAGGTCCAAATCAAAATTTCCAAAATAATGTGAATCAGATGCAGGGTCTACAACCCATACAACCACAGCAGGTGCAAATGCCCTGTGTACAAATGGTACAATCGCAGTCAATGCAACAGCAGTTTCCTATGTGTTGGAAAATGGGTTATTGGTAAGGGCAGGTAGGTACCTACACCTAGCAACAAGCCACTAACCTCCACTTAGGTCCAGTTAGGTCTCAGTAAATTAACCCCAGCTCAACCCTTGGTAGCTTGGCAACGAGCGTCAAGGCTTAACTTAGGAGACAATGTGTAAAGCATTCAAATATCACAAAACAGTAATCAAATAAAACACAGGAAACAGTTTAAAAATCCAAAACCAATTTATAAAAATAGTTTATATTTTTATCTTTAAAATGACACAAAAACGAATAAAATCGGATAAGGGGAACCGGAGATATGAATTTTTAAAGAATTATTATTTTTCTAGCGCTTAGAAACAAAAAGCGCCAATCGGGTCATCTGGTTGCACCTCGACCGGGGCAAAGTCAAAGTTTCAGGCCGACCGCGATGGAGCCCTGCTCGGCTACAGGTCGCTGGAGGCCTCGGTTAAAAAGTTACCTTCTGACTTAGTCTTTATTTTGAAGATTTTCTTCAGCGGGACGAACCTGCCAGTCCTATCCGACCTCCTGGAGCCCTTCTCTGGATACGCGATGCTGGAATCCTCGGTGGAGATTTTTACCTTCGGACTTAGTCGTTTTTTCGAGGTGAAAATCATTAGACCGGGGTAAACCTGGAACTTGATCCGACGTCCATGGAGCCCTTCTCGGATACGATGGCTGGGAGGTCCCGGTCAACTTTTTACCTTTGGACTTAGTCTCTTTTTTGGATATTTTTTTAAACCGGGACGAACCACCAAGTCAGGCCGGGTCGCGGTTGAGGCAAGCCGGCTAGAATTTCCGCGGCGGGTCGGTCCCTCTATGGAGCTTTTTAAAAAAAAAACTCAAATCTTCTCCAAACTTCTGGGGCTTCACCCAGATGTCCTTTTAAGGTTCTTTTGGGGTCCACAGCTCACCCCAAGGGTCCAGAAGTTCTGAGATGGTCCTTGGGGGGGTGCGGACTACAACTCCCAGAATGCACCTGGCGCAAACTCCTTTTTGGCCACTGGGCAGTGGTCAGCTGGTCGCTTTCTTCAGGAGTTGGTGCAGGGGACTCTGGTTAGCAATTTTTCACCTGTAGCAAACACGGAGTCCCTCCTTGAACCAGTTGAAGCCAGGCACAGTCCTTCTTGTGGTGAAGCCCAAGTGTGCAGCTGGTGCAGTCCTTCTGAGTGCAGGTTCCAGGTGCAGGCCAGGGGTCCAGCAGGGCAGTCCTTCTTCTCCTTTAGTTCTTTTCTTGTTGAAATCTGGTGGGGATCTGAGGTGTGGGTGCAGGTCTGCCAGTTTTATCCTTGCTCCTGGGTGAAAAGCTGGGGGGGTCCTGGTTCTCCAATCAGGGGCAGGGTCCTTCCCCCTGCGATGACCACTTCCTGGGAAGTGTGGCAAAAATCCATCCCAGTGGGCAACATTCTCTAAAAATCCAACATGGCTGAATCTGATTTTTGGAGGTTACATCTGGCTGAGCCCACCCACTGGTGTGGCTAAAAATCATAAACACACCCCTCTCCTGCCCTCTCCTAATCTAATCAAGGGGGCAACTAGTTGTCTGGGGTTGCAGGATGTGGGGGTGTTGCTGGTTGCTCCAAATGTCCTTCTCTGCCTTTGAAGACCAGTTTGGCAGCCCTCCCCCTTCCTGCCTCACCATCTGCTGAGGGGAGATTCTCTCCCACAGGCACATTCCTTTGTGTGAAGCCAGGCCACTTCACACCTCATCAAGGCAGCTTGGCTAAGCTGCTGCAGGCTGGCCAATCAGAGCACAGCAGCAAAAACAATGCAGGGCTGAAATTGGCAACTTTTTAGGTAAAGTCTAAAACTTTTTACCTGAACAAGTTATATTAAATCCAACAACTGGAAGTTGTGGGATTTATTACAACAATTAATTTGATACCAAATTCTTGGTATGCAACATTTAAGGAGACTTTAAAATTTAAAATAAAGTCTCCCCATTCTAGCCTATGAAGGCCATTTACTTCAATGAGGGAAAAACGAATTTGGCTGTTTTTACCTCACCAGGGCTTATAAAACTATTTTTATAAAGTCCCTGCTTATAGTTACATGGCACCCAGCCCTAGGGGCACATAGGGCACACCTTAGGGGTGACTTATATGTAAAAATAAGACTTTGGAACTACTTTTAATTCCAAAGTCGAATTTGCATATAACTTTAATTTAAAAGCAGCCAGCAAGGCAGGCCTGCCTTTAAAATGACACTGGGCACCTCAGCAGAGCACCTATGGGTGCACTACCTATGCTGTGGTCCCTAAACCTACATGCCCTACCATATACTAGGGACTTATAGGTAGGTTAACTTAGCCAATTATAATCAGCCTAATTTGCATATTGATTTTACACAGAGCACAGGCCCTGGGACTGGTTAGCAGTACCCAGGGCACCATCAGAGTCAGGAAAACACCAGCATAAAGTGGAAAATGGGGGCAAAAAGTTAGGGGGCCTCTGCAATCAGCCCTGTTTTCTCACACTATGGTACCTAATCAGCAAATGCAAATACCATTAGCACCAATGAATCAGCAACAAGTAATGCTTCCTCAACAGGTCACGGGTCAAGGATTGAATCAAAATGACACAGTAGACCAATTCCCATTACACAGTGAGAATGGAATAAACAATGTATGGGAGAGTGAAAGTTCAGACGAGGAGGGAAATTGTATGCTTGCAGCATCTTTAGAAGTTGATCAAAAGGGACCATATGTGGAAGGAAGAGTTATGGGTCACAGTGTTTCATTCTTGGTTGACACAGGAGCTACACGCTCTACAGTCAGAAGTATCGAAGTACCAAATTTGCCACTTTCAGGGAGAACAGTTCAAGTAGTGGGAGTAGCAAATAGGTATCTGACAAACCCAATCACAGATCCAGTGCAAGTCAGAATTGGGAACTTTCAAGGGTCACATAAATTTGTGGTGTGTGACTCAAGTCCGATATCCCTATTAGGGAGGGATTTATTGTGCAAATTGGGATGCTCAATTATGTGCTCAAATAATGGAATTAAAATTCAGACAAACAGTGATGAGGAAGAAGAGGACAGTTTAGGAGAAGACGAAATGGAAACTGTTGATGAAGAGTATCCCCTGATTACTCTATATCCTATGCTCACTGAAGCAGATATTCCAGCTGAGTTACAGGAAACAGTTGAAAAAGAAGTGTGGGATATGACAGGGAAAGAAGTAGGATTGGTTAAAGGAGCAGAACCAGTGAAAGTGACTGTAAAACCCAATGTAAATTTTCCTCAGACTCTGCAATACCATATGTCACAAGACACTCTCATGAAAGTCGCCCAGCTCATTGACGAATTTGTGAAACAGGGAGTACAGAAAGAAGTACTAAGTAGTCCATGTAATTCACCAATCATGGGACTAATAAAACCAAGTGGAAAGGTCCGAATTGTTCAAGATTTGAGAAAAATAAATGACATAATAGTCAAATGTTGCCCCGTAGTACCAAATCCAGCTGTAATAATGTTTCAAATTCCCTGTGATGCAGAGGGGTTCTCAGTCATCGACTTGTCACAAGCATTCTTTTCTGTGCCTCTTCATGAGGACAGCCAAATTCTCTTTTGCTTCAAATTCCTGGACAGAGTTTACAGTTGGTGTCGAATTCCTCAAGGGTTTTCAGAGTCACCATCAATTTTCAATCAGATTCTAAAGAAAGATTTGGAATCATTGGAATTACCATTTGAATCAACCTTAGTACAGTATATTGACGATTTACTGATCGCATCCAAGACAGAAAATGACTGGACAGTTGACACTATTACTCTACTGAACCATTTGGGAAGGAATGGACACAAGGTGTCTCCTTCAAAATTGCAATTCTGCCAAAAGAAAGTGAAATATTTGGGTCACCAAATAGAAAAAGAGTCGAGAAGAATCATGAAAGAAAGAATAACGAGTGTACTTCAAATGAGTCCACCCAAAACGAGAAAAGAGGTGAGAAAGTTTTTGGGAATGGTGAGCTACCGTCGCCAATGGATTCCCAATTTCTCGACTCTAGCCAAACCTTTACTGAAACTGACCCAGAAAGATGCGCAGGATGAAATAGTGTTGAAAAGAGATGAAATGGATGCCTTTATTGAATTGAAGGAATGCATGTGCAGAGCTCCAGCTTTAGGTATGCCTGATTACACAAAGCCATTCACATTGTTTTGTCATGAATGTGATGCATGCTCCTTGTCTGTCTTGACTCAAGCCCATGGTGGCATAAACAGACCAGTAGCATATTTTTCAGCTATTTTGGATCCAGTCGCAGCAGCCTTACCAGGATGCTTTCGTGCTGTAGCAGCAGTTGGTATAAGCCTAAATCAGAGTGAAGGAATAGTGATGGGACATCCTTTAACAGTTATGGTCCCTCACTCAGTCGAAATACTTTTGACGCGTTCCCGAACACAGCACATGACTGCTGCTAGGCTTACAAGGTATGAGACAATAATTTTGGGATCACCGAATGTGCAATTGAAAAGGTGCACCACATTGAATCCAGCAACTTTGTTTCCCAGTGAAAATGTTGAGATTGAACATGCGGATGATATCGAGCACGACTGTCTTCAGGTGACTGAATTTTGTACAAAACCAAGACCTGATATCAAAGACACCCGATTGGAAGAAAATGATCAAATTATTTTTGTTGATGGTTCATGTTTAAGAGATGCACTAGGAATATTGAAAGCAGGATATGCTGTATGTACAATAACTGGTGTTCTGGAAGCATCTTGGCTTCAGGGAGTTTACTCTGCACAGGTAGCAGAACTAGTAGCCCTTACTAGAGCTTGCCAACTTTCCGCATTAATGAAAGTCACCATTTACACTGACAGTCAGTACAGATTTGGAATAGTGCATGATTTTGGACAATAGTGGTCACAAAGAGGCTTCATGACCTCTTCAGGATCACCAGTGAAAAATGGTGAAAGAATAAGAGAATTGTTACATGCTATCCAGTTACCAGGAGAAGTAGCAGTGGTAAAATGCAGTGCACACTCAAAATCACAAGACTTCGTTTCTTTGGGAAACGGATATGCAGATCAAGTCGCAAGGTTTTGCGCATTGAACTGTATATTGCTCAGAGACTAATGGAACTTGATAAATGAGCCAGAACTTGAATCAAGTGAAGCCTTTGCTCTAAAAGTGGTAGACACAATCGAAGAATTAAAATTCCTACAAAATAATGTCTGTAAGGATGAGAAACTCTCATGGAGTAAATTACAATGCGTAAAGAAACCAGATGATTTGTGGGTTTCAAGTGAGGGGAGATTGGTTTTGCCAGACAGCCTTTTGACACAAATAGCTAGGCTGTACCACGGACAAGCACACATTGGAAGAGATGCCATGATTAGATTATTCAAAAGTGACTGGGTTAATCCCAAATTCCGCCAAGTTGCTGAAGCAGTTTGCCATTGTTGCGTCATTTGCCAACAAATGAACGCAGGGAAGGGAACAGTAGTAAATTTGAGCCACATTGGAAGAGCAGGTGGGCCATTCAGCAGGATGCAAATAGATTTCATTGAGATGCCTATGCATGCAGGCTTGAAATATGTGTTGGTGATTGTGTGTCTGGGTTGAAGCATACCATACACGCAGAAATGACAGTCTCACAGTTGCAAAATTACTCTTGAGAGAACTAATACGACGTTTCGGATTCCCGATCTCTTTAGAATCAGATAGGGGAAGTCACTTCAATAACGAAGGAATCGAGTTATTGTGTGCAGCACTGAACATTGAACAAAAATTGCATTGTAGCTACCACCCTGAAGCATCAGGACTAGTGGAGCAAATGAATGGCACATTGAAACCGAGGATTGCGAAAATATGCGCATCCAAAAACTTTAAATGGCCTGACGCGTTGCCCTTGGTGTTAATGTCAATGAGAAACACACCTGATAGAAAAACCGGACTATCA
Source organism: Pleurodeles waltl (assembly GCF_031143425.1). Classification (NCBI taxonomy): domain Eukaryota; kingdom Metazoa; phylum Chordata; class Amphibia; order Caudata; family Salamandridae; genus Pleurodeles; species Pleurodeles waltl. The sequence goes on along the minus strand of NC_090444.1, from coordinate 1,217,287,465 downwards.
CTGCATGAAATCCTCATGTGCAGAGCCATGAGAATTCCAGCAGTTCCTGCAAATGCTCTTGTAAATATTACAGATGATATGGTATTGGACTACTACAAAGGTCTGGCTGATGTGGTTCGCTCTTTTTCTCACCAGGTGGAGGCAACCACCTTGCCACCGATCCAAGGTCCAGGACACACCCTGAAAGCAGGTGACTGGGTGGTGATAAAGAAGCATGTGAGGAAGTCGTGCTTGGAACCCCGTTGGAAAGGACCTTTTCAAGTGATTCTGACAACTACCACCGCTGTGAAGTGTGCAGGAGTTCCCAACTGGATTCACACCAGTCACACGAAAAGGGTGACGTGTCCCACAGAAGAGGAAATTGAAGCGCTGAAATTACCAGCAACTGACAGGAAAGTACCAGGCACTGAGACAGAATGAGGAGAGCATGGAAGCGAACGAGAAGAAATCGAGACAAAATAAATATTTTCTGAGGAAGACGAAGTCGACCCTTTTGAGGACAACAGAGAAGAAGCCTCAGGAGGTGACAAAGATCCTGGAAGTGACAAAGATCCTATCTCAGGTGAAGAAATAGGAGAGCCTAATAAGAGGAGGGCTTTCCCAAAAGCAGACGATACAGGAAAAGACGGAGAAACCCTGATTGACCTCCTAGGGGAAGGAGACAGGACAGAGCAGAGTGAAATCGTTCAAATTCTTCCAGAACCGGTTGCAGGTCCATCAGGTGAAAGCATCGCGAAATGGAGACAAAGCATATCGCCAGTGAAATCAAAGACTAAAGAAACATTAAAAGAAAATGAAAGGCCAAAGTTGAAGGAGAAAAGAAAAGAAGTGTCTATCGTAATAACAACATCGAATGAAGAAAAAGACACAGCCAAAGAACAAGACATAAGCAAAAGAGAATCGAAAGGAGATGCAAAATTGAAAAGGAAAAGAATACCGAGCAGAAGATATTCTGGTGCAGAGTGGGCATACACAGCCACTAACGATTGGTCAGATGAATTTCTATCTCTCAGTCTTGAAAACGAAGAAGCAGAACGTCACTTTGGTACTTGAAAAGTGAAATTTCATGAACATTACCGAATAAGACATTGACAACCTGATTGACTTTTGAACCAAATAAGACATTGATAACTTGATTGACTTTGAAACCATATTTGAGACAAAGCTGCTAAACCGACAAGAGACTAAGCTGCTAAAGAAAACCGTGTGTACTTTGACCTCGTTCAACCTTTATATATATCTGCAAAATTTGATTTGATAAAGTGTCTTCAACTTTCTGATTCTATATAGACCATACCAGGCAGTACTACACAAGGACACAAAATGAAATATTGTAAATACATGTGTATAGGTCTAATAACTGCATGTGTACTAATAATTATGGCAATAATTCTTGGAATGCATGGAGAAAATGAAAGAGACGCGAATGATGCTTCTACTTCTAAAATTACTACTGAATTAACTCCTTTGCAGAAACTCGAACAAGATGAGACATATTTACACAACAAGAAAGAACTTTCTTCTTACATCTTCTATCGCTTGCTGAATGAGTTTGTTGAGACAATGGATGCGAAAGATTGTTATGTGTGCACACAAATACCTACCTCAGTAATAGAAGGAGTGACATATCATAGCATGCCTCTTACGTATGGAATAACATGTAGCTTGTTACTGACCAGATTTTATGGCCAGGAGTCTATTCAATACTTCTATTCCAATCATGATGTCATGTTTTCATATGTCCCCATAATAGACTACTTGAGTAAAGTAGCAAGAGATTATTATATAAAAATAGTTAGGGGTTTCTTTGAACCACTATCACCTTTTTCCACAGCTCAAGCTCATAGAGAAAACCTTACATGCTTGCTTTCACCGATAGAGAAAGTTTTTTAGATCACACTGAAGATAGAAGGAAAGTGGTAAAGGAGAAATTAGAAGGGGAATTACACAAAAGGACATCTGTAGATAACTATGCTTTTGCCGCAATAAAGCCACAAGGGAAATTAGCTTTAGATGCAATACACATAGGGAAGCTTTGTATATATAGACCTAACTCATATTATGACACAATCTTTGTAGGAACGAGTGAATGTAAACATGTGTTTTTGTTTCAGGCTAAATGGACGTTCATGTTAAATGGCCTAGATCCAGCTACTCCAGGAGTATACTATATTTGTGGACTCAATGCCTATTATCGTCTTCCAAAAGGATGGTATGGGAGATGTTATTTGGGAATAGTATTTCCAAAGATTTTTCAACTGGACGACTTAAAGAAATTTCCAAAGCTGTCTGAATTACACCGTATTCAGAAAAGGGAGACAGCTTCTGGTGTGATAGGAGATATATTTGGAGCAATGATTCCTTACGTAGGAGTTATATTGAATTAAATACGAAAGTTGTCTACTATTGTGGATAACATGCTGACAAAAATCTCAGGAGCCATGATCCTGATTGATGCTGAATTTGCTGCAGAAAGAGCTATGACTCTTCAAAACCGGCTTGCTTTAGACATTCTTTTTAGCAAAGAATGGCGGCGTTTGCAAAATGCTTAGTGCACGTCACTGTTGTTCTTATATACCAGACAACAGTGGGCAAATTAGGAAAATGCTTACAAATATAACTAACGAGAGTGCAGATTTGAAAGAATTTAAAGAACCAGGAGTATGGGAAAAGATTGGAAAAGGATTTGCTTCCGTGGGAAGTTGGCTCAGCAACATTTGGAACGGAATATTACTGAAAATAGTAAAAGGAATATTAATAATATTAATTTGCTTAATAGGTATTTGGGGAATATGGAAAGCTATTAAAATATTGAAATCAAGAAGCAAAAGGACTGAAGTGCCAAATTACTAAAACAGAATTTTAATGAAATAAAATTTGTGATGGAAGATTTAATGTGATGACATAATTAGTCATCAGAGGAGGGATTGATGAAGCAGAAAAAGAAAGGCTAACAAATATTCATATATTATGTAACAAAATCGTATAAGGTAGTGTGATTTTAGCAAAGAAAAATAATGTATGTGGGAAAATTTGCCCACGAGGTGGTTCGCCATTATTATAAACGAGTTTAATTAATCATGAAGAATTGATAATGTAGTAATCCGTCATAATTGCAAATGTATTCTATGGTTTTCTTGTTGAAACTGTTATATGCTTAGCTTAAATTTAGCAGAGTCTTTGGCCTAGTTGCCTGGTCTCAAATTTAACTGCGTGGTTTTCACTTGTATTAACAAAAACATATTTTAAACGTAAAGGCTGTATTTTTCCAGTAGAATGATTAATACACTTATCTCAAGGTTTCGTGCTAGGCATGTTTCATCCCCTTTGAAGCAAGGTCAGTTTCTGCAGGTGCAGACAATAAAGACACTGATACAGAAATAATTGGCAAATTTTGTTGCTACTTGTGTTCCAAAACTCCAAGGACACCTTATGCATAAATGAGTACTAAGAGAAAGACACTATTCATTGGTCTTGTCCATGCAGTAACTTTTGCCCCATTTTCCTTGCCTCTGCAAGGAAAACTTGCCTTTAACTTTGCCCCTTTGAAATCTGCCCAATGCTGATCGAACCAGTACCTGAAGGACGAAGATTTTCCTTGAATGCTGATTGTATTTGGTAATTATGAAAAGATAATTGTATTATGCATTGTGTTTTCCTTCTTAGGTACCAACTGCTTATTTTGACAGAGCCCAAGCCAGAAGTTTTCTAAATTTGTGTTGACTAAATTCGTTTTGCATGAAGCCCCACATGCCAATGCTAATTAGAGGTTAGTTGAGGTATTCATTTGATGCACCATGTTGAATTGAAATCTTGTTATGCTGACCGATGTATGCAATTAGTCAAATTCAGTTACTTATATTAGTGATTTGCATTGCTATAACCGAGTGCATTATAATCCAGATTTTGCATAGATTGCGTTTCGTCCGTTGCTATGGACAGCTGGTAATGTTCGTATACGTATATCATTTGATTTTGAGACTTACTTATATTGTGTTAGCTTTGTTAATATAGGGAAATAAACTCATTAACCTTTAATAAACAGGTGTGGTTATTCATGACTGAAAGGTCATGGTGTGTCTAATTACTGATTTTCTGTTTAACTAATTTGTTGTTTGATTATTAATTTAGTATTGGTTATTGATTATAAATGGTTATTGAATATTGATTTGAGTGATCCGACTATTTTTGGATGAGGAGAACCCAACTCGGTCAAAAGGTTCACCGACCTCCGGCGTATCCAAGTATAAGTAATTTATAAAGACTGGATGCGCTATCAGAGGTAGACCCTTTTCCTCTATTCCGACTTCTAATAAGGCCACAGGGAGCATGATTGACAAGCCCTGTATCTCCCTTATCTGACATGCTGCACTGTGTGACTAGTGCACCATGGCAGCCATGTATAATGTCTGTGTAAGGCTGGGCCGTGAAAGCCCCCACCTGACACATGCATAATACAACTTGTGGGGCCCTCTTATGCTGCCAAACTGATATCGAGCTTTTACATGAAAACAAATGATCCATGAGATCATGTGTTTGTTCTCATGTAAAAGCTGTGACAGGGAAAGCAATTACTGGCTGAGCAAGAGGGAAGGTCAACGCCCTGGTGCCTTCTACGGACAAACCGCCCCTGCAAAAATATGCCCCCAAAGGTTAACGTGAAGTTATGGTCATGATTGCCTTCAATGCCATAAGATGTTGGCATCTTTAATGACAGTTTAAATCATAGCGCTGATCATTTTAAAAAGCTCTCATTCAGATATGTCACATGTAAAAATCGATCCGGGACAATGTGAAAAATATTCCTTTGTGATATCTTTAATGCACAAACATCTTAAAATTTGGCATTGACGCCAATTTAAAGCGGCCAAAAGGAAAGGGACTCCAAAGAGGTTGCATCTACAACTACTTTAGAGTTACAATATGCCAACTGTAGAAAAGTCTCGCCCATTTAGTCCACCAGCATATTTCACAATTGACCATCCATTTTTTTACTCTTAATGTGAGCGAGCCTCACAACCTGAGTCGCCCTCACTGTAGATTTATAGTGTGGCAGTGGGTATAGCGATAGGGAACAATGAGACACTCAGATGGGAGATTGGATCAATCAATCAATCAATCATATTTATACAGCGCGCTACTCACCCGTGAGGGTCTCAAGGCGCTAGGGGGTGGGGGTCACTGCTGCTTGAAGAGCCAGGTCTTGAGCTGCCTCCGGAAGGCGAGGTGGTCCTGGGTGGTCCTGAGGTGGGCGGGGAGGGCATTCCACGTCTTGGCTGCCAAGTAGGAGAAGGATTTCCCACCTGCAGTGGTTCGGCGGATGCGAGGGACGGCGGCGAGTGCGAGGCTGGTGGAACGAAGTTGACGGGTGGGCGTGTAGAAGGTGAGGCGACAGTTGAGGTATTCGTGGCCCTTGTTGTGGAGGGCTTTGTGTGCGTGTGTGAGGAGCCTGAAGGTGATCCTTTTGTTGACGGGTAGCCAGTGCAGGTGTCTCGGGTGGGCGAAGATGTGGCTGTGGCGGGGTACGTCGAGGGTGAGGCGTGCAGAGGCGTTTTGTATTCGCTGAAGATGTTTCTGAAGTTTTGCGGTGATTTCTGCTTATAGGGTGTTTCCGTAGTCTAGGCGGCTCGTGACAAGGGTGTGGGTCACAGTTTTTCTGGTGTCGGTGGGGATCCAGCGGAAGATCTTTCCGAGCATGCAGAGTGTGAGGAAGCAAGAAGACGAGACGGCGTTGACTTGTTTGGTCATGGTGAGAAGGGGGTCCAGGATGAATCCGAGGTTGCGTGTGTGGTCTGAGGGGGTCGGTGTGGTGCCCAGGGCCGTAGGCCACCAGGAATCGTCCCAGGCGGACGGGGTGTTTCCGAGGATGAGGACTTCCGTTTTGTCTGAGTTCAGCTTCAGGCGGCTGAGTTTCATCCATTCTGCGACGTCTTTCATTCCATCCTGCAGGTTGGTTTTGGCGGTGGCTGGGTCTTTGGTGAGGGAAAGTATCAGCTAGGTGTCGTCGGCGTAGGAGATGATATTGATGTTATGTTTGCGTGCGATGTTGGCGAGGGGGCTCATGTAGACATTGAAGAGAGTAGGGCTGAGCGAGGAGCCCTGTGGGACGCCGCAGATGATCTCAGTGGGATCCGAGCGGAACGGCGGGAGGTAGACTCCTTGGGAGCGGTCAGAGAGAAAAGAGGCGATCCAGTCGAGGGCTTGTCCTTGGATACCGGTGGAGCGGAGGCGGGTTATTAGGGTGCGGTGGCAGACGGTGTCGAAGGCAGCCGAGAGGTCGAGGAGGATGAGGGCGGCTGTTTCTCCGTTGTCCAGCAAAGTTCGGATGTCATCGGTGACTGCGATGAGGGCGGTTTCCGTGCTGTGGTTGGCCCGGAATCCGGATTGGGAGGGGTCGAGCAGGTTGTTGTCTTCGAGGAAGATTGTCAGTTGTTTGTGTGACGGCCTTCTCGATGACTTTGGCCGGGAAGGGGAGGAGCGAGATGGGGCGGAAGTTCTTCAGGTCGCTGGGGTCCGCCGTTGGTTTCTTCTGGAGAGCGTTGACTTCCGCGTGTTTCCAGCTCTCGGGGAGGGTGGCAGATGCAAACGAGCTGTTGATGATGGTCTGGAGATAGGGGGCGATGATGTCGTCGGCTTTGTTGAAGATGTAATGTGGGCAAGGGTCCGAGGGGGCACCGGAGTGGATGGTGTTCATGGTAGTTTTGGTCTCTTCGGCGCTGATGGGTGTCCAGGCGTTGAGGGTGACGGCTGGGGCTGTGGGTTCCGTGGTGGTCATCGGGGTCTGTGGACCGAAGCTGTCATGTAGGTCAGTGATCTTTCGATGGAAGGAGGTAGCGAGGGAGTTGCAGAGTTCTTGTGAGGGCGTGATGGAGTTGGAGCTGGCTTTGGGATTGGAGAGCTCTTTGACGATGTTGAAGAGTTCTTTGCTGTTGTGAGTGTTCTTGTCCAGCCTTTCTTTGAAGGATGCTCTTTTGGTGGTGCTGATCAGCTGGTGGTGTTCGCGGATGGCGATTTTGAGGGCTGACATGTTTTCTGCGGTGTGATCTTTGCGCCAGGTTTTCTCAAGGGTACGGCAGGTTTTCTTGGATTCTTTGAGGGCGTCTGTGAACCATTGAGGTTTCCTGGTGTTGGTCTGTCTTGGGAGACATCTGAGGGGGGCGAGGTTGTCAGCGCAGGTTGGTTGTGGTTGAGAGTGGAGAGTAGCTGTTCTGTGGAGATTTTGTTCCAAGGTCTGCGTGAGATAGGTTGTGTGCGAAGGTGGAGAGTCTTGCGTCTGAAGGTGAAGTGGACACATCTGTGGTCGGTCCAGTGTATTTCGGAGAAGTGGCTGAAGGATACATGGTTGCTGGCGGAGACGATGGGGTCGAGCGTGTGTCCGGCGATGTGGGTGGGGGTGTTCACCAGTTGCTTGAGACCGAGGTTGGCGAGGTTGTCGAGCAGGGTGGTGGTGTTGGTGTCGTTGTTCTGCTCCAGGTGGAAGTTCAGGTCTCCGAGGAGGATGTAGTCTGGCGAGGCTAGGGCATGCGGGGAGATGAAGTCTGCGATGGATTCGCTGAAAAGGGTGCGTGGTCCAGGGGGCCTGTAGATGAGAGTTCCTCTGAGGGTGGTCCTGGGGTCGGTGTGGATCTGGAAGTGCATGTGTTCGGCGGCGAGGGGGGTGTCTTCATTGGAGGTAGTGACGTCGATGGAGTTCTTCAATATGATGGCGATTCCTCCTCTGACTTGGTTGGTGCGGTCTTTCCTGGCGATCTTGTAGCCGTCGGGGATGGCTATGGCGATGTCGGGGGCCGATGAGGCGTTCATCCTGGTCTCAGTGATGAAGGCGACGTCCGGTGCGGTAGAGTCCAGGAGGTCCCATAGTTTAATGGCGTGCTTGTGGACGGAGCGTGCACTTGAGGTGGTTATTGGCGTGTGGGCTGGTGGGCGGGGTGCAGTCGCAGTGGAAGGTATGCTTGCAGGTTTGACATGCTAAGGGTCCATGAGTGCGTTTCGGGCTGGCTTGGTAGCAGGTTGTGGTACGTCCCGGGTTGAGTGCGTGGAGGGAGGTGGCGTTGTAGCAGTGCTGCGGGGTTTGGGAGTGCTGGGAGCCAGGGGTACTGGCGCTGGGCACGGTCCAGGCGCGGACGGGGCAGACGGGCTTGCCTTTGATGCGCCTTTGGCGCGGCCGCCATTAGAGGGAGGTGGGGGGAGGAGGGGTCAGCTGGGGGCGGGAAGGAGGGCGACGAATGGGAGCGGGGGGCGGGCCGCACGGGTGGTGGTGGCGGGAAAGCAGAGGGTGGGGGCGGGGGGCCCAGAAAGAAGGGAAAGTGTGAAAAAAAAGGGAAAAGTTCACAGGAGATGGAGGCGAAATGACGAGCAAGGACAGGGAGAGAACAGAGGAAAATGAAGGAAAATGGACAGGGGAGAGAACAGCAGAAAAACGAAGGAAATTGGACAAGGGAGAGAACAGCAGAAAAACGAAGGAAAATGGAAAAACGAAGGAAAATGGACAAGGGAGAGAACAGCAGAAAAACGAAGGAAATTGGACAAAGGCAGAGAACAGCAGAAAAACGAAGGAAAATGGACAAGGGAGAGAACAGCAGAAAAACGAAGGAAAATGGACAAGGGAGAGAACAGCAGAAAAACAAAGGAAAATGGACAAAGACAGAGAACAGCAGAAAAACGAAGGAAATTGGCCAAAGACAGAGGACAGCAGAAAAACGAAAGGAGTTTGGACAAGGGAGAGAGCACAGAAGACAGAAGAGAAAACGAGGGGCTGGACAGGGGGGTGCGCAAAGGAGTACTTACGGTCTGCTGGAGGTGGCAGGAGCCTGGGCAGGTGGAGCTGCAGCGACGGGGGATACGACCTACCCTAGGGTCAAGGGTCGCTGTCTCTGCCGCGCAGCGGCCGCCATAAGAGTGTGGTGGGGGGGAGGAGGGGTCAGCTGGGGGCAGGAGGCGGGAGGGAGGGCGACGAATGGGAGCAGTGGGGGGCGGGGCCGCACGGGTGGCGGCGGCGGGAAAGCAGAGGGCAGGGGGCGGGGGCCCAGAAAGAAGGGAAAGTGTGAAAAAAAAGGGAAAAGTTCACAGGAGATGGAGGTGAAACGAGGAGCAAGGACAGGGAGAGAACGTAGGAAAACGAAGGAAAATGGACAGGGGAGATAACAGCAGAGAAACGAAGGAAATTGGACAAGGGAGAGAACAGCAGAAAAACAAAGGAAAATGGACAAAGACAGAGAACAGCAGAAAAACGAAGGAAAATGGACAAGGGAGAGAACAGCAGAAAAACGAAGGATATTGGACAAGGGAGAGAACAGCAGAAAAACGAAGGAAAATGGACAAAGACAGAGAACAGCAGAAAAACGAAGGAAATTGGACAAAGACAAAGAACAGCAGAAAAACTAAGGAAAATGACAAGGGAGAGAACAGCAGAAAAACGAAGGAAATTGGACAAAGACAGAGAACAGCAGAAAAACGAAGGAAAATGGACAAGGGAGAGAACAGCAGAAAAACGAAGGAAAATGAACAAAGACAGAGAACAGCAGAAAAATGAAGGAAATTGGACAAAGACAGACAACAGCAGAAAAACGAAGGAAATTGGACAAAGACAAAGGACAGCAGAAAAATGAAAGGAGTTGGGACAATGGAGAGAGCACAAAAGACAAAAGAGAAAACGAGGGGCTGGACAGGGAGGAGCGCAAAGGAGTACTTACGGTCTGCTGGAAGTGGCAGGAGCCTGGGGAGGTGGAGCTGCAGCGGCGGGGGAACCTACCCTAGGGTCAAGGGTCGCTGTCTCTGCCGCGCAGCGGCCGCCATAAGAGGGAGGTGGGGGGGAGGAGGGGTCAGCTGGGGGCGGGAGACGGGAGGGAGGGCTACGAATGGGAGAAGGGGGGAGGCAGGGCCGCACGGGTGGCGGAGGCGGGAAAGCAGAGGGCAGGGGGCCCAGAAATAAGGGAAAGTGTGAAAAAAAAGGGAAAAGTTCACAGGAGATGGAGGCAAAATGAGGAGCAAGGACAGGGAGAGAACAGAGGAAAACGAAGGAAAATGGACAAGGGAGAGAACAGCAGAAAAACGAAGGAAAATGGACAAAGACAGAGGACAGCAGAAAAACGAAGGAAAGTGGACAAGGGAGAGAACAGCAGAAAAACGAAGGAAAATGGACAAGGGAGAGAACAGCAGAAAAACGAAGGAAAATGGACAAAGACAGAGAACAGCAGAAAAACAAAGAAAATTGGACAAAGACAGAGAACAGCAGAAAAACGAAGGAAAGTGGACAAGGGAGAGAACAGCAGAAAAACGAAGGAAAATGGACAAGGGAGAGAACAGCAGAAAAATGAATGAAATTGGACAAAGACAGAGAACAGCAGAAAAATGAAGGAAAATGGACAAGGGAGAGAACAGCAGAAAAATGAAGGAAATTGGACAAAGACAGAGAACAGCAGAAAATGAAGGAAAATGGACAAGGGAGCGAACAGCAGAAAAACGAAGGAAATTGGACAAAGACAGAGAACAGCAGAAAAATGAAGGAAAATGGACAAGGGAGAGAACAGCAGAAAAATGAAGGAAAATGGACAAAGACAGAGAACAGCAGAAAAACTAAGGAAATTGGACTAAGACAGAGGACAGCAGAAAAACGAAAGGAGTTTAGACAAGGGAGAGAGCACAGAAGACAGAAGAGAAAATGAGGGGCTGGACGGGGGGAACGCAAAGGAGTACTTACGGTCTGCTGGGGGTGGCAGGAGCCTGGGCAGGTGGAGCTGCAGCGGCGGGGAAGCGACCTACCCGATATAATTGGTTTTATTGTAAATTACTGGTGTCTTTATAACAGTCACTGTCTTTTCTCTGCGTTTTGGTGATTTCCTTTGTCCTTTTCTTCCTCAGGGTCCTCAGTAGCAGATGGTGGTTCCCCAGCGGTGGTGTCATCAGGCAGACCGGAAAAAGGAACGAAAGGTAGGTAAGTGGAATGTCTGGGTGACTGGATTGTATGATTTAGTGTGAGGAGGGGATGTAGAGAGAGGGAGAGAGTGGGAGAGTGAGTGGTGGTGATGTGGTGTAAGACTTTAATCCAAGGGAAAAGGGAAAAGAGATATAGGAATGGATGGGTATGAGTTATAGGATTGCGTTCCTTCACCTCTGTGGATTCCAAAACCCTTTTCCTAAAAATATAATCACTCTTGTTCAGTTTTAGGTGATTAGTGCTTCCCCTTGTGCTGGAAATACTTTATCCTCCCAAATCCCCTCCCAACCTTCCTTTACTCGCCTCCTACACCCTCCTCCCTTCCCACTATAGCCCTTAATTTATCCTTTAGGCAGGACCGTACCTGCTGTAGCCACACCCCTCCAGGGACGTGGAGGATCTCCTGCTTTCTGGGACCTTCCTGTCCCTCCGTGGGGTTGTCTCTGGAAGTCACTGCACCTCCGTTAGCTGGTTCTTCCTCGTCAATGTCTGTGCTCTTCTCGTTCGCGTCCTCCTCAGTAGCATTCTCTTCTCGGGTCTCGGCGTCTTTCCTCCCCGCGTCTTCTTCTCTCTCCAAGGCACGCGCGCGTTGTCCGTCGTTTCTTTTGAGGCATTCAGGAACCCGGATATCCGGGTTCCCTGCTTCCGCAGCGCCCTTCTCCGTGGGACCCCCGGGGTGCTTCTCGCTCTGTGAATCGGTGCTGTATGTAGCTGGATTTTCTGACACCCGGCGACATCTCCCTTCCCAAGAACGGGACTGATGCAGTTCTGATGTCCAAGGATAACGGGATAGATAGTCCGCAGTACACTTGAGATCCCCTGGGATATGACGAACCTGAAATGAATAGGGTTGGAGTTCCATAAACCACCTGAGGATGGGTGAGTTTGTGTTGTTGTGGGAGGCCAACCAGGTGAGAGGAGCATGGTCGGTATATAGAATAAAGGAATGACCCAGAAGGTAGTACTGTAGATTCTCAATGGCCCACTTAATGGCTAGACACTCCCTCTCGATCATTGGATAATGTCGTTCCCGAGGTATCAGCTTTCTACTTATGAATATTATAGGGTGATTATGCCCGTTTTCATCTGCTTGAGACAATACTGCCCCCAACCCCACGTCCGTGGCATCGGTTTGTAGGTGAAAGGGTTTGGTGAAGTCGGGACATCTTAAGACTGGTTCATTCATGAGGCTGGATTTTAGATGTTGAAAACTAGACGTTTGATCTGCAGTCAAGACTGATAGTTTGGATCGTTGGTTCTTCTGTAACAGATCGGTAAGGGGTGCTGCTATTGTGGAATAATTGGGTATGAACCGTCTGTAATAGCCTATTAACCCCAAAAAGGAACAAAGTAATTTTTTTATTGTTGGAACTGGGACCTGTTGGATGGCCTCCACTTTGTTTTTCTGAGGCCGCAGTTGTCCCTACTCTATAAAGTACCCGAGGTATGCGATATGGTCATGGGCTAAGTGACACTTCTTCGGGTTAGCTGTAAGGCCTGCCGCACTTAGGACATGGAAAACACGGTTTAGGTGGTCGAGGTGGGCTCCCCAAGACTCGTTAAAGATTACTATATCATCTAAATAGGCGGCTGCACAATGTTGGAGGGTTCTTAGGAGGTGGTCCATTAACCTTTGGAAGGTAGCAGGAGCACCATACAGGCCAAACAGAAGCACTGTGAACTGGTAAAGCCCTGAGGGTGTCGAGAAAGCCGTCTTTTCCCAGTCCGCTGGAGCCAGTGGTATTTGCCAATACCCCTTGGTTAGGTCGAGGGTTGACATATATCGGGCCTTGCCTAATTTTTCAAGTAAATCGTCGACCCGGGGAATAGGGTATGTATCGAATTGGGAGATGGCATTCAGCAGGCAAAAGTCAATACAGAAACGGATCGAGCCATCCGGTTTCTGGACTAATACGACCGGTGAACACCAGGGGCTGACGGATGGTTCTATCACTTTCATTTGCAACATGTTTTTTATTTCCTGCTCAATTAGATGTCGTTGGGCCTCTGGGATACGGTAGGGTTGGAGACGTACTGTTTGACCCTCTGGGGTTTTGATATGGTGTTGTATTAAGGTTGTCTTGCCGGGCTTTCCCGGAAAGAATCTGGTATGCTGAGCCAGGAGGCTATACAGCTGTCTCTGTTGGGTTTTTGGTATATCGGGATTGATCTGGGGACGTTCCGAGGATGTACCTAGATTTGTGGGGTATAGCTCAATATCTACGGGTTTCTCTGGTGTTACCATAAAACCCATCGCTACAGGGGGTAAAAGAATAGTGGGTTCTTCCCACTTCTTAAGCAGGTTGATATGATAAATCTGTACTCTTCTTGGGTTTTGAGATAATTCTACGAGGTATGTAACAGGAGAGACCGGTTTTACAACTGTATAGGGACCTTGCCATTTGGCTAATAGCTTGTTGTCGGAGCTGGGACGTAATATGAGGACTTTATCGTTGGGCTAGAGCTGTCTTACTTTAGCACCCACATCATAATAACTCTTCTGTTTGCTCTGGGCCCTTTCCATATGGTTACGAACGTCTTCCCATACCGTTTGTAGTTGGGACATGAGTTCTTGGACGTAATCTAATAAGGATTTTTTGCCTTCTTCTTCTTCTTCCCATGTCTCGGCCTCCATATCTAATAAACTACGGGGCTGTCGGCCAAAGACCAGCACGAAAGGACTAAGGGAGTCATTCTGACCCCGGCGGGCGGCGGTTGCCGCCCGGCTGGAGGGAACCGCCATTTGGCCGCCCCGCGGTCAAAAGACCGCTGGGGCCATTCCAACTTTCCCGCCGGCCCAGCGGGAAAGGGGCCTGCAACACTGAAGCCGGCTCCGAATGGAGCCGGCCTTGTTGCCGGTGTGCGACGGGTGCAGTTGCACCCGTCGCGCTTTTCACTGTCTGCTAGGCAGACAGTGAAAAGCATGCAGGGGCCCCCAGGGGCCCCAGGATACCCATTCCCGCCATCCTGTTCCTGGCAGTAAAAACCGCCAGAAACAGGATGGCGGTAAGGGGGTCAGAATCCCCATGGCGGCGCTGCTTGCAGCGCCGCCATGGCAGATTCGCCCAGCCGGGGGAAATCCGGCGGGAAACCGCCGGACCGGGTTTCTGACCGCGGCTTTACCGCCGTGGTCAGAATGGGCAAGGAAGCACCGCCAGCCTGTTGGCGGTGCTTCCGTCACCCACGGCCCTGGCGGTCTATGACCGCCAGGGTCGGAATGAGGGCCTGTGTCCCGTAGAGGCTTGTTCGTGGGACCTTATGGCGTAGAGGACCAGTGGGAGCTTCCTGTCCCAGTCTCGCCCTGATTCTGAGACGGTTTTCTTCAACAATGATTTTATGGTACGGTTATACCTTTCGACAAGGCCATCGGTTTGTGGATGATATACCGATGTTTTAAGTTGTTTGACTCCCAATAGTTTACAGACGTGTGCCATTAAGGCTGACATGAATGGTGTGCCTTGATCAGTTAAGATTTCGCTAGGGAACCCGACTCTGGAAAAGAAGCCAATCATGGCCTGGGCTACATTCCTGGTTGTCATACTTGTGAGAGGTATGGCCTCTGGATACCTGGTGGTGAAATCGACGAGGACTAAAATGTAGGTATGCACTTTGGTGGATGGGAGGAGGGGGCCTTTCAGGTCCATTCCCACTCTGGAAAAGGGAATGTCTATTATCGGTAAGGGTTGTAAGGGAACTTTTCTCTGGGGTCCTGGGTCTACTAGTTGGCATTTGGGACATTGGGTACAAAACTGTCGGACATGAGCATAAACTCCTGGCCAATAAAACCGACGTAATAAGTATTCCTCCGTTTTCTCTCTACCCCAATGTCCCCGGTTGATTGTGAGCAAGGTAGAGAACCTGTGTTCGGTATGGCTCGGGTACTACTAATTGTCTTTTTTCACGATTATCATGTTTGATAACTCGGTACAGGAGATTTTTGCTTATAAGGAAATAGGGACCCACCTCGCCTGTTCTTTCAGTTTTGGCTCCTTTCCAAGCATGTTGAAGGGACGGGTCTTCCCGTTGACTGCTACGAAAGGAGGGTAAGGGGGTCAGGACAGTGCCCAAAACCTTCCTTGAATTCTCTTCCTTCTCCTGTGTCCAATATAGTTGCTTTTCGCGCCTCTTCTCCCGTTTAGTAGGTCTATAACGGGGAGGTTCGCTCTCTATTGGGATGTCCGAAAAGGGAGCCTCTGCCCACCAAGAGTCTAACTGGATTCTTGTTCGTACCCTCTGTAATAATTCTGGAAAATGTACAGTATATAATCCATCCCTATGATACACTCCTCGACCAGGAGGTCCATAATCCCCATTGGGACCTCCTCCTGCTTCTCTTCCAACTCGAGAAGAACTGAGGTCAAGGGGTATTCCCTTTTATCTCCGTGAATACAGCATATGGAAACCCATTGTTGTGGCTGATGTTCGGGTAGTTCAACCAAACCTGTTCTAAGGACTGACTGACTACATCCTGAGTCTACTAGGGCTTTAATGGTTTTGCTGTTAACTCTTATCTCCTGCATATATCTGGGGTTGCCCTTCCCTGTGCAAATGACTCTTCCCCGTGTTATCCCAATTTCCATGGGCTCTGTCTTGTCCTCCTTACGAGGGCATGCCCGAGCTATGTGTCCCCATTCACCACAACTGTAGCATTGGGGTTGCTGCATAGGAGGTTTTTCACCTGCTCTGGGCAAAGGAGTGTCTTCAACCATCTTTCGGGAAAAGGACCGAGCAGGTCCACTCTTGAACTCAGTCGACCGGTGGTAGGCGCAGGCCAGGTCAATGACCATTGTGGTATCGACGTTAGGGTGCTGTCGGATCTAACTACATGTGAGCGGGGGAAGGGATTCCAAATACTGTTCCAGCAGGACTGCTTTTATGACGTCTTCCCTTTCCGTTCCTATTGGCCCTAGCCATTTAAGTCATAGGTCCTTTACCCTATAATACAGTGTCCTGGGGTCTTCGGTGGGGGCCCATTTTATTTTACTGAATCTTAGGTGGTAGTACTCCGTGTCGTGTCCCACACGTTACAGGATACTCTTCTTGATTTCTTTGTATGGGGTTGTCCCATCCGGATTGGCTGCCTGATATGCTGTTTGTAAGATGCCCGTTTATAAGGGAGCTACATACCGACCCCATCGCTTTTCGGGCCATTGGTCGGAGGAAGCCATCCTTTTGAAGTTTGTAAAGAATGCACCGGGGACCTCCCCCTCTTGGAATTTTTGGAGGACCAAACTTGGTACGTTGGGGTGGACCTTACTGGCGGCAATGGTGTCCGTTAACTTTTGGAGGGCTGTCTCGTGCACCAACTGATTATTTGCCATAACAGTGGCCTGGCTTTTTAGTGCATTCTGGAGGGCCTCTCTATCCTCCTTGGCTTCCCTTTGTTGGGCTTCCCATACCATTTGAAGATGAGCTGGCCTTAGGCGAGTTGTTGTATCATATCCTCTATGGTGGGATTCAGTTCTATAATGTTCTCAATGGGCTATCCTCTATCGCTACTTCACATCCCACTTCTGACACCACTGTGGCAGTGGGTATAGCGATAGGGAACAATGAGACACTCAGATGGGAGATTGGATATAATTGGTTTTATTGTAAATTACTGGTGTCTTTGTAACAGTCGCTGTCTTTTCTCGGCATGTTGGTGATATCCTTTGTCCTTTTCTTCTGCAGGGTCCCCGGTAGCAGATGGTGGTTCCCCGGCAGTGGTGTCGTCAGGCAGACCGGAAAAAGGAACGAAAGGTAGGTAAGTGGAATGTCTGGGTGACTGGTTTGTATGATTTAGTGTTAGGAGGTGGTGTAGAGAGAGAGAGAGAGAGAGAGTGAGAGAGAGAGAGAGTGAGAGAGTGAGTGGTGGTGATGTGGTATAAGACTTTAATCCAAGGAAAAAGGGAAAAGAAATATAGGAATTGATGGGTATGAGTTATAGGATCCTGTTCCTTCACCTCTGTGGATTCCAAAACCCTTTTCCCAACAATATAATCACTCTTGTTCAGTTTTAGGTGATTAGTGCTTCCCCTCGTGCTGGAAACACTTTATACTCCCAAATCCCCTCCCAACCCCCCTCTACTCACCTCCTACACCCTCCTCCCTTCCCACTATAGCCCTTAATTTATCCTTTAGGCAGGACCGTACCTGCTGTAGCCACGCCCCTCCAGGGACATGGTGGATCTCCTGCTTTCTGGGACCTTCCTGTCCCTCCGTGGGGTCATCTCTGGACGTCACTGCACCTCCGGTAGCTGGTTCTCCCTCGGCGACCTCGGTGTCCTTCCTCCCCGCGTCTTCCTCTCTCTCCAAGACGTGCGTGCGTTGTCCGTTGTTTCTTTTGAGGCATTTGGGAACCCAGATATCCGGGTTCCCTGCTTCCGCTGCGTCCTTCTCTGTGGGACCCCCGGGGCTCTTCTCGCTCTGTGAATTGGCGCCGTAAGTAGCCTGGTTTTCTGACACCGGGCTACACATAGGCCCTCATTCTGACCTTGGCGGGCGGCGGAGGCCGCCCGCCAAAGTCCCGCCGTCAGGTTACCGTTCCGCGGTCGAAAGACCGCGGCGGTAATTCTGACTTTCCCGCTGGGCTGGCGGGCGGTCGCCTTCAGACCGCCAGCCAGCCCAGCGGGAAAGAGGCTTCCACGATGAAGCCGGCTCGGAATCGAGCCGGCGGAGTGGAAGCTGTGCGACGGGTGCAGTTGCACCCGTCGCGTATTTCACTGTCTGCGCAGCAGACAGTGAAATACATGTAGGGGCCCTCTTACGGGGGCCCCTGCAATGCCCATGCCAGTGGCATGGGCACTGCAGGGGCCCCCAGGGGCCCCGCGACCCCCCATACCGCCATCCGGATCTCGGCGGTCCGACCGCCGGGATCTGGATGGCGGTAGGGGGGGTCGGAATCCCCGCGGCGGTGCAGCAAGCTGCGCCGCCGCGGAGGATTCAATGGGGCCGCGGTACACTGGCGGGACCCCGCCAGTGGTGCCGGTCCGACCGCGGCTTTACCGCCGCGGTCGGAATCCCCATTGGAGCACCGCCGGCCTGTCGGCGGTGCTCCCGCGGTCCTCCGCCCTGGCGGTCAAAGACCGCCAGGGTCAGAATGACCACCATAGTAATTGAACTGAGCATGTTAGCTGTTAGTATCCACATTTAAAGATAAAGCCACGGCTGCGTTGCTTGAGTAAGGGTCATTAGTAGGCTTGGGTGGAGTTCATGGAGGCCGACTCCACGGAATTCCACAGAGTTGAATAAAACCTTTTTGGAATGCTATGGAGGCAGAGTTCTGTGACTGCGGAGCACTGAATGCAACACATCTTGGAAGCGATAAGTAGGGTCGGGCCTGGTTAGCCACATTCAAGAAAGAGCCGTAGGCAGAGAAAGCTGCTATTTCAGGCCTCTTGTGTACCGGCCTGTCCTGTGTGTAGTGCGCACGGGGCAGGCCAGTGCACAAGAAGACTGAAATGGCAACTTTTTTTTGTTGCTGCCTAAGGGCTGAGTCTGAATTCAGACCAGTACCGTTCAAGTCCTTGTTTGTGCACTAATGTGCACAAACAATGAAAAAAGAAGGAGACAATGACTTACCTGGGTCTTTTAGGGGGTCATCCTCTCCTCGTCGTCCGAAGGCAACGAGTCTGCAGCGGCTGTCTCCCTCTGGCTTCTGCTCTGGTGTGCGCTGCAGCCCAGTTATGGGCTGCACAGCACAATCGCAGACTCTCTGTGCTTGCGCTGTGCAGCCCATAACTGGGCTGCAGTGCGCACCGGGTGAGCTCCGCCCCACTGTTGGAGCTAGCAGAGTTTTTGGACTAAGTCCATGCTCCAAGCAGAGTGCAGAGTTCCAAAAACTCTATTACTTCTGCCAGCAGGGCAGAGCTCCCCTCACACCCCTAGTCATTAGGCTGGTTACACATGAATATGTGTGCATGCACATGTCTGTACATCATGACTATCATTATGGACAGCCCTGAAATTGCACACAGGTAGCTCAATTGGTACTGACCTGGTGTTGGCTCTAAGTGGGACAGGTATGTCCAGATGTGGGTCTCATGTAAACTGTACCACTGGAACAAAGCTGTACCTGATTAAAGAGACCTCATAGGGGTGAAACCAGTCTTGGAATGCTTGTATTCTGGTTGATGGAGGACCTTGCCTGGCAGTTCAGCTGGCCTGTTCCTATTGGAGTAGGATCAATGCTGATTTGCATATATCTGGGTCCAAACTGAAGTGGCATGGTGTGCAAAATAATGATGGACTGAATGCAGTCCAGAACAATTACCAGTGGCTGAGATTAATTCAAGCATTCCAGCCATCTTCTTTTTGAATACTTTACTTTGACATCATAAGTGGGATGCGTATGCCCAGATGGGGGTCCCCTGCACATAATGCCACTGAAACCAAGTATTACCTAACTGATGAGCCCTAATAAGGACAAAACAGAATTGGGTTACTTGTGTTCCAGTTAGGGGAGGTTCTAGCCATGCAGTTCAACTGGACCTTTCGTATTGGAGCAGGGTCAATACTGATTTGCATATGGCTAGGTACAAATTGAAAAGCATGATGTGCAAAATAACAATGAAGTGGGATGCAGCCCAGCTACTTGCCGGTGACCCAGATTAATTCAGGCATTCCAACCATCACTTTTTTATGTACTTGAGCTGGACACTGAAAGTGAGACGGGTATGCACAACATGGGTGCCATCAGAACAAAATTATACCCAACAAATGAGTCCTAATAAGTGTGAAACCAGACGTGGGTTGTTTGTGGTTCATTTCAGGGAAGGATGGGCCTAGCAGTTGGGCTGGACCGATCCTAATGGAGCTGGGTCAAGGCTAATTTGTATATGGCTGGGTCCAAACTTAGGTGGCACAGTGTGCAAAATAATAACAGACAGGATACGGACCAAGTAATTACTAGTGACTTAGATTATTTCAAGCATTTCATCAATCAGTTTTTTGTGTACTTCAGTGTTTGTCTATCTCACAGCAGTAGGTCACTGCATTGACATTGTATCAGAATAAGTGGTCTTTAATTTTAAGGAGGTAAACTCTGGAAACCTGAAGAATTTCAAGAATTACAGTCACGCATTTTCAAATCACAAGCAAATTAGCTTTCTAATCAGAAATAGTATTTAATGCTAATGAAATAAAATACTTATGCTATATTTCCCTGTTTTGGGTGCTGTTATAGGTATAAAAGACATTTACAATAAGGAGGAATTAACTTAATTTCTATGATTGATCCAGTAGCAAATTTATCAGAAACTATGCAGGCAAAGTCTCCAATTTGGGAATATTACCAGGAAAGAATTTGTGTGCAATGGTGCATGACAGAGTGAATTTGACATGCTGAGATATTACTTAGAAACAGCACTGTGCTTGCAAGCATTTGTTCCTTATGCAGAGATTAATATTATGACAGACATGTGCAAAAGTAGTGGGAGTTGAGAAGGCAAAGTACAGAACATTTGCTTACTTGTATCCGTAGGTCTTTGAAGGCAAAGTACAGAACATTTACTTACTTTTACTGGAAGACTTTTGAAGTATTAGGAGGGCAATTACTATGTCGTCAAAAGGGAGACATTGGCAATTTACTAAGCCCTGACAAAACCTAATAATTTAAGTTGGGGAACATCAAGCTGTTAAATAAGGATATTTTTTTAAAAACAGGCTTGGATGCTACTTAGAGGATTTGAAGGTTTATGATTTCTCTACAGGAATATAGCCTTGCGGTGAAGTATATTTCTGGAGTTCAACAGTTTGTTTGCAAATTGTTTATCAACACTGGTCAGAGAAGAGGATGAGCCAGAAAGTACTGAAGAATTTGTGGAGGAAAAGGTTAATGTCTGTGAAATAACATTTGGGGCAATGGAGGATGAAGAGCTGGAATTGAGCAGGGATCCTGTTTTGAGCAATGTTTTAGAGTTCATAAAGTTTGCTGAATCATCCAAGGTGGAAAAATCTTGGAAAATGATCAAATGATAAAGGTGTTCAGTTAGGGATCAAAAAATTGATAGTGACCTTTAGCATATTTGAAACTTGTAATTAGCTCATGATGCCCACATGGGTATTGTGAAGTCTAAGAAGTGCATAGGAGCCAATGTTTAGTGCCCTGGTGTTGACTTGGAAGCTGAACAAGTGCTAAGAGATTAGGGTTTTTTGAAATGCAACAGTAGTGACAAAATACTCAAGGTCAGGAAGTTTTCTATGGGTCATTTTAAAGGCAGGCATGCTATACTTTTTTTAATAGTACTAATGGACCTTTTTGGATGGGTTGAAGTTTCATGTGTCAAAGACATATCATCTGGTACTATTAAATTCTTGGAAGAAGTGTTTGAGAGGGAGAGGTTCCCTAAATGTATTGTGTCACATAATGATACTCAGTTTTGTTCAAGTGACACAGAGTTATATCTTGAAGGTTGCTGATTGTACATGACAAAAGTTCTGTGTACCATCCTGAGACAGATGAATGTGTAGAAATGATTAATAAAACAGGAAAGTATACAATTAGCAAGAGCTAATAACTTAGATTGGAGGAAAGCATAGCAAGATATCATTACAGCATGTCATGTATGAGGTCATTCTTCAACTGAAACAACTCTGTTCAAATTCCTTAAACAAAAGTTATCCTGTTTTATGATGTGTCCAGAATAGATTTTTTTGAATAAGGGCATTAATGGGATAGGTGAGTGGAGGTAAAAGGAGCCGGAAAAATAAAACAAAACAAAAAGGGATTTTGATGAGAGAGCAAAGTGAAGGAGCTGACAGTAAAGATGGGTGATTGAGTGAAAGCTCCTGTGGGATAAGAATTGTGGTCTAAATTTATCAGAGTTTTTAAAGTTGTAAATATGTTTAAAATTGCTTAAGCATGCTGTGAAATCACATGACGGGTAAATATGAAACAAAAAATGTATTTCAGATCTTTACTTCGGAGAATTATATAAAACTTGCTATAGGGAATAAATGTAAGGCAGTGGTTGAGGTATGCAGAACAAGTAATTGTTGATCAGGGTGTACATGACTATGTAATGGACAGGAGGGGTGATGGGATTTGGAAATGGCCAACTTACTTGCAAGATTATGTCAATCAGTAAGGAGAATCCTTCCTTTGAATTGTAAAATGATTATCCATCAGTATTTTGTGTGTATGTAGCTCTGCGGGCATGGCACATTCAAGAATGTATTATTCTTTAATTTAGTTTTCAAGCATATTTTATGTCCTGTGGATTAAATGCTGGTAGAACTGTGTTACTACTATACCTTCCTATTGTCTTGTACGTTTTGATCTTAGATTAGAATACTTCTTAGGTTAGTCTGTATTGCCACTTCATCTCTTGGTTTTATCCATGGGAGTTTTGATTACAGGAGGGAGATTTTTGGTATATGTTGTACATTGAAATGGGCATATCATATAATCAAGAGCAAGCTCTAGAATGTCTTGATGTAGCCTTAGACTGTGTTACTTGAAAAAGGATTGTTAGGCAGTCGTTGCTTAGACCTGTATGGATGATGTACATAATAAATGCTTCTTGACTTACTAGTCTGCAAGACTAGTTCTTGATGTGTGCAGATACTACAATCACCTCCACCACATGTCATTGTAGAACGTCAGTAGCGTGATTATTTGCGTGTAACTGCTACACAAATAGTGCATTAGTCACTGAGCAGTGCACTCGGCTTTTGTGTTGGCAGATCGTGTGCTTGATTATTGGGATGGTTTGTCCAATGGAGAACAGTTAACAAGAACAGGAGACACCATATTCTGCAATCATGGTGTTACAACTTGGGAAAGTGTCAAGCACATGTTTGTGACCTCTCTATTCATATGTCTTAGGCCTTCGTTATGAGAAGCTGATTATTGCTGATACGTGCAGTAACTAAATGTTGCTGCACATATCGGAACTATGGCCCTCATTACAACATTGGCAGTAAAAGCCACTTACCGCCGTGCAGAAGACAGCCAACACACTGTCGCGGCTGCGGAAATCCGCCACAGCTATTATAACCCACAGCAAGGAATCCGCCAAAATTCAGACACCCATACAAGTCCGCCACACCAAAGGTCAGGTATTCCATTGGTGGTACACACCGTCACGCTCAAAATACACACACACATACAAAACACAGCCACATTGGACAAATCCAAATACACACACCAGATACACATACACACACCACTCCCTCACACCCAATACAATATAAAACACACACCCACATCACCCACAAACCCCTACGATCACAATTGAGAAAGAAGCAGAAAGAGACACCACCATCAACAATACTAGCATCCACAAGCACACAACACCATCACCCACATAACTTCCACGCACCTCACACAACACCCCACTACATATCAGCACACTTATCACCCCACCCCACACATCACCCACACCACCCCATGGCACGGCAAAGACACCCCAGGTTCTCGGAGGAGGAGCTCAGGGTATTGGTGGAGGAAATCGTCCGGGTAGACCCACAGCTATTCGGATCACAGGTGCAGCACACCTCCACTGCTAGGAAGATGGAGCTATGGTGCAGAATCGTCGACAGGGTCAATGCAGTGGGACAGCATCTAAGAAATCGGGATGACATCAGGAAGAGGTGGAACGACCTCTGGGGGAAGGTGCGTTCCGTGGTCTCAAGACACCACCTTGCGGTTCAACGGACTGGCGGCGGACCCCCACCTCCTCCCCCACAACTAACAACATGGGAGGAGCAGGGCTTGACAATTCTGCATCCTGAGGGCCTCACAGGAGTAGATGGCGGACTGGACTCTGGTAAGTTGTAGGAAGTTGGCTCTGTATGTGCTATTTCAAAGTAAGGAATAGCATGCACAGAGTCCAAGGGTTCCCCTTAGAGGTAAAATAGTGGTAAAAATAGATAATACTAATGCTCTATTTTGTGGTAGTGTGGTCGAGCAGTAGGCTTATCCAAGGAGTAGTGTTAAGCATTTGTTGTACATACACATAGACAATAAATGAGGTACACACACTCAGAGACAAATCCAGCCAATAGGTTTTGTTATAGAAAAATATATTTTCATAGTTTATTTTAAGAACCACAGGTTCAAATTTAACATGTAATATCTTGTTTGAAAGGTATTGCAGGTAAGTACATTAGGAACTTTGAATCATTTCAATTGCATGTATACTTTTCAAGTTATTCACAAATAGCTATTTTAAAAGTGGACACTGCAATTTTCACAGTTCCTGGGGGAGGTAAGTTTTTGTTAGTTTTACCAGGTAAGTAAGACACTTACAGGGTTCAGTTATTGGTCCATGGTAGCCCACCGTTGGGGGTTCAGAGCAACCCCAAAGTTACCACACCAGCAGCTCAGGGCCGGTCAGGTGCAGAGTTCAAAGTGGTGCCCAAAACGCATAGGCTTCAATGGAGAGAAGGGGGTGCCCCGGTTCCAGTCTGCCAGCAGGTAAGTACCCGCGTCTTCGGAGGGCAGACCAGGGGGGTTTTGTAGGGCACCGGGGGGGACACAAGCCCACACAGAAATTTCACCCTCAGCGGCGCGGGGGCGGCCGGGTGCAGTGTTAGAACAAGCGGCGGGTTCGCAATGGAAGTCAATGAGAGATCAAGGGATCTCTTCAGCGCTGCAGGCAGGCAAGGGGGGGCTTCCTCGGGGAAACCTCCACTTGGGCAAGGGAGAGGGACTCCTGGGGGTCACTTCTGCAGTGAAAGTCCGGTCCTTTAGGTCCTGGGGGCTGCGGGTGCAGGGTCTTTTCCAGGCGTCGGGACTTAGGTTTCAGAGAGTCGCGGTCAGGGGAAGCCTCGGGATTCCCTCTGCAGGCGGCGCTGTGGGGGCTCAGGGGGGACAGGTTTTGGTACTCACAGTCGTAGAGTAGTCCGGGGGTCCTCCCTGAGGTGTTGGTTCTCCACCAGCCGAGTCGGGGTCGCCGGGTGCAGTGTTGCAAGTCTCACGCTTCTTGAGGGGAGATTGCAGGGTTCTTTAAAGCTGCTCCTTTGGATAAAGTTGCAGTCTTTTTGGAGCAGGTCCGCTGTCCTCGGGAGTTTCTTGTCGTCGTCGAAGCAGGGCAGTCCTCAGAGGAGTCAGAGGTCGCTGGTCCCTTTGGAAGGCGTCGCTGGAGCAGAGTTCTTTGGAAGGCAGGAGACAGGCCGGTGAGTTTCTGGAGCCAAGGCAGTTGTTGTCTTCTGGTCTTCCTCTGCAGGGGTTTTCAGCTAGGCAGTCCTTCTTCTTGTAGTTGCAGGAATCTAGTTTCTAGGTTCAGGGAGAGCCCTTAAATACTAAATTTAAGGGCGTGTTTAGGTCTGGGGGGTTAGTAGCCAATGGCTACTAGCCCTGAGGGTGGGTACACCCTCTTTGTGCCTCCTCCCAAGGGGAGGGGGTCACATCCCTAATCCTATTGGGGGAATCCTCCATCTGCAAGATGGAGGATTTCTCAAAGTTAGAGTCACCTCAGCTCAGGACACCTTAGGGGCTGTCCTGACTGGCCAGTGACTCCTCCTTGTTTTTCTCATTATCTCTCCTGGACTTGCCGCCAAAAGTGGGGGCTGGGTCCAGGAGGCGGGCATCTCCACTAGCTGGAGTGCCCTGGGGCATTGTAACACGAAGCTTGAGCCTTTGAAGCTCACTGCTAGGTGTTACAGTTCCTGCAGGGGGGAGGTGTGAAGCACCTCCACCCAGAGCAGGCTTTGTTTCTGTCCTCAGAGAGCACAAAGGCTCTCACCGCATGAGGTCAGACACTCGTCTCTCAGCAGCAGGCTGGCACAGACCAGTCAGTCCTGCACTGAACAATTGGGAAAAATACAGGGGGTGTCTCTAAGATGCCCTCTGTGTGCATTTTTTAATAAATCCAACACTGGCATCAGTGTGGGTTTATTATTCTGAGAAGTTTGATACTAAACTTCCCAGTATTCAGTGTAGCCATTATGGAGCTGTGGAGTTCGTTTTTGACAGACTCCCAGCCCATATACTCTTATGGCTACCCTGCACTTACAATGTCTAAGGTTTTGCTTAGACACTGTAGGGGCATAGTGCTCATGCACATATGCCCTCACCTGTGGTATAGTGCACCCTGCCTTAGGGCTGTAAGGCCTACTAGAGGGGTGACATACCTATGCCACAGGCAGTGGGAGGTTGGCATGGCACCCTGAGGGGAGTGCCATGTCGACTTAGTCATTTTCTCCCCATCAGCACACACAAGCTGGCAAGCAGTGTGTCTGTGCTGAGTGAGGGGTCCCTAGGGTGGCATAAGACATGCTGCAGCCCTTGGAGACCTTCCATGGCATCAGGGCCCTTGGTACCAGGGGTACCAGTTACAAGGGACTTACCTAGGTGCCAGGGTTGTGCCAATTGTGGAACCAATGGTACATTTTAGGTGAAAGAACACTGGTGCTGGGGCCTGGTTAGCAGGGTCCCAGCACACTTCTCAGTCAAGTCAGCATCAGTATCAGGCAAAAAGTGGGGGGTAACTGCAACAGGGAGCCATTTCTTTACATAAGTCAACTATTACATCCCCACCCTACCTGCATGCCATCACATACCCCTACCCTCACCCTCACCCCCATCACTCCAACTCCTCACAGATGTCCCACTATCACAAACTACACATCCCAACACCAAGCCCTGCAACACTAAAGCATGGACACCCATCACCAAAGCATGCCCACTGCACAAACCCATACACCCCCCTAAACCATCATCACACAAGGTTCCACACAGGAATGCAAGCACTGGGGTACACGGTCACCCACCCATTGCACACCATGCCACACACAGATGTAATAAACATCCTTTTATACCCCTGCAGGACCCCTAACCAACGTCACCAGACAGGAGGGTCCACACATGTCCACACCACCAACTGAAGAGGCCCACAGTAATGACAGCAGCTCTGGCCAACTGGATCTAGATGACCAGCCCGGCCCATTGGGGACCTCAGGACAGTCGGTTCCCCTGACACAGTCACAGGCCACCACAGAGCTTCCCCCCTCTGGAAACACCAGCACAGCACCCACCCAGCTGGCCTATACCTCTGTCCCCAGGATACGTCAATCAGCAGTGTGTCCACCACTACAGGGAACCCAGGCTAACCCACCACCCCAACAACAATAGGGACCTTGGGGCAGTGGCAGTGGGCACATGATCCAGGGGACAGAGGCCCAGGAACCCAGGGGAACTGGTAGGGCTGCTGTGCGACAGGGGGAGGACAGGACAAGGGAACCCACTCTCCACGAGGCCCTCTCCTCCATCATGGGAGCCTACCACCACTCCAAGGAGACGATGGCAACGGTACTGGCCAAGTTTCAGGAGACCCAGCGCCTGCAGGAGGAACAGTATTTGGGCTTCGGGGAGGAACTCAGATCCATCAATTCCACCCTGGGCACCATCGTAGGGGTGCTGAAGGAAGTACTCAACACCAGGAGGGACACTGTCGCACAACAAGGGGCCCCTGACACTAGCATGGACGATGAACTGCCCTTCACCTCCGCCAGCACTAGTGGACAGGAGGCACTGCCACAGGACCACCACACCAGCACTCCACCCCCTGCAGAGGAAGAACCACACCGCAAACGGTCCCTGAGATCCAGGACAAAGACAGAGAACGATGCCAAGACCCCCGCCAAGAAATGAGACCATCCTGAATGTCATCCTTCTGTCCCACTTTGTCACCCTGTCCATCCTTAAACTGCCAGAGCTCCACTTCCCATGCCCATTTGGGCAATGCACCTGTGAGACTAATAGACTGGACTCAGCCATGGACATTCCTCCGCCATCACCCCTCACCATCTGTGAAATCGTAAGGGAAAGTGACAAGTCAGTGACCATACACTGGGTGAAAACGACAGACAGTAGAGAGGTAGTAGTGTTAAAGTACATGTAGTAGGCAGGTTTGTATTCTTACCTGTGTCTCACTGGAAATATTGTTGGATCACCGAGTCCCTGTTGTCCATGTCCTCTTCTTCTGCTTCCTCGTCTTCACTGTCCACAGGCTCCACAGCTGCAACAACACGCCCATCTAGACCATCCTCCTGCAGAAAAGGCACCTGTCATTGCAAAGCCAAGTTGTGAAGCATACAGCAGGCCACGATGATCTGGCACACCTTTTTTGGTGAGTAGAAAAGGGATCCACCTGTCATATGGAGGCACCTGAACCTGGCCTTCAGGAGGCCGAAGGTACGCTCGATTATCCGCAGTGTTCGCCCACGGGCCTCATTGTAGCGTTCCTCTGCCCTTGTCCTGGGATTCCTCACTGGGGTCAGTAGCCATGAAAGGTTGGGGTAACCAGAGTCACCTGCAAATGGTGAGGGACAACTGTTAGACACACACTAACCTGTAGGGATAACCCAGACAACCATTCCCTCTGTCTTGCTTCCAGGTACTCACCTAATAGCCACACACAGTGCCTCTGGAGTTGACCCATTACATAAGGGATGGTGCTATTCCGCAGGATGTAGGCGTCATGCATTGAGCCAGGGAACTTGGCATACACATGGGAGATGTACTGGTCTGCCAAACACACCATCTGCACATTCATGGAATGATAACTCTTCCGGTTTCTGTACACCTGTTCACTCCTGCGGGGGGGACCAAAGCCACATGTGTCCCATCAATGGCACCTATGATGTTAGTGATATGTCCCAGGGCATAGAAATCACCTTTCACTGTGGGCAAATCCTCCACCTGAGGAAAAACGATGTAGCTCCGCATGTGTTTCAGCAGGGCAGACAACACTCTGGACAACACGTTTGAAAACATAGGCTGGGACATCCCTGATGCTATGGCCACTGTTGTTTGAAATGACCCACTTGCAAGGAAATGGAGCACTGACAGCACCTGCACTTGAGGGGGGATTCCTGTGGGATGGCGGATAGCTGACATCAGGTCTGGCTCCAGCTGAGCACACAGTTCCTGGATTGTGGCACGGTCAAGCCTGCATGTGATGATCACATGTCTTTCCTCCATTGTCGACAGGTCCACCAGCGGTCGGTACATTGGAGGATGTCGCCATCTCCTCACATGTCCCAGCGGACGGTGCCTATGAAGGACAACAGCGAGCACAGAGTCAAACAACTCACTACCCACAGCTTACACAGAACACAAATTATAATCCGAAAAGTGGCCTGTATGTGTGTTGAGTCTAGGCCTAGGTATGTGTGACACACTTAAAAATGAAGCCATGTGGGCCCCTGAAATGGCGGCTGCCTGACCTCTAATGTGGGACAATGGGATGTGAGGTAACTGCGCTGGCGTTGTACACCGTCGCGGTAGGCGGTCGAAGACTGAGGTGCAATGCTGCATTGGTTAACATTGGACCCTATGGGTCCCAGGAGCCAATGACGATGTACGCCGGCGGTGACGGTACGCACCGCCGCGGACGTGACTGCCATTTTCGATCTGTTCAATCACTCGATACCTGATCTTCGACAGACAGGAGAGGACCTACTCTGCAAGTGCTGCTGTTACCTCGGTCTGGAAGAGAAAATGGCTCAAGTGTATGGGGAAAGGGCCTCTGCCTTCACATCGGAGGAGTTGGAGAAACTCGTGGAAGGGGTCCTCCCCCAGTATACGCTACTCTACGGTCCTCCAGAGAAACAGGTAAGTACTCTGGGAGCATGCTGTATGGGCTATGCCTGTGTGGAGTGGGGTGGATGCAAGAAGGGGTGGGAGATTGCGGCGTGCATGAAACGAGGGTGAGTGCATGTGCCACATGGCAAGAGTAGGGATGGGGGCCAATGACTGTGACGGTGCAGTTGGTAATAACTTTTCTTTTCCCCATGTACAATTCATGTAGGTCAGCGCCCACCAGAAAAAAGATATTTGGCGTGCTATCGCCAAGGACATCCGGACCCTGGGGGTCTACCACAGATGAAGCACATACTGCCGGAAAAATTGGGAGAACATTCGCTGCTGGAGCAAGAAGATGGCAGAGGCTCAGCTGGGGATGGCCTCCCAACGTGGGAGGGGTGCCCGTCGCACCATGACCCCCCTGATGTTCAGGATCCTGGCGGTGGCATACCCGGAGTTGGATGGGCGCTTGAGGGCATCACAGCAGCCACAAGGGGGTGAGTACACTCTCATCCTGCCGATTTTGAGCGCAGTGGAGGTGTCTGGGTGGGGGAGGTGGGCTGTGGGTTTCCCTAGGCCAGGGCGAGTTTAGTAGGCAAGGTCCCTCCGTAAGGCAGCCCATGTGGTACTCCAACCCACCTCTGTAGAGTGCCAAGTACACCTAGTCATGCCCCTGTGTCATCCATGTGTGCAGATGTCGTCCATAGCCTAGTAGGCCATTTCCCAGGGATTGAACAGTGGAGCCCAAGAGCGCGGCGTAGTGATGGGGGCTTCTGTGTCTGTTGTGTCCGCCAACGGTAGTGGTAATGCATGCACTCAACATGTCTTTCTTCTGTCTTGGTCTCCCTGTTCTTGTGCGCATGAGCATTAGCATCATTAGGTGGAGGAGCAGTGGCACCGGAGCACGAGGGAGCTGCATCCCACATGGCCCTGGAGGGCGACACTACGGAGTCTGAATTCACTAGTGGGACGGAGGGCGAGGGGAGCTCCACGGCAGGGACAGGAGCTGAGACCAGCGTCACGGACTCGTCTTCTGATGGGAGCTCCCTTGTGGTGGCAGCAATATCCGTGCCCCCCGCATCTACAAGTACAGCCGCCACCCCCCCTACCAGCACCACCCTCCCAGCAGCCCCTCAGCCTTTTCCCAGTGCCCGCTCACCCGGGAGGGTGGGCATCACCTTCGCCCCAGGCACCTCAGCCCCTGCCCCAGGCACCCCTGCTGCCCTCAGTGAGGAGGCCATTGACCTCCTCAGGTCCCTCACTGTTGGGCAGTCTACCATTTTGAATGCCATCCAGGGTGTCGAAAGGCAGTTGAAACAAACCAATGCATTCCTGGAGGGCATTCATTCTGGTCAGGCGGCCCTTCAGAGAGCTTTTCAGACTCTAGCCTCAGCACTGATGGCAGCCATTGTCCCTGTCTCTAGCCTCCCCCTCCTACTTCCTCCACCCAGACCCAATCACCTGTACCCCAGCCTATCCCAAGCACACCTTCAGACCAGCATGCACACACGTCAATACACAGGGGAAGCTCAGGCAAACATAAGCACCACACATCCCACAGGCACTCACGCAAGCATCACACACATGCAGACACACCAACATCCACTGCCTCCACTGTGTCCCCCACCTCATCGTCTCCCTCCCAGTCTCGTCTACACTCACACCTGCATGCACTACATTTACAGACACTACTGCCATCACCAGCACCCACACCACCACACCCCGCTCACGTGCAGTCACCACCCCCACTACCATTCACATGTCCCCTGTGTCCTCTCCCAGTGTGTCTGTGACGCCACATCCCAAGATACACAAACGCAGCCACACACCCACTCAACAGCCATCCACCTCACAACAGCCTCCAGCGCATGCACCTTCACTCAAAGTCACCAAACGAACACCTCCTACAACCACAACCTCTTCCTCCACTCCCAAACCCCCTCCAGCTACCCGTCCCAGTGTCTCCCAAAAACTTTTCCTGTCCAACCTTGACCTCTTTCCCACACCTCCCCCACCCCGTCCGTGTCCTAGGGCCTGACTCTCCAGGTCCCAACCTAGCACCTCAGCCACAACATCTCCGGGACCAGTGGTGCCTGTAGTCACCGGAATCTGGAGTGCACAGGCCACCAGGGCAGCCAGTGTGTCACGGAGCCACAGCACAGACAGTCTCCCACCTGTCAAGCATCAAAAGTTGGCCAGTGCCCGGCGGGAGAGGGGGAAGACTCCAGCCACCAAAGCCACTCCCAGGGGTCCCGGTGGGAGTGTGGAGTCAGCTGCGACACCTTCCAAGGTGGGGAAGGGCCACAAGAAACCCGGAAAGTCTGGGAAGAGCAGCACGGCGGAGGAGACCGCCATTATCCCCGCTGCCCAGGAGGCCACCGCCATCATCCCCGCTGTCCAGGAGGCCACCGCCATCATCCCCGCTGTCCAGAAGGCCACCGCCATCATCCCCGCTGCCCAGGAGGCCACCACCAGCACCTGCCCTGCTGCCCAGGAGGCCACCGCCAGCACTAGCCCCGCTGGGACAGAGAGGACCACCAGCACAAGCCCCGCTGGGACAGAGAGGACTGCCAGCACAAGCCCCGCTGGGACAGAGAGGACTGCCAACAGATGAGTCACTGCAAAGGAAACTGCCGCCTCAGCACCGCTGAACAGGGCACGGCCTCTACAAGCACCGCTGAAAAGGGCACTGCCGCTACAACCACCGCTGAACAGGGCACCGCCACTACAAGCACTGCTAAACAGGGCACTGCCACTACAAGCACCTCTGAACAGCTTGCCCATGAGCGCCAAGGGTACTGACGCTACTGAGTCCGTCACAAGCAGGATAAAGCACTCTGGGCACAGAGCCCCCTCCAGAACCAGTGGATATTCCCATCCACTACCTCTGTCCTTAGCAGGATGAAGCACTGTGGGCACCATGCCCCCTCCAGAACCAGTGTAGACTGTCATCCACTACCTCTGTCCTTAGCAGGATGAAGCAATCTGGGCACCATGCCCCCTCCAGAACCAGTGGAGACTGTCATCCACTACCTCTGTCCTTAGCAGGATGAAGCACTCTGGGCACCATGCCCCCTCCAGAACCAGTGGAGACTGTCATCCACTACCTCATTACTTAGCAGGATGAAGCACTCTAGGCACCATGCCCCTGCCAGAACCAGTGGAGAATGGCATCCACTACCTCTGTCCTTAGCAGGATGAAGCACTCTGGGCACCATGCCCCCTCCAGAACCAGTGGAGACTGTCATCCACTTGAGAGACTGTGGCTTTGCACTCCCCAGGATGGCACAGTGGGCAACCCACCCACTGTATAGACTTGAGAGACTGTGGCTTTGCACTCCCCAGGATGGCACAGTGGGCAACCCACCCACTGTATAGACTTGAGAGACTGTGGCTTTGCACTCCCCAGGATTGAACAGTGGGCAACCCACCCACTGTAGAGACTTGAGAGACTGTGGCTTTGCACTCCCCAGAATGGCACAGTGGGCAACCCACCCACTGTATAGACTTGAGAGACTGTGGCTTTCAACTCCCCAGGATGGAACAGTGGGCATGTGGCCCCCTCGTGGATTTGGCATTGTGCACTCAACCAGCTGAGGTGCCCCCCTTTCCCTTCCCCTGAGGTGTCTGTTTTCTTGCTCTCTGGTGCCCCTGCAGTGTTCTCTCCGTCATGGTCCGGGATCTTGTGTGGACCTCGCCCATACCGTGTGGGCCCAGTGTTCCACGGACTTCATTGGAGCACTACCAGGACTACTAGGCTTGGTGTATAATTTGTTATGGTGTATATATATTTTTGCGTACTTGATTTTAATATATTACTATGGTTACACTCATTTCCTTTTGTCTTTGCATTCTTCCGGGGGGTTGGGGGTGTAACTATAATGTATAAATATGTATTAGTGTGTGTGTTGTAGTGGGTGAGGGTGGGGGTGGGGGTGTTGCATGTGTGTGTCCCTGTTTTTCCCTTCCCCCTCCCCTGTGTCGTAGGTTCAGTACTCACTGTTGTCTTCGCTGCCGGCGTTCGTGCTCCTGGTAGAGGAGCAAGAAGAGGAGAGCTGGCAGGATGTGCAGCTCGGGTTCCATGGCGTCCGGATTCCTCGTGGGGTATATAGAGGTGAGCGTTTCCCCTTCGAAGTCCTGTTTCCGCCATGTTTTTGTCCGCGGGGAATCCGCCCTGGAAAAGGTGGCGGATTGGTAGGTTGTGATACTGTGGGCGGTACATTGTCCTCTGCCTGTCTGTTTGCGGTGACCGCCAAGCTGTTTGTCTGTACCGCCGTGGCGGTCGGTGTGTTAAAGTGGCTGTCTTTGTTGGCGGTTTACGCCACAGTCGTAATTCCAATTTTTTTACCGCCAGCCTGTTGGCAGTCTTACCGCCGCTTTAACACCGTCCGCCAGGGTTGTAATGACCACCTATGTGTATTATCATTTTTTGACATATTTTGTACATAATGCATACAATGAAAAGTACATCCCTTGTTAAATTTTATCAGGTCAAACCTACCAGAATTAAAAGGGAGAATAATGCCTGGTAATTACTGAGACTTGCAGATTTTGTTGTGGTAAGCCCCAACATATGTATGTTATGACCCATTCCAGGGGCAAAACCCATAATAGATGATAATTATCACATAGATAAATTACAAGAACATCAGTGCCTTAACATACCCATGCGATGATTATCACATCAAAAACCAGCCCAGCTCGTAATGAGGGCCTTAGTGCTAATTGTGAATTTACATATCGAGCATCTGCCACATATGTTGTGCCCCACTGCAGGATCCAAACACCATTGTGTTGTAATGAACTGCAAAGATTTTTGTTCTCTGTGCTCCATGCCATATAGCCCCTTATGCTCCTGTTCAGATCAAGCATGAATAGTAGGTGGCTCTTTGTTTATTGTCTCTTATATGTCCCAGGTGTTACGTTCTAGGTTCTTAGTCTATTGCCTTCAGGATTGAAGGCACTCACACAGATAAAATGTTTGCTGGCCTCAGTTTCATTTTTCTAGTGTAGTTATACCTCATGGATCAATACAAGTCACACTTTTGAGCTGGGTGCACCAGACATTTAGAGATCAGTTTCACTAGTAATCACATTCTATCATAGTTCACTGGATTCTGAGAATCTTCTCTTCTTAGGCAGTTATCCCTAAACATGTTCTAAATGACAAGTTGTATCTTAGGTTACAAACGTAAAAGGTCATACACAGTATTGTAGGATTCATTTCTGCTGGATTCTTGATCCAGTAGCTGTATGCACAGGAAAGGTTATAATTTGTAGAACCCGTGCATACTTTTTTTTCTCGTAGCCCATGTGTAATAATTTCTTGTACTTCATCAAAATGGCTATTCGAGTAGTAGTATGTTGAAAGTGTTGAAATTATCCCCCGATCTAGTCATAGTAACTAATCTCATTAATTGCTACTACAAAAAATGATGTTGACCCTTGGAGAACATGAGTTAATATGAAATTGACCAACAATGTGCATACCAACAAAATGTACTGCGCAGTTGAAAGATTTGAAGGTTATTGGCACGGTTTGGTAAAACTATGCAAACCAAACTTCATTAGTCATTACAAACTAAACTGACGAGACACAATGAAAAAAATATCATTGCTATTTTCAAGTGTGTCAATGAAAACACTACAGTATGTACTTTCAACTTATGAAGTGGCTTTTGAAATTACCAAGCAAAGACAAGTTTTATGAATTCTACATACATATTCAGACATGTTAAATTAAGGGATCTCACAAGATCAATTAGTAGCATTTGATACTTATAACAATACCAAACAGAACTGAACAACCAATATCATTAAGTCAAGTATCATTAAGCGAACGAACCAATCCTTCAAAATGAAGCAGAGATAGCAATCTGTAATATGCACTATTTTACACGCAATACTTTATATAACTGCATAACAGGGACATGAAGGTGGGGCTCACAGACCTGCCTTCGTAGTTGAGAATTTCCATTTCTTTTTTTACACGTATGTATTTATGAAGAAATAGATTATTGTCACTGTATAGTAAGTTTGCATTCCCTGGAGAGGCAAATGATCATTTTAGAATGATGTAATGTTTTTCTTGTCAAAGTAATGCTGTGCTTAACCCCTTCACTGCCAGGCCATTTCACTCTCATGTGCCAGGCCTTTTTTTGGCTATTTGGGGCAGTTTGCGCTTAGGCCCTCATAACGTTTTGTCCACATAAGCTACCAACGCAACTTTGAGTCCTTTTTTTCCAACATCCTATGGATTCTAGAGGTACCCAAAGTTTGTGGGTTTCCATAGTGTGACCAAGAAATTAACCATAATAAAGCGAAGATTTTGTGTTTTTTTTAAAATGAGAAAAAAGGGCTCCAGAAGAAGGCTTGTGTTTTTTCCCTTAAAAAAGAATCAACAAAGAGGTTGTGGGCTGGAATCACCATCTTCCCAGCTGTCAGGAATAGGCAGACTTGAATCAGAAATCCACATTTTTCAACACAATTTTGGCATTTTAGTGGGACATAGCCCATTTTACTATTTTTTGTGCTTTTAGCGTCCTTCCAGTTAGTGACACAAATAGGTGTGAAACTAATGCTGGATCCCAGACAGCTAAACATTTCTGAAAAGTTTACGAAATTCTGAATTCAGCAAGGGGTCATTTTTGTAGATCCTAAAAGGTTTTCCTACAGAAAATAACAGCTGAAATAAATAAATATTGAAAATGAGGTGAAAAAAAACAGCCATTTCTCTCCACGTTTTACTCTGTTACTTTTTCCTGTGATGTCAGATTTTCAATAGCAATATACCGCTACGTCTCCTGGACTCTTCTGGTTGCAGGGATATAGAGGGCTTGTAGGTTCAACAAGACCCCTGGGTACGCAGAGCCAATAAAGGAGCTGCACCGTGCAGTGGGTTTACATGTGGAGAAGTGTGGCACAATGGTTAGAGCAGCAGACCCTAATGCAGAGATCTGGCCCAGGACCAGGGTTAAATTCCCACCTCAGTGGGTCTTTGGCTCAATTTCCTTGGACCAGATAATTATCGCCTCAGTGCCTCATCTAATTAATGGGTCCCACTCTTGGCAACAGCTTGCTTAATTTCCACAACAGCTCTCACAGCACTTGGATCCCTGGGGCTGTCCAGGAGTGGGTGCTGCAGAGGGAAAAGCCAGGAGGGGTTCCACAGCAGTCTGCGTACAGCACCTTGATACCCTAATGGGTGAGTAGTCCACTTTACCAGTGCAAAGTTTACAGATTATTAAATGCCGGGTATGCAGCAATTCATTTGGTGAAAAATAGATATCAAGGAAACCTTTGTATTTCAAAAATTGGCACAAAATGAGGTGTTGAGAAGCAGTGTTTATTTGCACATCTCTGAACTCCTGGGTCCCCATACTAGCATGTGAACTACAGGGCATTTCTCAGAGTTTTATTTTTACACACCGTCTTCCATTTAGAAGGAAAAAATGTAGAGAAAGCCAAGGGGCAATAACACTTGTTCTTCTATTCTGTGTTCCCCTTACTCTCCTGATAAAAATGGCACCTCACCTGTGTGGGTAGGCCTAATGCCCGTGACTGGAAATGCAACATGGACACATCACATTTTTACATTGAAATATGACATGTTTTTTGGAAAGTGCCTACCTCTGGATTTTGACCTTTAGCTCAGCCAGCACCTACGGAAACCTAGTTTTTGAAAACTAGATACCTAGTAAAATATAGAATGGTGTGACTTGTGGGGCTCTCACCAGGTTCTGTTACCCAGAATCCATTGCAAACCTCAAAATTTGGAAAAAAACTATTTTTTCCTCACAATTCAGTGATGGAAAGTTCTGGAATCTAAGAGGAACCACAAATTTCTTTCAACCTAACATTTCCCCAATTCTCCTGATAAAAATGGAACCTTACTTAGATGGGTAGGCTTTGTGCCCGTGACAAGAAATGACACAAAACACAACGTGGACACATCACATTTTCCCAGTGAAAACTGATCTGTTTTTTGCAAAGTGCCTAGCTGTGGTGTTTGGCCTCTAGCTCAGCTGGCACCTAGGAAAGCTTAGCAAACCTAGGGCCAGATGTATCAAAAAACCAAATTGCATTTCTTAAATAGCGAATTTTAAGAAATCGCTAGTTAAGAAATGCAAAATGGTTTGTATGATTTTTGCGATTCGGTAATAGCGATTTCTTAAAATTCGCAAATGCTATTACCGAATCGCAAATAGAGAATCCAACTCCATTTGCACCTATGGGCCTGCTGCAAATGGTTTTGCATTTCCCAAATTGCGAATTCCAGTTAGGAATTAGCAATTTAGGAAATGCAAATCCCAGGGTGCTGAGGGCCTAAGGCCCCCTCTGCTGCATCCCACAAATATTTTTACGGACATGTGAAGCACACACATGCCTTAGGGGCATGTGTGCGCTACATGTCAATTTTAAAAATGCATTTAAAATGCATTTTTAAAATTTGCACATGGTTACCACCAAACTTTTGTTGGTGGTAATTGCATTTCCTAAATGCCCAATTTGCATTTAGGAAATGCTATACGTGTGCTTATGAAATCGCAAATAAGGATTCCTTATTTGCGATTTCCTATTTAGAGAATCGCAATTTGTGATTCTCTAAATGGGGTCGCAATTTTAAGGAATCGCTATTTTAGCGATTCCTTAAAATTGCACTGCGAATGCCTTTCATACATTCTGAAAGGCATTTTTGCATTCGCAAACGGCCGAATTTTGCAATTCGCACCGTTTGCGAATGCAAAATCGCTTGATACATCTGGCCCCTAGACCTTTCTGAAAACTAGACACCTAGAGGAATTCAGAATGGGGTGACTTGTGGGGTTCTGACCAGGTTCTGTTACCCAGAATCCTTTGCAAACCTCAAAATTGGACCAAGAAAACACTTTTTCCTCACATTTCGGTGATGGAAAGTTCTGGAATCTAAGAGGAGCCACACATTTCCTTCCACAGGCGTTCCCCCAAGTCTCCTGATAAAAATGGTATCTCACTTGTGTGGGTAAGCCTAGTGCCCGCAACAGGAAATGCCCCAAAACACAACATAGAAACCTCACATTCCCCGAAAGAAAACGGACCTGTTTTTTGCACAGTGCCCAGCTGTGGATTTTGGCCTCTAGCTCAGCCGGCATCTAGGAAAACCTAGCAAACCTGGACGTTTCTGAACACTAGAAAACTAGGGGAAATCAGAATGGGGTGACTTGTGGGGCTGTCACCAGAATACTTGGCAAACCTCAAAATTTGGTACAAAAAGCACTTTTTCCTCATTTCGGTGATGGAAAGTTCTGCAATCTAAGAGGAGGCACAATTGTCTTCCACCCAGCGTCCTCCCAGGTCCCCCTATAAAAATAGTACCTCACTTTTGTGGGGAGGCCTAGTGTCCACAACAGGAAATGCTCCAAAACAAAAAACATGGACACATCACATTTTCCTAAAGAAAACTGCCCTGTTTTTTGCAAACTGCCTAGCTGTGGGTTTTGGCCTGTAGCTCAGCCAGCACCTAGGACAACCTAGCAAACCTGGATATTTCTGAAAACTAGACACCTAGGGAAATTACGAATGGGGTGACCTGTAGGGCTCTCACCAGTTTCTGTTACCTAGAATCCTTTGCAAACCTCAAAATTTGGCCAAAAACACTTTTTCCTCACATTTCGATGATGGAAAGTTCTGGAATCTCAGAGGAGCCACACATTTCCTTCCGCCCGGCATTCCCCCAAGTATCTTGATAAAAATGGTACTTTACTTGAATGGGTAGGCTTAGTGTCCGCAACAGAAAATGACACAAAACACAACACATCACATTTTCCCAATGAAAACTAATCTGTTTTTTGCAAAGTGCCTAGCTGTGGATTTTGGCCTCTAGCTCAGCTGGCACCTAGGAAAACGTAGGAAACCTAGACATTTCTGAAAACTAGACACCTAGGGAAATTCAGAATGGGGTGACTTGTGGGGTTCTCACCAGGTTCTGTTACCCCGAATCCTTTGCAAACCTCAAAATTGGGCCAAAAAAACACTTTTTCTCACATTTGGGATATGGAAAGTTCTGGAATCAAAGAGGAGCCACAAATTACCTTTCCACCCAGCATTCCCCCAAGTCTCCTGATAAAAATGGTACCTCACTTGTGGGGTAAGCCTAGTGCCCGCAACAGGAAATGCCCTAAAACACAACATAGACACATCACATTTTCCCAAAGAAAACTGACCTCTTTTTGCACAGTACCTAGCTGTGGATTTTGGCCTCTAGTTCAGCCAGCATCTAGGAAAACATAGCAAACCTGGACATTTCTGAAAACTAGACACCTAGGGGAAATCAGAATGGGGTGACTTGTGGGGCTCTCACCAGGTTCTGTTACCAGAATCCTTTGCAAACCTGAAAATTTGGCAAAAAACACTTTTTCCTTACATTTCTGTGATGGAAAACTCTGGAATCTCAGAGGAGCCACAAAATTCCTTCCAATCAGCATTCCCCCAAGTATCCTGATAAAAATTGTACTTTACTTGTATCGGTAGGCTTAGTGCCTGAGACAGAAAATTACAAAAAACACAACATGGACACATCACATTTTCCCAATAAAAACTGATCTGTTTTTTGCAAAGTGCCTAGTTGTGGATTTTAGCCTCTAGCCCAGCTGGCACCTAGAAAAACTTAGCAAACTTAGACATTTCTGAAAATTAGACAGCTAGGGGAATTCAGAATGGGGTGACTTGTGGGGCTCTCACCAGGTTTTGTTACCCAGAATCTTTTGCAAACCTCAAACTTTGGCAAAAAACACTTTTTCCTCACATTTCGGTGATGGAAAGTTCTGGAATCGAAGAGGAGCCACAAATTTCTGTCCACCCAGCATTCTCCCAGGTCTCCATATAAAAATGGTACCTCACTTGTGTAGGTAGGCCTAGTGTTCCCGACAGTAAATGCTCCAAAACACAACATGAACACATCACATTTTCCCAAAGAAAACCTCCTGTTTTTTGCAAAGTGCCAAGCTGTGGATTTCGGCCTGTAGCTCAGACGGCAACAACAAAAACCTAGCAAACCTGGACAATTCTGAAAACTAGACAACTAGGGGAATTCAGAATGTGGGACTTGTGGGGCTCTCACCAGGTTCTGTTCTGTTTTTGCAGAAGGGCACCTGCATTTGGTACCGGCATCTTTAGTCATCTAGGGAAACCTACCAAACCCAGACACTTTTTAAAACTAGACACCGGGTAGAGAACAGGGAGGTGTGGCTTGCATGGATCCTCCAACATTTTCTTACCCAGACTCCTCTGCAAAGCTCAAACATTTTCAACACCTTTCTTAGTAAGATCACTGCGCCAGTACAAATTTCCTACCACCCAATGTTCCCATTGGTCTGCCGATAAAAATGATACCTCATTTGTTTGGGTGGCCAAGGTGCCTGCAACAGGAAAAGGCCAAAAAAGGGTAGAGATTGAGGGGATAGCACATCGAGTTCAAGTACAATTTTGTTTAATACATTTTTAGGCTGACTCTGCTTTGGGGATCCACAAACGAGGAGAATAGAGAGGATCTTTAGACAAAAGATAAACCTCTTTGGGATGTCCAGCCAAGATGTCCTGGCCATATACAGTTTTCCCCCTGAAATCACCTTGGACATGGTTTGGCGTGTTTGAGCAGATATGTTAATTAAGAAATTTCTAATGACTTATATGTTTGTATACTAATGAGAAAAAGGCATAGAGAAATTAATAGTAGAAAATAATGTGCGTGTTTAGAAATGTGCCCTCGGGGGGTGATCACCACATGTACTAAAGTGACTAAATGTGCAAAATAATGAAAAATATATGAGAAAAATGTACTAATATGTCATAATGAGATGTATAACCTATATTTTGTATGAATTCAATAGTTTAAGTTAGCCGTACCTGAGGACTAGTTTCACTGGGCCTTGCTCGCTCTGAACATGGAGAATTTGAACGCCTTGCAAAGGACTGGTAACTGGAAGCAGAGACCTTGAACAGCTCAGAGTTCAAGTCACTTAGCTAGAACATTCTGCAATGTACCGACAGACAGGAGATGGTGAAAACAATTTGAAACAATTATGTGTAGTGTAGGCTAAATGTACTTTTCCAGGACTTGAACAATGGAAGCACTGACTAGAGAACCATGTGCAACAATTTTGATACCTGAAGAGCCGGATGATGTCCTCATCGCAAGAAGAACTAATCAGCGTTTTGTGAAATATAAGAATATGATTTGGTAAATAAAAACTATAGGTTAGATTCATATCTTCTGACTGATTGACCAATTAGCAATAAGTGGGATGGACTGGGAGACCCTAATAAAAAGTCATGACAAGAGGTGAGGAATCAGAACTGCAGGAAGAAATTTGATGATGTCAGGAGACGCTGTCTGAGGTGCTGATATTGGGCTCACACTCTGTGAGCCTGGCCTGTAGCTGACTATTGATTACCTGAATACGAAGACTGACTTGTTGCTGATCCATCCTGGATAGGTAGCTATGAAAATGTGACTGACGATTTTGTGCCTTTCCTTCTAGGTACCAACTGCTCTGTTTTGTAGAGATTCACACTCAGGTAGATTTTTCCAAATTAATGTTTTCTCAAAATTGTTTTTGCATGAAGACCCCCATGCTAATGGTAATCTTGGTTAGGTAAGTTGTTAGGGGTGACGTTGACGGTGACAAATGGCTGACGAACTTATTTGCTGAATTACATTATTAATGCTGAATATTCATAGCTTATGGTGTTGCTTTGCTGCAAATGTTTTAGAAATAATGTCTTATAACTGATGAATTAATAAAGAATTGATTTGAATTATCAGATAATTAGAATTGTAAGCAATAGGGAATAAAACTTGTTAACCCTTTTCATGAGTAGTGGTTATTTTTGATTAATATGGTTTCTATTGTCGTTCCATAAAGTGTTTATCTTGTTTATTGATGTTGATTACTGGTTCAGTGGTCACTGCATGACTAGGATACTCCATGCGATTCAAAAGGTTCATCGACCTATACGCGTCCCCTTGTAAGTTTACTTACTAAGGATCAGTTTTTGGTATCAGCTTGATGGTTGGTTTCCTTGGATAACGAGTTATGTGGTGATTACTGGCTATGGTATTAGTCTAAGTTAGGGTTAGTTGTTCGTATTTTTTATGAGATTTGAATTTAGTTTTTTCTGAAATGGCAATTGTAGCAAGGATCATGTCCCCTTAAGCCCAGAAATGACTTTCCCAGATCCTGAATCCTGCTAGTAATGTTGGGTATGTTCTCGGCGCATATTGAGATAGTGTGAAAGGGGTAGGTTGGGCTTGCACAGGCTTAAGCAAAATCGCAGGTGAATTGTAATGTATGTGAGTGTCGTAGGTTGACCGATATCAAGTACACCCGACTGAATGTGTCTATAGGTAAATATGGTTTATTGTTGTTTTACAGAGTACTTTCTGATGAGTAAGTCTGAGGTAGTTGGTTGCATATGTCTCCTCTCGTCTGGGTGCTAATCTCGTCTTGTTCTTTCTTTCCTCTCCATGGGCCTCTCGGGAAGCATGTGGGGACAGAAGAAGAATAGGCACGGTAAGTGATTGCTTAAATGCTCTCTTTTCCTTTTCTCTCTCTCTTCCTTTCACTTTAGGTTCATATTCTCTACTTTCTCTTTCCCTTTTCCTGTCTTCCGCTCTTGTCTCGTCTTTTCTTACTGGCTCTTCCTTAGCCCTGGTTTCGGGTCTTTCCTTTCTTCTCCTGTATTCTGTCTTTTCTTATCCCTGTCTGTTTGGGTGTTTCTTCCGACTGCTTTCTATTTCTCTCCTGTGTCTTTCTCCTCTTTCCCTTCTTCTTAGGCTCTTGAGTCTTCTTTTCTTTGTGTTGTTAATCTCTCTATTTGGTCCTTCCTGCCGGGACTGCCACTGTTTCTTTCCTGATCAATCACCTAGTTTGTGCTCATAGTGTTTCCCCATTTGTTTGTCTTATCCCCCCCTTTTCTATATTTCCCGCCCAGTGCCCGTGCTCGTGTTATTTCCCCGTGTACCACCTCCTCTTCCCGCTTCCCGCCCTCCCTACCCGTCCCTAGCTCCGTACCTGGCTTGGCCACGCTTCTCCTGAAGCGTGGCAGGTCCTAGGCGTCTGCTTCCCGGGGCCGGAGATCTTCGTCCCGGGTTGGGACCGGGAGGGCTATTGGTTCCAGTCAGGTTCTCTCCCCAGGAACTCCTGACGACCGTAGACTCCTCTGCTCCTTGGTTTTTTCGTTCCTTTGGGTCCGCTCCTCTGCCGCTTCCTGGAGGTTTCCGCTCTGGACGATCTCCCCCTGATGCTCCGGGACCTCCCCTTTTACGGCCCTCTTGTCCCGCTGGCACCACGTAGAGCCAATAGGAAGGGCGGCCCTCTGGGTTGCTTCCGGGTCACCACCAGCAGAGACAGCACTAGGCGCAATTGCGTGCGGGTCGGAACGGTCCGACCCGTCACAGTGAGGTAAGTGGGGAGTGTGCGTACTCCAGTTGAGGTCAGTAGGAGTGTGTGTACTCTGTGGTATGAGAGTAGGGAAGTCTTCGAACTTCATATGTGTGTGGTGCTTTGTGCTAAAAAATTATCCACGTGGTTGTTGGTGATGTACGGACCCTGCGTGGTCTAAGACTCCGGAGTATATTGACAAGTGTAGGAGACACTTGGTTATATGTTGTAATCTGTCTGGTTTAGTAGGTTGATTGGGCGTGGTCAACAAATCATTGTGTGTAAAAATTGAGTAAAAGAAAATTAAACTGAGATTTGGCGCGTTCTATCTGCACCAGGACAGACCATTGATCAGTTGAGAGTAAAAATTTGCGGGTCAAACTTTGCTTGCGAATGTGGGAGACTGAGAAAAAGGAATAGCTATATGAGCCAACAGAGCCATTCGTGAAAATCCGTAAGGTCACTGAAGCAATTGTGTCCCTTACTGTATTAAACCAGCAGGTTTGTTTTAGTTATTGGTTTTGGTTAGTGCTCACAATAATTTGCATTAGTTGTGTGAATTGAGTTGAGGAGGATGAGCCGCAAGACTTTGTCAGCCGCTGTGTGTGAGTGTGATGTCAGAGTGTGCCGCGCTGGGATAGGTTGGTTAGTGAGAAGAGCAGCGAGCGGATTGGCAGCCATCCGTAAGAGGTAATTGGTTGAGTAAGAGGATGAAGGGAATCTTGGGAGTAAAAAGTCATTTCATTATTGAATCAAAAGTAAACAAAGCAGGCAAAATGACGTTTTTTTAGGGCATTTAAGAGTC
The DNA here is from genome assembly GCF_031143425.1 of Pleurodeles waltl. Taxonomy (NCBI): domain Eukaryota; kingdom Metazoa; phylum Chordata; class Amphibia; order Caudata; family Salamandridae; genus Pleurodeles; species Pleurodeles waltl. Next base: position 1,217,242,790 of record NC_090444.1, on the reverse strand, counting down.
CGATGAAGGGTGATACTTACATTAAAGCATCAGTGGGAGAGCCGACCCCATCCCACCGGAAAATCCGGCTTACATTGTGATGTAGGAGTGAGGTGTAGCACCGTGTTTGTGGTTGAAGCAATGGTGTAAGTTAACTAAAAACCAAGGGTCTTTCGCGTTTCCGGAGCATTGAAAGTTTAATTTGAGAATTTTGGATCAATTGTGAATATCATTGTACGACATGAAGCCATTACCGAGACCAGCACAGTTTGAAGCTTTAGTGGTTTGGGATCTAGTGGCCAGACAACAACAAGAGATGAAGTTCAAAAGGAGGATGAAGCGAGTAGAGAAATCATTAGCTAAAGCTAGATGGGATTGGGAACAAAAGAAATGGAGAGCAGTGACATTACAGGATGTCAAATTGTTTCCTGCAATTATGGAGGAAGATGAGGCAGAGAAGGAAGATAGTGCTAAAGAGGATGTGAGTGCAGGAAGAAAGAAAAAGAGAAAGTATTATGCTGATGATGAAGATTCTGATGTTGAGGATCTCATTACGCAGCTGTTGAGAGATCGATCTCCACCTTTAATAACCTATTTGGGGGGTCTAGGTACTAGCGCCACTACAGCTGCTCTGGCACAAGCCCAGGGAGCCAAGGGAGCTGTACAGGCAGAAGGCAAACAAATACCACGGGTAGTACAGAGCACACCTAATGCAGGAACTACTACTGTAGTTCAAGCGCAGATACATCCACCTTTGGTGCAGATAATTTATCCAGATGTGCCAGTTCTTGAGACAGTCTCGAGCATAATGGTACCGAGGGAGCAAGTGCTTCCGAAGTCAATGTTGGTTCAGACAGATCCAACACCAATGTTATTGCCTGCAGCACAAGCGCAGGGTTTGCTGAAGTTTACACCACTGACAGGAACACAGTCAGATATTACACCAGTCATGAATCAGGCAATGGGGTAACCTTCCCGCAAGGTGCAAGTGTTAGGGCAGTTCCAGATGCAATATCACTACCAATTACTATTGATCCAGTGGTACCCTTATTTGGCCGGAGAAATCAGACACAGGAGAACAGAATGAAATGAAACAGTCTCGTGAGGAGGGGAGTGAGTGATCCTGTGCAAATGATGTCATCTGCAGGACAGACTTTCAATGGATCTAGGCCTTTAATGGATCTTAGTCTACTTGTAGCATTTCTAGATACAGTGAATGGCCCGAATGCGAGTCAGCGTTTGAAACTTTTGACCCCGCAAACTTCAGGTGAAGTGGTGCAACAGCTACCAGTGCCAAATGCGAGTAATATTTCATTGCAGGGATTGTCAGCTCAGCAGTTGAGTGAGTGGTTAGATAGTTTAAATACACCTCAAAATGCATCTAAGGGCAAGGATCAGATAAATTGTGTGAGGTTGAATATAGAAGCAACCAAATTAGTTGAGGGAACAATAGGTGTGAACATATTGGAATCTTACACCGAAGAAGAGCTGAGGTACTTATGGCCAAAGATTACAAGAGAAGTGAGTAAAATACATCCAAAATTGGCAGAATTAGCAGAGGAGCATGATATTGAGATTGAGAAAACAAAGCATTTAAAACGAAGTTACAGATTAGATTTTGAGGCAAAGGATTTTGAACACATAAGATCAGCAGGAATGAAGGCACATGAGAGAATTGCTGCAGAGTGCAGAGATTTGGGGAGCATTAGAGAAGTGGGAAGGTAGATGGACAAAGAAAAAAGATAACCAAAAACGAGATTCACAAGAAGGGTCTGAAGGTGTAGACAATGGAGAATCAGTTAAGATGCTTCCAATTAGAGAAATTTCAGGAGGGCAGTGTGTTCATGTTCCATGGCACAGGAGTGATATATTGTCATTTACAAATGATTATCCAAAATTGAGAGAGAAGCCGGTTGAGTGGTATCAACAGACAGAGAGATTTGTGAAGCTTTCCAAATGTTTGTGGGAAGACTTGAACACGCTATTGGAGATAGTGGTGCCAGCTGACTTGTGGGTTCAGTGTAAGAAAGCAGTAGACTGGCCGACAAGTGAGCCTGAAAGGCATAAAGTAACAGGTGCACCTTCACCCGAGGTAATGAAAAATTATTACAAGGTGATAGAGTTTCTGAAGACAAGGATTTCTACCAAAAACATTGATTGGCAGCCGATTGATAGAACGGTCCAAGCCTAAAGAGTCAATACATACCTACTATGAAAGATTGTTGAAAGCATTTAAGGAGTACAGTGGTAAGGAAGCAATTGAGCCGAAGGACATGTTGCATTTTATGTTCAGATTCGTCGAAGGTTTGAGACCAGAAGTAGGGCAGATGATTAAGAATCATTTGATTTGCTGGCAGGCGAAACCAATTGACGAGGTGTTGCAGTATGCAAAATACTGTAGCGATGGGATTGAATTGAAGCAGAAAAAGTTGAAAGAAAAAGCAATGGTGATGCAAATAAAAGCAGCCCAAACAGGAGTACAAGGGGCTATAGTACCACCTATGCCGCTGCAGCAGAGAGCTGTTATGTTTCAGCCTCAAGTGAAAGGTAGAAGGCGTGGAGTTGACATGATGCGTGGTCCAGACTTAGGGACTGTGGTTGTCCAGAATGACATGCAGGGAATGAAAAAGATGTTACTGTGTCATTTATGCGGAAACGTGGGACACTGGAAGTGGGAGTGTCTATTGATGGTGCAGGATGGTGTTGTTCAGCAAGGTGATGTCAGTACAGTTCAAATTGTGAAAGTCCCAAGAATGAAAGGATTCATTGCTAATGTTCAGAATCAAGGACAGAATTTCTTACCAGTGCAGCAAATGCAGGTGCCACACGCACAATTTACCCAATTACAACCAGTACAGCAGCAGGTCCCTATGGTAACTAGACAGCAAATGCAGATACCTCAAGCCCCGATGGAGCAGCATCAGGTGATGCTTACTCAGCAGGTCACAGGTCAAAGACAAGACAATAGTAATAACACAGTGCATCAGTTTCCATTTTACAGTGAGGATGAAATAAACGAAGAATGGATGAGTGACAGTTCGGATGAAGGAGCTTTTATGCTTGCCGCTTCCCTAAAAGTAGATCAGAGAGGACCTTTTGCGAAGGGGAAAGTGATGGGCTACAAGGTCTCATTCTTAGTGGATACAGGAGCTACGCGCTCTACAGCAAGAAGCATAGAAGTCCTGAATCTTCCTCTTTCAGGCAGGACAGTTCATGTTGTGGGTGTGGAGAATAGACAGTTGACCAACCCAATCACAGAGCCAGTGCAAGTTGAAATCGGAAATTATCAAGGATTGCTTGGATATGTGGTGTGCGATTCAAGTTCTGTATCCCTATTGGGAAGAGACTTAGGGCCAAATGTAGCAAAAATCTGGATTATGACTCGCAAATTGCGAGTCAGACCGACTGGCATTTTGTGAGTCGCAATCCAGAATGTAGGATGGTGTCCCTGACGCCATCTGCGACTCGCAAGGGGGTCGCAAAGGCCCACCTCATTAATATTAATGGGGTGGGTCGCAATTTGCGACCCCCTTGTGAGTGGCATCACTCACAGGGATGGTGGCCTGCTGGAGACAGCAGACCACCATGTCTGTGACTGCTTTTACATAAAGCAGTTTTTTTTTTTTGTAATGCAGCCCGTTCTCCTTGAAGGAAAATGAGATGCATTACAAAACTAAAAAATGAAACGTTTTCATTTCATTTTTTCAGAGCAGGCAGTGGTCCATAGGAAACAAAGATTAGACTACATAATCTATGTAATTTTTGGGAAAAGGAGGTGATTGCAGGAAGTGTAGAAGCGGTTTTAGGATTAACAGGAAAATATTTGGGATGAAATCCAAATGAGCAGAAAAAAGGAATGGCTTTTGAGGCCCTATTATTACAGGAAAATTCAGCAATGGGTAAATACGTGGACCAGTTACTGTGAGTGGTATTGCAAAAACAGCGGATATATTGCTCGAGTCCTTGATTTAGACATTCCAAATGCCGATTAGTTTGAGAATGGAATATAGAAGTTAAGGCTACCTCGATATTTAGTGTTTTACAGAAATGCTTCCAAAAATGTGATATGTATTGAAGGCCACGTTCTGAAACAATAACTTGAGGGAGGCCATGGAGACGAAAGACCTCTTTCCTGAAGTCTTATTCTTTGGATGTGCCTTCTTCAAGGCAGTAAAATGAGCCATCTTTGTAAATGAGTCTACAGTCACCATGATAACTTGGTTTCCTCCTGAGGGTGGTAATGAACACAGAAAATCGGTTGATATAGTATGCCAAGGGACAGGTGGAACTGGTAAAGGTTGAAGTAGTCCTGCAGGCCTCGTATGGGGTATCTTAGCTTGGGCACAGATGGAACAAGATACCACGTAACTCTCAGTATCTTGCTTAAGTGTAGACCACCAAAAAGACTGAAAGAGTAATTCCTGTGTGGCTTTGATACCACGATGACCGGCCACAGGGGAGTCGTGACACATTTGTAGTGCTTTTCTTTGCACTATCTTAGAAGGTAGGAATAATGGGGGTCATTCTGACCCCGGCGGTCCACCGCGGCGGTTTGGCCGCGGTCAGTAGTGGAAAACCGGCGGTCTCCCGACGGTTTTCCGCTGCCCAAAAGAATCCGCCATGGCGGCGCAGCTCGCTGCGCCGCCATGGGGATTCTGACACCCCATACCGCCATCCTGTTCCTGTAAGAGAGCCCCACAAAGAATTTCACTGTCTGCATTGCAGACAGTGAAATTCGCGACGGGTGCCACTGCACCCGTCGCACCTTCCCACTCCGCCGGCTCAATTCTGAGCCGGAGTCCTCGTGGGAAGGGTGTTTTGCACTGGGCTGGCGGGCGGCCTTTTGGCGGTCGCCCGCCAGCCCAGTGCAAAACCCAAAATACCCTCAGCGGTCTTTCGACCGCGGAGCGGTATTTTGGAGGGGGGAACTCTGGCGGGCGGCCTCCGCCGCCCGTCAGAGTCAGAATCACCCCCAATGTGTCTTTATGGAAGTAGTCCCCTTGACTTTTTTAGACGCAACTCCTTCATCTCTTCTTCTAAGAGGTTTGAGTACTCAGACCATAATTTATCAAGGAAAGACTGGACTATACCAATAATTTAGTCTGGTTCAATGAGGTGTTGTGAAGGGGTTTTTGTACTTTCAGGGTAGCGTCCAGACAGAGCGTCCGGCAAGATATTTTAATATCCTGGAATATAGGTGAAATATTGACTAAAGAAGAAAGCCCAACGGGCTTGGTGACTGTTCCGGCACTGAAAGTTTTATAGGCATTGTAAGTTATGATGGTCTGTTCTCACTTCAAATGGTTCCTTAGAACCCATAAGGAATTGTCTCCACTCTTGACAAGCTGTTTTTAGAGATAGAAGTTCTCTTTCCAACACTGATTAATTTTGCTCAGAATCAGAGAGCATATATCAGAGATAAAATATCGGATTTTCTAATCAGTCGTCGTCCTGTCTTTGTAATAATGCTGCCCCAATAGCTCTTGCTGAAGCATCAGTGACTACGATAAATTGTTTGCTGGTGTCTGAATGCCGTAGTATAGGGGCTTGGGTGAAAGCTTGTTTTAGGTTTTGGAGAGCATTTTCAGCCACATCCATCCAGATGAAACTGTTTCGTGAACTTTCTTTTTTTAGGAGTCTGTGTGATTTGGCTACTTTGTTGAGCAAAGTCCGAAATAAATTGTCGATAAAAGTTGGCCAGTCCTAAAAAAAACACTGGGTTTCTTTGATGGACGAGGGGGACGGCCAATCCAGGATGGCCTGCACTTTCTCTGGATCCATGGAGATACCGACCTGACTAATGTGATATCTTAAATATTTTACCTCTGTCTTGTCAAATTCACATTTCTCAGGTTTACAGTAGAGTTGATGTTGCATAGGTCTGTCTAGTACTTGCTTTACGTGTTTGGTATGAAGTTCGGGGTGTTTGGAATATATTAAGATATCATCTAAATAATTCACGACAGTGCGATTTAACAGATCAGAAAATACTGAATCCATGAATCTTTGAAAAATAGAGGGGGTGTTTGTTAAACCAAAGGGCATTACCCTATATTCGTAATGACCAAAAGGTGTACGAAAAGCAGTCTTCCACTCATAACTTCCTTAATCCTTAAAAGATGGTATGCTCCCGAAGGTCTAACTTTGAAAAGATCTGTGCCCCTCCAACAGCTTCCAATATGTCTTTGATGAGAGGTAGTGGATATTAGTCTTTTATAGTGATTTTATTTAATCCACAAAAGTCTATACAGGGACGTAGATCCATTGTCTTTTTGAGCACGAAGAAGAGGGGAGCCCCAGCTGGAGAAGAAGATGGTGCACTGAGACCACTCTGTAGATTTTCTTGCAGGTATTCCTTGAGTATCTTCTTTTCAGGTTTCGAAAGAGAGTACATTCTACCAAAGGGGACAACCGCTCCAGGTTCCAGGAGAATGGTACAATCATAGTCTCTATGGAGAGGTAGTACTGATTTCATGTGTTTTTGGAACCCGTCTATGTAATCCAGACAGTGGTTAGGGTACCCCGTGAATAGAGTTTATGGAACACCCTAATTCGGGTTCTATGGACAACATGTTCTTAGGAGACCAATAGGTTTTGGAGGCATAACAATGGTCTTGACAGAATTTGGAAGACAGAGAAATATTTCTGGTTTCCTAATTAATATAAGGATTGTGCCGTGGAAAACAGGGTATTCCTAAAATTATTGTATGATTAGGAGAGGAGATTAAATCAAAGTAGACATGTTACTAATGCTTTCCAAAGTGTAGACATAGGGTAGGAGTAATACTGGTGACCGGACCGGACTCTAATAAGGATCCATCTACGGAATGAACCTGTTGTGGAATGTCCTTCGGTAGTCGTGGAATTTTTGTTTCGTGGCCCAGGTCTCATCCAGATAAATTCCACTGGCTCCACATTTTAATAATGCCAGTCCTCTTTCTTCCCGACCTTCTGGCAACTGCAGGAAAAAAGGAAACAAAAACAAGGCCGTTGCATCTTCTTTAGAAGAACAGATAGAAGGTATCTCAGAGAATCCCGTCCCCACCCTTCTCAAAGAGGATGTGAATTGGCGTTCCCTGAGTACTTCACTGGACGGACTGGGCAAGTAAGAAGCAAGTGGCCAGCAGCTCCACAATATAGACATAGCCCTTTTCTCCATCTACTTTCACGCTCAATAGCAGTGAGAGGGCCACGAGCAGTGTCTATTTGCTTTGGTTCCCCTTCTATTGCTTCTCTTAATTCAGGTTGAGACTCTTCAGAATGATGGACGATTGTACGTGGGTTTCCTGTATGAGAAGGTCAACGAGTTTTCCTCTTTTCTAGACGGCGTTCCTGTAGACAATACTCTATGGAGAGGGCTAAGTCCATCAGTCCTTGTAAATCTTCCACTCTAGCTCAATGTACTAGTTCATCTTTTATTTCATCTCAAAGATCTCTACGAAACAGAGTCACAAGAGTATGTTCTACCCATGTCGTGTCTGCTGCCAGTTGTCTAAAGCACATTATATATTGGAGAACATAATGGGTACATTGCTGAATATCACATAAAGCTTCTTCTGCGGATGACTCCAATCCCGGGTGTTTAAACATTTGTTTAAATGCAGTGACAAAAGCTGAATAGTCAGACATCACAGATTCATTGGAGGCTACTAATGGAGTGGCCCAGGCCAAGGCAGGACCAGACAAGGCACTGATTAGATAACCCACTTTCGTTTTATCCTGCGCAAATTGCATTGGTCAGAAGGCAAAATAGACTGTCAGAGCATCAAGGAATTCTCATAGCTTATTTGGATCTCCTGAAAAACGTGGCATAGTAGCAGAGACAGTGGGGACATCTGTGGTTCGGGACACCAAGACTTGTCATAAAGCCGCATTTTCATTTTGTAGTTGTTGCAGTTCCTGGGCTTGCTGTTGAATGGTTAAGAGTAGTGACTGGTTGGATTCTGCAGCAGCCGTTGAGGTATTCTCCATATTGCTCGATGAAGTCTAGTTCGTTTGGCGCTGCAATCTGTCATGGGCTACTCGTTGTTTATGTTTCTGGCGAATCGGAATTGCAGAGTGGGCTTGATCCTTGTAGGTACTGCCTAGACCAAGGTAAGGGCGTCTCTTTCTGGTAGCCTAGGTGTTGCTGACAATGGAACGCCAAAAGGCAGTCCTTGCCCTCCAGAAGGAGTCCCAGAGGAAAAACCCCAAAGGGAAAAACCTCTATAGCAGGGAACTCCCTGGAACAAAAATAAGCAAGAAGGTAAATATTCCAACAAGAAAACAATACTGGAAGAAACTGGAACAAGCAAGGGAAAAAACTGGAGAAAAAAACAACAGGAGTGAAGATCACCACCAAAGGGAGTGTTGCAGCGCAAGGAGAACAAGAATCACTCTCCTTACATACCCAAAAAACCGGAAATGACCAACAGGAAGAAAAAAGAAATCATTTTGGATTGGGAAAGAATCATAGGAGAATATAGGGAAAGGCACCATTTTTGAAAAGGGTCCTAAGGCATGCAGGGAAAAAGAAAGGCATGCTGGGATGAAGAAGAACATGGCTGCTAAGTGTAAAAATAAGGAAAGAAGAAAAGTAGAAAGAAGAGTTATTCTTGCTATTGATTTGTACTCTAACTCTAGAATGTGTAGTGATCCATGAATTGATTAAATTGAGATTCTTGAGAAGATTCTGTCAACCGGTATTGTTTCTATATGTTTACCCTTTGATTTTAAGACTAAGTTATGTGATATTAGCATTGTTAATATAGTGAACATTCCAACTTTTACTTAAAGGTGCGGTTATTCATGGCCAAAGGGGTCATGTGTGTAGAAATTACTGACTCCCAAGATTATTGGCCCTATGATATTGTTATCGACTGGTAATTGAATTTGAGTCTTCTGGTGGAAACTACTCTAAGCTCAGTCAAAAGGTCCATTGAACCTCTAACGTATATATATATTAATGAAGAGAAGCCAAATAAGGCCAGACACGCTAACACAGGTGCGCGACCAGCTAGTTGACACTTTTTTCACCTGAGCAACATGTTGTGGCATGGCCTCATGTGGTTTGCAGTCTGTTGTCAATGATGATTGGTGGACATTTAACACTCTGTCCGCGTATGCCATCCTGAGACATCTATGAGACTCATAAATGATGTCTGTGTACAACAGCTGTCCCCAGGAGTCAAAAGATTGTCTGTGCATGTTATCATGTGTATCTGTCATGGACTAGGGTGTCAAACTTCACTTAAGGCTTCATTGGTTCTGGGGATCAAAGCTAAGAATGTGTGAGACTTCCCTAGATTGTGTCACAAGAGGCCTCTGCTCCACAAAGGGCATTGCCCATTGAGGTGAAGGTGCCACATCTGAGGGTCTCTTCCTGTAACCAGGTGAATTTCCTGCCATGAGATATTGCAGTGTAGTAATTGTACCCCAGGTACAATGATTGAGGGTCCACTGCCAGCAGTGTGTAGGACGTGGGCATGTCCTTTGTCACAGGCACTGAAGGGGAGGGGGCAGGTCTCACTGTGGTATATTGTTTCAGAACTGGCATGCCAATTTGTGCAACCAGTTCAAAATCAGCAATCCTGCATGAGCTACACACTTGAACTTACAGTTTCTGTATTGGGGCTGGTGTGGGAAAATAGTCAGTGTTTCAATGGCTTCCCAGTCTTAAACTCTTCTTCTGGCCCTTGGTGTACTTGTTACTATGTGTCCAGGGATCAACATCACAACCTGAACCTGGATTGGTGATACAGCACAATTTCCCAAGATGTGAGTAAGATATGTTGACCACATGTACCATAATGCAATACAAAGTGCAAAACTGTACTGGGAAGTCCTGTAGTGTAAAGTGTAACCACAAAAAATTCCATACCTCCCTCAGTATTCTTGCCCTTCCTAGACACTTGCATATGTCACATTTGATTTCTATTTTTCATTTCAACATTTTTTTTTGAGGATTTCCATTCTGATTACAGTGTGGAGTGGATCCTATGCTCCACATTTGTAGTGTGCGCTTCAGGTATGGATAATCTGCAATCTGGGCGTAGAAACCGATGACGGGCTGGAACCCAATGATAATTAACAGTAAGTGACATAGAGGAAATGGAATGCAAGAAATCTCTGATAGGAATGTGCAGGCAGCCATGTTTTAGTCATTCTGAGTTATCCTCTGCTACAGAGAGGCTCCACTGCCATCCTGCTGCTTAGTCCAACCTTACTTCCCCCAGCATGGCTGAGGGTGTTGAGGAGAGGGCACCCCCCACAAGCTGAACCACAAGCCTCAGCTTTATAGGGGTCACAAGGACCAGTTGAGCAATACAGCGTGTGCCAGGATCTTGGAATAGATTGCTCAGCGCTGCAGTGCAGTTGACATAAACCACCAGCGGGCGGATCTGAAACGTTGGGTGCGTCTGAGGGCCCGAGAACTGTTGGGGCACTCCTCCCAGCTCCATGTGCACCAACCCCGCCTCACGCCACTGTATAGGAGGGTCTTGTGTACAGGCTGGTCGACTCTCCATGCTCAGCTGGAGAAGTTGGATCAGCATAGATCTGTTGAGTGCATTGCCTGCATGCAGTGCCTGGTAGCATGTTGTTAGTGGTAACAGAGCTGTAAAAACATGTATCATATCATCATGTACATAATCTGGTGATTTGCTGCAGCAGTCATAAGGCCAATGCCCCATGGGAACACTTTGGAAGCACAGACCAATGTGCATTCTGTGACTTGTAGAGTGCTGGTCACTACCGGGGAAATAGCCATCATTCATGCTTTTATGTAAAGAAATGCAATGCCTCCGCCATGACTGAGGAAGCAAGGGTCTTATCACTGCTGGGTGCAATGCCAAATGGATGGGCCAGTCCCTGTCCAGTGTGAGGTCAAGGGGTCACATTTCTTGTGTTGGTTGCTGTGACATGCATGCTCTTTCTATGCCTCTCATGTCTCTTTCAACAAAATCAAAGCAATTGTAGCAGCAGTCATAGGGCCAATGCCCCATGGGATTACTTTGGAAGCACTGACCAAAGTGTATTCTTGGACTTGTAGTCTGCTGGGCACAGGGGAAATAGCCATCACTCATGCTTTTATGTGAGGAAATGCAATGCCTCCACCATGACTGGGGAAGCAATGGCCTTATCACTGCTGGGTGCAATGGCAAATGGATGGGCTTGACACTGTCCAGTGTGAGGTCAGGTAGACACATTTCTTGTGTCAAATGCTGTGACATGCATGCCTTGGTTGTGTGTATCATCAGTGTAAAATATAATTTCTTGTATCTTGGAGTACTGTCTGACTTTGGAATACCTGCCTCTCACAAAATGGTTCCGGAATCCCCAAGGTTGAACGACTGCCCTTGTCCTTACAACAGTGGCTCATCGGTCTCATTTAATAGCTAACTAGCTTAGCCAATTTTGCACATGTGACAAGTAGTGTGCAGCACCAACAGGCATTCTTGAACTGCCAAATGTGGCACATGCCATGTAGATTGGCAGATAGTATCAGGCATCCTCCAATGCATGTACTCACAGCTCAGCAAAGGTCAGGACCACTGGCTGGTTTGCACTTGTACACCCATTCAAGTATTTATGTGGAATCAGACCATGCTACACAGCTGATGACACGCACTTGGCATGGTGATCATTGACACATGTGAACATATTCACAAAGGCGACCTTAGTCCAAAAGTCTATTTTTAGGCCACCAGTCTAAGTTTAGACCTAAAGTCTAACTTTACTCATTGTAAGCTTAACCTTTGGTCTAAGTTTGGACTTTTGGTCTAAGTTTACCTTTGTGAATCAGGTCCATGGCTTTGGGGCAGACAGCTCAATCCAGACCATGTTCCATTTCCACTTATAGATTGACTTGTGAAGAGAACTAGGTAGTGAGTACAGGATACCTCTGTCCCAATATATGTGGGTATCTTGAACTAAAGTCCAATAATTCACATGTACAGCTTTTATGGTCATTGAGAATCTGGAGAAGATTTTCAGGTTTTGCTTAACGTTAGGCTTTGTCACTACAGTAGGCAATACTACCCACAATTGTGAAAGATGTCAATGTGTGAATTATGTCTGGACATATTAGTGATAGTACACATTCTATTGGGAATCGAAGTCACCTGCAAATGTTCAGTGAGATCAAAGGATGACAAAGTCAGATTTTGCTTCTGATACTCATGTGCCTTGCTATGATTTGGACACCAACAACATAAAGTTCTCACTTCCATTTCAGTGGACCAACCTGGCCAAGAAGACCAAGGAGAGGACTGAGGAAAGCTACCTGGGGACGACAGCGGGCACAACCTCTCTTGTCTACTGAAGAAGAAGAGAGTACGATCTGCAGGCAGGAGAAGTGCGCCCACCCGGACAGACACTGAGGACAATGCCTGGATAGAAGCTATAGAGACTCTAGAAGGGGACCTTGATCTGGACACCTCTGGCCAGGAGAGGGAGGATGTCACCTCTCCCCAGACATTAAAGACTTTGATCAGCCAGAGGTGTCCCCAGAGCTGAAATCTCCAACATCTGTCCCTGGCTCTATCCTCTCCCTAAAACATGAGGCCCCCAGTCAACGGGGCCCATAGATGCCACCCCTCCTACCAGTCCCACTCCATGTGTCTGCCCTATTGCCACTGGGAGCTCCGTTGTCGCCAACACCCCACATCCCTCTTGTGGTACCCAAACCCCTCACTGTGTTGTGACCCCCGTGGCTGCATCCTAGGAAGGGATGGTGGCATCTGAGGGGGAGCGGGTCCTCAGCAGATAATAGAAAAACGGCATAGGACCTGAGAGGACTTGACCCATTCCCTGGATTCCATCAATGCCATCCTCACTACTTTGGGTGGAGCCTTGATTTCTGCCCTGTCTAAGTGTCCCTCCCATGTGTCTCCCTGTCGTTCCTCCCACTCTGTTTTCTTTCCTACCCCTCGTAACCCTCATGTGTCTCAGTCCCGTGGGGTGTCAGGTCTTACTATGGCCAGCCAGGATGAGGCCACAATGATAGAGGATCTCATTGTCATGGAGAAAGAGGGTGACCAGAATGACAGATGACTGGACATTTGCTTTGGCCTGGACTTTTCTTTCCCCCTCCCTGTGACTAGTTTGTTTTCCATAGAGGGTGTATGAAAACCAACATGTCTGACCTGGATGTGAGGGCTGTGAAGTGATGAGCTGTGGGTTGGGGCCTGTAGGGAATTGGCAGTCCTCTGTGTTGTAGAAGGAGGCACGATGCCAAACACAGCAGATGTGGGCTTTGTTTGTGAGCTGCATGGGCCAAATGGTGTGGTCATGGGATTGGCTTTCACATTACTTGGATTCAGCCCCTTATCTCCCTCCTCCTCTACTTCCTCCTCCGCCTCCCATCCTGTGTTGTTCTGGAAGCTGACAAGGCAACTTGGAAGAGAAGTGGGGTTGCCAGTCGGATTGCTCCGCCATCTGGACTCAGATCTTCATCATCACCACCTGTGAGACTGAGTTTGCAACAGGCCAAGTATGTGGCTTACAATATGATGCAGGGCAACCCATGTATTGGTCAAATAACATCTTCAATTCAACAGATGATCCACATGTGACCTGGTTTCTATCAATAGGTTATCGCATAATATGAGACACTTACCTGACCGGCGGATGGAAGTGGGTTTGACTGCTGGAGCCAGGATGTCTGCTAAACCCCTGGATGATATTATCCTTTTCACTGATGTTGTACTGGCAGCATCTGTAAAATAACCTGCATATCCATTACTGATAGCAAAGGATGATGGTGATGATTCCACATGTACATGTTAGAGATATGGACCAGTGATCTACAAGTTACACCAAGCACTGGCTATGTCTGCACACATTTACATTTTCATTGATGTCATGCATCCTAAGTATGATGAGATGTGTGCTAATTTGTTAATGAGTCGTCAAGAATATGCAGAGCTGGGCAATTGTTGCACATAGGTTTTTGTCAATACATTGACAGTTACATGTTTGATATACACAATTATAAACCAAGCAATGGGTGCAATTTAATTAACCCCCCTAACATTGCTAATTATGGACGACTGTGAGGGCAACCATCTCTGCTGTGCACTTACCCTTTGACTTGTGTTTCAAAGGTACATGTACAACTTCATGTTCTATGTTACCAGACATTTGAGGGCATGTCTACTCAGCACACATTCTGTGGTCCTCTGTTCAGAGGTTAAATCATTTGTGATATTGTTGGCAAAGGGAGATTGACAGTACTAAAGGAGCCCACATCTTGTGCAAGTGGAAAAGCTTTACTGTTTTGATGATGTGATGCTCAACAACTAGATGTATAGTCTTCCGCTCCCCTACACCCAACTTGCCACCCGCTACCACACTTCCAAAATGGAAGCCTACTGGTATCAGGACACCCCTCACCAACAACATGACTTTAACAGTTGTTTCCTGGCATTTTGTCAGCAAGTATCCATGCCAGGAAATTAGGAATAGGTTGTGACTCAGTCTCTCCATGATGCACTTGGGGACACCTTAATGAGCCCCTCAAGGGCCCGGAGGATCACTCTTTGTTCAACTACAGCTACACACACCAGTACATCATGTCTAGAAGGCAACAGAAGACTACTTTGCATGGTTTGAAGTGGCCTGCGTGGAGTGTGTCAAGGGTGGACTAATAACAGCGTTGCCTCATTCTTCATTTGAATGACATTCCATCAACAGTGGGAACACTTGTGCCAGTTCACCAGAGTGACAGAGCTATGTATACCTGAGAAGACACAAACACCTTACACCCCATGAGGTGAGTCATTGGGACTTGTCACATGTAGACCTCCAGCATTGACCCACGCAAACATCAACCTATGTGAGGCCCTCTATGAACCCTTGGTTAGGTAATGGTCACATCTAAACTTAGACCAGAAGTCTAAGTTTACTATGAGTAAAGTTAGACTTCTGGTCTAAGTTTGGACTTTTGGTCTAAACTTACACCAGATGTTTAAACTCAGACCAAAGGTCTGGCTTTACTACTAATAACCTTAGACTTTAAGTCTAAACTTAGACTTTTGGTGTAAACGTAAACTTTTGATCTAAGTTTACCTTTGTGAATCAGTTCCATAAATGAGAATAATTTCTGAGGCACATCCCTTACAATCTTTCATGCATTGTAGAAATATGTGGTAATGATCCAAGCTGCACTTCAAGCTTAGGGAAGGAATATTGTTCCCATTTTGTATCTTAGTTTCTGAAGTGGGCAGAAAGTCATAAATAGGTATAAATCTAGAATTGCTTTGGAATGGGTAATCAATGTTACCAATAGAGACATAAGTATGCAATATATGTTTTAATAGTTCTTCCTGAATAAAGAAAACTCCCATGCCACCTTTCAATTTGTCACTATGGCTGTGACTATGGCTGTAGTTGAGTCTTCTTTTAAGCTTTGCACTTTTATTTATAAAGTAGACTGATGCCTTGTGCAGTACAGTTTTAGTTAATATTGCAAAATGTGGGGGTGTGACTTTGTAGCTTGGTTTTGTTTCCTTTTCCTATTTTAGTTGTTCCTGACTGGCCTCCACAATGTCTAAATACTCTTGAAAGCCAAGAGCTAACTTGATTGGAAGTGGAATTTCACTTGAATTAATTCAACAGTTGCATGTCTAGGTGAACTGGATGTGTAGTAGCTTAACATACATTTTAATTGTCTATTATGAGTGGAACTGTAATATTGTGGTTCATGTGGTTTATTTGTTTATTCTTTATATATATTTCCAAAATATTTGCAATCATGTAACAGCTCTGCATCCCAACTCTTTGTTCCTACTTCTCAGACATTTCTGTACTGTGGACTGTGTTTGTACATTTATTGTTGTTTTTATTTTAAAGCGAAAACACACATTTAAAAATATCGATGGTATATGTCAATTAATATTTTCAAACATTGCCATGACTGATATGTCAAGTTCTCTATTGACCAATAAAAAATAATATTTTTACTAAACGATTTCTAGTTTTATAACTAATGGCCCAATGACAATTCCTGTGACCAATGAACGTTCTATTAGAGAGTGAGCTCCTACTTTGTTACTGCTGAGAATTTCCTTCTCTTCATTCTTCATTTTTTATTGGCAATAAAGCTGAGGACATACCATCTGAAAGTTAAACATTGTGCTGGGTTTGAGTGAACATTGGATTTTTTGGGGCCCAACTACATGCTTCAAAACATAAATAGTAGAGCAATTGTGGAGCTGTTAGAGATAAGGTGCAGTGCTTTGAGAAATGTGGTGTCACGTCAAGTGGTATTGTTGTGCCACAATTAAAACTGTAATCAGCACAATTTAAATATAGTCATTTTACATTTTGTAAATATACTGCAAGTTGCATTTTTTTATTTAAATCTATAAATAACCTACTATTTCATCCCAACCTGCGCTTCATTGCTTCAGACATTGTACAAAGTCAAAGGTTGAATGTCAAGTACAGGTTAAAGATTCAGCATGCTCAGGAGACTAGGAACTGCATTGTGTCTCATACTTTGTTGATTTAAATTTTACAGAACTTATCATGACAATCCGGACTTAACATGCCAAAAATCTTTCAGATAGATGTCTTCACATTACTGACTTTGTATGTGCCAGATTTATGTGTAATCTCCAAAGTGTCCTGCATTGGAGATCTGGCTAGTAATCACACCACAAACATTGCACATTCACTCAAAAGCCTTTTTTTTAACCAAAAAACTTGTAAAATGACTCATTCTAAAGGTATTCTTCAGTTCTAATTGCTCCATTGAGTGTTTGTGAACATAAAGATGACATCTGTAAACAGTAGGTTTGTCATTAAGAAGGATCAGCCTGGTGTTGCAAGAGATTACCAGAGGCAAAGAAAATGTTCAAGTATTTCCCCATTCACATTTTTTTTCCTTGCACTATGTCTGATCTATTTTCTAACTAAACTACTGGAAAAAGAGGGCTGATAAAAAGGTGATGGAAATTCTAAGGACAATGCTAAATTCCAAATGGACCATGGAAAATGTTGAAGCCAGTTACATTGTTGTACCACTTAGTGACAGAGAAAGTGATGCACCCTGGAATGGCTATACGGTTCTGGTTTAATTTGGGATTGACATAAACCAATGAAATATAGTTACTAAATGGGAGTTTCTTTTAAAGAGCAATATAGAGTTTCTAGCAAAGGGACACTGGGATCTAGTAGTTTGAATTTGTTACTGATACTTGTCACATGTGGTGTTGGTTGGTGTAGAGATTGATTAAATTAGGTTGATTTTAATTTGTTTGTTCAATTTTTGTAGTGGTGCCAGTGCCCTCCGACAGTCCTGATGAGGCCTTGAGTGTTAAGGCCGAAACGCGTTGACATCTTTTTAGTGGGACCAAGGGGTCTTGAGTGATAAGGAATTGATTTACAAAATTTGTTTAGCACTACATAATACCTTTCTAAATAATATTTAGGTATTGTACAGCTGGGTGCAAGACCCTTGGTCACTTTATGGCATTAGATCACATTGTTTATCGTGTTATAGTGACTATCATATAAAGTGTTCTAGTTGGGCACATGTTTTCTTATGTTTGAAATCTTCCATGTATTGTCTGTTATATATGTTTGTTATAAATGTAAATGTATATAGAATTGTATATATCTTCGCTTAATGTTATAGAATTAGAGATAGGCTGCTTTCCTATGAATCGGATGCTGTTGTTTATAATTAAAAGAAATAAATAAGAGTAAATAACTTTACCTCTCGAAACCAAGAGCCAATATTGGTTTCTCAAAATAATCATTGAATTTGTCCCTTGCCTGCTAATTTTTGTGAGTGTGTTTGCATGACAGGTCGCCATGCAATTTTAACCTAGGAGGCAGAGCATTCCCTGCCACATTGACTGCAATGTATCTCCAAAGCGTGACTTTGAGCTGTGCTGTTTGTTGGATCTGAATGTGGGGTGGGCAATAACATAGGGATGAAAAGTCTGTAAGAGTTACCTGTGAGCCCAAAAAGGGGAATACTATTTTATTTACTCTGCATTTACAATTGTGATAAACCACCTGAATGACCTGTCTGACTGGTTTCCTCTTACTATATGTGGAAGATGCAGACTGATAGGGTGAAAAATAATTTTGCAATTACATTTTTAATTTGTGTAAACAGGTTGTTGTCTCTTGTTTGAAATGCCAGTGGAGTATTTCATGCCCCAGCTCTAAGTAATATATATGGCAGATCACTCCCTCAGCAGTTCCCTAGTTTGTGCAATCCATAGTTTGATTGAAATCCCATAATCAAACAATCATGTGACCACACCTTGCATATTGCTTTGTAGGTTCATAAACGCCTCAACGGTGGTCAGTGTCATAAGCACAAGGACGTTCTGGACATGGAGCACTGGTTTTAGAAGCTGTCTGAAGAGTGCCAAGGTAAGTAATGGCATGAATTAGAGTTGGGCACATAGGTTACTCTGTTCCAAACCTGACATATATCATGCCCTTTCAATTGCAAGTGCATTAGATCTAATGTCACCAGTAATACGCCAAACATAATATCCATCATGTTTGTGACAGAGTAGCCTATCTGCCGAAATCAGGCCGAAGTTTGTTTTGTTTTTCTACTCCCTGTTGCCCTTCATGTTCACTTTTAATGAAGATTGACATTGTGCAGTGTTGGAACATAGTCAAAGATATTTAGCAATGACTCTAAAAGACATTAAAACACACATACTTTCAAAATGGAAGTTTTTTGTTAGAAATGTTCTCTGAGTTGCAGCCAGTGAGTAAGCAGATGATCATTTAGGTGCTCCTTACGAATTTGGCAGTCTTTTCACAACACAGCCAACGCCGCTGGTGCCAGAAGACTGCTGGCAGTCTTCCGCTCAACATATCAAGAGTACTGAAGGATTTCCACCACATTTTGGGTGGAAATCCTCCAGTAGTCGTGCCTGCGGTCAGAGGCGTAGGGGCAGTTCCACCACCAGCCCAGCCCTGCCAAATGAACTCCAGCAGCCTTATTACGACCTGCAATACAGCCTGGCGGTGTCCTGCTGGTGGGGCGCTGTCGACAGTGGAAGCGCTGGTTCCCTGCCAGGCAACCTCTTTGCCGGACAAGGTAAGTTGATTGTCTGACAGGGGAGGGGGATGGGAGAGTGTAGGGTGTTGTGTATGAGTGTGTGAGTGGGTATTGTCTGCATGTGTAAATACAAGTGTGTGTGCGTGTTTGTATGCATGTGTGTATGGCTGTGTGTATGCGTGCGTGTATGGCTGTGTGTATGTGTGAATGCATGGGTGTGTGTATGTGTGTGTGGGTATGGGTATGCATGTGTGTATGCGTGGTTGACTGCGTTCATGAATAATGAAGTGAATGCATGTATGAATGCTGAAGTGAGTGCGTTCCTGAATGTTGCAGTGAGTGCGTATAGGAATATTGAAGTGAGTGTGTGTATGAATGTGGAAGTGAATGCGTGTAGGAATGTTGATGTGAGTGGGTGTAGGAATGTTGAAGTAAGTGCGTGTATGTATGCATGTGAGTGAATGCGTAGATGGATGCTTGTGAGTGAATGCATGTATGACAGTGTTGATGAATAAGTGTATGCGGGGTGCGTGAATGAGTGTAAGTAGGGTGCATTTGGGTGCCTGTGTGCGTGTATGAGGGGAAGGGGGTCAGGGCACTGTACTAGGAGGGGGGTGCTGTTCTGATAGGGGTGCTATGCTAGAAGAGGGGTGCTGTTGTGGAAGGGGGTGGGGGAGAGGGGTGCTATTCTGATGCGGGGTGGGGAGGGGTGCTGTACTAGAAGAGGAGTGGGGGCACTGTTCTGGAAGGGGGTGGGGGAAGGGTGTGCTGTGCTAGAAGGGGGTGGGGGTTCTGTTCTTGTAGGGGGTGAGGAGGGGGTTCTCATATGGAGGGGGTGGAGGTTATTAGGCATGCTGGGGGGTGGGTGAGTCATCTGCCTGTGACAGGAAAGAAATTTCCAGTCACTGGTAGCCTTTCTGCCAGGGTTTTTGTGGTGGTGCTACCGCTGCCGAAACCCTGGTGGAAAGCCGACTCCTGATACCGCTGGCGATCTTCACTGGACCGCCTGGTTGGAAATGCTAATCTCTGGCCCAACGGGGCCAACCGCCCTACTGGTACAGGCGGGAATGTGGCGGGTTAGCAGAGTTCAACCCGCCACACTCATAATGTGGTGGTCTTCACTGCCAGCCCATCGTGGTGAAACCATCACTGTGGCCCTTGCGGTCAGAAGACCACCAGGGTCATAATGAGGGTCTTAGTCTTTAGAAACAGACTGTAAGTACAAAACAAATTAAGTTGCAAGCTGAGACTTTCAAAGTTCATTTTTGCTGGTGTTTGTAACACATAGGATACAGTAACCCCCCACTGTACAGTATAAAGATTTGGTAGTCATCAATCGATAACATGATGGAATTTTGTGGTGACAGCAAAGGGCATGCTATGAGGGCTTCCTGGGCCTCAAGTTCCCTTTTCCTGAGGCCCAGTTCTGATTCCTCTTGGTCTGATTCCACAGACCCTCCCCTCCCACTAGCTCTGGATGGGGCACTAGCTGTTGATATCACAATGAGGCAATCATCCTCCTCCTCCTGGAGGTTGGAGAGGACATCTTCCCTCACCATTCCTACCTCTGAAGCTTCCTCTGTCTCTTTCTGTGCTACCCAGGCTTCAAGGGACTTAACCATCACAGCCTTCTTAAGGTTGTTAGTAGCAGGTAATCCCCTCTTTCTAACAACACCCTAAGCTCAGCTGCAGTAAGTGTGGATAGGCTAACCAGATCAAGCTCCATGGTCTCCCTTAAGTTTTGTGTCACTTAAAAAACTTTGGCACCAATTGATCAGAACAATTTAGAAAAATAAATAATTAAATAATTAAACAATTAGTCCAAATTTGAAAAATCAAAAATACTTTTGCTCTAGGTCAATTTTAGAGGATTTTTAACTTATTTCATTTAAAACTGTAGTGTGATATTAAACACAAGTACTGGATCCCATTGTTGCTGCCAAAAATGTTGGAAAATGGGTTATTGGTAAGGGCAGGTAAGTACCTACACTTAGCAATAGGCCACTAACCTCCACTTAGGTCCAGTTAGGTCTCAGTAAATTAAACTAGCTCAACCCTTGGTTGATTGGCAACGAGCTACAAGGCTTAATTTAGGAGATATATGTGTAAAGCATTTAAAAATCACAAAACAGTAAATAAGTAAAACACAGAACAAACTACAAATCCAACACCAATTAATAAAAATAGATTATATTTTTATCTTTAAAATGACACCAAAACGAATAAAATCAGACAAGGAGAACCGGAGATATGAATTTTTAAAGCATTAATGCTTTCTAGCGCATATAAACAAAAAGCGCCAATCTGGTCATCTGGTCGCACCTCGACCAGGGCAAAATCAAAGTTTCAGGCCGACCGGGATAGAGCCCAGCTCGGCTACAGGCCGCGGGAGGCCTCGGTCAAAAGTTTACCTTAGGACCAAGTCGCCAGTCCAATCCGACCTCCTGGAACTCTTCCTTGGATACGCGTCGTGGGAGCCCTCGGTGGAGATTTTTACCTTTGACTTAGTCATTTTTTCGATGTGAAAATCCTTCATCGGGACATACCTGAATGTTGATTAGACGTCCTTGGAACCCTCTTTGGATACACTGCCTGGGAGGTCCCGGTCAACTTCCTACGTTCACACTTAGTCACTTTTTCTTCATCAGGACGAACCTGCAAGTCAGGCCGGATCGTGGTTGAGGCAAGCCGGCTAGAGTTGCCGCAGCGGGTCGGTCTCTATATTGAGCTTTTTGACAAAAGTTCTCCAGATTTCTCCAAACTTCTGAATTTTCTTCCAGTTGTTCATTTGAGGTTCCTTTAAGGTTCACAGCTCACCCCAAGGTTCCAGAAGCTCTGAGATGCTCCTTGAGGGTGCAAACTACAACTCCCAGAATGCACCTGGAGCAAACTCCTTTTTGGCAACTGGACAGTGGTCAGCTGGTCAGATTCTTCAGGAGTTAGTGCAGGGGACTCTGCTTAGCAAGTTTTCACCTGTAGCACACAGGGAGTCCCTCCTTGAACCACTTGAAGCCAGGCAAAGCCCTTCTTGTGGTGAATCCCAAGTGTGCAGCTGGTGCAGTCCTTCTGAGTGCAGTGTCCAGGTGCAGGTCAGGGGTCCAGCAGGGCAGTCCTTCTTGTTCTGTAGTTCTTCCTTGTTGGAATCTGATAGGGATCTGAGGTGTGGGTGCAGGTCTGCCAGTTTTATCCTTGCTCCTGGGTGAAAAACAGAGGGTCCTGGTTCTCCAATCAGGGGCAGGGTCCTTCCCCCTTTGATGACCACTTCCTGGGAAGTGTGGCAAAATCAATCCCAGGGAGCCATCATGGCTGAAAGTGATTTTTGGAGGTTACATCTGGCTGTGCCCACCCGCTGGTGTGGCTAAAAATCCTATACACACCCCTCTTCTGCCCTCTCCTAATCTAATCAAGGGGGCACCTAATTGGGTTTGCAGAATGTGAGGGTGTTGCTCCAAATGTCCTTCCCTCCCCTTGAAGACCAGATTGACAGCCCTCCCCCTTTTTGCTTCCCCATCTGCTGAGGGGAGATCTCCTCCCCAGGCACATCTCTTTGTGTTGAGCCACTTCACACCTCATAGAGGCAGCCTGGCCAGGCTGCCAGAGGCTGGCCAATCAGAGCAAAGAAACAAAAACACTACAGGGCTGAAGGTGGCAACTTTTCAGGTAAAGTTTAAACCTCCTTACCTGAACAAGTTATATTAAATCCAACAACTGGAAGTTGTGGAATTTATTATAACTATTAATTTGATACCAAGCTTGTGGTATCTGTTGCTTAAGGGGGCTTTTAAGATTAAAATGAAGTGTCCCCATTCTAGCCTATGAAGGCCATTCACTACAATGAGGGAAAAACTAATTTGGCTGTTTTACCTCACCAGGGCTTAGAATACTATTTTTAAAAGGTCCTTGCTTATAGTTACAGGGCACTCAGCCCTAGGGGCACATGGGGCACACCGTAGGGGTGACTTATATGTAAAAATATGGTATTTTAAGACTTTGGAACTACTTTTAATTCTAAAGTCGAAATTGCATGTAACTTTAATTTAAAAGCAGCCAGCAAGACAGGCCTGCCTTTAAAATGACACTGGGCACCTCAGCAGAGCACCTATGGGGGCACCACTTATGCTGGGGTCCCTAAACCTACGTGCCCTACAATATACTACGTTGACTCAGCCAACTATAATTAGCCTTATTTGCATAGAGCACAGGCCCTGAGACTGGTTGGCAGTACCCAGAGTATCATTAGAGTCAGGAAAACACCAGCAAAAAGTGAAAAATGGGGGCAAAAAGTCTGGGGGACTCTGCAATCAGCCCTGTTTTCTCACACCTATAGAACATGGCCTCATTGTTAATCTACCCAGAAACTGCTTAAATGCTGAGGGGAAGATTTAACAGCCCCTAATGCCTCCTTGTGCCACATTAGAATCAATTTTTTTTATGCTAATGTGGCCCAACAAGGTCAAAGGTGCTGCTCCAAATTTACAAATTGGCGCAATGCGTGCATTGCTCCACTTTGTAACCCTTTGCGCTACGCATGTATGCAGAGGGGGTTTTCCCCCATTGGGGGGGGGGGGGGGGCAAAAAATGGGCCAAAGAAATCTAAGAGATTTCTTTTTGTTATTTTTTTCTGCACTTTTAGTGCCTGCTCAGAGCAGGCATTAAAAGAAGGCACACCATTGTTTACAATGGGTCTCATTGGGATCAGCAGGATTAGCATCAACACTTTTAATGCTAATCCTGCAAACCTCTGAACTAGCGTAAAAAATGTTGACGCTAGTTCCCTAACTACCGCCATGGTCTGTCATTTCTTACGTACAGTGCACAGATGGTGGCGTTAGTGGTGCACTAAGGGGCGCAAGAAAAGTTGTGCTGCAGTGCGTGCAGCACCACTTTTCTTAAATCAGGCCCTACGTTTCTTGCTCTTTCATATGAATGGCTGCTGAATTGTAGAATAAAAGTAGAATCGGTAAAAAAAAAATTAACACACTGAAAAGCAGTTAGTAATTTATTTCACAAAGCAATAAAAAAATTGCAGTAGCTCTTAGGAATGTACAGAGCAGTTCTATCTTTCCTGAATGGAGTATAGTGTTCAAAAATTAAATATTGCCTTCAATATCTTCTTTCTTCTGATGTCTTTTCCTTTAAGAAATGCAGATCACATGAAGCCCTTGTTTTCTAAACTGCAGGTGTAATTATTCTCGGTGACCTGCCTTTCACCTTGGCTGCTGTCTCTGGCAGCTGGCATTATGAGGTTATAAACACAACTGTAATAATTTATCATTGTTGAGCAGCTATGTTATTTCATTATTACAGGTTACTAGAGATGTCACAACTGGACTGTCATAAGGAAATGAGAGGCTGGTGTTGATAAGGAGATTACAGGCTTCCATGTGATCGAAAAGAAATATAATACAAGTTTTGTTATGCTTATTTATCTAGATTATATGCGCTAAAATGCGTGTTTGAAAATGCATTTGCTTTTAAAGAAAATCTGACAATTCTTCTTATAGTGCAAGCAATGACTTTATACTTGTAAAAATAGAAAAACACGCGTTCCCACTTTAATGTGAGTTCTCTTTTAATGCGAAAGTAACTCTAGTAAATATTAATTAGAATGTGTTTTCCATTTCGAATAGATAATGTAGTGACTTTTTCAATAGTGCATTACGTTTTCCATGTACTGATACCAAATGTTAAAGCTGCATATAGAAATTGGAGGTGATATATGTTTTGGTAGTTAGCATTCACCATCAAGTTGACTAATGAACAATCTAGTTTCCCATGGTACCCTTTCTGTCTAGATCTTGCCTTGGAACCACAGGAAGCCTGCTCCCTCTGAACGACTTCTGTGCTCCAAGAGTACTAAGTCAGGTGTAATCACGGGACTTATCTTTGATCAAGCCAATAGTCGAAACGTGATAAAAAATGTTTTTACTAATCCTACCAAAGAAGCACACGAACAACAAACTTAGCGAGTGCGAGCAGCTTCTGGCCCCTTTTGTTTATGTTCTGTTGTATATAGCTCTATTTTCTTTGCACAAAATGTATCCTCGTGTTCATTTTGGATGCAAGCCTGACTTGTGCACTAATAGTGCTTAATGCTGAATTACACTCCTTGCCTAATTCCATGTACTATTGAGTCATTTTACTGAAATGTTTTTGAATTATGCTGCGGCATATAACCTGAGTTACGTTCACCCCTACAAATATCGTAAATCCTGAGCTTACCTTACTTTCTTGCAAAAAACATTTCAAGGGTAGTATTACCTAACCTGATCAATAATTTTAGAGAGATATGCAACCCACAAACATGTGACTGTTGAACACATGAATTTGATTGCATTTTTTATGCCTCCCGTCAACTTTCTTAAACACCTTTGCAATCTTCTGTCATGAACTCCGAAGTCAGGCTCCATTTTTAAAATGTTAAGTTACCTTGTCTGCTTTTAGTCCGCGTTCATCTTGTAATTATCTTTTGCAGAACTTGTAAAAGTATAATTTTCTACTAAAAATGCATTTATTATTATAACAAGCAACAAAAGCCTGACACAAACTATTCAAATTCTGCATCTCAAGATTTAGCATTAACCCATAAGATAACCATGTACTACTAGTTGACATATTTTTCTCCTGCAGATGTAGACCGATTGTAATACGCACTTAAAATCAGTAGTCAATATGCTATCTGAACCCCTGGAATTGACCACTGAGTAGGGGAGGCCTTTGCACAAGAGGTATTGACAGACTGCTGGAGCATCCACTCTGCCAAGAGTGGATCCAGTGATGAGAGGAACTAAGCCAAGCTATTGTAGGTTTTCCTTCTGAAGGAACACTGTCTCCCAGCTGAAGTCTGCTAAAGAGAGCTGAACCGTTGTGAACTGGTATGCAGTACACAAGTACACTAGAAACTCTAGCAAGTTAGCTATTCCATGCTCTCATTGTGCAGCACATAGACGTAGAGCTAGGGGGATAGGATGCTAGGAACATTCTGAAAACAAGCTAGAACTGCTCATTTCATTCTCACTACTAGTAACATACATATGTGAAGTAATTATATTCCGTGTGTTTGTTATCCATATACTAAGCAACTGAATTAGACTATTTAAATAAACACTTTAAATACATAGGGGCTGATTACGAGTGGGTCAGCTAATTATGACCCATGCGTAAAGCCATGTTTACGCATGATTCAGAATTATGAGTTAAAAGGTATTTAATGTAGCTGATAATTATGGCATGTGTTACCTACCTCAAGTTTCATTAAATGTTGGTAGGTTAAGCCTGCAATAATTTAACAGGGGAAATGTGTATGCTAATTACCGTACCATGTGGATTTTGGAGTGCTAGATACCAAAATCCTCGTGTTATTCCCCATAAGCTTGTAATAGGTGCTATTCACCACATTGAAAAATAACATACCCCATGGTATCGTCATTTAATAGGTGTACTAAAAAGCACCTAAACTTGGAATTAGGGCCATAATGGCTGTCTTTGTGGCATGCTTGAGTGGGCTATTTTAAGAATGAATTTGGATTTGAATTACCACTGATCTCCTAAACCCTTTATGAGACTGTTAGTAAACCAGAACACCCAAGCACCATGCCTGCAGGAATTCCCAGTGAGTTGTGTGGGGCTGTACTTAAACCGGAATTACCCATTCAGTGATGGTGCACTGAACTAAGTCCTGCGCCCCTGGGTTGAGATCTCAATTCCTGCAGATCTGGAACTTAGAAACCAGGATTTTTAACATGATGACAGGCGTTGGCATCAGGATGTTTTGGGCCTATGAGTAGTCTTTGGATGAGCACACTCAAAAGAACCATCATTAGAAACACACAGAAATGTCAATTGTAATCATGATTACCTTCTGCAGACAAAACAAGAAAACCACAAGTTTGACATGTAAAATGTTACTCCCCATCTGTGGTTTTGTATTGTTAATCTCATGTTTTATTGAATCCTTTCAATGTAAATGGCAGCCACTGTTGTGATAGGAGTTAATTACCAAGAGGCAGTTACAGAACATTTCAAGAATAGAGGTTCCTCTTATGAAGGGGGCGGTTACATTTGTACTGGTTGCATATAAGGGATATGCATTTGAACCATTTTACTCATGGGTGAAGTTTGTGGCTCTAGATCTGTCTCAGGGCAATTTCGGGCATTCAACCCAGTAGTACCTCCTGCACATTATAGTGAATACCGGTACCTGAAAATGTCTTTGACTTACCAAGACCACCAAAATTAATTTGCTGCTGAGTTATGACGTACACACAGTAATGTTGTATTTCATCTGCTGAGTAATGAAGTGGTTACATGGCCTCTATTTGCTGGTTATACACTATATGCACAACCAAAGCACCAACGTTTTGCTGCCCTAGTTGTCTTAAATCATATAGTCCCCATCTATAGGAAATGTATACAATATGCACAATGAACTAAGGATGCTATACAAACTCCAGTACGACCAGTCATACTGGGACATATTGCTCTATAGGCAGACATTCCACAGGCAATAAAAGCTATCATGGGAAAGACACTTGATGAAATTGCCTTCTGAATTGGCTGCAAGACCAGCCAGACGAAAGCAGTTTACCCTCACACAACACCCCATGACAAGCATAGAGTTCTGACTATCTGTCTTCCCCTTGGGATGGTTCCACTAGAAGAGAAGTTCAACACCAGGGGAAGTATTTTTGTGTGTATCTACAGTAATATGTATGGTGCGCTCTCATCAGAGGTTCTTCCAGAAGTATTAAAACAAGTACAAAATGAGCACAGGCTGCATCATTCCTGGACTCAGGTATGAAATTGATGGAACATTTTTGTATGGTTTCCTCAGTCATAGTTCTTGGAGAGGCGTGAGCTTTGGCTAAATGCCAAAGTCTTGCAGCAGCTCCTGTTCAGGAACATGAACAGTAATTACAAAAAATGATATCTGAGGTTTATACATCTGTGGGTCATGATACATTAGGTACATGAGACATCAATCTGTATTTTAAAGTAAAGGGTGAGATTCAGTGTTTAGCTATGGGAAAACCTGCACTTGAAGCTAAAAAGACACATAGGGGGAGAAATAAAAAAACTGACTGGATCTCCGGTAGCCCAGGGGACTGGCCAGGATGGATACAATTTGAGGGATCACAATAAAATTAAAAAGCCAGAGCAGTACCAATATACTGACCGTTGTTCTTCCCATTCTGATAGAGAGAGGGGGTCGGGCTTAGTACTGAAGAAGAGAAGAATATAGCAAACAGAAAAGTGAATCAGGAAGAGAGCCTGAAATTGTTGTAAAGAGGGATGAGAAAGGTTTCGATTCTAATACTCACTTTAAGAAGAAAAAAGTGGCACAACTTTTTAAGAAGTTGGCCATGCCAGCTACAGATACCTCTGTGAAACAGTACTTGAGCAAGAGCACTGATAGACAGTGCAGCAGAATTGACAATAGTGCATCAGACTTCCCAGGAGTTTCTGGTGATGAGTCCAACTCAGGGCCGGCTTTAGGGCGGAGCAAGCATTGCGGCCACACCGGATGCTGACCTAGATTGGGGAGCTCTGACCTCGGGGGGCACAGTGTTTAGCAATAGCTTACAAAACGTGCAATTTAAAAGCATCTGCTGAAAAGTTCCTTGTGCGTCCAGCCTTCAGGAAACAATTAAAATGTCAAGATAACTCTTGTGATTAAGTTCCTGCTGGGAAGAGAGATGGGAGTTTTGTCTAGCAGCAGCCATGACTCAAAGTATCATGGTTGTTTAATATGCTGGCTGCAAAGAACAGAACTATATTTTATGTGGAAAGCTGAGTGGATTAGTAAAGCCAGCCTTTACAAGCTCTTTAAAACAAATGAATGTATGTAAAAGGGGGGCCATGGAGCGATGAGGGGCACATTTGCCAGGTTGTAATGAGTGAATCTGAGGCGGTGATCATGGGATGAGGGGGTGCCAAAAAAGACTGTTGCACAGGGCGCCACCAGCGCTAAAGCTGGCCCTGGTCCAACTGATGAACTCATACATATTGATACTCCAGATAAACACTTAAATATTTCACACAAGGTTTATAGTTTAGGCATACAAATTAAGGCCAATATAGCATGCATATATAAAGCAGTGTTTTGCCCACATTTACATGAAGCCCATGACATTAATTTAGCAGAGGAGGACTGGCCTCTGACCTTCAATTAGTATAGCAATTTATAAAGGAAGTAAGTTTATTCCGCAAAACTTTCGAGCACTCCTTGAAACATCAACTTAAAATTATCTGGCTAAGAGACTAATGTTGTGAAACTCTTCAATTGGGAAGCTCTGTGACGTAATTGACAGTCAGGAAGATCTAAGTGCCCTTTTCTAGTTTTTTGCTTAGTTTCGTCTATGACATACTTGATTCTTTGGAGTTCCAAATAAAACTGTTATTATCACTTTGTGATTTTTCGGATTCCTTTTTCTCGAGTTTTAAGGGAATACAGTTATATAAAAGTGTTACATTCAGGAGAACTGACATTTTAATAAGGTTAACATATAATTAATCATTTGATTTTCTAAGTGGCGAAGGGTATGCCAAGATTTGTGTCCCATGCTCAATGTGCCATTTGAACCAAACTACACCCAACTGAAGATTCCCAATTGAGGCAAAATCCATCCTGGGTTGCAGTTCAGGAAGGACATCGCTTGGCAGCCCCGCTAGATTGTTCCTATTGGAGCAGGTTCCTGAGTAAGTTGCACATGGCTGGGTCCAAACTGATGTGGCATGGTGGGCAAAAGATTGATGGGATGTAATGCTACACCAAGCAATTGTCAGTGGTTAGGTTTTCTCAATCATTCCTCTCATCTTCTTTTGTGTGTTTGATGCAATGCCCTAAGTAGTCAAGGGTTTGCCCAGACGTGGATCCCAGTGGCGGCTGGTTTGTATTTATGGCAGGGGGGTGGGGGATGGGAATACAATAATAATATATTAAAAAAGCACTTACCTGACGCGATGGGTCTCCATCTCTGTAACGGCATCCTCCTTGTCGTGGGTCCTGCGTGGGGACTAGGAAACAGTGCTACTAAATCCTGATAACCAGCATGAAACCAGCATCAGGACTGGTGGAGGCGGACTCTCTCAGCGCTCACCAGAGCACTGGAGGCCTGTGCCTTCTCTAACCCAGCTGTTTTATGATGTTTAAAGTGCACATGTCTAGCTGGCCGTGGCAAGACATGAGCACTTTAAACAAGTGCACAGCTCCTTGCTGCTGTCACTCAGCAGCCGAAACAGAAACAAACAAAATTTGGTCGTAGGAAGGGGACTGATTCATACTCCGATTTCCGTCAACAAAGAGTTATTATTACTCTCTTGGTAGTCTGATTTCTTTACACAATTTATTAAGGCATTTTAGAACAGGACGAAGAATCCGAATACTCAAAAAGGAAAATACATCTCAATCATACCGTAACAAAGCAAATACAATATATGATACATAAAAATGGAAAACAATACAACATCTAATAAAAATCTCAAGCACATTGCCCCACAATATTCTCCTCTCTCAGAAATTGTAGTGATTACGTCGGCCATTACTCCTGAACTCGCCCCTCACGACCGCAGCACCAACCTGCTGCCTTCTGCCTCTGCCCCACGACCACGCTGCCGTCTGAGTGTTCGAGGCCCTCCTCCACCCGCAGGCATCCTCCTGCGCCTCATCCCTGGTGGCTAGTGGGCTCACTTGACCCGAGTGCCGCTTCCGCCGTCCCGTAAGTTTGTTTTTCAGCTTTTTTCCGCTTTTCTGCGCCTCGGCGCCGGCGCTTTTTGCCCCATTGTGCCCCCCTGATTGCTGTCTCCCCGTTCGTATTTAGTGCCAGTATTGTGTCCATATTGTGTTTTTTCCTGCATTTGTGACTGTTTTTGCCCGATTTCTGTGCCTTTCGCCCCTTGTGCGCTCCTCGACCCCAGCCGCTGCTTCCCTGCGGCCCCGCCCCCCTCGCGCCCCCATTTGCCACTCCCTCCCGCCTCCCGCCTCCCGCCTCCCAGCTGCTCCTCCCTCCCCCCTCCCTTCTTAATGGCTGGCGCTGCGCGTCGCCAGTGAGCGAATTCGGACCTGGTTCAGGTCCTGAACTCGCCCCTCACGACCGCAGCACCAACCTGCTGCCTTCTGCCTCTGCCCCACGACCACGCTGCCGTCTGCGTGTTCGAGGCCCTCCTCCACCCGCAGGCATCCTCCTGCGCCTCATCCCTGGTGGCTAGTGGGCTCACTTGACCCGAGTGCCGCTTCCGCCGTCCCGTAAGTTTGTTTTTCAGCTTTTTTCCGCTTTTCTGCGCCTCGCCGCCGGCGCTTTTTGCCCCATTGTGCCCCCCTGATTGCTGTCTCCCCGTTCGTATTTAGTGCCAGTATTGTGTCCATATTGTGTTTTTTCCTGCATTTGTGACTGTTTTTGCCCGATTTCTGTGCCTTTCGCCCCTTGTGCGCTCCTCGACCCCAGCCGCTGCTTCCCTGCGGCCCCGCCCCCTCGCGCCCCCATTTGCCGCTCCCTCCCGCCTCCCAGCTGCTCCTCCCTCCCCCCTCCCTTCTTAATGGCTGGCGCTGCGCGTCGCCAGTGAGCGAATTCGGACCTGGTTCAGGTCCTGAACTCGCCCCTCACGACCGCAGCACCAACCTGCTGCCTTCTGCCTCTGCCCCACGACCACGCTGCCGTCTGCGTGTTCGAGGCCCTCCTCCACCCGCAGGCATCCTCCTGCGCCTCATCCCTGGTGGCTAGTGGGCTCACTTGACCTGAGTGCCGCTTCCGCCGTCCCGTAAGTTTGTTTTTCAGCTTTTTTCCGCTTTTCTGCGCCTCGCCGCCGGCGCTTTTTGCCCCATTGTGCCCCCCTGATTGCTGTCTCCCCGTTCGTATTTAGTGCCAGTATTGTGTCCATATTGTGTTTTTTCCTGCATTTGTGACTGTTTTTGCCCGATTTCTGTGCCTTTCGCCCCTTGTGCGCTCCTCGACCCCAGCCGCTGCTTCCCTGCGGCCCCGCCCCCCTCGCGCCCCCATTTGCCGCTCCCTCCCGCCTCCCGCCTCCCAGCTGCTCCTCCCTCCCCCCTCCCCCCTCCCCCCTCCCTTCTTAATGGCTGGCGCTGCGCGTCCGCGCAGCGGACGCGCGCAGCGGGCGCGCCAGAGGCAAGCCCGTCTGCGCCCGTCCGTGCCTGTACCGCGCCCAGCGCCACCCCCCCTGGTCCTCGCGCCTCCCGTGCCCACTTCTCGGCCGAAGAGCTCTGCGCCCTCAACCCCGGGCCCTCCACTGAATGCTTCCGGGCATCCCCGAAGCTCACTAAAGGACCTTTCTCCTGTCGCACCTGCAACTTCTCCTGCTCCAGGACGACGAATCCAACTACAAAAACTTTCAACCCCAATCACCTGAACTGCATCCTCATCAACACCCGCTCCTCACGAAAACACGCCATCGAGCTCTGGGACCTGCTCGACACCACTACACCTGACGTGGCCTTCCTGACCGAAACCTGGTGGAACGACTCCTCTGCTCCGGACATCGCCATCGCCATACCGGACGGATACAAAATCACCAGAAGAGACCGGACCAACGGGATCGGCGGCGGAATAGCCATCGTTCACAAAGCCACCCTCAAAATCCACACCCACTCGGACGACACCCTCAAAACAGCCGAACACCTCCATTTCCAGATCCACACGGACCCCAAAACAACCCTCAGAGGAACCCTGATCTACCGCCCTCCAGGACCAAGAGCCCCCTTCAACGACACCATCGCAGACCTCGCAAGCTCCCACGCCCTAGCATCCACTGATTACATCCTCCTGGGAGATCTCAACTACCACCTAGAAAATACTTCCGACGTCAACACTACTTCATTGACCTCCAACCTCCTCAACCTCGGACTCCGCCAACTAGTCAACACTCCCACCCACATCGCCGGACACACCCTGGACCCCCTCTTCACCTCAAGCAACCACATCGCTTTCAGCCACACCTCCGAACTCCACTGGACCGACAACCACTGCGTCCACTTCACCTACAAGAAAATCACAGAACATCACCGCATCCAGCCACCTCCCCACCGCCGCTGGGGCAAAATCACCCAGGACCAACTGGCCAGCACCCTCACCAACAACCCTCCACCCGACGCAACCGACCCGAACACAGCCGCCATCAACCTCCATCAATGGATCCTCGACTGCGCTAACACCCTCGCCCCCCTAAAGAAACACACCGCCATCCAAGGAAAGAAAAAACCAGCCTGGTTCACAGATGACCTTACAACCTCCAAAAGCATCTGCCAGAAGCTCAAAAAGAAATGGATCCAAGATCGCACACCCGACAACCTCGCCACCCTCAAAAACGCCAACCGTGAACACCACCAACGGATCCGCGTCGCCAAGCGCACCCATTTCACCGAACGCATCAACAACAACGCCCACGACTGCAAAGAACTCTTCGGGATCGTGAAGGAACTCTCAAATCCTAAAGCCAACTCCAACGACATCCCGCCCTCCCAGAAACTCTGCGACGACCTCTCCACTTTCTTCCACCAGAAAATCGTTACCATCCACGACAGCTTCAACTCCAGCCCACCGCCAGACCCCACCCCCGGCGTCTCCTCCCACGACTGCCGCCTCACCGCCTGGACCCACGTGGACGATGCAGAAACCATAACAACCATGAACACCATCCACTCAGGCTCCCCTACGGACCCCTGCCCTCATCATGTTTTCAACTCGGCAAACGCCACCATCGCCCCCGAACTCCGCAAGATCATCAACCTCTCCTTCTCCTCCGCCACCTTCCCGGACAGCTGGAAACACGCAGAAATCCAACCCCTTCTCAAGAAACCCAAGGCTGACCCCAACGACCTCAAAAACTTCCGACCGATCTCTCTCCTCCCTTTTCCAGCCAAAGTCATCGAGAAGATCGCCAACTCTCAGCTCACCCACTTCCTCGAAGACAACTCAATCCTGGACCTCTCACAATCCGGATTCAGACGAAACCACAGCACTGAGACTGCTCTCCTCGCCGCCACAGATGACATCAGACTTCAAATGGACAAGGGCGAAACCTCAGCCCTCATCCTCCTCGACCTATCCGCCGCCTTTGACACAGTCTGCCACCGCACCCTACTGACCCGCCTCCAGGAAGCTGGGATCCAAGACAAAGCCCTCCACTGGATCTCATCCTTCCTCTCCGACAGAACTCAGAGAGTCCGCCTCTCCCCGTTCCGCTCCAAAGCCTCCAACCTCATCTGCGGCGTCCCCCAAGGATCCTCCCTCAGCCCTACGTTGTTCAACGTCTACATGGCCCCCCTCGCCAAACTGGCCCGCCAACATCATCTCAACATCATCTCCTACGCCGACGACACCCAGCTCGTCCTCTCCCTGACCAATGACCCGCTCACCGCCAAAACCAACCTCCACGAGGGACTTAAATCCATCGCCAACTGGATGAACATCAGCCGCCTGAAGCTCAACTCCGACAAGACGGAAGTCCTCATCCTCGGGCGCACTCCCTCGGCTTGGAACGACTCTTGGTGGCCCTCCGCCCTTGGTCCCCCGCCCACCCCTGCCAACCACGCAAGAAACCTCGGCTTCATCCTGGACTCCGCCCTCACCATGTCCAAACAGGTCAGCGCCGTCTCCTCCTCCTGCTTCAACACCCTTCGTATGCTCCGCAGAATCTTCAAGTGGATTCCAACAGAAACCAGAAAGACGGTGACCCAGGCCCTCGTCAGCAGCAGACTTGACTACGGCAACGCACTCTACACAGGCATCCCTACCAAAGACATCAAACGACTCCAACGGATCCAAAATGCCTCCGCCCGACTGATCCTCGACATACCCCGCCGATGCCACATCTCCCCACACCTGAGGGAACTCCACTGGCTCCCAGTAGACAAGAGGATCACTTTTAAACTCCTTACCCACGCTCACAAGGCGCTTCACAACACCGGACCCTCCTACCTCAACACCAGACTCAACTTCTACACCCCAACACGCCAACTCCGATCCGCCAACCTCGCCCTAGCCATCGTACCCCGAATCCAGCGCAAGACCTCCGGCGGCAGATCCTTCTCTTTCCTCGCCGCCAAAACCTGGAACTCTCTCCCCACTCCGCTACGCCAGACCCAGGACCTCCTCACATTCAGAAGGCTCCTTAAGACCTGGCTCTTCGACCGCTAAACAGCCTCTCCACCCCCCCCCCCACCTCAGCGCCTCGAAACCCTAACGGGTACATAGCGCGCTTTATAAATACTATGATTGATTGATTGATTATAGTCGTAATCCACTTGACTGCAATGATTGTAGATTCCTATACAAGCAATTGCTGAAAGCCTTTCAATTTCTTCTCAGAGCTTCTTATATTGCGTAGAGTGGCATTAAAAGGTAGACTAAACTCTATGCCCAACCGCGCAAAAATCCAAAAGTGTTGAAGCGTTTCGGCCCGTCAATATGGGCCTCATCAAGACTAATGAAGACAACACTGCCTGATACCAAACTAAAAAGACACATTTAGCCATTAAAAAATCAAAAACAATACGAAGAGTTGAATAACCTGCACCAAGTGCGTGCTGTGTAGCAGCAACGTCATATAATTTCCGGGCCATCCAATTAGTATACAGAAGCACCAAACTCATGCATACGTCAATTGCCTCTGCGGCCACTGAAAAACCACATGGACTTGATGAAGCAGAAAATGAAGGTTTTACATTTATTAACGCGTAAACGTAGTGTGAAATAATCATGTGTGACTTTAACCGAACTAATAAAGATTGTACGGGGACAAAATGTGCCCTCAGAGTAGTTTGCCAACATTTATAAGCGTGCTTTATATAACGTGGTGTATTAGAATTGCACTAATCCGACATAATCGTAAACGTGTGCTATGATTTGCTTGTTTGAAATGTTTTAGCTTAGCATTACTTTAGTGCAGGCTTCGGCCTAGTTGCCTGGTCTCACGGTTTAGATGCTCGTATTTTTCCAATGTGCTATTAAACGTGTATTTCTGCTTGAAGCTGTACTTTTCCACTGAGATCGTTCACATGCTTATCTTAAGGTTTCGTGCCAGCCTGGCATATTTTCTCTTTACTCCAAGGTCGATCTGCAGGTGCGGACAATGGAAGCTCTGAAAGTGAGTTAATTGGCATAAAATGTTGCAACTTGCGTACCCATCTCCAAGGATAATGTATGCTTAAGTAAAAGCTTGAGAACTGTCGTTTTTGATTGGATAATTTGAAGCTAACCTATGAACCCTCCAATGGAAGACCCTACTGGATTTGAACTGTTGTCTATAAAAACCAGGTGCACGAGAAGAAGGTAGCCATTTGCTTTTGCAGCCATTATTGGACATCCCGCCATTTTGTAGACTTTGCAGCTATTATGGCCCACTTTGCTGCGACGCCATTTTGAAAGAGACTTTGATGCTTTCTCTAATCGAGAGAAAGAGACTTTAATGATTCTTGCCCTAGAGACTTTAACTTTGATCCCTTGCATGAAGTAGTAGTTTTACCTTGCCGCCGTGAGGCAATTGCCCCGTCCACCCCTGCCCCTTTGCCCCGTCCCATGCTGATCGAAACGGTACCCATGCTGACCGAAGAACGGTACCTGTGAGACGAAGACTTCCTTGTATGCTGATCGTAATTGGTAAATATGAAAGGAAATTGTAAAATTGCATTGTGTTTCTTTTAGGTAACCAACTGCTGATTTTGATAAGAGCCCTAGTTAGGAGTTTTCTAAATTAATGTTGCTAAATTGTTTTTGCATGAAGTCCCACATGCCGATGCTAATTCGAGGTTAGACGAGGATTCCTTATGTCGCACAATGCAATTTGAGATCTTGTTATGCTGACTAAATGTATGCAATTAGCTCATTACAGATTATCGTATTAGTGATTTGCATTGCTATTATCGAATGCCTTGTTATTCAAATGCTACATAAATTGCACTTGTTTCGACGTTATGGACAGCTATTAATGTTCATATATGTTTATCATTTGGTGTTGAGACACATCTATATTGTGCTAGCTTTGTTAATATAGAGAAATAAAATTCACTAACTTTGAATAAACTGGTGTGGTTATTCCTGACTGAAAGGTCAGGGTTCGCCGAAAATGTATTCTGGATTAATTGTTAAGTGTTATGTCGATCAAGGTATTGCTTATGTTCGTTATTGATTATTGATTTGATGCAATTGATCGATATAGGGTACAGAGAGTCCCACTTAGTCAAAAGATTAATCGGCCTAAAGAGCGTCCAAAGTACCGGTAAATTACTAGTACGTACCGCTCTATCAGTAGATGGTAGCAGAGGACGGTTTCGTCTTTTGGGACCCTGTACTATTAAAGTACATGGTGTTGAATTAACGGTTACGCATTTTGAGACCCCACTCGAGAAGTTGAATTAGATTTTTCTTGGGTAAAACAGATTGACAGAATGATGATGGGCTAGGTCCACCGCGACTTTCCCGGGATCTCGGAGCTTGCGAATGGAGAGAATGGAGGTGTGGAATCGGCGTTGGCGGTACTAGTGATGGTATGAGTGAAGTTAGGGTTTTGCGCTTGCACAGCTTATTGCCGCAGATTGTGTGAGAAGGTTGCGAGGATTTTTTTTCCTTTTTTAGAGGATAGCGGAGGTGCGACTCCGAGTGTAGGAGTAGTGAAGTCGTCGAACTTCATAGAAATAGCGGAGGTGCGACTCCGAGGGTGAGAGTAGGGAAGTCGTCGAACTTCATGTGCGTGTGGCGCTTTGTGCATAAAAAGGTCCACGTGGTTGTTGTTGTTGAGACGGGCCCTGCGAGGTCAAGAGACTCCGGAGTATGTTGTTTTATGTTGTGGTCTGGGCGGTTTAGTAGGTTGATCGGGCGTGGTCAACGAGTCGGTACGTGTGTTAGGGAGTGAAAGAAACTTCGACTTCGGGCTTTGACAAAATTCTAAGTGCACTAGAATAGATCATTGACAAGTTGAGAGTAGGTCTGCGGGTCAGATTTGCTTGCGAACGTGGGGACCGAGAAAGATGGAATAACTGCCGAGGCTAGTGAAAAATCCCTAAGGTCCTGAAGCGATTGTGTTACCCTTCCTGTAGTAAACCGACAGATCTGTTTTATTTTTGGTAGCTCGCGATACACGCCAGAAGTTGTTACGAGAGGAGCTGAGTGAAGGAGGACTAGCCGCGAGGCTTTGTCAGCCGCAGTGTGTGTGAGTGTGACGTCACTAGGAGCCGCGCTGGGATAGGTTGGTTGCAGAGAAGGGTCGCGCACGGATTGGACGCAGTCCGTGGGGCTCGATTGGAAGGGGAAAGGCAAGCGAAGAGTATTCCGGGAATCAAAGTCACCTATTGATTACAAACTTTGTGAAATAAAAGGACAAGAAAATGAAATTCTTTAAGGCATTTAGGAGTGCGATGAAGGGGGAGTCTTACATTAAAGCGAGCGTAGGAGAGGAAACGCCGCCCGAAGGCACACCAGCTTACATTGTAATGGAAGAGAAGGGGGTAGCTCCGTGTCTTTGGCTAAAGCAATGGCACAAACTGACAGAGAAACATGGGAGCGTAGCGTTCCCGATACATGGGACATTCAATATAAGGATTCTAGAGAATTTGAGATTCACGATGTACGACATGAAGGTGCCTCCAAGGCCAGCCCAGTTTGAGGCTCTA
Organism: Pleurodeles waltl; assembly: GCF_031143425.1. Lineage (NCBI taxonomy): Eukaryota > Metazoa > Chordata > Amphibia > Caudata > Salamandridae > Pleurodeles > Pleurodeles waltl. Next base: position 1,217,204,175 of record NC_090444.1, on the reverse strand, counting down.
GCGATTTGGGAACTAATGGCTAGACAGCAACAGCAAAAGAAGTTCGAGACCAGAATGAGAAAGGTAGAAAAGACACTAGCGGACGCTAGGTGGGATAATGCACAGAAGGTGTGGAGGTCAGATGTATTGCAGGGGATAAAATTGTTTCCCGCAATTACTAAGGAAGAAGGGGAGGCAGGTAAGAAAGCTACCTGTAAGGCAGACAGGAAGTGTTCCAAGGATAGAGAGGAAGAGGAAAAGTTGAGAAGAGAAGAGGAGTTAGAGGATGAGGAGTTAATAATGCAATTGCTGAACGACCGTCCACCACCTTATGCGGAGAGTGGACAAGGTCCAAGTACCAGTTCTGCCCCTCCGGCACCGGTACAGAACAGTGAAACTCAGAATTCAGGAGCATCATCGGGATCTAAGGACCCGAGTTTACCGTTCACCCCGCAGATACCGCAGGTTAGGAGAATATACCCAGATGTGCCCATGTTGAAACCAGCAGCAAATTATCAGCCGCAGATGACAGGGTACTACAGCAGTGACAACAGTGCAGGGATGATTCTAGAACAAACCGTAAGGGGAGTACAGAATGGTCACAACCAGACATTGGCACAAGCCGAATCAACCCAGTTTTTGATGCCTCAAAAGCAGATGCAGGGGGGAACAGCACATGCTCAAATGACGGGGAGTCAGATGGGCATGCCGGCAATGATGACCCATGGTGTGGGAATGAACATGCCTCAGAACATGGGAAATGGACAAAACCCAGATGCGATATCACTGCCCATTACTGTAGGTCCACCGGTACCTCTGCACAGTCAGCCTAACTTAGGTATGAGCGGTCAGGGATCAATGCTGCAGGATGGGACGGAAAGAAGGTGCATAGAAAACACTCCAGGGATAACTCCGATAGCGGCTCAGCCAACCGGATCTGGGTCCTTGATGGAGTTTAGTCCCATATGTGCTCATTCAACAATGGTGAGGTCGAGTCCCCCACTGATAATACCTCTAACATCGAACACTGAAAAGTTGCCGCAACCATCAATAGCAGTCGATGTAAATGCTACACTTATGGGGTTGAATGCGCAACAGCTGATACAGTGGTTCAACAGTCTGAATTCCACACAAAGCTCAGCCAGTGGGAAGGGAGAAGATTATATGAATAGGATGAGGCTGAACATTGGAGCACAAGAATTGGTGGAAGGGACTATGGGTGTGAATAGGTTAGAGTCCTACTCGGAAGAAGAACTGAGGTATCTATGTCCCAGGATTACGAAGGAAGTGAACAAGGTACATAAGAGCTTGCAGGAAATAGCCGACAAAAACGGGGTTGACATAGACAAGACAAAACACTTGAGCAGAAGCTACAGGTTGGATTTTGGGACCACAGATTTTGAACATATGAGGTCAGCGGGCATGAAGGCGCACCTTAGAGAACTGCTACAGAGTGCACAAGTGTGGAGGTGCTTAGACAAGTGGGAAAGCAGGTGGGTAAAGAGAAAGGAAAAGAGGAGGGACAGTGCTACAGAGCACAATGAGAAAAGGCCACAGAGTAGCGAGGCAGTAACCATGTTACCAATGAGGGAAACAGCAGGGGGAAAATTAATACATGTACCATGGCACAGAAGCGATATTCAGTCTTTTACGGACGATTTTCCCAAACTGAGAGAGAAGCCGATTGAATGGTATCAACAGACTGATAGGTTTGTGAAGCTTGCAAAATGTCTCTGGGAAGACCTGAACACTCTATTTGAGATTGTGGTTCCAGCAGATTTGTGGGAGGATTGCAAAAGAGCGGTAAGTTGGCCGACAAGTGAACCAGAGAGAGACAGGGAGACGGGTGCACCATCACCTATGGTGATGAGCTTGTACTATAAGGTGATTGAGCATTTGAAGACGAAGGTACCCGCGAAAAATGTGGATTGGCAGAAGATTGATCGAACTGCCCAAGAGGCTAAAGAATCGATTCATAGTTACTATGAGAGGTTGTTAAAGGCGTTCAAGAACTACAGCGGCACGGAAACAATAGAGGCGAAGGACATGCTTCATTTTGTGTTCAGATTTGTGGAAGGGTTGAGACCAGAGATAAGTCAGATGAAAAAGTCGCATTTGATTTGCTGGCAGTCGAAACCGATTGACGAAGTATTGAATTATGCGAAATACTGTAGCGACGAAATTGAGGTGAAACAGAAAAAGCTGAAAGAGAAGGTGATGATGATGCAGCTTAAGGCAGCTCAGACAGGTTTGCAAGGTCTGCAAGGGTTGCAAGGGTTCCAACAACAGGTACCGCAACCGCAGCCGCAGTTGCAGGGAAACATGGCGTTTCAGTCACAGCCTAGAGGCAGAGGCAGAGGAGGTTTTGTGAATAATGGTCCGGATTTGAACACTGTTGTGACTGGTGTGCAGGCAATGAAGAAGGTGATGCCGTGTCACGTGTGCGGAATTGTCGGTCATTGGAAACGCGAGTGCCCGATGGTGGTGCAGGAAGGTGCAGGTGCAGGTGTTGGTCAGCAAAACAATGATGTCAATGCATTTCAGACAATGAGGGGACCGAAAATGAGAGGTCCAAACCCAAATTTTCAGGCCGTAAATCAGTTGCAGGGATTACAACCTATGCAGCCGCAGCAGATGCAGATGCCTCGTATGCAGATGACGCAAATGCAGCCAATGCAACAGCAGTTACCCATGGTACCTAATCAGCAAATGCAAATACCCTTGGCACCAATGAGTCAGCAGCAAGTGATGGTTCCTCCACAGGTCTCGGGTCAGGTAATGAGTTCAAATGGCACCGTACAACAGTTCCCATTACACAGTGAGAGTGGAATAAACAATGTATGGGAGAGTGAAAGTTCAGAAGAAGAAGGAGATTGTGTGCTTGCAGCATCCTTGGAAGTTGATCAAAAGGGTCCGTACGTGGAGGGAAGAGTAATGGGTCATCGTGTCTCATTCTTGGTTGACACGGGAGCCACACGTTCAACAGTTAGGAGCAGTGAAGTACCAAATTTGTCACTCTCCGGGAGTACAGTTCAAGTGGTGGGAGTAGCAAACAGGCACCTGACAAACCCAATAACAGATCCAGTACCAGTCAGCATTGGTAACTATCAAGGGTTACACAAATTTGTGGTATGTGACTCAAGCCCGATAGCATTATTAGGGAGAGACCTATTGTGCAAGTTGGGATGTTCGATTATGTGTTCGAACGAGGGAATAAAAATCCAGACGAGCAGTGATGGGGAAGAAGAGGACAGTGTAGAGGGGGATGAGATGGAAACTGTCGTTGAAGATTACCCTCTGATTTGTCTGTTCCCAATGATAACTGAAGAAGATATCCCAGCTGAATTACGGGAAACAGTCGGAAGGGAAGTGTGGGATATGACAGGGAAAGAGGTGGGATTGATGAAAGGAGTGGAACCAGTGAAAGTGACTGTAAAGCCCAATGCAATCTTTCCCCAGACCCCACAATACCACATGGCACAAGACACTCTCATGAAAGTTGCCCAACTTATTGACGAATTTGTAAAACAGGGGGTACTGAAAGAAGTGTTAAGCAGTCCATGTAATTCACCAATAATGGGACTAATAAAGCCAAGTGGAAAGGTCCGACTTGTGCAGGACTTGAGGAAAATAAATGACATCATAGTCAAATGTTGCCCTGTCGTACCAAATCCAGCTGTGATAATGTTTCAAATTCCTTGCGATGCCGAGTGGTTCTCAGTCATCGACTTGTCACAAGCATTCTTCTCGGTGCCTCTTCATGAGGACAGCCAATTTCTCTTTTGTTTCACATTCTTAGACAGAGTGTACAGTTGGTGTCGAATTCCTCAAGGGTTTTCTGAGTCACCATCAATCTTCAATCAGATTCTAAAGAAAGACTTGGAAGCATTAGAATTGCCGTTCGAGTCAACTCTAGTACAGTACGTTGATTACTTATTGATTGCATCAAAGACAGAAAGTGGCTGCACAGCCGATACCATTGCTCTGTTGAACCATTTGGGAAGGAATGGACATAAGGTGTCTCCTTCCAAATTGCAGTTCTGTCAGTAGAAAGTGAAATACTTGGGTCACCAGATAGAGAAAGGGTCACGGAGAATAATGAAGGAAAGAATAACGAGTGTACTTCAAATGAGTCCACCAAAGACAAGGAGGGAGGTGAGGAAGTTTTTGGGAATGGTGGGCTACTGTCGCCAGTGGATTCCCAACTTCTCGACTCTAGCAAAGCCTTTGCTGAAACTGACCCAGAAGGATGCTTTGGATCAAATTGAGCTGAAAGGAGATGAGATGGATGCTTTTATTGAATTGAAGGAATGCATGTGCAGGGCTCCAGCTTTAGGTATGCCTGATTACACAAAGCCTTTCACATTGTTTTGTCATGAACGTGATGCATGTTCTTTGTCTGTCTTAACTCAAGCCCATGGTGGCGTAAACAGACCAGTAGCATATTTTTCTGCTACTTTGGATCCGGTCGCAGCAGCACTTCCAGGGTGTTTGCGCGCCGTAGCAGCAGTTGGTATCAGCCTCACTCAGAGTGAAGGAATAGTGATGGGACACCCAGTAACAGTCATGGTCCCTCACTCAGTTGAGATACTTTTGACCCGCTCCCGAACGCAGCACATGACTGGAGCAAGACTCACAAGATATGAAACGATAATTCTGGGCTCACCGAATGTGCAGCTGAAAAGGTGCACTACGTTGAATCCAGCAACCTTGCTCCCTGGAGAAAATGCTGAAATTGAGAACGCTGAAGACGTCGAGCATGACTGCCTTCAGGTGACTGAATTTTGCACAAAACCTCGACCTGACATTAAGGATACTAAGCTTGATGAAAACGACCAAATTGTTTTCGTTGATGGTTCATGTCTAAGAGATGGGATGGGAATTTTGAAAGCAGGATATGCTGTATGCACTGTAACAGGTGTCCTGGAAGCGGGATGGCTTCAAGGAGTCTATTCTGCTCAAGTAGCAGAACTTGTAGCCCTCACAAGAGCATGTCAACTGTCTGCATTGATGAAAGTTACCATTTACACTGATAGTCAGTACGGGTTTGGGATTGTGCATGACTTTGGACAACTATGGTCACAGAGAGGGTTCCTGACTTCTTCAGGATCCCCAGTGAAAAACGGGGAGAGAATAAGGGAATTGTTACATGCCATTCAAATGCCAGCTGAAGTTGCAGTGGTAAAGTGTAGTGCTCATACAAAAGGACAAGACTATGTTTCTCTGGGAAATGCATATGCGGATCAGGTTGCAAGATTTTGTGCCCTGAATTGTATATTACTCAGAGATGAATGGAATTCGATAAGTGAACCAGAGCTCGAACCAGCTGAAGCATTTGCCTTGAAGGTCGTAGATACAATAGATGAATTAAAAGCATTACAGAATAATGTCAGGGAGGATGAAAGAGATTCCTGGATTAAATCACAATGTATAAAAAGACCATATGAGTTATGGGTTTCAAATGAGGGAAAATTTGTTTTGCCAAATAGTCTCTTATCACAGCTTGCGCGGTTCTATTATGGGCAAGCTCACCTAGGGAGAGATGCCATGATAAGATTGTTCAAAACTGATTGGTTTAACCCCAGATTTCGTCAAGCTGCAGAAGCAGTTTGCCATCGATGTGTCACTTGCCAGCAGATGAACCCAGGAAAGGGAACGGTTGTGAACGCGAGCCACATTGGCAGAGCCAGTGGACCATTTAGTCGAATGCAGATGGACTTCATCGAGATGCCTGTGCATGGAGGTCTGAAGTATGTGTTGGTGATTGTGTGCATTTTTAGTCACTGGATTGAGGCATACCCCACACGTAGAAATGACAGCCTTACAGTTGCAAAGCTATTGTTGAGAGAGTTAATACCACGTTTCGGATTCCCGATCTCTTTAGAATCAGATAGGGGAAGTCACTTCAATAACGAGGTGATAAAGTTACTTTGCGAAGCGCTGAACATTGAGCAAAAACTGCATTGTAGCTATCGCCCTGAAGCATCAGGACTGGTGGAGCAGATGAATGGTACACTGAAATCAAGAATGGCAAAAATATGTGCATCGACAAATCTGAAATGGCCTGACGCATTGCCCTTGGTGCTAATGTCAATGAGAAACACCCCTGATAGAAAGACTGGATTGTCTCCGCACGAAATTCTCATGGGCAGGGCTATGAGACTTCCTGCAGTTCCCGCAAACGCACTTTTGAATATTACAGATGATATGGTGTTAGACTACTGCAAGGGTCTAGCTGACGTGGTTCGCTCTTTCTCTCACCAGGTGGAAGCGACCACCTTGCCACCGATCCAAGGTCCAGGACACGCACTGAAAGCAGGTGACTGGGTCGTGGTAAAGAAGCACGTGAGAAAGTCGTGTCTGGAACCCCGTTGGAAAGGCCCTTTCCAAGTGATCCTGACGACAACTACCGCTGTGAAGTGTGCGGGGGTTCCCAACTGGATTCACGCCAGTCACACAAAGAAGGTGTTGTGTCCCACAGATGAGGAAGTTGAAGCGCTGAAACTACCAGTGCCTGACAAAACAGTGCTGAGTGCTGAGACAGAGCAAAACCGAACTGAAAGCGAACAGGCAGAAACGGGAGAGAGAGAGATATTCTCTGAGGACGAAGAGACCAACTCGCTTGGGGGAGACCAAGGAGAAAGTTCAGACAGCGACGAAGCAGCTGAAGGTGACAAAGAACCTGAAGCAGCTGAGGGTAGCAAAGAGCCTGAAGCAGCTGAAGGTGACAAAGAACCTGAAGCAGCTGAAAGTGATAAAGAGCCTGACGAAAGTAACGGTGACGAAGGGCTCAAAAAAGGTGAAAAAGCAGGAGAGCCTGATCAGAGGAGGGCTTTCCCAGAAGCAGACGATAGAGAAAAAGAAAAGGAGAACGTGATTGATTCCCCAGAACGAGGGGACAAGGCAGAACAGGACGAAAAAGTTCAAGCCTCCACAGAAAAGATCGCAGGTCCATCAAATGGACACGGTGCAAAGAGGAGACTAAGTATATCACCAATAAAAGAAAGGGCTAAAGAAAGTTTGAACAACGGAGAAAGGCCAAAAGTGAAAGAGAAAAGAAAGGAAGTGACTGTTGTGGAACAATCATCAAGTGAAGGAAAAGATTTGGCCAAAGAGGAAAGTACCAGCGAGGCAGAATCGAAAAGAGAAGCAAAATTGAAAAGAAAAAGGATACCGAACAGAAGGTATTCCGGTCCTGAATGGGCATATGTAGTTCATGACGATTGGACTGACGAATTTGTATCTCTTAGCCTCGAGAACGAAGAAGAAGAGATACCAATAGAAAAGAAAAGTTTTATGGACTCTGTCGATTGAAAGGGTGATAAATGACATTGCTTGTTACAATCTAACGTGATACAACCAGCTGAGACATTGCTAAACCGGATGAGACACTTGCTGAACTGATAAAAGACTGAGTTATTGCCGAATAGAGACTGAGTTATTGCCGAATTGAGACAAATGCTGCTAACCGATAAGTGACTGGCCTCTTGAAGAAGACGGTGTGAACATTGCGCTCGCTCAGCTTTGTAACTGAATTGCTAAATAGTTTCTTTTACAGGTGCTTCCAGCTCTCTGATTCTATACAGATCATGACTGGGTACGCTACACAAAACAGTAGAAAGAAATATTGTAAATATGTGTGTATAGGCTTGGTAACTGCATGTGTACTAATAATAATGGCAATAGTGCTTACGATGCATGGAAAAGGTGAGAATGAGAAAATAGATGCTTCTACTTTTGCTCCTGTTACTGTCACTGAACTAACCGCATTAAAAAGATTAGAATTAGATGAGAGGCTCTTGCATGATAAGAAAGAGCTTTCGTATAATGTTTTCTATCGCTTGCTAACTGAATATGTTGAGACTATGGATGCGAAGGATTGTTATGTGTGTACACAGATACCGACATCAGTAAAGGAAGGGGTGACTTATCACCACATGCCTCTTACATACTGGATTACGTGTAGTATAGTAATGTCTAGGTTTTATGGTCAAACTAACATACAGTATTTTTACTCAAATTATGATGTTACCTTTGCATTTGTTCCTATAATAGCGCAGCTAAGCCAGATTTCTAAAGATTGGGATGCTAAAATAATGAGGGAATTTTTCGAGCCAATGCAACCTTTTGAAACGGCTCACGCTCATAGGGAAAACCTTACCTGCTCGCTCTCTGCAATAGAAATAAGCTTTTTAGATCGCACAGATGATAGAAGAGCACAAATGAATGCGAAATTAGAAAAGGAGCTACATAAGAGGACTTCAGTAGATAATTATGATTTTGCCGCAATAAAGACACAAGGGAAAATAGCTTTAGATGCTTGGCATGTAGGGAAATTTTGTATATATAGGGGTGAATCTTATTATGACAATATTTTTGTAGGAGCGAGTGAGTGTAAACATACGTTTATCTTTAAGGCCAAATGGACATTCATGATGAACGGACTTGACCCTGTCATACCAGGTGTATATTACATTTGTGGGTATAATGCCTATTATCGTCTTCCAAAGGGATGGTGGGGGAGATGTTATTTGGGTATAGTGTTCCCAAAGGTTTATCAACTGGATGACCTATCGATGATTCAAAAGACATCTGGATCCCATCGTATCCAGAAAAGAGAGACCGCAGCTGCTGTGGTAGGAGATATATTTGGAGCCATGATTCCTTCATTGGGAGTTGTGCTGAATTCCATCAAAATAAGAAAATTGTCTACTATTGTGGATAACATGTTGACAAAGTTTTCAGGTGCTATAATCCTGATAGATGCTGAACTTGCAGCGGAAAGAGCTATGACTCTTCAAAATAGGCTTGCTTTAGACATTCTTTTAGCAAAGGATGGCGGCGTTTGCAAAATGCTTGGTGCACGACACTGTTGTACATATATTCCTGACAATAGTGTGAAAATTAAAACTATGCTTGCTAATCTAACAAAAGAGAGTGCAGATTTGAAGGAACTGAAAGAACCAGGAGTGTGGGAGAAGGTTGGAAAAGGACTTGCTTCAGTGGGACATTGGATTGGGGGAATTTGGAATGGAATATTACTAAAAATAATAGAGGGAATTTTAATAGTTATAATTTGCATATTTGGAATTTGGGGAATAAAAAGAGGAATAATAATGATTATGGAAAGAATTAAAAGAAGGAAGGAAGAGAAAATAATGAAGAAAATGGCAGAAGAATACAAAGCGAAAACTAGGGGAACTAAAAGGAAAAGAGAACTGACAGAATTTTAATGGAATAAAATTTGTGGGCATGATTTGGTGTGATGACAAGTAGTCATCAGAGGAGGGATTGATGAAGCAGAAAATGAAGGTTTTACATTTATTAACGCGTAAACGTAGTGTGAAATAATCATGTGTGACTTTAACCGAACTAATAAAGATTGTACGGGGACAAAATGTGCCCTCAGAGTAGTTTGCCAACATTTATAAGCGTGCTTTATATAACGTGGTGTATTAGAATTGCACTAATCCGACATAATCGTAAACGTGTGCTATGATTTGCTTGTTTGAAATGTTTTAGCTTAGCATTACTTTAGTGCAGGCTTCGGCCTAGTTGCCTGGTCTCACGGTTTAGATGCTCGTATTTTTCCAATGTGCTATTAAACGTGTATTTCTGCTTGAAGCTGTACTTTTCCACTGAGATCGTTCACATGCTTATCTTAAGGTTTCGTGCCAGCCTGGCATATTTTCTCTTTACTCCAAGGTCGATCTGCAGGTGCGGACAATGGAAGCTCTGAAAGTGAGTTAATTGGCATAAAATGTTGCAACTTGCGTACCCATCTCCAAGGATAATGTATGCTTAAGTAAAAGCTTGAGAACTGTCGTTTTTGATTGGATAATTTGAAGCTAACCTATGAACCCTCCAATGGAAGACCCTACTGGATTTGAACTGTTGTCTATAAAAACCAGGTGCACGAGAAGAAGGTAGCCATTTGCTTTTGCAGCCATTATTGGACATCCCGCCATTTTGTAGACTTTGCAGCTATTATGGCCCACTTTGCTGCGACGCCATTTTGAAAGAGACTTTGATGCTTTCTCTAATCGAGAGAAAGAGACTTTAATGATTCTTGCCCTAGAGACTTTAACTTTGATCCCTTGCATGAAGTAGTAGTTTTACCTTGCCGCCGTGAGGCAATTGCCCCGTCCACCCCTGCCCCTTTGCCCCGTCCCATGCTGATCGAAACGGTACCCATGCTGACCGAAGAACGGTACCTGTGAGACGAAGACTTCCTTGTATGCTGATCGTAATTGGTAAATATGAAAGGAAATTGTAAAATTGCATTGTGTTTCTTTTAGGTAACCAACTGCTGATTTTGATAAGAGCCCTAGTTAGGAGTTTTCTAAATTAATGTTGCTAAATTGTTTTTGCATGAAGTCCCACATGCCGATGCTAATTCGAGGTTAGACGAGGATTCCTTATGTCGCACGATGCAATTTGAGATCTTGTTATGCTGACTAAATGTATGCAATTAGCTCATTACAGATTATCGTATTAGTGATTTGCATTGCTATTATCGAATGCCTTGTTATTCAAATGCTACATAGATTGCACTTGTTTCGACGTTATGGACAGCTATTAATGTTCATATATGTTTATCATTTGGTGTTGAGACACATCTATATTGTGCTAGCTTTGTTAATATAGGGAAATAAAATTCACTAACTTTGAATAAACTGGTGTGGTTATTCCTGACTGAAAGGTCAGGGTTCGCCGAAAATGTATTCTGGATTAATTGTTAAGTGTTATGTCGATCAAGGTATTGCTTATGTTCGTTATTGATTATTGATTTGATGCAATTGATCGATATAGGGTACAGAGAGTCCCACTTAGTCAAAAGATTCATCGGCCTAAAGAGCGTCCAAAGTACCGGTAAATTACTAGTACGTACCGCTCTATCAGACACTCCACGCATAATTGCCCAATCACATAGCACCGTGATTACAATCCGTGCTTCGAGTGTTTTATAATGTGACCACAGTGGAAGAAACACCGAACCTTTGTACTTTATCTGGTCCCTATTCCTGTTTGTAACAAGGCACTTCTCTTCTGCTGTAGCCCTAAACGCAAGCAATACAAAAATTAGGTTAACTACAGCCATAAAAAAAGGTTTCACACGGCCCACCCAAAGGGTAAACTTGCTTCGTATTGATGCTTTCAAAACGTGTAGCGCCGGAGGTCCGCTCACAGCAACACCCCAGCAGTAAAGATAAGTACAATATCCTTGTTGCGCCTCAGAGCCGTATAGGTAAAGATATCCCACACTTTTCAAGGTTCCTCACTGGGGAGTCACATAACAGCAGGTTCACTAGCAGCGCTTCAAAACCTCCTTGTCCTTTTAACAAAAAGTTCACTCACATTCCTGTGTAAGCGGATGTTACAAACCTAATTAAAAAGCCACCTAACCTCCTTTCTGCTATGTGTGGTCAAACTACTTTCAGTACTGGACCGCCGACCATAGTACTCTCAAAGCTGTGGAGTACTAGACTGCTGGTGTTAAGAGTTGTGCCATTAACACTGTCTCACTTAGCTTCACAGTTATAGGTGAAGAATCCCCTAACAATATAATGCGTACCTGGCACCCAGTGTCTGACTATTGAACTGACATATACAAAATAAAGCAAATAACCATTCAAAGTGCATCACATAAGCATCCTGAAGACTCAGAAAGTTGTACACTAATATGCAAATGATTTATTGAATTCTTAGATGAGCGCCCAGATTTCATCCATGTCATTGAGCGCTTGTCTGGCTGTTCTGTAAAATGTTCCACCAATGGAGTGCCCCTTGTCAAACATTTTATCCTAGATCTGAGCTGGAGAATGCGTGTCTTAACCAATTGGGATGTTTGTCCGATGTATACTTTTTCACAAGGGCACATAATACAATACACAACATTCCTCGTGTTACAATTTGAAAAATCTCTTTGTGAATGTACTCTTCCATTTATCAACATTTCTTTGGAGTCTCGTGTGAACTGGCATGCCAGACATTTAGTACATCTGTTATGGCCTTGTATTGCGGGTAAATGAAGCATTACTCTAAGCCCTTCTACTTGCATCTGTGTGTTAGCTGCTCTCACCCACTGGTCTCGTAAACTCCGGGCTTTTTTAAAAAAGAAGTCGCCCGGCCTCGTTTTCACACTCCTTTCAGAACAGGGTGCTGAAAAAGAAAATGGTAATAAACAAAGTTTATTACCATTTTATTTTTCAGCTCTGGGGCATTTTTGGGGAATTTTTTGAGTGGGGCGACACTCTTCCACTCTCGTGGAAGGGCTGCCCCTGGTGGATCCTGTGCTCACTGTGTCACTAGGGGAAACAGGGGAAACACCCGGAAGAACGAGTCTGGAACTACGAGGTTGAGAAAAACGAAAGCAAAACAACGCTTTTGTTTTCCATGACTTCCTGGTTTTGGTACCTTAACGATGCATGTCTGAACAATGTCCATGCGTGGTTAAGGTACAGAAGAAGGGAGTCGGAGTGGACGCGGTGAAGGAGGAGGTAAGTTGGGCTGGGATTGGGGCAGTTTTTGAGGAGGGGCTCGGGGTGATTAGGATTTGGGGGGCAGGGTTTAGGTTTAAGGGATGGGTTGGGGGGTTGGGGTGTTTAGGTTTTAGGGGAGGGGTGAGGACTCAGGTATTTTTAGTTTTTGGGGTGGGGTGGGGGCTGGGGGTGATTAGGGTTTTGGGGAGAGATGGGGAGTCAGGGTTTAGGTTTAAGGGGTGGGGTGGGGGGCTGGGGTGAAAGCATGCTGGGTCGTGCATGCTGATTGCTAATGCCTTTACCAGGAATGCGTTTACAATGGTAAAATCATTGTAAACGCATTAGTAGTAAAGGAATTAGTGGTTAGAACAAGGTCATTGTTCTGACCTCGTTGTTGAGCCACGGGTGGTTTAGGCACCCGTGGTTCCGAGATATAACCTTCAGAATTAACCTTGTCTGGCAGATCGGATTGGACTGCTACTGTTGTAGTAGAGTCAAGGCTGATTTGCATATGGCTAGGATCAAAATGAGGTGACATGATGAACAAAATAAAAGTGGGTTGGAATACTACCCAAGTGAATTCGAGTTATTAGATGTATTAAAAGCATTCCTCACGTTGTTGCAAATCAGGAAGGATCTGGCCTAGCAGTTTGGGCTGGGATGTCCATTTTTTAAAAATGTTTGTTGATTCAGAATGCTTAAGTTGGAGGGAGTGTACAGATTCAAGTGGTAAATAATGACAAGTACACTTGAACAAACAATGCATTAATTTTTCCTATAAACAGCACAGCAAATCATTATATTTGGGAATAAAGGGGTTGAGTGCACACATCCGACCAACATCCATTCAGGTCCGGGAAGGACCAGAATATGTGATACTGGCTACAATTACTAGCATCACTGTTCCAGTAGTGATAGTGGGCCAGCAACTTAGCCCATTAAACACACTGAGCACTCTTTTGTAGTGGATAAGTAGTGTTACCCAAGTGTTAGAAATGTTATTTCTGGTAGAGGTATGCACCCTGTCCAAGCAGGAAACAGAATTCTTGTCAGGTTAAGTCAGATACACACCATAAATTAACCTGTGCTCACCCTCTGATAGCTTGACACAGATCAAGCTAGCTTAACTTAAGAGGCGATGCGTAAAGTACCTGTGCAGCAGTTCAAACAGTAAAACAGTAAAACAGTAAAAACAGCACACAAAACTATACCACAACAAGTTACAAACATAGATCTTCATTTAATTAATGAAACAAGACCAAAGCCACAAATATCCAATTAGTAGAACTGAATTTTTAAACATTAAGCTTAGTTGTAGTGCTTAACAGCACAAAGTGCCAACCGGGGCTATGTGGTTGTGCTAGACCAGGTCAAATCCAAAAGTTCAGTCTGACAGCGATGGAGCCAGGGTCAGATACTCAGTTATGCCTTTGAAGTGAGGGTGATTTCAAAGAAGGGTCATTGAAATGCACAGAGGTCCTTTCTTGCTGCCTTGGCTCCAGGCAGACATGGGCATGTAGACCTTGGTGCTGAAGGAGGACACTGCCTATCCAGATTTATGTGTCAGTTCCTCCTAGGCATCCTGCCATCAGAATGTTGAGGGCCCATCAGTCACACCTAAACTTCCTCTGTGTGTGGCGGTCTGGAGAGAAGGCACAAAATACAGCTGTCACCTAACTCAGATGTGTATTGGAGCCAGGCTGCAGGCACACAGGTCTAAGAAAAGGAAATGCCAACTTTCTACAAATGGCATTTTCAAAATTGTAACAATAAATCCGACTTTTCTACTGAAGAGAATTTTTATTATAATTCCATAATTACTAAACATGACTTATCTACTCCTTCGCAATTAGGAATTACGGCTTAATAAGTGTAATATGGAATCCCTAATGATGAGATTGGCCTCACAGTAGTGAGCAATTCATTTTTGAGTTTTTCACTACCAGGACATGTAAAACTTAAAAATATATGTCCTGCCTTCTAAGTACATAGCACCCTGTCCTATGGGCTACCTAGGACCTACCTTGGAGGTGACTTATAAGTAATTAAACGGCCAAGAGTTTTTAAATTCCAAGTCAACATTGCAGTGTAACTGCACATACAGGCTCTGCAATTGCAGGTCTGAGACATGTTTAAGGGTTTCTTGAGTGGGTTGCAAATGCAGTGCTCAGACCCACTAGTAGCATCTAATTTACACACCATGGGCACATGTAGTGCACTTTGCTAGACAGTAAATTAAATATGTCAATTAGGTATATACCAATCAAACCATGTTTTAGGGGGAGAGCACAAGTACTTTAGCACTGGTTAGCAGTGGCAAACTGTGCAGAGTTCTAAGGTCAATGAAAACAAATTCAGCAAAAAGTGGAGGGAAAAGTCCAAAGGTTTGTGGTTGATCCTGCAGAGAGGACCATTTCCAGCATCAGTTCTCTAGGAAATAGTTCTTGTTGGTGAATCTCTGCCATGTTAACCTGTTCACACTAAGGTAGGGACACACGTGTAAGTCTTTGATGAATACCCCGTATAGAGCATAGACCATTCTTATGATCTTCCCAAATCCTGGTGGTATTGCAGAACCAGGGAGGTGGAGAGATTCCCAGATGATGCCCTGGTAGTTGCTTGTAGACAATGAAGCAGCTGGTGGTGCCACCATTGCTTCACCTTCTGGAATTCAAATCTGAATTGCAGATCTGAGAAGTATTTGAGAGTCCCATGACTACACACCTGATTCACACTTTTGCCTCCTCTTCCAGACCAAGAGAGCAAGAAGCATTCTTGCCGCCAAGACTTATGGCCTTGCTGTACCAGAGAGGTGCTCTGTGGTGTAAGAACGGGGTGCGCCTTTGAGATTATGGCCCTCCTTTGGAACTGTCACTTTTGTATGAAGAATTAGGTTCCTATTTCCTTCTTAGGAAGGAAGAAGGAGCAAGGTACAGTAGTAGATTCATACAGCCAAGATTTGTCTCTCTAGCTGTACCCACCAGTGTCTCATTTGGTTTTCATAGATACAAAGACAGCTGTGACAGGTAGAAGGACAGACTATAAAGTCTCATATGAAGTACCTTCAGTCGTAGTATCTAGCCAGAGCCGGGGCACTCATTGTCTGCATTTGCATCCACTCCAGATGTAGGATTTGATGTAAGTAACAATGTCAGTCAGGAAATGCTTGTGTGTCTGTAGGGGTAGCATGCCAAAAATATAATTGAACCACAAGCCACTGCTATTTTTACAGTCCGGTCTTTCTCCAAAAGAGCTAGGTTCAACTGTGATCACTTTAGAAACTCCTGCTTGTTGTAAGCTTTAAGGGAAGGTTATTCCTCACCATGTGTGAAAGTCCTCTGTTAATCTGGACTTCTAGGATCCTAAGCCCTTCCGGAACCCTCCACATATTGTAACCATGTATGTTGGCATTGGTCGTGGTTATGGATATGAGAATTACCTCACATTTTCATCCAGTTCATCTCGTATCTGTGAGTGTGATTTGTCCCTGTCTATTCCCTTTTTGCAGGGCCTCCACCACCTGGTGCAAGCCCGCACAGTCTGATTCTCATCATGTTGCACCCCAGTCACTGATGTCTGGTCTGGTATCCCAGTAGTTTTCATAATGGGAGGCTATCGGCATGAAAGGAGGATGCTGCGAAACTTGGAGTTGGAATGTCAATCGTGGGCTCCTTTATGGTGCCCAGGAAAATTTCTAAGTCATCTGGGTGCGAGAAGTCTTTTGTCTTGCCATCTAAAGTCACCAGTAAGCATGCAGGATCATGGAGTCCATACTGGTGGTTCTTGTGTTTCAGTCTATGTAGAGCAAGGAACCTTTTCTGTTTGGTATTCGTGCTTTCAGAGCACTCTGTTGAGGAAATCATAAGAGACCATTGAGGTGTAACGGTCCAGTCTCTCTTTGTGCTGCCAGCAGGATAGTCCAGATGTGTTGATGATGATTGCGCATGCTACAATCAGGCGTAATGTGTGTTTGAGTGTGCCACTATGTTGGATCAGACCCAGTCGGCTAACTGGAACTCTAACAGTTTGCGTAGCTGAAGGCTGAGTAGTTTCAGAAGCACTAATGAGACGTAGCCATGCATACTTTTGTGCTCAATTCATTCTGGGACTCCATAGATGTCAAAATTGCCTCTTCTCTTGCTGTCTTCTAGGTCAGTGGCTTTATGTAACTCTGTTTCTCATCCCCAGTCCAGTAGATGCTCATATTTCGTGTCTACCTCATCCAGTCATTCGTCCACCTTATCCAGGTGAGTGTGAATAGTGGATTCCTCCTGTCTCATAGACTTCACTTCAGATGTGAAGTCAGACATTTTGGTGTCCATAGTGGTGAGGGTAGCCCCTAACAGCTGGTATTTATTTAAGAAGTATCCACATGGTGTGGTCCAGTAATGCTATTCAGTAGCTGTTCTAGGTTGCAGTTTATTAAGGCTGGCCATCTCAGAGAACAGAAGTTGGTGAGCATTGCAGCATGCAACCCTGTGGTGGGTGCATTAACTTTAGTGTCTAGGGTAAGGTTCTCTGTGGGCTCACCAAGGTGAAGCCTGTTTTAAGATCTGTGCAGAATATGGGAGACACCCATAAGAGAAGACTATGGCCCTCATTACGACCCTGTCATAAGACCGCCAGGGTCGTGGTGGCGGTCGGACTGCCACCAATGCCGTGGTCTAACTGCCACATTACGACCACAAGCTCTGCCTATTTTTCTCCACAGGAGGGTCTGGCGGTGCTGGCAGTCCTAATCCGCCAGGGCAGCGCTGCAAGCAGCGCCACCCTTGGGTTTATGACCCTCCTCTCTGCTAGCAGTTACATGGCGGGAACCCTCCCATATAAAGGTTAGTGGAGATGGGGTGGAGGGTGACCCGGAGGGGCCCTGCACTGTCCATGCACTTGCAGACAGTGAAGTTTGCAACTGGTGCATCCTACCACTGCAGCACTGCCGCCGGCTCTATTACGAGCCGGCGACAATTCTATAGTCCGTTTCTCGGTGGGCCAACGAGCAGAAACTCTGTTTCTGCCCACTGACCCAGTCAGCACAGTCACAGGCAGGGGCAGCACTTCTCCTCAGCTCTTTTCCTTTAGCAGAGGTTCCTCTTGAATCTAGAAGTGATGTGATTTGCATGGGTTTTGGGTCCAATACTTATACCCCATTCTGCTTTGAAGTATGCACACTTCAAAGGAACGTTTCTGTTGTTCACAAGTTCCTGCCTTGCCCAGGCCAGGCCCCAGACACACACCAGGGGGTTTGGAGACTGCATTGCGAGAGAGCTGACACAGCTCATTCAAGCGTAAGTGACCACTCCTCCCTCCACTCTAGCATAGATGGCTCATCAGGATATGTGCCGGCTACACCCCAGCTCCCTTTGTCTCACTGTCTAGAGGGGATTTACAAACAGCCCAACTGTCAAACTGACCCAGAAAGGAAATCCACAAAAAGGCAGTCACTGAATGGTTTAAGCAAGAAAATGCCTACTTTCTAAAAGTGGCATTTTCAAACCAACAATCTAAAAACCACCTTCACTAACAGATGTATTTTTAAATTGTGAGTTCAGAGACCCCAAACTCCATATTTCCATCTGCTCCCAAAATGTGGAGATTTAAATAATATTTAAAGGCAGCCCCATGTTAACCTATGAGAGAGATAGGCCTTGCAAAGGTGAAGACTGAATTTAGCAGTATTTCACTGTTAGGACATGTAAGACTCTTCAGTACATGTCACACCTTTAACATACACTGCACAGTGCCCCTGGGGCTACCTATGACCTACCTTAGGGGTACCTTACATGTATAAAAAGGGAAGGTTTAGGTCTGGCAAGTAGATACACTTGCCCAGTCGAATTGGCAGTTTAAAACTGCACACACAGACACTGCAGTGGCAGGTCTGAGCTTGTTTACAGGGCTACTGATGTGGGTGGGACAACCAATGATGCAGGCCCACTAGCAGCATTTGATTTATAGGCCCTGGTCACCTCTAATGCACTTTACTAGGGACTTGCTAGTAAATCAAATATGCCAGTCATGGATTAGCCAATTACACATACATTTTACATACGAGCACTTGCATTTTAGCACTGGTTAGCAGTGGTAAAGTGCCCAGAGTATCAAAAACAGCAAAAACAGAGTCCAACAAACATCAACAACCTGGGAAGCAGAAGCAAAAAGTTAGGGGAGCCCACGCCAAGGATGCTAAGTCTAACAATCAGGATAGCTTTTCTGCTTGTTGCCCTGCTGACCAGCTGACCAGCTGACCCCTGGGCTTGGGCTTCTCTGGCATTGCTGGACTGACTGTAGATATCACCCATGTCTCCCTGTGGGATGCTGGTCTCTCTTTTCGCGGCTGCCCATCCTTGTGGCCCCCTCGTGAGTGCCTCCTGGGAGCCCAGTACATGAAGGGTGCTGCTTTCCTGTTCCCAGGAAGCACCTACAACCAGATCGTGGTGGGCGATTTATCCCCTGATAGAAGCGCGGCCTAAGAACTATATTATCCTGTCACAGAGCACGTCAGGAGGTGCTCCGCAACTTTATTGCCTTCGTGACCTGGCACTCTAAAATCCTCAAGCACGTTGAAAACACGCTGTGTTGCGTGCAAGGAGCATCCTGGGGGCACCAGCCGGCTTCCACTTTGAGCCTGTTCTAACTACTGTGACCCGGGGAGAAGCCACAATCAACTTCTGATTGGGCAGGGTAGGAGAGCGTGCCAGCCCGAGGATGCGAGCGGTTGAGTGAAGCACCAGGTGCCGTCCCAGGAGGAGCTTGGCTTGCTAGAGGGAGGTGGGTGACTTCTTCTTCCTGTGGCAGCCCGAGGACGCGGTCGGCTGCAGGCAATGTGAGTATCCTCAAACGGGGATCCCAAAGGCAAAATCCCCCACGGAGGTGAAGAACCAGGCCCCGGAATGCCCCTTGAAGTGGGGATGAACAACCAGTTGTGGAAAACACGTAGCCTCCTCAAGTATAAGGAGCAGGGCGCGCCCCTGACACAGGCCAGATCATGGAGGCCCCTGTTCCACCACAAGTTGTCCCAGTAAAATTTATTCACTGGATCCCTGACCCTAGGAGCACGTGGGCTCATGCCTGACCATTATGGGGCTACAGGTTACTGTCTCTCATCTGATAATGGTGAAAAGGCATTTACATTGATGTCCTGGCATTTAATTTGTGTAATGTATTTTCTAGGATGGGTGTACTACTGATAACGTGGTTACTGTGACCCTACCTTTAGGGTGATATGTTTGATGACTTGCCATGGTTTCCAATGTTCCTTTTATGGGCATCTATGGTAACTATGACCTGGGCATTTCTTTAATAATGTTTTTCTTGACTACTGCCTATGTTGCAGTTCTGCCTGCCTTAGGTGCAAACCCTAGCCCACCAGAAACCTAATTTCTAACACCTGCCATAAGCCCTTTGTGCCTGCAGCCTGTTGTGGGTCACATAGCTGGATCTAGTTGACAGTTAGGCTTTGTGAAGTCCTCCCAGACAAACCCACATTAATGGGATTTGCTGATCCTCAATGGGCCAGCAACTGGCAGGATGGGGGGACAGAGCACAGCCCCACTTGCACCTGAATAGACTGTGTCCTGTCTCCTCACAATAGGCCTAACAACACTACATTGACACAGCAGTCAGCTTAGAGCCAGGGCAGGGGATTCAGGAAGCTCCAAAAATATCAAAGAACCTTTCCAGAAACATGTCCCACCTTCTAGGAGCAGGGCACTAGGGTATAAAAAGAGGGCCTTCAGACCCACTCTTCATTTAACTACGGTACCTACAGAAGGACTCTCAGAGGACCGCCTGCTGCTAAGACCTGCCGTGCACTCTCCCAGGTTGCTGCTGTACCTAAAAGTACTGATTTGCTGCCTGGATCCTGCCTGGAGCCTAGCTTGAACCCTCAGAGCCCAGAGCCCTGCATCTACACCTGCACCCAGGACTACCAGGAGTGACCCCAAGGACTAGATTGCTGGCTTCCTGTTCAGAGCCACATGGATATAACAGGTTCCCAGCATCTTGAACCCACAAATAAACCCAGCCTGAGTGTCTCCTGAACCCCCAAGAGGTCTCCATCTACTCTTGGACCCTTGGTTGTGGTGCTAATGATGTCTAGATGGTCATTTTCCAAAACTGGGGACAGAATCTAGCCAAAAAGTGCTTTGAGAACCAGGAGGAGACTGGGACCAACTTGCTTACCATTCCACCCATTCCAGCCACTCCAGGACCATTGGTTGTGGTGCTAATGATGCCTACATGGTCATTTTCCAAAACTGGCCACAAAATTTGGCCAAAAGTGGTCTGAGAACCAGGCAGAGACTGGGACTGACTTGCTCACCATTCCACATGAGGGGCATCACCGGTTCGATCAACTTTGTGGCTTCGCCCATTACATTCTTTTCTGTAGCAGCAAAACTATTTCAGCGGTTCTTCTTCGAAGGGGTATCCGACCACGTGGAATTGTCTACGGCCACAGCCTTCTGCTTCGTGCCACTGGAGATTTTCCACTTCCATTTTGTCAACTAAGTCCAAATATTTTCGCTGATGCTTCGCTCCACATCCATCAAAACGGCAAAGCTATCTTCTCTGGCACTCCTGAAGCAATTGCCTCGCTGAATTTCTACCTTTTTATCTCCAACAGTTTTCTCTCAAAATCTTTCTAAGATTGAAGAAAAGTGCTGACTGGGCCCAATCCACTTCTTGTATCAGAACAATGCTCCATGGTGGTCAGCCTTCACTTTCAACTTTGACCTGGTTGCACGCAATCAGAAATCTGTGGTTGGTGCTTTTGTCTTTTAAGAGCTATTTTGAACCCTAACCTTCAAAAAGTCATACCTCCTGTTCCACTAAATAGATTTTTGTCATTTTGGTTTAAAATAATATATTAAAATGTACTCCTTTTTTCTAAATTGGCTTGGGAATTTCATTGTGTTGTCTTTTCACTCTATTACTGTTTCTGTGCTGCATAAATATTTTACACATTGCCTCTAAGTTAACCCTGACTGCTAATCAAGGTTTAGCACAGGTTAGTTTAGTGAGTTTTTGTGGTTCACCCTGCAAGGGACTGTGGCTGTTGCTTGACCAGTGCTCACACCACAATCAACCAATAACCCAATTTCTCACAAATTTGAATAGTTATTTTGGTTTTTTCTATTACTGTTACATATAATGGTGCTTTTGTTGGGACTGATCACTGTTGTGAGTGTAATAATGTTGTTAGTGATAAACATCATTGGCTACAATTAAGTCTTTATTGTCTTTTACTTTTAGTTACAGACTTAAAAAAGCAATGGGTATCATAGAACATGTGTTGACTGTTTTTATGTTTATTGCATGCTTTATGTACAATGTTGTTTATTTCCTAATCAAATTAATACATTTCATGGGTACTCAAAGGATAATGATCAATGTGATTCAAATATCTATTGCATGATGATGATGATGATAAGAAAAACATTGGTTTGGTAATGGTACACTCAGAATAATTATGAATGTTATTCACATTTTTATTACATGCTGATGATTATAAAAACACTGGTTTGCTATTAATGAGATTGATATGCTGTAACCAATAAAATTAATTTTGAGAATAAGGAATTGCATTCTTGGCTGGTGTTAGTGCCTCTTGCAGGATTTTTATAACTATACTTAATTGCGTCGGCTCTAGCTTTCCAGGTCAGAGAGGCACTATGTTTTCCCCACATTTATGGTGCTGGATGTTAGTTGTTCCTCGCTGTTTTCATACATTGTTCTTAATTTTCATCCTATGTTCTAGTCGAGTTTTACGAAGATTTTTCTTAAATACTTTTGTGTGCTGGTGGAGTGTGTTTAGATGCAATGGCCTCTATATTTTTTATTCTTGTAACTAGCTGCAATATTTCCATGCACTAGTCTATGGCATGTCATCTGGAGGCCTTAAAGAATATTCACCTCATGTATGCCTTGTATGTGTCCCATACAATCTCAAGGGAAGAAGAACTCATGTTGAACTCAAAATTCTTGAAATCTACTCTTCATTTCCTCAGCAATATCTGTGACTGAAAATACCTGGCGGTCCATTGTGCATATAGTATATACCTCTTGGATGTTAATTGTGAATTTGGGTCTCACTGCTGCTTGGTCAAAAATTTGAATTGTTGAGTGTGTGACCATTGCTATATACCTCCAAAGATGTATGTCAACCAGAGAGTCACGCCCAAATAGTGCTTATGAGAGTGTCATGTGTACCCTTGTTGCTGCCACATACATTCTCTCCAGGCATTTTGCACTCCCATGTTCTCTATCACGTACATTATGTACCTTTGGGTTATTGAGGTGTTAATTGTGGAGCGGCATGTGGATCTGTCTAATTTGTCATTTGGAAGGGTATTGAAGACCTCCCTGCCCTGCGACATACGAGCATCATTTCCTGAAATTCTATCAGATTTGTTTATGAATAATTATTTATTGAGAAATGTTTTCTAAATATTATTATAAATGTACAATCAGTATTTCAGAAAAAAGTAATTATATACATACTTCTA
Source organism: Pleurodeles waltl (assembly GCF_031143425.1). NCBI lineage: Eukaryota > Metazoa > Chordata > Amphibia > Caudata > Salamandridae > Pleurodeles > Pleurodeles waltl. Next base: position 1,217,181,209 of record NC_090444.1, on the reverse strand, counting down.
CAACTAATGTTGCTTAAAAGGCTCAGGGGCATATTTATACTATGTTTGCGCTGAATTAGTGTAATGTTTTACTCTAATTCAGCGCAAACTCAACGTCATATTTATATTTTGATGCTAGACCTGTCTAGCGTCAAAACATTGGTGTTAACCTCATTTTTCAGTTGTGTGAAAGATCCTTGCATCAATGAGATGCAAGGTAGGCGTTCCCATCCAAAAAATAACCCTAACCCCCTAGCACCATATTTAGCCACGGGTGGGAGGCAGACCCAAAAAATTATATTTACTCTGATTTGCGTCAAAATTTAACACCTGGGTTAGGGCAGGCATTAAAATGAGGCAAACTCATCACTACGTAAGGAGAACACACAGAAGCAACATTACCAACCCACAGAAGAAAATGGAGTTGATACTGATACAGCTTGCAAGGTGATGCAGAGGACAGCAACCACTACAGCAATCACCACCACCACAACGCAGCCCGCAAAGTCAATGGAGAAGGCAGGAGAGAGTCTTCAGAAACAGGACAACCCTCCTTGGCTTCAGGGACCAGGACATCATTAGACCTACAGACTGAACCGGCAAACCATACTAACCTGATGTACCACAATGAGCCACAAATCAAAGCTAGCCTACAGACTTCACACAACATACCACCTGTGACAAAGCTGCTAGCTGTCCTGCACATGCTGGCTGGTGGCTCATTCCAAAAAATGGGTGCCCTGATTGCTGGTGTCTCACAGCCATCATTCTCAGCATTCCTGCCAAAGGTGTTAGATGCTATAATCTCCCTGACACCCCGCCACATCAGCTTCCTCAACACCCAGCGAAAGCAGCAGACAGAACAGGGGGTCTACCAAATCCATGGCTTCCCGCATGTGCTCAGTGCAATTGACTGCAGCCATGTCCGGCTCATACCACCTGCAGCAACCGAGCACTCACACCAGAATCGCAAGCACACGCGTTCCATTAATGGAACACCGGGGACTATTCATGAACATTTTGGCAAAGTATCCTGAGAGTGTCAATGATGCCTTCATGTTCCAGCACAGCAGGATCAATTAACAATTCCAGGATGGACAATATGGAAATGGCCTACTTGTGGGTAAGTAAACAAACCTAGCAATATACACACACAACACAACAACCCTATAGAACACACAAGACATACACCACTATATTAACACACTGCCAGGGTAACACAGATGTGCAGGTAACAACACATATGCACCATGCTGGAGTACCGAACAATCAGTGCACACCAAAAACACGTAGACCCACATCTACATAACACACACTACTCAACAGGCACACCACGTGAAGGACAGGTGCAGGCATGTATCCTTTGCTAACAGAAGAACTACACAGACCACTACAAGTGCCCACAGGTTGCCTACCACATACCCTTCTCACACAGTACACCATACAAAGAATGACACAGCCATGTCAATGGCATACACCATGCCCATGTAATGTAAGATCCATATAGGCACAGATCCCTCAAATCATGCCGTGCAAATCACTGCCAGAACAAACATCAAATATCAGACAACTGCTGCCTATACCAACCACATCTCATCCACACATACCTGACTTAACTGTAGTGTGCAGAGTCACACATAGGAATACAAGATCAATGCCCATCACATACCATGTGCCAGATGTGTGATAAGTGGTACCACACCTACTGTAGTGCGACCTCACATGCACAACTTATTAACCCACAACGCCATCATGTCTGTGCCAGATACAATAAATGGCCCACCATGGGGCTAAGGTGCTGTCAGACAGTGCAGATCGTGGATGCCATAGTGGGATCCTGTAGGAGAATACAGGACATCACTGACCCCACATGCACTGTGCCAAGGGACACATTTGTTAAGTAGCTGAGCTCCATCCCATAGCCTGCACTGTGCATGTGTTGACAGTGTAAATGCTGAATCATGTGTTTGAAGATAGGAGAGACACTGGTAGTTATGTTGATCATCCTGTAACAATTTAATACACACCCTTGGACACCTCATAGCTGCCACAAACATTAGCTGCCACTCTGGATCACCAAGGGACCTATCTAAAAGCCCACAGTGCCATTGTCATGGCCTGTACTATATGTACAACTTGTCAGATGACCATTTTTTAATGACTTGAGGCCACATTGTAAATCGCCCACCCTCCCATGCAGTATGTAGCATGGAAGGGGTGTGCAATGTATGTTGCTGCAGGTCTCTCACCACAAGATACACAACATTATGATGCTGACTCAGATGTAGGTGTCACCTAGAACCTGAGGCAGTGCCAACAATAAACATCACCCCAGGGGTGCTGTTTGCAGGTTGCAATAAGGAAGTAGATTGTGCTTTGAACTCAGATGATTGTGCCACCAATGCATGCTGCATACAGCTGCATCCACAGAGAGCCAATTGGCTATAAAAACAGCGTATATATAGGGAGTTGTCCCTTCCTGCACTGATACATCCAACTCCACAGGGCAGCTAGCCACGTACCCTGGTGGAAGGTAGGTAGTGTAGGTGCACTGCTGCATATGAGCAACTGGCGCAAGGGACAACAAAGGGTTGCCTAGTAACATGTCCCACATTGGGCATTCTTACATAGTCTAATTGTTGCAGGACAGTGCTGCCACTTTTAGAGACATGTTGTGCATTGTCACTTGCCCATTTTAATGGCCTTAAGTGTTTCACATCATCTGCAATGAAATTGTCAAAATGGATGGGATGTCCAAGCTCTGTAGTGCTAGCATGTTGCCACCACATTGGAACAGCACAACATAGCTGTTGGGATACACCGCAGACTGCAGATAGTTGACAACTTCTTTACTTAAAAATCACTTAACTCACCTTGTACATTTTGTCAATAAACACTTCACCTATTCACACAATCCGGCTTTGGTCTCTTCAGTCTCCAGACCGTATACCTCAGGATTGTGAGTCTTATCTCAGAGAGCATGTTTCAAACACTAATCTGAAAAATACTGTTGATACATCACGTGTGATACGTAAGATTGCACTGCTACCATCACACACATCAAAAATAGCCTCACCACTTGAATGTGACAACTGAAGGACACAATCTATGGACCACAACATATGAATTACATCCACGTTGGCAACTTGTACAACAATAGCTCTTCACACACATCTACAACATGTCCAAATAGGAGGTAAACAAGGGCCCGCACATGAGGCATTGGATGTCAAAATTTGGTAAGACAGTAATGTTTGAACAGAACACTGTCACAACTCAGTGTGAGAATTCCAATGGCTGCATTGAGCATGTGAGACAATGGGGGTAATCATTGGTAACAATGGTCATCATGATTAGCCCAGGTATGACAAGCCAAATAATTATTTGGGCCTATGCAGCACATCCATGGTAATCAGTCCCACCATTGCCATGGGGTCCAATCCTGACACAGGGTACAAATTACCTCACACATTGCATGGCCACGTTTGTGAAATGCATATCAGATTGGATGAGAACATATGCAGCTAGGGCTGGAGGTCCACCACACAAAAACAACAACCACTGCTAAGTGCAATGAGTTTAATTAAACATTTGTGGACAAAACATTATATGGGTGGAATGTAGGCAGAGTGTGTCAATCACAGTATGTAACAAATATGTACACGTCAGACATATGTGTAGTGTAGGAAAGTACCATCTTTCTTGATATGTTATCCCGGTTTTTACCTGTATGTCAGTATGTTTTTGCCTGTCTCACTGGGATCCTGCTGGTCAGGACCCCAGTGCTCATAGTTTATGGCCTAATGTGTGTGTCTGTATAGTGCTTGACTGTGTCACTGAGGCTCAGCTAATCAGAACCTCAGTGCTTAGTGACCTCATTTACTAATTTCAGTTGGCACACTGGACCCTTTCATAAGTCCCTAGTATATGGTACCTAGGTACCCAGGGCATTGGGGTTCCAGGAGAGCCATATGGGCTGCAGCATTTCTTTTGCCACTCAGAGGGAGCTCAGACAAACCCTTGCACAGGTCTGCCATTGCAGCCTGCGTGAAATAACACACATGTTATTTCACAACCATTTTCACTGCACTTAAGTAACTTATAAGTCACCTATACGTCTAACCTCCACTTGCTGAAGGTTAGGTGCAAAGTTACTAAGTGTTAGGGCACTCCTGCACTAGCAAAGAGGCCCCCACATAATTCAGGGCCATTTCCTGGGACTTTGTGAGTGCGGAGGCGCCATTACACGTGTGCTCTACATATAGGTGAATACCTATATGTAGCTTCACAATGGTAACTCTGAATATGGCCATGTATCATGTCTAAGATCATGGATTTGTCTCTCCATTCCAAATCTGGTATTGGGGAGCCAATTCCATGCATCCTGGGGTCTCCACCATGGAACCCCAGTACTGCCAAACCAGCTCTCTAAGGCTTGCACTGCAGCTACAGCTGCTGCCACCTCACAGACAGGGTTCTGCCCTCATGCGGTCTGAGCAGCTCAGTCCCAGGAAGGCAGAACAAAGCATTTCCTCTGAGAGCAGGGAGTTACACCCTCTCCCTTTGGAAATACGTGTAATAGGCTGGAAGGGGTAGCTTCCCCCAGCCTCTGGAAATACTTTGAAAGGCACAGATGGTGCCCTTCTTCCATAAGCCAGTCTACACCAGTTCAGAGACCCCTTGTCCCCTGCTCTGGCGCAAAACTGGACAAAGGAAAGGGGAGTGACCACTCCCCTGTCCATCACCACCCTAGGTATGGTGCCCAGAGCTCCTCTAGTGTGTCCCAGACTTCAGCCACCTTGGTTTGCAAGGTGTGGGGGCACTCTGGAGGGCTCTGAGTGGCCAGTGCCAGCAGGTGACATCAGATTCCCCTCCTAATAGGTCCATACCTGATAAGGTAGCCAATCCCCCTCTCATGGATATTTAGGGTCTCTCCTGTGAATCCTCTGCAACTACTACTTCATCCTCTGACCTCGGATCAACCGCAGCCTGCTCAGGGAACCGCTGTAACAGCAACAAAGTATCCACAAGGGATACTTTTTTTTTGCAACTTCAGCTCTGGCCAGCAACTGCAACAGTTTTAACAGTATGCATGCTTTGGGGACTACCTGTCTTCATCCTGCACCGGGAGGACGGATGAAATCTCCCGTGGGTTGACGGAGACACTCCCCTGCTCATGTAGGCACCTTTTGAGACGACGACCGATACCCTTGGACTCCTCTCACAGCACTGAGCTTGCTCCTAAGGTGTCAGGGAGTCCGGATCCTCGGGGTTTGCGCATGTTCCCAATATGTCCACCTCTTGGCAGCTCCAAACTCTACTAGCCATTATAGCACAGAGTTAAAGAATGGCCAAGTGGGGGATGGGGTCTTAGGTTGGGAACAGTGAGGAAGGAGACCTGTGGAAATAAAAGTTAAGAACACAATAGCCAGATTATTCACATTGACTTTCATAAGCCTTGTTCATAACATCTATACACTGATAACATGAATGATCAAGAGCTTTCCTACATCCTGACCTTATTAGATCTGAGAACCTGGGGAATAAATAAGGATTATGCATGCTTTCATATGAGAGTTTTGTAGAATGCAATCTTATACTCTGAACCTTGAACTGACTCAAGTTATTTCTTTGAATAGAAACTACTTAATCACAGTACTCAATAAACATGTTAGTTTTCAGGAATAAACTGTGTTAGACTCATGAATAATACTGCAATGACACACCATAACAGTAATCAATAAACACATTGTTTTTTTCAGTAATAAACTGTGATAAACTCTTGAATGAACACATTGGTTTTCAGGAACAAAGTGTGACACACTATGTCTAGACTTTCAAGATTCAATTGCTTAGGAATTATTCTACACTTTGAATATCAAACTGTGCATCAAGATTTCAATGTCTAGAAATGATCGCGCAATCTGCCGATCTGAAACAAAAGGGTTAAATGCCAAGATTGACTCAGGCACTCTGCCATTGATTCAACCATCAGAATTTAAATGTCAAAATACGATTGCACATTCTGCCGATCTGAGTTACAAGTTTTAATTGTCAAGGATGAATCGCGCACACTACTGTCGATTCAACCATCAAGGTTTAAATGGCAGGATATGATCGTACACACTGCTGATCCGAACTGTAAGAGTTACAGGCCAAGAATGAATTGTGCACTCTGCTGCCGAGTCAACCATCAAGGTTTAAATGCCAAAATACGATTGTGTGCACTGCCGATCCAAACTGCAAGAGTTAAATGCCAAGAATGAATCAAGCACTCTGTTGCCTATTCAACCATCAAGGTTTAAATGCCAAAATACGATTGCGTACACTGCTGATCCGAACTGTAAGAATTACAGGCCAAGAATGAATCGTACAATCTGCTGCTGATTCAACCATCAAGGTTTAAATGCCAAAATACGATTGTGCACACTGCCGATCTGAACTGTAAGAATTACAGGCCAAGAATGAATATTGCACTCTGTTGCCGATTCAACCATCAAGGTTTAAATTCCAAAATACGATTGCGCACACTGCCGATCCGAACTGCAAGAGTTAAATGCCAAGAATGAATCGAGCACTCTGTTGCTGATTCAACCATCAAGGTTTAAATGCCAAAATACAATCGCACACACTGCCGATCCGAACTGCAAGAGTTAAATGCCAAGAAAACCATCACACACGTGATTTAACCAAAAGGCCCAAAACTCGATTATTTCTGAAAACGGAGTCGGGGGCCTAACCCGACCTCCGCCTTACCGCCCTGCTTGAAGGTCAACCAGGAAATTAAGACAGGGCCTGGAAATCCTAGGCAGGCCTCCGAAACAGGAGCTCAAGAAAATGCTGCTCCTCTGCACCAGGACCTCTGAATAGTGAGCATATGGATCTGGGCTGGGTCCCTTAAATAGACCCAGGCCCCACCCACGTGCCACACCCAGCCAGGCTGCAGCAAAGGATTCTAGAAAGGCTTGCTACACCCTATAATCCTGCAGCCAAGTCTTGAAAATGAGCAATGCATTGCAAACAGCATTAATGATGTTTCAATATGAATCTCTGCAATCCAAAAGGTTAACATACTGCATTAACACATAATGCATGAATTAGTACATTACATAAGGATTGTTTTTTAGCATTACGTCGCCTGTAGAGTGCGCACTGTCCTGATGCTGACAGTACTCTCCCCTCCAGAGCGCGCTCTAGGGCCTGGTTTGTCTGGGTTTAGGCGATGAAAATGCCGCACTAGTCGCGGAGAATGAATGTTAGATGCGGAGACCCATGAGTTGTCCTCTGGACCTTAACCTTTCCAAGATATTAGATACCAAAGATTACGACCTCTAAATTTTGAATCTAGACCCTGTTTTACTTCGTATTCCAATTCTCCTTGTACTACAACTGGAGCTGTTTGGGAGCATTTTGGACTGCTCTTTTCAGGAGAGAAGTATAAAATACTGGATGAATACGTAGTGATTTTGGTAACTGCAGCTTATAGGTTACTCGATTGATCTGCTAAAGAACTGTGTAAGGACCTATATATTTGGGATTAAACATGTGTTTTTTCTTGAACTCAACATGGCGTGTGGAAAGCCACACTCTGTCTCCTGGCTTATATTGTGGTCCTTTACAATGTTTTTTGTCATAATATTTTTTATACATTTGTTTTGCTTTATCTAGGTGTTGTTGGATTTGTTTCTGGGTTTGATGAAGTTGTTGTATTATTTCTGACATCGCTGGTGTAAGTGAGCTTTCTTGTGGAATTGTGATTGGCAAAGTAGCAGGATGGTAGCCAAATAGACCAAAAAAGGGTGTTGTACCAGTGGAGGTAAGATACGAGTTATTTTAGGCCAAAGCATTGATTTCCAAGAATGAAGTGCTTTCTCAGCGTAAGCACGCAGATATGGTTTCAATGTCTGATTGAGTCTCTCAGTTTGACCATCCATTTGAGGATGATGACTGGCAGATAGTGTAAATGTTACTTGTAGTGTTTTGCACCACGTCTTCCAGAAGTTAGAGGCAAATTGTGATCCTCGATCGGAGAGGATCACTTTTGGTAATCCGTGATAACGGACCACTTGATTTAAAAATATCGGTGCCAATTCACTGGAGGTCGGCACTTTCCTGCAAGCAATGAAATGTGCATACTTAGTGAGACTATTTACTACCACAAGTATCACTGAGTGAGATTGAACTACTGGCAATCCTGTAATAAAGTCTAATGATATGTGTTCCCAAGGTCAGAGTGGAGTTGGGAGAGGATGTTTTAGCCCTTTTGGTTTTGAATGTCTTGTCTTGATGCAAGCACAAACTTCGCAGTTATCTACAATTTGCTTGACGTCTTTTGTCAAAGTAGGCCACCAAAAATATTGTTGTATTAGTTCAAGAGTCTTAGGAATACCTGGATGACCTGCTGTAGGTATAACATGTAATCAATGAAACACTAATTTGCGCAACTTAATAGTTGGAACAAATAAACATGCATCATGAAAAGGTAGGCCTTGTTTGATTGATCTTTTGGGATCTGCTTGAGCCCAGTTCTGCACTTTCTCAATGGTGAAAGAATTACGAGTCTCTTCAAAAAAGTCTTCTGTTTTGATGATTCAGAGGATTTTGTCTGGAGCAATGATCGCTCGTGGAGGCTGGATTGCGTGTAACATGGTGGAATCTTGTCTGGACAAAGCATCCGCTTTGCGATTGTCTTTACCAGGACGGAAGGTTACCACAAAATCAAACTCAGCAAAAAACAGCATCCAACGCAATTGTCAAGGAGTCAGAAGTCTGGCTGAGCTCATGAACTTGAGATTGCGATGATCTGTGTATACGGTGATAGTATACTTAGCACCTAGCAAATAGTGTCTCTACTCTTTGAAGGCATCACGGATTGCTAGAAGCTCTTTCTCAGCGATGACATAGTTTTGTTCTGCTTTGTTTAGTTTTCGAGACATGTAGGCTACAGGGTGTAGCTGACCAGTATCTTTACTGCGTTGTGATAACACTACACCAATTGCCACATCTGAAGCATCTGCTTCCACTACGAACGGACGTTCAGTATCTGGGTGAGTCAAGACTGAGGCAGTGGAGAAAGCTTCCTTTAAGGTGGAAAAAGCCTTGTCAGCATCTGGAGACCATACAAATGGTTCTTTCTTTCGCAATAGCTTGGTGATTGGTGATTGGTGACACTGTCTGTGAGAAATGATCTATGAACCTGCGATAAAAGTTTGCAAAGCCTAGGAAGCATTGAACATCTCAAACAGTCTTTGGAATTGGCCAATCAAATACTGCTTGTACTTTTCTTTCTGCCATGACCATGCCTTTAGGGGTAAGAGTGACCCCTAAAAATTAAACGGTGGTAACATGAAATTCACATTTAGTTAATTTACAATATAGATGATGTTTTCGAAGGGCTGTGAGAATCTTCTTGACATGTTGCACGTGTTCGTTATCAGAATAGATTAGAATATCATCGATATAGACTATTGCAAATATATCTAGAAATTCTCTGAGGACATCATTAAAAAAAAATTGGAACCCTACTGGTGCATTAAAAAGTCCAAAGGGCATGATTGTGTATTCAAATAGACCATATCGAGTTTTAAAGGCAATTTTCTAATTCGTAGCCTTCTCTCATTCTGACTAAGTGGTAAGCACCTCTCAGGTCTAACTTGGTGTAGATTTTGGCTTTTCTAACTTGATCCAACAAGACAGGAATCAAGGGTAATGGGTATTTGTTTTTTATTGTGATTTTATTCAATCCTCTGTAGTCTATACAGCTTCAAAGATCCCCATTAGCCTTTGGGACAAAAAAAGAGGAGATGCTGCAGGAGACTTGGAGGGACGAATGAATCCATTAGCTAGAAATTGGTCTAAGTATTTTCTGAGGTGTTGGTTTTCGTGTTCTGACAGGACGTATACGCGACAACTAGACTATAGCAGCACCAGGAGTCAGATCAATTTGACAGACATATGGTCTGTGAGGTGGCAAGGTTTCAGCTTCTTTTTCATCAAATACATCTTGGAAAGATGAATAATGCCTGGGTAGCGTTAATTTTTTTTCAGCGGCTGTGGCTATGTGAGTTTTGGGAGGAACTGTGACTCTCGCTGTCTAGAGACATTTTTGTTTACATATGAGTGAAGAAAACATGATTTTTCTTTCTTGCCAGTCTATCACAGGGTTATGGTGACTTAACCATGGCATTCCAAGGATGATCCCATACTGAGGAGCATGGATGACGTCAAAGATTAGTTTTTCTACGTGTTTGGTACCTTGATTCCCCACTTTGCAGATCACAGATAATGGGAGGGTCTGTAGAGTCACTGGACCTCAATCTAGGAGCTTTCCATCTACGGCTTGCACTATTTCTGGTGTTTTCTTCTTCTTACATGGGATCCCCCATGTTTGAACCAATTGCGCATCGATAAAGTTGCCAGTAGCTCCTGAGTCGACTAAGGCTTTCTTTAGATAACTCTTCTTTTTTACTAGCACTTCTAGGTCTAACTTGAGATGTCTTGACTGCGAAGGGTCCATAGTTACACCGAAGAGCAATCCACCTTGGGTGTTCTAGTTTTCCGGCTCCATTTGTACATTAGCTACCACTTTCTTGGTGGAGATTTGTTTGCCTTTTGGTTTTACAGTACATTCTTTGACAAAGTGACCCTTTCTACCACAGTATAGGCATTGTCCGTTCTATCTACGTAGATCTTTTTCGTCCTCCGTCAAGGGTTGCCTGATGGTTCCAATTTCCATTGGTTCATGATGATGTTCTTTCTGAACTCGTGATTCTCTGCGTTCATGAACATGCCAGGAATATTTCTCAGTCTTTTTGCGTGTTCCTTGTCGTTCAGAAAGACGATGGTCTAGTCTTAAAACAAGATTTATTAAGTCTTGACAATCCGTGGGGTGAGGAAACTAAGGGGGTCATTCCAACCCTGGCGGTCAGTGTAAAAGCGGCGGCCAACCCGCAAACAGGCAGGCGGCCAAAAAAATGGAATTCCGACCCTGGTGGGAACCGCCAACACAGCCCGCCACTTTAACACTCCGACCGCCACGGCGGTACAGACAAAAAGCGCGGCGGTCACCGCCAACAGACAGGCGGCAGACAATGTACCGCCCACCCTATCACAACTCACCAATCCGCCACCTTTTCCAGGGCGGGAGCCCCGCCGATAAAAACACGGCGGAAACAGACTTCGAACGGGAAAACGCTCACCTCTACACACTCCACGAGGAATCTGGACAGCATGGAACCCGAACTACACATCCTACCAGATATTGTCTACCTGCTCCTCTACCAGGAGCACGAACGCCGGCGCAGAAGACAACGGTGAGTACTGCACCTACGACACAGGGGAGGGGGGAGGCAAAAAATTACGGGGACACACATACGCCACACACCCACCCCCACCCTCACCCACTACAACACACACATCAATGCAGAGCAACAAGTCAGAGTGACACCCCCAACCCCCCCGGAAGAATGCAAAGACAACATAAAATGATCATTAAAAATGAAGTATATTATAGCATAATTGAAGTTAAGTGAAATATGAAATATATAAATAAAATATATTACATCATGAACAATATATACATAGGTCAAAAGTCCGGGCCATATTGGCTATCATCCATTGTTCGTGGGCCAATGGGCCTAAACACATGGGCAAAGCCCACACACGAGACCCGATTCCATTGGAGAGAACACTGCAGGGGCATCAGATAGTAAAACTACAGGCACCTCAGGGGGAAGGGGGGCACCTCAGCCAGTTGAGTCCACGACGCCAGATCCACGAGGGGCCTCCAGGGCCACTGTACCATCCTGGGGAGTGCAAAGCCACAGTCTCACAAGTCTCTACAGTGGGTGGGTTGCCCACTGTACCATCCTGGGGAGTGCAAAGCCACAGTCTCTCAAGTCTCTACAGTGGGTGGCTTGCCCACTGATCCATCCTGGGGAGTGCAAAGCCACAGTCCATCAAGTGGATTACAGACTCCACTGGTTCTGGAGGAGGCATGGTGCCCAGAGTGCTTCGTGAAGCCCTGGCCGACACAGATCCGGCCCTGCCAATGGGCCAGCGGTGCTTGAGATGAAGGGCCCAGCGGAGAGGTGCTTGAGAGGAAGGGCCCAGCGGAGCGGTGCTTGACAGGGAGGGCCCAGCGGAGCGGTGCTTGAGATGAAGGGCCCAGCGGAGCGGTGCTTGAGAGGAAGGGCCCAGCGGAGCGGTGCTTGAGATGAAGGGCCCAGCGGAGCAGTGCTTGACAGGAAGGGCCCAGCGGAGCGGTGCTTGTCACGGCGGGGCCCAGTTCAGCGGTGCTTGACAGGAAGGGCCCAGTGGAGCGGTGCTTGAGATGAAGGGCCCAGCGGAGCGGTGCTTGACAGGAAGGGCCCAGCGGAGCGGTGCTTTTCACGGCGGGGCCCAGTTCAGCGGTGCTTGACAGGAAGGGCCCAGCGGAGCGGTGCTTGTCACGGCGGGGCCCAGTTCAGCGGTGCTTGACAGGAAGGGCCCAGCGGAGCGGTGCTTGAGATGAAGGGCCCAGCGGAGCGGTGCTTGACAGGAAGGGCCCAGCGGAGCGGTGCTTGTCACGGCGGGGCCCAGTTCAGCGGTGCTTGAGAGGAAGGCCCAGCGGAGCGGTGCTTGAGATGAAGGGCCCAGCGGAGCGGTGCTTGAGATGAAGGGCCCAGCGGAGCGGTGCTTGAGAGGAAGGGCCCAGCGGAGCGGTGCTTGAGATGAAGGGCCCAGCGGAGCAGTGCTTGACAGGAAGGGCCCAGCGGAGCGGTGTTTGTCACGGCGGGGCCCAGTTCAGCGGTGCTTGACAGGAAGGGCCCAGTGGAGCGGTGCTTGAGATGAAGGGCCCAGCGGAGCAGTGCTTGACAGGAAGGGCCCAGCGGAGCGGTGCTTGTCACGGCGGGGCCCAGTTCAGTGGTGCTTGACAGGAAGGGCCCAGCGGAGCGGTGCTTGTCACGGCGGGGCCCAGTTCAGCGGTGCTTGACAGGAAGGGCCCAGCGGCGCGGTGCTTGTCACGGCGGGGCCCAGTTCAGCGGTGCTTGACAGGAAGGGCCCAGCGGAGCGGTGCTTGTCACGGCGGGGCCCAGTTCAGCGGTGCTTGAGAGGAAGGCCCAGCGGAGCGGTGCTTGAGATGAAGGGCCCAGCGGAGCGGTGCTTGAGATGAAGGGCCCAGCGGAGCGGTGCTTGAGATGAAGGGCCCAGCGGAGCAGTGCTTGACAGGAAGGGCCCAGCGGAACGGTGCTTGTCATGGCGGGGCCCAGTTCAGCGGTGCTTGAGAGGAAGGGCCCAGCGGAGCGGTGCTTGAGATGAAGGGCCCAGCGGAGCGGTGCTTGACAGGAAGGGCCCAGCGGAGCGGTGCTTGTCACGGCGGGGCACAGTTCAGCGGTGCTTGACAGGAAGGGCCCAGCGGATTGGTGCTTGAGATGAAGGGCCCAGCGGAGCGGTGCTTGACAGGAAGGGCCCAGCGGAGCGGTGCTTGAGATGAAGAGCCCAGCGGAGCGGTGCTTGACAGGAAGGGCCCAGCGGAGCGTTGCTTGACAGGAAGGGCCCAGCGGAGCGGTGCTTGTCACGGCGGGGCCCAGTTCAGTGGTGCTTGACAGGAAGGGCCCAGCGGAGCGGTGCTTGAGATGAAGTGCCCAGCGGAGAGGTGCTTGTCACGGCGGGGCCCAGTTCAGCGGTGCTTGAGAGGAAGGGCCCAGCGGAGCGGTGCTTGAGATGAAGGGCCCAGCGGAGCGGTGCTTGACAGGAAGGGCCCAGCGGAGCGGTGCTTGTCACGGCGGGGCCCAGTTCAGCGGTGCTTGACAGGAAGGGCCCAGCGGAGCAGTGCTTGAGATGAAGGGCCCAGCGGAGCGGTGCTTGTCACGGCGGGGCCCAGTTCAGCGGTGCTTGAGAGGAAGGGCCCAGCGGAGCGGTGCTTGAGATGAAGGGCCCAGCGGAGCGGTACTTGAGATGAAGGGCCCAGCGGAGCGGTGCTTGAGATGAAGGGCCCAGCGGAGCGGTGCTTGACACGGCGGGGCCCTGTTCAGCGGTGCTTGTCACGGCGGGGCCCTGTTCGGCGGTGCTTGTCACGGCGGGGCCCTGTTCGGCGGTGCTTGTCACGGCGGGGCCCTGTTCGGCGGTGCTTGTCACGCCGGGGCCCTGTTCAGCGGTGCTTGTCACAGCGGGGCCCTGTTCAGCGGTGCTTGTCACGGAGGGGCCCTGTTCAGCGGTGCTTGTCACGGCGGGCCCTGTTCTGCGGTGCTTGACATGTGTTCCCAGGGAACCAGATCGGGCCAATATGTTCCGCTCAGTCGCCATCCGACCTTTCGCTTGCAGGGCCCTCCTGTGCTGGAGTCCTGGGCCCGTGGGTGTCCTCCTTCACACCCAAAATGGGGCTGGTGGGGCCCTGCTGGGCAGCTCGCCTGCTGCCGGAAATGTCCGCCCTGCTGCCCTTGCCCTCCTTCGCCAATTCTCTGGGGCCCTTGCCTCCCTTTGTGGATGTGCCAGGTGACGGTGCCAGGGTAGAGCCTTTGGGGGCTGCCGTCTCTGGCCTCTCGCGCCGGCCCTTCCCTTTTTTAGTTTTTTTCCCACAGGGTGGGCTGGCTGTCCCCTTGCTGCTGGCCGATGTTGCTGCCCTAGAAGCTGGTGGACTCCAATAGCCCTGGACTATGGTCCTTGTAGGTGCAGGGCTTGTGGTGGCTGAGGTGCTGTTTGGACTCTTACGAGATGGAGGGGGTGGGTCAGGTGATGCAAAGAGGTTCAGTTTGGAGAGGAAAAACTTTTTAGGAGCAGTGGGAAGGGTAGGTGCAGTGGGTATGGGAGTGGAGGAAGAGGATGTGGTTGTAGGAGAGTCAAGTGTGCTGTCTTTGGGTGCAGGTGCTTGTGACGGAGGCTGTCGTGAGGTGGATGGCTGTTGGGTGGGTGGCTGCCTGCGTTTGTGTGGTTTGGAAGAGGGGGTGACAGACACACTGGGAGAGGACACAGGGGGCGTGTAAATGGCAGTGGGGGTGGTGACTACACGTGTGCGGAGTGTTCTGGTGGGTGTGCTGGTGATGGACGTACTGGCTGATGGTGGTGTGCATGCAGGTGTGAGTGGAGATGTCACAGGGAGGGAGGAGGGAGATGAGGAGGAGGGGGACACAGAGGAGGCAGTGGCTGTTGGCATGTCTGCATGTGGATGTTGCATGTGTGAATGCTTGTGTGATCTGTGGTGCTTGTGTCTGCATGAGCTGCCCTTGGGTGTTGATGTGTGTGCAGGCTGGTCTGTAGGTGTGGCTGGGATAGGCAGAGGAACAGGGGAGTGGGACTGGGATGAGGAAATTGGAGGGGGGAGGCAGGAGACAGGGACAATGGCTGCCGTCAGTGCTGAGGCCAGAGCGTTGAACGATCGCTGATGGGCAGCCTGACCCGAATGAATGCCCTCCAGGTATGCATTGCTCCGGTGCACCTCCCTTTCTACACCCTGGATGGTATTCAAAAGGGTAGACTGCCCAACAATGAGGGTCTGGAGGAGGTCAATGATCTCCTCACTGAGGGCAGCAGGGGTAACTGGGGCAGAGCCTGAGGTGCCTGGGGCGAAGGAGATGCCCGCCTTCCTGGCCGAGCGGGCACGGGCGAACGCTGAGGGGCTGCTTGGAGGGCGGAGCTGGTGCGCGGGGTGGCGGCTGTACCTGTTGTAGCGGTGGGCACGGATGTTGCCACCACCACAAGGGAGCTCTCTTCCGAGGACGTGTCTGTGTCGCTGACGTCTCCACGGGTCCCCGTTGTGGAGCTCCCCTCACCCTCCGTCTGACTGGTGAACTCGGAGTCGGTTGCATGGCCCTCCGGGGCCATGTGAGATGCAGCTCCCACGTGCTCCGATGCCACTTCTCCTCCGCCTGATGATGCTAATGCACACATGAACAGGAAGACCACAAAAAAGGGGGGGGGGAGAAAAAATGACATGTTGAGTGCATGCATTGGCGACACCGTTGGCGGAGAGGACAGACACAGAAGCCCCCTGCACTACACCGCGCACTCGGTGTACACTACTCAATTATTGTGACTTGGCCTACAAGCCTATGGACGACAACTGCACACATAGGTGACCCAGGGCCATGGATAGCTGTACTTAGCACCCTACAGAGGTGGGGGGCGGGGGCACAGGGCCATGCCTTATGGAGGGAACCAGCCTACAGAAGTCGCCCTGGCCTAGAGATACCCACAGCCCTCCTCCCCCACCCAGACACCTCCACTGTGCGCTAACATAGCAGAATGTGCTGGTACTCACCCCCTTGTGTCTGCTGTGATGTCCTCACGCGCCCATCCAAATCAGGGTAGGCCACCGCCAGGATCCGGGACATCAGGGGGGTCAATTGACGGGAGCCACCCTTCCTACATTGGGAGGCCATCCACAGCAGAGCCTCCGCGGTCTTCCTGCTCCCGCAGCGTATGTCCTCCCACCTCTTGTGGCAGTGGGTGCCCCGTCTGCTGTGGACCCCCAGGGTCTGGACGTCCTTGGCGATGGCACGCCAAATGTCGATCTTCTGATGGGCGCTGACCTATGTGACATGGACAGGGTGGGAAAATAAATATCATCATTTTCTGCATGGTCGATGTGAGTGGCCCCCCCTCCCCAACCTTGCCATATGGCACATGCTCTCATCTGTTGTGCGATGCATGCCTCATTCGCTCCCCTCCCCACCATCATTCATCCACCCCACTCAACACAGGCATTGCCCACAAAGCATGGTCCCAGTGTACTTACCTGTTGGTCTGGAGGACCGTAGAGTAGCGCATACTGGGGGAGGACCCCATCAACAAGTTTCTCCAATTCCTCAGATGTGAAGGCAGGGGCCCTTTCCCCAGTCGCAGCAGATATTGTATCTTCCAGACCGAGGTCACAGCAGCACTTGCAGTATAGGTCCTCTCCTGTGGATGATCAGGTCTCGAGTGATTAAGCAGATAGAAGATGGCGGTCACGCCCGCGGCTGTGCGTACCGCGGCGGTGCGTACTGCGACCACCGGCGCACATCGTCATTGGCTCCTGAGACCCATAGGGTTCAATGTTAACCAATGCTGCTTTGCGCCGCGGTCTTCGACCGCCTACCGCCACGGTGTGCCACGCCAGCGCATTGACCTCACATCCCATTGTCACACTTCACAGGTCAGGCAGCCGCCATTTCAAGGGCCCACATGGCTTAATTTGTACTGCGTCACACAGGCCTAGGCCTTGCATTGCCACTCATACAAGCCATTCAATGCATAGCGAATTGTGTTCTGTGCAAGCTGTGGTTACGTACCTGTGGGTTGCTTGACTCTGTGCTCCATGTTGTCCTTCCTAGGCACCGTCTGCTGGGACTTGCGAGGAGATGGAGGAATCCTCCCGTGTACAGACCGCTGGTGGACCTGTCGACAATGGAAGAAAGACATGTCATACTGACATACAGACTTGACCGAGCCACTATACAGGAACTGTGTGCCCAGCTGGAGCCAGACCTGATGTCCCGCATTCGCCAACCCACAGGGATTCCCCCTCTGGTGCAGGTTCCGTCAGTACTCCATTTTTTGGCAAGTGGATCATTCCAAACAACAGTGGCCATATCATATGGGATGTCTCAGCCTATGTTTTCTAAGGTTTTGTCCAGAGTGTTGTCTGCCCTGATGAAATACATGCGGAGCTACATTGTTTTCCCTGAGGTGGACGATTTGGCTACAGTGAAAGGTGATTTCTATGCCCTTGGCCATATCCCCAACATCATTGGTGCCATTGATGGGACCCATGTGGCTTTGGTTCCCCCCAGTGAAAGTGAGCAGGTGTACAGGAACAGAAAAAGTTATCATTCGATGAATGTCCAGGTGGTCTGTTTGACTGACCAGTACATCTCCCATGTAAATGCCAAGTTCCCTGGGTCAGTGCATGACGCGTACATCATGCGAAATAGCAGCATCCCTTACGTGATGGAACTACTTCAGAGACACTGTGTGTGGCTAATTGGTGACTCTGGTTACCCCAACCTGTCGTGGCTACTGACCACAGTGAGGAATCCCAGGACAAGGGCAGAGGAACGGTGCAATGAGGCCCATGGGCGTACTAGGAGGGTGATCGAGCGGACCTTCGGCCTCCTGAAGGCCAGGTTTAGGTGCCTGCATATGACAGGTGGATCCCTAATGTACTCACCAAAGAAGGTGTGCCAGATCATCGTGGCCTGCTGTATGCTTCACAACCTGGCTTTGCGACCCCAGGTGCCTTTCCTGCAGGAGGGTGGTCCAGATGGTGGTGTTGTAGCAGCTGTGGAGCCTGTGGAGAGTGAAGAGGAGGAAGACGACGGGGACGACACAGACAACAGGGACACAGTGATACAACAGTATTTTCAGTAGCACACAGGTACGAATCAACCCCGCCATTTTACATTTACTTAAAGTCTCCTGCCTCTCTACTGTCTGTGTTTCCCTCCAGTTCCTGTTAACTGAGTTGTGACTTTCCCTTCCGTTTTCAGAGCTGTGGGCCCCACTGCGTGACCTCTGCTTTGTTTGCCCATGGACTACAGCTGTGTGACAGTGGTATGTTGTCATCACAATGTAACTGAACATTTTGGCAACGTTATGTCTAATACATTTGCTCAAAATACAAGCAGACTCCAGATTTTTTAAGTGCAATAAGTGATTTTATTAAAGTGCTAAATTTAGGGACATGATTGTAAAACGGTGATGGGTGATGGTGGAGTAATGTCCATGGCAGAGTCCAGTTTTCATTCTCACAGGTGCATTGTCCATATGCCTGTGGAAGGATGGAGCAGGGGCAGTTTAAGTTTGGACAGGGTGACAATGTGGGACAGTGGGATGACATCAGGGGGTATGGTTTGCTGGCGGGGGTCTTGGCATCCTACTCTGTCTTCTTGTGAGATCTCAGGTACCGCTTGCGGGGTGGTTCTTCTTCTGCAGGAGGTGGGGTTCTGGTGGCCTGTCGTTGTGTGGGGGCCTCCTGTCCACTAGCGCCGGCGGAGGTGGTAGGCTGTTCCTGGTCCATGCTAGTGACAGGGGCCCTTTGTGGTGCCACATGGTCCCGCAATGTGGTGACTATCTGGTTAAGGGCCACGACGATGGTCCCCATTGCGGAACTAATGTTTCTCAGTTCCTCTCTGAACCCCATGTACTGTTCCTCCTACAGTACCTGGATCTCCTGGAACCTGGCCAGTACCGTAGCCATCGTCTCCTGGGAGTGGTGGTATGCTCCCATGATGGAGGAGAGGGCCTCTTGGAGAGCGGTTCCCTGGGCCTGTCCCCCCCCTGTCGCACAGCAGCCCTCCCAGTTCCCCTGTTTCCCTTGGCCTCTGTCCCCTGGACCGTGTGCCCACTACCACTGCCCCCAGGTTCCTGTTGTTGTTGGGGTGGTGGGTCAACCTGGGTGCCCTGTAGTGGTGGACACACCGCTGATTGACGTGTCCTGGAGACAGAGGCATGGGCCCGCTGGGTGGGAGCTGTGCTGGTATTCCCAGAGGGGGTTAGGTCTGCTGTAGCCTGTGGCTGTCTGTGGGGAACCGACTGTCCCGAGGTCCCCGATGGGCCGGGCTGGTCATCTGGGTCCAGGGAGACAGAGCTGCTGTCATCACTGGGGGCCTCTTCTGGGGGTGGGATGGACATCTCTGGACCCTCCTGGGCGGTGTGGTGGCGTTCGGGTCCTGCAGGGGTATTAGAGTATGGTTATTGCTTCTGTGTGTGCCATTTCGTGTAATGGGTGGGTGGCCTTGTACCCCAGTGCTGGCATTCCCTTGTGGGGGCTTTTGTGATGGTGGCTTGTGGGGGAGATGGGTATGTGCAGTGGGCATGCTTTGGTGATGGGTGTCCATGCTTTGGGGAGGCATGCAGGGCTAGGTTTTGGGATGGGTGGGTTGTGATGGTGAGCCATTTGCAAGGAGCTGGTGTGATGGGGGTGGGGGTGAGGGTGGGGGTATGATTTGGCATGCAGGTGGGGTGGGGGGAATGAAGTAGGGAAGATTTGACTTACCAGAGTCCATTCCTCCGCCTACTCCTGCGAGGCCCTCAGGATGCAGGATGTGCAAGACTTCCTCCTCCCATGCTGTGAATTCTGGGGGAGTAGGTGGGGGTCCGCCGCCAGTCCGCTGTACCGCGATGTTGTGCCTTGATACCATGGAACGCACCTTCCCCCGTAGGTCGTTCCACCGCTTCCTGATGTCGTCCCGATTTCGTGGATGCTGTCCCACAGCATTGACCATCTCCACTATTCTGCTCCATTGCTCCATCTTCCTGGCAATGGTGGTGTGCTGCACCTGTGCCCCGAAGAGCTGGGGCTCTACCCGAACTATTTCCTCCACCATGACCCTGAGTTCGGCGTCAGAGAACCTGGGATGTCTTTGGGGTGCCATGGAGTGGTGTGGATGAGGTGAGGGGTGGTGTATGTTTTGTAGAGTGTGGTGGTGTATGGTGTTTTGTGCGTGGAAATTGTGTGGGTGATGTTGTGATTTGCCTCTGTGTGATGGTCTACTCTATGCTGTGCTGTCTCTCTCTGTCCTTCAGTCGCAATTGTGGTCGTAAGGGTTTGTGGGTGATGTGGGTGTGTGTTTTATATTTAATTGGGTGTGTGGGAGTGGTGTGTGTATGTGTCTCAGGTGTGTGTATTTTGAATTGTCCAATGTGGTAGTGTTTTGTAAAGGTGTGTGTATTTTGACCGCGGCGGTGTGTACCGCCAATGGAATACCGCGGTTGAAAGACCGCTGTGGGGGTTTGTGGGTCGGAATGGCATGGGCGTATTTCTTTTGGCGTGACGGTGGAGGTTTGGTCATCGCCAGTTTTTCGCTGGCCATTGCTGTGGTGGACTTTTGTTGATGTCGGGTTTTTGGCGGTTTGCCAGTTGCGGGTCAGAATGACCGTGGCGGTTTACCGCAACCGTGGCGGTGTTATGGCGGTCTTCTGACTGGCGGTAAGCGCCTTTTACCGCTGAGGTCAGAATGACCACCTAAGTCTTTATTGCCTTGTCGCAATTCTAGCAGTTCTCTGTCTGCGGATAAAGTGACAGTTCGTTGATCAAACACTCTTTCAAATTACCGGACAAAGTTTCCCCAATTATAAAGCAGTGGACTGTCTTTACACACAAGAGTAATTGCCCAAGTGGCCGCGTCTCCAGTCAAATAGGATAGCAGGGAGGCCACCCTGGATTGGGCATCAAGGAAGGTGTTTGGTCAACAGGTGAAATGCAATTCTGCTTGAGTCAAAAAGGATTGTGCTTTCTGAGGATCACCTTAAAACTTTTCTGGAGGAGCCAAAGGAATGGCTGAGGGAACTGTGAGGGAAAATGTTCGTTGGAGGATTTCCTCCTGAGCCTTGAGTAGGAGGACCAAACCAACCCGCACCCAGAGGACCTTTTTCCTTCTTTTCTACCCTGTCTTGCAACTGACTCACTCTCTCTGCTAGACTGGTTGCTATATCTTTAGATGCTACTACATCCGATTGGAGCTGCATAATTACTTTAACTAGCTCATCCAATGTGGCCATATTGACAACCTAGTGCAAACCAGGAGGATTACAAAATTTGTGGGCTGACTATTCTGTCAGGGAGTCCGGATCCTCAGGGTTTGCGCATGTTCCCAATATGTCCACCTCTTGGCAGCTCCAAACTCTACTAGCCATTATAGCACAGAGATAAAGAATGGCCAAGTGGGGGATGGGGTCTTAGGTTGGGAACAGCGGGGAAGGAGACCTGTGGAAGTAAAAGTTAAGAACACAATAGCCAGATTATTCACATTGACTTTCATAAGCTTTGTTCATATTATCTATATACTGAGATCATGAATGATCAAGAGCTTTCCTATATCATGACCTTATTAGATCTGACTACCTGGGGAATAAATAAGGATTCTGCAAGCTTTCATATGAGAGTTTTGTAGAATGCAATCTTATAATCCAAACCTTGAAATGACTCAAACTGCAAGAGTCAAATGCCAAGAAAACCATTGCACATGCAATTTAACCAAAACACCCAAAACTCGGGTATTTCTGAAAATGGAGTTGGGGGCCTAACCCAACCTCCCCCTTACCACCCTGCTTGAAGATCACCCAGGAAAGAAGACAGGGCCTGGAAATCCTAGGTAGGCCTCCAGAACAGGAGCTCAGGAAAATGCTGCTGCTCTGCACCGGGACCTCTGAATTGTGAGCACGTGGAGCTAGGCTGGGTCCCTTAAATAGACCCAGGCCCCACCCATGTGCCACACCCAGCCAGGCTGCAGGAAAGGATTCTAGAAAGGCTTAGAAAAGGGACCACACCCTAACCACACCCTGTAATCCTGCAGCAAAGTCTTGAAAATGAGCAATGCATTGCAAACAGCATTAATGATGTTTCAATATGAATCTCTGCAATGCAAAAGGATAACATACTGCATTAACACATAATGCATAAATTAGTACATTACATAAGGATTGTTTTTTAGCATTACGTCGCCCGTAGAGAGCACACTGTCCTGATGTTGACATAAGGACACAGAGGGTAGACCCCATCAACACAGACTGTCCTGAGGTCCTGCTGATGCAATTTGGAGGAGGTAAGACCTTGCCTTCCCTGAGAGCGACAGTACCCCTGTGTACTACATCTTCTTCACCTCTTGAGGCATCTGTGCACTATTTGCAAAATTCCTTCATGTACAGCCTGGCCCATGTCCCCAGGACTCTATCCTGTGATGCTCAACTTGCTGAGTTGTTCTCCGGCGGCGTGGGACCTTCCTTTGTTGTGCTGCACCAACTGCACTTTACTCTTCCTTTGTCCCCATGTCCTGGGACTCCCATGGGTTCTGCCTGGCATCCTGAGGGCTCTCTAAAGTGCTGAGAGCCCCCTTTTCCTCCTCACACAGAGTTGAGGCACCTAGACCCCTCCTGGATCCATCCAGCACCATTTTGATGCAAAATATATATTTGTTGTAACCAAGGCTTGTTGGTGACTTTCAACACGAAATCACATCTGCATCCATCTTCATGTCGTGGGACATCTTTTGCATTATGCAGAAACCTGCTGGCATCTTCCTAGGGTGCATTCTTGCAGTCTTAAACTAGCCAGGGACTCTTCTTTTGCACCCTCTTCTGAGTTGGCAGGGGCTCCTGTCCTTCCTGGAACTTCTTTTGACTTCTGGACTTGGTCCCCTTCTTTTGCAGGTCTTCAGGTCCAGGAATCCAGCAGTTGTTGTTTGCAGATGTGGTTGGTTACTGCAATAATCCATAACACCAGGTGTAGTGTGTCCTAAGGAAACTTGCAGTACTTTACTCCTCCTTTTCTGGGCTGTGGTAATTTACTTACCTTTACTGTATTCTTACTCTTCCAGTGATTCTGCACACACTATGCTTGTCTAGGGGGGAATTTGTGATTCACATTCCAATTTCATAGTATATTGTTTGTGTTGCCCCTAGATCTATTTTCTCCCATTGCATTCTATAGCATTTCCTATTGTTTGCACTATCCTATGACTAATTACTTGTCTAATTTTGGTGTCTAGTGTATATATTGTGTATAATACTTACCTCCAGAAGGAGTATTGTCTCTAAGATATTTTTGGTACTGTGTCACCCAAATAAATACCTTTATTTTTGGTAACACTGAGTATTGTCTTTACTTGTGTATAAGTACTGTGTAACTATAAGTGGTATTGCATGAGCTTTGCATGTCTCCTAGTTCAGCCTAAGCTGCTCTGCTATAGCTGCCTCTATCAGCCTAAGCTGATTGAACTACTTCACTAGTAAAGGATAACTGGACCTGGAATAAGGTGTAAGTACCCAAGGTACCCACTACAAACCAGGCCAGCCTCCCACATGTTGTCCACACACAAGTCACCATGAACTCAAAATCGACATATGGAGACAGTTGTCAGGGAACATTTCTAGGTAGCATTCATCAGCCATCATCAACAATGCCCAAGCTGTGTATGTCATCTTAAATGTTATGCTCTGTAAGACAACTACACACATCACATAAGTAAATACAATTCACAATCACATACCAGATCTGTTGCATAGTACTGACTGCCATACATACGTGGATACACTGTTGTCACACATGCATACATTTGTACAACATGCAAATATGTGCATGGTGTTGACACCGTAACGCACACATTGGTGTAACAGACCAATCACACCCAAATCCCATTGTTGCATGGACTACCACAGGTGGCCATACACAATATGCCGCAATGCAGCACAGCCCATTCCATTTGTATGTTGATACATGGTGCATCGATAGACAACGGAACAAAGTCACGTAATCAAGAATAGAGTCAAAACAATTGATGCAAATGCATCGAAAACATCTGCAGACCCAATGTACATGACCCATGGTCCCTTAGAGTGAATTTCACCTTCGCACCCAACTCAAGGCTGATTTTCTGTTAATTCAATGCATAAAACGACACACGTAAGTCATGCGTCCAAAATACTCACGCAAATATCACATAAGTCAAAGAAATACATGCATAACAGAAAACATGACGCACAGGGACAGGAAGTGATGTAATAGGAAATCCTGTTTACAGGCATGATGGGTGTACTTTTACTTTCTCTTTACAGTCTGTGCCTCTTTTGACTGTGTGATTGTGTCCTGGAGTTGGTGGTCTATTTTTCCTTCATATTGTATCTTGTGTTGTCCCTCCTGTTGTGTTTTTCATATTTTTGACTGTACTTTGTCCCAGTGTCAGTAAACGTGGGTGCATGTTTTTGTCTATCATTGTACATGTACTGTGAGGAGTCTGTCTGGGATAGTTGATAAATTGGGTTAGTTGGGATTAATTTTTGGGCCTTGAGTTTCCTTTCTATTCATTTATTTATTTATTTCATCAACCTGTACCTGGTAAATATGTCTGGTAGCAGGAAGTTGACAAGGATGGTAGAGGAGGAGCTGGGAGGCTTTGTGTGGCTGGTAGTCCACTACCTGCCACTAATGTTGGAGATGGGGGGCCATGTAATCCAAGGTTACCAGACAAAAGCGGGGCAGCTGCAGTGGGGCAAGGTGCTCCACCACCTGAAGAGGGTGTTTCGCAGCACCCAGAACGAACACCAGCTCAAGCATCACTGGGCAGATCTGATGGCCAGGGAGCAGGATCTGCTTGACCATCTTGGTGTGGTGATCGGTGGCCCTGTTGGTGAGTTTCCCATTGGCATACTATCTACTGTTCACCACTCTTGAATGACAGTACCAGATGTGTTGGAGTGCTGCATGCAATGCTTGTGGATAGGTTGCATACAACCAAAATGAAGTGTAACTGTACCAGTCTAGACATGGAGTTCACATGTCCTACCATTTTACCAATGCAGGTCAGATGTCTTGTGAGTCATGCGCAACCATCACTACGTCACACATTTCAGGGACCCTGGTAACACCTGTGCCCTGGCATAGTGTCATGTATGATACGCCAAGATACCGCCAGCCTACCATATTTAACTGGATTGTGTCAACAAAGTAGGGCAGTCCATATATAGCGCTACTTTGTCATCATTTCACAAACATGATCCCTGTAATTATGCTAGCAAAGCGGGCTTACCCACCTGAGGGGGCACTGGAAATGGGTCATTTGATACCATCAGGCAACTTTGCCACATCAGTCATGGATTACTCAATGCATGATCATTGCAGGCTAATAATTGAGCTGCATGTCTATCACAAAGTGCCTTTGGGTGCCTTGCAGGACAATCCTGAATACTTGAGTCAATTGTCTTGCAAAGCACCAGGGTAGTGTCATGTATCTGTCACACAACTCCCCCTCATACCATGGAGTTTCATCGTGTATAGATTGGCAACATAAGGTTGTTGTAGGGTGTAGCACTACATGAGTCTCAGGCCCAGTGTAAGTGTGCAGATGTGTGGTTCTCACTCACCTGAGTGTCAGTGTGATTGTAAGTTTGCAGTGGTGTTTCAGTTGCACTGTCACCCCAGGATAACTAGCTGACTCCTCTAAAATAATACACACTGTAATATGTTGTCCACTACTAAGATTTGAGGGCCCAGATGTATCCAGTAATGTATGCCCTGTGTAGTAATTGAGGGTTTAGTGCAAGTAAGTCATGTGTTTTGCACATAATGCTACAAGTAAAAAGCTGTCAAATGATCAGATATCAAAGTAGGCTGGATGGTGATATTGTGTCCCTTTAAAGGTTCCCCATGCACGAGCAGAGAGTCATATCTTGTTAGGCTTGTGGTGCTTAATGTGAAGCAGCGTGTAAACAAGGTTATGACAAGCCACATGTAGACCCATATGTGACTAGGAAGTGCACCCCTGTGAGAATATTGGCACTGGGACACACCGTCATTCTCACAACACAATAGATGCATCATTTTGAACACAATTTGGTGCATCCCTGTATTGTAATGTATATGTAGGACTGGGCGGGCAATTGTCCCCCAGCATGGTGCTCCATATTTTGTACTCCATTTACGTGACACTTATGTAAAATGTAATAGGCGTGCATGCAGATCAAGGACAGACCTGTGCTGGCATGGATATGGGTGTGTAACGAATAGTATTGGCAGACCAGGTATTGATGGGTGTCTACACCGGGACACATGAATGTAGATGTGAGAAAACGGTGGACACCAGCTTCCTAGTTGGCAGCCCTCCTAATATATGGTCCACTTCCTGACTCCATGTATGAGTGGGCACGCCTTGGTGGATGACCAGGACAGTTGAGATGATGGATTGCATGGCCATCTCCCCTGAGGCACAGGAGGGGTGGAACAACACATTTGTAGGTAGATGTGATGCTCAAAGTGTAGGTGAAAGTCATATTGATCAGGCGTGCATGTGTACCTATCAGCACTGACTCCTGCATCTCATACTCCCAATAACATAGTCAAAGTACTGGTGATGTATGGTTGAAAACTGACACATATGATGAAGAATAATGCCCCTGATCTATGTGAAGTTGACGCTGCCTTTGCATTGTTACACATGGCACAATATCAATGCACACCTAATTTGGTTTGGTTTCTAATCTTGTTTGCGTCGCTTTGTTGTCAATGAAATGATGCTAAGGCAGCATTGTCAGTGTATTTATCAGGGCCATTGTTTTATCCGGAATGTGAGTTGGAGTGTATGTGCAATTAGAGGTAGAGTGTAAGCTAATAATATGTACATATGCCACACAATGCTAACACTGATGGTTACCTGGCTCAATTGAACTGCTGCCAACATGAACAATGGGGAACTGCAGGCATTTCAGAAGAGGGCAGTCTGCTGTAGGCACATCCTGGCAGTAGAATCTGGGTTCTGGAGGATGGCACGCTGCTATCGCAGGGAGAGATCCACCGGGGCATGGTGGGCATTCACCCAAGGGGGACCCACACTGGCCACACAGAGAAGACCAAGCTCCACTGCTGTGCAGAGGGGCACAGCTGCCACCACCATTACAGCCCCAGCTGCTACAGCATCAACATCTGTACCACAGCCCACATCACCTGCTGCCATGGGCATGAATATGATAAAGGAGCTACAGAAGGATAGGACACTATATAAATACCAAAAAATATATATTTGTTTAGATATAGGTAATATATGTGTAGTTTAGTATATGTTGTCCTGCATGTGTCTCTTAATATAAGGGGGGTGGGGGCCAATGTTTAGAGTGTGTTGGTAAATGTGTTACGTAAGTTTAGGATAGGGTAGTTAGGGTCAGTAGTTGGTTATGTATAGTTAGGATAAGTTAGGTTAGGTTAGGATAGGTGTTCTTCATTCTTTTAAGTTTAGTTTCATTCTTATTAAAACTCTTTGAGTACTCCCTAACTTCATGTGTCATATGCTTGGGTCTCAGGGGCTTCCCATGAGCGTACAGTGAAAATTGTGTGTTGGCCTATGGATTCCATACTGCATCCACCCTCTCTTGACATGTTCATCACCTTCTTTCAACTGAGCTGTCACACTGGCAGCTACAACACATCTACTTGTCTATGCATCTGCCATCCAGTGTACCCACCACTCAAGGTGACTATGTTAACTTTGTATTGGACCGGTAAGTGTGGTAATTCAGCAGTCATTGTTTGGGTCATGAAGGGAATTTTTGGCACTGTGGGACATTTGACAATAGCCTGCATTTAATATCTATCCTGCTAAACTGACCAGTGTCAATTACAGATGAAGCTAGGTACCTCTGTTTCACACCAATGTGTTCTACTGGTACTCCCCGCTGATGATAATGCCTGAGAACTGTTTTACAGCCATTGATGCAGTATGTAGTAGGTGAATCATACAAGTGTTCACATTTTTTTACATACTCAGTGAATTGCTTGTGGGGGATGAGACCAGCATCGACGTTTATCATGTAGGTACATTGTAAGTAGAAATGTGCCCCCATATTCCTGCACTCTTCTACTGACACTCTGTGACTAAAGACATGTTACACACATCGCAATTTCTAAGCGGAATAGACGTGTCACACTGCAAAAAGACATGCTGGTTGTGTAGGTGGTGTTTATTTACAAGTGTCGAAGTGCAATATTTCTCAAATGTCCAAGTGTGTGACCCCATTAGTGAAATCCATACAATGGTGACACAACACAAGTCCAGGGTTGAGGGACATGCCATGAGACATGCTTGGGTAAAGTATCATTCAGTGCAGAGGAACATGAATTGCCAATTGAAAAGTGAGAGACAATTGCAGTCTGTTAGAAATTGGGTCTTTGGTTGGCAGTCAGGTTACCCCCTATCCAAGCAAGGACCCTCACTCTAGTCAGGGTAAAGGGGAATCACCCTCAGTTAACCCCCCACTCACCCCCTTGGTAGCTTGGCATGAGCAGGCAGGCTTAACTTCAGAAGCAATGTGTAAAGTATTTGTACCTACACACACAGTAACTCAGTAAAAACACTACTAAATGACACAACACAGTTTTAGAAAACTAGGTAATATTTATCTAAACAAAACAAGACCAAAACGACAAAAATCCAACATACACCAGTCAAGATATGAATTTAAAAAGCAAGAGAATCTTAAATCCTTTAGAAAACAGTGAGAACGTTGTTAGTGTACAAAAGTACCTGCGTAGCGTCAAAATAACACTGCACGGGTGAATGTGCGTCAGAAAAGGTCAGCGATGCGTCGATTCCTCACTCGCAAGCAACACCGTGAGTCATTCCTCCTACAGTCGGGTTGGCGTGCGTCATTTCTTCTCTCTCGCAAGAGAGCGACGTGTCGATCCAGATGGTCATCTCAGGTCCGGGCAGGCTTTGCGTTGCTTTTACACGCTCAGCGGTGTTGCGTTGAAAATCCAGTTGCACATATCACAAAAATGCGCTGCGTGGGTTTTGTGTCGTTATCAGCCTCCGTTAGCGGGTGTCGCATGTCGTTTCTCCAGCCACGTTGCATTGATCTTCCAGCCGCGATGCAGATGGAGCATTGATTTCAGCTGCGAAGCCGGCGGCATGTCGTTTATCAGCAGTGACACGGAAAGTGCGTCAAAAAGTTCCCCACACGGCAGTCTGTGCATGGATTTTCAGTCCTTCTCTGCCAACTTCACCTTTCAAGGGTCCAGGTACTGGATAGGGCACCACTTGTCAGGGCAGGAGTCTCAGCAGAGAGTCCAGGTGCTGGCAGGGGAAGTCTTTGATGGCCCTGAGACTTCATGCTCAGTTCAAGCCCCTGGAGAATCTTCTCAAGAAGGAATGCACAACAAAGCCCAGTCTTTGTCACCTTTCACAGTCAGAAGTAGCAATTGCAGGATAGCCCAACAAAGCACAGTCACAGGCAGGGGCAGCACTTCTCCTCAGCTCTTCCCCTTAGCAGAGGTTCCTCTTGATGCCAGAAGTGATATGATTTTCAGGGGTTTTGGGGGCTTTTCTTTTACCTCTTTCTGCCTTTGAAGTAAGCCTACTTCAAAGAGAAGTCTCTGTTGTTTTCCAGATCCTCCCTTGCCCAGCCCAGGCCCCAGACACACACCAGGCGGTTGGAGACTGCATTGTGAGAGGGCAGGCACAGCCATTTCCGGTGTAAGTGACCACTCCTTCACTACTTCCTAGCACAGATGGGTCATCTGGATATGCAGGCTACACCCCAGCTACCTTTGTGTCACTTTCTAGAGAGAGGTGCAAACAGCCCCACTGTCAAACTGACCCAGACAGGGAATCCACAAACAAGCAGAGTCACAGAATGGTTCAAGCAAGAAAATGCCTACATTCTAAAAGTGGCATTTTCAAACACACAATCTAAAAACCAACTTCACGAAAATATGTATTTTTAAATTGTGAGTTCAGAGACCACAAACTCCACATTTCTATCTGCTCCCAAAGGAAATCTACGGTTTAATCATATTTAAAGGCAGCCCCCATGTTAACCTATGAGAGAGATAGGCCTTGCAACAGTGAAAATCAAAATTGGCAGTATTTCACTGTCAGGACATGTAAAACACATAAGTTCCGCCTTTAACATACATTGCACCCTGCCCATGTGGCTTCCTAGGGCCTACCTTAGAGGTGCCTTATATGTATAAAAAGGGAAGGTTTAGGCCTGGCAAGTGGGTACACTTGCCAAGTTGAATTTACAGTTTAAAACTGTAATCACAGACACTGCAGTGGCAGGTCTGAGCCATGTTTATAATGTTACTAATGTGAGTGGAACGCCCAGTGCTACAGGCCCACTAGTAGCATCTGATTTACAGGCCCCGGGCACCTCTAGTGTACCTTACTAGGGACTTACTGGTAAATCAAATGTGCCAATCATGGCTAGCCAATGTATACATACAATTTATACAGGGAACACTTACATTTAGCACTGGTCAGCAGTGGCAAAGCGTCCAGAGCAAACAGCACAAACAGAGTCCAGCACACAGAAACAACCTGGGAAGTAGAGGCAGAAAGTTAGGGGAGACCATGCCAATGATGCAAAGTCTAACACAGACTATAGCAATAAGGTCAACAGTGTGTTGGTGAAGAGTGCATATCTCGAACTGTGCTAACACTAGCATGATGTCAAGCTCTGGACAAAGGAAAACAGTGCCCATGTTGCATGGTCTGGTGCTACCGGGAACTCCTACTGGGGAAGATGATCTGTTACATATCTTCATCCTCCGATGTGTGTGGTGTCTTCTCTGCCCTTGATGGTGGTAGGGGGGAAGTAGAGGGGCCCACACACACTTCAGTGGTTAGAGATGTGGACTCCCAATTCTCAGCAGCTGACATTGGAAGAACAACATGTGGCATCACTGCTGCAAGGAGGAACTGCTGATTTTTTAGTTTAGCAGCAACATCCCTTGGTAGGCAGCCATGTCTACCCTGAGGGAGGCAATTTCCCGGTGCATGGAGTCCATCTTGTTCCCAAGCATGCTGAGGCCAGTTTGGGAGGACAGTTGTTGTGGCCACTTCCTCATGGTAGCAGCTATGTCCCTCAGGCACTGCTGGATTCCATGCATTGGGGAGTGTGTGCCTTGGTTGGCTGCAGTCTGTTCAGTAGCCATAACAATGCACGTACTCATACTCTCTAGGCTGTCTCCCATACTTTGCATTCCCACCCGCACCTCCTTGGCCAGCTCCTGCTGGACTCCTACCACTATCCTCTCGAGGCTGGTCCCTGGGTCCTCATAGTCCTCAACTGCATTGGTGCTGGCAGGTCGTACTGTTGGAATGTTAGATGGGGCTTTTGGGATGGCTGCTACATTAATACTCCTCCTTGCGACTGGAGGTGGTGTCTGGAGGGCTACAAGGACTTCTTGGAGGGTCTCTTGGCTGATGGTCATCAGCTGGTCATCTAGGTCATCAGGGTACTCCAGGACAGGCAGATCTGCAGAAGAGCCATCATTCTCTGCAATGAGACGGTGTAAAATCAGTCTATCTGTGTTGTGGCAGTTGATATGCCACGTCACTGACTCGCTATTTGAGGCTTATTGTCATCTTAGTTCCAAAGCACTGTTCCTGTACATCATGGCTGCAGTCTATCATCCCCATCTTCTAGGTGTGATGTATATCCTTTTTGTGGCTTGACACCATCTTGTCATTATCAACCCTCCCTATGCATCCATTTGCATGGTGAGGCCTTGCAATGGGTGTTGCTGTGCTCATGCCACAGCACCACACATGTCAATTTTCCCCTGTCCCAGTCTTACATGTTTTACATACACCCATGTGGTGCTGAGACCTTGCACCACCCCAGGGATGGCATTGCCAGGACACTATGCTCTTGTTACCATTGATGGCTCCTCATGTTGATGTTTGTGTATTTATGCTATATTGTATGGCACTCTTGGACCTAGCAGAGTTCACTTTTATCTTCTGTCTGTGCAGGTGTGTTTGCTTCCTACACACCTATGTCCTCTCCCTCGATGCAGCTCTCCTTGCACTATGATAAATGAGTGCAGCATGGGGGCAGTGCAGCTAATTTGACACAGGCACAGGATTAGACCCAGGGATAGCCAGCATGGGTAAGACATTTCTGCTGTGTACATCATTATGCATGTGACAGTGCCTGATAGTAAATGAGTCTGTGGACATAGCCAGTTAATAGGAGTTGTTCTTAGGTCAGGGCATGAAGCTAGTTTGAGGTGATTCTGCAGGTAGTCATACTGGTCATACTGGTCCCTTATTTCAAGTGCATCAGTCCTATGGGCACCTGACTGCCATTGTCTATTTGACCACCCCCAACAGCACAGGTGGTAGTGGCAACTGTTGTCAATGTGGAATACCCCATGAGCCCATGGCCTGGCACTGGCAGGTGTCCAGATGCTTACAGACTGGCAATGCCAGCTGTCCTGTGACACCTGACCAGTATTACGTTCAACGCTACCCTCCAGGTCTGTTTCCGCATTTCCACCAGCCTTTGCATGGCAGTGAAACCCCCATGCAAAGATTGTTGGTGATGTGGTGTGGTGTGCCCCTGCACAGCCCTTGCACTTGGCATGGGAAGTGCAGGGGGTCCCATGCCCTGGCCCTTTTTCCTTTCCACTGCCTGATTTGCAGGGCTGAGTGCAGCGTGTCCTGTCACACCCAATGCACCCCAAACCTATTGATCCATCAACAATGTTGTACTAAGTTCCCCACACAGCTACCATGAGCAGATAGATTTCCAGCCGCCGTCGCAATGTGTGACTCATACTGCCAACCGCAAGGGTACACTGCACTGGCAGTCTTACCAACACCAGACTTGCCCTTGCACCATCCCCAGCCCATTGATGTGGAATTATACGCCATTATGTTCCCATGTGTTGTATGTGTGTGTTTATTTCCCCATTCATTTGGGTCCCACATGGTTGTGTCAGAGTAGTTGTGGGCTCAGCCTGTGACTGTTGTGACCTACTGTTTGCTATCTGTGGTACATATTTTCTGTAGTAGCACATTTCAGTTCAGAATCAAGATGTCTGGTTCAACACTACTGCAGTTTGTGTGGTCTGGGTAGTGGGACGTCATCAATGATACAGGACCAGCCTGCTATTCCCCCAGCGCCTGTTCACTTCATTGTTCTCTGCACCCAGGAAGGGACCCTGACTGCATGATGGAGTGGTGACTACCTTATGTGGATGTGTTGTCAATGTGCGGGGTGGTGGTGCTACTGGCACAAGTCTGGGTACTGGTGGAACAGTTGCAATGACTTGTGCTATGAGATGCAGCACACATGCATTTTGACAATGAGGCAAGGCAGTTACATGATGTTACTACAAGAGACACCACCATGACGGTACCCCAGGAATGGTATTGACTAACTACCTAGTCTTTGAGGTCTTGGTCGTGTGGGTAGGATTGCTATGACTATATGCAAGGGTTGTTGTGATGACACAACCAGAGGCACATTGATTATACATGCCATCCATCCCATGTGCTGCATATGTACATGTAAGTATTTAGACCTGGTGTTCAACATATGTCCAGGTTATGTATGTGTTATGGTACATGGCACTACCAAGGCGTAGGTACATGTGTAGCTTACGTCAGCATGGTGCAACATGCTTCATGTACATTCTGTCCCTCTGTGCTCCTTTGACATGCATTGTGTGAGTCTTATGTGCCTTCCTCTTTTTGCACTCGACATTTTAGCATAAATTTCCCCCATGCAACTTACCCTGCATTTGTGGTGTTTTCAGCTAGTCTGCGCTTCCATATACTGTGATTCCTGTGATGATTTCCTCCGGGATGACTGCTGCAACCATCGCCTCCATCTCGTCCAAGTCCTCCTGTGGTACTGGTCTCCCACCTCCAGTTTGCAGTGCTGCCTTCCTGTTCCTTGCCATTTTTTCCTTTGTCCTTCGCTTGCAGTCATGCCAGCGTTTCTTGCACTCAGTTATGGTTCTCCTGACCTCTGCCACACGGTTAATCTTGTCTAGTATCTGCTGCCAAATTGCCTCTCTCCTAATTGGCAATTTTGAGGTGACAAAGAATTAATTTCGATGCTCTGTCACCTCTCTCACCAGTATTTTGTGCTCCTCTACACTGAAACAACACGTTCTCTCTTTCTCCCTCCCCTGGGTCTTGCCTGTGTCCTCCTGGCTGGTTCCTGGTTGATTGCGGTCTCCCTGGGGTCTCTCCTGGCTTCCTGGGGCCATTTTACCTTTCCTTTGCACAATTTTCTCCATTAGCGTCTCTATTTGAGGCTATAGTGAGCAAAATGGTGCATATCCGTTTTGCAACATTTACATGTCGTAAAATGGATTAGTCATTTTTACTCCATTAACGTCTTTTTGCCTTATGACAAGGTGTAATGGTTAACGTTGGGAAAAATGACTCTAGACTATTTTTAGCTCCACCCAGCGTAGTATAAATATGACGCTTGGGTGGCATTAAATAATGGTGCTAGTGAACGCTAAACTTTTTGACGCAAATTGGGGTACCAATGCAGAGTGGCTTTATTGGCGCAATTGTGTTGCCTTTACCTGGGTGCAGCTGAGCCTAGTCTTGGCTGATGGATCCTTGCTGTCACGGGCTGGCAATGAAACATT
The DNA here is from genome assembly GCF_031143425.1 of Pleurodeles waltl. Classification (NCBI taxonomy): domain Eukaryota; kingdom Metazoa; phylum Chordata; class Amphibia; order Caudata; family Salamandridae; genus Pleurodeles; species Pleurodeles waltl. The sequence goes on along the minus strand of NC_090444.1, from coordinate 1,217,146,390 downwards.
TTTCTTGCATTTATAGTGAAAATGGAACCCATTGACTTTGTGATACTACTGAGACTTCCAGCATATTTAAACATGCATCAAGTTAGAGTGGTAAACTCTAGTAGACATGCTGAACTTGTAGCACAACCAATCTCCCAAGAACATGGTGTTCATAAAGTCTGATATACATGAAAGCGGCTTCTGTGCCCTCAAGACCAAGTTATGAGAAGAGCTTTAACAAGGTTTACAAAAGACCGTAACAGACTTAGGATCAGATTTGGAGGTGAAACTACAAGAGCTCAGATCAGATATATACTCTGTGCGCCAGTAAGTGTTGGGTGTGGAAGCTAAGATTTGCGAGGCTCGAGGCCACTCAAGAAGCAGTTTCCTCCTCTATGTCCACATTAGAACGATAATTGAGAGGAGCCTTAGACAATCTGAAAGTTCTAAAGAACTTCTCACAAGGGTAAAACCTGAGTGAAAATGGAGTTGAGAATAAACTTACAGAATTTGTGACAAGCCTGCTATCCTCGATACTGGAAGATGATTAATTGGGGGTAAGCCTGGACAATGTACACTGTACAGGCCCAAAAACGCCCTTTATTTAATAGCGACCCTGAAATATTCTAATTAAGTTCCATTATTATTCAGAAAAATGGGCAGTACTTTGGAAATTGGGAGACCTAGGAATATTTTCATTCCAAATCCAATCTTGCACTGTTTACCAGACTATTTCCCAGCTTATTATTCAATGTCAGCTGACCTCAAATAAGCCTGGGCTGAATTTCACTTATGCTGGAAAAATCAGAATAATTTCAGTAGTTCTGTATTACCCGGCTGACACAGAATCACTGATAATAACACAATAATCCCCACTTGCGCAAATAAGCATAATTTGGAGGAAAATATCCCACTGCAAAAGCACATTTAGCAAGCTCAAGTGGCTGTCCTTGCTCCCTGTTCATGTTCTGTTATATTTAGCACTATTTCTTAGTGCAAAGTGCATCCTCATATCTATTTTGGATGCAAGGGTGCATTTTATGCTAAGAAAATACCCTAAATGCAGAGAGTAAGTTGGGGGAAATCGTACCCCAAGTCCGCATTTAGCAAGTTTGAGTGGCTGCTTGCACTGTCTATGCATGTTCTTTTGCATTTCTTGCTATTTCTTAGTGCATCCTCACATCCATTTTGGATGTAACTGGGCATTTGTGCACTAAGAAAATAGATGCAGAATTACTCTTCTTGTATAGTTCTGCATAAGCTTGCAGACGTTTTGGGCAGGCCTGTGTGATTACTCTACACAGAATGACAAGAGTTACGCCGACCCCAACCCTTAAGCCAATCATCCAAAAACTACGAGAGAATGGAATAAGGTAAATATGGGAGTTTCCTTTTGGCTACTTTTGTGACCTGGATAGTGAACCATATAGGTGACTGATGCAGCAGAGACTTCCTGACTCCTGGGTCTTCTCAGTCCTGAGTAAGTCCTGGATGTCCCACCACATAGAAGCTCAGAAACCAATCAAGCCTCTTCAGCTGATTAAAATGCTTGTAGCCATCTGAGGAACTGTGCCACAACAAGGCATTAGCAGGCAGACCTAGACCAGCCCTAAATCCCTGACTACTTAAATATCAAAGCTTGATATGAAAGGCTGGAACCAAGCCATCCACTGGCATGATTTAAGGGATCAAAAGCAGCTCCGGCCATAGACAGGTCAGTTCTGCAGTATGGATTAAATCACCTATCCCCAGAGATGCGTTGGCACCCTTTTGAGATATCCTAAAGACCATCTATAGAGCACATTGTGACTAGTGCCCACGCTTCATGGTGACCATGCACCAGGTTCCATGGCTGCTGTCAGGGATGTGTGGCACCTGCTGCTATGATCTGGGCCCCTGGAGGAGCAGGGGACTTCACTTGATGTTAAAGTTCTTGGCTGGGTTGGGAACAGGAAGCACCCAAGATGATCTGGTGAATGGTCTGGAATAGGCAGCCGTCTAGCATTCAGTGAATATGGGCAATGGAAAGGGGGCTTCCTGCCCTAACCGAGGCAGTGACATATGATGTGCCTACAAGGAATTGACTTGCTGAAAAATGACCAAGAGAAACTGTGACAGCGAAACTACCCAGGCGATACCAGCCCTCTGCCTCTTTAAACAATGAGGAGTAGTCATACTCATTAAGCAGAATCTCTCTTTCATAGTCACAGACACTAAGGAAGATAACGGAGCTAGATACCTTGTCTTAGTGAGCACCCATCTGGGGTATCCTTTCACTTTAGCTATGGTGTACATCCCCAATACAGCACCAGACACTTATCTGACACATTTTCTGAGCTTTCGTAGATAGACACCGGAGAGATGGTGTTTATCAGGGATTTCGATGCAATGTGGGGGCTCTAGTTTAATAGAGAAAATATATGGGATGTGCAAGCAGGTGCATTTTCCAAACAGCTAAAACGATCCTTACAAGAGTTGGGCCTGCAAGATGTAGAGAGGTGTCAGCACACGTAGAGCATGAACATTTTATTCTCATGTGCATCAGACCTGATTATGTCCTGATTATTAATACACTTATGGCGATGGTTAGCTCGGATGCTGTCGGTGTTATCTCAGTTTCAGAACATAACCAGACTTGTCAGCAATTAATAGGAATACAAACTACACAGAAGCATTTGAAGAAGCTGGGGCAGGACACACACTGATCTTGAATATCCAGTGTAAGGAAATGCACTATAAGGAATGGTTAGGCTGGCACTACATCCCTTGGTGTCTACAACACTCGTATCCCAAAATAAGTCTCAACTGTTGGGAGATGCACTACATTTTTGGTAATACTGCCCCAGGCTCTCCCCATTCTGGGAATTGGTGGCAGACATGTTGAAACTGATTTTGGGGATCCCAATGTCCCTCATTCCAGAATTGTTAATGTTGAGGATCAAGCCTCCTGCACTTGAATCAATGATGTAATATGAATGGCACAAGGTGCTGCACTACTATGGAGATACTGAAATGACCGTAGCATACACCTGCAAAAAACAGAGGCCTTCATTATGACATCAACAGTAAATCCTGCTTACTGACACGCTGACGGCCGCCAACATACCGCTGTGGTGGCGGATATCCGTTCACCATATTATGACACACACACACCAATTCAACAGAATACAGCCACATACACAAATCCGCCAGATCAAAGGTCAGTGATAAAAGTGGCGGTCCCAAAACTCATACCATTACGCCAACAAAACAACATGTATCACATTATGACCCACAAATCACCAAGGCGGACATTCAGTGGAGGTAATCCATTGGCAGTACACACCGCCGCGCTCAAAATGGACACCCACATACAAAACACCACATTAGCCAATACTAAAAATACGCACCTGACACCATACACACACCACATTCACACACCCACACCATTATAAAACACACCCCAACATTACCCACAACCCCTTACAAACACCAATTGCTAGCAGGAGAGTGAGAAGAAGAGCACAGGGACAACTAGAAACACACTACTTATGCCCATACACCCCTCACACACTCCACATCACACACCCTTCCACATTACCCAACACCCTCACCAACACACATCACACAACACTGATGGCACCACAAAGGCATCCCCGTTTCACTGAGGAGGCTTTAAGGGTCATGGTGAAGGAAATTGTCAGGGTAGATCCACAGCTCTTTGGAGCACAGGTACATCAGATTTCCATTGCAAGGAAGACAGTGCAATAGCGGACAATCGTGGACAGGGTCAACGCCGTGGGACAGCACCCAAGAACAAGGGATGACATCAGGAAGAGGTGGAACGACCTACGGGGGAAGGTATGTTCCATTGTAGCAAGACACCAGCTCGCCATACAAAGGACTGACAGTGGACCCCCACCTCCTCCCCCACAGCTCACAGCATGGGAGGAGCAAGTACTGGTAATACTGCATGCTGAGGGACTCGCTGGAGTAGCTGGAGGACTGGACACTGGTAGGTCAACTTTTACTACTTATCACATTCCCCCCATACTTGCATGCCATCTCACACCCATACCCTCAATCCCATCACTCCACTCCACTCCAACCCACACACTGCACCTACACATCTCACTAACCCCAATGCCAAGCCCTGCATGACATGCATCCCAGGCCTGCATGGACACCCATCACTAAAGCATGCACAGCATAGGGAAACTAACATAGCCACAATACACCACCATACACAAGCAAATGCTGGCAGGGCAACAGCAACGATAAAGGGGAAGCCAGGGATCTACAAATGTCAAACACTTGAAGCATAATATATCACTTAGATCCCCAAAGGTACCCCAGCCAATATCAGTGAAGAGGAGGTGCCACCACTATCCAGTCCCCCAACAGAACAAGCCCCCAGTGATGACAGTAACTCTGGACTTCAGGATCCGCAGGATCTACCTGGCCCATCAGGAACCACTGGACAGCCGGTCACCCAAGCACAATCACAGACCACCACAGAGCCTCCTCTATCAGGATCCAACACCACAGCACCCACCCAGCGTACCCAAACCTCTGTCCCCAGGACACGTCAGTCAGCAGTGTGACCACCTATACAGGGACCCAGGCCACACCTCGTCCCCAAGACAATCAGGGACCTGGGGTCAGTGACAGAGGGCACATAATTCAGGGGACATGGGCACAGGCCAACAGGGAAACTGGGAGGACTGCTGTGCCAAGGGGAGGACAGGACCAGGGAACCGACTCTCAAGGAGGCACTCTCCGAGATCCTGGCAGCCTACCAACATTCACAGGACACGATAGGCCAGATCCTTGACAACATGCAGGAGAACAGGCATCTGCAGGAGGGATAGTATCTGGGGATCATGGAGGACTTGCCGGCCATTAACACCACCCTGATCTCCAGAGCAGGGGTGCTGGCAGACATGGCCAGCATCATGAGGGAGTCAACAGCACACCAGCGGGCCCCTAACACTAGCCAGTCAGCTGAACAGCCCTCCACTTCCACTGCTGCTAGTGGGCAGGAGGCCCCGCCACAGGACCCACAGGCCACCAGCACCCCTCCCCCTGCAGAAGGTGAACCCCCTTGCAAACGTTCCCTGTGATCCAGACAGAAGCCAGAGACACTTGCCAAGACCACCACCAGGAAATTAGACTCTCCTGATTGACCCCCCTTGTCTCCCACTCAGTCACCTTGGCCACCTTGAACTGCCATTGCTTCCCTTCCTATCTCCCCTTGGACACTGCACCTGTGCTACAAACAGACTGGAACAATACCCTGGAGTTTCCTCCATCACTGTACCATTCCATTGCACTTTCCCCTCAATTTCTTAGCACTACAATAAACACCCTTGGACAAAACTCGACTACTAGTATTTCATGAATTATTCATATGTATTGAGGGAAACAGCTACATCCATTGCAAATGAACTGTACATTGTGAGAGCATAGAAATAATGACCTGTAGCTGGCTGTAGTGACCACATCAGGACATTGTTGTCATATTACCAAAATCTGTAAAATGATTATCCATAGGTGACAGTAAGTAGAGGTAAAAAGTGGGTAATGCCATCATGCCACAGCCACACAGAATACAACAATAGTCATAGAGATGTGAAGTTGCTCTGTCTCACATGTGTGTCATTGGAAGCACTGACGGATAACTGATATTCTGTTGTCCACATCCTCATCCTCTGCCTCCTCATCCTCACTGTCCTCAGGGTCCACTGCTGCCACAGGGGCATCTACAATCTCCTCTTCCTGCAGAAAATGTACATGCCGTCTGAGGGCTAGGTTGTGCAACATGCAGCATGCCACTACTTTCTGGCAGACCTTCTTGGGTTAGCAGTACAGGGCTCCACCTGTCAGATGGAGGCACCTGAACCTGGCCTTCAGGAGGCTGAAGGTCCTCTCAATGATCCTTCTGGTTCTCCCATGTTCCTCATTATAACGTTCCTCAGCCCTTGTCCTGGCATTCCTCACAGGGGTCAGGAGCCACGATAGGTTTGGGTAGCCGGAATCACCTGCAAATAGTGAGGGACAACATTTAGCCACACACTACCCTATGAGGTTAACTCATACGATAGTGGGTGGCATACACTAACAGAGTGGGTGGGGACCAAGGCTCACCTAAAAGCCACACCCTGTGCCTCTGTAGTTGGGCCATCACATTTGGGATGCTTCTATTCCTCAGGACAAAGGCATCATGCACCGACCCAGGATATTTAGCATTGATGTGGGAGATGTACTGGTCCGCCAGGCACACCATCTGCATATTCATGGAGTGGAAACTTTTACGATTCCTGTACACTTGTCCATTCTGGCGGGAGGGACAAACGCAATATCTGTCCCGTCAATCGCCCCAATAATATTGGGGATATGTCCCATTGCATAGAATCCGGCCTTCACAGTGGCCAGATCTCCCACCTGGGGGAAAGCTATGTAGCTGTACATGTGTTTTCAGTCACTACCATCGAGGGTCCCCGTTTTAATATTGTAGCTCATCCAGGGAAATGTATCCATTAAAAATGAAAGAAATAGAGCTACTTTTCAATTACACTCCAAGGATATAGGTAGAAAACTACAAATGTATATGTAGTCAATCTGAATTTAAAACATATGTCAGAAACTCATTTTCTCACAGATCCCAACATGAAATGTGCAAAATGGCACTATGGCGGTCATTACAACCCTGGCGGACGGCGTTAAAGCGGCGGTAAAACCGCCAACAGGCCGGCGGTAAAAAAATTGCAATTACGACCGTGGCGGAAACCGCCAACAAAGACAGCCACTTTAACACTCCGACCGCCACGGCGGTACAAACAAACAGCGCAGGGGTTACCGCCAACAGACAGACGGGAGACAATGTACCACCCACATTATTATGACAGGCCAATCCGCTACCTTTTCCGGGGCGGATTCACCGCAGATAAAAACACGGCGGAAACAGGAATTTCAAAGGGAAAACGCTCACCTCTACACACCCCACGAGGAACAAGGACACCATGGACCCGGAACTCCAAATTCTTCCTGGGATAGTCTTCCTGCTCCTCTACCAGGAGCACGAACGCCGGCGGCGAAGACCACGGAGAGTACTGCACCTACAACACAGGGGAGGGGGGAGGGAAAAAACAGGGACACACACACGCAACACCCCCACCCACTACAACACACACAAATGCATATCAATACATCACAGCTACACCCCCCAAACCCCCCGGAAGAATGCAAAGACAATAGAAAATTTGTGTAACCATTGTAATATATTAAAAACAAGTAGGCACAAATATATATATACACCATGTACAAAATAAATACCAAGCATAGTGGTCCAGGTAGTGCACTAAGATAGTCCGTGGAACACTGGGCCCACACGGTATGAGCGAGGCCCACACAAGATCCCCGACCATGACAGAGAGAACACTGCAGGGGCATCAGAGAGCAACTAAACAGGCACCCCAGGGAAAGGGGGGCACCTCAGCCGCATGAGTGCACAACGCCAAATCCATGAGAGGGCCACATGCCCACTGTTACATCCTGGGGAGTGCAAAGCCACAGTCTCTCAAGTCTCTACAGTGGGTAGTCTGCCCACTGTTCAATCCTGGGGAGTGCAAAGCCACAGTCTCTCAAGTCTCTACAGTGGGTGGTCTTCCCACTGTTCAAACCTGTGGAGTGCAAAGCCACAGTCTCACAAGTGGATGACAGTCTCCACTGGTTCTGGAGGGGGCATGGTGCCCAGAGTGCTTCATCCTGTTAAGGACAGAGGTAGTGGATGACAGTCTCCACTGGTTCTGGAGGGGGCATGGTGCCCAGAGTGCTTCATCCTGTTAAGGACAGAGGTAGTGGATGACAGTCTCCACTGGTTCTGGAGGGGGCATGGTGCCCAGAGTGCATCATTCACCCTGTGACGGACTCAGTTGCGTCAGTGCCCTTCCCGGTCATGGGCTAGCGGTGCTTCAGATGGCGGTGCCCTGTTCAGCGGTGCTTCAGATGGCAGTGCCCTGTTCAGCGGTTCTTCAGATGGCAGTGCCCTGTTCAGCGGTGCTTCAGATGGCGGTCTCCATTGCAGGGTCTCAGCTGCTGGCGGTCCTTCGTGGCCCAGCGGGGATGGCGCTGGCGGTCCTTCATGGCCCAGCGGGCCTTTTGCTGGCGGTCCTTCATGGCCCAGCTGGGCTGGTGCTGGCGGTGGCCTCCTGGGCAGCTGGGCTGGTGCTGGCGGTGGCCTCCTGGGCAGCTGGGATGATGGTGGTCTTCTCCGCCGTGCTGCTCTTCCCAGACTTGCCGGGTTTCTTGTGGCCCTTCCCCACCTTGGAAGGTGTCACAGCTGACTCTACACTCCCAACGGGACCCCTGGGAGCGGCTTTGGTGGCTTGAGTCTTCCCCCTCTTCCTCCGGGCACTGGACAACTTCTGATGCTTCACAGGTGGGGGACTGTCTGTGCTGTGGCTCCGTGCCACACTGGCTGCCCTGGTGGCCGGTGCGCTCCAGATTCCAGTGACTACAGGCACCACTGGTCCCGGAGATGTTGTGGCTGAGGTGCTAGTTCGGGACCTAGGAGACGGACGGGGTGGGGGAGGTGTGGGAAAGAGGTCAAGGGTGGACAGGAAAGGTTTTTTGGACACACTGGGACGGGTAGCTGGAGGGGGTTTGGGAGTGGAGGAAGAGGTGGTGGTTGTAGGAGGTGTACGTTTGGTGACTTTGGGTGAAGGTGCATGCGCCGGAGGCTGTCGTGAGGTGGATGACTGTGGGGTGGGTGTGTGCCTGCGTTTGTGTATCTTGGGAGGGGGCATCACAGACACACTGGGAGAGGACACAGGGGACGTGTGAATGGTAGTGGGATGGTGACTGCACGTGAGCGGGGTGTGGTGGTGGGTGTGCTGGAGAGGGACGTAGTGGCTGTAGAGGTAGTGCATGCAGGTGTGAGTGCAGACGAGACTGGGAGGGAGGAGGGAGACGAGGAGGAGGGGGACACAGTGGAGGCAGTGGATGTTGGTGTGTCTGCATGTGTGTGATGCTTGAGTGAGTGCCTGTGGGATATGTGGTGCTTATGTTTGCCTGAGCTTCCCTTGGGTGTTGACGTGTGTGCATGTTGGTCTGTAGGTGTGCTTGGGATAGGCTGAGGTACAGGGGATTGGGTCGGGGTTGAGGAAGTTGGAGGGGGGAGGCTAGAGGCGGGGACAATGGCTGCCATCAGTGCTGAGGCCAGAGTCTGAAAAGCTTGGTGAAGGGCCGCCGGACCAGAATGAATGCCCTCCAGGAATGCATTGGTTTGTTGCAACTGCCTCTCTACACCCTGGATTGCATTCAAAATGGTAGACTGCCCCACAGTGAGGGACCTGAGGAGGTCAATGGCCTCCTCACCGAGGGCAGCAGGGGTGACTGGGGAAGGGCCTGAGGTGCCTGGGGTGAAGGTGATGCCCACCCTCCTGGGTGAGCAGTCACGGGGCAAAGGCTGAGGGGCTGCTGGGAGGGCGGTGCTGGTAGGGGGGTGGCGGCTGTACCTGTAGATGCGGGGGGCACAGATGTTGCCACCACCACAAGGGAGCTCCCATCAGAGGACGAGTCTGTGTCGCTGGTGTCAGCTCCTGTCCCCGCCGTGGAGCTCCCCTCGCCCTCCGTCCCACTGGTGAATTCAGACTCTGTAGTGTCGCCCTCCAGGGCCATGTGGGATGCAGCTCCCTCGAGCTCCGTTGCCACTGCTCCTCCGCCTGAGATGCTAATGCACACAAGAACAGGGGGACCACAAAAAGGGGGGGAAGACAGAAGAAATACATGTTGAGTGCATGCATTATCGCTACCGTTGGCGGACACGACAGACACAGAAGCCCCGTGTACTACGCTGCGCTCTTGGGCTCCACTGTTCAATTTCTGGGAAATGGCCTACAAGGCTATGGACGACATCTGCACACATAGATGACACAGGGGCATGACTAGCTGTACTTGGCACTCTACAGAGGTGGGCTGGGGTGCCACATGGCCTGACATACGGAGGGGCCTTGCCTACGGAACTCGCACTGGCCTAGGGAAACCCACATCCCACCTCCCCCACCCAGACCCCTCCACTGCGCGCAAAGTCAGCAGAATGAGAGTGTACTCACCCCCTTGTGGCTGCTGTGATGACCTCAAGTGCCCATCCAACTCCGGGTAGGCCACTGCCAAGATCCTGAACATCAGGGGGTTCATGGTGCGACGGGCACCCCTCCCACGTTGGGAGGCCATCCCCAGCTGAGACTCCGCCGTCTTCTTGCTCCAGTGACGAATGTCCTCCCATCTTTTCCGGCAGTGGGTGCTCCGTCTGTGGTAGACCCCCAGGGTCCGGACGTCCTTGGCGATGGCACGCCAAATATCTTTCTTATGGTGGGCGCTGACCTACATTTTTATTTTATTTTTTAAATATATTTTTATTAACAGTTTGCTGTTTACATCACATAATCACATTGTTGCGAACATCTTATTCTTGTTATGCCTATTATTTAAAAGGATATAACATTGTATTTGCGTTTATAATATCTTGTGTTGTGGTTGAACGCTCACCCAGGGCTCTGTTATCTGCTAGGTTTATGGTCCCAGCGTGGATTTCTATGGGTGTCTGGTTCTTGCAATGCTGTGTTACCCATTCGTTTTTCATGTACATATAACAGCTTCAACTCAACATTAAACTATATACATACTTAATGGCTTTTGTGGGTGGAACTAGTGTTGGGTGGCTGGGGTGATTCCCTGATAGGGTTTTACTTGGGGAGGACTGCCAATCTTACTCGTGTATTTTGCTACTGCTCTCTGCGTTCAACTTATGTTCCTCTCCGGGCTGCTCCCTGCAGCTTTCTATGAGCTGATTGTGTCTTTTACTAGTTTTTCCCTTAATGTTTTCCACCTCTACTTTAGTGGTATTGTTGGGGAAATCCCCTGCCCACTTTCCGTATTCACTCAGGTTTCTGCTTCTGTTGGTGCTGTATTGGGAGTTAGTGGTCTTTCTCTTCTGGCGACCCAGTTCATCATTAGTTCTTCCCACCCTGGGGCCATGGGAGTCTGCCGGATCCCCTTTGCATCCTCCGTCTTTAATACCTGTAATTCCACCCCGGCCACCCTTGTAACATCGCTTTTCCATTCAGCCAGTGAGGATTGGCTAGAAGCCTTCCACCCCTTTGTGATTAATCTCTTGTAGAGAGCCAGGGCAAGATCCAGGAAGTGACCCTCAATCTTCCCCTGTGGCGTGTTCGTCTTCAGACCTAGCAGACAGACATCGAGGTTAACGGTAGTATTGTGTCATATAATCCTGACATGTGCTCTATAACTGCTTTCCAGCCCAGCTGTAACACTTCGCATTGCCACATCATGTGGTCAAAGTCTGCCTCGCATTTGTCACACCTGGGGAAAGTCCTGGGGGATCCCCCATATATGCGAAACAGTCGGTGAGGGGTAAGGTATGTTCTATGCAAATAGTTATATTGGATATATTGTAACCGGGTATTGCGCGATATCCTCCGGGGATAGGCAAGAGCTCTGTTCCAGTCTGACTCAGTTAGTTCATGCCCGATTGTTTTCTCCCATCTCTCCCTTAGCCCGCGCATGGGGTCCAGAGCAACCTTTATTTGGGCTCGGTATATTTTCACAATCAAGTGGGGTTCTTCCCCCGAGGTTAGCAGGAGGTGTAATACTCCGTGGACCCCGGGTTCCGCATTAATCGTATCCCAATGGTCCTTCAGAGTGTGCACTAGTCTCCTGTGCAAAAGAAATTGACCCTGAGGGATTCCCTTTCCCATCAATTCGGAAGCTTACCTTCCCTAAAGAGTTCTCCCACCATCGTAACTCCTGCATCCGTCCATGCGCCCAACTCTTGTCCCCCGAGTCCAGCTCCTTTCGGCTACACTCCTAAAACCGGTAACGGCAGCGCCGGAAAGTAGGGTGGGCTAACTCCAGTTCTTCTCATGCACCATTTCCAGCACGCTAGCGCAGTGCTAGTCATTAAGTTGTCCCCGATAGGGGAGAGCTTTTTCCCCATCATACGTGCTATTATTCGGTCTATGTCCAGCACGCCATGGGAGTTAAATAGGTCTAGCTGCCCCCTGCCCACTGTCCAGCCAGCCACCCACTGCAGTTGGGATGCCAGGTAGTATGCCTCAAAGTCAAGAGCCCCCAGGCCCCCCGCCTGCGTCGGTCTACACATAGTCGACAGTGCTGTGCGCCTACGACCCACATCCCATATCAATTCCCGAAGCAAAGCGCTCAATTCCCAAAGCCATGCAGGAGGGACCCACAACGGGATGTTAGCAAAGTAGTATAGGCGACGGGGAAGCATCACCATTTTAGACAGTGCCACTCTGGCCATTGTTGTTAGTTTCAGTGATCGCCAAAACCCAACTGAGGCGCGCAGTGACCGGAGTGCTCTACCCAGGTTACCATCACGGAGGTCGGCCAACTCATGAAATATCTGGATCCCCAGATATTTAAAGGTCCGCGGGGCCCAACACACATCTCTTGGGAACGTTTCGGGGCATACGTTGTTTGGCAATATAGGGAATACAAATGTTTTGCTTCGATTAAGGCGAAGTCCCGATAATTCCCTGAAGTCCTCTAGGTTCTTTAAAACCCACGGGAGGCCACTGGGTCCATCTCTTAAATACACCAAAATGTCGTCCACGTATAGGGAGATGATATGCTTGTCTAGGCCCCAATTAATTCCTTTACCGACTCCGTCCTGTCGCAGTTTGGCCGCTAGGGGCTCAATTGCCAGAGCAAATAGCAGTGGGGATAGGGGGCATCCCTGCCTGGTTCCTCGATATACCGGGTAAGTAGTAGATATTGTTCTGCCTGTCTTCACCCTAGCCAGCGGGGAGGCGTCCAGTAGGTCCACCCACCTCATCCAATTTTCTCCTAGTCCCATCTCTAGCATCACAGCCCTGAGGTAATCCCACCTGATCGAGTCGAAGGCCTTTTCGAAGTCTACTGCTAAGAGGGCCCCTGTGGGTGGTTTCTCTGCTGCTGGCATATGTAAAATAGCAAAGATCCACCTCAAGTTTAACGATGTGCTGTGGCCAGGAACGAAACCATTTTATTCTGCATGCACTAGTGCGGACATTCGGGGGAGTAATCTGTTAGCCATAATCTTACTGAGAATCTTAAAATCGCTGTTCAGCATTGATAAGGGGCGGAAGTCAGTCACTGGTGCCTCCCTGTTTTTGGTTTTGGGTAGCGGCACTACCAAGGCCTCACGCAGTGTGCCTGGTAGTTCTCCTCGTCGCAAAGCCTCCGCGTATACCTCAGCTAGTTGGGGCACTATCAGTGTCTTGTATTTTTTGTAAAAGTCCATTGGAAGGCCGTCGGTACCAGGGGTCTTCCCGGGAGCTAATTGCAATATGGCCTCGCTTATCTCCTCCACTGTTACCAGACCCCCCAGACTGTCTCACCCCTCTGGGTCTGAGGTCAGGAGAGCGATTCGCTGGAGGAAATCCCGAAAGGCCTCAGCCCCTAAGTCCTGGGGTTTCCTATATAGGTGCATATAATATCCCCTAAAAGCTTCATTGATTGGGCCTGGGCTTCGCCTTCAAATTCCCTCTTTGTCTTGTACACTCGTGATGGGTTCTCCTCCTCCGCCCGGGCGTACCAGCCAAGCTAGCAGCCTCCCTGACCTACCTTCCTCTGATTGTACTGATGTTAGGTATTTTTGTGTGCTATGGCATCTAAGCTGTGCTTCGATCTGGGAGTGTTCTCTATGGGCACGCTTATATTCCTCATTCTCTCTCAGTGTCCCATCTTACTTCCCATTCGTGTATTTTCTTCTCTAAGGAGGTCAGTTCCCTTTCAAGTGTGCGTTTCACCCCCACCGACTGGCCCAGGCAGAAACCCCTCGTCACCACTTTAAGTGTTTCCCACTCGGTGGCCCTAGACTCAGTAGATCCGCTATTAATCTTGATATGTTCTGTCAAATGGAAACGAAGGGCCTCTCTATACGCCTGATCCACCAGCGCAGCGAGGGGCAGTCTCCACGATGGTATTGGGGGCCTGTCCCCCGGAATACTCAATGTCACCAGTAAGGGGTTATGGTCTGATAGTGTGCGGCCAAGGTACTCTGCGTGGGTCACATAATGTGCCAGGCCCGTGGTGCATGTTATTCTATCAATTCTTGTGTGCAGTCGGTGGAGGCCTGAGTAATAAGAATAGTCGCTGTCTCTTGGTTGTTGTTCCCGCCAGACATCCACAAGCCCCCAGGAGTCCAAACATTCACAGAGCTTCCTGGCTGTTCTAGTGGACACCGCACCCCGCAGCGGAGGGGTCGATCTGTCCATGTTAATGTCCAGTATTGCATTGAAGTCCCCCCCCACTAGTAATTCTCCTGCACATTGACGGGTGAGGTGGCTCGATAACTTGGTCAGGAAGGGGACCTGGTCCTGATTGGGAGCATAAATGCAACTCATGACAACTGGAGTACCATGCAGTCTCCCTTCTAACACCACAAATCTGCCCTCTCGGTCTATGTAGGATGAGTCTATTATCAGTGGGACCCCAGCCCTGACCCATATCAATGCTCCCCTCGTATAAGCCGAGAACTCTGTGGCAAACACCTGTCCTCTCCATCTTCGTCTCCGTTTCTCAACCTCCCCTGCTATCAAGTGGGTCTTTTGTAACAGTGCCACCTGCGCCCCTCTTCTCTTCAAGTAGGTGAGGACTCTGTGTCTTTGGCAGGTGTGCTCATCCCCCTAACATTCCATGTTATGAGATTATATTCTGCCATTTTAGTAAAGTAATTTGATAATACTGTCCTTGGCCCCCCCGGTTACCACTCTTTTCCTACCCATGTTCGGAACCTTTACTACTATTATGTTATGTGTCGCCACCCATATAGCCAAAATACTGATAACTGTAAAACCCAACTCCCCCACCTCAGGGCACTTACTAAGCTGCAGGTAGCCCAGAAAATCACGCAACAGTGCAACTTGTTCAACGTTATAGCTTCAGTTCTCGCCAGGCTAGCTAGACCAGCGAGGTACTGGTTCGGGGGACGGTCAAGTCCGGAGGGGCCGCATGTTCCTCTGCTGTGCCGTGTTGCCAGGTCCATTCGTGTAATGCTTAACCAAGATCATCAGCGGTCTGCGGGGTCACCCTAGGTGCTCGCGTCAACCAGACCGAGTCCCCAGCCGAAGACACCACGGTATCATCTGAGTCCTCTCCTGAGCCCCCCGGGGGGGAGGTTCCACCGCCGACCTGGGCCACAGCCCCCAGAGCCGCTCTCTTGTCTTTTTCCTTTTGTGTTTGTGTTGGCGCTAGCCTCGGTCGACTCCCAGGTCGTCGCGTCTCACGAGCACGGCAATTTTGGCCCACAGTCGCTCTCTCGCCGACGGGCCTGTCCCCCTGGAGCCCCTGCTTCTCAAGCCATTCCCATCCCTCCACTGGGGTTTGGAAGAAAGTGGTTTTCTCATCCAGTATCACTCTCAGTCTGGCCGGATACAACAATGAATATTGAATCCCTTAGTCTCTGAGGGCCCTTTTGACTGCTAGGAATGAGGCTCGCTTGTTTTGTACATCCAGAGTATAGTCTGGGAATAGCGTCACCTCCCCATTTGCTACCTTGAATGGGCCCATCTCCCTGGCCTTCTGTATGAGAATGTCTCTGTCTTTGTAGTGCAGCAATTTGGCAATCACCACTCTGGGTGGCCTACCGGGGGCAAGAGGTCTCAACTGCATTCGGTGTGCTCGTTCCAGCGTATAAAAGGGCGTGAGGCATCTGGGCGCAACCGTTGTGCTAAACCATTTTTCCAGGAAGTCCACCATGTTGGACCCTTCGATTCCCTCAGGAAGGCCCACCACACGCACATTGTTTCTTCTGTTTCTGCCCTCCGCGTCCTCGGCCCTTTGTTCTAGGCGCGTTACTCTAGCCGCCAAGGAGGTCACCTCAGCCGCGAGGTCCTTCTGTTTCGGTTCAACAATTGCCAATGTGGATTCCGTTTCCTTGACCCTGTCTGCCAGTTTGTGGTGTTCTGTCCTTATGAGGCCCACTTCGACCGCTACTTGATTGATGTCATGTTGTAATGTAGTCTTTGTATCTTCAATCGCCCCTAGTATTCTGTCTAGGGTTTCCTGGACGCTGGATTGCAAGAGGGGCCGTTCTTCCATTTCTTTGCGCTCTGGTGGGGATGCAGTGTCCACGGTTTTCTTCTTGTGACGGGCCCTGGGGGGCATCGGCCGGGCGGGCGGGGAGGACTGCACCCCCAGGCGCAGGCTCGAGCCTCTTCTCAGGCCCACTTCCTTTCGCAGTCTTGTGACTCAGGCTTGATCCCCGGGGCCCAGATCGGCGCTAGGCTGGGCCCGCTAGTGCAGTGCCGGAGAAATCCTCACCCTCCGCACGTTCATTGGGTCCCGTCTTCAGCCGCTCCGATAACAGCCTCTAGGGGGTCACAGCCTCTGGGTCTGCCACTCTTTCTAGGCTGGGCAGTTTCTGTTTCCTCCTTTATTTTCTTTGTTCTTTTTATTTCTGTTTTTTGGGGTTCTGCCCTCCCTTTCTGTGGAGCTTTTTTTCCTATTTTTCTATTTTTCCTTTTTTATTTTTATTTTTATTATTTATTATTATTATTTTTTAATTTCCTGTGTTATAGTTGCTCACCCGCGGGGCGCCCTCTTGCTGGGGCCCCCGCCGCTGCTCAACGTTGCCTCCTGCTCCCCACTTTTCCCTGGGGTCAGATCCCAGGGCTCAGTCCACACCGGGCTCCTCCGATCGCTTCAGCCGACCCCAGGGCCGGGCGCCGCTCAGTCCCGCCTTCCGGGGAGGCCCGACAGCCCCAGTCCCCCTCACCAGGATTTGAATCGGCGGGGTCGCCCCATCCGCTCGCGCCGGTCAAGCCGCGACCCCGGGCTCACTCAAGACCCCGGCTCAACGTGGCAAGGAAGGCCGCAAGTCCACCCTGGCGCCAGCGGGCCGATCCCGGGTCCGCGCTCGTTCCGGATCACGGACGGCGACCGGACAGCATCCAGGGTCCGCTCCCAGCCCAGTGGACGTCTGCGGTTGATGTGTCGTCCGGAGGTGGCACGCTTTTCTGTGTGAATTTTAGCGGCCCCTCCGGAGATAGGAGATTAGACGTCCGCCATCTCCAAGCAGTAGGTGGGCGCTGACCTACATGAAATGTACAGGGGAAAAAGAGAA
This sequence comes from Pleurodeles waltl, assembly GCF_031143425.1. Taxonomy (NCBI): domain Eukaryota; kingdom Metazoa; phylum Chordata; class Amphibia; order Caudata; family Salamandridae; genus Pleurodeles; species Pleurodeles waltl. The sequence continues at coordinate 1,217,129,280 of NC_090444.1, read as the reverse complement.
GTTATTACCAACTGCACCGTCGAAGTGAGTGGCCCCCATCCCTACCCTTGCCATGTGGCACATGTATTCACCGTCTTTCATGCATGAAGCACTCTCCCCCCTTCCTTCTTACATCCAGCCCTCTCCACACAGGCATAGCCCATACAACATGCTCCCTGTGTACTTACCTGTTTGTCTGGAGGACTGTAGAGTAGCGTGTACTGGGGGAGGACCCTGCCGACGAGTTTCTCCAACTCCTCCGATGTGAAGGCAGGGACCCAGACACACGAGCCATTGTCTCTTCCAGACCGAGGTCACAGCAGCACTTGCAGTGTAGGTCCTCTCCTGTCGAAGATCAGGTATCGAGTGATTGAAGTGATAGAAAATGGCGGTCACGTCCGCGGCGGAGCGTACCGTCACCGCCGGCGTACATCGCCATTGGCTCCTGGGACCCATAGGGTCCAATGTTAACCAATGCAGCATTGCGCCGCGTCTTCGACTGCCTACCGCAACGGTGTACAACGCCAGAGCAGTTACCTCACATCCCATTGTCCAACTTTAGAGGTCAGGCAGCTGCCATTTCAGGGGCCCACATGGCTTCATTTCCAACTGCGTCACTCATACCTAGGCCTAGACTCAACACACATACAGGCCACCTTTTGTGTATGATAGGTGTTCTGTGTAAACTGTGGGTACGTACCTCTTAGTTGTTTGACTCTGTGCTCGCTGTTGTCCTTCATAGGCACCGTCCGCTGGGACATGTGAGGAGAGGGCAGCATCCTCCGGTGTACCGACCGTTGGTTGACCTGTCGGCAATGGAGGAGCGACATTTGATTATCACATACAGGCTTGACCGTGCCACAATCCAGGAACTGTGTACCCAGTTGGAGCCAGACCTGATGTCAGCTATCCGCCATCCCACAGGAATACCCCCTCAAGTGCAGGTGCCGTCAGTGCTCCATTTCCTTGCAAGTGGTTCCTTTCAAACAACAGTGGCCATGGCATCAGGGATGTCCCAGCCTATGTTTTCCAACGTATTGTCCAGAGTGTTGTCTGCCCTTCTGAAACACATGCAGAGCTACATCGTTTTCCCTCAGGTGGAGGATTTGCCTACAATGAAAGGGGATTTCTATGCCCTGGGACACATCCCCAACATCATAGGTGCCATTGATGGGACCCATGTGGCTTTGGTCCCCCCCACAGGAGTGAACAGGTGTACAGAAACCGGAACAGTTATCATTCGATGAATGTACAGATGGTATGTTTGGCAGACCAGTACATCTCCCATGTGAATGCCAAGTTCCCTGGCTCAGTGCAAGACACCTACATCCTACGGAATAGCAGCATCCCTTATGTGATGTGTCAACTCCAGAGGCACCGTGTGTGGCTATTAGGTGAGCACCTGGAAGCAATTCAGTGGGAATGGTTGTCTGGGTCTGGTGATATCCCTCCAGGTTAGTGCATGTCTAACAGTTGTCCTTCACCATTTGCAGGTGACTCTGGTTACCCCAACCTGTCATGGCTAATGACCCCAGTGAGGAATCCCAGGACAAGGGCAGAGGAACGCTACAATGAGGCCCATGGGCGGACTAGGAGAGTGATCGAGCGGACCTTCGGCCTCCTGAAGGCCAGGTTCAGGAGCCTCCATATGACACGTGGATCCCTATTCTACTCACCAAAGAAGGTGTGCCAGATAATCGTGGCCTGCTGAATGCTTCATAACTTGGCTTTGCAACGACAGGTGCCTTTTCTGCAGGAGGATGGTACAGGTGGCGGTGTTGTTGCACCTGTGGAGCCTGTGGACAGTGAAGAAGTGGAAGCAGAGGACGAAGACATGAACAACAGGGACTCAGTTATCCAGCAATATTTCCAGTGAGACACAGGTAAGAGTACAGACCTGCCTACTACATGTACTTTAACACTACTACCTCTCTACTGTGTGTCGTTTTCACCCAGTGATTGGTCACTGAGTTGTCACTTTCCCTTACAATTTCACAGATGTGGGTCCCACTGTGTGACATCTGCTTAGATTCCTCATGGACTAGAGCTGTGTGACATAGGTATGTTGACATTAAACTTGAAAGAGCATTTTGTCACTGTAATTGCTAATACACTATTTCGAAATCACAGACAGACTCCAGATTGTTTTCTGCTTTAAGTGTGTTTATTTAAGTGCTCAATATTGGAGGGGGTACTGAAATGGTGAGGGGTGATGGCGGAGGAATGTCCATGGCAGAGTCCAGTCTATTAGTCTCACAGGTGCATTGCCCATATGGGCATAGGAAGTGGAGCTGGTGCAGTTTCCGTATGGACAGGGTGACAAAGTGGGACAGTAGGATGACAATCAGGGTGGTCTCATTTCTTGGCGGGGGTCTTGGCATCGTGCTCTGTCTTTGTCCTGGATCTCAGGGACTGTTTGCAGGGTGGTTCTCCCTCTGCAGGGGGTGGGGTGCTGGTGTGGTGGTCCTGTGGCGGGGCGTCCTGTCCACTAGCGCCGGCGGAGGTGGTGGGCAGTTCATCGGCCATGCTAGTGTCAGGGGCCCCTTGTAGTGCCACAGTGTCCCTCCTGGTGTTCACAAGTTCCTTCAGCACCCCTACGATGGTGCCCAGGGTGGAGCTGATGGTTCTGAGTTCCTCCCTGAAGCCCATATACTGTTCCTCCTGCAGGCGCTGGGTCTCCTGAAACTTGGCCAGTACCGTTGTCATCATCTCCTGGGAGTGGTGGTAGAGGGCCTCGTGGAGAGTGAGTGGGTTCCCTTGGCCTGTCCGCCCACTGTCACACAGCAGCCCTCCCAGTTCCCCTGTGTTCCTGGGCCTCCCCCCCGGACCGTGTGCCCACTACCACTGCCCCCAGGTCCCTGTTGTTGTTGGGGGGTGAGGTATCCTGGGTTCCCTGTAGTGGTGGACACACTGCTGATTGACGTGTCCTGGGGACGGAGGTATGGGTCCGCTGGGTGGGTGCTGTGCTGGTGTTTCCAGAGGGGGGAAGCTCTGTAGTGGCCTGTGACTGTGTGATGGGAACCGACTGTCCCGAGGTCCCCGATGGGCCGGGCTGGTCGTCTAGATCCAGTTGGATAGAGCTGCTGTCATCACTGTGGGCCTCTTCTGTTGGTGGTGTGGACATGTGTGGACCCTCCTGTCCAGTGATGTTGGGTAGGGGTCCTGCAGGGGTTTAAAATGATGGTTATTACATCTGTGTGTGTCATGGTGTGCAATGGGTGGGTGACCATGTACCCCAGTGTTTGCATTCCTGTGTGAGACCTTGTGTGAGGATGGTTTAGGGGGTTGTATGGGTATGTGCAGTGGGTATGCTTTAGTGAAGGGTGTCCATGCTTTGTTGTTGCATGCAAGGCTTGGTGTTGGGATGGGTGGTTTGTGATGTTGGGACATAATTGAGGAGTTGGGGTGCTGGGGTGAGGGTGAGGGTGGGGGTATGTGATAGCATGCAGTTAGGGTGGGGGTTGTAATAGTTAAGATTTGACTTACCAGAGTCCAGTCCTCCACCTACTCCTGCGAGGCCCTCAGGATGCAGAATCTCCAAGACCTGCTCCTACCATGTTGTTAGTTGTGAGGTAGGAGGTGGGGGTTAGCCGCCAGTCCGCTGAACCGCCAGGTGGTGTCTTGAGACCACGGAAGGCACCTTCCCCCGTAGGTCGTTCCACCGCTTTGTGATGTCCTCCCGATTTCTTGGGTGCTGTCCCACTGCGTTGATCCTGTCCACTATTCTTCCCCATAGCTCCATCTTCCTTGCAATGGAGGTGTGCTGCACCTGTGCTCCGAATAGCTGTGGCTCTACCCGGACGATTTCCTCCACCATGACCATGAGCTCCTCCTCCGAGAACCTGGGGTGTCTTGACCGTGCCATGGGGTGGTGTAGGTGATGTGTGGGGTGGAGTGTGTGGCGATTAGTGTGCTGATATGTAGTGGTGTGTTGTGTGAGGTGCGTGGAAATTCTGTGGGTGATGGTGTTGTGTGCCTGTGGATGCCGTTGTTCTTGCTGGTGCTCTCTCTGGCCTTCTTTCTGAATTTTTTGTCGTAGGGGTTTGTGGGTGTTGTTGGTGTGTGTTTTATATTGTATTGGGTGTGTGGGAGTGGTGTGTGTATGTGTATCAGGTGTATGTATTTTGAGTTGTCCAATGTGGGGGTGTTTTGTAAATGTGTGTGTATTTTGAGCGCGGAGGTGTGTACCGCCAATGGAATACTGCAGTTGAAAGACCGCCGCGTAGATTCGTGTGTCGTGATAGTGTGGGCGTATTTCTGTTTGCGTGAAAGTGGAGGATTTGTTTTCGGCAGTTTATCACTGACCTTTGGTGTGGCGGACTTGTATGGGTGTCTGAACTTTGGCGGAGTCTGAAATGTGGGTCATAATAGCTGTGGCGGAATTCCGCGGCTGCGGCGGTGTGTTGGCGGTCTTCTGCACGGCGGTAAGCGACTTTTACTGTCAATGTTGTAATGACCGCCTATATTTCTATGAGTTTGATTGATTTAAAGATACGTCATTGGATCAATCCTATGTTTCATCGATCTGTTTATTATACTTTATAACAAATTACATAAATGAATCAAAGACAGTAATATACAGAAAGTTGCTAAAGACAATACACAATAATATAAACCACTGTTTAACCCCACATAAAACTACAGACAGCCATAACACTTATACCTCATTCATACTCAGATATAGCCAGACTCAACCATAAAACCCTAAAAACCTATACGTGATACATATTCTAATATAAAATTCATCCTTGAATCATATACAAACATATATATGCAGAGAAATATGTTACAGTGAGTTCAATGAACTTGTATGATACAGAAAACTATTTAATAGAACAATGAAAATAAAGTCAATGAAACAGGATTTCAGAACCAAGGGCCCATGTGTTTTATCAGGGCAGGCAACACTCTTGCCAGCCAGATTGAGAACATTGGTTGTGGCATTCCTGCTGCCAAGCCCACTGTCACTTGGAAGGAACCATTTGCCAGGAAATTGAGAACTAATAGCACTTGCACAAGAGGGGGGATCCCAGTCAGATGACGGATAGATGAGATCAGGTCTGGCTCCAACTGGGCACACAGCTCTGTGATTGTGGCCCTGTCCAGTTTATAGTTGAGTACAATGTGCCTGTCCTCCTCTGTAGCTAAGTCCACCAGGGGTCTGTACATGAAGGTATGTCTCCATCTCCTATTTGTCTGCAGCGGTAGGTATCTAAGGGACACAAGAGTGGGAAAGCTGTCACAATTTGAACAACTAAACCACAACAGCAGTCCACATTGTGCAATTATGTTTTGAGACAGTGTAAATTTCGAAGTATGTGCCTATTTATCCTGTGACTCAGAAATTGTCGATAGACCTGTTCATCCCCCCCCTGAAATGGCGACCGCCTGTCCTGTGTGGAGGGAGAGGTGGAATTGAGGTAATTCCGACGACGTTGGGTGTCGTGGCAGTAGGCAGTTTGGGAACCGCTGTGCAATTCCTCATTGGATAATATTGGGCCCTATGGAGCACAGTGGCCAATGTGGATGTACGCCAGCGGTGACGGTGTATACCACCGTGGACGTAACGCCATTTTTTTTCTTCTTTTTTTCTTTTTTTTTGTGGGCTGAACAAAAAGTATTCTGATACAAAGGCTTGTCTTTGGTGGTGTTTAAGTCCTTGTCCTACCACCCTTGGGAGGAAAGAGGGATAGTGGGGACTACGTGGTTTGTTCTAAATTTCAACTGCATAGGTAAATATTGACTTTTAGTTGGACCTTGAACTGGAACTGTATCGTATGTTGCTAGGTATTGCCCAGCAAGCTGGGGGCAACATGATGATTGTAGCTGTCTTTCCTATGGTGTGTTTCAGTTCAAATCAAAAGTAAGTCAGCTGTGGATGTGCATGGGCACAGTGGCAACAATGTAAAAAGCTTTTTCTTGACAGTCATAGCTAATTGCTAATAGTAGTTAGGTTTCCACCACCAAAGAAAGTCCAAAGCCCTTATTACAACTATACCAGTACATCAGGCACAAACTTCTGTTTAGTCCTGCAGTGGGGTTCTAAGTGAGGCGGTGTCTGTCCATATGATAATTCCACATGTGAATTCTTGAATTTACACCATGTTGCAAAATTTAGGGCCATATGTATTAAAAAGGTGGCTCGCGAATCGCAAATAGCGATTTTTAAGAAATCGCTATTTCCGAGTCGCAATTGGCCATGTAACAAAATTGCGATTCGGAATTAGCAATTTCTTAAAAATCGCTATTTGTGGTTTGCAAGCCCATTTACCGAATCACAATTTGCATTTTCGCAAATTGCGATTTTTTTTGCAATTCTGTAAAAAATCGCAAATCGCGAGAAATTTCTAGAAAGCACACCTGGAGGAGCCCGATGACATCACCAGCAGGAAATGAATCATCCCAGGCAGTTTCAGGTGCCACACCCAGACCAGCATCCTGAGAGAGAGCAGCCCAGCCACACAGAGCAGCACTCAGAAGGAGCCAGCGCACCTTAGTAAGGATAGACACCACCGGGCAAGCACAGGAGAAGGGAGAAAGAAAGCGCAAGCTAAAATTCAGCGAGCAGGAGCTTGAGGTGCTGACTGAGAAGGTGGTTAGGAGCCATGACCGCCTTTTTGGAAAAAGCTCACTCCAGGTTTCTGAGTGAGAAGAGGAGACTATTGGCGGATATACAGTCAAAAATCTGTGCAATTGGAGTGGCACACCGCTCCATTGAAGAGATCAAGAAGAAGTGGTATGACATGCGGTCCCATGCGAAGGAGAGGGTGGCAAGGAGACTTGCGGAGGCCAGGGGCACAGGAGGCGGTCCACCCACAGAGGCACCATTCACACCATTGGAGGACCTAGTCGAGTCCACACTCCTCCCTGAAGCTGTGACTGGGGTCACAGAGATCGACACCTCCGGCAGTACCAGCCAAGGTAAGTGCAATATTGATTTGTAACCCCATATGTGTATGCACAAAAGCCCCTTAGGAATTAGCAAGTAATGTTAAACAGTGTGAGAAGTAGTCCAGTCCACATCTTAGAAGCAGCACAACAATGCATTATGGTAGTGGCAGTCCAGAACCCAGAGCTTAAAGTAGCACATACAATGTATTTAAGTAGAGTGACACCCAGAGGAACACAACACACACAACACAGTGTAGAGAAGTACCTGTACCTTTATTAGCATTGTCTGACCGTAAATGTAACATACATAACTGACATGCTGCATATTGTTGTTGCAGGTAGGCCAGGCCCAGCAGCCACAGCATCAGCACGGGTAGGCGAGACTGACGCCCATCTGGCCTCCGATTCAAACACCAGTGGGTCCCTCAACATTGCGACTGTCCGACGTAGGCCCAGGGCACTGCCACTGCCAGAGCTCAGCAACAACTCAGATGAGCAGCAGGAAGGGCCAATTACCCCATCAGCAACAGGCAGGCGCAGCCAGATGCAGGAGGTCAGGTGTCATCAGACCACAGCACCACGCAGGATGGCGACAGATTCCAGGGCACAGCAGCATGAGGCAGGTGAGGGTCCCTCCCTGTTTGGTGGGCTGGAAGCTGCTGTGTTGCAGCAGCAGCACCTACAAAATAAGAGAATCCTCGAGTTAGAAAAGAACTTGCGCAAACATAACCGCAACATGGTGGGCCTGCATCGCCGATTCGACTCCCTCAATAACAACATTGTACAGCTGCGTGAGGGACAGGTGCAGGCATCACAGGACACCAGGGACCTCACAAGTGCTGTCAGTGAACTCTGCCAGGAGCTGCGCCATGAGAGGGTGAGCCAGCGCAGACAGGAGCGCAGATTTCAGAACATGTTTGGCAGCTTCTGTCGTTCGTCTAACAGGGTGGCAAATTCAACAGCACTGATTGCCCGTCGTGCAGTGGCTGCGCAAGTGGAGGCAGCACACAGCAGCAGGGACATTGTGAATGGACTTGTGAAGATCACCAATGTGATCAAACACATTATGGGACCAAGGCCAGCCCCTCCGAGTGAGCTTGCAATGGGGGACACTGAGGACAGTTCCAGCCTCAGCAGTGTAGCTGTACTAGCATCGGACACCAGACGGCGCAGTGCCAGGCACAGCACTGCCACTGAGGGTGACAATAGAGGTGCCAGTGATGTAACTGGGCACCCGAGTGGTGTGCGTGGGCGCAAAAAATGACTCTAGCTGCCAGTGGACTTCTGTTTTCACTATGAAGTAATAGTGCATTACTCAGGTCCTTCATTGTTTTGAGTTTCTCACATAACCTTTCTTTGTTATTACTCACACGAACATTACCTGACTTAAGGTAATAAATTTATTTCACTACAGGTACAGTTGTCAGAGGATTTGTGTCATTTATACTCACGTCTGAAATGGTTGTGTGTGATGTCAGCAGGCCTTTGCCTTCCCTCTGCTGCACTGGTCCTGTCTGCTGGACGTAGGGGTGGTATGGGATCATCATCCTCATCAGATTCAGTATCACATATTTCTACAGGTATGCCCCTGGTGGTAGCTATATTGTTCAAGATAGCCCAAGTAGCCACTATTCTACATGTGGTCTCTGGACTGTACTGTAGTGCCCCTCCACTTTTGTGGAGGCACCGGAAGCGACTCTTCAGCAGTCCAAATGTGTGCTCCACCACATTGCGGGTTGCCCTGTGTGCTGCATTGTATCTCCATTCAGCTGGTGTGGCAGGATTGAGGTAGGGCGTCATCATGTAGGTGCGCACTGCATAAGCACTGTCTCCTGGAAGGGACAGAGGTTACATTGAGTAACTGAGCCATCTGACATCAGCATGCCATCAATGCGTCAGTGTACAGAGGGACAATACCTAGTAGATATCCTTCACCAAACTTCACCTTCACCAAACTCCCCAGCTAGCAGTCGTGTGTGAATCCCGCTGTGGCGAAAGATGTATGAATCATGTGTGCTCCCTGGGTACCTGGCCACGAGAGCAGTAATGATGTAGGAGGCATTGCATATCACCTGTATATTCACTGAATGTTGGTATTTCCTGTTGCGGTACACATACTCTGTGGCGGATGGTGGGCATATTGCCACATGTGTCCCATCAATGGCACCTAGGATGTGGGGGAACTGTCCTGTCTCCTCCTCCCTCTCCTCAAACCTGCTAAGATCCTCATCCTCCTCGCCATGACGTAGAGTGCAGACATTGTTGAAAAGAGTCTGAGGCGTTCTGGGCCTCTTTATATAGGTTCCACCTGGTTACCACCTAGTTTCACTTAGTGGTATTTTGCATGTGCAAAATGCCATTCTGCGAAAAATTGCAATTTGCGATTTTTTGATGCATCTCTTTGCGACTTGGATTTTGCAACTCGCAATTTGCGCCTCGCAATTTCCTACTGGAAATACCGAATCGCAAAATGCAACTCGCAAAACCAGGTCGCAACGCAAAAAAAAAGAAATCATATTTTCACAATTTCTTATTTTTGGTCTGCGAATCCCTTTCATGCATCGCAGACCACTTTTTTGCACTCTCAAACGGGCGATTTTTGCGATTCGCACCGTTTGCGAGTGCAAAAAAGTTTCATACATCTGCCCCTTAATTACAGTCTGTGTACTGCATAACACATACCATGGTGCCCACATTGAAACTTCATTGAATTTGCAAGCAGATGCTTGTGAGCCCTAATTTGCCAAACTATATGGGCACACAGCATGGATTACATAATCTGCACAGTGGTCAAATAAGAGACATACTATTTACCCCTGGTCAAATGCAGGCCAAATTGGAATCCTACTCCTGTTGTAAAAGTGATATTGGGGCGGAAATGAAATTATCTCTCTGGTTGCAATCAGGGCCTAAATGATTATCTGACTCTGTATGTACTAAGTCAGAAAAAGTAGGTACTAAAGTCTATATCTCTTTATCATTATATTTTGTTGCACAATAAAGAATTACAGTTCCCAATTAAAGTGTTCTATGTGTAAAGTTACAATAATATTATACGACTTAGAAGTGAGAACCGTGCAACAGTGCTGCTGATTTGCTATCTAAAGGGTTAGTTATTTTTTCTTTTGAGAGTTGTTGTATGGGTTGTACCTTTAAAAGGGTATGAACACTGCCAAAGGAATCTTATGAAATTAAACAATGGTGTTGGAAGATAGGGAAGGGAACTAGGACAGGGTGTATAACCAAGCTCACAGATAAATATGCAATCATTTCAGTTGCAAGCTATATAAACTGAGGGAACAGTTTGGCTATATCTTTGTTGACACTGCATGCTGGCATGTTGGTAGTCTCCAGAAAGATATGTGTCACTGTGAATATCCTATTGATGGTCTTGGCCAAAGGAGGAGATTGGTACTAGACCTTCCTTTTTTGTTGCAGCTCCTGTGGGTACACCCACACAGATGGTGGACGTTTCAGTTCTGGCTTTTTCCACCTAAATATAGAGATATGTAAATGTTGCAGCAATTTCTGCCAAGCTAGGTTCTTCTCAGGGCTGTATATTATAATAAATTAGACAATTTTTAAGTTTCCATTGTCTCCTTTGTACCCCCAGTAGTAACAGTGGGTGAAGGTAACATTGTCAAATTCTCATTTCCCCTTTTGCCCTCTCACCTTCCTCCTGTCAGCTCAAGGCCATTTAGGACTTTGAATATCACTAAAAGATAGAACTTGTGTCATGTATATATGTATTTTTATTATGGTTCCAGATGTATGAGATGATTTGGATTTCCTTAAATAAATGCTGTGATCGTCTACAAATGGGTGATATACATCCCATCAAAATTTTGGATGTGTGTATGAGACATATGAGAATCAGGCGCTCCCCTGCCTGGCCTTTGACCACCTAGTTCCGGTGTTTTTTTATATGTAAATGTTTGTGATCATGTCCATTAGGGCTCTCTACCACCACCTAACTTTGTGTGTGTCACTTTGTCTGTGCATTTGACAGTGTGTGTGTGTGTTTGTGTCAGAGTCATACCTTGATGTGTGTGAGTCTCACTCATATTGACTTCAACGGTGTTTATAGCTCAGTTTTTGCAATGTTCTATATAGAGGTGCAGTAGCACCAATTTTAGCTTTGTGTGTGTGGCGGGGGCATGTGTGTGTGTGCACGGGAGGAGTGAGAATGGGACCCAGCAGTGTTTGGGCATCACTCATGCCAACCTAATATGCTCATATGTCAATGTTCGTGATGATTTACATAAGGGTGTTGCAGCAATCATTATAATTTTGAATACGTGTGTGTGTGTTTCTGTTTGTGTGTGTTTGTGTGTGTCCGTGTGTTTATGTTTGTGTAATGTATGAAAGATGAACCTAGCAAGGAGGAGGACTGCATGTGTTCGTGTGAGTTTGGAAGGGGTGAGAGTCGAGTCAAGTAAGGTGCAGTCTTTACCCATTCTAATTGTGAATGCATACATATGCAAATATTCTCTATCATTAACTACGAGTTTTGTGTGCCCATTCCAGCTTCTGTGTGTATGTAAGCCAGAACCAGTAGGGCCTTAGCTATACCCAACAAAACATGATTGTGGATTTATTTTGATGTTCATGATCATTTTCCCTAGTTTTTAAACAAGCGCATGTGCTTAATTGGATAATGCATACTGCTGATACTTACACCCACTTTGCCAATAAAGTTTCAGTAAATGAATTATATATGGAAATAGCATATGTTTAATGGACAGTAGACTTTTGAGTTATACATTCAAAAGAGATAAACAAAGGTACATCAAATCAAGAAAAGGTACTTCAATTTTAATATTTTTATGTACTCATGCACAAAGTGACCAGTTTTAAATCCAAATTGTAAATGTTTTGCAATTCTGCCCCAAACGTATTTTGACTGAGGGCCTGATTTATAGTTTAGTTTGTGGGTTAATGTATCACAAACATGACAACTGTTTGTGACACTGTTATATCCTATGGCACTTGTAATATGGCATTTGGGGTAGCAGTCATGGTTGTAACAGAGTAATCAGTCCACCAAACTCTTATTCTGGCCCTTACTTTCAGTACAACTTAGTGATGGGCGATACCTTTGCAGATCACATGTATAGCCTATGCTACTTTTCAGCAAGAATAATGGGTGAGGCAGCTGCCAAGAACGTTCCTGGAACGTCACAAGCTCAGGAAGAGGAAGAAGATTTTTCATGAATAAGCAGGGCATATAGACATGCATGTAGACCCTTAGCGGGTCATTCTGGCCCCGGCGGGCGGCGGGCACCGCCCGCCGGGTGGAAACTGCCCAAAGACCGCACCGCGGTCAAATTACCAAGGGGGTCATTTCAACTTTCCCGCTGGGCCGGCGGGCGATCTCCAAAAGATCGCCCGCCGGCCCAGCGGGAAAGCCCCTGCAAAGAGGAAGCCGGCTCCGAATGGAGCAGGCGGATTTGCAGGGGTGCGACGGGTGCAGTGGCACCCGTCGCGATTTTCACTGTCTGCTAAGCAGACAGTGAAAATCTTTGTGGGGCCCTGTTAGGGGGCCCCTGCACCGTCCATGCCAGTGGCATGGGCAGTGCAGGGGCCCCCAGGGGCCCCACGACACCCGTTCTTGCCAGCCTCTTCCTGGCGGTGTAAACCGCCAGGAACAGGCTGGCGGGAAGGGGGTCGGAATCCCCATGGGGGCGCTGCAAGCAGCGGCGCCATGGAGGATTCCCTGGGCCAGGGGAAAACCGGCGGGAAACCGCCGGTTCCCCTTTTCTGACCACGGCTTTACCGCCGCGGTCAGAATTGCCCGGGAAGCACCGCCAGCCTGTTGGCGGTGCTTCCTCTGCCCTCCACCCTGGCGGTTTGAAACCGCCAGGGTCGGAAGGAGGGCCTTAGACTTGCTATGGGAAGAAGCTACCACAGAATCTGCACTAGGTTACCAGTAAGACTGTGCTTGACTGGCCGATGGCAGCTGGGGCACTAGAACTGGTTTCTTAAAATGTCAACAGGTGGGACTTGCAGGTCATAAATTGCAGCAGTCCTTTACAAACCGTTCCTTTCCTTGGAAGGGTGCCTGGCAACTTCTTATATTTTTATTGGAGTCTTCACTGTTGCTACGATTCATTCACGATATTACTTGTCTTTCATGTTCATTGTTTTCCTACTTATTTAGTTCATTTGGTTGACTAGCATCTACCAGAGCTTTGACCTTTTTATGGACTTTGATTTTGCTTGGATTGCCTTCTTCTATCGCTTGCTTCTATTTACCTTTTTGCAGGTTTGAACTCAACATGGAGTTCATCATTTACGATACCGGCTTAGGTTCACTGTGGCACACCATGCTGATTTTGGTAAACATAATAATGAAAGCAACATTTGTTATTTTCTGGAATTTAGCTGTGAAGTATACTAAGGGGGTGATTCTAACCCTGGCGGTCGGTGTTAAAGCGGCGGCCAACCCGCCAACAGGCTGGCGGTAAAAAATATGGGATTCTGACCCTGGCGGGAACCGCCAACACAGACAGCCACCTTAACACTCCGACCGCCACGGCGGTACAAACAAACAGCGCGGCGGTCACCGCCAACAGACAGGCGGCAGACAATGTACCGCCCACACTATTCCAACTCACCAATCCGCCACCTTTTCCGGGGCGGGAGCACCGCCGATAAAAACACGGCGGAAACAGACTACGGACGGGAAAACGCTCACCACTACGCACTCCAGGAGGAAGGAGGACAGCATGGAACCCGAATTAAACATCCTACCTGCTCTCGTCTACCTTCTCATCTACCACGAGTACGAAGTCCGGCGCAGACGACAACGGTGAGTACTGCACCTACGACACACGGGAGGGGGAGGACGAAAGGTTACGGGCACACACATATGCGACCCCCCCCCCCAACTATGTACTCACCAATGCAGCGCACCAAGTCACAGTGACACCACCCAAACACCCCTGAAAAATGCTAGGACATAATCATATTTTGAATAAATATTTATGTACCAAAAAGCTCCAGAAAATTAGCGTACAACCATGAAAGATATCCACAACAAAACTAATGACACACACATCAGTGTATAACTGAAGTACCAAGTCCTGCACAACCTACGATTTCAGCATGTCCGTGGGCCAAAGTCTTGAGAAACAAGGGCAAAGCCCACACAGGAGACCTGAGTCCTTTGGAGAGAACACTGCAGGGGCATCAGATGTAAAAACTACAGGCACCTCAGGGGGAAGGGAAGGGGGGGGCACCACAGCCACATGAGTCCACGACGCCAGATCCACGAGGAGCCACCATGCCCACGGGACCATCCTGGGGAGTGCAAAGCCACAGTCTCTCAATGTCTCTACAGTGGGTGGGCTGCCCACTGGACCATCCTGGGGAGTGCAAAGCCACAGTCTCTCAATGTCTCTACAGTGGGTGGGCTGCCCACTGGACCATCCTGGGGAGTGCAAAGCCACAGTCTCTCAATGTCTCTACAGTGGGTGGGCTGCCCACTGGACCATCCTGGGGAGTGCAAAGCCACAGTCTCTCAATGTCTCTACAGTGGGTGGGCTGCCCACTGGACCATCCTGGGGAGTGCAAAGCCACAGTCTCTCAAGTCTCTGCAGTGGGTGGATTGCCCACTGGACCATCCTGGGGAGTGCAAAGCCACAGTCTCTCAATGTCTCTACAGTGGGTGGGCTGCCCACTGGACCATCCTGGGGAGTGCAAAGCCACAGTCTCTCAATGTCTCTACAGTGGGTGGGCTGCCCACTGGACCATCCTGGGGAGTGCAAAGCCACAGTCCATCAGGTGGATGACAGTCTCCACTGGTCAAGGAGGAGGCATGGTGGGCACAGTGAACCATAAACGGTGCTTGCAACGGCGGTGCCCAGCGGAGCGGTGCTTGAGAGGAAGGGCCCAGCGGAGCGGTGCTTGAGAAGAAGGGCCCAGCGGAGCGGTGCTTGAGACGGCGGGGCCCAGCGGAGCGGTGCTTGAGAGGAAGGGCCCAGCGGAGCGGTGCTTGAGAAGAAGGGCCCAGCGGAGCGGTGCTTGAGAAGAAGGGCCCAGCGGAGCGGTGCTTGAGAGGATGGGCCCAGCAGAGCGGTGCTTGAGACGGCGGGGCCCAGCGGAGCGGTGCTTGAGAGGAAGGGCCCAGCGGAGCGGTGCTTGAGAAGAAGGGCCCAGCGGAGCGGTGCTTGAGACGGCGGGGCCCAGCGGAGCGGTGCTTGAGAGGAAGGGCCCAGCGGAGCGGTGCTTGAGACGGCGGGGCCCAGCGGAGCGGTGCTTGAGAGGAAGGGCCCAGCGGAGCGGTGCTTGAGACGGCGGGGCCCAGCGGAGCGGTGCTTGAGAGGAAGGGCCCAGCGGAGCGGTGCTTGAGAGGAAGGGCCCAGCGGAGCGGTGCTTGAGAAGAAGGGCCCAGCGGAGCGGTGCTTGAGACGGCGGGGCCCAGCGGAGCGGTGCTTGAGAAGAAGGGCCCAGCGGAGCGTTGCTTGAGAAGAAGGGCCCAGCGGAGCGGTGCTTGAGACGGCGGGGCCCAGCGGAGTGGTGCTTGAGAAGAAGGGCCCAGCGGAGCGGTGCTTGAGAAGAAGGGCCCAGCGGAGCGGTGCTTGAGACGGCGGGGCCCAGCGGAGCGGTGCTTGAGAAGAAGGGCCCAGCGGAGCGGTGCTTGAGACGGCGGGGCCCAGCAGAGCGGTGCTTGAGAAGAAGGGCCCAGCGGAGCGGTGCTTGAGACGGCGGGGCCCTGTTCAGCGGTGCTCTTCTCCACGGCGGGCCCTGTTCAGCGGTGCTCTTCTCCACGGCGGGCCCTGTTCAGCGGTGCTCTTCTCCACGGCGGGGCCCTGTTCAGCGGTGCTCTTCTGCACCGCGGGCCCTGTTCAGCGGTGCTCTTCTCCACGGCGGGCCCTGTTCAGCGGTGCTCTTCTCCACCGCGGGCCCTGTTCAGCGGTGCTCTTCTCCACGGCGGGCCCTGTTCAGCGGTGCCTATCTCCACGGCGGGGCCCTGTTCAGCGGTGCTCTTCAGCACCGCGGGCCCTGTTCAGCGGTGCTCTTCTCCACGGCGGGCCCTGTTCAGCGGTGCTCTTCTCCACGGCGGGGCCCTGTTCAGCGGTGCTCTTCTGCACCGCGGGCCCTGTTCAGCGGTGCTCTTCTCCACGGCGGGCCCTGTTCAGCGGTGCCTATCTCCACGGCGGGGCCCTGTTCAGCGGTGCTCTTCTCCACGGCGGGCCCTGTTCAGCGGTGCCTATCTCCACGGCGGGGCCCTGTTCAGCGGTGCTCTTCTGCACCGCGGGCCCTGTTCAGCGGTGCTCATCCAGCAGGTCAAGGGAGCCAGACCTGGCCTCGACTCCCTGCTCAGTCGCCCTCGGACCGTGACGTATCTGGACCCTTCGGGGACGGACTCCTGGCCTCCTTAGTGTCCTCCTTCCCAGCTGGGATGTGGCATGTGGGGTCCACCTTCTCCGCGCTCCTGCTGCCCTTCCGCTCCTTTGATGGGGCTCTCGGGCCCTTGCCTCCCCCAGATGGTGTGGGTGGTGAAGTGGCCGCACATTGCTCCTTGGGGGCAGCCCTGTCGGTCCTCGCACGGCGGTCCTTGTTTTTGCGGGTCCTCTTGCCAGGGGGGGGGCTGGACGTGTCCTTGCTGCTGATCGATGTGTCACTGCTGGCAAAGGGTGGGCTCCAGATCCCAGGCACAACAGTGACACCCGAAGCTGGGCTGGTGGTGGCTGCGGTGCTCTTGGGACTCTTTGAAGATGGATGCGGGAGGTCATCGGGGGGAAAGAGGTTAAGGTTAGCCAGGAAAAGTTTTTTAGGGCCAAGGTAAAGGGTAGGAGAAGTGGAGATGGAAGTGGAGGTAGAGGATGTGGTTGTAGGAGAGTCAGGTGTGCTGTCATTGGGTGAAGGTGCTGGTGCTGTAGGCTGTCGTGAGGTGGATGGCTGTTGGGTGGGTGGCTGCCTGCGTTTGTGTGTCTTGGAAGAGGGGGTGACAGACACAGTGGGAGAGGACACAGGGGACGTGTACATGGTAGTGGGGGTGGTGACTGCACGAGTGTGGACTGTACTGGAGGGTGAGGTGGTGATGGAAGCACTGGCTGATGTTGGGGTGCATGCAGGTGTGAGTGTAGACGTCACAGGGAGGGAGGAGGGAGACGAGGAGGAGGGGGACACAGGGGTGGCAGTGGCTGTTGGCATGTCTGCATCTGGGTGTTGCTCGGGTGAGTGTTTGCGGGATCTGTGGTGCTTGTGTTTGGATGAGCTGCTCTTGGGTGTTGAGGTGTGTGCAGGCTGGTCTGATGGTGTGGATGGGATAGGCTGAGGAACAGGAGACAGAGACAGGCTGGAGGCAGTCAGAAGAGGGAGGCTGGAAACAGGGACAATGGCTGCCGTCAGTGCTGAGGCCAGAGCAGTGAACGCTCGTTGATGGGCAGCCTGACCCGAATGAATGCCCTCCAGGTACGCATTGCTCTGTTGCACCTCCCTTTGCACACCCTGGATGGCATTCAAAAGGGTCGTCTGCCCAACAATGAGCGTCCTTACCAGGTCAATGAGCTCCGCACTGAGGGCAGCAGGGGCAACAGGGGCAGGGGCTGAGGTGCCTGGGGCGAAGGAGACGCGCGCCTTCCTGGGCGAACCGGCACGGAGCGAAGACTGAGGGGCTGCTGGGAGGGCGGGGCTGGTGCGCTGGGTGGCGGCTGTACCTGTAGAGGCGGGGGGCACGGATGTTGCCGCCACCCCTAGGGAGCTCCCATCCGAGGACGTGTCGCTTTCGCTGCTCTCACCAGCGGTCCCCGTCGTGGTGCTCCCCTCGCCCTCAGGATCACTGGTGCCCTCGGTGTCTGTTCCTGGGCCCACCGGGGCCTTGTGTCCTGCAGCTCCCTCGTGCTCCGATGCCATATCTCCTCCGCCTGATGATGCTAATGCACACATGCACAAGAAGATGAAGAGAAAGGGTGGGGGGAGAAAAAAGAAGACCAGGTTGAGTGCATGCAATGTCAACACCGTTGGCGGAGAGGACAGACACAGGTGCCTAATGCACTAAGCCGCGCATTCGGGGTACACTACTCAGTACTACTGACTAAGACAACAGGCCAAGAGACGTCAAACGCGCACATGGGAGATGCTGGACCTTCAATGGCTGTACTTGTCACCCTACCGAGGTGGGGGCCGGGGGCACAGGGCCATGCCTAAGGGAGAGGACTACACTACAGAAAGCGCCCTGGCCTAATGTCACCCACAGCCCTCCTCCCCCACCCAGACGCCTCCACTGCGCAGAAAGATAGGAGAATGTGCTGATACTCACCCCCTTGTGTCTGCTGTGATGTCTTAAAGCGCCCATCCAATTCAGGGTAGGCCACCGCCAGGATCCGGGACATCAGGGGGGTCATGGTGCGACTGGCACCCCTCCTAGGTTGGGAGGCCATCCCCAGCAGTGTTTCTGCGGTCTTCCTTGTTCCGCGGCGGATGTCCTCCCACCTCTTGCGGCAGTGGGTGCCCCGTCTGTTGTGGACCCTCAAGGTCCGGACTTCCTTGGCGATGGCACACCAAATGTCGATCTTCTGATGGGCGCTGACCTATTAGACATGTACAGGGTGGAAAGGAGGAAATCATCAATGACCTGCATGTTAGATGTAATTGCCCCCCCCCACCCACTTTGCCATATGGCACATGCTCTCATCTGTCGGGCGTTGCACTCCTCATTCGCCCCCCACCCCAACAACTTACATCCACCCCAATCCACACAGGCATAGCCCATTCCATGTGCACCCGGTGTACTCACTTGTTGGTCTGTAGGACCGTAGAGTAGCGCATACTGGGGGAGGACCCCATCCACGAGCTTCTCCAACTCTTCAGACGTGAAGGCAGGGGCCCTTTCCCCAGTCGCAGCAGCCATTGTATCTTCCAGACCGAGGTCACAGCAGCACTTGCAGTATAGGTCCTCTCCTGTGGATGATCAGGTCTCGAGTGATTAAGCAGATAGAAAATGGCGGTCACGTCCGCGGCGGTGCGTACCGCGGCGGTACGTACCGCGACCGCCGGCGCACTTCGTTATTGGCTCCTGAAACCCATAGGCTTCAATGTTAACCAATGCGGCTTTGCGCCGCGGTCTGCGACCGCCTACCGCCACGGTGTGCCCCACCAGCGCATTGACCTCACATCCCATTGTCCCACTTCACAGGTCAGGCAGCTGCCATTTCAAGGGCCCACATGGCTTAATTTTGACTGCGACACACAGGCCTAGGCCTTGCATTGCCACACATACACGCCTTTCAACCCATTGCCATTCTTTAACTGTGCAAGCTGTCTGTACGTACCTGTGGTTTGGCTGACTCTGTGCTCCATGTTGTCCTTCCTAGGCACCGTCCGCTGGGACTTGCGATGAGAAGGAGGAATCCTCGCGTGTACCGACCGCTGGTGGACCTGTCGACAATGGAAGAACGCCATATAATACTTCGATACAGAATTGACCGTGCCACTATCCATGAACTGTGTGCCCAGCTGGAGCCAGCCCTGATGTCCCCCATCCGCCAACCCACAGGGATTCCCCCTCTGGTGCAGGTTTTGTCAGTCCTCCATTTTTTGGCCAGTGGGTCATTCCAGACCACAGTGGCCATGTCATCTGGAATGTCTCAGCCTATGTTTTCTAAGATTTTGAGCAGAGTGTTGTCTGCCCTGATGAAACTCATGCGGAGCTACATCATTTTCCCCGAGGAGGGTGACTTGCCTACAGTGAAGGGTGATTTCTATGCCCTTGGACATATCCCCAACATCATTGGTGCCATTGATGGGACCCATGTGGCTTTGGTACCCCCAAAAGACGATGAGCAGGTGTACCGAAACAGAAAAAATTATCATTCGATGAATGTCCAGGTGGTCTGTTTGGCTGACCAGTACATCTCCCATGTAAATGCCAAGTTCCCAGGGTCAGTGCATGACGCGTATGTGATGCGAAATAGCAGCATCCCCTATGTGATGGAGCAGCTACAGAGACAACGTGTGTGGCTAATAGGTGACTCTCGTTACCCCAACCTGCCGTGGCTACTGACCCCAGTAAGGAATCCCCGGACAAGGGCAGAGGAACGCTACAATGAGGCCCATGGGCGTACTAGGAGGGTGATTGAGCGAACCTTTGGACTCCTGAAGGCCAGGTTTAGGTGCCTGCATATGACTGGTGGATCCCTAATGTACTCACCAAAGAAGGTGTGCCATATCATCGTGGCCTGCTGTATGCTTCGCAACCTGGCTTTGCGACGCCAGGTGCCTTTCCTGCAGGAGGATGGTCCAGATGGTGGTGTTGTAGAAGCCGTGGAGCCTGTGGAGAGTGAAGAGGAGGAAGACTCAGAGGACGACACAGACAATAGGGATAGAGTGATACAACAGTATTTCCAGTGACACCCAGGTAAGACTCACCCACGCCATTTCCCAATTGCTTCTAGCCTCCTGCATCTGTACTTTCTGTAGTTCCCCACAGATGTTTTTCAGTAATTTTTGCCTTTCCCTTCTCAGTGCTGTCTGACTCAGTACCTGACTTCTGCTTGGTTCGCCCATGAAATACAGCGTATTGACATTGGTATGTTGTCATGACTAATTGACAGAACAGAAATTGAACAGTAATATGTAATACATTTGTTAATAAGACAGCATGACTCAAAACAGATTAGTGTTCAAAATGTGATTAATTTACAGTGCTAGATATCGGTACATGTGATTCTAAGGGTGATGGGTGGGGGTGGAGGAATATCCATGGCAGAGTCCAGTTCTCAGTCTCACAGGTGCATTGTTCTTTTGCCTGTGGAAGGATGGAGCATAGGCAGTTCATGGTTGGACAGGGTGGCAATGTGGGACAGTGGGAAGAGTTCAGGGGGTATGTCCTGCTGGCGGGGGTCTTGACATCCTACTCTGTCTTTTTCTTTGGTCTCAGGCTCCTCTTACGGGGTGGTTGTTCTTCAGCATGAGGTGGGGTTCTGGGGGGCTGTCGAAGTGTTGGGACCTCCTGTCCACTAGCGCCGGCGGAGGTGGTAGGCTGTTCCTGGTCCGGCCTAGTGACAGGGGCCCTGTGTGGTGCACCATGGTCCCGCAACGCGTCCTCTATCCTGTGGAGGGCCAGGACGATGGTCCCCATTGCGGTCCCGATGATTCTCAGCTCCTCCCTGAACCCCATGTAGCGTTCTTCCTGCTGTGCCTGGATCTCAGTGAACCTGGCCAGTACCGTCGCCATCGTTTCTTGGGAGTGGTGGTATGCCCCCATGATGGTGGTGAGGGCCTCTTGGAGAGTGGGTTCCCTGGGCCTCTCCTCCCTCCCCTGTCGCACAGCCTCTGTCCCCTGGCCGGTGTGCCCGCTCCCACTGCCCCCAGGTCCCTGTTGTTGTTGGGGTGTTGGGTTAGCCTGGGTGCCCTGTAGTGGCGGACACACCGCTGATTGAGCTGTCCTAGAGACAGAGGCATGGGCCCGCTGGGTGGGAGCTGTGCTGGTGTCGGCAGAGGGGGTCGGGTCTGGTGTGGCCTGTGGCTGCCTGAGGGGAACCGACTGCCCAGAGGTCCCCGATGGTCCGGGCTGGTCATCAGGTTCACTGTCGACAGAGCTGCTATCCTCAGTGTGGGCCTGTTCCGGTGGTGGGATGGACACTTCTGGACCCTCCTGGCTGGTGTGTTGTCGTTCGGGTCCTGCATGGGGTAAGAGAGTTTGGTTATTGTTTCTGTGTGTGCAATAGCGTGCGTGTTATGGGTGCCCTTGTTCCCCAGTGCAGGCATTCCCTTGAGGGAGGTGTTGTGAGGGTATTTAGTGGGGGGAGGGGTTAGTGCAGTGGTCATGCATAGGTGATGGGTGCCCATGATTTGTGTTGGCATGCAGGAGTTGGTGTTGGGATGGGTGGGTTGTGCTGGTGATACATTGTCAGGGAGGATATGTGCTGGGGGGTTGGGGGTGAGGGTGGGGGTGTGGGTTGGCATGCTGGTGGGGTGGGGGGGATATAGTAGTTGAGATGGGACTTACCAGAGTCCATTCCTCCGGCTACTCCAGCGAGGCCCTGAGGATGCAGGATGGTCAAGACCTCTTGCTCCCACGATGTAAATTCGGGAGGGGTGGGTGGGGGTCCGCCGCCAGTCTTCTGGACCGCGATGTTGTGCCTGGAGACCATCGATCGGACCTTCCCCCGTAGGTCGTTCCATCTTTTGCGGATGTCCTCCCTATTCCTGGGATGCTGTCCCACCGCGTTGACCCTGTCCACGATCCGCTGCCATAGCTCCGCCTTCCTGGCTATACTGGTGTGCTGCACCTGCGAGCCGAAGAGCTGGGGTTCCACTCTTAGGATTTCCTCCACCATGACCCGGAGTTCTTGGTCCGAAAAGCGTGGGTGCCTTTGGGGTGCCATGGGGTGGTGTGGGTGAGGTGTGGGGTGGTGTATGTGATGAGGAGTGTGTTGGTGAGTGGTGCTTTGTGCTACTATGTGGTGTGTGTGATGGTGTAGTGTGCCTCAGTGTGTCTTGCTATGGATTGTCTGCTGTGTCTCTCTCTCCTTCTCTCAGTAATTATGGTCGCAGGGGTTTGTGGGTGATGTGGGTGTGTGTTTTATAGTTGGTTGATTGTGTGTGAGTGGTGTGTGTATGTGTATCAGGTGTGTGTATTTCAAATTGTCCAATGTGGCTGTGTTTTGGTGATGTGTGTGTATTCTGACCGCGGCGGTGTGTACCGCCAATGGAATACCGCGTTTGAATGACCGCCGTGTGGATTCGCGGGTCGTAATGGCATGGGCGTATTTCTGTTGGCGTGACGGTGGAGGTTTGGTCATCTCCAGTTTATCGCTGCCCGCCGATGTGGCGGGCTGCAGTGGAGGACGGATTTTTGGAGGTTTGGCCGTTGTGGGTCAGAATGACCGTGGCGGTTGACCGCGGCCGCGGCGGTGTTATGGCGGTCTTATGACCGGCGGTAAGGGCATTTTACCGCCGAGGTCAGAATCACCCCCTAAATCTTTACCTCTCACTTCTCCCATAGTGGCTTCTGGTCAGGCCCTGTGCCCAACCCTGCCATGCGCACCATGGCACAACAACCATGGACATTTATCACTTCTGCAGACACCCAAACCACATATCATTTTTCATATTTATTTTCAGATATCACAGTACTTGCACAGTACCCACCACTCAAGCTTTACCCCCAAGGAACAGTGGTACTGTGCAAGCTTCCTCTTGAGGATGAAGCGTGAGTGGTGGTTAATGCACGGATACAACTGTACCTCATAGGAGAGCCATTTTAAGTTTCATTGGAGTACCGCAGTTCCTGTACCACAGGTTTTAAAAATGTTTACCTCTAAGGGAAGGGCTCTTTGGGTCCCCCACACAAGTGCCTGAGGTTAGACTGTCGCTACTGTGACACCTTATACCTGATTTTTCAATCATTTTCAAGACACAGGGATGGAGTCTTTGAGTCCTGTAATGACAGTCACAGCATTTTCATTGTCAGTTGTGGTAAGACAATCAGATTACTCGATACCGCTAGGCTAGTAGAGGTCCTGCAGTATTGAAACGGTTGACAAGAGAAAAAGCTCTCTATGTCCAAACAGAGGTTCCTATTAGTGCATTTTTGGTCCTGTAGGACCCCAACAGGACCAACCTTCCAGCTATACCTCACTCTTTAACCCCTTGAAGCTCAACTTGAGCACCTATTTAATTCTGAATTTCTCAAAAAGGCTGAACAAATTAACTCCAAATCACAGAAAACACCTTTTTGAATAAAATTCTAACTTTTTGCCAAACCTGGTGCAATTCAGTTCTGCCACATTTTCTGTACTGGACAGCAAAGATTCCTACTGAAATTAACATAGGAAATCAACATTTTAGGTCCATCTATTTTTCTTGTCCAGTACTTGACAGATCACCATGAAACCTTCTAGAAAGGAGCTTAGGTGCATGAACTTCTTTCAACTGAAACTACTCAAGGATAGATAGATAGATAGATAGATAGATAGATAGATAGATAGATAGATAGATAGATAGATAGATAGATAGATAGATAGATAGATAGATAGATAGATAGATAGATAGATAGATAGATAGATAGATAGATAGATAGATAGATAGATAGATAGATAGATAGATAGATAGATAGATAGATAGATAGATAGATAGACAGACCGACAGATGGACAGAGAGAAAGATAGATAGACAGACAGACCGACAGATGGACAAAGAGAAAGATAGATAGATAGACATTGAGAAAGATAGACAGATAGACAGACAGAGAGAAAGATAGATAGATAGATAGACAGACAGAGAGAAAGATAGATAGACAGACAGACAGATTGATTAGTTGCTACCATTCAAAAACAAAGACAAAAATTCAGTGTTTATGGTTAGCTTCCAAAACAGCTCACCAGTCGTGCAGTATACTTTTTTGGATTGTCGGCCCTTTATAACTTTGGCTCCATTTGGCGAATGTGTACATAAAACTTTGCAGACCCGTCGCCCCTGTTCCGTATGGGTAGACTGAACGTTTTTCAGCATTTGTTCAAGGGAGTGCAAAGCAAAAAGAGTGTCCCAAAAAGGGGTTCAAATCCAATACATTTTCAATAGACTTTTGTATTTTGCACAGTGCAAATCCGTCAGCTGGAGTTTTATGAAATTGGGCAGTATTACATATTAAGGGGCAATAATGATTCTGTGATGTGCTACAGGTAAGTAGAATAAGTAAGGGGGACGTGGCTTGGCCGTCCAGCAAGATGACCGCCATTTGTTGAGGCTGTGCTTGTGGGAGTATAAATCCGTTACTTATCTGCGTGGATCGGAACTCCTGAGCACCACATCGGCGGGCGATCAGGCGACAGATACCATTTGCAGGCGGGCCATGAGCCAAGCGGGTCAACCGGGGGACAGCAGGCGTGAAGAGGCTCACTCTGCGGCTCAGGCTGAGATGCAGCAGTCGGGTCCTTGAGGAGGAAAGCTGCACTGTTACCGGCTAGCGGAGATGAGGAGCACAGCTGAAGCTGCTGCCGCCCGCTGCACCCATAGGACTTAGAGAAACTTGCGTCCTGGCCCGGAGGATGGAGGCAAAGGCGGGCCGCGTGACAGCGAACTAGGTCTTGTGGCTCGGTACGGCCTGAGGAGAAGTGGGTTCCGTCTCGGGCTCGTGATGGTGAAGAGCAACAGTGGGGAGATGGATGGCAAACTGGGCCTTGCAACCTGAGATGCCCAAATGAGGGGGAACGGGTGCAGGCTCGGGCCCGCGGCGGTGAGGTGCAACATTGGGGTGACGGCTAACTAAGCCTTGCGGCCCAGTGAGGCCTAAGAAGGAGGAGCGAATCCCAACTCGGGCCCGCAGTGGTGCAGTGACACATCGAGGTAATGGCTCACTGAGCCTTTGTGGCCAGGAGAGGCCTAAGGAGAAGGAACAGGTGCTGGCTCGGGCCCGCCGCGATGCAGTGAAACAACGGGGTGAAGGCTAACTGGGCCCTGCAGACTGGAGGGCCTCAGGAAGAGGAGCCTGGTCCTGACTCGGGCCCCTGGCGGTGTAGTGTGGCATCGGGGCTGCAGCATATCCCTCCCGCCCTCCAGACATCAGCAGGGAGGCGGCCTGCTGTGATCGGGGAGGTTGCTGGTGCCCCGGCTGCAGGCGAAAAGGTGCGCAGCCCAACACACAGACCCTGACCAAGGGTTCTACAGAGACGGGTAGTCCCGGTGAGTGAACCAGCCCTACCGGACCACATACTGGGTGATTAAATAAAAACATACCCTGACCCATGGGAGCAGGCTGGCGATTGCCCTGAGCATTGGCCTGGAGCAACAGCCTGGGGGATGTGGGCCTCCGGCTGGCCTGTACTGGGTGCTGTGGGATCGGTGGACGGCCCTGCCAGGCTGTGACTGGAATTGCCTTGCAACGTGATGACAGTGGAAGAAAGCGTGGGACTATTGCAGGAGGGCTCGCCTGTACACGATGGGGAAATCCGACCCAAAAAAAAGCAAAACTGTCATTGGAGGGAAAAAAATAGAACACTCAAACTGGGCGTGTTATGTAAGCGCAACTGCCAGAGAAAGACCTTCAACTGCCCTTTGATAAAGCCATGTTCATGGACCTAAAAAATAGCCTGGCGACTATAGATACCAGGCTGGACCACTTGACCAATCGCTTGGACTGCATGAAAGACAGAGTGGATGATCATGATGCTCGCTTGGAACAGGCTGAGGGTAGAGTGTCGGAATTGGAGGATGGTCGCATTCGAGAGAGTGAACAGTTACTTCAAATGGAAAAGGTGTTGGAAGTGATCTGTTCTAAAAACAAGGACCTCAAAGCCAGGTCTAGTCACAACAACATACGCATCCTAGGTCTTCCTGAATTGACATCAATGGGACACATGGAAGATTATGTTGAGGAGATGCTCAAATCAATCTATCCTGAAAAACTCTTCCCTGTGCTGGTGGTAGAACGTGCACATAGATCGCTTGGGCCGAGGCCACCGCCGGGAGACCTGCCAAGACCCCATCATCGTTTGTCTACTCAATTACAGAGACACGGTCCTACGTCTGGCTCGTGACCGCCGCCCGCTCATCTACGACAACAATGAACTTAGCCTCTTCCCAGACTACCCCCCTGTGGTGCAGGTGGCTCACCAAGCTTTTCTTCCGATTAAGCGCACCTTGAGCCACACAAACGCCAAATTTTCACTTATCTACCCAGTGAAGCTGTGAATACAGCACAATGGAAAATTTCACTTTTTCTCAGACCCAAAACTTGCTGCAAAATTTGCTAAAGGTATTCTCAAAAAGCCGACCCCTGTGCTATTGCCAGAACTAGAAGAAGACAAAAATCACACAAGCGACAATGACTGAAATAAGATCTACACGGGTACTACTGTAAATTCAGATAACGCCCTGAGACCTGTGTGAGCGAGGATGAATAGCGCTCCGGGGATGTCCGAACCACCGAGTAGACGCCTTCTAGGTGGCTCTCGCCCAACCTCACTTTCTGGGTGGAAAAACTGTTGGCCAAGCCAGCGCCCTGCTGGATTAGTCCTTATTATTCTAATGTTGCTTTTGTGATGGGATCTGGCTATGGGTGGGGGGTGGTGGGGAGGCCCGGCCCATTTGGGGGGCCTGAGTGGGTTGGGGTGGTATATGTACTGATTGTTCAGTGGTTTGACATTTTGCCCTTCTCTCTCTTCCCTCCTGTCATCCCCTTGATGCAGCTGCTTTCTTTAAGCGAGGTGGGGGAGTTTGATGCTTCAGCGTAGCTTTGAGCAGTGGTTCAGAAAACTGCGACTCCAGTTAAGTGTCTAACATGGAATGTTTGGGAGCTGAATGATGGGCGTTAGATGATACTGCTTTCTGTTTACATGCAACACCATGCGATCGACATTTGTATGCTACACGAGACGCACTTGACTAAGGCCACGATATCTAGGGTGTGAGCTAGCTGGATCGGTGAGAGTCATGTGGCGGTGTATTCAAATTACTCCTGGGAGGTAGCAATTCTGCTTAAAAGGGCTTACAATGGCTCACCGAAAAAGTGCTCACGGACACACAGGGCCTCTATGTTATGATACGGGGAACCCTACAGGATAAACCTTTCGCCTAGTATCTGTTGACAACCCCCGCATTCTTTGGGGAAGTATGGCGCATGATTAACTCGTTAGGTCCTGGGTCCCTGCTATGGGGAGGAGACTTTAATATGGTGTTGGACTTTGAGTCAGATCAAGAGAGCCGAGCCAGACAGCAGCATGTGTGGCCGCGATGGCTCTATCCCTTGTCATGGCTGATGGCACACTGGTGGACCTGTGGAGAGCTAAACATGGAGCGCAGAGGGAAGGCACATGCAATAATTCTGTGCATAACAGCTGGTCCTGCATCAATAGATGGCTTGGCACCAGAGACATCGAGCTCTGGACGGAGTCAATTAAACATATGCCCGTACTTTATCGGACCACTCGACGGTTATGCTAGTACTGCAGATCCCAGGTGGCCGCGATGTGCATTTTCCTGGAGGTTGCCCAACGGGGCGTTAAGAGATCGGGTCTTTTGGGAGGAGATTCGCGCTGCTATAGTGGAACACTTCTCGGTAAACCAGGGCTCGGTTACCTCGATGGGCAACTTGTGGGAGACCTTCGAGGTAGTGATACGTGGGATCTGTCTTGCCAAACAACATGGTGTGCTGAAGGCATTAAGGCGTGACTTAGTGAACCTAGAGTCAAGACTGGCTGACCTGGAGAGCCGGTTGACTACAGACGGTTCCAGTGGTCTCCTGGACGAAATAAGAGAAACATTATCTCAGTATGAGGAGGTGGCACTTCGGGAGATCTTTTTCTTAGGGAAAGAGGCTAGAGCGAGGAGATATGGAGAGGGCAAGAGAGCTGGTAGAACACTGGCTGCAATGCTTTGGGCTGGGATGGGAATTATATCGTAGAGCTGACTGATCCAGCTGGTGTACACCATACACGAACTGAAGAAGTCAAGCATACTCTAACTGATTTTCATTCATATTTGTATGCAGAGGAGTCGAGATCGCCTGCCAAGTCTTACACTGATTATTTTGATGATATCAGCCTACTTTGGCTTGAGAACTCGCATCTGCAATTCCTACACACCCCCTTCTCAGTTGACGATGTAATTAAGGCTATACGTAGCTTGTCAGGAGACAAGGCTCCAGGATTGGATGGCCTGTCACCGGCTTTCTATAAAGAATACACTGACATTTTAGCGCCGCACCTCCTTGAGGTATAGGCTGAGGCGTTTGAGAGCGGCATCCTTCCGGCCTCTCTACGAGAAGCCCTTATTGTTACCATTTTAAAGCCCAGGAAGGACCCTTGTTGCTGTGACTCGTATCGATCACTCTCGCTAATAAACATTGATAATAAGGTCCTGGCAAATTAATAATGTACCGCCTGCAGCCCCTACTCCAGTCTCTGGCACTACTGGATCAATCTGTTTTTTTACTAGATCGCTCTACCTTACATAACCATCCACTATTTTTGCGATAACTCGGGTGGTCAAACCCGCAAACAAGCGGCTGCAGTGTTTCTGGATGCCACCAAGGCTTTTGATTCTCTGGCATGGTCATACATGTTCGGCTTACTAGCCAGAGTCAGATTGAGTCCAAGATTTATAAAATGTATCCACCTGTTGTACACGGAACCGACAGCCAGATTGCGAGTAAATGGGCTGCTGTCAGATCTTTTTTGATAGCAAGGGGTACGTGGTAGGGATGCCCTCTCTCGCTGCTGCTTTTCACGGTGGCGATTGAGCAACTTGCAGCACATTTGAGAGAACACTATAGTCATAGGGGCTTAGTGTTCAGGCAGCACCCAATACTGGTATCTATGTATGCGGACGATGTTGCTCTGTACATCTGTGACCCAAAACTACATCTTGATACGTTAATAGATGAAAAATAGCTGCTTTGGCCAGATATTTGAGATCATGATAAACTGGACTAAGTCAGTGGTGCTTCCATTGAGCTGCTACAATGCAACATGACTCCAGATACCCCATTAGTTTGGCGGAGGGACCAGTACGATATCCGGGAACTTGGCTCAGTAGAGAAGTAGATGAGCTGTGGTCAGCCAATTATGGCAAGGCCATTATGTTGTTGGAAAATAAGGTGATAATGTGGCGCTCGCTGTCACTTTCACTGGCTGGTCGTATAGCCATTGCGAAGATGGTGATCGTGCCCAAATTTCTATATCTATTTGTTAATATACCACTGGTCCTTATGACCAGCTTCATGTAAAGACTTAGGTCCTCGCTTGTGGCCCTCGCCTGGGCAGGTAGACAACCTAGAATGGCATGGGAAACTTTGACCCTCCCGTTCGAGCAGGGGGGCCACGGATCCAGAACTGTACTATAGTTGCGAACAGACCCATTTTGCTCATTTTTGGCTACACCAGATGCGATATCTGCCACATCTGGATCCTGAGTGTGATTCATTCTGGCCTGACAGATTAGCAGGAGTGATAGTGGACCCCCCCCAGGCCTCATCCACGGGGTGTGGATGCAGTGACAACCATGGCACGGGCTTGGACGGTGCTGCTGCGGCACGCGGGGATGCCGAAGCCTTTTGTGCCCTCAATGCCATTGCAAGATATTGCAGGCTTGCCGCTGTTGTTTAGTTCTGCGAGAGCCTGCTCAAGATAAATATGGTCACCCTGGGATCTTGGTTTCCGGAGGGGTTGTTTGTTTCCATGGAGGCTGCGCTGGATGACGCGCACAACATCACATTGTACCAACTCTTTTATCTCAGGGTGTGGGCTATGTTGTGGGCAAGATAGTCCTGCTTTCCTGTAGTGACTCCAGTGTGCCAAATGCTGGAGCTTATGTATACAGCACAGTCTCCTCGTAGGCTTATCTATATGTCAGCATGCAGACGCCTGTGGCCCCCATCGAGTCCAAGGTTAGGATCTCTTGTGAGACAGACATCGGGGAGACTACTCCGGACGAAATGTGGCGATAATGTTGCGTGCAACTTCAAGAACTCTCCCCCAACTATAGATTACGCCTTTTACATTTTAACTTTTTGCACCGCTTATACTATATGGCAAGTCGATTAAGGAGAATGGGTGTCAGAGTTGACCTTTGCTGTGAAAGATGCCGTGCTCCTGAGGTGAGTTTCATGCATTTGGCGTGGCGATGTGGGGCATTGCAGGGCTATTGGACAGAGGTGCTACATGCGATTGGTGAGAAGGTTGGAATTGTGCTGCTGCACTCCCCTAAACTTGTCCTCCTGGTTTATGTGAAGGAGATCTCCCCAGAATGCTGGAAATTAGTGGGGATGCTGTTGCTGCTGGCTAAATGTAGGATAGCGATGTGCTAAGGGAGGCAACAAGCTCCTCGCTGTGGAGACTGACTGAATGATGCTGCATACTGTCAGGAACAACTAGAGACATACTGGGAGTTAATGCCTGAAAATGCCCGAACGCGTGATATATGGGCCCCCCTACGGTCCATTCTGGAGTCCCAATCAGAAGATGGCACAATGTCGCTCTATGTTTCCTACCAGGTTCCGAGACCAGACTCACCCCCTCCGAGAGGATACGTGGTAGCTCTTTTTGTATTGAGAACTGTTGGCTGCTTTAGCCCCCCCTCTCCTTTCTTCCCCATCTTTCCCTCCCTCTTTCCTTGTTTGGATGTCATTATCAAGTTATTAATCATCCTTGACAGAATAATACATAATTGCGCTGATTTTCCCTTTCTGATCGATATGCTGCTCTAATCACCCCCACAATTCTGTTGTGGGAACTGTCAATATTGTATGATTTTGATGTAGTGTTTTGTTTTGTTGATCTTATTTGTATGACTGTATTTACTGATAAAGTCCTAAATAAAAAAAAGTAGAATATGGAAATGTTAAGTTATACGTTTTTTCAACTTAGTGATATCTTGTAGTATAATACTACTAAAAATATCAGCAAAGCCCAAAAATAAACTAGACTGCATTTGTAGAGTTACCGATTTACTACATAGACAACTGGAAGACCCATTTATGGTCACATGCTGATGGAAACCTATAAAAAACCTACACAACTAATAGAATAATTAATAATCTACATACATTTACTTAGCATGCTCTCTGGCTCACAAAGTGGCCTAACCAGCCAAACAAAAATCATCTTTCTTATGCAGCCTTGTGCAACTCAATGAACAATTGCCCAAGCAGTGAGCCACTCAAACTACTACTTGGATGACATAATAATTGGTCACTGAGAAAAAATTGATAATCTAAATAATGATAACAATGATTGGCTTCTATTCACTCATTCACTTTGGCCTTCATGTGTAGCACAATCCTACTAAAAGTATCAAGGAATCCCAAAGAATAAACTAAACTGCATATGTAAAGTTTCAGATTTACTACTCAAACAACTGAAAGACCCATTTATGGTCACATGCTAATGGAAACATAAAAACAAATGCATAACAAATAGAATATATCCTAATCTACATTCATTTTCTTTGCATGCTCTCAGCTCACAAAATAAAACTGTGCCCAACAAGCCAAACAAAAAACCATCTTCCTTATGTACTCCTGTGCCACAAAATGGAAAAGTGACCAAGCAGTGAGCTACACATACTACTATATGGAGGATATGATAAGTGGCCACCAGGAAAATAATTAATAATCTTAAATCAACAATGATTGACTTTCATTCACTATGAGATTCATCTGTAGCACAATCCTATCAAACGTAAGCCCAAAAATAAACCAGACTGCATATGTAAAGTTTCAGAATTACTAGATGAACATCTAAAATACACATTTATGGCCACATGATTATGTAAACTAATAAACAATACATAAAGACATACAATAGATAAAAATAAATAAATCACATTGAATCTGATTGTCACTCTGTATTTATAGTTAGTATTCCAAAAGATAGAAATTCCTCAGATATTTCCATCCTCATAACTTTCTACTCCTTTTATGAATCACCATAAAACTTTCCAGGCCTATAGCATTTTTTAAATTTTCTACATTTTGGGATGATGTAATTTTTGTGGTGTTTCTTTGCTTTGTGAAAGCACAGACAAAGTGCTACAATTGCTACAAAGTGAAGGCTATTGGAATGGGTGATTGCTAATGTGAGACATGAGCAACATGAAATATGAGCAATGCGTGAGCAACCTGCAACGAGTAACAAGTGAGCGAGCTGGCAGAGGAGTTCCATGATCGCATCTGACCCATTCCATCCCTGTCGTCCTCCTCACTCAGCGGCTTGGTGGGGGGAGCTGTGTGGTGGCTGAAGTAGCTGTGAGGTTATAACTGGTAGCTAGTTGGAGTAAGGCAATGCAGTCCACTCCTGGCTGTGTTTTCTTCCAGTCGCATCAAATGGTCTGAGATGTGGGTGGCTGGAGCCACGGCCAGAGTGGCCTGCTGCCAAATAAACGATCCGTGAAGGGCAGAGGCTAAGGAGACCCTTATTGTGATTGCCCACACCATACTGTAGATACAGTAGTCACAGCAAAGCCAGGTGGACAGTGGCCTTTAGACCAGAAGATTCTTGGATGTCTGGTCAAACAGTTGGGTAGTAAACTGTACAAGAGAACAAAGAAAGCGTTATGTGTGGTAGTTTCTAAGGGTGCACTCTTTCTTCATACACAGCCATCCTCTGAGGGAAAGATATGCAAGCAAGCCTTTTATGTACAATGGTCATTACTGTGTCCGTGAAAGGGGCCCAGGTTCACGTGCAACATGGCCCTGGCACCTGTGTTTAACTCCCTCAAGGTCCAGTTGAGCTCTTGGTCTTCTTAGTGGCATTGCTTTCCACCCCAGGCTCTGGATACACCAGGCTTCTGATGAACCTAAATAACGGTGGAGGGGTTAAGGCCGGTAGTAGCTTACTCAGGGGTGAAGAGGAAGGAGAAGGTAGTGTGATATGGTGTTGGGGCAGGTTGGATAGCAGCCCGGGTGTAGCTTGCAAACTACTCTCTATTGTACAATAGCTATTCACTGCTCCCAGAATATGACACCCCTGCTGCTCTCCCAAAATTTGACACCCCTCATCTAGAAAGTATTAAATAGTAAGCCCTCCTACGGAAGAAGGTGAAACCATGATGGCCAAGAAACTTCACCGGGGAGACTGGTCTATTCATGAGCCTATAAAAAAAACTAAAGCCAACCCCCTGAGAAATAAGTCTCTGCAAGTGAATTCCCTAAAAAGTCTTTAATGCAATTTCTACTTTCTTTACCAAAAGGGAGGTTGGATCCAACAAGTTGGCCTTGGTAGAGTCAAAATTAGAGACAAACCCAGAGACAAATTTAGAGACAAACCCAGAATTACAGGCAGAAGCCAAACCTTTTCCCACACTTCAGCTCCTGATACCTTGGAAGGCCATATGGGCCAGGCAAGCTCATCTACCAAGGAAAAGGCATCTTTCAATGCAGATTTTACTTTCCCTGACATAAACATTGCTTGAAATCAATACCAATCCCAAAGAGTAATTCTTGATTTGCCATCACCCTGGTGGCCAGGGGAAAACTTGGTGGGCACTCCCTGGGTTCCCCACCCGGGAGGCAGCTCTTCAGTAACACCACTAGTGAGAGTTTCCTAACCTACCCAAGAGTGTCCAGAATTGCAAAATTGAGCATGAGCCCACACTCTTCTTGTAACCTCCCACGGAACTATGTACAGTTGTCAGAATCCCTACTTTATTTAGAAAAAATCTTGTCTTCGATTTTGGCTCTGATGGAGAAATCAGTGAATAACTCTGACCATATCTTGGACTCACTTCTATCCCTAACTACATTTCAGATTTTTTATAAGAGAACTCAGTTTTAAAAGGCCACTTCCCCCTCGCCTCTGTGTCTTTAATAAAATTAAGACTTTCCGCCCTAAATTACTAGGAAAATCTACATTTTATGTCAAGAACGGAGGCTCCTATTATGCTTTTTTAAAGCATATTAATCACTACAGAAGTTGCAGTATGTACAGGTTTACAATAGAATGTTCTGAAAACATTATCATTAGACCAATCGGCTGATCTCAGAATGTCTTCCAAGCTAGAACCAACCCAAAAGGCCTTGGAGGCCATAGCACCTCTAGTGGAATGAGCCCCAAAAACAGAGGTATCTATACCTGCCAGAGACATTACCCAGCGAACCCATCTGGCAAGAGTTGCTGAGGAAACAGGTTTGTGGGGTTTGCGAAAAGAAATGAGCAACTGGGAAAAGGAAGACGTTCTGAGGTTAGCCGTGCGTTCTTCGTAACATTTAAAAAATTGTCCAACCGAAAACTTGGGTTGATTGGGAAAATATGGGTATAAAACTGTATGCAAATTAGATTTGGTGTGTTTGTGAACAGAAAATAATACCACTGTAGGGGCAAACTGTTGAGAAGAAACATCTTGAGCTCGAACATCAGATAAAGGTTTGATGGAAACTAGACAGAGTAACATAGTGAGTTTGGCAGAAAGCATTTTTAAAGACATCTCATAATTATCTTGCCAAGATAAAAACAAATTCAGTACTACGTTCACATCCCACAACTTTGAGTATTTAGGTAGAGGAGGAAAAGAAAATTTTACTCCCTTTAACAAGCGGGCAAAGAAGGGGATGTTCCCCCACAGGTTTTCCATTGATGTGATCATGGTGCATGGAAATCGCTGATCGATATAGATTAATCGTCCTGTACGACTTAACTAAGCCAGCCTGTGCAGCCCAAAAATTAATTACATAATTTATATCTGCTGAAACTGGATCGAGGTCCCTTCCCACACACCAGCTAGACCAAAGCGACCAGGCGGAGCTATATGCCTTTCTGGTACCTGGGGCCCAGGCCTTGCTGATGAGGTCCGCAGGTTCATCCGAAATTGGGATGGAAGGTCGGGAAGTCCCGACACCTTCGATGCCGAAAGCTGAAGAGTGTTGTTGATGACAAGGGGATGAGGATTCCCGCGCGGGTCCAGAAGAAGAGAAGGGAAGGAAGGGAGAAGAAGGGGGAAGTCGATTGCCAATTCCAAGAGAGGGGGAAACCACATTTGCGACTGCCAGAAAGGGACTACCAGCACTGATGTGGCCTTCTGGTGCCTGATCTGGGCAAATACCCTGGTGATCATTAAGAAAGGAGGAAACGCATAATTGGTTGTTTGGGACCAGTCTTGTAGAAAAGCTTTCGAGGCCAAAGCGGAAGGGTCTGGACCCCAACTGAAAAAGAGGGGTAACTGAGAGTTGAGACGGGAAGCGAAAAGGTCTATGGCAAAAGGGCCCCATTTGTGAAGTATAGAATGGAAAACTGAGGGATGAAGTTTCCAATCGCTCTAGTCTTTGAGGAAGTGTGAGTGCCAGTCCGCCGTTTGGTTGAGGGAGCCTGGGAGATATTCTGCTGAGAGGGAAATTTTGTTGAGGATGCAATACTCCCAAAGACTTTTTGCCAGGTCTGCTAGGGGCTTCGATCTGGTTCCTCCGAGATGGTTTATGTAACGGACAGCCAAAACATTGTCCATGCGGAGGAGGATGGTACACTGCACTCTGTCCTTTGCTAGACTTTTGATTGCAAAGGACCCCGCAAGCATCTCTAAATAATTAATGTGCAATGTGGACTCCTCTAGTGACCATGTACCCCCAGTCGAGATTGAGCCACAGTGGGCGCCCCAACCCGTCAGGCTTGCATCAGACTCTAACACAAGATCGGGGGCTGATGGAAAAATAGCCCTGCCGTTCCAGGCGTCTAAATGGTCTGTCCGCCATTGGAGTTCTAAACGAGACTCGTGATCGAGGGCTACCATCTCTGAATAAGCAAGACTTCTTCTGAGGTGACGGATTTTGAGCCTCTGAAGAGCCCGGTAATGGAGAGGGCCAGGAAATATGGCCTGAATTGAAGCAGACAGAAGACCCACAATCCTGGCCAGAGTTCTGAGAGAAATTTGAGATCTGCTGAGTGTTTTCGGAATTTCTGTCTTTATGGTATGTACTTTTTGTGACGGGAGATGGAGAGTAGAGGAAGAGGAGTCTATCTCAAACCCTAAGAAGTCTATTCTTTGAGATGGGAAAGTATTGGACTTTGCTTCGTTGAGAAGAAAACCAAGTTGGGAGAGAAGGGAGCAAGTTATTTGCAACTGAGATAAGAGAGTGGAACGATCTTGATGTAGTAAGAGAATGTCGTCGAGATAAATTAAAAGTCTGATGCCTAACGATCTGAGATGAGCTGTGACCGGCTTCATTAACTTGGTGAAGCACCAAGGTGCGGAAGATAGGCCGAATGGAAGGGAGGAAAACGACTGACCTAGCCATTGAAATTGAAGATATTTTCTGTGACTCGGATGAATGGGAACTGAAAGATAAGCATCCTGAATGTCTAGACGGACCATGAAATCGAAGGGAAGGAGAATGTCCCTGAGATGTATAATGGTCTCCATTTTGTAATGTCAATAAACAACAAACTGATTGAAATCTCTGAGATTTATCACGGGTCTGAACTTCTTTTGCACCAAAAAGAGAGAACTGAGGAAACCGGAGGGATCCAGGGGAGCTTTTTGGATGGCTCGCTTTGACAGAAGAGATGCTATTTCTTCTGAAATAAGGGTGGACATCTCTGTGGAAAAACAAGGGGGCGGGGGAAAGTAACTTTGGAAGGGAGTGGCATAGAACTCTATTTGGTAACCTAGAATTGTATTGAGAACCCAAGGATCTGAAGTCAGTGTGCGCCATTTTTGGGTGAAATAACGAAGTCGGCCCCCGATTGGAGGAAGGCCAGAAACAGGGCTTACCTTGGTTATTGTTGGATCGGAATCCACGTTGACCACGACCCCTGTAGCCTCTGCCACGTTGTGGGTAGAACTGGGGCTTGTAGGCTTGAGATGCGTAGGTGGAATGAGACGAGTAAGAGGAGCCTCTGCTTCCCTGGAAGGACCGGCCGGTAGAGCGGCTCCTGCCTGTACCGGCCCTGGCAATAACACGTTGATTGAAAACCTTTTTGATGTTTTGTTAAGCCTTGTCAATAGAGGAAAAAATGGAAATGAATTTTCCCAAGTCTTTAATGAAAGTATCGCCAAAAAGACGACCATCGGCTTTAATGCCGGGATCCATGTTGGCCAGGTTTGACAATTTGGGGTCCAACTTTAGGAGTAATCCTTTCCTTCTTTCGTGAATCATGGAGGCATTAGCGTTGCCAAGAAGACAAAAGGCTCTCTGAGTCCATAAAGATAGCTCAGCAGGATCAATGTCTGCTTCGTCCATTTTTGCTGATTCTGCCAGGTCTAAAATACGAGCCAGGGGACCCACTACATCCAGACGTTTGTCCTGGCAGTTTGACCAGGCCTTGTCTACCCCCTTACAGGGGTCCTTTACGAATTTGGAGAAAAAGGTCAGGATTGATTCGTCAACAGAAGGAGTCGCTGTAATATGAGAGAAAAGTGATGGTCTGGGGCACTCAGATCTCAATTTGGCCCTTGTCTGCTTATCAAGAGGAACTCTTAACCTGGAAGCAATGTATTTGTCCACGTGGGATGACGGAGACCACTCTGTGGAGTTGGGGTGGTGAAGGAGTGAGGGATAGAACATGGGGTTACCATCCGCATCTAAAACAGTTTTGGCAAAGAACGGGTCAGAAACATTTAGTTTAGGCTTTTTAGCAGGGGAAGCCTGAGATTGTGAACCCCATATATCTGAGGCGTCATCCGCCTCATCAGCATCACCGACATCCTCATCGGTATCTGAAATGTGGGAGATCACAATTTGTTTTGGCGCTATAACAGAATGCTTTGACTTAGATTTATATTTACTAAAAACATTACTATTCCCCTCCTGAGAAGGAGTCCTGGGAGGAAACTCGTCCTCATCCCTGGGTGAAGAAACTTCACCAGCCAAAAAAGCGCCATCGGATGGTTTTTGAATGTACAAATCCTTTGATTTTCTTTTTCTGCTATCCCCCGCAGAATGGGCCAGGAAGGATTTGTGGACCATGTTTTGAACAGTGGTCTCAAAATTCTTAGACATTTTTGACATGGAAGCTGAAACAGCTTTAGCCACAGTCTCATTAATGAGGGTTCCAAAATCATTTATATTGGATGATGAAGAATCCTGTGGATCCATAATACTGAAAAGTATGGTTAAAGAATGGTTAAAGGTAAAGAAACAGATACAATTGTGGCAGGGAGAAAAAAGCCCTTACTGAAAGGGTTAAGTCAAACCAGGAAATACTAAGATCAAAATAAATACACGCCCCTAAGGCATGTCTGACCGAGAAAGAGATTACCTGAGGAGGAAGTACTTGCGTAGGCAGAGGAGCGACAACGATGGACAAGAGCAGTCGGGGTCCACAACGCTGCGAGACGCGTGAGAAGAAAAACGGCAAGCAGCGGTAAGGAGCGTTCGTTTAGAACGTTCGGAAAAGAGGGAGAGAAATGCCTCAGGGAGAACGCACGCAAGCGCAGCTTCCGAAGCCTAAGGGCTGGAAGGAACAGTGCGACGAGTCTAAAGGGAAGGAAAGCGAAATAATCATGCGCTAAAATATAAAATCGAGCAAACGATAACCTGTAAATAAATAAATAGACACGTCACAATAAAACAATGGAATAATATGAGAGAGGTATAAAAACACCACTTATCTTGACTGCGAGCAGCAAGAAAGAGGATTGGTTGCAGTCAAGCTTAGTGGTCACGTATAGCCGTGTATTGTGATTGGTGCATCTGTTCCTTCTGTTGTTCTCCCATTGACTTTTCTATTTTTTAAGCCCCATGGGAGTTGTAGTTTCTTGACTGCTGCTAATTAAAATAAAGCAAGTTAGAGAAGCATAATAGGAGCCTCCGTTCTTGACATAAAATTGTCGGCCATCGTAAAATACTCAAATTTAAATATTCAAAACACCTATGGAAGAGAAGGGCCCGGTTATTATCTCACAATGTATAATTTCGTGTGACAGTCATCTGATCGCATTTGTTTATAGAGAAAAACCTGTTGGTAGAGGTTCTCCATCTATACTAAGTTAGTCCTACCATTATTTTTAGTGCTCGGGATGGGGACAAAGGAAAAATTAGAAAACTTTTTTCGGCCATCTTGGGACGGTCGTGCTAAATTATAAAAGAAACAAATGTTTAGATGCAAGGGATCTGAAATTTCCTTGTGCATGGTTGATTAGGCAAACAAGGATTCCCTGTAGTTGCTATTTATTCTGAGGAAATCATGGGAGCGCATGTGTATAAAGGACTTCAGCCAAGATTGGTTGGTCTTGTTAATTATGAAAGACTCTTCAGGGAATATATGCCGAATAGGTATCGGCCTATAACCATTATTATACTTTATGGCCATTTTTATAATATGAACAGGATTTTGTTGCTTTAAGATGGAGTCTGAAAAGACTTATATTGGGTCACAAAAGCAAGAATCAATGGATTATCCATGTAATGTTAAAATGAAAAAATGGTTAAGTGTGAATATATTAGAAATAGATGTATGCTGGCCTGTAGGGTCAACGAGGTATGGACTATGGCTATTGTTGGTACTGTAAGATTTAAGTATTTTGTTCTCTAATATAGTTGCTTTAAGTTAAGGTTCTCATCATTATTAAGTATAACTGTGGTAGTCAAAAAAGGCAATAATGCCGTTCTGGATCTTTGTTAAGCCCTTGTTGAACTGTATCATAGTGAATGATTAGTTTGCTTTCAATTTGTCGCAATTCAAGTTCAAGGTTGCCTCCCCTGGGATTTTGTTTGAGTCCGATCAAACCACAGAAAGTAAAAGATCTTGTATCAGGATGACTTTTGACAAAATGTTCAACTAGAGGAAATTTGATATCGTCTTTCTGCATTTCAACTAATTAAAGGGCAGGACTATCCCTCTCCCCAATAACCCCATCTTCAGAATTACCACCAAATCTGTGAAGATAGAAATCATTGTGCACATCAGTCCCGTCCCTCTAAATGGTGGCCCCTTCTTGTTCTTCGAACCCCATGTCAAAATGTTTGCCTCTAAAGTGGGGACAGAGCGGGGGTATGAAAATGTATAGAATTCTAATGTGATTGGGCATGTCAGGGACAATATCTTTTGTAGTCTACTGAATGTGCTATTGATTTTGGAATTTATTGCCATTTTTTACCAGTCATTTATAGTGGGGTGCTTTGCTGATGTACCGGACCAACACATGGTTCAAAGTAGTGCTCTTTCAGTGGTCTAAATCACCATTCATGGGCTAGAGTAATTTTTAACTCCAAAGTGGTATCCACCCTGGTGATACTAAATATTGACAAGCTGCGCTGTTGCAGTATTGATGTATTCCCTCTGTAGGAGAAGAAGACACTAAAATCTATTTGCATGTCATTCTGAGTGAGTGCAATTTTCTCCCAGATTCTCCTCTCCCAGATACCTTCACAATTGAGAAGGAAACTAATTTGTGGTTCCCATTTGAAAAGGGATTAGGAGGGTTTTACTGCCCTCTTCGAAAGAGGAGAGAATGGACCAGGTCCGAGATGAGTAAGTTGTGAGATGGAACTGGGTAGCAGGTGTACTTAATTCCAACATTACTATTGGGGTAAACTGCGCAAGCCGTACCTAGTAATAATCTAAAACTGTTTTCTTAGATTGCAGTTGGGCTTGCTGACTGATAGTAACAAAAAAAAAATTCTGAATAGATTGGAGGCCGATGTAGCTTGTATCCAAACATCTTAAAAACGATGGTTATTTGCATGATATTTTTTGTTAAACTGCCCTGCAATCCCCTACAAGAGGGGCCATTCCAAAGGAGGTCTAGCCACATTGCTAAGTATGATGTGGCCCCTCTACGAAAGAGATTGATTCGGGAATAAGGGTCTCAGGGGCAATGGGTCCAGATGAGGTGCCCATTACTGTTATCAAAATGGAGCCCTTGCCGTGGGCCTCTTACTTTACCCCCCTCTTTTAACACTCTTATCAGTATGATGTCACCCACCCTCCATTCTTGGTCTAGGAGCATTTTAATTCTTTTACATAAAAAGGGCCCAAGACATCTCCCTTGTAGGAGTATCTTGGAACATCTCACTGAGTAGGGTGTAGAGGAAAGGGTACTCCCTATTGAACAAGGTGGTTTTAGCATATACATGCTGAAACTCATAGCGGAAAAGTATACTGCAAACCGAGGGCTCAATTTATATGTGGAATTTATAGATTTTTCTTTGGCTTTTGACAGGGTGGACTGTCCACCAATATAAAAAAACTAAAAATCGGTATTCCCGATATTGTCATTTCAATAATAGTTGCTCTCCATTCCTCTACATGGTGTCAGCTGCTGCTTGTGGGGGATTGAGGATTATACCCAATAATTCTAACAATTGTTTTGAAGCAGGGTTCCCTGCTGGCTCCATTATTTTTCTCAATGTATGTTTCTGACCTCTCCGACTGCCTAGGAATTAACAAAGGAGACTGTCCTAAGATAGGTGGCTGCTCTTTCACTTGCTTGGTGTACTTGGATGATATTGCAATCTTGGACCTAACGTCTAGGGGCTTGAATAATAAGCAATGTTTTTTACAGCAGTATGCCACCATTCAATACTTGAAGATCAATGCCTCAAAGAACAAGGTATTAATCCTTAAAAGTAGAAAGACCTGGAAGACCGGTAACAATGCCTGGGGTTTAGGTTCAAAGAAGCCAGAGGTTGTAAACTAATTTTCTTACCTAGGGAAAATCATCACAGGTAACATGCTAGAAATAGCGCATCCTGAATATAGCTCCTCTAAGGTCTCTTTACATGCCAATGGGTTACGAGCATTCTATAACCCCTTCTGTGCCGCGGACGTAACGGTTACGTCCCGTGGCACAGTGCTCCTGTGCCGAGGACGTAACCATTACGTCCTCGGCACAGAGCCCGGAGGGAGCGCTATTATTTTTAGGCCGATCTACCCCCAAGGGGGGCAGAATCCACTAGGCACCAGGGATTATTTTTTTAAAAACTGTTTTGTAAATGCTTGTATTTAGGAGCGGCCCCTTGGGCAAGGGTCACTCCCTTTTGTGGGCATCTTTATTGTGGCCATTTCTGCCCCCCTTGGGGCAGATCGGCCTATTATTTTTAGGCTGATCTGCCCCCAAGGGGGGCAGAAGCCACTTAGACACCAGGGATAGTGTGTGTGTGTGTGTGTTGGTGGAGGGGGGCAACCCCTTGGGCAAGGGTCGCCACCCTTTGGGGGCACGTGTACCAAGGCCATTTCTGCACCCCTTGGGGACAGATCGGCCTATTATTTTAGGCTCATCTGCCTCCAAGGGGGGCAGAAACCACTAGAACACCAGGGATTTTTTAAAATATGTTTATTTATGTGGGGGCGTCCCCTTGGGCAAGGGGCACCCCCCCACGGGGGGCATTGAACTGTTGGCCATTTCTGGCCCCCTTGTGGGCAGATGAGCCCATTTCTTTAGGCCCATCTGCCCCCAAGGGGGGCAGAAGCCACTTAGACACCAGAGATAGTGTGTGTGTGTTAGTAGGGGGGGCGGCCCCTTGGGCAAGGGTCACCCCCCCTTTGGGGGCACATGTACCAAGGCCATTTCTGCCCCTTTAGGGACAGATCAGCCTATTATTTTTAGGCTGATCTGCCCCCAAGGAGGGCAGAAACCACTAGAACGCCAGGGTTTTTTAAAAATATGTTTATTTATGTGGGGGCGTCCCCTTGTGCAAGGGGCACCCCCCCCAAGGGGGACATTGAACTGTTGGCCATGGGGGCAGATGGGCCTATTTCTTTTTGGCTCATCTGCCCCCAATGGGGCAGAAGCCATATAGGCACCAGGGATAGTGTGTGTGTGTTGTTTGTTTTTTGTTTGGGGTGGGCCCTGGGGACATACTACTAAAGGTATTTTCTGCCCTCCTTTTTTAGTAGGCCCATCTGCCCCTATGGCAGAATCCACTTAGGCACCAATTTCTAAATGCTTGATGGTGGGATGTTTGTCAACTGACGAAGTATTTGCATTTGTGATAATTTTGTTCCTCCTTTTTGTTCTAGTTCAAAGCTTTTGCTTTCTTTGCTGTGGCTCCTTGCGGTTTTGGCGGTGGTTGACCTGCGGTTTGCATAGTTGCATGTTTTAGGTAAGTAAAAACAATTTACTCCAAAGGAGTATTGTTGCCATGCATGAATGACATGTTTGTAGGTGGTGTACTAAATGCAGGTTTGTGTGAAATTGTCCTTAGATTTGTGCACAATGATATTTGTGTTGTCTTATTTCTAATTTGCTTTTCTTTCTTTCTTTTTAGTAGGATATCATTGGTGATTACTGTGTCTGTGCAGAGTAGTTGCTGGTGATTCAAGCTTTTTCAGGCAAGTGAACGGTACAGTTTTTGAGTTTATAACTCTCACTAATAAAGCTACACTTTATTACTTATCTTACACAGTGCTGGTTGTTGGTGGTGCATTTGTCCAGTTAATTTTAGTAGGAAAGATCATGGCTCGCCGCAAGGATGACCGCTCAGCAAGTGGTTGGTATGCTTTTTGAGTCATTGTCTGATCATGATTATGAGACGGACTCTGCATCTGAGGCAGAGGAGGAAGTGAGGGATTCTGGCAGCGAAGTTTCTGCTCGAGATGAATCTTCTGATGAGGAGGCCACACT
The DNA here is from genome assembly GCF_031143425.1 of Pleurodeles waltl. NCBI lineage: Eukaryota > Metazoa > Chordata > Amphibia > Caudata > Salamandridae > Pleurodeles > Pleurodeles waltl. Next base: position 1,217,085,465 of record NC_090444.1, on the reverse strand, counting down.
CAGTGCAGATGAAGGGCCTGTTTCAGAGAAGGACACTGATGTGCCATTAGTGCAGCAACCTGGGGCTGAAAGGTTTCCCATTAGAAGACCTGAACTCTAGGTTGCCACAAACATGGAGCAGCCAGAGTTGCCTGACTTTACTGATCTCCTGGGTTGTAGAGTAAATACTGAGAACTTTTTGCCTGTCAATTTCTTTGAGTTATTTGTGGATGATGTGTTTTTGGAAGAGATTGTTGAGCAGACTAATTTGTATGCGGAGCAGTATTTGAGGGACGACGCTGCTAGACTTAGGCCGTACTCTAGAGCTGCCCAGTGGATTCCCACAAATTTGGAGGAGATGAAAAGGTTTTTAGGTTTGACTATTTTGATGGGGTTGATAAGGAAGCCGTCACTGGCTTCTTATTTGTCTACTAGCCCCTTGATGGCAACAGCTATATTTCCTGCAACAATGAGTCGTAATCGGTATTTGCTTCTTCTTAGGATGCTGCATTTTATTGACAATTCATTAGCCTTGCCACGAGATCACCCTGATTCTGACCGTCTTTTTAAGATTAGGCCTGTCCTTGATAATTTTGTAGATCGGTTTTCAGAGGTCTATGTTCCAGGCAAAGAAATAGCTGTGGACGAGTCTTTGGTCCTCTTCAAGGGTCGCTTGGTTTTTAGGCAGTACATTCCTAGCAAGAGAGCACGATGTGGAATTAAATTGTATATGCTGTCTGAAAGTAGTACAGGATATGTGTATAATTTCCGTGTCTACACTGTTAGGGATTCCAGTATTGACCCCCCTGGTTGTCCTCCCACTTTTGGAGTTACTGAGAAAATTGTGTGGGAACTTGGTAGACGACTGTTCAACAAAGGTCACCATTTGTATGTAGATAACTTTTAAACTGGAGTGCAGTGGTTCAAGGAATGGTTTAGAGTGGACACTGTTGCTTGTGGCACATTTCGTTGTAACCGGAAAGACTATCCAAGGGAGCTTGTCTGTAAAAAACTTAAGAGGGGACAGTGCAGTGCCTTGCGAAATGATGAGCTGCTAGCTTGGAAGTTTTCAGACAGGAGGGATGTCTACATGCTAAGTACCATCCATGATGAGAGTACCTCCCCCGTGACTGTTTGGGGCCAGGTTGCTGAAGTGCGCAAACCTGTGTTCATTTTAGCTTACAATAAGCACATGGGAGGTGTAGATAGAGTTGATCAGAGGTTGGAACCTTATACTGCTATTCGTAAGTCTTACGTTTGGTATAAGAAGTTAGCAAGTCACCTCTTCCACTTAGCAACTTTTAATGCTTTTATTGTGTTTAAGGATAGGTCTCCAGAGTCAAAGATGACATTTGTGAAATTTCAGGAGTCAGGGATAGAGAGCCTTATTGTGGTGGAACAGGCCAGAGTTCCTAGAGAAGCAGTGGTGGAGGATGTGGCTAGATTGAAAGATCGCCACTTTGCTGAGCACATTCCTCCCACACCCAAAAAAGACTTTCCAGCTAAGAAATGTAGAGTGTGTTTTCGAAGAGTTATCCGGAGGGAGACTCGAATGTACTGCCCGAATTATCCTTCAAAGCCTGGGCTGTGTGTGGGTGGTTGTTTTAAGAATTACCACACCCAGAAGAATTACTGGGAACAACCTTGAGTGTAAACTCATGTCTGTTTTGTATTTTCATGTGTTCAGTTTCATGGTAAGCATTTCTGTCATGTACTTAGTTAGAGCTGTGTGTTTGTAGTTTTGTAATGATTTCTAATAAGTTAGGGGTTTCTTTGTTTAAAAAAAAAAAAAAAACGTGATGCCATTGTGTGTGGAGTGGGGCTTGGCTGAGGGTGTACGTAGTGTACATATTGACTTGCTGTTGGCTACTGCAACACACTGCCAGCCAAACACCAGTCCACACACTGCCATCAGCTGGTGTGATTGTTGTATCAGGCATGTGGACGTATGTAAGTGATGGGCCCTTGAGTGGCGCTGTCTGTCGATGTGAGTGTTGTAATGTGCTGGGCCTGTGGCTGGCGGTGTGAATGGTCTTGTGCGTGTCATGTATGAAAGGTGTGTGAATGGACTGTAAAGCGGTTGGTGCCTTGTCGCCGCTTTACAGCTCACGAGCTGTGAGTCATTGGTTCAGTTTTTTGCCTTTCAGTTATTAACAGTGCATTTCATTTTTGTGAAATCTCTTGTTAATAAAATTTGATCCACTGAACCATCACTCACCTTTGTGCCAAATCCAACCAGTATGTGTGGTAAAAATGACAAAACCTGTTCCGCTGTAATCAGGCGTCGCAGCACACCTGCGACACGCTAGGTGCCTCGGGTGGGACCCCAATGATGAAGCATGCCACCAACTTGGTAGGTGGGTGAGGGATCTTTTTCACATAACCTAAGTGCGTTTCTTTTCACAATTTTAGTGTATGGCACATCACAGACGTATGTGGACACATCAAAATGATATATTAAAAAACTACCTGTTTTTGGGAGGGTGGGGGCACCTATGTTTTTGCTCCTGGGTGCGGCCTTCATCTAGGGAAACCTACCAAACCCAGATTTTTTTTTAAACTGGACACCCCAAGGAGTCCAGGGACGTGTGGCTTGCGTGAATCCCCCAACATTTTCTTACCCAGACTCCTCTGCAAAAACCATATTTTCCTGACTTTCGTTTGTACGATCACTGCTCCAGCACAAAATTCCTACTCCCCACCGTTCCCCTCAGTCTCCCAAGTAAAATGACACCTCACTTGTGTGGGTCCCCAAAGCAGAGTCAGCCTAAAGATGTATACAAGAAGAATATGTCAACTCGCTGTGCTATCCCCTCTATCTCTACAAGTTTTGGGCCTTATTCTGTTGCAGGCACCTGGCCCACCCACACAAGTGAGGTATCATTTTTACCGGGAGACTTGGGGGAACGCTGAGTGGAAGGAAATTTGTGGCTCCTCTCAGATTCCAGAACTTTCTTTCACCAAAATGTGAGGGAAATGGTTTTTTTTAGCCAAATGTTGAGGTTTGCAAAGGATTCTGGGTAACAGAACCTGGTCAGAGCCCCACAAGTCAGCCCATCTTGGATTCCCCTAGGTCTATAGTTTTAAAAAATGCACAGGTTTGGTAGGTTTCCCTAGGTGCTGGCGAAACTAGAGGCCAAAATCTACAGGTAGGCACTTTGCAAAAAACACTTCTGTTTTCTGTCAAAAAATAGGATGAGTCAACGTTGTGCTTTGGGCATTTCCTGTCGCGGGCGCTAAGCCTACCCACACAAGTGAGGTATCATTTTTATCGGGACACTTGGGGGAATGCTGGGTGGAAGGTAATTTGTGCCTCCTCTCAGATTCCAGAACTTTCTTTCACCAAAATGTGAGGAAAATTTGTTTTTTTAGCCAAATGTTGAGGTTTGCAAAGGATTCTGGGTAACAGAACCTGGTCAGAGCCCCACAAGTCACCCCATCTTGGATTCCCCTAGGTCTCTAGTTTTCAAAAATGCACAGGTTTGATAGGTTTCCCTAGGTGCCGGCTGAACTAGAGGCCAAAATCTACAGGTAGGCACTTTGCAAAAAACACCTCTGTTTTCTGTGAAAAAATGGGATGTGTCCACGTTGTGCTTTGTGGCATTTCCTGTAGTGGGCGCTAGGCCTACCCACACAAGTGAGGTAATAATTTCATCGGGAGACTTGGGGGAACGCTGGGTGGAAGGAAATTTGTGGCTCCTCTCAGATTCCAGAACTTTCTGTCACCGAAATGTGAGGAAAATGTGTTTTTTTAGCCAAATTTTGAGGTTTGCAAAGGATTCTGGGTAACAGAACCTGGTCAGAGCCCCACAAGTCACCCCATCTTGGATTCCCCTAGGTCTCTAGCTTTTAAAAATGCACAGATTTGGTAGGTTTCCGTAGGTGCCGGCTGAGCTAGATGCCAAAATCTACAAGTAGGCACTTTGCAAAAAACACCTCTGTTTTCTGTGAAAAAATGGGATGTGTCCACATTGTGTTTTGGAGCATTTCCTGTCGTGGGAGCTAGGCCTACCCACACAAGTGAGGTATCATTTTTATCAGGAGACTTGGGGGAATGCTGGGTGGAAGGAAATTTGTGGCTTCTCTCAGATTCCAGAACTTTCTGTCACCAAAATGTGAGGAAAATGTGTTTTTTTAGCCAAATTTTGAGGTTTGCAAAGGATTCTGGGTAACAGAACCTGGTCAGAGCCCCACAAGTCACCCCATCTTGGATTCCCCTAGGTCTCTAGCTTTTAAAAATGTACAGATTTGGTAGGTTTCCCTAGGTGCCGGCTGAGCTAGAGGCCAAAATCTACAGGTAGGCACTTTGCAAAAAACACCTCTGATTTCTGTGAAAAAGTGGGATGTGTCCACATTGTGTTTTGGACATTTGCTGTGGTGGGCGCTAGGCCTACCCACATAAGTGAGGTATCATTTTTATCAGGAGACTTGGGGGAACGCTGGGTGGAAGGAAATTTGTGGCTCCTCTCAGATTCCAGAACTTTCTGTCACCGAAATGTGAGGAAAATGTGTTTTTTTGGCTAAATTTTGAGGTTTGCAAACGATTCTGGGTAACAGAACCTGGTCAGAGCCCCACAAGTCACCCCATCTTGGATTCCCCTAGGTCTCTAGTTTAAAAAAATGCACAGATTTGGTAGGTTTCCCTAGGTGCCGGTTGAGCTAGAGTCCAAAATCTACAGGTAGGCACTTTGCAAAAAACACCTCTGTTTTCTGTGAAAAAATGGGATGTGTCCCCGTTGTGCTTTGGGGCATTTCCTGTCGCGGGCGCTAGGCCTACCCACACAAGTGAGGTATCAATTTTATCGGGAGACTTGGGGGAACGCTGGGTGGAAGGAAATTTGTGGCTCCTCTCACATTCAAGAACTTTCTGTCTCCGAAATGTGAGGAAAATGTGTTTTTTTAGCCAAATTTTGAGGTTTGCAAAGGATTCTGGGTAACAGAACCTGGTCAGAGCCCCACAAGTCACCCCATCTTGGATTCCCCTAGGTCTCTAGCTTTTAAAAATGCACAGATTTGGTAGGTTTCCCTAGGTGCCGGCTGAGCTAGAGGCCAAAATCTACAGGTAGGCACTTTGCAAAAAACACCTCTGATTTCTGTGAAAAAGTGGGATGTGTCCACATTGTGTTGTGGAGCATTTGCTGTGGTGGGCGCTAGGCCTACCCACACAAGTGAGGTATAATTTTTATCAGGAGACTTGGGGGAACGCTGGGTGGAAGGAAATTTGTGGCTCCTCTCAGATTCCAGAAGTTTCTGTCACCGAAATGTGAGGAAAATGTGTTTTTTTGGCTAAATTTTGAGGTTTGCAAACGATTCTGAGTAACAGAACCTGGTCAGAGCCCCACAAGTCACCCCATCTTGGATTCCCCTAGGTCTCTAGTTTAAAAAAATGCACAGATTTGGTAGGTTTCCCTAGGTGCCGGTTGAGCTAGAGTCCAAAATCTACAGGTAGGCACTTTGCAAAAAACACCTCTGTTTTCTGTGAAAAAATGGGATGTGTCCCCGTTGTGCTTTGGGGCATTTCCTGTCGCGGGCGCTAGGCCTACCCACACAAGTGAGGTATCAATTTTATCGGGAGACTTGGGGGAACGCTGGGTGGAAGGAAATTTGTGGCTCCTCTCACATTCAAGAACTTTCTGTCTCCGAAATGTGAGGAAAATGTGTTTTTTTAGCCAAATTTTGAGGTTTGCAAAGGATTCTGGGTAACAGAACCTGGTCAGAGCCCCACAAGTCACCCCATCTTGGATTCCCCTAGGTCTCTAGCTTTTAAAAATGCACAGATTTGGTAGGTTTCCCTAGGTGCCGGCTGAGCTAGAGGCCAAAATCTACAGGTAGGCACTTTGCAAAAAACACCTCTGATTTCTGTGAAAAAGTGGGATGTGTCCACATTGTGTTGTGGAGCATTTGCTGTGGTGGGCGCTAGGCCTACCCACACAAGTGAGGTATAATTTTTATCAGGAGACTTGGGGGAACGCTGGGTGGAAGGAAATTTGTGGCTCCTCTCAGATTCCAGAAGTTTCTGTCACCGAAATGTGAGGAAAATGTGTTTTTTTAGCCAAATTTTGAGGTTTGCAAAGGATTCTGGGTAACAGAACCTGGTCAGAGCCCCACAAGTCACCCCATCTTGGATTCCCCTAGGTCTCTAGTTTTCAAAAATGAACAGGTTTGGTAGGTTTCCCTAGGTGCCGGCTGAGCTAGAGTCCAAAATCTACAGGTAGGCACTTAGAAAAAATACCTCTGTTTTCTGTGAAAAAATGGGATGTGTCCACGTTGTGCTTTGGGGCATTTCCTGTCGCGGGCGCTAGGCCTACCCACACAAGTGAGGTATCATTTTTATCGGGAGACTTGGGGGAACGCTGGGTGGAAGGAAATTTGTGGCTCCTCTCAGATTCCAGAACTTTCTGTCACCGAAATATGAGGAAAATGTGTTTTTTTAGCCAAATTGTGAGGTTTGCAAAGGATTCTGGGTAACAGAACCTGGTCAGAGCCCCACAAGTCACCCCATCTTGGATTCCCCTATGTCTCTAGCTTTTAAAAATGCACAGATTTGGTAGGTTTCCCTAGGTGCCGGCTTACCTCGAGTCCAAAATCTGCCGGTAGGCACTGTGCAAAAAACACCTCTGTTTTCTGTGAAAAAATGGGAAGTGTCCACATTGTGTTTAGGAGCATTTCTTGTCGTGGGCACTAGGCCTACACACACAAGTGAGGTATCATTTTTATCAGGAGACTTTGGGGAACGCTGGGTGGAAGGAAATTTGTGGCTCCTCTCAGATTCCAGAACTTTCTGTCACCGAAATGTGAGGAAAATGTATTTTTTTAGCCAAATTTTGAGGTTTGCAAAGGATTCTGGGTAACAGAACCTGGTTAGAGCCCCACAAGTCACCCCATCTTGGATTCCCCTAGGTCTCTAGCTTTTAAAAATGCACAGATTTCGTAGGTTTCCCTAGGTGCCGGCTGAGCTTGATGCCAAAATCTACAAGTAGGCACTTTGCAAAAAACACCTTTGTTTTCTGTGAAAAAATGGGATGTGTCCACATTGTGTTTTGGAGCATTTCCTGTCGTGGGCGCTAGGCCTACCCACACAAGTGAGGTATAATTTTTATCAGGAGACTTGGGGGAACGCTGGGTGGAAGGAAATTTGTGGCTCCTCTCAGATTCCAGAACTTTCTGTCACCGAAATGTGAGGAAAATGTGTTTTGTTAGCCAAATTTTGAGGTTTGCAAAGGATTCTGGGTAACAGAACCTGGTCAGAGCCCCACAAGTCACGCCATCTGGGATTCCCCTAGGTCTCTAGCTTTTAAAAATGCACAGATTTGGTAGGTTTCCCTAGGTGCCGGCTGAGCTAGAGGCCAAAATCTACAGGTAGGCACTTTGCAAAAAACACCTCTGATTTCTGTGAAAAAGTAGGATGTGTCCACATTGTGTTTTGGAGCATTTGCTGTGGTGGGCGCTAGGCCTACCCACACAAGTGAGGTATCATTTTTATCAGGAGACTTGGAGGAACGCTGGGTGGAAGGAAATTTGTGGCTCCTCTCAGATTCCAGAACTTTCTGTCACCGAAATGTGAGGAAAATGTGTTTTTTTAGCTAAATTTTGAGGTTTGCAAACGATTCTGGGTAACAGAACCTGGTCAGAGCCCCACAAGTCACCCCATCTTGGATTCCCCTAGGTCTCTAGTTTTAAAAAATGCACAGGTTTGGTAGGTTTCCCTAGGTGCCGGCTGAGCTAGAGTCCAAAATCTACAGGTAGGCACTTTGCAAAAAACACCTCTGTTTTCTGTGAAAAAATGGGATGTGTCCACGTTGTGCTTTGGGGCATTTCCTGTTGCGGGCGCTAGGCCTACCCACACAAGTGAGGTAATAATTTCATTGGGGGCCTTGGGGGAACGCCGGGTGGAAGGAATTTTGTGGCTCCTCTCAGATTCCAGAACTTTCTGTCACCGAAATGTGAGGAAAATGTGTTTTTTTAGCCAAATTTTGAGGTTTGCAAAGGATTCTGGGTAACAGAACCTGGTCAGAGCCCCACAAGTCACCCCATCTTGGATTCCCCTAGGTCTCTAGTTTTCAAAAATGCACAGGTTTGGTAGGTTTCCCTAGGTGCCAGCTGAGCTAGAGTCCAAAATCCACAGGTAGGCACTTTGCAAAAAACACCTCTGTTTCTGTGAAAAAATGGGATGTGTCCACGTTGTGCTTTGGGGCATTTCCTGTCGCGGGCGCTAGGCCTACCCACACAAGTGAGGTATCATTTTTATCGGGAGACTTGGGGGAACACTGGGTGGAAGGAATTTTATGGCTCCTCACAGATTCCAGAACTTTCTGTCACCGAAATGTGAGGAAAATGTGTTTTTTTAGCCAAATTTTGAGGTTTGCAAAGGATTCTGGGTAACAGAACCTGGTCAGAGCCCCACAAGTCACCCCATCTTGGATTCCCCAAGGTCTCTAGTTTTCAAAAATGCACAGGTTTGGTAGGTTTCCCTAGGTGCCAGCTGAGCTAGAGTCCAAAATCCACAGGTAGGCACTTTGCAAAAAACACCTCTGTTTCTGTGAAAAAATGGGATGTGTCCACGTTGTGCTTTGGGGCATTTCCTGTCGCGGGCGATAGGCCTACCCACACAAGTGAGGTATCATTTTTATCGGGAGACTTGGGGGAACGCTGGATGGAAGGAAATTTGTGGCTCCTCTCAGATTCCAGAACTTTCTGTCACCGAAATGTGAGGAAAATGTGTTTTTTTAGCCAAATTTTGAGGTTTGCAAAGGATTCTGGGTAACAGAACCTGGTCAGAGCCCCACAAGTCACCCCATCTTGGATTCCCCTAGGTCTCTAGTTTAAAAAAATGCACAGGTTTGGTAGGTTTCCCTAGGTGCCGGCTGAACTAGAGGCCAAAATCTACAGGTAGGCACTTTGCAAAAAACACCTCTATTTTCTGTGAAAAAATGGGATGTGTCCACGTTGTGCTTTGGGGCATTTCCTGTCGTGGGCGCTAGGCCTACCCACACAAGTGAGGTAATAATTTCATCGGGAGACTTGGGGGAACGCTGGGTGGAAGGAAATTTGTGGCTCTCTCAGATTCCAGAACTTTCTGTCACCGAAATGTGAGGAAAATGTGTTTTTTTAGCCAAATTTTGAGGATCGCAAAGGATTCTGGGTAACAGAACCTGGTCAGAGCCCCACAAGTCACCCCATCTTGGATTCCCCTAGGTCTCTAGTTTTCAAAAATGCACAGGTTTGGTAGGTTTCCCTAGGTGCCAGCTGAGCTAGAGTCCAAAATCCACAGGTAGGCACTTTGCAAAAAACACCTCTGTTTCTGTGAAAAAATGGGATGTGTCCACGTTGTGCTTTGGGGCATTTCCTGTCGCGGGCGCTAGGCCTACCCACACAAGTGAGGTATCATTTTTATCGGGAGACTTGGGGGAACGCTGGGTGGAAGGAAATTTGTGGCTCTCTCAGATTCCAGAACTTTCTGTCACCGAAATGTGAGGAAAATTTGTTTTTTTAGCCAAATTTTGAGGTTCGCAAAGGATTCTGGGTAACAGAACCTGGTCAGAGCCCCACAAGTCACCCCATCTTGGATTCCCCAAGGTCTCTAGTTTTATAAAATGCACAGGTTTGGTAGGTTTCCCTAGGTGCCGGCTGAGCTAGAGTCCAAAATCTACAGGTAGGCACTTTGCAAAAAACACCTCTGTTTTCTGTGAAAAAATGGGATGTGTCCACGTTGTGCTTTGGGGCATTTCCTGTCGCGGGGGCTAGGCCTACCCACACAAGTGAGGTAATAATTTCATCGGGAGACTTGGGGGAACGCTGGGTGGAAGGAAATTTGTGGCTCCTCTCAGATTCCAGAACGTTCTGTCACCGAAATGTGAGAAAAATGTGTTTTTTTAGCCAAAGTTTGAGGTTTGCAAAGGATTCTGGCTAACAGAACCTGGTCAGAGCCCCACAAGTCACCCCATCTTGGATTCCCCTAGGTCTCTAGTTTAAAAAAATGCACAGGTTTGGTAGGTTTCCTAGGTGCCGGCTGAACTAGAGGCCAAAATCTACAGGTAGGCACTTTGCAAAAAACACCTCTATTTTCTGTGAAAAAATGGGATGTGTCCACGTTGTGCTTTGGGGTATTTCCTGTCGTGGGCGCTAGGCCTACCCACACAAGTGAGGTAATAATTTCATCGGGATACTTGGGGGAACGCTGGGTGGAAGGAAATTTGTGGCTCCTCTCAGATTCCAGAACTTTCTGTCACCGAAATGTGAGGAAAATGTGTTTTTTTAGCTAAATTTTGAGGTTTGCAAACGATTCTGGGTAACAGAACCTGGTCAGAGCCCCACAAGTCACCCCATCTTGGATTACCCTAGGTCTCTAGTTTTAAAAAATGCACAGGTTTGGTAGGTTTCTCTAGGTGCCGGCTGAGCTAGAGTCCAAAATCTACAGGTAGGCACTTTGCAAAAAACACCTCTGTTTTCTGTGAAAAAATGGGATGTGTCCACGTTGTGCTTTGGGGCATTTCCTGTTGCGGGCGCTAGGCCTACCCACACAAGTGAGGTAATAATTTCATTGGGGGCCTTGGGGGAACGCTGGGTGGAAGGAATTTTGTGGCTCCTCTCAGATTCCAGAACTTTCTGTCACCGAAATGTGAGGAAAATGTTTTTTTTTAGCCAAATTTTGAGGTTCGCAAAGGATTCTGGGTAACAGAACCTGGTCAGAGCCCCACAAGTCACCCCATCTTGGATTCCCCTAGGTCTCTAGTTTTCAAAAATGCACAGGTTTTGTAGGTTTCCCTAGGTGCCAGCTGAGCTAGAGTCCAAAATCCACAGGTAGGCACTTTGCAAAAAACACCTCTGTTTCTGTGAAAAAATGGGATGTGTCCACGTTGTGCTTTGGGGCATTTCCTGTCGCGGGCGCTAGGCCTACCCACACAAGTGAGGTATCATTTTTATCGGGAGACTTGGGGGAACGCTGGGTGGAAGGAATTTTATGGCTCCTCTCAGATTCCAGAACTTTCTGTCACCGAAATGTGAGGAAAATGTGTTTTTTTAGCCAAATTTTGAGGTTCGCAAAGGATTCTGGGTAACAGAACCTGGTCAGAGCCCCACAAGTCACCCCATCTTGGATTCCCCTAGGTCTCTAGTTTTCAAAAATGCACAGGTTTGGTAGGTTTCCCTAGGTGCCAGCTGAACTAGAGGCCAAAATCTACAGGTAGGCACTTTGCAAAAAACACCTCTATTTTCTGTGAAAAAATGGGATGTGTCCACGTTGTGCTTTGGGGTATTTCCTGTCGTGGGCGCTAGGCCTACCCACACAAGTGAGGTAATAATTTCATCGGGATACTTGGGGGAACGCTGGGTGGAAGGAAATTTGTGGCTCCTCTCAGATTCCAGAACTTTCTGTCACCGAAATGTGAGGAAAATGTGTTTTTTTAGCTAAATTTTGAGGTTTGCAAACGATTCTGGGTAACAGAACCTGGTCAGAGCCCCACAAGTCACCCCATCTTGGATTACCCTAGGTCTCTAGTTTTAAAAAATGCACAGGTTTGGTAGGTTTCTCTAGGTGCCGGCTGAGCTAGAGTCCAAAATCTACAGGTAGGCACTTTGCAAAAAACACCTCTGTTTTCTGTGAAAAAATGGGATGTGTCCACGTTGTGCTTTGGGGCATTTCCTGTTGCGGGCGCTAGGCCTACCCACACAAGTGAGGTAATAATTTCATTGGGGGCCTTGGGGGAACGCTGGGTGGAAGGAATTTTGTGGCTCCTCTCAGATTCCAGAACTTTCTGTCACCGAAATGTGAGGAAAATGTTTTTTTTTAGCCAAATTTTGAGGTTCGCAAAGGATTCTGGGTAACAGAACCTGGTCAGAGCCCCACAAGTCACCCCATCTTGGATTCCCCTAGGTCTCTAGTTTTCAAAAATGCACAGGTTTTGTAGGTTTCCCTAGGTGCCAGCTGAGCTAGAGTCCAAAATCCACAGGTAGGCACTTTGCAAAAAACACCTCTGTTTCTGTGAAAAAATGGGATGTGTCCACGTTGTGCTTTGGGGCATTTCCTGTCGCGGGCGCTAGGCCTACCCACACAAGTGAGGTATCATTTTTATCGGGAGACTTGGGGGAACGCTGGGTGGAAGGAATTTTATGGCTCCTCTCAGATTCCAGAACGTTCTGTCACCGAAATGTGAGGAATATGTGTTTTTTTAGCCAAATTTTGAGGTTCGCAAAGGATTCTGGGTAACAGAACCTGGTCAGAGCCCCACAAGTCACCCCATCTTGGATTCCCCTAGGTCTCTAGTTTTCAAAAATGCACAGGTTTGGTAGGTTTCCCTAGGTGCCAGCTGAACTGGAGGCCAAAATCTACAGGTAGGCACTTTGCAAAAAACACCTCTGTTTTCTGTGAAAAAATGGGATGTGTCCACGTTGTGCTTTGGGGCATTTCCTGTCGTGGGCGCTAGGCCTACCCACACAAGTGAGGTAATAATTTCATCGGGAGACTTGGGGGAACGCTGGGTGGAAGGAAATTTGTGGCTCTCTCAGATTCCAGAACTTTCTGTCACCGAAATGTGAGGAAAATGTGTTTTTTTAGCCAAATTTTGAGGTTTGCAAAGGATTCTGGGTAACAGAACCTGGTCAGAGCCCCACAAGTCACCCCATCTTGGATTCCCCAAGGTCTCTAGTTTTCAAAAATGCACAGGTTTGGTAGGTTTCCCTAGGTGCCGGCTGAGCTAGAGTCCAAAATCTACAGGTAGGCACTTTGCAAAAAACACCTCTGTTTTCTGTGAAAAAATGGGATGTGTCCACGTTGTGCTTTAGGGCATTTCCTGTCGCGGGCGCTAGGCCTACCCTCACAAGTGAGGTAATAATTTCATCGGGAGACTTGGGGGAACGCTGGGTGGAAGGAAATTTGTGGCTCCTCTCAGATTCCAGAACGTTCTGTCACCGAAATGTGAGAAAAATGTGTTTTTTTAGCCAAAGTTTGAGGTTTGCAAAGGATTCTGGCTAACAGAACCTGGTCAGAGCCCCACAAGTCACCCCATCTTGGATTCCCCTAGGTCTCTAGTTTAAAAAAATGCACAGGTTTGGTAGGTTTCCCTAGGTGCCGGCTGAACTGGAGGCCAAAATCTACAGGTAGGCACTTTGCAAAAAACACCTCTGTTTTCTGTGAAAAAATGGGATGTGTCCACGTTGTGCTTTGGGGCATTTCCTGTCGTGGGCGCTAGGCCTACCCACACAAGTGAGGTAATAATTTCATCGGGAGACTTGGGGGAACGCTGGGTGGAAGGAAATTTGTGGCTCCTCTCAGATTCCAGAACGTTCTGTCACCGAAATGTGAGAAAAATGTGTTTTTTTAGCCAAAGTTTGAGGTTTGCAAAGGATTCTGGCTAACAGAACCTGGTCAGAGCCCCACAAGTCACCCCATCTTGGATTCCCCTAGGTCTCTAGTTTAAAAAAATGCACAGGTTTGGTAGGTTTCCCTAGGTGCCGGCTGAACTGGAGGCCAAAATCTACAGGTAGGCACTTTGCAAAAAACACCTCTGTTTTCTGTGAAAAAATGGGATGTGTCCACGTTGTGCTTTGGGGCATTTCCTGTCGTGGGCGCTAGGCCTACCCACACAAGTGAGGTAATAATTTCATCGGGAGACTTGGGGGAACGCTGGGTGGAAGGAAATTTGTGGCTCCTCTCAGATTCCAGAACGTTCTGTCACCGAAATGTGAGAAAAATGTGTTTTTTTAGCCAAAGTTTGAGGTTTGCAAAGGATTCTGGCTAACAGAACCTGGTCAGAGCCCCACAAGTCACCCCATCTTGGATTCCCCTAGGTCTCTAGTTTAAATAAATGCACAGGTTTGGTAGGTTTCCCTAGGTGCCGGCTGAACTGGAGGCCAAAATCTACAGGTAGGCACTTTGCAAAAAACACCTCTGTTTTCTGTGAAAAAATGGGATGTGTCCACGTTGTGCTTTGGGGTATTTCCTGTCGTGGGCGCTAGGCCTACCCACACAAGTGAGGTAATAATTTCATCGGGAGACTTGGGGGAACGCTGGGTGGAAGGAAATTTGTGGCTCCTCTCAGATTCCAGAAAGTTCTGTCACCGAAATGTGAGAAAAATGTGTTTTTTTAGCCAAAGTTTGAGGTTTGCAAAGGATTCTGGGTAACAGAACCTGGTCAGAGCCCCACAAGTCACCCCATCTTGGATTCCCCAAGGTCTCTAGTCTTATAAAATGCACAGGTTTGGTAGGTTTCCCTAGGTGCCGGCTGAGCTAGAGTCCAAAATCTACAGGTAGGCACTTTGCAAAAAACACCTCTGTTTTCTGTGAAAAAATGGGATGTGTCCACGTTGTGCTTTGGGGCATTTCCTGTCGCGGGGGCTAGGCCTACCCACACAAGTGAGGTAATAATTTCATCGGGAGACTTGGGGGAACGCTGGGTGGAAGGAAATTTGTGGCTCCTCTCAGATTCCAGAACGTTCTGTCACCGAAATGTGAGAAAAATGTGTTTTTTTAGCCAAAGTTTGAGGTTTGCAAAGGATTCTGGCTAACAGAACCTGGTCAGAGCCCCACAAGTCACCCCATCTTGGATTCCCCTAGGTCTCTAGTTTAAAAAAATGCACAGGTTTGGTAGGTTTCCCTAGGTGCCGGCTGAACTAGAGGCCAAAATCTACAGGTAGGCACTTTGCAAAAAACACCTCTATTTTCTGTGAAAAAATGGGATGTGTCCACGTTGTGCTTTGGGGTATTTCCTGTCGTGGGCGCTAGGCCTACCCACACAAGTGAGGTAATAATTTCATCGGGATACTTGGGGGAACGCTGGGTGGAAGGAAATTTGTGGCTCCTCTCAGATTCCAGAACTTTCTGTCACCGAAATGTGAGGAAAATGTGTTTTTTTAGCTAAATTTTGAGGTTTGCAAACGATTCTGGGTAACAGAACCTGGTCAGAGCCCCACAAGTCACCCCATCTTGGATTACCCTAGGTCTCTAGTTTTAAAAAATGCACAGGTTTGGTAGGTTTCTCTAGGTGCCGGCTGAGCTAGAGTCCAAAATCTACAGGTAGGCACTTTGCAAAAAACACCTCTGTTTTCTGTGAAAAAATGGGATGTGTCCACGTTGTGCTTTGGGGCATTTCCTGTTGCGGGCGCTAGGCCTACCCACACAAGTGAGGTAATAATTTCATTGGGGGCCTTGGGGGAACGCTGGGTGGAAGGAATTTTGTGGCTCCTCTCAGATTCCAGAACTTTCTGTCACCGAAATGTGAGGAAAATGTTTTTTTTTAGCCAAATTTTGAGGTTCGCAAAGGATTCTGGGTAACAGAACCTGGTCAGAGCCCCACAAGTCACCCCATCTTGGATTCCCCTAGGTCTCTAGTTTTCAAAAATGCACAGGTTTTGTAGGTTTCCCTAGGTGCCAGCTGAGCTAGAGTCCAAAATCCACAGGTAGGCACTTTGCAAAAAACACCTCTGTTTCTGTGAAAAAATGGGATGTGTCCACGTTGTGCTTTGGGGCATTTCCTGTCGCGGGCGCTAGGCCTACCCACACAAGTGAGGTATCATTTTTATCGGGAGACTTGGGGGAACGCTGGGTGGAAGGAATTTTATGGCTCCTCTCAGATTCCAGAACTTTCTGTCACCGAAATGTGAGGAAAATGTGTTTTTTTAGCCAAATTTTGAGGTTCGCAAAGGATTCTGGGTAACAGAACCTGGTCAGAGCCCCACAAGTCACCCCATCTTGGATTCCCCTAGGTCTCTAGTTTTTAAAAATGCACAGGTTTGGTAGGTTTCCCTAGGTGCCAGCTGAACTGGAGGCCAAAATCTACAGGTAGGCACTTTGCAAAAAACACCTCTGTTTTCTGTGAAAAAATGGGATGTGTCCACGTTGTGCTTTGGGGCATTTCCTGTCGTGGGCGCTAGGCCTACCCACACAAGTGAGGTAATAATTTCATCGGGAGACTTGGGGGAACGCTGGGTGGAAGGAAATTTGTGGCTCTCTCAGATTCCAGAACTTTCTGTCACCGAAATGTGAGGAAAATGTGTTTTTTTAGCCAAATTTTGAGGTTTGCAAAGGATTCTGGGTAACAGAACCTGGTCAGAGCCCCACAAGTCACCCCATCTTGGATTCCCCAAGGTCTCTAGTTTTCAAAAATGCACAGGTTTGGTAGGTTTCCCTAGGTGCCGGCTGAGCTAGAGTCCAAAATCTACAGGTAGGCACTTTGCAAAAAACACCTCTGTTTTCTGTGAAAAAATGGGATGTGTCCACGTTGTGCTTTGGGGCATTTCCTGTCGCGGGCGCTAGGCCTACCCTCACAAGTGAGGTAATAATTTCATCGGGAGACTTGGGGGAACGCTGGGTGGAAGGAAATTTGTGGCTCCTCTCAGATTCCAGAACGTTCTGTCACCGAAATGTGAGAAAAATGTGTTTTTTTTAGCCAAAGTTTGAGGTTTGCAAAGGATTCTGGCTAACAGAACCTGGTCAGAGCCCCACAAGTCACCCCATCTTGGATTCCCCTAGGTCTCTGTTTAAAAAAATGCACAGGTTTGGTAGGTTTCCCTAGGTGCCGGCTGAACTGGAGGCCAAAATCTACAGGTAGGCACTTTGCAAAAAACACCTCTGTTTTCTGTGAAAAAATGGGATGTGTCCACGTTGTGCTTTGGGGCATTTCCTGTCGAGGGCGCTAGGCCTACCCACACAAGTGAGGTAATAATTTCATCGGGAGACTTGGGGGAACGCTGGGTGGAAGGAAATTTGTGGCTCCTCTCAGATTCCAGAACGTTCTGTCACCGAAATGTGAGAAAAATGTGTTTTTTTAGCCAAAGTTTGAGGTTTGCAAAGGATTCTGGCTAACAGAACATGGTCAGAGCCCCACAAGTCACCCCATCTTGGATTCCCCTAGGTCTCTAGTTTAAAAAAATGCACAGGTTTGGTAGGTTTCCCTAGGTGCCGGCTGAACTGGAGGCCAAAATCTACAGGTAGGCACTTTGCAAAAAACACCTCTGTTTTCTGTGAAAAAATGGGATGTGTCCACGTTGTGCTTTGGGGCATTTCCTGTTGTGGGCGCTAGGCCTACCCACACAAGTGAGGTAATAATTTCATCGGGAGACTTGGGGGAACGCTGGGTGGAAGGAATTTTGTGGCTCCTCTCAGATTCCAGAACGTTCTGTCACCGAAATGTGAGAAAAATGTGTTTTTTTAGCCAAAGTTTGAGGTTTGCAAAGGATTCTGGCTAACAGAACCTGGTCAGAGCCCCACAAGTCACCCCATCTTGGATTCCCCTAGGTCTCTAGTTTAAAAAAATGCACAGGTTTGGTAGGTTTCCCTAGGTGCCGGCTGAACTGGAGGCCAAAATCTACAGGTAGGCACTTTGCAAAAAACACCTCTGTTTTCTGTGAAAAAATGGGATGTGTCCACGTTGTGCTTTGGGGCATTTCCTGTCGTGGGCGCTAGGCCTACCCACACAAGTGAGGTAATAATTTCATCGGGAGACTTGGGGGAACGCTGGGTGGAAGGAAATTTGTGGCTCCTCTCAGATTCCAGAACTTTCTGTCACCGAAATGTGAGGAAAATGTGTTTTTTTAGCCAAATTTTGAGGTTCGCAAAGGATTCTGGGTAACAGAACCTGGTCAGAGCCCCACAAGTCACCCCATCTTGGATTCCCCTAGGTCTCTAGTTTTCAAAAATGCACAGGTTTGGTAGGTTTCCCTAGGTGCCAGCTGAGCTAGAGTCCAAAATCCACAGGTAGGCACTTTGCAAAAAACACCTCTGTTTCTGTGAAAAAATGGGATGTGTCCACGTTGTGCTTTGGGGCATTTCCTGTCGCGGGCGCTAGGCCTACCCACACAAGTGAGGTATCATTTTTATCGGGAGACTTGGGGGAACGCTGGGTGGAAGGAATTTTATGGCTCCTCTCAGATTCCAGAACTTTCTGTCACCGAAATGTGAGGAAAATGTGTTTTTTTAGCCAAATTTTGAGGTTCGCAAAGGATTCTGGGTAACAGAACCTGGTCAGAGCCCCACAAGTCACCCCATCTTGGATTCCCCTAGGTCTCTAGTTTTCAAAAATGCACAGGTTTGGTAGGTTTCCCTAGGTGCCAGCTGAGCTAGAGTCCAAAATCCACAGGTAGGCACTTTGCAAAAAACACCTCTGTTTCTGTGAAAAAATGGGATGTGTCCACGTT
This sequence comes from Pleurodeles waltl, assembly GCF_031143425.1. Taxonomy (NCBI): domain Eukaryota; kingdom Metazoa; phylum Chordata; class Amphibia; order Caudata; family Salamandridae; genus Pleurodeles; species Pleurodeles waltl. Next base: position 1,217,067,357 of record NC_090444.1, on the reverse strand, counting down.
GTGCTTTGGGGCATTTCCTGTCGCGGGCGCTAGGCCTACCCACACAAGTGAGGTATCATTTTTATCGGGAGACTTGGGGGAACGCTGGGTGGAAGGAAATTTGTGGCTCTCTCAGATTCCAGAACTTTCTGTCACCGAAATGTGAGGAAAATGTGTTTTTTTAGCCAAATTTTGAGGTTTGCAAAGGATTCTGGGTAACAGAACCTGGTCAGAGCCCCACAAGTCACCCCATCTTGGATTCCCCAAGGTCTCTAGTTTTAAAAAATGCACAGGTTTGGTAGGTTTCCCTAGGTGCCGGCTGAGCTAGAGTCCAAAATCTACAGGTAGGCACTTTGCAAAAAACACCTCTGTTTTCTGTGAAAAAATGGGATGTGTCCACGTTGTGCTTTGGGGCATTTCCTGTCGCGGGCGCTAGGCCTACCCACACAAGTGAGGTAATAATTTCATCGGGAGACTTGGGGGAACGCTGTGTGGAAGGAAATTTGTGGCTCCTCTCAGATTCCAGAACTTTCTGTCACCGAAATGTGAGTAAAATGTGTTTTTTTAGCCAAATTTTGAGGTTTGCAAAGGATTCTGGGTAACAGAACCTGGTCAGAGCCCCACAAGTCACCCCATCTTGGATTCCCCTAGGTCTCTAGCTTTTAAAAATGCACAGATTTGGTAGGTTTCCGTAGGTGCCGGCTGAGCTAGATGCCAAAATCTACAAGTAGGCACTTTGCAAAAAACACCTCTGTTTTCTGTGAAAAAATGGGATGTATCCACATTGTGTTTTAGAGCATTTCCTGTCGTGGGAGCTAGGTCTACCCACACAAGTGAGGTATCATTTTTATCAGGAGACTTGGGGGAATGCTGGGTGGAAGGAAATTTGTGGCTCCTCTCACATTCAAGAACTTTCTGTCTCCGAAATGTGAGGAAAATGTGTTTTTTTAGCCAAATTTTGAGGTTTGCAAAGGATTCTGGGTAACAGAACCTGGTCAGAGCCCCACAAGTCACCCCATCTTGGATTCCCCTAGGTCTCTAGCTTTTAAAAATGCACAGATTTGGTAGGTTTCCCTAGGTGCCGGCTGAGCTAGAGGCCAAAATCTACAGGTAGGCACTTTGCAAAAAACACCTCTGATTTCTGTGAAAAAGTGGGATGTGTCCACATTGTGTTGTGGAGCATTTGCTATGGTGGGCGCTAGGCCTACCCACACAAGTGAGGTATCATTTTTATCAGGAGACTTGGGGGAACGCTGTGTGGAAGGAAATTTGTGGCTCCTCTCAGATTCCAGAAGTTTCTGTCACCGAAATGTGAGGAAAATGTGTTTTTTTAGCCAAATTTTGAGGTTTGCAAAGGATTCTGGGTAACAGAACCTGGTCAGAGCCCCACAAGTCACCCCATCTTGGATTCCCCTAGGTCTCTAGCTTTTAAAAATGCACAGATTTGGTAGGTTTCCGTAGGTGCCGGCTGAGCTAGAGTCCAAAATCTACAGGTAGGCACTTAGCAAAAATACCTCTGTTTTCTGTGAAAAAATGGGATGTGTCCACGTTGTGCTTTGGGGCATTTCCTGTCGCGGGCGCTAGGCCTACCCACACATGTGAGGTATCATTTTTATCGGGAGACTTAGGGGAAAGCTGGGTGGAAGGAAATTTGTGGCTCCTCTCAGATTCCAGAACTTTCTGTCACCGAAATGTGAGGAAAATGTGTTTTTTTAGCCAAATTTTGAGGTTTGCAAAGGATTCTGGGTAACAGAACCTGGTCAGAGCCCCACAAGTCACCCCATCTTGGATTCCCCTAGGTCTCGAGCTTTTAAAAATGCACAGATTTGGTAGGTTTCCGTAGGTGCCGGCTGAGCTAGATGCCAAAATCTACAAGTAGGCACTTTGCAAAAAACACCTCTGTTTTCTGTGAAAAAATGGGATGTATTCACATTGTGTTTTAGAGCATTTCCTGTCGTGGGAGCTAGGCCTACCCACACAAGTGAGGTATCATTTTTATCAGGAGACTTGGGGGAATGCTGGGTGTAAGGAAATTTGTGGCTTCTCTCAGATTCCAGAACTTTCTGTCACCAAAATGTGAGGAAAATGTGTTTTTTTAGCCAAATTTTGAGGTTTGCAAAGGATTCTGGGTAACAGAACCTGGTCAGAGCCCCACAAGTCACCCCATCTTGGATTCCCCTAGGTCTCTAGTTTTAAAAAATGCACAGGTTTGGTAGGTTTCCCTAGGTGCCGGCTGAGCTAGAGTCCAAAATCTACAGGTAGGCACTTTGCAAAAAACACCTCTGTTTTCTGTGAAAAAATGGGATGTGTCCACGTTGTGCTTTGGGGCATTTCCTGTCGCGGGCGCTAGGCCTACCCACACAAGTGAGGTAATAATTTCATCGGGAGACTTGGGGGAACGCTGGGTGGAAGGAAATTTGTGGCTCCTCTCAGATTCCAGAACGTTCTATCACCGAAATGTGAGAAAAATGTGTTTTTTTAGCCAAAGTTTGAGGTTTGCAAAGGATTCTGGCTAACAGAACCTGGTCAGAGCCCCACAAGTCACCCCATCTTGGATTCCCCTAGGTCTCTAGTTTAAAAAAATGCACAGGTTTGGTAGGTTTCCCTAGGTGCCGGCTGAACTGGAGGCCAACATCTACAGGTAGGTACTTTGCAAAAAACACCTCTGTTTTCTGTGAAAAAATGGGATGTGTCCACGTTGTGCTTTGGGGCATTTCCTGTCGTGAGCGCTAGGCCTACCCACACAAGTGAGGTAATAATTTCATCGGGAGACTTGGGGGAACGCTGGGTGGAAGGAAATTTGTGGCTCCTCTCAGATTCCAGAACTTTCTGTCACCGAAATGTGAGGAAAATGTGTTTTTTTAACCAAATTTTGAGGTTCGCAAAGGATTCTGGGTAACAGAACCTGGTCAGAGCCCCACAAGTCACCCCATCTTGGATTCCCCAAGGTCTCTAGTTTTCAAAAATGCACAGGTTTGGTATGTTTCCCTAGGTGCCAGCTGAGCTAGAGTCCAAAATCCACAGGTAGGCACTTTGCAAAAAACACCTCTGTTTCTGTGAAAAAATGGGATGTGTCCACGTTGTGCTTTGGGGCATTTCCTGTCGCGGGCGATAGGCCTACCCACACAAGTGAGGTATCATTTTTATCGGGAGACTTGGGGGAACGCTGGATGGAAGGAAATTTGTGGCTCCTCTCAGATTCCAGAACTTTCTGTCACCGAAATGTGAGGAAAATGTGTTTTTTTAGCCAAATTTTGAGGTTTGCAAAGGATTCTGGGTAACAGAACCTGGTCAGAGCCCCACAAGTCACCCCATCTTGGATTCCCCTAGGTCTCTAGTTTAAAAAAATGCACAGGTTTGGTAGGTTTCCCTAGGTGCCGGCTGAACTAGAGGCCAAAATCTACAGGTAGGCACTTTGCAAAAAACACTTCTGATTTCTGTGAAAAAGTGGGATGTGTCCACATTGTGTTTTGGAGCATTTGCTGTGGTGGGCGCTAGGCCTACCCACACAAGTGAGGTATCATTTTTATCAGGAGACTTGGGGGAACGCTGGGTGGAAGGAAATTTGTGGCTCCTCTCAGATTCCAGAACTTTCTGTCACCGAAATGTGAGGAAAATGTGTTTTTTTAGCTAAATTTTGAGGTTTGCAAACGATTCTGGGTAACAGAACCTGGTCAGAGCCCCACAAGTCACCCCATCTTTGATTCCCCTAGGTCTCTAGTTTTAAAAAATGCACAGGTTTGGTAGGTTTCTCTAGGTGCCGGCTGAGCTAGAGTCCAAAATCTACAGGTAGGCACTTTGCAAAAAACACCTCTGTTTTCTGTGAAAAAATGGGATGTGTCCACGTTGTGCTTTGGGGCATTTCCTGTTGCCGGCGCTAGGCCTACCCACACAAGTGAGGTAATAATTTCATTGGGGGCCTTGGGGGAACGCTGGGTGGAAGGAATTTTGTGGCTCCTCTCAGATTCCAGAACTTTCTGTCACCGAAATGTGAGGAAAATGTGTTTTTTTAGCCAAATTTTGAGGTTCGCAAAGGATTCTGGGTAACAGAACCTGGTCAGAGCCCCACAAGTCACCCCATCTTGGATTCCCCTAGGTCTCTAGTTTTCAAAAATGCACAGGTTTTGTAGGTTTCCCTAGGTGCCAGCTGAGCTAGAGTCCAAAATCCACAGGTAGGCACTTTGCAAAAAACACCTCTGTTTCTGTGAAAAAATGGGATGTGTCCACGTTGTGCTTTGGGGCATTTCCTGTCGCGGGCGCTAGGCCTACCCACACAAGTGAGGTATCATTTTTATCGGGAGACTTGGGGGAACGCTGGGTGGAAGGAATTTTATGTCTCCTCTCAGATTCCAGAACTTTCTGTCACCGAAATGTGAGGAAAATGTGTTTTTTTGGCCAAATTTTGAGGTTCGCAAAGGATTCTGGGTAGCAGAACCTGGTCAGAGCCCCACAAGTCACCCCATCTTGGATTCCCCTAGGTCTCTAGTTTTCAAAAATGCACAGGTTTGGTAGGTTTCCCTAGGTGCCAGCTGAGCTAGAGTCCAAAATCCACAGGTAGGCACTTTGCAAAAAACACCTCTGTTACTGTGAAAAAATGGGATGTGTCCACGTTGTGCTTTGGGGCATTTCCTGTCGCGGGCGCTAGGCCTACCCACACAAGTGAGGTATCATTTTTATCGGGAGACTTGGGGGAACGCTGGGTGGAAGGAAATTTGTGGCTCTCTCAGATTCCAGAACTTTCTGTCACCGAAATGTGAGGAAAATGTGTTTTTTTAGCCAAATTTTGAGGTTCGCAAAGGATTCTGGGTAACAGAACCTGGTCAGAGCCTCACAAGTCACACCATCTTGGATTCCCCTAGGTCTCTAGTTTAAAAAAATGCACAGGTTTGGTAGGTTTCCCTAGGTGCCAGCTGAGCTAGAGTCCAAAATCCACAGGTAGGCACTTTGCAAAAAACACCTCTGTTTCTGTGAAAAAATGGGATGTGTCCACGTTGTGCTTTGGGGCATTTCCTGTCGCGGGCGCTAGGCCTACCCACACTAGTGAGGTATCATTTTTATCGGGAGACTTGGGGGAACGCTGGGTGGAAGGAAATTTGTGGCTCTCTCAGATTCCAGAACTTTCTGTCACCGAAATGTGAGGAAAATTTGTTTTTTTAGCCAAATTTTGAGGTTCGCAAAGGATTCTGGGTAACAGTACCTGGTCAGAGCCCCACAAGTCACACCATCTTGGATTCCCCAAGGTCTCTAGTTTTAAAAAATGCACAGGTTTGGTAGGTTTCCCTAGGTGCCGGCTGAGCTAGAGTCCAAAATATACAGGTAGGCACTTTGCAAAAAACACCTCTGTTTTCTGTGAAAAAATGGGATGTGTCCACGTTGTGCTTTGGGGCATTTCCTGTCGCGGGGGCTAGGCCTACCCACACAAGTAAGGTAATAATTTCATCGGGAGACTTGGGGGAACGCTGGGTGGAAGGAAATTTGTGGCTCCTCTCAGATTCCAGAACGTTCTGTCACCGAAATGTGAGAAAAATGTGTTTTTTTAGCCAAAGTTTGAGGTTTGCAAAGGATTCTGGCTAACAGAACCTGGTCAGAGCCCCACAAGTCACCCCATCTTGGATTCCCCTAGGTCTCTAGTTTAAGAAAATGCACAGGTTTGGTAGGTTTCCCTAGATGCCGGCTGAACTAGAGGCCAAAATCTACAGGTATGCACTTTGCAAAAAACACCTCTATTTTCTGTTAAAAAATGGGATGTGTCCACGTTGTGCTTTGGGGTATTTCCTGTCGTGGGCGCTAGGCCTACCCACACAAGTGAGGTAATAATTTCATCGGGAGACTTGGGGGAACGCTGGGTGGAAGGAAATTTGTGGCTCCTCTCAGATTCCAGAACTTTCTGTCACCGAAATGTGAGGAAAATGTGTTTTTTTAGCTAAATTTTGAGGTTTGCAAATGATTCTGGGTAACAGAACCTGGTCAGAGCCCCACAAGTCACCCCATCTTGGATTCCCCTAGGTCTCTAGTTTTCAAAAATGCACAGGTTTTGTAGGTTTCCCTAGGTGCCAGCTGAGCTAGAGTCCAAAATCCACAGGTAGGCACTTTGCAAAAAACACCTCTGTTTCTGTGAAAAAATGGGATGTGTCCACGTTGTGCTTTGGGGCATTTCCTGTCGCGGGCGCTAGGCCTACCCACACAAGTGAGGTATCATTTTTATCGGGAGACTTGGGGGAACGCTGGGTGGAAGGAATTTTATGGCTCCTCTCAGATTCCAGAACTTTCTGTCACCGAAATGTGAGGAAAATGTGTTTTTTTAGCCAAATTTTGAGGTTCGCAAAGGATTCTGGGTAACAGAACCTGGTCAGAGCCCCACAAGTCACCCCATCTTGGATTCCCCTAGGTCTCTAGTTTTCAAAAATGCACAGGTTTGGTAGGTTTCCCTAGGTGCCAGCTGAACTGGAGGCCAAAATCTACAGGTAGGCACTTTGCAAAAAACACCTCTGTTTTCTGTGAAAAAATGGGATGTGTCCACGTTGTGCTTTGGGGCATTTCCTGTCGTGGGCGCTAGGCCTACCCACACAAGTGAGGTAATAATTTCATTGGGAGACTTGGGGGAACGCTGGGTGGAAGGAAATTTGTGGCTCTCTCAGATTCCAGAACTTTCTGTCACCGAAATGTGAGGAAAATGTGTTTTTTTAGCCAAATTTTGAGGTTTGCAAAGGATTCTGGGTAACAGAACCTGGTCAGAGCCCCGCAAGTCACTCCATCTTGGATTCCCCAAGGTCTCTAGTTTTCAAAAATGCACAGGTTTGGTAGGTTTCCCTAGGTGCCGGCTGAGCTAGAGTCCAAAATCTACAGGTAGGCACTTTGCAAAAAACACCTCTGTTTTCTGTGAAAAAATGGGATGTGTCCACGTTGTGCTTTGGGGCATTTCCTGTCGCGGGCGCTAGGCCTACCCTCACAAGTGAGGTAATAATTTCATCGGGAGACTTGGGGGAACGCTGGGTGGAAGGAAATTTGTGGCTCCTCTCAGATTCCAGAACGTTCTGTCACCGAAATGTGAGAAAAATGTGTTTTTTTAGCCAAAGTTTGAGGTTTGCAAAGGATTCTGGCTAACAGAACCTGGTCAGAGCCCCACAAGTCACCCCATCTTGGATTCCCCTAGGTCTCTAGTTTAAAAAAATGCACAGGTTTGGTAAGTTTCCCTAGGTGCCGGCTGAGCTAGAGGCCAAAATCTACAGGTAGACACTTTGCAAAAAACACCTCTGTTTTCTGTGAAAAAATGGGATGTGTCCCCGTTGTGCTTTGGGGCATTTCCTGTCGCGGGCGCTAGGCCTACCCACACAAGTGAGGTATCAATTTTATCGGGAGACTTGGGGGAACGCTGGGTGGAAGGAAATTTGTGGCTCCTCTCACATTCAAGAACTTTCTGTCTCCGAAATGTGAGGAAAATGTGTTTTTTTAGCCACATTTTGAGGTTTGCAAAGGATTCTGGGTAACAGAACCTGGTCAGAGCCCCACAAGTCACCCCATCTTGGATTCCCCTAGGTCTCTAGCTTTTAAAAATGCACAGATTTGGTAGGTTTCCCTAGGTGCCGGCTGAGCTAGAGGCCAAAATCTACAGGTAGGCACTTTGCAAAAAACACCTCTGATTTCTGTGAAAAAGTGGGATGTGTCCACATTGTGTTGTGGAGCATTTGCTGTGGTGGGCGCTAGGCCTACCCACACAAGTGAGGTATAATTTTTATCAGGAAACTTGGGGGAACGCTGGGTGGAAGGAAATTTGTGGCTCCTCTCAGATTCCAGAAGTTTCTGTCACCGAAATGTGAGGAAAATGTGTTTTTTTAGCCAAATTTTGAGGTTTGCAAAGGATTCTGGGTAACAGAACCTGGTCAGAGCCCCACAAGTCACCCCATCTTGGATTCCCCTAGGTCTCTAGTTTTCAAAAATGAACAGGTTTGGTAGGTTTCCCTAGGTGCCGGCTGAGCTAGAGTCCAAAATCTACAGGTAGGTACTTAGCAAAAATACCTCTGTTTTCTGTGAAAAAATGGGATGTGTCCACGTTGTGCTTTGGGGCATTTCCTGTCGCGGGCGCTAGGCCTACCCACACAAGTGAGGTATCATTTTTATCGGGAGACTTGGGGGAACGCTGGGTGGAAGGAAATTTGTGGCTCCTCTCAGATTCCAGAACTTTCTGTCACCGAAATATGAGGAAAATGTGTTTTTTTAGCCAAATTGTGAGGTTTGCAAAGGATTCTGGGTAACAGAACCTGGTCAGAGCCCCACAAGTCACCCCATCTTGGATTCCCCTAGGTCTCTAGCTTTTAAAAATGCACAGATTTGGTAGGTTTCCCTAGGTGCCGGCTGACCTCGAGTCCAAAATCTGCAGGTAGGCACTTTGCAAAAAACACCTCTGTTTTCTGTGAAAAAATGGGAAGTGTCCACATTGTGTTTAGGAGCATTTCTTGTCATGGGCGCTAGGCCTACACACACAAGTGAGGTATCATTTTTATCAGGAGACTTGGGGGAACGCTGGGTGGAAGGAAATTTGTGGCTCCTCTCAGATTCCAGAACTTTCTGTCACCGAAATGTGAGGAAAATGTATTTTTTTAGCCAAATTTTGAGGTTTGCAAAGGATTCTGGGTAACAGAACCTGGTCAGAGCCCCACAAGTCACCCCATCTTGGATTCCCCTAGGTCTCTAGCTTTTAAAAATGCACAGATTTGGTAGGTTTCCCTAGGTGCCGGCTGAGCTAGAGTCCAAAATCTACAGGTAGGCACTTTGCAAAAAACACCTCTGATTTCTGTGAAAAAGTGGGATGTGTCCACATTGTGTTGTGGAGCATTTGCTGTGGTGGGCGCTAGGCCTACCCACACAAGTGAGGTATAATTTTTATCAGGAGACTTGGGGGAACGCTGGGTGGAAGGAAATTTGTGGCTCCTCTCAGATTCCAGAAGTTTCTGTCACCGAAATGTGAGGAAAATGTGTTTTTTTAGCCAAATTTTGAGGTTTGCAAAGGATTCTGGGTAACAGAACCTGGTCAGAGCCCCACAAGTCACACCATCTTGGATTCCCCTAGGTCTCTAGTTTTCAAAAATGAACAGGTTTGGTAGGTTTCCCTAGGTGCCGGCTGAGCTAGAGTCCAAAATCTACAGGTAGGCACTTAGCAAAAATACCTCTGTTTTCTGTGAAAAAATGGGATGTGTCCACGTTGTGCTTTGGGGCATTTCCTGTCGCGGGCGCTAGGCCTACCCACACAAGTGAGGTATCATTTTTATCGGGAGACTTGGGGGAACGCTGGGTGGAAGGAAATTTGTGGCTCCTCTCAGATTCCAGAACTTTCTGTCACCGAAATGTGAGGAAATTGTGTTTTGTTAGCCAAATTTTGAGGTTTGCAAAGGATTCTGGGTAACAGAACCTGGTCAGAGCCCCACAAGTCACGCCATCTGGGATTCCCCTAGGTCTCTAGCTTTTCAAAATGCACAGATTTGGTAGGTTTCCCTAGGTACCGGCTGAGCTAGAGGCCAAAATCTACAGGTAGGCACTTTGCAAAAAACACCTCTGATTTCTGTGAAAAAGTAGGATGTGTCCACATTGTGTTTTGGAGCATTTGCTGTGGTGGGCGCTAGGCCTACCCACACAAGTGAGGTATCATTTTTATCAGGAGACTTGGAGGAACGCTGGGTGGAAGGAAATTTGTGGCTCCTCTCAGATTCCAGAACTTTCTGTCACCGAAATGTGAGGAAAATGTGTTTTTTTAGCTAAATTTTGAGGTTTGCAAACGATTCTGGGTAACAGAACCTGGTCAGAGCCCCACAAGTCACCCCATCTTGGATTCCCCTAGGTCTCTAGTTTTAAAAAATTCACATGTTTGGTAGGTTTCCCTAGGTGCCGGCTGAGCTAGAGTCCAAAATCTACAGGTAGGCACTTTGCAAAAAACACCTCTGATTTCAGTGAAAAAGTGGGATGTGTCCACATTGTGTTGTGGAGCATTTGCTGTGGTGGGCGCTAGGCCTACCCACACAAGTGAGGTATAATTTTTATCAGGAGACTTGGGGGAACGCTGGGTGGAAGGAAATTTGTGGCTCCTCTCAGATTCCAGAAGTTTCTGTCACCGAAATGTGAGGAAAATGTGTTTTTTTAGCCAAATTTTGAGGTTTGCAAAGGATTCTGGGTAACAGAACCTGGTCAGAGCCCCACAAGTCACCCCATCTTGGATTCCCCTAGGTCTCTAGTTTTCAAAAATGAACAGGTTTGGTAGGTTTCCCTAGGTGCCGGCTGAGCTAGAGTCCAAAATCTACAGGTAGGCACTTAGCAAAAATACCTCTGTTTTCTGTGAAAAAATGGGATGCGTCCACGTTGTGCTTTGGGGCATTTCCTGTCGCGGGCGCTAGGCCTACCCACACAAGTGAGGTATCATTTTTATCGGGAGACTTGGGGGAACGCTGGGTGGAAGGAAATTTGTGGCTCCTCTCAGATTCCAGAACTTTCTGTCACCGAAATGTGAGGAAAATGTGTTTTGTTAGCCAAATTTTGAGGTTTGCAAAGGATTCTGGGTAACAGAACCTGGTCAGAGCCCCACAAGTCACGCCATCTGGGATTCCCCTAGGTCTCTAGCTTTTAAAAATGCACAGATTTGGTAGGTTTCCCTAGGTGCCGGCTGAGCTAGAGGCCAAAATCTACAGGTAGGCACTTTGCAAAAAACACCTCTGATTTCTGTGAAAAAGTAGGATGTGTCCACATTGTGTTTTGGAGCATTTGCTGTGGTGGGCGCTAGGCCTACCCACACAAGTGAGGTATCATTTTTATCAGGAGACTTGGAGGAACGCTGGGTGGAAGGAAATTTGTGGCTCCTCTCAGATTCCAGAACTTTCTGTCACCGAAATGTGAGGAAAATGTGTTTTTTTAGCTAAATTTTGAGGTTTGCAAACGATTCTGGGTAACAGAACCTGGTCAGAACCCCACAAGTCACCCCATCTTGGATTCCCCTAGGTCTCTAGTTTTAAAAAATGCACAGGTTTGGTAGGTTTCCCTAGGTGCCGGCTGAGCTAGAGTCCAAAATCTACAGGTAGGCACTTTGCAAAAAACACCTCTGTTTTCTGTGAAAAAATGGGATGTGTCCACGTTGTGCTTTGGGGCATTTCCTGTTGCGGGCGCTAGGCCTACCCACACAAGTGAGGTAATAATTTCAGTGGGGGCCTTGGGGGAACGCCGGGTGGAAGGAATTTTGTGGCTCCTCTCAGATTCCAGAACTTTCTGTCACCGAAATGTGAGGAAAATGTGTTTTTTTATCCAAATTTTGAGGTTTGCAAAGGATTCTGGGTAACAGAACCTGGTCAGAGTCCCACAAGTCACCCCATCTTGGATTCCCCTAGGTCTCTAGTTTTCAAAAATGCACAGGTTTGGTAGGTTTCCCTAGGTGCCAGCTGAGCTAGAGTCCAAAATCCACAGGAAGGCACTTTGCAAAAAACACCTCTGTTTCTGTGAAAAAATGGGATGTGTCCACGTTGTGCTTTGGGGCATTTCCTGTCGCGGGCGCTAGGCCTACCCACACAAGTGAGGTATCATTTTTATCGGGAGACTTGGGGGAACGCTGGGTGGAAGGAATTTTATGGCTCCTCACAGATTCCAGAACTTTCTGTCACCGAAATGTGAGGAAAATGTGTTTTTTTAGCCAAATTTTGAGGTTTGCAAAGGATTCTGGGTAACAGAACCTGGTCAGAGCCCCACAAGTCACCCCATCTTGGATTCCCCAAGGTCTTTAGTTTTCAAAAATGCACAGGTTTGGTAGGTTTCCCTAGGTGCCAGCTGAGCTAGAGTCCAAAATCCACAGGTAGGCACTTTGCAAAAAACACCTCTGTTTCTGTGAAAAAATGGGATGTGTCCACGTTGTGCTTTGGGGCATTTCCTGTCGCGGGCGATAGGCCTACCCACACAAGTGAGGTATCATTTTTATCGGGAGACTTGGGGGAACGCTGGGTGGAAGGAAAATTTGTGGCTCTCTCAGATTCCAGAACTTTCTGTCACCGAAATGTGAGGAAAATTTGTTTTTTTAGCCAAATTTTGAGGTTCGCAAAGGATTCTGGGTAACAGTACCTGGTCAGAGCCCCACAAGTCACCCCATCTTGGATTCCCCAAGGTCTCTAGTTTTCAAAAATGCACAGGTTTGGTAGGTTTCCCTAGGTGCCGGCTGAGCTAGAGTCCAAAATCTACAGGTAGGCACTTTGCAAAAAACACCTCTGTTTTCTGTGAAAAAATGGGATGTGTCCACGTTGTGCTTTGGGGCATTTCCTGTTGCGGGCGCTAGGCCTACCCACACAAGTGAGGTAATAATTTCATTGGGGGCCTTGGGGGAACGCTGGGTGGAAGGAATTTTGTGGCTCCTCTCAGATTCCAGAACTTTCTGTCACCGAAATGTGAGGAAAATGTTTTTTTTTAGCCAAATTTTGAGGTTCGCAAAGGATTCTGGGTAACAGAACCTGGTCAGAGCCCCACAAGTCACCCCATCTTGGATTCCCCTAGGTCTCTAGTTTTCAAAAATGCACAGGTTTTGTAGGTTTCCCTAGGTGCCAGCTGAGCTAGAGTCCAAAATCCACAGGTAGGCACTTTGCAAAAAACACCTCTGTTTCTGTGAAAAAATGGGATGTGTCCACGTTGTGCTTTGGGGCATTTCCTGTCGCGGGCGCTAGGCCTACCCACACAAGTGAGGTATCATTTTTATCGGGAGACTTGGGGGAACGCTGGGTGGAAGGAATTTTATGGCTCCTCTCAGATTCCAGAACTTTCTGTCACCGAAATGTGAGGAAAATGTGTTTTTTTAGCCAAATTTTGAGGTTCGCAAAGGATTCTGGGTAACAGAACCTGGTCAGAGCCCCACAAGTCACCCCATCTTGGATTCCCCTAGGTCTCTAGTTTTTAAAAATGCACAGGTTTGGTAGGTTTCCCTAGGTGCCAGCTGAACTGGAGGCCAAAATCTACAGGTAGGCACTTTGCAAAAAACACCTCTGTTTTCTGTGAAAAAATGGGATGTGTCCACGTTGTGCTTTGGGGCATTTCCTGTCGTGGGCGCTAGGCCTACCCACACAAGTGAGGTAATAATTTCATCGGGAGACTTGGGGGAACGCTGGGTGGAAGGAAATTTGTGGCTCTCTCAGATTCCAGAACTTTCTGTCACCGAAATGTGAGGAAAATGTGTTTTTTTAGCCAAATTTTGAGGTTTGCAAAGGATTCTGGGTAACAGAACCTGGTCAGAGCCCCACAAGTCACCCCATCTTGGATTCCCCAAGGTCTCTAGTTTTCAAAAATGCACAGGTTTGGTAGGTTTCCCTAGGTGCCGGCTGAGCTAGAGTCCAAAATCTACAGGTAGGCACTTTGCAAAAAACACCTCTGTTTTCTGTGAAAAAATGGGATGTGTCCACGTTGTGCTTTGGGGCATTTCCTGTCGCGGGCGCTAGGCCTACCCTCACAAGTGAGGTAATAATTTCATCGGGAGACTTGGGGGAACGCTGGGTGGAAGGAAATTTGTGGCTCCTCTCAGATTCCAGAACGTTCTGTCACCGAAATGTGAGAAAAATGTGTTTTTTTAGCCAAAGTTTGAGGTTTGCAAAGGATTCTGGCTAACAGAACCTGGTCAGAGCCCCACAAGTCACCCCATCTTGGATTCCCCTAGGTCTCTGTTTAAAAAAATGCACAGGTTTGGTAGGTTTCCCTAGGTGCCGGCTGAACTGGAGGCCAAAATCTACAGGTAGGCACTTTGCAAAAAACACCTCTGTTTTCTGTGAAAAAATGGGATGTGTCCACGTTGTGCTTTGGGGCATTTCCTGTCGTGGGCGCTAGGCCTACCCACACAAGTGAGGTAATAATTTCATCGGGAGACTTGGGGGAACGCTGGGTGGAAGGAAATTTGTGGCTCCTCTCAGATTCCAGAACGTTCTGTCACCGAAATGTGAGAAAAATGTGTTTTTTTAGCCAAAGTTTGAGGTTTGCAAAGGATTCTGGCTAACAGAACATGGTCAGAGCCCCACAAGTCACCCCATCTTGGATTCCCCTAGGTCTCTAGTTTAAAAAAATGCACAAGTTTGGTAGGTTTCCCTAGGTGCCGGCTGAACTGGAGGCCAAAATCTACAGGTAGGCACTTTGCAAAAAACACCTCTGTTTTCTGTGAAAAAATGGGATGTGTCCACGTTGTGCTTTGGGGCATTTCCTGTTGTGGGCGCTAGGCCTACCCACACAAGTGAGGTAATAATTTCATCGGGAGACTTGGGGGAACGCTGGGTGGAAGGAATTTTGTGGCTCCTCTCAGATTCCAGAACGTTCTGTCACCGAAATGTGAGAAAAATGTGTTTTTTTAGCCAAAGTTTGAGGTTTGCAAAGGATTCTGGCTAACAGAACCTGGTCAGAGCCCCACAAGTCACCCCATCTTGGATTCCCCTAGGTCTCTAGTTTAAATAAATGCACAGGTTTGGTAGGTTTCCCTAGGTGCCGGCTGAACTGGAGGCCAAAATCTACAGGTAGGCACTTTGCAAAAAACACCTCTGTTTTCTGTGAAAAAATGGGATGTGTCCACGTTGTGCTTTGGGGTATTTCCTGTCGTGGGCGCTAGGCCTACCCACACAAGTGAGGTAATAATTTCATCGGGAGACTTGGGGGAACGCTGGGTGGAAGGAAATTTGTGGCTCCTCTCAGATTCCAGAACGTTCTGTCACCGAAATGTGAGGAAAATGTGTTTTTTTAGCCAAATTTTGAGGTTCGCAAAGGATTCTGGGTAACAGAACCTGGTCAGAGCCGCACAAGTCACCCCAGCTTGGATTCCCCTAGGTCTCTAGTTTTCAAAAATGCACAGGTTTGGTAGGTTTCCCTAGGTGCCAGCTGAGCTAGAGTCCAAAATCCACAGGTAGGCACTTTGCAAAAAACACCTCTGTTTCTGTGAAAAAATGGGATGTGTCCACGTTGTGCTTTGGGGCATTTCCTGTCGCGGGCGCTAGGCCTACCCACACAAGTGAGGTATCATTTTTATCGGGAGACTTGGGGGAACGCTGGGTGGAAGGAATTTTATGGCTCCTCTCAGATTCCAGAACTTTCTGTCACCGAAATGTGAGGAAAATGTGTTTTTTTAGCCAAATTTTGAGGTTCGCAAAGGATTCTGGGTAACAGAACCTGGTCAAAGCCCCACAAGTCACCCCATCTTGGATTCCCCTAGGTCTCTAGTTTTCAAAAATGCACAGGTTTGGTAGGTTTCCCTAGGTGCCAGCTGAGCTAGAGTCCAAAATCCACAGGTAGGCACTTTGCAAAAAACACCTCTGTTTCTGTGAAAAAATGGGATGTGTCCACGTTGTGCTTTGGGGCATTTCCTGTCGCGGGCGCTAGGCCTACCCACACAAGTGAGGTATCATTTTTATCGGGAGACTTGGGGGAACGCTGGGTGGAAGGAATTTTATGGCTCCTCACAGATTCCAGAACTTTCTGTCACCGAAATGTGAGGAAAATGTGTTTTTTTAGCCAAATTTTGAGGTTTGCAAAGGATTCTGGGTAACAGAACCTGGTCAGAGCCCCACAAGTCACCCCATCTTGGATTCCCCAAGGTCTTTAGTTTTCAAAAATGCACAGGTTTGGTAGGTTTCCCTAGGTGCCAGCTGAGCTAGAGTCCAAAATCCACAGGTAGGCACTTTGCAAAAAACACCTCTGTTTCTGTGAAAAAATGGGATGTGTCCACGTTGTGCTTTGGGGCATTTCCTGTCGCGGGCGATAGGCCTACCCACACAAGTGAGGTATCATTTTTATCGGGAGACTTGGGGGAACGCTGGGTGGAAGGAAAATTTGTGGCTCTCTCAGATTCCAGAACTTTCTGTCACCGAAATGTGAGGAAAATGTGTTTTTTTAGCCAAATTTTGAGGTTTGCAAAGGATTCTGGGTAACAGAACCTGGTCAGAGCCCCACAAGTCACCCCATCTTGGATTCCCCAAGGTCTCTAGTTTTAAAAAATGCACAGGTTTGGTAGGTTTCCCTAGGTGCCGGCTGAGCTAGAGTCCAAAATCTACAGGTAGGCACTTTGCAAAAAACACCTCTGTTTTCTGTGAAAAAATGGGATGTGTCCACGTTGTGCTTTGGGGCATTTCCTGTCGCGGGCGCTAGGCCTACCCACACAAGTGAGGTAATAATTTCATCGGGAGACTTGGGGGAACGCTGGGTGGAAGGAAATTTGTGGCTCCTCTCAGATTCCAGAACTTTCTGTCACCGAAATGTGAGTAAAATGTGTTTTTTTAGCCAAATTTTGAGGTTTGCAAAGGATTCTGGGTAACAGAACCTGGTCAGAGCCCCACAAGTCACCCCATCTTGGATTCCCCTAGGTCTCTAGCTTTTAAAAATGCACAGATTTGGTAGGTTTCCGTAGGTGCCGGCTGAGCTAGATGCCAAAATCTACAAGTAGGCACTTTGCAAAAAACACCTCTGTTTTCTGTGAAAAAATGGGATGTATCCACATTGTGTTTTAGAGCATTTCCTGTCGTGGGAGCTAGGTCTACCCACACAAGTGAGGTATCATTTTTATCAGGAGACTTGGGGGAATGCTGGGTGGAAGGAAATTTGTGGCTCCTCTCACATTCAAGAACTTTCTGTCTCCGAAATGTGAGGAAAATGTGTTTTTTTAGCCAAATTTTGAGGTTTGCAAAGGATTCTGGGTAACAGAACCTGGTCAGAGCCCCACAAGTCACCCCATCTTGGATTCCCCTAGGTCTCTAGCTTTTAAAAATGCACAGATTTGGTAGGTTTCCGTAGGTGCCGGCTGAGCTAGAGTCCAAAATCTACAGGTAGGCACTTAGCAAAAATACCTCTGTTTTCTGTGAAAAAATGGGATGTGTCCACGTTGTGCTTTGGGGCATTTCCTGTCGCGGGCGCTAGGCCTACCCACACATGTGAGGTATCATTTTTATCGGGAGACTTAGGGGAAAGCTGGGTGGAAGGAAATTTGTGGCTCCTCTCAGATTCCAGAACTTTCTGTCACCGAAATGTGAGGAAAATGTGTTTTTTTAGCCAAATTTTGAGGTTTGCAAAGGATTCTGGGTAACAGAACCTGGTCAGAGCCCCACAAGTCACCCCATCTTGGATTCCCCTAGGTCTCGAGCTTTTAAAAATGCATAGATTTGGTAGGTTTCCGTAGGTGCCGGCTGAGCTAGATGCCAAAATCTACAAGTAGGCACTTTGCAAAAAACACCTCTGTTTTCTGTGAAAAAATGGGATGTATTCACATTGTGTTTTAGAGCATTTCCTGTCGTGGGAGCTAGGCCTACCCACACAAGTGAGGTATCATTTTTATCAGGAGACTTGGGGGATTGCTGGGTGTAAGGAAATTTGTGGCTTCTCTCAGATTCCAGAACTTTCTGTCACCAAAATGTGAGGAAAATGTGTTTTTTTAGCCAAATTTTGAGGTTTGCAAAGGATTCTGGGTAACAGAACCTGGTCAGAGCCCCACAAGTCACCCCATCTTGGATTCCCCTAGGTCTCTAGTTTTAAAAAATGCACAGGTTTGGTAGGTTTCCCTAGGTGCCGGCTGAGCTAGAGTCCAAAATCTACAGGTAGGCACTTTGCAAAAAACACCTCTGTTTTCTGTGAAAAAATGGGATGTGTCCACGTTGTGCTTTGGGGCATTTCCTGTCGCGGGCGCTAGGCCTACCCACACAAGTGAGGTAATAATTTCATCGGGAGACTTGGGGGAACGCTGGGTGGAAGGAAATTTGTGGCTCCTCTCAGATTCCAGAACGTTCTATCACCGAAATGTGAGAAAAATGTGTTTTTTTTAGCCAAAGTTTGAGGTTTGCAAAGGATTCTGGCTAACAGAACCTGGTCAGAGCCCCACAAGTCACCCCATCTTGGATTCCCCTAGGTCTCTAGTTTAAAAAAATGCACAGGTTTGGTAGGTTTCCCTAGGTGCCGGCTGAACTGGAGGCCAACATCTACAGGTAGGCACTTTGCAAAAAACACCTCTGTTTTCTGTGAAAAAATGGGATGTGTCCACGTTGTGCTTTGGGGCATTTCCTGTCGTGGGCGCTAGGGCCTACCCACACAAGTGAGGTAATAATTTCATCGGGAGACTTGGGGGAACGCTGGGTGGAAGGAAATTTGTGGCTCCTCTCAGATTCCAGAACGTTCTGTCACCGAAATGTGAGAAAAATGTGTTTTTTTTAGCCAAAGTTTGAGGTTTGCAAAGGATTCTGGCTAACAGAACATGGTCAGAGCCCCACAAGTCACCCCATCTTGGATTCCCCTTGGTCTCTAGTTTAAAAAAATGCACAGGTTTGGTAGGTTTCCCTAGGTGCCGGCTGAACTGGAGGCCAAAATCTACAGGTAGGCACTTTGCAAAAAACACCTCTGTTTTCTGTGAAAAAATGGGATGTGTCCACGTTGTGCTTTGGGGCATTTCCTGTTGTGGGCGCTAGGCCTACCCACACAAGTGAGGTAATAATTTCATCGGGAGACTTGGGGGAACGCTGGGTGGAAGGAATTTTGTGGCTCCTCTCAGATTCCAGAACGTTCTGTCACCGAAATGTGAGAAAAATGTGTTTTTTTTAGCCAAAGTTTGAGGTTTGCAAAGGATTCTGGCTAACAGAACCTGGTCAGAGCCCCACAAGTCACCCCATCTTGGATTCCCCTAGGTCTCTAGTTTAAATAAATGCACAGGTTTGGTAGGTTTCCCTAGGTGCCGGCTGAACTGGAGGCCAAAATCTACAGGTAGGCACTTTGCAAAAAACACCTCTGTTTTCTGTGAAAAAATGGGATGTGTCCACGTTGTGCTTTGGGGTATTTCCTGTCGTGGGCGCTAGGCCTACCCACACAAGTGAGGTAATAATTTCATCGGGAGACTTGGGGGAACGCTGGGTGGAAGGAAATTTGTGGCTCCTCTCAGATTCCAGAACGTTCTGTCACCGAAATGTGAGAAAAATGTGTTTTTTTAGCCAAAGTTTGAGGTTTGCAAAGGATTCTGGCTAACAGAACCTGGTCAGAGCCCCACAAGTCACCCCATCTTGGATTCCCCTAGGTCTCTAGTTTAAAAAAATGCACAGGTTTGGTAGGTTTCCGTAGGTGCCGGCTGAACTGGAGGCCAAAATCTACAGGTAGGCACTTTGCAAAAAACACCTCTGTTTTCTGTGAAAAAATGGGATGTGTCCACGTTGTGCTTTGGGGCATTTCCTGTCGTGGGCGCTAGGCCTACCCACACAAGTGAGGTAATAATTTCATCGGGAGACTTGGGGGAACGCTGGGTGGAAGGAAATTTGTGGCTCCTCTCAGATTCCAGAACTTTCTGTCACCGAAATGTGAGGAAAATGTGTTTTTTTAGCCAAATTTTGAGGTTCGCAAAGGATTCTGGGTAACAGAACCTGGTCAGAGCCGCACAAGTCACCCCATCTTGGATTCCCCTAGGTCTCTAGTTTTCAAAAATGCACAGGTTTGGTAGGTTTCCCTAGGTGCCAGCTGAGCTAGAGTCCAAAATCCACAGGTAGGCACTTTGCAAAAAACACCTCTGTTTCTGTGAAAAAATGGGATGTGTCCACGTTGTGCTTTGGGGCATTTCCTGTCGCGGGCGCTAGGCCTACCCACACAAGTGAGGTATCATTTTTATCGGGAGACTTGGGGGAACGCTGGGTGGAAGGAATTTTATGGCTCCTCTCAGATTCCAGAACTTTCTGTCACCGAAATGTGAGGAAAATGTGTTTTTTTTAGCCAAATTTTGAGGTTCGCAAAGGGATTCTGGGTAACAGAACCTGGTCAAAGCCCCACAAGTCACCCCATCTTGGATTCCCCTAGGTCTCTAGTTTTCAAAAATGCACAGGTTTGGTAGGTTTCCCTAGGTGCCAGCTGAGCTAGAGTCCAAAATCCACAGGTAGGCACTTTGCAAAAAACACCTCTGTTTCTGTGAAAAAATGGGATGTGTCCCACGTTGTGCTTTGGGGCATTTCCTGTCGCGGGCGCTAGGCCTACCCACACAAGTGAGGTATCATTTTTATCGGGAGACTTGGCGGAACGCTGGGTGGAAGGAAATTTGTGGCTCTCTCAGATTCCAGAACTTTCTGTCACCGAAATGTGAGGAAAATGTATTTTTTTAGCCAAATTTTGAGGTTTGCAAAGGATTCTGGGTAACAGAACCTGGTCAGAGCCCCACAAGTCACCCCATCTTGGATTCCCCAAGGTCTCTAGTTTTAAAAAATGCACAGGTTTGGTAGGTTTCCCTAGGTGCCGGCTGAGCTAGAGTCCAAAATCTACAGGTAGGCACTTTGCAAAAAACACCTCTGTTTTCTGTGAAAAAATGGGATGTGTCCACGTTGTGCTTTGGGGCATTTCCTGTCGCGGGCGCTAGGCCTACCCACACAAGTGAGGTAATAATTTCATCGGGAGACTTGGGGGAACGCTGGGTGGAAGGAAATTTGTGGCTCCTCTCAGATTCCAGAACTTTCTGTCACCGAAATGTGTGTGTTTTTTTAGCCAAATTTTGAGGTTTGCAAAGGATTCTGGGTAACAGAACCTGGTCAGAGCCCCACAAGTCACCCCATCTTGGATTCCCCTAGGTCTCTAGCTTTTAAAAATGCACAGATTTGGTAGGTTTCCGTAGGTGCCGGCTGAGCTAGATGCCAAAATCTACAAGTAGGCACTTTGCAAAAAACACCTCTGTTTTCAGTGAAAAAATGGGATGTATCCACATTGTGTTTTAGAGCATTTCCTGTCGTGGGAGCTAGGTCTACCCACACAAGTGAGGTATCATTTTTATCAGGAGACTTGGGGGAATGCTGGGTGGAAGGAAATTTGTGGCTCCTCTCACATTCAAGAACTTTCTGTCTCCGAAATGTGAGGAAAATGTGTTTTTTTAGCCAAATTTTGAGGTTTGCAAAGGATTCTGGGTAACAGAACCTGGTCAGAGCCCCACAAGTCACCCCATCTTGGATTCCCCTAGGTCTCTAGCTTTTAAAAATGCACAGATTTGGTAGGTTTCCCTAGGTGCCGGCTGAGCTAGAGGCCAAAATCTACAGGTAGGCACTTTGCAAAAAACACCTCTGATTTCTGTGAAAAAGTGGGATGTGTCCACATTGTGTTGTGGAGCATTTGCTGTGGTGGGCGCTAGGCCTACCCACACAAGTGAGGTATCATTTTTATCAGGAGACTTGGGGGAACGCTGTGTGGAAGGAAATTTGTGGCTCCTCTCAGATTCCAGAAGTTTCTGTCACCGAAATGTGAGGAAAATGTGTTTTTTTAGCCAAATTTTGAGATTTGCAAAGGATTCTGGGTAACAGAACCTGGTCAGAGCCCCACAAGTCACCCCATCTTGGATTCCCCTAGGTCTCTAGCTTTTAAAAATGCACAGATTTGGTAGGTTTCCGTAGGTGCCGGCTGAGCTAGAGTCCAAAATCTACAGGTAGGCACTTAGCAAAAATACCTCTGTTTTCTGTGAAAAAATGGGATGTGTCCACGTTGTGCTTTGGGGCATTTCCTGTCGCGGGCGCTAGGCCTACCCACACATGTGAGGTATCATTTTTATCGGGAGACTTAGGGGAAAGCTGGGTGGAAGGAAATTTGTGGCTCCTCTCAGATTCCAGAACTTTCTGTCACCGAAATGTGAGGAAAATGTGTTTTTTTAGCCAAATTTTGAGGTTTGCAAAGGATTCTGGGTAACAGAACCTGGTCAGAGCCCCACAAGTCACCCCATCTTGGATTCCCCTAGGTCTCGAGCTTTTAAAAATGCATAGATTTGGTAGGTTTCCGTAGGTGCCGGCTGAGCTAGATGCCAAAATCTACAAGTAGGCACTTTGCAAAAAACACCTCTGTTTTCTGTGAAAAAATGGGATGTATTCACATTGTGTTTTAGAGCATTTCCTGTCGTGGGAGCTAGGCCTACCCACACAAGTGAGGTATCATTTTTATCAGGAGACTTGGGGGAATGCTGGGTGTAAGGAAATTTGTGGCTTCTCTCAGATTCCAGAACTTTCTGTCACCAAAATGTGAGGAAAATGTGTTTTTTTAGCCAAATTTTGAGGTTTGCAAAGGATTCTGGGTAACAGAACCTGGTCAGAGCCCCACAAGTCACCCCATCTTGGATTCCCCTAGGTCTCTAGTTTTAAAAAATGCACAGGTTTGGTAGGTTTCCCTAGGTGCCGGCTGAGCTAGAGTCCAAAATCTACAGGTAGGCACTTTGCAAAAAACACCTCTGTTTTCTGTGAAAAAATGGGATGTGTCCACGTTGTGCTTTGGGGCATTTCCTGTCGCGGGCGCTAGGCCTACCCACACAAGTGAGGTAATAATTTCATCGGGAGACTTGGGGGAACGCTGGGTGGAAGGAAATTTGTGGCTCCTCTCAGATTCCAGAACGTTCTATCAAAGAAATGTGAGAAAAATGTGTTTTTTTAGCCAAAGTTTGAGGTTTGCAAAGGATTCTGGCTAACAGAACCTGGTCAGAGCCCCACAAGTCACCCCATCTTGGATTCCCCTAGGTCTCTAGTTTAAAAAAATGCACAGGTTTGGTAGGTTTCCCTAGGTGCCGGCTGAACTGGAGGCCAACATCTACAGGTAGGTACTTTGCAAAAAACACCTCTGTTTTCTGTGAAAAAATGGGATGTGTCCACGTTGTGCTTTGGGGCATTTCCTGTCGTGAGCGCTAGGCCTACCCACACAAGTGAGGTAATAATTTCATCGGGAGACTTGGGGGAACGCTGGGTGGAAGGAAATTTGTGGCTCCTCTCAGATTCCAGAACTTTCTGTCACCGAAATGTGAGGAAAATGTGTTTTTTTAACCAAATTTTGAGGTTCGCAAAGGATTCTGGGTAACAGAACCTGGTCAGAGCCCCACAAGTCACCCCATCTTGGATTCCCCAAGGTCTCTAGTTTTCAAAAATGCACAGGTTTGGTATGTTTCCCTAGGTGCCAGCTGAGCTAGAGTCCAAAATCCACAGGTAGGCACTTTGCAAAAAATACCTCTGTTTCTGTGAAAAAATGGGATGTGTCCACGTTGTGCTTTGGGGCATTTCCTGTCGCGGGCGATAGGCCTACCCACACAAGTGAGGTATAATTTTTATCGGGAGACTTGGGGGAACGCTGGATGGAAGGAAATTTGTGGCTCCTCTCAGATTCCAGAACTTTCTGTCACCGAAATGTGAGGAAAATGTGTTTTTTTAGCCAAATTTTGAGGTTTGCAAAGGATTCTGGGTAACAGAACCTGGTCAGAGCCCCACAAGTCACCCCATCTTGGATTCCCCTAGGTCTCTAGTTTAAAAAAATGCACAGGTTTGGTAGGTTTCCCTAGGTGCCGGCTGAACTAGAGGCCAAAATCTACAGGTAGACACTTTGCAAAAAACACTTCTGATTTCTGTGAAAAAGTGGGATGTGTCCACATTGTGTTTTGGAGCATTTGCTGTGGTGGGCGCTAGGCCTACCCACACAAGTGAGGTATCATTTTTATCAGGAGACTTGGGGGAACGCTGGGTGGAAGGAAATTTGTGGCTCCTCTCAGATTCCAGAACTTTCTGTCACCGAAATGTGAGGAAAATGTGTTTTTTTAGCTAAATTTTGAGGTTTGCAAACGATTCTGGGTAACAGAACCTGGTCAGAGCCCCACAAGTCACCCCATCTTTGATTCCCCTAGGTCTCTAGTTTTAAAAAATGCACAGGTTTGGTAGGTTTCTCTAGGTGCCGGCTGAGCTAGAGTCCAAAATCCACAGGTAGGCACTTTGCAAAAAACACCTCTGTTTTCTGTGAAAAAATGGGATGTGTCCACGTTGTGCTTTGGGGCATTTCCTGTTGCGGGCGCTAGGCCTACCCACACAAGTGAGGTAATAATTTCATTGGGGGCCTTGGGGGAACGCTGGGTGGAAGGAATTTTGTGGCTCCTCTCAGATTCCAGAACTTTCTGTCACCGAAATGTGAGGAAAATGTGTTTTTTTAGCCAAATTTTGAGGTTCGCAAAGGATTCTGGGTAACAGAACCTGGTCAGAGCCCCACAAGTCACCCCATCTTGGATTCCCCTAGGTCTCTAGTTTTCAAAAATGCACAGGTTTTGTAGGTTTCCCTAGGTGCCAGCTGAGCTAGAGTCCAAAATCCACAGGTAGGCACTTTGCAAAAAACACCTCTGTTTCTGTGAAAAAATGGGATGTGTCCACGTTGTGCTTTGGGGCATTTCCTGTCGCGGGCGCTAGGCCTACCCACACAAGTGAGGTATCATTTTTATCGGGAGACTTGGGGGAACGCTGGGTGGAAGGAATTTTATGTCTCCTCTCAGATTCCAGAACTTTCTGTCACCGAAATGTGAGGAAAATGTGTTTTTTTAGCCAAATTTTGAGGTTCGCAAAGGATTCTGGGTAGCAGAACCTGGTCAGAGCCCCACAAGTCACCCCATCTTGGATTCCCCTAGGTCTCTAGTTTTCAAAAATGCACAGGTTTGGTAGGTTTCCCTAGGTGCCAGCTGAGCTAGAGTCCAAAATCCACAGGTAGGCACTTTGCAAAAAACACCTCTGTTTCTGTGAAAAAATGGGATGTGTCCACGTTGTGCTTTGGGGCATTTCCTGTCACGGGCGCTAGGCCTACCCACACAAGTGAGGTATCATTTTTATCGGGAGACTTGGGGGAACGCTGGGTGGAAGGAAATTTGTGGCTCTCTCAGATTCCAGAACTTTCTGTCACCGAAATGTGAGGAAAATGTGTTTTTTTAGCCAAATTTTGAGGTTCGCAAAGGATTCTGGGTAACAGAACCTGGTCAGAGCCTCACAAGTCACACCATCTTGGATTCCCCTAGGTCTCTAGTTTAAAAAAATGCACAGGTTTGGTAGGTTTCCCTAGGTGCCAGCTGAGCTAGAGTCCAAAATCCACAGGTAGGCACTTTGCAAAAAACACCTCTGTTTCTGTGAAAAAATGGGATGTGTCCACGTTGTGCTTTGGGGCATTTCCTGTCGCGGGCGCTAGGCCTACCCACACAAGTGAGGTATCATTTTTATCGGGAGACTTGGGGGAACGCTGGGTGGAAGGAAATTTGTGGCTCTCTCAGATTCCAGAACTTTCTGTCACCGAAATGTGAGGAAAATTTGTTTTTTTAGCCAAATTTTGAGGTTCGCAAAGGATTCTGGGTAACAGTACCTGGTCAGAGCCCCACAAGTCACACCATCTTGGATTCCCCAAGGTCTCTAGTTTTAAAAAATGCACAGGTTTGGTAGGTTTCCCTAGGTGCCGGCTGAGCTAGAGTCCAAAATATACAGGTAGGCACTTTGCAAAAAACACCTCTGTTTTCTGTGAAAAAATGGGATGTGTCCACGTTGTGCTTTGGGGCATTTCCTGTCGCGGGGGCTAGGCCTACCCACACAAGTAAGGTAATAATTTCATCGGGAGACTTGGGGGAACGCTGGGTGGAAGGAAATTTGTGGCTCCTCTCAGATTCCAGAACGTTCTGTCACCGAAATGTGAGAAAAATGTGTTTTTTTAGCCAAAGTTTGAGGTTTGCAAAGGATTCTGGCTAACAGAACCTGGTCAGAGCCCCACAAGTCACCCC
Organism: Pleurodeles waltl; assembly: GCF_031143425.1. Classification (NCBI taxonomy): domain Eukaryota; kingdom Metazoa; phylum Chordata; class Amphibia; order Caudata; family Salamandridae; genus Pleurodeles; species Pleurodeles waltl. Next base: position 1,217,041,880 of record NC_090444.1, on the reverse strand, counting down.
ATCTTGGATTCCCCTAGGTCTCTAGTTTAAGAAAATGCACAGGTTTGGTAGGTTTCCCTAGATGCCGGCTGAACTAGAGGCCAAAATCTACAGGTAGGCACTTTGCAAAAAACACCTCTATTTTCTGTGAAAAAATGGGATGTGTCCACGTTGTGCTTTGGGGTATTTCCTGTCGTGGGCGCTAGGCCTACCCACACAAGTGAGGTAATAATTTCATCGGGAGACTTGGGGGAACGCTGGGTGGAAGGAAATTTGTGGCTCCTCTCAGATTCCAGAACTTTCTGTCACCGAAATGTGAGGAAAATGTGTTTTTTTAGCTAAATTTTGAGGTTTGCAAATGATTCTGGGTAACAGAACCTGGTCAGAGCCCCACAAGTCACCCCATCTTGGATTCCCCTAGGTCTCTAGTTTTCAAAAATGCACAGGTTTTGTAGGTTTCCCTAGGTGCCAGCTGAGCTAGAGTCCAAAATCCACAGGTAGGCACTTTGCAAAAAACACCTCTGTTTCTGTGAAAAAATGGGATGTGTCCACGTTGTGCTTTGGGGCATTTCCTGTTGCGGGCGCTAGGCCTACCCACACAAGTGAGGTATCATTTTTATCGGGAGACTTGGGGGAACGCTGGGTGGAAGGAATTTTATGGCTCCTCTCAGATTCCAGAACTTTCTGTCACCGAAATGTGAGGAAAATGTGTTTTTTTAGCCAAATTTTGAGGTTAGCAAAGGATTCTGGGTAACAGAACCTGGTCAGAGCCCCACAAGTCACCCCATCTTGGATTCCCCTAGGTCTCTAGTTTTTAAAAATGCACAGGTTTGGTAGGTTTCCCTAGGTGCCAGCTGAACTGGAGGCCAAAATCTACAGGTAGGCACTTTGCAAAAAACACCTCTGTTTTCTGTGAAAAAATGGGATGTGTCCACGTTGTGCTTTGGGGCATTTCCTGTCGTGGGCGCTAGGCCTACCCACACAAGTGAGGTAATAATTTCATCGGGAGACTTGGGGGAACGCTGGGTGGAAGGAAATTTGTGGCTCTCTCAGATTCCAGAACTTTCTGTCACCGAAATGTGAGGAAAATGTGTTTTTTTAGCCAAATTTTGAGGTTTGCAAAGGATTCTGGGTAACAGAACCTGGTCAGAGCCCCGCAAGTCACTCCATCTTGGATTCCCCAAGGTCTCTAGTTTTCAAAAATGCACAGGTTTGGTAGGTTTCCCTAGGTGCCGGCTGAGCTAGAGTCCAAAATCTACAGGTAGGCACTTTGCAAAAAACACCTCTGTTTTCTGTGAAAAAATGGGATGTGTGCACGTTGTGCTTTGGGGCATTTCCTGTCGCGGGCGCTAGGCCTACCCTCACAAGTGAGGTAATAATTTCATCGGGAGACTTGGGGGAACGCTGGGTGGAAGGAAATTTGTGGCTCCTCTCAGATTCCAGAACGTTCTGTCACCGAAATGTGAGAAAAATGTGTTTTTTTAGCCAAAGTTTGAGGTTTGCAAAGGATTCTGGCTAACAGAACCTGGTCAGAGCCCCACAAGTCACCCCATCTTGGATTCCCCTAGGTCTCTAGTTTAAAAAAATGCACAGGTTTGGTAAGTTTCCCTAGGTGCCGGCTGAGCTAGAGGCCAAAATCTACAGGTAGACACTTTGCAAAAAACACCTCTGTTTTCTGTGAAAAAATGGGATGTGTCCCCGTTGTGCTTTGGGGCATTTCCTGTCGCGGGCGCTAGGCCTACCCACACAAGTGAGGTATCAATTTTATCGGGAGACTTGGGGGAACGCTGGGTGGAAGGAAATTTGTGGCTCCTCTCACATTCAAGAACTTTCTGTCTCCGAAATGTGAGGAAAATGTGTTTTTTTAGCCAAATTTTGAGGTTTGCAAAGGATTCTGGGTAACAGAACCTGGTCAGAGCCCCACAAGTCACCCCATCTTGGATTCCCCTAGGTCTCTAGCTTTTAAAAATGCACAGATTTGGTAGGTTTCCCTAGGTGCCGGCTGAGCTAGAGGCCAAAATCTACAGGTAGGCACTTTGCAAAAAACACCTCTGATTTCTGTGAAAAAGTGGGATGTGTCCACATTGTGTTGTGGAGCATTTGCTGTGGTGGGCGCTAGGCCTACCCACACAAGTGAGGTATAATTTTTATCAGGAGACTTGGGGGAACGCTGGGTGGAAGGAAATTTGTGGCTCCTCTCAGATTCCAGAAGTTTCTGTCACCGAAATGTGAGGAAAATGTGTTTTTTTAGCCAAATTTTGAGGTTTGCAAAGGATTCTGGGTAACAGAACCTGGTCAGAGCCCCACAAGTCACCCCATCTTGGATTCCCCTAGGTCTCTAGTTTTCAAAAATGAACAGGTTTGGTAGGTTTCCCTAGGTGCCGGCTGAGCTAGAGTCCAAAATCTACAGGTAGGTACTTAGCAAAAATACCTCTGTTTTCTGTGAAAAAATGGGATGTGTCCACGTTGTGCTTTGGGGCATTTCCTGTCGCGGGCGCTAGGCCTACCCACACAAGTGAGGTATCATTTTTATCGGGAGACTTGGGGGAACGCTGGGTGGAAGGAAATTTGTGGCTCCTCTCAGATTCCAGAACTTTCTGTCACCGAACTATGAGGAAAATGTGTTTTTTTAGCCAAATTGTGAGGTTTGCAAAGGATTCTGGGTAACAGAACCTGGTCAGAGCCCCACAAGTCACCCCATCTTGGATTCCCCTAGGTCTCTAGCTTTTAAAAATGCACAGATTTGGTAGGTTTCCCTAGGTGCCGGCTGACCTCGAGTCCAAAATCTGCAGGTAGGCACTTTGCAAAAAACACCTCTGTTTTCTGTGAAAAAATGGGAAGTGTCCACATTGTGTTTAGGAGCATTTCTTGTCATGGGCGCTAGGCCTACACACACAAGTGAGGTATCATTTTTATCAGGAGACTTGGGGGAACGCTGGGTGGAAGGAAATTTGTGGCTCCTCTCAGATTCCAGAACTTTCTGTCACCGAAATGTGAGGAAAATGTATTTTTTTAGCCAAATTTTGAGGTTTGCAAAGGATTCTGGGTAACAGAACCTGGTCAGAGCCCCACAAGTCACCCCATCTTGGATTCCCCTAGGTCTCTAGCTTTTAAAAATGCACAGATTTGGTAGGTTTCCCTAGGTGCCGGCTGAGCTAGAGTCCAAAATCTACAGGTAGGCACTTTGCAAAAAACACCTCTGATTTCTGTGAAAAAGTGGGATGTGTCCACATTGTGTTGTGGAGCATTTGCTGTGGTGGGCGCTAGGCCTACCCACACAAGTGAGGTATAATTTTTATCAGGAGACTTGGGGGAACGCTGGGTGGAAGGAAATTTGTGGCTCCTCTCAGATTCCAGAAGTTTCTGTCACCGAAATGTGAGGAAAATGTGTTTTTTTAGCCAAATTTTGAGGTTTGCAAAGGATTCTGGGTAACAGAACCTGGTCAGAGCCCCACAAGTCACACCATCTTGGATTCCCCTAGGTCTCTAGTTTTCAAAAATGAACAGGTTTGGTAGGTTTCCCTAGGTGCCGGCTGAGCTAGAGTCCAAAATCTACAGGTAGGCACTTAGCAAAAATACCTCTGTTTTCTGTGAAAAAATGGGATGTGTCCACGTTGTGCTTTGGGGCATTTCCTGTCGCGGGCGCTAGGCCTACCCACACAAGTGAGGTATCATTTTTATCGGGAGACTTGGGGGAACGCTGGGTGGAAGGAAATTTGTGGCTCCTCTCAGATTCCAGAACTTTCTGTCACCGAAATGTGAGGAAATTGTGTTTTGTTAGCCAAATTTTGAGGTTTGCAAAGGATTCTGGGTAACAGAACCTGGTCAGAGCCCCACAAGTCACGCCATCTGGGATTCCCCTAGGTCTCTAGCTTTTCAAAATGCACAGATTTGGTAGGTTTCCCTAGGTACCGGCTGAGCTAGAGGCCAAAATCTACAGGTAGGCACTTTGCAAAAAACACCTCTGATTTCTGTGAAAAAGTAGGATGTGTCCACATTGTGTTTTGGAGCATTTGCTGTGGTGGGCGCTAGGCCTACCCACACAAGTGAGGTATCATTTTTATCAGGAGAATTGGAGGAACGCTGGGTGGAAGGAAATTTGTGGCTCCTCTCAGATTCCAGAACTTTCTGTCACCGAAATGTGAGGAAAATGTGTTTTTTTAGCTAAATTTTGAGGTTTGCAAACGATTCTGGGTAACAGAACCTGGTCAGAGCCCCACAAGTCACCCCATCTTGGATTCCCCTAGGTCTCTAGTTTTAAAAAATTCACATGTTTGGTAGGTTTCCCTAGGTGCCGGCTGAGCTAGAGTCCAAAATCTACAGGTAGGCACTTTGCAAAAAACACCTCTGATTTCTGTGAAAAAGTGGGATGTGTCCACATTGTGTTGTGGAGCATTTGCTGTGGTGGGCGCTAGGCCTACCCACACAAGTGAGGTATAATTTTTATCAGGAGACTTGGGGGAACGCTGGGTGGAAGGAAATTTGTGGCTCCTCTCAGATTCCAGAAGTTTCTGTCACCGAAATGTGAGGAAAATGTGTTTTTTTAGCCAAATTTTGAGGTTTGCAAAGGATTCTGGGTAACAGAACCTGGTCAGAGCCCCACAAGTCACCCCATCTTGGATTCCCCTAGGTCTCTAGTTTTCAAAAATGAACAGGTTTGGTAGGTTTCCCTAGGTGCCGGCTGAGCTAGAGTCCAAAATCTACAGGTAGGCACTTAGCAAAAATACCTCTGTTTTCTGTGAAAAAATGGGATGTGTCCACGTTGTGCTTTGGGGCATTTCCTGTCGCGGGCGCTAGGCCTACCCACACAAGTGAGGTATCATTTTTATCGGGAGACTTGGGGGAACGCTGGGTGGAAGGAAATTTGTGGCTCCTCTCAGATTCCAGAACTTTCTGTCACCGAAATGTGAGGAAAATGTGTTTTGTTAGCCAAATTTTGAGGTTTGCAAAGGATTCTGGGTAACAGAACCTGGTCAGAGCCCCACAAGTCACGCCATCTGGGATTCCCCTAGGTCTCTAGCTTTTAAAAATGCACAGATTTGGTAGGTTTCCCTAGGTGCCGGCTGAGCTAGAGGCCAAAATCTACAGGTAGGCACTTTGCAAAAAACACCTCTGATTTCTGTGAAAAAGTAGGATGTGTCCACATTGTGTTTTGGAGCATTTGCTGTGGTGGGCGCTAGGCCTACCCACACAAGTGAGGTATCATTTTTATCAGGAGACTTGGAGGAACGCTGGGTGGAAGGAAATTTGTGGCTCCTCTCAGATTCCAGAACTTTCTGTCACCGAAATGTGAGGAAAATGTGTTTTTTTAGCTAAATTTTGAGGTTTGCAAACGATTCTGGGTAACAGAACCTCGTCAGAACCCCACAAGTCACCCCATCTTGGATTCCCCTAGGTCTCTAGTTTTAAAAAATGCACAGGTTTGGTAGGTTTCCCTAGGTGCCGGCTGAGCTAGAGTCCAAAATCTACAGGTAGGCACTTTGCAAAAAACACCTCTGTTTTCTGTGAAAAAATGGGATGTGTCCACGTTGTGCTTTGGGGCATTTCCTGTTGCGGGCGCTAGGCCTACCCACACAAGTGAGGTAATAATTTCAGTGGGGGCCTTGGGGGAACGCCGGGTGGAAGGAATTTTGTGGCTCCTCTCAGATTCCAGAACTTTCTGTCACCGAAATGTGAGGAAAATGTGTTTTTTTATCCAAATTTTGAGGTTTGCAAAGGATTCTGGGTAACAGAACCTGGTCAGAGTCCCACAAGTCACCCCATCTTGGATTCCCCTAGGTCTCTAGTTTTCAAAAATGCACAGGTTTGGTAGGTTTCCCTAGGTGCCAGCTGAGCTAGAGTCCAAAATCCACAGGTAGGCACTTTGCAAAAAACACCTCTGTTTCTGTGAAAAAATGGGATGTGTCCACGTTGTGCTTTGGGGCATTTCCTGTCGCGGGCGCTAGGCCTACCCACACAAGTGAGGTATCATTTTTATCGGGAGACTTGGGGGAACGCTGGGTGGAAGGAATTTTATGGCTCCTCACAGATTCCAGAACTTTCTGTCACCGAAATGTGAGGAAAATGTGTTTTTTTAGCCAAATTTTGAGGTTTGCAAAGGATTCTGGGTAACAGAACCTGGTCAGAGCCCCACAAGTCACCCCATCTTGGATTCCCCAAGGTCTTTAGTTTTCAAAAATGCACAGGTTTGGTAGGTTTCCCTAGGTGCCAGCTGAGCTAGAGTCCAAAATCCACAGGTAGGCACTTTGCAAAAAACACCTCTGTTTCTGTGAAAAAATGGGATGTGTCCACGTGCTTTGGGGCATTTCCTGTCGCGGGCGATAGGCCTACCCACACAAGTGAGGTATCATTTTTATCGGGAGACTTGGGGGAACGCTGGGTGGAAGGAAATTTGTGGCTCTCTCAGATTCCAGAACTTTCTGTCACCGAAATGTGAGGAAAATTTGTTTTTTTAGCCAAATTTTGAGGTTCGCAAAGGATTCTGGGTAACAGTACCTGGTCAGAGCCCCACAAGTCACCCCATCTTGGATTCCACAAGGTCTCTAGTTTTCAAAAATGCACAGGTTTGGTAGGTTTCCCTAGGTGCCGGCTGAGCTAGAGTCCAAAATCTACAGGTAGGCACTTTGCAAAAAACACCTCTGTTTTCTGTGAAAAAATGGGATGTGTCCACGTTGTGCTTTGGGGCATTTCCTGTCGCGGGGGCTAGGCCTACCCACACAAGTGAGGTAATAATTTCATCGGGAGACTTGGGGGAACGCTGGGTGGAAGGAAATTTGTGGCTCCTCTCAGATTCCAGAACGTTCTGTCACCGAAATGTGAGAAAAATGTGTTTTTTTAGCCAAAGTTTGAGGTTTGCAAAGGATTCTGGCTAACAGAACCTGGTCAGAGCCCCACAAGTCACCCCATCTTGGATTCCCCTAGGTCTCTAGTTTAAAAAAATGCACAGGTTTGGTAGGTTTCCCTAGATGCCGGCTGAACTAGAGGCCAAAATCTACAGGTAGGCACTTTGCAAAAAACACCTCTATTTTCTGTGAAAAAATGGGATGTGTCCACGTTGTGCTTTGGGGTATTTCCTGTCGTGGGCGCTAGGCCTACCCACACAAGTGAGGTAATAATTTCATCGGGAGACTTGGGGGAACGCTGGGTGGAAGGAAATTTGTGGCTCCTCTCAGATTCCAGAACTTTCTGTCACCGAAATGTGAGGAAAATTTGTTTTTTTAGCTAAATTTTGAGGTTTGCAAATGATTCTGGGTAACAGAACCTGGTCAGAGCCCCACAAGTCACCCCATCTTGGATTCCCCTAGGTCTCTAGTTTTAAAAAATGCACAGGTTTGGTAGGTTTCTCTAGGTGCCGGCTGAGCTAGAGTCCAAAATCTACAGGTAGGCACTTTGCAAAAAACACCTCTGTTTTCTGTGAAAAAATGGGATGTGTCCACGTTGTGCTTTGGGGCATTTCCTGTTGCGGGCGCTAGGCCTACCCACACAAGTGAGGTAATAATTTCATTGGGGGCCTTGGGGGAACGCTGGGTGGAAGGAATTTTGTGGCTCCTCTCAGATTCCAGAACTTTCTGTCACCGAAATGTGAGGAAAATGTGTTTTTTTAGCCAAATTTTGAGGTTCGCAAAGGATTCTGGGTAACAGAACCTGGTCAGAGCCCCACAAGTCACCCCATCTTGGATTCCCCTAGGTCTCTAGTTTTCAAAAATGCACAGGTTTTGTAGGTTTCCCTAGGTGCCAGCTGAGCTAGAGTCCAAAATCCACAGGTAGGCACTTTGCAAAAAACACCTCTGTTTCTGTGAAAAAATGGGATGTGTCCACGTTGTGCTTTGGGGCATTTCCTGTCGCGGGCGCTAGGCCTACCCACACAAGTGAGGTATCATTTGTATCGGGAGACTTGGGGGAACGCTGGGTGAAAGGAATTTTATGGCTCCTCTCAGATTCCAGAACTTTCTGTCACCGAAATGTGAGGAAAATGTGTTTTTTTAGCCAAATTTTGAGGTTCGCAAAGGATTCTGGGTAACAGAACCTGGTCAGAGCCCCACAAGTCACCCCATCTTGGATTCCCCTAGGTCTCTAGTTTTCAAAAATGCACAGGTTTGGTCGGTTTCCCTAGGTGCCAGCTGAACTGGAGGCCAAAATCTACAGGTAGGCACTTTGCAAAAAACACCTCTGTTTTCTGTGAAAAAATGGGATGTGTCCACGTTGTGCTTTGGGGCATTACCTGTCGTGGGCGCTAGGCCTACCCACACAAGTGAGGTAATAATTTCATTGGGAGACTTGGGGGAACGCTGGGTGGAAGGAAATTTGTGGCTCTCTCAGATTCCAGAACTTTCTGTCACCGAAATGTGATGAAAATGTGTTTTTTTAGCCAAATTTTGAGGTTTGCAAAGGATTCTGGGTAACAGAACCTGGTCAGAGCCCCACAAGTCACCCCATCTTGGATTCCCCAAGGTCTCTAGTTTTCAAAAATGCACAGGTTTGGTAGGTTTCCCTAGGTGCCAGCTGAGCTAGAGTCCAAAATCTACAGGTAGGCACTTTGCAAAAAACACCTCTGTTTTCTGTGAAAAAATGGGATGTGTCCACGTTGTGCTTTGGGGCATTTCCTGTCGCGGGCGCTAGGCCTACCCTCACAAGTGAGGTAATAATTTCATCGGGAGACTTGGGGGAACGCTGGGTGGAAGGAAATTTGTGGCTCCTCTCAGATTCCAGAACGTTCTGTCACCGAAATGTGAGAAAAATGTGTTTTTTTAGCCAAAGTTTGAGGTTTGCAAAGGATTCTGGCTAACAGAACCTGGTCAGAGCCCCACAAGTCACCCCATCTTGGATTCCCCAAGGTCTCTAGTTTAAAAAAATGCACAGGTTTGGTAGGTTTCCCTAGGTGCCGGCTGAACTGGAGGCCAAAATCTACAGGTAGGCACTTTGCAAAAAACACCTCTGTTTTCTGTGAAAAAATGGGATGTGTCCACGTTGTGCTTTGGGGCATTTCCTGTCGTGGGCGCTAGGCCTACCCACACAAGTGAGGTATCATTTTTATCGGGAGACTTAGGGGAATGCTGGGTGGAAGGAAATTTGGGGCTCCTCTCAGATTCCAGAACTTTCTGTCACCGAAATGTGAGGAAAATGTGTTTTTTTAGCCAAATTTTGAGGTTTGCAAAGGATTCTGGGTAACAGAACCTGGTCAGAGCCCCACAAGTCACCCCATATTGGATTCCCCTAGGTCTCTAGCTTTTAAAAATGCACAAATTTGGTAGGTTTCCGTAGGTGCCGGCTGAGCTAGATGCCAAAATCTACAAGTAGGCACTTTGCAAAAAACACCTCTGTTTTCTGTGAAAAAATATGATGTATCCACATTGTGTTTTAGAGCATTTCCTGTCGTGGGAGCTAGGCCTACCCACATAAGTGAGGTATCATTTTTATCAGGAGACTTGGGGGAATGCTGGGTGGAAGGAAATTTGTGGCTTCTCTCAGATTCCAGAACTTTCTGTCACCAAAATGTGAGGAAAATGTGTTTTTTTAGCCAAATTTTGAGGTTTGCAAAGGATTCTGGGTAACAGAACCTGGTCAGAGCCCCACAAGTCACCCCATCTTGGATTCCCCTAGGTCTCTAGTTTTCAAAAATGCACAGGTTTGGTAGGTTTCCCTAGGTGCCGGCTGAGCTAGAGTCCAAAATCTACAGGTAGGCACTTTGCAAAAAACACCTCTGTTTTCTGTGAAAAAATGGGATGTGTCCACGTTGTGCTTTGGGGCATTTCCTGTCGCGGGCGCTAGGCCTACCCACACATGTGAGGTAATAATTTCATCGGGAGACTTGGGGGAACGCTGGGTGGAAGGAAATTTGTGGCTCCTCTCAGATTCCAGAACGTTCTGTCACCGAAATGTGAGAAAAATGTGTTTTTTTAGCCAAAGTTTGAGGTTTGCAAAGGATTCTGGCTAACAGAACCTGGTCAGAGCCCCACAAGTCACCCCATCTTGGATTCCCCTAGGTCTCTAGTTTAAAAAAATGCACAGGTTTGGTAGGTTTCCCTAGGTGTCGGCTGAACTAGAGGCCAAAATCTACAGGTAGGCACTTTGCAAAAAACACATCTGTTTTCTGTGAAAAAATGGGATGTGTCCACGTTGTGCTTTGGGGCATTTCCTGTCGTGGGCGCTAGGCCTACCCACACAAGTGAGGTATCATTTTTATCGGGAGACTTAGGGGAAAGCTGGGTGGAAGGAAATTTGTGGCTCCTCTCAGATTCCAGAACTTTCTGTCACCGAAATGTGAGGAAAATGTGTTTTGTTAGCCAAATTTTGAGGTTTGCAAAGGATTCTGGGTAACAGAACCTGGTCAGAGCCCCACAAGTCACGCCATCTGGGATTCCCCTAGGTCTCTAGCTTTTAAAAATGCACAGATTTGGTAGGTTTCCCTAGGTGCCGGCTGAGCTAGAGGCCAAAATCTACAGGTAGGCACTTTGCAAAAAACACCTCTGATTTCTGTGAAAAAGTAGGATGTGTCCACATTGTGTTTTGGAGCATTTGCTGAGGTGGGCGCTAGGCCTACCCACACAAGTGAGGTATCATTTTTATCAGGAGACTTGGAGGAACGCTGGGTGGAAGGAAATTTGTGGCTCCTCTCAGATTCAAGAACTTTCTGTCTCCGAAATGTGAGGAAAATGTGTTTTTTTAGCCAAATTTTGAGGTTTGCAAAGGATTCTGGGTAACAGAACCTGGTCAGAGCCCCACAAGTCACCCCATCTTGGATTCCCCTAGGTCTCTAGCTTTTAAAAATGCACAGATTTGGTAGGTTTCCCTAGGTGCCGGCTGAGCTAGAGTCCAAAATCTACAGGTAGGCACTTAGCAAAAATACCTCTGTTTTCTGTGAAAAAATGGGATGTGTCCACGTTGTGCTTTGGGGCATTTCCTGTCGCGGGCGCTAGGCCTACCCACACAAGTGAGGTATCATTTTTATCGGGAGACTTAGGGGAAAGCTGGGTGGAAGGAAATTTGTGGCTCCTCTCAGATTCCAGAACCTTCTGTCACCGAAATGTGAGGAAAATGTGTTTTTTTAGCCAAATTTTGAGGTTTGCAAAGGATTCTGGGTAACAGAACCTGGTCAGAGCCCCACAAGTCACCCCATCTTGGATTCCCCTAGGTCTCTAGCTTTTAAAAATGCACAGATTTGGTAGGTTTCAGTAGGTGCCGGCTGAGCTAGATGCCAAAATCTACAAGTAGGCACTTTGCAAAAAACACCTCTGTTTTCTGTGAAAAAATGGGATGTATCCACATTGTGTTTTAGAGCATTTCCTGTCGTGGGAGCTAGGCCTACCCACACAAGTGAGGTATCATTTTTATCAGGAGACTTGGGGGAATGCTGGGTGGAAGGAAATTTGTGGCTTCTCTCAGATTCCAGAACTTTCTGTCACCAAAATGTGAGGAAAATGTGTTTTTTTAGCCAAATTTTGAGGTTTGCAAAGGATTCTGGGTAACAGAACCTGGTCAGAGCCCCACAAGTCACCCCATCTTGGATTCCCCTAGGTCTCTAGTTTTCAAAAATGCACAGGTTTGGTAGGTTTCCCTAGGTGCCGGCTGAGCTAGAGTCCAAAATCTACAGGTAGGCACTTTGCAAAAAACACCTCTGTTTTCTGTGAAAAAATGGGATGTGTCCACGTTGTGCTTTGGGGCATTTCCTGTCGCGGGCGCTAGGCCTACCCACACAAGTGAGGTAATAATTTCATCGGGAGACTTGGGGGAACGCTGGGTGGAAAGAAATTTGTGGCTCCTCTCAGATTCCAGAACTTTCTGTCACCGAAATGTGAGGAAAATGTGTTTTTTTAGCCAAATTTTGAGGTTTGCAAAGGATTCTGGGTAACAGAACCTGGTCAGAGCCCCACAAGTCACCCCATCTTGGATTCCGCAAGGTCTCTAGTTTTCAAAAATGCACAGGTTTGGTAGGTTTCCCTAGGTGCCGGCTGAGCTAGAGTCCAAAATCTACAGGTAGGCACTTTGCAAAAAACACCTCTGTTTTCTGTGAAAAAATGGGATGTGTCCACGTTGTGCTTTGGGGCATTTCCTGTCGCGGGCGCTAGGCCTACCCACACAAGTGAGGTAATAATTTCATCGTGAGACTTGGGGGAACGCTGGGTGGAAGGAAATTTGTGGCTCCTCTCAGATTCCAGAACGTTCTGTCACCGAAATGTGAGAAAAATGTGTTTTTTTAGCCAAAGTTTGAGGTTTGCAAAGGATTCTGGCTAACAGAACCTGGTCAGAGCCCCACAAGTCACCCCATCTTGGATTCCCCTAGGTCTCTAGTTTAAAAAAATGCACAGGTTTGGTAGGTTTCCCTAGGTGCCGGCTGAACTGGAGGCCAAAATCTACAGGTAGGCACTTTGCAAAAAACACCTCTGTTTTCTGTGAAAAAATGGGATGTGTCCACGTTGTGCTTTGGGGCATTTCCTGTCGTGGGCGCTAGGCCTACCCACACAAGTGAGGTAATAATTTAATCGGGAGACTTGTGGGAACGCTGGGTGGAAGGAAATTTGTGGCTCCTCTCAGATTCCAGAACTTTCTGTCACCGAAATGTGAGGAAATGTGTTTTTTTAGCCAAATTTTGAGGTTTGCAAAGGATTCTGGGTAACAGAACCTGGTCAGAGCCCCACAAGTCACCCCATCTTGGATTCCCCTAGGTCTCTAGCTTTTAGAAATGCACAGATTTGGTAGGTTTCCGTAGGTGCCGGCTGAGCTAGAAGCCAAAATCTACAAGTAGGCACTTTGCAAAAAACACCTCTGTTTTCTGTGAAAAAATGGGATGTATCCACATTGTGTTTTCGAGCATTTCCTGTCGTGGGAGCTAGGCCTACCCACACAAGTGAGGTATCATTTTTATCAGGAGACTTGGGGGAATGCTGGGTGGAAGGAAATTTGTGGCTCCTCTCACATTCAAGAACTTTCTGTCTCCGAAATGTGAGGAAAATGTGTTTTTTTAGCCAAATTTTGAGGTTTGCAAAGGATTCTGGGTAACAGAACCTGGTCAGAGCCCCACAAGTCACCCCATCTTGGATTCCCCTAGGTCTCTAGTTTTAAAAAATGAACAGGTTTGGTAGGTTTCCCTAGGTGCCGGCTGAGCTAGAGTCCAAAATCTACTGGTAGGCACTTAGCAAAAATACCTCTGTTTTCTTTGAAAAAATGGGATGTGTCCACGTTGTGCTTTGGGGCATTTCCTGTCGCGGGCGCTAGGCCTACCCACGCAAGTGAGGTATCATTTTTATCGGGAGACTTAGGGGAAAGCTGGGTGGAAGGAAATTTGTGGCTCCTCTCAGATTCTAGAACTTTCTGTCACCGAAATGTGAGGAAAATGTGTTTTTTTAGCCAAATTTTGAGGTTTGCAAAGGATTCTGGGTAACAGAACCTGGTCAGAGCCCCACAAGTCACTCCATCTTGGATTCCCCTAGGTCTCTAGCTTTTAAAAATGCACAGATTTGGTAGGTTTCCATAGGTGCCGGCTGAGCTAGATGCCAAAATCTACAAGTAGGCACTTTGCAAAAAACACCTCTGTTTTCTGTGAAAAAATGGGATGTATCCACATTGTGTTTTAGAGCATTTCCTGTCGTGGGAGCTAGGCCTACCCACACAAGTGAGGTATCATTTTTATCAGGAGACTTGGGGGAATGCTGGGTGGAAGGAAATTTGTGGCTTCTCTCAGATTCCAGAACTTTCTGTCACCAAAATGTGAGTAAAATGTGTTTTTTTAGCCAAATTTTGAGGTTTGCAAAGGATTCTGGGTAACAGAACCTGGTCAGAGCCCCACAAGTCACCCCATCTTGGATTCCCCTAGGTCTCTAGCTTTTAAAAATGCACAGATTTAGTAGGTTTCCCTAGGTGCCGGCTGAGCTAGAGGCCAAAATCTACAGGTAGGCACTTTGCAAAAAACACCTCTGATTTCTGTGAAAAAGTGGGATGTGTCCACATTGTGTTGTGGAGCATTTGCTGTGGTGGGCGCTAGGCCTACCCACACAAGTGAGGTATCATTTTTATCAGGAGACTTGGGGGAACGCTGTGTGGAAGGAAATTTGTGGCTCCTCTCAGATTCCAGAAGTTTCTGTCTCCGAAATGTGAGGAAAATGTGTTTTTTTAGCCAAATTTGGAGGTTTGCAAAGGATTCTGGGTAACAGAACGTGGTCAGAGCCCCACAAGTCACCCCATCTTGGATTCCCCTAGGTCTCTAGTTTAAAAAAATGAACAGGTTTGGTAGGTTTCCCTAGGTGCCGGCTGAGCTAGAGTCCAAAATCTACAGGTAGGCACTTAGCAAAAATACCTCTGTTTTCTGTGAAAAAATGGGATGTGTCCACGTTGTGCTTTGGGGCATTTCCTGACGCGGGCGCTAGGCCTACCCACACAAGTGAGGTATCATTTTTATCAGGAGACTTAGGGGAAAGCTGGGTGGAAAGAAATTTGTGGCTCCTCTCAGATTCCAGAACTTTCTGTCACCGAAATGTTAGGAAAATGTGTTTTGTTAGCCAAATTTTGAGGTTTGCAAAGGATTCTGGGTAACAGAACCTGGTCAGAGCCCCACAAGTCACGCCATCTGGGATTCCCCTAGGTCTCTAGCTTTTAAAAATGCACAGATTTGGTAGGTTTCCCTAGGTGCCGGCTGAGCTAGAGGCCAAAATCTACAGGTAGGCACTTTGCAAAAAACACCTCTGATTTCTGTGAAAAAGTGGGATGTGTCCACATTGTGTTTTGGAGCATTTGCTGTGGTGGGCGCTAGGCCTACCCACACAAGTGAGGTATCATTTTTATCAGTAGACTTGGGGGAACGCTGGGTGGAAGGAAATTTGTGGCTCCTCTCAGATTCCAGAACTTTCTGTCACCGAAATGTGAGGAAAATGTGTTTTTTTAGCTAAATTTTGAGGTTTGCAAACAATTCTGGGTAACAGAACCTGGTCAGAGCCCCACAAGTCACCCCACCTTGGATTCCCCTAGGTCTCTAGTTTTAAAAAATGCACAGGTTTGGTAGGTTTCTCTAGGTGCCGGCTGAGCTAGAGTCCAAAATCTACAGGTAGGCACTTTGCAAAAAACACCTCTGTTTTCTGTGAAAAAATGGGATGTGTCCACGTTGTGCTTTGGGGCATTTCCTGTTGCGGGCGCTAGGCCTACCCACACAAGTGAGGTAATAATTTCATTGGGGGCCTTGGGGGAACGCTGGGTGGAAGGAATTTTGTGGCTCCTCACAGATTCCAGAACTTTCTGTCACCGAAATGTGAGGAAAATGTGTTTTTTTAGCCAAATTTTGAGGTTCGCAAAGGATTCTGGGTAACAGAACCTGGTCAGAGCCCCACAAGTCACCCCATCTTGGATTCCCCTAGGTCTCTAGTTTTCAAAAATGCACAGGTTTGGTAGGTTTCCCTAGGTGCCAGCTGAGCTAGAGTCCAAAATCCACAGGTAGGCACTTTGCAAAAAACACCTCTGTTTCTGTGAAAAAATGGGATGTGTCCACGTTGTGCTTTGGGGCATTTCCTGTCGCGGGCGCTAGGCCTACCCACACAAGTGAGGTATCATTTTTATCGGGAGACTTGGGGGAACGCTGGGTGGAAGGAAATTTGTGGCTCCTCTCAGATTCCAGAACTTTCTGTCACCGAAATGTGAGGAAAATGTGTTTTTTTAGCCAAATTTTGAGGTTTGCAAAGGATTCTGGGTAACAGAACCTGGTCAGAGCCCCACAAGTCACCCCATCTTGGATTCCCCAAGGTCTCTAGTTTTAAAAAATGCACAGGTTTGGTAGGTTTCCCTAGGTGCCGGCTGAGCTAGAGTCCAAAATCTACAGGTAGGCACTTTGCAAAAAACACCTCTGTTTTCTGTGAAAAAATGGGATGTGTCCACGTTGTGCTTTGGGGCATTTCCTGTCGCGGGCGCTAGGCCTACCCTCACAAGTGAGGTAATAATTTCATCGGGAGACTTGGGGGAACGCTGGGTGGAAGGAAATTTGTGGCTCCTCTCAGATTCCAGAACGTTCTGTCACCGAAATGTGAGAAAAATGTGTTTTTTTAGCCAAAGTTTGAGGTTTGCAAAGGATTCTGGCTAACAGAACCTGGTCAGAGCCCCACAAGTCACCCCATCTTGGATTCCCCAAGGTCTCTAGTTTAAAAAAATGCACAGGTTTGGTAGGTTTCCCTAGGTGCCGGCTGAACTGGAGGCCAAAATCTACAGGTAGGCACTTTGCAAAAAACACCTCTGTTTTCTGTGAAAAAATGGGATGTGTCCACGTTGTGCTTTGGGGCATTTCCTGTCGTGGGCGCTAGGCCTACCCACACAAGTGAGGTATCATTTTTATCGGGAGACTTAGGGGAAAGCTGGGTGGAAGGAAATTTGGGGCTCCTCTCAGATTCCAGAACTTTCTGTCACCGAAATGTGAGGAAAATGTGTTTTTTTAGCCAAATTTTGAGGTTTGCAAAGGATTCTGGGTAACAGAACCTGGTCAGAGCCCCACAAGTCACCCCATATTGCATTCCCCTAGGTCTCTAGCTTTTAAAAATGCACAAATTTGGTAGGTTTCCGTAGGTGCCGGCTGAGCTAGATGCCAAAATCTACAAGTAGGCACTTTGCAAAAAACACCTCTGTTTTCTGTGAAAAAATGGGATGTATCCACATTGTGTTTTAGAGCATTTCCTGTCGTGGGAGCTAGGCCTACCCACATAAGTGAGGTATCATTTTTATCAGGAGACTTGGGGGAATGCTGGGTGGAAGGAAATTTGTGGCTTCTCTCAGATTCCAGAACTTTCTGTCACCAAAATGTGAGGAAAATGTGTTTTTTTAGCCAAATTTTGAGGTTTGCAAAGGATTCTGGGTAACAGAACCTGGTCAGAGCCCCACAAGTCACCCCATCTTGGATTCCCCTAGGTCTCTAGTTTTCAAAAATGCACAGGTTTGGTAGGTTTCCCTAGGTGCCGGCTGAGCTAGAGTCCAAAATCTACAGGTAGGCACTTTGCAAAAAACACCTCTGTTTTCTGTGAAAAAATGGGATGTGTCCACGTTGTGCTTTGGGGCATTTCCTGTCGCGGGCGCTAGGCCTACCCACACATGTGAGGTAATAATTTCATCGGGAGACTTGGGGGAACGCTGGGTGGAAGGAAATTTGTGGCTCCTCTCAGATTCCAGAACGTTCTGTCACCGAAATGTGAGAAAAATGTGTTTTTTTAGCCAAAGTTTGAGGTTTGCAAAGGATTCTGGCTAACAGAACCTGGTCAGAGCCCCACAAGTCACCCCATCTTGGATTCCCCTAGGTCTCTAGTTTAAAAAAAATGCACAGGTTTGGTAGGTTTCCCTAGGTGTCGGCTGAACTAGAGGCCAAAATCTACAGGTAGGCACTTTGCAAAAAACACATCTGTTTTCTGTGAAAAAATGGGATGTGTCCACGTTGTGCTTTGGGGCATTTCCTGTCGTGGGCGCTAGGCCTACCCACACAAGTGAGGTATCATTTTTATCGGGAGACTTAGGGGAAAGCTGGGTGGAAGGAAATTTGTGGCTCCTCTCAGATTCCAGAACTTTCTGTCACCGAAATGTGAGGAAAATGTGTTTTGTTAGCCAAATTTTGAGGTTTGCAAAGGATTCTGGGTAACAGAACCTGGTCAGAGCCCCACAAGTCACGCCATCTGGGATTCCCCTAGGTCTCTAGCTTTTAAAAATGCACAGATTTGGTAGGTTTCCCTAGGTGCCGGCTGAGCTAGAGGCCAAAATCTACAGGTAGGCACTTTGCAAAAAACACCTCTGATTTCTGTGAAAAAGTAGGATGTGTCCACATTGTGTTTTGGAGCATTTGCTGAGGTGGGCGCTAGGCCTACCCACACAAGTGAGGTATCATTTTTATCAGGAGACTTGGAGGAACGCTGGGTGGAAGGAAATTTGTGGCTCCTCTCAGATTCAAGAACTTTCTGTCTCCGAAATGTGAGGAAAATGTGTTTTTTTAGCCAAATTTTGAGGTTTGCAAAGGATTCTGGGTAACAGAACCTGGTCAGAGCCCCACAAGTCACCCCATCTTGGATTCCCCTAGGTCTCTAGCTTTTAAAAATGCACAGATTTGGTAGGTTTCCCTAGGTGCCGGCTGAGCTAGAGTCCAAAATCTACAGGTAGGCACTTAGCAAAAATACCTCTGTTTTCTGTGAAAAAATGGGATGTGTCCACGTTGTGCTTTGGGGCATTTCCTGTCGCGGGCGCTAGGCCTACCCACACAAGTGAGGTATCATTTTTATCGGGAGACTTAGGGGAAAGCTGGGTGGAAGGAAATTTGTGGCTCCTCTCAGATTCCAGAACCTTCTGTCACCGAAATGTGAGGAAAATGTGTTTTTTTAGCCAAATTTTGAGGTTTGCAAAGGATTCTGGGTAACAGAACCTGGTCAGAGCCCCACAAGTCACCCCATCTTGGATTCCCCTAGGTCTCTAGCTTTTAAAAATGCACAGATTTGGTAGGTTTCCGTAGGTGCCGGCTGAGCTAGATGCCAAAATCTACAAGTAGGCACTTTGCAAAAAACACCTCTGTTTTCTGTGAAAAAATGGGATGTATCCACATTGTGTTTTAGAGCATTTCCTGTCGTGGGAGCTAGGCCTACCCACACAAGTGAGGTATCATTTTTATCAGGAGACTTGGGGGAATGCTGGGTGGAAGGAAATTTGTGGCTTCTCTCAGATTCCAGAACTTTCTGTCACCAAAATGTGAGGAAAATTTGTTTTTTTAGCCAAATTTTGAGGTTTGCAAAGGATTCTGGGTAACAGAACCTGGTCAGAGCCCCACAAGTCACCCCATCTTGGATTCCCCTAGGTCTCTAGTTTTCAAAAATGCACAGGTTTGGTAGGTTTCCCTAGGTGCCGGCTGAGCTAGAGTCCAAAATCTACAGGTAGGCACTTTGCAAAAAACACCTCTGTTTTCTGTGAAAAAATGGGATGTGTCCACGTTGTGCTTTGGGGCATTTCCTGTCGCGGGCGCTAGGCCTACCCACACAAGTGAGGTAATAATTTCATCGGGAGACTTGGGGGAACGCTGGGTGGAAGGAAATTTGTGGCTCCTCTCAGATTCCAGAACTTTCTGTCACCGAAATGTGAGGAAAATGTGTTTTTTTAGCCAAATTTTGAGGTTTGCAAAGGATTCTGGGTAACAGAACCTGGTCAGAGCCCCACAAGTCACCCCATCTTGGATTCCGCAAGGTCTCTAGTTTTCAAAAATGCACAGGTTTGGTAGGTTTCCCTAGGTGCCGGCTGAGCTAGAGTCCAAAATCTACAGGTAGGCACTTTGCAAAAAACACCTCTGTTTTCTGTGAAAAAATGGGATGTGTCCACGTTGTGCTTTGGGGCATTTCCTGTCGCGGGCGCTAGGCCTACCCACACAAGTGAGGTAATAATTTCATCGTGAGACTTGGGGGAACGCTGGGTGGAAGGAAATTTGTGGCTCCTCTCAGATTCCAGAACGTTCTGTCACCGAAATGTGAGAAAAATGTGTTTTTTTAGCCAAAGTTTGAGGTTTGCAAAGGATTCTGGGTAACAGAACCTGGTCAGAGCCCCACAAGTCACCCCATCTTGGATTCCCCTAGGTCTCTAGTTTAAAAAAATGCACAGGTTTGGTAGGTTTCCCTAGGTGCCGGCTGAACTGGAGGCCAAAATCTACAGGTAGGCACTTTGCAAAAAACACCTCTGTTTTCTGTGAAAAAATGGGATGTGTCCACGTTGTGCTTTGGGGCATTTCCTGTCGTGGGCGCTAGGCCTACCCACACAAGTGAGGTAATAATTTAATCGGGAGACTTGTGGGAACGCTGGGTGGAAGGAAATTTGTGGCTCCTCTCAGATTCCAGAACTTTCTGTCACCGAAATGTGAGGAAATGTGTTTTTTTAGCCAAATTTTGAGGTTTGCAAAGGATTCTGGGTAACAGAACCTGGTCAGAGCCCCACAAGTCACCCCATCATGGATTCCCCTAGGTCTCTAGCTTTTAAAAATGCACAGATTTGGTAGGTTTCCGTAGGTGCCGGCTGAGCTAGAAGCCAAAATCTACAAGTAGGCACTTTGCAAAAAACACCTCTGTTTTCTGTGAAAAAATGGGATGTATCCACATTGTGTTTTCGAGCATTTCCTGTCGTGGGAGCTAGGCCTACCCACACAAGTGAGGTATCATTTTTATCAGGAGACTTGGGGGAATGCTGGGTGGAAGGAAATTTGTGGCTCCTCTCACATTCAAGAACTTTCTGTCTCCGAAATGTGAGGAAAATGTGTTTTTTTAGCCAAATTTTGAGGTTTGCAAAGGATTCTGGGTAACAGAACCTGGTCAGAGCCCCACAAGTCACCCCATCTTGGATTCCCCTAGGTCTCTAGTTTTAAAAAATGAACAGGTTTGGTAGGTTTCCCTAGGTGCCGGCTGAGCTAGAGTCCAAAATCTACTGGTAGGCACTTAGCAAAAATACCTCTGTTTTCTTTGAAAAAATGGGATGTGTCCACGTTGTGCTTTGGGGCATTTCCTGTCGCGGACGCTAGGCCTACCCACACAAGTGAGGTATCATTTTTATCGGGAGACTTAGGGGAAAACTGGGTGGAAGGAAATTTGTGGCTCCTCTCAGATTCTAGAACTTTCTGTCACCGAAATGTGAGGAAAATGTGTTTTTTTAGCCAAATTTTGAGGTTTGCAAAGGATTCTGGGTAACAGAACCTGGTCAGAGCCCCACAAGTCACCCCATCTTGGATTCCCCTAGGTCTCTAGCTTTTAAAAATGCACAGATTTGGTAGGTTTCCGTAGGTGCCGGCTGAGCTAGATGCCAAAATCTACAAGTAGGCACTTTGCAAAAAACACCTCTGTTTTTTTTGTGAAAAAATGGGATGTATCCACATTGTGTTTTAGAGCATTTCCTGTCGTGGGAGCTAGGCCTACCCACACAAGTGAGGTATCATTTTTATGAGGAGACTTGGGGGAATGCTGGGTGGAAGGAAATTTGTGGCTTCTCTCAGATTCCAGAACTTTCTGTCACCAAAATGTGAGGAAAATGTGTTTTTTTAGCCACATTTTGAGGTTTGTAAAGGATTCTGGGTAACAGAACCTGGTCAGAGCCCCACAAGTCACCCCATCTTGGATTCCCCTAGGTCACTAGTTTTCAAAAATGCACAGGTTTGGTAGGTTTCCCTAGGTGCCGGCTGAGCTAGAGTCCAAAATCTACAGGTAGGCACTTTGCAAAAAACACCTCTGTTTTCTGTGAAAAAATGGGATGTGTCCACGTTGTGCTTTGGGGCATTTCCTGTCGCGGGCGCTAGGCCTACCCACACAAGTGAGGTAATAATTTCATCGGGAGACTTGGGGGAACGCTGGGTGGAAGGAAATTTGTGGCTCCTCTCAGATTCCAGAACGTTCTGTCACCGAAATGTGAGAAAAATTTGTTTTTTTAGCCAAAGTTTGAGGTTTGCAAAGGATTCTGGCTAACAGAACCTGGTCAGAGCCCCACAAGTCACCCCATCTTGGATTCCCCTAGGTCTCTAGTTTAAAAAAATGCACAGGTTTGGTAGGTTTCCCTAGGTGCCGGCTGAACTGGAGGCCAAAATCTACAGGTAGGCACTTTGCAAAAAACACCTCTGTTTTCTGTGAAAAAATGGGATGTGTCCACGTTGTGCTTTGGGGCATTTCCTGTCGTGGGCGCTAGGCCTACCCACACAAGTGAGGTAATAATTTCATCGGGAGACTTGGGGGAACGCTGGGTGGAAGGAAATTTGTGGCTCCTCTCAGATTCCAGAACTTTCTGTCACCGAAATGTGAGGAAAATGTGTTTTTTTAGCCAAATTTTGAGGTTTGCAAAGGATTCTGGGTAACAGAACCTGGTCAGAGCCCCACAAGTCACCCCATCTTGGATTCCCCTAGGTCTCTAGCTTTTAAAAATGCACAGATTTGGTAGGTTTCCGTAGGTGCCGGCTGAGCTAGATGCCAAAATCTACAAGTAGGCACTTTGCAAAAAACACCTCTGTTTTCTGTGAAAAAATGGGATGTATCCACATTGTGTTTTAGAGCATTTCCTGTCGTGGGAGCTAGGCCTACCCACACAAGTGAGGTATCATTTTTATCAGGAGACTTGGGGGAATGCTGGGTGGAAGGAAATTTGTGGCTTCTCTCAGATTCCAGAACTTTCTGTCACCAAAATGTGAGGAAAATGTGTTTTTTTAGCCAAATTTTGAGGTTTGCAAAGGATTCTGGGTAACAGAACCTGGTCAGAGCCCCACAAGTCACCCCATCTTGGATTCCCCTAGGTCTCTAGCTTTTAAAAATGCACAGATTTAGTAGGTTTCCCTAGGTGCCGGCTGAGCTAGAGGCCAAAATCTACAGGTAGGCACTTTGCAAAAAACACCTCTGATTTCTGTGAAAAAGTGGGATGTGTCCACATTGTGTTGTGGAGCATTTGCTGTGGTGGGCGCTAGGCCTACCCACACAAGTGAGGTATCATTTTTATCAGGAGACTTGGGGGAACGCTGTGTGGAAGGAAATTTGTGGCTCCTCTCAGATTCCAGAAGTTTCTGTCTCCGAAATGTGAGGAAAATGTGTTTTTTTAGCCAAATTTGGAGGTTTGCAAAGGATTCTGGGTAACAGAACCTGGTCAGAGCCCCACAAGTCACCCCATCTTGGATTCCCCTAGGTCTCTAGTTTAAAAAAATGAACAGGTTTGGTAGGTTTCCCTAGGTGCCGGCTGAGCTAGAGTCCAAAATCTACAGGTAGGCACTTAGCAAAAATACCTCTGTTTTCTGTGAAAAAATGGGATGTGTCCACGTTGTGCTTTGGGGCATTTCCTGTCGCGGGCGCTAGGCCTACCCACACAAGTGAGGTATCATTTTTATCAGGAGACTTAGGGGAAAGCTGGGTGGAAAGAAATTTGTGGCTCCTCTCAGATTCCAGAACTTTCTGTCACCGAAATGTTAGGAAAATGTGTTTTGTTAGCCAAATTTTGAGGTTTGCAAAGGATTCTGGGTAACAGAACCTGGTCAGAGCCCCACAAGTCACGCCATCTGGGATTCCCCTAGGTCTCTAGCTTTTAAAAATGCACAGATTTGGTAGGTTTCCCTAGGTGCCGGCTGAGCTAGAGGCCAAAATCTACAGGTAGGCACTTTGCAAAAAACACCTCTGATTTCTGTGAAAAAGTGGGATGTGTCCACATTGTGTTTTGGAGCATTTGCTGTGGTGGGCGCTAGGCCTACCCACACAAGTGAGGTATCATTTTTATCAGTAGACTTGGGGGAACGC